>NC_064645.1:319530562-322348755 GCF_023864345.2 Schistocerca serialis cubense | reverse complement strand
TACGTAAAACATAGACAATAGTGTTACGCTTTGGGAATCCGACAGCGCTGCTACGGCTCTGCAGGTTTAATTACCGCAAAACCCGAGTGAGAAATGGTGGCCAGTTACTGTATGCCCCTTATACCACCATCTATGCGTTCACCGGCTGAACTGAGACATTTCTGGAGCTTTACTAGGAGTGGAAGGTTCTTGCAGGGGCCAACGTCTTGTTGCATCGATAACCTTCCTATCATCCACGTAGTGCATCCTTCATTGCCCCAAACAGATGGAAGTCGGATTATGAAAGATCCGGTCTGTAGGGTGCGTGAGGAAGAACAGGGCAATGAAGCTTTGTGAGCTCCTCTGGGATGCGCAGACCTGTGTAAGGCCTTGTATTGTCAAGGAGAAGGGGAAGTTCGTTTGCATTCTTATGGTGACAAACAAGTTGAAGTAGTTTCTTCGATTTTCTGAGGATAGCACGATACACATCAGAGCTGATCACTGGACCATAAGGGAGGACATTAAACAGAATAATCTCTTCAGCATCTCAGAAGTTCGTCGCCATGACTTTACCGGCTGCGGCTGTGGTTTGAACTTTTTCTTCAGAGTGGAGGTAGTGTGGCACCATTCCATGGATCGCCGTTTCATTTCCAGTTCGAAGTGATGAACACTTGTTTCAAAGCCTACAACGTTGTTCGACAAAAATTTGTCATTATCAGATTCGTAACGAGCAGGTAATCCCGCACAGATGGTCCTTGGTTGCTCTTTACGGTCTAACGGTGGCGTGGATGGCAGCGGGCACACACCTTTGAGGTCCCCAACTGGTGGACGAGAATGTCAGCACTACCAACAGAGACGATTAGCTGTGCAGCGAGAAGTTTGACTGTGATGCGTTGATCACCTCGAGTGAGAGTGTCTGCACGTTCCAACTTTTCAGGAGTCACAGCTGTGACCGGGTGGCCACCACGCGGGAGATCAGACGAGTTTGCGTGACTTTGTTGCGATGATAACAGACGCCTCATCCAACGAGTCACCGTGCTTCTGCTCACTACAAGGTCTCCGCAGACACTCTGCAACCGCCTATGAATATCTGCGATGCTCTAGTTTTCCTCCAAAAACAAACTCAGTTTCCTGTTTGGAACGCATCTCCTTGACAGACGTCAATGGCTACGTATAGTGCCGCCGCCTATCGGAACTGCACGACTGTAGGGGCTATAGTGGGAATAGCCCACCATTTCCCACAAGGAATTCCATATTTTTTTCCGGCTGAAAAAGTGTTACATTACTTGTTGAACGCCCCTGGTAGGTGTGGAAACCACAGTGACTTGCGTAACGATGACTATTGCGTCCCGTTTGAGGATAGTCGGGAGTTGGAGTCGCCGAGAGGTAGCGACGCTGGGTGAGGTGGCGCGCGGCCGTCAGCTGAGCCGCGCCGGCGTGGCGTCGCGGGGCGGTCGATGTGTGGTGCGCGGCGCGGCGCTGCAGGGTGAGTCAGCGCGGCCGGGCCGTCTAGACGGCGGGACCGCCGCGCCGCGCCGCTCAAATCCAATTACTGCGTCGCCGCGGCCACCGCCGTCAGCGGTGCAGTCGATAGCAGCGGGCGCTGCAGTGGCTGACTCACGGGACCGGCCGCATGCCTACACCTGGCCGCGCCGCTCTGCAATCTCAACACGGGCCGCTGCGCTACCAGCGTGCTCCGTGCCACAAAACGTGACCGCTGGGCGCTCACCAGCCGTGGCGGCACCCTCACCTCCACTCACACTGCTTGAATACCTTCTGTGTGTTTGTGCGTGTCTGTGTGAATACGCGCAATATTGTGGGCAATATTGCTGAAGGAGAAGGCTATTGGTGGTAGTTGCCGAGACATTTTGTATGCGTATATATGTCTACGAATGTGCTTACTTACACATGAACAATTTTTTTCTGAGTGTGCCCATAATAGTGTTGCCGTTAGCGTGGCAGTAATACACCGCAATACGACTGTATGACAGGTTTCTGCCGAAGAAATGAAGCTGCATGAAAAATGTGAAGAAATCGAAAAGAAATGATTGTCAGGACTGCTTCAACCTATATAAAAGTCAAAAGAATCTCCAGTGAAATTAAAAGCAAGTGCGGTAACGGTAACAAATAAACGTGTGTGAAATCTTATGGGACTTAACTGCTAAGGTCATCAGTCCCTAAGCTTACACACTACTTAACCTAAATTATCCTAAGGACAAACACACACCCATGCGTGAGGGAGGACTTGAACCTCCGCCGGGACCAACGTTAACAATGTCATGGGAATTCCACCGTTAACTGCAGAGGAGAGAATGGATGGTTGAGATAGGTAATCCAATATTAGAATCAGAATTTAGAAGAACTTTGGAAGACTTAAGATTAAATAAGAGAGAAGGGATGGATAATATTCCACTGGAATTACTAAAATCATTCAGAGAAGTGTCAACCAAACCACTACTCACGTTGGTTTGTGTAATGTATGTGGCTGGCGATATACCATCAGATTTTCTCAAAAACATCATAGAATTGATTCAGAAGATAGCAATTACGGTCAATGCGAGAATTATCGCACACTCAGCTTAACAGCTCATGCGTCGAAGTTGCTGACAAGAATAACATACAGAAGAATGGAAAAGAAAATTGAGGATCTGTTAGACGAAGACCAGTTTGGCTTTAGAAAAGGCGAAGACACCATAGGCATTTCTGACGTTGTGATTCCTAATGGAAGCAAGGCTAAAGAAAGGTCAAGACTCGTTCATGGGATTTGTCAATCTGAAAAAGTGTGGTTGACTATGTAAAATGGTGCAAGACGTTCGAAATTCTGAGAAAAATAGGGGTAAGTTATATGAAAAGGCGTGTAATACACATGTACGAGAATCAAGAAGCTACGGTAAGATTGGAATACCAAGAACGAAGTGCTCGGATTAAAACCGGTGTGACACAGGGCTGCAGCCTTCCGCCCCTACTGTTCAATCCATACATCGAAGAAGCAATTAAAGAAATGTTCAAGAGTCGGATTAAAATTAATGGTTGATACAATTCGCTAGTGACATTGCTATCTTGAGTGAAAGTGAAGAAGAATTACGTGATCTCCTTAATGGAATGAACAATCGAAGCCGGCTGCTGTGGCCGAGCGGTTATAGGCGCTTCAGTCTGGCACCGCGCTGCTGCTACGGTCGCAGGTTCGAATCCTGTCCCGGTCATGGATGAGTGTGATGTCCTTAGGTTAGTCAGGTTTAAGTAGTTCTAAGTCTAGGGGACTGATGACCTCAGATGTTAAGTCCCATAGTGCTCAGTGCCATTTGAACCATTTTGAACAATCTAATGAGTAGAGAATATGGATTGATAGTAGATCGAAGGAAGACGAATGTAAAGAGAAGTAACACAAAGGAGAACAGCGAGAAACTTAACATCAGAACTCATAATCACGAAGTCGATGACGAACGGAGCAAGTAGGATATAAATAGCAGACTAGCTCTGGCAAAAAACAGATTCCTGGCCGAGAGAAATCCACTAGTATCAGACATACGTCCTAATTAGCGGAAGAAATTTCTGAGAATGTACGTTTGGATCACAGTAGTGAAACATGGACTGTGGGAAAGCTGGAAGAGAAGAGAATCGAAGCATTTGAGGTGTAGTGGTACAGACCAATGTTGAAAATAGGTGAACTGAAAAGATAGGGAACGAGGAGGTTCTGCGCAGAATCGGCGAGGAAGGAAACATGTGGAAAACACTAACAAGAACAGGGGATAGAATGGTAGGACTTTTGTTAAGACATCAGGGAATGACCTCTATGGTACTAGACCTAACCATAGAGGGTAAAAACTGTAGAAGAAGCAAGGGATTGGAAGGAAAAAAGGGTGTTGCTGGTATTTACCGTTATATGCTCTATGTGTATGTGGGCGTTTGTGAAGGTGTATCTACACAGGCCAGTTTTTGCGGCAATGCTTGACGGCTGTTCTGTTGCTGACAACACTGGTGGTATCCAACAGTAACAAACAGCAGTACTTCCATACGGACGGACACTACTGCCGATAGAGAAGGTTGTTTCAGGTAGCTGTGAAGATATGTTGTATGTGTAAACGTGTAAAACTGCTTTTATGGCAATATGTGGCTGCAGTAATATTGCCGCCAGCAATATTGCCACATAGCCATGTAACACTGACGATGGAGGATGCTGTTGCAGCTAGATGCCGAGGTATGGCCGAGGTGTTACCGGTGGTGTCCACCGAGGGTGAAGAACATTACGTTTGGCCGTGCCGTATCTCCTCTATCCTTGTCTGTAAACACACACATCAGCAAACATTTTGCATCACCCCTTTATTTCGAAATTCGTGGCTCTCATGCATGATTACATTTTCTTTTTCAGTGTGTCCAGATCACCAAATCAAATCTTTTGTGTAACGAAAAAATCGTCTGTTCCCTTGAAGGTTGTTTCGCAACTCTACTGAGCAACGTCAGTTCGCGGTGAAACGTCCACTTGTTCCGAAGCGAGCCTGAAAATGTCGTGGCAAACCATCGATCACATCATCAAGCAAGCCCTAGTCCGAACTGCCCCACTCTTCAATGGCGATTCGACTCAAGTCGCACAGAGAAAGTGGTCGTTGTCGACATCCAAAACGGTTCTTTTCAGTCGATCCCACACGTGTTCGATTGGGTTCATGTCCGGGGAAGAGGCAGGCCACTCAATCCTCGCGATTTTAGCGTGCTGAAGGAACTTTTTCACGAGAACAGCGCTATGCTCACGCTAGTTGTCATGCATCAAGATGAAATTGTAAGCAGAGTGTTGGCGATACAATCCCACTATTGGTTGCAGAATCTCGTCCCTGTACCCTAGAGCAATGGCGCTGCCCTCAGCTACCACGAAAAGGGCACAGTCGCCCCATGTAATGCCATCCCAGAGCATTACTCTACCACCGCCTTGTTGAACATGTAGGACACAGCGTTTCAGGCGTTCAGTATTACCGGCTTGCCTCCGAACACATTGTCTGCGATTATCAGCGTAAAAACGGATCCAAGTTTCGTCCGTAAAATCCCCCGATGCCAATCCTGGGCCATCCATTCTGTGTGCTCGCCTTGGTCGTCGCTCGCCTTGGTCGTCAGAGATAGAGATTCCTAACACGCTGATGCGATACATGACGTCCTGTAGTCTCTTCGAATCCCGGTTTTATTTCTTGAGCACTCGGTTCCTTTGACGCAAAAGTCATTGATATCGATCTTCCTGCTTACCTGTCAAACGTGGACGACCTGTGCAGTGTAAGTCTTCAACACTACAGGTCAATTGGAAACGGTTCCACGTCAACTCAACGTGAGAAAGTCGGTGAGGTTCTGGAAGGTACGGCCAGGGATATGGATCCTTGCCGACTCCAGTGCCCTGATCAGCAGCGCTAGGTTTCTCAGTTGAGGATCCATGGAGAGAACAGCTCGATCGAAGTGCTCCACAGATTCTCGATTATCTTTTAATCTCAGGTGTTTCTTTGCTAGGTGAGTACAGTAAACTAATCCCGGTGCACTTAGAATCACGCAGGTACACTGCGAGCTGCGTGACATGTTGCATTGTCCTGCTGGTAGATGCCATTGTGCCGAAGGAAAGCAAACTGCGTGTAGGGGTGAACATGGTCCCCAAGGATAGTTGTATACTTGTGTTGATCCACTGTGCCTTTCGGAATGACGAGATCACCCAGGGTGTAAGGTGGTTATAATTTCGCATCTTACAAGAACTCATCCACACACTTTGCCGTGATCTACAAACACAATTAGGTAACATGTGATAGATTGTACATTGTATATACGAATATATAAAGGAGATTGACATTGTCACGTACGTCTTGTAAATAACTGTTAACGCTTATTGCATGGAAGGTGACGGAATGTCTTTATTATAAAAACGGCGTACTGAATGATTGCCTATACTAGTAGAGGTTGGAACGCCAGTGGAGATCAAACGGCAGGCAGAACTCAAGCTCTGGGTGGAAGGCCCGCACAGCTGTTGGTCCTGCTTAAAGACAGGGTGTAGCAAGACGGACGTCGTGGCACCTGAGCTCTGGAGCACAATAGGGTGACGGCCTGCTGCTATTGTAGTAGGGGCCGGAAGGATAACCGGATAACACTTCCGAACGCTGAAAATCTTGGACGCAGGTGAGAGAAACGAAGAAGAGGCACCTCGAAAACCACGTATGTTGGGTTATTTCCAAGGATTTTTATTCAGAAGCTTGCCATTGTACGAGTTTCCGCGCTGCACGACAAAAGACTATAATGTGGTTGGTCGGCTTTCGGAAGAATCTGTAGAGAGGGAGAATATTCCGTGGTTTCGGGAATATGATTCGTTCTCGAAATTACGATGATGGGGAGCCAAGCCTTGCTGGGAAGCCAGTGCTGGAGAGACGTGGTCTTCCATTGTGAGCGCCCGTGTGTGACGGTCGCTCGATATCAGCTTTATTGTTACGGACGGACTTGCTGTCTTTGCTCTCAGGAGAGTTTATAGTTAGAACAGTTAGGCACTGTACTGTTGCGAACCTATACGTTTCTGGACTTCACCTCCGGGTTGGAAGTCGTCGTTGAGTACGCAGCGTTCAGTAATTGAGAGCACTTCCTCTGCCTATACTTAAGTTGAGACGTTATCTGAACTGCGTCCTTGTGGTTGGGAGTTCGCGTTTCTCGTCTGTAGAACACAGAGAGGAGAAGACAGTATTATAGTATTTTAGTCAGAGGATCGCCTTCTGACGTCTTAGTGTTTGAAAGAGTTTATTTGTGGCTGAAGTTCTTCCATCGTCGCAGACGAGTACGAGAATCATCACTTCGACGCACCGGACGCAGTACATATGGTGATACCGCAGATTGCTTAGGCTTGTTAGGGCTATAAAAGCTAAACAGCTGTGACCACGTTAGTTTATTACCACTAAGGTTCCACATCACCGTAGATCATATTTGAAAGTAGCGTCTTCTAGTGTTGGGTACGTAGATGATGTCACTCATTTCGCGTAATTGATATTAGACCGCGCAGTCATAATAAGGGGCAGGGTTGAGCTTCTGATCAGTAATTTTACTTAGGAAATTTAAACTTTGAAATATAAAGGTTTATTTTTAATCTAGAATAAATACATAAGCGGGAACAACGTTTATCATTTAGTAGGATCAGTTGCCTTCATCATTCATTTATGTTTAGTCAGAAGTTGCGTTTATTTATTGTGCACTATGCATTTCGAGCCCTGGAGGCTCATCTTCAGGAGAAAATGAACTTGTTCAAAAAATTGTGTGTTACAAGAGATATGTAGATGACACACTACTCTTATTTGATGGCACTAAAGATGAACTTGAACTCCTCACATAATTCAACTCACTTCACAATAAAAGGAAGTTCACAACAGAACATGAAACAAATCAATCCATAAATTTCTTACACCTCACAATTGTGAATGAACAACAAGAACATAACTTGTACATTTACCGAAAACCAGCCTACACTGACAACACAATACATGAATCTTCATACCACCCGAACACACATAAGTATGCTGCATTTAGAACAATGTTGAACAGGGCGCACACATTACCTTTAAAACCCAAAGCACTAACACAAGGAATAGATACCATCAAAACAATTGCAGTAAATAATGGTTACTCTGTAAAATCAATTGATAAACTATCTAGAAAAATTCAGACCAACATCACTCACAAAAACACTGAAAAGAAAACTACCGACACAAAACAAATCTTCACAATCATTCCATACTTAGGCACAGTATCACAAAAAATAGCTAACTTATTTAAAAAATATATTAAAATATCTTGCTCCACAAACAGCAAACACGGATACCACTTACCTCACACAGTGAACATATACAAGCCAATAACACAACACAGTGGAATATATAAATTATAATGTAACAGTTGCCCTGCATTTTACATAGCAAAAACTGGAAGAACCTTCAACTCGCGGTATAAAGAACGCACCGACGCCTTTCTACTAAACCATTTTGAAAAATCTACAACAGCTAACCACATGTATACTAATAAACACAGACTTGACGACATCCACAACAGCCTAACTGTACTTCACACACAACCCAAAAGTAAAAAGCCGGCCGAAGTGGCCGTGCGGTTAAAGGCGCTGCAGTCTGGAACCGCAAGACCGCTACGGTTGCAGGTTCGAATCCTGCCTCGGTCATGGATGTTTGTGATGTCCTTAGGTTAGTTAGGTTTAACTAGTTCTAAGTTCTAGGGGACTAATGACCTCAGCAGTTGAGTCCCGTAGTGCTCAGAGCCATTAGCCAACCAAAAGTAAAAAACTTAATCTACTAGAACAGTTAGAAATAATGCTACACAAAGAAAAATATTGTGAAAACTTGTTGAATGAACAAACAGAGTTTAACAGCCACAATTTTTTCTACACCTTTAAAAGTTTATTTTTTCCTGAGGAATCAAATCTATAATAGTACAAACAGCTGACAACCCACAACATGGTACCAAATAATTATTTTAATAATACCTGTGTACTAATAATACTATATCATATTATCTTCTGTGAAACAAGAAAATCGATTATATTTAGAAGTAGAACATCTGTATGAACGAGAATCTTTGACATGTTTACGTTCTGCTACTACAATGTGCGAAAAAGTGTGTGACTATGTATATATACCAGTATGTACTGCAAAGTTAAAGATGTATATTGTGTATACCAACTGCACTGCACAAACAGACGTCATACAATGTTAGACTGTAAGTTATTTTCAGATTATTAACGCTGTTAAACTTATATCTACAATAAACCATGTTGTAACACAAAAATGTAATATCAACAGGCAAACAATTAAAAAACCTGATGTAAATCACTAAAAAGCACCTGAAGATGAGCCTCCAGGGCTCGAAATGCATAGTACAATAAATAAACGCAACTTGTGACTGAAGGCGGTTTGTTCTTCATTTTACGAAAGTAAAACAGTCGCGGACCAAACACTGGAAAACAATGGATAAAATTAAATTTATGTTTAGATTGTAATTTATAGAATTAAGAGATCCTAGGATATGCTTTAGGAGGTAGTCACACAGGGCCACATCTTAATTTTAGCGTTAATTATTCTCCGTTGCGCACATTCATTTTACACCCGCCTGGAGTAGCATCTTGGAAGGGAATGCCACGAAAACATTCCCCAAACAATAAGCTTCCTCCTGCGGCCTGGACTCTTTGCTATCTGAAGTTTCACGCCGTAGGCGCCACTGGCCATCTATCTGACGGAACATAAGACTTGATTCAACTGAAAAAACTCCCTGTCGCCACTCATTGGACGTCCAATTACCGTCTTGTTGTGCAAATTCCAGTCTTTATCATCGATGAACGGCAGTCAGCATGGGTGCATGAACCGGGCGTCTGGTGCAGAATCGTAGATCAGACGCTGTTGGCAGCCTCTTGGCTCTTGCTCAACAGATGTACGTCTATTAGCCCATACACATATCTGCAGCCGTCGTTTACCCCTATCATCTATGGAGCATGGTGCGCCGCAGTTGCCTCGGCGCCGATTTTAGATAGCGTCATTTTACCACGCGGAACAATGTAACTACGGCAGCATGTAAACAGTTTACAAACTTAGCCGTTTCGAATATACTTCCAGCCTTGGTCCGAAAACCAATGACCATGCGTCCTCCCGACACGCTTTATCTACCTGCCACTGCTACCACTGCCACCTACCGTCTGTGAATGGTTATTGCACGTTCACATTCAACATAGACGCTGATCACATTACTGTGAGTTCTACGGGTTTACAGGTATACGGAGGTCGCAGTATGAAGTAGGAAATTCTCGCTGTTATTGTCGTAGTAGAAGATTAGCAGTAATAAACTATACTTGCACCGTACTTAGGTGCCTAACATTTCTAAACTTTTTGAGGTATCATCGTGTGTATTTTCGTGTTAACTGGCAACAACTTGCCACCTGTCCTTTTTATAACGTGGTTGTAGACATTAATTTTCACATATCACAACCACGCTCGTAGACGTATCACATTAATGAAATTCAAGATTCTCTCACTGTACTGAGAGCGGCAATAAGATACGAGGACATGTTGAGAAGTAAACCCTCTGAATTGTTTATTTGAATAGTCTTAAAGCTTTTCAAATAAAACAAACGTTATTAACGTTCTACATCCTTATTCTTCATGTCTGCATATTTGCAGCCCTCTGCTGCTACGGGGCTCTGAACTGCAGTGTGTAACACGGCGGTGTGTAATGTAACTACGGCGGTGCGTGGGAAAAAGAGTGCTGTAATCGAGTTTCGAGTTCGAAGAGTTAGTCCACACACGGAGCACCCTTTCCTTCAGCTTGACAGTACTTGACCACACACGAGCGCTGTGACATCTGCAACAGCCCAAAGCCCTGAGTTCACATCATCATTCTTCATGTCTACATATTTATTCCTCAACATAGTCACCCATTCCTACCAACGTGAGATCAGTCTGTTGATACTGTCACAAGAGAACGTTTGACTTCGTTGACAGAGCCACAACGTCAGTTCCGCTTGCACTGCTTCATCACTGTCAAAGTGAAATCTCGAATGTGTTCTTTAAGTTTCGGAACCATAGGAGGATCGGATGGGGCCGAGTCCGGACTGTACGGAGGATGATCGATGCCAGTGAAATCAAGGCGTCGTACTGTTGCAGATGTCGCAGAGCTCTGTAAGAATTCGAGACTGGTGAGCACCTGCACCGAAGAGATCATTTGTCGTCTCGTCTTAATTTTTATATAGAAGTGTAACGTCAGTAACATGTGTTTTATTTAAAAAGCTTTATGAGATTTCAGACAAAAATTTCAGATGCATTACTTTTCAGCACAACACAGTAGTAGCTAATGCAACAGACAGTGTCAATAAATCAGACCTTCTGAGCTCATTCGGGCTACATACGACGGAATGAATTAAGATACACTAATAACAATGCACAATCTAAGCATACGAAACACTCAGTTACAGATCTCATCTCAAAACCAAAGTTCAGAAGTACTTAATCAAATCACACACCTTACTTAATACCAAACGAACAGAACAAGAAAGACATATTTCACAGTGGAAGAAGCTAACTGCATATTCTGCTACAAGCCGCAACAACCAACCCTTCGGTACCGGCTGGGCAGCATTTTTTGGATTGGTGAAGCCTAACAACTTCCATTTTTCCAACCAAGGCGATACCCCGTCTTGACAAAAACGCCTGTAGCCTTGTCAGTCAGCCCACCAGGGTGCCTCGTTGCTCTGCCCCCTGCTTCCTGCTTCATCTCACCAGGAGGTGATTCTCGCCCTCCAAGAAGCCTGGCAGTGTTCCGATCGCTTCTCGATCCCTCTCTCAGCCACTGTCCCACTGCGGCTGCCTGTCACCAACCGGTGGTGGAGCTTCCAGCACTCGTCACATTCTGCTTGCAACCTCTTGCGTCTTCTGCTGACAAATTAATTTGAACACGCACCGACAGTTCACAAGACACGAGTAAATACACTACTGGTCATTAAAATTGCTACACCAAGAAGAAATGCAGATGAGAAACGGGTATTCATTGGACAAATATATTATACTAGAACTGACATGTGATTACATTTTCACGCAATTTGGGTGCATAGATCCCGAGAAATCAGTACCCAGAACAACCACCTCTGGCCGTAATAACGGCCTTGATACGCCTGGGCGTTGAGTCAAACAGAGCTTGGATGGCGTGTACAGGTACAGCTGCCCGTGCAGCTTCAACACGATACCACAGTTCATGAAGAGTAGTGACTGGTGTATTGTGACGATCCAGTTGCTCGGCCACCATTGACCATACGTTTTCAGTTGGTGAGAGATCTGGAGACTGTGCTGGCCAGGGCAGCAGTCGAACATTTTCTGTATCCAGAAAGGCCCGTACAGGACCTACAACATGCGGTCGTACATTATCCTGCTGAAATGTAACGTTTCGCAGGGATCGAATGAAGGGTAGAGCCACAGGTCGTAACACATCTGAAATGTAACGTCCACTGTTCAAAGTGCCGTCAATGCGAACAAGATGTGACTGAGACGTGTAACCAATGGCACCCCATACCATCACGCCGGATGATACGCCAGGGTGGCGATGACGAATACACGTTTCCAATGTGCGTTCACCGCGATGTCGCCAAACACGGATGCGACCATCATGATGCTGTAAGCAGAACCTGGATTCATCCGAAAAAATGACGTTGTGCCATTCGTGCACCCAGGTTCGTCGTTGAGTACACCATCGCAGGCGCTCGTGTCTGTGATGCAGCGTCACGGGTAACCGCAGCCATGGTCTCCGTGCTGATAGTCCATGCTGCTGCAAACGTCGTCGAACTGTTCGTGCAGATGATTGTTGTCTTGCAAATGTCCCCATCTGTTGACTCAGGGATCGAGACGTGGCTGCACGATCCGTTACAGCCATGCGCATAAGATGCTTGTCATCTCGACTGCTAGTGAAACGAGGCCATTGGGATCCAGCACAGCGTTCCGTATTACCCTCCTGAACCCACCGATTCCATATTCTGCTAACAGTCATTGGATCTCGACCAACGAGAGCAGCAGTGTCGCGATACGATAAACCGCAATCACGATAGGCTACAATCCGACCTTTATCAAAGTCGGAAACGTGATGGTACGCATTTCTCCTCCTTACACGAGGCATCACAACAACGTTCACCAGGCAACGCCGGTCAACTGCTGCTTGTATATGAGAAATCGGTAGGAAACTTTCCTCATGTCAGCACGTTGTAGGTGTCGCGGAAAAGCTAATCATTTGTATATCACAGCATCTTCTTCCTGTCGGTTAAATTTCGCGTCTGTAGACCGTCATCTTCGTGGTTAGCAATTTTAATGGCCAGTAGTGTATCTAGGAGACGCATACGGAGTGACTTGGAGTGAAATGACCGCGTCTGATTAATCACAGTAGAGGCACATGTGGAACTGAGATCCACTAGAATAGTTTGCACTAAGTGTAGCCTGATCACAAAAGAGATTGCAAGATTATTGTCCATATCCCTGACATCAGCTGCGCGCTCTTCCTTCTTGCTACGTCTGACTTCTTATGTCGAACGCCTGTGCCAGGCGATGTAGGCGTGGTTCGCATCTTCCGCATTAATGAGGGATGGCTGACATTCGTGGCGACGAGCCACTGCCTCGTGGCAGGAGTCTGGTGGCAGTTGGTGCAGATGGTAGGTCTGCAGTCCTGTGTCACCAAGTCCCCACAGTGATCTTACTGTGAAAGGCAGCTGCCCTGACTCGGTCTTGAATCCATCGCTGCACCTGGTGGCACCATAGAGATAACCCACACCCCATCGCAAGGAGGAGGGTTGCTATTTGTCCACCATAAGAACATTCCTCAGTGGCACAACCTTTTTAAAACTCTCTTACAAAACCCCACATCCTCACTCTCTTCATCAAAACCATAACTATTAACTGGACCACTATACACAGGGTGGTGGGGGTATACCGACACCTAAAGACCGTTTACTGAAGAACTTTACATCAGTATTTACTTCATATGGAGACTAATCATTACAGCTATTACTAGTAGTATGTTGCTGTGTTGATTAGTATCTCCAAATACACCTAGCACAAGCAAGCCATTTATGTTTATTTTCCCCTGGGCAGCAGATCAGGTACTGAAGTGTCGATGTGCGGATGCAAAACGGGCATGTGTAATCTACATCGCCTTGCAGTTACGTCCATGCAGAATACAGAAGGTAGTAAATAATGTGATGTGTTTGTGGGAAGGTGTTCTAATGTTCAAATGTGTGTGAATTACTAAGGGATCAAACTGCTGAGGTCATCATTCCCTAGACTTACAAAATACGTAAACTAACTTATGCTAAGAACAACAGAAACACACCCATGCCCAAAGGAGGACACGAACCTCCAACGGGAGAGAGGGAATATGTCCGATGCAGAGAGAACGCAACTAAAACATTGAAGTGGACACATATTAAAGTACCAATCATCACCACATCTGTTCCTACACCATAAACAACCTGTGTATTCGATCCCGTCATTCTATCCCTTATAATTTCCTCACCTTTATAGACAACATTATTTTAGATTTATAATATTGCTGGCTGACCTGATCATCCATAGCCAATCCGATGCAGAATTCCAGTGGTGGCATTGGTTCATTGACCCCTCCAAGATGACATGGCCCCTGCCTCACAACATACGTACCCTGAAAGGAATCCCGCTTTTGATGTCATCGAGTCAGTCACTAACCCCCTTGGGCGCACTACTGCAGAAGCGCTCGACCCAAATGGAAGTGGCCACCTTCCTGTCCTAATTAATATCTCCTTATCAACACACCATCCCCATACTCCCACTAATCCTGCCTTTCATAGGACTACTCCCATACCATCTGGAATGTCTATGGATAATCCATTGACATCAAAATCAGAAGCCAACAATTATGTTCCCAACACTCTCCCAACATCGCTGCACATGCCCTCCTCATCGTTTCCAAATCCGTTCCGTCATACTAATATTTACTGCAAACCCATGACAGAAACACATGTACACACCACGGAAAAAATGCAAAGACATATCAGAAACCTAAATGCAAAAAAAAAAACGCCATGTTTGGTGCCAAACATGCCAAATTTCAACACTATACTACCTGTTGCAGTTGAACGGAACGGAATGGACAGTGTCTTGAAGGATATAAGATGAACATCAACAAAAGCAAAACGAGGATAATGGAATGTAGCCAAATTAAATCGGGTGATGCTGAGGGAATTAGATTAGGAAATGAGACGCTTAAAGTAGTAAAGGAGTTTTGCTATTTAGGGAGTAAAATAACTAATGATGCTCGAAGTAGAGAGGATATAAAATGTAGACTGGCAATGGCAAGGAAATTGTTTCTGAAGAAGAGAAATTTGTTAACATCGAGTATAGATTTAAGTGTCAGGAAGTCGTTTCTGAAAGTATTTGTATGGAGTGTAGCCATGTATGGAAGTGAAACATGGACGATAAATAGTTTGGACAAAAAGAGAATAGAAGCTTTCGAAATGTGGTGCTACAGAAGAATGCTGAAGATTAGATGGGTAGATCACATAACTAATGAGGAGGTATTGAATAGAATTGGGGAGAAGAGGAGTTTGTGGCACAACTTGACCAGAAGAAGGGACCAGTTGGTAGGGCATGTTCTGAAGCGTCAAGAGATCACAAATTTAGCATTGGAGGGCAGCGTGGAGGGTAAAAGTCGTAGAGGGTGACCAAGAGATGAATACACTAAGCAGGTTCAGAAGGATGTAGGTTGCAGTAAGTACTTGGAGATGAAGAAGCTTGCACAGGATAGGGTAGCATGGAGAGCTGCATCAAACCAGTCTCAGGACTGAAGACCACAACAACAACTACCTGTAACCGCTTCCAAGCAGTGTAAAGTCCTTCACCGCTTTACTGCCAACAAGCTTGCTCCCTACTACCGTCACTTGCACAGTAATGACCCCTTTCCTGACAACAACTTTTTTTCCTATCCATATGACACTTTCACAATCCCTGATGACGACCACTTACATTAATCCTTATTTTAAATTGTCCATGAACTCATCCTCCCACTTCTTAATCCTAGTTTCCAGTACCTATACAACATTCCACAGACATCTGAAAACTCCAGTTTCAGAGCAATATATTCAACAGAGCTGCATGAAAAACGCATTACCACTCCAAGTCACAACTGCATGAGTTACTGATACCTGAAGGAATACACCCTCTCCTCCCAGAAATCCTAACCACCCCTTATAACGTAATTCTCGATATAGATTTCTGTCCAAGCTGTGAGAAACCTCTCGAATTTTACTTTTCTTCAAACTAGAAAACCTGTTAGTGACACTTCCCCTTAATGTCCCATCAGCTTCACGTCGGTGTTTAGCAAGTCATTTCCTCACACTTCCATAAATCTCTAAGCCAGCACCCACTAACTTCGGTCAACCAATATGGCTTCTGTTGTGGGTTGGCAGGAGAGCCAACACCGGGTTACAAGAGAAGCCCGAAAGCCACGCGTTTTAGCTCACGCAGGCTGGCGTGAGGTCTGGAACAGGACAAGGAAATTAGAATTTAGAAAAAACGGACGTAGCTGGTGGAATACTTAACTTTAATCCATAAATGGCGAACGTCGCTCTTGCCGGTACATTATTCATAATATCAATAGTAACTGGTAATGGCGCCTTGCTAGGTCGTAGCAAATGACGTAGCTGAAGGCTATGCTAACTATCGTCTCGGCAAATGAGAGCGTATTTTGTCAGTGAACCATCGCTAGCAAAGTCGGTTGTACAACTGGGGGCGAGTGCTAGGAAGTCTCTCTAGACCTGCCGTGTGGCAGCGCTCGGTCTGCAATCACTGATAGTGGCGACACGCGGGTCCGACGTATACTAACGGACCGCGGCCGATTTAAAAGTCTACCACCTAGCAAGTGTGGCGACTGGCGGTGACACCACAGCTTCCTCCCAAATTCTCTTCTGATGACGCAACTCTTATACCATATTCCTCCTCTATCCCACCAAGTTTACAACTGCAAATCCGCCAGTTTTGAGTCGCTTCTCGAAAAAGCACGTGAGTATGTATAGCATTCTGGTCTCCTCACTAAGCTACAGCCTCATGCACTTCCAAATTAATCATGTCGACCCTATTGAACCTTTCTGTCCAGCTGCCCATCCTACATAGCCATTAACAACTCCATCACCCACATCTTTCATACATATCAGGTGCACTCCATGGATCTCTTCTCTTTCCATTCCTTTAAGTCTTATACACAGCTTATGTGCCTAAGCCACCACCGTCTGAACGTCTCCTCCAATATGACTATGGTGCCACCTTCCTAGCCCTATAACCTACCCTCCAGAAATCCCAATGGTTCCTCCAGAGCCATCTCATTCTATTCAGCTCAAAATAAGTCCTTCGAAAATACATTCAGCAATTATAAGATTAACCACCTGCAGCTACCACACCACAACTTTTACCTTACCATTCAGACCTTACTTTCCAATTAACTAACGCACTAAGCTACTTAGAGTAACACTTGATCTCCAAATAACATGGAAATCCCACTTACTAAACCTTCAACAAAAGCCCACAACAAAGCAAAGCTACTAAAATTACTAATTGGCTGAACATGGAGATTGCACCCGTCGACAGTCCTCCATATCTATAAATCCCTTATCTGAACAGTCGTCAGTTATGGAAATGTAACTTGATTTCCACTCCTACAAACATCTATCACACCGTATAGATCCTACAACGCCATGCACTCCGTCTGGACTTTCACAAGCATTTATCCCAAGAAGAATCCCCTATCAACTTATAAATTCTAGCCCCTTATCTTTTCAATATTGAACACCTCCAAATATCGTACATTACCCACAAACTCCACACTAACCAACAACTAGTTTTCTTCCTGCTCTCCTATCGTAGTACTCTGCTGCATCTTTACCAATATATTCCCCCGACATTACACCCACATACTCTCCACATCTCCCAGTGAAACTTCAATCACTTTCCCTTGCCCGACCATGAAATATGCTATAGTATATACCCACCCTACCACGCGTAGTAGTACCCATTCCTCCACCCCTTGCCAGGGCACTCGTACTCACCACTCCACATACAGCCTTTGGCTTGATTCAATACCTCATCCCTCATCACCCTCCTATATCTGCCAACTAAACATCCATCCACATAAAACCACTACCACTCACCACCCAAAACCGTATAAATCCCATGAAACCCTTAACCTTGGCAGTCTAAATAGTCATCCCATAATTCATCTGCGCAAATATTTTAAACAATCAATAAATCAGCTTTTTATCTTTTACCCAATTCAACTCACAATATGGATTTTATTTTGTGAAAACATTCACTTTTGAATGCCATGATCTAGTGTGTTTTAAATCTTCAAAAGAGTTTGGCTGTAGAGTGAGAAATTGTAACCGCTGGTAGACCGTCCAACCTCCGTGTGGGGAGAAGGTGATGAATTAACAACAAAGGAAAATTAACATTTATATTCTGAGGTGTAATTGTACATTTAAAAGGACAAATAACTTCCAGCTGGCTTAACCTGCCAAGTAATTTCAGCTAGTAAATCAATTACATTAAAATAGAAATATTCGTGAAGTTCGAGGTAAATTGGTAATTTACGTAGTTGCAATGCCTTGGCCAGAGCTTTCCCCAGGCCGATACGCAGCTGACGTGAACAAAGTCTGACGTCAAAGAGTAGAAAGCTGTTGATGAGTCCGCTGGCAAATCAACGGATTTTATTTTTTGACTCTGGCACCGACAAGTAGCAAGGACCGAGGGGGACAGAAACAGGAAACTGAAACGATTTGTGTGAACCGCGGAATAGAATTTTTATCTGTTGTTTGCAGCACCGAAACCCAGACACGTGCCGTCCGCGGCGACAGCCAATCAATCGCGGGCAAACCGCCCCCTACTGCCGCAGCCGCAGCCGCTGCCGCTGCCGAAAGGGACACGCAACTCTGTTGTAAAAATCGAGCGGCCGGGTACGCCAAGGCTCGTGGGGGTACGTAGGAAAATCCCTAACGTCGACAATTTATTATCCTGCAGTGGTGTGTTACGCGACCCAAGGCTTAAATACCCAAATTCTGATCTACATCCACATCTCCATCATACTCCACAAGCCAATAGACAGTATGGGGCGGAGGGTACTTCTGACACCACGTATTGATTCTGCCCTTTCTTGTTCTAATCGCAGATCGTGCGTAGGAGAACTGATAGTCGGGAAGACTCTGTATTTGCTCTAATTACTCGAATTTTCTCGACACAGTCATTTCGTGCGATGTACGTGGGAGGAAGTAATATGATGTCCGATTCTTCCTGAAAAATGCTCGCTCGAAATATCGATAGTAAATCTCTCTTTGATGTACAACGCCGCTCTTTTAAAGTCTGCCACTGAAGTTGGTTGAGCATCTGTGTAATGCTCTCACGGCGGCTAAACGGTCCAGTGACGAAATGCGCCGCTTTTCGTTGTATCTTTTTTTCCCCTCTCTTCCATTAGTCCTACGTGCTAAGCTTCTCATATTGATGAACTATACTAAAGAATCAGTAGAACAAACGCCTTATAAACCACTTTCTTCGTGGATGAATTACATTTCCTTAAGATGCTTCCTATGAATCTGTCTGGGCTTTTCCTACTATTTGTTTAATGCGGTCATTCCACTTAAAGTCGACCTTGGCACATCCTCTTGGGTACTTTACGCTATAACTGTTTCCAGCAATTTGTTATGAATAATGTGGTTGTACAGTAGTGGGTGTCCTCCCCGACAGCTGAATGGTCAGTGTGATGGACTGCCGTCCTAGGGAGCCCGGGTTCGATTCCCGGCTGGGTCGGGGATTTTCTCCGCTCTGGGACTGGGTGTTGGGTTGTCTTCATCATCATTTCATCCCCATCCGGCACGCAGGTCACCCAATGTGGCGTCGAATGTAATAAGACCTGCACCAAAGCGGCCGGACCTACCCCGTAAGGGGCCTCCCGGCCGATGTCGCCAAACGCTCATTTCCATTTCCACAGTAGTGGATGAATGCGCAGTATGTTACATGTATTTACGTTCAGGATCAGCTGCCAAACCTGCACCATTCATCAGTCCTCTGCTGGTCATTCTGCAGATCGATACTGTCTTCTGGCGTTGCTAATTTCTAGTAGATAACCACATCATCTGGGAACAGTCTTAAAGTGCTGCTGACTCTTTCTGCTAGATCATTTATGTATGAATTCAGTCGCAAATCTGGTCCGATACTCAGTAAGATTTTTTTTGTCTCTAAACACAAGCCCAGGAGAGTATCAAACGTCTTGATGAAGTCAAGGAACATGGCATCAACCTGAGCGCCGTGCTCCGCAGTGCTATGGATCTGATGGAGCTGAGTTTTGCAAGATCTTTGTTTGAGGAATCCATTGTTGTTTTATAGGGGAGATTTTCGGGCTCCAAAAACGTCAGAATTGTTAAGTATAAATATGTTCCTTAGTTCTACAACTTACTGACATCAATGACATGAGGGGCGTTTCTAAAGTCCGTGCAAAAATAAAACTACTTACGTGATTGGGGTAAACCTTGTTCATTTTTCGAAATAGTCTTCTTTTAGACTTATAAACTTCGTCCAATGCTGTTCTAATTTGGTAACCCCTTCCGAATAATAATTGTATAAGTCTGCAAAATAGCTATTAGTTACTGCAAATATTTCCTCGTTTGAATAAAATTGTCGTCCTGCCAGGCATTTCTTCAAATTGGGGAACAAATAGCAGTCCGAGGGAGCCAGGTCTGGAGAATAGGGGAGATTTGAAACGAGTTGGAATCCTATTTCCATTAATTTTGCGACCACAACTGCTGAAGTGTGTGTTGGTGTATTGTGATGGAAAAGGACTTTTTGCGGTCCAATCGTTGGCGTTTTTCTTGCAGCTCAGTTTTCAAACGGTCCAATAACCATGAATAATATTCACTTGTAATAGTTTACCCTTTCGTAGATAGTCGATGAGGATTATCCGTTGTGAATCCCAAAAGACAGTCGCCATAACCTTTCCGGCCAAAGGAATGGTCTTCGTCTGTTTGGCTGCAGATACTCCCTCGGTAACCTATTGTTTAGATTGTTGTTTGGTCTCAGGAGTGTAGTAATGTGTCCATGTTTCATCCACAGTGACGAAACGACGCTTAAAAATCCTGCGGATTCTTCCTGAACAGCTGCAAACCATCCTTGCGACACTTTACGGGATTCCGTTTTTGGTCAAGCGTGAGCAGTCGCGGAACCCATCTTGCGGATAGCTTTCTCAAGTCCAAATGTTTATGCAAAATATTATGTACCCGTTCATTCGAGATGCCCATAGCACTAGCAATCGCACGCACCTTAACACTTCTGTCATCCATCACCAAATCATGGATTTTATCAATGATTTCTGAAGTCGTAACCTCCACAGGGCGTCCAGAACGTTCAGCACCTCTTGTGCCCATATGGCCACACCGAAAATTTTGAAACCATTTATAAACTGTTCTAATCAAAGGTGCAGAGTCACCACAATATTTATCAACCTTCTCTTTAGTCTCCTGAGGCGTTTTCCCTTTCATAAAGTAATGTTTAATCACCACACGAAATTCTTTTCCGTCCATTTTTTGACAATCACTCGTCTTCATTGATTCACACTAGTGCCAAACACAAATAAATAGACCAATATGGCTGAAACCTGGTGTGCGTTCTTTCCAAAGATACTACTAACTAAACATGACCTCGATACTCCCGGTGGTGCCATCAAAATTGAAAAGGCTCCGAGGACTATGGGACTTAACTTCTGAGGTCATCAGCCCCTAGAGCTCAGAACTACTTACACCTGACTAACCTAAGGACATTACACACATCCATGCCCGAGACAGGATTCGAACCTGCGACCGTAGCGGTCGCGCGGTTCCAGACTGTATCGCCTAGAACCGCTCGGCCACCTCCGCCGGCGACCTTCTCTCGGACTTTGCACGGACTTTTCAAAAGCCCCTCGTAGGCCTATAATTATGGGCATCTCTCCTACGACCCTTCTTAAAACTGGGAATGACTTGCGCTTTTTTGCAGTACTTCTCGTTGCATCAGCGATCTACAGTAAAATGAAGATGGAAACTTGGAGTGAATATTAACTTAAGCATCGAAATTAAAAGTCTGCCTGTGCATCTAGTTCGTTCGCTCCGTCATTACTCAGCGTTCGCCGACTCAAGATGGTGATAGCACAGCTACGAAAGGCGTATTGCGTATTCCGTTTCCGTACTCTAAAAACCACTGTGAAGTGCATGGCGGAGGGTCCTTGTCACTGTTTCAGGTATTAGGACTCCTTTCCGTTTTATTTGCCAGTAGAGCGCTGCATGAATGATTTACAAGGGGAAGCCACGACTTTGGGAACACAGATTTATTCCAAACTTTGTACAACTTCAGAAGGCCATTAAAACAACGTAGTGTGCAAGTAGTAAAGTGCACTACTCCGGCAATTCCGAGAAAATCGCAAAAGAAGTTTTACGCGTCTGTTACATAACTGATGTATCTGTGCTTAGAGACTGTCCGTTAGCGTTGATGGTAGTCAACTCGTTAGAGTTCGAGCAACGGGAGATGAACATATATGAGGCGACGGTCCGACTCCCGTTGAAACTTAATTTTTAATCTATATTTTTTTCATCACTGTTCACCTTATTTAATTTATATGATACTTGAGAGGTAATATAATTAAAAAAAACTACGTGTATTTGCATGAAGTTTTAGTGAATTTCCTGTTATTTGACAACTTAAAAACTAAACTCCTCACGAACAGGCCATGAAGGCCTGACGGTACCGACCGGCCGCCGTGTCATCCTTAGCCCACAGGCGTCACTGGACGCACATATGGTGGGGCATGTGGTCATCGCACCGCTCTCCCGGCCGTATGTCAGTTTCCGAGACCGCAGCCGCTACTTCTCAATAAAGTAGCTCCTCAGTTGGCCTCACAAGGGCTGAATGCACCCCGTTTGCCAACAGCGCTCGGCAGACCGGATGGTCACTCTCCAAGATTTAATTATTAGAACAAACATATCTACAACTGTCGACAACTAAATGAAGAAACAAAGTTTTTCTGAAAATGTATGCCTGTCGTGATCCGCGAAGTCCCTTGTACATGCAGTCTGGTGAGGTACCCGGAACTATTTTGCACCTCTACACTTCACACAGACAGACAGGCCTTATTTGGCAGTTAATCTGCCTAGCGCTGAGACGTTGTTTATAAAGCAAGAACGAATAGTATGGGTGCAAATTTTTTGAGTATCACAAAATTTACACTTGTACTACAAAAACGAAGGTTTCAGAGGGAGTTGAACCATTGCCTCATACACGTTCGTCCTATGATGCTCGAACGCTAACCACTTTCTTTCCTTCTTTTTTCTTTCTTAAGGAACCTCCCCAGCGGCCAGAGGGAGGGGTGGGGCAAAGTGGGCAGGGGTCGCAACTACCCACCCACTAGGAACGAAGGAAAGAGTAGGGAGGGTGGAGTACAGGTACAATGAACGTCGTGTATGTATTTATTTATTTACTTACTTATTTAATACTAATACCACCGAGAGTGGCGGGAAACCGGCGTCGTGAGGAGGAGGGCGCAGCAAGACGTCAGACTCGTTGAGACCACCGACGTATAGTTCCCCCGAGAAGAACATTCGGATTACCAGAGAATGTATCGTTACTAATGTGGAAGAGGCGCGGGTCAACTCTTCATGACGTCACTTGACCACAGTTACGTAATAGACGCGTAAAACTTCTCTTGCGATTTTCTCGGAATTACCGAAGTAGTGCAACTTACTAGTGGAACATTACGTTGTGGTAAAAGCCTACTAAAGGTAGTTTGAAGTAAATCCGTGATCCCAAAATAGTGACCTCTACTTGTTAATGTGAAACCATTGTGGTGGGAAGCTGAGTTTTACGAAACAGAGGCTGTCCGAGCGCCAGCCACTAGTCGTAGACGGCCTGTGCTACGAGAGGTGTGCTTTCACTTCCGGTTATAAGGTGTCGCCTCTCTGTCGCCAGGGTGTATAAACTGATGCAGTCCGTGCGAGGGACTGTCATGCCAAGGGGCCCAACTTCGATTCCCAGCTGGGCTGGAGATTTTCTCTGGTCAGAGACTGGGTGTTGTGTTGTCTCTATCATCATCATCTCATCCCCATCGACACGCAAGTCGACGAAGTGGCGTCAACTCAAAAGACTTGCACCAGGCGACAAGTCTACCCAACGGGAGGCCCTAGCCACGCGACATTTCCATAGTGATGCAACTTCAGATCCGTGTCAGCCTGGACCAGAGTGGCGAGTTATCACTTCCTCAGAGTGGTGTTCGCTTGGCACTCCCTTGCACTGCTCGTGACCTAGCAGACTTCTGTGTGTCCTGTAATGAATTTTCCCTCACCTCCGCACTCCCTACTGGTAATAAATAGGAGGGGGCTCAAGTATACTCCTAGAATAATCACTTAACCATTTGAGTCCCACCAATATGAAAAAAATATAATTAAAATGTTGTTCACATTATTAATCTCTTTAATCATAATAAGAAACGAATATAAGGAAACTGACAAAAAGTAAAAAATTTAATTGTTTTAAGGATGTTTCACATTGGAACAACTTGGAAATGCAGTTTTCTATCACCTATCATTTCATCTGATACATCTGAAAGCAAATTAGAATTTTTCCTTGACACATCTCGAAACTTCCATGAACTTATATGCCTAAAACAAATTATAGTCCTAAATAACAACCAAAAGTGAGCTTAAAACTTAATAGATTTTGTATCAAAACTACACGGTCCACTCACATTAATGTGATCACCGCCTATGTTGGATGCTGTGACAACACACCGTTCGGGGGTAGCAGCACTAGCAGTGGAGAATTATATGAAGCGTGTCGGAGAGATGCGGAAAACAGCGCAGTTATTGTCATAAAACCGAAACGGAGCAATCTATTTCACGTCCAAAAGGACATGATCATTGGTTTTCGGACCAAGGGTGGAAAAATTTACCTAACGGATACGTTTGTAAACTGTTCGGCTGCCGCCACGGTTCACCTATAACGTGTATAGCAAAATGTTGCTATCCGAAACTGGCGCCAAGGCATCTGAGGGGCGCCAGAGGCCATGGATGACAGGGATGAACGACAGCTCCGGAGATGTGTACGGCCGAATAGATCAGCAACAGTTGGGCAACTAATCACCCAGATGAACCAAGGGGCTACCAACAGTGTCTCCTCAACCACCTTCCAGCGAACATTGTTGCGTATGGTCCTCTGCAGTAGACGTCTAGTTCATCCATCCATGCTAAGTGTTGTTCATCGGCAACGAAGGCTGGAATCTGACACCAGTAGCGCAGCTGGACATCCACTGAGTAGCGACGGGTGGATTTTTCAGATGAATCATGTTTTATACTTCATTGGAGAGATGGCCATTGGCGTGTACGGCGTGAAACATCTAAAAGCAAACACTGTACAACCAGGAGGGAGCGTTATGGTCTGGTGAATGTTTTGGTGGTTTTCCCTGGGCGATCTCGACATTCTGGAAGACACAATGGATCAACATAAGTATTCATCTACCTTTCTGGGACCATGCACACACTTTTACATGTAGTTTGTAACTGCTTGGAAGGATGATATCTACCAGCAGGACAATGCAACGTGTCACGCCACTCGCAGTGTCCGTATGCAGTTTGAAGAGTCTGTCGTACTTCCTTGGTCACCATACTCCCCAGATTTAATCCCAATGTAGAATCTATGGAACCCTCTGTATCGAGATGTTGGCGCCATGGAATCTCAACTGAGACACCTAGCGCAACTGACCACAGTAGCGGAATCGGCATTGCCCCACATCCCTGTCCGTACCTTCCAGAACCTCACTGACTCTTTTCCTGCCCCTCTTCCAGCGGTCCGCTCTGGGAAGATGGTAATTCAGGCTTTCGCCAGGTCGTCACATTAATGTGGTTGCACACTGCATATACAATGTGTGATCTCTACAATGCACTATATCCATAGAAGTACCTCAGTGTACCACTAGATGCCTCTTTCTTGCAACAGTATCGGCGGTTTCGTGCTAAAAGCACTGGAACTTCAGAAACATATTAATAAAATTGCCGTTTTAGCCGAAACCACTCATACTGAAAGGGATAATACTTCCCAATACTTCATAATACGTAAGATTTCGTGGGACACGTGGCACCTACCTCTGCCACTGCAAGATTTTCGGCATTTATTGACGCTCTTCTATGAGTCCAACAAATCTACGTTCAGTCACCTCTGTATTTTCAGTCAGGTAGGGAGCCATACACTTTAGCAGTATTCTAGTATGAGATTTCCTCTATGCGAGGCGTTTCACAAACCGTATTACGGGTTTCTAGGTGTTCTAGAGAAGTCTTAGTAGATAAAATTTTAATAAGGAACCCATGTCTGGAAAGGTACCATTTGGACGTAAAAATGAAAAACTCCAAGTATGTGTGAGTGAAATTAATTGTATCAAAACTAATCGTGATGCAGACGCATCCTTAAGATCCAACGCAGGATTGAATGTACGCTATGAAAGATCGCGCAGTGAATCTTAAGGCGTGCAACAGGCATCTTATCATTGAAAACTATTCAATATGACCAGGTCAGCTCTTCAGTTTACTACTTAAAGCCATGAGAATGAACAAACATATAAAAAGTAATGAAATCACTAAAATTACAAACATAGAATATCAGTTGTCAGAACCAGATAAGTGAACCGTCGGTTGGCAAACTTACGTGGTGGAGGTCGGAAACAGATCATGATCATAGACCTGCCTACATATCAATATTACAGTGATTATCTGTCTGACCAGAGAAACCAAAAAGTCAATACAGACGGCAATGCACGATTCTAAATTTCTTGTTCAGGATGGAATTAACAAGCCCAAGCTGCGACTCACCATTATGGTCGGTAGTACTGAAACGTCCCCTTAGAAAAATTAATGAATTACTGTGCTGATACTGACACACAATATTTTTAGCGCAACGCAATCTGACTTTCAATAATCCCTACAAAAGAATGGCCCTGACTAACATTAACCTATACCTTTCACAAATCACTTACCTCACAAAAATATTCGTTACTCGAACTACTGCAATACAGCGAGCGCCACTACTGCCACCTAAATAAAAGATTCAAACTACTGAGGGCACTAACTACTGATAGGTATAGTTAGCAAATGAAAGATTTTGATAGAGAACAAACAATGTATTTACCTTAATAGTGTTCAAAAGTCATAATATATATAGCAGTTCATGGCATCCCAGTCTTACAAGTTTACTGTCTCTGATGGACACACGTCCAGATCATCCGCTCTCAAAACTCCGTCATTTCTCTCCCCACATCCACCACTGCTGGCGTCTCACCTCCAACTGCACAACGCTACGCGCTGTTAACAGCCAACTGCCCAACACTACAATAGCATATGTTCCAACAATGCAAACCAACCACAGCATTCACGTAGCACAGTCAGTAATATGCATATAGAGCGCTACGTGGCGTTACCAACATAAAAACCTACACAGCTTACTTACATAGCCCCCATGCTCCCCACAAAAAATTTTACTAATTGTTTTGAGCAGTGGCCAATACAAATTTGAAAAAAAATTTCATAATTACAATAACAAAGATATCAAATGCACACACTTATTGATACACTGTTGGTCAAAAGCAAAAATTGTTCTCATAAAGACAGTCCTGATCATTTTTCACAATAGTAATTACATTTTTGTTTTTTGAAAAGTCTCATTAGTAAAAGAAAATGCACACGGAAGTAATGGATTTCCATACAGTCTTGAAGACGTAGTGTTGTCCTTCCAGTGGAAAGACAGTGCTGACTCTTGACATGCAGACAGGTAATGAGCCACAACAGAGCAAACCGACAACAGAGTCGAAGTTGAAGAATTTTGGTAGGTAGGTCACCACAGAGCAGACCACTGTAGTCCTGTTACAGATTACAGTATTGGTGGGCCACCAGAGGTGCAGACCCACCGCATTCCTTGTAGAAATAACGGTATTGGTGGGCCATCAAAGATGCAGACCCACTGTAGTCCTTGTAGAGACGGCCAGCTGCCGTCTGTTGTGACTGTGCAAGTGCACAATCACCATCGAAGGGTCTTGCGGAGAATATAGGAAGTCTATAAACCACCACTCGTGCACTCACAAAGTTTTTGGAATTGTCCTTAGAACCAGCTATGCTCTTAATCAGTCCCTTGCTGAATTATTAACACACGTCCAAACACTAACAGTCCTCTTTTTTTCACATATTGTGCATATACTATGACCAACAGAAATGTGTGCAGTGAAATGAATGCTTAAAAGTTACTTAATTTGATGAACTGGTGTCAATTACAATTTTATAATATGAGAATACAATAACAAAGGCACAAAACACATCATTAAAGAACATAACAATACAGATAACATTTGTAGTAATACAGGCTTTACAAAAGAATAGAAATAGACATACACATCAGTGTTACAGGAATTATGACATAAGTAAATAAATAAAATAATGAGAATAGTTTTTGAAACATTAATTTCGCACATGAAAATTGAAACAGAACAGAATTAATAATGTGTAAACATCTTTACAAAGAAAATGACATATTATTAATGCAAATTATATTTGGGGATAACAGTATTCCTCATCATAGTGAATGTAGCTTAGTATTAGAAAAATTCTACAACATAAATCTTATTAGCTAAACACACAAAGACAGGAAAAACAGAAATAGTGGAATAACACAAAAGGAAAGGACAGGGTTCGTTTTCAGTGTAATATTTGGTACTGCAGTCCAACCCAAAACTTCATTCCTTAGATCTTTCCTCTTATTTCAACATTTGTTTCCACCAAAAAAATTCTATCCAAGCATGCTTTCTGTATTTATATGTTCACTTATTTCTTACCTCATTATTTATTTTCCATTATCTTACCTCATCATTTATTTCCAAGAAAATCCTACCTAAACCTGTCGTCCCTAAACGCTACTGTTTGGTTCATATCCGCTTTGAAACTAATTATTTCTCATTGTACAATACACATTTTGGCCCAAATCTTTTTCATATAACTTCTCAATGCATTATTTCCTTATTCTCCATAGTTAGTTTCGTATATACACTCCTGGAAATTGAAATAAGAACACCGTGAATTCATTGTCCCAGGAAGGGGAAACTTTATTGACACATTCCTAGGGTCAGATACATCACATGATCACACTGACAGAACCACAGGCACATAGACACAGGCAACAGAGCATGCACAATGTCGGCACTAGTACAGTGTATATCCACCTTTCGCAGCAATGCAGGCTGCTATTCTCCCATGGAGACGATCGTAGAGATGCTGGATGTAGTCCTGTGGAACGGCTTGCCATGCCATTTCCACCAGGCGCCTCAGTTGGACCAGCGTTCGTGCTGGACGTGCAGACCGCGTGAGACGACGCTTCATCCAGTCCCAAACATGCTCAATGGGGGACAGATCCGGAGATCTTGCTGACCAGGGTAGTTGACTTACACCTTCTAGAGCACGTTGGGTGGCACGGGATACATGCGGACGTGCATTGTCCTGTTGGAACAGCAAGTTCCCTTGCCGGTCTAGGAATGGTAGAACGATGGGTTCGATGACGGTTTGGATGTACCGTGCACTATTCAGTGTCCCCTCGACGATCACCAGTGGTGTACGGCCAGTGTAGGAGATCGCTCCCCACACCATGATGCCGGGTGTTGACCCTGTGTGCCTCGGTCGTATGCAGTCCTGATTGTGGCGCTCACCTGCACGGCGCCAAACACGCATACGACCATCATTGGCACCAAGGCAGAAGCGACTCTCATCGCTGAAGACGGCACGTCTCCATTCGTCCCTCCATTCACGCCTGTTGCGACACCACTGGAGGTGGGCTGCACGATGTTGGGGCGTGAGCGGAAGACGGCCTAACGGTGTGCGGGACCGTAGCCCAGCTTCATGGAGACGGTTGCGAATGGTCCTCGCCGATACCCCAGGAGCAACAGTGTCCCTAATTTGCTGGGAAGTGGCAGTGCGGTCCCCTACGGCACTGCGTAGGATCCTACGGCCTTGGCGTGCATCCGTGCGTCGCTGCAGTCCGGTCCCAGGTCGACGGGCACGTGCACCTTCCGCCGACCACTGGCGACAACATCGATGTACTGTGGAGACCTCACGTCCCACGTGTTGAGCAATTCGGCGGTACGTCCACCCGGCCTCCCGCATGCCCACTATACGCCCTCGCTCAAAGTCCGTCAACTGCACATACGGTTCACGTCCACGCTGTCGCATCATGCTACCAGTGTTAAAGACTGCGATGGAGCTCCGTATGCCACGGCAAACCGGCTGACACTGACGGCGGCGGTGCACAAATGCTGCGCAGCTAGCGCCATTCGACAGCCAATACCGCGATTCCTGGTGTGTCCGCTGTGCCGTGTGTGTGATCATTGCTTGTACAGCCCTCTCGCAGTGTCCGGAGCAAGTATGGTGGGTCTGACACACCGGTGTCAATGTGTTCTTTTTTCCATTTCCAGGAGTGTAGTATCCCCCCCTCTTAACCTAACTTAAATCTACTGAGCTCAGATACATAAACTAAGGGACGAGGCAATACAGCAGTACAAAACAATTAACACAACAGCAATGACAAAAAATGGAAATTGGCAAAGCAAGCAGCAGTATATCTAAATTAGCAAAGGAAATGCAACATTACAACTAATACAAGGCAATGTGCAGCAAACAAGAAAAATAAATCAGTAGTAAAACTGACTTAACAAAGTAATACAATGTGAAATTCCGTAGCACTATGCCTGGCAAACAGCAACAGCAAATGCAATAACTTATATCTAAACATGACAAACCCACAAGCAGAATAAATAGTACACTAAAGACAACAATACAGATAAGGGAAATGTCTATTCACATCTTAATGTCTATGTAATTAAAGTGGTGCACCACAACTTATTCTACAAAAAAAAAATAAAAATAAAAACCCCAACCAAGTACTTGAAAAGAAAATTATGAATGCAGTTACTGTTATTAGTCCCTTTTTATTGTTCTTTCCTTTCCAAGTGCTCCTTTTTCGAAGAATGTGGATCATAAAATTATTATTTAATAGATCTGTTGACAGAAAGTGTTCACATTAGCAAATGCATTTAATTTTATTTTATAAATTCAATGCTGCAACACACCTGGAAACCAGATATCAAATGAAATAAGCAACTATGTAAAGCAAAGCATAAATACATCATTCAATAGCTATGTGGCATTTCATAAGTCAGTAGGAGTTCTCTCAGCTCTCGTAGAAAGACACTTGCATAATCAGGTGTGCAGATGTAAGAATATTTCCCATCAATTCGTTAGCATTTCAGTAAGTAGCACAAAGTACAAGCTCCACGATATAATCATATGTTTCCAAGTAATGAGCGTGTCGTATTTGCGATGCTTTCTACAAAGGAATGTCAATAGCGAGGTTAATGGCATCTTTTTTCTCCACCTAATGGTTTTTTCTCCAGGCGGCTGGTGCAGCTGGGTGCCCATAACGCATTACGTCAAGGTCACTTAGCTTTCTTACCGAAATATTTACGACAGCAGTTTGCACCACAGTGACAGTCTCATATAAAAAATTTAACAGGTCGAAAAGTTACAGTAGAAATGTGTATAAACGAAATCTCATGAATAGCAGTGTTGTGATACATTCACACATGGACAAACAACTCATAACTCTTAAAGTACGATTCTTGGTTTTCAACATCCTTTTTCGCAAATCGGAGTCTCTAACTTCTATTCATTATTCATATACATATAAACACGTAACCACATTCCTCATATATGGTAGCATCATCTTATTGATCGTAAACATACCTCAACATAATACAGATCATCATCGTAATAATATCATAACAGGTCAATCACATCTCAAAATCGTCGCAGCTTCTTTCAATAATTTCAAACACTTCAATAAAGTCATCTGCCTCAAACGTACTTCAAAAATCATGATCCCTTACCAAATACGACATTCAAAGCTCTCATAGTATCACAATGGTTCTGAAAAAATATGAACAGTTCACAAAGTACAGACAAAATACAATTTAATAAGTGTGAAATTATCCAGCTGTGTAATTGCGTAAACATCTGTCACTGACGTAGTAAAAAAAATGTTTGTCTCTCTCTCAGTTAAATGATCGCATAGCTGTGTAATTCTGTGTTACAGAAATATGGTACCGATGTGTAATGTTGTATAAGCAAATACCATATTAGCTAGGGTTCCTTTTGCTTGCCAAACACATTGTACACAAAGTAAGCGTGTGCCCCCCTGAGGATTAATGTAATTATACCCTCAGGTGTTACAGATTACAGCAATGGAATGAAATGTATCACGGAAAACTTTCTTTGTAATTCAAAAATCCTTAAAAATAAATGTTTTAAGTACAAAATTAATCGCTCAAATACGTGTACTGCCACGCTAAGTTGTGCGTCTTGTTGTAACATAATCTCTGTCACTACGTAAGGGTAAAAAATGTGCCAAGTGTCGTAATTATCGTCGTCCATAAGCAAAGTTCTGTGGAAGTCAATGTACTTACCTCGTAATAAACAAAAGCGAAATGCTATGCGTATAGATATTGTAGTTATTACGTGCAATACCGTGATCAAGAAAGTACTACACTGTAACATATTGTTGTGCTACAAAAAAGGCTGTATGATTGTAGCTATACCACAAAATTACTACTAAAACATGTTTTACTTTCCAGAAGAATTCAGAAAACTGTGCAGATATAAAGCAGATACAGCACAAAAGCAACAATGTAAATTGTGTCACACATTAGTAGCGTCGTGATATAATCGTGTAGCTGTCAAAGAAACCAAATACTAAGTCATCTTTAATCTCACAGAACGTACTTCAAACAAAGAATGTCTTTTCAAGTAAGCCAAAATGTTGCATTAAAATCTCATTAGCAGTATATGTTCTAAGTATGTAAGCCTTATAGTCGTTACATAATCGTGCAACTAACAAGCAAAAATGTAGACACACAGTAACACTGTGTCCTCTGTTCACTATCACAATGCAGTGGTAATTACTCCCTAAATATGTTCCCTAGGTTCTAGACTGGATAGTTAACTTCAAAACATTGTTGCATGATAACAGTTTCTAAGTGTGACAAAGCTTACTAGTGGCGTGAAATGCAAAATTTTATGGCAAAGACTAAGTTAAAAGGCAGATTATCTTTCAATAAACGGTTTTACATGTGAAATGTGATGCAATCCTTTACTCTTCCTAGTACGCAGAGTTTCAACTTCAACGCAATTATCATGTGGTATACGTCGGATTCTGTAAGGTCCATTGTAAATCAGAAAGAATTTGTGGCTCAACTGTTTCTTCTTATGTGACAATGAACGGGCTTTAATGAGAACTTTCTGACCAATATATAATTTCTTTGCATTTGCTTTACCGTGTAGTCTTCTCCTTTTGTCTGCTGCAGATTTTATATTTTTAATAGCCAAATCAATTATGTATTTGTGTCGAAGTTTACGTGTATTCGGGAAAGGTACAAGCTCTCTGATTCTGTTCGGTGGTTCTTCATTCTTCAGTACAAGAATAGGTGGTAAAGCAGTGGAGTCATGAGGCATTTCATTCAGCACCTTTTGAAATATGTGTAAATATCTGTCCCAATGCTTTCTTTGACAATAAAGGGTGCAAAGCTTATTGATTTCTTTCATAATCCGATCAGACGGGTTACAATGTGGTGAATACAATGAAATAAAAACAGGTTTGATTTTATGGTTCCGAAGCATGCGTGACCAAACAGCAGATCTGAATTGCGGTCCGATATTTGAAATGACTTAACCAATGTGTCCAACTTCACGTAAGAAATTTTTAACAAAGGCGTTGGATACAGACCGTCCAGTGGCTTTATGTAACGGAGTGAAAGAAACAAATTTTGAAGTAAGTTCAACAGCGACTAGAACGTACGAAAATCCAGTCGATGTTCTGACAGGGGGTCCCAAGAGATCAACAGCAGCAAATTCTTTTAATTTAGAAGAAATGATAGGAAAAAACGGAGAACGATGTGAGATAGTAGATGGTTTAGCCTTTTGACAATGTTTACAAATAGACAATACTCTTCGGATTCTCTTTTCCATATTGTTAAAATAATAAGTCGTTCGAAGAATATGATAACATTTTCGTGAACCAAAATGTGCGTAGCTGAAATGAATGTACCAAATGAGCTTACTAACAAAATCGTCTGGAATGCAAAGTACCCATAGCTTGTCATCAACAGCTCAGCGTTCGAAGAGTATGTTGTTTCTAACCATACAATAATGCCGAAACTGAGTGTGTGTCTTTTCATGCCATTTACTTTTGATGTCTTTCCAAATCGGATCTTTATCTTGTTCATGAGCAATGTCCTTTAAAGATGCGGTGATGAAGTTTTCAAAGGCGACTTCCTGAATGTAAAGAATACTGAAATTTTTCTCGAGGTTGCCTTCTATGTTACTTTTCTTTAAGCCCAGCCGGTGCGCGTGACAGTGCGTCTGCAACAATGTTCTCCTTGCCGGGAATGTAGACTATTGTGAAGTGGAATTCTTGCAGAAACAATGCCCAACGTTTTAACCTGTCATGATTCAATTTCGAAGACATAAGAAATTGTAATGCATGATGATCGCTGTATACTTTTACGTGCTTACCAGAAAGAAAGAAACGGAGTTTGTTAAATGCCCAAACGATAGCTAAAGCTTCTAATTCAGAAACGGAATAATTTTTTTCGGGTTTTGTTAGCACTCGGTTAGCAAAAGCAATGGTTTTCTGAACAGTAGTGTCATTTTCTATGGCTTCTTGAAATAAATGGGCACCAAGACCGACTTTAGAAGAATCCGTGCTAAGGTAGAAATCTTGTGACAGATCTGGATGAGCTAGTATTGGCGCGTTAAGTAGCGATTCTTTCAAAGAATTGAATTCCAACTGTGCTTGTTCGTCCCAGTTCCAAACTGTATTTTTTCCAGCGAGAGAACAAAGTTTTGGTGTAACTAGAATTTGCATATTCAGAAAACGACGGTAAAAGTTTACGAGACCTAGAAAACTGCGGACTTGTTTTTTTGTGGATGGAACTGGAATGGCTCTGATTGCTTCTAACTTTTCAGGCTCCGGCTGAATGGCTTCAGAAGAAATAATATGTCCCAAAAACCTCACCTTTGACCTACCGAATTCAGACTTTTTGACATTTCGATTCGATGTTATGTAACTTAGTAGTTAAATCTTCACGTGTTTGTTCAAGCGTGGTGTCTAACTTTTGAACATTTCGTTCCATTGTGTCTAACTTTTGAAGATTTTGTTCCACTGTCTCTAACTTTTGAAGCTTTTGTCCCATTTGTTGTATTAATTTTAATAACAATGCACTGATGTCAGAAACATGTTCCTCGGTGCTTTTCGGCAGTGAATTTGCACTGGCAACATTCACATTTTGACAAGCAGGAAATGTGTCTTGACTTATTTGAGAAAACGGTGAGGACCCAAAACCTGAACCTACAGTATTTGCGAGATTGTGTCCAGTTATTTCGGATTCCTGAGGCGAGCTGTTGCCGACCGATCGATCGATAATTCTTCCCTGTTCACTAATTGTTTCACTGTCTACACCATTATTTGCAGGCCGCTCCATTTCCCTTTGCACAATTACCAAATTACTACTTGGAACATTAGTTAATTCATTACACGGTGGCGCTAACACACTGCTTTCGTCTTCACTGTCATTTCTCAGTTTACTTTGGAGCCTAGTGTTACGTTTTTCACACGCCATTATTGTCACAATATTTCACACGATAACACAGAAAAGCACAATTTGAAGAGCAAAATAAGAAAACACATTAACATAGCGTTGAAAATAATATCTCGTTAATTGCAAGCGCAGCTGCGAAATACTTGGTGCAAATCTGTATGCATGCCACAACTGTTTTACTGTACAACAATGAAAAACTACAACTACAAAGGAAATTCTCTCTATAATTACGCGCTAGCGCTAAACAATAGCTACACTAATTACACAAACTACAAGAAAAAATCAGAAGATTCCAGTGAGGTATCCTCGGCTAAGGGTCGACATATGAAACGTCCCCTTAGAAAAATTAATGAATTACTGTGCTGATACTGACACACAATATTTTTAGCGCAACGCAATCTGACTTTCAATAATCCCTACAAAATAATGGCTCTGACTAACATTAACCTATACCTTTCACAAATCACTTACCTTACAAAAATCTTCGTTACTCGAACTACTGCAATACAGCGAGCGCCACTACTGCCAGCTAAATAAAAGATTCAAACTACTGAAGGCACTAACTAATGATAGGCATAGTTAGCAAATGAAAGATTTTGATAGAGAAAAAACAATGTATTTACTTTAATAGTGTTCAAAAGTCATATTATATATAGCAGTTCATGGCATCCAGTCTTACAAATTTACTGTGTCTGATGGACACACGTCCAGATCATCAACTCTCAAAACTCCGCCATTTCTCTCCCCACATTCACCACTGCTGGCGTCTCACCTCCAACTGCGCAACGCTACGCGCTGTTAACAGCCAACTGCCCAACACTACAATAGCATATACTCCAACAATGTCAACCAACCACAGCCTTCACACAGCACGGTCAGTGATATGCATATAGAGCGCTACGTGGCGTTACCAACATAAAAACATAAACAGCCTACTTACAGTATATGAGCAAGACCTCTAACTCTGCAGGCTACTATTATTATAGCAAATCATCGATAACGTTGCTCCCATGAAACAACTTTAATGAGGCTGTGATCCTAGAGTTACTTTTGATAGAGAGCAAAGAGAGAGAGAGAAACCCGCCAGGGTAGCCGAGAGCAGTAACGCGCTGCTTCCTGGACTCGGGTAGGCGCGGCAGCCCCGGATCGAATTCGTCCAACGTATTAACGACGAGGGCCGGTTTGCTGGCCAGCCTGGATGTGGTTTTTAGGCGATTTTCCACATCCCACTAGGTGAATACAGGGCTGGTCCCCACGTTCCGGCACAGTAACACGTGTCACTCGTATTTGAAAACGCTTTCGCAATCTTTCACGATTTGCACTAGATGCAGACAGCTGGGGTACGCTGATTCCACCGTGGGGGGTACAGGGTGGTGGCAGGAAGGGCATCCGGCCACCCCTACGACTAACCTTGCCAAATCAGTTGTAACCATGCCGACCCTGCGATCGCTGTGGGACTGTGGCGTAAGTGAAAGAAGAAGAAGAAGAAGAAGAAGAGGAAAGAGAAAGAGAGAGAATGTGTGAAGTCTGTTCTTTCGGACGTCCGAAAGAACAAACACCACGTGAAATCCGAAGCTGTGATGCATATTGTGTGAACAGACGGTGGAGGCGGGGAGAAAGGAAAGGAAAAGTGTTGAAGTATCGATGTCAGCTGCATCGGGTTTTTATGCGTTCGGCCTCCTGCGGGAATCTCATAGCGAGCACGGTGGACGGTGATGAGGACTGCAGGTAGGTGACGCTGGGTGGGAATGAGGGTCGGCCGAGAGGCCTGGCGAGATAGTACTAGCAATTGTCATAAACGCTGAGTCCGGATGGCGCGGTGGTTATCGCAGCTGCCCAGTACGCTGGAGATCCGTCGGCTCATAGCCGTGGCACGAGGCTGACATGCTCGGTGCGTGGACGTGTTGTTGTTTACACGTCAGCGCGCAGTCCTATGTCGCTATATTCATTCACCTTCTGACCTGCAGTGGAGTTATCTTACCACAGTGCGATTATAAAGATCACCTTTTGAGCGGAACATGCACTGTCTCGAGCTGGCGAAGTGGAACAGTTTATTCGTGACGATCTCACATCTCAAGATGTTGTAGGAATTCATTTCTCCATTACGAGCAGCGCCATGTACGTGAAACTGCGGACCGCAGAGATTTGCGCTGATGTTGTGTGACGTTTCACCCAGGGACTGAAATTTAAACACTCTAGTGACCACGTCGGAGCTCTTTCGTTCAGAATGTGGACTGCGCACCCTTTTGAGTTATCGCAAGACGTGACCGTAATTGCCTTTCATCAGCAGCATAGCAGAAAAATGGGAGATCTTCGAGACCTACCGTGTCTTAAATGGCGTGTGTCAGATCAAACTTGAAATGACGAAGCACGTGCCTTCTTACTTGTGATTGACGACGTGTGGGCGATCATCAAGTCCGACGGCCAGCCGCGAACTTTTGCGGGCTGTGACCAGGAGGGCCACGTACGGTCGGATTGTCTCCGCAGACGCCTAATACAGACTCCGGTAGGCGATGTCGTAGCACCCTTGACACCTAAAGTGCTCCCAGTCACCTACGCCTCTGTTGTGAGGGCGTCGGATGCACCGCCCCAGGTTCCTCTCCATTTTCCATCGTTGCCGGACACTGACGGGGTGGCGAGTCTTCATATTCTCTCTCCATCATCTCTGGCGAAAACGACGCCCTCGGACGCCCATCGGAACTCGAGAAGCGATGTTACAGTATCTGTGGGCATCGAATCGGGCGTCGTAGCAGTCTTTGCTCTCTTTCCGCTTGAGGAGCTGTCAGATGACGGACGATCCCACTCTGATACGGAACAACAAGTTCGGAAGCAGAAGTCACTGAGGAAGCACAAGAAATGTAGTCCAGCGCCATCTGATGATTCGCTCATCAGTATGGCCGCACGGGATGACGGACCGTGTCGGACGACGCATCGATCTCCGAAGCCATGATTTTGCGCTTGTCTCCTTCCCAACCCACCTGATCAGAGTTTGTCCTCTGCAGCCTGTGACGTCTCCATCTCCGCCGCCAGCGCCCTCTGTTGACCAGCCGTCCCTCTGGCGGTCGCCGACATGCGGTGGCGTCCTGATGATTCTACCCCTGGATGACGCACTGGCACTGCTCCTGTTTCTTGGGCGGACCACAAAGAGTAGGAATCGAAACGACCTGTAAATACCTTGGGTGGGCAAGTTCAAAATGGTTTCAATGGCTCTGAGCACTATGGGACTTAACTACTGAGGTCATCAGTCCCCTAGAACTTGGAACTACTTAAACCTAACTAACTTAAGGACATCACACACATCCATGCCCGAGGCAGGATTCGAACCTGCGACTGTAGCGGTCACGAGGTTCCAAACTGATGCGCTTAGAACGGCACGGCCACACCGGCCGGCGGTGGGCAAGTTGTGGCACCCGCTATCTCATCACAGTAAACGCAGCAGCTTCGACAATCTTGTGGTTCGTTCCTGCCGGATGCTACTACTAGGTGGCATGGAAGGGGTGTTCGGAAGCTGAATCTGGCCCTACTGGCGTCTCCCAACTCTCGGCAGCTTATTGAAGTGACTTGGGATTCATATCGCCGCCGCCGAGGTGCTTGCATACGATGTACGGCAAGAAAGGAAGAATGAATTGATTGTTGGTGTTAATAACGATCATGCTCTTTTGTCTCCTCTGCATTACTGCAGATGACGTGTCACTGAGCACATTTGTTCTGTGACTGCAGTACACGTGAGGCGCCTAGTTGTTTCCACTGCACTGTGTGGAATACGAAGGTTCTGTTACAGTTCACTAACGTGCTCTCTTCAAGCTGATGTCTCCAACGCAGAAAACAGCACGCAGCTCTGTATCTTGAGGCTGAAACTGACTTTTAGCTAGGTTCTGTTCTGAAATAATGTATCACTTCATTGGGATGCCACTCGTGTATTTTAATATAGCCACACGAGAAGACTACATGATCTTAATACAACACCTTCTGATAGAGCAACACATGATCAAACACCATGTTTACGAAAATGTATCTTTACACTATTTGTGGCAGGTGTCTGTGCCTCATGACTACCGGAGTGAATATTTTAATACTGAGTACTGGCAAACGCATCCTGCCACAGACAACATGACTGTACATCTCGAGTATCTAATCCAGAATGACGAACAGTAACTTAAATAAAAATTGGAAACACATCCTACGACAAACAACATGTCTGTTCTTCTCGACTGCCTAATCCAGAGTGATTAACAGTCCGAAACACTTCGCGCGACATACCAGAATAGGCGTGACCCGAACGCTTCCGAAGTGCTTCGTCTGCAATTTCGTCAGTCTTTTGTTTTTGATTTAAACTGTTTGTAATAATTCTAAAATGACTGATTGATAGCTGTTGAGAGATATTTATATTAAAAAGTGAGGTCATTCCAATGAGTAGTTTAACTAATAATAATAACTATAACGTTTTGTCGCCCTTGCTCCGAACACAGCAGCCAACCACTGAGCAGTAGCATTATGCAGGCGGTCTTTCTCACGGGAATGGTACCGAATCTAACATCTGTCACAGGTACCTCACACCACATTTCGTCATCTATATACTTCTTGCATCTCCACTGCTCTGGGAACAGCTTCTTGGATCCTAATATGATGGCTGACTAAGCCAGAATTATTACAGATGTCACGGTGGTTGTCCTGCGCAAAAACCTGCCCTCTATGGGGCCATGATTACATATGGTGGAGACTCAGCAGCTTGGGGCAGACAATCCCTGAACTTTTATTATAAAGTGTTGAGGGACTATTCTCCTGTGCCATTTTCGTCTGAATGAAAACAATAGTGTACTGTGGCAAAGAACATACTACATCATTCACACCCTGCCACCTTGAAGCGATGGTGGTGCGAGACCGCACTTGTGACTGTATGACTTTGGAAGCTCCATTGATGTACCACCTTCTAACAGACGCGCGACGATAACTCCAGTCATGATTCGCACCATCCAAATGATGAAGGCAGGCGACATGACACCAAATTCTGCACTGGACACGCCATTCACGACCATTACGCTAGGCTGTACGCTTACAATCCTCATTAACAGGCTGTTATGGAAGAAGCCTCCTGGCTCATGTTTGACACAATAGCGGAGGACGTCTCAGTTGAACTGGAGGCACCAGTAACAGGAGATAAAGACCTCGATACTATCCAAGCAAGAACTGCTAACAAATCACCTGGTCCTGATGGCATGCCCCTCAATTATTGTGCTTTTGGACATCCCTTAGCGCAAACCACATCACGGTCCTCACTTCAGTGATTGTCGCCCCATGACCATGCTAAACAGTGACACAAAGGACTTTCCTCACCTTTTGGGAGCGCTACTTAAGAGAACGGCCTGTCATGTCGTGTTCCACGATTAGGCGTCGCTAGGATGTGTGCGCAACATTTGGGCAGTGCACTGCTGCCACAGGGATCTGACTGCCCTTGCACAGTTTCAACATTTGCCTGCAGCTTTGACGTCCTTCAGGCAGGCATTTTAGAAGACCGATCATTCTTTTCTTACAGCTTTCCTCCGTCATAATTATCCGTTTTTGTTTCCTGTGCAAGATGTGGTCAATAACAATACCCCTCCTCTATGCCCCACCTGCTTCCCCATCCACTGTCTGCAAGAAATAGTGTACACTACCATTCCTAGATTAGGTATCACAGATTGTAGCCAAAGCACTGAAATCCTGCAAATATAGGCTTTCCTACTATGTCAGGAGAACGTCAGCCCAGTGTATTTTTAATAGCAAAGACAAGATTCAGTTATTAGCCAACAGTGGGGTATACAAAATCACCTGTTCTGATTGTGACAAATTTTACATTGGTCAGTCAGGCAGAGACATATCAACTAGGCTGGCTGAACATGAACGCAGCTGGAGGTTGCAGAATTCAGACTCTGCATTTGCTGAGCATGTACTGAGTGAGGATCACAACTACCAGCCAGTGTCCCATGTACTTCACTTAGCAAACAAAGGCCATAAACTCAACCTGTTGGAAGCCCCGGAAATTAACAAACATCTAGCTCACAGTCCAGATCTCATCCTAAATGACCAGACACAGCTCAACACTTACCCTCTCCTACACTTCATAGAATCATCTTTGTTTTTTTCATTACTTCCCACACTATCTCTTCCTACATATTCCCATTTTCCTCTATTCATTAAGTTGTTTTGTTGTGCTGAAGTTGTCTTCGTATTCCACATAGACTGTAGTTTCAATACTTAAGAATTTCTTTTGACTGGTACTTGTATTACTGTCCATGTTTAACACCCCATATAGTTGTCCCATCAAATACTGTTCATATTTTACTTTGCTTATTTATTTAATGAAAACTGTTACACAGCCACTCCTTTAATTATAATGTTAATGTTAAAATGCAGTACCACCACACTCTGAAACTGTAGGTTCCCTCAAACACCTCCATTTTCCTGCATTTATTTATTTCTGTTTATCTTATTGATATTCCTTAAGTCCCTTATGTTTTCTGTATTTACATTGATAACTGTCTCTTCTTTTAATCACGCTCCATGTTTCATACCTCCTGATACAGTCTTGTCTAGTACTAATTTTATTTTATTTTATTAGTTTTGTTTATCAATAGTAACTGTTATGTGGGCATGCTATTCCTATTTTGTGCTAAAGGTTTTCCTGTCTACTCCATTGTTATTTATGTACTGTTCAGTTTTTACTTTTTCATTGCAAAGATGTTACTTGCTGTATGTTTCTACTTCAGTCTAGATGTGTTATTTCTCTTCCAATGTTGTCTGCTAACATTTAACTTCTTTGGTGACAATACTCAGTAAATGTGTGGAGATGGCCTTGTAAGCCGAAAACCAGTTAACAATAAAAGTAATATTGTAGAACATAAGCAAACTGGTGCTTTTCATTTATTATTACGTTGTTCTACCAAGAAGCGACGGAAGATTCTGTTAATATGAGAAGAATATTCTCGATTTTGGGACTTGTGCGAACAAATGAGATGCACCATTACTCATAATCCGAAATACAGCCAATACTTTTCCAGCTTCCTATGCAGCAGTTTCTACGACCCACACGTAGTTGGAATGTCCCTGCAGTGAGCAGTTGTTCTGATCTGATGCAATATTTGTGAATTTTTTATACTGTGATCCCCAATGGTATTCCCTTTCATTTTCGAGAAGACGTGCACGGATTTCTCCGTGGCTATGGTTGGCTGGCTTCACGGACTTCACTCCACAGGCTGAAAAAATTTGCAAATAATCACATTTTTCTCTGTTACATACATGATACCCTCTCTCACCTTTCCATTTAAAATTTCTTAGTCTGGGTAGAGCTACTGGGATAGGCGTAGTTACGGGCCAGTACCTGAAATGATACAGATTTTTTTTTGGGTCGAATTGGCGATGTTAAAAAAGTAAAAAAAAATATAAGCAAGAGATCCCATGTTCGAATCCCACAGTCCGGCACACACTTTCACTCGTCGCCGCTGATTCTGCATTAAGTCCCGATGCGGCTGACTTCAATGGTTCCTTCCCTTTCCTTTTCTTTCCTTTCACCCCACCCCAGCTTCAATTCACGTAATAAAATTAAGTCCATGTTCTGTTCACAAATTTGAAAGTAATATGCTTATTATTTGCATCTCAAGGAAGTAACTGATTCTTGAGACAAATACAGCACTAAAATTTTACTTGAGCTGAAGGTGACGGCTGTCTGAAGTAAGAGTGGCAGGCGCAGTAATTGACATGAGAAGTGACTATTCTGTTAGACATGTCCGACGGAACAGACCCAACTAACGTCTATAATTCTATGTGTGTGACTGCTGTTTGATGAAAATGTTGCACAACCAATATTCATATGCTTGAAGTATTTTGAAATATAGTCCTAATAGCACTGCGGAGAATAAGCGGCGAGAGGGAAGTTAGAAATTTGGGGCTGAGCAAACGCATGTCCGGATGGCCAAGGTGCCGGCACGGTAGCTCAGCGTCTTCGATCAGAGGGTTAGCTACCGTCTGTAGGGGAAAAAAAAACTGAGCGAACGGATCAACGAAGAAGCTGGACGGGTGTCATCGTACGTCGGCCCTCGGCCCCGAACAAATCCAACGAACAATATAGGACAAAATAAGGTCAACAACAACATAAGATAGGCGGTTGAGGCAACATTTCTAGAAAAGCAGTGTGTCTAGGTTTGAGTCCCGGTCGGGCACAAATTTTTAACTCTCGTGGTTGCATTGCTGCAGTGCCCTGTGCGGCTGGAAGTCATATTTCCTTCCCATCTCTTTCCCTTTCCTTTTCCTTTCCATTCATTTAATCACAATCATTGAAGAGCAATCATGGTTATATACATCGCTATGAAAATTTCTAGGCACCGTATTTTTATGATTCAGAACCAAACAATATCTTGCTTTTTCCCTTGCCTCCTTCAGTATACAACATGTGAACAGTCTGCGTGGTAGCCACTAACTGTCATGCCACAAAGACGCCTCGCGGTTCTACCGTCAAATCTACCTTTTCTCTTCCCGCCTACCCTGTTTCGTAGCGGAGGGACTTCCCTCCATGTTTTATGTAAGTACAAAACTACATGACATGTGCGTAAATCAGTTCTACAGACACTATTTTAACGTATTAGCATTTTAAGAGGATACAATTTTCAAAATTACATGAATACATTAATTCTTGTGAGATTACTTTACAGAACTTTTTTTAATTTACTTTAGCTTTAGATTACAAGGATAATACAGCCATCAACGATTATAATATGCCAAAGAAACATAGTGGCAAAACAGCAGAATAGCAGAAAATCATGAAGTTAGCAAACACACTTTCAAAGTAAAATAAAAACGCCATTACACAAACATCAGGGAGCTGACGCAGTGATCACAATGACTTCGGAGCAGAATTCAAATGGTTCAAATGGCTCTGAGCCCTATGGGACTTAACTTCTGATGTCATCAGTCCCCTAGAACTTAGAACTACTTAAACCTAACTAACCTAGGGACACCACACACATCCATGCCCGAGGGAGGATGCGAACCTGCGACCATAGCGGGAGCAGAATTACAAACAGCACTATAGAGCAACATTACGACAAACATGCATATGTCCTCACAGTAAAAGACAAAACTATGGAAGGGCAAACACTGTATATCATACAATATGTGCAACAATAGCTGAAGAACAAAATTGCAAATAACATCATATAACAATGTGAGAAATGTAGCATACAGACATACATACTTAAAATAAAATAAAATGAAAGACACAATACCACCAACGGCATACAATAGTGCCAGTAGAACAGTAATATAAAATGCACAAGAGAGCAATAATGAAAATTTAATTACAAATAGAGGTCTGTACGCAAATTAAGGGGAGTTGGAACGCCCTATCCCGACAATGTTAAATTTAGTGACTTGGCTTCCCTGTGTTTCAGGAACCACTCTGACCATTTCTGAGTCTACTGAAGTACAATAATTGCATTTCAGCCACTGCTTTAGGAAATACAATTTTTTAATTACACAGTTAAAATTTTGTGTACTTATTTGTACTTTATCCGAAATAATTTTAATTATACCCAACAATATGTTGTTCTTTTAGTTCAGTAGACTCAGGATATGTATATTATTACACCCTAAAAATTTGAATACTCTACTCGAAGTTATTTCTGAGATTTAGGGAAAAATACAACATAAAATGTCAATTTTCAGGAACGACGTCTAAAGTTTCAAAATACTGTAACTCACTTAATGTATGCTTAATTTTTTATTTTTAGTCACTCAGAAGTACCCTGCACCATACTGTATATCATCCTCTGGATCTTTTTCCAAGTTTTTTCTTCTTTTATTCTTTCTGGTCACTTTAGTGGCCAACTGTGTTGCATACTCTGCTTTATCAATGCGAACCTTGTATATCCATTCAAGTTCTCTGATGCACTTTGCTCCAGGATTAATTCGCATATGCTGTGGCACTTTCACCCTACCATTGTTGCCATCATTAAATGCAATAACAGCATCACTGACCACCAACTTTCGTGTCTTCATTCCAACAAAAACACTTTTTGGTAAGCGAGTACATATAAGATTATTGGACGACTCATTGGGATTTTGAGTCTGACCATGCAGACACTTCTTCAGTAATTCAGGATTTGCCAGGTCTCTGTAAATAGGTTTTATGACATCCATGACTGTTGCTGGGATGGAATGTTTATGGTTGTATGAACTGTTTGAGTACTGGGCATTGCAGTAATTGCACAATGAATCAGGTCCAGGAGGATAAAGGTGGTGTACCGGTTTTTCATCAGCTGACAGTCTGTGAAAGAAGTTAGCCCTCACTGTCTGCTCCATTTTCAACAAAACCTCAGTATTATTTCTAATGGCCATCCCATAATACTCCTGTAGTTTATCAATCATTTTGTCTGTCAGTCTTCTTCTTATGGTTTTACCATCAGAAAGTTTCTTGTCTCTCAAACATTGTTTCAACTTCCTCAATATTGTGCCCATCCTCTTCTGGACATGACCAACACTGTTAACCTTTATAACACAGCAAACTACAGCCTTCTATATAAAAAAAATTACTAACTTTTTAGATCTTGAAGTAATGCACGTAAAAATTTTAACGCTTTCAAGCTGTGTATATTATATCTAAACAAATAAAATAAAATGCTTCCCATATGAGTTTATAAGTGGTATATGTATAATTTTATTCGGAAAATTGCAAATTTTATAATGAGATAAGAATCTTAAAAAGTGAAAAAAAAATTTTCCGTTCTAACTCCCCTTAAAACACAAAATTAAGCACCCGATTACGAACCGAGCTGACGCCTTGTGAAAATGAAGACCTCGGCAACTCATAAATTAAATTTGGATGCCAGTGGCTTTCAAATAAGCTGTAAACAAGTTATATTTATCAAAACGGTGGAGTAAAACAGGAACACTGGTGGGGAGGGCGTAGGTTCTCTCAACCAATTTCTTATGCAAGTCTGATTGTGTAGTCGTGTACTTGGAACACGCCAATATGATGTGCTTAAGATCCGCTACTGCCGCTGTCTGCTTAAATCGCAGTGTCCAGACAAGATACACTTTTCAACCGATATGGGTGCGAGGGATAACACCTGTGCCCAGTCTCATGCGAGTGATGGGAGTCACATGACGTCAACGAAGCTGCACCGAGACGAACCATGGTCAAGAAGAGATGTTCTGTTGTGTGGCCGTCAGGTGACCGCCCTTAGAGTGCTGAGAGACACGCCGTTCACAGTTCCAAGCGTGATAAGCAGCCTTCCGTATCGTCAGTGTGAGATCCGTATAAGGGATCGGCATTGGACGTAACTGGCCTCCTGTAATACACCTCTTGTCAAGGTGGTCAACAGTTTCATTATGAAGAGCGCCATGATGTCCTTTTACCCAGAGTAATTGAACGGCAATGCCCAAGGTCTGCACGTATCTTATGGTCACCAAGACGGCCAGAACATACGTGTTGGTCTGTTTATCAAACGCGGGATGTTGCAATTTCTGTGTGGGTCTCCAGAATCGAACCACCGCTTCAAGAGAGGCACAGTCAGATATCGAAGATCGACAGATGGGAAAAATATTAGACAACATCCGCCGCCTTATGGACAACAGCATGATGGATGCTTCCATCAACAGGGCATTGGTGGCCGTTGATTTTATGGCTCCGAGGACAAGACAAATCACTGTATAACGGATGACATCGAGCTTGCGCGAAGTTGATCGCGTTGCAGAGCCGTAGACAATGCTACAGAGAGGACGAATCAAAACTTTATACAGAGTCAAGAGCATAATCGGCTCCACTCCCCACCTATCCGGGCAAGCGTACGCAAGATATTTACAGTGTTATCCACTTTGTCGTCGGCGGCTCGTGGTCTTGCAGTAGCGTTCTCGCTTACCGCGCACGGGGTCCCGGGTTCGACCCCCGGCTGGGTTAGGGATTTTCTCTGCCTCGAGAAGACTGGCTGTTGTGTGTCTTTCATCATGATTTCATCCTCATTCACTCGCAAGTCGCCGTAGTGGCGTTAGAGAACTTGTGGAGCGGCGGCCAAACCGCCCCGCAAGGGATCTCCCGGCCACCAATGCCACACGCTCGTTATTATCATTATCCACTTTGTCGATGAGGTACGCACCGCGTCACTTCCATGAGAGTTCGCTGTCGAGGTGGACACTAAGGAATTTAGCATGTGCCCGAACAGAAGATGTGTACGGGCCAAGATGAAATTCGGAAGAGAAGTTATTACGACGCTTCTTTATTGACAGAAAATGGGAACAAATATGTACATAGAGGCTGAACCGAAGAACGTAGTGAGACAAATATCTAATTCAGCACAAGAAAACATAGAAGTTAGATGAAACATGTGTAGTTCATATCGATCGTAAGTGATACAAACTACTGTGCTGACGACTCGAACACTGGATCCCATTCTGTTAGTGGCGTCTGCTGCTCCAGATGAGAGCGAAGCACGCAGAGTACAGATGTGATTAACGTCAAACCCAGAGATTAAATATGTAATTCCTAGTCAGTAGTGAACTGTTTTCTCGCTAATTTCCACCAAAATGTTTGGCAACCAATGCTCTTAAGAGGGGACGTTGATGAAATTGACCAAAAATGTCAATCTTCGATTTATTGTTTGGTAGTACAACTCATGGACAATAAATTCCCAAAGTTTCAATGTTGAAATCGCATACGAAATACCTGAAAATTAATTAAAAGTGTAACGTGGCCTCACTACCACGCCCACGTTTTGAAGCAAAACTTCAATACCAGCTCAGTGAACAACGATTCTGTGAACTACTTTCAACCAAACGTGTGCGGGATACGTCTAGAAGGCCGTGGTACATACTCTTTGGTTTTACAGATCAGCTTTGGCCGATCCTGCACTTCTCAAAAAGTGTGTTCATGGCAAAACCCAAAATCCAAATGAGTCTCTAAATTCACTCATATGGGAACGATACCCTAAAAACATATTTGCATCTGCTACAGTTGCCAGAATTGTATTTAATGATGGGAACGTCGGGATGATGAAGGTATTAGAAAGAATGGGCTTCAAGATAGGAAATTTTACTCAAGACATCCTGAGAAAAATAGATTTACAGCGCGTCTCTGCAGCTGAAAAGTCAGGTGAAGACCTGGTAAAGGAAAGAAGGCAGACAACAACAAACAAGAAGAGAAGCCTTGTAGGAGAAGACGACTCAGAGTACAAATGTGGTGCCTTCTGAAGAAGTGACATAAGGAAATTAGTTAGGTTCAACCTTAAATTGAGTATCCTGAAAATTTTGTTTTTTAAAGTTCATGTACCTTTCCTTGAGGTTCTATGAATGCTAGAATTATGAAATTTTTTACACATATTTCTGTAAACCTAATAAACTTTGTCTCAAGAGAAAATTTTGAAATTATAAAAGTTGAGATATGGGGAAAAGTGATTGGAATTTTGCATGATTTTAAAATTGTACTTGTGGAATTATAATTAAAAACTTATGAAAATTCTCCTTTTGGACCTATTCTAAAAACATCATTAGAGAATCTTACAACATATAAAGAGATGAAAGAGAGAAATTTTTGTAGAAATCTCTTGAATACTTTCTGAGAAAAAGGAACATACATTATTTTTTGAAAATAAAACTTCAAATTTCATTCAAGAAAAAGTTGAATATATATAATCAAAGGATTTATAAGTAATTGTTTTACTTTCATGTAAAGCGTGGTACAAAATTTCATTGCCCTATTTCCAAAACTGTGCATTTTTGAAATAGTGTGCGTTTTTCATCAACGTCCCCCCTTAAACTTATACAGGTCAGCCAGAGTCGTAACTGTTTCTTTCTAACAAAATCTCCTGCCAGAAGAGGCGAAACGGTAAATACTAATAATCTCCATTTTTCCCCACTTCTACTATAAATTCGCATAACATATTACGTCCTCCCGACGCCACAGCAATTAAATCAATCGATGTCCTCTCACATCACAGGCGGTGGTAAAAGCTAAAAAACTGTGCTTCAGTCATTGTTCAGGTATCTTTCGAACCTGTAATATATCACGGCTGTTTTGTCACGTTGTTGTGGCAGCTGGGAGATGTTTATCAGCTGAATGTACTTTCCTTAGCTTGGCCCAGATGCCCAGCTCTACGAGGTGGAATTCTGTCATCTGGAATGAATGTTTTCAGCTCAGCCAATCAAAGAGGATACCTGTCGATCGCCCCACTAGCAGCTCTCTGAAGGACATGCTCCCCGGCCCTGAGGAGGTCGGTTTTGGCGAACCACTCTTGCGGGTTTCCTGCCTGTATCTTCAGCGCATCTAGCTGAAATAGCCAGCACCATGTTACGTCAAAGAATGTTAAGAAGAGGAGATGAATTTAGTGCATAAGCCAATGCAATCGCATTCATCCACATCAGACTTTCACATATCGTCAATTATTTATCAAATATGAAAGGAGATAAGCCAAAGGACTTACCACAATTTAAAATAGATTTGAAGACTGAATCATTTTGAAATTTCCTCCTTCATAAATTCATACAACAGAGTAATTCAGGTCTGATTTGTGTGCTCTAGAGGAACTGGTGCACATGGCAACCCTCCTATTTGAAAAAGTGTTCTGTGATGTATGCTTCCATGCATATGGATCACAACACTAGTGCACATCCATGGAACGCCAGAATCAACCCTCCTACTCTGAGCCCTTGCTGTAGTTGGAGGAAAATAGACTGTGCTGGACTAAGATGATCCAAATTATGTTCGTTATAAATGTATTGTGCATCTCTATCATTACATAGTGTACTGTGAAGTTGGAGAATCGAAAGTGACGTGATCATTATATTTATTTTATATCGTTTAGCTGGGTGGTTCAAATGGCTCTAAGCACTATTGGACTTAACATATGAGGTCATCAGTCCCCTAGACTTAGAACTACTTAAACCTAACTAACCTAAGGACATCACACACATCCATGCCCGAGGAACGATTCGAACCTGCGACCGCAGCAGCAGCGGGATTCCGGACTGCAGCGCTTAGAACCACTCGGCCACAGCGGCCGAGTTAGCTGGGTGGGGTAGAGAAGATGTACTTGAGGGAATAGCATTAGTAGCAAAGATTTTTTTTCTGCTGAAAGTCAGTCTTGGACAGGTAACGCACAAGAAAGAGCAATTTCCTGGCCCAGCGTAGCAGTGGAGTGAGGACAGCCAGAATGCCATAAAGCTTCATTGTGCTAGAAGTGAAGGGAATGCTCTTTAGCAGAGATCAAAATCTGAAAGGCAGGAGAGTATGGCAGCAGCCATTAAATCCATATGAAGCCAGCTGGAATGTCTGTATAAATTTTAATAAGGAGTTTATGGACCTCATAGTAATTATTTTGGTAGTGGGGAAGAGTTCCTACACAAGTATACATGAACTTCTTCGTGTTGGCTGCAAGCTAAAACTTGTTAAATAGTGGGGGAGATTTTCTGTCTTCTTCTTTATGTCATTGGAAAAATATATCTCACTGGTTAAACGCAGCAAAATCCACAAAAGTAGGACATACGTTTATCATTCGTTGGAACTCACAATTGTTGTAATTGTGTGGTGAGAATGCGACACTTGCAGAGCCCATTAAATTTTGTAGAGGAGAGTGAGAGAGCACTTGCTGGACGGACATCATAGCACTTCTCCAGTGAGTGCTGTGATGCACACTTACTAGAGGGACGTTGTAAAGAGAATTTCTTATGAAGGAATCTTAGAGCTGCAGAGCAAGACGCAGCAAAATGCCGCATGTGAGCTTCCTGGTCTGCACCAAATGGACCCACTGAGAGGCAGATCACGCCTTGAGATCCCAATGCTTGATGAAGGATGTGCGATGGAATTGAATTTAACGAAATTTTAATGACAAATTGGCATGAATTTGAAATATGGACATTTCCATACCTATTATATTGATTAATTTCATGAAAGGGAAATTATAAGTATGGCCCAGGTAAATCCAAAATTTGTTACACATTATTGTGTGGGCACAGATTAACAGCAAACATTACAGTCTTTTGTTACACACACTCCAAGAACATTCAGGTGATATGTGGACTTGATCACAAAAAAGCCCTTCGCTCTGGGAATGATATCTGACGAAGATATGTGCAAAAATGATGAACCACTTCCTAACAGATTCATTAAAAACGAATTGCACGAGTACAGTGACTGTATGTGCGAGAAAAAGAAGGAGAGTTATTCTTACACTATGCCTGTGAATTCAGTTCAGATGAGCCTAAGTGAAATTACTTAGTTTAGCAACGTTCTAACTTTACTGCGACGTAATACACCGTACCATAACTGGGAGCAGGCGAGATGACTGAACACTTTTAGCTTGAAGTCAGTAGAATTCCGACAGTTATCCATGCAGTTGCAGATGTAGCCTTCGCCTCTCCATCTCAAAGTTCACGACCATCCACGCTACCTGCATGTATTTGTATTGTATCAAAATGCGAAGCGAAGTGAGGTGCTGACCACTAAGAGAGACGAAGAGGAAGAGCGTCCACGCCGCGCTCCCAGCGTCTGCTTCGCGTGAGTTTTCACGCTAGAAAACTTAGTCTGCCAATGATAAGATTTTTCTTAACTTCTGCCCGTAGTGTTTCTGGGTTTATTCGAGTCGTGAACTGTAAAGAACGTAGAGTCCAATCCGGTGCTGCCGACCAGCTCTGTACTGAAAATTCTGGGCCTTGGGTCTCCTTCGTAAACTTGCGTATGTTAGTCAGCCAATGGTTGGTCATTTCCCATAAAAAAAAGTTCTGAAACGGTATTCTGTTTTTACAATTCTCAGGACGTTGCTGTTTGCCTGTGGGTGGCGAAATTCCTCCCATACATTTGTCGCAGCGCTTGCTAGTCACCTCTGCGTCTTTTGGTAAGAAACGACACACAGGACGTCTTTCGGAATCTTTTACGTGCTTTCTGACCGAGGGAAAAGAGAGGCGTCCATAGAAATGTGGGCCCTTCACATCCGTCTTCTGCAGATTCGTTTGCCTGGTAACGAGGCTTAAAAAGCAGTTCGTGTTTTCATAAGAGTGGTGTCCAGAAAGAAGTGATGGGAAGATTCGCTACGGTCCCATCTTAGTGGGAGGTGAGCCTTCCAGTATTGTTCCTTGGCTGGTGAAAGAGCGCTGCGATACCAGGCTGAATGCACTGTGCCAGGACTACCTGTGGGGTCTTTTGCCATTTTATGCTCCGGGCCCCGCACTCCAGGGGTCGAACGAGCCAAATGGTCACGTACTGGCCAAAACTGTTTCACAACAGAGTCAAATCTTTATGTAAGCCCATATACTTCATTAGAGAAGAAGAAAATGATCTGGTCTTACAATCACTGCTATTAATCTGTTATTAAATCAAAGAAAGACTGGATCGATCTGAAGGTGGGATACCGAGTTATTCATTATATCAGCATATCGGAAAGATAAAAAATGAGGAAAGGTCAGTCAGAGAATGCCTGACACTACTCAGTGTCTCTGACTCAGAGCAGAACATAGAGGTCAAGTGAACGAATTATCAACCACTACTGGAGCTGTTTTCTGCCCTCATACGTACTTAGGGTGGTAAACACGATCCGTCTTTGCATCCAAAGAGACAAGGCGAATGTAAAGTCAGTTAATTTGCCTCAGTGTCTCGTTCCGCTAGTCTAATTTTCATAAGCAGTTGCGACAGGCGACCAATAAGTAATGCAACACATTGTTTTTTCTCGCCCAATTTCGGTGGAAAAAATGCAGAATTTGTTGTGGAACATCGTGCAATATTCCAGCTTCAGCTCTTATAGTTTCATTAAGTGTCGACTGCTGGCGACGCTACATCTAGCCTTCAAAATGGCGTCTGAAGCGGAGTTACGTTCCAAGCAGAGAGCTGTCAATGAGTTTCTTTTGGCGGAAAACCAGAGCGTAGCAGATATTCAGAGGCACTTGTAGAATGTCTACGTTGATCTGTCAGTGAACAAAAGCACGGTCAGTCGTTGGGCAAGGCGTCTGTCCTTATCGCAATAACGTCATGCAAACCCGCCCGATCACCTGCTTTCCAGCCGGCTGTACACAGTTGTGAAACCTGCAATGTTGGAACCTGTGGACACTCTCATTCGAGATGATCGACGGATCAAAATCAAACACCTTGATGCTCAACTGGACGTCTCCGTTGGTAGTGCTGACACGCTCGTCCACCATTTGGTGTTGTCAGAGATGTGTGCCCAATGAGTTCCTCGCTGCCTAAAAGAGATTCCATCCCTTCAGCCCAATGAAGGATGCACTGCGCGTGATACAGTACATGGATGATGGCGAAGTTATTGATGCAGCATGACGTTGACTCCGACGTCAATCAGTAGAGTCGTACCATGCAGGCGTACAGACCCTGCCAGTAAGGTGGCGTAAGGTCGCTGCATTGAACAGAGACTATGTTGAAAAGTACGGTTTTGTAACCAATCCTGAAATTACTTATTAAATGTCCCTTGTAGTTGTAACCACCAAGTGCTCAGGTGAAAGTACTGTTCGTTCATCCCTTTCCACGATCTTTCTCCAATTCATTAACATTTTCTCCAATCATTGGCTGTATACACAAAACAGGTTGATAGTCATTGTTTCATGTACCCAAGGCTGTGTCCACTCATTAATTGTTTGTATTGTTTAATTCGGTGGGTAAAAGATTTTGACGTCATTTGGAAATAAACCAGATTGTTATAGTGGCTTTGTTTCCTTTATAGTTTGATGAATCCCACTGTAAACATGCCTGTGTGAAATGCGGTGTCCATACGTTGATCCTTAGTTGGTCCACCCATAGCAATTTTCATTTAATAAGCGCTTATCCATTGTATGATCGTGTTTCTTTTAAATTTGCATGATCCTATTGACAGCTATCCATCTCTGTCAGTCGCCAGGGATAGAATCTGTAGCATCTCGGCGATAGGCTAAACAGCGCAACCAACCCATCAGGTAGGAACTTCGCGATCCTGCCAGCTAAATTTTCGAAATCCAACAATCTTCTAATTTATTCAATCACTTTTAACAAAATATCCGCGCGTTGACCACAAGATACAATTACGTGCAACTAATCTGTAGACAGAGGGATGGTGATATGACACGTCACTCGCAGATGCTGTGAAAGCCTGAATCGTGCAATCGCGTAGTTTCTATGTGACGTAACGTGTCAGATGTTTATTTACTTTTCTTACTGGCTTCTGCGTATACCCACAATCCAGAAGACGCCATGTTGCAAAGTTAGTAGTTAGATCCTGACCCTGCACAATTAACACATTAATATTATTATTGATATAGTATCAATTAGATATTATGATTTGCCTTTCGTAAAGAACACTATTTTATACTTCCATGGGACATGCCTGAAGTTGTTTCTACATCTGTCGATGACTTTCCATCCAACTTGACATGTTACATTCTCTCTACCAAGAAATCTTCAATGTAGTCTCAAATTCCGTTCCATACCTCGTACTACATATATTTACGTATCCTTGTAAGATTAAGGTAATCAGTCTCCCTCTTACATCTAACAAGGCATTCTATATGTTTTACATTATGCTATTACGACACATATGGTATACGCATTACAACACTCACAGATTCCAAAATTTCAGGCCTTTTCTTTTTCTTGCATACTTTCTTGTTACAGGTAGCTTCTCCTACTACTTTTTCTATCTGCTAGACTACTACATTCTTTAGATTTTGCCATTCTTCTTCTATATCATCTTTAGTTTGTAAGTTTGCTAGTCTTTGTTTAATCTCCTTTGGTACAGATATTTGAGGCTGTCCTGTTGAATCGATTTTAGTTTTTAAGCGCTTTGATCTTGATGGTTACTATCTTTTTTGTAGTTTTATTCTACGTTGTAAAAAGGTTTATTCTGGAGATTACAAAAAAAAATGATGTGCTCCCATATATTGTCATCTACAAATTTTTGTATCCCTTACTTGGTCCGCTAGCTTATCATTCACCAAGTTGTAATCAATTACTGATATAAGGCTCAAGTATGGTTACGTATCCCTTATCTTAAAAAGTGAGTTTGTTATTTTTAAATTATTGTAAGAGGCAAAATCCCTTAGTATAAATGAAATGAAACCATTACTAGCTGTACTACTTAACATTCTCCACTAGTTTGCTGCCGGATCCTAAAACCAACAGGACTCGGTGTTTCGGCTATCCAGCTGTCCGCTATCCTCAGGAGAAGGCTGCTGTTGCTACCGAGTCCCGCTGAAAACTGATACCAAGGCTGAAAATCGTCGTCCTACATAGACCTCCGTACCGCATACACTGCATCCGTCGCCCGCCACATTTGTTGCACCCAAGACTCAACTGATTGCGCCACCTTGGTGCCAATGGTGTGTCGCACTCTATTTTCAAACTCTCGGATTGGCCACGACAGAGAATGTGTTTTGATGCGAGACAGTTCAGATTCCTATCAAATTTTGCCCCATATCCATCGTTTAAACAATGTTCCGCTGCCGCTTTTTCAGACTGTTGTAGCCTCGTGTGACGGCAGTATTCCATGCTGTGTCTCGAACAGTGCGAATCCAATGCCCAATGTAAGCTTTCCCACATTGACATGGAATTTTGTATGTATCAGGATTCCTAACACCCAAATAATATTTAGTAGAGCTGACTAGTGCCCTAATTCTAGGAGGTGTGTGGAATACACTCTTAATGTTAAAACTTCTTGAAAGACTTCTATAGTCGAAAGACTACAATCGCCTGGTAGTAAAAGACATAAGGAAAGTAGTAGGGCGAAGTTTTTGTTAGTGGGTGTTCCATACACTGGGGGGCAAAGTTGATTGATTTAGGTCCCCCTCCCCCCCCCCCCCTTAACCTGTTGTTCAGCTATGTGGTTTATGATCCCCTGTGGGTTGTTTTATTACACACTAGGGATAATCTTTTTTCTGAGAACCCCCCCAGCTCTCTCCCCCCTCACTTCCCCCTTCCTACCCAGAGAAAAGTTGGTGGGAAAAGTTCTCAGTCTGTGCTGGAGAGGAAGGATCTCATGACAAAATATCCAGTTACATAGTAAAGGATGTTTATTTCTAAGGAGGCAACGGCCGTGCCACAGTAGATACACTGGTTCCCGTCTGATCACCGAAGTTAAGCGCTTTCGGGCGTGGCCGACACTTGGATGGGTGACCATCTGGGCCACCATGCGCTGTTGCCATTTTTCGGAGTCAGCTTAGCCTTGTGATGCCAATTGAGGAGCTACTCGACTGAATAGTAGCGGCTCCGGTCAATGAAAACCATCGTAACGACCGGGAGAACGGTGTGCTGACCACATACCCCTCCTATCCGCATCCTCACTGAGGATGTCACGGCGGTCGGACGGTCCCGATGGGCCACTTGTGGTCTCAAGACGGAGTTCTTTGAATTTGCAGGGGTTGGATCTCTCTTCCTCTTGATTCTCTGTTGTTTCAGAAGATGCAGGTCTCATAAAATACATTGTAAAGTGGTAACTGAATAGATTGCTTTTTTTCTGCTCGTGCAACAAATACTGTTGTGAAACACTCACCATAAATACCATTAAAAATCTCTCGATCCCGTTTTCGCATCGACCGCAGGGCGGACATGCTGGCCGCTTCCTGCATTCCCACTACCGCTGCCGGCTGCTGCACTGGCAGCTGGCGTGTGCGTTAAGCAGACAGGAAGAGATGCTAATCCCCAAACAAAGCGTCAGGTGACAGCACTGATTAATATTGTTACCTCAGAAATTCCAGTCAAAACTCATGCTCTCCTTCCCTTCTTCTCTCTCCTTCTCTCTCTCTTAAGTGCCCACTTCCTGTCATGTGCCACTGCTGGATCCACAAACGTTGTCGGTCGCAGTCAGACTGAATCACAAACAAAGCAGCATTTGTCTGAGAAACACCCTGGCCTTATCCTGCGGGATACTGGTGCACACAGGATTTCCTTCCAAGGCGAATACCTGAGTGGGAATTGATCCAGAAATACTGCTAAGTCAATCTGGTCATGTGCTCATGATGTAAGAGATATAAGACAGATGTGGTAGCTCACTGATCTCAGTCACAATCAGTCTCTGGACGAAGAAGTACCATGCAACATCAACAGCAGCCGAAATTCTCGTCTGCCTCCCCATCACAAAAGAAATGTATAAGTAAGTGCTCATTACATGTCAATGTTGCTACTATCTCAAGTAGTGGCCCCTCCTCCTTTTCTTTGTCAAGTTACGTCTGTGGATGCTTTTTATTTCGTCTTCTTTGTTCAGCGGCCTCTGCTGTATTTGGATTGGTAGCGACATCCAGCATGTCTGGACCAGCAGCAGCTACAATTGGTTCATCAGGGCTTGCAGCAAACCGGCCAGTCAGAGCGAGCAACGGTAGCACCGCCATGGGATCCTGTAGCACATCTGACCAGCATCTTGGAGCAGGAAAACTAGCTGCTGTTATCCATCCCACTCATTGATTTGAGTAATGAAGACACCCAGCACGTCCCAAAGTCTCAGAAGCCCTACACCACATGAGTTACTACAAGGACAGAGTGTCGATGTGGTGGATGAGAAGCTGCTGATTCCTCCCAGAGTTCTACTGCTTTTCGTTTCAGCTTATAATTTAACAGCTAGTCTTTGAAAGCACTTAACTATTGGTATAGAAGCATCAGTGGATAGCGACTGGCTTGTTGCATTAGAGATTGAAAATGCATCGACAAGTGTTAAAAGTGTGGTTTACAGAGTTGGAATGGGATGAACTGTGTCATTCAGAACACTGCATCAACCAACAGGTGATCTCTGACTATTCTCCATCTTTGGACATTTACTATGCTGGTCTGACACATTCTATAACATCATTGTACAGTGGTGTGACACTCTTGGTAAGATCTGGAGATTCATCCAATTATTTACAACACTCCATCATTAGAAACTTGTTTGGCCTATGGATGGCGCTGTCCCCTGTGCTGGAACGACTGAACTGTGGGCTGCCATGTGTTCAAACTGTGTGTAAAGACATCGTGAACTATCTCCATATGTATAGTGTGTGCGCAGATGATTTAGAACTGTTTATCAGTATGGTGTCAAAAGAAGAAGCTGAAGGAACACACATCTGTTTCAGAAGAAAGAAATGTAGAATTTACTCCATACAAGAACACATATTCGGTAAATACTGTAAAAATGAATTAGTTGTATTTGTTGATGATCTAATGTAGCCTATGTATATTGCTGAAATGTAATATGTATATAAAATCACACGTCTTTATTGTTTTATCTTATTTAATTATCCTGTCGTTATATAATGTAAGGTGTTGCATTGTTGTCCAGTCAGTATGATGACTGCACTATAGTGGCAACATATATTATTATTACAAGCGTTCATTTTTCTGTAATTACTCATTACGTACCAAAATCTGTTAGATGGTATCATGGCTCGGTGAGTGAAGCATCAGGACTTCGTTGTAAGTGACTAGTCCTGTGATGGTGTGGAAGAAGACCAGAAGAAGACCAGAAGAAGAAGAAGAATGGGATACTCCTACCAGATAACGTAAGAGTGATAGTTGTATGTTCATCCAACTATGCCAAAACAAATGTTCTCATGTCACCTCTAACACACCCAGGTGGAATCCACTTTGAGCATATATGTGTATTTTCAAAAGCGTTGCTTCAATCCAAGCACCAGTTACTACAAAAGATACTGCAGGCTGTTGATGGTGTAACATACACAACATTCAGTCAGAGCAGTCAGATTTCCCCACCAGTAAAACCAAGATCAAATTCTATGATATTTCTCCTTTGTTGTCACTTGGGTATTTGAGTTATACATATTCCAGAATACTAAAACATTTCGTGAGGTATAATGCAGGTATCATCATAGCTTTCAGACAAGACAATTTGAATCTCAAGCACATTTGCCAGGCATTTGTGGGAACCGAAATTTCACTCAATGGTTTTGTAAGGAAATGTGCAGATTGCAGGAACCACATAGAGTTCGGGTTTCTTATTATTGATAAATCAACAAAACTCAATGACGGTAGGTACAGACGGAACTTCCAGGATTTTCCGTATATATAACTATGAAAAAAGTGATGAGTAAGTTAGTATACATCACGCCATGGACAAGTTTGCACGTATGTCAGGTACTCCGCCCGAGAGGATTCGTGTGTGTTGACAGAGAATGGATCTTTAGAAAGTCGAAAAATTTTAATCTCTCGAATGTAAAGTCAACGAGCGAGAAAATGTACCCAGACCCTTCTGAGACTGATCAACAAATTAGATACTAGTGTTAACGAACTATAGACGTACAACCACATCATTCTGAGAAAGAAAGTAGAACTTAGCTGTAAAAGTTTCCGGAAATATAAAGAAAGTACACGACTTCACAGTAAAGTTTAGTCGAAATGTATATAAAACGCAGCCTGTGAAGCTGCCCGCTTAGTATATAGCAAGATGTCAACTGAGCACAAGGTCATCGCTGCACGGAAGGCCGCTCGATAGAAGTTACATTTGCTAACATTAGGACATTTGGATCTTGAGCAGACATTGCGAGAAACGTTTAAACCAGTTACTGAATCTCGCGATGAACTCACAATGCAATTACACGACGATGACAACGACGCTGTTGCCGGTTTGATTAAGCGTCACAGCGATGCTAGGACAGACAAAACATTAAGGGTCACTGGTGAAAAACCATATATGTAGGGCACGCAAACTGTAACTTTAAATTTTCTCTGCCTCGTGATGACTGGGTGTTGTGTGATGTCCTTAGGTTAGTTAGGTTTAAGTAGTTCTAAGTTCTAGGGGACTGATGACCATAGCTGTTAAGTCCCATAGTGCTCAGAGCCATTTGAACCATTTGTAAATTTAAATGAAGAAACAGTACAGACAGGGATAGGGAATTTCAAATAAACCAGCTCTACCTGTGCCTCATTTTCCCAAAACCCTCAAAAACACCCCCCTGCGGGTTCGGGGGTAAGAATAGGCCCGCGGTATTCCTGCCTGTCGTAAGAGGCGACTAAAAGGAGTCTCAAACGTTTCGGCCTTCTGTGATGGTCCCCTCTTGGGTTTGACCTCCTTTTTTCTTCCAAATTTCCGTCGTCAGTGCGTGCCATTTGGGGAAGGACACCTTACGTGGTGTTTTTGTATTGGTCCATCATGCTCCACCATCTTGCATGTTACCTATTGTCGTGTGGGGGGGACTACGCCCAATATCTTCTGGGTTGTCTCCTTCTCGTCTTGTGCGCACTCTTATTCTTAGCGCCTACGACAACTGTGGACCCTTTAAACACCTAAAATCCAGCACGGTAGCCAGTCCGTTGTGGTGGGGTCGTCATGTACCCTCTTGGTGGTAGCCCCCTGACCACGCAGGGATCGCACTACAGATGCCAGAGCTGTTTCCTCCCCATGCATGCCTAGGAGTATGTGCCCATCTTGTCTGGGGCACGGGGACTCCGGGCAACGGGATATCGGCCAGGTACCCGTTGCTTTGGCTGGGTGGCGCCCTTGGGGAGAGCCCTCATTCGGAGTAGGTGGCATCTGGGCGGATGTGGCGCAATGAAGCGCAATAAATCACACCAAGCTGGTGGTCGCACAGCCACCGGCGTCTCTAAGCGAGGTAGAGTCGACTTCGATGCTGCGCCATATGACCCTCAGACGTTCCCCTCGTTGGCTGCGCCATGGGAGGGACGCTGGTCTAGTGCCAAGCGGGAGCCTTATGTACCGCAATACCTTGTCTGCAGCAGGACTGATGGTGACTCCTTTCTTCCGACGAAGCCTATGTTTTTTGTGGAACACCTGGAGGATAAGTTTGGGGAAGTGGCAGGGTTGTCAAAAATGAGGAATGGGTCCATCCTCCTCAAGACGTCCTCCCCAGCCCAGTCACGAGCGTTGCTCTTGTGTGATAAGCTGGGTGACGTCCCTGTTACCGTCACTCCCCACAGTAGCTTAAATATGGTCCAGGGGATTATTTACCATCGTGACCTCTTGTTACAATCCGATGACGAGCTGAGAGCCGACTTGGAACGACGTGGTGTGCATTTTGTCCGTCGTGTCCATCGAGGACCCAAGACAAACAGGGTGGCCACCGGTGCCTTTATCTTGGCCTTCGAGGGTGATGTCTTGCCCGAGAAGGTCAAGGTAATGGTTTACCGTTGCGACGTGAAGCCATACGTCCCTCCCCCGATGCGGTGCTTCCAGTGCTGGAAGTTTGGGCATATGTCCTCCCGTTGCCCATCCAGCGCTACATGTCGAGATTGCGGACGCCCGTCTCATCCCGATTCTCCATGTGCGCCCCCGCCTGTATGTGTCAACTGTGGGGAGCACCACTCTCCATGCTCGCCGGATTGCCCCGTTCTTCATAAGGAGCGGAAGATCATGGAATTTAAGACCCTGGACCGGCTTACTTATCGAGAGGCTAAACAGCAATATGAAAGGTTGTATCCTGCTTCCCTTCGAACATCTTATGCTGCAGCCACGTTATCGTCGCCCCCGCGAGCGACGGTTGTCGCTTCCTCTGTGCCGCCTTCAGTGGGCCCTCGGGGCCATGTATCTCTGTCTGCCCCCCTCGTGCCTGGGGGCAAGCCTTCCTCTATTGCCCCCTTAGCAGTTGGGGGCAAACCCTCTTCTGTCGCTCCCCCCAAGCTTACTTCGGGAGTGACATCTGCTCCACAACTGGGAGGCTCGATTCCTCCCCCTCCTTCTCCGGCGGCGTTGCCTCCGCCGGTTCGTCTCCCGCGGAAGGGGTCCCTCGGGGCTCTCCCTTCCTCCGTTTCTTCTCCTTCCCAGCCAGATGTCAGCCAGTGGCTGAAGGTTCCGCCACCTGCTGATCGTAGGGCTTCTGCGTCGTCGTCAGCCTCCGACGCTCCTTCAGAGAAGCTCTCCCAGCCCTCTCACCCTAAGGGCAGACGCGAGAAGAAGGAACGGAATGTGTCCAAGAAGAAGGACGTTCCGGCGGTTTCAGCACCGCCTGCTGTACATAGTCCTGGCTCCGGGGATGAGGTGGAGATCCTCGCCTCTGCCGCGGATCTCGCCCTCACGGAACCCTTGGGGGCCTCTCCTATGGACTCAGCTGACTCTCCCCCAGTGGCGGCAGTTGGCTCTGACGCGCTGTCTGCCTCTTAGTCGCATTCACGCCCTCCCAGTCCCTTCCTGCTTCCATTCCCCAATGGAACTGCGGCGGTTATTTCCGCCACCTGCCTGAGCTCCGGATGCTTCTGAGTGATTCCCCTGTTCTCTGCGTTGCTCTGCAGGAAACTTGGTTTCCTGCACTACGGACCCCCGCCCTTCGCGGTTATCAGGGATACTATAAGAACCGTGCTGCCTGTCATCGAGCGTCAGGTGGGGTTAGCCTCTTTGTTCACAACTCTGTCTGTAGTTCGCCAGTACCCCTTCAGACACCTTTAGAGGCAGTTGCTGCCAGGGTTGAGCTCTCGCCGGCTATTACTGTTTGCTCTGTTTACATTCCTCCGGATGGGGAGCTCCCCCGACATGTCTTGGCTGCACTGCTGGCTCAACTGCCGCCACCTTTGCTGCTTCTGGGCGATTTCAATGCCCACAACCCTCTATGGGGTGGGACTGTCTCCGATGATCGTGGTCGGGCCGTGGAGCATGTGTTGGCTCAGCTCGACCTTAGCCTCTTAAACACCGGTGCTCCCACGCATTTCAGTGTGGCCCATGGCTCGTTCTCGGCCATCGATCTCTCTATTTGCAGCCCTGGACTTGTCCCATCCCTCCACTGGAGGGTGCATCCTGACCTATGTGGTAGTGACCATTTTCCCATCTATTTGTCACTGCCACAGTGTCATTCTTCTGGGCGCTTGCCCCGCTGGGCTTTCCACAGGGTTGACTGGCAAGCTTTTACTTCCGCTGTAACCATAGCGTCTCCCCCACAGGGTGACATTGATGAGGTGGTCCGTGTTTTAACCACGTCCATCATTTCAGCGGCCGAGGCTACCATCCCCCGTTCCTCTGGCCTCCCTCGGCTGAAGGCTGTCCCCTGGTGGTCGCCGGAGATTGCTGAGGCTATTCGCGACCGTAGGCGGGCTCTCCAGCGTCATAGGCGGCACCCGTCTCTGGAGACCCTCATCGCCTTTAAGAGGCTCCGTGCCTTCGCCCGTCGACTTATTGCACGGCGTAAGCAGGAGTGCTGGGAGAGGTACGTCTCCTCCCTGGGCTCCCGTGTCTCGTCCTCGCACGTGTGGTCCCGGATCCGGCGGATTTATGGCTCCCAGACCCCTGTGGGTGTCCCTGGGCTCTCCTTGGACGGCGCTGTCTGCACGGACGCTGCCGCCATTGCTGAACGGCTCGCCGCGCACTTTGCTCAGAGCTCTGCGACTGCATCCTATCCCCCCGCCTTTCGCTCTCTAAAGGAGCGAGCCGAGCGGACGCCGTTCTCATTCCACACGCGTCATTATGAAACATACAAAGCTCCTTTCAGCGAGAGGGAACTCCTCGCTGCCCTCGCCGATTGCCCTGATACAGCACCAGGACCGGACTGCATCCATGCGCAGATGCTGAAGCATCTCTCCAGGGACTGCCAGAGACACATCCTCACCATCTTTAACCGCATTTGGAGCGAGGGCGTGTTCCCGTCGCAATGGCGAGAGGGTCTTCTTGTCCCCATCGTGAAGCCTGGTGCGGACCCACTGGCGGTGGACAGCTATCGTCCCATTACCCTCACCAACGTTTTGTGCAAATTGCTCGAACGTATGGTGGGGCGGCGTTTGTGTTGGGTCCTTGAGTCGCGCGGTCTCCTCGCTCCATCCCAGGGTGGCTTCCGTCGGGGCCGGTCTGCAGTGGACAATTTGGTGCGGCTGGAATCTGCTGTCCGTACGGCTTTTGCCCGACGTCAGCACCTTGTTGCTGTATTTTTCGATCTGCGGAAGGCGTATGACACCACATGGAGGCATCACATCCTCGCCACGTTGCATGGGTGGGGTCTTCGTGGTCGGCTCCCGGCTTTTCTTCAAAGCTTTTTATTGCGCCGCTCTTTCCGGGTGCAAGTCGGTGCCACCTCTAGTTCCTCTTATATACAGGAAAATGGGGTCCCGCAGGGCTCGGTGTTGAGCGTCTCGTTATTTCTAGTGGCCATTAATGGTCTGGCTGCAGCAGTGGGGTCGTCGGTGTCTCCTTCTTTGTATGCCGACGACTTCTGCATCTCATTTAGCTCCACGACTACGGGAGTCGCCGAACGGAGGTTGCAAGTCGCCGTTCGCAAGGCAGCATCATGGGCTCTGGCTCATGGTTTTCAGTTCTCTGCTGCCAAGACTCGGGTTATGCACTTCTGCAGGCGTCGGACGGTCCACCCTCATCCTGACCTTTACCTCGACGGCCACCTGCTTGAAGTGGTGGACACTTGCCGCTTCTTGGGACTCGTGTTTGATGCCCGGCTCACATGGGTTCCTCATGTTACTCAGCTGAAGCAAAAATGCAGGCGGCACCTCAACGCCCTCCGCTGCCTTAGCCACACGTCTTGGGGTGCAGATCGCTGCACGCTACTGCAATTGTACAGAGCCCTTGTGCAGTCCCGGCTTGATTATGGGAGCCTGGCCTATGGGTCTGCGTCACCCTCAGTGCTGAAGTTGTTAGACCCCATACATCACTGTGGGGTTCGGCTTGCTACTGGCGCTTTTCGCAACAGCCCCGTGGATAGTCTACTGGTAGAGGCTGGGGTTCCCCCGCTGCGGATTCGCCGCCATCGTCTGCTCGCCGACTATGCTGTCCACGTACATTGCTCGCCAGGCCATCCCAATCGTCGCCTGCTTTTCCCTGCCTTGGTCCACCACCTGCCCGAACGGCGACCTCGGTCTGGGCTTTCCGTAGCTGTCCGTGTCCAGTCCCTGCTGACAGAACTGGGGTCATTCCCTCTTCTGCCTCCCTTCCGGGTCCGTGCACCTACGCCTCCCTGGTGTTTGTCCCGGCCGTCCGTCCATCTGGATTTGGCAGAGGGACCTAAGGACTCGGTTCCGCCTGTGGCCCTCCGTCGCCGTTTTCTTGCGCTCCTCGACTCATTTCCGGGCTGTGAGCCTGTCTACACTGATGGTTCCCTGGTTGATGGTCGCACTGCCTACGCTTTTACTCACGCTGCCCATGTTGAGCAACGCTCCTTGCCGGCTGGCTGCAGTATTTTTACTGCAGAGCTGGTGGCCATCTTGCGAGCTCTTGAGCATATGCGTTCCTGCTCAGATGCGTCCGTCGTCATCTGCAGTGACTCCCTGAGCAGCCTCCAGGCCATCGACCGCTGCTATCCCTCTTCTCCTCTGGTGTCCTCTATTCGGGAGTCTGTTTCCACCATTACCCACTCTGGTCGTTCGGTGGTTTTTGTTTGGACGCCAGGTCACGTTGGCATCCCGGGGAACGAACGTGTTGACAGGCTGGCCAAAGGGGCGATAGACACCCCAGCTTTGGAGATCGGCCTTACGGCTCGCGACCAGCAGCTGGTGTTGCGCCGTAAGGTACTTGGGATGTGGGCTGCTGCGTGGCGTGGCATGACAGCCCCGAATAAACTACGGGCTGTCAAGGGGACGACCGATGTGTGGCGTTCCTCCCTGCGGGCTTCTCGCAGGGACTCGGTAGTCCTGTGTCGGCTGCGCATCGGCCATACCTACCTGACGCACGGCCATCTGTTACGTCAGGAGGATCCCCCCTTGTGTCAGTGTGGGTCCCGGCTGACGGTCGGCCACATTTTGCTGGAGTGTCCTCGACTGCGCACACTCCGGCAATCTTTTAATCTCCCGGGCACTTTGGCTTTGGTTTTATCCGACGATGCCTCCATGGCTGATACCGTTTTGAATTTTATCCGTGGTAGTCTGTTTTATGGTTCGATTTAGGGAGGTCCTGCGCCTTTCCCTTTCTGTGTCTATTGTCCTTGTGTCTGTTGCTGTTATGGTGTGCCGTGCGATGGTTGACTCTTTCCCATTTTTGATCTCGTGGTCAGTCTACCAGTCTCCGGCCATCTTCCTTTCTTCTGTTTCTTTCTGTCTGGTGTTCCTCTGTCCTGTTCTTGTCTGTAGTGTTTGTTGCTGCATTTGTGTGCTTTTAGCGCCTGGGGGGACGTCTCCTCCCCCTTTGGTTTTTATCTGCTTCGTAGATTTTCGGCTCGCCTGATTTTGGAATGGGGGACTGATGACCTTCGCTGTTTAGTCCCCCTTAAACATCCAACAACCACCAGCACCACCCTCAAAAACAGTAAAATTTTCACCCAAAGATCTGGAGATGAGTGGACGATTGAACGGTATACACAGGAAAGCAGGAAACCAACGCAATGCGAAATACAGAGACGTTACAAAATCATTACTATTAGACTGTCGGTACAGAATGGTGATGGCACTGACATTCAGCAATCAGCCCCGGTGGTATATATAAACCCCGATGACACAGTTGACCGACTACAGCTGCTCATGGCATCAGCTGCTGGGGGCAATACTGCTCATTTGAAAGAGGCTGTCTCAGTAATTTCAGAGCTTAGAGGAAGAGATGTAATGGAATTATTATAGAAACAGTAGTTCGACAACTGCAGAATCTAGCACGCAAAACATAAGCTCGTGGCACGTTATGATTAAAGATTTGGATGACTTATGACACGCTGATCTTGTAGATTGTTGTTGTTGTGGTCTTTAGTCCAGAGACTGGTTTGATGCAGCTCTCCATGCTACTCTATCCTGTGCAAGATTCTTCATCTCCCACCGAGCGAGGTGGCGCAGTGGTTAGCACACTGGACTCCCATTCGGGAGGACGACGATTCAATCCCGTCTCCGGCCATCCTGATTTAGGTTTTCCGTGATTTCCCTAAATCGCTTCAGGCAAATGCTGGGATGGTTCCTTTGAAAGGGCACGGCCGATTTCCTTCCCCATCCTTCCCTCACCCGAGCTTGCGCTCCGTCTCTAATGACCTCGTTGTCGACGGGACGTTAAACACTAATATCCTCCTCCTCCTCTTCATCTCCCAGTACCTACTGCAACCTACATCCTTCTGAATCTTTTTAGTGTATTCATCTCTTGGTATCCCTCTACGATTTTTACCCTCCACGCTGCCCTCCAATGCTGAACTGGTGATCCCTTGATGCCTCAGAGCATGCCCTACCAACCGACCCCTTCTTCTAGTAAAGTTGTGCCACAAATTTCTCTTCTCTCCAATTCTTTCAATACCTCCTCATTAGTTATGTGATCTACCCAGCTAATCTTCAGCATTCTTCTATAGCACCACATTTCGAAAGCTTCTATTCTCTTCTTGTCCAAACTATTTATCGTCGACGTTTCACTCCCATACATGGCTACACTCCACACAAATATTTTCAGAAACGACTTCCTGACACTTAAATCTATACTCGATGTCAACAAATTTCTCTTCTTCAGAAATGCTTTGCTTGCCGTTGCCAGTCTACATTTTATATCCTCTCTACTTCGACATCATGAGTTATTTTACTCTCCACATAGCAAAACTCATTTACTACTTTAAGCGTCTCATTTCCTAATCTAATTCCTGTAGCATCACCCGATTTAATTCGACTACATTCCATTATTCTTCTTTTGCTTTTGTTGATGTTCATATTATATCCTCCTTTGAAGACCCTGTCCGTTCCGTTCAACTGCTCTTTCAAGCCCTTTGCTTTACAATGTCATCGGCGAACCTCAAAGTTTTTATTCCTTCTCCATGGATTTTAATACCTACTCCAAATTTTTCTTTTATTTCCTTTACTGCTTGCTCAATATACAGATCGAATAACATCGGGGAGAGGCTACAACCCTGTCTCACTCCCTTCCCAACCACTGCTTCCCTTTCATGTCCCTCGACTTTTATAACTGCCATCTGGTTTCTGTACAAATTGTAAATAGCCTTTCGTTCCCTGTATCTTACCCCTGCCACTTTCAGAATCTGAAAGAGAGTATTCCGGTCAACATCGTCAAAAGCTTTCTCTAAGTCTACAAATGCTAGAAAAGTGGGTTTGCCTTTCCTTACTCTGTTTTCTATGATAAGTAGGGTCAGTATTGCCTCACGTGTTCCAACATTTCTACGGAATCCAAACTAATCTTCCCCGAGGTCGGTTTCGACAAGTTTTTCCATTCGTCTGTAAAGAATTCGTGTTAGTATTTTGCAGCAGTGGCTTCTGAAACTGATAATTCGGTAATTTTCACATCTGACAACACCTCGTTTCTTTGGGATTGAAATTATATTCTTCTTGAAGTCTGAGGGTATTTCGCCTGTCTTATACATCTTGTTCACCAGATGGTAGAGTTTTGTTGGGCCTAGCTCTCCCAAGGCTGTCAGTAGTTCTAATGGAATGTTATCTACTCCCGGGCCTTGTTTCGACTTACGTCTTTCAGTGCTCTGTCAAACTCTTCGCGTAGTATTATATCTCCTATTTCATCTTCATCTACATTCTCTTCCATTTCTATAGTACTGTCCTCAAGAACATCGCCCTTGTATAGACCGTCTATATACTCCTTCCATCTTTCTGCTTTCCCTTCTTTGCTTAGAATTGGATTTCCATCTGAGCTTTTGATATTCATGCAAGTGGTTCTCTTTTCTCCAAAGGTCTCTTTAATTTTCCTGTAGGCAGTATCTATCTTACCCTCAGTGATATGTGCCTCTACATCTTTACATTTGTCCTCTAGCCATCCCTGCCTAGCCATTTTGCACTTCCTGTCGATCTCATTTTTGAGACGTTTGTATTTCTTTTTGCGTGCTTCATTTACTGCATTTTTATAGTTTCTCTTTTTATCAATTAAATTCAATATCTCTTCTGTTACCCAAGGATTTCTATTAGCCCTCGTCTTTTTACCTACTTGATCCTCTGCTACCTTCACTATTTCGTCTCTCAAAGCTACCCATTCTCCTTCTACTGTATTTCTTTGCCCCATTCTTGTCAATCGTTCCCTAATGCTCTCCCTGAAGCTGTCTACAACCTCTGGTTCTTTTAGTTTATTCAGGTCCCATCTCCTCGATTTCCCACTTTTTTGCAGTTTCTTCAGTTTTAGATCTTGTAGATATGAGAGAATATTCACATGAGAATAATGGATTCAAATATATTTTAAAGGTTACCGATACATATTCCAGATTTGCCTGGGCATTACCAGTCAAAATAAGAAAAATGGAGAGAAACGTCGCGGATCTATTTCAGCGTTTGTTGCAGAGAGGGACTATTCGTTGCCCGGACAACCTCCGAACTGATCACGGTAGAGAGTTTTACAATAGGTGCTTCAAGACCACGATGCGGCCGTATAGAATACGTCATTGCTCAGCATCATCCACCTAATGACGACTATCGAGGAATATCTTGAACAATAAAAGGTCAAGTGAGGATGAGTTTTAATTTTTGCTGCTTATACAAATACACAGATATTCTCCCCAGAAATAAATGCGCAGTATAATCGAATCAAAAACAGCACAATAAATATGATTCCAGGCGATGTTCGTGATAATGGACTCTTGGATACGGAGTATTATAGTGTTGGATCTACTTAAACAGAAATTTGATGTAGGTAGTTTGGTACGTATCTCAAAAAACTAAACAGCATTTAAGAAGTCGTACCTCACAAACTCGTCGAGTGAGATACAGTTTCCAAAGTGCAGAGAACAAACTCCATATAGCAGTGGTACTGAAATTTCAGGGTGTTTTCACACCGAGGAAGTGCAGAAGAGTTCAGAGCCACACGTGTTTCTCATCAAGCGTGTCGTAAGACGAAGAGGGAATAGAGTACTAGTTAAATGGCTTAGTTTTCCTGCAACAAAAGCCAACTGGATTGAGGTTGACGATTTGCTATATAATGGTGTGCACAGAGCACACAACCAGCACAGTAGCGTAGCATGCGAGAAGAAGACGCAGTATAGGAGGCAGTGGTATTCTAGTCAAATTGCACATTCGGGAATATAATTACTGGTGATCCAGTACAAAGCTTCAAACATGTTTCGCTCGTGGTAGTAAGGGGCTTAATGTGTTTTGGAACACGACACTGCATACGCAAAACATAAAGATCTCACAGGACGTCATGCTGCGGATCAAATTTTGGTACATAAAGCCAAGGAAATACGTTAGAGAAATGATACTGGTACTGAACGGCGCACTGTAGCATTTGTAGTTGATAAAACCATGCAGGTTATGAATCCTGCATGTCGTGCGCTGTAGAAGAAGAAAAAGTCAACGATGAAGAAGGGGAAAGGGTGTATCCTGACAACGATGTATTGAGCTAAAAGTGCCCCTAAGCATAAAGGACCGATTAAAGCACCCAGGGTTCTGCAGATACCCAAGACGTTGGACAGAATTATCCGCTTCTTCGTTCCTGCCCTTGAAGGTACCTCAGAACAGTGAAGAACGCACAGAACTCGCAAGAGTAGCTAGAGGAAGCATGAAGACATAACCAGATGATAGAAGCAGCAGCCATCGCAAAAGGACTATACCTAAAGCCATACAAGAAAGTACTGGGTCTCTTCATAAATTAAAAAACAAGTCTCGTTAGCTATCCTACAGTATAAACCGTTTAATACATTACCGGAGACTACGTGGAAATTTGGAAAATGTGAAATTGTGAATTTAGATGTTGCTGTGGAGCCGGGAACACACTGGTGACGTATATTAAAAATAAATATGCTGTTTCGTTTCATTTGGAGACTTGCAGCTGCCAGAAGATTTACAATGATACTTCACCGACAGAAAACGTGTTTTCTACAATTTTCATAGGTACCAAGACTTTAATACCTAATTATGTGGGCATCTGTGCATCATGTTCCTCCTAACCTTTACATATATAAGGAAATGCATTAAGCACCCAGCTGTCAGTCGAGGTTCAGATGCAATGTCGTATCCTCTGAGTTTAAAAGAACGATCGTCAGTATTACGCGGGAATTACTTCCCGAAGATTGATTTAAGCAACGGGGAGTGGAGGATTGCGCTAATTGGACTAGAGACTTACAACAGCGTTCTGAGGGTAACAGTAAACTTTATCTGGAAATTAATGATGGAAAAGAAATTGTGGAAATAGAACCTGGTGCGTACGGTACTGACGATTTAAATAAAGTTTTAAAACGGTCTGGAAAAGGGATTGCGCTAGGTGCAAATATCAATATCTTAAATCTAAAATAAAGACAACAAGTGCAATGATTGATTTCAACCAGAAAGGACCAATAGGACGGCTACTGGGTTTCACAGAAGAACAGATTTTGAAGACGGGTCGTAATAAAATCTATAGATCCGACCAGTCAGACGATTTACCCTTTGGCAGTACAATTCGTGTCGAGTATAACGTTGCAACAAACTCTTATCTCAACAACAGACTGAATTATACGATTTACGGATTCTTCTCATCAGTGGGGGCAAGGTATAAGGTCGCTGAGACTCGTACCAACACTGTTTACCTCCCAGTAACAGTTCAGGCTTTGGACTGTCTGTAGCTGCGTTTTGTTGAGCAAGATAATCCGCTTGTCGATTTTCGCGGCGAGGAAATCATTGTATGGTTACATCTAAAGCGGAACCAGCAGTGACCCTGAACGTGCAGAGACCAAGGAGCGGCAGCGGCCTTCAACCAATTGGGACCTGTTGGAGGCAGCCAGTACAGTTCGGTACAGGACACTTTTTGTACTTTAAATTTCACTGCATAGATCAGCGTAAAAATTCAAGGTTGCTATCAACTTCAAGTATTTCTGAGGAATTACCTATTTTTGTTTCTCTTTTTGCATAATTCGACAGATGCAACACTTATCATATACAATGCTTTCTTACAGATTTATTTTCGGGCAAAATGTATCCTACCCTCTTCTGATATGCCATGGCGTCAGTTGTTTCACACATTTTAAATCACCGTTCGTCCAATACCTCACTACGCATTTTGTCGACGTTTTCATATGCGATTATAGCTTTGGGATGTCCATCAAATGAATAATCTTAAATGGAAGTATGACTAGGTTTTAATTCGGCCGGCCATTTCTGAGCTGTTGGATACAAATAGAAGACCCACTATGAACTGTCACCCCTCTGGATGAATTTTCTTCGACGACAAACCTTCCTCAATAAATAACTTTTTATGGCCTCGTATTTCAGTGTCTTCATTTGATCGAAGCACACATCATCAAACACTAAAATGCAGTGTAAATAAAATTAATCCGTAGCTTAAGATGGTACGTACTCAACAACATGTACCAAAGTGGCAAAAGAACACCTCTTTATTTATGCTATCCCCATTAACAGTCGAACAACTTTTCATCTAGATATCGCAACATTAATGTTTCCAAATTACCTTTCTTTATTCTAGGGAACTTCTAAGGAAGTGGTGCAGTGGTATCCTAAGACACTGAAGTCACATTCGCTGCCATCATAACGCTATAGTTCTATTCAGTATTTATGATGGGTGCAATTAATTGTATGTTGGTACCCATTAAGTCGTGGTATTCATTTACTACTCTGTTCATTTCTGGTGACCCGAATGACGTTGCCTCTTTCGGTGAGTGCTGGCCCATCCCAGTATCTCTTCATTCTCTCATCCCTACCGTTTCTCTCTGCTAGTGATTTGCATGTTGACCCCAGAGTCAGCCTCCTGTAAGCTTACACAATTTATCTGAAGCCAGACCAGTCGTATACTTCCATCTGCCGACCTTTTTCGCAAATGTCAGTTGCTTTTCGATCCTCTCTCATTTCCATCATGCAGTTACTTTCCGTTAAGCATTTGGAAATCCTCACGGCCAACTAGTTGTCTCCAGATTTCATTATGTCGCTGTTTCTAGTGTTTCTAGAGGTACGACTTGTTCGTGTTATTGGGGATCGGTGTCTTCACTGGTCATCAAGAAGCACCATAGATCAGTAAATTTTGCCGTTTTCTTTCCAAGAGTGCAATTAAATCTTTTTAGATATACTTGTGACGTAACAGTTATGTAAATAACGCCGTTGCGCGTGTTCTTGTCTCATCCAAAATCAACGACTTAGTAAGTTTCAGTCACATTGTCACAAAGAAAAATTCTAAAACTTTTTCACTTTATAAAATTAATTTCTGCAAACTCTGGTTACTGTAATAAGAGTAAAAAAAATTTAAAGGACAAATCAATGTTTAATATAAATTCACGAACATTTCAGCGTTTTACTCTCTCCTGTTTTAGTTATGTCTTCTAAGAGTGTTGTGTCGAGAGCTTTTGCAGTCGCATCAGTGCAAACAGAGACAATGTATCTAAGTCAAGTATAGAGTTGTGTGAGGACAGATGTCAAAGTTAAGAGCTGTAGGTGACTGAGTCGGACATTGTGCGTACGAGTATAACGAAACGTGACTAAATTAATTTGTTTGTTGGTCAAAGGAGATGAAGTTAACTCACAAATTGCCAGAACCGCCAGTTACACTTGCAGCACTCAACAACTGAGATGAATCCAGGACAAATATTGAATTCCGCATTGAACTTCGTCGAGGTCAGCTGTCCAAAAGGTAAGTGTATGTTGGACTTCCTGTTCTCAAATAGTATTAAGACGACTGCAATAAATCCTTTCTGATGGCGTAAGTTGCAATTAGAAATGAAATTTGAACATCCGTTTTTTTAGTTGAGAACAGTAGCAATGACTCCTCATGTTGCAGTCTTCAGTCCGAAGACTGATTTGATACTACCCTCCACGATAGCGCATGCTAAGCAAGCCCATTGCTCTCTGCAGAACTGCTGAAACCTAGATACACTTAAACCTGTTTTCTGTAATCACCAACTTGTCTCCCTCTATAACTCTCCACCCCCTCCCTTTCAGCCCCCTCTGTTATCAGATGAACATTTCTTTGATACCTCCTCCGTATGTGTTCTATCAACAGATTCCTACTTTTAGTCTTCTTATCAGTCATCCATCAACAATCTTCAGTATTACTCAGCAACGTCAGGTTTCAAAAGTGTCTAATCTCATTCTCTCCGTACTGTTTGCCGTACAGGTTTCGCTTCCGTGTGGGACACACTCCAGACAGTACCTTTCTGCAAAGTCTTTCTAACACTTATAATTACATGCAGTGTTAACAAATTTCTCTTACAGAAACGTTTTTCGCTATTGCCATTCTGCATTTTGTATCTTCTCTACTTCTGCCAACGTCAGTCATTTTCCTCTCGAAATTGCAAAACTCATACAGTACTTCTAGTGTCTCACTTCCTAATCTAACAACCTCAGCGTCGCCGGATGTAATTCGAATACATTTCATTACCTTTGTTTTGTTTTGGTCGATATTCATCTTACAACCTCTGTTCAAGGGATTCTGCAAAGTGTTCGCCCGATCTTCCAATTCCTTTGGCGTCTCTTAGAGAATTTCACTGTCATCGGCAAACGTCGAAGGTTTTATTTCTTCTGCTTCGACTTAAGTTTCCTTCCCATCATTTTCCTTTGTTTCCTTTATTGCTTTCTCATTTTAAAGACCGAATATCGTCGGGGCAGGCTACATCCTTGTCCCTTCCTTCTCAACTACTGCTCCTCCTTCTCTGCTTTCAACTCTTGTAACTGCTGTCCAGTTACTCCACAAGCCATAGGCAACCTGCTTTGAGGATGATAGAGCTGAATAATGTCTGTGTAAGACATACCGTAGTTAACGGATTAATTGAGGTGCGCCTTATACTCGGAATTAATATAGAAATGTCCAGTGTTTGATTTAAAATTCCCGTCATTCTTAAAAATGAACATATAATCGATGCTGCAGGAAGCCTATCTCCATCTCGCAACATTGGATTCAACTGAGAGGAGCAGTGCCACCGATGCAACGAACATGAGTTGCGGGGATCCACAAGCTTGCTAACACTGTCTCCCTTACGTGCCGCCATCACAAACACAGAACACTGTTTGGCCTGTAATTCGTCATTGCAGTCTACGGTGCCAGTGAACTTGATCTGAAAATGATTTGTGTTATCGGTAAGGGAACATTATTTTTGTTAGTAACTAGTTTCGTAATGCAAAAAGATAAAAGATTTTCTTATGACGCGGACTATTAATTGAAGGTAATAGCAAATGCAGAAGAAAATGGAAACAGAGCAGCATTTCAGCCCTACATCAACAGAGAAAAGCAATTCGTGATTAGCGGGCTAGCTAAGAAGAACTGAAAAAAAATGAGGAAAATTAAATGTGCAAAAACAGCACTGAATGCAAAATGGCCAAAACTTGAAGATGACGTATTTAAATGGGTTCAAGGACACCGTCAAACTGGCAATGAAATTGATGCAAAAATGTTTAAAATAAACGTTCCTAAGGTAGCGCTACAGGGGAAACTTAACAGATTTTGAGGGTGGAGTTGGTTGGTGGTACAGATTTGTGAAGCGTCATGGACTTAGCATCAAGCTGAGGCCAAAACCTCTGACAAAATGCCACAAGAGTGTGAAGAGAAAATATTATCTTTCCGTCGCTTTATTACTGAACATCGAAAGGAAACCAGTGTGGAAATAAATCAAATAGCGAATATGGAAAAATTCCTCTGACTTTTGATGGGCTGAGTAACAGAAATGCTGCCGTGAAAGGTATTAAAACTGTAACTATAAAGACAAGTGGACGTGAAAAAATTCAATACACTGCTGCCCTTTCATGTTCTACTGACGGTACTAAACTAAATCGAATGATCATTTTCAAGCGCAAAAAAAGCCAAAACCTGAAATACTCACAGATGATGTTGATCATGTACATGACAAGGGTTGGATGAACGAGACTGGCATGAAATTATGGTTTAACAGAGTGCCGCAGAGAAGGAAAGGTGTTTATTGAAGAAGAGACCTCTTCTTGTTCTAGATCAGTTTAGTAGTCATTTGAAAAATTCTGTGAAAGAGGAGCTGAGACACGGAAATCCAGATCTTGCTGGTGTTGATGTCTCGATAAATAAACCATTTAAACTGTTTATGAGAGACAAATGGAAAAAGTGGATGAATGATGGAGAAAAACATAAATTCACGTCGAAGGGAGCTTTAAAATGACCTACAATCAAATGTGTCATCGGATAAAACAGTCGTGGTCTAGAGTGAGAGAAGACATTATTATTAAATCTTTCAAGAAGAGCGGCACAAGTAGCGCTCACGATAGCAGTGAAGACCATCTTATACACTCATGCTCATAAATTAAGGATAATGCTGATACACGGTGAAACAACGATCTGGCGGGAGGTTTGCGGGTTTAAACCACCTCGGGATATGACCATGCAGTGCATTTGACCTGCGGTTGTCGCACGGTGGCACTGGCAGCAGTCCACATACGCAGTGGTGTGTTGGTGCGTGTCAGAGTACGGTGCAGCGAGTAAGTGTTCAGACGCTTTTAGACGTGCTAATGCTGACTGTGTATTCAAAATGGCTCAAAGAACACATATTGATGACGTTATGAGGGGTACAACACTAGAGCGACTGCAGGCTGGTCAAACACAGCAGGTCGTAGCACGGGCCCTCCGTGCGCCACAAAGTGTGATCTCAAGATTATGGCAACGATTCCAGCAGAGAGGAAACGTGTCCTGGCGCTACAGTACGGATGTCCACAGTGTACAACACCACAAGAAGACCGATATCTCACGATCAGTGCCCGCAGACGGCCACGGAGTACTGCAGGTATCCTCGCTCGGGGCCTTACCGCATCCACTGGAACAGTTGTCTCCAGACACACTGTCTACAGACGACTGGACAGACATGGTTTATTCGCCTGGAGAACTGCAAGGTGCGTTCGACTGACCCCTGGTCACAGGACAGGCCGTAAGGCCTGCTGTCAAGAACACAGTACATGGTCATTGGAACAGGAGTCCCAGGTTACGTTCACGGACGAGTCCAGGTATGGTCTGAACAGTGATTCTCGCCGGGTTTTCATCTGCAGTGAACCAGGAACCAGATACCAACCCTTAACGTCCTTGAAAGGGACCTGTATAGAGGTCGAGGTTTGATGGTGTGGGGTGGGATTACGATTGGTGCACGTACACCCCTGCATGTCTTTGACAGAGGAGCTGTAACAGGTCAGATGTATCGGGACGTCATTTTGCACCAGTATGTCCGCCTTCTCATGGGTGCAGTGGGTCCCACATTCCTCCTGACGGATGATAACGCACGGCCTCACCGAGTACCTTGAAACAGAAGATATCAGGCGAATGGAGTGGCCTGCCTGTTCTCCAGACCAAAACCCCATCTAGCACGTCTGGGATTGTCTGGGTCGATATATCATTGCACATCTTCAAACCCCTAGGACACTTCAGGAGCTCCGACAGCCACTGGTGCAAGAATGCGAAGCAATATCCCAGCAGCTGCTCGACCACCTGATCCAGAGTATGCCAACCCGTTGTGCGATCTGTGTACCTGTTCATGGTGGTCATATCCCATACTGATGTCGGGGTACATACGGAGGAAACAGTGGCATTTTGTAGCACATATGTTTCAGGACGGTTTTCTCAACTTATCACCAATGCCATGGACTTTGCGTCGTGTGTGTTCCCTATGTGCCTATGCTATTAGTGGCAGTTTTGTGTAGTGCCACATTGTGTGTCACCACATTCTGCAATTATCCTTAATTTATGAGCATGAGTGTATATGAAGAGGAGGACGATGACGACGGAGGAGAAGAAGAAGAATGAGAAGAAGAAGCAAATTCAGATGATTTTTAGGGATTTTAGTGGTCGGTACGGTTTTACAAAGATTTTTTTTTAGTCTGACATTGCAGTCTAATAATAAGAATGGTAAAAATGTTATCTTTTTAAAAAAAACTGCTTAAAAATTAAGGTGTGTCTTACTATCACTAAAATACGATATTAATTTTAATTCATATATTTCGAGAACGGATGGGTAACACATCTTACCTTACAATAAGAATCAACGATTAACTGCGATTAATCTATTGTTCATAGTTATGCCGGTAATCGATTATGGATATAGCGATACTTCTTTAACGTTGATTAACGTTTCAGACAAGTTATTACACATACGATTAATTATTTCAGTTTTTCCTTTTCTTATTTTAAATCTTGTTGACTGTCGATTTGCTGTCTTTAGCTTGATTATGGGAAGACAGTAAGACTGCCCCTTGTAAGCACCATGTAATGTCGGCATTAGTCAGTACGGTTCATGTCGACTGTATGCTGTATACAATTGCCATCAACAACAGCAGTCTGTCAGTAGTGTCTCTTAAGGAACGTGACGAAGTCTTGTGTTAAGTGTATCAGTTCAGAAACAGATAACGGAACAAGTGTGTTTCAACATGAATGTCTCTACGATGTGTTTCCATCAAGCCCTGTTGCTTCTGTCGTAACTTATACCGTAGATGCTGATCAATACGACGCGCGACAACTTGGGAGTTATCAATAATGGACGTAAGTAAGTAAATATTCCTCGTTTCGCGTTCTATTATCAAATGGCGGCAGTGTCATTCTTCCTTTGGTCTCTGTCCACCTATGAATCAGTCGGTGTTCCATCCCACCAAGCTTTATTGTTCTGTCCTCTGTCCGAGTCATTGTGTGTAGATGCACGCTAAGCTAAAATCACGACGCCAAAGAAACGAAGTATAGTATGGAAATATTTGGAGAGAGGTGACAAAGATTTACGTACATGTATGCTGTGTGTGCATTATAATTAATCGAATAACCGATTATTATGTTACAATTAATGGGTATGATTAATCTGTAAACTTAAATAATGGAAAAATATTGACTCTTGATTGACGGACTGGTTTGCGCAGGGAGATAAAAGGACAGCGGTCTTAGCCCACTCTTGCCTGCACCTTCTACATCTACAACTACATCTACGTGATAACTCTGCTATTCACATTTAAGTTGTAACTTCCCCACAGAAATTGATAATGAAAATGGAGCCAAGTGTAACCTCCCCAAAAAAATATTAATTAAATGAATTTTTTAAATATTGTAACTTCTGAACAAAATTGGCTCCGATTTATAGTCTGTGTGCAGAAATGCATTCACACTTAATATTCCCACAAAATTCTTTTCTCGTTTAATGTCAAGTTCGAAACAGAAAAATTCCTAAACACCAAAATTAATAAAAAAGTTTAGTAACCTGATAAATTTTATAAGGACAGCAGCGCTGACCTTCGGCCCTGTATTCTGAATAAAAAAAGCAAAAATTCTTACCTCAATAAAAACTGCAATTATATCTGATTTTAATTAGATGTCTTTCGACACAGCTTCGTGAAATGCTGGCGTATATTATTTTCTTTTTGGAAGGAATGATCATGCATTGGAAATATTCTTAAAATTGAAATGAATGCTTTTCTTTAAAGGAGTTACTCCATGTTATAAAAATTATTATTGGGGCATCTTTTTGGAACAAATTAAATTACAATTAACATACATTATTAAATATGCGCAAGGCTGCTTCTTTACCTTCTACAACAATACTCATCCTCCAGAGTCCTGACCAGAGTCGCGAGCAGAGCACACAGACGACGCATGCCGACTCCCGCCAACTCACGCAGACTACTACTGTCGACTTGCGCAGACTAGCGCAGACCAGCGACAAGCAACAACTAACGATAAACTACTCTCTGGTCAGAGATTCTGTCATGCTTCGCCCATCGCCGGCGAAGCATACATCTTACATAACCCTCCACTGGGGGGGGGGGGGGGGGCAAAAATTTGGCAGCGATGGTGAGTCAATTGGACTTGCATGAGCAACAAATTTTTCTTAATTAACTAAGTTTACAATCACAGAATATATACATATATATATATATATAGGTGCAGAACATGAAATAAAATATAGTGCACATGCACTGAGTACAGAATATATCGGGCAATGACAAAATATATACACAATGAGTCCAAAACATATTAACAAATGGCAAAAGTGCACACACACTGTAAAACTCTTTAGCATTTTTACAACAAATAAACATAATGAGTACAAATCATATTGACAAATGACAAAAGTGCACACGCATTGTAGTTCAGAACATATTAGCAAATCACAAAAATGTATATGCAATGAATACAAATCATGTTAACAAAATGACGAAAGTGCACACGCACTGTAGTACAGAACATATCTGGGAATCACAAAATGTATATGTAATGAGTACAAATGGCATAAAGTGCACATGCACTGTAAAACTCTTTAGCATTTTTACAACAAATAAACATAATAAGTACAAATCATATTGACAAATGACAAAAGTGCACATGCACTGTATAAGTCTTTATCATTTTACAAGAATTTAAACACATTGTATAAGTGATTACCATTTTACAAGAACTAGGAAAGGAATGGGAAGGATTGCATCATGGTTGTAGCACTTCAGGTTGCACGCAGTTGAACTGAAAGTCCATATCTTTCTATAGAAGCATAACACCAAGTGAGACAATCTGAAGTTCTTTTCCTTGAAGTATTAGTCAGTGTAGCCAAGACACTGAAATGTCGTAATAATATTCCATGCTATCATTTTGGTAGTACACTAGGTACACCAAACAGTGAGACCATAATAACATCTCCATCGCTCAAGGTGGTGGACAGCATGTCGTGTCAACACCACGTTCTTGTAAAGTACACCAACGTAGAATTAGTGCAAAAACCAAATAAGTGCTCCATGATCATGAGGATAGACAGGACAAATGGATATTGCAGTAATTTCTGGTAATTAGGTCAGAAGGTGAAGGACATTAAGCCACATATTAGTCATTGAGAATTACACTAGTCTAACAACTGATTTGCGTAATTGGTGGCACTCATCGCCCAGTTACTGAACATTTCTGTACTACGTATGTAGTATTACAGAATAATGTTCATAAATTATCTGTTTACAGAGAACATTGGCACTCATTGGCCAGTTACAAACCATCAGAAGTCATCATTCAAAACAGGAGCTAATGAATGGCACAGTATTAACGTAATTCACTTAGTTATAGTAATCATTGGCACTCATTGTCCAGTTACAAAACATCAGAAGTCATCATTCAAAACAGGAGCTAATGAATGGCATAGTATTAACGTAATTCACTTAGTCATAGTAATCATTGGCACTCATTGTCCAGTTACAAAACATGTAGCAAGTATTGAATAGTACAAAACATTTTTCATCATTCAAGTGACGTACAACATATTTAAAATAATTATTGGCACTCATTGGTCAGCAAGTATTGAATAGTACAAAACATTTTTCATCATTCAAGTGACATATGACATAGTGAAAATGTAACATACTGTAACTATTATTCAAGGTCTGTGATTAGAAAACATTACGCAGAACTCATCATTCAAGTGACTAGGACATAATGAAAATGTAACATACTGTAACTATTACTCAAGGTCTGTGGTTAGAAAACATTACTCAGTGTTACTCAGAATTCATCATTCAAATGACACATTACTCAGAACTGATCATTCCAGTGACATAGAACATATTGAAAATGTAACATACTGTAACTATTATTCAACGTCTGTGACTAGAAACATTACTCAGAATTACTCAGAACTCTCTCTCTCTCTCTTTTTTTGTGCTAGCAATGCATTGCGTTGGGATCGATAATTAATTGCGTTTGAGTTATTGCTGCAAATGAAGATGTGGGACATCATTCGTCATGAGTCAGCTGTAGCAAGGTTATGAAACAAGTAGAGTATATGTGATCACGTTCATAAAGAACATAGGTTTAATGAACAACTGCTTATAGCACATTAATTTCATGAATAATTTCTCCTGCAAAATATACAAAAATGGATTATTAAACTGAAAGAAGAAACGCATATTATGCTGAAAAGTAGTGAACTTCGAATTAACACGTAGTGAAATGTGTATAAAATATATATGTTCTCTAGCTGTCCTTTCCAAAGCCTTCAGTCATCATACTATGCGATATAAGACATACTGTCAAAACGAACTGGAATAAATACTTAAATAACTACATAGCATCTCTTAACTAATAGTAAATATATAAACTTCATCATTATTCTCATCTGCAAAGAAAAAACTTCACTATCCATATTATCATAACTCCATTATTATCATCACTTGTAAACAAAAACTTCATTATCCATAGTAGCATATTCTTCATCATTATTCATCATCATTCATTATCACCTGCAAAAAAGTCACTTCGTTATTCATTATACAACTATTCCTTATTTCTAGCATATTTCATCACTAAAACTAAGATGTGTAGTTCTGTCTGACAGCCTGCATCAATCGCCTCGTATTCTGAAAGAAAAAAATTTGTTAAGACTGCTATTCTACGATGTGTATAGTATATTCTTGTTAAGGCTTGTTAATTCTGATCCGTTTACTCTTCGTCACGAAGTGTTGCATCTTCTTTCGTTCATTCCGAAGGTGAAATTCCCATTTCTGTTTAATTTATTTCTTTTACACGTTATTTCTTTCTGAAAATGATGAACAAAGATTAATGTCTTGCATTTAATTCATATACCCATTAAATAAAAACTGGTTCATAGTAACATACTTGAGCATACAGCATAGCATGACAGAAAACGTAATATGTCAAAAACATAGACAGTGTTCAGATGCAAAAAAAAAAAAAATGTACACAGTGTATCACAATGTAGCAGCAAAAAAAAAAAAAAAAAAAGAAAAAAGTAAAGTGGTCATGATGTTGAGATATCATAAGGCAAAATGTTAAAGTCAACTGTTGTTTGTTATATCTTAAATATTTCATAGTGCATACAAACAAAACAGGAAAACAATCATACATACATGAAAAATGGAAAATATGCACGGTCTAATATATGATGACAAGAAATATGACCTTCTTTGTGTTCAGCTTGGATGTTGTGTAGTTAATAGAGATGAGAATTGAAGACTTTAATGGAGAGAGAATTTAATAAAATTAATATGTCACTAGATAAAATTGCATAATTATTCATAAGATACGTAAGTTTATCTGGAAAAATGTGCACGGTCTGATGTGTAACGACAAGAAAAGCGACCTGCTAACCTTACCTTGCCGGGCACTTGCCAAGAAAAATACGATAATCATCAGTAAGTAGTCCCATAAATATAATTGCATAAGTGGTCATAAAATGTGTAAGTTCATCTGGAAAAATATGCACGGTCTGATGTGCAACGACAAGAAGAGCGACCTGCTAACCTTACCTTGCCGGGCACTTGCCAAGAAAAAATACGATAATCATCAGTAAGTGTTCATGTGAATATAATTGCATAAGTGGTCATAAAAAAATTAGGAAATGACATTACAGTGTGATAAATCATAAAGTATGTTCATTCAATAAAAGGTTTGATGTTGGAGATGTGGTGGTTGCCTTTGGTTTTTCTGGTTCTCAAAGTTTCGACGTGTACTACATTGGGGTGAGGAATGCTGCAAATTCGATATGGACCTGCATATAGAAGCTCAAATTTACTACACCTACCTTTTCCTCTATTGGATAAATAGTGTGTACGTACTAATATCTTCTGTCCAATGTGAAAGTCACGGCGTGTACAAACCTGTTTTTGCTGTCTTCTCAGGCGCTCTGCGGCACGTTTGATGTTGTTCAGCGCAATGTCAATTATTTCATGGTGTCGTAGTCGACGAGATGTAGGAAAGGTTACTAATTCTTTAATTTTGTTAGGTGGTTCAACATTTTTCAGTATAACAGACGGAGATAGCATAGTAGATTTATTTGGTATGGAATTAATTACATCTTGGAATGAGAGTATGTATGTGTCCCAATCAATATGTCTTCTATGGCAGTATATTTACACAGTTTACCAATTTCTTTCATTAATCGCTCACAAGGGTTCGAAGAAGCATGGTACCTGGATATATATATCGGAGAAATGTTTCTAGCTCGTAACATACGTGTCCATATAGCAGATCGAAACTGTGATCCATTGTCGGAAATTACTTTCAACACATGCCCTACATGAAATAGAAAATGTTTTACAAATGCTTTCGAAACAGTTTTAGCAGTAGTTTTGCGTAACGGAGTGAAGGTAACAAATTTTGAAGGGAGTTCAGCAGCGACAAAGATGTAGCAAAAACCTCTGTTAGTTCTGGGAATCGGACCAAAAATGTCTACAGCGGCCATGTGTCTCAATTTAACAGGTACAATGGAATGTAATGGAGGAACATGTGAAGTCGTGTCTGATTTAGCTTTCTGGCAGATTTTACATGACGCTAAAACTCGTCGTATACGTTTCTCCATGTTGGTAAAATAACAGTTCTGTCTCAGTATAAGAAAACATTTTCTGGCTCCGTAATGTGCGTAACTTAAAAGAGTATACCAGATTAATTTGTTAACAAGTTCGTCAGGATGCATCATAGCCAATTGTTGCTGTCAGGATGAGAGCGGCGAAACAGAATGTCATTGCGTACAGTGTAATGGTTCCTGATGGTAACATTATTCCTATCTTGCCAAAGGTGTTTAATTTCTTTCCATACGTTGTCTTTACTCTGCTCTTGTGCTATGTCTCGTAATGACGACGAAATGAAATTTTCAAATGCAACTTGTTGAATGTACATGACGCTGAAATTTGCTTTGCAGAAGTTGGTTGCGATGTCTTGCTGATTGTTGTTAAGAGAACGGGATAGTACGTCTGCTACAATATTTTGTGTGTCGGGAATGTGAACAATTGTAAAATTAAATTCCTGTAGATAAAGTTTCCATTTGCTTAATCTGTCGTGTGTAAATTTAGCGGAAAGTAAAAACTGTATCGCTCTATGGTCTGTATAAACGGTAGTGTGTCTTCCATAAAGAAAATGCCTAAATCTGGTAAAAGCCCATACAACACATAATGTTTCAAGTTCTGTAACAGAATAATTTCGTTCAGCAGGTGATAGAATGCGACTTGCAAAAGCGATGTTTTTAATTACCTTACAGCCATCTTCTTCAATTTCCTGAAAAATATGTACGCCCAAAGCGGTGTTAGAACTGTCGGTGGCAATGGAAAAATTTCTGGTAAGACCTAGGTGCGATAAAAGTGGTGCATTCAACAAAGCATGTTTCAAATAACATTCTCGTGGACAAGATTCTGCGTGTCAAAAGTATTGCTTACGTTGCTGGAAGATGTAACCTGTACTGTATCTTGTCAAATTCTATCTGACGTGTTATTATTTTCAGGAGGATGCTGTGGCATTTCAACTATTTGTACTGTTCTGTTATTTCTTCCTGACGTATTACGTTCGGGATAATACCTACTGTCTGGTTCATTCATGATAATATGTTGTTGCGGATGTTCTTGCTGCAGATAAGACCGACTGTTATTAGATGTACACTGATAATTGTGCTCATTACTTTCACGTCTGTCTTGATAGTCATTTCTATACGGTGCATTGCGATAGGAATTGAAATAGTGTGTTTTCTGTACGTACTGATTCCCCTGTTGCTGTGCGTTACTATTTGTTGGAGCTGACATCATACGTGTAGGCGGCGAAACATTAAAGCTTGGTTGACCCTGTACATTACATTGTTGGTTAGGTATGCCAACCGGTTGGCTTTCATGCTGTTGCGGTGAAAAACGTCTATTGTTACCAAAATGTGGTTCCTGTTGCTGATAATTTTGTCGATACTGACAATTAAAATTTTGTCTGTTATTAAAGTTCTGTTGGTTGTCGTTCCTGAAGCGTCTATTAGATTTGCTATTGAAATTGCGTGGCTGATCGTAATTGCTGTATGTTTGTTGACCTTGGTTATTATATGAAAATTTTTGTTTATAAAGGAATAATCCGATTGCTGCACTTCCAAAAGCTGTAACAGATCTCTGAATGCCGAAATATTTTCTTTCTGCTGACCCGTTAAAAGTGACACTCTTAATGATCGTGGTAATTTAGAAATACATAATTGAATAAGTGCAGATTCGCTGTATGGTTCACTTAAGTACTGGTTTTGTTGGACCATGTGGTCAAAAAATTGCGTGACAGTGGAAAAATTTGAGTTCTCATAATTTGGTAAACTAATTAATTGATCCTTGATTCCACGCTGTGTCGTCTTCGACCAATACGCTGACAGAAAAGCATTCTGAAATTCTTCTAGCGAGTAGCATTGTCTTGCGATCGGTCTCATACGAGTTGCCGGTTCACCTTCCAAAAAACTGCAAATAAATTCAAGTTTATGTGTTACGGGCCAAGTCGGTGGAAAAGCAAAGCTAAATTGTTGTATCCAATCCAACGGGTGAATCTGTGTTCTGTCATTTTTAAATACTTCAAATTTTCTCACTGATAGAATATGTTTGTAATCAAAATTATCGTCTCTGTATGTCTGAACAGGTTCAAGATTGTATGAGAATCTATTTGTCTGTGATTGTTCGGAATCTAAATCACGTACTCTCTGTAAATTACCTACATTATACTGGCTGTGTGAGTGTGACAAATGTTCGGAATGTGCCGTATGCTATGACGTATTATTTACTGAAATATTTTTTATCTTAGTCACCTCTTGCTGTAAACTCGACAATTTTCTACGTAATGTATTATTGGACGAATCTATCTCACTGATTGTCTGCTGTAGATTTTGGAATTCAGGTGTTTGATTAAACGAAATCGGTGAAGTATTGTCTGATTTGCTGTCATTATTACTTTCAATAACGTCAATACGACTGGCCAATTCATCATATTTTGCAGTCAGTATTTTTACCTGATCATCATTTTTAGTGTCACAAGCATTAATCTGTTTTTGTATTTTATGTGTGGTTTCGTTCAATTTTTTAACGTCTGCTTTGATGACATCGGGATCCTGTATTAGTTCTAATTGTTCAAGTCTGTCGGTCACTGTTTGAAAGTCTACTGTATGTGTGTCTGTTTTTGATTTAAGATCGGAAATTTCATCACGCAATTCGGTGTTCAACTGTTTGATAGTGTTAATTTCGTCTGATACAGTAGCAATATTGTTGTCTACGTATGTTTTTGCTTTCGTAAACAATTTGCGATTATCTTCCTGTCTGTGCGGTAATTGTTTCCATAACTTGTCGCTTTACTTTATTCTGTTCCTGTATAAATTTACGGAAACGCGTTTCACTGTTTTGTAGGTGGTGATTAAAACGTTCGTCAATTTGACTGTTATGTTGGTCGAATTTCGCGTCTACTTTTGCATCCAATGTACGCGAAAGTTCTGCTGACATTGATTTAAACTCGTCGCGTAACTGTGTTGCGTTTTCAGAGCATTGTTTACCGACTGCACTAATTTCGCCTCTTAGTGATTCTGTTGTAGCTGTTTGCATATCACTTAATTCTTGAGCAACAGATCTAATTTCTTCACTACTTTTCCTAGTACAAGCCTCAATTTCGTCACGTAATTGTTCTTTAGTATCATGACACTGCGCGGCAACGGCTGTAGTCTGTTCACTAAGCTGTCTGGAATTGTTGTCTAATTTTTCATTAAGGTTGTCTTGTTTTTCATTAAGTTGTTTGATCTGTTCACTAAGTTGTTTGTGATTGTTCTCTTGTCTTTCATTCTGTTGTTGGGAATTTTCATTAAGTTGTTGTTTGAAATTTTCACTAAGTTGTTGTTTGAGATTTTCATTATTTTGTTTGTTTGATTCATGAAGTTGTAGCAATAATGCCATAACTTGATCCATGCCAATATTGCCTACTCTATTCTCTGTACTGTTTGATGGCGTAACTGCAATTGTTACGTTTTGTGTATCCATTTCGATATTCTGTGATTCTTGAAAAGGTTTGCCAATCGAATGTGCACTGTTGGTCACTAAATCGGAATCAAATAAACGTGTCGTACTTTGAGTACATTGTTCATTTTCGTTAGAAATAATAATCTGTTAATTACGTAAATTTTGCAAACCGCGTGTGTCAAGCTGGGCAGCGTTCGTTGTAACAGAACGTGCCGCGTCATCCATTGTCGTTAAATTAACAGACGACACAATTGAATTTATTTGCTCATCACTAGGATCAAAATCAATATTAGTGGTCTGTACGCACTGATCGTCTACAATTAGGGGATTATCATCATTACACTGAGTGTCGCAAATACTATCAGTCAAATTATTCGAGTCAGCTATTTCACTCATTACACATCGCGATGTACTGTTAACAGTTTTTCGCGGCATTTTTCACATAACAAAATTAAGCACAAATGAAACAAGGACAATACAAAATGCAACAAACACTATTACAACAAATAGCAACAAATCGCCGATATCTGTGAAAGAAATAGTGACAAATTAGTAAATGCGTTGCGCCAAATGCAAACTACATTTAAGTAAATAAGAGCAGATATATGACTACTTATCAGAAGATTCACAAAGAATACGATCCTGGCCGGATGTCGCCAGGTGTAACCTCCCCACACGAAATGTCAATGAAAATGGAGCCAAGTGTAACCTCCCCAAAAAAATATTAATTAAATGAATTTTTTTAAATATTGTAACTTCTGAACAAAATTGGCTCCGATTTATGTGCGCAGAAATGCATTCACACTTAATATTCCCACAAAATTCTTTTCTCGTTTAATGTCAAGTTCGAAACAGAAAAATTCCTAAACACCAAAATTAATAAAAAAGTTTAGTAACCTGATAAATTTTATAAGGACAGCAGCTCTGACCTTCGGCCCTGTATTCTGAATAAAAAAAGCAAAAATTCTTACCTCAATAAAAACTGCAATTATATCTGATTTTAATTAGATGTCTTTCGACACAGCTTCGTGAAATGCTGGCGTATATTATTTTCTTTTTGGAAGGAATGATCATGCATTGGAAATATTCTTAAAATTGAAATGAATGCTTTTCTTTAAAGGAGTTACTTCATGTTATAAAAATTATTATTGGGGCATCTTTTTGGAGCAAATTAAATTACAATTAACATACATTATTAAATATGCGCAAGGCTGCTTCTTTACCTTCTACAACAATACTCATCCTCCAGAGTCCTGACCAGAGTCGCGAGCAGAGCACACTGACGACGCATGCCGACTCCCGCCGACTCACGCAGACTACTACTGTCGACTTGTGCAGACTAGCGCAGACCAGCGACAAGCAACAACTAACGATAAACTACTCTCTGGTCAGAGATTCTGTCATGCTTCGCCCATCGCCGGCGAAGCACACATCTTACAAAGTGTCTGGCAGAGGGTTCAATGAATCACCTTCAAGCTGTCTCTACCGTTCCACTGTCGAAAGACGCGGGAAAAACGAGCACTTAAATTTTTCTTTGCGAGCCCTGATTTCTCTTCTTTTATCGTGATGATCATTTCTCCCTATGTAGAAGGGTGCCAACAAAATGTTGTCGCAATAGGAGGAGAAAAGTGGTGATTGAAATCTCATGAGAAGATCCAGTCGCAACGGAAAACGCCTTTGTTTTAATGATTGCCACTCCAACTCACGTATCATGTCTGTGACACTATCTCCCCTATTTCGCGATAATGTAAAACGAGCCGCCCTTCTTTGAACTTTTTCGATGTCATCCGTCAGTTCCACCTGATGTGGATCGTACACAGCACAGCAATACTCCAGAATAGGGCGGACAAGTGTGGCGTAAGCAGTTTCTTTAGTAGATCTGTTGCACCTTCTAAGTGTTCTACCAATGAATCGCAGTCTTTAATTTGCTCTACCCACAACATTATCTATGTGATCGCTCAAATTTAGGTTACTTGTAATTGTAATTCCTAAGTATTTAGTTGAATTTACAGCTTCCAGATTTGTATGACTTATCGCGTAATCGAAATTTAGCGGATTTCTTTTAGTACTCATGTGAATAATTTCCACTTTTCTTTATTCAGGGTCAATTGCCACTTTTCGCATCACGTAGATATCTTATCTAAATCATTCTGCAATTCGTTTTGGTCATATGATGACTTTACAAGGCGGTAAATGGCAGCGTCATCTGCAAATAATCTACGAAGGTTACTCAGATTGTCTTCTGTGTCTTTGATATACATCAGGAACAATAGAGGGCCTATAACAGTTCTTTGGGGAACGCCGGATGTTAGTTCTGTTTTACTCGATGACTTTCCGTCTGCTACTATGAACTATGACCCTCCTGACAGGAAATCGCGAATCCAGTCACATAACATATCCCATAGGCGCACAGTTTGGTTAGAAGACTTTTGTGAGGAACGTTGTCGAAAACCTTCTGGAAATCTAAAAATATGGAATCAATTTGACATCCCCTGCCGATAGCACTCATTACTTCATGAGTATACAGAGATAGTTGTGTTTCACAAGAACGATATTTCCTGAATCCATGCTGACTATGTGTCAATAAATCGTTTTCTTCGAAGTAATTCATATTGCTCGAATACAGTATATGTTCCAAAACCCTACTGCAAATCGACTTTAGTGATATGAGCCTCTAATTCAGCGGATTACTCCTATTTCCATTTTTGGGTATTGGTGTGACTTGAGCAATTTTCTAGTCTTTAGGCACGAAACTTTCTGTGAGCGAGCGGTTGTATATAATTGCTAAATATGGAGCAATCACATCAGCATACTCTGAAAGGAACCTGACTGGTATACAATCTGCACCGAAGGCCTTGCCTTTATTAAGTGATTTGAGCTGCTTTACTACACCGAGGATATCTACTTCTATGTTTCTCATCTTGGCAGTTGTTCTTGATTGGAATTCAGGAATATTTACTTCGTCTTCTTTGGTGAAGGAGTTTCGGAAAACGGTGTTTAATAATTCTGCTTTAGTGGCACTGTCATCAATGACTTCACCGTTGTTATCGTGCAGTGAAGGTATTGGCTGCGTCTTTCCACGTATGTATGTATGTATGACCAGACACCTTAACTGACCTTATTGTGTGGTCTCCCTTCCTGTGATTCTAGCAAAGCCAGCCGGTATCCTAAAAGAGCAGTAGGAGACCGTTTACTCGTTCTTTATCAGACACCGTCTCTTCAGGAATTAATGACCCGAGTACTCTGTGTCTTTTGCCTTCGTGTTGCTAGATTAAACGAGGTGTGGTTTCAGCCCACTCACCACGTAGTCTACACATTGCGGCTTCTTTCTCTGTACCCCTCGTCTGTGAAACATTTCTTAAAGTTGCCTGTCATTAATCCTACCATGACCTTTATCTGACTCCTGCCCAAACCTATGATTTCAGAACTTCTCTCTGAAGATGGTTTCGGCGCCATTAGCTTGCCAAGTTCTTGTTTTTGGATCTTACTTTAGTATTCTGCCTGCTGCCAATTGATCCAGCTACGTCTGATTTTAGCTTCGCCTTAGTGGTAGCTAGGACAGATTCCAATCCAACAAATGGAGTCGTCATTCCTGTCTGGCCAGCCTTTCAGCTTATTCGCTGCCACTAACTTCTGAGTGACACAGAAGTACAGCAACTTTACCTCTTTGCTTTAGCCTAGCCTCACAAGGGCTTCAAGGCGTTTTGGAACGGTCTTTGATCTTGTTACAGGGACTGATGGAGATTTCAGAGCTGCCTGGCTGTCAGAACGAATGTACATGCCATGATCCTTCTAGTACCCACACAGATTCTCCTGTGCACAAATCCTGATACTGGATATTCCCGTCTGGAATACCGTGTCCAGGTCCCCCTTCTGCTTTCCTGCTTTCGACCCATCAGTAAATCAGGCTGTATCAAGGTTCGTGCTTCGAGCTCTTCCAATTGTTACCTGGAAAGGTTTTCTGAAGCAGCTGGAAGTTATTGTGTAGCCATCTGGAATTTCCCGAATCATTTCTGTATTTATACAAATTAAATGACATAATTCAGAGAACTTACTGGCCTCATACAGATATGATTTTATGTTTACAGACTGAAGCAGCGAATTAAAATTTATACCCAGGACAATAATCGAACCCAGATCTCCTGCTTACTAGGCAGACACGTTAGACACTAAGCCACCTTCGCACAGTGGTTCACATAACTGTATGGATTACCCTTGCGCGCCTTCCTCCACGATCCAATTCTCTTCGTTCGTAAGGGGGAATTTAAAATAGGCTTGCGCGGCAGTGAGAATCTGTATCAAGGAGGAAGACAAGCCCGGGTAATCCGTGCAGTTCTTTGAACAGCTGCACCAAGGTGGCCTAGCAGGCAGGAGACCTAGGTGCGATTCTAGGCCTTGGTACAAATTCTCACTCGCTGCTTCAGTCTGTATACATAGAAAATTTCTATGTTTATCATGTTCACTAGATCTATGTGGGGTTCTGGGTATCCTAATGTTTTCCAGTGAGTTCCACTTTTTCACTTTTATTCCCTGTCACTGCCACCATTGTAACCCAAAGGTGTAATGGTGGCATGTCCAGCATTGTCACCTGCCCAGCAGTGGAAATGCTGTTGATTCTGTCTGTTATGGCTAAGCGGTCCAATACCTGCATCATGTCAAGGTTCTTACCAGCCACCTCCTCTTCTACTTCATTCCGCCATACCATAACCCTGTAAATTATCATTGGTGTTATTACAGAGATTTAAATCCAGTAGACACTACTGGGGCTTAGACCCCAGTTTTTGACCCAGGCTCTTACACAGCATAGACGAACATATTTCGCCTTAGAACATACACTGTCCAATCACTTTAATGTAACCACCTATCAAAAACCTGACTAACCAATTTTTGCAGCTTGAACCGCAGTGAGACGTGCATACGTGCATGAAGAAAGTCAATGAGGTCCTGGAAAATACCGATTGCCATAGCCAGCTGCGCTAAGTTTCTCACTTGAAGATCCACGGCGCGAACAGCAAGATCGAGGTGGTCTCACAGATTCTTGATTGAGTTTAAATATGGGGAGTTTGGTGGCCACGGAGTACAGTAAACTCATCGTGGTGCTCTTCAAACCACGCACGTACAGTGCGAGCTGTGTCACCAATTGCGTTGTCCCGCTGGTGGATGCCATCGTGCCGGACTGCACCTGGAACTGGATACGGTCCCGAAGGACAGATGCACGCTTGTATTGACCCTCTGTCATTCCTCAAACAATAACGCTCCTTCCTCCGGCCTGGACCCTTTCGATGATTGTTGCTGGGTGTTTGCCACCGGTTCAATGGAGCCACTGGCGCCGCCTCCCAACGACACATGCCACACAGCCCATCGAGCGCCACGCCCTACCGATAGGCAAAGATATGTCAACCGGCATAATGGCCTATTTGACCGTGCTTCACACTTCACTGATGAGCGGCCATCTTTGGAACTGTTGTGCCATTCCTTTATCTGAATGCTACCCATTGCTTCGCCACCAAATACTTGTCAAATCTTGTGGGGTTGTTTCAACTTGAGAATCGCCAAGCTCAACACAAAATTTTATGCGATAATTTTGTTCCATAGTATCTGTCATTGTGCCCACAACACAAAGTCTAACTACTAGGGGAAAGTAGGGGAAACGTAGGCACCTAACCGGAACTTTTTTTAAAAAAACTTTTGGCTTCGTTAAATAAAGTTTATTTTATATCAACACTTAGAGCAACTATTCTAGTATCTATAAAAAATTAATATCACCCAAAATATTCAAAAATAAACACACAAAAACAAAATTCCGAGACACTACCTAAGCGCACGTTTTCCCGAACGTCAGGGAAACGTGTGCATCGGGTGGGGTAATTGTGTGCATGTTAGAAGAATTGATACGCAGTAATACCTGGACAGGAAAAAAAACAATACAAGGTTTGTTCCAAAGATTATATTGATAAGGCACATATTAGATTAGGTTAAACCTAAGTTTTAATCAAATTTTACAAAATTTAACATAGTTCATGACTATTGGTTTTCAAATAAAATGCAAAGTTTTCTTTGATGTTGGGGGCCTACAGGTTTAACAAGTTAGTAAGTCCTTCACTGCACATATCACATATAAAATCTTTAGCAGAATCATTTGCGGTACAAGCTGCATGGTATCATCTTCCGAACTTCACAAAGTCCGCAAATCTCATCGTCGGTTCCTTGAAGTGCGCCAGGATCAAACAGCTCCATGTCGATATCATCGGACTCATTGTCACTACACAGTGCAATTTTGTCAACATCTGAATCGTCTGATTCTTCTTCAATCGTCTTCTTTCTGCTTACTTTCTTCTGTAAGTGTTTCTTGCCAAAAGTCTGATTATCCTTTTTCTTGTTTTGAAGTCTCTTCTTATCCATACTTTCTTTTGCATTAGCCTTAGGCCTATTGCCGAGTTTAAGCTTTCTAGCAACTTTTATGTTTTTATTGGCAATTCTTTGCTGTTTCACCTCTTCTTTTTCCTTTTTCTTTTCTTTATCCAACTCAAGCTTTACTTTCATGGGTGTACTAGTTAGTATTTCAGAGTGCTGCTTTTCTCTGGGCTTTCTTGTTTTAACCTCAGTAGGCTTAGGCCTATCAGATTTCTTCTTTAGGTCAAAAGCTGGTAGATAAGTCATAAACTTCTTATGACTTTCAGTAAAACCTCCCGTGGATGTTGAGGAAGTAGGGTCATCAAATAGTCCCACAGATGGACTTGTAGCAGTCGATGAGGTCGTATGTGCTGCGGATGTTGAAGGAGTGTCACAATCTGTGGCTGCTTCCAATCTTAGCTCGTCTAGTTTTCGAGCTGGGGCAAAATCAAGTTCAGAAAACTTGTCGGGGTTGTATGGGTGAATACCAGCTGCACGGAAGCCAGATAAGGCATTTGACAATGTAGCAACTTTAAGAAAAGCATTTTTCACAAGTTCAGCAACTTTGTACTCAGTAATTATCTGGAGCCCTGTTTGTATCATGAAAAGGTCATATTCTCTAGAAAGAGCATTCTTCAGAGGGCCGAAAAAGATAAGGTCCAAGGGTTGTAGGTGGTGGGACGTGTGTGGTGGCAGAGAGACCATGTCGATGTGGTTTCCTTTACAAAACTTGTAAGACTCAATGGAAATATGGCTGTTGTGGTTGTCCAGTATGAGGAGCACTGGTTCATCTTCTGTTGGGCGAGAATGTTTTTTAAAATGAAGAAGCCACTCATTGAATAGTTCTGTGTTGGTCCACCCATTGTGGGAACAACAGTAAATGGCTTCATCCGGTCCATTTTTCTGAAGATTTGCACTCATTCGTTTTCTTGGATAAATCATCATAGTAGATATGAAATGACCTCCAGCGCTCATAAAAAACACACCAGTGATGGTCCTGCCCCTCTCAGCAGAAGTTGCAGCGCCTACCCTCTTTGAACCTTTGGTAGCAAACGCCTTAGAACACTTTTTTTGTATAACGGTTATGCCAGCTTCATCTTGGTTGTACATTCTTGTGGGATCAATATTCAGTTTTTCTTTTGAAGTTAGCAGATTGCCAGAAAATCAGGTAACTTCTTCCTTGCTGAAAGTATTGATTCTATTCACACTAGTATTTTCCGGCTGCCGCAGTCTGATGGTCGGGTGGCGCTTAAGAAAACTGTACATCCAATCTTTGCCGGCTAAGCCACTCTCTTTGTCGAAATTGTGGTTAATAACTTTCTTCTCAACATAGTCGTATGCCAGTTTCCGCAAGCCTTTAGGTGTTAGGCCATAGAGCAAGTTGCAAAGAAGGACAATAAAATCAACAATTTCTTGCTCAACACTTTCTGGAATAATAGACTTATGCCCCAAACTTGGCTCTGTTACCTCGTTAATGGGCGTTGCGAGTTATTTTCGTATTGTTGCTTCTGGTATTTTGAAGGTCCTACCGACTTCTTTGAGTTTCCTCCCTTCTGATCTTACTGAATGTATTGCTTGTTTAAGCGTGTCTACAGTATAACTATACTGCTCTGTTTTCCAGACGTACTTTCTCGGCATCTGAGAACAAAGGAAAAAAAACGAACTGTTGGTGGCCTGCTGGTATTCAACTACATGAGGGGGAAACGTGCGCACCTTTCCCCAATAGTGTCTTGGAAATAAATTTTGGCCACAATTTTCTTAAAACTAATTACAACCAAACAGGACTCACGTCAAAACATACCCATAAGATACAGCCTTTAACTACATGACAAGTAAATTTAGTCAACATAATAAATAGAGACTCACCGTCTTAAATCCTGAGGACTGCAAATTAGATCACAACGTCACGTTTCACTATTTGCAAACTCACTGAACGCGAGACTGTAATGGCGGCCCAGTGACCAGACGAAAGTAGTTCGCTAACCTGCCGCTAGGTGTAGCACTGGTTACAAAGTTCAACAAAGCTTTTAAAGCAGAGAAACAGCGATGCGCATGTTTACCCGCTGCGCAAGTTTCCCCTACTTTCCCCCGCCCACTTGCGCGTGTTCACTTGACAACGGCTAATAAGCGACTGGTTGTTTCCGTGGTCGTGAAAAAACTCAGGCGTGAGCACTAAGTTTGCCTAGAAACATAGACAGCGCACGCGCCCTGAAACCGCTGTGGGTTTTAACAATATATATGTAGATGTGTGTGTGTGTTTTCTCCTAAACCACTGGACCGATTTCAAAATGTGTTGCTTCTTTCTTACTACCTGTATTCGCAATGGATTTGGCAGACAATATTCATATATTCCGCTAAATTTACGTGGGTCAGTATATCATGGTACCACGTATAGTTCAGAAGATATAATGTCATAAACATTGAGATGCATAAAAAACTGTCGCATTGTGCATTGTGCTTAAATATATTTCTTCTTAGTTTATAAGTCTATTTTCAACTAACTTTGCTGACAGTATTTACATATGGTGCTGAATCTACCTACAAAACCATATCATTGTGTGACACGTAGATCAGGAGATATGACGTCATAAACACTGTTATGGGTGAAAAACTGACGCATCATGCTTGACGTTTAAATCTATTTCCTTGTTAATAACTCTTATTCGCAATATATTTCGCAGACAGTATCCACATATGCGACTTGATGTATCTACACAAATATGTCATTCTACTACACATATTTCAAGAGATACGTCATAAGCACTAAAATACGTGAAAAAGTGCCACGTCATGCATGAAGTTTTAATATTTATTCCTTACAGCTAAGACGCTTCTACAGTCGAGTCACCTTAAGAAAATCTCTGACACGTAACTGCGCTTTTGACAGCTTTCAACTGCGAAGCGCAAACTTCTTAAGGCGAAAACGATAGCCTTCTATAGAGCTGAGAGGAGGCGTTTGCATAGAGACGTTTTCAGAATCGTGTTGTCATGCGAAGCAGCTGCGCCCAGCTTACAGAAACTGTTCGAGATCACGTTTCTCAATTTGAATACTGTATTTGTACTTTATGTATATTTATTTGTACACCAGTTTCATAATTTCAAAGGTGTTTTCACGAATATAAGGGAAAAAAAATTTTTCGATACTTCATTACGTTTCGTTTCTAATAGGGAATTCGCGTAATGAATTGATGGGCAATTCTAGGTCTGTCTAATGAGAAATACAGGATGTTTCAAAAAGGAATTTACTACTTTGAAAATTTATATAAATTAATTCATAGTACTATAGAGGTGGTTGTAATGTCAATTTGTAGGGAAATATATCAAGTTTTGTCTCGTGTAGTTTGCTGGTGCCGGGCCGTACCGTAAGGAGCGCTAGCGGTAGTTGCCTTAAAATGGCTGCCTTCACTGGGCGCGAGCGTACTAGCTGTATGTTCTGGTTTGACGAATCGAAGTCAGCGACAACAGTTCAGGGTAATTTCCTTACCAAGTAGGCTGAAGATCCTCCTAGTAGGCCTACAGTTTATGAGTGGCATAAGTGTTTTGTAGAAACAGGGTGTTCGGTAAGACATGGGAAATCATTAGGTCGTCCAAGCACATCTGACGACGTCGTTGAGCGAGTGAGACAACGTTTCGTCAACAGCCCTACAAAATAGACCCTGAGTGCATCTCTCGAAGTCCCACATACTTCTGTTTGTCGTGTGTTGAGAAACCGTTTGCATTAGAAACCCTACAGACTGACAATTGTACAATCAATAAAAGACACTGATAAAGTTTCTCGCAAGAACTTCTGTGAAGATATGTTAAATCGATTACATGAGAATGGACATTTTTTGAACAAAATCATCTTTTCTGACGAGCCGACTTTTCACTTAAGTGGCAAGATTAACGAATATAACTGGGGGATTTGGGGCAGTGAAAATCCACATCAAACATGGAAACATGTTCGTGATAGCCCTAAACTGAACTTTTTTGTACACTGAACAACAACAAAGTGTACTGCTCCTTTTTTTCCCGTGAGAAGACCATCAATGGGATAGTGTACCTGGATGTGTTACAACAATTTTTGATACAACAGATCGATGGGATGGCCAAGAACGAAATGTTTACTTAAAGATGGTGAACCACCCCACTGCCGGCCGCTGTGGCCGAGCGGTTCTAGGCACTTCAGTCTGGAACCGCGCAACCGCTACGGTCGCAGGTTCGAATCCTGCCTCGGGCATGTATGTGTGTGATGTCCTTAGGTTAGTTAGGTTTAAGTAGTTCTAAGTTCTGATGACCTCAGATGTTAAGTCCCATAGTGCTCAGAGCCATTTGAACCACCCCACTACCTGGCTGACGTCTCGGATTTTCCCAGTGACCACTTCCCAGGTCAAATGGATTGGCCGTGATGCGCCAATTACTTTGCCCCACGTTCCCCAGACCTATTTTTTTATGGGTAGTCATCAAGGATATCGTGTTTGTACGTTCTGTGCCGGCTTCTCTACCTGAACTTAGACAAAGAATTTGCACCGCCTCTGAGCAAGTTACACCTGCAATGTTTCCTTACAAAATAACACTAAACCCAGCTCTATATCTTCTTTCAATATATTTTTATGAATTTTTGAAGTTGTAAATTCCTTTTTGAAACACCCAGTATAGTGGGGTACTTTTTGAACTGCCCTCGCATAGTCAGCTGTCAAATCTTAATCGTCCATCCCTATCCTCTGCAACGGCTAGGTTCGTATTTGAATCGACTGTCATTCTGAGACGAGCGTGCGTGGAAAACGATATCCTGACGCGGCGGCGCGTCTGTGCCACGCCAGCGAGGCGACTGATGTAATGCTTCAAAAGTAGACCGCAGTTCGCAGAACAGCTGTTTGCACGAGTCGCGCCCGCGCTATTCCGGCTAGTCTGTGGGCGGCCAGTCGGCTGTTCTCGTGACGCTGGATGGTGGCAGCTCGCCTGCTGCGAGCAGGCGCCACCCTGCTACGCGGGGGCGGGCTGCGGGGGTGGGCGGAGCGGCGGCGGGCGCGGGGGCGGAGGGCGGCGCGTCGCGTCACCGCGGCGGCTCAATGGGCACGCGCCATTCACCGGCGCCGCGTAAGCCGCCGCCGCTCGCCGTTTATTTAGAGAGCTGTGCAGCCGCTGCTGGCAAATATTTGGTCCCGCGGACGTCTGCGTCAGTCACGTGGCGGGGGCGGCGTCGGCAGGCCGCCCACGTGTCACGGGATAAGATTAGTGGCCTAGCGCCGCTTCTGGGGAGCCGGCAACCAGTCTAGAGACGACGGCCTGACCTTCACAAGGTCACCGCCAGCCGCAGAGCCCGTGGCTAAAGGTCACCCGTCCGGCAGGCGACTTACGGTCTCGCGGAAGGCCGAGCTGCCTCTCTGACACGCTCCACACATCGTGCCCGAGTGTCCGAAAGCCGTCGGTACATGGAGAGCACACTGAAACGTCAACATTGAGTGTGCCGAGTTTCTGACGTCATAGGGAGGAAAAAGCATGTTGGGGAGTTTTTCCGAAAGTGCAGAGAAATATCTAGCCCGTCACACATTCGGAACGTCTCTCTTCAGTACAGACTGGCGAGAAGCCATATTCATATATATACATGGTGAATCATCTGACGCTTGTACCGCACATAGAAGTACTATCGATAGGCGCTTAAAGTAGGATAAATGAGAATGTTAGTGGTGTTAGTTACTGGAAGTTACAATGAAGCACCAAAGAGAGCATAGGCATGCGTATTCAAATACAGAGATATACAGGGTGTTACAAAAAGGTGCGGCCAAACTTTCAGGAAACATTCCTCACACACAAAGAAAGAAAATATGTTATGTGGACATGCGCCCGGAAACGCTTACTTTCCATGTTAGAGCTCATTTTATTACTTCTCTTCAAATCACATTAATCATGGAGTGGAAACACACAGCAACAGAACGCACCAGCGTGACTTCAAACACTTTGTTACAGGAAATGTTCAAAATGTCCTCCGTTAGCGAGGATACATGCATCCACCCTCCGTAGCATGGAATCCCTGATGCGCTGATGCAGCCCTGGAGAACGGCGTGTTGTATCACAGCCGTCCACAACACGAGGACGAAGAGTCTCCACATTTGGTACCGGGGTTGCGTAGACAAGAGCTTTTAAACGCCCCCAGAAATGAAAGTCAAGAGGGTTGACGTCAGGAGAGCGTGGAGGCCCAGAAATTGGTCCGCCTCTACCAATCCATCGGTCACCGAATCTGTTGTTGAGAAGCGTACGAACACTTCGACTGAAATGTGCAGGAGCTCCATCGTGCGTGAACCACACGTTGTGTCGTACTTGTAAAGGCACATGTTCTAGCAGCACAGGTAGAGTATCCCGTATGAAATCATTATAACGTGCTCCATTCAGCGTAGGTGGAAGAACGTGGGGGCCAATCAAGACATCACCAACAATGCCTGCCCAAACGTTCACAGAAAATCTGTGTTGATGACGTGATTGCACAATTGCGTGCGGATTCTCGTCAACCCACACATGTTGATAGTGAAAATTTACAATTTGATCACGTTGGAATGAAGCCTCATCCGTAAAGAGAACATTTTCACTGAAATGAGGATTGACACATTGTTGGATGAACCATTCGCAGAAGTGTACCCGTGGAGGCCAAACAGCTGCTGATAGTGCCTGCACACGCTGTACATGGTACGGAAACAACTGGTTCTCCCGTAGCACTCTCCATACAGTGACGTGGTCAACGTTACCTTGTACAGCAGCAACTTCTCTGACGCTGACATTAGGGTTATCGTCAACTGCACGAAGAATTGCCTCGTCCATTGCAGGTGTCCTCGTCGTTCTAGGTCTCCGCCAGTCACGAGTCATAGGCTGGAATGTCCCGTGCTCCCTAAGACGCCGAACAATTGCTTCGAACGTCTTCCTGTCGGGACACTTCGTTCTGGAAATCTGTCTCGATACAAACGTACCGCGCCACGGCTATTGCCCCGTGCTAATCCATACATCAAATGGGCATCTGCAACCTCCGCAATTGTAAACATTGCACTGACTGCAAAACCACGTTCGTGATGAACACTAACCTGTTGATGCTACATACTGATGTGCTTGATGCTAGTACTGTAGAGCAATGAGTCGCATGTCAACACAAGCACCGAAGTCAACATCACCTTCCTTCAATTGGGCCAACTGGCGGTGAATCGAGGAAGTACAGTACATACTAACGGAACTAAAATGAGCTCTAACATGGAAACTAAGTGTTTCCGGACACATGTCCACATAACATCTTTTCTTTATTTGTGTGTAAGGAATGTTTCCTGAAAGTTTGGCCGTACCTTTTTGTAACACCCTGTATATACATGGTCAATCATCTGACGCTTGTAGCGCACATAGAAGCATTATCGATAGGCGCTTAAAGTAGGATAAATGAGAATATCAGTGGTGTTTGTTACTGGAAGCTACAATGAAGCACCAAATAGAGCATAGGCATGCGTATTCAAATACAGAGATATAAAAAACAGGCAGAATACGGCGATGCGATCGGCAACGCCTTTATAAGACAAGTGTCTGGCGTAGTTGTTAGATCGGTTATTGCTGCTACAATGACAGGTTATCAAGATTTAAGTGAGTTTGAACGTGGTGTTATAGCTGGCGCACGAGCGATGAAGTGGGGATTTTCCCTACGACGATTTCACGAGTGTAGTACCGTGAACATCAGGAATACGGTAAAACATCAAATCTCTAGCATCGCTACGGCCGGGAAAGGTTCCTGCAAGAACGCGACCAACGACGAAAGACAGACGTGCAGCCCTTTCTCAAATTTCAGCAGGTTTTAATGCTGCGCCATCAACAAGTGTCAGCGTGCTAACCATAATCGATATGGGCTTTCGGAGGTGAAGGCCCGTTGATGTCTGTACGACACAAGGGTTTACACCTCGCTTGAGCCCGTCAGCCCCGACATCGGTCTGTTGATGACTGGAAACACGTTGCCTGGTCGGGGTTGGGTTGGGTTCTTTGGGGAAGGAGACCAGACAGCGAGGTCATCGGTCTCATCGGATTAGGGAAGGACGGGGAAGGAAGTCGGCCGTGCCCTTTCAAAGGAACCATCCCGGCATTTGCCTGGAGCGATTTAGGGAAATCACGGAAAACCTAAATCAGGATGGCCGGACGCGGGATTGAACCGTCGTCCACCCGAATGCGTTGCCTGGTCGGACGAGTGTCGTTTCAAATTGTATCGAGCGGATGGAGGTGTACGGGTATGGAGGCAACGTCATGAATTGACGGACCCTGCATGTCAGCTGGGGGTTCAGGCTGGTGCAGGCTCTGTAATGTTGTGGGGCGTGTGCGGTTGGAGGGATATGGGACCCCTGATACATTTAGATAGGACTCTGACAGGTAATGCGTACGAAAGCATCATGTCACCTGCATCCATTCATGCCTATTGTGCATTCCGATGGACTTGCGCAATTCGAGCAGGACAATGCGACACACCACTCGTCCAGAATTGCTGCAGAGTGGCTCCAGGAACACTCTTCTGAGTTTAAACACTTCAGCATGAACATTATTGAGCATATCTGGGATGTCTTGCAACGTGCTGTTCAGAAGAGATCTCGACCCCCTCGTACTCTTACGGATTTATGGACAGCCCTGTGGGATTAATGGTGCGAATTCCCTCCAGCACTACTTCAGACATTAGTGGAGTCCATGCCACGTCGTGTTGCAGCACTTCTGTGTGCTCGCGGGGGTCCTACACAATATTAAGCAGCTGTATCAGCTTGTTTGGATCATCAGTTTAGTACAAGCAGTTGTGATCATTGTAAACACCGACAGCTATTTGTTCCATCCTATTGCTTAGATGTCAGGCAACAATGTTACGTTTGCTTACATTGTGTTGTGTGTACACAGTGATTCCATTGCGACGGTTCTGTCACTTATTGTGTGATAGTAGGACGTGCTCTGAAGATGGTGCTCCCTAATGCGAAAAAGCGGCCATACTCATGGTTTATGGTGAATGTAGGAAGTATGCCGCTCGTTCGTGTACCGTGTACGCTGAACGATATCCCAATAGACTTCAACCTTTTCAAATAATTACAGATGATATGAAATGGCGTATTACTGCCACCTGCGTCTCCTGTAACCTCTTCCAAGGCTACATTAAATTGAAGGCAGGACAATGCGTCGTCCTGTCTTACTCCATTTTTTGTGATCACAGTACTTGATAATATATTCCGTACATTAATTTGCCTCCGTGTGGTTTTTTGCAGTAGCTGTCACTAAGGGTGTCACTTTATTACGAATGTCTAACTCTTCCATTGCTTTACACAGCTTCCTCCTGTCAATAATGTCGCAGGCTGAAGCCCTTACGGAGTGATGTATATCAATTCCAAATTCTTCGCAATTTTCTTGTTTGCCGTGTTGCGAAGATCTGATCAATAGCAAATCTTCTCTGACGGAGCCCAAATTGTTAATCACCAATAGTAATATCAACATAGGATGTAGGCCTATCAAAGAGTGTGTTGGAGAATATTTTATATGCTATTGCTCATATGATACCTATTTTCCAATCATCAGAGACGCTATCATATGTCTAGATCATAAGCACAAGGTTGTGGAAATGTTTGACAAATTGCTGTCTTGCGATTTTAAAGAGTTTTGCTTGTATTATATCCATTCCTGGAGCCATATGATACTTAAGCTTCTTCATGACTGTATCCATTTTGCTCAGTTGCTGTTATGGTTCCTCTGTTTCCGAGTTCCTTGTATTTACAGAGGTTACGATTCCTTGGTTTTCAGCTGTACCCTCATTCAGCAGTTCATCGAAGTGTTGAGTTCATCTTTTGCATATTGCTTCATCACTACTCAAACTTGAATCAGCTGTATTTCTACATAAATTTGTCCTTAGATGGAAATCTTTCCGTGTGTTACATAACTTCTGATAAAAAGTTCTCACCTCGTCCATCCCTTTCAGCTGTTCCATTTCTTCCAGCTCTTTCCTTTAATGCTCTCTCTTTCTTTTTGCGTCCTCTCTTTTCTTCTCTTCTATAATCTTCTACAGATCTTCTGGTACGGTTTACGTCATGCATTCTTCTGTAGTTTCATTTCTAATTCCTGTTACTAGTATACACTCTTTATCAAACCAGCCATCGTGTATGTCCCGATCTATACTTCTTAGACATTCATCGGTAGCTTATGTAGGGCTTTCTATTAGATTCTTCCACATTTTCTCGATATCTCACAGTCAGGCAAGTGTGCCAGGTCTTCCTTGAGTAAGTCAGGGAACCTTTGAGCAGACTCTGGCTCCTTGAGCTCATCAATATGGAATTTTCTTGCACGATATCCACGTACGTTCTCTGCATTAGATATTGGGCCTCCGATTGTTGTAATTTCAAGATAATGATCGAAGTCAACATTAGCACCCATGGTCAGTTTTGATAAAAGCATTGCCATCTGGAGATCTCCACGTCATTTTTTGTGCATATCTGTGGTTGAAAGTCGCACTGCTCACTACCATATTTCTTGAAGAAGCAAAGTATACAAGTCTGACCCCATTGTTATTTGAGTTATCTTGTACGCTGTATTTTCCAATACAAGACCGGTAGTCAACTTATTTTCCTATTTTAGCATTTATATCTCCAAAAATTATCTTACAATCTCCTCTCGGACACTCAGTTTATACTTCATGTAACTCATCAAAAAGTATCCTTCTCTTCCTCAGTCTTGTCTTCATTGGAGCATGTGCACAGATGAGATTGCAGCTGAAAAGTTTTCCACTAAATACCATCTCTATCAAAAATTTCCGAAATGTTTCCCTTCCCCCCCTGAAAATTTATCTCCGTCTTTGAAAATATAAGTAGCTTTCTCAGTGACGAGATTTCCTTTTTCTGCTCATAACAATCAAAAAATTTTCTTCGGGTAAGTACTTTATTGAAGTTATGTAGAAAACCTACTTTTCCAGAACGCCTTTGTTTTCCTGGATGACTTTTCCGCTGGCTTCTTTCGTTACCTTAAAGTCTTTCAAAATGTTTTCTCCTGTTCTGTCTGACTTCCCTACCATTTTTGCCACCCACGAGATTACTTTCTGTAGTGATATCATTACCTGATTCTGCTTTTTTTCTTCCTGGCAAAATTATATAACTTTGAGTATAAGAATTTTCTCCTGAATGTGTCCAATTTTGCGACATCTTCGCCTGTTTTCCACTCGCAGGTGTTTTTCTAACTACGTAGCCAAAAATAAAACCGCACTGAATGTCACGAGGATGCGTAGATGCACTATATGTTGCATACATAACTAAGCTGAAAGCGTTGACAGTGTTATATGCTCCCACTCTTCATCGCTGTAGTTGTCAACTATAACGTCACCGCGCATTTCCGAAATGGTTCAAATCGCTAGCATGGGACTAGAGATGGGCAAACTGAAACACGTAACAGTTTCGAAAAAAAATGAAACAGTACAATGTAAAATGGTTCAAATCGCTCCAAATAGCATGGGACTAGAGATGGGCAAACTGAAACACATAACTGTTTCGAAACAAATAAAACAGTACAATGCAATGTTTCGATACTCTGTTTCGAAACAGTGAAACGGTTTGTGTTTTGTAATCTAATAAACCTACACATTTTATCATCTTGAATGTCTACTGTATAAGTATGTCCATATAAACACAAATGAGGTGCGAGAGCGCTAATCATATCGCAGAAAGTATGAAACTACCACCTAGGCGTCTTGGCAGTTTCATATTTCCTGCAGCAAATGCACTGCTTTCGTGTCGTGTGACTTTCATACTTTTCAATTGGCTGAGGACAGCCATAGCTGAAGACAGAAGAACCACCACGAACGGAACTGGAGGTGGGAGTAAACTGCAGAAACGACGGATATGCTACTGGGATTCCCACGTTCCGTTAGTATGGGTAATATACCCATCCCGCTAATTTCCATGCACAGAAAGGGAATCATTGTGGATAATAGGCACAGTGGCTATAGACTCACAAATAACGCCAGATAATTCGAATAAATAACAAAATATAACGGAAAAAAATTTTGTCTTTCAAGGTGTTTCGAACCGTTACTACAAATTCACCATGCTTCCCAGCCCTTCCGGTTCACCATTACACTATAAGTGATATGTCAAACAGATTACTTGCAATTATACCTACATCAAATTTATGTATATGTCTAATAACTGTCACTCTACGCCTTTTTTTATTCAAAATGTTGTAGGCTTACTTGCGTTTCTTAATATGATTACTGTTCATGAACAGAGAAGCGTATGTTATAAAATAGTGTAATTTAACTGAATGATTTTCACATATTTATTATTTTGAATGTGAATAGTATGCGTTGTTTTATTGCTTGGTTAGTGTTTATAAAGCAGATGTTAACGCCATTTCGGAATAGGACAGTCAACTAGAAACGAAGCTTTATTTTTGGATATCTTAAGCTTCATGCTAATGCTTGTCAGAAAGATTTCGACACTCTTGAAAATGTTTCATGAAGTGGTATGTTGTGTTTCAGTACTTGTGCCGAGCCCGAATCTCGTCCGACACAGAGCGGAATGAAACATCACTGTTTCGATACAATTAGTCTGTTCCAAGCACAGGTGGACTGAAACAGCCTTATTTTGAAACAACGATACAGTTTCTGTGTCTGGCTCGAGATCGAATCTGGTCCGATTATCCGAGACAGAGGCGGAATGAAACATCACTGTTTCGAAACAGTGAACCACAGCCGTTCCGAAACACTGAAACAGTTCCACGTATCGATACACTGTATCGAAACATAGAAACAGTGCCCAAGTCTACATGGGACTCAACATCTGAGGTTATCAGTCACCTAGACTTTGAACCATGCAAACCCAACTAACCTAAGGGCATCACACACATCCATGGCTGAGGCAGGTTTCGAACCCGCGACCGTAGCAGCCGCGTGGTTCCGGACTGAAGCGCCCAGAACCACTCGGCCACAGCGGCCGGCTGCGTTTCCGATAACACCCATAGGGGGCCACGTGTAGTCATATCGTCGTCGGGTAACTAAGCTGAAAACGTTGACAGTGTGATATGCTCCCCTTAATCACCGCTGTAGTTGTCTGTATAACGTCACCGCGCATTTCCGAAATGGTTCAAATTGCTCTAAACAGTATGGGACCTAACATCTGTGGTCATCAGTCCCCTAGACTTAGAACCACGTAAACCTAACTAACCCAAGGACGTCACACACATCCATGCCCGAGGCAGGATTCGAACCTGCGACCATAGCAGCCGCGTGGTTCCGGAATGAAGTTCCCAGAACCACTCGGTCACAGCGGCCGGTCGCGTTTCCGATAACAACCATAGGGGGCCACGTGCAGTCATATAGTGGTCGGGTAATACAGCCAATAACTGCCGCTGGAGTGCGCTGGGATCGCATGTACCACGTTATGTACAGCATGAATAAGTCGCATCGATTCTGAGTACCCAACAGCACGTTGAACTTGGAATGCCCAACGTTGACGTTCGCAAGTGCGGATCGTGTGCCAACGACTTAAGCCATAGGCACAGGGACAGTGCATTCCAACATCAACGTTGAGTTGTGCTGAGGTTTTAACGTCATAAAGTGGAAAAATCGCGTTGGGGAGTCTTTCCAAACATGCAGAGCAATGTCTAGCATGACAGATTTTCTCAACATGCGTTTGAATGTAGACCAGTAATATAGACAAATGTCCCATAAATTACGTGCATACCATCTCTTTTCCGTACTAAGTCTACAGATGCCACATTAGTTTTCGGGCTATATTCTAACTTACGTCCTATGAATATATGCAGTTTCAAAGCATCAGCATGCTGATCTCTCCAAAACCCGCTCTTTATTGGTATCATTTGTTGTGATAGATTGACGGGTATCGTCATATTGGTGATTAAATATTTTTCGCATTTTAGCTTGCATGTCACAAAAGTATACCTTTTCAAAGTAAAGGCACATGGAAGATATTTAAAAAACGCATGTTTCTTGGTACGGATTGTTAAAATTAAATGTTAGTTAATGATGTCTCTGCAATAACAGCCTTCAGAAGACGAAAATAACGTACAAGAGATTCTAAGCTGGCCGACGTGTCTTATGGTCTTTATGCAGGTGGATACCGTATCTTACGTGTCAATGGATAATGTATCTTAACTGTTGTCTCAAGCCCAGAGTGGTAAACAGGTAATCCACATAGCTATAAATTTTGGCCCTGTCTCAAATTAATTAAAACGTCATTGTGACATTACAAGAATACACAAATTAATATGTATGACACGTTTGGGATTGATCCTATAATGATAACACAACCTCTCCCTTCTCTTTCTACATTTCAAGTTATCAAAGCTTTCACGGTTCACATAATAAATAACAAGAAGGTTTAATTTCTTTCAACTCTCAACAAATTAATTAACATTTAGACACTGAGTGTGTGATTATTAAAACTTTGTGTCTATATATGAAAATGTTATGTGACAAATGAAACAATTAAACCTTTATCAATGATATTTACATCTACGTTGTCGTAGCTGAGCAATGGGCTAAGTTAGTGGAGAATGAACTTTATCTTTTGAACTAATCAAAACTCTCATGTACTCAATGGAGGGTATGTTAGTAATTAACTCTTGAATTTCTATATTCAAAGCGTAGGCAGGTTGGAATGAGCTCGACTCAACATTTAATCTCGCGTAAAGCCCGTTGGTACATTACCAATCGGGAACTATGGCCGCGTTGTCTCCGTGCTGGATCTGAAACGCTGAAACGCTCTGGCCTTGACTGAATTCAATCAGTCTTAACTTTCCTGCGTTCCTTAGAACGTTAAATGTTCCCTAGTCGAAATTAATGGCAATTGTACACTCGCTATGGGATGGAGCGACGTGTACAAAACTCAGCCCGCAAAAATTCCCGCAGGAATGTGAAGTACCGCTTTACGTTTGTCGCCACGACACGTTAAGCATACCACCCTCACTTCGCAAACGTGAAGTTTGAGTCTCAACGTCTTCGCTAATTTTACCACACGCATGTGTTTGTCCCTCCGCGCACGCCTTAATACGACGTTACCCTCCCCACCGCGATTTTACTACGTCACACAGTATGGCTTCGGTCAACTGCTTCCTCATTATAGGTGAATTCTTATTTTTCTTACCCGGGTCGTCGCTAACCTCGTTAATGCAGTATCGCCATTTACCCATGGTCTCGGCTGTGTTTATTCTAAAAGATATTATATTGTACTCGCCTTATTTCTTTCTGCGCTGCAGCTGGGCCTTCTTTTGTTAGTATTAATTGGGGTTTCCCAATGCCATTAGCCACATGCGCTGGTCTCCAAGCTGCGTTCACTTTATCTCATGTATGAATGGCCCCGTAGTTATAAGGGTGGATATTGTTTTGTTATTTGGTACATGAGATTGCCGTAATTACTTCCTGTTGACAATATAGAGTTATTTTCCGCGGATTTTATTCTGTATATCGTATGTATGAAGCTTATGTAAGGTCCGAAAAATGCGGACGCCTTACAAGATAATTGTCTGTTGAGGAAGGAGGATAATGAACAGAGACGCAGAGTTCCAAAGTGATATATCACAAGTTCGCGTCTCATCACCTCCAATTCTTTTTCCTCATCTGCGCTTTTTCTAATAGGTTCTGAGACATTTTCATTAATTTAATACAAGTATATTCTATAATAATCGATGTTTTGTAAATATAAGCGTGCTCCCTCTCAAGAGTGTGTGTGTTTGATTGCCTTTATCCCCAAGACAGCTTACACTGCTTGCAGTAAGAGATCTTACATTTTCTTGTTTAGTCTTTAATTCCTATTTTATAAATATTCGGTTACTGAATAGTAGCAGCGCTGAAATAAGAATGATCTTAGGGTTTTATTAAAAAGTGAGAATGATGGAACATTTTTTATTCTATGTGGAACATTATTGTAAATTTCGAAGTTAAACATTTATGAAGCTAATACATAACGGATGTACATGGGACTTTCCTTTTTCCCTTATAATAAGTTCATGGATGCTGAAGATTTTGTTTATGTACACTACAGAAAGAATAACAGCAGTGGCGTGTGGACGTGGGGGAAAATGTACATTTTAATAGACGAAACACAGGAATTTCACGCTCGTCATTTCATGAAAAAACAGGTGCGATTTACGAGCCAGATACAGCCGACAACTGCCACTTGAGCGCTCTCAGATCGCGTATAACACATCGAGACACGCTACCGTGCGCACAAATCCATCGTTTATGAGCGTTGAGTACCACATCGAATAAGGGGCGCTCAACGTAGACATTCTAAAGCAAGGTCCGTGTGCCGACGGCTTTGCAAGTCTCACGGCCCTATGCTGCAACACGCGAATGGCTGTCGAGTCTGATTAATTTTAACAGTAATACTAACATTTTGCCCTCGACTTCCTCAGTGTACACGCATGATACATATGCTTCAAACATATGAGGACCTTGTCTGTGAGCGATGGTAAGTTAGTTGTTTTCGGAAAATGCACAGTAATAAAATCTGTTTAGTAAAATATTTCAAGAACATATATAGTGATTTTTTCATCACGTAAGTAATTGTTTTCAATCATATTTATAACAACGAATATTTTTAAAATGTTAAAGTACACTCAAAATTTTGTTCTTAAAAATTCGTCAATGGATGCTTAACAAATCTTATTTCCAAACTGAGTGCACTTAACACGGTTTAGCATTGACTTACTACTGTTTGCTTACCAGGAAAAATAACGAACGATTAAGGTGTAACCTCGCAAAAATTCAAATTTAAGAGGTTCGAATTTTTTCAGTTATTTACATTAAGATTTGCATTAACCATTTTTAACAACGACACAAATTATTATAGGTACATCCATCAAATTAAGTTTTGCATCACCCCGGTTCCCAGAACTCCTGAAGATAGACTTTTGAAGATAGACTGTGGAAACTGTATCACAGACACAGTCCCTTTGGCTGTTCAGAGATGACACTAAAACCGCCCAAAGATGTAAACATCCATGCATGAGCAACGCCTATTAGACGGAGGGGGTCCGAAAGCTGATCTGTTCCAGTCATTCCACCAGGAAGAAGGTACATAGCTCCTGTTGTCTGTAGTTCAACCATGCATGGACGGTCATTACCGCGGTTCCATCGCGTCCGCATTGTTACTTGTTGCCAGGAAGGGGTCTCAATAATGAAAGTGTCCAGGCGTCTCGGAGTGAACCAGAACGATGTTGTTCGGACTAGGAGGAGATACAGGGAAACAGGAAGTGTCGCCGACATGCCTCGCTAAGGCCGCTGAAGGGCTAATACTGCAGTGGATGACCGTTACCTACGGATTATGGCTGAGGAAAGCTGACAGCAACGCAACCATGTTGAATAATGCTTTTCGTGCTGCTGAAAGACGTCGTGTTACGACTCAAACGGTGCACAACAGGCTGCATGATGCGCAACTTCACTCCCGACGTCCATGGTGAGGTCCATCTCTGCAACCACGACACCATGCAGGATGGTACAGATGGGCCCAGTAACACGCCAATGGATCGCTCAGGATTAGCATCACGTTCTCGTCATCGATGAGTGACGCATATGCATTCAACCAGACAATCGGAGGCGTGTTTGGAGGCAACCCGGTCAGGCTGAACACCTTAGACACACTGTCCAGCGAGTGCAGCAAAATGGAGGTTCCCTGCTGTTTCCGGGCGGCATTATGTGGGGCCGACGTACGCCACTGGTGGTCATGGAAGGCAACGTAACGGCTGTACGATACGTGAATGCCATCCTCCGAGCGACAGTGCAACCATATCGGCAGCATACTGACCAGGCATTCGTCTTCATGGAAGACAATTCGTGCCCCCATCATGCACATCCTGTGAATGACTACCTTTAGGATAACGACATCACTCGACTAGAGTGGCCAGCATGTTCACCAGACATGAACCTTACCAAACATGCCTGGGATAGACTTGGAAAGGGCTGTTTATGGACGACGTGACCCACCAACCACTCTGAGGGATCTACGTCGAATCGCCGTTGAGGAGTGAGACAATCTGGACCAACAGTGCCTTGATGAACTTGTAGATAGTATGCCACTACGAATACAGGCATACATCAATGAAAGAGGACGTGTTACCGGGTACCAGAGGTAGCGGTGTGTACAGCAATCTGGACCATCACTTCCGAACATCTCGTTGTATGGTGGTACAACATGCAATGTGTGGTTTTCATGAGCAATAAAGAGGGCGGAAATGATGTTTATGTTGATCTCTATTCCAATTTTCTGTACAGATTCCGGAACTCTCGGAACCGAGGTGATGCAAAACATTTTTTTGATGTGTGTATATCACTGTAATGGTGTGTGTTATTTAACGCAATATAAAATTAATTTTAGCCAGCACCTTAGTAAACCAACTTAAAGATGGCTTTTAACATTTCTACCATAACCCAGTCAGATAAACTCGCGTAAAATATGGTATGGGACACAACATTGTTTACTTTCTTCAACAGGAATTCACACTTACCTGATTAGGAATAACGTTTGATCCACATTTGCATTTGGGAACATATTCAGGATACTTATCTGCGACCTACTTATCCGCACCATCATCAGATTCGCTAAAATCTCTCCCTAAAACCGTTTTCCTGGCACAGACACCGCTCGCGTTATTACTACCAGCAGCTATGCTTCTGGTACTTACCACCCCTTACACGCACGCATCCTCATGAACTTGTCATTAGCGAGACTCTGAAATTAGAAATAGAGCTGTCATTTCTCAACTTATCGTAGATCAATCAACTGTCATGAATAAAGCACATCACTTGACCATGTCTTGCATGCAATAACTGATTTTATCATCGACTCTCCGTTATCATGGTTTGCAGCCAAGGTCTATTCTAAGACACACCAAAAGACATACGAATTGGATTTATGCAAGCTGATCACCAGTTGCTCCTCGTACATGTATCGATGGAAAATACATAATTGTAAACTTTAGCGGCCGATTGATGAATGTGTGACGCTGCAGCGCAATTTCACCTCTCGCAGCTGACCAGGATGGTAAACGGTGGACATGTCGATACCATAGCACAAAGTCTCTGCGAATTTCATTCCGTGTACTCAGTCGAACAGTAACGATGTCTCGCTGACAGACGCATGAACAACAAAGATGTCAGCATCTGAGAGAGGACGCGTAGTTGGGCTCAGAGAAGCGAGTTGGACTAATCGGCGACTCGCTCGACATCTAAATACGAGCGATGTTTCTATTCGACGTTGCTGGTAGGAATGGATGAACTAAGGCCGAACACAGCAACAAGAAGGAAGCGATCGACGCAGAGAAACGACAGAAAGCGAGAAATCGTCTAAGAAGCACTCAGAGCCACATGTCCATGATTGTCATCTATCCGACGTGCAACTGATGTTCAGTGGCTACAAGCGTCATTAATAATCGGCCCACAGAAGGGGACTGAGTTTATGGTGCCCTTGCATCGACTACCATTGGCCTCTGTACCCCAACAACCCCATTTGGAGTACTGTTGGGTACATTCGGCCTGTGACCTCATTGAATGGAGTAGAACTGACTTCGGTAATGAGTCCCGCTTCGAAATGAGCCACAGTGACCAGTGAAGACGTGTCTGGAGACGCCCTGGATGGAGGTTCGATACCATATGACCCGACAACCGGGAATGATGGTCCGAGGTGCCATTTCTTTTCATAGCAGGACTCCTTTGATTGTCATTAATGGCAGGCTTACAGCATAATGGCACGTTGACGATAGTTTATGACCTATTATTTTTGCTCTTCATAGCATGCCATTTTGAGCTTACATTTAAGCAAGATAGTGCCCGCCTACACACAGCGTTAGTTTTTACTTCTTGTCTTCATGCTTACCGAACCGTTCCCTGCCCAGCAAGGTTGCCAGAACAATCTCCAGCTGAGAGCGTTTGGAGCATTAAGGGCTGGCCCCTCCAACTATCTCGCGATTTTGACGATCCAACGTGCCAGTTGGACAGAATTTGGCACGTCACTGGGAGGACATCCAACAACTACGTCAGTCAAAGAAATGACGAATAACCGTTGCGCAAGGGCCACAGGTGGACCAACGCATTATTGACTTGCTCAATTTATGAAGCTTATTGTCTTGAATAACTCATCAAACTTTTCTGAAATTGTAATCATTCAGTCACATTAACATAATTCCTTTGTGTTGCGTCATTTCTTTTGCCTTAGGCTGTATACATACAAATGCAATGAAAACACCGCCTTCTGCCCCAAATGACCCAATCGAAGCGACCGACCGCCGTTTCATTCTCTCCTAATGTCGGGATGTGGATGCTTTACCGAGGGGCATGGGTCAACACAACACTGTCACGTTCGGTGTCGGCTTTGTTTAACTTGGAGCCGTTACTTCTCAATCAAATAGCTTCTCAAGTGGCCTCACTGAGTGCACCCATTCCTATCCCCCTACAAAGGCAGACCTCGTGCCATTACCAGGAATCGAACCTGCATCCTCCGTATTACAACCAGAGACCCTCACTACTGAACTTTAGAAGTTGACAGGTCGACCCGTTTTCTCTGAACATCCCAAAAAACTTTTTTTCCTGGAGCAGAAGAAAAAATGTATGAAGCGTATTTTGCTTATATGCCAACTAGCTCGGCAGATGACGAAGAAATTGATGAAATGTATGATGAGATAAAAGAAATTATTCAGATAGTGAAGGGAGACGAAAATTTAATAGTCATGGGTGACTGGAATTCGATAGTAGGGGAAGCAAGAGAAGGAAACGTAGTAGCTGAATATGCATTGGCGGTAAGAAATGAAAGAGGATGCCGCCTGGTAGAATTTTGCACAGAGCATAACTTAATCATAGCTTACACTTGCTTGAACAATCGTGAAAGAAGGTTGTATACATGGAAGAAGCCTGGAGATACTAGAAGGTATCAGATAGAAAATATAATGGTAAGACAGAGATTTAGGAACCAGGTTTTAAGTTGTAAGACATTTCCAGGGGCAGATGTGGACTCTGACCACAATCTATTGGTTATGAACTGTAGATTAAAACTGAAGAAACTGCAAAAACGTGGGAATTTAAGGAGATGGGATCAGGATAAATTGACAGAACCAGAGGTTGTACAGAGTTTCAGGGAGAGCATAAGGGAACTATTGACAGGAATGGGGGAAAGAAATACAATAGAAGAAGAATGGGTAGTTTTGAGTGATGAAGTAGTGAAGGCAGCAGAGGATCAAGTACGTAAAATTATGAGGGCTAGTAGAAATCCTTGGGTAACAGAAGATATATTGAATTTAATTAATGAAAGGAGAAAATATAAAAATACAGTAAATGAAGCAGGCAAAAAGAAATACAAACGTCTCAAAAATGAGATCTACAGAAAGTGCAAAATTGCTAAGCAGGGATGGCTAGAGGACAAATGTAAGAATGTAGAGGCTTATCTCACTAGGGGTAAGATAGATACTGCCTACAGGAAAATTAAAGAGACCTTTGGAGAAAAGAGAACGACTTGTATGAATATCAAGAGCTCAGATGGAAACCCAGTTCTAAGCAAAGAAGGGAAAGCAGAAAGGTGGAAGGAGTATATAGAGGGTCTATACTAGGGCGATGTACTTGAGGACAATATTATGGAAATGGAAGAGGATGTAGATGAAGATGAAATGGGAGATATGATACTGCGTGAAGAGTTTGAGTAAAAGACCTAAGTCGAAACAAGGCCCCGGGAGTAGACAACATTCCGTTAGAACTACTGATCGGTTCATAGAATGTTACTTTAAAGGTCATTGAAGGCTTCTCCCGTCGATCTTCTTATGCTCATTTTCGCTTCGTTCAGCTTTTGTTTGTCAGGTAGGCTTTCGTTTCTCTTGAATATGAGATGAACCTCTTTTTGTTTACCTTTCAGTTTTCTAAAACGGCTTAACCGCAGTGGCTCTTTTCCGGTCTATAAGACCTTGGCGGAACGTACTTGTCTCGCTCTTCTGTCTTGAGACACCACCTGGGCTACACATTTTGGCCGACTTCGTATCACAGTTTTTGTTTACGGTTTGCATCACTATACTTTTTAATGACTTAGACTGAGGTGACAAAAGTCGTGGGGCAGCGGTATGTCCCTATGCAGAAGACGATAGTATCGCTTACACAAGGTGTGAAAGGGCAGTACATTGGCGGTGCTGTCATGTGTACTCAGGTGACTCAAATAAAATGTTTCCGACGTGATTACGGCGGAACGACGGGAATTAAAAGAGTTTGAAAGCGGAACGGTAGTTGGAACTAGGCGCTTGGAATATTCCATTTCGGAAATCGTTAGGAAATCGAATATACCGCGATCCACAGTGTCAAAAGTATGTTGAGAGACTGTATTTCTGGCATTACCTCGAACAACGCAGTGGCCGGTGGCCTTCACTTAACGACCGACAACAGCGTCGTTTGCTTGTAGTTGTCGGTGCTAACAGACAAGTAACACTGTGTGAAATAATCGAAGAAACAATGTGCGACGTATGACGAACGTATCCGTTAGGACTGGGGGTGAAATTTGGTGTTAATGGGAAATGGTAGCAGACTACCGACGAGGGTGACTAATCAAATGGTGTGCAGCGCCTCTCCTGGCTTCATGACCACATCAGTTGGACCCTAGACGGCTGAAAAGCCGTGGCCTGGTCAGACGAGCCCCGATTTCTGTTTGTAAGAGCTGATGGTAGGGTTCGAGTGTGCCGCAAACACCACGAGCCATGGACCGAAGTTGTCAACAAGGCACTGTGCAAGCTAGTGGTGGCTCAATAATGGTGTGGTTTAAGTTTACATGGAATACACCGGGTCCTCTGGTCAAACTGAACCGATCATTGACTGGAAATGGTTATGTTCAACCACTCGGAGACCATAGGCAATCTTTCATGGTCTTCGCGTTCCCTAACAACGATGTGCCCTGTTACCAGTCCTCAATTGGCCATCGAGATCGCCCGACATGGGTCATAATTTTGAGGTCAATCGTGCACAAAGTTCTGCACTGACAACACTTTCATAGTTATGGATTGCTATACAAGCAGCATGGCTCAGTACGTCTGCAAGGATTTCCAAGGACTTTTCGTGTGCAAAGGCGAAAGGAGGAGCAACACGATATTAGGAGGTATTCCATGTCTTTGGCCACCTCAGTGTATTTTACAAGGCTGATCTTGTTTCACTTCCACAACTTTATTTATTTATTTATTTATTTACTTATTTATTTACTTTACATCCTAATATTATAAAACTGGTCATATTACTTCGCAATTCATTGTAAATAAAATAATAACAACTCTTTGGTTAAAAATGTACCAAAACTTATTATTACTGTTGCAATTCCTATTACTGCTGTCAAAACTACCGCCATAATGATCAATATTACTATTACTACAGCTACTGCAAAGAAGCTTTTGAAATTAATTGCTACGACAGAGTGTTGAAAATGAATTGGAAAGATCGAACAACTAGTGAGCAGGTACTGAATAAAAAAAGAGGAAAAAAGAGATTTATGGTACAACTTGACTAAAAGGAGAGCTCGGTTGTTATTGTAATGCAAAGCATATGTGGTTGAGTCATTCAGCCGCCTAGAATTGGTGCAACGAGGATTTGTTTGTGCAACTGAATGCCCTGAGCATAACGTGGCCAGGCCAGTCAGAGCGAACATTGCTGGTCTGCCCGAGTAGAAATGTGGTCAGTGAGCAGCTGGCAATGAGTAAATCCCAAAGCTGGTAATTTAGATGACGGTTGCTCACATGGCTCTTGTGCTGAAGATGCACCAGAAATGGCGGAGTGAGAGAGACACTCGAATATGCCTACTTATGAGACTTAGAAATTCTATAATAAATCGCAATTACGTAATAAGCATATCTGAATAGATTGGCGATCTCAGATAAATGAGGTGAATCTAGTGAACCAATAATATTTTTAAAATCTTAAAAACTATAGAAGTTAATAATTTACGGTGACTAAATATTCTCAAAATGGACCTTACAATTAACACAACTTTTAAAGACTTCCTGCGGTTTCAATAAACAATATCTCAGTTTGCAATATAGCCACCACCCCTGAAAGCTATGTATCTGCAACCATTTTATTTATTAATCTGTTACTTTTTCACTATGCAAATGTATGTCAGAAAATCATATACTCCACTACAACATAAGAACTGAATGTAGCATGAATACCTCATATCTCGTCATATTTGTGTAGTTATTTAATGAATATTCTACTATCTTGCAAGTTATTTTATTTAAATGTTGATTGCAATTGATATTGAAAACCATGGTACTTTAAAAGTGGTCAACCAAAAGTCTTGGATGATATCACCACTGAAAAGAGTACCAAAAGGTGATTCTATCAAGCCGGCATAAATAGTTTTTTAAACAATATTTACCAACATTTTGTTATCATTTAATGTGAGTTACCTTCTGCTAAAATGCTAGCTTATTTATTTAAGAACACGCCTTACTTACATTTATTGTGAATGTTCTGAGGGTGACTGAATTTTTATAACATTTCCTTCTTTAAATATTGTGGTAATAAGGATAAATACGAATAAGGATAAAAGCCGAAGCCATGGATTAAAAATTTTGCCATGGCTGGGCCCTTTTTGCCATTATTTTAGCTAAGAAACTAGGATTTTTTATTTTCGCTGGACGGGAACGGGAATTACAACAACAACAAAAAAACATTTTACTTGTCACCGCCACTTGTGTCCTAAGAAAGAAGAGAATTGCACCTCTTCAGGTGTCGGCATCTATCTATGCCTATCCCAAAGCAACTAAGTTATCGCTGAAAGGGGAGGGGGTAGGAAAGGAAGAAAGTACGGGAAGAGAACACACAGGGTAGCGATGAAAATGTAAGGAGTTGTTAGGGGGTTTCCTTTCTTTTTTTATTCGTTTATTAATTTTTGTTTTTTTGTTTTTATGTCCCGAATTCCAGGAGTCACTCGCGTCTTCGGATGGTGGAACATACGAACGTATTTTCTCCAAATTTTTATGGAACTCCCGTTCGTAGTTCGTTCGGAACATCATGTCAAAAAAATAAGCATCATCACCTAATCGTTTGCTCGTTCCATCTGGAAGGCAGGTCATGAAAGGCGCTCCATGGAAAATTTGAAAACTACTGCTGGTACTTGGAGTTGCATAGTGTCGGTCATTAAGGTACGTCCAGTAATCCAGTTCTGATTTCTCTTCGGGACCAAAAGTAGTGGACCATGTGCCATGTATCCACCTCACAGTGTTGGTTTTCGTTGATGGGTAATGAATTACGATCGGGAATAAAAGCGTCTGGAAAGCAATTTGAACAGCTATCTATTGGGTACGGAAGGCCAAGATACACTGCGCAAGCCTCCAGACGTCAGACGACGGACCACATGAGAATCGGTGGGCCTCTGAGTCGTCTACTCCACGGTGAACACATGAGGGCAGGCCAATGAAGCGGATGCAGCTCAAACGAAACTGGTGACCCATTGGTCTTTGACGGTGATATACCAGGCGGATTGGACGCTGGTGTCGAGCAGGCCTGCATGCACCACTTTACATACTTGACACAATATGATCTGAGGGAACTTCTGTTCGAAGTGATTGGGTGTCGATGCATAGCCAGAGGCCATACTTCAGCATGTCGAGCGTCGCAAGTAAGGATACATGTAAGACAGCTACCGTCGAGACGACTTTATGAGCGCAAGGTATATTGTATGTGAAACCCGTGAGGGTGCCATGAACCTATGTCTATATGCTTGTAACATGAAGTCAGTCTATGATGACCGAGAGGGCTGCACACAGGGAATGTTGTGGGAGTTTGTCAGTACGCCATTGTGTGGAGCTAAAGTGCCCACCAAGAACCAGATTATCCGGAGGCCCGCAAAAAACTGCGTTACGTCATCAGCAAAGAAAACATGCAGTTCGTGAAGTCGACTGTAGCTGGATGGTATATATACATTTAGGATGCAGACGCTGAACAGCATGAGGGCTATACCCTGGCATTAGAAAGGTACACTACATCTTCAGTGGGGAACCCTGCGTGGAGGAGGATGGCCAGTCTGCTACCATTGTCAGAAGCATGGCAGATGTGAACCATGTAGCCAGTGGAAGCTTAGAAATCAGCATCAGTCACTTTTTGTAGGAGGGCAACGTCGACATCAGTAGCATAAATGACATCTCTGAACATTTCCAGTTAATGTGAAGCCTGAATGGTGGCCAGCTTCATCGTCACTCTGCAGCAGTTTTGTGGACAGGTTCCCCCTATTGGCATGGATAGTCCTGCGGAGATGTCCAGCTGGTGTGAAACATCCAGCACAGACACTGTGGCTGCAATCACATGTGGATGCTGGGTGAGGTGCCACCATGGTGGACTCTCGAATCTAATCCACAGTCGACATTGTCAAACCAGGAGATCGAAGTCACTGGCATCCATCAAGAGCTAGGTATAGTGATGTAGCCACGGTGGGATCCAGGGAACCTCCCTCCATGCGAGTCATCATTGTTAGGTGGGACTGCTGGTAATGGGAAGGACATTCCCCTGATGAGGCATCAGGAGGGGCCATTAACGTTGATGGGGCGCTCGAAGAGTGATTACTGCCATATGAAGGATTGTGTCATTGGAGGGCACTCAACTTGGCTTATTCCATTTTTGGGGAGACCACTTCTTGCAGAGGTGGTGTTCTGTGTCGGAATGTGGCCATTCATTGTCTGTCGTCATGCCCATCTGAAGGAAAGCAGAGGCAGACGCCACATTCGGTTTGATGTCCATTATAACAGGTGCACTGTTCATTAATCTTTGGGGAGTTATTGGTCTCATCGCTGTCATAGGAGATGGCGCTCGTGAGTTCTTGTCCACACTATCATTCCAGAGGGGGCGTGCCAGCAGAAGAACAGGTGCATTCTGAAATGACACATCCACGTTGCTCACGGCCGATGCGTAGGTGTTAGGTAAGTGACTGGAGCTGCATCAACGCTCAGGTTCTGTAGCGAATGGTGACAGAGACAATCGAACACAATATGGCTCTCGTGTCCACATCCAGCACATGTCCACGGCACGCCATCGCACATGATGATGGCTCAAAACACCATCTTTCAGCAGGTGGGATGGTACATGTTTGAACAGTTCGATCTTGATCTGTCAGATACCATTTAACATCTTCCATTTTCCCCTGGTGTGACCCACAATGCTGCTGTGGGATCAGAAGGCTTGAACAACCAGATATTTGGGCACCTCGAAAGGGAGTTCCAAAGCCTGAACTGCTAGAAGACTGAAATCAGTGTGGTCGACATCACCTCCCCAATATGCCCATCAGAATGTTTGTAGTCCATGAGTCTGTTGTCGAAATACGTCAGCGCATGCTTCCTCTGTTGTCATTTTTCTCTGTCATCATTTCAATGTAGACGATGCTGCTGATGATAGAGAACTGAATACCTGTCATTTCTTCTGAGTCCAGGCATAGCTCTTCACTATTGAATTGTTCGATTTCGTATTCATGTGGTCATACATGTTTGGCTTGGAATGTAACATTAAGTCTTGCTCAGTGGTAAGAGTTTGCCGTAGGGTACAATACAGATGGACTCTATGCAATACAAATACTATGATGTGGAAGTAAGAAACTCCATAAAAAGCTGCCTGGGTATGGAGTTGTTCTGCAGGTGACCAAAGCTGAATGTTGACTGGGATTTGGACCCGGGTTTCCTCCTTATTAGGTAGATGTGCTAATCACTACATCAATGTAACATAAATCGTCAGTACTGGTTAGGCTCCCTGACGTTGGAATAGCAGCCCAGCTTTGTATGTAGTGGGGAAATCCTGACTTCACCGCATGTGTACGTTAAGGAGGGTACTGGGCCAGGAGAGTCCATGCGTCTGTGGTAATTGCAATGCTACAGTGATGTAGTGGTTAGCATATCTGCCCAATGAGCTGAAGACCCATGATCAAGTCTCAGCCACGGCTGGAATTGCTTCAGTTTCCATCCTTATCAAAGATGAAGTTGAGACTCATATGTGTCCAGACACTTTTATGTGAGTTCTTGAAGAAGGCAGACCTGGCTATGGTATAGTGCGATTTTCGGTCACGAAGTTGATTGATTCTGGATGGTGAATGGTCGCTAAAATGCATTAACTTTTGATGAAACTTGAACCATTACGAGGTCTGAAAGTGCGCCATTCAGAACTCCTACTTTTTCCGACTGCATTACGGAATTGAGAATCGACACAGTATGAGTTCTTACTCATTATCTCTCACGTGCTATTGTGTAAACAGTCGTATTGAATTATGGATTATTTTGATGGTTCAAATGGCTCTGAGCACTATGCGACTTAACTTCTGAGGTCATCAGTCGCCTAGAACTTAGAACTAATTAAACCTAACTAACCTAAGAACATCACACACATCCATGCCCGAGGCAGGATTCGAACCTGCGACCGTAGCGGTCGCTCGGTTCCAGACTGTAGCGCCTAGAACCGCACGGCCACTCTGGTCGGCGATTATTTTGAGCTGGTGAGTATTTCGTGTACTGTGACCACGAAATCGATTGAGTATTTCATGAATCCTCGGGAACTATTTAGTTTGGAGTTTTTTTTTTTTTACCATTCTCGTATCGCTCTCAAAGCAATTTCATTGCGTTTAATAAGGTTATTTTCTGTTGGTATTATAATTGTTTATCGTAGGACCACTTTCCGGTCTCTGAGTTTTATTATCTTGAATAAACATTATTCAGCATAAGGTCTGTCATCTATATCAGTTACTGATGTTAGAATAGAACCGTTTTTTATTAATTATTCATTTATCTTTTATTTAATATCTCTGTCTATTTGATTAATTCGCAATTATAGCCAATGCATAAACTATTTGACTGCAGAAACACGGCTTCAGATTATTATTGGCAGCAAGGTAGCTGCTGGGCATGAAAGTACACATGCACAGCTTGATCCTCTGACTTTACCATGCTATTCTTTCTAAACAGAGCCCTGCATATCCCAGTTATCTAACGTACGTGCAACATCAGGTAAAGCCTCAGTTGGTTTTTCTGTATGGGATGGTGGTAGGAGAATCTGCTACTCAGCAGAACAGCCATTAGGTAACGTCACAACGTGTCACACCCTAAGGCATCAAAGAACTATCAGTTTGGTAATGGAGGGAAGTGGGACCAAAGACTAAAACAAAAACACAACATCTATCTCTGCTAATAAAGTAATATTTAACAATTTTTGCATCGTGGATTCTTCACAGTCTCTCATTGGAACCCTGGTCTTTATGTTCACAGCCAACTCTATGGACACTGCAGAGGAAGTGAAAGTCATCTGTTAACTATGCAGTATACAAGAAATAATAATAATATCAAGGAATAGAGCTGACTTACATCTGAATGAGATGGCATTTTAGAGTCTAACATGATCATGGATGGCAATAATATGAATATTCTGGTCCACGTGCACACATGACTCAAACCAATACACAAAGAAATGTAGTTCCATTTCCAATCGAAAGATTAAGTAATGGCAAGGGGTTTACAAGGTCTGACAGCGACACTGGAAAACAATCACGTTCAACATGAGTGCTACATTTGCAAAGTGTTGCTGAATCCAATAGCATTTAGGGATCAGACATATATTTGCACCAGCATGACGTGACATAGTAACTTGTGACTGCATGACTTAGCAAATCCAAACCTGACGTGAAGCGTGTAAAACTCACTAGCAGATCGCCAACATCCAATTAGCCCCACAACATGTCAAAAATAAACAGTACGCATTCTGGGGGCATGTCGTCCGATTGCCTGCCGCAAACCAAAGAGCTTCCAGTGAGACATGTCACGCATCCGCCTGGGCCAAGTAACTATGCTACCCCATACATCATAGACCGCAGCGTGTCTACATCCTTGCCTCTTTGTGTAAGACACGTTAACGTGATGTCAACTTATCAGTGGAATGAGTCGAGGCAAAACCAGACGCGTTTCAGACGTTGTAAAGGAAGAAAACAACACAAGTTTTTTTGAAATGTCGAGGATGAGTCGCGAAATGAGCGGAAAGTATGTGGAAAGAAGAAGAGTTTCGAAAAATAGGAGAAGAACTAAATCTATTGTAAATAAAGTGACGAAAACATTTCGGCTGGGCCGTGCTTTGTAGAGATATTGTCTACAATGATGAGTTATCGATGGAGGTGACAGGATAGAGAGGGAGAAGAAAGAAAAGATTTGGCATGCTAGATGACTTGAAAAAATGGACGAAATTAGCAGCAGACTAAGGAAGAGAGAAGTGACAAATAAATGTGGAGATGTCTCACTACTACCTGCTTAATGACAGATGCACAAAGGAGAAAATTTTACTTTTATGTTGCAGCACTTCCACAAAATTTAAGGAAGTAACACTGAAACACATACAGCAAGATTAATCTTTCCCCTCTCACGGGCCTCTCCCATCCGATATTCGCAGCGTAGCGACGCATTCAGGCGCGCCGGCCTGGTCTCAGTGACGTCACGGTGGGTAGCTGCCTGCTCCGCCTCCATGTCGACCGCTGCCCGGGCTCCCATTCATAGCCGGCTGCGCCTCCCTCAGAAAGAGAAAAGAGAGAGAGAAGCCTTTCTCCAGGACCGGGCGCCCGCCCGCCAGTCTGGCATGCCTTTCTGTTTGGTTCCCTCGTGAATGGCGAGCTGGCAGCGCCAAAGTGCGTAGCTGCCGCAGTGTGGAAGCGCGAGGAATAATCAGCGTGATGGAACAGCTACTCACAACGATCGTTGTGGAATCTCATATAGCACGGATATGAATCGTGATTACGAAGAACGGCGATGCGGTGTGCTTTCGTGATGCCCCCTTCCCACCGTGGTGTCTTACTATGACATAATTGAGCACTGAGTTAATGTTTCATTCTCTTTTTTTCTTTCTTCTGTTTAAATATTCGTCCTTTTTATGCATTATCAGGTAGAAACTTCAATTCCTCTTATAAGGTTTGTAACTTGGAACAAGAAACAAGAACAAATGTGGTTGTAAAAATGATTTTATTTAAATTAAATCGTTACCGGTTTCGAACTTTTAACAAATCCATCTTCAATTAGTTATTACAGACTTTCATACTTCCCTGCTAAGGTGTCGTTTTGTAGTCATTATTGATTTTGTGCCCTAAGATGTACGAAACGTTTTTCTTTCAGAATTCGGTAAAGATATGAGGAAATTGTTTTTAATACTTTGAAGAATGATATGTAAAATAGTCTTACGGTTAACAAGACAAGAAGTGTGACGATAACTTACGAGGTGCAAATTTCTGTCTAACGCATTCGTCGTGTGTTTCTGTTATACATTTTAAAATGCCCACCTTTTGGCACGTTCAGTATGTGAGTGCTGTTAAATTCTCGGAAAACTGGTTGAATACAGGCACCATCCTACCTTCTATAGCAGCACATACACTCAACATTTACAAAAGGAGATGCAGCTTGACATAAGTAACAAAAACATTATCTTCAAAGATGCTGAAATACTAAAGATGTTAAATTACAGACGTTCTGTGCAGAGCGTGGACATAGAAAATATAGCTATAAAATAAAAAGCGATGAAGTGTCAATTGAGCATTTAGATTCCCAGTGACCCCATAAATTCATCAAAAGAAAAGAAAGTTTCAGATGTGAAAACAGTTTATCTAATTAAGTTACTAGGTGTGGCCCAAGTATGCATGAAATATGGGTACCGCATCAAACATAGACATATTCATAGCGCGACCCAACAAACAATGAAAAGAAACTAGGGGTGACTATAAAAACCTGATTTATTGCTGAAAGACATAAAATACGTGTTATCCACTTAATCAAGAATACAATTAGCTATCCAGGAAACAAGGGGTAGAAAAGACTTTCAGTAGCCTTAGCATGGGTGGATACGTATGTGACAGAAACAATGTAAAAGTAAGTTAGCAGATATGTGTAATGATTGCTGAGTAAGCGAACGAGCAAAAGAAAAGTCCCAGAAAAGCATGAAAAAATACCAATGGTCTCACCTAAGTGCATCGTGGTAGCAACTAGCCGGCTGTGAAAACTACATCAGCAAAACTAAACCTTGATGCAAGATAACTGCCTTCATATTCACCTCCTCTCGATGGCGCACGCTTACCACTCTATTGACGGTTAAGTGTGGAAGATATCTGCAGTAATGGCTGAGAATTGTAAGTTTAGTCCTGGCATCTGAGTTCTGGTCTACGTTGGAGACATCTCGTTCTGCAGCTGTGAGTCAAAGCACACCACATCAAGTTCTGTGGAGAAGTGTTGTCTGTGACGCCTTAATGATAGTTCTACTGTGATGCCACTGAATCAAGTGCTCTCTTACTCTCCCCTACAAAATTTAGCTGGACATGTCAGCACCAGGATCTTGCCAGTCAATTGCAACAGACCTACGATAATTTGCTGCAATAAACATGCTTAAACTCTTACTGATTCCGACGTGGTTAACCAATCAAATACACTGTGTGATCAAAAGTATCCGGACAGCTGGCTGAAAATGACTCACAAGTTCTTCGCACCCTCCATCTGTAATGCTGCAATTGAATATGGTGTTGGCCCACCCTTAGCCTTGATGGCAGCTTCCACTCTGGCAGGCATACGGTCAGCCAAGTGCTGGAAGGTTTCTTGGGGAATGGCAGCCCATTCTTCATGGGGTGCTGCACTGAGGAGAGGTGTCGATGTCGGTCGGTGAGGCCTGGCACGAAGTCGGCGTTCCAAAACATCCCAAAGGTGTTCTATAGGATCCAGGTCAGGACTCTGTGCAGGCCAGTCCATTACAGGGATGTTATTGTCGTGTAACCACTCCGCCACAGGCCGTTCATTATGAACAGGTACTCGATCGTGTTGAAAAATGCAATCGCCATGCTCGAATTGCTATTCAACAGTGGGAAGCAAGAGATTGTTTAAGACATCAATGTACGATTGTGCTGTGACAGTGCCACGCAAAACAATAAGGGCTTCAAGCCCCCTCCATCAAAAAGACGATCACACCATAACACCACCCCGTCCGAATTTTGCTGTTGGCACTACACACGCTGGCAGACGACGTTCGCCGAGCATTCGCCATACCAACAGCCTGCCATTGGATCGCTACATTGTGTACCGTGATTTGTCACTCCATTCACCGTTTTTCCACTGTTCAATTGTCAATGTTTACGCTCCTTACACGTCGTTTGGCACTTACCGGCGTGATGTGTGGCATATGAGCAGCCGCTCGACCATGAAATCAAAGTTACTCACCTCCCGCCTAACTGTCATACATAGTACTTGCAGTGGATCTTGATGCAGTTTGGAATTCCTGTGTGACGGTCTGGATAGATTTCTGCCTATTACACATTACGACCCTCTTCAACCGTCGGCGGTTCTGTCAGTCAACAGACTAGACGGCCTGTACGCTTTTGTGCTGAACGTGTCCCTTCGTAAATAACGGGACACTGATTTGCGTACGAGGCAATGGCGCCCAACAGCGGCCCATATGGATTGCATAGGATTTACATCAGGCCAGTTTGGTCGCCAAGATATCAATGTACCTTAACTATAATGCTTTTCAAACCACTGTAGCACTATTCTGGTTCAGACAATCACATTGGTGAAAGATGAAATCGCTGTCGGGAAAGACAACAAGCATGAATGGTTGAAGGTAGTTCGCACCTGTCAGCGTGTCTTTGATTACTACCACAGGTCCTTGTAAGTGCAGGAGAATGTCTCTGAAACATAACACAGGGTGTACCAAACAGAATCATCCGATCTGACACGTCTATATTTCTGAAACTAATAAATATATTCAATGAATTTTGTTTTTTGATGAACAGGAAACTCAAAACTATTTTTCGTGCCTCTTCATATGTGTTCAATATGACCCCCTTGAGATGCTTGGCATACATCAGTGCAGTATTAAAACTGTTTCCGCACTGCAGCGAGCATGTATTGAGTTACAGCATCCACAGCGACAGATGTGCAGTGTCTCAGTTCATTTTAGCATCGCTGAGTGGCCGCACGGTTTGAGGCACCACGTCACAGATTGCTCGGCCCCTTCCACCGGAGGTCTGGGTCCTCCCTCAGGCACGGGTGTGTGTGTTGCTCTTAGTGTAAGTTAGTTTCAGGTAGTGAGTAGCTTAAGTAGTGTGTAAGTCAATGACTCGATGACCTCAGCAGTTTGGTCCCTTAGGAATTCACATACATTTGAACATTTTTTTGAACAGTTCATTCATTGCTGTTGGTAATGGAGGCACATAAACAAAGTGTTTTATAAGTCCCAACAAGAAATAATCACATACAGTCAGGTCCGATGACCTCAGGGGCCAGTAATGTAAGGCTGTATCATTTGGTCCAGTGTGACTGATCCATCGTTCAGTAATCCTTTGATTTAAAAGTTCCCGCACTTACAGATCCCAGTGTGGCAGTGCCCCATCCTGTTGGTAAATAACGTCGTTCGAATCAGTCTCCAACTATTGGAAAAGAAAGTTCACAAGCATATCGAGATATGTGCTTCCTGTACCAGAGTTCTCAGCAAAGAAAAACGGTCCATACACTTTTCAACGTGAAACTGTGAGAGATTGCAGGGCACTCTTACTTCTAATTCAGAGTTATACCGCTTCATGTTCTTAGGGAAGATGATATTCATTAAGATTTGACTTCATACATCATGATGAAATGGTGGGTAGTAGTTAATGCTCTTGCTTGCATACTCTAGGGAAGGAATAACGGTAAGCTTTACCTGCATTCAAAGCAATAGGGTGCCGATTCAAACGACTTCAGTAAAGGATCACGGTGCCGATGGGCCAAGAGAAGCGCGGTTTTTCTGCGGAACCTGGGTGAAAACATTTTTGGACGTCAGAGTTCCTAGTCTCACTGTGCAGGCAGTCGGGAGGCAGCCACATCTATGTAGGTTGACTAGCGCCAAGAAGTCGCCACTGCAATAGCCAGCAGATTGTAGACTGGCAATAAAGCAGAGGATGGGCCCTTGTTCGGCAGGAAGCCGACAAAACAACCATGAGCGTTCTGCGAATTTCTGTGGACAGGCCACTGGCGCCCAGACGTACAGACTCTGTCACAAAATATATTTGTGAAAGCACGAGGCTTTTAGCAAGTTTATGGCCATTCTTTGGAAACTTTGAAATGGACGCAACAGGGGAGATAACAAGCTTTTTATGGAGTGGTGTGGTTCTATCCTGGTCATGTTGTTAGCAAAAGACACGGCGTAAATGCGCGGGAAAAAAGCCGCGAAGCTGAATCTTTTTTCTTTTTCTCACAATTAACTTTAAAGTCTCTGATTGGTCAAATCGGTGTATGCAGAGCAAGGGCCACTCTCCCAGCTTCGGCCGGGCTCCAGCTCATGACTGGCTTGTGTTAAGGTGGGGAAGTCTAAGATGTAAACGCGCTTTGCTGCCGAGCTGAGGAGGAAGCGGACAGAGAGAGAAGAGATCTCTCTCTTGTGCTGGCACTTCACTAGTAAAGAATTGCAGGTCTCTACCTAAACGGTGAGACTTGTGTCCTTTGCTGGTGTGACACTTAGAGCCTGTGCCAGTGACCTTCTGAACCATGAGAGCTACAGCTTCTAGCATCACGCACACAACGAGTGATGCATGGGTATACTTATTTGTCTTGAGTCGGCCATCTAAGCATTTGACATATTCCATCATGCATAGTCACGGCACGGAGTCAAATTGGTTTGGCAGACCAACAAATGGGTCCACCTGCACACTGGAATCCATTGGGGTTTTAGAGGCTCATAGGAAAGTACTTGCGTTCCGAATTAACCGAACGCGAGACCGCGCGTTTGCATATTTCGGGTGCACGCCATTAATAACAGATTGCGGCCGTCCATGACTTCAGTTGCCGAACGCATCATGGTGTGCCACCCTGACCAGCTGGAGGGTAAGGTATTCGCTGCTACAGCATAGGGCTCCAATATATGTTTCCAGCACCCTGTTTTATCGAACCATGTTTTTCTTTTTGGAATGGTAGAATATAGATGCTTGATGGTGGCGCAGTTTTTGTGCAATAACCTGGATTGAAATGTATGAAGTCAGATAAAGCGATTGGTGTTCCGGTTAGTGTCGTGTGTCGATCCGCAGCTGATCAAAAATGGTTCAAATGGCTGTGAGCACTATGGGACTTAACATCTATGGTCATCAGTCCCCTAGAACTTAGAACTACCTAGACCTAACTCACCTAACGACATCACACAACACCCAGTCATCACGAGGCAGAGAAAATCCCTGACCACGCCGGGAATCGAACCCGGGAACCCGGGCGCGGGAAGCGAGAAGGCTACCGCACGACCACGAGCTGCGGACCACAGCTAATCACTTCGTCCACTATAGACCCTATGTTAGTGAAAGCGTTTGTCAAATAAAAATGTTCGTGTGATGCATCTTTAGTCGTTGTTGTTGTCTTGTGATGTTAAGGATGAATAAATCTATTGTCATTTAGATCACAACTTCTCCCTGAGTTTTGATTAACACCACCTTCCGATTTTATTATAAAGTCTAGATTTGAAACGTAATCAGAAGGCTTTCAACTGCACAAAAGACATTACATTTTGGACGGTCCCTCTCATATTTTACAACTGCATGTGGTAGTCCTGTATGCCATATTCTCACGTTATGATGCTTCACCTTTCCGTTTAAATGGAATGTTGCCTCGTCACTAAACACTACGAGTGGAAAAAAGCTGTCATCCTCCATCATGCCAAGAATGAAATTACTGAACTCCATACGTTGTTGTTTGTCACCTTCGCGCAGAGCTTGCAGTAACTTAACCTTGTATGGTTTCAAGTGTAAACGTGGATGCAACACACGCCATACAGACATCGGGAGCTTGTTGAGCTGTCGAGCTGCACGGCGAACGGATTTCTGTGGATTTCTTGTGAAACTATGGCGTTTGCATTTGACTTCTGTGTCAGACATTTGGGGATGGCCCGACGATTTGCCTTTACACAGATAACCTGTTCCTTGGAGATGTTCATTCCATTGTCTAATGCTCTGTGTTCTAGGAGGGTCAACACCATATTTAGTACAAAAGTCACGCTGAATAGTTATTACTGACCCGCACTGCAGAAAACGTAGAACACAAAACGCTTTCTGTTGTGATGACACCATTTTCACTAGAAGTGAAGAGGGCGCACACTGCTGCTACCAAGCGGGAACCATGTAAAACTCGAGAGTTTGCTCTTCCAGGCAGTATATTGTTCACACACATATCTCAAATAACATAAGAGTTCTGACTTTTTAAATCGGATATTTGTTTTTGAAGTACCCTGTACTTCTCCCACCAGCCTGCGTCCATGGCGCGCTGCACGTTTCGAGCTACCATTCATCTCGATGATGGCTTTTGCTCATACGACCATCAACCTAGTGTAGCAAAGATTTACCCGAAGAGTCGACACTTTTCCACTGATCGACGGTTGAATGCCGATGGTCCCGTGCCCACTGCAGTCGTAATTGGCGATGTCGTTGAGTCAATATGTGGACATATAGGGGTGCTCTGCTGTGGATCTCCGTGTTCAACAGCGTATGATGAACGATACGCTTCGAAACACTAGTGCGTGCACCAGCATTGTGCTCTTTCGGCAGAGATTCCACAGATCACTATCTATCCTATATCACAGAGCAGACAAGCCTGTAAACCACACGTTCTGTGAAATGTCCAACCATTTAATGTCTAGTGGTAGTTTCACCGTCCTAGCTCTTTCTGTAGATGCTCACGACATTAGCACGTGGACATTCTACCTGCTTCGCCGTTTTCGAGAAATTCGTTCACAGGCTTTGCATAATAATACTCTGCCCTTTGTCAAAGTAGCTTATATCAAAAGATCTCTTCATTTGCAGCCTATATATTCCCTAGGGCCATACCCCATCCGTGTCAGCTCCACTTACATCCTTTTGTTACCGCGTCACGCGCCTGTAACGCCACCACGTGGGATCCAACGTCGGAGTGGGCAGTGGTCATAATGTTTTGGTTTATCAGTACCTATTGCCCCGTTCTGATATTTTATTTTCACAGGAATTTTAAAGAAAACATTGGCCTTGCATACACCAACATTGTTAGACAAGTTACACTTTTATGTCACCCCTTTTCAACTCCGCCCACAGTCGTAGAGGTACTAGGGAGTTCCTGTTGTCACAGGTGTTTTTTCCCAGCTTGAAAGTAATACGTGAACCCAATGTGGAGCTTCAAGCGTTAAAGAGATGGGCTGATATGATACTGTCTTTGCACACTCTTCGTCTTCATTCGCACACACACACACACACACACACACACACACACACACACACACAAGTTCGACATGTCAGTAGGACTGTCACCAATGAGCCTAGCCGACCCAAACACTATGGATTTGGTACTAATATTGGTCGTTGGCGGGTATTTTTAGGTGTCATAGCTTCCCGGCCTGATAACCACCCCTAGGGGTGGTAGGTAGGGTTATACCACCCACTCTGTATTTTGATACGTGTAAAACAAGTAATGGGTCATGTTAAAACTAAATTTGGTTGAAATTGCTTTTATGTCACCCCGTCTATACCCTGATGGTTCAAATGATTCGAATGGCTCTGAGCACTATGGGACTTCACATCTGAGGTTATCAGTCCCCTAGTAGTTGGAACTACTTAAACCTAACTAACCTAAGGACATCGCACACATCCATGCCCGAGGCAGGATTCGACCCTGCGACCGTAGCAGCAGCGCGTTTTCTGACTGAAGCGCCTAGAACCGCTCGGCCACAGCGGCCGACTCTATGCCCTTACTCCACCCTCCTAGGGGAGTCACGTGTTTCTTTCCAGATAATAAATAATATTTGTGTGAAATCTGGCTGAAATCGATCCATTTTTATATTACACTAGCCTTTTCCCCTCGGTTTCACCTGCGTATGTATCTGACACACATCTTGAACAAAACTCCTCTTCCCACTGCGTCCACCTCTCCCTCCCTCTGTCTGCCCAGTTCATCCTCCCACCTCTGTTTCTGTGCCAATTTTGGTTGAAATCGATCTAGGATTTGGGAGGAGACCCTGAACACACATACACATATACACACATAAGTACATGTAACAGAAACAGATATAGGTTTGAGTATCTTCTCACGATGACAGAGTGGTGGCGGGAGAACGGAGGGTGAGGAGGGAACTGCTAACTGCCGTACTACTGCTCTTCAGTTAAGTGATGCTAAAAATATGTGCATAGACTAGGATCATCTCAAAACTAATCCACCCATTTCTTTTCATGGTACAGAAAGCACAATGAGATAGTTAAACACGGCAGGATTTCAGTTACATATTGGCACATTCCACATTATGCCCACCATTTGTTACGGACTTTTTCCAACGATAAACAATTGCCTGTATGCCGCCCTCGTGAAGACCTAAATCAGGTGAGCTAGTCGCTGTCCTGGAGCTTTGCCGACATCTGAAAGTGGAAAACATTTGCCACGTAGTCCATCTTTCATAGGCTCAAAGATATGGGAGTTCGATCCACTATTATTTGGTAGGACAAAATTTTTTGGAAATTTGTGGTAAGTTCTTGCGGCATCCATTATCGTGAAACTATTGTGGTGCCTGACGTTATCGTGTTTCAGACGGAAGTTTTTCTTCTTGTCTGTTCTGACTCCGAATTCGGTCTTCCAAACTGATCAGTGTCATCTTGTAGCGTTCCGAACTTACAGTTACTTTAGGCCTTGTGTAAGCCTCCAAGGGACTCATTTTGTACGCACTTCGCGATAACCAAATTTGCGTAATATCTTATCTATGACGTTAGAACTGACATACTGATGTACGTATAACTCCTTGGTCATAATCCGCTGATCTACTCAGACGAGTTGATCGTCATGCTGTTCATTATGAGAGACAGCTGAACAGTGTTCACCAGGGCTTGGGATGTAGAACACATCTCTTTCACCACTACCGATTCTCGCCTGCTGAATAGTTGCCACACTTGCGAGAGATTTCATTTTGCACAGTTTCTTTAGTAATGAGGAATACAATGATGCATCTTCGTTATACACACCTCGATACCAGACGCCATTTTGGAACGCCCCCCTGCTGTTATCCGTCGTGGCGACGAACTTCATAATGCAGTAAATTCACTGTGTAGCTAATCTCAGCAAGACCAACAAAATAAAGAGCAATGAATAACGCGGTCAAAATTTAGATCTAGGTTTAGGGGTGACGCATTCTTATAATCCATTAATTTAAATGAAGATCTGTTGGCTGTTTTTAAGATGAAAGATATTGGTTTTTTAAATTTTCCATTAAATAACTTTATTAACAAGCAAAGCACACATCGGTAGATACAAAACGTTTATTTTCAGGCATATAAAAGACCCCTTCTCGTGATAAAACTAAAACAATGCCACATTAATACACGGAAATTATAGCCTTCTTACTATGCATGAATGTTTACAGTATCGCTTTGTATTCGGGAGGTTTGGAAAGTGCACGCGGTAACATGTGGGGACAGTATACAAAGAGAAGGAAACACATGCTCGTTCGTTCATTATTCGACTGTACCAACGTAATCTGGCCTGGACACTCAAAGTCAACAAAAAAAGTAGAAGACATCAAATTCGGAATGACCCCGGTAAGTTATTGCTGTTGCGAAGATTAAGATAGCAGGATTACAATACAATAAAAATAAATTCTTTTTACGATTTACTACAATAACATGGATGACGACAGTGTGGCTGGTAGTTGGTTGATGATGGTGATGCTTATGGCTAGCTCTTTATGCCCAACTGCTAGTACATTTAGTGCGCCCAAAGAGGAAGTATAGCAGGCGGGAAATGATGCTGGACTGGAAAGTATGATGTGTACGTGGAAACTGGAAGGAGCAAGTGCGGTTTCGAAGATAGACCTTAATCTAAAGAAAGGTTATAAGTACAATATATTTTAACTGTTAGGCTGGGTAGACGTCTGGATGAGTATCTCGGTCAGAAAGAGGGAGTCTGTTGAAGTTGTTTTGGGATAAGATTTGGAGACTGTAGGATTGGATGGGGGGAGGCATGGCAGCGACCCAAATGAACAGCACTTGATGTTCGAAGAATTTTGGAGGAGAGAGAATTTTATCAAATGTTACAGTATTTGTGAAGGTATGGGAAGACCTGGTGAAATGCATGTCGCTCTAGGACCTAAGAAGGATGGTGAAATTTCTGGGTTTCGGAGCTCTAGGAAAGTTGCTAAATATGGGATAGGATTCTTGTAGGTGCAGAAGATGGTACCAGGATCTAATCATCACTTATAGCCTGACGGTAGTTACGCTAAATTTATTTGCTGTGATCTTTTTGTCAGCTGTTCGTAATTTGTACAAGTGACCAGTCCCTGCTTTGCACGGTTAACACTAACAGGGGGAAGGCCGCAGACGCGATCAACCGATTCGGTTATTATTTACCATGTTGCTTGTGTACAACCTAACATGAAAACCATTAAGATGTAAGATATTTTCGTTCAACAATCGCCCCCTTCCCCCTCCGTTTTTGAAAAATTCACCCCTAAAACTCGTTTTCCTAGTAATCGAAGGAAGATACAGGCTGGGCAACTAAAACACAGCTGGCGCACGGACAAAGATCTTTCGCTGAGGAACAAAGAACCCGTGTTCGATTGCCAAGTGCATTCAGTTTTTTTTTTCCTTTTGTATTTTCTTCCGTTTCAAAATTGGTAGGAGTAGGAGGATTAGTAATGTACGGAAATCAATAAGAAATAATAACATTTTAGTCACGTCTTCAGGTTGACTTAAAGCAGATACAGTAATTGTATTTAGAACTGTCTTAAAACACCGAGCTGACAAAATTCTGATTGACTGGGAGATATACGGACCTTTACACATAATCATAATGTTACGCAAATTTTGGATAGGCTTATACAATTTTCTGTGATACATTTGTCTAACGTATCTCGGGGTTACACTTCTACGACAAATGTCTTGTTGAAGTCAATAGGAGCAGTAATCCTGATGAGTAACTTCTTTATTTTCAGTTTTTTATGCAAAGCCCTTTAACCGCGCTAAACAGTAAGATACAAATCCCTTTATGTGAGGGGTTCAAAAGTTCAAATGGCTCTGAGCACTATGGGACTTAACATCTATGGTCATCAGTCCCCTAGAACTTAGAACTACTTAAACCTAACTAACCTAAGGACATCACACAACACCCAGTCATCACGAGGCAGAGAAAATCCCTGACCCCGCCGGGAATCGATTCCGGGATATGTGAGGGGTAATCACAGCTGTAATGATACATTTCAATTGATGAAAACCATGACAAACTATTGAAGTTAAAGACCTCACTCTGTCAAGAGCACTGCCAACATTAATTTTAACGAGACATTTGTTGATAGACGTATAATATCGAGGTACGTGAGACGAATATTTCGTTGAAAAGTGTCTACGCCTAAAATAAAAGACAGTTTCAAAAGTGAGGTTAAAATGCGAGGTGAAAGAATGTCAGTGATAAGATTCTCTGATGACATTGTTATCCTCAGTGAAAGCGAAGAAAAATTACGTGATCTGCTGAATTGAATGAACAGTCTAATGAGTACAGAGTATGGCTTGAGAGTATATGGAAGAACCACGAAAGTAATGAGAAGTAGGAGAAATGCGAACTGTGGCAAACTGAACATCAGAATTGGGAATCACGAAGTAAATAAAGTTAAGGAATTCTGCTACCTAGGCAGCAAAATGATCCGTGATGGACGGAGCAAGGGGAACATAAAAAGAAGACTAGTACTGGCAAAAAGGGTATTTCTGGCCAAGAGATGTCTACTAGTGTCAAACATAGTCCTTAATTGTAGGAAGAAATTTCTGGGAATGTACGTTTGGAGCACAGAATTGTACGGTAGTCAACATGGACTGTGGGGAATCCGGAACAGAAGAGAATCGAAGCATTTGAGATGTGGCGCTACGGAAGAATATTGAAAATTAGATGAACTGAAAAGGTAGAGAATGAAGAGGTTACTGAAAAGGTAGAGAATGAAGAGGTTCTCCGCAGAATCGTCGAGGAAAGGAGGATATGGAAAGAAGAAAGTACAGGATGAGTGGACTTCTGTTAAGATACCAGGGAATAACTTCCGTAGTACTAGAGGGAGCTGTAGAGGATAAAAACCATAAAGGAAGACGGATGTTTGAAGACATCTAGCAAATAAGTGAGGAAGTAGGTTGTAATTGCTGCTCTGAGATGAAACGTTTGGCACAGGAAAGGAATTCGTGGCGGGCAGGATCCAACCAGTCAGAAGAGTTAAGAAGAAAAAACACATTATGATTATCTGCAAATGTCCATATACCTGACACGTCAGTCAGAGTTTTACCTGTTGAGTGTTCTGTTATAAGATAGTTCTAATAATGCTTATTGTATCTTCTATTGGTCAACAGTCTGTTACCTGAAGGTGGGACTATAACGTCACGAAACTCTTTGACGCAGTTTTTATCAACTGATTTTTAATCGAAGATCAAGAATGCCTACCGCTACTGACAATTCGTACATTCGTATAACTACAAGTTGGCGTAACTGTGCTCACGTACGAGTTAACAACACGCTTCCACCTGTACATGTGCGAGGCTACATTACCTTCTGCTCTACATCGTTTTGTATAACAATTATGCAAACAGAGAGAGGTGGTTTCACACTTCCGTTTGATTCAGAGTTCCACCGGAGATGATAAAATTAGAGACAGATAACCGGTGGCTAGTTGGAACGTGCTAAAAAACGTACTAAAACTAATGATATTTTATACTCAATACTTTCAAAGCATTTTTATCGCTCGGTGAAATAAAAACATGTTGTGACGCATGTCGTATGGAATTATTGCGCCATATCCGCACACGACTGTGTAATGGCAGCATGCAGATGATCTAGTGTCACAAATTAGTGCTGATGACTGTGCTGACTTTTCCGGCAGATAAATGTTCATATTTTATTTTAAATTCAAAACTAAAGAGGGTTTTGGATCGCTTGTCGTATGTTATCCACGAGAGCAGTCCGGTTTCGGAGATGAGCGGACGTGATCTGGAGGTCCGTTGAACATTCGAAACGAAAGCGCCGGTTAGCCACAGACTAGCAGATGCAGTTGCGAGACTCCTGCTCATTTATTATACAGGGTGTGCATAAAGTCCGGGAACACTTTCAATTATTTATTGCACAAGAACCAAACATTGTGCAGATATCACACATATGTCATTTTTAAGAGAAACCCTGGAACTTTTTTGTCATGTATACCGCCACAACGTAGTTTGGTAATTTGCCGATAGTCAGCTCTAGTGGCGAACATGGCGAGTTTAGGTGTGGAGCGAGCTTTCTGTGTGTTGGAGTTCGACAAAAACAAGTGTGCTACAGCTGTTCAACGGATGTTCAGAACCAAGTACGTTAAGAAACCACTAACAAGGAAGGCTATTTACCACTGGCACAACAAATTCGTTACGACTGGTTGCTTGTGCCCGGCAAAGTGAAGCGGACGTCCCAGTGTGAGCGAAGTGAATGTGGAGCGCGTATGAGAGACATTCATAAGGAGTCCAAAGAAATCGGTGCGTCGTGCGTCACGTGAACTCGAAATGATGCTCCACCTCATTTTCTTCGTGAAGTTGGTGACTACCAGAACGCGGAGCTGCCGCATCGATGGATCGGCCGTGCTACAGAAAGGAACAGCTGTTTCATGAAATGGCCTTCCAGATCACCAGATCTCACTCCGCATGACATTTTTCTGTGGGGACGCAATAAAGATCTGATGTATTTACCGCCTCTACCACGTTACGTAGCAGAGCTCTGGGAGAATACGGGAAGCGACTGCCACAGTCGATGATACCATGCTGGGACGGGTATGGCAAGAATTCGATTACCGTATTAACGTCTGCCGGATCACTCATGGTTCGAATATCGAATATTTGTAACAAAAATAAATTAATTAATTAATAAATAAATAACTTTCAAAATGCAATATGTATGACATCTGCACAATGTTTAGTTCTTGTGCAATAAATATTTGAAAGTGTTCTCGGACTTTATGTACACTCTGTACAAGTGACAACTGACATAGAAATAGCTGCTTACTAAAAACATCACCTTTCATTGGTTTCCTCAGGGACATGGGAGGTACGAAACGGTACATTTCAGAACAGTTTATTTACGAATCTGTTCTAACCCACAGATATTTATTGAAGAATTTCCTTTTGTTTTAAGGACAAAAACTCTTTAGTAAGCAGCATAAGACCTGAAATTTTGCAAAAAAACGCCATATATCTGTTACAGCTAAAGACCGAAATCGCCCAAAGAGGAAACTGGCCGGCCAAGTCGCGAAGTGGGGAATGTCGCTTTAAATTGGCCGGCCAATGTCGATCGTTTCCTGATTTCGCGATTCGGACGGCCAGTTCGCGAAGTGGCTGGGACCCGTCGACCAAACACCGAAGAAAGAAGCACAGCAGGTTTGATTGAACAATTTCAAATTTTATGAGTCAGGAAACGGCCAACATCGCTGTAAATTGACCGGCCGATGACCAATCTTTTCTCGAGTTCGGGATCTGGCCGGCGAGTTTGCGAAGTGACGCAGACGGATCGGCCAGAATCGGAAGAAAATTAAATACACGATGAGTATGTATAATCTCATTTATAAAAAATATAAACTTTACATAATGTATTCACTTTATAAACTCTTTTTAATACAACTGGTATCCACTTATAACAAGTTAAGCTTTTATGACATTTGGAATTAGACAATATTTTCTTATTTCTTAATTTTCAGGGATTTGTGGCACATTTAGTAGAGCAGTTGCATCGATTGTATCCTTGGCCACAGATCAGTGACTATAAAGGCGATAAGGTTCGTAACGATGTTTTTTTCTTTGGCTACCTATTCCAGCGTGAGCAATTTCTTGCAGAATAGAGAACTCGTTTCTGGAATATAGTTGGTTGAGAGCACCGTGTTCTGTTCTCAGCTTTCTATAGAAATTGCCTTCGACGTTCATGACAAAAGCAAGAACTCTTCTAGGATCTCCGCGACCTGTGTCAACATCTGGAATATTGTGTCCAACCTTTGAAGGTGGGAATTTTGCATCTGAATTTTTAAGCATCTTTGCACCTTGTGCTTGCAAATTGTCGTGAGCTCCTGCTCTCTTCTTCCTGATTTTCTTGTTTGTTATAACAGTTTACAAATAATTTTCCCTCCATATCCTTCCTCTGCATCATTACCTCTACCACAAATTGCATACACATCATTGTCGCAGGATATACAACATTGAGCTGCACTACACCCTTCTCCACAAACCACACAGAATATTTTTAATTTGTTATTGTCAGGTAACTGGTCTCGACTTTCCGATGGTTCGACCTCCACGCCGGCACTTTCATTTTTGGGAGTCGTCCCTACATTTATAGCATTCTCCATTTCTTGTTCGACTTTCTCAAGGTCTGCCTCTGTCATTACGTTATCAATAATTCCTTTAGGCCGATCTCAAGTACTCGGCTTCAATTTTGCTTTATAGCCGAACACTGCTTCTTATGGTGACTGCTGCATTCCTTGATATAAAAACGGTTTTTCATGAACTCGTTGAATCGAAGACTCCCAGCCCAATGTGCTGAGTTATTTGTCTGCATCCATGTCAGTATCATTTTTTGTATATCCTGATTGGCCCGTTAGATGGTAGCCGGCCGCGGTGGTCTAGCGGTTCTAGGCGCTCAGTCCGGAGCCGCGCGACTGCTACGGTCGCAGGTTCGAATCCTGCCTCGGGCATGGATGTGTGTAATGTTCTTAGGTTAGTCAGGTTTAAGTAGTTCTAAGTTCTAGGGGACTGATGACCACAGATGTTAAGTCCCATAGTGCTCAGAGCCATTTGAACCATTTTTGAACCGTTAGATGGTACCTTGGCTTTGGCTATGTCTGGGTTTTCCATGTATCAGTTTCAGTTTAGGTCACACGTTATTTAACTCATTTATAACTTTGTTTGAAAACTCTCTGCGATTGTCTGACTGCAGCACACTTGGAGCACCTATAGTGGTAAAGAAATCAAGCAAATGGTAATCATCTTCTTCCACTCATTTGCTTTTTAGGGGTCACTATAACAAAAACTTGGTTAAGTGGTCTTGTTAATTGAGAATGAACTTGTACTCTCCGTCAGGGCTACTTTGCATGTCTATCAGATCTACTTGGCATCTGGAATTAACTTCTTTAAATATTAGAGATTTTCTTGGATTAGATTGTTTAGTCTGACAAGGTTTGCATAAGCGAAGATAATAACCTCTTTGGGGCCTTTTTGTACTTAAAATGCAGTTCCCCTTCCATCCGTGTGCAAGATTCATGTCCTATTTTGAAGTGCAGTATTTCGAACAGTTCTTCTGTATGGACATAGTACAAAATAGAGCTGTAGTCTTCTGTTACTGCTGCAAGAAATGTTTTCCTCTCAACTTCAATAACGTCATATTTTTTAGTCGACTATAGTCGAGACTCTCTTTTCTCCTCTTTGCTTTGGCTTGTTTAACGTCCTTTATAAAAGAACAGTATCTATCTCTTGTGATTATTACGCTTTAATTTGCTTTTTATTGCAGCAGCGTTCTCTAATGTCCAGAAATCTGCTTTTCATAGCAAATGTCGTTTCCGCATTTGCAGGTATGCCACCTTCATCGTGAGTATATTTCCCGTGGGAAGTAGCTACAGGTTAACCTACGAAAGAGTGATACGAACAACTGAAATGGAATGTCATTACAAGTGATCAGCCAGTGCCCTACTACCAAATAATTAGTACCGGCATGTTCGATTACTGATTTAGCGCACGTTCATTAATTACGTGAGTTCATAACGGAGGAAATTAGTCCTGCAAACCCTCGCCATTTCTCATTTAAAGGGGAAGGTCAATTAAAATCTCGCGTTAACTTTTTATTTCAGAAAACCCCTTTATTATAAAAGATGACATTTTGTTTTATAAAAGTAAACCCGAACATAGACACTATTAAAGTACGCACCGGTCTTTATGTAGGCTGTGATCTGAACTGAACGCGTTATACGTATATCTGCCCGGGATTCCCTTGTCTCAAAAGCGTGCCGCACAAGTACCAGATTTCTTTTTGGAAGTTCCTTCCCAGAGCGACCGAATTCACGCATGTCATTTGAGAAAGAGTCGTGATAATCTGTAGCTCACAGATGTGTGTCATTGTGTTTAAAACGCATTTGTACCAAAAGTTTTATAATGTGTGTGTTAACTGGACTACTGACAAGTCGAAAAAAACGTCCCAGTGCCTTTAAGATTTTGCGAAAGGAAGCTAAGCTCAAGTTCACTGACAGGAATTCTCTTAGTGATCGTATAGATTTAGAAATTGAGGAAGCACGCAGCGATAAAGCTCGGAAGACGGCACAAACTATGTTGTCTTTCATGTAAATAGTAAGGTTCAATGACATTAGTCTATATCAATAAAAGATCAGTTTTTCAGCGACCTGTTGAAATAGGCCTACTATTTACAGGAATCTTTGTGTTGGTCTGTCCAACGGTTACAAACATGAGTACTAGGGTCTACTCAGGGTTGGTGTGTTTAAACCAAGGTTTTTTGACGTCTTAAAAAAGTGTTCAATACAGCTGGTCTATAAAAAAATGTTTTTACTGAAGTGTTTTTAATCATTGTTTCAAACAAGTAAAAATCTTTTCAGTTTATATGCATGTTCTAACGTTTGTTAGTAGTGTTTTATAGATACAATACAGGAAGCACACGAATTCCGATGGAGTGAGTGAGGAATTAGGGAAGATGATATCGCCCTTAGTTTGTATCTAGTTACTTGAAGAAATTTCCAAAAACTACGATCGTAGAGAGCGGTTTGTCAACTGTTAATATAATCAATTTAATTAAACCTAAAAATAATGTAGTTATTGTTTTCTCGTCCGCTTTCACAGAAAAAAGGCAATACATTAAATACAAGCTTTAAGTAGGTTTAGTAGATATATTTTCTAAGCTGGAGCAAAGAAAAAAAAATCAGGCAAACAATGAAGCTACTCACGTCATTAACTGACTTTCCCTTACCACATATGAAAGATGCACAAATACCACAAAAAACAGAAAAAGTAACAGTACTCACTATCAATCCAATTTGTCAGAAAAAATAACCACAGAGGCAGGAACTTTTCCGAAAAGCAGCAGCTACCAGAAAGTGAGATAAGTGAGATAAGTGGTGCCTATCGCACTTGTTGCCTCATCACAGTACGCAGTGTGATTTGGCCAGGGACTTCACGACGTATGTGCAGCCACATGCCGTTTTGGCCAGGAATCTCCGGGCAATTCGGGAAATGGCTGGCCGAACTCGGATATACGCCTATTCTTTCAAGTAATCGGACTTTGGCCAATACTCTCAGCCAAAGTGCGAAACAGCCGGCCAATTCACGATATGGCCGGTCTTCGGGCTTTGGCCGTCACATATGTACTCAAGATGAAATTTTGTTCACTCCACTTCTAGTCAAATCAGTGAATGTGGAAAGTAGGAAACTTCTATGGAATGTAATACCTATATAAGGTGCCAAAAGAGCCACCAAACCATAGCAAAAGTTATTACATTTATGAAAATATTCGTGTGTTAGTAAGAGGTGTGAAGTGTAAAATGTGCGAATCATTAGCCCCCATGCAAAATTGGTACATTGCAAGGAAAGTGCCTATTATAATAAGAACAGACAACACAGAAATATACGCTTCTCAAGCATAAAATATGTGCTTTCAGACTAGTAACCTGCAGTCATACGCATATTCGATAGTATTTCTTCATGAATAAGGTGTAGCTTATGACAGTGACATTCGGCTGTTTTTACTTTTATACATGGTAATTCATGCCTTCTGATAATTCACAAGTACTTGGAAAGCAAAATTATAATAACTATATCGTTAATTAAGTAGGAAAATAATTAAAAATAACGGCTGGCTTTCTCGCCGCAAGGGGCGCTAGTGTGGTTCCAGCTGTCAGACACAACAACTTTCACAGCAGTGAGTGCTATGGCTGTATTTATGTTAGACCAGTAGTCGTCAAAATGCGGCCAGGAGGCCTATTGCCACCCGAATCAGGTTCTCGTGCGGCCTGCGGTTGTCGGTCGCATTCTATGGTAACAGCCGGCTAAGACTAACAGCCGAATCCATAAACGTCAAAAAACACTAAGAACTTAAAGAGTGTCGTATTCTTCTTCATTAACAAACAAAAATAGTTACAGAAACAGCAGTATTTTAAGAAGTGCTTAATGTTAGTTCAAGTTGGTGAAATCGGCTATGAGTTAAGTAAAGTTGACCATTTACCTCAGCGGAACGGTGCTAAGTGGTGCTGCTATTGTGGGGTTAGACTATGTGATGTTCAAACGTGTGTGAAATCTTATGGGACTTAACTGCTAAGGTCATCAGTCCCTAAGCTACACACTACTTAACCTAAAGTATCCTAAGGACAAACACACACACCCATGCCCGAGAGAGGACTCGAACCTCCGCCGGGACCAGCCGCACAGTCCATAACTGCAGCGCCTAAGACCGTTCGGCTAATCCCGCGCGGCAAACTGTGTGAGAGGGAGAATATTTTGTTGCTTGCCTTATGAATTTCAAATAGGACGCAAGGTGTCAGTATTTTTCTCCTCAAAAGGAGCATTTCCCTCCAATATTACTTTATTAAGTAACTACAAAAAGATATCAAATAGGTTCTGATGCGTTATCGGATTATTTGTGTGACTGACATCGCCAAGTACACTTAGTTTAATTCGTATTGTTTGTACATGTTGGCTGGTGTAATAGCTCAGTGTAAGAAAGAAAGGGAGAGTATTCTTATACCAAGCTGTTTTCTTTCAGGGATGCTCTTGAGAAGCACTTGATACGTGTAACCATGGGAAGGACCAGCATACGGCGGCAGACGTCATTGTAGAGTTCGACGGTGAATAGCGGTAGCAGCTAAGGAGTCGCGAACCCTGAGACGTGGTGGCGTCTGGCGCCTGGCAGACGCGACCGTAGACAACACAGCGGTTTCCGCACGGCTTGAGAACCGCCATCACGACGCTGCCAGCTGTTAATTTGTTGAGCACGTAGGATTGGCGCGGTCGCGTGGAATGTGTAGCCAACTTGACGCTGACTAGTAGGTTCACATTTCGTCGATGAAATAGGGAGATATTCCAGAAGCGTGAATACCAAATCCAAACTCCAATTCGGAAACTGGTCAGCGTATAGAAGAAAGCGGCTTCCAGAAATACGATCCGCCACCCTCGATTAAAGGGTATGGGAAAAGAGACTTTGTAGATTAAACGCAGTAAAGAAACGTGGACAGTCCGCCATCTGCCGTCTTCCGATCATATCGGACGCGCCCTGTGCAGACGACGGAGAAACGTCCTGTCTTGTGCTCTTTTGAAGTAGATAGCTGTCAGAACACTACATGCTGCTATACTTGGACATTATCTGAGCCTCGCGGAGTGGCCGCGCGGTTTAGGGCGCCATGGCACGGACTGCACGGCCCTTCCCGCCGGAGGTTCCAGTCCTCCCTCGAGCATGTGTGTGTGACTGTGTGTTGTTCTTAGCATAAGTTAGTTTAAGTAGTGTGTAAGACTAGGGACCGATGACTTCAGCAGTTTGGTCCCTTAGGAATTCACACACACTTGAAAAATTTTTGATATTATCTGAACTTCGCCCTAAGGCTGGGAGTTGGTGTCTACCTCTGCAAACAGTGATACAGAGCACTTCATCTGGTGTACAGAGAAATTATATGGAAGTATTCGTTTAGCAGTATTCTGACCGCAGTCAGCCGTCCAAAATTTGCGAGGGAGCGAAGTGGCGCAATGGTAAGCACACTGGACTCACATTCGGGAAGACGACGGTTCAAACCCGCGACCGACCATCCTGATTTAGGTTTACCCTGATTTCCCTAAATCGCTTCAGGCAAATTCCGGGATAGGTCCCTCGAAAGGGCACGGCCGACTTCTTTCCCCACCCTTCCTTAATCCGATGGGACCGATGACCTCGCTGTTTGGTCCCTTCCCTCAAACAAACCAACCAAGGTTTTGGAGCCATATTCTAAATATCTGACACGCTTCAGTAATGCTGTTGGCACCGACCCCTTCGAGAAGCAGCGCTCTGTATTGCCGCATTTCTACGATTACTGTGATATACATACATCAAAAAAGTTTTGCATCACTACGGTTGCGACAGTTCCGGAATCTGTACAGAAAATTGGAAAAGAGATCAACATAGACAGCATTCCCGCCCTCTTTATTGCACATGAAAACCACACATTGCATAATGTACCACCATGCAGCGAGACCTTCGGAGATGGTGGTCCAGATTGCTGTACACACCGCTACCTCTAATCCGAGTAGCACGTCCTCTTGCACTGATGCATGACTGTATTCGTCGTGGCATACTATCCACAAGTTCATCAAGGCACTGTTTGGCCAGATTGTCCCACTCCTCAACTGCGATTCGGCGTAGATCCCTCAGAGTAGTTACTAGGTCACGTCGTCCATAAACAGCCCTTTTCAATCTATCTCAGGAATGTCCGATAGGGTTCATGTCTGGAGAACATGCTGGCCACTCTAGTCAAGCGATATCGTTATCCTGAAGGAAGTCATTCACAAGATGTGCACGATGAGTGCGCGAATTGTCGTCCATGAAGAAGAATGCTTCGCCAATATGCTGCCGATATGGTAACACAATCGGTCGGAAGATGGCATTCACGTACCGTACAGCCGTTACACCTTCCATAACGACTAGCGGCGTATGTCGGCCCCACATAATGCTACCCCAAAACAGCAGGGAACCTCCTCCTTGCTGCACTCGCTGGACAGTGTGGCTAAGGCGTTCAGCATGACCGGGATGCCTCCAATCACTTCTTCGACTATTGTCTGGTTGAAGGCATATGCGACACTCATCGGTGAAGAGAACGTGATGCCAGTCCTGAGCGGTCCATTCGGCATGTTGTTGGGCCCGTCTGTGCCGCGCTGCATGGTGTCGTGTTTGCGAAGATGGACCTCGCCATGGACGTCGGCAGTGAAGTTGCGCATCACGCAGGATATTGTGCACAGTCTGAGTCATAACACGACTTCCTTTGGCTGCACGAAAAGCATTATTCAACACGGTGGCGTTGCTGTTAGTATTCCTCCGAGCCATAATCCGTAGGTAGCGGTCACCACTGCAGTAGTAGTCCGTGGATGGCCTGAGCGAAGCATGTAATCGACAATTCCTCTCTCATTGTATCTTCTCCATGTCCGAAAAACATCGCTTTGGTTCACTCCGAGACACCTGGACAGTTTCCTACTTGAGAGCCCTTCCTGGTACAAAGTAACAACGCGGACGCGATCGAACTGCGGTATTGACCGTCTAAGCATGGTTAAACTATAGACAACAGGAGCAGTGTACCTCCTTCCTGGTGGAATGACTGGTACTGATCGGCTGTTGGACCCCCTCCGTCTAATAGGTGCTGCTCATCCACGGTTGTTTACATCTTTGGGAGGGTTTAGTGACATCTCCGAACAGCCAAAGGGACTGTGTCTGTGATACAATATCCACAGTCAACGTCTACCTTCTGGAGTTCTGGGAACCGGTGTGATGCAAAACTTTTTTTAATGTGTGTAGCTTATACTCTGGCATTGTAGTGACGTAATGATAAATTGCTGAGATCACGAGTACTACTCTTTCTGCAGTGAGACTTCAATTGCTTGTTGGGGTAGGAATTTCTACTGATATTTCGTACACTGATGATGTCAGTCATTCCGTGTGCTTTAGCAGATCGCGTGCATTAGACAGGGCAGTGCTAAGAGGTGAAGGGCCAGTACCAATACAGGGAAGATCTGTACTCTACATTATTTCTGAGAATATTAATTTTGTCACTGATTTCAATATCCATGGGCTCATTTAAATGTGATGAAGATAACTGAACTTGTTCTTTCGTTTGTAGTAATTTATCCTGATCATTTAATTTATTTGTGTTTGGTTTAGTTAATCAAACTGACCTTCAGTTTGAAGCGGACAGACAACTTGTCTTCACATCCCGAGTAACTAATTGTCCGCAGGATAATTCTAGGAAATGGTTGGGCGAAGCATAGGCGACTTGCTAAATTAATCTAAATAAGATTAACGAGTTCTTACTGGAGGTACATATAAGTGTCAGGACACCCATCACATTGCATTTAAAAATGCGTTGCGTTAAATAAATCACTTGTAGTACCAATGGCCAGTCCTCGCCCTCACTCAACCGGAGTGAACGTTACAAGAAGTAACGTGGATGCCTTAATGCGCATTATAGAGACGAAAATATTCAAATGCAGTACATACTTGTGGTACGAAATATGAAATTAAATTAAGGCTGTTGTAATGCAATACAATCTGTAGTAGGAAAATGACGTTCAAAACATTCATTGAACATTGGTCATAATGTCTCGTGTTTCATAATGCAATATAAATGCAAGGTTACCAATTAATAAAAAGATGGGAACACATGCGACCTGTGGTCAGTATCAGCTGTTGGAAAAAATGTTTGATGCGCACTGTGCTAGACTGTGGCGACACCGTGGCACCTGCTTCGTCCGCTGGCCGTTGCCCTTTTTCGGCGGTCGTTCAGCAGCTGCGCACCCGATAGTGGGATCCGTGACGTCACAACTCCCACCGCCGTCCACCTCTGCTCGCGCTCTGCCTTATTCATTCAGAAGACCTCGAGCGGTCGAGAATTCTGCACTTTTTCTCTGAAACTTCTTCACGGCCGCCTCCAGTTGCCTGAAGGAAAATTACTTTGCTAACGTGTTCAGCTCATTACTCGAGTACGGTTTCGTTCGTGCAAAGGGTTGCACTCTATAGCAGTCGATTAGAACTAGTCCCTGAATGTTTACCACGAGCATGCACTATAGCAGACCGAGTAAAACAATTTCATATTAGAGCACAAATTTCTTAATGTTGTAATCCCAAATGATATGCTCTGTAGCGAGATTTTTCTGCGTCAGATCCATAAGAGGACCAGTAAGTTCATATCCTTACAAGGGCCGTCATTTCACTTTTCTATAAAAACAATAAGAAAACATTTTATGTAAAAATCGATTTGTTGTTCCTCAAAACATTCGCCTTTAAAATTTATACGTTCTCCTGAAAACATTTTTCCCACTCTTATGTTTGTTCTTAAAAAGAAAAATTTTAGGTAGGATTTAATATTTTGTGAGGTGTCCTCACGTATTTTGTGTGACATTAATATAAACGATAAATCAAGCGAATACTGGCAATGACACATTTATGGAATGTTTTTCTCTGTCAAACAATTGGTTGCTCTGTTCATGACAGCTGCCATTGTTGTGATAAAGAGTGATGCATTGTATATGATGCTTTTCGTGATTTCATTGACAACTTGTGCCAAACAAATTGTTGTATGACATTCACCAGTATTCATTGTTCGACAGTCCAAAGTAATGTTCGCTACAATGTTCGTAACATGTCCAGTCTAATGAAAAAGCCAAGCCACCCTCACGTTAAATTCCCATATTTTCACAACATTTATCTTTTAACGCTCAGTTTCTAGACTATCAGCATTCTGACGATAACCACCGATACATCTGAAAACAACAGTAACGTCAAATTCAATAGCGCCATCTACATCTACGTCACTGTTATGTAACTCACACCTAAGTGCACAGTCAATACTCTAGTAAAGGACGAACAAGCGTAGTGTCAGCAGTCTCTTCAGTAGACCTGTTGCTTCTTCCAAGTGCTCTGCCAACAAAACGCAGTCTTCGGTTTGCCTTATATATTATATGTGTGAAATCTTATGGGACTTAACTGTAAGGTCATCAGTCCCTAAGCTTACACACTACTTACCTAAATTATCCTAAGGACAAACACACACGCACCCATGCCCGAGGGAGGGCTCGAACCTCCGTCGGGACCAGCTGTACAGTCCATGACTGCAGCGCCTAAGACCGCTCGGCTAATCCCGCGCTGCTCGGTTTGCCTTCCTCATAACATTATCTGCGGCATCGTTCCTCTTTAAGTTTTCGTAATTCCAATTTCTGTACATTTAGTAGAGTTAACAACATTAAAATTTGGGAGATTTACTGTATGTGGATGACCTCACACTTTTCTTTATTCTGGGACAATTGATGCTTTTGATATCAACAGAAATCGCTCCTAAGTCATTTTGAAATTGGCTTCGATCTTCCGATGATGATTTAACAATACGGTAAATGGCAGCACCGTCTAGGGAAGGTTTTGTAAAAATGAAATGGGGACCTCGTCTAAAATACATTGTCAGGTGGACTAGCCAACTCTACAGGTATTGAGAATGTTTGCCACAGGAAGGTACTGCACCATAAAATTAAAGCATCTTTCGAAAGTGTGGTGTCACCGCCAGACACCACACTTGCTAGATGGTAGCCTTTAAATCGGCCGCGGTCCGGTAGTATACGTCGGACCCTCGTGTCGCCACTGTCAGTGATTGCAGACCGAGCGCCGCCACACGGCAGGTCTAGAGAGGGACTTCCGAGCACTTGCCCCAGTTGTACAGACAACTTTGCTAGCGATGGTTCACTGACAAATTACGCTCTCATTTGCCGAGACGATAGTTAGCATAGCCCTCAGCTACGTCATTTGCTACGACCTAGCAAGGCGCCATTATCATTTGCTATTTATCTTGTGATGCATGTACCGTCAGACCGATGTTTACCAATTATGGATTAAAGTTAAGTATTCCAGAAGCTACGTACTTTTTTTACTAGACTCAACTCCTTTAACTGTTCCAGACCTCACGCCAGCCTGCGTGAGCTTAAACGCGTGCCTTTCGGCTTCCTCTCCTAGTGGCTTGGCTGTCTTGCCAAGTCACAACAGAAAGAATCCAGGGAACAGCTCTACCATGTTTATATTAAAGACAGTTAACCCTACATAGATACTGCTCCCTAAATCAAAGCAATGCGAATCACTCTTGAACGGCAGCAGCAACAGAGATTTCTGCACGCTTACGTAGACCAAATATTTCCTAATAGTAGTGCAAAATTATATGAAGTGAAACAATTAGCTACATGTAAATCGAGAGGTACATTTATGTTCTTTGTATAAATACTGACGCGATTCTGAGGAACACCGAAGTATGGTATTTTATAACGCTAGTGCGACTTGGAATTTCCCTATATTACGCATATTAGTAAGTATTGATTCTTAGATTTCCCATACCTAATGCACTATATTTCTGATGGTTTCGGAGTATAGCGGCATTTATAGAGTTATCGTTATTGAAAGCATCGAATAATTGTTTCTTAAATTATTTATTTATCTTGTGTAAAGTGTCGTTGTCAACCGTAAGATACGTATACAAATTTGCAAAACGCTACGTGTAACTATATGAGCCAGTTTAAGTGAAGAGGTATTATAGCGTACAGATAGGTTTTGTATGACGCTCAGCTAATCCCGTTTTATTAATAATGATTTTTTTCTCTTCGTCAGTCAGCCGTCTAGAGACCACAACAACCTTACAACCATTAAGACATCTGTTATCAGTTTTTTTCCACCATATCGCTGAATCTTAGTGATGTGAAATCATCACTCTTATCACTGACTGACACCATTATCCTTGGAAGTGGTGTCATTATCTTTATCAGTGGGAAGCAATGCCCCTCTCCCACCCTCCACTGCTTATCTACAGACAATATTATTGCAATATTAAAAATCAACAACAGAGGAAATAAAGCAATTGTGGTAGTGGAAAATTAATTAACACCTCCCCTTCCCCTGTTACCAACCAATCACAGGACAGTACTCCTTATCTCCAGCCAGTCACAATACTGTATTAAAAGTCCAAGTTGGTGGAAACAGACCAAGTGAGTGCTTTATTTACCACGCCAATTCTCTGTGTCTCCAGCTAGTCAGAACATATTATTAAAATTATGTTGAAAATTGTGTTAAATTACATTATTTCTTACATACACTTCAAGTCATGTTCCCTTCCCTGCCCTTATATCCAGTATATCATATCGCAGTATTAAAAAAGTCAAGAGATGATCTAAACATACAAATTGAGTGACCCTTCGTGTTTCTCCACTCAATCAGACCTAGTATTAAAAATGGCACCAGGCATGTAGGAAAAAATACGTAACCTCCACATGAAAATCTCATTGTTTCCTTGAAAGTAAAAGATATTTGACTTGAAATTTTCATTATTTCTTTGAATGTCACAGATATTCATGATCTCCAGCATTAAAAAAATGGTTTTAAGTAACGTGGCGTATGTACATACAAAATGTATGCTTTATAACTCCACCTCACTTTTTTCAGTGCAGTGTTAAAAAAATTCAAGTTAATGGAAATAGACCAGTTGAGTGTTTTATAGCCATACTCCTTCTAGTAAATACCCAACACTAAATGGAAAATGGTACACAGTAAGTGGTAAATGCTAAATGGTGACCAGTAAATGCTAAATGGTAAATGCTAAATACTGCCAAATAGCAAACACTAAATGGTAAATGCTAAACAGTAAATACTAACACTAAATGCTTGATGGTAAATGCTAAGCGTCTCTTGCTAAATGCTAATTGGTAAATACGAAACACTAAATAGTCAACGCTAAATGATACATGCTAAATGGTAATCACTAAGCAGTAAATGCTAAATGCTTAGCAGTAAACCAGAGTGGAAAAATATAAATGGTAAACACTAAATTTTAAAAGTTAAATGGTAAATACTAAATGGCAAATGCCTAATGCCTAATGCATAATGTCTATTAATTACTGACTGTCACTGATCACTGGCCATCTTTGAGCACTGGCAATTACTGTCACTGACTATGAGTAATCACTACTACTAGGCTGTATCAACCTACTTTAACTGTGTCAAGTTCCCCCAGGAGTGTATCAAATGACCCTCTCAAATTGTATCAGTTGATCCCTAAAGTGTATCAACTTACTCCAAAACTGTAAATCTTGCCCTCAAAGTGTATCATATTATCCCAAAACGTATCAAATTATCCTAAAAACTGTATCAACCTGTTCCAGTAGCTGGGTGTAGAAGACTGCATAAGGCCTTATGGTGCCTACACCTAATGTCTACTGCCTAAAGTGTAACACCTCTAGGCAACAACATTATAATCAACTACAGAATGACAACTGTTCCCCCTCGCCCTCCAGTAACTGCTGTCCATCTCATGACAGAACACTACTTAAGATGCAGTAGCACCTGATGCTTAACAGCTAATGCATTAGTAACTAGAGCTAAATGTCATCTATAGCAAACCAACAGTAGTTGGAATAGCGATTTTAGATATTTCGAAAATTCTCAACAAACTTTGTGAAACTGTGCTACAAAGACACTGATAACCTCATACACCACATCAAACTACCAGTGTCTATGAAGACATCTGTAGCATGTGCATATGAGGTTCAATATTTTGGGACTCCCAGAGAATAACAAATATGATATTCCGCTGCTGAATAAAAAGTGGTTGGTTTGATGATAGATGAACTGAGTGCAGAACCTTTGGAAAAATGTATGCACTTTAAATCGAGTATTAGTGCGTAATACACAGAGAAAAATGTGTGAAACAATCGTCTACAAATAGGCTCACCATTGACGCTTACAAGCATTGCATCTTAGAATCAAAAGTGAAAACAACTGAGCAGTTTGTCATTCACACAAAGAAGCATATTATTTAGACTATTAAACAACTTAAACTCTCTTTGTCTGCTCAGAATGACAAACGATATATATTTCCAGGTGAGGTAATTGCACTGGCATGAGGACATTACTACTTCAAAAATGATGACTGTGAAGAACTGATCAGCTTTGTCGAAAAAATGTTGTAATAATGTAAATACTTGAAATAATGATAAATAAATACTTGGAAGATGCTGTTTGCACATAATGTTAGTTCCTGATTGGTTTTACTGAAAAATGTAAATGCTTACAAAATGTATAAATAAAGTCAATACCTGAAAAAATCATGACTACATATAACAAACATACTAAAACATGTAGTATAAATATTATAAAATATGTAAACAGTGGAACAGTATAAAAATACTCTATGAGGAAAGTAAATGGTTTTGCACAAAATTTTGTATTTAGGATATTTTTGGTGTTTATGTTTTCTAGCTCCATACTTTGTTTCTTTCACATAACAGTAGAGAATGTGCATCTCCTCTCAGCTGTACCATATCTTATATGAAGATAGCTGAGACACTCAGAGATAACTCCATCTGTACTGGCCTGCTTTCTCTGCACTGGCCTTTTCTATCTTTCACAGCAGCAAATGTACTTTGTACTAACATGTGTATCCTACATGTATCTGTGAATGACTGACAGAAGCTCGAGAGATGGACTATTTATACTTTTTCGTAAAAATTTACGAAAGATGGCAATTAATAATGAGACAAATGTGTGTGTGTGAGTGTGTGTGTGTGTGTGTGAGAGAGAGAGAGAGAGAGAGAGAGAGAGCGAATGATTTCTTTGAATCAGAGGAACCACATGTGTGCACAGTCTTTTTGATATATAATATGTAGAGAGAGAAAAAAAATATTTTGATTGAAATGGGTGTTTAAGAAGTATAGTATGTGATGCAAGAAATACAGAGAGATTGCATGTTTGTAAGGAACAGAGAATTTGCCATATAGGGACGTTATTTTGATATTAATGCACAAAATAATGAGTTTTCAAGTGGCATATCTTGGACTTTCGAGGAATTAATAAATATTTTTGACTTTCAACTTGAGGGTTCGTAATTTTTGCTGCATTATGGCGCTGTTTCTACAATTCGTTTAAATATTACAGTTTGACTGCTCGTACAAAAGAGGAGGGGCAACAAGCAATTAGTCAGTTTACACTATCTCTTGCATTTTCTTTTAATACTGCACTGCAATTTGCTGGGGATGAGTAGGGTGAAAGGCCCGACTCGATGTGTACATCACAGTGTGATTTGACACATTATAATGATACACTCTTATTGGTTGGAAATGGAGAGGACATGGACTGTTAAGCAAATTTGACACAACACACTGCTTGGTTAGAGATGAGAGAAAGGAGTGTGTGGTATGAAGCACCCAACTGATCTTTTTCCATTATCTTGAATGTTTAATACTGCACTATGACTGGCTGAAGATAGGGAGGAGGGTACGGTCTTTAATTTCCCAGTCTCTTTCGTAATATTACACTCTGATTGGATGCAAAAAAGATGACCTGGAAGGGATAAAAAGCAGACATTTGGTCTGCTTCCATCATCTCCTGTATTTTTTTCACTACTGCGCTACGATCTGCTGGAAATATTGTGGAGAAAGAGCTTGAGATTTTATGTGTGCATCAGAAATAACATATTTGGCGATAGGTCTAGACATTATTTTAATACTATGCCCTGGTTGTTTGAAGACAGAGAGGATGAAAATTGTATATAAATCACACACATGGTCTGTTTCCACCATATAGGAATACCAATACAGTGTTACAACTAGCTAAAGGTAAGGAGCATTGTGCTATGGTTGGTTAGTCAAAGGAGATGGCTGGAGTTAATTAATTTTCCACTAATACAATGGTGTTATTTCTGCTTTCTTGTATTTTTAATGCTGCTCTAAGATTGCCTGGAGATAAAGCGGTGAAGGGAGGGGGAAAGGCCCATGACTTACAACTGGTATGGATGGTGGCATCACTGATACGGATGATGACCTCATTGATAAGAGTGATCTCATCACTGCCCTTCCCCTGCATGGAGGCAGCCGCAATGGAAAGGTCAACGTAAATCTGAGTCGAAATAGCCCTGATTATATCACATTACAGGAACAAATACCATGTAACCTCTGTCTTTGAAAACAGGCACGAATCTTCAAATGTATGTGAATTACAAGTACTTAACAGAAATCATTCATAGCTTAATAGACACGTATTCTTCATGAATCTATTCAAGCTCTTTTAGACTACTCAAGAGCCAGGAATCTGCGAATATCAGCCGTATGCGCATCAGCTGCAGGGGATTCCATCTCAACCTAAGAATACAAAGCAACTCAGCTCAAGGGGAGTTTCTTGTGTTTCTCGCGAGAAGAATACATGAGATGATGACTGGATTCTGCACAGTTCAATAAGTGTAATCTGTATGGCATCTTAAGTGCCTTGCATGGTCTGCGAACGTTTCAGACATTCCTGGAAAACGGGGCCACGTTCACTCCCCTGAAAAATCGTATTTCTGGGAGGCATCTGGTAAAGTTAAAATTTCTAGACAGAGTGTCAGAGAAGAATGCATTAAAGAGCATGGCTTTTAATATGTGAATATGATTCTTCAGTTTCTCCTACCATATTCATTGATTGAACAGTCTACAGATGTACAATGGCTGGAGGGCACCTAAGTTGGCCGTGCATCCCCAGTGTTCTTCATGGTGGTTATGTGTCTGATAGCAAAACACTATGGACTGTATAAACTGTCAGTACACCATAAACTGTTTGAATTTGTAAATGGTTTAATAATGCCACTTACTATAACAAGACAACTGGCTACAACAAAATGACATCAATACCTATGGAGCAGGGAGGTGCATGTACCTTGCATTGGCAGTTCAGACGATGACGTTGGGGAGGAGATGGTGTGTTGATCCAGAGTGTGCATCCTGGCTGTGCCTGCGCTACAGAGATGGTTGCTGATGCCACAACCCTCAGTCAATTGTCGGAGGTAGACTAGCCTCTAGATGCCAGAGCAGAGCTGGTGAGGAGGTAAGGGCAGTAGCGGCTGCGGCTGCTCGCACAGCAGTGACTTTCCGTGCAGTGACGAATTCCCATCTTATATGGCGTAGCATGCTATGCAGGATACTGTCTTGGTGACTGTTGTTTCTTCACCGCTCCCAATACCTGCACCACTACATATTGCATGGATAGTGGTTCTGTAGAGAAGGAAAAAGAAGAAGTACACACACATTATAAACTCACCTGCTGCTGCAAGGAAAGATTATTCGTATACCTATCTCGCCCTGGGTCTGTGAGATATCCCTCAGCTCATCTGGCATCTCCTCACAGCGACACAGCTCCCTCCCTATCTCCTCCAGCCATCGACTGAGGTCGCCAAAACTACCTACAACAACAGCACATTGATTTTTGAAATAAGTATGTATATATAAAAAGCAAGCATATTTTATTTTTCGACTATCATTTATGTGATAACTGATTAGGGTTTCTACCCTCCCTCCTCCTGTTAATCTAAATCGTCTGCAATAACAACAAAGAACATGCCTGCAACATCATATTATGTATACAATGAAATTTGATTCAACATAAGTATAATATGTCCAACAGCAACATATTACATATACACACAGCACTATGATGAAGAAAAAAATATATATTTACGATGATGCTGTTGCTGCTGCTGCTGCTGCCACAGCTGTATCTCAGCTTCCAACTGATCCACGATTTGGTGGATGTATGCTGAAACAACAAGAAATGTGCTGAACACAGACATCTTAACAAATGTTACGAAATCTGAAGAAATGCTATGGAACCTACGAAATCCAAACATACAGTGATCTGATACTACAACACTTTTTTAGCTTCGAATCTGAACACACAGGAGTTTGATGCTATAACTTTTTTTTTACAAAAATTTACTCTACAAAATCCTAGCTGATTCTATGAAACCTAAATCTGAGCAAATGCTATGATACCGAAATCTGAATGCAGAGCATTCTGATACTAGGAAACGTTTCTTTACAAAAATATAAAAATATGCAGAGTAAAATCCGATCTCATGCTATGAAATCAAATATGTGCTTACCTGGTAATTCTCCTTGCCTCGAGTGTTTGGCACTGCTACTGGTGATGCTACCGGTACTGGCTGAAAAGTGCTTCATCCTGCAAGCAAACTAACTCAGAAACTGGCAAACTGGCAATCAAACTAATGCAACCATGGACGATAGCAGAATAAGGACAAGAGTGGAGGCAGGAGAGTTTATATACCTTCACTGATTCAGCATTATCCAATAGGAAAGCGGTATTCTGAGAGGGGATGAAAACCCCATCTGCATGTTTGGACATGTTTGTTTACATAATATGAAAGGGTTGCCATCACCTTATGGTTCGTTTTCTGATTAGCACAACTTCTGGTCGCTGTGCTACACCAGTCAACCCTGTGTGTGTGTCTCCCTCCTGACTTACATGTGCAAGAATACCCAAGATGGCCAGCACGGCTGTGGTTCCTGGCATGTCTGCCTTGCAGTCAGTGTGAAGAAGTAATTGGAAGTCTTTTGTCACTGGAAATGGATTGGGTGGTGGAGGAGGGTGCTTGTTTCCTCAAGTGTTAGGGCATGCAAGACTTAGGATATATTTAGAGTTATGAGCTATTAGTGGTGGAAATTTAAGTACTTGATTTGCAAAATGCCTGCAGTTGAGTTTTAAATGTCAAAAAATATGTTTTTTATAAAGAAGAATAATTGTAAGCGATCTGTTTGACTCCTGTAAATTGTTATACAACTTATTTAATAAGATAGTGCAAATGGACTATTTTCTGCCATTTTTGATATCTCCATTCTACCAGGTCTCCCTTTGTCTCAAGCACTAGCTGGCAGGAACACAGCTTTTTGAGGAGGGGTTGAAACCTCTGTCTGCACATCTGAAGACGTTGCTTCAAACACGAACAGAAGGTAGACATTTGAGACAGACTGGGACAGGAAGTGAATCTAGAATTTCCTGATCGACAGAATGCCAAAACCTGATGCTTTGTTTATGGCTGTGATATCAAAGGAGGCCAACATCTGGACCATGGTCAGTGGAATTTAGTATCATAATCTGTAATTATGACACTAGACTAGTTTTGACCTTTATGGCAGTGTCCAGACGACATCATATGTATGCAATCCTAAACAGTGGCTAATATACCACACTCTGTTCCATTCCTTGGTGCTTAAAGTTATTATGTTGTGAGAAGTGGGGTGGATGTGAGGTCTACCCAAGTGGGGTAATCCTGTCTCCCACCAACTTATAGAGTATGAGTATGCATCAATATATTATTATTGACATTGATTTGAATTTCATGTTGTGAGATCCTTCATCTCCAGAACAGACAGTCATTTTCCCACCAAGTTCCAGATGGGAGAGGTGAGGGACTGAGTGGGGGTGGGAAGGGGAGGGTTATAGGATTTCCACAGAGGAGAAGGGGTTAATTAATTCATCAATTTAAGTAATTCATCGATTAATTTGATAGCATTATTGGCAAGGGGGAAGGAACACTGGGGATTTCCTAGGCGAGTGAGGAATTGGAGGGGGAGGGGGTTGGGGGTTTCTCAGAAGGACCGATTATCTTCTGTGGGTCATAAATCAAACATCAGGAGCCATAAGTTAATTACCATAACAACAGGTTTGCCCTCAAATGTGTGCTTCCCCCTGAATGTTTTCAACGTGCACAAACAAAACGCACCTGCACCAGCTTTGCCCTACTACTGATACTCCATGTGTGGATAAAGTCCTGGAATTCGTACTTTCAGTTTCTTGAGGGTCGCTCACTGCAGCCACTGAGCTATGTCACACATCGCCATGTTACATGCTATAATTCGGATACCTCTACCAGCAGAGGGTTGCATCTTGCAACAGCAAAGCGAGAAAGTCAAGTGAGTAATATCCATGACATGTAATACCTCAACTGATATTGAGAATAGAATAAAAAATGTGGAGGCATTACCTTTCAGCACACCCTTGTAAACAAAGAACATTCGAAATCTTGAAATATTATTGGCACCGATGCTTTTGTTCAAATTTTGTCCAGGTACCCATTCAATGTTTTGTATCGTATTTAATACCAGAACTTCGATAAGTGCAGCGCTTTCTTCCGTGTTCTTTTTTTTCAGCATCTGGACTTCTTACGTATTCTGCGTAATCGAAAAAGTTAATTTACTGAAATGCAGGCAGATGTGTTGGGTTGTTTCTCCAGTTGAGAAGAGTCACGAATACGTACTTAACGTACGGCGGATGTGCGGGACTCATAATTGCTTTCCAAGAAATCGTCTTATAAAACTTCGGCAGCCAAACTTCGAGGGATTAAAACGGTCGACTTGAGGATGCTGTTGACGTCGAGGAATTAGAGACGGTCCAATATCTCAGCTGTAAAATAAACCTGGGAGGTATTCGGCAGTTGACCTTTAGAGCCGACCGTTTCTATCATCAAAACATACTACAAAAACCGACTTTTCTGCGTTCAAAACGTGCGTTTTGAGATGATAAAGGCCATGTCAACGAATATCAATGACTTTTTATGTTGTTCTATTATCAAGTACAAAATAAAAGGGACAGACCCATTCTGATCGGAAGTACTTTCTATCTTGGACACAAAGGCGGCTGTTGAAGTGTGAATTTTAAGGCAAAAGTTCTGATGCTCTTAGTTTGAATCATTGAGGCTGTTGTAAGAATTATTTGAGTTAGACAAATACCTGAGAGCAACTGCTCAAAGTTGGATGACGACGAATAACAGCTTTCACAAATCGCTCAAGTTATCCACTGTGGCCACTTTGGATACAGCTGATGGTGCACTAAAATTAGCATTCCTCTACTCATAAGCAGTTAATAAACCTACAAAGAAAATAATTTGCGTATAGTGTAGCTGCTAGAGTGAATAAATCTGTGTGTTTTTACGTTTGATTCATTTTCGTGAGGAGGGCACAACTTCTCGTATACACTTTATGTGTGCATCATTTAGCTCTATGTAAATACCTAAAGCACGCAGCGCATGGTTATAAAATGGCTCTGAGCACTATGCGACTTAACTGCTGAGGTCATTAGTCGCCTAGAACTTAGAACTAATTAAACCTAAATAACCTAAGGACATCACATACATCCATGCTCGAAGCAGAATTCGAACCTACGACCGTAGCGGTCGCTCGGTTCCAGACTGCAGCGCCTAGAACCGCACGGCCACATAGTAATAAATGTCAGTACCAAGGAAGACTTAACATGTCCTCGATTTATCAGCTATACATCAGCAATCCGATACGGTACTTTTTCACTCATTTTACGGTAAAGTCTGGAACGTCTGCAGATGACCTGTTCCATTGGGTCTATTGAGTTAACTTCAATTATTCTATAGTTCTTAGCACCTCTGTTTCTCGGTGTATCTGTGCTTCTGCTTCCGGGAAGGATAATGCAAAGCAGAGTGTTTCATTAGACAACCACAGCGGCACTTTAATGTTCAGCTGCTGTGATTTCTCAACCTGTTTATTTTACATTTCACGCATGTGCAGGTACACTGAAGCGCCAAAGAAACTCGCATGGGGATTCTTATTCAAATACAGAGATACATAAACAGGCAGTATACTGCGAGTTGTTAGATCGGTTACTAATGTTACAATGGCAGGTTATCAAGATTTAAGTGAGTTTGGGTGTTATAGTCGGCACACGAGCCATGCGACACAGCATCTTTGAGTTAGCGATGACGGGGGAATTTTCCCGTACGACTATTTCACGAGTGTACCATGAGTATCAGGAATCCGGTATAACATGAAATCTCAGACATCTCTGCAGCCGGAGAAAGATCCTACAAGAACTGGGCAAACGACGACTGACGAGAATCGATCAACGTGGGGCAAGTTCAACCTTTCCTCAATTTGCTGCAGATTTCAATGATGGGCCATTCACAAGGGTCAACGTGCGAACTATTGAATGAAACATCACCGATATGGCCTTTCGGAGCCAAAGTTCCACTCGTGTACCCTTGCTGACTGGACGACACAAAGCTTTACGCCTTGCCTGGACCCGTCAACACTGACATTGGACTGGTGATTGCTGGAAACATGTTGCCTGGTCGGACGAGTCTCGTTTCAAATTGAATCGAGCGAATGGACGTGTAAGGGTATGGAGACAACCTCATGAATCCAATGACCCTGGATGTTAGCATGGGACTGTTCAAGTCAGTGAAGGCTCTGTAATGGTGTGGGGCGTGTGCCGTTGGAGTGATATGGAACCCCTGATACGTCTAGATATGACTCTGACAGATGACACATACGTAAGCATCCTCCCTGATCACCTGCATCCATTCACGTCCATTGTGCATTCCGACGGACTTGGGCAATTCCAGCTGGACAATGCGACACCCCAAACGTCCAGAATTGCTATAGAGTGGCTCCGTTATAGAGCAAGATGGCCGCCGAGTAAGTGACGCCAGAAACCATTTCCAGAAAGTTAAGTGATTTAGACAGGAATATAATTTAGTTTAACGCCGACAACAAATTAAATACATGCATTAGTGTATCGTTTAGTCTTGCCGTTAAAGGTTTGACTTTTCTTTGCGTATTTTTTCAGAAAACACGAAAAGATCGTAACTTCGCGAAGTCACGCTTAGGCTTAAATTTTGTAAACGTGTTTATTTCTTGTTTCACGGTAATTTAACTAGTTTCTCGGTAACAAATAAGTAAACTACCGTAAATAGCGAATAACTTCATTGTTTTAATAAGGATTTCAGAAAAACAGCGTAACTTTATATCAGAAACTTGCTTATATACATTTGTTTATAGGCCTAATTCTCGTAACATTTTTGGAGAATCAAAGTTAAAGTATCTCGTTTAATTGTCCTTTTTTTTTCATTCCATCGAGTGAAATATATAATAAATAGCGTATACCTTCATTGTTTTAATACAGATCTCAGAAAAACAGCGGAATTTTAAATCAGAAACTTGCTTATATACATTTGTGAATAGGCTTAATTCTTGTAACGTCTTTTTTCATTTTCGGTAATTTAATTGATTTATTCTAGCTAAAGTATTATTTTTGCCATGAGTGAGAAGTGCCTGACTTGCCGTAGAATTGTTAGTTCCGGGGTTTGGTGTGATGGATGCAGTAGTTTTTTTCACTGGGGGGACTGCAGTGGCGTGGGTGTTGGGAAAGTGGATCAGGCTCATCAGTGGTTATGTAGGATTTGCAGCAGAGATAGGAAGATAGTGGAACAGGAGGGGAAAATTGCTGCCCTTCAGGCTGAGCTAGATCAGGCTAGGGAAGATCTGGACAGGTTAAGGAGGGAGAAGGGCAAAGAGAGGTGGGAAGTGGCAACAGGTAGCAGAAGGAACAGGCCTAGAACTAAGTCTGACAGTTTTGTGGTGAATGTCAAAAATAAGTTTGACCTGTTGCTTCAGTTAGAAACTGATGAGCCTCAAGCAGAGGTAGGTGTAGACAGGACACAACAAACTTTCAATAGGAAATTGAAAAAGAATGTAGGAAAGTCATCGAAAAGGAATAAAGTTTTGTTGTTAGGCAGTTCTCATGCCAGAGGTGTAGGCCAACTTCTGCAGGAGGAATTAGGACCAGAATACCAGGTCACAAATTTTTTCAAACCAAGTGCTAGTCTGGATCAGGTGACAGAGGATTTAGGTTCACTCTGTAAAGGATTTACCAGGGAAGACACTGTGGTTATTGTGGGAGGGCCAGGGAACAGCATCGACAGAGATCCTGGGTACAGTATAGAGTGTGACCTGGTAAAGATTGCGTCGGCATCGAGACACACCAATGTTGAATTTGTATCTGTCCTGAGACGCCATGACCGGCCTCATTTGAACTCTTCTGTTGGGAGAGTTAATTTGGAGTTGGAACGGCTGCTTGGGTCGGGTGCGGGGGCTCATATTGGTGTGGTTCCTGTTGATTATCTCAGTAGGTGGGACTATACCAGGCACGGCCTACATCTCAACAGGAAAGGGAAGGGGAAACTGGCTGGGGTAATAGCAGGAAATTTAAGGGGGGGAGGCACTGCCATGAATGGTAAAATACCAGTAGTTACAGGTGTTGGAGCAGTAGTTTTTTTAGGATAGGTAAGACAGAAAGATGTCAAGTTCTACGAGAGGTTAGGATTGAAACAAATCTTCAGTTTAGGAAAGAAATTAAACAGCACAATTCTAGCACATTGGATCGCCAATCACAGCTGTCAATTATAAATTTTCACCAATCACCAGAAATTTTATCTCCACCAAGTTGTATCTCAGTCCTAGGTAATTGCATTGATGAATTAAAGTCACCCAACCCAGTTGACGTAATCTGCCTCTCTGAACACCATGTGACCACTGGTATAGGAACTAGGCCTAAGCACAATGAGAAACTCAGACAGGAGAGTACTGCAAATGTTAGAATAAGGAAAGGTTCTCGTAAAAGTATAATTAAAAACAATGTAAGTATATTTCATCAAAATATTGGGAGTTTAAAGAATAAAGTAGATGAGCTTCTGGTTTGCTTAGAAGATTTAGAAGCTGAGAATGAAATAGATATACTATGCCTGTCTGAGCATCACATTGTTACTGATATGGATAAGGTAAATGTAAGTGGACATAAGCTCTCTGCACATGTAATGAGAGAAAATATGGAGAAAGGAGGAGTTGCCATATATGTCAAAAGTTATCATTGTGCAAAAAGTATAGAAACAAAAAAGTTTTGTGTAGAGAAACATATAGAAGCATGTGCCTGTGAGCTTAAATTAAATAAAGGCACATTTATAATTGTAACTGTATATAGGTCCCCATCAGGAAATTTTCATCTATTTCTGAAAAATTTGGACTCCTTGTTGTGCTATCTGTCAGACAGAGGGAAGCAAATTATTATTTGTGGGGACTTCAATGTAGATTCTCTTAAAGAGGGTAATAGGAAAAATGACCTTGAAGTATTACTTGGTTCTTTCAATTTGACACCCATTATTGATTTTCCTACTCAGGTGGTAAAGGATAGCAGCTCACTGATAGATAACTTCTTTATAGACCAAGATAAGTTTAACCAGATAAATGCTCAGCCTGTCGAGAATGGTCTTTCTGATCATGGTGCACAGCTAGTTACAATATATGGCATACCTCCATTCAGCAATACTAAACAGTCCTCCAAAGTAGTACGTTCAGTCAACGATTTAACAATTGCGAATTTCAGGGAAAGCCTACAGCAGTTAGACTGGGATGAGGTGTACCGTGAACCTGATGCCAATTTAAAATATAATTTATTTCATGACATTTTTGTAAATGCATTTGAAAACTGCTTCCCCAAGAAAATAGTTAAATATACTCGTAAGAAACCTTGTAACAAACCATGGCTTACTAAGGGTATAAAAATATCTTGTAACCGGAAAAGGGAAATGTATCTGACAGCAAGAAAGAGTAGTGACCCAGAAACTATCAAACATTATAAAAACTACTGTGTTATATTAAGGAAAGTTATTAAAAAATCCAGGAGTATGTGTATCATGTCTGAAATCAGCAACTCTGATAATAAAATTAAAACAATTTGGAATATTATTAAATGAGAAACAGGTCAACCAAGAGCAGAGGAAGACAGTATTACCATCAAATTGAATGAAAACTTTACGAACAAAAAGTCAGAAGTTGAAAATATTTTTAATAATCATTTTCTAAATGTTGTGGATATAGTAGGATCCAGGTGTTCATTAGAAGATGCTAGGCTGTTAATGGAAGAGGCCATACCTATGCAATTTGATACAATTGAAATCTCATCCACTTCTCCCTCTGAAATTAGGAAAATAATAAACTTGCTATTGATGGCATTTCCAGCAAAATACTAAAAGCTTGTTCTCAACAGATAAGTAAGATTCTCAGCCACCTGTGTAATAGCTCTCTGGAACAGGGCATTTTCCCTGATAGACTGAAATATGCTATTGTTATACCTTTGCATAAAAAGGGGGATAGATCTGATGTCAACAATTACCGTCCAATCTCCCTTCTAACAGCTTTATCCAAAATTTTTAAGAAAGTGATGTATTCAAGAGTAGCTTCACATATCTGTAAAAATGAAGTACTAACAAAATGTCAGTTTGGTTTCCAGAAAGGTTTTTCAACAGAAAATGCCATATATGCTTTCACCAGTCAAATTTTGAATGATATGAATAACCGAACACCACCCATTGGGATTTTTTGTGATCACTCAAAGGCTTTTGATTGTGTAAATCATGAAATTCTGCTAGACAAGCTCAAGTATTGTGGCATGAGTGGGACAGTGCACAAATGGTTTAATTCGTACCTAACTGGAAGAGTGCAGAAAGTTGAAATAAGTAGTTCTCATAACATGCAATGATCAGCACATTCCTCAAACTGGGGAACTATCAAGAATGGGGTTCCACAAGGGTCAGTCTTGGGTCCTTTGTTGTTCTTAATATATATTAATGACTTGCCATTCTATATTCATGAAGAGGCAAAGTTAGTTCTCTTTGCTGATGATACAAGTATAGTAATCACACCCGACAAACAAGAATTAACTGATGAAATTGTCAATACTGTCTTTCAGAAAATTACTAAGTGGTTCCTTGTAAATGGACTCTCACTGAATTTTGATAAGACACAGTACATACAGTTCCGTACAGTGAATGGTATGATGCCATTAATAAATATAGACCTTAATCAGAAGCATATAGCTAAGGTAGAATATTCCAAATTTTTAGGTGTGTCCATTGATGAGAGATTAAATTGGAAGAAACACATTGATGATCTGCTGAAACGTTTGAGTTCAGCTACTTATGCAATAAGGGTCATTGCAAATTTTGGTGATAAACATCTTAGTAAATTAGCTTACTACGCCTATTTTCACTCATTGCTTTCATATGGCATCATATTTTTGGGGTAATTCATCACTGAGGAATAAAATATTTATTGCACAAAAGCGTGTAATCAGAATAATAGCTGGAGTCCACCCAAGATCATCCTGCAGACATTTATTTAAGGATCTAGGGATATTCACAGTAGCTTCTCAGTATATATACTCTCTTATGAAATTTGTTATTAACAACCAAACCCAATTCAAAAGTAATAGCAGTGTGCATAACTACAATACTAGGAGAAAGGATGATCTTCACTATTCAAGATTAAATCTAACTTTGGCACAGAAAGGGGTGAATTATACTGGCACTAAAGTCTTTGGTCACTTCCCAAATAGTATCAAACGTCTGGCAGATAACCAACAAGTATTTAAGAAGAAATTAAAAGAATTTCTGAATGACAACTCCTTCTACTCCATAGAGGAATTTTTAGATATAAATTAAGAAAAAAATATTTAAAAAATAAAAAAATATAAATTAAAAAAATAAAGAAAAACAAAAAAACATAAAAAAATAAAGTTGTTATATTAACTTAAGTATGTTATTAAATTAACCTAATTATGTCATGTATTGGAAAATTCGACTCGTTCCACATCATTACGAAATATCGTATTCATGATCCATGGAACTTGTATTAATCTAATCTAATCTAATCTAACCGGCAACACTCTTCTGAGTTTAAACATTTCCGCTGGCCACAAAACTCTCCATGCATGGACATTATTGAGCATATCTGGGATGCCTTGTAACGTGTCGTTAAGAAGAGATCTCCACCCCTCGTACTCTTACGGATTTATCCACAGCCCTGCAGGATTCATGGTGTCAGTTCCCTCCAGCATTGCTTCAGACATACAACTGTGTTTGTTAAGAATACATGTTGTATTTCTGTGTCCCATGGTATGTTCCTGTGTTCCTCTTCCTTTCTTAGCTCAACTGCTAGACATAGAGTTTGAGTGTCTATGTGTGATATATACTTTGGTTCACGGGCACGGTGTCTTTGAATGGTACTGTCAGTTTAACCACTTTTCTGTAGACTTTAAGTAGAGTTCTGCTGGGTCAGAGAGAGATCAGTGGAAACTGGTCAGCAGCTACTTTTTAGGTTGGTACAGGAACGTGGGACTTATTTTCGCTGCTACTTGTGGATCTCGGTCTGGTAGCGTGATGCTCTGTGCTCTGGGGTTTCCGTAAGTCACTGCGTCTGTTGAGATCATCTCTAGTAATGTCAGCTAGGAAGTCAGAATGCGTAAGACCTCGTTTAGTTTGAGATGATAATGCATTTATTTTAGGTGCAGCCATGGTAAATCACAACTGAGAATTTATTTCAGTCAGGGAGTGCTATCATGCCTATTTATATTTTGTATCTTTGACTCGATTCTTTGCCCTGCCGCAACTTTGCGATGGGAGAGTGCTTTAACTAATTTGTATCCCACGACAGTGTGAGCCTCTTACGTGTGAAAGTGTTTGTGTTTTGTGTATGTTCGTGTTACGATTCTCTTACTGGTGGTTTAATTTTATTTCACTTCGCGAGTTTAGAGTTTCTCGTGTCGTTGTGGATGGTGATAGCAGTCAGATGCTTCTCATGTGGTGTACTGAGTCTTCAGCTCTGCTAATTCATCTATTTTACTATGACCTCTTTCAATACTTCTACTAATTCTGTGTTTTACATTCCGCAGAGCGGGGTAGCCGCGCGGTGTGGGCACCTTGTCACAGTCCGTGCGGCTCTCCCCGTCGGAGGTTCGAGTCCTCCCTCGGGCATGGGTGTGTTGTCCATAGCGTAAGTTAGTTTAAGTTACATTAAGTAATGTGTAGGCTTAGGGACCGATGATCTAAGCAGTCTGCTCCCATAAGACCTTACCACAAATTTACAAAATTTTGACATTGTGTTTGTTATCTGGTATTAGACCATGTGTAGTACCGTCGCGTAGTGAGCCTTTAACACGGCATCATCATTTCTTCAAGTTCATTGTTCAGCTCGTGTACCAGTCTGCTTTTATCCTAAATGTTTCAGTATTTTCCATATTTCCAAAGCGGCGAATCGCTATGCGAACTACTGACCTCGCTCTGACGGGCAAAGCTAGTTACTCTCTGGTTCACCATGTGTAAGTTTTTTGTACGGAATAATTCTCATGGTTTCTTCTTTCTGTGTGCATATTGTTGCTATGCATATGCCTGTGCGTGTAATCTGAGGAATCCTTTTTACTAATCGTATACTCTTCCCACCTGTTGAGAAATGGTTTATGACGTGGATACTATATTACAAGTATCAAGCGTTTCAAACATTCCCTTGCGATTATGATTTTATCCGATGTTGTTGTATTACTTAGTGTATAAATAGATGTTCAATGGTTTCTCAGTTGTGATCCTATCGTTACGTAGCGCAACCTATCCAACTTTTCGGTCTGTTTTCTTGAGAGCAATGTGATTATCAATGAGTATTTGACTTCTAATATTTTATTTGATGTGTTAATATGAGAGTTTTATTTTGGAGTCCTGTAATATAAATAAACACTGCTTCATTGAGCAACAGTCAGATTTAAATAGGATATTTGGTTGAAGATGACATATCTATAGAGCATGCGTATATCGCAGACTGATATCACATAAGCTTCGAGCTGAAAATAATCAGAAACATACAGGTACAGCATGAAACGCAAAAACCACTGGAAAAAACGTATAAGGATAGTAGTAAGCAAAGATGACATAAAACGTAAGAAGTATGTAGCAGCTTGTAGGTCCCACACATTGAAGAGAAAAGCGTTTTATGCATGAAAATATAACATTCGGTATAGTTTCGGAGCTTATTACTGAAGTAGAACTGTGCATTAGAACAGTGAAGAGCGGCAGAAATAGCCGCAAGTTTGTTTGACTATTGGGAGAACGTTAGGAAAATGCTAAAAACCTTGGAGTGGCCGACCGTTGAACAGAGATACCGATTACTCCGCGGAACCTAGTCACAAAGTTTCAAGAACCAGTAAGAATGCAGTACAGCAGCCTACGTTCCGCTCCTTTATGGACTACGAATACAAGGCTAGACTAACAACTATCGCCCAAGCAGAGGCAATCATTTCCCCGCCTTCTATACGTGAATGGAATGGGAAGATATCGTAACGCGTGGTGCGATCGGAAATGCCTTACGGCCACAGTGCGTTCCAGCGTACAAATGAAGATGTACATACACTTTTCATGCACTGTCACAACTAGGTTTTTCTCTGCACGAGTTGCTCTCCCTTCCTACCTCATTTAACGCGATTTTCCACATAAGCTTCCCAATTATGAATTCTAATAGTTGCGGGGAAAAAAGTTTGTTTCGGAGTCATACAGGGTTATTACAAATTATTGAAGCGATTACACAGCTCTACAATAACTTTATAATTTGAGATATTTTCACAATGCTTTGCACACACATTCAAAAACTCAAAAAGTTTTTTTAGGCATTCACAAATGTTCCATATGTGCCCCTTTAGTGATTCGGCAGACATCAAGCCGATAATCAAGTTCCTCCCACACTCGGCGCAGCATGTCGCCATCAATGAGTTCGAAAGCATCGTTGATGCGAGCTCGCAATTCTGGCACGTTTCTTGGTAGAGGTGGTTTAAACACTGAATCTTTCACATAACCCCACAGAAAGAAATCGCATGGGGTTAAGTCGGGAGAGCGTGGAGGCCATGACATGAATTGTTGATCATGATCTCCACCATGACCGATCCATCGGTTTTCCAATCTCCTGTTTAAGAAATGCTTTTGCTTTAGCCTTTACCGTAAGATTTTCCAAACCGTCGGCTGTGGTACGTTTAGCTCCCTGCTTGCTTTATTCGTCGACTTCCGCGGGCTACGCATGAAACTTGCCCGCACGCGTTCAACCGTTTCTTCGCTCACTGCAGGCCGACCCGTTGATTTCCCCTTACAGAGGCATCCAGAAGCTTTAAACTACGCATAACATCGCCGAATGGAGTTAGCAGTTGGTGGATCTTTGTTGAACTTCGTCCTGAAGTGTCGTTGCACTGTTATGACTGACTGATGTGAGTGCATTTCAAGCACGACATACGCTTTCTCGGCTCCTGTCGCCATTTTGTCTCACTGCGCTCTCGAGCGCTCTGGCGACAGAAACCTGAAGTGCGGCTTCAGCCGAACAAAACTTTGAGTTTTTCTACGTATCTGTAGTGTGTCGTGACCATATGTCAATGAATGGAGCTACAGTGAATTTATGAAATCGCTTCAATCATTTGTAATAACCCTGTATTTACTATCATTTTGAAAGACCTAATATACGTATTGAACAGCCAATATTTCTCGCCCTAGAAGATTTATTATTTATTCTCTAATCTATATTAATAACAAAACTGTGAAATCGTCGTGTCTGTCTGCTTGTCTTTGAACCCGTTAATCTCCAAAACTACTGGACGAATTTCTACGGGCTTTTCACTCGTAAGTCTAGAGTAGCTTGGGGTAACGTATAGGCTATATTTCATCAAAATCGGATCAAGGCAAGAAATATCTCGAGTTAAAGTTGTACTAAAACTTCCCCGTCTTTGTGTCTCTGCCTTGACACGTTAAATTCCAGAACTACGAGACGGATTTTTATGGGATTTCCACTGATAGCTTCAGCGTAGCTTGGAGCACCGTATGGGTTATATATCGTCAAAATCGGATCAGAGAAAAAGATATCCGTACATAATATTAAAAACGTATGTATGAGTGTATTTCCCACATCTCCTCCGAAACCACGGATTTGATTTCAACCGAACCTGGTATACATATCACTTACTGTCTGGAATCCCTATGAGGGTAAGAACAACCTACCTATCAGTCAGATGGGGGTGGGGATGAAAAAGAAGTGTAGGACACGACGCGCGAATACACAGATTTTATTCATCCAATATTTGAGAACGAGTGCACTTGGTGACTTGTACATAATTTCAAAGCTTTACGAAACTCTTTCTTCCTGACGCCCCCTACATATTGATGATAAGAAGAAAATTTTTCCCTTACTACATTTTCGCTGTTCATTTCCGCATGAGGTATGGCGGTTTAATTTATTATTTCTTCATTACTAATTATATTCGCGACACATTCTGCAGACAGTGTTCACAAATAGTAAATGTACCTGGAAAATTATATCTGTGTACGTCACTTAGTTCAGGCTATATGACGTCGTAAGCATTTCGAAGCGTAAAAAACTGCCGCATCGTGCAGGACGCTTATTATTACAAATCCGCCAAACCGATTTCAATGAAATTTGGTAACGAGATAACTTGAATCCTGAGGAAGAACATACGCTGTTTCAGTACAAGTTACTCACTGATTTAAAGAATATTACGCAAATTAGGGAAAAACATTTGCTCTTTGAAAATGCTATTTACTCTCTGAATTTTGAACTTTACCACATTTGTGAAAATCCTTTTTTGGTTGGTATGTGCTACGTGATATGATTTAAAGCAATAAATAGAATACTTATAGCATCTTCAATATCTTTAGTCCATACTTTCACCCTATTTGTTGCATAGTGTACATGTTGCATAATGTGTAGCTACTACGAGCACTATCCAGTATTTGAGAACGAGAGAATATAGTGACTTGCAACAAACTATTTTCACATAATTGCAAACCTTTGCGAAACTTTTCTTACTTACAACCCGCACAAAACGATGAAAGGAAAAAGTTTACAGCTTACTACATTTTTGCTGTCGCATTAGGCACGGCGTTATGACATTTGCGTTTATTGTTTCTTTGCTACTAACTCTATTCGCAACACGTTTAGTAGACACGATCCACACATGCTGCTGAATGTATCTAAAAAATTAAATCATTGTATCGTAAATAGCTCAGGATATATGAGGGAAGTAGGATATGGACAGAGAGAGTGGGAAGATGAGATTGACAAAGTAAGGAAAGAAGAATTTATGGACAGGGAGAGGTGGGGAGAGGAGGTGGACAGAGAGAGGGAGAGAGGAGATGGACAAAGGAAGGGAAGAGGAAATGATGGACAGGGAGGTGGAGGAAGAGGAAATGGACAGAGATAAGGGGAGAGGAAATGGGCAGCGACAGGGGTAGAGTAGCAGATGGACAGAGAGAGACGCAGGAGGAGACGCAGTGAGCGGGGGGATGGGGGGATGGAGGAAGTGAAGAGAAAGAAGGGGAAGAATAAGGTGAACAGTGAGGAGACAAAGGAAATGTACTGACAGAATTGAAATAAATAGAAACCAGAGCAGCGCTGGGTACTCAGCTAATTAATAATAACCTCCTATCGGTGACATTTTCCGTGGCGTTCAGTGATTAATAATGGGAGCTTTCATGTCGCTGTCACTTACCCCATCTTGCCTTTCTGTGCTGCTTCAGTGCTAACACTTCCTCTCATTATGTATCAGTTCAAAGCGGTGCTGTGTGACTTACAAATGCCCGAATGGCCACAACATCAGAGGCCTGAACTACACTCTCGTACGGGACTACACGTTACCTGCAACTGTGAAACAAAAAAGCAGCTTAAAGTACCACTGTTTTTGAGCAGGCGTCGTGGGTAGTTCAGGAGCCTAAATGAAAACAAAAGAAAAGAATATCCTCAGAATTCCTACGTGTTGGCTCCTTTACAATAACATTTAGATGGATTATCTGTTTAGATCACTCTCAATAAAATCTTGTGCTCTCATTTCATAAAAAGAGTCCAAAAAATCCTTTGAATGCAAAACGTAATCCTGATGTTGAATTTGTTGATACGGGATTTTATGCATCACCGCCTCGATCCATGAGGTCTACATTTGAAAGTGTAAAATTTCTGTGTTCGGCGAGATTCAGACTGGCTTAATGTAGATTTACGACAAAAGTGATTCCGTACGCTTGATTTCACCTGCGGGGCTTACAAATCCAGCGCTTCCACTACAGGAATGCAAATCTAGTCTCAGCAGCTTGGACTAATATGCATGAACCATGTACCAAACGGCATTCCTGGAGACACCAGGTGTAGCACACTTACGTAGTAAACGAAACAGTATGTGAGTGATCGTTCTGCAAGGAAGAAAGTGCGAAGAAAAAATTGATGTATAATTAATAAGTATTCTAGTCAGGCACGGGCTTATTCGAGACAAGCGGAAATATGCCGGTGGATGAAGAAGCGGGCGCTGCCTATACGTGGCAGGTTGAAGCTGAACGTATCGTCCATGTTTTACTCACTAAAGACGAAAAGCTATTTAGTCTCTTATATGTATCGGTTGATTGTTGGTTATTATGCTATAATGTTGGAAAAAGAAAGGACAGACATTATCTCAGGGGCTGCCGTAAATTATGAAAAACAATACAAGGTCAGGACAAAGTCTTCCTCTGAGTAAAAGCAATTAGTTCGAAGTAAACGTGATAATACAACTGTGTCGTTTATTGCGAACTGTAGCTTAGCTCATAAATCTTTTTATAGGTACACTTATGCCTGGTGGTTATAACTGAATTGCGGCTACCCACGGAGGTCGGGTGTGGGGTGTAATTATCGTATGGCTGCGGAGCTTGGTAGATATGCTAATGCGTTAAAACTGAACCGAGTTACACTGGAAAACAAATCAGTTCCGCTTCTGACTCTAAATGACGGTATGACATCCACACTGCCATTTCGCAAGCCGTAACATAAATGAACATTACGGCTGTCGAGAACAGAGACCGTGCAGTTTTAGTGAAACTGTTTTGTGTGAACGGCAGCGATTACAGTGCTGCATCGGAGGTATCGCTGACTGAAAAGTCTGAGCTGAGGCACGATGTCATTAAATGGTTTAAGGAAGATGACAATGAAATTCGAAAATACGGGTAAGCTTGTTGTAACACCTGGAAGAGGAAGGCGTCGTGTATTGGTGGAAGTTAATGACGAAGATGATGTTGTTGTAACCGATCATGCACCATTGTGCTCATTCAGTGTCACGAGCATTGTCCATCCCAGCCGGCCATGGTGGCCGTGCGGTTAAGGCGCTTCAGTCCGGAACCGCACGACTGCTACGGTCGCCGGTTAGAATCCTGCCTCGGGCATGGATGTGTGTGATGTCCTTAGGTTAGTTAGGTTTAAGTAGTTCTAAGTTCTAGGGGACTGATGACCTCAGATGTTAAGTCCCATAGTGCTCTGAGCCATTTAAACCATTTTTTGTCCATCCCATGGTCAACACTGCGTAATATCTTGTGGTCTATCTTGCATTGGTTACCCGCACTCGATCCAGATGGTGCTGCAACTGAAGCCTCGTGATCCACATCAACGTACTGAATTTGCTCTTCAGCTTCTGTCACGGACTGATGTCGATGACGGAGCGATGAGGAATATTTTACACTACAGGATGCAGTGAATACACAGAACTGCCGAATTTGGAGTACTGTTAATCCGCGTGTTGTGCACGAAGAGTCATTTCACTCGCCGTATTTGATTGTGCGGAGTAGTTTCACAAGCAGGTATATTCTCGGTCCGTTCTTTGATGATAATACTATACAATACAATACAATACAATTTCACGTGTGCCTTGGCATCTGCACGTTCAAGACACTGTTGTAAAACGTGATTCCTGCTTTGGAAGAGCGGAACTGTGTGGAAAACACTATTTTCATGTATGAGGGGGCGACACTTCATGTCACTCACCCAATGAAAGATCTGCTTACTGCAACCTTCCATGAATGTGTTATCTCCAGAGCTTTACCAGACACATGGTCTGCAAGATCATCTGATCTGAACCCACGTGACTTTTGGCTCTGGGGATGTCTAAAAGAACGCCTTTACCAGTGACGTGTTCGGTCTCTACCTGATCTGACGGCTTGTATAAACGAACAAGTTGCTCAGTTTCCACTGAAACTGCTGCGAGCAACTGTTTAAGTGGTTTTACGGATGCAGCATCCCGTCGACGTCTCCGGTGCTCATAATTAACAAAATGTGTGAGCTGTGGTTAATAATAAAATCAAAATTATGTCTTTCTCACTTCTTTGACCTTTTCTGCCTACGTCCTATTCGTAATCCATTACACATGGAAATATTTCTATACGTCTTTATTGCTTTAATATGACCAAATTTGAACCTGGTGGCCACAAATACAAGTATTTTTTTTTTTTCCAGAGTGATTCGATTTTGCATTAACGCATTAGAATACCTACCAAGATTTGCTGCCCTACGATGATTATGGCCCACACTGGAGCTCTGTGAGTAATTGCACTTCAATTATAACCACCAGACTGTGACAGAATCCGATTTTATTTTTTTCTCTTGTTACAGGTAGCGTAGTTTAGGACTGCCGCTGCCGCAATGTCATCTATGCAGGAGAAAGGGCAATGTCCTTTGTGGTTTCATGAAACTATCACAGTTCAGCAACAGTTCTGAAGTGCGAATGGTCCAGGTCTACCAGTTGTAAGCGGTATGAAAAGTTTATTGGTGAGACGGCAATAAGCTGTAAATCTTGAGTGAGTAAGGGCACTGTTCGTGCCGTGCTACAGCATTTCAGTGCAGTCCGCAGAAATTGACACGTTCTATTTTAAGACAAACAGACATTCCACAGAGCACTGTGCCGAAGATTGTACATAAAAGGCTGTGTCTCCGTACGTAGAAAGTACAGCTGCCGTTGACAAGCTCAGACGTGCGTAGTTTTACTAGGAACATGCTGGGACGAATCGATGCAAATAATGACTACCTCAATAAACATGTTTTCCAATGAAGCGACTTTTCATATTTTCGGGATAATAGTGGGACATAGCGGCCGTATCTGGTTGTCGAAAGGACAGTTCGAAAGTAAATGTGTGGTTTGTCTTAATGCACAACGCAATTTTCGGACCTTTCTTTTCCACTGTGCCTACCATTACGGACGCAGATAATCTGTACATGTGGTATCTTCGCGTCGCCCCTCAGATACATAAATTTCAACCATGTGTTGTGCTTCAACGAGATGATGTACTGCCACACTCGGGTTATTTGTTTGTCAATATCTGAATGAAACATGATGGATCTGTACAGACGGTAGAACATCGTGCCCACCACGTTCACTCTTACGGCACGAATAGGAGATGTTGTAGAGATGATGACAGAATAGATGTTGGTGAAGATATGGGCAGAAACTGAGTATCGCTTATACGTTCTAGGAGCATAAAACGTGGCATATGTGGATGTGCATCCATTAAAAAAAAAAAAAAAACCTTGAGTTAAGCTACCATTTGCAACACGTCGCGTAGCTGTTGTGGACTCACGATTATTCCTATTTGTAACTCCACATATAAATCCCTCAGGCACTACAGTCTGGAACCGCGCGACCGCTACGGTCACAGGTTCGAATCCTGCCTCGAGCATGGATGTGTGTGATGTCCTTAGGTTAGTTAGGTTTAAGTAGTTCTAAGTTCTGGGGGACTGATGACCTCAGAAGTTAAGTCCCATAGTGCTCAGAGCCATTTGAGCCATAAATCCCTCAGAATATGTCAATCAAATGCCCCAATGCTATGACGTTATACGAAATTGAGATCAAACTTGCTCGGTAGGAGGTCAGTTAGAGTTGTACAAAACAGTACAATGCCTTTATTTCACTTGTTCCAATTAGTAGTAGCATAGTATTTCATATGGGGAACAGGATGTGCAGCCGTGAACGCCTACATTCCTTGGGCTCAAATCGGAAGGGTAAGGCCAGCCGGGTCAAAACAGCTCCTTCGGACACAATGAGCGCTCGGAATGAGTAGTGGAAACACTCTGGTCCGAAGTGAGGCTCGCCGCCCCAGCCGGAAGACTGTCAGATGCATACACCTGACGTCTCTTGAGATATCAAGTTGCCCCATAAAACATAGAATTTTTCCATTTTTATGCCCGTGGGGAGGAAGACACAATCCAGGAATTTTTTCCAATTGAAATGCAAGCTTCCCATTTGCTAACAGCAACAAACTGTCAAGTAGAGCGAGATGGAAAATAGTGGTTAGCGAGAGGACTGGTGGATGGGGGAAAGTGAATATTAGAACTTGAAACGAACCCCAGCACTGGCTGGAGACAGCGAAGTGGGAGTCGAGAGGACATTACCGCCCCCTGAAAGACTAGTGGTTAACCACCCTAAACTAAAGTATAGGAAGAAAAGGTTTATAAATGTAAGAATTCTGATTCGCTAAGGCCCACCCCATTTAACTTGAGAGACAGCTCGCTCCCATAAACCGAACCGGAAAGGTAAATCTCATAGCTTCAGAAATGACTTTTTTTGCAGCCGTGGAGTAACACTGTCGTTGCTGACCTCGTCCGCTCCGCGACACCTGCCGAAACAGTCTGCCGTCATGATCCAATGCAGCCCTGGCGAGTTTGTAAGTGTACACCAGGCGGCTTAATGCTTCGCAACTTTCAGCCATCTCATATTTCAGCATCTCAACAGGTAAGACAGTGAGACCGAACAAGCAGCAATTAGGGGTAGTGACTTTTACAGGACGAGTAATGCTCAATAAGCTTAACTTATTCCAGTTTAGAATCCAGATATGGATTTTCATATCTGTGTTGCGCATTATATTCAGTTAGTTACTTCACACTGTTTACACAATCAAACATAGGTGTCCATTTAACTTCATAGTCAGATACAATGTTTCAGTGTTTGATTTTGTTTGAAGTCAGACTCCACTTCGAGAATCTTTAGCCTTTCAATGTCAGACTGCACACCAAGAGCCATGAATTCTGACTTAAGGCCATACTTCGTATTAGGTGCCCCGATCCTTATTCCCAACACATGTGAATACTTTGATATTAAGATTTATGCAGTTATCTTCATCAATGCAATTAATGAATAAACTATATTGTATATCAATTTAAAACCATTCTCCCCATTCATTTACCTACAAACCCCCCGCACTGTACCTAGTATAGTTTCCTAGAAACAAATTTTTGTAAACAGGGAATTGTTTGACGCTCACCTAATATAATATACAGGCTGTACCACAGGATACCGACATACGTCGAGAGGTTGTATAAGTTGCTTTATGTTCATCCAACATTGTTCAAATCAAATGGCTCTGAGCACTATGGGACTTAACTGCTGAGGTCATCAGTCCCCTATAACTTACAACTACTTAAACCTAACTAGCCTAAGGACATCACACACATCCATGCCCGAAGTAGGATTCGAACCTGCGGCCGTAGCGGTCGCGCGGTTCCAGACTGTAGCGCCTAGAAGCGTTCGGCCGCCCCGGCCGGCTCCAGCTTTGTTCTTTATAAACTAGGGGAGCAGACGAAATAGCGGTTTCAACCTGCATTCGTGAATGATATCCAGCGACGCTTTACAATGTCGAAGTTATAGTGGGAAGCGCCTCCCTCTGGATCACTCTTCAACGGTAAACGAGAACTTGACCCCAAGCAATTTATTTGTGACAGGCGTGGATACGTTCCGCACCATATAGCGTCCTGGATACTGTTAGGCCCAATGCGAAAAGTTCCGCTTGCGGTTTGCCAGCCTGTAGAACTCTCGTCTGCTGATGCAGCCAGGGTTGGCCTACTTGGCAGCAGGCGTTATCCCCCATAATTTCGACGCTATGTAGCGTCGTTGGATAACGTTTCCGGACATGGGTTCCAATTTTGAATATGTTTTTCAAGACAGTCAGAGAGCCTCTACGTTCCGTCGACATTCGTCGGTATCGTTTGGTTACACGCTACTTTTTTTATCAGAGCACTAAACTTACTACAACTTTTTTCTACATTTTACCTCTCCGATCACAACCAGTATATTGTTTTACCTTATTACTACTTTTCAGTAAGTAATCTCTATTTTATTGTTATTTTTTGTGATTAATAGAAAGTATTTCCACCCTTCTTCCACCCTTGCAGTGAAGAAGTGCGATTAGTGCTCCAGAGCTATTATTCTAGTAGGATTACCGTCATGTTCCCAAATGCCGCTTTCAGTATAATATTAATTTTAATTCGAGAAAAAAATTGTACTTGTGATACTGAAAGTGTGTATCGGTGTTAAATATCCATCTCTTTTTTTGCATACTGAGAAGCTACTGATACAATTTATAATTTACTTTGTAACACGAAAATGCTATAACACTTCTTTTGTGTCATCGAAACTGCCACTCTCTTACCTGTAGCTCTACTGAGTAGAAGCATGATATAAGTTCTTATCTACACACTGTTTACTGAATAATTATTGGCATAATTTATGAAACAGTGTTTTATTTAGTAGAAATATTTGAAAATATCCTATTTCCACGCCATTAATCAATCATAAATATAAATTGGTATCTTCACAGAAGGCCATCTTCCATAGGTTTTCAACCACATTGTTTAATGACGAAACTATTTGAAGCTTCATGTCGGCTCTTCCGTTAATCATTCTCGGATTAGAAAAGTTTGTTTATGTTAAACTTATATTTTTACGCTGTAAGAATTTCGTTGAAGATTCGTGGCCAAAAGTCACTGAACAGTTACGGAAGCCTTACACAATACATTGGCCTGAACATCCGTCAAATATATGTAAAGGGCGATGGGGAACTAATGAAATAAATTTTTAATATCAAATAACTGAATTTTCATACAGACCATGCTTGAAAAACTGTAGGAATGAGAAACAATCCCATTACTTTGGGAATGTGCTATCTCAACTCGGCTAAATACGTGCGTGTATCTTTAAAAATATTCACATACTTCTCTAACAATATGGCACATTTCAGCAGTCACCCATATTTTTCAGTTGTTTGTTTCGATTGTTATATACACTGGTTCAACCAGTTTTAATATATAGAATAATAAAGGGTGATTATAATTAAACTTTCAAAACGCTATAGAAATAACACCACTGATCAGAATGAAGTCAAATTGCAACGAAATATTATCGGAAAAGGGGGAAAACTTACGGCAGAAGAAAAAAATAGTTGAAAAATTGATCAGTAGATGACGCTGTAAGTGTGTGAATACGTACTGTCATGCGCACGACCCATTGAAGTTGGTATAAACGCTCTTGCTACACGGCTTTTCCTCCTTTCGCGTCTGCGACGTTCGCCATGACTGCAGGATCACGCTCTGCTTGTAAAGCTGTATTAGAAGAATGATGACTGCGCACGCGTCGCTCTGCAGAATTTCTGGGCATTGAAGGGTTTGAAAAAAGGAGATGGTCCGATGACTGCCGTGGGTCTAGAGAAAATGATTTACAAATTCGAAAAGACTTTTTTTGTGTGTGTGCAACCTTGTAAAGGGGGAAACGAATTGATTCGACGTCAGTGGAAGTAGTGGCCACAGCAATGCGGTAGAAGACGAGTGGTGGTGTGCAAACGTGTAGAGCACGGAGAATTGCCCTAATATTGTATATATCCGCGAGCACGGTGCGTAAAATCCCACGAAACATCCTTCTTTGCTATCCATTCAAAATTACCCATGTGCACGAGTTGTTTCCTGTTCACCTGTCAGCGAGAGAGACCTTTGCTTTCGAATTTCTTGCTCACATGAAAGTGGACAATGACTGGCCGTTGAGGATTTTGTGGCCAGACGAAGCCCACTTCCATCTGACAGGATATGTCAATACACAAATGGTTCGAATGGCTGTGAGTACTATGGGACTTAACATCTGAGGTCATCAGTCCCCTAGACTTAGAATTACTTAAACCTAACTAACCTAAGGACATCACACACATCCATGCCCGAGGCAGGATTCGAACCTGCGCCGTAGCAGCAGCGCGGTTCCGGACTGAAGCACCTAGAACCGCTCGGCCACAGCGGCCGGCGTCAATACACAAAATTGTCGAATATGGGCAACGGAAAATCCATCCGCAAATCAACCAGTACCACTTCATCCTGAAAAGTTCACTGTGTGGTGCGTGTTACCGGCATCATTTATCATAGGGCCATATTTCTTCGAAGAGAGAGGTGCTTCCGGTCCTGTTACCTGCAGCGTTACTGGTGAGCGCTATGAGTCTCCTTTGCGCAACCACGATATTCAAGCTCCCTAACAGCGTGGATGTGTTCATTTTTATGCAAGATGGCGCATCTCCACACATTGAAAATCCAGTTAAGCAGCTGCTGAAACGCCGTTTCGGAAATGCTAGAATTATCAGCCGCCGTTTCCCTGCAGCCTAGGCGTCCCCATCACTTGATCTTAATCCGTGTGACTTCCGGCTGTGGGGCTATCCGAAAGTGTTCCGACTGCAAACTTAGCTGCATTGAAGGCACACATTCCGTAATTCATTCTGAACGTGACCCCGGAAACACTCCTATAGTTGTGGAACATGCTGTTTCTCGATTTCAGCTTGTTACAGAAAACGGTGGACAGCATATTGAACATGTTTTGCACCAGTCACACGGAAATTAATAATCTGATTTTATTTTGATTGATGCTTTTTATGCGGTTTTTAGCCTCAGGGCAAAAACCGATGTGATTTATGCCTTTATGTGATTTTTGACCTCAGGATAATTAAAAACCGATGTGAGTGATGCTTTTCATGCGGTTTTTGGCCTCACCACAATTAAAAACCGATTTTTCCCATCCGATATAATATGTCCTTGCTATGGTGGATGGGCTTAAGTAACTAACATTATCACACCTGTACACACGTGCACAGTGGTTCAAATGGTTCAAATGGCTCTGAGCACTATGGGACTTAACATCTGAGGTCATCAGTCCCCTAGAACTTAGAACTACTTAAACCTAACTAACCTAAGGACATCACACACATCCATGCCCGAGGCAGGATTCGAACCTGCGGCCGTAGCAGCAGCGCGGTTCCGGACTGAAGCGCCTAGGACCGCTCGGCGACAGCGGCTGGCTAGCTAACAGTGCACCATGTTAGCTGTTGGTTCGAAGAACATTCTAGACAAATCGAGCGAATGATTTGACCACCGAGATCGCCCGACATGAATACCATCAAAAATTTATGGAACATAATGGAGAGGTCAGTTGGGGCACAAAATCCTGCACCGGCAACACTTGCGCAGTTATAGAATGCTACAGAAGCAGTATGGCTCAATGTTTCTACAGGGAACTTCCAACGAGTTGGTGAGTCCATACCACGTCGAGATGCTGCACTACGCCGGGAGAATAGAGGTCCGACACAGTATTGGAGATATCCAGTGACTTTTTTCACCGCAGTGTACATAGTAATCGATATATCACATCCCAGAAGCAAAATGGCTGTTGAGTGTGTTATAGGCCATTGTGTTGAGACATTCCTTCTGCTTCATGGAATTGCGTTCTTCCTATGAATCTCGCGGTACTCACGACGCAGGTTGGTGTAGGACTGCGCCAGCGACAGCCGGCAGCAGGCTGCTGGGTCAGCTGGCGGCGGCGGAAGCTGCGGCGGTTGGCGTCACGGCGGCCGGAAACGGCAGCAAGACTTCCGAGTGGCCGCAGACTACAAAAACCCGCGCCGGCCGCTGACCCCTTGCTGCAGCTACCGCTCTCCAGATCAAGGAGGTGCAACAGTCTGTAGCCTGTAGCTCCTAACATTGACTATGGCACAGATTTTAGGTCAGGTTCTCTGGGTATCTAAACTGTGAACCCTATGTACCTCAATAATTTAAATTTAAGTTTATCCTAGCTAAAAGTTTGTTATGGGGGGAAAATAATAAAAATAGTTCATTTCTTTCAAACAACACAATTTTTATTGAAAAACTGTGTGTTGCAGTTCTGCAACATTGCGGTAGCGAAGCAAAATTTTTACATACGATGTACACGATTTCAAGTGTGCTACTCGACTTGAAATCTATTGAAACAGTTGTTGTCTTTGTTGAAACTTGAAACTTTGTCACTACGTTGAAAAATAGTGTCATGTATCTGTGTCACTTTGAAGTGTAGTGCAGGAATCAATAAAAGTTAGTTGGCCTGCCATAATAATGTGTAACTTACTTTTCGAAGTCGTTTCGTACAACAATTTGATCATTTGAACTTGCTTACTGTATTCGAGCTTGGTCTGCCTCTACAACTCTTTTATTTCACCCACTTCCCCCTCCCCGCAACCTCACTGACTCTCTTAACAAACTGACGAGTCCCTGACATCTCAAATTATGACGTATAATCTGAACTGTGGAGACTCGTATCGGTTCTATTATCGATAGGAGTCACTCTTTTTGGTTTCGTCTTCCATTCGGCTAGATCGCGTGCGGCGGCGAGACGACTGTTGTAGGGAGTACGGGCGGCTAGTGATGAAGTGGGCGCGAGACGACTAGAGAAATGTAGTGCTTCTCCGTACGGCCGGGTAGTTGGATTTGCCGTTTGCTTGGCCGTAGTGTGATGTGCCTGGGCTCATGGTGGTCCTAACGTAGCGCCTTCTTGAGCGTTGCCATGTTGCGGAAAATGGTTTGGTTCCACCTTCACCTTGGGCAATGATTTATTTGTTGCCTAGTTGGAAAGTCAAGTGTTTGCGGATTGTATGTGTGTAATCTTTCAGTCAATGCTTTGCAGATGCTTTTACTTGTGGCGTTCTTCATTGTGTAAGCTAGAAAGAGCTTTTTAAGCTGTTACATGAGGTTCACGCCATATTGCATGTTACCACCATTTTTAAGAAGAAAACAAACAAAATTGCACCTGATTTCCTTGTGAGTGCTATTTAAGCGGCTTGTTGAACTGGCGTAAACTTGATCTTGATATGAAAGGTGTGGTGTCACCGCCAGACACCACACTTGCTAGGTGGTAACCTTTAAATCGGCCGCGGTCCATTAGTATACGTCGGACCCGCGTGTCGCCACTGTCAGTGATTGCAGACCGAGCGCCACCACACGGCAGGTCTAGAGAGTCCTCCCAGCACTCGCCCCAGTTGTACAGCCGACTTTGCTAGCGAAGCTACACTGACAAATACGCTCTCATTTGCCGAGACGATAGTTAGCATAGCCTTCAGCTACGTCATTTGCTACGACCTAGCAAGGCGCCATTACCAGTTATATTGTGAAGCATGTACAGTCAAGAGCGATGTACACCAATTATAGATTAAAGTTAAGTATTCCAAGAACTACGTTCTTTTCTTTATAGGATAATTACTTTACCTTGTTCCAGACCTCACGCCAGTCTGCGTGAGCTTAACGCGTGCATTTCGGCCTCCTCTAGCAACACGGTGTTGGCTCTTCTGCCAACACTTCAAAAGGAGCTCTTTCTATGATACTGACAGTAACCTGTGTGCTGCCATGTTCCTTCTTTTCTAATATTAAAAATTGTGTGTGTTTTAGTTGTTTTCCTTCGAGCGCCTCTAAGAGCCGTTGCGTCCTGGAACAGTTTGATAGCGACATGTGACGCTTTCGGCATGTGTTTTTTTGTACATAATCGTGTACTGGCTAAAGGAAAGCAGTTTGAAAACTGTAAGCAATTTTGTTATTTAAAGTAGCACGCCTCTATGTCTTTGGCTACATAAATGCCTCTTATTTCGATGTTTGAGCTCCTCTGAAGCCTAATGCTGGTTCGTAGCACTAATATTATTAGAGGTGTTTCTTTAGAGTACTTACCTTTCATATGAAATCGCTTTCATTGGTTTATTGAGTGGCTCAGGCAACAAATTTTTAAAGTGCATGTTATGTATATTATCCGCTGAAAAGTGTCTGCTGATAAGTGTCTAATAGCTCATTCACGGTGCAGTTTGTATCTAGGCCAATCCTAATTGATACAGTTTCTCATCTTTCGGCTATAAAGGTTGTTAATGACCTATGGTCATAGTAATGATCAAGGCCAAGAAGTTAAGTTTAAAGATGCTTTATTTCCGTTATTTGTAACTTGCTTTAATAGACTTTCTTGAAACCTGCTCATTCTATTCTCTATTTCGTATCGAATCTGGAACTGAATAATTATGATATGTTAACCAAGTCTTTTGTCTGTACTAAAGGTGCACACATTTGTTATTTGGAGACTTGATGAAGGATATACTGTTGCTGTGTTTTGACCTATCTCAGCTCTGGATTTTGTTCTGCAACCACGGCCAGCATTCAATGTTACCGACCAGTTTAGACCGGCACCATGATATTTACACAAACAGCAAACGCATTAGAAGGGTCAGCCGTCATTTCAGGCAGCTTGGGCTGTGTGTGTTCTGCAAATTAGCGTTTTGTGGCTGTCCTGTTTTCTAACTTTAAAATCTTGGGCGCAGATACTGTTTTATGTAAGTTCTACTTGCATAAGCATGAGGCAATCAATTGTTGACTTGGAGAGTTAAAAGGTTACTCATGAAATTTCAAGCTGCTAAAATTTAAATCTGCTTACTTTTTTTTTGGACAGAAAGGTAAAAAGAAAATTTTTAACTTTGTTAAAGTCCGAAATGATTATTATCAATTCTTTTAAATTCTAAGTGCGAAATAAAGGTGTTGTTCCTTGTAATGGTGAACGATGGTTTAAATCGCCCAAGGTCCAGTTCTCCCACTCAACAGCATTTGCTGACACCGACTTAGGTACAATTGCCAGGCTTATAACCCAATCCCTTCTAATCTGGTTGTCTCATAAATTTCTTTTCTCCCCAGTTCGCAGCATTCTTCTCTTCGTGAACGTTAATAACCTTGCTAAATTTATCCTTGGTTTCCCGTACAGTTTCGTCACTATACTGTCCAAATAATATCGGGGATTACCTTACAATATTGTCTCAGTCCCCTCTCAGTTAATGTTTCCCTTTATTGTCCTTCGACGCTTATATTTGTTGCATGATTTAGATACAAATTGTACGAGGTGCTTGCCACAAGTTTCTTGAATACCCCCAACAAATAAAATTACACTTCACCTATATCTTGATTACCACAATCACCTTCAAAGTAATCCCCTTGGGGGTGTATACACCATTCCCCGTCATTTTTCCATGAACTGAAGGTTCCATGGAATGAATTTCCTGTGAATCTGTTTAGTACAACTTGCGATTCTCTTTGAATCTCCCCACTTATGTGAAATCTTCGCTTTTTAACTTGATTTTCACTCTGAGAAATAAAAACAGGATGTGTAAAAGTTGCGAGTGAGAAACAATTGTCATTTTGTTTTTCGCCAGAAACTGCTGGTTGATCAGCGCAGTGTGTGACCTCGCATTATCGTGATGGAAGAACGAATCGTCCCTGTGCCACCCTCGTCGGACAGAGTGCTCTGACACGTCCCGTAAAGCCACCCATTCACACGCCACCGGCCTGTCTGACTACGTGTGGATTCAACGAGACTACGTGGTGCGGGCCGTACCTGCGCGCAGTCGCGTCACTGCCCTCACTATGAGAGGAAAAGGGCTGAGTGTGGAGCTGCAGGTAGCAGTTCTGGCTAGCTGGTACCGGAGCGCCGGTGGAGCAGGGGGTTGGCCAATAAATGGGCGGCTTAAGATAGCCCCACGACATTGCGTACGTCCTGGATGGTTTGCTTACGATCTTCCAGCACCGTATTCCGAACAGTAGTGACATTTTCAGGAGTAATGCCGGTTGACAGCCGGCCTGAATGAGGATCATCATCGTACGATGTTTTGTCAACTTGAAATCTTTTAAACAGCTGTAAGTTTGACTGTGAGCTAAGGCATCTTCCTCAAACGCTTGCTTCTACCTGTCATGTGTTTATGTAGTGCTTTTGCCGAGTCTGAAACAAAGGTACACTACTGGCCATTAAAATTGCTACACCAAGAAGAAAAGCAGCTGATAAACGGGTATTCATTGGACAAATATATTATACTAGAACTGACAGCTTCAACACGATACCGCAGTTCATCAAGAGTAGTGACTGGCGTGTTGTGACGAGCCAGTTGCTCGGCCACCATTGACCAGACGTTTTCAATTGGTGAGAGATATGGAGAATGTGCTGGCCAGGGCATCAGTTGTGTCTAGAAAGGCCCGTACAGGACCTGCAACATGCGGTCGTGCATTACCCTGGTGAAATGCAGGGTTTTGCAAGGATCGAATGAAGGGTAGAGCCACGGGTCGTAACATACCTGAAATGTAACGTCCCCTGGTCAAAGTGCCATCAATGCGAACAAGAGGTCACCGAGACGTGTAACCAATGGCACACCATGCCATCACACCGGGTGATACGCCAGTAAGGCCATGACAAATACACGCTTCCAGCGTGCGTTCATCGCGATATCGCCAAACAAGGATGCAACCACCTTGATGCTGTAAACAGAACCTGGATTCATCCGAAAAAATTACGTTTTGCATTCATGCACCCAGGTTCATCGTTGAGTACACCATCGCAGGCGCTCCTGTTTGTGATGCAGCGTCAAGGGTAACCGCAGCCATGGTCTCCGAACTGATAGTCCATGCTGCTGCAAACGTCGTCGAACTGTTCGTGTAGATGGTTGTTGTCTTGCAAACATCTGTTGACTCAGTGATCGAGACGTGGCTGCACGATCCGTTACAGCCATGTGGATAAGATGCCTGTCATCTCGACTGCTAGTGATACGAGGCCGTTGGGATCCAGCACGGCGTTCCGTATTACCCTCCTGAACCCACCGATTTCATATTCTGCTACCAGTCATTGGATCTCGACCTACGCGAGCAGCAGTGCCGCGATACGATAAACCGCAATCGCGGTAGGCTACAATCCGACCTTTATCAAAGTCGGAAAGGTGATGGTACGCATTTCTCCTCCTTACACGAGGCATCACAACAACGTTTCAGCAGGTAACGCCGGTCAACTGCTGTTTGTGTGTGAGAAATCGGTTGTAAACTTTCCTCATGTCAGCACGTTGTGGGTGTCGCCACCGGCGCCAACCTTGTGTGAATGCTCTGAAAAGCTGATCATTCGCATATGACAGCATCTTCTTCCTGTCGGTTAAATTTTTCTCGTCTGTAGCACGCCATCTTCGTGGTGTAGCAATTTTAATGGCCAGTAGTGCATATACGCACACGTTGTTCTCAGACACCCACCAGTTTCGAAGAAACGCAACACAGGAGAGGAGAAAAATGTACATTAAACCTAATCGCGACCACCTACCTCAAAGGCACGTCCGTCACTAACTCCCAAAGAATGTACAGGTCACAATTATTGAAAGAAATTTAAATTGGTCACCATTGATATTCATATTTAGGTTATGACATGCTCGATATGCCTGCCATCATTGGCGACGATGTGGCGCAGCCGAATAGCGAAATTCTGGAGGACCCGCTGAAGTGTCGGAGCATCGACGCTGTCGATGATCTCCTAAATGGATGTTTTCATATCAGTAATGGTTTTGTGGTTATTGCTGTACACCTTGTCTTTAATATAGCCACACAAAAAGGAGTCGCATGCGTTCAGATCCGGAGAATATGGCGGCCAATCGAAGCTCATGCCAGTGGCCTCTCGGTACCCCAGAGTCAGAATGCGGTCCCCAAAGTGCTCCTCCAGGACATCAAACACTCTCCTGCTTCGATGGGCCCGAGCCCCGTCTTGCATGAATCAAATCTTGTCGCATTGAGGGTCCTTTGGATAATGGGGATGAAATCATCTTCGAAAACCTCCACGTACCGTTCGGTAGTCAAACTGCCGTCAGACAATATCGCACTCATTATTCCGTGACTGGGCATTGAACACCACACAGTCACGCATTGAGGGTGAAGAGACTTCTAGATGCCGAAATGTTGAGTCTCGGTCCCCCAAAAGTGGTCTCCGTCGCTAAAACAAACCATACAGTGCTTACTAATTCGCATCACTTCCCACAGCCAGCTGTGCAGTTTGAACGTCCTAACGCAAACCGTTCAAAAGTTACGACGATTTTGTTTCATGTAGTTCAATTATTCTCATCCTGTATAAGGTACCACCTGGCGGTGTTTCGTCGTACTGGCTAGACTTCACTAGCTACACATACATTCCCAGAACTTTTGGGAAGCACCTCGTGGATAACCTCGCACCTCCTGCAGAGACAGATTTTCGGTACACTGGGCGAAGGTTCCAAGCCCTCACCAGCCGCCACACCAAGAGATGAGACAGAGTGCAGGACGCTCCTCTGTAACTGTTCTCCAGAGGAGTAGTGCGAGTCCTGCAAGCGAAATTTTCAACAGGCTGGGTGTGGACTCCAGAAGTTCGCTGTCCGAACAAGGCTGGCAAGCACCAGTGAGAACTCGCTAGTGATTTGAGAGCTCAACCCAGTGAGTCCAACTGCTTTCGCCGACAATTGCTTCAGTCTGTCACGAAGTGGCAAATCGGCTAGCTGATAGGAATTGACGTTGCTGATATCGAGTTATAATTGTCAATAATGGAATGGCATGAATTTGACAGTTGACTGCCTGGTCTCTACAGGTGACCTCGTATTTTTTCTCATTCGGTAGACTTGGCTGTGGAACAAAACAGTTATTGAAGACTCAATGGCAAGAAAGGAAAAACAATGGGTAAACCACTACAAAAGATAACGGTACGATGATACAGGAAAGCAAACTGAACTAATAGACGAGAAGAAATTAGATGATACACAGTCTGACGAAATCGCATCTGCCTTGACGTTACCAAAGAACAGAAATCCCGCAGGAAGGGTTGGTATTAACACTGAATAGCTAAAATACTGCGGAATGACGCTACAACTGCGATTGATACTTCTCCTAAACGGATGTTGGGAGACAAAGTGTATCCCAAAAGACTGGAAAGTAGAGTAATATCAAGTTTTTTAAAAAAAGATAGAAGCCCATGCATTAACTACAGAGGAAGAAGTTTACTGGACTTGGCATACAAGATATATGCTAAGGTTTTAAATGCAAGACTTAAAAACATGGAAACAGTACTCTATGAGGAAAAAATAGGTTTTACGAAAGGACACTCCACCATAGATGCAGTTTTATTTAAAAGCAAATACTACAGAAAAACGGAGACTACACACACTGCTTTTATCAGTTTTAACAACTGTCGAATATAATGAGGAATCGCATGTTTAATAAGAGCGATAAAAAAGTTTATATTAGAATGCGACTATTACTCTAGATCTCAACGAAAACTGCCTAATGAGATACCAGTTAACGACAAGGCTGCAGTATATCCTCCACCTTGTCCAGCATTTACATACTGTTAGTAATGCATATTCAGAAAACAGTATTTCAAAATGGTGTACACCTAGAGAGAAGAACTCTTTTAAATAGCGTAATATATGCTGACGATGTAATGATCTCAGCAGATAAGCAAGAGGACCTGCAGAAAGTACACTACTGGCCATTAAAATTGCTACACCAAGAAGAAATGCAGATGAAAAACGGGTATTCATTGGACAAATATATTATACTAGAACTGACATGTGATTACATTTTCACGCAATTTGGGTACAAAGATCCTGAGAAATCAGTACCCAGAACAACCACCTCTGGCCATAATAACGGCCTTGATACGCCTGAGCATTGAGTCAAACAGAGCTTGGAAGGCGTGTACAGGTACAGCTGCCCATGCAGCTTCAACACGATACCACAGTTCATAAAGAGTAGCGACTGGCGTATTGTGACCGGCCAGTTTCTCGGCCACCATTGACCAGACGTTTTCAATTGGTAAGAGATCTGGAGAATGTGTTGGCCAGGGCATCAGTCGAACATTTATTGTATCTAGAAAGGCCCGTACAGGACCTGCACATGCGGTCGTGCATTATCCCGCTGAAATGGAGGGTTTCGCAGGGATCGAATGAAGGGTAGGGCCACAGGTCGTAACACATCAGAAATGTAACGTACACTGTTCAAAGTGCCGTCAATGCGAACAAGAGGTGACCGAGACGTGTAACCAATGGCACCCTATACCATCACGCCGGGTGATACGCCAGTATGGCGATGACGAATACAAGCTTCTAATGTGCGTTCACCGCGATGTCGCCAAACACGGATGCGACCATCATGGTGCTGTAAACAGAACCTGGATTCATCCGGAAAAATGACGTTTTGCCATTCGTGCACCCAGGTTCATTGGTGAGTACACCATCGCAGGCGCTCCTGTCTGTGATGCAGCGTCGAGGGTAACCGCAGCCATGGTCTCCGAGATGATAGTCCATGCTGGTGCAAATGTCGTCGAACTCTTCGTGCAGATGGTTGTTGTCTTGCAAACGTCCCCATCTGTTGACTCAGGGATCGAGACGTGGCTCCACGATCTGTTATAGCCATGCGGATAAAATGCCTGTCATCTCGACTGCTAGTGATACGAGGCCGTTGGGATCCAGCACGGCGTTCCGTATTACCCTCCTGAAGTCATAGATTCCATATTCTGCTAACAGTCATTGGATCTCGACCAACGCGAGCAGCAATGTCGTGATACGATAAACCGCAATCGCGATAGGCTACAACCCGACCTTATTAAAGTCGGAAACGTGATGGTACGCATTTCTCCTCCTCACACGAGGCATCACTACAAAGTTTCGCCAGGCAACGTCGGTCAACTGCTGTTTGTGTATGAGAAATCGGTTGGAAACATTCCTCCTGTCAGCAGGTTGTAGGTGTCACCACCGACGCCAACCTTGTGTGAATGCTCTGGAAAGCTAATCATTTGCGTATTACAGCACCTTCTTCCTGTCGGTTAAATTTCACGTCTGTACCACGTCATCTTCGTGGTGTATAAATTTTAATGGCCAGTAGAGTAATTTTGTACTGAAATAAATAAGTGTAAAATTTCACACGCAGAACTGAACAGATAAAACTTCATGGGCAAAGATAACATTAGAATGAAAGTAGTGATAGATCAAAAAATTTTAGAATAAGTAAAGCACCACAAACATGTGGGCCGTTAGGTGACATATGGTTACATCAAAGATACAGAATTAAGGCTTAATGAATTCAGTGGGGTATTTGGAACAGTTTAACAGAAACCTTAAAAAACAAAACTAGGAGAGATACTAAAATTGAGTACTACAAAAATGCTCCAGTCCGCACACTGCTTTACAGAAGCGAGACCTGGGTGATTACCAAAGCGCAGGAAGGCCGTATTCAGGCACAACAAATGAAATGTGGTGGAAGAATTAAAGGTTGCTCAACACAAGGCCGACAAAGGGTTCAAGATGTTAGAAGACAAAAAATTTTAGTCTAAATGACAAAAGTCTAGATTATAGAAGAAAATGTAAAATACACCTGGAAGTAATGGACAGTGAAAGACTTCCCTTAAAGGCTAGGAAGTGTAATTACCTAGGTGGAAAATAGAGAGGAAGATCCCGGCAAAGATGGGTACCATAACAGACAATTTGCCTAACACCTGAAGAGAAGAAGAGTATTAATTAACGCCTACAGTGCTTCTAGGTCTTTCCAGACATCCAAAGTATTACATATTTTCTCATCAGGTCGCAGCTCTAGGATGCCAGGTGCTGGTGACGAGCCTAACTTCGTCTGTCCTTGTTCAGCGCTTCCTCATGCATCCTCACTCAAATCAGGCCAGGGAAAGGAAATAAATGCTAACCCTACAGCAGATGTTGAAAGTACTACCACTCACCTCTTGGAATTTTTGGAGCCTGGCCAGTAAGTTGCTGAAGGCGGATCAAAGACGGACTGCCGGAGTTGCTGCAGCCTCATCCTAAATGTTGTACTGCGGTTCTTGAAGACTATGTTGCGATACACCTCAGACTTGGGGGCTCCCCACACAAAGTGTCGCACACTGACAGTTCAGGTGACCTGTGTGGCCATGACCAGACTGACCTCTGCTAGTAACTCTGTCAGGCGTGAAGATTGTGCAATTGTGCTCCAAGGTTGGACTCCATCCTGTTGGAAGTTAGCTGTAGCTCCCGGGATGTGGTAATATGCATACACTCACGTCCAATGGTATCTACTCGTCCGGACCTCTTTTATGTGTCCTACCTTGTATACAGGAGCGTAATGATGACTGCAAAGGTCACGCTTCCCACCCCTCTCCCCCCCACTCCTCCCATCTTTTTACTGTATTGCTTCTTTCCGTAGTAACTCCGTGCATTTGCTGGTTCTGGTGGCCGAGCTCTGACGAACACGGTTCCGTTAGGACGTCAAAACGAGATTAAGACTGGGCCCAGAAACTGGTGGGTATCTGGGTCGTTGTACGGCATTCGTCGGCCCCCAATTCGTCCCGTTAGCAAAGGTTGGCAGTAGGCAAGTGCCATTTGGGAAGATTAACATTTCGAAGAACGGTGAGCGCCGAACTAGCGCGGCCCTCTAAAGTAGATTATATGACGCCCGCAAGGCCACGACATTTATCAGCAGCACGTTTCCCGACGGCAGGCGACTGCACAAAGTGGGTCGGGGCGGAAGGACATAGGGCTGTGAACAGTGACCGCCTGGGGACTGGGCAGCTTGATATCTGTTCATAGTGTGGGAAACGCATAAAGTAACCGAAAAGAAACAACTTTTTAGTCAGTCGCACCTTGCTGGTGCCGCTGGTTCTGAATCATTCACGTGGCGTTCTGGTGCAAAAACCAGGCCGCGTACTGATTGGGCACCGTTAGCTACGTTCAGAAACAAGCTGCTGCTATAACTCGCACCATGCTGAAGCAGCGGTCTCGCACCACTTTCTTAACCCAATAATATGATACCCTTGGCTAAAACAATAACAAAACTCTGTTAACGGCAGAGCAATGCTGGAGCCATAGGCAGTGGCATTGGCAGTGGTCGATACACGTCTTCATATTGGCCTACGCATTATTTTGCGGTGGCTAGCTAGTTTTAACGTCACTGGGGTTTTGGCATTCGTTCGCAGGTTGGGATTCTGTTCAGAGATTCGGCTTCGAGATTCAGAGATGTTCGGCACTCGAAATACGCACGACTGCCCTCTGTATTCTATCGACTGCTGTAACGCCAGCATGGTGCCCAACTCATCATAACGACTGTACGTTCGCGCATCAGTGTGGCGAGTCAGTAACAATGACGTGGAAAAAGGCGGTTTTTGTGCTTCACTTAAGTAGGGACTATAATCGATCACGCATTATGAATTGGCATACTGGCCATGGGTTAGCTGTTTGGTTTTTTTGTATGCTTCTTCTCTTCACTTTATGTGGTCCATCAACAATGTGACCCTACGTTTCCAAAGGAGACAGGACATCGTGAGTTTAATTACCAGAGTAATCTTCATCCTTCCAAAAGGTATGCTTTCCGACACCTAGCAACACTAGCGTGATGCTTTTGTCCTTTTCCAGATATTTTTCAAACAGTGTTCTTGTTGCAAAGATCAGATCAATTGTACTCCTGTGTTTTCTGGAGCCCTGCTATTCTTCTTCCAGATGAGTTCAGCTGTGCTTCTAAGGTTCGATTATTGTTATTACTGTAAATAATAAATGCAAGTTCTTTTAGTTAATTTTATATATTTATTATTAATAATAAAAGCTTCTTGTTGTTAATGCTCCAGCTTGTGATGCGTAACGTAGGACTGCACAGGCCCCTACGGTGAGTGGTGGAACTGGGTTAACAGAGGTGAGGAGTTCAGCGGTTCACCAGCATGGGAAAGGTAGCAGTAGAGCGGCGAGTGCGTGACTGTCTGTGGTTCAAAAAATGGCTCTGAGCACTATGGGACTTAACATCTGTGGTCATCAGTGCCCTAGAACTTAGAACTACTTAAACCTAACTAACATAAGGACATCACACACATCCATGCCCGAGGCAGGATTCGAACCTGCGACCGTAGCAGTCGCGCGGCTCCGGACTGAAGCGCCTAGAACCGCTCGACCACCGCGGGCGGCACTGGTTGTTGTCTGACATACTGTCATCACAGTATTGTCTGTTAAAATATTCATTTATCAGTCAACTACAGCAGTACTTGGTGAGGCCAATGTCTCCTGGACACGGATGGGAGGCGGCGTGAGAAGAGGTGCGGCCGCCCACAGGTGGCCCGGCATCATGCACCATCGTATGGCCAGTGATGACGGCAGCGCCTTGCCAAAACTGCTGACCACTGCTGGGTAGGGAGGGCCTGGCAGCACAGAACGTGGCGCGCGGAAGCGCGCAGAATCACTCCGTGGACCCAGCAGGGACGAAATGGCTCACAGTAGCTGCAGCGTGTGCCCACATGAGAAGAGGCAAGCAGGAAGGGTCTAAGCGAAGGTGGCTTAGCGGCTGCACCAATCTGATCTCGATCTGTAAGTCACCTGGTGGCCCACCGGTTGAACGACGTTAAACCCACAACAACACCTGGATGACACTAAGTCCACAGCGTTAGTTCCAATGTGATCAGCAGTGCCACAGATGTGGCAGGGCCCTGAGGTGAAGACTGTTTGATTCATGTAGATGCGTAGACTGTCTTAAATCTCCCCTCAGAGCTAGTGGTCGATTGACTGCAAATCCTCTGACTATAAATGAGCATTATTTACGGATCTGTCCCGTCCTTGTTTTTCTAAAGCATCAGTTTCTACCACAGAAGCCATAACGAAACTATGGCTCAGAAGTGAAGCAAACGTGTCTCCCATGCCACAGCAGCTCTGCATTTCTGCTGCGTCAGTGCTGTTACGCCACTGGTCTTATCCCCTGGTCCTACGCCTCTGGCCACTCTGCTTGGCTGTAGCTTGAGGTAACCGTCTCGATCCCTCGAAGGCAGTACTTGTCATATCAACAGGTAGCCCCTTAGGTAACTTTGCCTGGCCAGTCCAGAATGATCCGCTTTCATGAACTCTTGCATTAGATGAAAGGAGGTGTCTCAATTTTACTCATCCAGGCCCAGTAAATTATTTGCAGCACAAGAGCACTCTTAGTGGGAACTTTCCTCTCGGGGGAAAAAGACTAAGACCTCTTCATCTCTTTCTTAATGAACGATATTTTGGTATTTCGGAAGTTCTTGGAGAATCAGAGGGAAATGCCGCTAATTTACGGTACCACACGTCCCGCCTGCATTTTCTCCTACGATTGGTGCAATATTGATCATTTTTGTCCTGTCCGTTTGGGGAAGGATAGAGGGCTTATCAACAATAATATTTCGTTTTCTTGTTTAATCCTGTTTCATTTGCCATTTTGGTCCCTCAGAAATAGGGATCAAAAATAGTACATGCGGAAAGCAAAGAAATTTGAAGCAATAGAATATTTATTATGATACTTTATGGCCCACCGCTCTGAAAAAAGATGTTCCAGTTAAGCCTCGTCAGGTTATCGTGAGACTTTTCCCAAACCATAGAAGATAGAAAAGTGTGGTTTACAAGTACTGATCTTCTCTGTGAAAGGGGTGCATCTTTTGAAGACTGACTGCAACTGAGGGACGCTGCCAAGTACCCGAAGACCTGAGTCACGTGAGGGAGCAAGGGGGTTTGAAGACCTCCCCATTACAAATAAAGAAACTGAATCAGAATACATGCTGTTAACGTGCAGCCTCCTTGAGGACTCAGGGAAGTCACCTGAATGCATTCACAGACATTTGTAAGGAAACTCAGGACGGTTACCTGTTAGGAAACTTGCCGTAGGATAAAAGGTAAGTTTCGCGAGAGGACTGGAGACTGTCACGAGCACACCGAAAGGTTTAGATGCCCCACGATACACGACAACGTCTGATGACAGAACGCCTGGTCGACTGCGAAGGACAATCCAGGAATTTCAGTCCAAGAGTTTTTTGGAGAGGGATTGATAAGGTAGGTACCCGCATCGAAGACTGGGAAGGTAGAGGGACGCAAAATTATCGTTATTTAGGGGTCATTAAAAACTGTATCCACTAGTGACAAGATGACAAGATGATACGACGGGAAATTCAGTGCGAAAAAGGAGAAAAAAGTTCCTGAACATTCAGGTCATGCTGTTTTGCATAGTGCATTCTGTCATTCCACTCTGATTCTGGTTCTGCAAGTCACGTTAGTCAAATTCTCATTCTAAATCTGGTGTTTTCCTGACTATCCATTCTATAAGCATATCAGTCTGTCTTCTACTCGATATGCAGAATCTGAGTCTCATCGCTGTATTTATCCTAATGCCTATTCATTTTGCGTTATCTTCAGCTTCCATTCCATTTCGCATGGTTTTCCCTTCAGTCCAATATTCAGGTCCACGAGCATTTGACTATGTTTTTGCAACCTGACCTCCAGTTCCAAAGTAACTTGAACACCACTCCTGCCATCTAGTTGCTATGGAGAGAAGATGTTGCATGATCACCGGGAGCCACTGAACAGCGGCTGAGACCTGGATAAGAGCACTGGCTGCCAGGTGGTAGTTTTACCTTGACGGCGCCTAAACAGAAAGCAGTGCATAAAGAGCTGGTTAAACTATTCCAAGTAACACCTGTAAAGCCAGAGGTACACTGAGATATGGACATAAAAGCCGCCGGCTGTGAATCAGCAGTCAGACGATAACTGCCGGCTCATCTGGAGAGCAACAAGTTTTGCTGATCTATGCCAGCCATCTAAGCCCTCCTACACTGCAGATTCTATCAAGCAAGATGTGGTGAGACCAGATGACTAATCACTCCCTAAAGTACAATCACTAACTCATGTCTGCAACCAGTCATATCGATGCTGAGAACTTTGTATTCACAATTTATGTGTCTCCATGTAAATGAATAAAGATAATTATTGTTCCTCCTCATCCCTCTTGTAATTTTAATTTCATCATTATTATATTATCTAAATATCAAGTTCACATGGTACATCACAGGTGCAAAAGCACCACACAAAATAATAACACAGTGGTTCTTTATATCTTGGATATTGGCAATGGGACAGAGTTGGCATCCGAGCGGGCATGGTACATCTTCTATCGGGGAATGTTCTGCGGATCTAGCTGGCCATATCATGGAGGCAGTTCGTAGAGTCACTTGTTATGTGTGGACAAACATTGCCTTATTGAAATATGAGAACAGGATACTTTTGCACGAGCGGTAACTCACGAGCATACAGGATGTTCACACATGCAGCTGTGTTATCAGGGTCCCCTCAATCACTACCCGCTGCAGTCTGACGTCGTTCCCAGTGGCTCCTCGTAGTACGAGAGTAACACTGCTGTTCCTCTCCAAAATACTGAGGGGATCAGACCTCTCTCCAGGTCGCCGCAAACTCCCCAACGATCGACATCCACAGAATTGCAGAACCACGATCCATCGCTGAGCACATGCGACGCCATTCATCAGCAGTTCATGTTTCCCAGTCACGACACCACTCTAAGCGCTGTAGTTTCTGTTGTGGTGCTACGGTAAGTATGGGACGATAACTCGCCAGTCCAGCTGCTGCTTGTCGTCGACCAACGTGCGGAATGGCACGTAATGTTTTCGGATGGTGGGCACGGATGTGAAGCGGTTACGATGAACAATGACGTGACAGAAGCCATGGAATGCCCCCCTGATATCGTGTCTGATCCCCTTTTGCTCGGTGTAGCGCAGCAACTCGACCTGAGATGGCTTCAACGAGTTGTCGCTAGTCCCCAGCGGAAATATTGGGCTATTCTGCCTCTATTCTGTGTTGCCGATGTAGGATTTTGTGCATGAACTGACTTCTCGATTATGTCCCATAAATGTTCCAAAGGCTTCATGTCGGTCGGTCTGGGTGGCCAAATAATTTGCTCGAATTGTTCAGAAAGTTCTTAAAATCAGTCGCGAACGATTGTGGCCCGGTGTCAAGGCGCATTGTCATCATAAAAATTCCATCGTTATTTGGGAACATGAAGTGCATGAATGGCTGTTAATTGTCTCCGAGCATCCATACATAACCATTTACAGTCAATTATCGGTGCATTTTGACTACAGGACCCAGCCCACACCATTATGGAGCTACCACCTGTTTACTCAGTGCTTTGTTGACAGGTCCATGGCTTCATGGGATCTGTGCCGCACTCGAACGCTCACCAGAGGAGCTGTAGGCGACGTCGTGCAATTGGCAGAAAAGGTATTCGTGCTGGTCGTCTGCTCCCACAGACCATTAACGCAAAATTTCACCGCACTGTCCTACCGTATCCGTTCCTTGTACGTTGCACATTGATTTCTGCGGTTATTTCACGCAGTGTTTCTTGTCTATTAACACTGACAACTCTATGCAAACGCCACTGCTCCCGGACTTTGCGTGAAGGCTGTCGGCACTCCGCTGTCCGTGGTGACAGGTAAGGCCGGAAAATCGGTATTCTCGGCACACTCCTGAAGTTGTACATTTTGGAATATACGAGGGTAGTTCAATAAGTAATGCAACACATTTTTTTTCTCGGCCGATTTTGGTTGAAAAAACCGGAAATTTCTTGTGGAATATTTTCAAACATTCCCGCTTCGTCTCGTATAGTTTCATTGACTTCCGACAGGTGGCAGCGCTGTACGGGGCTGTTAAAATGGCGTCTATAACGGATGTGCGTTGCAAACAACGGGCAGTGATCGAGTTTCTTTTGGCGGAAAACCAGGGCATCTCAGATATTCATAGGCGCTTGCAGAATGTCTACGGTGATCTGGCAGTGGACAAAAGCACGGTGAGTCGTTGGGCAAAGCGTGTGTCATTATCGCCGCAAGGTCAAGCAAGGCTGTCTGATCTCCCGCGTGCGGGCCGGCCGTGCACAGCTGTGACTCCTGCAATGGCGGAGCGTGCGAACACACTCGTTCGAGATGATCGACGGATCACCATCAAACAACTCAGTGCTCAACTTGACATCTCTGTTGGTAGTACTGTCACAATTGTTCACCAGTTGGGATATTCAAAGGTTTGTTCCCGCTGGGTCCCTCGTTGTCTAACCGAACACCATAAAGAGCAAAGGAGAACCATCTGTGCGGAATTGCTTGCTCGTCATGTGGCTGAGGGTGACAATTTCTTGTCAAAGATTGTTACAGGCGATGAAACATGGGTTCATCACTTCGAACCTGAAACAAAACGGCAATCAATGGAGTGGCGCCACACCCACTCCCCTACCAAGAAAAAGTTTAAAGCCATACCCTCAGCCGGTAAAGTCATGGTTACAGTCTTCTGGGACGCTGAAGGGGTTATTCTGTTCGATGTCCTTCCCCATGGTCAAACGATCAACTCTGAAGTGTATTGTGCTACTCTTCAGAAATTGAAGAAACGACTTCAGCGTGTTCGTAGGCACAAAAATCTGAACGAACTTCTCCTTCTTCATGACAACGCAAGACCTCACACAAGTCTTCGCACCCGAGAGGAGCTCACAAAACTTCAGTGGACTGTTCTTCCTCATGCACCCTACAGTCCCGATCTCGCTACGTCGGATTTCCATATGTTTGGCCCAATGAAGGACGCAATCCGTGGGAGGCACTACGCGGATTATGAAGAAGTTATTGATGCAGTACGACGTTGGCTCCGACATCGACCAGTGGAATGGTACCTTGCAGGTATACAGGCCCTCATTTCAAGGTGGCGTAAGGCCGTAGCATTGAATGGAGATTACGTTGAAAAATAGTGTTGTGTAGCTAAAAGATTGGGGAATAACCTGGTGTATTTCAATGCTGAATAAAACAACCCCTGTTTCAGAAAAAAAATGTGTTGCATTACTTATTGAACTGCCCTCGTAGAATTCCCTAATCATCTCCGAAATGGAATCTCCCATGCATATAGTACCGACTTCCGTTCCGCGTTCAAACTCTGTTAATTCCCGTCGTGGTGCTATAATCAAGTCGGAAACCTTTCCACATGAATCACCTGAGTAAATTACAGCTCCACTGACGCAGTGCCCTTTTGGACCTTGTGTATGCTATACTACAGCAGTATGCGTATGTGCATATCGCTATCCTATGCACAGTACGGCGATTCTCGCCTGTGGTGGTCAGCCGTAGCCGACTGGAACCTTGACGGCGAGTATTCCTGCCCTCACTTTCCTATGCAGTCCAACGGCGGGCCACTGTCACATCCAAGTGCCCCACAGATATGGATACTGCACGATTCGTTTAGCTGGCCAAAGGGAGATCCACAATTAGACCTCTTTCAAACTGTAAGATGCTGATAATGCTCAAAGAGTACACTAAATCTCTGTGTCCTCCATAGTGATCGCTCACCATTTGCATCTGTCCCTTTATACTGTTCCACAGCTGGTAACAACAGTAAACACGAACAACACTGATCCACTCTGATGGCCATTCTAGCTGTCATAGAGCATTGCAACTCTAATCATCTACTTACCTGCTGATAGTGTGCACCTGTACTTAGTTACATAGCATCGAAATATGTCTTTTGGGTACTTGACTTCTTTTGCCAAACAGTGTACTTTGTATCTTCTATAATCGTATTACCATAGCTTCTGCCCGCCGGCTAGCCACGCGCTCTAACGCGCCGCTTCCCGAGCGGGAAGGCGAGCTGGTCCCCGGCACGAATCCACCCAGTGGATTAGTTTCGAGGTCCGGTGTGCCGGCAGCCTTTGGATGGTTTTTAAGGCAGTTTTTCATCTGCCTCAGTGAATGTGAGCTAGTTCCCCTTATTCCATCTCAGTTACAGTAGGTCGGCGATTGCTGCGCAGACACTGTCTCCAGATACGCGTACACCATAATTACTCTACCACGCAAACATTTGGGGTTACAGTCATCTGGTATGAGACATTCTCACAGGGGGTCCACTGAGGGCCGAACCACACAATAACCCTGGGTTCGCTGTGGGGCGGTGGTGGGGTGGGGTGGGGTGGACTGCTGTGGCTGTTGTTAACCACTGAGGGCTACGGCGGGATGAAGCCTCTCCGTCGTTTCTAGGTCCCCAGTTTAATACACAATACTCAAACACACACCATAGCTTCACATGTGTGGAAAAAATGCGCAGGTCATTCCTGCTTTCAAGACAGGTTGTCGAACAAACACACAATTACAGATTAGTTTCGTTGACGCCAGTGTGTCGCCGAATTCTGGAACACGTTTTACCCTTGATTACTATGGTCTTTCTGCAGGCCAGAAAACTCTTTAGGAATCAACGTGAATACATCAAACGAAAATCGTGCAAAGCTTAGTTTGTGGACGAGACCTAGGTGGCTACAGATGGTGCCGCCTAGGATGTTGCTATGTTCCTTCCAAAATGATTTATACAGCTTCACACTTTCGCATAGTGAACAAAATACCCTTATACTGAATCACAGACCAACTTTATGATTCGACTGAAGAGTTCCTAGCAAAAAGCATGTCTTTCTTAACTGAGAGCTATCATCAGAGATAAAAGCTGAAAGGTTATAAGTCTCTTGTGGCCTGTCTCCTCTCATTTTTCCTATTTTTCTTTTTTGGTTTGCTATCATGTCATTAATGTGTCTCAGTGCAGACAGGCTGAGGAACGTCACCGCCGTAGATGGAACCAGTAGTGAGGACTCTGATTTTTATTTGTGATATTTGAATTGGTGTTTGGACAATGCTTGCTCTTCTGCCCTTCTTGTGAGGATGAGTTGGGGCTGAACAAGGGTCACATGCGTTGAGTGCAGCCGTAAAACTTGACGTCCGGCCAGGCCGGGTTTTCTGCGAATACGGGGGCGAGTGGACGACAGCGTATGGCGATTCCTCAGGGTGGGCAACTTGCTACCGCTCCTGGTCGTTATATTAAGCTGAAGCGAAAATGAGCACTACTTTCTGGAGCCAGTGTTAAACGTTTTATCGGTTCTTGTTGTCTGTGCTGTCTTGGCCTATTAGTATTGTTTTCAGTGGTTCTCGGAGTCTGAGATCTGAAGCCATGGGATGCCTGACACACCGACGCCTACCATCTGGTCAATATTTTGTCCGTTTTTGGTGGTAGATATTGTGAACATTGGTACCTTAACATGTACTCGCTTCAGTGTGTTGGGCTATTTTTTTTTTTTCAGTGTTTAACAGTGTTCCCACAAACATGTCACATAATTCGCTATCTGATGTCTTCTGTACATTCGTAGCTGAGCAGTGAAGCAAATTATACCTGTCAGTGTAGACTATCCGTATTGCATCCACTCCTCCAAAGTTCAATACCTGACCCACTGCCCGTGGGAAAATAAACATTTTTGGTTTAAGACACAGAGGAAATAAAGATACTAGCTGCCAGGAGGCATTGATTTATATCAGTGAGGCAAGCTGAAAATCTATGGTGGACCGGAATACGAACCCAGGTCTCCTGCTTACTAGGCAGATACAGTGACCACTACGACATCCAGACACAGTAGCCACTACAATCGCACAGACTACCCTAACACGCCTCCTGCCAGACCCAAATTCTGAAACTATACCAGGCACTACCTTCAGACATTACTGAATGGCAGGCATCTCCTGTCCAATTTATCCTCTTTGTTTTTACAAAGATGTGAATAGCGGTATGACTTTTCTAAATGGTACCCTGCATTTTTTATTCAGTATGATTTTTCTAAATGGTATCCTGCATTTTTTATTCAGTACTTCATTTCCTGTCCTAAAGACCTATTCAAAAATGTATCACTATACAGTGAAACACAACGTTATTAATTACGTAACACAACACTGGCGTTGACGCTCCCAGCGCCTAGTCCAGGTATTCGGGGTAATGGAACACATCCACATGGTGACGTTGACAGAGGACAAATGTAAACATACGTTGAATGCACACCCGTCATTCCGTCAACGATCGTCAATTGAGAGTTGTCTGAGTAGAATGTACACCAACGAAGAGAGGGTAGAAATGATACTCATCTAAGGGGAATCAAAAATGGTTCAAATGGCTCTGAGCGCTATGGGACTTAACAGCTGTGGTCACCTGTCCCCTAGGACTTAGAACTACTGAAACCTAACTAACCTAAGGACATCACACACATCCATGCCCAAGGCAGGATTCGAACCTAAGGGGAATGTAAGTTAGCAGGACCGTAATTGCAATACTGTTTTCCTATGTACGGGCACATTTAGTACAGTAGTTTAGTCCTTTTAAATACTGTTGTCTATAGTAGGCATATAGTAAAGGCTGTCCTTCCTACAAACTACATCGACATAATGTTTCTTTTATTGTTGCTGAAGGTAGGCGAAATGCTACGCAGGCAGCGGAAATGCACAAAGAGCGATATCCTGACAAGAACCTACCTTCCCGACGGATATTTTCTCGTCTTGTTCCGACGCTTCAGGAAACGGGAAGTTTCAACTCACGACAACGCAATCGTCCTAAGACTCGTACGGACGAAGCTGCCGAAGTTACCGTTCTCGATTCCATTACTATGAATCCACATGTGAGCAAACGACAACTTGAATACGAGATTGGCATTCCTAAAACCAGTGTACATCGTATTCTTACACGTCACCGGTTCCATCCTTACCATGTACACCTACATCAAGAATTGTGTGGGAATGATTTCCAGCATCGTGTACAGTTCTGTCAGTGGGCACAGCAGCAAATCCTCGCCAACCCGAACTTCTTCTCCAATCTTACCGATGAATGTTCCTTCTCAAACGAAGGAGAGGTAAATACAAGGACCAAGCATTATTGGTCTAACGACAACCCACGATGTCTTAGACAGGTGGAACTTCAGCGTCAATGGAAAGTTAACGTCTGGTGTGGGATGCTTCGTACGACAATTATTGGCCCCTATTTCGTCAATGGTAGTCCAAACGGCACAGCGTATGCCACCTTCCTCAGACGAATTCTTCCTTCTCTTCTGGATGAAGTACCGCTAAGAGCCAGAATGCTTTGTAAACTTAACAGTCCGTCGCTGACATAGAAGACTGCAAACCTTCTTTCCTTCCCGTCTGGGCAAGCTGTGAAGTGACTAGAGTACATGTAAAGCTTACTGGGACAGGGTAAATGCTAGCTACAATGAAGTCGATAATTCGATCGTAATATTGGCATTTTAATTTGATATTACCCACAACTGACAATTTTTTTTTAAAGAATGTGAACCTCTTTGTCCACCCACACCCTCCTGAGAATGGCACATTAAAATTTGCAATTACGCGCCCCTATTACCGGCAGCTGCGTTGATAAATGCTCGGCACCTCGCAAGGATAACTTCTAGATCGAGAATATTAGGTAAGTTGTTGGAAGTGGTTAGGCGTTGGTGAAAATCTCGCTTCTGAGCACAGAAAGAGCTCTTGCCGCAGAACTTTGCACGGAACACGCGTTGGTTCAATGCTGCGATACAGACCGCATATCTCCCTTCGAAGACGATGGCCAAGACGCCGTCTTCAAGTCCGTAGCGCTCGATGGCTGAAGGCGAAGTCCTTCCACAATTCTCTCGTCTCCCACGCGTACATAGAACGCGGCGGAAGGATACTCAGTTTCGGCCAATGTCGAACGCTCTATCATCGCCGAAATCCCTCCGCTGAGATCTACCCAATGATCGAGTAGGTCATAACGCCCCTAGGCAAACGAAATTCCCGTCTTCGCCACGTGTTGCCCAGCACAGGTGGCTCCGAATGCCGGGCTACCCCCAAAAGCGCCGTATTGTCCCACGTTTCCGGTGACCGCTACCTGCCGCCCACGGCGGCCCGGCGAGCTACGGCCATCTGCAGACTTTACATTCCACAATTCTCAACTTCCGACGCTTTTCACCAACGCTTTAAGTTAGTGGCTCAATCCTGCAGACATGCAGGGGTACTGCTCAAGAGTGCCTCATATTTATCATAATTCGATAAAGTCATGATCTGATGCCCTTGCCAGTCCCTTTATTATTGATACTAATGTTGGTAAGCTAACGTGTAAGTGCCCATGTCCTGGCACCTTACAGCTTATGTGGTATCAACACGATGAATTTCTAACACGTAATGCCTTGCGTGCACATCGTGTTCTGAACCTAAGGTATCCTGCCAGATTGATTGGTCGAGGGGGAACAGTTACTTGGCCTGCATTCGCTTCAGAACAGATTCGACAGGCAGTAGACCGCTCCATTCGCACCATCAACAGAACAGGCTCTGCCAACGGTATACTACACCTTCTACATCGCTGGCAACTGGTTCTACACTACGCTTGTTACTACTTTGAAGGACAGTAACAAGTGCGAACATGTAACTGTTTTGTATCGGTTGTTTATTTACGTTCCAACCCTCGTATATATCCTAAACCTTGTATATTACTTCCTCCTATACACATCGCGTGAACTTTACATTAATGTAAAGTTAGAGAAATTAGAATTTACACAGAGGCATACCAAGTATCTTTTTCATCCCAAGCGTAACATATACGTTAGGGACTGCACGACTGTAACAGGAAAGTGGTAAGTGACAGTAGTACTCTAAAGCGACTTGCAGAATATAGATAGAAATGTAAATATAGCTGCAGAAATTAGATTAATATCAAACGATGACGTGCGTCACTAGCTGTAAATGTTCCTCTTCTGCAGTTGGTTTCGTGGTGTGTCCACTCGATATGAACTATTTTATTTACTGTGACGCGTACACGTATTTAGCTCTGCGACTTTTCTACAGGAATATTCTCGAGATGATTACGAATAACTTTTAACTGAGTATTTTGTGCTGCACAGGGAGGGGAAGCAACTGGAAGGAAATTGTCAGCACTAGACTAGTGCCGGACGCTTTAATAACGCATCTGCTGCTTCCTGCTGCACGGAACTTAAGCAGGTCACGTACGAAACGTTTGTCCGTTTCTGGGAATTTCGTGGATTGCCTCACTGCAGGAACAAGCTGCCTCTCCATGTAACGGGAAGCGCATTCATTTGTTCCCCGCGTGTTAAAAGGCGTCCTCAATGACGAAACGTCACGAGTGGTTGGCTGTCCTTCGCTGGAAACGGATACTGTCGACGACTGTGTCTGTACTTTTAATTAGTGAGACAATATCCTGCGGTGGGTGACTCATATGAATTAACGAAGGAACTGTCTGTATTGAGCCATATGCTGGCTTAAAAAGAAATAGGGATGATTAGGGTTTAACGTATCTCGACCACTAGATCATAAGCGATGAAATATGTACGCAGATTGATGAGTGAAGTGAAACGACGTTGGATGTGTCCTTTCCAAAATAATCACCCCATAATCTTCCCTAAGCAAATGGTTCAAAAGGCTCTGAGCACTATGGGACTCAACACCTGAGGTCATCAGTACCCTAGACTTAGAACTACTTAAACCTAACTAACCCAAGGACATCACACACATCCATGCCAGAGGCAGGATTCGAACCTGCGACCGTAGCAGCAGCGCGGTTCCGGACTGAAGCGCCTAGAACCGCCCGGCCACAACGGCCGACTTACCTTAAGCGACTTTGGTAGGGAAGGATTTGAACAACAAGTCCCATCGAATAGTAGTCCAGAGCCTTAAGCTATGGGCCATTTCGATAGGATTTGTCGTAATAAAATTCTGTGCTCATGTAGTCTCCTCTCATTTGTGTGACTGCACTCGAGATTCCCTGTCAGAAAAGTCGCTGTTCGAAGTAGCTGACAGTACCTCATCTAGCGGAAACGAAACGTTCTAGGCCCTCTGCTGCTCTTAATTTATGTATTTAGAAGAAAATCTGAGCAGCCATCTTACATTGTCTGCAGAGAACGCTATCGTTTACCATCTAGTATAGCGTCAGAAGACAGAAGATTAAATGACTTAGACAACACAGCTGCATGATGTAAAAAGTGCCATCTGACAGTAAATCATGAGGTGCCAGGTTCTTCGCATGAGTATTAAAATAATTTCTTTAAAATATGGTAACACATAAATCGGTCTAATTAGATACTTACGGATTACAAACACAAACAACTTAACTGTGAACCGTCGCATGGGAAAGGTTGTGGTGAAGGCGAAGCAAAAAAATAATGTCTTTATTGGCAGCACACTTAGAAGCCGCGGCAGATGTACTAAAGAGACTGCCTACACTACAGTCGTCCGTCGTCTTCTGGAGTATTGCTTCCCAGAGTCGGATCCTTATCTGATAGTCACGAAAATGATAAGCGAGTTGGGGTGGCAGTCATCGAAATAAACGCTATTTTCGTTGTGGTGAGATCTTTTCACGAAAATTCAATCATCAGTTTTCTCCTCCGAGTGCCACAGTATTTTATTGGCTCCCATCTACGTCACGAGAAATTACTATCGTAATAAAATGAGAGAAATCAGAGCTCTCGCAGAAAGATTTTCTTGTGCATTTGTCCCATGAGAAATACACACATCAAAAAAGTTTTTCGTCATTTCGGTTCCGAGAGTTCCGGAACCTGTACAGAAAATTGGAATAGAGATCAACATAAACATCATTCCGCCCTTTTTATTGCTCATGAAAACCACACATTGCATGTTGTACCACCATACAGCGAGACCTTCAGAGATGGTGCTCAAGATTTCTGTATACACCGATACCTCTAATACCCAGTAGCACGCACTCTTGCATTGCTGCATGCCTGTATTCATCGTAGAATTCTACCCACAAGTTCATCAAGGCACTGTTGGTCCAGATTATCCCACTCTTCAACGGCGATTCGGCGTAGATCCCTCAGAGTGGTGGGTGAGTCCATAAGGAGCCCTTTTCAATCCATCCCAGGCATGTTCGACAGAGTCCATGTCTGGAGAACATGCTGGCGACTCTAGTTGAGCGATGTCATTGTCCTGAAGGATAGCGATGGGGGCGCGAATTGTCGTCCATGAATACGAATGCCTCGCGAATACGCTGTCGATATGATTTCACTAGCGTTCGAAGATTGCTATTCACGTATCATACAGTCGTTACGACGCCTTCCATGACCACTAGCGGCGTACATGGCCCCACATAATGCCACCCCAAAACAGCTGGGAACCTCCACCACGCTGCACTCGCTGGACAGTGTGTCTAAGGCGTTCAGCCTGACCAGGTTGCCTCGAGACACGACGATTGTCTTGTTGAAGGCATATGCGTCACTCATCGGTGAAGAGAACATGATGCCAACCCCGAGCGGTCCATTCGGCACGTTGTTGGGCCCATCTATACTGCTCTGCATGGTGTCGTAGTTGCAAAGATGGACCTCGCCGTGGACGCCGGGAGTGAAGTTGCGCTTCATACAGCCTATTGCGCATAGTTTGAGTCTTAACACGACGTCCTGTGGCTGCACGAAAAGTATTATTCAACATGGTGGCGTTGCTGTCAGGGCTCCTCTGAGATACAATCCGTAGGTAGCGGTCATCCACTGCAGTAGTAGCCCTTGAGAGGCCTGAGCGAAGAATGTCATCGACAGGTACTGTCTCCCTGTCTCTCCTCCAGTCCGAACAACATCGCTTTGCTACTCTCCTAGACGCCTGGACACTTTCCTTGTTGAGAGCCCTTCGTGGCACAAAGTAACAATGCGGACACGAGCGAACCGCGATTTTGACCGTCTAGACATGGTTGAACTACAGACAATACGAGCCGTGTACCTCCTTCCTGATGGAATGACTGGAATTGATCGGCTGTCAGATCCCCTCCGTTTAAAAGGCGATGCTCATTCATTGTTGGGTCAAATGGCTCTAAGCACTATGGACTTAACATCTGAGGTCATCAGTCCCCTAGACTTAGAACTACGTAAATCTAACTAACCTAAGGACATCACACACATCCATGCCCGAAGCAGGATTCGAGCCTGCGACCGTAGCGGCAGCGCGGTTACGGACTGAAGCGTCTGGAACCGCTCGGCCACAGAGCCGGCTCATGCATTGTTGTTCACACCTTTGGGCGGGTTTAGTGACATCTCTGGGGACTGTGTCTATGATACAACATCCACAGTCAACGTCTGATTTCAGGAGTTCTGGGAACCAGTGTACTGCAAAACTTTTTTTTATGTGTATAATTTGGGTGTGGGTGGGGACGGGGGATGGTCAATAAATTGAAGTTCGTTGAACGATTTCATATACTGGGTGTTTGGGGTAGAAGTGGAGAAATTGTGATCATTGGTAGCTTAATATGGAACCACTTCAATGTATTAGTTGTGTTTTCTCTGCATCTAACAGGCTACCTGTCAGAGACAGCAAAGGAACGGAATGGACAGTGTCTTGAAAGGAGGGTATAAGCTGAACATCAACAAAGCAAAACGAGGATAATGGTATGTAGTCGAATTAAGTCGGGTGATGCTGAGGAAATTAGATTAGGAAATGAGACACTTAAAGTAGTAAAGGAGTTTTGCTATTTGGGGAGCAAAATAACTGATGATGGTCGAAGTAGAGAGGATATAAAATGTAGACTGGCAATGGCAAGGAAAGCGTTTCTAAAGAAGAAAAATTTGTTAACATCGAGTATAGATTTGAATGTCAGGAAGTCGTTTCTGAAAGTTTTTGTATGGAGTGTAGCCATGTATGGAAGTGAAACGAGGACGATAAATAGTTTAGACAAGAGAATTGAAGCTTTCGAAATGTGGTGCTACAGAAGAATGCTGAATATTAGATTGATAGATCACATAACTAATGAAGAGGTATTGAATAGAAGTGGGGAGAAGAGGAGCTTGCGGCACAACTTGACTAGAAGAAGGGATCGGTGGGTAGGGCATGTTCTGAGACATCGAGGAATCACCAATTTAGTATTGGAGGGCAGTGTGGAGGGTAAAAATCGTAGACAGAGACCAAGAGATGAATTCTCTAAGCAGATTCAGAAGGTTGTATGCTGCAGTAGGTACTGGGAGATGAAGAACCTTGCACAGGATTGAGTAGCATGGAGAGCTGCATCAAACCAGTCTCAGGACTGAAGACCACGACAACAACAACAGGCTACCTGCAAACACGTCACATAATTTACTAACTGATGTTTTCTGCACGATCGTAACTGCACCACTACTCGGACTAAGGCTGTCAGTGCAGACCAAATCCACACTTACTGACCTACTCCTCAGGGGAAAGAAGCACTAAAATATGAATTAATGGCTTGCCCTGGCCATGAGCACTTGGAGGTATCAGTCACCCTAAAAATGTACTACTTCTAACAGTTGTAATTATCAGTGTGCAAATGAAGTAAATACTGATGTTGTTCAGTACTTTGACCTCACTCACCAATAAAAATATCCGCACTTATATATACCCGGTGAACACCAATAAAACCGACAAACTGCAGGAACGGATTCCTGACAACAAATGGAGAGAATAGGACCTATCCAGAAATTTACAGAGTGGGCATGCAACGACATGCTAGAACACGGTACAGAGCTGCATCGCATCCACGTTACAACAGGTGTTCAAAGTGGCCTTCATGGGACTGCGGATCATAGAGATGGTAGCAGTTGTCATGCGGGATACACATAATCGCACTTTGGCTTACACCATGTTGGCAGGTCACCTACCTGTATCTTCTACTACGATTTTTCTCAACATACTGTAGAACCTGATCCTCCAAATCTGGTATAAGCACAGTCTGCCGCCTCTCTGCACGTTCGTCTGTCTGTAAGGACCCATTGTGAGCGTGTGGATTTCTAAAGAGAAATGCCTGAAAAACTTTCAGCAATAAATGTCTTCTGGAGTCGTCCATTCACACCGCACAACAAGTGTGGCGGCCAACACTGTGAACAACACTTAATCGCAAGGACTCCGATTCACTCTCGACAGAGGTGCTCTCCCATTGAAGTACTGAGGAAAGACTTGTTCCTCGCTCTTTGAGTACACGTACGAGAACGCACGCTCTCGTTACGTGTCCTCGCTCACAAAAATTCACAAAGTTTCTTATGTAATTAGTGGGATACTTGGGTAATTATTATTTATTTTGCATAAATTCTGAGAAGTCACAATGGCACTTTTAGTTATGAACTGAACGAGTTATTTCCGGGTTCTTTTCGGAATGTGAAGTTACCTCTTAAGGATAGGATCGATAGTGAAATTTCTATACAAAGTCTAAGATTGTTGTTGACTTGGCAGAATGGCTGACAGCCATGCCTACTCAACTTGAATAATTATCCATTAAAATGTTGCTAGGTATGGTTGAGGCTGTCACGTGTGAAATGCAGTGAATTGTACTGTTGTTTAGGAAATATGGGGCTCGCAAGAGTTGTAGCGCACAGTACCATAAGTTGCGTCAACTGCTGTCTGCGCCGCTCGCTGCTGACAAATAAGATAACTCTCGTTCTATTGGGATTGAACTTCGCCAATCAAACTCTCCCTACGCCTTGATGAAGTCAAGGACTCCTATTCGCCCCTAGCCTAACTAATGGCGTGGTACACCGGTCAGATAACCAGTCCACCGTGATGCCACTCAAAAATTCGTTCCCAGGCGTTTAACTATAGCTCTGTCCATTCACACAGCACATTAAGTGTGGCGGCCAACACTGTGAACATCACTTAATCGCAAGGACTCAATGTACAGTCGCTCTCCAATTCACTCTCGACAGAGGTGCTCTCCCAGTGAAGTACTGAGGAGAGACTTGTTCCTCGCTCTTTGAGTACACGTACGAGAACGCACGCTCTCGTTACGTGTTCTCGCTTCAAGAGCGACAACGGAACGGCCCCTCTCCACGCCAGACGTGAAGGGGTATATCTTTCGGTCTCTTCCATTACTCCTTCAGCTCAAGGCGTCAGGAATATCGTCTGCCAATCAGCATTGCTCTTCTAGAACGGGAGAATGGCGTTCCGTTGAAGGCGACCAATCCAGAAATCTGTAGCGTCGGCGTTTGGCGTTTTCTGTCTCCCTGTGAAAATCTCTGACACTGCGTGCTATATTTGTAAAGAATGTGTAGACTGAGCGCTCCCACACAATGTAGCGGAATTTGCTTTTAAGCTGAACACAGGGTCGTTCTTCCCTTCACTCGGGCAAACGCTGTCTGCTCCATGGGTGGTCACCGGCCTACATAGATAGGCTGAATCGTCCTCTGAAGGGACCGGCCTGACGGCGTGCGGTTTGCATCTCCTGAGCTAAAAGCCCCTGCGACCATCGTGTCTTGAATGTGTGAATCTCGGTGCGCATTTGCGATTTATTAGTTATTTGCATATCGTTTACATTCATTCATACAACATTGACTTTATCTTATCGAGTTTGGGCTCGAATGAAGCGTCTTGATGTGCGAAATATGATTGTGAGGGCAGAATATGTAAGCAATGAAGGTCAGGAGGCCACGACGTCTTACATCATGATCACTGAAACGCCGGAAAACGCCATGAAATGTTCTACAGTGTGTTTGGTGTCTGTCAGGATAGTTGTTTCAGCATAGCCATGCTGCTTCTCTACCATTTCCAGTTGCTTGGCCATACATAAACACCACCTCTCGACATGAAAACCGGAGAATTCTGTCAGTTACAGAACTCTGCGTCAGTCACACAGCCTACACGGGAAACACTCGGCATGTGATCAGGGGAACTGCCATTTGTCGGCGCTATCCACAGTGGTAACGATGCATTTCCGGACGCAGGTTCATAGGACCTTCTTTCCTCCATTTTCAGTTAGGAATCCGTCTCTGCAGTTTGTCGGCTTTATTAATGTCCACCCTGTATATACAGGGTGATTTAAATGTAACTGTACACTCTTCATAGGTATAATGTATGCATGAAAATAAAAGTAAAACGTTAAATTTTGTCTGAAATTGCTTGATTTCCGAGTTATGCAGTAGAGTTGGGAGTATGAGTGCAAAATAAACAACACTGGACTTCCATGAGCTGGGCATGCATCATGATCCATGGTGGTAATATCAAAGACCTTCTTTGATGACGGTAACTATTTGGTTTTGTTCTTATTTCTTGATTTCTGATGTACTCAGCATAACGAACATATTTTCTCACCCTGTTCGTGTTCATCCTTTCGAGTAGTTTGTGTTGCCACAACCGCGCCAGGAAAATGTTGTCGACAAGGCATTGCTATATGATATTCTGAGTGAACTCTGTCTCTCCTGTAAGTTCGTAACCGCTGTGTTGAAACACCCTGTAAATATATCCGCCAAGTGTTCAGAGTTTATTTTAAGCGTTTAGCGTTGTTGTTTGATTAGAAAAATTAAAATGAACGCAATAATTTTACCAGTGTTCGGCAACTTTCACTTGATTTAGACTCTAAGCAGTACTGCTTATAGTTCAGTCACAAAGTTCATCGTATGAAAAGAAGTTGTAAATACAGCATATGTCGAAAACGTTCCGAGACTGATTTTATTCGCGACTTATATGCGATGTCAACGCAGTAACTATGATGAAAGCTTGAACTAACAACTGTAAAAAACAGATGTACATTCAGCAAGGGCAGGCATTGCCTGCAAGGGGACCGACTGTTAAAACGAAGTTTTTGAAAACAACAAGTCACACTTTATATTTTTAATTTATCGATTTCGCTCTTCAAATGAACTAGAGCATCATCAGAATATACACTGTAAAAGATTCAAAATGTGTTAATACGGAAAACTTATGTTACTTAAAGTACAGATTCTATTGCTAATATGGTGATTACGTTTAAAGCTAATGCTGTCAGCCAACTTTAAACGAAAGTCACCTTAGTGGAAATAGAATCTGTACTTTACGTGACGTGACTGTTAATTTTCCGTATTATCTCATCTGGTATTTTTTACAGTGCATATTCTGATGATGCCCGTGTTCATTTCAAGAGCGAAAGCGATAAACAAAAATACAAAATGTGACGTTTGGCTCTTTTCAGAAACCTGGATGTACAGTCGACAAGGCAGTTGTGAGTAGTAGACATGCAGCTGTAGTGTGTCAACGGTGTTGTATGACAAATCTCAATGAAGCAACATCTCTAGTTTAAGTGTTCGAGATATTATTCACAATGTTTTGAAGAAGAGAAAAGTGCGTGCAAAATTTGTCCCACACACCTTAGAGCTTGACAGCCGAACAAAAAATACACTTGGGCGCCTGTCACATCTTGACTGAAATCCAAACCGCGGACAATTCTTTTCTGGAAGAAAATCATCAGGCGTGACGAGACTTGATGCTATCAATACGAACCTACAACAGGCGACAAAGTGAAGAAAATAAAGTTTTTGAAAACATTTTCAGCGATCTTATATAATATAATTAAATATATATATAAGTAAAAACAGTCTTGATCGCATATTTCTTTTAATTAGAGTGTCCGGTTTCAATCCTTAAGGGTCATCTTCAGACTGCAGAACTGCTGGTGGACTTCCATGGAGCAAGCTGCGCCGACCCACGACGCAGTTCAGCGTCAGTATGACAAGTTGTGAAAAGTCGTCGGTGATAACTGAGCAGTGCTGCAGCTCGCGTTGGTGCTGTGTATTTTTCTGCCAGACTGTATCGTTTAGTCGGCATGGTTGCATTGTTTGTCTTCTTCTCATATTCACTGGCACCACCCGGTTTCGTAAGCGTTGCCTGTCCGTTACTGGCAGAAGCGGTGCTTATCAAATGGTTCAAATGGCTCTCAGCACTATGGGACTTAACATCTATGGTCATCAGTCCCCTAGAACTTAGAACTACTTAAACCTAACTAACCTAAGGACAGCACACAACACCCAGCCATCACGAGGCAGAGAAAATCCCTGACACCGCCGGGAATCGAACCCGGGAACCCGGGCGTGGGAAGCGAGAACGCTACCGCACGACCACGAGATGCGGGCGGTGCTTATCGATATGTAGTTTTTCTGCCCTAACTTTGGGGTGTGAGTGGAGTTCGGTTGGGGACGCAGGAGCGGCGAGGTCAGCGCAGAGCGCCAACACACCGGGACCGCTGGTGGAGTGTATGGAGTGCCAGATCGAAGGGCAGTGGTCACGAGGGTGCACGACCTCGTCGAAACCGGATCCTGCATGAAACTTCCTGGCAGATTAAAACTGTGTGCCGGACCGAGAGTCGAACTCGGGACCTTTGCCTTTCGCGGGCAAGTGCTCTACCAACTGAGCTACCCAAGCACGACTCACACCTGGTCCTCACAGCTTCACTTCTGCCAGTATCTCGTCTCCTACCATCCAAACTTTACAGAAGCTCTCCTGCGAACCATGCAGGACTAGCACTCCTGAAAGAAAGGATATTGCGGAGACATGGCTTAGCCACAGCCTGGGGGATGTTTCCAGAATGAGATTTTCACTCTGCAGCGGAGTGTGCGCTGATATGAAGTAAAGCTGTGAGGACGGAGCGTGAGTCGTGCTTGGGTATCTCAGTTGGTAGAGCACTTGCCCGCGAAAGGCAAAGGTCCCGAGTTCGACTCTCGGTCCGGCACACAGTTTTAATCTGCCAGGAAGTTTCATATCAGCGCACACTCCGCTGCAGAGTGAAAATCTCATTCCGGATCCTGCATGTTTAAGTTGAGTGCACTGCAATTAGCATACAGAAACATCCACCATTGTGAAATCTCGCGATTCTCCAGTGACTTGGGTTGGTGTTGCTGCTCGTAATGTCGCCGAGGAGAAAAGCAGCGAGTGGAGTACCTGGGAAATGGTGGCAAAAACCAGTAAATATCATGTAACAATTTGTGACAGTCATATAACAACATACTGCCAACAAGAAAAAGACAGGCAGTTTTTGTAAACTATGTATTTTTACCTTTATAAACATAAGTTCTACCAACAAAGTAAGTTAATGTAACAACTGTTCAAGTAATTTCTCGCCCTCCCACCCCCATGAACCTCTTACTTCGTCCAGGAAGGGTAGCTTCTGCGCCTAGGAACACAGATAGCTGTGCTGTAGGTGCTACCACAATGGAGGAGCATCTGTGGAGAGGCTAGAGTAGATCAGACAGTGGAGTCCAAAATTAAAGCATCAAATCGCTGTTTCTCTGTTCTGTGCCTACTTCACAATATCATCATACAAACTGTCAACAGATGTCCGTACGATCGTGTTCTGAACTGAAGATGGCATTCCAGTCAACAAAAAGTCATGCTAACAACGAAATCAGGGCGCCACATATGCTCCACCATCGTGGTTGCACCTACAGTACAGCTATCTGTGTTCCTGGGCACAGAAGCTACCCTTCCTCGACAAAGTCTGTGGTTCACGGGGGGGGGGGGGGGGGAGCGAGAAATTACTTAACTGTTACAATAACTTACTGCGTTGGTAGTACTTATGTTTATAAAGGTAAAAATCCACAGTTTACAAAAACTGCCTGTCTTTTTCTTGTTGCCAGTATGTTGTTACATGACTGTTACAAATTGTTATATGATATTGATTGTTTTTTGCCACCATTTCATGGTTAATTTCTTAAAATTTTACTGGACACATTTCCTAGGACAAAGTTTCGCATTTTTCTCACTGGGAAAATGTTCATCCGGCATGGTCTCTAGGTTCTCTTTGTTTTGGGTCCCATTCGTCGGCAGGAAGCAGTCACTGAATCTCATTAGGAAGGGTAAAGATTCCCTGGGAGTTGCACAGTTCTTGCGGTAGTAAGGCTGCGACCTACCTCTTGCTTTTGTCGATTGAGCAGCCACCTCTCCTACATCTGAGTAGAATACGTCTTGCCACTAGTGCCCTTCCCAGAGGATAATGGAGCATTACATTTTTCCTATTCTGTTCGGACGACAAAGGATGAGACAACGAGAGGACACCTCATCAGCATGGGAAGGTTCGTTGGTTTTGCTCCAAAATTTGATGTGCTCAACCTACATTGCAGTGCCTGTGTTGTTAAGTTCAGTGCAATGTTCCTTTGGACATGAATGCGTTTCCGAAGGAAAGTGCAGGTCATGATACATCAACATATGGCAATTTGGGTATGGCCATGAGCTCTGTATGGATAGCCAAAGCACTTAAGGTGACTACTCAAGTAAACTGGGAAAACTGGGTTCGAGTCTTGGTATGGCACAAATGTTCGTTGTTGTCATTCGTCTGGAAGGAAATATTGTGAGGTAAGAGCCATCAACCTACTATTGGGATATGGTTTACGGTTGCGGGCAGTAGAGAATGGACAGACAAAGAAGAGAAAGGTGGAGATGGGTACAGATCAGTGAGGAGGAGATGGTCAGAGAGATTGGGATGAGGAAATGAACAGAAAGGGGGAAGTAGGAGATGGACAGAGTGGAGAGGAGGAGATGGACAGGAAAAGGGAAGGGAAGGAGATGGACAGTGATGGGTGAGGAGGAGATGGAGAGGAAGTAGGAGGAGATGGATGGAGAGATGGCGAGGAGGAGATGAATAGGGGAGGAATTAACTGGACACATACATGGTGGTGGAAGATGACTTAGAGCAGCGAGAAGATAGGGGAGAAGGTGGATTTAGAGGGGGACGATTAAGTAGATGGAGGGGCTAGCAGGTGGACAGACAGAGGGGGAGGATCATACAAACAGAGAGAGGGGCAAGAGGAGGCGGGATAGAGAGTAGGGGATTCAGGAGATAGAGATAGGAAGTGGGAGGAGATAGACAGAGATGGAATGAGGAGCTGGAGTAATAGACGTTTTGAACAAATACGTACCCAGGCAATGCCAAATGATCAGCTAGAGATGAAATATAATAATTATTTAAAACACAAAACAGCTTGCACAGGAAAACAACATGTTTGAAAGAAATTATATTGGCTGTGGAGCCATGCACAAAAGAGACTTCTGTTACTTTCCATTTCTGAGCCCAGTATTGCATCAAATAAGCCAAGTATTGAATCAGCAAGCCATGGAACTTTTTTTGTCAAGCAGTCCATCGCACAGACGCCTTTAACGCTGCTGGTCGCAGCGGCTATTTTCTTACATCCTTCCAAAAGTTTGTTGAGGGTTTTGTGATCCCCATTCTTTCAATTATGCAAGCATTTCTTTCGTAAAAGTTACTCAGTTGTCCCCTTTTCGTTTTCCTTGGCTATGTGCAGTATGGACACATAATATCCATCAAAATAGTCGTCGGAGACTGGTCTATTATATAAGATGGGCTTTCTGAATTTGATTCACAGTTTTAGTTTTTATAACGAAAAGTGTGTTAAATATGGCGGGTTGCCTAGAAAGTAATGCACCGCATTTTTTTCTCAACAGAAAACAATCCTACGAATGCGAAACGTTACGTTTGGATTATTAGAAGTCTCCTGAGTGAGCGAATCAAGTTTCCCGAACCAAGTTTCCATCATTTTCGACAGATAGCATATCTGCAGGACAGTTTCAAGATGGCGTCTGTATGTGATGTACGTTACAAGCAATGTGCCTGTAGATGCATACATACATACATACATTAATACTTCTTCTATAGATCATGAATACGACATTTGGCAATGATGTGGAACGTGTCACTTTAAGATAAGTTTTATTTACACTTTTTTTTTACAGTTACTACTTCATATCTAAAAATTCACCTATTGAGCAGAGCTGTGCGGGGTAGCCGAGAGGTCTCCGGCGCCTTTCCACGATTCGCGCGGCTCCCTTCGCCCCCCCCCCCCCCCCATCGGGGGTGCGAGTCCTCCCTCGAGCATGTGTGTGTTGTACTTAGCGTGAGTTAAAGTTAGATTAAGTAGTATGTAAGCCTAGGGAACGCTGACCTCAGCTGGTCCCATAGGAAGTTACCACAAATTTCCAGGCATTGAGCAGAAGGAGGTGTCATTCAGAAATATTTCTAATTTGTTTATAAATGTTGTTTGGCTATCTGTCAGACTTTTATTGCTATTTGGCAAATGAGCAAAGATTTTTGTTGCGGCATAATTCAGATTTAACCCAGGATAGTGAAGATCATCCTTTCTTCTACTGTTCTAACTATGCACCTCGCTGAACTGAGACCAGTTATTAATAGCAAATTTCATAAATGAATATATGTATTGCGAAGGTACACGGAATATCCAGAGTTCCTTAAATAAATGTCTGCCAGGTGATACTGTGTGGGCTCCAGCTATTATTCTGATTACACACTTTGTGCAATGAATACTTTTTCTCTTAATGATGAGTTACACAAAAACACGATGCCATATGAAAAGAGTAAATCAAAATAGCTATAGTAGGCTAATTCACTGATATGTTTATCACCAAAATTTGCAATAAACCTGATAGCCTAAGTAGCTGAACGTAACTGTTTCGCCAGATCATCTATGTGTTTCTTCCAATTCAATTTCTCATCAATGCACACACACAGAAATTTTGAATATTCTGCCTTAGCAACAGATTTTTGTTCATAGTCTATATTTATCAATGGTGTTATGCCATTTACTGTACAGAATTGTATATACTGTGTTTTCTCAAAATTTAGTGAGTGTCCATTTGCAAAAAACAATTTAATAATTTTCTGAAAGACCTTATTTACAATTTCCTCAGCTGATCCTTGTTTGTTGGGAGCAATTACTATTCCTGTACCATCAATAAAACGAATGAGATTTGGATCTTCATGAATGTAAAGTGGCAAGTCATTAATACATATTAAGAGCAATGAGGGACTCAAGACTGAACCCTGTGGGACACCATACTTGATACCTAACAGTTAGAGGACTCTGCTGATTTTTTCAGACTATCTGTACTGTTGATTTCTACCTTTTGCACTCTTCCAGTTAAACATGAATTAAACCATTTGTGCACTGTCCCACTCATGGCATAGTACTAAAGCTTATCTAGAAGAATTTGATGGTTCACACAGTCAAAAGCCTTTGAGAGATCACAAAATATCCCAATGGGTGATGTTCAGTTATTAAATGCATTTAATATTTAGTCAGTGAAAGCATATATAGCATTTTATGTTGAAAAACCTTTCATCTTTACAAATTCGTGATGCTTCTCTTGAATACATTACTTTTTCGAGAATTTTGGATACAGCTGTCAGAAGTGAGATTGGGCAGTAGTAGTTACCTCAGACCTATCCCCTTTTTTATGCAGTGGTTTAACAACAGCTTATTTCAGTCTATCTGATAAAATGCTGTGTTTCAGTGACCTATTACATATTTGGCTGAGAATCCTACATATCTGTCGGCAACAAGCTTTTAGTACTCTGTTGGAAATGCCATCAATTCCATGTGAGCTTTTGCTTTTGAGTAAATTTATTATTTTCGTAATTTCAGTAGGAAAGGTGAGTTGAATTTCAGTTTTATCAAATTGCATATGCATTTCCTCTTCCACATACTGCCTTGCATTTTCTAATGAATACATCGATCCTATTTTCTGTACAACACTTAAAAAACTGATTATTAAAAAGTTTTCTATTTCTGACTTCTTGTTAATAAACTTTTTATTAAATTTGATAGAAATACAGTCTTCCTGTGCTCTCGGTTTTCCTGTTTCCCTTTTAACAATATTCCAAATCGCTTTAATTTTATTATCAGATGTGCAAATCTCAGACATAATGCACATACTTCTGGACTTTTTTTAATAACTTTTCTTAATACAGTACAGTAGTTTTTATAATGTTTCACTGTTTCTGGATCATTACTCCTCCTAGTTATAACACACATTTCCCTTTTCTGTTTACAACATATTTTTATCCGTTTGGTAAGCCATGGCTTTTTTAAGATGGTTTCTTACAATTATATTTCGTCGTTTTCTTAGGAAAACCGTTTTCCAGTATCACAAAGGTATAATGAAATAGGTTAAATTTTTAACTAGCATCATGTTCCCTGTCTGTTGCAAGCTTTCCCTAAAATTTTCAATTGTTAAGTCTTTAATTGAAGGTACTATTTTGGAGGACTGTTTTGCATTACTGATGCAGTTATGTCATATACTGTAACTAGCTGTGCATCATGATCAGACAGAAAATTCTTAACAGTAAAAGTTTTATTCGATTAATATATCTTGGTCTATAAAAGCTTTATCTATCAGTGTGCTGCTTTCCTGTGCCACCCGAGTAGCAAAATCAATAACTGACTTCAAATTGAAAGAATCAAGTGATACTTCAAGGTCAAGCTTTCTATCAGACTCTCTCAAAAAAATCTATATATAAATCCCCACAAACAATAATTTGCTTCCCTCTGCCTGACAGATAGCACAAGAAAGAATCCAGGTTCTTCAAAAATAGCTAAAAATTTCCCAATGAGGATCTATACACGGGTACAATTGTAAAAGTACCATTATTTGGATTAAGCTCAGATGCATGCTTCTAAACGTTGCTCTACACAAAAAATTTTAGTTTCCAGTTTTTTCACACTGTGACAGATTTTAACATGTATCATATACATGCTGTCATTGTATTTCTCACTGCAGAGAAAGAAACTGTTTGGAATATTCACAAACGCTTGTGCAAAGTCTATGGTGCATCTGCTGTCGACAGAACTACAGTTAGTCACTGGGTACGGAGGGTGAGGTCATCAGAAGGCGGTTCCACGGAGCTCCACGATTTGCAGGGGTCAGGGGGACCAGCCACGGCTGTCACACCTGACAGCCCTGACGTAACCCCCTCGGACTTCCACTTATTTTTGCCGCTAAAGGGCCACACTCGGGGAAGACGTTTTGAGGGCGATGAGGAGGTGATTCAAACAGTGAACCACTGGCTGCTGCACCAGGACAAGGATGTTCCGCACCTCTCCCTAAACTACCGGACCGATTTCAGCAAACTTGGTACGCATATCAGTTGCTGCCTGTAAGGAATTGCTGTGCGAGTGAGAACCACTTACCTATCAAAGCGGTAAGGATGGAGCAGCAGAAGTAGTTTAGCCCATGATGTGCATTGAACCAAAATTCATTCCTTTAGTATTTAACAACGAGAACAGCTACAGATTTGCAACAACTTTACATATAATTTCAAAGCTTTACGAAACTTTCTCTTCCTGAGAACCACACAAAATGATGAAACGCAAAAAGTTTATTGATGACTATATTTTCGCTGTTCGAGTAAAATTGCAGCATCAGACTTGACATTTTCATTTATTACTTCTTTACTACCAACCGCATTCACGATACATTTTGCAGACAGTATTCACATATCCCACTGAATAATACTTGCAAAATTATATCATTGTACGATACGTAGTTAAGGAGATATGACTTCACATTTACATGTGTGAAAAACTGACGCATCGTGCATGGTGTTTATATTTGTCACTTCGTTGCTACGAACTCTAGTTGCTGCACATTTCGCATACAGTATACACAAACGCATTGAATGTACCTACAAAATTACATCGTTGTACGACACGTACTTCATGAGATACGACGTAATAAACATTGAGCTGCGTGAAAACTGATGTGCACAGCGAAATTCGCTAGAGATGCAGGTGAACTATGGGTACAAATTCGAGTAAAATATGTGAAATACGGTATCGTGACAGGTGCGTAGGCAGGCATAGCCACAGGTATAAAGTTCTTCCTAAACCCCTGTATCGAGTTTAACCAAATTTGGTACCCATATTACTTACTGTCTGGAAAGAAATACTGTAAGGGTAAGAAGCAGCAACCTACTATTGTGGTAGGTGTGATAACTTTGAAAGGGAAATGCGTAAGTAGCGATGGACAGACAAAGAGGAGGCAGAAGGAGGTGCACGCATAGCAGGGGAGGAAGAGATTGACAGAAAGAGGGTTTACCGTCACCACTTTTAATTTGACTTCTACTTTCTGTCTTTAATTGGGATTTAAGTAATTCAGATGTCAATTGGCACGTAAAATACTGTTCCATACTATTTACTTCACTTGTGAAAACGGCAGACGTAATAATCGAGGGAAAAAAAAACATCTTTAAGTTTTTCAGTGAAGTCTGTCTTCAACAAAACTGTTAAATTATTGAAAAATCACTAGTATTTCTTTCCAATTACTTTGAGAATAACGACGGCTTGGAAACAATTCCTTTGGTTTAATCTTAAAGATAGAAAAGACAATCGAACTTATGAATAACTGAAACTGTTTGCAGGTTCTACCGCACTTAATAAATGAAAGTTCATACTGGAATTAAACACTATTTCTCTTCCTCGTGATGACTGGGTGTTGTGTGAAGTCCTTAGGTTAATTAGGTTTAAGTAGTTCTAAGTTCTAGGGGACTGATGACCATAGATGTTAAGTCTCATAGTGCTCAGAGCCATTTGACCCATTTGAATTAAACACTACACCCAAACGAAAAGCTAAAGTATATGATTATCTTACATTTTTAAATATTTCTGAACTTTCATCTTGAAATAATGAGGAAGGAAATTCTGAAGGATAGAATGAGGTTAAAATTATACTCTTTCACTTTTATTGCTCCACACAACTACCTACAAAATACAGTGCGACAACTCACGTTAAAAGTCGTCAGACCAACGAATGCGAATGAAAATTTAATAATCGACTTCTCCGTTATTTGTTCATTTTGTAATAAACTACTCATGAGGACTTTAGTCCACTTTCTTTTTACTGTACAGCGTTCGGAGAAGAATGTTCATGACAGTCACTGATTTTTATGGAGGGGATACATATTTCCCATATTAGTTATTATTTAATTTCATTTTAGTTAAAATAGTGATGACTTCAATAAAAAGGAGGCGGGATGTCTTTAAACACGGTTGCGACGCCATCTGGGGAGGGGAAAATGACTGAAAGGGAAGAGAGGAGGTGGAGAGGGGCGAGGACGAGAGGGACAGGGAAAGGGAAAACGAGATGGACAGAGAAAGACAGGAAGAGGAGATGGACAGAGAGACGAAGAACTAAGCGATGGACTTAGAGGATGTGAGAATGAGATAGTGGATGAGGGGGAGCTGGAATAGGGGAAGGAGGCGATGGACAGAGGGGAAAGTAGAAGATGAGTAAGAGCAGGCAGACAGAGAAATGAAAGATGAAGACATGGACAGAGAGAAAGAAGGACATGGACAGAGGAAGGAAAAGAGGAGGAGATTGACAGAGGAAGTGGAGAACATGAACAGGGAGAGGAGGAGGAGATGGATGAAGAGAGGAGGAGGAGGAAGTGGCCAGAGGGCAGAGCCGGACATTCAGCAATTTTTGTACAAAAACAACCGTAGTACACTGCCGAAGATTTTCGAAAATGATGTTTCTTTTTAAAAAAAATTCGGATTGTAGTACGGGCCTGAGGAAGCGTTATTCACAATGTACTGAAGCAGGGACAAAAAATAAATGTAGTGAGGCCTCAGTGAGTGCTAAATAACGTTGCTCAGTCTCTGTAAGTATTCTATCTCTCTGCCTGTGACAGAGTCTGAACTGTCAGGCAGTTATCTTGCAGCAACCTCGCCACGCCGAGAGGCGTAAAAGTCTGGCGCCACAGCGTTTACACGTTTGCGGCAGCGAGGAGTAATTTCCTGCAGGAGTGTGCACTCTGTTGCCACGAGAAACCGGCGGCTTATCTAGGCCCCGTCTGCTGCTGCAGCTTCCTCTGACACCGCTGGCCGCCTCGCGTCGGCAGGTGGCGGTCGGGGACGCCCAGGTGTTATAAGGGTGCGAGTCCGCGTCAGGATGCCCGAACTCATCCTTGTGCACATCGACGCTACGCTTCTAGTCTCAAAATTACTGAGGGGAATAATGGTACTACGACGTAGAACATGTCTACTAATTATCTCCACGATGATTTCTGGATTTGGAACGAAGGCTTGTATTATAGAAGAACATCAACAAACCGCACTACAGGAAATTGAAGGTGGGATATAATAATTCCAATCAAAAAGAAAGCAGGTGTCAACAGGTGTGAAAATTGCTCTTAGAAGATAGATTAAGGAAAGATAAAACCTACGTTTATAACATTTTTAGACTTAGAGAAGGCTTTTAACAATGTTGACTGCAATAAGCTCTTTCAAATTCTGACGGTGGCAGGGGTAAAATACAGGGAACGAAAGGCTATTTACAGTTTGTACAGAAACGAGATGGCCGTTATGAGACTCGAGGGGCATGAAAGGGAAGCAGTGATTGAGAAGGAAGTGACACAGGGTTGTAGCATATCGCCAATGTTATTCAATCTCTATATTTAGCAATCAGTAAAGGAAACAAAAGAAAAATTCGAAGTAGGAATTAAAATCCATGGAGAAGAAATAAAAACTTTCAGGTTTGCCGATGACATTGTAATTCTGTCAGAGACAGCAACGGACATGGAGTGCAGTTAAACGGAATGGACAGTGTCTCAGGAGGATATAAGATGAACATCAACAAAACAAGGCTAATGGAATGTAGTCAAATTAAATCAGATGATGCTGAGGGAATCAGATTAATAAATGAGACACTTAAAGTAGTAGATGAGTTTTTCTATTTGGGGAGCAAAATAACTTATGATGGTCGGAGTAGAGAGGATATATAGAAAGTAGGCTTGCAATGACACGGAAAGCGTTTCTGAAGAAGAGTAATCCATTAACATCGAGTATAGATTTAAGTGTCAGGAAGTCTTTTCTGAATGTATTTGTGTGGAGTGTAGCCATGTATGGAAGTACAACATGGACGATAAATAGTTTAGTCAGGAAAAGAATAGAAGCTTTCGAAATGTGGTGCTTCAGAAGAATGCTGAAGGTTAAATAGGTAGATAACGTAACTAATGAAGAGGTTATGAACAGAATTGGAGAGAAAAGAAATTTGTGGCACAACTTGACTAGAAGAAGGGGTCGGTTGGTATGTCACATTCTGAGGCACCAAGGAATCGCCAATTTAGCATTGGAGGGAAGCGTGGGGGCTAAAAATCGTAGAGGGAGACCAAGAGATGAATACACTAAGCAGATTCAGAAGGATGTAGGTTGAAGTAGTTACTTGGAGATGATGAGGCTTGCTCAAGATAGGGTAGCGTGGAGAGCTGCATAAAACCAGTCTCTGGTCTAAAGACCATAACAACAACAACAACACTATAAACACGTTGTCTGAACGTTACCACACTTACGATCCCGTACGTTTTATAAACCATGTGACCATCAATCAGAAGCCTGAATAACCACCATTGGCAGCGCGGATTGGCTATAGAGGTGTATAAATAGGGTTGGTGAGGTTCTGGAAGGCCCTGTAGCTCTTCGAAAGTCGCACGTACACTGGGAGCTGGCGAAACAGACTGGGAACAAAAGCAGGCATGGATTCATCCATAAGGACTGAACCATGAGGAAGTTTGTAGGACTGTTTAGCTGGTTCTGACGAATAAACGGATGACTACAGACGAAATGCAGGGTGTCACCACAAACAGTCACCAACATATTAAGGGACGTCCATTTATTACTTGAGCTCAGGATGCGTGGGAGGAGGAGGTTGAGGCGCCTGGCAACATTTCGCCACATTTCATTTAAAGGGGGAGAAGGTGCAGCAAAAATCTCACGTCACCTTTTTAATAAAAAAATATACGTTGTTATAACGAATAACATTTTCTGTCTGTGCTATCTGTGAAATTAAATATACTGAGATCAGACGCAGTGATTGTGTTACTATTCACAGCGCCAAGAACTCTTTGTCCATGGCGACATCTCACATACATGATTTCAATAGGTTTTTGTCTTGTGATGGTTTTAAAGCTTCTATGAAGGACACTCAAGGCAAAGTAAAATCTATTCTTATTATATCATGCGAGGGTGCGCATAAAATGGCATTTTTTCGTTCTAGTATACACAGAGCGATAACCATTCCACTATCCGCACAATCCTTGGAACACGAACTGGTAACCCTTGAAACAATAGCCCGAAATAGCTGTTATGAGCCTGGAATGGTGAGACGGCTCTATAATAAGAAAGTAAATGATAATAGAACTACGACAAGTTCCATGTTAGGTGCCATGCCGGAATTTAGTCCATCTGCCATAATACCTATCCCATTCACAGGTAAAGTTTCATATAAAATTGGGCGTCTTCTAAAGAATCAGGGGTTCAAGACAAATTTTTTCTATTAATAATAGCCTGCAGAAGAACCTGATTCACACTTTAAAAAAAGCCTAAAGTTAAATTGTCATCCGGAGTTTACAAGATTACATGCGGCAATTGCCCGAAATTTTACATCGGCCAAACAGAAAGAGCCTTACTACCAAGATACAAGGAACATTATCCCTACTAAAATTGGAGGTGGTACACGTGGTTCGACATTCGCTGAACACTTAGTGCAAACGGCTCACGCACCCAACCCTCCAGATTATACTCAGCTCTTGCATTGCGAAGTGAAGGGTGTGAGGTTGGATATTTTGGAAGAAATGCAAATTTTTAAGCACTTACTATATGACAAAAATAAATTTCTTAAGCTGCAGCTGCAGCTGCGAAACAAAAACTTTCTGGAGGTTTTCAACCGTTATTCCATCCGCCGTAGTTTTAGGGAGTAATCATTATACCCCTGCCAACATGTGTTTAGCACTCCCGTTTGCTGAATAGCTGGGATTATCTGGTATTTCAAACCCGTAGTTATCGTCATGCGAATATGCTAGGTTGGCTTTAAATAGTGAACGCATTGCTCCCTTCACTTTTGATGTCCAACAAATTATTAAAAATGTTAAAACAGTCGATATACAGTACGGTATCTTTGTTCCTTAGAGGATAACTTATACGTCAATTTCGTTAGCTGCAACTGGTTATTCACAAAATTTTAAGTTTAGGAGTACATGTTGGTACCAGTGTTAACAAGTACGCATGACACACTATCTCTCGAGGTTATAGCCAGTTCCAGTACAACATCCGTTGCTGCCGTACTGCGGTCGCGAAGTGGGGCTGAGGCTGTTTCCCAGATATGTCATTGCAATATGACGATGTATTATTATATTTTAGGTTTTAGTTTTTGACGTTGTCCATTATGGACAAATCGTAGCTGGTACACCTCGCGCCAACTGATCTCCTGCGATATCCCCTTCTCCTGCAGAGCACCGGGCCGTGCATATTATGGGGGCGTTCACCAACCAGCGCGCCACGAAGCATGTCGTTGGACAGAGGAAAATCCGCGAAAGCAAGAGCATCGCAGGAGATCAGAGCACATCTACCTCTCCTCCCCTCTCCCAGTTTGCGTCAATTCTATATGAAAATGAAGCATGTTAACTTTCACTCAGAAGAATACGTGAAGACATCGAAATCCAACGGTCGTAGGAAGGACTGTCTCAGCGTGGAGAAAAGCCAAAGCAACCTTCGCTAAAATTAAGAGCAAAGATGGTAACATTGAGAGAACAATGGTAATTTCACTGTTAAACGCAGAGGAAAGAGCGGGTAGGTGGTAAACATATACTGAAGGTCTCTATGAGAAGGAAGACTTCTCTGATGATACGTTAGAAGAAGAAATTGGAATCAATAAGGAACACACCTGGACCCCGGTATTAGAATTCAAACGAGCTCGGAAGACTTGATGTCAAATAAGACGAAATTGGTACATCAAGTTACATCGGAATTTCTAATATCACAACTTGGCAGGATCAGATGCCATAACGAAGCTGTCATTTTTGAAACTGTGAAACGAAAATTGATTGCTGCTGTGCACTCAGCTTCGAATATGTTCCATTAGCGTTGGAGTAACGTCTGTATTAAATTTTATACTATAGTCCACGCCTCAGCCATCCAGTCCAAAGAAAATGTTTGTATTCTTGAAGCGTAGACAGAGCAATGTGATTGTTTTATCCTTGCGACCAAAAACTGTGCTATTTCTCTACTCTTTCTGTCATAAACTTGGGAAAGGGGTGAGCTGTCAGCGGTACCATTTACGCTCTTCGGACTATCAGTTTAATAAATACCCATTATTTTACAGAAATATCCATAGTGTTCGTCATGTACTGTGAGTTGTACTTTTAATATTCATTAGTGATGTTAGAACCATCTGCTCACCTTCCATCTCAGAACAACGTGCTTGTGTTGAAGCTACCGACCCATGATACTAAAAACAGAAACATGGTGTACTTTGCGGCAACTTGACAAAGACTGTTCATAGCTCAGAAAAGAGTGATCCAAACGACATGGGAAATCAATTGGCAAGCTTCTCATAGATGATAGTGCTGGCGTGTCAAAATCCTCCGTCATCCCTGTACACTAGGATTATTCTTACATGTATTTTTATATATATTTCTGTTAGGTAACTGCCCTCTTCTTCCTCGTCTACCTTCCCTCTCCCCTCCCATTTTGCGTCTATGCCATATAAAAATGAGGCATGTCAAATCTGGCTCAGCAGGATGCGCGTAGACATCGGAAAGGAAATGATCATCGGAAGGAGTATCTCAGCATGCAGAAAAGTCAAAACAGCCTTCGCTGAAATTAAAGGCAATGGTGGTAACACGGTAATCGTACCGGTAATGCGCAGGAAAAAATATTCAAATGTGTGTAAATTCCTAAGAGACCAAACTGCTGAGGTCATAGGCCCCCAGACTTAAAGTAACTTATGCTAAGAACAACACACACCCATATCCGAAGGAGGACTCGAACCTCCGGCGGGAGGGACCACGCAATTCGTGACATGACACCTCCAACCGCGCGGCCACTCCGTGCGGCAATGCAGAGGAAAGAGTGGATCGGAGGAAAATGTACATTGAAGGTCTCCATGTGAGGGATGATCTGTCTGGTGACTTGCTAGAAGAAGAAATTGAAGTCAATAGGGAACATAAAGGTTTTCCAGTATTAGAGAGTATGGATAACATTACATCGGAATTTTTAAAATCAGTATTTGTCGGGAGCAGACGTCATAATAAATTTTTTTGAGATTGTGAAGAATGTAAAAGGAAAATGTGTTCCATTAGAGTTGGAGTGTCGTCTGGATTAAATTTTATGCTATAGTCGATGCTTCAGACGAAGAACTTACAAATTTCGTTCAGTGAAAACAAAATGTTTGTATTCTAGTGTATTCTACCTCTACGATGACGAAACATATGTGTTGTGTCAAATGCGAACTAGGCACAGAGCAATGTGACTGTTTCATCAATCCCACGAGAAAGCGCAATATTTCTGTGTTCTTTGGTCATGACAAGTTGCGTTTACGGGCTAACCGCGAGTTATATAGCTTAGCTTATCATTCGTTTTTGTAAATTTTTCGAAGACTGTTATAAATGTATTTATTTTTAATCGTAATTTAGACATTGCACATCATCCTCATTTCATATTTACTGGTTCTGTAGTTACAGACTTAGTAACTCCTCAAAAGCGTGTGTTTGTTAACGGAAATTGTTAGCCATTTTAAGAATAGAGTTTAAATATTATGACACATTTACAGCAGTTTTCAAAATTCGATTCACTGATAACCAATCAGTCATTATATGTAATAATTGTCATGCTTAATCGTTACTTATGTTATATGGTCAGCTCGGACATTTTGTAACATTTCAGCTTGCACTTGAGAATCGCTATAAAGCCAAAACCATGACTGTGTGAAAAAAATGAATAGTTATTTACAGTCTAATGCCGGAAACTTCTCTCAGAAAGGTTGCGTATGTAGTAGGAATGACGCGAGTCCATAATTATGGTCGTGTACCTGCTCTCATTTCTGAATGGGTCGAGTCCGCTTGTACCAAAGAACAGCCTCAGGTGACAAGCTGGCAGCTGCGGAGACACAAATCAAGTCCACGAGCACACGGAGATGGCGAGTTCAGAGATAACGCAATAGGTGTCGCTAGCGGGTTTAAAGCAAGTACATGGAGCTCATTTCTCATCTCTAGTTCGGAGCTCTCGACAGCGGAGAGTCGATGGGTGCTGGAATCATGGGTTCTCTGGTTTGGAGGTGCTGACTCGAAGTACTCCTTGCAGTGTCGACAACTCAGAGAACTGGCAAGAAGTTTACAGTGCATGGCTGTGTAGTGCGTAATGGTTTTGTTGTTTTGACGGGAGGATGTTGTTATTTAGCGGAGTACAGACGCTCAGTAGGCAGGGTCCTCAATCTGTGTTGTGGAGCTAAGAGTCTAGGCAGACCTTTGATGTTGTAGTGGACGACGCGGACCTCTGCAGAGACTTGAGCGTGTGGTTTTTGTCATTTTTCACTTGAACTATGCTTCTGTTAAGTTTTTGTGGAGTTTATTGGTGTCAGCTGGAAGTAGTGTATGAATTGTTAACAGTGTAGATATTCCAGTCCTATTTCTGTACATTGGAATCTTCCTGAAATGGTTTTGATTGTCATATGGCTTTTAATTATCGGCTTTGAAGAAGTACAGTTTAAGCGGTCTCGCAGGTCAAAACAAGGCTGGCAATCATGATTTAAACTGACTGGCTGGTCTGGGTGGTGAGAGAAGTAATCCGGCAATAAACGCTTGCATTTAAAACAGTGGAGAGTGCATCACTTTGGTCATGGACGCATAGAGGAGTTTCTGAGACGCTTTAGAAGCTCTGAAGAATGGTCAAAAGGAAAGTTTCAACTGATGGTCTCTGCTGAGGCAACCGCAGCTGCCCCTATATTGTAATAAGCCAATGCTCTCTTCAGAAAGATCAATCTACACATTTTATAAATTAAAGTCCTTCTTCAAGCTTTTCTTTTCATACAGAGTGTTGGGGGTGTAGATACAGTATAACCAGTCTGATAATATGTACCTACTTCAGCGTGTTTGTTGTTCTTTCTCTGTATCTAACAGTCTTCCTGCAAACACATCACATAATTTAGTACCTGACATTTTCTGCATGGTTATAGCTGTGCCACGAAGCGGACTATACCTGTCGGCATAGACTTTCCGTTTTACATCCGGAGTCCCCACTTCAGTACCTGACATGGTGCCCAGCAGAAATTAAAGATTAAGCGCTTGCTTGTGCCACTAGTACTTGGAGGCACTAATCAAACTAAAAACATACTACTATGAGTATAATTATTGGTCTGCAAATGGATAGAGATTTAATTTTGTTAAGTACGCTGTCCTCAGTCATCTACAGAAATATCTGCACTTATACCTCTAACACTTTGTATGTAAATGCCAATCCCACAGACAACTCTAGAGGCTTTGGTACAGTTCACAAGGAATTTCAGTGTATATTGGGTGTTTCAAGATCTTACCGAAAAACTTTGAGCAATGACAGCTTACACGATTAGAATCATTCTTTACTAGGGAACACACAGTCTGAAACGTGTCCTTAACGTTATATTAATGAATAACAACACTTGCATATTCTAACAATACTTTACACGAATGCTTCAAACAATCCTCTCTGTGGCTCAGTACATGCTGCACAGCTCCATATCAAAGCCTGTCCAACTACACAGATATGTCAGTTTTCTGTCAGATCAGGTGTAATGCATCAGTGTTTCTGGCCATCAGTTGAGCTCAAGTGCAACTGGAGTAACGTAAACCAAGGGAAGTGATCTAAGGGCATCAAGTCAGGTGAGCGCACTGTTCACACAACATGTACTCCGTGTCCTATCCAGTGCTCCCCAGAATCGCCAGTTAGCTGTGCTCGTCCATCATTTCTGAAGTGGGCAGGTGCTCCATTATGACTGAACCAGAAGCCACTGCACGCAGTAAGCGGTAGAATGTCAAGCAGTTCCAGAAGCGTGGCCTGCCAGAACTGTAAGTACATTGCTCCAATTAACCTAAGCGGCTGTATTACTGGTCCTAGAAGATGATTTTCCACAATTCCCACTCACATGTTTCTGGGGAAATTTCAGTGGTGCATTCTACCAGCAACTCCTTACTGATTCTTGTAGTCCCAGATGTGGCTGTCCCTTCTGTTGAAATACCCATCACGTGTGAAGAAGCCCTCATATGTAAATAAAACATATGTATGGAAGGCAACATCATTCACTCTTTGATGCATGAACCACTGCACAAACTGCATACCATATGAGTAATCAGCTGGTCTTAAAACCTTCACCGTTTGAAGATGGTACATGTATAGGTTGTACTCCTGGATATACTCAAACACATAATTGACCTGTTTCCATAGCAGGAGCTATAATACTGTTTCTGTTTCAAGTTTTGCTAAATGTCCCAATGTCCCAATGACTCCCACCTCAAAATTTTATTTCTGGTGCCATACTTACAAGAACCAGCATGCTGAGGATACAAACTCTATCTTTTTTGTAAGCGTCCATGAACTGCAGCAAAGACACTATGGTGTGGGTGTCTTCCATTAGAGAATCGATTTTCGTAGACATGAAGACCAGCCCTTCCATTTTTTGTCGCATCACTGTGATGTACAGTCATGTCAGTGAGCTCATATACTCCATGTTTCATCGAGCATTAACAGCAAGGAAATCTGAATTCAGCACCATTAAGATGCACAACAGTGAAGATACAGTATTACAATGGGACAAGCTGAATGCAGCATTTGTAAGATGCACCCCTCTGAAGATGCACTATAACGATAACACAAGCCTAATGACAGAACTGGTACGACTCCACAGAATATCAACTGCAATACGAGCTGTGCAGCTGCTTGGTTGGTGGTGGTGCACATTGTGACCATGTTCACAACTCCTAAATAGCAGACTAAAACCTATGTGCTCCTTAAAGAAATGTGATCGTCCTTGTGTGATCTATCATCCCTGAAGATTTCTCAGTGAGGTCCTGAAATACCCTGTATAATATGCTACCGCTATGCCAAGCAAGTGGTTTGGCCACTTCTTCTTAGTGCTACCCATGCGTAGGGGGGGCAGATTCCTTTTGTAAAATCTACCACTCAGTGTAGATTATCGTGTGAGCTTTGTTTGCGATTTACATGTTCTGAGCTTCACTATGGCAGTCGGTTGTCGGGCAGGATATGTGTAGAGGCAGAACCAGTCAGACTTCTTGAAATACATACAATAGTGTGAAGCATCCACCACAAACAGCCTCAGTTGCTATTCTGGAAGAGATCTGGCTAAAAATGTGTCATAACATCATAGAGAATCTCATTGATGAAAGCAACGGCTCATGGGTTTCCACCACTCCCACTGCCACATTCACTCCCACACTTACAGCCACACCCACATCCCTTGTAAATTTCATCACATGAATGTGTATGGAGTGGATTGTGGTAGTAACCACCACAGAGCTGCTTTTTTCCTTATTGTTATTTCATACCCCTCGTCCAATAGGGGCAGTGGGAGGGCTGTCAGTGGTACACTTCTCCACTCTTCAAACAAGCAAATTAAAAAAAAAATCGTTATGAGAATACACAAACCAACATGTATCATGTTACATGGGTCTATGCGCTACTGAAGTTCTATAAAGGACATCTGCACAGCTGAAGATGGGCCAGATCAGAATTTTGTAGTTGTGGAGAATAGTGGAGGTGTGCAATCCCCAGCTTCGGCCTGGTAGTAGTTTTTGTGTATTGTGGGCTTTCTGTTGGATGGTTAGCAGGCTAGGTTTCCATGTTAGTAGGCAGCTGAGAGTTAGTCCAAGATATTTTAGTGCTGTCTTTCTTTTCCATGATTGTAATTTCATGCCCCTGCCCCATATGGGCAGAGGAGGGCTAACAGTGGCACAGTCCAGTGCTCTTCAGCTGAGTGGTTTTACAAAAAATATAAAAAGAGGGAACTCATACATAAAAAGGGCGAAAAAATAGGGACATAAAACACACTAAATGTAGATAATGAAAGTTAAAATATACACTAACATGGGGGCATTCACAGGGGGACAGTTAAAAATTGACATAAAATTAAAAGAAATCAGCTGGTAAGTCGTGGGGCACTTAAAATACGCTGTAGTCAAACACAAGTTAAAAGTCAGTCACAGTACAAAAACACACAGAATGACACATAATTAAAAAACCACTGTAAACAACAGAGTACACCAAGGAAAGGAGGCCTGAGAGGAGGGAAAAAAGGGGAGGAAGATGTGGGTGGGGGAGCTAGTGGGAAGAGGAAAAAGGGAGGCAAGGGGTGCACCAAGAGGCAGGAGATGGGTAGGGCAGGAGATGAAGAGGGAAAACAAGGCAGAAGGGAGCATAGAGACACACAAGGGGCATAGAAAATCGAGGGGGGCTGTAGGAGAGAGGAAAACCGCTCAGCAGAAGGGAAGGGAACAGTGCTCTTTTTTTGTTTACTGGGTTTCGATGCCCCAACCTAGAGTGAGGGGGGAAGGCTGGCAGCAGCTTAGTATGCCACTCTTCAGCCTAGAGAACATTTAAAAACTGAATAAGAAGACATAAACAATAAAAACAGGCGATAAGAACGGTGATTTTTAAGCTATAAAATGGTAGAAAGTTGTGGAAGTTAAAAATATAAAAACAAAGGGTTGGTGCTGTAATTCAGACAGATAGTAAGCTGACAGACAATTAAAAAACATGCCAACAGTCTGTTTTCTGTTTGCAAGAGATAAAAATCACACCTAGCGACAGCATTGATTCTATTTGGAACACTTAAAAAAGATGGACAACACTTAACACATACTAAACACTGCACTAAAGAGTAGACACGAAGGTGACACACTGCAGCTTAAGGAAGATGGGGGGGGGGGGAGGACCCAGGTAGATGAGGAGAAAAAAGGGGGGAGGAGAGGGAAAACCAAAAGGGGGGAAGCCAATGGATGGAGAGGACACACTAAGGGGGGCAGGGTGGACAAGAGAGGGGGTGGGGAATGCAAAAGGACTCATGGGAGAGAAGGGAGTCAAAGAGAGGTTAGGCAGGGAAGAACAGGGTGGAAGGGAGGAAGACGGAGCCTGGGGAAAGGGCAGAGTTTGGGAGGGGGAGGTGAGGACCAGAGTTGATAGGATGGATAAATGGTGGGAGAGAGGGCATCATCTGGGAGGGGGAATTGATGGATGCCACCTTGGGTGAAGGTGATGAAGGGTGTAGATGTGGAGAGTACATAGGACACAGTAGTGAAGGTGCGGCAGCAGGAGGGGGCTGGGGAGGAGAGGAGCAACCAGGGGATAAGGGGAAACAAGTCTGTGGGAGGTGCAGAGGACTCTGATATGTTCGAGGAAAAGGAGCAGATGGGGGAAAGAAATAAGGTCATAGAGCATCCGTGTGGGGGACGATGTGTAATATGGAAGGCGAGGCAGAGTGCATGGTGCTCGAGGATCTGGAAGAACTTACAGAATTTGGGGGAGGGGGGCGAAGATCCAAGCGGGACTGGCATACCAGAGGATGGGATGGATCAAGGATTTGTAGGTGTGGTGGATGGTAGAGGGGTTCAAACCTCTTGTCCAGCCAGAAAGGAGTTCAAGGAGATGGAGCTGGTTGTGGGCTTTGGATTGGATGAAGATGAGGGACCCAAGTAAGGTGATGGTCAGTGGTGAGTCCAAGGTAGGTGAGGGTGGGGAGAGGCGGAGAGGACAGGCGCAGATGCTAAGGGAAAATTCAAGGAGCTGGAAGGATCGAGTGGTACAACCTTCAGTGATTGCCTGGGTCTTGGAAGGATTGATTTTTAGGATCCACTGGATACACCATGTGGCAGAAAGGTCTAGGAGATTCTGGAAAAGTTGGCTGTTGAAGGGTGGGAGCGAGGGCAAGGAAGGCAGTGTCATCGGCATACTGCACATGGACTGGAGGGGCAGGGGGAGTTGAGGCATATCTGGTGTGTACAGGAGGTAGAGGAGAGGGAAGAAGACAGAGCCCTGGGGCATACCTGCAGAGGGGTAGAAGGTGTCGGAATCGGTGATATGCACAGTAAAATAGGTGGGGCAGCAGGAGAGGAAAGAGGCAATCAGACAGACATATTTGATAGGAAGGGATTAGGTCTGGAGTTTAAACAGGAGACTGGGATGTGGTCCTAGACCTTTTCAAGATCTAGGATTACAAAAATGGTGGAGCGACGGGAGTTAAGCCGGAGGGAGATGTGATAGGTGAGGTGTAGGAGTTTGTTGTTGGTAGAGAAGGAAGGTCTAAAGCTATACTGGGTGTTGGGGAGGAGGTGGTGTTGGTGGAGGTAGTGATGGATGCGCCAGGTAAGGATGGACTCCAAGAGCTTGCTGAACACAAAGGTGAGACATATAGAGCAAATCACAGTGCTGTCAAACACATTAACTTATAAGCAGAAGCCATGTAGTATCGACATTTGATAATTAAACATCCCCATAAATATTTTTAAGTTCATTCACACACATCAAAAAGTAAAGTATGATTTTTCTACATGAGTATCGTTCCACTCCATACTCGTACGTCCCATTTCAAGACGAGAAACTGAAATGCCAGCACCAGTGCCAACTGGTGGAAGATCATTGTAGCATCAACCAGGGACACAGCACAGCCTGCTAACTCCATCAGGTGGAAGGAATATGAATGCTATGCCTCAAGAAAGCGATCAGAGGCAAATGAGAACGAGGTGTGAGAGCTCTAAATACTGCATAGTGTCATCGATGATTCAGGCACACTGGCTTCTCATCATCACTCTGGACCTTTGGACCAGCACACACCTTAAATGTTATTTCAGAGGTTTTGTTAATTTTATCACCAGGTTTCTTGCTTCCAAACGAAAAAATCACTAGTAAATCGAATTCTGGTGGTAACTGATGAGATTTTGATTATCTTTTTGATGTGTCAATAAAGTGGTTAATTCATTATTTAATTTGTTAATAAAATTATGGCCCAGTATCCCGCCACTCAAAACCAGATTCCTGCCACATTTCAGTACCATCATTTCCGAAATGTAATCAGATACGAATTTCGGGAATAGCGCTGTTATACAGCCTCAGTAACCTACAAAGGGGTTGTGTCAGACAGAATCAGTTTTGTACTGGATGTCCAAGTAAGTTATTTCACGCTCTTAATGTTTGCGACCACAGGGTGTGGAACTTGCTAGCAGAATGTACGTTTAAGGACTGTCGTATGGTGTTATACCACCATCACCTTTTTCGAATTTTGTGCGCTCTGCACTCTCTCCTTGTGCGCATATGTCTGTTTCTCAAGAAAGACGAAGAAATCGTCTTCCAGTGAAAAAGTTGCACTGCTCGTCAGAAATGTGTAGGAACGTTTTGCTTCCAAGTTCCCGGAGGTTTCAGGCCTGCGGTGGAAATGAGAATACCTTAACGTGATAACTCAATGGATACTATTACTATATGTCAGAACTACACTCGTTCCTGTCAGTCTGAACTTATAGTACAATTGTAAAGGTCTATGTCGCTAGCGCTAGTAGGCTTTTCAAAATTTGGAGACCGTCTTATGGCGTTTCTGGAAACAGGACAACAAGAAACGTATTCCTTCCCTTTAATCCATGTAACACGGACCCGCGGCACTGAAAAAACGTGGACCAACACAGCAAAATTTTGTGTTGAGTTCCGAGATGTAGCACCAGGAGTAAAATATGGAATGTTCAAGCGGGAATTATCAATGAATTGATGAGCTCCTAGGAAATATTATGTTGTTCTTAAAGGTAGGGGACTCACTCTGTTCCTTCACTACAGTGGATAGCGTAACTTTCGATACGTTATTGGTTGTTTTCACCATAAAACTGAGATGAAAATTCAAAGACATGCTGTTTGTATAATGCTCGTTGCCATATAGAATTCCTATGGAGTTGACTGATGCTACGTATGCACCGTAAAAGTTCTGTGTCATCTAGGCATGCGCTGGCCCGCAGGTCGCTCGGCGTCGGCGATATCGGTGCCAGGAGAAATGGACCGTAGCCAGTGCTCATGACTCATACGCTTCGCTATGCGGTATGTGGGGCTTTCACACGCCATTCCCGCTAGCCTCTCCTCGCATACTCGAGGCATTGCGTTCATATTTCTTCCAGCACATGGAGCTAGCAACCTGTGCTGTGCCCCTGGTTTTTTGCTTCAGGGTCTGCACACAAGTGTACAACACCAGAAAGACGGATGCGCAACTCTTGATGTACGTGTGTACGTGTGGATGGTGCTTCTTTCAAGCTGCCCTTGCACTCTTCTCTCACTCCCTATTGCACAGAACTAGCTGGAGCAACTCTCTAGCGCTTCCCTACAGAAACCATCCCGGCACATACCTTTCTGGAGCAATTAATTCTCTGGTGCTTCTTAATGGAAAACATCCTAGTACATTCCCTATTGAGTAGAGTTGGCAAGAGAAACCCTCTAGTGCTTCTCAATCCCAGCATCCCCCTTTCATTCCCAAGCTGTTACCCCTTCCCTGTCACTTGGGTTAAAGTGCCAGTATTTTCACGTTTCCCGTCATTTTAATTCGCGGACCTCATGTCTTACGCAGCACGCCAAGCCCCGTAGCTCTGTCTTCCGACGTCATCAGCGGTGTGCAGTGTGCGGTGTGCAGTGTGCAGTAACACGACGGGCCTTAGCCGTGGTGGACTTCTCGACCACGGACTTTGCGATCGCGTAAATGCGACTTCTACGCGGCCAGATTTTTTTTTTTTTTTTTTTTTTTTTTTTTTTTTTTTTTTTTTTTTTTTGGGAAGATGTCATGTTACTATCCTACGCCCTGCAGTTGTTTCAAAATACAGCTGACGTGGAGTTAGGACAAGAGGTGTGGCTGCAGCGGTATACTCCACTTCCCGTGAGGTAGTTGAATCAACATTATTCATTTGACGTCTGTGTGCACGGTGAACTGTGCGACTCCAAGGAGAGTTAGAGGAACTGGGGCTATGAAAAGCAGTATGCGGGGATTCTGTAAGTGAGAGTTAGTAGTTCCTTCCCCGACTATTCCCGGAACGTACTCTCGATTGTAAATATATGCTTGATGCGCAGCGCCATTTTCGTAGAACCTGTCACTGGAGTCTGTTGAGCATCTCCGTAAACCTCTCGCGAAAACTGAACGTACCCTTGACGAAGCACACCACTTGTCATTGGATCTTATCTGTCTGCTGTTAGTCAGACTTGGTAAGGATCCTAGGCCGACGATCAGTTCTCAAAATACAGTAAAACAAGTGCTTTGTAGACCATTTCTATCGTAGACGAAATAAATCTCCTTAAGATTCTTCCAATGGTTCTCAGCCCGAAATCTGTTTTTCTTACTATTTGTTTTATGTGGCCATTCCACTGTAGATCGCTCCGGATGGTTACTCATAGGTATTTTGCGGCAGTTGCTGTTTCCAGCGGTTTTTCATCAACAGTGGAATTATCATCATCATCTTGCGAGTGTTCTACTGTTGGAGCCGCTTCTTGCTTCCCTTTTTCCAGTCCGTCCGATCTTGCGAGTCTCCTACTTGTAGGCCTCTGGCAGCAATCGCGTGCTGGATATCTCGACTTCAGCACCTCCTAGGTCGTCCATGATTTCTCTTTTCCGCTGGGGCCCGCTACCACACTTCTCTGTCCTTCAAAGATGTCCGTACCATTTTACGCGTTTCATCTCTCTGGTGTCTGTTATTGATTTATCGACCCCTATAGTGATATGGTAAGCTGTCGAGCTTGAAGACGGCAGAACTTCGCCTCCAAAAGTCCATCTGTAGTGCCAGCAACTTCTTTCTCTGACGCTTGTTTTTACACACGTTTCCGCTCCGTGCTTGGCGATGTTTCTAACAAATGGACGATAAACCACCTGTTTTGTTAGGCTTTTTGTTATTGAATAAACTGAGTTCAATTGTCGCACGTCTCTGCTGCCCTGCACTATATTATTATTTATATCATCTTCACTTTTTCGTTTGATGATATCATAACGTCAAGATACCTAAGAGACTTGCATCCCCTGATCTTATTGCCTCCAGCCTCCAGATCATCTATGGTACTGTCGCCAATCTTCAGATATCTGGTTGCTGTCACGCTTATTGCGAGGCCTAATCTTCCACTCTCTTATCTTCCAAAGCACGTACTCAGCATCATCCTGGTGATCTGGTCATGAGCGAAGGGAAGTGTATATAAGATTTCACCCTCCCCCCCCCCCCCCCCAACAGCGAGTTCCATACTTCCATATCTTTCCCTCCAACTTTTAAGTGCTTCTTCCACAAAGATTTTAAATAGCTTTGGATCTCTAGCACACCCTTGGCGTAGTCCTTTCGTGCCAGGGAACTCGGTGACACTGAATTTCATACTTTCATGGCACTCATACAGTCCCTATGGAATTGTCTAACTGCTTTCATGTAAATAGTTGACACCGCTATTCCTCATACTAGTTCAACAATTGTTTTGTGGTAGCATATCATAGGCCTTCCGTAAATCCACGGAGACTAAACGGGTCTCTAGCAGAGGGGCAATTCTCTTCTGTATTCGATTCAGTAAAGTCATTCGTCTGCAGGTGTTCTTATAGTTCGCTACAGTCTTCTGGCGTTCCTATTTCGTTAAAGACAACCACATTATTTGTAAACAGCCGTCCTCCACACTTCCTTAGTGTACTCCTAAAATATTAGGCTGTTGCATAAATTCGCAGAGTTTTTGTGTTGCATTTTGGTATTGCCGCTGTTACGGGTTCAGTTTTCGATTGTCATTCTTCATTTGTAGTTCGTTGTTGGTATTTGAGTCTACATATTGTTATTTTTGTAGCCGGCCGAAGTGGCCGTGCGGTTAAAGGCGCTGCAGTCTGGAACCGCAAGACCGCTACGGTCGCAGGTTCGAATCCTGCCTCGGGCGTGGATGTTTGTGATGTCCTTAGGTTAGTTAGGTTTAACTAGTTCTAAGTTCTAGGGGACTAATGACCTCAGCAGTTGAGTCCCATAGTGCTCAGAGCCATTTGAACCATTTTTGTTATTTTTGTCATTTTCTCATAGTGAGGGGAGCTGTGGAAGCTAGAAAAGTGAATGCCAAGTGGAGAAATCGGAATATTTCCGATATATTACACTGTATTAGTTCAACAGATAGGTGACAGCAACGGATACTGCCAGAAACATTTTCGTCGCGTATGGGGATAATGCCACTGGACAGAGAACGGCAAGAAAATCGTTTTCTCATTTTCAAGAGGATGATTTTGACATCAGTAACTCTCTACGTTCAGGCACGCCGTCGGAGTTTTATGAAGATAGTTTAAACGCATTGTTGTTGTTGTGGTCTTCAGTCCTAAGACTGGTTTGATGCAGATCTCCATGATACTCTATCCTGTGCAAACTGCTTCATCTCCCAGTACGTACTGCAGCCTACATCCTTCTGAATCTGCTTAGTGTATTCATCTCTTGGTCTCACTTCCGATTTTTACCCTCCACACTGCCCTCCAATACTAAATTGGTCATCCCCTGATGCCTCAGAACATGTCCTACCAACCGATCCTTCCTTCTAGTTCAGTTGTGCCACAAACTCCTCTTCTACCCAATTCTATTCAATACTCCTCGCCGCGCGGGATAAACCGAGCGGTTTGGGGCGCTGCAACCATGGACTGTGCGGCTGGTCATGGCGGAGGTTCGAGTCCTCCCTCGGGCATGGGTGTGTGTGTTTGTCCTTAGGATAGTTTAGGGACTGATGACCTTAGCAGTTAAGTCCCATGAGATTTCACACACATCTGAACGTTTTGAATACCTCCTCATTAGTTATGTGATCTGCCCATGTAATCTTAAGCATTCTTCTGTAGCATCACATTTCGAAAGCTTCTATTCTCTTCTTGTCCGAACTATTTATCGTCAATGTTTCACTTCCATACATGCCTACACTCCATACAAATACTCTCAGAAACGACTTCCTGACACTTAAATCTATACTCGATGTTAACATATTTCTCTTCTTCAGAAACGCTTTCCTTGCCATTGCCAGTCTACATTTTATATCCTCTCTACTTCGACCATCATCAGTTATTTTGCTCGCCAAATAACAAAACTCTTTTACTACTTTAAGTATCTCATTTCCTAATCTAATACCCTCAGCATCACTCGACTTAATTCGACTACATTCCATTTTCCTCGTTTTGCTTTTGTTGATGTTCATCTTATATCCTCCTTTTAAGACACTGTCCACTCCATTCAACTGCTCTTCCAAGTCCTTTGCTGTCTCTGACAGAATTACAATGTCGTCGGCGAACCTCAAAGTTTTTATTTCTTCTCCATGGATTTTAATACCTACTCCGCACTTTTCTTTTGTTTCCTTTATTGCTTGCTCAATATACAGATTGAATAACATCGGGGATAGGCTTCAACCCTGTCTCACTCCCTTCCCAACCACTGCTTCCTTTTCATGTCCTTCGACCCTTATAACTGCCATCTGGTTTCTGTACAAATTGTAAATAGCCTTTCGCTCCCTGTATTTTAGCCCCGCCACCTTCAGAATTCGAAAGAGAGTGTTCCAATCAACATTGTCAAAAACTTTCTCTAAGTCTACAAATGTTAGAAACGTAGGTTTGCCTTTTCTTAATCTACCTTTAATCCACAATTTAATCCACAATTATCCACATCAGTGTACTCGAGAACTGGCAAATGGCATGAATCGTGTTCATTCCACCATAGAGCGACATTTCGTGCAATGGGGAAGGTTCAAAAATCAGATAAGTCAGCAGGCGGTCATATGTACACCTCTGCTTGCTCGACATCAATTGGCTCGCGAACAACATCGACCATTCCTATCCTGCATCTTCGCTAGAGATGACACGTGCTAACTCAAGGGAAATAAAGGAATAACTGACCCCAAACAAAGCATCAACTCCCGTACAAACATCTCCACGCATCCACCAAAGATAATGTTATGCATCTGGTGGAACAGCGACGGTGTGATGAACTACGAATTGCTTCCTCATGTGTTACCACCATTGCTGACATTTATTGTCAACAGTTGAGACATCTTGAGACACAATCCAAGAACATCCACCAGGAAGACTGCGTGAAGTGATGCTAGTCCACCATAACGCCCGCCTGCATTCCGCTACACTGACAAAAATCACTATACAGGAGTTGGATTGGAAAGACATTCCGCACCCACCTTATTCACCTGAACTTACTCCCTCATATTGGCTCTAAGCACTATGGGACTTAACATCTGTGGTCATCACTCCCCTAGACTTAGAACTACTTACCCTAACTAACCTAAAAACATCACACACATCCATGCCCGAGGCAGGATTCGAACCTGCGACCGTAGCAGCAGCGCGGTTCCGGACTGAAGCTCCTAGAACCGCTCGGCCACAGCGGCCGGAGCTCCCTCAGATTCTCATCTTTCTCACTCTCTATCGTACAACGTTCGTGGAGCTCCCTTTCCGGATGAAAATGCGCTCTGAACATGGTTCGACGATTTCTTCGCCTCAAAATCACATGATCCCTACAGTTCTGGAATCGAAAAGTTACGCAAGCGTTGGCAGACTATTGTAAATAGTGAAGGAGAATATATTATTCATAATTAAAGCCTCTATTATGTGTATCTGCTGTGTTTATTAAACTTCTGGAAAAACGTTACGAACTTATGCGTCAACCCAATACCTTCACATTTCTCGATTTTGTTCCGTTAGGAGTGACGTGTCGAGTTCTCTCTGAATGGAAGTCTTGAACACTATTCTAAGTCTGGTCCAATACTCGGTAACTCGTACTTTCTTCTCTAATCAACAGCATGGAACTGTATCAAATGCTTTCCTGAAATCAAGGGACATCGCATCAACCTGGGCGCCCAAATCTACAGCGCTTTGTATCGAACGTACGAACAGGGTGGGTTCTCTGTTTGCGGAATCCAAACTGATTGTGCATAGAGTCGGTTATTGTTGTCCTAAAATGCTCTAATATGTGAGCATATTATATATTCCATAATTCTACAACAGACTGAGTCGTCAATGAAGAGCCATCATTTCTGTATCAGACCTATAACCCCGTTGGAAACGGGAATTACCTCTTCTCCAGCCGCTAGCCACCCTTCTTTCCTCCAGTGACCTACGTTACTGCTAGAAGGAGTTGTCCTTACACGTAGGCTGTATACAATCTCACAGGTATTAGTTCTGTTCCAAATGCTTTTGCACTATTAAGCGACTGTAGCTGCTTTTCTATTCCGTGATCGCTTATCTCAATATATGCCATTCGGTGTTCACGCGATTATTTAAATGAGGATTCGCATTACGATCTTCGACCGTGAAACAACTTCGGAATGGGAACGGGACATGTGCATTTACCACGCCGGATGTCTTATTTTTCCCGGTATCCAGTGTGCTACGCAGCACGGGCTCGTTCTGGCACAGGCGACGCAGCGCTGGAATGTGGCTGGAGATAACTGGAGCGCCCGGCAGCTACACGCCTTTGCTTTTACACGCGACGCGTGACGCAGGCGCCATCTACACCACACGCCCACACTGCACTTATTCACAAAAACCATCTGCCTTCAGGTTACAAAGAAACGCCTTTAACATGTCGAGTGGCCGGCTTACAACTGGTTGTTTCGGAAGGAATAGTAAATATTTCCGGAGGCGTTACTACGGACAGTACTGTCTATCTTGGCTCCTTCAAAACTATGGATAGTGGGTGCAGTAAGTTGTAATGTTCTAGAAATGGCCCGAAAATACTAATGCCTTTCCCGCGTTATCTAGCACAGGTCAGGCTCATTGGTAAGCCACAATTTTAGAGCAATTGTCCTCCGCAATGTTACCTGGTGACGTTGCAGTAAGGAAAGCATACACGGTCCAGTCACATTAATACAGGGTCCAGTCACATTAATGTGTCTTCCAGCTGCGTTCGATAACAACGTGCAATAACCACTCATAGACGGCAGGTGCAACCACGAACAGTGCAGGGTATTAAAGCATGTCGAAGGGGCTTGGAGAGATAGTGCAGTCGCTGTCGAATGTGGAAATGGAGCGATGTATCTGACGTCTGAAAGGGCATGATCCCTGGCTTTCGGGGCAAGCGTGGGAACATTTCCGTGACAGGTAAGTCAGTAAACTGCTCATATGCCGCCGTGTTTAGAGTGTATCGTGCATGACAAAACGGCGCTACCCGAAATCGGTGCAGAGGCAACTGTGGTACACCATGGGCCATAGGTGAAAGGGGTGAACGACAGCTGCAGCGATCTGCACGCTCGAACAGCCGGCTCCTTAAGGATTGAACGTTGCTGCGTACAGGCCTCCACAGCAGCGACAGGAAGAAGATGCTGTGATATGCAAATGATTACCTTTACAGAGCATTCACACAAGGTTGGCGCCGGTGGCGACCCCTACAACGTGCTGTCATGAGGAAAGTTTCCAACCGATTTCTCATACACAGACAGCAGTTGACCGGCGTTACCTGGTGAAACGTTGTTGTGATGCCTCGTGTAAGGAGGAAATATGCGTACCATCACGTTTCCGACTTTGATAGAGGTCGGATTGTAGCCTATCGCGATTGCGGTTTATCGTATCGCGACATTGTTGCTCGCGTTGGTCGAAATCCAATGACCGTTAGCAGCATATGGAATGGGTGGGTTCAGGAGGGTAATACGGAAGCCGTGCTGGATCCCAACGGCCTCGTATCACTAGCAGTCGAGATGACAGGCACCTTATCCGCATGGCTGTAACGGTTCGTGCAGCCACGTCTCGATCCCTGAGTCAGCGATGAGTACGTTTGGAAGACAAAACCCATCTGCACGAACAGTTCGATGACATTTGCAGCAGCATAGACTATCAGCTCGGAGACCATGGCTGCGGTTACCCTTGACGCTGCATCACAGACAGGAGCGCCTGCGATGGTGTGCTCAACGACGAACCTGGGTGTACGAATGGCAAAACGTCATTTTTTCGGATGAATCCAGGTTCTGTTTACAGTATCATGATGGTCGCGTCCGTGTTTGGCGACATCGCGGTGAACGCACATTGGAAGCGTGTATTCGTCATTGTCATACTGGCGTACCACCCGGCGTGATGGTACGGGATGCCATTGGTTACTCGTCTGGGTCACCTCTTGTTCACATTGACGGCACTTTGAACAGTGGTCGTAATATTTCAGATGTGTTACGACAGGTGGCTCTACCCTTCATTCGATCCCTGTGGAACCCTACATTTCAGCAGGATAATGCATGACCGCATGTTGCCGGTCCTGTACGGGGCTTACTGGATACAGAAAATGTTCGACAGCTGCCCTGGCCAGCACAGTCTCCAGATCTCTCACCAATTGAAAACGTCTGGTCAATGGTGGCCGAGCAACTGGCTCGTCACAATACGCCAGTCACTACTCTTGATGAACTGTGGTATCGCATTGAAGCTGCATGGGCAGCTGTACCTGTACACGCCATCCAAGCTCTGTTTAACTCAATGCCCAGGCGTATCAAGGCCTTTGTTACGGCCAGAGGTGGTTGTTCTGGGTACCGATTTCTCAGGATCTATGCACCCAAATTTCGTGAAAATGTAATCACATGTCAGTTCTAGTATAATATATTTGGCCAATGAATACCCGTTTATCATCTGCATTTCTTCTTGGTGTAGCAATTTTAATGGCCAGTAGTGTATATCGTTGGGGACATGCCCACCCCTACATGCAGTTAGTTTTTCCTTAGCGCGATTTCATCATTCAACAGGACAATTCAACATGTCACACAGTTAAACATGTCATACAACTCACAGTGTACGTGCGTGGTCCGAAGAGCACCAAGAAGAGTCTGCCACACTCCGCTGGCCACCAAATTCCCCGGATTGCAACTCAATGGAGAATCTGTTGCACCACATCGATTGGACTGTACGTGCGTTGGATTCTCAATCGAGCCGCCTAGCGCAGCCGGCCATGACACAGGAGTCCGCATGGATCCACTTCCCTGTCGGTGCTTTCCATAACTTGATGGACTCTCTTCCTGGACGTTTCGTAGCGGTCCACGCAGCAAAAGGTGTTTACCCAGGCTTTTGACAGGTTGTCACATTAATGTTGCTGGATAGCGTATAAACCAGTACGGGCTACTGTCATTAGAGATTTCGCCAAAGGGCTGACTGTTACGGCCTGGCGTCTCTGAACGACCATCTGGGCAACGGCGAAGCTGTTCCAGCTGTTCACGTGCTACTATCATAAGCAGCCATGGAAAATGTTTGAAGGACGGTGAAAGCTAATAGTTGCCAAGGTACTGGACCTCTCTGCCTAATCAAGGAGCGTGGTTCTCCATTCTGTGAACCAGGGTACGCCTGATTTGTGGCAGCTCTCACAACAGAGCAGAATGCTTGTGCAGGAACAGGTGTTTCGGAGCACGTCGTTCAGCGCACACTATTGAAGATTGGGCTCTGCAGTTTACGTTCCCCTTTGACTCAACGATTGCAGTGGCCGCAGGATCGCCGAGTATCGACGGTTAATCAATCTAAACGTGTCGCCAGGGCGGATAAACCACGACAGATCAGACGGATGGAGCATACAGACGCGCCGTCATCTAGGCGAACTGCAACTCGAAATACGCACCGCGTCGCAGAGGCAAGCCGGTGGGTCAGTATTATTCTATGGGGAACATTCATCTGGGCGCCGTGCGACCTGTGATAGTAATCGAAGGCAATCATTCTAGCTGGATAGCGCTTGCAAAATCTTTTATATATAGGCTTCTCGACAATGTACAAAGTATCTATTTACATACTCTTCCGTAGCTTGGTGGGATAAACGCAAATGTTACAGTCACTTTCGCCTCAGAAGCAAATTAGTTCCGGAAATATTTGGTTTTTATTTACACTGAGGTGACAAAAGATATGAGGTAGCGATATGCACATATACAGACTGCGGTCGTATGCAGCCGCATGACAGGAATTAACAAACTTTTAACGTCGAACGGTAGTTGGAGCTAGACGCATGGGATATTCCATTTCCGAAATGGAAACTTTTAACGCCGAACAGTAGTTGGAACTAGACGCATGGGACATTCAGTTTCCGAAATGGTTACGGAATTCTATATTACGAGGTGTACAACGTCAGGAGTGTGCCGAGAATACCTATTTTCAGGCGTTACCTGCCACCACGGACAGCGCAGCGCAGTAACGTCTGTGAGCAGCGGCGTTTATGTCAGTGCTAACAGACAAGAAACACTGCATGAAATAACCACAGTAATGAATGTCCGACATACATGGAACGAATCCGGTAGGGCAGTGCGCAGAAATTTGGCGTTAATGGGCCGTGGAAGCAGACGACCGACACGAATACCTTTTTCGCTAATAGCACGACATCGCCTACAGCGCCTCTGGTGAGATCGTAACCGTATCGGTTGGATAATTAATTGAAACCCTCGCTGCCGACAGGAAATCGTTAGGGCATTCGGTATTTCGCGATCCATAGTGTCCAGAGTGTGCCGATAATGGCGAATTTCAAGCTTTACCTCGCACCACGGACAACGCAGTGAGCGACGGTTTTCACTTAACTACCGAGAGCAGCGACGTCAGCGTAATCGGTGCTTACAGACATGCAGCTCTGCGTGAGGTAACCAGAGAAATCAATGAGGGGATACTAACGTATCTTTCAGAACAGTGTCGTAAAATTTGACGTTAATGGGCTATGGCAGCAGACGACCGACGCGAGTGCCTTTGCTAACAGCACTACATCGCCTGCAGCGCCTGTCCAGGGCTCTGACTAAATCGGCTGGATCCTAGACGACTGGAAAACAGTGGCCTGGTCAGATGAGTTCCGATTCAGTTGGTAAGAGCTGTGTGACGCAGGCCACACGAAACCATGGATCCAAGTTGTGTACAAGGCAGTGTGCAAGCTGCTGGTTGCCCCATAATGGTGTTTGCTGTGTTTACGTGGAATGGGCTGAGTCGTCTGGTTCAACCGAACCGATCGTTGCAAACCATTTGCAGTCAGCCATGGACTTCATGGTTGGAATTTTTATCAATGACAATGCGCTAATTTACCGGGCCGCAATTGTTAGCGATTGGTTTGAAGAATATTCTAAAGAATTTGAGTGAGTAGTTTGGCCACCCAGCTCGCGTGACATGAGTTCCATCGAACGCTTATGGGACGTAATCTAGAGGTCAGTTCGTGCACAAAATTCTGTACCTGTAACACTTTCACAAATACGGACGACTATAGAGGCTGCATGGCTCAGTATTCGTGCAGGGGACGTCTTCAAATGACTTGTTGAGTCCTCGCCATGTCGAGTTGCTGCATTGTCCCGGACAAAAGGAAATTCGACACGATATTAAGAGGTACCCCATGACTTTTGTCACCTCAATGTAATTTACATTTCGTTTACGTTTATCGTTTTTGTAACAACTGTGTTTTATTACAGCATTTCTCACGAAATACATTAAATGTTTTACTTAATTAATAATATTTATGCTGTAACTGAAGTGTTAAAGATACGAGTAACATTACTTCACTACTTAATTATTTTTGGAATAAAATTAAATAAATGCAACACAGCAGGTAAAGTTTAAAGAATTTCATTTATTTAAGGAAATATTTAATTATACAACTGTAAAAATAAAATTATTGTATTGAAAACTGTGTAACACACGTGTACTACATTGAAAAAATTATTCATCCAATGATTTTTTTTTCTTTTTGGGTAGCTTGCTCATTTATTTTCTTGTTCCACATTTTAGTGAAGGCGAATATTATCTTGAAAGAAACAAGAGAATCTTCTTCAACGTTTTCACACTGAGACTCAACAACACTTTCGTTGTGAAATTTGTCGCACGCCTCAACAGAATATTCGTCTATTTCGATGTTAAGAGTGCCAATGCTTTCACTTTGCATTGAGTGACGTACAATGGAGACCTTTTTCTTGAAAATATAATTATTCAACTTAACTTGCATCAAGTACATCGCTGTAATATGTTAATTGCATCCATTAGATAAAAAAGTGGTAGTCAGCTCCAGAAGGTGATAGAAATGATTTTTTTAATTCACAAAAGGCAGGAATTTCTTTCTTTACAAGTTGTTTTCATAGAATAAAAACTGAGATAGATAGTTCAAAAAACCGTCCGACGAAACTTCAAGTTCTTCGAAGTCATTTTTTGATCCTGGCAATATATAAAGTCGTAAAAATTATTTAATTGCATGTTTGGTTAGTTGGGTGGTTGTTCGGGTGATGGGACCAAGCAGCGAGGTCATCGGTATCTTAGTAGCAGGGTACCACAACTCTCTGAGAAGAAAATAACCCTAAAACTGTTACTGTAGAGCCATAGGCCGAGATGATCTGGTCAATTATCCAGTGCGCCCCCCCCCCCCCTTTTTTTCAAAAAATCGGTACATCTGGAAAATCATTGATATATTTTTTTTAATTTTTCAGACTAGTACTTTTTTGACTTACCGCGGGCTTCACTTTCAGTAAACAGCAAGTATGAGAACGTGAGTGTAACAGCAAGTATGAGAATGTGAATGTTAACGAGTTATAGTGAACACGATCTTTTACATTTTTTTTTTTTTTTTTTTTTAAAAAAAAAAAAAAAAATCTCTTTATTCATCATTAATATTTATACAAAAGAACCCACTACCTTAGTGATTAGTGGGTCGTAGCTAATCTATATATATAATACATATTCAGCAGCTAATTCACAATGTTATTGTATATTACGCTATGTTAGTTATTGAAGCTACAGACAGAATAAGATAATGGGCAGACTACAGCTAAAATCTACTTACTTAATATTTCCTACTGGTTAATTTCTAACTGCCTGCAGCGTTACAGGTGTGTCAGCATAAATATAAACCTACTACTGTGGCCTTGCTCATCGAGCTAATCCCGATGAGCGTGCCCCTGACACTGGGCTGGCCAGGACTGTTTGTCGCTGCAGGTTCCTAACTTAGTATCTATATCTAAAGCTACAACTATTACTAACCTACGTCAATTCCGGTGCTTTAGTCTTCATTCGGGAACCCCCATCCCCCTAGTCCTGCACGTGGCGGATTGCAACTCAAGAAGTCGACCAGTCCACGTACAGGCGGTATAGGATGAGGGTAATTGTCGCGTTCGGTAAAATGTCACTAATCGTGAACTACCCTCATGTATCCCCTAGTGGGACACATTTGGTAAATGTCCTAAACGTGTAAATCACTCAGATATGCCGTTAATACTTTCCGTGAAACCTCGTCTGCCAATTTGTTTAAAGTTTCGAAAGTTTCTTTTTGTCTTAATAGGTCGTATGTATTATTGTGCGGAAGTTGTTGTCTCAGCGTCATTGCTACATCATCGAAAAGGGGGCACTCATAAACCACATGGTCGGGAGTGCCCTCCGAAGCACCACAGTCACACTCGGGTGTAGCCTTTTTCCCAAACCGACACAAGTATGTCGGGTAGGGCCCATGACCAGTGAGACAGTGTATTAAACCCCGCGTTGGCTCAAAGTACTTTATCCCCAACCTTTCTTTTACGTCTGGCAAGAACTCAAAGGTTCTCCTGCCTGTTTCATCTGTTTCCCAAGACCTTTGCCATAGGTCCTCGCCCTTTCTACGTATTTCTTTCTTATCTATTACCGGTGTTCCCATGATGTTTTCTGTTTTCACGTTGTTCCCCTTTTTGACCCAGTACCAAGCCGCTTGTTCACGAATTTTGATATCTAAAGGACAGAGCCCCATTATTACTAAGAGTGCACTTCCTGGAGAAGTTCTATACGCCCCTATGGATCTTAGAAGCATGTTTCTCTGTACTCTTCTCACTGCCATGGCAGGCATCACCCTTGTGAGCCTATGTGCCCAGACTCCCGATCCGTAACCCACTACTGATGCTAATATACTGTTATGATACAACTTGATTAGGTGAGGTGGAAGATGAAATCGTTTATGACCGATTGATATGAGATTGTTTAATAATTGTAATGCTTTTTGGGATACGGACTCAATGTGCTTCCCAAAGTTCCACCTTTCATCGATGATGACGCCTAGGTAGCGAGTCTCTTGTCGTCTTATTACTGGTGAGCCTCCTATTCTGACTGTAGGGTTCCTCGCCAGCTGTCCTTTCAGTAATAAGTAAGTCGATTTGGTCGGTGAGATCGTCATCTTAGTATTTGTGCACCACAGTTGTAATTCGGTCATCGCTCTGTCTATTTTTGGTTCGATGTCTTCGCGGCTTCGGCCGCCGACCAGCAAGAGGAGGTCATCCGCGTAGGCTATCACCTCTAGCACATCTTCACTCTGTTCTAATTTGTCCAAAAGTGGTTCCATATGGATGTCCCAGAACAGGGGACCTAGTACGGAGCCCTGGGGACATCCTTTAGTTACGGATTTTCCTACTCTGCCGCTAGGGGATGATAGCCAGACCTCCCGCCCTTCACAATAGCTCCTCAGGCAACCATATAGCGACCCTGGACACTCTTTCTCCCGCAAGCAGGAGAAGAGCGAAGGCCACCACAGGTTGTCAAAGGCGCCACTGATGTCAACCATGATGCCAACAACGTACTTGTATGGGGTAGAGTCGCAGACCTCGGCCGCCAGAGCGATCGCATCAGTTGCCGATCTGCCCGGCCTGAAGCCGAACTGCCTGCCACTCATCCCACACAGCACTCGGTGTGCAGTCAATCTGTCAGCTAGCAGTTTCTCAAATAATTTCCCAAGGATGTTCAATAGGCAAATTGGCCTATACGACTTAACATCCGCTGGGTCCTTGTTGGGTCCCTTTTTTATTATAACAACATTTGCCTCTTTCCAGATTTTCGGAAATTTTTCTTGTCTTAGGCATTCATTGTATAACTGGGTTAATGGTGCCACCAGTTGAGGTGCCAGGAACTGCACCACCTCCGCCACAATGCCGTCTGGGCCGGGGGCTTTTCCAGTTTTCATTGCTTTAATATGGCCAGCCACCTCCTCCTCAGAGAAGGGGTAGACCGCTCTGTCGTTATCAACTCTGTCCATATCTTGGTTTCGTAGCTGGGACTGTCCCTCTGTGTCGCTGGCCTCATCGTCATCAGGCAGCAGGGACCGGAGAAGAACCTCGGCAGTCTCCTGCCAAGACTCTGTCATCCCATCCCCGCGTCTAACTGTTGATAACATCATTGGGGACCGGATCTTTTCCCTCACTAATTTATAGGGTATTCCCCATGGGTCCATGGCCAGCTGGTCCATCACAAACCTTTCCCAGCTACGTAGCCTGACTTCTTTTAGTTCTTTTTGAAATTCGTCTTTTGCCTCCCGGTATAGCTGTAACCATCGCTGTTTTTCCCACCAGACGACACTGCGCTGGTAGTGCCTCCTCAGCCTTCTGACAGACTGACGCATTTCCTGAAGTTCAGCTGACCATGGTGACGGGGAGGCCGCCATGGCTCTCCTCCTGGTTGGAACAGCTGCCTTGACCGCTCTGGTTATTGCGTCTACCAGTTCTTCGGCCCGCTTGTCTATGTCCAGGTCCTGTCGTGCTTCACCTTCAGGCAATGGAGGTATGTCGCACTCTCTCGCTAGTCTCTCCCAGTCCGCTCTCTTGAAGTTCAGTTGCAACTCCCACCCTGTGGCCCAGTGACAGCCTCCGTTTCCTAAGCTGAACATTATTAGATTATGGTCGCTTGTTGTCGCATTCTCCTTTACTTCCCAATTCTGAATGATGTTAGCAGAATTTGGTGTAACTAACGTTACATCTATATTAGTGCCGCGCCCCCCTCCCGCTGCATAAGTGGGAGGGTTGCCAGGTCTATTTGCAACCACAAGTTGCAGAGCCATAATCATTTCCTCTACTTTTTCTCCATTTTCATCTCTTGTGCCACTGTACCACAGGGGGGATTTTGCATTTATATCTGCTGTTATTATCAGCTTGCGACCTCGCAACGCCGTGGCTACTCTGGTCAGGTGATCCAGATGTTGTTCGATATTATCCCCGTATTGGAAATACATGTTTATAAAAGTTATAATTCCCATGGGAGCCTGTACCTCCACGACGTTGCAATGAGTGGTGGAAAATTGTTCAAGTGTTGTTGCTCGTATGGACTGATTGGTAATGACAATTGCCGCTTTGGGGGCTTCCCCGTTACAAGCTATCTGCCATGTAGCGGCTGCAAATGAGAGTTTTCCAGCTTGAGAGTACGGCTCCTGCAAGCAGAGTACGTCAAGCCTCTTCTCCTCCACCTCTCTTCGGAGCTCCTGCATCACGAGTCTGCTGTTATGCGTATTCAACTGTCCAACAGTTAGTTTTGTCATTATGGGAAGTAAGTATGTAATCTGTCATCAGGCCATGTCTTGCTCCAATCAAAGGCGATTCGCCCATGAGCTAGGACTGATTGAGTATAGATGTCATTCAAGTCAAATTTCTCCCCACGTCTGTCGAACACTTTCTTAAGTAAGTCCCGCAGGGCCCCGAAGTCGGTGGGAAGATTCACTGACTTTAATTGTATCCTGTCCACAGCCTCCATTACCGAGAAGGTGACCTTTCTTCCGTCTTCGTGTCCTACCCGGACCACATGTCGTAAGGCAGTGATCAGGATAGCCGGCTGCTCCAATCTTGCCAATTGCATGGTGGATTCTAAATTGGGATACACCCTGATCGGATCTACAGGCGGTAGCCTGATTACTGGAGTTTCTGCCTCAGTTGGGTTGGTGCTGGTGACTGTACTTTCTTGAAGAGGTTTTTTTGTTTGTTCAACTTTTTGTGCAGGGGCCCGGGAGGCCGCTACCACTACAGGATGCTTCTGCCGTTGGATGTTGTTGTTCGGCCTTTCTCCCCGATTTAGGGGAGGGGGAGCTGTGTTTCTGTCCGGAGGATCGGTTTGTATGCATCTGTCCACCATAAAGGGATCTGTTTGTATTTCCTTCTCAACTGTTGTGATGCATAAGGTGCCCGAAAGCGACCTTAGAAATTCTTTAAATTTATTAGCTCTCACAGCATCCCTCCTTCTCTTACTCGGGGACTTGTGTTTGAGCATCCTGTTAGCTGTGCTCTGCTCAGCCATAGTCGATTCTTGAGATCAGGCGTTGTTCAAGCATCCGGTAAGTGGGGCAGTTCCGTCCCGTGGCACCACAGGATTTCTTCCCCCGATTTTTACACGGAATGCAGACCCCTGTCGTTCTGCATTCCTTGCGGTTGTGACCACTTTCACCGCATCTGGAGCAAGCCGACCCCCTGGTACAGTGCCTCAGAATGTGGTCCAGGTCGCCGCAGTTGTGGCAGCGAGGTACCACGATATAATCCCTTGTGTTAATGGCATGAAAGCCTACATATAATCTGCCCATTGATCTTACTTTTTTCCATAATTGTGCCGAGACCTCGGCCACGTGATGCACCACATCGCGATCTCGAGGTCCTGTTTTGAACTTCAGCTTAAAAGAATTTTTAAATTCTTGCTCATTGATATCTTCAAAATTCTGTGATCTAACTGTTTCATGAAGCTCCTCATTGGTCATAATCGTGGGCACATCGTATAATATTATTAAAGGGTTTCTTTTTCTGGGGGGTTCGCACTTAACAACTGCATTTAGTTTTTGATTGTTTAAGAGTTTCTCCTTGTCCTCCTCACTAGCGACTTCCACAATAACTGAGTTTCTACTGGGTTTTACTCTTTTGATTTTGATCTTATCCTTCACTGGGTCTACAGTTTTAGTTAGCAGCTCCTGTATTTTCTTAACGCTCGTATCTTGGCCAGGCAGGGTCCTCAAGAAGACTGCCGTGTCTGACCGTTTAGCGACTTTTTCTATTGTGTCCCTTGTTGAGGTCTGTTTAGCTGGCGCCTGTGCAGCCACAGCCGCCCAAGTCTTACTAGGTTGTTTTCTTAGTCTTTCATTTTCTTTTGTTAATTCCAATACGCGGCCTTCCAGTCTTGCATGAGCTATGGCCCATGCCGATAGCTCATTTCTGATCGTATTAAGAGCCGCTTGACTAATTTTACCATTCTTAACATTTTGCTCTAAGAGCATGGTAATTCTTGCGTGTCTTTGTACTACGCTCTCATCATCTGCCTGTCCCATCCCGTCCTGTGGTGAGGGTACAGACATCATAGAAGCCCGTAAAGGCGCACTCGTATCACTCGCTTCGGTTTCAGCCATCTTGATAACGAGTGATAAAAAGGTGGGAGCCCGTCTCTTGCCCCGGACCGGCTCCTCTGGCATGGGGGGGGACTATTGCAGCTCGCCCACCGACCTCGCCCCTAGGTCAAGGGCACTCCAGAGCTGCAGGGTTCAACGCGCCGTTGCCAGCGCACTGGTCCCCATCGAAGGCCTCGTCGTCGACGATTTCACCCGACGCTCCTCGGCAAGTGCACCCCGCACTCCGGAGAGGCGGATGCACCCCTCGCCCTTCGCCGCCTACTAGCCCGAGTTTCCACCCGAAGGCCGAGGACCCACTCCTACTCAGGTGGTGGGTCGGTCCCCCAGTCGTTCGGCGGTCTGGGCCCATCTAACCTGGCCCAGGCGATGTCACCACCACCTGGGTTTGGCAGAACACGCCCCGGTTACCCAGGGGCGCGGCGAAGCACCCTTGCCGACTCGCGCCGTGATCCCACGCCGACAAACGAGGTCGCCGGCATGCAGAGCACCTGCTGGTCTGTGCCCTGCGAACAGAAAGGGACTGGTGTTCGGTCCCTCGACACAGCTCCCCCTGTGCCACACACCCTTCGCTTTCGCATCGGGTTGGGTCGCAGCTCTCCCTTTTGACGCAAGGCAGAATGCCGAGCTTGACGTCTGGCACCACGGGAAGGCGGAAAGAGCTACTTGGGAAGGAGAGGCTGTAAGAGACGCTTCACTTCCCCGAGTGAGGACTGCCGCGGCACGCCCGACTGGAAAGCGATACGCCCCAGTGCGAGCCTCCGTGCCTTACGGCGCGCCGGCAACGGGCGGGCCCGCGCCGAAACGCGCCGTCAAGCGACTGACCTCACGCCAGACCATTTATTTTATTCGATTTGTCTCGAAGCATAAGAAAGCAGTTGATACTTATAAAACGACATTCGACAGATCCTTTTAAACCGTACGAGCCGGCCGCGATTGCCGAGCGGTTCTAGGCACTTCAGTCCGAAGCCGCACGACTGTTACGGTCGCAGGTTCGAATCCTGCCTCGGGCATGGATGTGTGCGATGTACTTAGGTTAGTTAGGTTTAAGTAGTTCTAAGTTATAGGGGACTGATGACCTCAGATGTTAAGTCCCATAGTGCTCAGAGCCAAACCGCACGACTTTCTCCTATAAAAGTTTTTGAATGAAGCTATAGCTCTTAACTTATTTAAGAAGAATCGTTTTTCGAACTTGGAGGTTTTTTGTGGCCATGTTCACCATCTTGGATAGTATTTGATGAAAAAGGAACTCGATTTAAAATTTAGTTTCCTATACGCTCATACATTTTGTTATCAGGAAATAATTTTTCCACATTTAACATTAGGCCGTCCCAGAATTCTTGAGCTATTTCAGGAGCGTAATAGTGAACTCACGTAGATGTGTTGGTCAAGTAATTCGCCTAATCTGAATTCCGAAGGAACATGGGACGCTGTCGGTCGCCAGCTTCCTACCCATGAAACATTTGCCTGTAATTTAGAGAAATTGCGTTACCTGTATCTAGACATACGATGCCGAATACCTCTGGAAACCTACCAAGCATTTTCCGAGTGCTTAGCATCCAAAATCGCTTGTATATTACGGTCAAAAGATGGAGCAACACGCTTTTAAGCAGTTGGTTATAATTTTTTAGTTCATCGCTGTCTAAGTAGCTGATGTTTGCTGTAATCACTTTGTTTTACTTCATAAGGCACGGGAGACGTGGCGGGGTGCCAACGGACGACTCAAGTGAGATACCGAACTGCAGTACTGCCCATCCCTAGAACAAGAATGAAGGCGAGTGTTGTTCCAGTTGTTAATTGTATCTTTCACTTTTTGCAGTGTAAAATGTTTACAAAAATGTTTTTTCCTTGAGAAGTCTTGACAAGAATTTCTTAACAAAAAGATCGCTCCTGTCACAAAGAAAACATTTTTATATGGAATCCCTGACTGTACTTAGTTAGCGAGAACTTAAAATCATTATTACGTGTTTGCCAACTACTATCGTCACATGTAACTCTGCAGGCTGTGGTGGCTATACTAACTGAAGGTAATTATCTTCTAGGTTGTTAAGCCGCGTCGTGTTCCCCTTCAATTACTACTTGCACAATCGTCGTTGAGACCACTCTGCTAGAATCTTCTTCAGGATCTTCTGATGTTCCCTGAAGAAGATTCTAGCAGGGAGGCCGAAATGTCGATTGTATAATAATTGAAGAGGAACATGGCATGGATTGAAACTTCCTGGCAGATTAAAACTGTGTGCCCGACCGAGACTCGAACTCGGGACCTTTACCTTCCGCGGGCAGATGCTCTACCATCTGAGCTACCGAAGCACGACTCACGCCCGATACTCACAGCTTTACTTCTGCCAGTATCTCGTCTCCTACCTTTCAAGGAAGTCGTGCTTCGGTAGCTCAGATGGTAGAGCAGCTGCCCGCAAAAGGCAAAGGTCCCGAGTTCGAGTCTCGATCGGGCACACAGTTTTAATCTGCCAGGAAGTTTCATATCAGCGCACACTCAGCTGCAGAGTGAAAATCTCATTATGGCATGGATTAACAAACTAGAAGATAATATCTTCTCTCTACCTATCATATGGAAAATATCTGCAGAAGAATAGTATATAAAATCATATTAACCTTTACAGTAGATACCTAAGTGTTATACGAAAGTTTACGAGCCATTGTATTCGATATTTACAGAAGCTGATTTCTGTGCTAACAAAATATCGAAAACGGAATTAAACTCTTAAAACGATCTTAAAGTAATTGGATCTTAGGTAATATGTCATTTGTAGCCGAATCCATTTATGTTGTGACAATGTTATCTAGTGGGAATATTTTCGTTTTGTAATACGTAGCTGAAGTCAGCTCAGACAAATAATGCTCAGCCCGTCTTTAATACAAAGCGTCGGTTTGTTTCCCGTTACAAATAAATTTATTTTAAAAGCGGAATTTTATGTGCCAATTCGGAAAATCGGTCTGATATTTGTGCAGTGCGATATTCGTTTTATGGATGCATAGTAAGAGGAACATTAAAACACTGCGGCCGGCGATACAGTCTGGAACCGCGCGACCGCTACGGGCATGAATGTGTGTGATGTCCGTAGGTTAGTTAGAGTTAAGTAGTTCTAAGTTCTAGGGGACTGATGACCTCAGAAGTTAAGTCCCCTGGTATTGCGTGGCAGTAGCGCAGCTGTTAGCGTGTCTGGCTGACATGAAGGGAACCCGAGTTTGATTCCCGCTGCTGTCAGAGACTTTTTACTTTTCGGCAGAACTCAGCCTTGTGATGCCAACTGATCAGTTTCTTGAATGAAAAGTAACGGCTTCAAGGTCAAGCAAGCCAACAACGGTTCGCAGAGCGGTGTACTGACACCATGCCCCTCCGTACTGCATCCGAATGGCACCACTGACAGATGGTGACACGGCGGTCAGTCGACTCCGTTAGGCTCTTCTGGATCAAAACATTCAGCTTTGCTTGCATGTTGAGGTGTGCGTACTGTAAGATCATCGGTATACACACCATCAGATTATTTGACTTGTCGCTCTAACGAAGTAGGCGAGTGTCAGCAATATGTCTCGTGGTCTTATCGTGGCGTGTTTATTTTCTGCCGTTAGGTCAGACGATAGAAATGCCACTTGCACGCTTAGAGTAGCAGATTGACGGTGACCAACTTTAAACGATTAATTTTCACACACATTTATTAAAATAATAAAAAGCTTAGATATTACGTAACTTGATTCTGGATGCTGTTTACAACTGACAATCTGAAGTTCCTTTGGTCTTGGTACGTTAATCTTATTCTCACATATGTCTGACACTTGACAAAGTGTCTATACATTTCTCTTCATGGCTATGTACACGAATATGATAATCGTATTAGGCGCAGACTGAAACTTGACTACAGACTAATGCAGACTGACTAATCGGAGGTCTGTACACTCGTTATAATACCTCGCGCGTTCAGGTATCACTGCGCGAGTGTGATCCGTGAGGAGAAAAGGTTCTACGTTAGCGGCAATCTCATTGGCTGCGTTACATATTAATACGCGGATCGGCGGAAACAGAATTTGGTCCGTCTCTATGACAGCGCCATCTCGTAGTGCGGAGACGGACGAGCGCTGCGCCTGCGCTGTTGTGCTTAGCGGGGCGCGCTCTAGTGGGAAAGTTGTGTACGCGCTGACTACGCGGAACTATGTACACAACACACGTATATACTACTGACAGGAAAAAAAATCACAACACCAAGAACGAGTTGTGCGACATAACGAAAGTTGAAAGGCGTTGGGCCTTCCCAAGGCCTGTTCGGACGCAGTTTACATTTTAGTTTTTCCACACCTGAAAAAAGATGTCTGTCCAAATTTCGTGCCAGTCGCAAAAGATCGGAACTAGTAGCGTCACTATAAGGGTCCAAATCAGGTTTGTTTCAAATGCACACTGTAACGGTCGAGAGCATTATTTACCTTTGAGATAAGACATGATGAGTTGGTGTTAGTCCGGAATGCCTTTAAGGCAACGAAGATGCCATTATCAACACCTCACCGAGTTTGGACGAGATCGTACAATAGGGTTGCGAGAAGCTGGATGTTCCTTCTACGATACTTTAAAAAAATTCACAGTAATGATGCCATTACACATGTCTCCTGGCAGCGGTGATAACGAGAATGGGCTGACGCAAGAACACCGCCGACCGGTGTGACCGAGCTGTTCTAGGCGCTTTAGTCTGGAATCGCGCGACAGCTACGGTCGCAGGTTCGAATCCCGCCTCGGGCATGAATGTTTGTGATGTCCTTAGGTTAGTAAGGTTTAAGTACTTCTAAGTTGTAGGGAACTAATGACCTCAGATGTTAAGTCGCATAGTGTTCAGAGCCATTTGAACCATTTTCGCAAGAAGACCGGGCTCCGGACGTTCACGTGGCATTACCGAGAGGGAAGACCATTGTGTACGGTGTACGGTGTATGACTCTGGCACATCGTGCAACAGCTGCTGTAGCAATTCGAGCATCAGTTGGCTCTACAGACACACAAAGAACCGTTACTAATCGGTTATTTCAATGACAGCTCCGAGCCAGACGCCTTGTAGCGCGCGTTCCACTGCCCCCACACCACCACCATTTGCGACTTCAGTAGTGTCAAGGAGAGATCATTGGAGAACAGGGCGGAGTGTTTTCTAATGAAATCAGGTGTGCCTCGGTGCCATTGATGACCTTGTGTTGGTTAGAAGGAGCGCAGTTGAGGTTCTGCAAATGGTTCAAATGGCTCTGAGCACTATGGGACTCAACATCTTAGGTCATAAGTCCCCTAGAACTTAGAACTACTTAAACCTAACTAACCTAAGGACATCACACACACCCATGCCCGAGGCAGGATTCGAGCCTGCGACCGTAGCAGTCCTGCGGTTCCGGACTGCAGCGCCAGAACCGCTAGACCACCGCGGCCGGCGAGGTTCTGCAACCAGACCGTCTGCGTGCTAGAAACACTGAACCTACACCATCAGTTATGCTCTGGGGTGCTATTTCGTATTGCAGCAGAAGCACTCTCGTGGTTATCCCACATACCCTGACTGCTAATTTGTACCTCACTCTGGTGATCTGGCGTGGGGGACTCCCATTCAAGAACAGCATTCCTGGGGGTGTTTACCAAAAAGGTATTGCTCGCTAACATATCGCTGTTGTAACCCAACGTGTTCTACAGCAACATGTTGCCTAGGCCTGCTCGATTACTAGGTCTGTCTCCAGTCGAGCACATGTGGGACATCATAGGAGGACGACTCCAGTGTCAGCCACGACCAGCATTCACTGTCCTGCATTGACCGACCAACAGTAACAGACATGGACACGTTCCTCACACGTAGACAAAGAAATTATGATATATGAACATGGGCCTGGATACCCTTTGTTTCCATGTTACAACCCATTTTCTCCAACTCATTAATCATGGGGAGCACAGAAGAACAGACCGCACCAGCATACTACATGCAACTTTTTCTCACAGAAGATGTTCACTATGCCCTCCGTGATAAATATATCAACCCGCCGTCGTGGTGAATCTCGGATGTATTGATGTATCCCTGAAGTACTGGGTATGGTTTCACAGCATCCCGTAATTCGGCACGGAGTTTCTGAACATCCAGTACTGGTGTTCCACACGCAAGAGCTTTCAAATTCCCCCAGAATTCAAAGTCCAGTGCTGTTATTTAAAAACCGACGGACATTAACAGTAAAATGAGGAGATCCTCCAATGAAGTACATGTTTCGTCGCACAGCTAAAGGCACATCTGGTAACACATCAGGTCGAACATACTCTAAAAAATTATGATGACTTTACCCGTTGAGCCTGAGTGAGAGAAAGTGGGGTTCTACCACTAACCAACAATGCAGGCCCAACCACTGACAGAAAATATTTACTAATGATGACTTGCTTCAACAGTTGCATGAGGATTAACGTCTGATAATACACGTCAGTTGTGAAAATTTACAGTCTGATGTCGTTGAAATGACGCCTCATTTGTGAACAGCTACGCTGTACTAAAATTAGGGTTGACACTTCGTTGAATAAATCATTCACAAAAAGTACCCGCGAAGACGAATCAGCTGCTGATAGTGCTTGCAAATGTGATAAATGGTATAGATCAGCTTGTCCTCGTGTAAAACTCCCAGAAACTTATACGGTCCACATTCAGTGATGCAGCTACAGCTAGGTAGTCGTCAACTGCTTGCAGAAATACAGCCTCCAGCTGCGGTGTTCTCATCCTTCTAGGCCTCTTCACGTAGCGAGTGTTAGGGTTCAGTGCCCATGTTCCCTCCATCGACCATCAATGGCTTCAAACTTTTGCTGTTGGGGCACCTTTGTCTTGCAAATCTCTCCCAGTACAAATGTTGGGACCGAGCGCCATTGCCATCAGCAAATCCGTATATCATATGGGCATCTGCCTTCTCTGCATTTATCTACAGTGCCATTGCACGAGCCAAGTTTGTGATTATATGCAGATCGTATCTCTTCTTTCGGACATGTACGAAAGAACAGATACCATCGGAGACCGTGTAGTTCCCTAGATTGAAATGATAATTAAATCAAGACCTTAATGTGCCGACAGGCGTTAATATACATCAACGAGGACAGTTGAAAATGCGGGGCCCGACCGGGACTCGAACCTTGGATTTCCTGCTTACATGGCAGCCGCTCTATCTACCTGAGCCACCGAGGGCACACAGGATAGAGCAACTGCAAAGATTTATCCCTTGCACGCTCTCCGTGAGACCCACATTCCCAACTTAATGTCCGCACACTACATTCGTAGTGCTCCTGCCCAATACACTCATTCCTCACGGCAGACAGTCTTACCGTCCCGTAAGAGTTCGGGCAATGAGTATCCGCACACAAGAAGGTCAAGGGCCGGTTAGTCTTAACTATATGAAGGTGGTAGCTGTTCTTTCAGGACTCGGTAAGATTGTCTGCCGTGAGTAATGACTGTAACGGGTAGGGGCACTACGAATGTATTCTGTAGACATTAAGTTGGGAATGTTGGTATCACGGGTAGCGTGCAAGGGATAAATCTCGCACTGTGCCCTCGGTGGTTCAGATGGATGAGCGTTTGCCATATAAGCAGGAGATTCCAGGTTAGAGTCCCAGTCTGGGCACACATTTTCAACTGTCCCCGTTGGTGCATATCAACGCCTGTCGGCAGCTTAGGGTCTTGATTTAATTATCATTCTTTCTAGAGAGCTGCACGGTCACCGATGGTCTCTGTTCTCTCGGACATGTCCGAAAGAACGGATACCATCTTCATATAGTTAAGACTAACCGGCCATTGACCTTCTTCTGTGCGGATGCGCATGCATTGCCCGAACTCTTATGGGACTCGGTAAGACTGTCTGCCGCGAGTAATGAGTGTAATGGGCAGGGGCACTACGAATGTAGTGTCTGGACATTAAGATGGGAATGTGGGTTCAAATGGCTCTGAGCACTATGGTACTTAACGTCTGAGGTCATCAGTCCCCTAGAACTTAGAACTACTTAAACCTAACTAACCTAACGACATCACACACATCCATGCCCGAGGCAGGATTCGAACATGCGACCGTAGCGGTCGCGCGGTTCCAGACTGTAGCACCTAGAACCGCTCGGCCACCCCGGCCGGCGGGAATGTAGGTCTCATGGAGAGTGTGCAAGGGATAAATCCCTGCAGTCGCACTATCCTCTGTGCCCTCAGTGGCTCAGATGAGTAGAGTGTCTGCCATGTAAGCAGGAGATTTCACGTTCGAGTCTAGCTGGGGCACACATTTTCAACTGTCTCAGTTGATGTATATCAACGCCTGTCAGCAGCTTAGGGTCTTTATTTAATTATCATTTCAAATTTGTGATTAGCTCTATGTAGTAACCCGCGTACAAAACAGGAGGTGCACAACGTAACCAGTCGTCACCAAAAGCGCATGCTCCCAATGACTCTAACGTTCTGTTCTTGTGTGTTCCACATGGTTAGCGGGTTGGAGAAAATGAGTTGAATGTGGTAACAAGGCGTTTCCAGCCCCATATTCATACAACATAATTTCGTTGTCTTCGTGTGAGGAATGTGTCCAATTTTTGACATACACACACACACACACACACACACACACACACAAAATGGCTCTGAGCACTATGGGACTCAACTGCTGAGGTCATTAGTCCCCTAGAACTTAGAACTAGTTAAACCTAACTAACCTAAGGACATCACACACATCCATGCCCGAGGCAGGATTCGAACCTGCGACCGTAGCGGTCTTGCGGTTCCAGACTGCAGCGCCTTTAACCGCACGGCCACTTCGGCCGGCCCACACACACACACACACACACACACACACATATGCTCCTTCTTCCGTTCCTCTGTCCATTTTTTACCAGGCTGACGCGATGTTCTTTCCCCAAACTTCACACTTGTGATTTTATGCCGGCACTCGGTGCCATCTTCGAGATTTTTTATGTTGATCTGCTGTAGATCCCTCTGTACTTCTTTCAGCCATTCCGTGCCACATTTACTCCTTGTTATAATATTGAATAATTTCTTTGCTGTTCTGGAGTCTTCCATCCCGTAGATGTGTGTATAAAATTTGGCTCGGCGCTTTCTGATTTCATCTGTTACTATGCTGATCTTTCTATAGAGCTCGTTTTGTGGTCTCTTAATTCAAATGCCATTTTTGTTGATTGGACCGTAAATCTTCCTGAGAATTTTTCTTTCCTGCTTTTCTGTTTCCTTAATTTTGGAATGACCATCAATCACCATTGTTTCAGCTGCATAGATTGCTTCTGGAAGAATCACTGTTGTATAGTGCCTTAATTTTGCGTCTGTCGAAATGCACTTCTTGTTGTAATCCGTCCATGTTAGCTTTTAGGCTTTCTGGAGCTTGGTGATTCTTTGTTCATTGGCAATTCGGTTTAATCCTGAGGACTGTATAGTTTCACCGAGGTATTTAAAATGGCAGACTTGTGCAATTTTACCATATTTTGTTATTAAAGGGGATTTATTTTCTGGCTGCCTTTCCGTATATTGGGTTTTGTCATAAGATATCTGTAGTCCGGTTTTTTGTGAAATTTCATGTAGTTTTTCCACTGCGTGAATCGCTTTTGTTCTGTTATTGGTGATAATTGCAATATCGTCAGCGAAAGCAAGGCCCTTGACTTTAATTCGGTTCTCTTTCTTGATACCAATTTGGATACCTTTACGTGAGGTTCCCATTCCCTGATTATCTTTTCTAGAACAATATTGAAAAGAATTGGGGATAGTCCGTCCCCCTGTCGGACTCCAGATTTGATTTCGAAGGGTTCTGATACTTCGCCCATGAATTTCACTTTGGCCGTTGTTCCTGTAAGTGTCTGTTCTGTGATTTTTCATGTCTTTCGGTCGATCCCAAATTCTTCCATGATTTTAAACAGGGTTCCACGGTCCACTGAATCATATGCTTTCCTGAAGTCGATGAATGTAACTACTGTGTTTCTGCATTTCCTCATTTGTAATATTGTCTTTAAGCACCAGATCTGTTCCGCACATGACCGTCCTTTTCTGAATTCGGCCTGGTATTCACTAATTAGTGTATCTGCTTGGGATTCTATCCTGTTTAAAAGCGCTTTGGAAAGGATTTTGTAAGCGACTGGGAGCAGGGAAATTCCTCTGTAATTGTTCATGTCTGTCTTGTCGCCCTTTTTGTGTAGCGGGCGAATTAGAGCGCATTTCCAGTCCTCTGGTAGCTGCTCCGTTATCCATATGTCTGATATTATACGGTGTAATTTCTGTATAAGTATAGGATCGTTTAGTTTCCAGAACTCAGCAATGATCCCATCTTCTACTGGTGCTTTGTTATTTTTCAACTGCTTGACTATCTCCATAATTTCTTCAAGATCCGGGGCATGTGAGTCTGGGTGTGTGAATACTGGAGGAGAGAAGACAAGTTTTTCTTGGGGTGGTTCGCAGTTGAGGAGGGAACTGAAATATTGGGCTAAGATTTTGCAGTTATTTTTCGTGTTGGTTTCCAAAGAGCCATCGGGTTTCTTGAAGCACAAGCTAGGCGCTTGGTATCCCTGTAAGTTTTCTCTGAAAGTCTTATAAAAATTTCTTGTATTATTTTTGATGAAATCCTGCTGGATTTCAGAGAGTCTGTTGTTGTCATATCCCCGTTTTTCTTTTCTAATTATTTTTGAGGTCTGTTTTTGGGTTTTAAGAAAGTTCTCCAAGTTTTCTTCAGTTTTGTGACTGCTAATTTTTTTCCTTGCAGTTATTCGGTTGTCAACTGCCTCATCACAGGTTGCATTCCACCAGCGATGTTTCCTGTTGCGAGGGGGTTGTCCTAATTTGAGGGCTTCCTGAATTTTCTCTGTTTGTTTCATCCAGTCTGTTGATTTTTCCTGATTAATTTGCATGATGATTTTTTCTTTGTTCAGTTGCAGATATTCCGGATCTGGTTTGGTACTTTTGGGTGGCCTTTTTAGCATTCTGTTGGGTTGGAATTTTGTTTTTATTTGGAGAAGATGATGATCTGATTCAAAGACACCTTTGCGGGTTCTGATGTTTTGAATTTCTTTTATGTTTTCTTTGGAAATTGCGACATGGTCTATTTGGTATTCACCCTGTCTAAGACTGGCTAATCTCCATGTGGTTAATTTATGTGCAGGTTTTTGAAACTGGGTACTCATTATTTTAAGTCCAAAGTTTCTGCAGAAGTCGATTAGTTTTTCACCATTCTTGTTGGTACGTTTGTGTTTGGTGTGGGGTCCAGTGGTATCTCTGAATTTTTTTTCTTTCCCTAATTGTGCATTAAAATCGCATACTAAGATTTTCACATGGTGCTTAGGTACTTTATTTGTTGTTTCTTCTAGTTTTTCCCAGAAATTGTCCACTGTTTCAGGGTAGATTTTATTGTGGTGATTTGTGTGGGCGTGCACACTGATCAGAGTGTATGCTTTATTAGAGCTGATTTTACTGATAACAGGGAGACTCTTTCGTTGGGAGACGTGAAGTCAATAACTGAGTCGAGTACGGAAATGTGTACGGCGAATCCTGTTCCGAAAAGTTGTAGTTTGTCTCTTACTTTTATGGCAGGTTTGCCCTTGTAGATCCTGTAATTCTCTGTGTTAAAGTGTCCTTCATCTGTGAATCTTGTCTCTTGCAGTGCAGTGATTTTCAGGTTAAATTTTCCCATTGCGTTGGTGAGTTGCTTTAATTTGCCTGTTTTAGTGAGGGTGTTCACATTAATTGTACCAATAAAATTTTTACGTTTCGTTTTGAGAGTGTGACGAGATTTTGAGAAGCTCCGATTCTTCTCCGCATGGTGTCCCTGATCCACCAGAATCCGATGATCAGGTGAATCCAGTCTATCGACTGGTGCCTGGGGTAGTGACTCTGTGGTCGTCTTTTCCATCATGCGTTCAAGTTGAATTTTAGTTTTTGTGGTGATCTCTGTTGAGACCACAGGTATACGACTCGATTTTTGAGTTCGAGAAGATTTTGTGCAGCCGCCTCAACTAGAGGAACAGACGCTGACCACTGGCCGCCAGATGCTGAACAGACACCACTGGGTTTATTGGTTTTTGGTCCGCCCTGGGTATTTCATTTCCCCAGTACCACCTATATCTATCTAGGAAGCTTTCCCCTATCCGCCACCCGGGGAGGCGCCCGATGGGGGTACCAACAACCCCACGTGGGATATATATATATATAAGGCTTACGATTCAATAGATAGACAAACATTATTTCACACTTAGAAGAGTTCAGGATTGACAAGAAAACAAGATCAATTATTCAACAGGGATTAACAGATACAAACACCGAAGTTAAATTCATGGGAGAAACATCAGAAGCATTTCATATCCATACTGGTGTTTGCCAGGGAGATTGAATGTCCACCATTATCTTTAACACGGTTCTGGAAAAGGAAATAAAAGGAATTCAGCTTGGGATTAAAAAAGAGTAGAGAATTAGGGTGAAGTGTCTGGCTTTCGCGGACGATCTTGCCATTCTAATCAACAACAGAGAGGAAGCCGAACTTTCATCGAAAAAACTACACGAAATCTCACAGAAAACTGGGCTACAAATCTCCAGAAAACACACTATATGGAAAACAAACATATAGATAATCTCCCCATTACTACACAATACGGGGAAGTATTGGACGGCGTGTACAGGTACAGCTGCCCATGCAGCTTCAACACGATACCACAGTTCATCAAGAGTAGTGACTGGCGTATTGTGACGAGCCAGTTTCTCGGCCACCATTGACCAGACGTTTTCAATTGGTGACAGATCTGGAGAATGTGCTGGCCAGGGCAGCAGTCGAACATTTTCTGTATCCAGAAAGGCCCGTACAGAACCTGCAACATGCGGTCGTGCATTATCCTGCTGAAATGTAGGGTTTCGCAGGGATCGAATGAGAGGTAGAGCCACGGGTCGTAATACATCTGAAATGTAACGTCCGCTGTTCAAAGCGCCGTCAATGCGAACAAGAGGAGACCGAGACGTGTAATCAATGGCACCCCATACCATTAGGCTGGGCGATACGCCAGTATGGCGATGACGAATACACGCTTCCAATGTGCGTTCACCGCGATGTCGCCAAACACGGATGCGACCATCATGATGCTGTAGACAGAACCTGGATTCATCTGAAAAAATGAAGTTTTGCCATTCGTGCACCCAGGTTCGTCGTTGAGTACACCATCGCAGGCGCTCCTGTCTGTGATGCAGCGTCAAGGGTAACCACAGCCATGGTCTCCAAGCTGATAGTCCATGCTGCTGCAAACGTCGTCGAACTATTCGTGCAGATGGTTGTTGTCTTGCAAACGTCCCCATCTGTTGACTCAGGGATCGAGACGTGGCTGCACGATCCGTTACAGCCATGCGGATAGGGTGCCTGTCATCTCGAATGCTAGTGATACGAGGCCGTTGGGATCCAGCACGGCGTTCCGTATTACCCTCCTGAACCCACCGATTCCATATTCTGCTAACAGTCATTGGATCTCGACAAACGCGAGCAGCAATGTCGCGATACGATAAACCGCAGTCGCGATAGGCTACAATCCGACCTTTATCAGAGTCGGAAACGTGATGGTACGCATTCCTCCTCCTTACACGAGGCATCACAACAACGTTTCACCTGGAAACGCCGGTCAAGTGCTGTTTGTGTGTGAGAAATGGGTTGGAAACTTTCCTCATGTCAGCACGTTGTAGGTGTCACCACCGACGCCAACCTTGTGTGAATGCTCTGAAAAGCTAATTTGCATATCACAGTATCTTCTACCTGTCGGTTAAATTTCGCGTCTGTAGCACGTCATCTTCGTGGTGTAGCAATTTTAATGGCCAGTAGTGTACATACTATTATTATTATTATTATTATTATTATTATTGATTATTCTCTTTTGAGAGAGCGATTGAACTGGAGTAGTCATGATTTCTTCTTCTTTCTTCGTTCTTCCAAATTCTTTTCATACGTTCACTGTGTTCTCGTTGCGTTCTTCTGACCATCTTTTTCCCGTTCTGTTCTCCGTATGTCCTTGTTTAAGTGTGTGTTTCTGTGTGATGTTTTTAAACTGTTCTATTTTGTTTATGTTGTCTTGAGTGATCCCCAGTTCTTTAATGTCTTCTTCTGCTTCAATGATCCACTTTGTCTTGTTTTTGCTCTTGTTTACTATCTCAAAGATTTGCCTTGTGAGCCTGCTTTTATTCATCCTGCTGATACGTCCATTAAATTCCATCCTTCTCTTTCTTATGGTGTCTGTTATTGTTTCTATGCCTTTGTAAATCTCTCTCGTTGGCCTCTTCATCCAGATTCCTTCCCGAAACACTGGTCTACATATTTTCCGCAGAATTTTTATTTCCTGCTTTTCAATCTCTCTGATCTTAGTATGACCATGAATCGCAGTAGTTTCTGCAGCCTAAAGTGTTTCTGGTAGTACTGCTGTGTTTTAATGCCTTAGTTTCGCATTCACAGAAATAGATTTCTATTATAGTGATTCCAAGTGAGCTTACATGCGTTTTGTAATCTGGAGATTCTATTTTTATTGGCTATTGAGTTCAGTCCTGATGGTTGGATTATCTCTCCCAGATATCTGATCCAATGCCCAGGCGTATCAAGGCCGTTATTACGGCCAGAGGTGGTTGTTCTGGGTACTGCTTTCTCAGGATCTATGCACCCAAATTGCGTAATGTAATCACATGTCAGTTCTAGTATAACATATTTGTCCAATGAATACCTGTTTATCATCTTCATTTCTTCTTGGTGTAGCAATTTCAATGGCCAGTAGTGTATATATATGATTAATATATGCTTTCACGCCCGTGCGCAAGATTTTCTTATTCTCATTCTGTGCAGGGCGCCTCCAGACTCGTCTTCGGCCTGGAATCTCATTGATTGCAGTGGAATTGTCTTCAGTGATGAGTCCCGTTCCGAACTGAACCCCACTGAGAAGCGAAGACGTCCCTGGAGACGCCTCAGACAGTAGTGGGCTACCGACCTAACTGTCGCCCACTATATTGCTCGATAACCACGAGTGGTTGTTGCCCTTCATGACAGGCCATCCTGGGCTTACATTTCAGCGAGATAATGCCAGCTCGCACACGACGAGAGTTTCTATTGCTTGTCTTCGTGCTGGCCAAAACCTATCTTGGCCAGCAAGATCGCCAGATCGCTTTGCAACTAAAAAAGTTTGGACCATTATGGGCAGAGCCCTCCAATCATCTCGGGATTTCGACGATCTAACGTGCCAGTTGGACATAATATGACACGATATCCCTCAGGAGGACAACCAAGAACTCTGTCAATCAATTCCAAGCCGAATAAGTGCTTGCATAAAGGCTAGCGGCGGACCAATGCGTTATTTACTTGCTCAAATTGTGAAGCTCTTTCTCTCGAAAGTTTTTTTCAGACTTCGTAACAATCTGTTTGCCTGTACATGCACATAACTTCTACCGAACCCGCCTCTTTCTTGGTGTGGCGTTTTTTTAAATTTAATTATCTTCTTATATATGCATACGAACGCTGAAACAATCAAAACTCCTTAATTAACCCATTAGTGCCAAGATCGAATAATGAATATGACCATCATGTAGTCATAAACGCGCTTGGAATACATATCCGAGACATTAACTTCGTAAGAGATCGACATGTTCCTCTTCATAACACACTGGCACGAAAATCATACATCAAACTAGCTAGAAACTAAACTAAATCAATACCTAGTACGTATCTTAGCATATTGCGAAAGTAATTTAACAACTGCCATTACAAAGTGGTAATATCGAAAACATCTCTCAGATAAAAGGTAGATGTATCAGCAGTAAAACTCATATTCGAGAGCATCAGTGGTCAAACTCGAATTCAATAATCCTATCTGAATTTTTCTTACCACAGTACACTAAATCACTAGTGGTTAATGGTGGAGTTGTTTTTCCACTGTCACTGTTGTTCCATTCGTCCAGCCATTCCGATCGATGCCGTTCTTCATCTCTAAAGACGCTAAACTCACATAGGAATGTAAATGACCGTACAAATGTACACGGGAAATACTTGGACTGACCTGCAGCGTCATTCCTAACAAAACACGTCGTTCAGAATGGTATTGCCTCTGTCCAGACGCCTCAACGCCTAACGACTGAACACATGAATCGTCATAAAAGCTCGTACCTTGAAGAATAAGTCATGTGGTTTCCGAACGAGTGTACACGACAGCTGATACTTGTTTTGACCACGCCTAAAGTTGACAGAACGAACACGAGAAGAAAAAGGAGCAATGGCTAAAAACAGAAAGTTGTAATGAAATGCAGGAAGAGCTGCTGAAGATCTACATTTGGTGAAGAGACTGCGTATAAACAGGCGGAAAATATTGTTTGATTATACGATACTGAACAGTAACCAGAAATAGTCACGTCCAAAAATATTTTCCAGCATGCGGATGGAGCGATATAAGGAGGGAAGACCTCATAAAATTAATCGCGGGGAAGGCAGATACCTGTCTGAGATTCATTTGAAGTATGCCCAGGCGATATACACCACCAACGAAGGAAGTAACTTAGAAAACCCTCGTACGATCCATGCTTGAGTATTGTTCACCAGTATGGGATCATTCCCAGATACAGTTGAAAGAGAAAGCAGAGAATGTACAAACAGTAGCAGCTCGTTTAGTCACGGGTTCGCTTAGTACATGTGAAAGTGTACACGACAGCTGATACTTGTTTTGACCACGCCTAAAGTTGACAGAACGAACACGAGAAGAAAAAGGAGCAATGGCTAAAAACAGAAAGAGTGGCAGACTCGGCATGCAAATACAGCTACCGATTTTTCTGTGTAGCTTCCTTTATACAAGACGTGTTTCGGACTTCCACCGATCTTCAACTGACGTAATACATTTAACTCTTCGTCAGTACAGTGTTTTCATCCACTGCATTTTGGTTGATGCTGCTGAGTATTTATCTGTAATTCGTCGCTCCTTTTCCCGGCTTTATACGAATGGCACAGACACTTGGGAGGACCGACTGAATTGAGGGGGCTTTGGATTGTTGTTCCAACAGGCAGCCCAACGTCGGGACAGCCCCGACCGGAAGTGACATCAGAGCTGGCACGCGCTGACTGCTGCCAACTTCCGTTGGCATTCCGGACCACATCCGCGACCAACAAGCAACAGGTTAAGTTCTCGTAAAAACTCTAACTGCACGTGTCACACAAACTAAACAAGCTTCTAATTGTTTCTCATATACAAGATGAAGTGCTTACATCGATAAGACGAAAACGTATTTGTCGTCTGCTTTCGGAGAGAAGTAAATTAGGAAGTGAATAGATAAGTGAAATTGGCAAGATGTAGGTGTGGAAAAGTGGAAGGCTAATCAGATTTTCAAACAGAGCTTATTAGAAGCTGGCTATTTGAAACCGCTGTACGCTTCAGAAATATTCTGCCGATTTCACGAGACAATCTAGTTCACTAATCGACTATTACGGTTCACGGTTCATGGCTCATAAAACCAGTTGAGGGTTCCCTGTGTAACACCTTCCAGTGGGCAACGAATACTGGATTTATAATATTTCATATAATTATTGACAGCATTTAAAAATTTTAAATATTGTCATCATCTACTTGTTAAGAGGTATAATCTAGTGTTAGAGAGCCACCCAGTGAGACAAGTGTTACCGTTAGAAACCGTGTATGTGTACTCGTATTGAGGCAGCATAGCTGACGACGCGCCAATTACCCAGATTGTATGCATCCAGTGCTTGAGAATGAGACCACTTAGCGATTTCCAACAAACTTTACTCATAATGTGGAACTTTTACGAAACATTGTCTCGCTGATATTCTCTAACAAATGATGAAGGGAAAACGATTCATCGCTTGTTATATTTTTGCTGTTCACACAATAAAACTTCAGCGTTAAATAATGTTTCAAATTTATTATTTCATTACTACTAAAGCTAATAGCAACGCATTTTGCAGACAGTATCCTCAAATGCCACTGAATGTACCTGCAAAATTACGTCACCGTATGACACGTAAGTTCAGAAGATATGACGTCATGAACATTTGATTTCGTGAAAAAGTAGCTTTCCCTTAAAATGGAGAACAACTTACCCCGAAAATAATCATCTTTTCTTTGATAATGAGTGAACTTAGGACATCCAGCAAACTTGAAAAATAATTTCAAACCTTTTCTTAACTTTTTCTCTCTTCCACTCTTAACTTCAAATATTTAACACTTTAACTCATTTGTAATGTAATGCAACACATGCAGCAGTTTTCTGGTATCTTCTAAAAGAATGAAGATAGCGATTAGGGATTAATTTTAAACTATGCATAGGACTACAAACTTTTATTTTCTAAAGAACCATCCTATTTTACAAGGATACAAGCGTGCAAATACAACCTTGGAATATTTATTACAATTACGTTTAGGACCAAAGTTTTCAATTATATTTAGTAAATAGTCAGTGTGCCCTTCGTCAGATGCACAGCAATCATCCAGACGATTGCAGACTCATTCTACATCTAGCATACCTGGAGTTACTGCAAGCTCGGCCATCCTGATTTAGGTTTTCCGTGATTTCCCTAAATCGTTTCAGGCAAATGCCGAGATGGTTCCTTTGAAAGGGCACGGCCGATTTCCTTCCACATCCTTCCGTAACCCGAGCTTGCGCTCCGTCTCTAATGACCTCGTTGTCAACGGGACGTTAAACACTAATCACCACCTCCACCAAGCTCGGCTACTGGTAGGGTAGCAGTGGGCATTCTAGATATAACGACCGTATCATATCCAATGTCAGGTTACACATCTGGTGTCAAGATATACACTTGGCCTCGTTGGTGCGCCATAGTCAAGTGATGTACAAAGTGTGCCTATAATAGAAGATGAGGATGAATAGAAGGATGGTGCGATTGATCCTTATTGGTCCTGTGGAAGGGAGGCCGAGGGTTCCCACCACTTTAATGAGCACCCAGTGGCTGAATACGGCAGGGGTTTCCGAGAATTTCATGTATCATATGACCACTATTACGTAACTGCGTAAGGCTTGTGGGGGATTCCCTTGGGTGACCTAGATCCATTCCCAGTGGTACCCCATGTTAGGGAAGGGGATTCTTGAAGGAGTCTAGGTGTGTGATATGACACTAGATGTAACAGGATCATTATCTCATCTGGAATGTCCACTACTATCCTACTGATGTTGCTATGCAATGTCACAATTCACACAAAGCTGTTGGAAGATGGGGCACTTACAAGGAGACGGCACGAGCGTGGGGTCGGGGATTTGTCCGAAATTTTGTGTGGTGAAAGAGGACCCCTAACACCTCACGTGGTGAAAATATTAGGACGCACTACCGGGAAAATCCCGGGAAAAATCAATCCAAAGTTGCTTAGGTGTCTTATGTGTATAAAAAGTTAGTCCACTGCCGAGCCGCCGTCTGGCCTAGACGTTTAGGACTCGGACTCTTAAGCTAGAGGTCTCGCGTTCTACTCATCCTGTGGCACCTTTTTTTTCGTCTGTTTCATTTTCTTTTGTTATTTCACCAATTATTCAGAAAGTTTCCCAAACCTACATTATCTTCAACAAATTAGTTACCTTATCGAATAAAAATTATTTTCTTTTTGTCCAACAACACATTCATGGCGGTGGGTTTTCCATTTTTCATTGTAAAGTATATAAGGAGAATCATTGGATTTTTAATCAGAATAACAAATTCGATTGGGAAACATTCAATTTTTACACATATAATAATTATAAACAAGAACCACAATGCTAACTGTCGTAAAAACAAACAAAGCAATAATTTTTGCGACATCTTGCGCAACATATAAAAGCGGATTTTTTACAGTCGCAGGGTGTTCGCAATAAATCTGTGCAAAAATATGCTCCATTAACATTTACGAAAATGTTTTGAGTTTCTGCTAATTTTGAGGCAAATCATGTCTCGGAATATGGAATATTGGTGACGATAACTGATGGTGAATTATTTATACAGTCTTCCCGGGAATTAATTACACGATTATCCTGTAACAATGCGCTGCAATTTTGCAAGCAACAGAAGAAAAAAAAAAAAAAAAAAGAAAGTGCCAGAGGAGGAATCGAACCCGAAACCTCTGGCGTAAGTGTCCGACCGCTAACCATGTAGGCCAGATGGCAGCTCGGCAACGTATTAACATTTTATACTCATAAGGCACCTAAGAAACTTATGATCGATTTTTCTCGGGATTTTCCGAGTAGTGCGTCCTAATATATTAACCACGTGAGGTGTTCGGTGTCCTCTTTCACCACACAAAATTTCGGACAAATCCCGGACCCCACGGTCGTGCCGTCTCCTTGTTAGACAATGTTTCACAAACGCCCTCAACAGTTCACACGCAATGAGATCAGGTGAACTTGGAGACCAATAGCACCATGTGAGATCTATGGTTCTGGCAGCTCATTACTAAAAAATGCTTTTAGAAGCAGCTGATAGTGCTTCTGTCCCACTGAAAAATGTAATTTTCGCCATGTTATTGTAGTTTCTGAAAATAACAGACCTCAATCATATTCAGGTACAAGATTCCTGTAACCACATTTTCCAAAAAAGGGAATGCCGTTAAATCTCTTGCCATTAAATGGTGCAAAACACATGAAGCTTCGAGCCTCTATCCTGTGCTCGATTGTGGTACATGCATCATACGTGCCCCATATTCCTAAATAGCAGCGATACAGTTTTCCACCTTCATGGGAGACAGTACAATCACTGGCCAGTACACCTGAAAGAAAAATATCTTCCATGTCCAGAATGAATTCACAAAACTCTATACTCCGTTCATCATAAGAATAAACCTCAATTAAACATTACACCATGTATTCTTCTGCGTTTGCTGGAACCTCATTGGATTTAGTTTCACGAGGAGCAGAAGCGAAGCTGTTCCGAGTACAGTCAAATATGATAATGAGGATAGTTTTCTGCTGCGCGTTACGCGTACATCGACTCAACGATAATACGAGACAACAACTTTAATGGCGCATTTTAATTTGGAAAGCACTGGCCAGCCACCTGGTCCAACTTACCCGCAGTGATGTGAGCAGTTGTAATAAAGATGCAAAAAGAAACGAGCAGAAAACAATGTAGCCTTAGTGTCATTTAATTTTTGAAGGAAAGAATGGCAAAACTCAGGTGATACGCTTCTTAGGTGACCTGCTGGAAAACATAACATGTTGTCGATCTTAGCTACGGCAACACCCTTGCCACAGTAGATACACTGGTTCCCATCAGATCACCGATGTTAAGCGCTGTTGGAGGTGGCCGGCACTTGGATGGGTGACCATCCGGGCTGCCATGCACTGTTGCCATTATTCCTGGTGTACTCAGACTCGTGATGCCAATTGAGGAGCTACTCGACCGAATAGTAGCGGCTTCGGTCAAAGAAAACCATCATAACGACCGGGAGAGGTGTGCTGACCACACGCCCCTCCTATCCGCATTCTCAGCTGAGGATGACACGGCGGCCAGATGGTCCCGATGGGCCACTTTAGGCCTGGCGACGGAGTGCTGTGCTGCTGTGCTGATCCTAGCTAATATAATACTGAAATAAAAACAGAGAGTGATGAAAATTCCTGACTGTAGCAGGGCTAATTTTTCTGCAAGAGCTATGCGCGGCGTAAAAGGGCACCGATGGGATTTTACCATGTAGTTAAATATTGATACCATTTATTCTCGTGATCAACCAGCCACCGTCATCTGCTCTCTTGTATAATCGTTTCTACCTGTTTCTTGCGCCTCTCTCTGATTTTCTTGGCATATTTCGCCCATTGTAGTATTTGTTGCCCTTCTGTAGTTCTTGTGGGTTTCCTTTCCTCCAGATTTTGTGAAGTAAGTTTTGTTTATCTTATTATTTCCTTCGTGGACTCTTTTTATAGGAGCAAGGGACCAATGATCAAGCAGTCTGATCCCTCCCCCCCCCCCCTTAAACCAACCAACCAACCATTGAAGGTATTACAGTCAGTCGTCTGGTAACCTCTGACTTCTTGCATATCGGACTCCCAGGAATGCGGTACATTTTAATGCTTTTACGTTGATAACGAGGCAATCAGCAACAGACTCTCAAGCCACAAAAAGTCCACATTTATCCTCCTCTCTTATAACGTGCTGTTCTGCATTTCGCCCAATGCTCGGCAGTGACGTATGACAACAGTTCGTGCATTAATTCCAGTAGGTTTGGCAGCTTGTTATTTCTTGTGACATGTCCCTTAACTTGGCTCCAGTTCTATTGGCTTCAGATTACAGTGTCAAGGTGACAACTGTAAAACTGCAGCGTTTGTGCAGTGTGCTCGACTCCGTGTAAATTATTGTTTTCCATGTTTCAACGACGCTTACCACATCTGTCCTATAAATCAATGGGCATATTCAGACAAAGAGTACTTAATTTTTCATTTTTCTCCAAAAAATTTAATTGTGTAATGTTTTCTTAACGTCAAAATCTTTAACAGTCTTTTATAATATATCGATAATTAGGAATGTGTAGCCGGCCGCTGTGGCAGAGGGGTTCTAGGCGCTTCAGTCCGGAATCGCGCTGCTGCTACCGTCACAGGCTCGTATCCTGACTGGGGCATGGATGTGTGTGATGTCCTTAGGACAGTTAGGTTTAAGTAGTTCTAAGTCTAGGGGACTGATGACCTCAGACGCTAAGTCCCATAGTGCTTAGAGCCTTTTGAACCATTTTAAGAATGTGTATTTGCAATGAAAAGCAGAATTCTGCGTGTGACATGTAATTAGAAACTAGAAGACGTGCATTTTTCGTAAAAAATTATGGTTAAGTATAAGTTAATTACCACATATTTCGCTTGGAAGCAGGAAGCAGTGTCACCCATTTTCGCGCTACACATCAACAGCGGGACAATCAGAGCACAAGAAGCTCTTGCAGAGGCTGTGACGGTACACGACTTTTGAAATAAAAATTTCTTATCTAAAGCGTGATTAAGAAAAACACTGATGGCTGTTAATACATCAGAATGTCTTAAAGTTTCATTTACAGTGACATAGTAATAAAGTATCTATTACATAAGTTGAACCTACTTCGAGAGCGGAAAAACATCAGTGTACGAGAGTTACGGCTGCTCACCAATCATCGCGTTTGTGTTTGTTTACGTCAGGTTTATTCTTACGATGAATAGAGTACACACATTATTGTTTATCGCCATCATAAACGGCTGGAACATGGTCTATTTCCCATCGGTTACGAATCGAATGTGTTTTAGCAACATGATGCTAGTTAAAATAAAAACTTGCCACCATTACAAATATATCAGTTGACACAAAGAGAAATAAACAGTGGAAAGCTACTTCTGCAACGTAAAATAAAACAACTTTCGTGATACTGTAGGTGAAGGACTAACCTAATGTCAACACACACCTACCTTCTGATGCTGTGTACTTCAAGTCAAGCCACACATCCTCGACCTGTTGTAACTTACCTATACTTACCTGCAATGCCGCTGTTCTTACAATGTGCTATCACATGCAAAACCTGATTGATCTCTGCATGAACACAACAGCACTGCGGAAGGGGTCAGAAATAGTAAAAGAGGAAGAAAGAACAAAATGATATGGTAAAATCAAATACACTGTAATAAAAAAAAACCACGCACCACGAGGGATTACCAGAATGGCAAGGAAATCAGTAGATGTGATGTACATTTACAGACAAATAGATGATTACAATTTCAGAAAAAGCTGGAAGATTCATTCAAGACAAAGAGCTTTGCAAATTGAAGAAATAAATAACATGTTGTCCCACCTCGTCCTTATGCAAGCAGTCATTCGACTTGACATTGATTGACAGAGTTGTTGGATGTTTTCCCAAGAGATACCGCGCCGACTTCTTTCCAGTTGGTGCGTTGGACAGGTGCCACTGGTGACAACCAAAGGGAAAAATTTGTGGTAAATTACTATGCGACCAAACTGCTGAGGTCATCGATCTCTAGGCTTACACACTACTTAAACTAACTTACGCTATGGACAACACACACACTGATGCCCGAGAGAGGACTCGAACCTATAAAAGGGAAGGGGGAGGGAGGGGGGGGAGCAGAGCGGCGCGAACCGTGGCAAGGCTCCCTAAACCTCGCATGTACACCATGCGTCCAACCAAAGGTGTCCTGCTATGAAACGATATTGCTATCAAGACCATCCTAGTTGTCGGCAGTCAAGACCTCCCGTTTGTCGGGTCATATGGCGAGCGACAGTCAGATTGTTATCCCACCGCTGTCTGGGGAGTCTCCAGATGCGTCTTTGGTCTGTGATCTCACTACTAGAGTAGAACTGTCTTCAGTGATGAGTCCCACTTCGAACTGAGCCCCAGTGATGAGTGAAGACGTGTCTGGAGGTGCCCTGGACAGCGGTGAGATACCGACCTGACTGTCGCCTGCCACACAGCCCAAGATCTATGAGTGATGATATGGGCTGCCATTTCATTTCATGGCAGGACTGATGTTATTCGTTGTGACGTTTTGTTACCCTTTATGACATGCCATCTCCGGCTTATATTTCCGCTAGACAATGTCTGTCCGTATATGGCGAGGATTTCTATTACTTATCTTCGTGCTTGCCACACCCTACATTGGCCAGTAATGTCACTGGTTCTGTCCCTAATTGAGAACATTTCGAGCTTTAAGGGCAGAATCCTCCAACCAGCTAGGGGTTTTGACGGTTTAACGCGCCAATTGGAAAGAAATCGGCACGGTATCCCTTAGGAAGGCATCCAACAACTCTATCAAATTCAAGTCGAATATTACTTGCATAAGGGCGAGATGTGCCAATGTATTTATGACTTGCTTAATTTTTGAAGTTCTTCCTCTTAAATCAAATAAATCATCGAGAAGGGGAGATAACCAGTGACATTTCTGAAATTGTAATCATTTGTCTAGACTTGTACATCACGTCTAACAATTTCTCTACCTTTCGATAATTCCTTCTTGGTGGATCTTTTTTAATTTTATTTTAAATGTATGTTATTGAGTCCCAAGGTCCATATTTAAGTTGGTGTACACACGTTGCAACATCATCAGGTTTCCAGGAGCTCGCACGGCTGAAACTAATTCCGATCGATAAGACAATTCCGCCCTACCGAGTTAGCTACTCACATATACCACTACAATGACTTTCGTCCTCTACCACGTGGGACTCAGATATAAACTGCCAGAATTCTTTTGAATCTGCCAGCAATAAGCTACACTATTTTTCAAACACACAAAATACATGAGCCCCATTGTCTCGATTGAATGACCATCAGCGATAATGTATCGTAACGCTGAGACAGTACACACCTAGATAACCAACATCAGCCAACTTTTTGAGTTTGGTTGAGTGATGTAAGAGATAGCATAACTTTTGTACCATTAACCTATCTCTGTCTATGTATGCAGATGTTGCCACCATCAAAAACATATTTTGAAGTACCAATTAAAAGCACTGTATATACATCTGTACTTATTGAAATTAATCAACATCAAATGAAAAAATACAAAGCTTTTGACGGAAATAAGTTGGATTGCCAACCAGTATAGGTCCTACCTCAGGCAAGCCGTAGTGGCCTCTCCTACACAATTGTCTGTCACCCCTACTTATAACTTTTAGGTTCAGTGACGTCAGACAAGATACTTTTCTTATCAAAATTGTTCCCCCAGTGCATCTCTTGTGCAACACAATGGAATAATTTTTTCCCCATCTATACTCTCATAAAATGTGTTTTTCATATGGACTGTGTTTCCTTTTCTAGGCGTCCATTCCTTGACCTTGAACACCAGCTTGTTGACAAGGGTGTCTTCTCTAACAAACTGCATCTAACTTACAGTGTCCACCCTTCGTAATCTTACGCCAATTTCCAGACAACTGTCCAACAGTGCGCTCTCTACTGACCCTGACGACTTGGCATACTTGTGCCCTCTATGTCCACACCTTGCAGCAATGAATGCCTCCGGCCTCAGTGCACTACCGCAAATTCTGATTTCGGTACTTAATTAAAACTGAAATATCTCGTGATCGGTAACTCTGATCACCATATGGTTTTTACCAAATGCTCTTAAATGAACAGCCGCATCTATATACCTACTGTTCCAGTATCTTTCTCCTGGCACTCAGTTCTTATGGTTCCTAATGACTGTATCTATCACTGCCACGTCTCAGTGCTTGTAACATCTTAATGTTATATTCTCTGAAACCGAAACGTCGCAACGACGATGTCCAAAACTCTGTTGAATGCGCTCTTCCTCTTGACAGAGCGACCTGGACGACCTGTGGATATCTACATATGTAAATCACCATTGTCGCAAAAGTACTGGTACCATCATCGAATGCTCTGAGCTGCCGGAAGCGCTATGCCATCTTCTCAGGCAAAATCACGCCACGCATTTGTACCTGAATTGCCCCTGTTGAAACGGAGAATCAAAACGCCTTTTGTTGCTGTGTTATCACAGCACGTGTAGGATAATAAATTAGAAAACGAGAGATTTAGCTGCTACAGAGAGGCCCCTAATGGCCATCTCATGAACTGGTAACTTACGGCTGGAACCAAGATGAAATTTTATGGAAGTTAGTTCTGTCCATGCAACTAAATGAAGGGCCGTTTGTTTTTTGCCACATGCGTTTCGCTTCTTGCATTTGTGAATCATCTTTAGTGGCCTGTAATAAATGTTTCTTTTTGTACATCTAATAAATGTATAATGTAGTAGTTACAGTGTGTTAGTGTGCTACATTTTGTCATATTTTTCTCTTGTTTTTCAGGTTATAGACAACTACTGAAGTACAAATATCGTGGTGTTGAATTATCGTTTGCTGTTACGATTTCGTCTTGTTAGTCGGTATTAGTTCATATGTGTGTGGTCCTGGAGATGTGTTCATTCGGTCCTCATGCTCCAGTTAGCCGATTTCCGGTGTTTTTTCATCCTCATTCATTATAACACATCACCTGCACTTTTCATTTTGTGATCTGTGTGTGCGTGTTCACAGAGTGTAGTGTTTCCAACTGTCACTGTGTGTTATCTTCCATCTTTTTTTTTTTAGTTGTGTGTGGACTGATATTTTTCGATTGTTTTGTGCGTGTGTGTGTGTGTGTGTGTGTGTGTGTGTGTGTGTGTGTATGTGTGAAAGAGAGAGAGAGAGAGAGAGAGAGAGAGATAGAGAGCAAGAGAGAGAGAGAGAGGTATACGGAAGTACTGACAGAGAGAGAGGGGGGAGAGAGAGAGAGAGAACGAGAAAGAAGGGAGGAGGATATTCATTAATTATATACTCTGGTTATGTTTCAAACTCCGTTTGCTATTGTTTTTGTGGCTAACGTGATCTGGGAGATATTGCTTAGGTCATTAACTACTCTTTGTTCATTGAAGGTCTCTTTGTATATCAAAGTTTTCTTGTGCATATTGCTCTATCTCTTTATTGTTATAACCAAGAAATGTATTTGCTTTTGTGTTTCTTTTTCCATGGTGAACGAAATATTTTTGTGTCTATTGCTTATGTCTGTAAGAAGTTTATCTGTTTTCTCTGTTGATTCATCTACTGTATATATTATGCCACCCATATAGCTGCAACAGTACACAATTTTGTATCCTTTCTTTGTGATAACTGTTTTGATTTCTATGTTATTAATGAGTATTTATGCCAATGTTCCTGATTTGGGTATCCCATTGTAAGCCTATCTTCTTTAAGTAAAATTCCTTTGCAAACTGGAAGTAATTTTGGTATGTGATTGCTTTGAGGGTTTTGGTTATTTCATTAACATTGTCTGCAGGTAGTTTGTTGTACGTCAGTAAGTTGTTCTCAAATAGTTTTACTGTGTCTGCAATGGGTAGCGAGGTGTACATGTTGTCTAAGTCGAAAGAGGTGGGTGATGTTTATGGAATATGTAAGTTCATTTGCGTTTTTCACTGTTCTGCTTTTCTTCATTTAATGCTGCATGGTAATTTTGTTCATTTCTTTTGCTACATGATATGATGGGGTGTTCGTGATATTAATAACATTCCTTAACGGAATAAGGGGTGTGTGAATCTTGGGTTCGCTCCAGAGCGTTGACGCTTTTGGTCTCTTCTCTGTGATGTGTTGTTTTTGTTTAACTGTGAGCATGTGTCTGATGTCTTTGAAGTTGCTTTTTATGTATGTCTGGTAATGAGCTGTTGGATTAGATTTCAGTTTTGCGATTTTGTTAAAGGAGAGAAAATCCTTAGCTTTTTTCTGTATATTGTTCTTTATTGATCAGAACTATCCTGACCCTTTATCGGCTCTTGCGACTTTAATGTTCTTAGACTGATGTTTTTCTTCTAATTTCTTAGTGATCTTGTTTTCTGTTCGAAGGTTCCTGTTTTGCTCTTTCTTTGACACAGTAACTGTTTTGTTTATTTCTTTCTTTACTTGTTCTCATGTTACACCAATATTTACACTGTAATTTTCTTTCCCCTGTTCCTCATCAGGACGTTTTCTATTTCTACAATCAGATTTTCCGTGTAGTGGTTATCTATTTTTCTATTGATGCTGTTCTTGACCCTTTTCTCTAATAGCTGTGTTTCTGTCTCTGTTAATTCTGTGTCTGTGAGGTTTATCAATTTTGAGTGAAATTTTTGCTGATAAATGTGTTGTACTTCGTTGTGCTTTTCTTTCTGGTTATTTTTGTTAGTGGGTGTTCTGATTTCACGTTTCTGTTTGTTCTGTGAATATTGCGGTGTTCTTGCTGTAATGTGTTCAGTTTTTGTATGATGTTGATCATCACTGTAGGTTGTGAATAAATGCAGATAACTCGAGATGTAGGTCATATAACATTCTATTACGTATGAATTTCTTGGTATAAAGCGATTTTACTTCACTTCTTAACAAGGTATTTTCAGAGAAATATTTCGTTCTTTGTGCTACCAAAGACTTCTTTCTGGCCTTCATGTTAATATAACTTGGAACTGCGTTATTTATTTTCCAAGTCTGATTCAATCTGATGTGCTGAATGGTCTTGTGGAGTTTGAGATGTATATTCTTGAAACTGTTGTATAACTTGATGGGAAACGCCTGACATGGTTGCATTATCGTCATTTTTTCGTTTCCCTTCGTTCCTTAGTTGCTTCAAAATTCATGGAAATGTGTTCTGTCTATACAACTAAATCAAAGGCAGTTTGTTTTTTGCCATATGCGTCTCCTTTCTTTTTTTGTGAAGCATCTTCAGTTGCCTGTAGTACATGTTTCTTGTTGTACATCTAATAATTGTATAATGTAGTAGTTACAATTGTAAGTAGGCTGTTTAGGTTTTTATGTTGGTAACGCCACGTAGTGCTCTGTATGAAAATCGCTGACTGCTCTGTGTGCAGTCTGTGGCTGGTTGGACTCATTGTTGGAATATTCGCTTGCGTAGTGTTGGGCAATTGGATGTGAACAGCGTGTAGCGTTGGGCAGTTGGATCTGAGCCGCCAGTGGAGGTGGATGTGGGGAGAGCGATCCCAGAGTTTTGAGAGACTAGTATGAGCGGACGATCTGGACGTGTGTCCGTCAGAAAAGGAAATTTGTAAGACTGCATGACATGAAATGATATAGGTAAATACATTGTTTGTTTTCATGTTCTAACTATGCCTATCAGTAGTTAGTGCCTTCAGTAGTTAGAATCTTTCATTTAGATGACAGTATTGACACTCGCTGTATTGCAGTAGTTCGAGTAACGAAGATTTATGTGAGGTAAGTGCTTCATGAAAGGTATAGGTTATTCTTAGTCACGGCCATTCTTTTGTAGGGATTACTGTAAGTCAGATTGCCTTGCGCTAAAAATATTGTATGTCAGTTCAGTGATGATCCGAATAAATAAAGAGAAAATTGTCTGAGTTCGTTCAGTTTTGCTCAGCTGTTTGAAAATCAAATAACGTAGGAGTTTTCCCAGCACTGTCATTCTTTACATACAAAGGGGAAGTTTCACAATGTATTACTGTCTTACATTTTGTAATTTTTTTCTCTTGTATTTCAGATTATGAACAACTATTGAAGTATAAATATCGTGGTACTGAATTATCGTTTGCTGTTACGATTTCCAGTCTTGTATGTCCACATTAGTCCATATGTATGTGGTCCTGGAGATGTGTTCATTCGTTCCTCTTGCTCCAACTGGCCGATTTCAGTCGTTTTTTCATTAATATTTATTATAACACATCACTTGCACTTTTCATTTTGTCATCTATATGTGTGTGTTTATAGAGTGTAGTGTTTCCAACTGTCGCTGTGTGTTATCTTCCGTCTTTTGATATATACACTCCTGGAAATGGAAAAAAGAACACATTGACACCGGTGTGTCGGACCCACCATACTTGCTCCGGACACTGCGAGAGGGCTGTACAAGCAATGATCACACGCACGGCACAGCGGACACACCAGGAACCGCGGTGTTGGCCGTCGAATGGCGCTAGCTGCGCAGCATTTGTGCACCGCCGCCGTCAGTGTCAGCCAGTTTGCCGTGGCGTACGGAGCTCCATCGCAGTCTTTAACACTGGTAGCATGCCGCGACAGCGTGGACGTGAACCGTATGTGCAGTTGACGGACTTTGAGCGAGGGCGTATAGTGGGCATGCTGCATGCGGGAGGCCGGGTGGACGTACCGCCGAATTGCTCAACACGTGGGGCGTGAGGTCTCCACAGTACATCGATGTTGTCGCCAGTGGTCGGCGGAAGGTGCACGTGCCCGTCGACCTGGGACCGGACCGCAGCGACGCACGGATGCATGCCAAGACCGTAGGATCCTACGCAGTGCCGTAGGGGACCGCACCGCCACTTCCCAGCAAATTAGGGACACTGTTGCTCCTGGGGTATCGGCGAGGACCATTCGCAACCGTCTCCATGAAGCTGGGCTACGGTCCCGCACACCGTTAGGCCGTCTTCCGCTCACGCCCCAACATCGTGCAGCCCGCCTCCAGTGGTGTCGCGACAGGCGTGAATGGAGGGACGAATGGAGACGTGTCGTCTTCAGCGATGAGAGTCGCTTCTGCCTTGGTCCCAATGATGGTCGTATGCGTGTTTGGCGCCGTGCAGGTGAGCGCCACAATCAGGACTGCATACGACCGAGGCACACAGGGCCAACACCCGGCATCATGGTGTGGGGAGCGATCTCCTACACTGGCCGTACACCACTGATGATCGTCGAGGGGACACTGAATAGTGCACGGTACATCCAAACCGTCATCGAACCCATCGTTCTACCATTCCTAGGCCGGCAAGGGAACTTGCTGTTCCAACAGGACAATGCACGTCCGCATGTATTCCGTGGCACCCAACGTGCTCTAGAAGGTGTAAGTCAACTACCCTGGCCAGCAAGATCTCCGGATCTGTCCCCCATTGAGCATGTTTGGGACTGGATGAAGCGGCGTCTCACGCGGTCTGCACGTCAAGCACGAACACTGGTCCAACTGAGGCGCCAGGTGGAAATGGCATGGCAAGCCGTTCCACAGGACTACATCCAGCATCTCTACGATCGTCTCCATGGGAGAATAGCAGCCTGCATTGCTGCGAAAGGTGGATATACACTGTACTAGTGCCGACATTGTGCATGCTCTGTTGCCTGTGTCTATGTGCCTGTGGTTCTGTCAGTGTGATCATGTGATGTATCTGACCCCAGGAATGTGTCAATAAAGTTTCCCCTTCCTGGGACAATGAATTCACGGTGTTCTTATTTCAATTTCCAGGAGTGTATATTTTCTAAAACCTTGGTCCAGTTCTCCCCGAAATTCTCGATAGTCACCGTTCAGTACTGATTTGTTTGTTTGTTCATGTACATCACATCTACCGAATTCCGATCCATTGGCATAATTCCTTCGTGGTGCGTCTTTCTTCTTTTTGTCTTAGAATGTATTCTTTGTCTGATTGGCTGTCATGAACCTGAATCATTAAGGCTGGAAATTATATACATGGGAGTCAATGAAGCAACAGTGACCCCGTAAACACTTCCAGTTATCAGAGTAGGAAACAGATGGAACGTGGGGCGTGGAAGAGGTACTGAAAGCTGGTGATCCCCTAAGTATTCTCCGTCTCTCTAGGCGCACCACACATCACGGCTCGCCTCATTACTTGCAAACCACTGTAACAGCTATCCAGCCATGTACATGAGCTCAGCGTGTCCGGTTCCGCTAGCAGCGATCGTAGTAACTGGATGCACATGGTGAGTCTGTACCGCGTCTGTCGTACAAGACGGAGAGCTACGGACTGTTCTGGTCATTAGATGCCCAGTGCAGGCGGTGGATTCACCGTACAGCTGCCTGCTCGTGTACCGCACACGGCTTTTGCCGCAGCCCGGGGGATTTCGCGTGCATCTTCTCCTACATCAGTATCGACATCCGACTCAGATACAAAATGTAATGAAAAACTAACTACATGCAACTTGTTCCCGCCTGAATGATTCAGGATCATGCGAGCCAATTAGTCAAGGAATACGCTCCAAGACAAAAGAAATAAATAAATAAAAAATAAAAATAAAAATAAAAAACAAAAAAAGACGCACCACGAAGGAATTATCTGAATACAAATTTTCATTCACATGTTTACTCCACAAATTTATTGATCATTAAACTGAGCAACCTCGATATGAGCAGAAAATTTCAAAAGTGGATTATATACGCTAATGGCATAATGAAGACTTTTTACATCAATCTCTGAACCGAGTTTTAGCAAAATTTTACTGCTGTAGTGTATATGAACGCTCCAAGTCACCAGGTTTTAGCCCAACACGACATATGCGTTCCTAAAGTTAGAGCAAAAGTTGACAAACCGCATATAATTGCTCTCTAGTGTATCGGATCTCTTTCCGCTGCAAGCAATTAACAATGATAGACTATACTGGGTGCTTTAAGTGATGTTACTCATTGTTTTAACAATGTTTACTAGCAGGAATAGCGTTGCAACCAGACTTCATCATCGTCGGAACACCTGCTGCTTCCTTTTAGACAAGTACTCACTTGACGCTCATGTGTACAACTGAGAAGAAGTATTGCAAGCGGAAGCAGAATTGATAGTGATTCTGAAAACAAAATATAGGTCAACGAATGTTCCGATAGGAAAAAATCCCGTTGCAGGAGAGCTTACAGTAACCCGAAACGGAAAGCAAAAATTCTATGAAAGAACCTACCATTAAATGTTCCATGGATTTGAGATTTCGCCTTCAAAAGCTAAAGGAATGAAAGAATGGAAAGGTGCTAAATTCTGCTATGAAGATATTTCCCACTTTCATCATCATGTGACATCATTAAATAAGACGGATAAAATATAAGTTTGTGTTAACATTTATTGGTACTTCTTCACCTCAGTGCGGAGTAGTGGACACCCAGAAAGCAAAAAAGAAAGAAAACAGTGACAGTTAAGTATACCACTAGAGAAATGAATGGTGAAGTAGTGCCTGTTCGTGCTGGCACTATCCAATCTGGCATGACAAAGGGTAGGTTATCCTGTCTAACAAGCAGGTCCCATGAGGGAGAAGGTTGCCAGAGGAAAGAAGAATTGGCAACAGAACAGGAAAGTATCACAAGGACGCAACCATTTCCACTAAGAATAATATAAAAAAATATACCAGAAACATGTCTGCAGAAGAAGAATGAACTAAAAACTAGACACAGATTACGTAAATTTCGTGCAATGTACTATTGGGACATAATGAAAGAAGATAATCCAACTGTCATTAAGATTTGTTTGACATGCAACAAAAGCAGCCTGCTCCAAAGGTATCAGTCAGTGAGGTTTTCTATGCTAGACAAGTATGGTTATATAAACTGTGCATCGTGATCCAAACTAAGGAGCAAAAACAAAGGAAAGTTTGTTTCTTCAACTGTTCGGAGACAGAATCTTCAAGGAGATGCAGTCGAGTTGCTTTGGCTTCACTGGACTTTCTTTCTGACTACGTAAAAAAAAAAAAAAAAAAAAACAACCAAATCATGCAACCAACTCCATATATCCGTTCTCAGACTTTTGCAGCAGCCAAAATAAAAACAGTAGGATGATGGTGATACCTGCAGCGTTCTTGGAAAAGAGCACGAAATTCAATAATATTCGTCACTTTTTCCCTGTTTGTGCCCATAGCTACCTGCCTCCATACACAGTGTTTGGTGGAATTGAGAAGTCTTACAGAAAAAAGGAAAGCGTCTTGCCTCCTAATGAACATTATGATATTTCAGAAGAGCATGATACTCTCAAAGTTCTAAACACAGGCTTAACTGTTAAAAATGTAAAAGACAATGCACAGAAAGTACAAATATCCAAACTACCATTCAAAATGATGAGCCAACGTGTCATCTCACACAAGAAAGCAAAGAAAATTGTTAATGTGTCAGTAAGTAATACATACTCTGGACATCCAGTACAAGTTGACACCCTGGGACGAAAACAAGCATGCCATCCAATGGTACTAGCATCCACCCTTTTACCAAAACAAAATATCGTAAGCAAAGAAAAGGATGTATCTGCTTCGCTAAAGTATTTTGAAACTCCATGTGATGCAAAGGAGTGTTACAAAGATGTCCTGAACTAATAATGTATTGATGTAAGAGGGAAAACTTGACAGTAACCATGTGATTCTAATATGCAATACTTTTTGTGTTGTTCAGTTTATGATTCATGTGACATTGATAATAATGATATAAGCCTAACAATTCTGTTAAATAAAATGGTTCAAAAGGCTCTGAGCACTATGGGACTTAACTTCTGAGGTCATCAGTCACCTAGAACTTAGAACTACTTAAACCTAACTAACCTAAGGACATCACACACATCCATGCCCTAGGCAGGATTCGAACCTGCGACCACAGCGTTTTAAAATAGTTATCATCTCTATTATTGTATTATGCCACCATGTTTGGACTGCTATTTTTTGTATTCTCAATAAGGTCTAAAACTATAAATTAAAAAAAATGCTATAGTAATATATGTAAAAAAATATGCATTTTACAATAACACTCGCATATAATAAACGCTATAGCACACAAAAAATAGCTGTAGCAAAAAACACACGGAGTTAAAAAAATAACATAACTGATACCAGCAATAATTATAAGCATTTATCGCCTTTTGAAATCACCTGAAAAAAGCACACTTAATGTGTAGCTATAAACATTAAACTTTAATATATTTCATTACAACGATTTATTAATGTCAGTGGCATATAGTAGTCACGTAAAAATTTAAATGCTCATACATATGTATTTAGATGAAAATAGAAAAACTCATTTGATGAAAAACCGTATCTTTTGGTTTATCGAGTTTTGAAAGAACGCTCCTCCATTTACTCAGTAATTAGTGTCAAAACGCACGGGCTACGTTCGCCCTTACTAGTGCTCAGCTTCCTACACGATAACTTAATAATAACACCTGGTGGTTACTGTAAATGTACGTGTACGATGTGTTAAGAAAAAAAAAAGTTGTAGATGAAAAAGAAAGAAGAAAAACTACAGGTGGTGAGCGTGTGCGAGGTCAGCGATGCACCATCTCGCCATCGCTGGGTCCATACGTCATGGCTGAGCGACGCGCAACAGTCGGCCACTGTCTTAGATGACCAACAGCATCAATGAATAATTAATTCACTGTCAAACGTTGGCGTAGCGCTGCGTTTTTTTAAAAATGGTTCCTATTGTATGACGTAAAGATTTAGTGAGTTTCCAAGTAGACCTCTCACCGAATAAGTGGATATATCGGTGTGTGTCTAAGTCTGATAGTAGAGCGACCCATTGCGTGGTGTATTGAGGCACAGCAGCTGGCAGTTAAGGCTTGGGAGAGGGAAAGAAATTTGAGTTGGTAGAACCAGTATTTTAATTTGTTGCAGCTCACGGAGACAGCGTGGCTATTTAGTCTGTTAGGCCCCTGGCTGTGACGGCTGTTTCCTCCCAATGCTGAGCAACGGAATGTACAGAGATTCTGTGTGATTTTATGAATAGTCGCTGGTGATACATTGGTTTTGGCGAACAAATGATTGCCGTCTTGTGGACAGTTTCGGTCGTAAGAAATAGTTTGCTGTGGTAAATCCAGCGTGAGCCTGAATAGAGAGAGAAATAGATTTGTAGGTGCTGAGTTTTAGGGGAATCAGTGAAACAGATATCCGGTCCGTGGTGTATGATTAGTGGTCGCAGCTCGCCCAGAGGTAATTAGGTTGTAGCTGTCTAGTTGGAGTGGTTTGGGAGTGATTGGTGTGTGTGTCGAGAAGGTGAAACCTCAAACACATTTTTGTTGTTGTTTAAGTACCACAATCCTACAGTGGACCTAGCATGGGCTCTTACAGACTGTTTGTCCGTAGTATAATAGATCGCACCAGTAGTGGAGCTGATAAGCGGCGAAAATAAAGGAGCCATTTTACAAGCAACACGCAGCTAAACAAATACTAGATTAGCTAAAGTGACGAGTGGCCGAATTCAAGTCAGGGGACTTAGCGGGTCGCGTATTGTCAACCCCTGAAGAGGTTCAGATTTGTGTAAAATTGTTATATAAGGTTAGATTTACAGTAGCGGTGGCACCTAGGGTTTTTGTTTCTATTTTTTTGTTATTACTGAATTTCCGTTTTGTGGAGGTGTGGTAGTTTTTGATGGCCCTCGCGCACTTAAATGAATAAAAGTGTACTGAAATACCTAGAGACAATAAATGCAAGTTTTCTCGCGTTAACAGAAACCTTGCGTGTATTCAATTAGTAGCTGGTGTGTGTGCAATTATATTTTGCGAGAAAAGCAATCTTAATAACTATTTTCAGGACACAAGTATACGATGATATTAGTAAGTGTTGCTTGATCATAATGTTTCATAAATCGAGTCGATCTACGTTAAATATACAGAGGCCATGAATGTTAAACAGCTAAAACGATTTCATTGATGGAAAGAGTGTCCTAAGTAACCTTAGTTTGAATGGAACTTGTCGAAACTTATTACGGAAAAGTCAACAATTACACCGATAACAGAGAATGGTACATCTGTAGAGTACGTGACGTCGTATTATTTACATAGCAACGCTGGACTAAGCGGAAGGAGCATAAACTATTTTAATTCTTATCGATATTGGGGTAAGAGTCTTAATACAAACTGGTCATAACACGACGATATATGGAATAGAAATTCTGTAAGTAATTAAAAAATTACGAGACTTTTCCAGAGCTAATATACTGCGTTGTGAGAATATCGTCGTGTGGGGAGAACAATTGCAAGCTAGATGTGACATTTATCTCTACATAATAAGAACAGGTACTGTTTTTAAAGAGGTGTGATGCTTTGATTTGACCCGTAGTACGATAACGGGAGTTGTTAGATAAATTGGCTTATCTCGTAAGTACTGCTTGATACTGGTGGTCATTATCATTAGAATGTTTGGATGTGTCTATTCGTAGTGTAATCGTGTCCTCGTTCGATCACGACGTTGTGTATAGTAGGGGTGCTGTATACCATTATTCGATATTCTAGCCAGCTGTATAGTCAGTAGTTGAGGTTGCTGCAGTAGTAATTATACTAGGGTTGACCTGTCTTCAATTTGACCCTTGAGAAAGCAATTATGGAACGAGCTAGACTTCGAGTAGTTGCCAGGCGCTCCGCTACGACTGGAATATTCTGAAATCTGATAGCGTTCCACAGTCCTAACATCGACTGTAAAATTAAAACCGTACCAAGTTAAAACTGTAGTGGTCGATTAGTTCGCCCAAGTATTTTGTACGCCCTACACAACGGCATAGCGACGATGGTACAGTACGGTGCGTTGTCGAGGTGAGTTTGATCTTGGGTACCGTCAATTACATTGTCACCAAACAGTATTAAAACATTAATAAATATGAAAAGATATTTTGCGTCCCGTAAGTTAAGGAACAATCGGCCAACAGGGCAAGCAGTTAAATCCCAATGAAAACAAATGCAATTTGTTAGTTATAGTTATAATATTAATTTAATTTTCGATAACATCCTGGAACAGAATTTTATCATAAAAAGCAGACCTTAAGGCTTCAGTCCGATTGCAGAACAAAACAAGGTGTAAAATTACGATAGCACAAGCAGCAAGGCACAACAATTTCCAGTATACAAACATTCAGCAGTGTATGAATATTACAGTGCCATTAATGAATAGGATAATGACATCGCCAATACAGCACCCTCAAAGGGAATTTTAACATACAGGAATAATAAGGTAAATAGTGGCCGCAACAAAGGTATACAAACTAATGGCCAAGTTATTAACTGATCTCTTGATGCATTAGGACTATCGGACTCTTTGAATGCTTGGAATCTAGTGGCTGATGCCACAATATCTGAAAATTATTAAGTAAGTAATTTCTATTGCAGAAGTGACGGACGATACGGCATAGCTCAGTCGGAAGTTCCGCGACCAAACAAAGGTCCATGGAACCTCTGATATGACCCAACTCGTCCACACTGTAGTCAAATTCCTTTCGGCCGACCACGAAAGGCCAAATACGGATGGAAATGCATAGAGAAAGTTGGTCAGCCCGGGCTAGGATTAGTGTAATCGCGGGGCGACTTTCTGGCATACAAACCACATATCAGTACATTGAAATAACAAGATGAAAGATAATGCAAAAAGATCAAAGGTAGCAAATTAGAACGCACTAGACAATTTATAACAGGATTCAGTACTTTCGTCTGCTCTGTCACATTGGCTTATAGCATATCACAAATTAAAACCGAAGTCTGAGAAGGAATATGTGCTCACAAATGAACACATAAAAACCATATTGTAATTAATGACAAGACCTATTTCCGCACTAAGGCGAAAGGAATAAAACATTAAATGTAACCCCAGGTTACAATTCTTAACCTATCATAGTACAAATTATCACTCATTAAAAAATGTAAATTTAAAACCAAACTTTAAAAACACTTAAATGTCCAGATTTGATTATTATCCTGTGTTATTGCAGAGCCACACGAATGCCAAGATTTATGAACTTGGTACCATATAGCACTTAATCTGTTTCCTCGTCCTTTATGGTAAGTCTTTCTGGACTTAAATTTCAGCAGGATAATTCCCATCCGCGCTCGACGAGAGTTGCTACTGCTTATTTTCGTGCTTACTAAACCTTACCTTGTCCAGCAAGGTCGCCGGATCACTCCCCAAGTGCGAACATTCCCAGCATTAGGGTCAGGGCCCACAACCAACTAAGAATTTTGAGGATCTAAAGCATCAGTTGGACAGAATTTGGCCTGACATTCCTCGGGAGGATATCCAACAACTCTGTTAACCAATTGCAAGCTAAATTATTGCTTGCAAAAGGGCCAGATGTGAAGCACCGACATACTGACTTGCTCAATTTGTGAACCTCTTTCTCTTGAATAAATCATACTTTTTTCTGGAATTGTAATCATTTGTTTTTCTTTGCATGTGCTTCACATCTGCAGATTTCCGTCCCATTCGAATAATCCTTTCGTGGTGCTTCTTTTTGTGTCTCACAGTGTACAGCTCCTACAATATTATCTTTGAGTGCGACATACTGAAAGTTACTAAATCTCATTCCCTCATGATCTTTGGGAGATATGACTACTCTTCCAGATTCGCAATAAAGTCGAATACATAGTTACATTTCGTAATCAAAACTATCACAACGTGAAGGCAAAATGTTCAGCGAATCTATTTCACGATGTAAATTCGTAAAATTTAGGTTTACTTTTGCGCAGAAGATTACAGCAACCAGCCACTTTTTACAATGCCGTTACCGGTTTCGAACCGACAGATTCATCTTCAGACAGCCAGTTCACGTTTTACATAAGGTTTCGCCTTTTTGTTTCCTCACCTGATGAAACATCCTTGGATTGGTGGCGCCCTACAACTAAAACAGGATGTGAGAAAACGTCTTTTTAACCGTAATTGTGCCTCACAGCAATTTTAAGTGATGTAAACAAATCATTATTATTAAACGGATGATGTTTCGTTTACTTACGGTGAAGAATCCGCACAATCATGTTCCAGGGCCGGTTGCTCATCACCTTGCAGCAGCGAATACTGTATAATGTACTATTTTGTGAATATATATATACATATACATATATATATATATATATATATATATATATATATATATATATATATATATATATATATATATGCACATAATGTAAGGCACCACTCATACACTAAGAAGTTTCATCACATGGAGGTATGTAGACAAATATGGCGATATTACAACCATAACAATGCCAAAGACTTCCACTCCCAGAGATATTTCATTATGTACGCGGATGTGACAGTAGAAATTTACAAAATGCTAATGACACATTATTTACTATTTACCGTGAAAGAGAAATTATTGCAATTAAGCGGGCGGGAGTGGCCGAGCGGTTCTAGGGGCTACAGTCTAGAACCGCGCGATCGCTACAGGCGCAGGTTCGAATCCTGCCTCGGGCATGGATGTGTGTGATGTCCTTAGGTTAGTTAGGTTTAAGTAGTTCTAAGGTCTAGGGGACTGATGACCTCATAAGTTAAGTCCCATAGTGCTCAGAGCCATTTTTTTTAATGCAGTTAAGAGAAACAAAAAAAGCCGTCAGTTATAAAGTGTTACTGCAGTGCCTATACGTAAATATTATGATATACATCGGAACAAAACTAAATGTTAAAGGCCAGATGCACATAAATAAATATTACAACTATAGACATATTATGGCGTACACCGAAAGCACAGTGAATAGGTTGGGATGGATATGCATATATAAATATTACAACAGTCAAATTTTTACTTTAATTTGGAAAGCAGGTGAATGAGATTTTGAAGAAAAGGCTGCATTGGCTAGCTTGGTTTGTTCACTGAGGACATTTTGTGGAAATTTGCTTTTATGTATGTGTATTTCAATCTCCTCAAGCAAATTCATAATGCTACCTTTCTCAGCATGCTGCAATACTTATACATGGTCTTCAGTTCTCTTTATTCAATGAATGTTAGTATTTGTGTGCATGGCAAATGTGGATTTTGAAGTGTTGTTCAAATGTGTGCCATCTATATGCTCTTTGAATCAGGTCTCAGTGGTTCTTCCAGTTTGTCCTATATAGTAAGAGGGGCAACTTTGACATCTGAGATTGTATATGCCAGATTTTTTGTATGGGGAGTTGTTATTCTTTAAGGTGTGAACTGCTAACTGCTTGAGTTTGTTGTTTGTGTGGAAGCTTATTTTAATGTTTGTGTTTTTAAATAGGTTGCTTATTTTATAGGATATGCTCCCTAAGAAAGGTAGTGCAGTATAATTTCTGCTGTTTTCTACAGTGTCTTACGTAAGTTGTATGGTTGTCTGATGTGCAGATTTGTTAGCTGATAGTTTCTGGGTTTTTTGTGATGGTTTGTCTATCATGCGAGGCTGTATCCATTGTTTGAGTTTTAATGATACTGATTTCTTTTTCTTTTTTAATTGGTTCAAGTGGAATTTGGTAAAGGCAGTTCAGTGTGGATCTAAAATATGCCATCTTATGCTGATTTGGATGACGAAATGTGTTGTTGATACATACATCAGTGGATGTCGGTTTTCTATAAATCTCAAAATGATGTTTATGATTTTTTTTGGTGATTTTTACGTCTAGGAAATTGATACCGTTGTTGATCTCATGTTCAACGGCGAATTTAATGTTGTTATGCATGCTACTCAGATTGGTTGCTAACGTGTCTATTTCCCCATTGGTGCCACAAAAAGTATAATTGTATCATCAACATATCTTTGGTAGTAGATTATTTTGCTGTTGATATGACTGTTAGCTTCAAAAATTGTCTGCTCTATGTGATTTCTGTAAATATCTGCTAAGATTTCAGCTAGGCTGCTACCCATTGCCAACCCATCTTTCTGTTTGTATATTTTTTATTAAAACTGAAGTAACTGTATGACAGTACCAAGCTGAGTAACTCAATGAGCACGAGTAACTCAATGAGCTCACAGATCTCTACCACACTTAGTTCCTTATGTTTGAGTACATTGTTTCTGATTATGTTTATGGCGCCGTCTACAGAAATGTTAGTATAGAGGTTTACTATATCAAGCGATGCAAATCTGGCTGTCAATGGAATGTAAACATCTTTAATCTTGTCGAGGAGTTCCTAGAGTTGCTGTTTTCTTCTGTGTAAGTCAACCTATATTTTATACACAGCCACGGGCTTAAAATGTCAGTTTTTGACAAAATAGCATTCGTAGAATTGCACTGCCTGTTAAACATAAGGAGCATTCAAAATGGGAAGGAAGAAACAATATAAAACTTGACAGGTTGAGATGTTTCACCGATTACGATATCGAGTGATATTTACAAGGAACTTGCGAATATGATCCCTTTTACCACTATGGAGTTGCACCTCTCTAGACTGGATTCATGTACCCTCTCCTGAGATAAGCTGGCCCACAGCTGTTGTCTGTGGTCTTGGATGATCTGGAACCTGGCACTGGGATGCAGTTGACATCTGAATTTTTCTCACATATGTTCTATTGGGAAAGATTTGAGGCTGTTGATGGTACAGTAGTAGTCCAGCATCACACAGACTGAATTAACCTCCCAGTTATGGGGGACACCTGCCAAGTGTGGATGGGCATTGACCTATTGAAAAATAGCACTACGATATTGCCACACAAGGATGGGAGATTTTTGTGAAGTACCATTGTGCTATGACATTTCCTCAATCACTACCAAGTTACGACCTGTGGCTATACCCAATGGCTCCTCACACTATGAAACCAGAAGTAATCGTGCCTCTTCAGAATACGAGGTGCATTCAAGTTCTAAGACCTCTGATTTCTTTTCTCTGGACTGGAAAGAGATAGAAACATGCACATTGTTTTAAAATGAGGCCGCGTTCATTGTCAATACGTCTCAGAGATGGCAGCACCGTACAGCAGATGGAATTTTACCGCCAGTGGCGAGAATGAGAACTGTTTTAAATACTTAAAATGGCGACGTTTTCCTTACTTGAACAGCGTGCAATCATTCGTTTTCTGAATTTGCGTGGTGTTAAACCAATTGAAATTCATCGACAGTTGAAGGAGACATGTGGTGATGGAGTTATGGATGTGTCGAAAGTGCGTTCGTAGGTGCGACAGTTTAATGAAGGCAGAACATCATGTGACAACAAACCGAAACAACCTTGGGCTCGCACAAGCCGGTCTGACGACATGATCGAGAAAGTGGAGATAATTGTTTTGGGGGATCGCCGAATGACTGTTGAAGAGATCGCCTCCAGAGTTGGCATTTCTGTGGGTTCTGTGCACACAATCCTGCATGACGACCTGAGAATGCGAAAAGTATCATCCAGGTGGGTGCCACGAATGCTGACGGACGACCACACGGCTGCCCATGTGGCATGTTGCCAAGCAATGTTGACGCACAACGACAGCATGAATGGGACTTTCTTTTCGTCGGTTGTGACAATGGATGAGACGTGGATGCCATTTTTCAATCCAGAAGAAAAGCGCCAGTCAGCTCAATAGAAGCACACAGATTCACCGCCACCAAAAAAATTTCGGGTAACCGCCAGTGCTGAAAAAATGATGGTGTCCATGTTCTGGGACAGCGAGGGCGTAATCCTTACCCATTGCGTTCCAAAGGGCACTATGGTAACAGGTGCATCCTACGAAAATGTTTTGAAGAACATATTCCTCCTGGACTGCAACAAAAACGTCCGGGAAAGGCTGCGCCTGTGCTGTTTCATCAAGACAACGCACCAGCACATCGAGCTAACGTTACGCAACAGTTTCTTCGTGATAACAACTTTGAAGTGATTCCTCATGCTCCCGACTCACCTGACCTGGCTCCTAGTGACTTTTGGCTTTTTCCAACAATGAAAGACACTCTCCGTGGCCGCACATTCACCATCCGTGCTGCTATTGCCTCAGCGGTTTTCCAGTGGTCAAAACAGACTCCTAAAGAAGCCTTCGCCTCTGCCATGGAATCATGGCGTCAGCGTTGTGAAAAATGTGTACGTCTGCAGGGCGATTACGTCGAGAAGTAACGCCAGTTTCATCGATTTCTGGTGAGTAGTTAATTAGAAAAAAAATCGGAGGCCTTAGAACTGGAATGCACCTCGTATTGGAAGAATGGAAATTCTACCTACGAAGCCACAGTACTAGTCGACAATGGTCATCTGACGCAATGAAGTACTGAGCTGAACACAATGCGATGCCATTCAGCAACAGTCCCTGGTTTTGGATAATGGTACCACTCCAAACAGAGCCCTTTGCGTTGTGGTGCTACCCACAGCAAGCTGCAGCTATTTTCTAACCAATGGTGCAGGATGTCACAGAATTCCGTAGGCAGTCTATCACTTGCCTTCGGACGGCGCGATCAGGTGTAAATGCATAACGAAGTGGTTGGCGCATGATGTCAGTACCTCTTATGCTGGTCAGCAGTGGTCGATCGGAAACTTGAGCACGAGTGTGACTGTCCTTATGCTGTCCAAAATCGGACCACAGTCACCTCGTAATGCCCCACAGACTTCGACGTTGTAGACCATCAATGAAGCTCTTTTCAAACTCTGCCAGGTGCTAAAAACGCTGTATCACAGGAGTAAGTAACACCTCCATGTGCCTTAGTGATCACTAAAGACCTCAACACTCAACCACCATTCAGATTATCAAAAAACTTATAACAAATAAAAAGTAAAAAATGATGGGATATTTCCAAAAGCCGCACAGCTGCATAAAGGTGTTTTATTCGTAACTACCGGTTTCACGTAAATAAAGACGTATCTTAAGGTTTATAATGGTTAAATTTCCACACTGTAGATGGTCAACTACAGAGTCCTAGCTTTTGGGAAGTTATCCCCGTTCAGAGTCAAAATCACAATGGTGGCTTGTCGTAATAAAATTGAGTACCCCCATAAGAAGCTTGTCAAAATGTACGGAGCCTGACTGCTGACAGCCAGGCCTAGAAAAAAAAACACCTTGTAGGACACATTATAAGACCCGTTAGACACCAGTTCTATAAAACCAATGAAGTGTGTACTTCCGTCGTGTTGCTAACAAGTTTTACTTCATTTGCAGTAATACAGCAAATGAAGTAAAACCCCGTCGGGGTGTTATCCAGTAAGCTATTTTTCAGATATCTTCCATTCTCGGGGTTTTGGTTTGATACTAATTATTTTTTGGATGATATTTCCCGTATACTTATAGTACTTTCCCTATGGAAATGGAAATGAAGTCCCATGCTTCTTGACAAAGCGTAGGGGAACGATGCGTGAGACCCTCACCGCTGTACCGGGTAAGGTCCTAATGGAGGTGGTTTGCCGTTGCCTTCCTCCGACCGTAATGCGGATGAATGATGATGATGAAGACAACACAACACCACCCAGTCATCTCAGGGCAGGTGAAAATACCAGACCCCGTCAGGAACCGAATCCGGACCCCGTGCTCGGGAAACGAGAACGCTACAGGGAAATCACAAGCAGCGGACACTTTCCCTATGCGTTAGTTAGATTTTAGGCATTTTATCCCAGTTCACAGTAGTGTTCCATTCATCGTTAGTTTTTTCCTCCTTTTTTAGGCCTGACCCATTTAGCAATCATGATTTGTACATTTCGACAAGCATTTTTGGGTGTATTCAATTTTATTATGACAACCCACGATTGTAGTTTGACTCTTAAGAAAACTGGAACTTCGTAACTCTTCACCTACATTACGGAAGTACAATCACTGTGAGTACTCGCCTTTTTTTGTTTTAGAATGGCAAGAGTATGGTTCTGTATTTCTACCGTTTCAAAAATTTCATACAGATATTCTTGACAGATAAAACTAACGATGCATGTATACCGACGTGAAACCGGTAGTTGTGAATAAAGCACCTTTTCACAGCTAGGTGGGTTTTGGAAACACATCGTTCTTGAGATTTTACTTGTCACAGTTTTTATGATAATTCGAATAGTTATTCAGTGTTGAGTTTTGCTACTGTTATTCACAATGTCTCTGAGCTATGGTTGTACTCCCCAGAAAGTTGTCTCACTCAACATCTGCCCCTTATATACTCTACAAGGCCTGGTAACAAAACTAAAAATGAAACAACACCAACGCATTCCACTGGATTTTCTACCTGTCGCAGAGAATTGCAATTTTATTCATTTAACTACGCGCTGATGGTGTGTACGTATACGAAATTACAATGATACTCGACTATTTCTGCAGGGTGTTTCACTTTTGTTGTTAGTCGGTGTATACATGACTCCAAGCACAACACACACAGTATTCAGTGAACCCAGGGAATCCGTTTTTAGATGCGAACTCTTAAAATTATACTCGACTGGTCAGTTAATTTTGAAAGCTCATAACAACTAGGAGAATAACGAAACTATAACCAGTTCCTCATGAAACTCTGATGAGACTATAAAATGTAGGAGATCAACTTTTTTAGTAGATTTATTTTCTATAAAACGAGAAATACTGAAAGTAATCCTGTTGAAAACACAAAGAATGTTAATTTAAGATAGAAACAGAAAACGTTGTAACTGATGGAACAAAAGCTGCTGTGGATGATGAGCATGTAAACAAACATACTATGGACGCCCTGGCTGACATTTCCGAGTGGCCTAGACCTGAAGTTCAGAAGGATACATCTCAATCTACATAAAACTGTCCAATGCTGTATCTACTAAATGACTACCGCAGCTGAAATAAAAGTGAAATTTGTTTGGTGAAAAAGTCTCTTAAAAGTGCAGCAAGTTTGAGTTGGGAAACAGAAATAATAAATCATATACAACAGATTCTGTGGACGATGGCAACACAGAAAAACATATTATGTTGATGAAAGGTTCTCGGGTTTCCAATCAGGAGGCAGTATTAAAGTACCGAGACGTCGTTGACGCCATTAACGCTGTCATCGGCTGGAAGCCCGAGAGCCTATCATTAACTGTGTACCGGTGTATACGGTTAACGAAAATCCTACGTTCACACAGTCGTATTATAGTCATGCACATGCAAACAAATATGCTACGATATGCAAACAAACCTGAAAGTAGGTTTGCATACTACAGTACTTTGCTGTCATGGTTCTATTAAAAGTGGGGTGCCGATACGTTCCTCCGAATCTTTTACTAACTTAGCCAGCCGGCCATGATGGGATCTACAGTTTTAGGTTGACTCCGAACAACGACGCAACTCATCATTTTACACAATAACAAATCACTATCATAGGTGTAAGAACAATAAATGACATATAACAATTTGGGAGTGACTCTATGGTTTGAACACCGTATTCCTGGCGCCATAATCTAGCACTTAGCCGCAGTACTGAGCCACACTATATAGTGAAAGAATCCTTAATGTTTGAGGAATTTATAAAGAAACTAAAATATGTTCTATAATACTTCTGATATAGATGTAGCTTTGCTACATTTACTCAAACTATATTTCATAATGTCTTAGCCGACAGCCGCTGACGTTTGATAAGTGCAACGTTTGAACGACAAAGTGTCTCTCAATATTCTTCAGTCATCTTCATCACACGTGACAGAGCTTTCTTTTTGTCTGTTAAATAAGTTTCTGTTTGCTTTCAAGTCTGAACGGTTCCCTAAATGTATCCCGAGTGAAAAGAGTAAGATATAAAATAACAGCAGAAACATGAATCGCATCCGTGAGGTTAAATATGAACAAATACCTTCCGCAATTTATCTAGTTGTCATCTTGGACCTTAACATTTAAAGGCTGTGAAGACCTTTCTCTTTAAAATGATGATTTGAATTGCAAATCCATTTGCTAAACTGGCACTAAATCACCGAGATCACTGGCTATTAATAAATTAAATGTCTCAGATATATTGCATTGAAATACAGATAGTAAATTCAAAGCAACCTTAAACTTATTTCGTTGTGCTTCAGTCTTGTGTATGAGCGATGTGATTTCACAATGTCATTAATCTAAACTCGTAATAAATTATTGCAGTAACAGTCCATACAGACACATTACTCCATAAAAACACTTTACTATGAAACACACTGCTGGAGACGATAGATTGTTTTCTTCATAGTCAGACATTAGTACCTAAAATTGTTTTTCTGTGCTGAGTGTTGTTACCAGGAATAATAATTTTGTGCGGACAACGACACAATTACCAGTCTTAGCGTCAAGCATAGAATTAGCTTTTTTATGTCTAAATATAGCCGTGTGTAATGAATATTTAAAACAAATTGTTTTATGAATTACTTCGAATCTAAATCATAACTGATTTTCCTGATATACACTCCTGGAAATTGAAATAAGAACACCGTGAATTCATTGTCCCAGGAAGGGGAAACTTTATTGACACATTCCTGGGGTCAGATACATCACATGATCACACTGACAGAACCACAGGCACATAGACGCAGGCAACAGAGCATGCACAATGTCGGCACTAGTACAGTGTATATACACCTTTCGCAGCAATGCAGGCTGCTATTCTCCCATGGAGACGATCGTAGAGATGCTGGATGTAGTCCTGTGGAACGGCTTGCCATGCCATTTCCACCTGGCGCCTCAGTTGGACCAGTGTTCGTGCTTGACGTGCAGACCGCGTGAGACGCCGCTTCATCCAGTCCCAAACATGCTCAATGGGGGACAGATCCGGAGATCTTGCTGGCCAGGGTAGTTGACTTACACCTTCTAGAGCACGTTGGGTGCCACGGAATACATGCGGACGTGCATTGTCCTGTTGGAACAGCAAGTTCCCTTGCCGGCCTAGGAATGGTAGAACGATGGGTTCGATGACGGTTTGGATGTACCGTGCACTATTCAGTGTCCCCTCGACGATCATCAGTGGTGTACGGCCAGTGTAGGAGATCGCTCCCCACACCATGATGCCGGGTGTTGGCCCTGTGTGCCTCGGTCGTATGCAGTCCTGATTGTGGCGCTCACCTGCACGCCGCCAAACACGCATACGACCATCATTGGCACCAAGGCAGAAGCGACTCTCATCGCTGAAGACGACACGTCTCCATTCGTCCCTCCATTCACGCCTGTCGCGACACCACTGGAGGCGGGCTGCACGATGTTGGGGCGTGAGCGGAAGACGGCCTAACGGTGTGCGGGACCGTAGCCCAGCTTCATGGAGACGGTTGCGAATGGTCCTCGCCGATACCCCAGGAGCAACAGTGTCCCTAATTTGCTGGGAAGTGGCGGTGCGGTCCCCTACGGCACTGCGTAGGATCCTACGGTCTTGGCGTGCATCCGTGCGTCGCTGCGGTCCGGTCCCAGGTCGACGGGCACGTGCACCTTCCGCCGACCACTGGCGACAACATCGATGTACTGTGGAGACCTCACGCCCCACGTGTTGAGCAATTCGGCGGTACGTCCACCCGGCCTCCCGCATGCCCACTATACGCCCTCGCTCAATGTCCGTCAACTGCACATACGGTTCACGTCCACGCTGTCGCGGCATGCTACCAGTGTTAAAGACTGCGATGGAGCTCCGTATGCCACGGCAAACTGGCTGACACTGACGGCGGCGGTGCACAAATGCTGTGCAGCTAGCGCCATTCGACGGCCAACACCGCGGTTCCTGGTGTGTCCGCTGTGCCGTGCGTGTGATCATTGCTTGTACAGCCCTCTCGCAGTGTCCGGAGCAAGTATGGTGGGTCTGACACACCGGTGTCAATGTGTTCTTTTTTCCATTTCCAGGAGTGTAATACCGTAAAAACATGCTATTTTCCAAGATAAGTAATAATGGAGATTCGCCCTGTTGAAATGACACATGAAACGGGCTGAGTCTTTTTTATTGTTGGACCTATAGACCCATTGAATCTTTTGAAAGCAACCATCTTCCCAAGAATGTATTGAACTTTTTTCCTTTCTCATATGTGTTGCCGTATGATACTACACCATTTTTTGGGAATACAGCACTCCCATTATGCACTGTCCATAATACAGTCCGCCTTAGTAGTAGTCATAATACGTAATAGGGTCCGCCTATCTTCAAACTGATACGCCTATCTATGTGGTGGGGAGGGATTCGCCATCGGTTTGTAAAGATCGCGTTTTTAGGGGGACGGCACCAGCTTACTCGCCTGACACCTCCCTCTCACCTCCCTCCCCTTTCCCATACTCTTGAGTGGGTGCACCCATTCCCTGTACAGTTTACGACACGAAAAATGGAAGCATGTAGCTTAATTTTTGTGTAAGGCCACCTTGTAATGCCCTTCATCTTCAACAACTATAGTTTCCATCTCCTGGATTCGTCTGTTTAGGACAGAGGCTGCCAAGAATTCGGCTCGAGAGCCACACCCATCCACGAGTGCCATAGCACTAAGCCTAACAGCACATTTCCCCCTCCACCTGGGCGGGGGAAAGGGGGAAACTGCGAGTTCGCCACATTTAAATGGCAACGCACTCGCACTGCATATGATTTGGTTTTATGGCCCAGATTTTCACTATCATTTAATTATATTTGGTGTGCTGAAGACGTAATATAATTTTTATCTAGTAGAAACTGTTGACATAAGGACAGATGAAGGCTGACTTAGTTTCATAAGCGAAAAAAATGGTTCAAAGGGCTCTAAGCACTGTGGGACTTAACATCTGAGGTCATCAGTCCCCTAAACTTAGAACTACGTAAACCTAACTAACCTAACGACATCACACACATCCATGCCCGAGGCAGGATTCGAACCTGTGCCCGTATCAGCCACGTGGTTCCGGACTGAAGGGCCTAGAACCGCTCGGTCACAGCGGCCGGCAATAATCGAAAAAAGGTGTTTGAGACACATACATTTAGCGAAATATTGTAGATCTGTTGCAATCTCATTATGGGGACGTGGAAACACCACCTGAGAAAAACATTATGGACGTCCTGGGCAGTTTTAACGTAAAAGCATTTTTATTTAAAACGGGAATTACGTTGCAGATCGCTCGATTATATCTGCACGTCCTTCGTAAATTCAAACACAGCAGTTGTGCCCCTTGACTTATCCAACGTACTTTGTAGTAATATATAAAGTCTCCAGACTCTTTTCTCAGTTCCATAAAAGAAATGTTGCGCCTAACAGTAAAATAATGCGTGCGACTTCAGAAATTTTACTGTTCATATGATTCTGAACTGAAGAGAGTTGTGCCGACCGACAAACACTAAATGACATGTCGCGCTCCTCCGGGTACTTCGAGAACGACCGAGCCAAGGCAAGACAGGCCGAGACTCGGCCCGCACATTGGGCACGCATGAGGTTTGGCAAGCAGTGGGTGGCCCTGGTTTTGAGTACGTTTCTCCATGTTTGTCTGTCCTCCCGTCTCCTTTCTCTGCACTCTGTCCCAGCCTTCTCCTCTCTTCATCGTACATTCCTTCACTCCATCGCTCCATCTATCAGTCGGTCATTCTCTAGGTCAATTGTCTCCCACTGGAATTTCATGGGGCTACCTCGGTATCCAGTCAACTCCCAACCTAGTAACGTAGCCATACCATCTAAGCTTCTTTTTATAGTCTCTTACGTCAGCTTCTCTTTCTCTATTTTCTTCACTATCTCATTCCCACCCAATCCACACATCTTTGAAGCATAACTCGGTAACATTAAGGGCACAGCATATGCTAATTTTTGATGGTACAATCTTCTTCCTGACCACAAGTCTTATACTTTGTAGGAAACAATGGGCCCGCCTTTCCCTGTCACTAGTCTCTGTATCATTTATGACACTCCAGAATGAAATTTGCACTCTGCAGCGGAGTGTGCGCTGATATGAAACTTCCTGGCAGATTAAAACTGTGTGCCAGACCGAGACTCGAACTCGTGATCTTTGCCTTTCATGGGCAAGTGCTCTACCCTCTGAGCTACCCAAGCACGACTCACGCCTCGTCCTCAGAGCTTTAGTTCCGCCAGACCTCGTCTCCTACCTTCCAAACTTCACAGAAGCTCTCCTGCGATGCTGCAGAACTAGCACTCCTGGAAGAAAGGATATTGCGGGAACATGGCATGAGTCATGCTTGGGTAGCTCAGACGGTAGAGCACTTGCCTATGAAAGGCAAAGGTCCCTAGTTCAAGTTTCGGTCCGGCACACAGTTTTAACCTGCCAGGAAGTTTCATATCAGTGCACACTATGCTGCAGAGTGAATATTTCATTCTGGAAGCATCCTCTAGGCTGTGGCAAGCCATGTCTCTGCAATATACTGTCTTCCAGCAGTACTTGTTCCGCAGCATCGCAGGAGAGCTTGTATGAAGCCTGGAAGGTAATAGACGAGGTACTGACGGAAGTAAAGCTGTGAGTACGGGGCGTGAGTCGTGCTTGGGAGGTTAGAGGGTAGAGCACTCTCCAGTGAAAGGCAAAGATCCCAAGTTCGAGTCTCGATCCGGCACACAGTTTTAATCTGCCAGGAAGTTTCATTCGTCCTACTGTCAAATTATGCTTCCCAGATACTTGGAACCCTGTTACTACTTGTCATCTAATACTCATATCCGTTGCTACTCTCATTTTATAGTTTGTTCTCACCAATACCTCCCACTTCTGCGCATGTTGTGCCACAACCAGGTCTGATGTAATGAATTGCGCAGCGTCACCACTCAGAAAACCTGATTCTGTGGAATATGTCAGACACTGCCTCTCCATGCCAGAGTTGAGACACCTTAAAAGGGGGGTAAGGTGTGGGATGCGTCACCAATAGCCTCTCCCACACAAATGTCAACCTCTCCGGCACGTGGTATCCCCTGCTACGCTAACGAGGCTCTGGCGACCGAGTTTCTCCCGGGATAAGGAGAACCCTCTACTAAGCCAACGACCTTCTAGAGGGCGGATGAGCTGGTAGAGCAAGGGCACCCTCTTGTCCTTGGAGTGAGAAATCACTCCTAAAGACGGAAGAATCACCAAGGGTGGTCAACGGCATAGGATGCTGAGGGCAACGGGAAACCACAGCATTAAAGATCCAATGGATATCCCCAGGAAAAATCATGGCAGGGTTCAATGTCAAATTATCCGGAGTTTCAACTCCCCCACTCGGATCTCCGGGGGGGAGAGTCTTGAACAATGCCACAAGTAAATACAAAAATAATGCAACAATAGCAACTTGGAATGTAAGATCATTATACCAACCAGGCAAAGTAAATAATGTTATACAAGAAATGAAACGCCTAAAAATTAACATTTTGGGTGTAAGTGAAACAAGATGGCCTGACTCAGGAGAAATGACCATTGACAACATGAAAGTATATTACTCGGGAAATTCTGATAGCCAGCACAGGAATGGGGTAGGAATAATTTTAGATGAGTATGCTAGTAAATCTGTCAAAAGCATTTTACCAATCTCAGATAGAGTAATCAGTCTACATTTACAAACGAAACAAACAAATATTAATTTAATCCAAATCTATGCTCCAACAGCCGACAAAGACCAAGAAGAAATAGGAAAATTTTATGAAGAATTAACACAAGCAATAGGAACCTCAAAAAGCAGAGACATTATTATCATCATGGGAGATTTTAATGCCAAAATAGGTGAAGGAAGTGAAGGTGATCTTATTGGACCTTTTGGTTTAGGAACAAGAAATGAAAGAGGAGATTTGCTGTCACAATTTTGCCAGGAAAACAATCTGTCTATTACAAACACATTTTTTAAACTCCCTAAACGAAGACTTTATACTTGGAAATCACCAAGAGACTGTAATGAAGAAGTTTGCAGAAATCAAATTGATTTCATACTTATAAACAAGAGGTACAAAAATTCTATTCATGGTGTGAAAACATATCCAGGAGCTGATATATTTTCTGATCATAACCTTTTAGTAGCAAAGTTCCATGTGAAACTGAAAGCCATACAAAAGAAACAAAAGAAGGACTATATAAATACAACTATTCTAAGAGACCCCTTGACTAAACAAAAGACTTCTGAAGAGATTAATAAGGAATTAGTTAGGATAAAGAATAATCAAACAGAAGACATTGATGGCAAATGGGAACTTATAAAAGACACATTAAATAATGCATGTAAAAACACAATGGCGACCAAACACGACAACATGAAAAAGAAGTGGATGACAGAGAAGATATTACAGTTGATGGAACAAAGAAGAATACTTAAAAATAGAGATGAAAGTGAGTATAAAAGATTACATGCAGAAATACGAAAAGAAACACGGCGAGCAAAAGAAGAATGGTACAAGGAACAATGCTCTGAAATTGAGAGTTATGAAACAAGACATGATAGTTTCAACTTACACAAAAAAGTTAAAGATTTAGCTGGACTTAATAAAAAGAAAAGTACAAGTTTATTGTTAGATAAAAATGACAAAATAATTCCTGATGTTAAAGGTAAACTGGACAGGTGGACAGAATATGTCAAAGAACTATTTGAAGATACAAGAAAAGATCAAAAATTTTATGATAACATGATCGGAGAACGAGGACCAAGCATATCGAAAGAAGAAATATTACATGTTATCAACAAATCAAAGACAGGAAAAGCCCCTGGACCGGATAAGATACCAAATGACATCCTGAAACTCATAGGAATAGACCATATAGATATATTTGTACAATTGTTTAATGATATTTATAATTCGGGAATTATTCCTAGGGATTGGTTGACATCTACCTTTGTTACATTACCCAAAAAGGCTAATGCCAAAACTTGTAATGATCACCGTACAATAAGCTTAATGAGTCACACCTTAAAGATATTTCTAAAAGTTATACACCAACGAAAATACAAAAAAGTAGAAGAAGGTATAAGTGAAACACAATTCGGATTTAGAAGTTCCCTCGGTACAAGAGAAGCATTGTTTGCTTTTAACATATTAGCGCAACGATGTATGGAGGTTAACCAGCCACTATATGTGTGCTTCCTGGACTATAATAAAGCATTTGACAAAGTTCGTCATGATCATCTCATAGAATTGTTAGAAAAGAAAACACTTGATAAGAAAGACATCCGCATTATATATAACCTCTACTACAATCAAACCGCAACCGTGAAGGTAGAAAATGAGTTATCGAATGATATAGAAATAAAGAGGGGTGTGAGACAAGGTTGCGTTCTCTCACCCTTATTGTTTAATATGTATTCAGAAGACATAATCCAGGTAGCTCTATCAGATGAAATAGCTGGCATTAAAGTGAATGGGCTAAACATTAACAATGTTAGGTTTGCTGATGACACTGCACTACTAGCTGGAAACCTCAAAGATCTACAATTACTTCTTGACAAAGTCGTAGAAAAAAGTGAAGAATTTGGCTTGACTCTTAACGTAAGCAAGACTAAGTTCATGGTGATATCTAAAACACACCAACAAGAAAATCTTACAATCAATAGGGAAAGAGTCGATCAAGTACGTAAATTTAAATATCTCGGAACAATTGTAAATGAGGAGATTGAAAGCTCAGAAGAAATTAAATCGAGAATAGGACAGGCCAGAAGTATCTTTAATAAGATGAAAAATGCATTCTGTTCGAGAGACATTTGTTTAAACACAAAAATGAGGTTGCTAAGATGCTATGTATTCTCAAAATTATTATACGGAATGGAAGCGTGGACATTGAAAAAGAAGGACATGAACAGTTTAGAAGCTTTTGAAATGTGGGCATATAGAAGAATACTTAGAATTAGTTGGGTGTCGAGGATTACTAATCAAGATGTCCTACGAAGAATGGGAAAGGAAAAAGAATTAATTAAAATTATTAAAGTAAGGAAGCTACAATATTTAGGCCATGTTATTAGGGGAGTAAATTACAAAATATTGCAAATAATACTAGAAGGGAAAATTTGTGGGAAGAGAACGAGGGGTAGAAGACGGACATCCTGGATTGACAATTTAAAAAATTGGTACAACTGTTCAACGTCAGAACTCCTTAGATCAGCCAAATCAAGATCAGAAATTGCCATGATGACAGCCAACCTTCTTAGAGGAGACGGCACATGAAGAAGAAGAAAAAGGGTCCCAGGGCATTCGGATGAGTTGGCTGGATGAGAAAACTAGGACAAACAGTCATCATCTCGTATTTTCTACGGCCAGGCTCTTCAGCCTGTTATAGTTCCTGGGATGAACTGGTGCTGTGGGAGAAACAGCACTCAGCTGGGCACACATATCTACCACCTAATTTAGACGCTCATCCTTGGATGTTTCTTGTAGCCAGCAGTTTCTGGGTCTATACGGTACGAAATCGTGAATTGCCATATCATAGAAACGACACAAAAGAACTATGCCTCTTTAAGTAACATCATTTGTACTTGGAACACGGCATTTATTTATACACTCCTGGAAATTGAAATAAGAACACCGTGAATTCATTGTCCCAGGAAGGGGAAACTTTATTGACACATTCCTGGGGTCAGATACATCACATGATCACACTGACAGAACCACAGGCACATAGACACAGGCAACAGAGCATGCACAATGTCGGCACTAGTACAGTGTATATCCACCTTTCGCAGCAATGCAGGCTGCTATTCTCCCATGGAGACGATCGTAGAGATGCTGGATGTAGTCCTGTGGAACGGCTTGCCACGCCATTTCCACCTGGCGCCTCAGTTGGACCAGCGTTCGTGCTGGACGTGCAGACCGCGTGAGACGACGCTTCATCCAGTCCCAAACATGCTCAATGGGGGACAGATCCGGAGATCTTGCTGGCCAGGGTAGTTGACTTACACCTTCTAGAGCACGTTGGGTGGCACGGGATACATGCGGACGTGCATTGTCCTGTTGGAACAGCAAGTTCCCTTGCCGGTCTAGGAATGGTAGAACGATGGGTTCGATGACGGTTTGGATGTACCGTGCACTATTCAGTGTCCCCTCGACGATCACCAGTGGTGTATGGCCAGTGTAGGAGATCGCTCCCCACACCATGATGCCGGGTGTTGGCCCTGTGTGCCTCGGTCGTATGCAGTCCTGATTGTGGCGCTCACCTGCACGCCGCCAAACACGCATACGACCATCATTGGCACCAAGGCAGAAGCGACTCTCATCGCTGAAGACGACACGTCTCCATTCGTCCCTCCATTCACGCCTGTCGCGACACCACTGGAGGCTGGCTGCACGATGTTGGGGCGTGAGCAGAAGACGGCCTAACGGTGTGCGGGACCGTAGCCCAGCTTCATGGAGACGGTTGCGAATGGTCCTCGCCGATACCCCAGGAGCAACAGTGTCCCTAGTTTGCTGGGAAGTGGCGGTGTGGTCCCCTACGGCACTGCGTAGGATTCTACGGTCTTGGCGTGCATCCGTGCGTCGCTGCGGTCCGGTCCCAGGTCGACGGGCACGTGCACCTTCCGCCGACCACTGGCGACAACATCGATGTACTGTGGAGACCTCACGCCCCACGTGTTGAGCAATTCGGCGGTACGTCCACCCGGCCTCCCGCATGCCCACTATACACCCTCGCTCAAAGTCCGTCAACTGCACATACGGTTGACGTCCACGCTGTCGCGGCATGCTACTAGTGTTAAAGACTGCGATGGAGCTCCGTATGCCACGGCAAACTGGCTGACACTGACAGCGGCGGTGCACAAATGCTGCGCAGCTAGCGCCATTCGACGGCCAACACCGCGGTTCCTGGTGTGTCCGCTGTGCCGTGCGTGTGATCATTGCTTGTACAGCCCTCTCGCAGTGTCCGGAGCAAGTATGGTGGGTCTGACACACCGGTGTCAATGTGTTCTTTTTTCCATTTCCGGGAGTGTATATATTTTTCGATAATAACAAATCCTCTTTGAAAAACAAGTAGCAAAATTTAAGTTAATCTGCCATGATAGGAGTTCAAAATGGTGAATGAGACAGCTGGTAAATTACAATAATAATAACCTCAAGATCTTAACAAAATTGGCCTTTTTAAAAATTTAACATTAAACAATTTTAATTAACCAGCTAACTAAAATAATTAAAAAAGTTATACATAAATTTTTTCAAGACATTAGGCAGATTCCCAAAGGTCATACCAAAACATATTACCATAAACTTAGAACAACGATAAAATATGTATCAAACGTTAAAGCGAGAACTTCTTATGCTAAGCCAGTTAATGAAAGGCCTCTTGGCCGATAGCAAAATTCCATTTACGGAGCAAGTCAGATAAGATACTCAACTAGAGCACGAGAGCCGGCTGAAGTGGCCGAGCGGTTCTAGGCGCTTGTCTGGAACCGCGCGGCCGCTAGGGTCGCAGGTTCGAATCCTGCCTCGGCATGGATGTGTGTGATGTCCTTAGGTTAGTTAGGTTTAAGTAGTTCTAAGTTCTAGGGGACTGATGACCTCAGATGTTAAGTCCCATAGTGCTCAGAGCCATTTGAACCATTTTTGAACGAGAGCACAGACAGCCAGGACGCGCGACTGCAACAAAAACAGCAAGTCGCGCTAGGAAATCTTCGAGAGCCGTGCACACGGCCGCCAGCAAGGCAGGTCCACGCGACAAGAAGCGACCAACACGAAACACTTTGTAAGTGCTGTTAACAACAAGAGAGACAAGTGTCTACCTTGATAATACTATAGGAATGGTTATGGTTTAACCATGATTGCACATATAGAGCATTTCCAATAAGTTGATACGCCCCAGGAGATAAGCTTCGCTAACAGAGAACTACAGAAAGGAAGCTGTAATGTAGTCCAGGAAGGAATATAATCAACAACTGGCATGAGTCTTACCGTTAAATGGAGCTCACAATATCCTTAAAAGGGCTGAAAAATAGTGATACCAGAGCCCAGAAGCTTCTAAAACATCGTGAAAACAGATATTAAAACTTAGAAATAGCTGATTTTTTACCTAATAATTTTAAAACAAACACAAATTAAAAAAAAAACTAGATAAGGCGTAGGTCCCGTAGCTATATGTGACAACTGCGCACCTTACATGACCATAACAACATTAACCATGGCTCTTTTCTTTTCTTTTTTTTTATTAGGACATGTTACTTCAAAATCACACAGAGCGAACAGGACAATACACTATTCTTAAAATCAGAGAGCCAAATTACGAGGCGTACATCACGAACATCTGTTCATGCAGCTTGCGGAGCGGGAAATCGGTGCACAGAGCTGGACAACTAGTTGCGCACAACATAGGCAAACCAGACCATTGCCTCCCACCCAGTCCTGACGAAGAAGAGAGAACGACCGCCCGGAAAAGACGTCGTGCCGATCCGCACTGTGTGTTCGTCGCTGCAAGCACTACTGCTGCCCCCGGCTCTACACTGTGCGTCAAATGGCTGCGCGGCGCTCTTCGGAGGCGTGTCTCTGTAGCACGAATCTAGCAGCTGCTCTTTGAAGACCAGGCGAGGCAGAGATAACCGCACCAGGGAGTAATCCACGCCCCCTGTTATCGATAGTCAAATTATCCGGCACGGCTCACGATATGATGAGCAATGGTAGCTGATGACAAAAAGAGGAAGACCACTTGTAGTGCAAAATGAAGCAGCCAGCTGCCACCCATGGATTTTTCCACAACCTGTAGGCGTCTGCCTGGGGTGAAGTCTGCATACTGTCAACTTCGTGTCTTTACACTGTTAGATCACCCACTGGCTAACTACTTTCTGCTGCTGGCCATCTTCTTGGTGAGACGTGGGCTTGAGCCTGGTCCAGCTATTTACCCGGCTGCACCGACTGTGTTCCGCAGCCTATGTAGTCCTGCATTGTTGATGACCATCGGCCAAGGCCACCCACGCAATCGTCTTCAGTCACGCCGGGCAACGTGTTTTAAACTCTATGCCAGTGTGTAGTAAACTGTGGCCATGAGGTGACCGGGCAGGGTACAGCCACCTCTGTCATTCCCTGCTGACGCCATGCTGCTTTACGCCGAGACTCTGCAGACGCCGCTAGCACTCTGGAGAGCAAACCGTTGACGCCTGCATGCTGCTTGCTTGTAGTCACCTGCATCACGGACATCAACCTTCCCTGCAGCTACGATTCCATCTCTGTAACTGACATTACTATAAGCCTTTCTTGATCAGATGGTCCCCTGTGGGGTTCAGTCAACGTCACCTCCACAGCCCACGTCCTGGAACGGAAGCGGCACACTATCCTGACTTGCCAGCAACTGATTCATCCGCCACCTTAAAGGTCATGTAATGATCCCTACAATCTCGTGTCAGAAGTGACTAACATCTCTATATTCTAATTTCACGAGTGGTCGCTGCAACGACCAAACACGCCATTCATGGATGGAGAATTGGTTTCTGATACTCCTCCATATTGCTGTCAGAAATTCTTCAACGTCAACAGCTGCCATTTGTGGAGATGGCGCTCCAGCTGCTATGTCATCACCATCTCCGGTGTACAACTTCTATGGTACAAGTGAGCTGAGTGAACCTATTTTTTTTATGGGCCACTTATGTTCCTTTGCATGGTAGCAATCTGTAAATGCAGTTTTTGGGTACAGAAGCTCCTGCTTACTAATTTAATTCTAGAGAAGACTGTAATTTTGTATACTACTGGCCATTAAAATTGCTGCACCACGAAGATGACGTGTTACAGACGCGAAATTTAAGTAAGTAAGAAGATACTGTGATATGCAAATGATCAGCTTTTCAGAACATTCACACAAGGTTGGCGCCGGTGGCGACACCTACAACGTGCTGACATGATTAAAAGTTTCCAACCGATTCCTCATAAACAAACAGCAGTTGACAGGCGTTGCCTGGTGAAACGTTGTTGTGATGCGTCATGTAAGGAGCAGAAATGCGTACCATCAAGTTCCCGACTTTGATAAAGGTCGGATTATAGCCTATCGCGATTGCGGTTTGTCGTGTCGCGACATTGCTGCTCGCGTTGGTCGAGATCCAATGGCTATTAGAAGCATATGGAATCGGAGGGTTCAGGAGGGTAATACGGAACGCCGTGCTGGATCCCAACGGCCTCGTATCACTAGCACTCGAGATGACAAGCATCTTATCTGCATGGCTGTAACGGATCGTGCAGCCACGTCTCGATCCCTGAGTCAACAGATAGGGACGTTTGCAAGACAACAACCATGTGCACGAACAGTTCGAATACTTTTCCAGCAGCATGGACTATCAGCTCGGAGACCATGGCTGCGGTTACCCATGACGCTGCATCACAGACAGGAGCGCCTGCGATGGTGTACTCAACGACGAACCTGGGTGCACGAATGGCAAAACGTCATTGTTCCTCATGAATCCAGGTTCTGTTTACAGCATTGTGATGGTAGCATCCATGTTTGGCGACATCGCGGTGAACGCACATTGGAAGCGTGCATTCGTCATCGCCATAATGGCGTATCACCCGGTGTGATGGTATGGGGTGCCATTAGTTACATGTCTCGGTCACCTCTTGTTCACATTGAAAGCACTTTGAACAGTGGACGTTACATTTCAGATGTGTTACGACCCGTGGCTCTACCCTTCATTAGATCCCTGCGAAACCCTACATTTCAGCATGATAAAGCACGGCCGCATGTTGCAGGTCCTGTATGGGCCTTTCTAGATACATAAAATGTTCGACTGCTGCCCTGGCCAGCACATTCTCCAGATCTCTCACCAATTGAAAACGTCTGGCCAATGGTGGCCGGGCAACTGGCTCGTCACAATAGGTCAGTCACTACTCTTGGCGAACTGTGATATCGTGTTGAAGCTGCATGGACAGCTGTATCTGTACACGCCATCCAAGCTCTGTTTTACTCAATGCCCAGGCGTATCAAGGCCAATGGTGGTTGTTCTGGGTACTGATTTCTCAGGATGTATGCACCCAAATTGCGTGAAAATGTAATCACATGTCAGATCTAGTAGCAGGAGTAGGTTTAATAATAAATAAAAAAAATAGGAGTGCGGGTAAGCTACTGCAAACAGCATAGCGAACGCATTATTGTGCCCAAGGTAGACACGAAGCCCATGCCTACTACAGTAGTACAAGTTTATGTGCCAACTGGGTCTGCAGATGATGAAGAAATTGATGAAATGTATGATGAGATAAATGAAATTATTCAGGTTGTGAAGGGAGACGAAAATTTAGTAGTTAGAGGTGACTGGAATTCGAGAGTAGGAAAAGGGAGAGAAGGAAACGTAGTAGGTGAATATGGATTGGGGCTAAGAAATTAAAGAGGAAGCCGTCTGGTAGAATTTTGCAGAGAGCATAGCTTAATCATAGCTAACACTTGGTTCAAGAATCATAAAAGAAGCTTGTATACATGGAAGAATCCTGGAGATACTAGAAGGTATCAGATAGATTATATAATGGTAAAACAGAGATTTAGGAACCAGGTTTTAAATTGTAGGACATTTCCAGGGGCAGATGTGGATTCTGACCACAATCTATTGGTTATGAACTGTAGATTAAAACTGAAGAAACTGCAAAAAGGTGGGAATTTAAGGAGATGGGACCTGGATAAACTGACTAAGCCAGAGGTTGTACAGAGTTTCAGGGAGAGGATGAGTGAACAATTGATAGTAATGGGGGAAAGAAATACAGTGGAAGAAGAATGGGTAGCTCTGAGGGATGAAGTAGTGAAGGCGGCAGAGGATCAAGTAGGTAAAAAGACAAGGACTAGTAGAAATCCTTGGGTAACAGAAGAAATATTGAATTTAATCGATGAAAGGAGAAAATATAAAAATGCAGTAACTGAAGCAGGCAAAAAGGAATACAAACGTCTCAAAAATGAGGTTGACAGGAAGCGCAAAATGGCTAAACAGGGATGGCTAGAGGACAAATGTAGGAAGTAGAGGCTTATCTCACTAGGGGTAAGATAGATACTGCCTACAGGAAAATTAAAGAGACCTTTGGAGAAAAGAGATTCACTTGTATGAATATCAAGAGTCCAGATGGAAACTCAGTTCTAAGCAAAGAAGGGAAAGCAGAAAGGTGGAAGGAGTATATAGAGGATCTATACAAGTGTGATGTACTTGAGGACAATATTATGGATATTGAACAGGATGTAGATGAAGATGAAATGGGAGACACGATACTGCGTGAAGAGATTGACAGAGCACTGAAAGACCTGAGTCGAAACACGGCCCCGGGACTAGACAACATTCCATTGGAACTACTGACGGCCTTGGGAGAGCCAGTCCTGACAAAACTCTACCATCTGGTGAGCAAGATGTATGAGACAGGTGAAATACCCTCAGAGTTCAAGAAAAATATAATAATTCCAATCCCAAAGAAAGCAGGTGTTGACAGATGTGAAGATTACCTAACTATCAGTTTAATAAGTCACTGCTGCAAAATACTAACGCGAGTTCTTTACAGACGAATGGAAAAACTGGTAGAAGCCGACCTTGGGGAAGATCAGTTTGGATTCCGTAGAAATATTGGAACACGGGAGGCAATACTGAGCTTACGACTTATCTTGGAAGCTAGATTAAGGAAAGGCAAACCAACGTTTCTAGCATTTTTAGACTTAGAGAAAGCTTTCGAAAACGTTGACTGGAATACCCTCTTTCAAATTCTAAAGATGGCAGGGGTAAAATGCAGGGAGCGAAAGGCTATTTACAATTTGTACAGAAACCAGATGGCAGTTATAAGAGCTGAGGGGCATGAAAGGGAAGCAGCGGTTGGGAAGGGAGTGAGACAGGGTTGTATCCTGTCCCCGATGTTATTCAATCTGTATGTTGAGCAAGCAGTAAAGGAAACAAAAGAAAAATTCGGAGTAGGTATTAAAATCCATGGAGAAGAAATAAAAACTTTAAGGTTCGCCGATGACATTGTAATTCCGTCAGAGACAGCAAAGGACTTGGAAGAGCAGTTGAATGGAATGGACAGTGTCTTAAAAGGAGGATATAAGATGAACATCAACAAAAGCAAAACGAGGATAATGGAATGTAGTCGAATTAACTCGGGTGATGCTGAGGGAATTAGATTAGGAAATGAGACGCTTAAAGTAGTAAAGGAGTTTTGCTATTTGGGGAGCAATATAACTGATGATGATCGAAGTAGAGAGGATATAAAATGTAGACTGGCAATGGCAAGGAAAACGCTTCTGAAGAAGAGAAATTTGTTAACATCGAGTATAGATGTAAGTGTCAGGAAGTCGTTTCTGAAAGTATTTGTATGGAGTGTAGCCATATATGGAAGTGAAACATGGACGATAAACAGTTTGAACAAGAAGAGAATAGAAGCTTTTGAAATGTGGTGCTACAGAAGAATGCTGAAGATTAGATGGGTAGATCACGTAAATAATGAGGAGGTATTGAATAGAATTGGGGAGAAGAGAAGTTTGTGGCACAACTTGACTAGAAGAAGGGATCGGTTGGTAGGACATGTTCTGAGGCGTCAAGGGATCACCCATTTAGTATTGGAGGGCAGCGTGGAGGGTAAAAATCGTAGAGGGAGACTAATAGATGAATACACTAAGCAGATTCAGAAGAATGTAGGTTGCAGTAGGTACTGGGAGATGATGAAGCTTGCACAGGATAGAGTAGCATGGAGAGCTGCATCAAACCAGTCTCAGGGCTGAAGACAACAACAACAACAGTGTACGTCTAATAAATAGAAAGCATTGTAATTGGCCAGGCCACGAGCTGCTTTGTACTCAATCAGTGCCTGTTAAAGGGAGTAGGTTTCATGAATTAATATGACGTACTTCGTGTTCAGAGCCGAGATGGCTGATGACTCACGCAAGAATTGGGTGAATGTCCTGCTGCTGTGTCTGTGTGCCTGTAGGATTATTATATTTTTTATTTTGTGTATACTTTGTTTGTATGTGCAGTAAGATTGAAGTAAATTTAGAAAATGTTCTGAAAATTGTAAAAAATGTGTGCTGGTTTGTGAGGTTTGGAAGGGATAATGTACCTTGATGTGAGCAAGAAATACGGCTCATTGTTGGAAGTATGTAAAGTAGTAGGCATGAGCAAGTATTCAGGTGCAAAGATTATGTTATGATGTGTTATGTTGTATTGAGTCGTACTGTATTGTATATGAACTGGGAGCCTAGAAACGACGAAGAGGCTCCGTCCCCGCCGCAGCCACAGTGATCCACAACCCCACGACGACTACCACAGTCCACTTCATCCCTCCGCCGCCCCACACCGAACCCAGGGTTATTGTGCGGTTCGGCCCCGGCAGGTCGCCCCCAGGGAATGTCTCACACCAGACGATTGTAACCCCTGTGTTTGCGTGGTAGAGTAATGGTGGTGTACGCGTACGTGGAGAACTTGTTTGCCCAGCAATCGCCGATATAGTGTGGCTATGGCGAAATAAGGGGAACCAGCCTGCATTCGCTGAGGCAGATGGAAAACCGCCTAAAAACCATCCTCAGACTGGCCGGCTCACCCGACCTCGACACATGTCCGCCAGGCGGATTCGTGCCCTGGCTAGGCGCTCCTTCCCAGTCTGGAAAGCTGTGCGTTAGATCGCATGACTAACCGGGTGGGCTAAGTGTTATGTTAGTAGTTTATTTAAGGATCCTCCTCGTCATTCTATATGGTCAGGTCACATTACTGTGACCACCATCTATGTTTGATGTAATTGTGCAATAACTACTCGTAGACGGCAGGTGGCAGCACTAGCAGTGGATGGTAAATAACATGTGGGGGATGTGGAAAACAGTGCAGTCGTTGTAGTATTGCGGAAATGGAGCGATTTATCGTATGTCAAAAATGGCTTGATCGTTGCCTTTCGGGTCAAAGATGGAAGCATTTTCGAAACGGCTGATTTCGAGAGCCAATGTGGTTAAAGTATGTCGTACATGGAAAACGGAGCTATCCAAATCTGGCTCAAGAAAATTGTGTTGCAACACTGGCCATTGCTGACAGCGGTGAATGACGGCGGTTGAGAACTGTACAGAAGCACAGAACTATTGAGCAACTGACCACCCAGGGGAACGAAGGGTCAGTGTCTCTATAACGAGTGTTCAGCGACCATTGCAGCGTATGGGCCTCCACAGGAGTCACCTGGTTCAGCTGATTGGTGTTCACTGCCAACGAAGGCTGGAATTAGCACGCCAGTATCACAGCTTGTCATTCGTCGAAAGGCTACAGGTGACTTTGAAAGAAGATTATAGTTAATGAAGTAAAGATCCACACAGTGGACACCAAATGAAAAAGCTACTCCTTATGTTTCAGATCTAGACTGCCATAAAAATATGGGAAGGAACTGTTAATTAGAACTCAGGGTGATGTTGTAGTCTAATTGAGAATCGATTTATTGATCTTAAACATGACAAGACAATAAAATTATTAAAACATTATTTAACATTATTTAACAATAACTATGGAGAGCAAAGTGATCTCCTGGGGATCGACTCACTAACCAGAACGCTACTCGCTCTATCTCACTTCATACATGTGAATCCAGGTTATGGCATCAAACTACGCCACCACCAAGCGTCTATATTCTACCATACAAAAAAAAGGAAAAATATGGATCGGAAGGACAGGGTGCTGAGAAATAGATATTATAGCCCTACGTTGCAGCATCGAATACTTTACCATCCTACTGGTCGAGTTAGCACACCATGCTGCATTTGGCGACGGAAGTCATGGACGGCGGCAATCTGTTATTAAATGCGCGTTCCCAAAAAATGCAAGTACACAGTCTCGCGTTCAGTTAATTCAGAATGCAGGTACTTCCCTAAGAGCCTCTGAAACCGCAATGGATTCCAGTGTGCAGGTGGACCCGTTTGCTAGTCTGCCAAACCAATCTGACTCTGTGCCACGACTGTACGTGTCGGAATATGTCAAATGTTTAGATGGCTGACTCAAGACAAATAAGTACACGCATGCATTACTCGTTGTGACCGTGATGATATAAGCAGTACATCTGACAGTTCAGAAAGTGACTGGCACAAGCTCTAAGTCGCACACTAGGAAAGGACACAAGTCTCACCGTTTAGGTAGAGACCTGCAGTTCTTTTAAGAGCAAAGCGCCAGTACAAGAGACTTGTACAAGAGTGCCCTTTCTTGCTTTCTCACTGTTTCCTCCTCAGCTTTGTTCCAAAAGCACATTTCTCTTTTTTAACTTCCCCCACTTCTACATAAGCCAATCATGAGTTGGAGCCCAGCGTTCTATGCTCGGAGAATGGTCTTATGGTCTTTGCACTGCAAACCGATTTGACCAATCAGAGACTTTAAAGTTAATTGGCAGAAAATGAAAAAAAAAATCAGCTTCACGGCCTCTTTCCCACATGTTTACCATGTCTTTTGCTAACACAATACCGGGTGTAAGTACAGCCCTCCATAAACAACTTGTTATCTCCCCTGTTGCGTCCATTTCGAAGTTTGCAAAGAATGGCCATAAACACGCAAGCAGCTACGTGCATTGACAAAAACATGTTTTGAAACAGAGTCTGGACGTCTGGGTGCCAGTTTCCATGTCCAACGGACATTTGCAGAACGTTTACATTTCTTTTGGTGGCTTTCTCGCTAACAAGGCCTACAATGCACTGTCGGCGACTTTTCGGCGCTAGGCCGTATACCTGGACGTTTGCCCCCTGTCTGGTGCCAAAGCTAATGTGTTTTGCACAATGCGACCGCTGCACGTGGCCATCTGGAAATGTCTCTTCATCATTCCCCAGAAAAAACGCGCTTTGTCGGACCACCAACGCCATGCTTTTACTGCAGTCGTTTAAGTCGGCACCCTGTTCCTTTGAATGCAGCGAAAGCTTACCGTATTTCTTTCCCTAGAGCATGCATACAATACCATAAATTGCTGCCCACCATTTCATCACAATGTATGCACTGAATCAGAAGTCAGACTGCCCTGCAATCTCTCAACTTTTTCAGATGAATCATGTTCTGATTCTACATCAGACCGAAAATAAACACCCTGCAACGAACGTCGAAAGGGTCCAGGAAAAAGGAGGGAGCGTTATGGTCTGTGGAATGTTTTGCTGACATTTCCTGGGTAATCTCGTGGTTCTGGAAGGCGCAGTTGACCAACAGGAGTATGCATCTATCATCATTGGAAGCCAGATCCACTCTACAAGCAGTTTGTATTTCCTCAGCACGATGGCATCTTCTAACAGGACAATGCAATGTGTCAAACAAGTAGCAGTGTACATGCCTGGTTCAAAGAGCATCAGGATGAGTTTACTGTACTCACCTGGCCACCAAACTCCCCGGATTTAAACCCAATAGAGAATCTGTGGGACCACCTCGAACGTGCTGTTGCCACGATGGATCCTCAACCGGGAAGACAAGCGCAGATGACCGGCCCTGGAGACGGCATGACTCCACATCCCTGTCAGTATCTTCCACAATCTCACTGACTCTCTTCCTGCACGTCTTGCAGAGATCCGCACTGCAAAAGATGGTTATTCAAGCTGTTAACAGGCAGCCACAATATCGTGAGCGGGCTATGTATTTCGTTCCCTTATGGTTTGTTATATTTTGTGTAAATGATAGGCGTAGCGTTTTTGATATCACGAGAGGCTACCTTGGCCAACAGAGCGAATTTTAGCATCTAAGTTAGCTCGGGTCAGAGCAGACAAGGAAGACCGTAGAATATAAACACTGTGATAGAAGGGAACTTAGCTGTGCATGGTACAATTACTCCCGAGTATGGAGAAGAGGCACCAAGAATTTGACAGCTGTTATGTTAAAAACGAGACTGATATTCTCGTCTACCAATAAGTTATTCTAGGACTGTGCAAAGTCTTGAAAGATTAAACAAGAGGGTACTTGTGTGAAATAATAAAGTAATGAGAGGACTGTTAATAGTGTGAGTTTAGTTCAAAATGGTTCAAATGGCTCTGAGCACTACGGGACTTAACATCTATGGTCATCAGTCCCCTAGAACTTAGAACTACTTAAACCTAACTAACCTAAGGACAGCACACAACACCCAGTCATCACGAGGCAGAGAAAATCCCTGACCCCGCCGGGAATCGAACCCGGGAACCCGGGCGTGGGAAGCGAGAACGCTACCGCACGACCACGAGATGCGAACGTGAGTACAACTAGTAACGTTGTAGAAGTTAAAGAGAATAATGCCAAATTGTCAGTCCAAGATCTTGTGAAAATACAGAATCTGAATTAGCTGTAGTGACGAAAGAATTGGATGGTAAGTACTGAAGTAAATGAGTATTTGTGTAGCAACATGAGTGATACTGATACAGGTAAAGTGGTATTCCCGTATACACCACTGGGTTTTAATGGGTGCTTTGTAGAGGCCGTGGCGCTTGGGCAACATGTAGAGGGAAGTACATGTGCCAATGAGTTTTGTGTCGTGCAGAGTGTAACTACATTCGATAATTTTGTTGTAAATACTGCAAAGGGCACACAGGAAGCTACTGATGATGTTTGTTGTGTTGTAAGTTTTTGGATAATGAAGTGATACAGATGCATTTATTTCTGAAAGACGCAGATTCGTCGCCACTTGTGACTACGTCGCCTCTTCGGAAGGGGGGAAGTGAGGAAGAGAAGGACGAGAAAATGTGCTTGTAAGGCTAATGATCGGGGCGACATGGATGAATTCTGTCTGTAACGTGTACCGGAGAATATTGAGGTTTATAAAGCTAATAATACTTGCTATGTTACAGGCACTGAGAGAAAAGAAAACGTTTTGTACTTGTACGCCGGCCACTGTGACCGAACGGTTCTAGGCGCTTCAGTCCGGAACCGCGCTGCTCCTAGGGTCGCAGGTTCGAATCCTGCCTCGGGAATGGATGTGTGGGATGTCCTTAGGTTAGTTAGGTTTAAGTAGTTCTAAATCTAGGGGACTGATAACCTCAGATGTTGAGTCCCATAGTGCTTAGAGCCATTTGAACCATTTTTGTACTTGTACGATAGAACTTGGGTGACTATCTTTCAGCCACTGAGGATAGTTGTCAATGTCACTAGGTCCTATCACGAGGGTAGAATCAACTAAATTACGTACGAAATCATTAAGATTCAACTCACACGATAAAGTGCCGAAAGGCAGTAAGTAGTTGTGGGTGAGCCAAGGTGCAAGGAAGCGTAGCACTGCACAAAGTTGTCAACCCGCAATTAGCTTTAAAGTAAAGGGAGTAAGTGAAACTACCGACCAATATATTGTGCGTGTTGTGGTTTTTGTGCGAGCATACAATTAGGTGTATGCTTTTTGGAGAGTACAAGGAAAGTGTTTCTTGCAAACACGAAGTTGCGGCTGATATGTCAACGTAGAGAGTTAAGCACCTTCTGATAAACAGATAGGTATTATGAGCATAAGAAAGAAATTGTGTAGAAAGGTTTGCTGTTAAATGACTTAAGGATTTTTTAAGAAGAGAGAATTTAATAATTTTCTTTTACTTGTTTGTTATGTTATGATTCAAATCAGCATTTAGATTGTGTGTGAAATCTTATGGGACTTAACTGCTAAGATCATCAGTCCCTAAGCTTACACACTACTTAATCTAAATTATCCTGAGGACAAACACACACACCCATGCAGGAGGGAGGACTCGAACCTCCGCCGGGACCAGCCGCACAGTCCATGACTGCAGCGCCTTAGACCGCTCGGCTAACAGCATTTAGATTAATAGACGGATTATGAACCACCCGGTTTGTTCTAAATCAGAGTAAGGACAAGAGGAGAATCTACTATTTTTGGTGTCAACATGTAACAAAGGTGTTAAGATATTTTTCTCCCGAAATCTAAATAAGGACAAGTCCAGAGACCAGATTTGTGCAAAGGAGAGAGGAATATTATGCCAGAACATCGCCTGGTGTAATGAAGCGACCTGTGTCAGTTCAGCAGACCGACGTCACAGAGAAATGCCTGAAGACCAGGCCCTGTGTAGCAAGAAAGCATATTCAGAGTGCAAGAGCTCTCATTTAGTACCGCTAAGCTGCAGAGTATTACAGCCACCGCCTCTGAAAGCTGGAACTGAGGCACGTTGCAGTGGCGGCGGGACATCCGGAATAGATGAGAAAACCAGGACGAATGAGGTCACCTTTGCCTAACAGTAATGGCCAAGCCAGTTATGATTTGAAGGCTGAAGTGCTACAGTGGGGAAAGACTAGCCAGTCCGGCTCACGTACTGAAAAGCAGCAAACTAGTTCGCACGCCCTTTTCATTTAATCTGTGGATGACTCAGTAATTAGAGGGTAAAAATGGCGCAGAATAATACAGCAATGTTTATTAAAGTAAATTGGATTACATTTAACATGTTGTAGATCCTCCTTGTTTTTCTATGCTTTCTGTGCGTGCGTGGAAATGTGAAGCATGCTGGAACTGAGACACCCAGGGCAGTGAATGAAATGAAAATCTGCAACGAAGAAATGGCTGTGTGACATGGAGCCAGGTGGACAACCTCTGGCGGCGCCTCCACAAAAGCCCTGCCTTGTGGCCGAATTGAGGCCAAGGAAGTGACTCTGCCAGCGGGTGGCCAGCGCTTTATCATGTTCTGGAGAGTGCCTTCAGAGGATAATAGTCCTATGCTTTTTGAAAGAAACACGACCTGCAGAAAGGTAACGGCATATGGTTCAAATGGCTCTGAGCACTATAGGACTTAACTTCTGAGGTCATCAGTTCAAAATGGTTCAAATGGCTCTGAGCACTATGGGATTCAACATCTGTGGTCATCAGTCCCCTAGAACTTAGAACTACTTAAACCTAACTAACCTAAGGACATCACACACATCCATGCCCGAGGCACGATTCGAACCTGCGACCGTAGCCGTCCCGTGGTTCCAGAGGTAACGGCATAGTTGCAGAAGAAGATTTTTAATTTCAGAGGACCTCTGATGCGACGCTAGTTACTGAGCACTAAAACGTGCGGCTGTTGAAAAGCGACATCATGGACCAGAAGCTCCAGTTATTTAGAAGTAGAACGGTGACTCCAAATGTCATTGGGGTTTTTATCGTAATACATTGTCCCAGCAGGATTTTTGTGCTTGAAGGAACCGCGACAGCCGCACTGGATTAGCCGAGCGGTCTAAGGCGCTGCAGTCATGGACTGTGCGGCTGGTCCCGGTGGAGGTTCGAGTCCTCCCTCGGGCATGGGAGTGTGTGTTTGTCCTTACGATAATTTAGATTAAGTAGTGTGTAAGCTTAGGGACTGATGGCCTTAGCAGTAAAGCCCCATAAGACTTCACACACTTTTTTTTTTGAACCGCGACATTCGGCTGAATGCTATTCTGCGATGGTGGGCATGTTTTGTTTGGCGGGAAGTAATAGCAGGGGTAAGATTCGTCTAGGAAAATAGTAGTCCGTTAAGAGGCAGGGGATGCGTGTCTCCTGCACACTGAAAGTGTTCGCAGAGAGACGCGGGCTTGTGCACATCGGTAGCTTTTGTTTGGAGACAGAGAGCTGTGCGCACCTCGGTGCACATCTTAGGGGGTCCAGAGTTGGTGCCAACGGAAGCGTGAGCCTCGTCCTCTACTGCAGAGCCACACATGACGTTCTCCATGTCTTTTGGTTAATGAATACGGTGAGCTTAATTAGCAGCAACGGGTTCATATGGGAAATTTTGGCTTGCACTTCCTCAAATCACTGCAACCATCTGTCTCAAGGCCAGCATCGCTATAGTGGAGCTACGAGTATCTCAATATAACTATCAGGACAGAGGCATTGTGTTCGCTTGGTTCAAAGTCTGAGAATAATTTTCAGAGTGTCAGTTGCGTCAAAGAGATATGTTTCCTGTTGGTTCAAGTAACAATGAAAACTGATAAATCTACAGCCTGCAATCTACATATGGAGGTTGTAAAATTAATTGATATTCTTTCATGGTTGATCTGTTTAATATGTCTTTTATTGAATTAATTACTGTGTTAATCCGAAACTTGATTCTGTTAACACATTCCATTCATATCAAATTTAAGTTTTCGAAAACAGCGACAAGTCCCACTTTGTATTTTTTACTGACCGGTTTCGCTCTTCAAATGATCAAGAGCGTCATCAGAATATACCCTGTGAAAGAGACAATGCGGAAAACTTACATTGACATTTCCTACTGTACATACTCTGCTTCCACTGTGGTGACTTACATTTCATGTCGACTGACAGCATTAAATATTACCTGTGAAATTGGCTGACAGCTCTATATATTAATTTGGCTGTACTATAGTACTCAAACTTACGTTTAAAGAACAGTAGCAAACGATGACACTGACATGGACAGCGTCAAAGGTGGAACTGACTATACAACAGCACATGTAACATCCATGGTATAGTCTATCGAAAGATAATTTACAACTACAGAAAACGAAGGTTACAATCATCTTGGGGTTGAAGCTCTTTTTTACCGTGTTTGCTTCAACAATACATATGATTTTGGATAGGGTCCGCCTTTAGCAAAACACAATTTTGTTTTTTAACCCAAACATGTTTCACTGCAGTTCCATCATCTTCAGTGGGCTATTATTTTATGGCTGTTAAAGATAAACAATGTTCTTTACTGTTTGTATACATGTAAATATTAGTTTTAAATCGTAATTACAGATATTTAAAACACACATAAAATTATGAATTTATACCTCTTTACCACCTTTTTCCTGATGTTTTGTTTCACAGTTTGTCACTTACTACCATCTACACCTTAAAGTAGAGAAATTGTTTAAGTCAAAATTGCGATTTGAAAATTGTTATGGCTATGCCTGAAATTAATTAATTCTGTGTGTCTGTGTGTGTGTGTGTGTGTGTGTGTGTGTGTGTGTACGTGTGTATTTACATTATGTTTCACTTACGTTTCCTTTTTCCTCATCGTCATCACTGTCAAACACTATGTATTGAACTGTCACTGTCACTGTTTCACTGTTTACCAGCTGTAAAAACAAACAAGGCAGACAGTGGAACAGCCGAAGGTGTAAGAACAAGATGGCCGACGGTAGAACAGTTGAAGGTGTTCCTGGCGGTTGTTCTGAATCTTTCAGAGGTGTCAGAGGTTATTGTGTGTTTGGAGGGGGGGGGGGGGGGGGGAGGGAGGGGAAGGAGTGTGAGTGGGGAGGTGAGAAATCTATGGGTTGGTCTTGTCTAATAATTCTTTGAGGGAAGAGGACAGAGTTCCAAGACACAGAGCTGTGTATTCATTATTCATTTATCACTTGTTTTCCTTCTACTATGGCTTTTTGTGTCAGATAATTTTCTTCAATTTTTAGTTTCTGTGGGAGGCTGTTGCTGCATTTGAGAATTTTCAAATCAGTATTGATGTTTGTTGGGTTATGCTTCTTGTCCACTAGTACATGTATACAAAGAGTGAAGAACATTCTTTACCCTTAACAGCCATAAAATAAAAGCCCACTGAAGATGCTGCAACTGCAGTGAAACATGTTTGGGTTAAAAAACAAAGCTGTGTTTTGCTAAAGGCGGACCCTATCTAAAAACATATGTAACGAAGGCTACATTAATCGCCTCTTTTACGGGCGTGTATGTAGAGATCTCAGATCTGTACACATCCGCTTAGCTTCAAAAAATACGATTACATCTGTAAAAATGAAAATATCTTTCGAAATACATTATAAAAAATACATATTTAAAAATGTCTATGTAGAAATTCATTCAAAACTACCGTTTTTAAAAATATTCCTGTTAGGATGATACTGCACGTGCTATATTTTGGTCGCTTATCTACCGTACTTCATCAAATAACTGGAAGAACCATGTAGATTCAATTCTTTTTGCCCGTTTACTAAATTTTGCGGTTTTTTTCCTTTTGTACGAAAATTTCAAATTCTTTTAAAACAATTGTCAGTGGACTTTTATCTGTGATGTGGATAATTTCCATATTGCCTTGTATCTCACCTAATGCATGTTTAATCGTTCTCAAATATTACCCTATGCTGTACAATATGAATTTAAATTGTAATGTTCTTTGTAACATGTTTTAAACCCTCTTCCAGTCTGGCAAATGTACGTGCCCTGTCGGATAATTCTCCTCACAATGTCCCTAAGTATCTAGCAGGATGTCCGTTGAGAACGACGCCACCTTAAGTACACACAACGACAGACATTAATTTATTTCTTCTTCAATATTTAAACTTGCTTTTTATGAAAATAAATGAAGTGTAAAGTTTAATGACTGTTTCTCAACGCCACAGCACAACCCTTTCCCTCTTCAGAATAACACTAGTGCATGCAAAGTGGCGTTTCCGAAGAGCAACATTTCTTGTAGGCCTAATATTTCTTTTCCTGTGAGAATTTATTATATCATTCTCAGTTGATCCACTGTTGTCTCTGTTGATCCATTGTGAACGTGGGACAGCGGCTGGTCAAATATTTAACTATTACGTAAATTCGCCGAACAGCCGTGTAATTGAGATGTTACTGTATTTTATTTTCGCTACCAGTTTCGGCAATACATTATGCCATCTTCAGGCCCTAAATCCACTTCTTAGAAATAATCGATATTAGCATACTGGGGTCATATGTTTCCTGATGTTGTAAATTCTCAAGCGCTCACTTCGAAGACTTGCCTACAGTCATTATTTTTGAGAAGACGGCATAATCAATTGACGAAACTTGCAGCGAAAATAAAATAAAACAATATCTCAATCGCACGTCTATTTGGAGAATTTCATTGTTAATAATTTATTATGTCGTTTCGAGGATTAACCTCTTGTTGTCCTTCATTCAGAAAGAACATCCCACGTGATTGATGTCAGCTGATGAATTGATGAGAGTAATTACGTATTCGCAATACATGTATATCGAAGTCAACAATTAATTACCTTGTTATAATTAAATTTTCCTAACTCGGGCCGGCCTGGCTTAAAGGCGCTACAGTCTGGAACAGCGCGACCGCTACGGTCGCAGGTTCGAATCCTGCCTCGGGCATGGATGTCTGTGATGTCCTTAGGTTAGTTAGGTTTAAGTAGTTCTAAGTTCTAGGGGACTGATGACCTTAGAAGTTAAGTCCCATAGTGCTCAGAGCCATTTGAACCAATCCTAACTCGGCTGGATGGCGATCCAGAATAATTGGTGAAATGCGGAATATCTGAGCAGACGTCAGTAGCCTCGCAGAGGCACGCACGACCTCGCCGCTCCGTCTCACCAGCACTTTTTCGCTAATACTGCCCGCACAAGCAAACCGCCCGCAAATGGACCAGAGGAAAGGCGTCGCGCAAACAGTTCGCCACCAAGGCGTTGAGGAAGAGCGCGCCCGCGACCGGTGGAGTCAACAAGACGCACCACCACAGGCCAGGACTGCAGCCCTGCGAGAAATCCGCCGCTACCAAAAGAGCACCGACCTGCTCATCCGTAGGCTGCCGTTCCAGCTGACAGTGTGCGAGATCACCCAGAACTTCCAGACCGACGTGCGATTGCAGAGCTCCGTTGTCATGGCTCTCCAGGAGGTCGGCGAGGTCTAACTCGTCGGTTTCTTCGAAGACACGAACCTGTAATATCCACGCCAAGTGCGTCACAATCATTCCCGAGAACATCCAGCCTAATTTTCCTGACACACCCGTGGCTCACCACGGCGCAATACTTTCTTATTTTGCAGACAGAAAATCCAAATGTTCCATAAAGAATTTATGCGGCTGCACGCCCGAAACTTTATGGGTATTTACGTCACATGAAGATCCACAGAAAATCCAAAGTTCACATAAGCTACTCTTAAGTTCCCCCAGCTAGGATCTCAACCCCGTTTACGATACTACACTACTGGCCATTAAAATTGCAACACCAGGAAGAAATGCAGATGAAAAACGGGTATTCATTGGACAAATATATTATACTAGAACTGACATTTTCACGCAATTTTGATGCATAGATCCTGAGAAATCAGTACCCAGAACAACCACCTCTGGCCGTAATAACGGCCTTGATACGCCTGGGCATTGAGTCAAACAGAGCTTGGATAGCGGGTACAGGTACAGCTGCCCATGTAGCTTCAACACGGTACCACAGTTCATCAAGAGTAGTGACTGGCGTGTTGTGACGAGCCAGTTTCTCGGCCACCATTGACCAGACGTTTTCAATTGGTGAGAGATCTGGAGAATGTGCTGGCCAGGGCAGCAGTCGAACATTTTCTGCATCGAGAAAGGCCCGTACAGAACCTGCAATATGCGGTCGTGCATTATCCAGCTGAAATTTAGGGTTTCGCAAGGATTGAATGAAGGGTAGAGTCATGGGTCGTAACATATCTGAAATGTAACGTACACCGTTCAAAGTGCCCTCAGTGTGAACAAGAGGTGACCGAGACGTGTAACCAATGGCACCCCATACCATCACACCGGGTGATACACCAGTATGGCGATGACGAATACCCGCTTCCAATGTGCGTTCACCGCGATGTCGCCAAACACGGATGCCACCATCATGATGCTGTAAACGTCGTCGAACTGTTTGTGCAGATGGTTGTTGTCTTGCAAACGTCCCCATCTGTTGACTCAGGGATCGAGACGTGGCTGCACGATCCGTTACAGCCATGCGGATAAGATGCTTGTCATCTCTACTGCTAGTGATACGAGGCCGTTGGGATCCAGCACGGCGTTTCGTATTACCCTCCTGAACCCACCGATTCCATATTCTGCTAACAGTCATTGGATCTCGACCAACGCGAGCAGCAATGTCGCGATACTTATCACCGCAATCGCGGTGGCTACAATCCGACCTTTATCAAAGTCGGAAACGTGATGGTACGCATTTCTCCTCCTTAAACGAGGCATCACAACAACGTTTCACCATGCAACGCCGTTCAACTGCTGTTTGTGTATGAGAAATCGGTTGGAAACTTTCCTCATGTCAGCACGTTGTAGGTGTCGCCACCGGCGCCAACCTTGTGTGAATGCTCTGAAAAGCTAATCATTTGCATATAACAGCATTTTCCTCCTGTCAGTTAAATTTCGCGTCTGTAGCACGTCATCTTCGTGGTGTAGCAATTTTAATGGCCAGTAGTGTATTTGCAGTCCACTGAAATCTTTCACTGCCTATATAACTTACTGTATGCCAGAACCCAGATGTGACATTTAAACTTCTACGGTACCTATTTATACCTGTTAGCACATCTGGCGATAAATATGAACAATGGGATACCGTGAATGTTATTTAACAAATGCAGTCCGTTCAACGCCAACGGCCTTGCAGCAGTGGAAACGACAGTTTCCGTCAGATCACCGAAGTTAGTGCTGTCGTGCGTGACTAGTAGTTGAATGGATGTCACTCCTGTCTGCCGAGTGCTGTTGGCAAGCGGGATGCACTCACCCTTTGTGAAACCAGTTGAGGAGCTACTTGATTGAGCTGTAGAGGCACCGGTCACGGAAGCTGACAACGGCCAGTGTACTGACCACATGCCCCTCCGTATCTGGATCCGTTGATTCTGAGGATGACACGGCGGCTGGTCGTTACCGTTAGGTCTTCAAGACCTGATCGGACGACGTTTGTTTGTTCTTTTAGTCTGTTCATCGTTGGAAGCAGCATTTGAAATTTGCAAGATGTAGTGGTTTATAGGGAGGATCCTCTTTAGATCTGTCGTACAGATTAAGATGTGGCAGCTTACCAGCAACCTCTATACTACCTTGATGTACAGGATGTGCAAAATCAAATAGGCCCTTAAGATAGACAACCAAACTTACATCTTCCGCATCCGGGGCGGATGGCGTACGTCGGATTGCCTACATGAACTTAGGCCTCTGGTGAGTATTGAACTTGCGTTTGCCCATAGCTCCCTGTCGCTTTAACTCTTCGTCAAGTTGTAGCTACACAAAACATTTCCATCGCACATGATTAACGATTATTTACTTAGTTCTAGTTATGTACCTTATCTCATTTACTCTATGTCTGAGGACACTAATATTCAGGTCAGATAAATATTGAAACGCTGAGTTAGAAGGCGCCCTCATAATCAGAATAGCTCTTTCTTCACACAAGCTATAAATTTCATAATTTTTCTTTCAGTTTTATTTCTGCAGTCGGTTACAGAAAATGTAGTGCTCCAGAAATGTTCCGTGTTGTCTGTATCTCTTCTGTGTGTATCTTGCAGGAACCTCTCAAGCCTTTGGAACATTATTTGCGGAATCCGTTGCATCTCACCGAGTGCACGCACCCCTCTTGTCAAAATGAACCGAATGTGGTACTCAGAAGCGGAGCTAATCTTCATGAAAACGTGTTACTGAATTTCTCTTTGAGAGAAACAGACTGACGGTTTTTCAGACGTGTCTGTAGAAATGGAGGGGCTATATAAATGTCAGAAGGCAATGCATCGCTTCAGTTACCAAGTACATAAAAATTTATCTCGCTTTAGATTGAGATGTAGGTACCATTGCACATCTTAATGTCAGTTTACGATTAATAAGAAATTTCTGAGTTCATTCATAATTTTTATCCTCAGTAGTGACGTGTCTAAGTAAACTAAGCCAAATTCGTCAGATAGTTGTCCGCGTTTTTTTGCAATATTTGTTTTTTTACGAATTACACGTCTATACAGGTTTTGAACATATAGTACCTAATTTATTGATTCAGCTGCATTTCATGTCGTTTTTTTGCACGACAACGGGATTGATGGCTCAAGAATAAGTGAAAAATGTAGAGCTAAATCTGTGGTCACTAACAATGTCGGTATCACACTAGGGTCAGGAAATAATACATCAGAGTGCTCTAGTTATGAAACAGTTCATTTTCTACTTCTCCAGCAATGTCAAACTTTTCATGCGATAGGCTCATGTGGGAACGCAAAGGAAAGCAATTTCTTCTCTGTTCCAAAGAGCAACCACGTCGTAGCTAAGCAGAAAACGAAGTACGAGGATCTTTGGTCAGCACGGTCAGACAGCCGTAGCTCGACATACCGTTCAGCAGCTCATGCGATAAAGGCGACACCGCAGCTGCGAGCGGCCACTTATGCCGTGAATCTCGACGCACTTCCCGGATTCGTCACGGTCGACGGTCCTGGGTTCGCTCCTCACTGCCAACCCGTCCTACACTGTCTGTTAATGGCAGTACTGAATCAAGAGCAGAGCCGCAGCAACACTAAGCTGTCTCTTAAGCCCGACCAACGTCACACCACAGTGCGCCTTTCTCGCGTCCTCGTTAAAACACCTGCAGTCTGGCGAAGCTTGTTTTTCCACTGGCCTTTATACAAACAGGCTATCCTCCCCTAAGGTCAGTTTCATAGACAACACGTCTGCGCACAAATCGCGGGGCGCTACGGTGGCTCCGTAATCACTCGTAGTTCCCAAACAATCCGATGAATCGCTGGCGACGAATCGGTACTGTGTGTCAGACCACACAAACCAATAACTAGAACTACTTTAATTTGTAATCGGCAAATACTGAATGAGAACATTTACAAAAATTGTATGAAAAATCAAAATGCATTAGTAGATCGATTTTGGAAATAAATATTCAGTTTTTGTAACACGGTTATTTTTTTCACACCAGCTTTGTTGGTGACAGTCTTTGCACAGAAGCTATCGGAATCTCCGTTTGATATCGCGGAGTAGTATGCTGTAGTTTTTAGCGAGGTGCTGAAAGAAACGATATAAGGTTGATGTAATAAAATTTACATTTGATGAAAAGTTAAACTTCTAGTTCTGAAATGACAAACCAGCTTATAATATTTCAGTTTAAAGCAAAATCTGTGGACCTGAGTCCTCTGGATGACAATCACTTTCGACAGTGAATATAAAACAATACCGAGAAAAAAGACCAGTGGAAATCAGTTGTAATATTTCTTCTCGAACAGCGTGTACGAAGTGAACATTTCATTCAATGTTATGTGAATAGAATGATAATTAACAAAAGACTTATTAGAGAACCAGTTTGGTCGTACTGGAACTTTGACTCGTTCCGACGTTTCATATTTTCAGTATTATTTGTTACATAGAACTTTCGAAAGATAAACAAATGAATCAAGATAACGTCACAAATGTCGGAATAGTTGAAGGATCTTTGACGGAAATGCGCTCTGCGTAAACAAGTTAGAAGCAGTTGCGTGTGATCAGTATGCAATCTGGTTCGTTGCTTGATGATGTAAACTCGTAACTCTTTATTGAACGAACAGAGTTGTAGATAAAAGTGATACAAATGTTAAAAGTGCCTCTGACAACGTTTAATTTGACATTTAATGACTCTCAAGAACTGTGATACTAGTTATAACAGTTGCGGTGCTCGATATTATAAATAGGGATCACGGCCGTAACATTGACTTGTCGATTTCTATTGGTTCACCCCCAACACTGATTACACCGAAATGCTGGACATAATTCTTTCCTTATTGATCACAAATGCCCAGTAAAATAAAGAGGTATCAGCTTTTCTTAAATCTGACGTGCATGGTACCATAACGGAAGAACGTGCACACTGCAGCAATCTTACAGTGCAGGGCCAAAATTAAACTACACACTTCCTCCAGGCCAGGCAAATTCAGAAAATCAGATGGTTCAAATGGCTCTAAGCACTGTGGGACTTAACATCTGAGGGCATCAGTCCCCTAGAACTTAGAACTACTTAAACCTAACTAACCTAAGGACATCACACACATCCTTGCCCGAGGCAGGATTCGAACCTGCGACCGTAGCAGCCGGGTGGTTCCGGTCTGAAGCGCCTAGAACCGCTCGGCCGGCTTCAGAAAATCGCTTGGTTGTTTTGCGTTAGGTGTGGTCCAGGGTGGGCGTTAGGCAGCTTATAAAAGCACCATTTATTCATGGGTGACACCCGAAAAACAGCAAAAACAGGTTTTTAACCGGTTTTCGCACCGCTGAATAACTAACCGTAGCATATGGTCCAAATTTGTACTCTATTTTCTTTAGATATTTGTCTAGAATCGCTGTTTTCCCGTTTCCGAAAATCTTGGTCCTTTATCAGCATAATCCCGAAAAATCACTATCTTTGGGTTGGTATGACCTCTTCTATAAATTCTATCCTTGGAAAAGCGTCTAAATTTAGGCAAATGCCGCTGACACTCATATGTATAAGGTCAAACCATTTACAAGAATGTAGCTCTCAATAAGCTCTTCTTAGCAAGGGGGTTAAGTGAAGCAAGGAGTACAAACAACCGCCAGTATACAATAAGATACTTACCAAACATATCCATGGGTTTCCGCTACTTCTCCGTGCCTGTGTATCCGCAGGGAATAACATGCAGGGTCGCGTTGCAAATCAAGCGCCGTGTTTCCCATCAACGCCAGTTTGGTAACACAGCAGTCCGTTCAAAGCAGGACGCTGTTCCGGTAGAATATTGCAGCTTTCCAAATCTACATACCCAGTACTCGCCACTGCCCGATTGGCTTTCTCAGTTAACAGTGAACAAGGACTGACCACGAACCGATTCTCAGGGGCGTTAAGCTATCGCGTCATACCGCACACGTACCCTCTCACGGGATACCGGGCAGGATTTTGCTTGGCAACCGGAAGAGAGGTTCCTTTGCAGTTTGGATTAAACAGTGAAAGCGTGCACGAATCAACGTGTATCAAATATAAAAATTTGTCGAAGTACATAAATAAATTGTCAAAACATTAATGCCCTGTAGAATTTGTTTTATATAAACACCACATCCTGCTGTAGCAGGGAAGCGAAGGGACCAGTTGCCCCAATCCTCTTTCGTATGCCAAAGTTTTTAGTGAGAAAGGCGGCATGAGGACTGAAGCAGATGGTTTCCCAATTTCTTTCAATATGGAGAACATTCGCCTTTTTAAAAATAAAAAATCCAATAGGGGAATTTTTCCGCTGGTCAAAGACATAGATCCATTTTGCAGTAATAATAGTAGTGATCCCAATGACCGAACATATTTCCACTGTTGAAAATAGCTATATTAGAACCCGCGACCTATGGCATCCAGTGGGGACAACGAGCCATCCTTAGAAGAGACGAGATAACAAGGCCTCTCTTCCATAAGTCAGCAAACCACCGAATGCCAACTCTAGCAAAATGGTGCAAATGGCTCTGAGCACTATGGGACTTAATTGCTGTGGTCATCAGTCCCCTAGAACTTAGAACTACTTAAACCTAACTAACCTAAGGACATCACACACATCCATGCCTGAGGCAGGACTCGAACCTGCGACCGTAGCGGTCACGCGGTTCCAGATTGTAGCGCCTAGAACCGCACGGCCATCCAGGCCGGCCCAACTCTAGTAGTTTATCCAACTTGGCCCATATACGATTTCACACAGTGAGCAACTTAAGGAATTAGCATACACATAGACAGTAATATACAGGTTGATTCAAAAAGAATACCGCAACTTTAGGAATTTAAAACTCTGCAACGACAAAAGGCAGAGATAAGCACTATCTGTCGGCGAATTAAGGGAGCTATAAAGTTTCATTTAGTTGTACATTTGTTCGCCATTTCAGCCAATGAAGTTTCTGGTCCCTTTTTCTTCGAAGGTGCTACTGTAACTGGACTACAGTATCTGGAGATATTAGAGAATTGGCTGTTCCCTCAGCTCGAACAAGAAGCACAACAATTCATATTTCAGCAGGATGGAGCGCCACCACATTGGCTCTTATCTGTCCGTAACTACCTGAACGTCAACTACCCGAGGCGATGGATCGGCCGCCCGTGACAGAGCACTTCATCACTGGCCTCCAAGAAGCCCTGATCTTAACCCTTGCGATTTTTTCTTATGGGGGTATGTTAAGGATATGGTGTTTCGGCCACCTCTACCAGCCACCATTGATGATTTGAAACGAGAAATAACAGCAGCTATCCAAACTGTTACGCCTGATATGCTACAGAGAGTGTGGAACGAGTTGGAGTATCGGGTTGATATTGCTCGTGTGTCTGGAGGGGGCCATATTGAACATCTCTGAACTTGTTTTTGAGTGAAAAAAAAAACCTTTTTAAATACTCTTTGTAATGATGTATAACAGAAGGTTATATTATGTTTCTTTCATTAAATACACATTTTAAAAGTTGTGGTATTCTTTTTCAATCACCCTGTATAGTGACAGGAAGATACTATCATCTTTAGGAGTCCTGGAATCTCTACAGAGTAACAGTTCACAGCAACCCTATTCATTAACTGAGATACTGTTACTATTAGAGCTCAAAAAAAATGGCTCTCAGCACTATGGGACTCAACTGCTGAGGTCATTAGTCACCTAGAACTTAGAACTACTTAAACCTAACTAACCTAAGGACATCACAAACATCCATGCCCGAGGCACGATTCGAACCTGCGACCGTAGCGGTCTTGCGGTTCCAGACTGCAGCGCCTTTAACCGCACGGCAACTTCGGCCGGCTTATTAGAGCTCGACAGGATACTAATTTAATTACTGTGACATTGTTAATGGAAGAATAACGATAAAAGCTCGTAAAATATCTAACTGAGATTTCTTTTACGTTAATTATTGTGGCATCGCTTATAGGAACACACAGTGTTGTACAAGGTTGTTAAGTAAAATGGAAATGGCGCGTGGCTAGGGCCTCCCGTTGGATAGACCGTTCGCTTGGTGCAAGTCTTTCCGAGTTGACACCATTTCGGCGACTTGCGTGTCGATGAGGATGAAATGATGATGATAAGGACAAGACAACACCCGGTCCCTCCGACCCAGCTGGGAATGGAACCCGGGCCGCTAGGCATGACATTCCGTCGCGCTGACCACTCAGGTACCAGGGGCGTATGGTTGTCAAGTTAACGCTTACACAATGGCAGCAAAGGGAAATATGCACCCAATAAGTGGTATGGTCAAGCATTTGCATTATAAAATACACTCTTTCGACACTACTGTCAATAGAAAATTGCTAGTTCATGCCCGAAAGCTTACTTCAAGGCATTAAATAGAAAAATAAACATTCATGAACAGTGTTGTGATTGAAGCAAAATATCTAAGTGGAGCGTTTGCATCAGTAAGAATCAAGCTGAAGTAAGCACTTATCTAAGATGTCTGACACAAAGTGTGAACGTATCAAACATTTACAGTCGCAAAACGTAGAATCCAGAAACTAGTCATTCGCGCATGTAGAACACTCTTCTCTGACTCACTCCAACTGACTGTTGCAAATTATTATTACATTTTTTAGGGGGGGGGGAGGGAGGAGTGAAGCGGAAGGGTGGAGGATGTTTGCCATTTCAGTATTATTCTGTAAGCTATATGTTCGATGGCAATGGACTTGGCAGATCAGTTGAACGGAAATGATTGTGTCTTGAAAAGAGGTTATAAGACGAATAACAACCAAAATAAAACAAGGATAATGGAATGTTGTCGAATTAAATTAGGTGATGCTGACAGAATTAGGTTAGTAAATGAGACACTATAAGTAGATGGTCAGTTGGGCAGCAAAACAGATGATGATGGCTGAAGTATAGGGGATAAAAAATGCAGACTGACAATAGTAAGAAAAGCGTTTCTGAATAATATCCCATTAGGACACAGCGATCAATTTCTACTTCTAGAACGCAGTTCACCGCTGAAGGATCCACAACCGCACTCACTCTTGCACTTCTTCGTCTGACTGAAACAGACGTCCACGCACATCCTTCTTCAGATCAAACGTGTGAAAACCACACAGTGAAGGATCTGGGCTGCACGGGTAACCTTAGTCCTAGTCCCAGTGTGGGGGCGGGTGTTATAGTGCAATAGGATGATTCCATCTTGCACGCTTTCAAATAATAAAAATGGTGAAGTGAGATGGTGGCCCTCAACTACGTACTCTCCGACTCAGAGTTGAAATATTGAAAGTTGTGGCTGGTTTCGTTGTCTGTTGTTGTTGTTGTTGTTGTGGTCTTCAGTCCTGAGACTGGTTTGATGCAGCTCTCCATGCTACTCTATCCTGTGCAAGCTTTTTCATCTCCCAGTACCTACTGCAACCTACATCCTTCTGAATCTGCTTGGTGTATTCATCTCTTGGTCTCCCTCTACGATTTTTACCCTCCACGCTGCCCTCCAATACTAAATTGGTGATCCATTGATGCCTCAGAACATGTCCTACCAACCGATCCCTTCTTCTGGTCAAGTTGTGCCACAAACTTCTCTTCTCCCCAATCCCATTCAATACTTCCTCATTAGTTATGTGATCTACCCATCTAATCTTCAGCATTCTTCTGTAGCACCACATTTCGAAAGCTTCTATTCTCTTCTTGTCCAAACTATTTATCGTCCATGTTTCACTTCCATACATGGCTACACTCCATACGAATACTTTCAGAAATGACTTCCTGACACTTAAATCAATACTGGATGTTGACAAATTTCTCTTCTTCAGAAACGCTTTCCTTGCCATTCCCAGCCTACATTTTATATCCTCTCTACTTCGACCATCATCAGTTATTTTGCTCCCCAAGTAGCAAAACTCCTTTACTACTTTAAGTGCCTCATTTCCTAATCTAATTCCATCACCCGACTTAATTAGACTACATTCCATTATCCTTGTTTTGCTTTTGTTGATGTTCATCTTATATCCTCCTTTCAAGACACTGTCCATTCCGTTCAACTGCTCTTCCAAGTCCTTTGCTGTCTCTGACAGAATTACAATGTCATCGGCGAACCTCAAAGTTTTTATTTCTTCTCCATGAATTTTAATACCTACTCCGAATTTTTCTTTTGTTTCCTATACTGCTTGCTCAATATACAGATTGAACAACATCAGGGAGAGGCTACAACCCTGTCTTACTCCCTTCCCAACCACTACTTCCCTTTCATGTCCCTCTACTCTTATAAGTGCCATCTGGTTTCTGTACAAATTGTAAATAGCCTTTCGCTCCCTGTATTTTACCCCTGCCACCTTTAGAATTTGAAAGAGAGTATTCCAGTCAACATTGTCATAAGCTTTCGCTAAGTCTACAAATGCTAGAAACGTAGGTTTGCCTTTCCTTAATCTTTCTTCTAAGATAAGTCGTAAGGTCAGTATTGCCTCACGTGTTCGTGTTTCGTTGTCTAGGGGCTGCGATATGTAGTTGTCGAATTATAAGCCAAATACTGCCGAGTCTAGAGTTTAAAATATGTATATACACATGAATCGAATGGTCGGAGGTTCCTATCACTCGGCAATTGCGCACTTTTAATGCAGCTTAGTAGTTTATAGATGAAAGATTGCAATTAAATAAAATCTGCAGGTACTATCTTAACGACTTTAAATGATGAGTACAATAGTAGAAGCACTTTTGAGAATCCGGTAAATATCTGCAAACACTTATTGGTGTCGATTGTCCAGCAATTAAATAAAATATAAGTTGAATAATAGGGAAACAATAGATTCCTACTGCACGTAATTAGCTATGAACAACAACATAGCTCGCGAGATATTCACTTCTAAACGCACACTACGTCTTCACTGTGGAAGCCACGGAAATCTCACAAGTGCACAAGTCGGCACTCCGAAGTATTTCTATCTACCACGACCACTCGCAAACCGCTCCACACTCTCCAAGTCTCTCTCGCTACCGTGCGTCGGTTCGCCGTCACGTCCAGCACCCCCGTGTCCTGTGCAACTCTCCCTCGCACCGCACTGTTCCGACCCCTCTGTGTCCTCTCCCGTACCCCCTCACTTCCATACAGACCCTCCACGTGTCCATTTTGGAACGATCGTCGTGATCGGCTAGAGTGCTCCCGCCCTGTCTTCAAGCCTACATAGACGTACAAACATATAGAAACACATTCGAAATACTGGATTCACAATCAAATAACTTGAAATTAAATAAATATTCCTGTGGCTGGACCATAAACACGCTCAAACACATATTATTAAATACCTAAACAAAGTAAATAAACATATATCAAAGGAATAGCAAGCAAAAGTAGGCCAGTACCCTAAAGTCTCTGTACTCTCTAAAACACAGCAAATATTTGACCAATATCTTCATCAATAGTACATATCGGATATAAAGAAAGACATAGATGAATAAATATATTTATAAGCATGGTGCTACCGTTTTTTCGTGTAACTGTGCAGTACTTATGGCCTGACACGATTAGTAGTAATCAGCCACTTTGAGCTCCAATAAATCATGTACTATTCACGTTACTTGCTTGTAATTCATACTAATTTAGGTTTACACTAATAGCTTTCTAAAGACATGTCGATCGACGAAATCGGATGAACCATTTGGATTTTGGAAATTCGTTTCTGGGTGTTACTTGTATAATTTACAGATACTAAACATTAAACTAAAAAAGATATTGAAAATCTGATAACACCAGCAGAATCGTCGTGCCAATAATGGTAATGTAAATGTTTCTTTTTGAAGTATGATGATTCATCTGGCTACTATTAATTTCTATACGAACTGTAAAATGTCTGCCATTAAAGTTTCACAAAGTCCGCCATCTTTGGCCCTCCCGGCATGTCTCCTTCATCGACACAGCGTCACCATGTATATCCTAGCCAAGCGGCTGGACCATGCACTGGGGCTGCCCCTCATGCTCAGCATATATTCGGTACCACATGGTTGCTGCCGGGCTGCAGGCCACCAAGGGGCCCCCGCATCGCCCTGCAAACTCCGAACTTAGAACGTTTCCAGGGCGTCACAACTCACCCGTTACCTCACAACCTAAAAGCATTCCTGAGTGTCTTGACTTTATGGCATGTCCCAGTTTTTGCAAGGAGTCTTGCTAGTGCTGCATATTGATTGTAGTTCCAGCGTCAGGAACTCGACGAGCCGACAGTCCCTGCTTCTCTTGCGTAACTGCACTACAAGATCCGGGACAGTAGAAGACGCTTACTAGTAGGGCTGTCATTCTGTTTTACTGAGACTTGTGCCTTATATTAATTGCTTGTATGGGCACTGTATGTAGAGAAGGACACTGACTGTTTGCATGTCGCCAATCGCTCGCGACACGTTCTTGTAAACCAAAGTTAAGTACTGTCAATTTACTTTATTGTAATAAAAATCATTAATGTGATTTGCTTGAATTGTTGTATCACTACTAGCCAATAAAACTGCTACACCACGAAGATGACGTGCTACAGACTCGAAATTTAACCGACAGGAAGAAGATACTGTGATATGCAAATGATTAGCTTTTCAGAGCATCTCACAAGGTTGGCGCCAGTGGCGACACCTACAACGTGCTGACATTAGGAAAGTTTCCAACCGATTTCTCATAAACAGCAGTTGACCGGCGTTGCCTGGTGAAATGTTTTTGTGATGCCTCGTGTAAGGAGGAGAAATGCGTACCATCACGTTTCCGACTTCGAAAAAGGTCGGATTGCAGCCTATCGCGATTGCGATTTATCGTATAGCGACATTGCTGCTCGCGTTGGTCGAGATCCAATGAGTGTTAGCAGAATATGGAATCGGTGGGTTCAGGAGGGTAATACGGAACGCCGTGCTGGATCCCAACGACCTCGTATCACTAGCAGTCGAGATGACAGGCATCTTATCCGCATGGCTGTAACGGATCGTGCAGCCACGTCTTGATCCCTGAGTAAACACATGGGGACATCTGCAAGACAACAACCATCTGCACGAACAGTTCGACAACGTTTGCAGCAGCACGGAGACCATGGCTGCGGTTACCCTTGACGCTGCATCACAGACAGGAGCGCCTTCGATGGTGTACTCCACGACGAACCTGGGTGCACGAATGGCAAAACGTCATTTTTTCGGCTAAATCCAGGCTCTGTTTACAGCATCATGATGGTCGCATCCGTGTTTGGTGACATCGCGGTGAACGCACATTGGAAGCGTGCATTCGTCATCGCCATACTGGCGTATCATCTGGCGTGATGGTATGGGGTGCCATTGGTTACACGTCTCGGTCACGTCTTGTTGGCACTCACAGCACTTTGAACAGTGGACGTTACATTTCAGATGTGTTACGACCCGTCACTCAACCCTTCATTCTATCCCTGCGAAACGCTACATTTCAGGAGGATAATACACGACCCAATGCTGCAGGTTCTGTACGGGCCTTTCTGGATACAGAAAATGTTCTAGGCGCTTCAGTTTGGAACCGCGCTACCGCTACGGTCGCAGGTTCGAATCCTACCTCGAGCATGGATGTGTGTGATGTCCTTAGGTTAGTCAGGTTTAAGTAGTTCTAAGTTCTAGGGAACTGATGACCTCAGATGTTAAGTCCCATAGTGCTCATGGTCATTTGAACCATTTTGATTTTGAACAGAAAATGTTCGACTGCTGCCCTGGCCAGCACCTTCTCCAGATCTGTCACCAATTGAAAACGTCTGGTCAATGGTGGCCGAGCAACTGGCTCGTCACAATACGCTAGCCACTACTCTTGATGAACTGTGGTTTTGTGAGAAGCTTCAAGGGCAGCTGTACCTGTACACGCCATCCAAGCTCTGTTTGACTCAATGCCCAGGTGTACCAAGGCCTTCATTACGGCCAGAGATGGTAGTTCTGGGTACTGATTTCTCAGGATCTATGCACCCAAATTGTGTGAAAATGTAATCACATGTCAGTTCTAGTATAATATATTTGTCCAATGAATATCCGCCTGTCATCTGTATTTCTTCTTGGTGTAGCAATTTTAATGGCCAGTAGTGTAGTTATCCGAGAAAGCAGTATTCTTTAGGCACCCTACAAGCGACGAGTGGGCAAAACCCCACGCCTGCAATTAAGAACAAGGTCATCATGACCTTACAAGAAATTTTGTGAACAGCTTTGGATTTCTTTGGTGGGAAAGAAGTGGAATGTTTCCTCTGCGGGCTTTGCCGTTTGTCGTCGGGCTGTCAGAATACTGTCAGACTAAATCGCCCTGTTGCACGACAACGCCCGCCCACATGCTGCCAATCAGATGAAGGGTACGCCTCAGCAATCCGTTTGGGAAGCACTGCGTCATCTTCAGTACATCCTAGATATTTCACCGCGAGATTTTTCTCGTCTCTAGTGACCTGAAGAAAGACATGTGTTGAAGTCGGCTTCAGTCAGACGAGGAAGCACAAGAGTAGGTGCGGCTGCGGATCCGTCAGCGGCCGACCGCATTCGATGAAATAGAAATTTATTATCTCATCCCCTAGAGGGACAAATGTCTTAACACGTGTGATGATTACTTCTGAATGGAACTATTCCATGGTTCCATTGTGATAGGTGATCGATTTTCATTTGTCTGCTCCTAACACCTAGTGTAAGAAGGAGAAACAACTACCACCACACGCGGAATTCGGCAGCTGAAGGATTGTGGCCTATTGAAACTGTTTCGAATTAAATACCTTTCGGCTGTCGATTATCAACCTTATTTTATTTGGCAAACAGTTTCAGAGTTTTACTACGCCATTTTCAGGCCCCTTACTGACGTGTAAGAAGTGCCCAGCCAGCCACACGTAACTGTAATGTTTACCGGTTGGGAAAAATTCCCAGTCCGGTTGTACCAAATGTGATGTGATTCTATGAAGCACCACACTGGTAATGAGAGTCAGTTTCTTTCGCTTCGAGGTCCAACAGCGTTTTGGACCCAACACAACAGCAGATGTTCGATAATATTGGGAATTTGAGAATATTTTCAGAGCGGGGTATGTTCAACGTCTGCTCAGCTCAATTTCTCACATGTAGGCACAGTGCTGGTAACGGGGTCATACCACGTTGTCCGTGCGAAAGTGGGTATTGTTCGACGTTAAGACGTTGCTCCACACACTGGGTAAATAGGTCTGCGAGAACTTTGCTAGGGTGTGTGGTGGAGGCACTCCCTCTTGCCGTTGTTTCAGAGCTTCACATGGCAAACGTATTCTGTCACAACATTAGCAGCGACGTCAAGAGGCAGCGACGGATCGATTTCCTGCTGGAAGGATTCATAGAGGTATTCCCTTATGCTGTCGTTGTATAACTGATGTTTTCCGGCACCTTTTTGAGGAGAGTCGACATGCAGTAGTTCGTTGAGTATAGTGGTGACTTTTAAATGTACCTTGAATACATTGTATGGCGAGAGGGTCCAAGATGTTGAAGCCAGGACATGATGTGTGATCGCATTGGGCATGGACAGTATTGCTGCTATGTGCTGCAGTCGCGTAGTATGTGTTGTATCACGAAGACTTTTGCAGGCGATCGAGTGACCAAATACATTGTCTACATAAGACGGCTTTGATATTTTGCATGTTAAGGCACCAGTTGATCCTTATCTCATCGTTTGCGCAGGCACTAAGGAACAGCTCCAGGTGTTTCCGAATGTATACTCGTGCCAAGTAAGGGTCTTGTCATTCGTGCAGTTGGCAGCCTATATGTAAAATGCCAAATTTCCATATGTTCAGGAGTGCACCGTTGTACTGTTGGTAGTTACCTAGAATCTATTCGGCGAGCTGTGTATCTCTGTCATCTAGAAGTATCAAGGTGACATCATGTGCGTCGGCTCGGATGACTGGTTTGACGAAATATAGATCGGAGGCCGATAGAGTGTAGTGGAGATGTCGTAGCCACTGTTTCTCAGAAACCTCTAACAAACTATCGGATAAAGGGCATACTTGTCGAAGTTCCCTTTGAAAAGAGATTAGCCTCGGGTGCGCTTCAGTTATCTTTTGTCTCAAGGGTGTGGTGCTGATACATCAGGTGGTGACGGTAGTGAAGGTGGAATGAAAACCGAGAGAAGGCACTGTGTACAATAGATAATCAAAATCTATTCGGCCATATGCTCTTTCTAGATATAAAAAGGCGTTAGCGGTTGATGTGTTCGCCTGCCAAGTCATGAATGTTAGATCACTGATCGTCGGTCAGTGGCGCTGCGTTAGTGCAACATCCCTGGACACATAAAGGAGGTTTCGCTCTGTTGTTAAGGGAGCATATTAGCAGTTTTAGGTCGGAACGTAATCGGCTGTAGGATGTTTATTGTCACGGCTTTCGCCCTTTTGGGAATGAGTACTGTGATACCCTGAGTGAAATCTGATGGTATGGTTGCATATTGAAGCACTACGTTAATCATCTCTGTGAAGGAATCGCCGAAGATGTGCCATAGCTCACGTAAAATCCAACCGGTGGTTCGTCTGCTCTCGGATACTTGCGCCGTGGTGCCTTTTTAAAAGTTGAGTGCGACTCCTCTGTTTTCAGTCTTGCGTTTAGGGTTCTATTTCGTTCGTCTGCGATCTTTGTAAATTGATGAGGTGCTCTTAGCCATGGCTTGATGTGATCCCATAGAGTAAAAAGCAGCATAGTGATCTGGAACGAAAGCTTTTATTTCAGCCTGGCTGCTGTATCAGGCACCCATTTCATCTCATTTAATGGTGTTAAAATGAGAGTGGTCACTCCGCGATTCTTGGATCACGTCATCATACTCCTGAGCACGAAGTGTGAAACCGCGGAAGGTTTGAAGTAGTGCACTTATGATCTTTGCTTTAATCCGTCTGATATCGGCTATACTTTGAACTTGCGAATTGAAAATATTCTTGCCGCATTGCCAGATCGGTCGTGCACTACAGCGTCGGTCCCAATAAGTTCCATAAAGTCGCACGTGAAAATGGGACTTTTGTGCGCGGCGTATCTGAGGTTCTGTTCATCGCAGAGATATGGGGTCTGCGTAGCCTAATCTCCATTGGTATACCTATTGGAAGAATGCGTATAACATAACTATCTTGAAGTACAGGATCAAAACGTAAACATTATACACTTCCTCCAACCCAGGGAAGATGAGCAAGTCGGTTGGTTGTTTTGCATTACATGTGGTCTAGGATGGACCTTAGACTGCTTGTAAAAGCATCATTTCTCCAATGGCGATTCCTGAGGACACTTCGAAAAACCGTGATTTTGGGTACCAAAAATTCCAATTGTGAGGATAGCCACTTCTGTAATATTTACTCATGATAGATCATCGAAATTTTTGTCATATGTTTCTAAGATAATATTCTTACGGAACTTCGAAAATTTTTTCGACCTCATTATCTTTCACCAATATCCAAAATTTGGAAATTATAGTATTTACGCAGAAAATCGAAAAAACTGTTCTGTTTTTGCTAAGTGGGCAGCACTTACCTAAATAGCTAACCATTTTAAACAGCTTTAATTTTAAATTTTCATCTAGAATCGGCATTTTTCGGTTTTGAAACATGTGTCCATTAACAAGATACACCCGAAAACCATGATTTTTTGGGGACCATAAATACCAGTCGTCGGAATGGTTGCTTCTATAACTCCTGTTCATGGAAAATGATCGAAAATTTCACCATGTGTTCTTAATATGCTGTTCTCCGGGATCCTTTAAACTTTTTTCGCTGCCATTATCCGTTACCGAGATCCAGTGGCTTGAAGATACCGTACTTACGCAAGTAAAATACGCACGTAATACGCTGTCTAAGGCGTGAATGTAGTTTTTACTGACGCATTGAACACACCTGGCTAGGGTTGTGGATTGATCACGACGGCTCTGAGGCCATCAAACTGGTTTTTAGTGCCATTGTTTTGCCACTAAATCTTTATGATACGCTTTCTCTGTATAATGGTAACTTCATGTCTACACAGGTATACCAAAAGTGGAACTGAAATTGCAAGAATGGTGTGCAAACGGTCTTAACATGCCTGAAAATAACTTAAAATAATCGTCAAAAGTGGTGTTAAAGTTCAAAGACTGGTACTTCAATAAAATATTTTTAATAACAATTTTACTCTTTCAAGAAACAAATCACTAGCCAGACGTTTTCGATGAACTCCAGTCGATGGGTGAGATATCCATATAAAATGTAAGCCAAACGATTTATTTTTATGTTAAGCGGCCGCGGGGGGCAGCCGCGCGGTCTAGGGCTCCTCGTCACGGTCCTTGCGGCTCCCCCAGTCTAAGATTCGAGTCCTCCCTCGGGCATGGATGTGTGTGTTGTCCGTAGTGTAACTTAGTTTAAGTTAGATTAAGTAGTATGTAGGTTTACAGACCGATAACCTCTGCAGTTTGGTCCCATAAAACCTTAGCACACATTTCCATTTTTTATGTTTAGCGTATTTCTGTTAATATTATGCGTACTTATTTGTTGTTTGTATGTGTCAAAGTATATAAATGTGTCGAAGTATATGAATAATCTGTCAAAACCTTCGTTTCATATAAGCACCACACTTGCCTGTAGCAGGGAAAAGAAGGGAACCAGCAGATAAATGCTCTATTGCAGCACACGATAAGCGAATATGTACCTCTCTGAAAGACTCTAACAGAAAAGTGGGGAACCAGCTGCCTCAATCCTCATTCTGCCTTCTACACTAAAAATTTTGGCAAGCGAACGTATTCACGATTTTTTGTGCTGAAAGAGAGTAGCAGAGGGACAGTGACAATAAAAGAAAGAGGAGGCAGTGCCAGTGGGAGAAAAAGAGAAAGGAGACAGTGATAGTGGGAGAGAGGAAGTGACAAGGAAAGAGAAAGGGAGATGGATGAAGACGATAGAGAGAGGAGACACTGGTGGTCAGCATCAGCAAAAGAGAAAGAGAGACGGAAGGAAGTAGAAGAGTGGGAGCAAAAGAGTGGAAATGGAAAACACCGTTGAGTGAAGACCACGCATAGGCTTTTGAGGGTTGAATACTCCAGGACTACAGAACTTAGGTATAGGGGAGAGTGTTTTCTGGACCGAAATTTTAAACACGTGGGTGTATAGGTGAAAATAAGTTGAACCCACCATAATTTTTGAGCTGTCGATGTACGGTGGAGACAGTGACAGAAGGAGATGTGTAAGTAAGAGAGGAGACAGTACCAGTGGGATATACTGTAAATTAATGGGAGAGAAAGAAGACAGTGGTAGAGCTATGTATGTAGACAGTGGCAGTGAGCGGGAGATGCAGAGTATGAAGGCTTAACTACAAGGAGAGACTGGATAAAACGATATTGAATGTTCTGTCTTAAAACAGTGAGAATATGTTCATATGCCAAAACAGTTTCATGAGGCAGCCAGAATGAGCTGGTTCCTCACTTTTCTGTCAGAGTGATTCAAAGAGAAATATACTCGCACTTTTGCGCTCCGACAGGAGCATTTTTTATTGATTCTAATAATCTTTAGTCGTCGTATTCCATCTGTCTCAGTTAACTGCGTATATCTTCATCTTAGTGTATCGGGTCCACAAAAGTATGCCTGAGCGAAATTTCGGTCGCACCACGAAGGTCGATCGTAAAGTTTGCTCAACTGGGATTCTCAACTTGTGCGCGCTAGAAGGCTGTAATTGAGGTGCTCTAAGTAATTGTAGCCTGGAGCCTTTTCGTCTTCAGATAACACACAACTGACATCTTCTCACTGAATTACCGGTACATGCAAATTTGTGAAAAACAGCGTTATACGGCCATGGTAGAAGTTACCGAGGTATCACAGATGTTTATCTACTGCAGGTCGTGTAACACAGCAGCGATGTCCCTCCTGGAAGAGAGTAGGGTCTATAAGGTACAAGGGATTCCATACTTGATCATAATGCGTCTACCGAGTACAGTATCGATTATTGAGTCAGAGACTGTCGTGACAGCTACTAGTGGCTTCTACAGAAGTTTGACATGTACGTCAGCAGCACACAAATAGTTTTGGAAACTTATGTTGGTATCAGACGCTATCTGACAGAGATTTAAGGTCCCTAATTTGTAGCTTTGCACGTGAAGATACAGTTAGTCTTCGGTATCTTCAGGCCATGAGACGTTGTGGCTTTAAGGTTCTAGATTGACTGACCTCCACAGGTTCTGTGTTCCTCTTCTTAGAGGCGCTACCACGGGCCAGATGTATCAAAGCGGAAGATACTGCGAGGTGATTTCCGCTATCTGTGTCTGTTAGAATTTCTCTTAATTCTGCATGGTACGCCTTTTGCGTTGGCTGTCTGTGGAATCATCGTCGTGCTGCGAGCGATTTATCCGAGTTTTCTCCAACGTTTCGAGATCATCTATTCCTTTCGGAAGTACCAAAGAGTGAGTCAGGACCTTTTTTAGTGTAGATGGTCACGTTAGTGAGGGAGTCCGGCTTGGCCTACTGGTTGTCTTCGAATCGCGTGCCGCAAGATCAAGTTCGAAGTCATCTGTGTACAGGAGGAATGTCTATCTGCACACACTCTCTTCTCCTGCAGGGTGCAGGAATCTGAAGAAGTGGCAATGGTCATACAGGAAGTGGAGGACGAAGCGGCTGTCGTGGCGAAAGGAGAATGGGTAAGCGCGCCTATGGATCTGGCGGTGGATTCGAGCCCTGATGTCGTGGGTGAATTCCACTGCCGTGAGTCAACCGCCTCAGATGACAGATGGGAGGCGTTAATCAAGCTGGCTGCGTAGAAGGAGTCTGGCTGTGATGTTCGATTTCGTATATTCTCGTGAGAAGTGATTGGCTCTCTGGCTGCAGCGATATCGGTACTGGGCGCGTAGGTGGTCTAAAAGAGCGCACTTTACACAAAAAAAAGGTTCAAATGGCTCTGAGCACTATGGGACTTAACATCTGAGGTATCAGTCCCCTAGAACTTAGAACTACTTAAACCTAACTAACCTAAGGACATGACACACTTTCATGCCAGAGGCAGGATTCGAACCTGCGACCGTAGCAGTCGGGCGGTTCCGGACTGAAGCGCCTAGAACCGCTCGGCCACTGCGGCCTCAGTTCACATACTATAATATACATTACATTACTTGTTTGTGGACTATTTCTCTGCTACATTTGCAGAACAGTTCTCAACCGTGCTAGCGCTTATTTACAGCCTCACTGGGTGTCTTTAAGGGCAAAGAGTACACCTTTATGCTGCGCAGTCACATAAAGACTTAAGTCACCGATACTTTGTAAATATCTACCATAGAAGTAGGGATATCAGTGTGCGGTGGAAAAGGGTGTCTGTCTGCATGCTGTAGATGGTGTTACTCGCAGTCTGTGGCAAGAAGGTGGCTGGCGTTGTTTACACCGGCATGGCCCAGAAGCATCACACGCCCACCTCCAACGGTGGCCTGCTTTTAGCAGGAGTGCACCACTAAACCCCTCATGAGTTATGCTGATGCTCTGTGAATCTCCACCACTCCTAAATTCTACAAATGACTTGAAGTCCTCCTGCTCCCCTCCCTTCTGCATTTGTCTACCTTTCGCAGCTGGCACCCTATACCGACTCAGTCATTTACCACACCTTCTTCTCTTCTTGGGGCAGCTATCGCCCCAATTCATTAACGACAAAACCTATTCTCAGCAGCCTGTATTCTACCAACACCAATCTAGGCATTCTGCTGTGTCTCTTTATCAATATACCATGCACTGCCGTGCCTTATTCATCATCTGCCACGTAACTTCCAACCGACTCCTATTAAGTGTCCCTTGATACATCCTTCCTTCCAGCTCTAATCAAAAACGATCCACCTCACCTCTTCATGTTTTCACCCTCCTGCATCTCACCACTCAGTAACTCTGAACTGTTTCCGGTAGTTCCACCGGCGCCATTGTAACATTCTTCATTCCCCCTCCGCCATATAAATGACCATTTTCTTGAATCACCAGCATCGCCGTCATATAACAGCGCATCAATATTGTAACTTCCACGTAAGCTCATCTAAACCCTTGGATATCGTAAAATTTTTACATATATAGGCCCTACGATTTCAGATGGTTCAACTGGCTCTAAGCACTATGGAACTTAACATCTGAGGACATCAGTCCCCTAGAAATTAGAACTACTTAAACCTAACTAACCTAAGGACATCACACACATTCTTGCCCGAGGCAGGATTCGAACCTGCGACCGTTATAGTCGCGCGGTTCTGGAATGAAGCGCCTAGAACGCTGATGACTCCGGGGCTCTGAGTGTTGCTCGGTCTTCACATTATGACGTCACTCTAGGTCGACCGCTTCCTTCCTGAGCTGTGTTAAGCCATAGGTGACCCATTCCGACCAACATCTTCGAACATTGCTCGCATTCAAATGTTGAGTGATTCACCATTTACTCCAACTAGCGTCTTTGAGTCCAACAACATGTCTTCTCCCCACGTTGTTCACGCACCTGTCTGTGAGGCATAGTTACTGTCCATCTGAGTACACGGAATGAAATTCGCAAAGACTTCATGACCTGGCATCGACACATCCCCTCTTCACTATCCTTGCTAGCTGTACTGCCACACACTCATCCATCGGCTGTCATAGGTTACATTTTTCATTTAATTTACATAGATACCTGTATCAGTATCAATTTGTGACCAATTTGCATAATTTCTTCGTGATTGGTCGTTATGTTTCTGTCTTAGAGTGATCAACCCCTTATTAATTAATAGACTTCTTTGTTCCGAGTGTGTCTGTGCGTTTAGTTAAAGTAAATGAATAATTAACGGTCGCCAGATTAAAGTTACTTGATGACTTCTCCAAAATACTAGCTGCTCATATTAACCGAAACAGTATTCACAGAAATGCTTTGGACCGAAGATCACCGGTTCGATCCTACTTACAAGGCTACAGAAAACAGTGAATGTGGATCAATTCTAGAGGTGGAGGATCAGGTACATTACGATCACAGAAATCTTTGTAAAAACTGCATTTATTCTTATTGACTTCTAATGAACAAGCTGCACTGTTCTGTTACAATAATGTGACCAATTATCAAAAGCCTGCATAATTACATTTTGTAGCGTAGTTCACTGCGAAACGTGGAGGAAGAGTCATTCAGGTTATGAAAGCTACTGGCAAGAATGAGGAGTCATGCTGACTCCAGTGCCACATGGGCAGCAGCACAAGGTTTCTTAGCTGAGGATCATGGCGCGAACAGACCGGAGGTGGTGTTCCCAAAGATTCTCTATTTGGTTTGTATCCGAGCAGTTAGGTGACCAGGAGATACGGCCAACTCGTCCTCGTGGTGCTCCAACTATGCACGTACACTGCAATCTGTGTGACACCTGCATTGTCCTTCTGGTGGATGCCGTCATGCTGAGGAGAAACAAACTGCTTGGGGGGTGGACATGGTCTCCGAAGATAGATAGCTACTTGTGTTGATCCACTCTTCGTTCCAGAATGACGATATCACCCAGGGAATGCCACGAAAACATTCCATCTACATCTACATCTACATCCATACTCAGCAAGCCACCTGACGGCGTGTGGGAGAGGGTACCTTGAGTACCTCTATCGGTTCTCCCTTCTATTCCAGTCTCGTATTGTTCGTGGAAAGAAAAATTGTCGGTATGCCTCTGTGTGGGCTCTAATCTCTCTGATTCTATCCTCATGGGTTTTTTTTCCGAGATATACGTAGGAGGGAGCAATATACTGCTTGACTCCTCGGTGAAGGTATGTTCTCGAAACTTCAACAAAAGCCCGTACCGAGCTACTGAGCGTCTCTCCTGCAGAGTCTTCCACTGGAGTTTATCTATCATCTCCGTAACGCTTTCGCGATTACTAAATGATCCTGTAACGAAGCGCGCTGCTCTCCGTTGGATCTTCTCTATCTCTTCTATCAACCCTACCTGGTACGGATCCCACACAGGTGAGCAATATTCAAGCAGTGGATGAACAAGTGTACTGTAACCTACTTCCTTTGTTTTCGGATGGAATTTCCTTAGTATTCTTCTAATGAATGTCAGTCTGGCATCTGCTTTACCGAAGATCAACTTTATATGATCATTCCATTTTAAATCACTCCTAATGCCTACTCCGAGGTAATTTATGGAATTAACTGCTTCCAGATGCTGACCTCCTATATTGTAGCTAAATGATAAAGGCTCTTCCTTTCTATGTGTTCCTTAGAATATAACTCTTCCACCTCAGGCCTGTGCCTTTCATACGATTATTAGCAGTGTGCTTGCTTCCAGACGTTTCACGCTGTACACGCCAACGGCCGTCTGTGCAATGGAACTTAAAAATTGAGCCATCTGAAAAGGACACCTCGACGGACGTCTAGTTGCGGTATTGGCGGGCAAATTTCAGTCTTCGTCGGCAATGAGCTGAAGTCAACATGAGTGCATGGAACACACTCCTCCTCCAGACGGCGATATGTAGCAACGGTCTACATCTACATGATTACTCTGCAATTCACATTTAAGTGCTTGGCAGAGGGTTCATCGAACCACAATCATACTATCTCTCTACCATTCCACTCCCGCACAGCGCGCGGGAAAAACGAACACCTAAACCTTTCTGTTCGAGCTCTGATTTCTCTTATTTTATTTTGATGATCATTCCTACGTATGTAGGTTGGGCTCGACAAAAAATTTTCGCATTCGGAAGAGGAAGTTTGAAATTTCGTAAATAGACGAAAAACGTCTTTGCTTTAATGACTTCAAATGATGGTTCAAATGGCTCTGAGCACTATGCGACTCAACTGCTGAGGTCATCAGTCGCCTAGAACTTAGAACTAATTAAACCTAACTAACCTAAGGACAGCACACAACACCCAGCCATCACGAGGCAGAGAAAATCCCTGACCCCGCCGGGAATCGAACCCGGGAACCCGGGCGTGGGAAGCGAGAACGCTACCGCACGACCACGAGATGCGGGCTTAATGACTTCCATCCCAACTCGCGTATCATATCTGCCACACTCTCTCCCCTATTACGTGATAATACAAAACGAGCTGCCCTTTTTTGCACCCTTTCGATGTCCTCCGTCAGTCCCACCTGGTAAGATTCCCACACCGCGCAGCAATATTCTAACAGAGGACGAACGGGTATAGTGTAAGCTGTCACTTTAGTGGACTTGTTGCATCTTCTAAGTATCCTGCCAATGAAACGCAACCTTTGGCTCGCCTACCCCACAATATTATCTATGTGGTCTTTCCAACTGAAGTTGTTCGTAATTTTAACACCCAGGTACTTAGTTGAATTGACAGCCTTGAGAATTGTACTATTTATCGAGGAATCGAATTCCAACGAATTTCTTTTGGAACTCATGTGGTTCACCTCACACTTTTCGTTATTTAGCGTCAACTGCCACCTGCCACACCATACAGCAATCTTTTCTAAATCACTTTGAAACTGATACTGGTCCTTGTATGACCTTACTAGACGGTAAATTACAGCATCATCTGCGAACAACCTAAGAGAACTGCTCAGATTGTCACCCAGGTCATTTATATAGATCAGTAACAGCAGAGGTCCCAGGACGCTTCCCTGGGGAACACCTGATATCACTTCGGTATTACTCGATGATTTGCCGTCTATTACTACGAACTGCGGCCTTCCTGGCAGGAAATCACGAATCCAGTCGCACAACTGAGACGATACCCCATAGGCCCGCAGCTTGATTAGAAGTCGCTTGTGAGGAACGGTGTCAAAAGCTTTCCGGAAATCTAGAAATATGGAATCAACTTGAGATCCCCTGTCGATAGCGGCCATTACTTCGTGCGAATAAAGAGCTAGCTGCGTTGCACAAGAACGATGTTTTCTGAAGCTATGCTGATTTCGTATCAATAGGTCGTTCCCTTCGACGTGATTCATAATGTTTGAATACACTATATGCTCCAAAACCCTACTGCAAACCGACGTCAATGACATAGGTCTGTAGTTCGATGGATTAGTCCTGCTACCCTTCTTAAACACTTGTGCCACCTGCGCAATTTTCCAATCTGTAGGTACAGATCTATCGGTGAGCGAGAGGTTGTATATGATCGCTAAGTAGGGAGCTATTGTATCAGCGTAATCTGAAAGGAACCTAATCGGTATACAATCTGGACCTGAAGACTTGCCCGTATCAAGCGATTTGAGTTGCTTCGCAAACCCCTAAGGTATCTACTTCTAAGAAACTCATGCTAGCAGCTGTTCGTGTTTAAAATTCTGGAATATTCCATTCGTCTTCCCTGGCGAAGGAATTTCGGAAAACTGCGTTCAGTAACTCCGCTTTAGCGGCACAGTCGTCGGTAACAGTGCAATCGGCACTGCGCAGTGAAGGTATTGACTGCGTCTTGCCGCTTGTGTACTTTACATACGACCAGAATTTCTTCGGATTTTCTACCAAATTTCGAGACAATGTTTCGTTGTGGAACCTATTAAAGGCATCTCGCATTGAAGTCCGTGCCAAATTCTGCGCGTCTTTAAATTTTAGCCAATCTTCGGGATTTCGCGTTCTTCTGAACTTCGCATGCTTTTTCCGTTGCCTCTGCAACAGCGTTCGCACCTTTGATGATTTAGCCGAACGATCGTTGAGGAGACTCTTTTTTAGCCCCTTCGTTCATATGGATGGTCTGTTGATCAACAACGACATTTCTATTTGTCCATACAAATCTCTGAAGACGTGGTTCGACCTTATCATCTACGAAAGGTGGTGCACCACGGTTGCCTTGGAACCAATCTGGATGGTGCCATTTTGCCATGAACTTTATACTTTAACCATGCCATCGTGCGAGAAGTTTACAAACTTCGCCGTTTCGGAAATGCTTATACCATTGGCCCAAAAGCCAATGTTCACGTCCGCTTGGACGTCAGATTAAATCGTTCCGTTTCCACATTATGACACCTACATCACTGATTTTCACGAACCCCCCCCCCCTCCAACATGCTTATACGCTCTTCACTGCTAGTGCTACCACCTACCGTTTGAGTGGCTCGCCGAGCGGTCTAGGGCGCTGCAGTCTTGGACAGTGCCGCTGGTCCCAGCGGAGGTTCGAGTCCTCCCTCGGGCATGGGTGTGTGTGTTCGTCCTTAGGATAATTTAGGTTAAGTAGTGTGTAAGCTTAGGGACTGACGACGTTAGCAGTTAAGTCCCATAAGATTTCGCACACATTTGAACATTTTTTGTCTGAGTGGTTCCAGCACTTTGACGTCGAACACAGGCAGTGGTCACATTAATGTGATGGACTGCGTAGATTACTTCTTTCCGACTATGTGGTTAGTTGAAGAAATTGAGTGTGGTGGACAGATTAGCGTTATTTGATGATTTCTCCCGAAATGTAACTGATCACTGTAATCGATATAGTATCTACATAAATACTCTGGGCCAAAGATCATTGGTTCGATACTACCTGCAGAACTACATAAATGAAAATTTGTGACTGCAGCTCGATTCCAGAGCTGCTTGATCTGGGGGATAGCAAGATACAATTTAGAAATTTGCGCTGGTCATGGAAATCGATGTATGACCACAAGGACCTTCGTAAATATTGCATTTAGGCTTAGTCACTGCTAATGCACAAGCTATGACGAAATAAACATACAGAACGGACAAAACAGAGCAACAATCGCTCCAGTCTTTTGCTACCCACAGAGGCTTTACCTGCGTACTGCAACATGGTTTGCTTAAGCGACAGTGTCCTCTACGTCGCACAGACCTGGCATCCGAAGCAGAGGCTAATTCATAACGGAGAGAGCCGCACGATATGTCACTCTTCTGTCTAAAAGCTTCCATTCACAGTCCGAATGGCCTACGACCTCGTCTGTCGACAAACTAGCCGACCCGTCCGACTGTGTGTGAACACCACCGACTGCTTTTCGGATCATATCTGCCTGCACTGACGGAGTATGGGCCGGTAAGAAGCGGTAGGGGCTAACAGGCAGAGGTCTTCTGGTCGACTCGATGGACCTGAATACTGGACCCGACTGTGAGCCGATTGTCAACGCGTGGGAGAACGAGTCGTTGCAGACCCTCTCTGTGGACAAGTCGTCAGACTGGTCCACCGGTGTATGGCTGTCAACACTGTCGTCTAGAGGCAACCTGTCGCCTGCCACTAAACGGTTGTACTTTCTTTGGTGGCTGGCTTGAGAGTACCTTCTACAACCCTATCTCCCGAGTGGCCAACTCAGTCAGTGCTGCATTAACACTCCTTTCTTGAGAGTCAGGAAAGAATTTGTCTGTGTTAAGTTCCCTGACAAGGTCTATTATGCATGAGTCCTGAGACTGACATCATCTTCGTCTTCACCATCGAGTCTTCTCCAAGAAGCGGTCATTTTGCAAAATTGTCTCAGCACAGAATCATGGTCCATGTACCCCATGGTTCACTTCTTAACCGGCCATAGACTGTAACCCATTCACTTACTGCATGTAAACCTCCTTCAGGAGGCTGACTGTGCTGTTGAGAGAGAGGGAGCATAGAGCATGTACTAGGCTGGAAGAAAATATGGAACAAATTAAAACACAACACGTTACCATCCCTAATACGGCGAAGGAAACCTACTGGGACTCAAAACAGCCTGCAGTCGTCTCTAAATGTATCACTACAGATCCTGTATGGTTTTAAAGCGAATCTTATACCATTCTTCCTGCAAAATAGTGGCAAGGTAACGACGATGGAGGCGGAGAGTGATTTCACGCCCCTCTCCAATCAAGACCGCAAAGGCCCAATAATGATGACTGAGGTGGCCAGGGGAGATGCAATAGGGCATCCTCATGCTCAGAAACCATCTCCCTCCTGGACATGCCGCGCGGGATTAGCCGAGCGGTCTGAGGAGCTGCAGTCATGGACTGTGCGGCTGGTCCCGGCGGAGGTTCGAGTCCTCCCTCGGGCATGGGTGTGTATGTTTATCCTTAGGATAATTTAGGTTTAGTAGTGTGTAAGGTCAGGGACTGATGACCTTAGCAGTTAATTCCCATAAGATTTCACACACATTTTGACCTCCTGGACATTGTGAGCTATATGAACAAGGGCGCTCTCGTCTTGGAACACAGCAGCGCCACTGAGGTACTAACACTGGATCAACGGGTTTACCTGATCAACCAAAATGCTCACATAATACCTGGCAATAATGCAGGAAAACGATGAGACCTTCGGAATACTCCGATATGGCTGCCAAAACTGTCACCAAACCCTCGCCACATTTCACACTTAAAAAGCAAACCCGGCCAGATGTGAGAAACAGTGTTAAACAAGACTCATCCGACCAAATGACTTTCTTCCGTTGCTCATACTGCACATTTTGTGGCTTCGGCACCTCGTTTTCCCGTTACAGGCACTTGCGTCACTGATGGCTGGTTTTGCAGTTTCAGCTCGCCACGCAATTCCCAGTTTATGTAGCTCCATTCGTGTTGTTTTGTTGGTGACAGTGCTCGCGAGTGCCACTTCAGCCCTACAGCAACTTTCGCAGCTGTCGTCTTTTTATTTTTTCGTCAGTATCCTCTTCAATGACCTTCTGTCATGATCACTCAAGACAAACGTTCGTCCGCCTTGTGACTTAGCAAGTAATGTTTTTGTTTGCGGCTTAAATCTTCAGTACAGTGCCTCTTGAAACATCAAACACTTCGGCCTCCTTTGTTACCGGAGCACAAACAAATTCCTCGCGTTCGAATTCACATAGTTCTGACGTAATGCACTCATAACTATGAAGAACACTGTTCACATAACGACTGACACTTGCGTTTTGAGGGCATTGGAGAAGTGCTTTTAGTAGCCAAATACAACAGAAAAATCTGCAGAACCGGCCATCATCTGCATTTAAGTTCAAGCGTGCACTTCTCGCGGCGTTTTAGGGCTTTCAGCCAACCCCTGTACTTCTATATTGTAACCGTTGGTCGCTGGAAAGACGACCAGTACATTCACACTCCGACATAACACAATCACTAAGAGCTCAGATCTTGTAGACAGATCTGAACGACAGAGTGCTACATAAAGAGTATTTGTAGCGATGAGAGTACACGCAGAAACGAGCACAGGTCGTGAATGACTCCACAGGCAATACTGACAAGGCAGACGACAGTAGTGACGTTAGCATATCAGACGATAGTGTCATAGACAGACAAATGTAGGATAAGGACTAATACATAGTCACAAAAGTCCGCAGCTCGTGGTCGTGCGGTAGCGTTCTCGCTTCCCATGCCCGGGTTCCCGGGTTCGATTCCCGGCGGGGTCAGGGATTTTCTCTTCCTCGTGATGACTGGGTGTTGTGTGATGTCCTTAGGTTGGTTAGGTTTAAGTAGTTATAAGTTCTAGCGGACTGATGACCATAGATGTTAAGTCCCATAGTGCTCAGAGCCATTTGAACCATAGTCACAAAAATATATAGTCACAAAAGCAAGTGTTCATTAGACGCAATATTAGATTTAACAGAAATGTGGAAACAGGGAATAGCACATGCTGCCGTTTGGAGTAACCCAACCTTTCTGTAGGATCACACCATCTGAGGGCGAGAGAGTCAACGCAGAGGTCCTTGCCCTGAGATGGCGAGATATAATACATTGGGTGGTGGCTGCTCGGGATCGACGGGCTCGATGTCTTTCTGGGAACAACATTGATGGTGACATTCTAAAACTCTAAACTCTTTCGTGTTTTCCTATCTTATTTATGCACAAGTAGTTAATTTTAAACATTTCCGTGTCTTATTCAGTTTGAAGTTTCCAAGTACACTCTAAGACAAAAAGCGCACCTTGAAGGAAATATCCGAATACGACAGAAATCGGTAGATGTGGTGTAAATGAATAGACAAAAATGTGATTACATTAGCAGAAAGACGGGATGATTTATTCAAGAGAAAGAGCCTTGCGAATTGAGCAAGTCAGTAACACGTTGGTCCACCTCTAGCCTTTATGCTAGCTTGGCATTCATTGGTAGAGTTGTTGGATGTGCTTCTGAGGGATATAGTGCCAGATTGTGTCCAACTGGCGCGTTAAAGCGTCAAACCCCAAAAAACCGTGAGTTAGTTAGGAGGGGAGGGGAGGGGGAGGGGGTTAGCGCTGCCCGTAATGCTCCAAATGTTCTCAATTGGAGAGAGAGACGACGACCTTGCCGGTCCAGGTGTAAGGTGTCAGGCAAATCCAACACCTTCCATGAAAACCCTGACATGATAAGCAAATCCAGTAGTATGTCACATAGCTCCGAGTAAATCGTGACATTAAATTAACCAAAGTAATACGAGTAACGAGTGAGCAAATGGAATACCACAGACTAACACAAGAATGCCTAAATGCATGTCATACCTTCCCACTGTGAGACAGACGCAGTTCTGAGGGGAGAAACGAGAACAGAAGCCGAGAGCAGAACCGTGTTAAGCGAGAAGGCCCTACGATAAGGGACGGACAGCCACGTCGCCAGCTAGCCGCTACGACCACACCACCCAAAAGTTTTTAGCGTGAGACTTTTTCGCGTCTCTGTTACGTCAAGACCACCCCCCAGACCATGTTACAAGCTAGAGCCCTCCAGAAGAACAGTATAGATCTTACGATAACACAAAAAGGGCTACACCACCCGCAAGTTTTAGCGTGAGACTTTTTCGCGTCTCTGTTACGTTAGTACCATCCCCCAGCCCATGTTAAAAGATGGAGCCCTCCAGAAGAACAGTATAGATCTTACGATAACGCTAAAAGGACCACACCAGCTGCAAGTTTTAGCGTGAGACTTTTTCGCTTCTCTGTTATGTAGCAAACTTTAAAAACATTGCCCCACAACGAAAAGCATAACGTTTCTCATTGGATGGACAGAATTTTTGTAGGCAGAGCTTAAGGTTAACATTGAGACCCTGATTGGTCAGATGAAAACACAGCCAGATAGTTTTTTTTTAAACCAACTTCGGTAAATTGTAGTAAGGAGAAGTTAGGGGGCAACTGCTTCCGAGAGGGCGAGCTGGACGGAGCTGCGCCGGCCGCCGCCCCCTGACGAACACCGACAAGGTAATGAACGCACGCGATACCGCATTTTTGAGCGCATAAAGCTTCACTCAGAACTGCAGACGTCTTATCTGTTACACCCCCTTTTTGCGTAAGACTAGTGTCGATCGTCAATTAAAGCTCATGGTGTTCACATTTGCCACTTGAAGTAAAAATCTGAAACGCGATGATTTTTCTGTTATATAATTATTGAGAAGCCACATGAGCCACTGTAATTTACGACAAGTTAGATAAGTAATTAAAGATAATTGAGGGTCACTGTAGACCATTTTGATAGTTTTTTCTTTTGTGAAACTTAATTTAAACCTAGATTATAGATGTGATATGGCACAGGTCATCCTTCGATCCATTGTAGAACTTGGAAACCCATTCAGGGAATATTCGTTCACATTTTTGATGAATGCAGTTGGTTTTTACCATCCTGTATTAAAACATTTCCTTTTATCAATTGTGCAATTTATAAACAATGTTTTGTGAGTAGAATAAAATTTCCAATGGTAAACTTAACTGCTTTTTCGACGTTATTTTACCACTTAACTAAAAATAGGAAAGCCTTGAACCCCTTCCACTAAATTTAGTTAGTATTAAGATTCCTTTACAGGGAGTGCAGTGGAGTTGACGCTGAAATCATTAAGTATTTGGTTATATCATCGCTAGTCTCACTGAACTCTTCTGAATTCTACATGTCATGTGTTGTCTGACGTCTCCTTACCAGCAACAGGTCCCAGTTTCAAACTAGTCAATTCCTTAAAAACACCCTCAGAGCGTTGGGCGACAGTGGTAGGGAGACACGATATAGAACAAACAGACACCACGCAGAATGTTTAGACAGGTAGGTCTGTCAAGCACCAAGACGAGCAGTAGAAACTCCCACCTCGTGCGGGTGTGCATTATCTTGCTGAAATGTAAGTCTAGGATGGTTTGCGATGAAGTTTAATAAAAGAAGGCGAGAATCTCGTCGACGAATCACTGTGATGTAATGGTGCAGCGAATGACAAGCAAAGGAGTGCCGCTATGAAAGCAAATGGCGTCCGAGATGAATGGTATTGGTTTTCGGGCCGTATGCCGGGAGACAATCAGATTGTTATGCCACTACTGTCCAGGATGTCATCAGACCTTTGCTAATCATCGGGGCTCAGTTGAAAGCATAACTCACCACTAAAGACAATTCTACTCCAGTCAATAAGATTCCAAACCGAAAAAGTGTCTGGAGACGCCTCGGATAGCGGTCCAGTACCAAACTGACTGTCGCCCCCCATACGGCCCGACAATCAACAATAGTTTGGGGCGCTATTTCATTTCGTATCAGGACCCCTTTGGTTGTCATCTACGGCACACTTACAGCGGTACGTCGACGACATTCTACGCCCATTTTTGTTGCCCTCCACGGCAAGACATCCTTAACTTACATTTCAGCAAGATAATGTCCGATCGCACACGGCGAGACTTTCTCCTGCTTGTTTCCGTGTTTGGCAAACCTTCCCTTGTTCAGCGAGGTCACAGGACCTCTCCCCAATTCAGAATATTTGGAGCATTACGGCAGGATCCTCCAGCTATTTCGGGATTTTGACGATCTTACGCGCCAGTTGGACAAAAGTTGGCACGATATCCCTCAGGAGGACATCCAACAACTCTGTCAATCAGTGTCATGCCGAATAACTGCTTGTACAAGGGCCAGAGGGGGACCAACGCGATAGAGATTTGTTCAACTCGTGAAGCTTTTGCTGTTGTGTAAATCACCCAATTTTCCTGAAATTGTAATAATTTGTTTGCCTCTACGTGTTCAGCACATCTACCGATTTCTGTCCCATTCGGATAATTCCTTCGCCGTACGGCTTTTCTTTTTTTATTTTAGAGTGTATTTAAAGCTGCTACTTTGTTAAACTTTTATTAAAATGATAAAAAAGTCAAGTGAGCTTCAGATTACGTGTATCTAAAATTCAATACTGTGAAAACATGACCTGTCTTGGTTAGTTGGTGGCAGTTCATTTGTAAATGGCAACAAACATAACAGAAATATAAAATAAATGCCATGCTATTCACGTATTATATTTCGTTCTCACGTTCTTGATTGGTGTGAAACAACATATGCTTTAATAGGCTATCGAAAGGTTTCCGTTAGAAGGTCGCACAGTCCAGAATTGATATGCCAATCAGGCTGAATCACCATGGGCACTGAGGTACTTGTTTGGTAAAACACCGTGTCCTCCTGCGTCGAAATAGTCAGTAAGTCCATGCTACACATCCTTGTCCAACAGAAATCGTCGACTCTTCAAGGCCGCTTTTAATGGACCGAAAGAGTGATAATTGCGTAGGGAGAGATGAGGAGTGTAGGATAGCTGCCTGAATGTCTCCCACTTCAGTTTGCGTAACTTTTGCGTTACGATATTCGCTATACGGGGACGTGCGTTAACGTGAAACAGCACCACACCTTGTTCCACAATTTCACAACGGAGGTTTCTGACAGTCATGCTGTCTCATACACATTCTTCATTTTCCTATGATGATCTTTGGTTTGTGGGGCGCTTAACTGGGCATCATCAGCGACCATGCAAATTCCCGTTTTTTACACAATCCAATGTTTAACTCGATCCAGTCTAGCAACTGTCACGAATTATGATGATGATGAAATGATGACGACAATACAAACACCCAGTCCCCGGTCAGAGAAAATCTCCAACCCGGCCGGCCTAAAGCACGTTGGTCGCCTTTGAACTCAGTTGGTAATAATGTCGCCTGAGTTGACGTTTCCGCATTTATCGCACGCGCATGGGAAAGAGACGAATGCCACATTAATCCCTTGCGTATACCCGCATCGGAGTCGCGCTATGTTGGGTATACGCTGCAGCCACTCACTGAAAGGGAACCTTTTTGATCGGCCCCTAAATATATATATAATATTGCCTCATTAACACACATCAAGATGTGTGACAACGAATCGAAATATTAGTACCGCTAAAAATAAAGAGAAGCGACCGTAGCGGTGGAGGGGGAGTAACATCAGCAACCAAGTGACGAAGTCAAGCAGTTACCTCGAAATAATTTGTTCAATTTAGGCACAGAATCCAGAAGCAGATACGAGAGCTTTGTGTTCTACTATAATCTGCTAGTTTGAATACCTCGGCCTAATGGAGTTATAACATTCCAGAAACGAATAATGGAAAGCTCAATAAAAGTGAGTGATTATTTTATTAGATGTACATTTCAGTTGTAAGTAGGCTGTTTAGGTTTTTATGTTGGTAACGCCAGGTAGTGCTCCGTATGAAAATCACTGACTGTGCTGTGCACAGTCTGTGACTGGTTTGTGTTGTTGGAATATTCGCTATTGTAGTGTTGGGCAGCTGGATGTGAACAGCGCGTGGCGTTGCGCAGTTCGAGGTGAGCCGCCAGCAGTGGTGGATGTGGGGAGAGAGATTGCAGAGTTTTGAGAGCGGACGATCTGGACTTGTGTCCGCCAGAAAAAGGAAATTTGTAAGACTGGATGTCATGAATTGATATATTATTCACGTTTGGGCCCTACTGGACCACGCGAAGTACAATCACGGGGCATTCAGTTATTTTCTTTTAGACTTTCTCTCTGCCCAAATTGTTTTCATTCTCTCGGAATGAGCTCTTTTCCTTTCATCAGACCATGTGGTTCCAGTTTTCTTTGGTTTTTCAGCTTGACCAACTACCCAGTCATGAATTTTTTGCCCAAATAATTTTCTGTCTTGAATTTCATCTTGTTTTATATCTGCCTCTTTCATGTCCTCTTTTATAGCAGCAATCCATTTTATTGTCTCAAATTTAGCTTTACTTCGATTTTCGTAGAATTCCACTACTTGTTTAGTTAGTCTGGTAGCATCCATTCTTTTAATATGCCCATAAAATTTTAATCTGCGTTTTTTCATATCCGAATATATGCTGGTGTATTGTTGAATTTCACTATTTGCTCTTAGCCTGTATGTTCCTTCTTCAGTATATTTTGGACCTAGAATTTTTCTGATTACTTTTCTTTCTCTTTTTTGGATTTCTTGAATGTCCTTTTTTCTGTTTAAAATTAGCGTTTCAGCACCATAAAGGCACTCTGGTTTTATGACCGTGTTGTAATGTCTCAATTTCGAGTACCTCGAGAGACATTTTTTGTTGTAGATGTCTTTTGTAAGTCTAAAAGCTGTCTCCATCTTTTGACAACGAATTTCATTTCCAATTTTTTCTAGACCAGTCTCTGAGATTGTTTCACCTAAACATTTGAATTGCGAAACTCTTTAGATTTTTCCATACTTAGTTTCCAAAAGTTTGGGTGCCAGTTTGTTGCTAGTCATATACTGTGTTTTTTCAAATGAGATTTGGAGACCTACTCTTTCTGCTGTTTCTTTAAGAATTTCTATTTGTTTCTGAGCAATTTGGATGTCCTGCGTTAGAATAACCAAGTCGTCTGCAAAGGCCAAACAGTCTATTCGAATATTTGTTCGTCCTAATTTCACTGGTTGGTCAATTTTGAACTCCAATTTTCGTTCGCGCCACTCTTGTATTACTTTTTCTAGAACGCAGTTAAATAGCAACGGAGAGAGTCCATCACCTTGCCTCACGCCTGTTTTTATTTCAAAAGATTCTGAAATTTCTCCTCTGAACTTTACTTTTGATTTTGTACCAGTTAGCGTGTCTCTGATAATTGGCGTGGTTTTAGGATCCAGGCCTTGTTCTTTCACAATTTGGAAAAGAGATTCACGATCCACTGAGTCATAAGCCTTTCTAAAATCTACAAAGGTACAAACTAGTTTTTTATTGGAAATTTTTTGATGTCTGAGAATTAGTTTGAGGACTAAAATCTGTTCTGGGCAAGATCTATTTGGCCTGAAACCTGCTTGATATTCGCCAATTTTCCATTCAAGTTGTTGTTGTGCTCGGTTCAGAAGACATTGAGAGAGGATTTTGTATGTGACTGGAAGAAGAGAAATTCCTCTGTAATTATTAACATCAGTTTTGTCTCCCTTCTTATGAAGTGGGTGAATCAAGGCGGTTTTCCATTCATCAGGATTTTTTTCAGTTTGCCAAATGTTTTGCATGATTGAAGTAATTTCTTTAACGGTTTTTGGACCAGCTGCCTTTAAAAGTTCTGCAACAATTCCATCTTCACCAGATGCTTTGTTGTTTTTCAACCTATGAATTTCTTTAATGATTTCCTCTTCATTTGGTGCAAGTGAAACTGGATTGCATTGTTGGGGAATTTTTGGTGGAAATCTTTCTGTGGGCTCGGGGCAATTTAGAAGATTCTTAAAATATTTAGAAAGTTCTTTGCAATTTTCTTGGTTGTTAAGAGCCAACTGTCCATTTTCCTTCTTGAAGCAAAGATTCTGGGGTTGGTACCCCTTTATTTTGGTTTTAAAAGTTTTATAAAAATTTCTGGTATTGTATTTCTGAAAATCTTCTTCAATTTCTAAGAGTTGACTATTCTCATATTGTCTTTTTGTTTGTCTAATTAGTTTTGAAGTGTCTTTTCTAGTTGTCAGGAATGTATCATATGTGTCTTCTGTCTTGTTGCTATTCCATGCTTTAAATGTCTCTTGTCTGGCTTTGATTGCATGATCACAGTTTTCATTCCACCAAGCATGTTTCTTGTGTTTTCGTAAAGGAATTTGATCTTGAGCTGTTTTGATAATCTTGTGTTTGAGTTGTTCCCAATTTTGTGCACTTGTTTTGTCAAATTCGTCTGCTAATAATGATGGTTGGATTTTACTGGTGTCAAATTTGGGGATTAATGGTGTCCTTTTGTTGAAATTTTGGGGTTTTAGCTTTAGTTTCACACGGGTTAAGTAATGGTCTGAGTCAATATTGGCGCCTTTACGAACTTGAACATTTAAAATTTCTTTGTGACATGGATACGAGATTGCAATATGGTCAATTTGGAATTCACCTATGTCCTTGTTAGGTGATCGCCATGTCTTTTGTTTTGAAGGTTTTTTCTTAAAATGACTTGACATAATTTTGAGATTGAAATTTCTGCAAAATTCTACCAGCCTCTTTCCATTTTGATTGGTCCATTTATGTGCAGGGAATTCACCGACCGTTTTTCTAAATTTTCTCTCTTTCCCTAACTGTGCATTAAAATCACCCATTAAAATCTTTACATAATTTTGAGGAATTTTGGAGACTGTATTCTCTAACACTTCCCATGACTTATTTACTTTTTCTGGATTTGTTTTATTCTCCTGGTTGATAGGCATGTGTGCGTTAATTAAACAGTACATTTTATTTGCACATTTCATGGAAATTGTCATTAGTCTGTTGTTTACTGGATTTACTTCGATTACGGAGCCAAGAATGTCTTGCGAAACTGCGAATGCAACACCCAGATGCGGAGTGTTTTTAAGAATTCTTTTGTCTGTTTTACTTTTAAACAATCGGTAGTTTCCAAAATCCATGGTATTCTCATCAGGCAACCTTGTTTCTTGCAGGGCTAAAATTTTGATATTTTGTTCTTTTAGTGTGTCTCCTAATTTATAGAGTTTTCCTGGTGTCAAGAGAGAGTTAATATTGATAGTTCCAAAAAATATTTCGACCTTGGGCATGAGTCGGTCAAAAGACTTCGATTTCCTCTGGTTTGGGATATAGCGTTTCAGCCTAGTCTCCCCAGAATCCGATAGACTAGTTGCGCCACTGATGGCGGAGGATTTGTTACCACCTGGGGTAATTTTGTAATTGCTAAAACGCTCCATAATAGTACTTAGAATCAAAGGGTTGAGCTCAGAAAAGCTCAGTGGTTAAGACTGGAGTGGTTAGTTCCAGAATATATTATATATATATATATAATGACTTTTGAACACTATTAAGGTAAATACATTGTTTGTTCTCTATCAAAATCTTTCATTTGCTGACTATGCCTATCAGTAGTTAGTGCCCTCCGTAGTTAGAATCTTTTATTTCGCTGGCAGTATTTGTGCTCTCTGTATTGCAGTAGCCGAGTGACGAAGAATTTTGTGAGGTAAGTGATTCATGAAAGGTATAGGTTATTATTAGTCAGGGGCATTCTTTTGTAGGGATAACTGAAAGTCAGACTGCGTTGCGCTAAAAAAGAAAAAAAAATATTGTGTGTCAGTTTAGTGATGATCAGAATAAGTAAAGAGAAAAATGTCTGTGTACGTTCAGTTTTGCTCAGCTGTTTGAAAATCAAATAACGTAAGAGGTTTTCCAGCACTGTCATTTATAAGTTTTTCTAAGGGGATGTTGCACAGTAACCATTGGTAAGAGTCACAGTTAAGGCTAACTGTATGGACCAAAGTGGCACCTGAGGTTCTTTTTTTGTTTGTAAAAAAAAAGCACCTGTGCCTCGATTTCAGGCAGGACCCGCATTTCGTTCTATGCCGAGTTGTTATTTCAGTACAGTTGGAGAGCCTCTAAATAGCTGTTCGAGTTTAAGGGGGATATACCAGTGGACTGAGGTGTGGATGAAAATTTGGAGTGAGGAGAGAGGCGTGCTAGGGTAGTCCGTGGAGTTCTCAGTACATCTGTCTAGTGAGCAGGAGACCCAGCATCGAAACCCGGGCTTGGTACAAATTTTCATTCCTCGCTTCAGTCTGTGTACAAACACATATTTGCCTGAGACTTGAAAAGGTCTCTGGAAACATGTAGATTCACTCGAGGTTTTATTTCGAATAACCACTCTTATACTAATTTTCAATGGTATAAGTCCGAATAGATTTTCTGTAATTCATTGGTACAAGTCTGCAATATATAATTCACGCAGTGCGAGAAGCTTTAAAAGCGTTTAGGTGTCGTATGATAGGTAAAACGTAGTAGGCTTGAGAAAGTTGTTAAGTAGATAGTTTTGGATAAACGCATTTATGTTTCCGAATAACTAACCGTGATCACTTCCGAATACTGTTAGCTCTTCTCATTAATTTCATGAATGCATATGAACTGTCTACTAAGAACTAAAAAGTCTTTGTGATAAAATAATAAGTCAGATCGTAAAAACAAAAAAAATGCTTATAGGTATAATAAAACTTTCTTCACACTGGTGTGATTTCAGATCGGTGAAACTATAGAGCAACTCTTACAGGTACGTCAAACGTTTACCATACAATCAGACTTATCATACTCTTTTATACGAGTTAAGTCAAGAGAATTATAAATCGTACTTGTTTATAAAAGTAGCACAGTGTAACAGGCTAATTCACTATTTAGATGATCATGAAATGATGCATTTGTGATACATGCATAATAGTCTACCGGCAGGGTGTCACGTGAGTATCTGGGAATACATGGTGGTTATCATTAAAATTTCGCTATTTTAGCCAGTGTAAACGGAGAACTATTTACCGCACGAGAACCCAACTTTACAAGCATGATGTTCATACTGTGCTTTGGAACATTTGCGTTGTCGATAGTGTTACAGTCATGACTTCCGCTCAGTCGTCAGTTGAAACACAGGCACTAGAGTGCATTACGATTACAGACGGTCAACATGGGTCTGCACATGGTGAGCAGAGCTTTAGTCGCAAAACTGTTTCATCATTAGTACTGCTGCTCCTCGTGGGTATCGACGATTTAAAGGAATAGGTAGAGGTCCGCTTTCGGCTCTGGCGTGGAAAATCGTGGTTCGGAATTTCGAATTAACTGGCGATTTGGGAATTGCTCCTGTGAGAGGCGAATGGCCAACTGCGTCACAGAGTGTTGAAGAAGTTACTGTTGTCTTGACTGACAATACTGGACACAATGTGCACTCTTGAAGCAGCGAACGAATTGTGTCACGACAGCTGAACATGCCATGGCCCACAGCTATTTCGCGCAGCGGTGGAGCAATCTCTAGTGCAGCTCCAGGCTGTCAGGGATGCAGATGATAAAAAAAATGGCTCTGAGCACTATAGGGCAGGTGCGGTCATCAGTCCCCTAGAACTTAGAACTACTTAAACCTAACTAACCTAAGGACATCACACACATTCATGCCCGAGGCAGGATTCGAACCTAGCGCCTAGAACCGCTCGGCCACAGCGGCCGGCCTGCAGATGATCGTCACTCTGGGCAATACTTGAAAATGGTTCAAATGGCTCTGAGCACTATGGGACTTAACATCTATGGTCATCAGTCCCCTAGAACTTAGAACTACTTAAACCTAACTAACCTAAGGACATCACACAACACCCAGCCATCACGAGGCAGAGAAAATCCCTGACCCCGCCGGGAATCGAACCCGGGAACCCGGGCGTGGGAAGCGAGAACGCTACCGCACGACCACGAGCTGCGGGCCAAGACTTGAAAAGTGGGAAGTAAACATAGTACGCAGTTAACAAATGTTACCCTCTCATGTGGAAATTAAAACGTGTTTCTTTCAATGGTTTATTCGCTATTTCTTTTCCTCGTATTCTTGCAAATGTTTACGCAAAGTTTCATTGACTTATGACCAATCGTATTTTATGGGGGCCATCTCAAGCAATGAAAAATTAATTATAAACGCCCTGTACTTAGCGCGAATATTTGAGTAGCTTATTGGTTGTTGCTTGCCAGTATCATGGCCTCCATGTCCCGTAACGTGAACCTGTTCGATCTTTTTGTGTGGGAACATTTAACAGCTTTGGCGTATTCCAGCCCTGTTGATAATGTCGGTGAGCACCGGGAACGCATTGTGGATGTTTGTCAATGCATTCGGAAAACGCCCGGGATTTTTGAACGTGTACGGACATCGATGAGCAGACATGTCAAAGGGGAGGGTCTTCGCATGTACGGAGGCCATGAGGAACGCGTGTTCTAATGTGTTTGTTCTCCAGTGTCTATCCGCAGTTTGGATCCCCAGGGACTGTGTTATAAGGTGTTCAAATAGTTCAAATGGCTCTAAGCACTCTGGGACTGAACATGTGAGGTCATCAGTCCCCTAGACTTAGTACTACTTAAACCTAACTTACCTAAGGACATCACACACATCCATGCCCAAGGCAGGATTCAAACCTGAGACCGTAGCAGCGGCGCGGTTCCGGACTGAAGCACCTAGAACCGCTCGGTCACAGCGGACGGCTATAAGGTGCTCATGCAGTCATTCGTAATACGTCGTATGGAGGAAACCACTAACCATTTATTAGGAATATTTGCTTGTTTCATTGTCTTCTATCTGCCCCTCTCGTTTTTACCGATAATGATCAGACAATCTGTCTCGTGGAAGGGGCCAGAGATATTAATAAACTGTGAACTGCCTTCCCTTCTACATCTACAGCCACATGCATAATCCGGAAGCCATCGTACTGTACATGGTGGAGGGTACCCTGTACCGCTACAGCTCATTTCCTTTCCTATTCCACTCGATAACAGAACGAAGGAAAAGTGACGGTCTATAAGCCTCAGTACGGGCCTCAATTTCTCTCATCTTTTCTTCGTGGTCTTTACGCGAAATGCGAAATGTACGTTGGCGCCAGCAGAATCTATCTGCAGTCGGCTTCAAATGCCGTTTCTCTCAATTTCCGCAATACTACCTTGCCAAAAGGGCGTCGTATGTCATCCAGGTATCCCGATCTGTATTCCCGTATCATTTTCCTAATACCCGCGCAGTGATCGAATCTGTCAGTAATAAAATCCAGCAGCCCACCTCTGAATTGCTTCGACGTCTTCCTTTAATCCGACCTGGTGAGGATCCGAAAAGCAGTACTCAAGAATGGGTCGCAGTGGCGTTCTATGCGCCGTCTGCTTACAGATAAGCTGCATTTCCTCAACATTCTCCCAGTAAAACGATCATTCGCGTTCCGGACTATTAACGTAAGGTGCTCAAGCCATGTCATATCGCTCTGAAACGTTGTGCCTAAATATTTAATCGACCTGACTGTGTGGAGCAGCACATTACTAATGTTGTGCTCGAGCGTTAGGGGTTGTTTTTCCCACTCATCTACATCAACTTTTTTTTTTCAAGCTAACATTTACTGTACCAACTAGTAAGTCCTCTTGTATCACCCTACAGACACATCGATGAGAAGACGTGCCGAAGACGAAGGTCTTCACGTGAACGGTGCCCATGTGAACACTTTGTAAGTAGGCTGTTTAGGTTTTTATGCTGGTAACGCCACGTAGCGCTCTGTATGAAAATTGCTGACTGTGCTGTGTGCAACCTGTGGCTGGTTGGCTTTGCTGGAATATTCGCTTCTGTAGTGTTGGGCAGTTGGATGTGAACAGCGCGTAGCGATACGCGGTTGCAGGTGAGCCGCCAGCAGTGGTGGATGTGGAGAGAGAGATGGCATAGTTTTGAGAGGTTGCTATTAGCGGACGACCTGGACGTGTGTCCGCCAGAAAAAGGAAATTTGTAAAGATGGATGTCATGAATTGATAGATATATATATATGATGACTTTTGAACACTTAAGATAAATACATTGTTTGTTCTCTATCAAAATCTTTCATTTGCTAACTATGCCTATCAGCAGTTAGTGCCTTCGGTAGTTAGAATCTTTTATTTAGCTGGCAGTCTTGGCGCTCGCAGTATTACAGTAGTCCGAGTAACGATGATTTTTGTGAGGTAAGTGATTCATGAAAGGTATAGGTTGGTGTTAGTCAGGGCCATATTTTTGTAGGGATTATTGAAAGTCAGATTGCGTTGCGCTAAAAATAATGTGTGTTAGTTTATTGATGGTCAGAATAAGTAAAGAGAGAAATTTTTGAGTACGTTCAGTTTTGCTCAGCTGTTTGAAAATCAAGTAACGAAGAGGATTACCAGCACAGTCATTTATAACTTGTTGTAATGTGCTCGTCCTTAAGTTTCTATCGGCAGTTGGGATATAAGGGGACCGTATTACAAGCGTTCATGCAGTCAGTGGTATCGGGACATTCCCGCACACCACAGCAACGGCTGCAAATTGCTGTTCCCCCTGTCCGCCCTATCATTTGTGCATCCTATGACAGTTCCCTGGGGCACTCATGACGATACCCTTGTCTCTTGTGGACGCTGGCAGGGGAGGACAACATAGTTCAAAAAATTTCGAGGCCCTCACGTATCTAGTAACTTAATCCGTGCCCTCGGGTCTCCGTCATCAGTGTGCAGTGGGGCATTGTGTCAGATGCTTTCCGTAAATCCAGGACTGTGGGCTCTGCCTGTCGCCCTTCACGCATGGTTTAAGGGACATCGAGTACGAAAAAAAAGCCTAGTTTTGCACAAGCGATGCTTTGTAAATTCGTGCTGATTTCTGGACAGAAGTTTTTCTATCTCAAGGAAATTTATTGTGTTCGAACTAAGAATGTGTTTAAGAATTCTGCAGCGAGGGTATTGGTCCGTAATTTTGCGGATTTCTCCTTTTACCCTCCTTGTATACAGAAGTCACCTGTACTTTTTCCAGTCGTCTGAAACTTAGCGCTGGGAGAAAGATTCGCGGGAAATGCAAGCTAAGTACGAGTCCAATGCCTTACAGTATTCTTTGTTAAAACCGAATTGGGTTTCCATCTGGAAAATGGTTCAAATGGCTCTAGGCACTCTGGAACTTAACATCTGAGGCCATCAGTCCCTTAGACTTAGAACTACTTAAACCTAACTAACCTAAGGACATCACACACGTCCATGCCCGAGGCAGGATTCGAACCTGCGACCGTAGCAGCAGCGCGGTTACGGATTCAAGCTCCTAGAAGCGCTCGGCCACAGCAGCCGGCATTCCATCTGGATCTGGCGACTTATTTGCTTTCATCATCCCTCTACGCTAGGGATGCCTCTTACTATGTGCTCCAGCTGGGAGTCTGTAACGACGTATACTTGTACGATCCTCCTGCGTGAATGATGTCTTAAACGTCATTAGAACCGAACCGTGAATCGACGCCTCCTTAGCCGTAATCTCCTACGATGTTGTCAGTGGAGAAGGACTAGCTGAAGGCAGAATCCCGCATACCGCCACACCCTGGCTGCCGCCGCTGGCGGCGTCAACAGGCTGGTTGCGCGGCCCGGAATGCTGGCGACGTGACTGGAGCAGAGGCAGACCACACACACCGCGAGGAATGCCCGCCGTCATTAGGCGCTTCCGGGCAGCCACAGCGCAGGCGCAGCCAAGAGACCGCGTCAGCCTGTCCTCGGCTGTGCGCTGCCGGCCGCATCGGGGCGCACTCCGCCGCCTGCAGCTAGTCTGACTTTGCGTATAAAAGCCTACACCGATGCGAATTCCCGAAGATATATCTGCGGATATATTTGCTGGGTGTCCTCCAATATACAGGGTGCAGAAAAACTGTGTCACGAAATTTTAACCCTGGACATCTGATGCCAGTAGGAATGAAAATTACAAATTTTGTGCAGGTCGACTACGCACCATTTTTAAACTACGGAAACTTGGCACCACGCGCTCCAATTGACCGCAGGATTACCCTATTGCCGTTCGTCGGTCGTGGGGCAGCGCTGTGGCATACAGACGTCCCTCGTCCCGTTACTGGCCCGACGTAATACGCACACGTGTCGAATAGGTCTTGCTGTTTCTCTCCACCCCAAGCCAAGGCAACAGGGCAATCCCACGGCCAATCGTAGCGCGTGGCGCCAAGTTTCCGTAGTTCAAAAATTGTCCGTTGTCGACCTACCGCCGGCAACTGTGGCCGAACGGTTCTAGGCGCTACAGTCCCGAACCGCACTGCTACTACGGTCGCAGGTTCGAATCCTGCCTCGGGCAGTATGTCCTTAGGTTAGTTATGTTTAAGTAGTCTAGAGGACTGACGACCTCAGATGTTACGTCCCATAGTGCTTAGAGCCATTTGAACCATTTGTCGACCTACACAACTTCAGTAATTTTGGTTCCTACTGGCATCAGCTATCCAGGATTAAAATTTCGTGACACAATTTTTCTCCACCCTGTATACTTGAGTCTCCCTCTACTCTCAACGATTTCCGCTTTACGGATCTCTCCAGTACCATGCGAGTACCTGATGCATTAACAGGTTTCTGTCATCCTCTCCCTACCACCGTTCCACATATTTCTCTTGTCGATCATTCTGCTGAGAACCTCTCCATTCCTTCATGTTGTCAACCCAGGTCATTTTTAACACGTCTTTGTAATACAGGCAAACATCTCGATTCTCTTCTTTTCCGTATTTCCCAAATCCATGATTTACTCCTGCATAATGCTGAAATTAGGACGTACATTTCCAAAAATTTTTCCTCGGTTTAAGACCTACCTTTGATACTACACGGTTCAGTCACATTTATGTGACCACTGCCTAAACCACACGCAGAGGGCATGTGGCAGCACCACCAGTGGAGGGTATACAAAACGCGTCAGGGGGGACGCGGAAAACAGTGCTGTCGTTGTCGTTATGGGATACTAAGCAGTTTATCTGAGACCCAAACCGACATGATCATTGACTTTTGCGCCAAAGGTGGAAGCACTTCCGACTAAGTTTGTAAACGGTTTGTGTGTCGCCGTGGTTAAAGTATACCGTGAATTGCAAAATGGCGCTACCCAAACCATGCGCTGAGGCAACTGTGGTGCACTACGGGTCATAGATGACAAGGGTGAACTGGAGCTGTGGAGACGTGTGCGAGCGAATGGACGTGCAACTGTTGAGCAACCAGCTGCCCAGATGAACTGATGGGCTACCAACAGTGTCTCCTCAATGACCATTCACCGAAATTTGCTACGTATAGTCCCCCGCAGCAGACGCCACGTTTATGTACCCGAGCTGACTGTTGTTCAGCAGCGACGAAGGCTGGAATTTGCGTGCCAATACCGCAGCTGGACGTCTGCTAATCGACGACAGGTTGCCTTTTCAGTAGAACCATGTTTTATGCTCCATCGATCAAGTGGCCGTTGGGGTGTACGGCGTGAAACGTCTGGAAGCAAAGACTTTGCAACAGTCGTTGTAAGAGTCCACGCCGAAGGGCATTCCCTGGCTGATCTCGTCATTTTAGAAGGCACAATGGATCAACACAAATACGCATGTATCCTTGGGGACCATATCCAACTCTACATGCAGTTAGTTCTTCCTCCGCACGGCGGGACAATGCAACGTATCATACAGCTGGCAGTGTACCTGCATATTTCGGAAAGCTCCAGGATGACTTTACCACTCTCCCCTGGCCACCAAATTCCCTACATTAAAATCCACTCGAGAATCGGTGGGATCATCTTCATATGGCTGTTCGTGCCATGGATCCTCAACTGAAAGATGTAGCGTAGCTGGCCAAGGCATAGGAGTCGATACCTTCCAGAAACTCATCGACTCTCTTCTTCCATATAGCATTGTGTTCTCAGCTGAAAAAGATGTTATTCAGGATGTTGTGGGGTAGAAAGTGTGGTATAATTCTATTACCGAGGACTTCTCTCTTTTTCTATGCTAGTTTGTTTCTTATACTGTCCTAGCTTCAAGCGTCACATTTTGCTTCGAAGGTAGGAGAATTCCTTCAGAACTACGTCGTCCCCAATTCTGATGTCAAGTTGATGGTTAATCCCATAGCTGCTACTCTTCATTACCTTTGTGGTCCTTTTTGTACGTTCTGTCATTATTATTTCCATTCATTATTCATTTCATTCAACAGAGCTGATAATTCATCCTGCCTTTCACTGAGGACAGCAGTGTCATCAGCAAATCTTGTAAGTGATACCCTTCCGTATAGAAGGGGTTGGCAAAATACTACTAACGCATTAGAGCATATTTTGAGATATTGTGAGTCCTTCCCTTTGTAATTAAAATTGGACAAGCATTCTGCTTCTACTGTCTGATATGGCAGGTCCAATTCCAGTAGCAAATCTCTCCTCAGGGTGCAATGCCAATTAGTGAAGTTACGCAATGGAGTTTGGACAACGAAATCTGGTGTAAGGGATCATAAGAACAGTATCCTGGGGGTGTTCTCTTTGAAGCCTCTCTAACTGTTTACTATGACTTTGGATTTATTAGCTATGAGAGTAAAGTCATAAGTTACAGTATCCAGAATTTCTTTCATAAAAAAGAATCGGAATGTGCTAGGGGTGAGCACTTATTATTTAAAATCTCATCTCAGTCAATATACAGGGTGGTCCATTGATAGTGACCGGGCCAAATATTTCACGAAATAAGCGTCAAACTTGTCTAGCTTGAAGGGGGCAACCAGATGGCGCTATGGTTGGCCCGCTAGATGGCTTTGCCATAGATCAAACGGATATCAACTACATTTTTCAAAAATAGGAACCCCCATTTTTTATCACATATTCGTGTAGTACGTAAAGAAATATGAATGTTTTAGTTGGATCACTTTTTTCGCTTTGCGATAGATGGCGCTGTAATAGTCACAAACATATGGCTCACAATTTTAGACGAACAGTTGGTAACAAAAAATGAGAACTAGGGGAGGGAGGGAGGGTGCAAATAGGGAGCGGAGGAAGAAATGGGGAAAGGGGGGGGGAGAAAATGGTGGGGGGAAATGGAAGGAGTAAATGGTTTAGGCGAAGACCGGGTATACAGGAAATTGTGGTCAAGAGGTTGGTAGCGGAAGAGAGTACAAACTACGCATCATTTTGGAGCAGAACAAAGAACCGACTTAACCGAAAATCGACTTGTTCCTTCAAAACCTTATCCGCCTCCTTTATTTTGCTCTTAAAAATCTGAAGTTCCTCCAAAACATCTACAAATTTTTACAGCTGTTCGCTGCAGCTGCTCCTTAACACACGAAACTCGCATTTACCTAACCGACAGTGATTCATGCTCTGTATCATCTGTCACGGGGGTCTACTGCCCAGCGTCGCACCCGTACAGTATCTTGGTGTATCAAAGCTACGAGGTCCGTGTTGAGATTTCTTCCTGCGTTTGGGCCTGCTGTATCTTGTTTCCCCGTCCATCCCACGCTTAATGTTTGCGGTTTTCCTCCTATATATTGGAATTATCTCGCGGCGTATTACCTCTTCCACTATTGTTAGACCAAAGTCTTCCTCTACCTCATATTCTTTGAGCAGTGTAAACCTCATATTGGTTAGTTATCATTTTGCTCGCCGTTGTTATAATTTGGGCTGTTCCTGCTGTTGTCATTTTGACGGAAATCGTGATTTCCTCGCCGGTGATCTTCGTTTTTTTTTAATATAAAAATGAAGAAAAATCTCGGTGGTTACTGCCCACATACCTCTTGGAATCTTCTGGTAATTTTGTTCCAGAATTCCGACTAATTTCGGAATCACTCCTAGGGTTCCTTAAATAAGCCAGCGTTCAATACCACGACTCGAAAAATACTTTAATAGTCATTATCCCTATCCTTCGAACATTGTAACCATTATAAATTCACGCCAAAGATAGTTCTGTATTTGCTCAGATCAATATTCATCCAAAAACTTTTGTCTAGATTCACCGAAGGTCATTGTTTCAGTTCTCAGGGTAATTCCCCAACGTTAAGCATCTCCTGTTAAACCATTAATCACAATTCTTGAGGGTATTTTTGTTCTGTAGTTTCAACTATAAAAATGCTTGACGCTTTTCACCAGACTCATATCACTTTATAGAGGTAAAGCATCATCAGTGGTCTGAAATTAAGTTATTTAGATTTTGATTTGGTTTTAGGTCCAAAAACAGTCCGTTAAGAATATGTTGATTTGTACTTACAGTGATTTTCACTTGATTTCTCGCATACATCGGGAAATACCTTCTGCTAGCACATCGTTGTTTTTCTGCATTAGACACTGATAATTTTTGTCTAATTTTTAATTGTTTTGCAGCACTATGCGTTTCTAATGCTTTTTGCGCCACTGTATTCTGTTTGTTTTTACACTTCTAAGTATGTGTTGTGGTTTGTGTTTTGTAGTGTTCCCAACACAATCTTTCCACTACTTTGTCTTTGACCTACATGTTTTTAAGATTATTATTAGATTAGTGTATGTGTGTAATTCTGTTAAGTTATATTTTAGTGTATTTATATACTGTGTAAGAGTAGGGGAGGAATAGTGATGGAGGACAAACAAAATGTGACTAAAGCATAATAACAAAATTGAAAATCTCATATTGCACCACACAATACCCCGTAACAGCAAACACATTCACACACACCATTTCTATCTTAGGGTGATCAATGTTACAGATATACCACTAGATGAAAACGAAAACCAGCTCTTAGAAAAAAGTCTAAAACACAATGTTGACTCACCAGCAAATATACAACAGACAGAAGATCTCTTTATTTTATCTTAATATATTCTCACTATAAAAGAAAGAAATGAAAACAGTAATGTAAATGCATGGCTAACTACAAGTCAATAAAAGAAGAAATTAAAAACATGACAATACAGATTAAAAAAGGAAACAATAAATTAAAAAATAATTATGATGCAACAAAGCTTAAAACTCCAAAGAAAAAAGTGCAAGCAGAAAAGCATTATAACAAAATCTGACAAAGCTAATAGTGTTGTACCGGTACTCATGAAAATAAAAGATACACAGAGAAAACAGAAGAATTCATCAGGAAAATGAAGATAAAAAAGTTAAAAATGAAGCCCAACTAAGAGATTTCAACCATATGTTAAAACATACCCAAAAACATAGAGTTTGCTCAAACATTCACAGATAGAAAGAAACAGAGACTTGTATGAAAAAGTCCTACAGCTACCAACATGAGATGTCAACCAAAGGTCCATAAAGAAAATTATCCAGTCTCTCCAATATTAAATTTCATAGCAGATCCTACATATCTACTAGTAAAACAAAGGCAGTCACATATCACAGTCTACTGTAAACCAGAAAATTATAGTACAAATACCTCTCAATTGGTAGAACACATAATAGATGCTAAAATCCTCTCCTTTGATGTAGAAAGTATGTACACTTGCATCCCTCTTAATGAAACCATAAAAATAATTGAAGAAAACCTGCAAACACACAACCAGTTGCCTCATGAATACACAGATGAAACAATAAAATTATTACAGTTAATAACGCAACAAAATTATTTTGAATTCAATCAAGAAAACCTAATACAAAAAGATTTACCCATGGGTTCACCTATTTCAGGAACATTAGCAAACATTTTCACAAATCATATAGAAAAACTAATATTTGAAGACATAATAATAAAGAAAAACTACAATGTCATCTGGTACAGATACTTGGATGATATAACATGTATGTAGATGAACCTAAAAGTAGAATACAGCAACTACACAAATACATAAATACTATACACAAAAACATAAAGTTCACAATAGAAGAAGAACAAGAAAACTCACTCAACTTTCTAAATGGAACCATAAGAAAAGCCAATAATAAACACACATTTGACATACACAGAAAAGCCACAAGTAATGTCATCTTGAATGCAGCCTCAAACCACCTGCAGAACCACAAACAATCAGCAATCAGATGCATGTTAAACAGGCTGAACAGAATCCCTCTAAAGGCTCCTGGTTACCAGAAAGAGCCAGCCTTTATAAAACAAATAGCATTAAAATGGTCAAAAAGAAACAATGGCAGACAAACTAAACAAAAAACAAAGAGACAAATAACGAAAAAAACAAACCAAACCACATCAACTCATACAACTTGCATTACAACAAAAACGTGGCATACAATGACCTATCACAACAAATCCACACATAAAATAGGTAATGTATTTTTTAAAAAGGCATAAACATTGCTTACAAAACAAATAACCCATACAAGAGCACATTCCAAATCTGAAATCAAAACCCGACACATACCAACAATCTGGCACCTATCAGCTCAGTTGCAAAGACTGTGAAAAGATAAACATTTTAATGACTGGTAGGACATTCGACACAAGATATAGAGAACACATCAGAGCATTTAAATACGGTATAAACCATTCAACATTTGCAGATCATCTAAAACAAGAACACCGTAGACCAAGCAATATTGAAAAAGATATGATCATCACAAAAAACCGGAAAGACAGACACCTCGTCCATTTCCAAGAAAATTTTCACACACAAAATGCTTTAACACTAAATAAACAGTTGCTCAATGACGAAATATATATTGGAAACCAGACTCCATATAAAATAATTGAAGAAATTACATGAAGAAGGAAAGAGTCTTTTCTATCCTTCACCCCCTCACACCCTTTCACAACCCCCCCCTATGCCCCCACTCAAAATTTCATTTCACTTCTTGCTTCTCACTTTCTCCTCTAACTCACACCCCATCACACTGCTATACACTTATGTCCACTCATCGTAGTTTCTCCCATAACTACACCAAAAAAGTAAAAATCTCTCGATCACTATTCCTTCCATATGAAATTATAATGGTCTAGATGTTATTATAATTTCATTCTTCTATAGCTGCAAGATCACCAATGATATCTGTACAGATACCAGCTTCATTTTCCTTCCCTATTCTTATACAGTCTATAAACACACAGGAACATTATTACATAGAATTACACACACACACAATAATCTAATAATAACAATAAAAAAAATTTGTAAGTCAAAGACAAAGCAGTGGAAATGTTATGCGGGCAGCACTATGAAACTCAAACCACAACACATACTTAGAAGTTCAAAAACCTACATAATGCAGTGGTGTGCATAAAGGTGTGTTGTGAAAAACATAATAAATACATAGTGCTGCAGAACAACTAAATATTAGACCAAGTTATCAGTGTCTAACGCAGAAAAACAGCGGTGTGCTAGTAGATGGCATTTCCCAATGCAAGCTAGAAAGCAATCTAAAACTACTGTAAGTGGAAATCAACATTTTCTTAACGAACAGTTTTTCGATTTAAAAGCATAATCAAAATGTAAATAACTTAATTAAAGACCGCTGATGATGCTTTACCTCAATAAAGCGAAAGGCGTCTGGTGAAAAAGATCACACATTTTTGTAATTTCAATGACAGAACAAAAATACCCTCACAAATTGTGAAGCAACTATGGACACTTTAGCCACTCAAATGAAGCATTAATCACAATGTTTACTTTTTCGTGATCTGTAAGGCTTTGAGAAAATAACTTTTCATAGTTCTTATAAAGTCCACAGTGGTAAATCCACTGTGTTTTCGATAAGGGTGCGAATTTTTCTTTGCTCTCAAGTATCTTGTTACATGCTGTTCTGTCTACGACATAAGTACTACTACACTTGATTTTTCTTTCTATGTCAATAAATTTCTCCTGATCCCAGAAGTATTACTAAAACGCTTTCCTTCATAATGTTCTACTTTCTTCTCTAGAATTTTCTCAGTCTCTCGAACAGTTATTCTCATTTTGGACATCTGTTCTTCATTTAGTTTATTCGCTACTTTCTTTACCTGGGAAACTTTTTCCTCAACATTCGATTCCACCAAGAGTTCGATTTATTCTTGCTTTTTCTCTGTCAGTTTCAAACCTATCATTAATGTCTATAATTTCTGCATGACTTGTACTATCAGTTTCATTTAAATTTTTTTTCACCTTTCTTTACATTGACTAGTTCCTCAGTTAGGGAACTTATTTTTGTTGTTTACTTTTTCTAATTAGTGGTTCTTTTCCATTTGTTCACTTAAAAATGTAGCATTGCTGTGTTGTGCTATTAGCTGTGTATTTATACTGTGTAGCATTGCATACAGCTCTATCGACAGTTAACTATTTTGCTCAGTGCTGTTTTCTATTCCTTTGTCTTCCTTCTCTGAATCCAGTTTTTCCATCTTAATTTGAAATGGGCTTAATAGCACGAAAGTTTCATCTCCAATATCCACATTCTCTAACTGTTTTTTTAATAGCAAAACTGATTTCTATGTGTACTAGCTATACTGCATATACTTTTCTTTGTCCATTTTCAATAATTATTTAAACCATATATATTCCTATTTTTACAGTCCTATCTTACTCCTCACTGCTATAACAAATTTGTGCTCCTGAAACTTTCGTAATTCTTTCAAGGAATCCTGCGTATTTGTTATATTTACAACAGTATTAAGCTACTTCTGGACTCTTTAGTATTGTGAAAGGTCCTGTCACCAAGCGCCACATATAGAACTCTAGTTTCTATTATATTACTACTATTCCAATAATGTTATACTTGTGAATGGATTTTTAGTGTGTAAGAAGGTAGCGAATGTCCTGTGATGCGGAACCATGTGTAACACTATACTTCAAAAGAAAAAATAATTCTGCTAATGGAAAAGCCACATATAGTACTATTATATGGGTAATTGTGCGTGTAATATAATGTGGTGTTCCCTAATATAACTTCATAAATAAATATAACTTTGAGGATATAGTTCTGAGAAAGACACAAGCTTCTTTTAGCTACTACATTGACATTTATTTACAGTTCTGATCTAGAAAGACCATGAATTTTTACTCATTACTATGTGCAAAAGAAATTGGGCCAGGGGGAACTTTTATGTTTGCATTTTTTATAACCAACAAATTAAACAGTTAAACATTGTAAAAGCATAATACACACATTTAAATTTATTAAGGCACTTTGTTTATAACTTTCTCTTAACAAAGGATCTGCCAAAAACCAAAGGTGGTCACCCTATATTGTTATTCAGTATTTGTATAGAACCCTACTTCAGAGTTACTGAGCTGCATAAGCAATTTTCTTTTCATAACTCTTTGTACTTTGCTGAATTTCATTTATGACTGAAAGAAATTTATCTTTACTTTGCTCAAAACTTATTTACTCACTTTCACTTTAAAAATTAGTGTACAACAATTATTTTCAGATATTTATTCAAAGATGAAAATTAGTGCTTGTAGATACTGCATAATGCACTTAAAATGTTTTCTATGGTAGGTTTAATCAGAATAATCAAATACCAGGAAAGGATCCTATATAGATGAGTGTTTAAAAATAAAATAACAGGGTGAACCAAATGTTATGTTAATACAACAACTATTCACAAAAATTAATTTTGAAGTAATGGTTCACGCTACAATAATTCTCATAATACTGTTCATAGCCTGTTGGCTGTAGCCGTTGGGTTTGGCAGATAGTAATGGTGGCTATACTACCCATGGTACAGCGTACACGTTTACTGAAGTATGGACTAATGAATTCTTCTTGGTTTCATTTTAACGTCCGTAACATAGCCCAACAACCCGTACCAAAGCTGTAATAATGTAGCAGTCGTCATCCGAGGCTGTTGTGCTGCAATTTCCAGGCAAGTTATCGCCTGCTCCGTCCGAGTTCTGCCACTATAACTACTACCTACAGACTGTGTCCTCTCGTGACCGCTCGCTCTACAGGTAGCGCGCCAAAAACCCAAGACACCTATTACACTTCCCACACTAACCTCCGCACATTACAAGAGCACTCCATCTGTTACTTAAAACGTACACGTTGCCCCTAAGCGTGTACCATTTTAGACAAATGACAACTTGGACAAATATATAAAATTACATATACGAACATTTTCATTTCCTTAATCCACGACAAAATATTGTTCAGTATCTTATGCATTTAACATATTTATTCACTTAAGTTACCAACATACGTTAGCAGATCACTCTAATATCACATATACCACACTTTCCATACAGTCTTCCCATAGAATAGTTACATTATGACAAATTTTAAAGGCAAAAGAACTTTTTATATAAATTGGCACTGAGCACTATGGGACTTAATATCTATGGTCATCAGTCCCTAGAACTTAGAACTACTTAAACCTAAGTAACCTAAGGACATCACACAACACCCAGTCATCACGAGGCAGAGAAAATCCCTGACCCCGCCGGGAATCGAACCCGGGAACCCGGGCGTGGGAAGCGAGAACGCTACAGCTCTACCACGAGCTGCGGACTATATAAATTAGATGACTGATTGAATATTAGTGTTATAAGTTGACAAACTATGTCTTTGAAATCCCTGGTAATTTCTAAAGGTATCAAGCAAGCAATTATCAGTCAGACCATTCAAAACGTAAACTTTCAGAATGCACCATGTTTAAAAAAACAAGAGAGTCCTTAGGAATGAGGAACAGACAGACAACTTCATCTAGCATCGGCTAGTTAATCTGTGGGTGGTACTGTCACTTTCAGTCAGAAAAGATATTTGTGGTATATATAGAAGAGAATGTGTGTACGGAGAATTGGAGGGAATCACTTTTTCACTCCCTTCGTCTCGCACATATTTACAACAGACATGTATTCATGCTCGATGCTTTACCTTCCCGCTAAGCTGCGTCGCAATTATATATGCCGTCTCTTGGGTACATTAACTTCTTAGAGGTGTAAGTCTGCCTGTTATTCTTCAGCGGTGGATTTCTGGACGTGTTTGTGTGTGTAAGCGAGGTGCTTTGTCTTTCGTCTGATGGGACCTGTCTGAGATCACGTCGCCCTAGATGGAGAGTGCTGTGGAACTGAAAGTATTATACACAGAACTGATAAACTCTGTGCATTTTGTTGTTTACAACCTGTTGTAAGAGCTAGTAGCGTTTTTTTAGACGTAGTTTTTTTTTCAAATTTGCCATATCAGATAATCGGTTGTCCCATGTACGTTATCTTGGAAATAATCCTTGGCCACATACGACAAGGGAGATATATTTTCACACTTCCAGAGCTTAAGGATGTCCTTATTTAAGTTTTATGATTCATTTCAGAGCGATACATGCCATTTATATGAAGTTATTTTTTTTGTTGGTGCTTTATTGTTCAGCTCGAAAAAGCAGGTGATCTGATTCTAGATTTCGAGCTAAGCTTAGGTCAGCTGACGTGTTTTTTAAGTTAAATTGTTAATGGTACGTTCTTAATAGTTCGATACACATCTGCACTACTTGCAGTTCTGTAGACTTTACTATGTTTGTGTTGCAGTCACGTGCGCCTCAGGCTAAACTCACGGACAGTAAACATGCCTGACACAGCCCTAGACAATCCACTGTTAAGGTATTTACTCCCTCGTCCAACATCGCTGTTCCTCAACGTGGCCGGCCGCAGTGGCCGAGCGATTCTGGGGGCTACAGTCTGTAACCGCGCGACCGCTACGGTCGCAGGTTCGAATCCTGCCTCGGGCATGGATGTATGTGATGTCCTTAGGTTAGTTAGGTTAAGTAGTTCTAAGTTCTAGGGGACTGATGACATCAGCAGTTAAGTCCCTTAGTGCTCAGAACCATTTTTTTCTCCAACGTGGGTTACGACTAGAACAACACCTCTACATATCTAGTTTAATGAACTAAACCCCACGACACCACAGTAGCATTACCTATAACGTCTAAAACAATTTCGAAGAACTGCGATAATATTATTTTCGAATTCCTTGTGTGTTTCAGTAAAGTTGTTCCTAACGACTTCACCGATGAGAAAATATCCCATTTACCGATGTTGAAGTGTTTACCATTCGGAATTCCATCGAACCATTTATTTTATCAGGAAAAATATCCTTCTACTTTGTTGCGTTGTGTGCTTTATTCATATTAGTTGATAGTTTGATGTCAAACGGAAAAATGGCGGCTCTATCTGCAATTTCAGGTTCTCAATAACGACAACTTTGTCTGGATGTGTGCGTGAAAATAGTGATATGCGCCAAGAACATGGCTGCCAGTAGTAGTAGTAAATCATCCAGTCTTAATGCCACGAAAATGCTTTTCACGGGCGATTTTTACGAGTCCTGAATATGTTCCCGAAAGCAAGTTATTGCTAATCACGTAAATAGATAAATTTATTTAAGCAATTGAACAATGTTAAATTGACTCCCTTACCACAGTTTGCGTGCAAGGTGATGGTACCGATGTTAAAGGTCCATATTTAACACTGTTCACACGATGTAGCAAGGTGCTCGCTAAAATTAATTTTATATTCTGTTGATTCATAGATTAATTTTTCGGTTGATATAATTTATTGTTGCAAAAACTGTTAATGCAAACATTAATATCAAAAACTGAAACAGATCGGAAATTTTAAATTTGTATTTTAGAGAGGTTTGTCACTAATGCTTCGTTTTTGGGCCGACAGAGAAAACAGTGGTAACTCACTGCTTATACATGTTTAGTGCACTCAATTTGCAACTAACCAATTATACTCACTGACAAATTTCTAAGACTAAAGTATCGGGTAGAATTTACCTTTTGAAAATATGTCATTACTGTAAATACACTATCCAGTCAAATTAATGTGACTACCTCTCAAAAACCCGTATAACCACCGTTTGTAGAGCGGATGGCAGCCAGACGTGCGGGGAGAGGTCTGAAAGATATCGACGGGGATCTGGAGCCATGGCGACTCCAATGCCGTCGGCAGCAGCACTATGTTTCAGGTTGAGGATCCATAGCGCGAACGACTTGATCGAGTTGGTGCCACAGATTCTCGATTGGATTAAATCTGGAGAGTTTGGTGGCGACTGGAGTACAGTAGGCCTTTGGCAATCACAATTTCAGTTAATTACAACACAGATTGAGTAAGATATCAAATCTCAAAAATAGGACAACCACAACAGGTAGACCTTGATTAATAAAAGTTTCAGCTAACCCAAATTTTCAAATAGCTCATAATTTAGTTAAAAGGGCACAGGTAGGCCTTCGGTAATAACAGCTTTAGTCAAGTAAAGTTACCATATACCAACAGGGAGGCCTTCAATAATAACAGCTCCAGTTAAGTAAAATTATCAAATTGAGAACAGGCAGTCCTTCTTTAATAACAGCTTCAGTTAAGTAAAATTAACAAATACCAACAGGCAGGCCTTTTTTAATGACAGCTTCAGATAAGTAAAATTATGAAACAAAAAACAGGCAGTTCTTCGATCATAACAGCTTCAGTTAAGTAAAATTGTCAAATACCAACAGGCATGAATTCAATTAAAACAGCCTCAGTTAAGTAAAATTACCAAAATAGAAACAAATACAGGCCTTCTTTAATAACAGCTGCAGTTAAGTAAAATTACCAGATACCAACAGGCAGGCCTTTTTTAATGACGACTTCAGTTAAGTAAAAGTACCAAACAAAAAACAGGCAGGTCTTCAATGATAACAGCTCCAGTTAAGTAAAATTATCAAATAATAACAGGCAGGACTTCAATAATAACTGCTTCAGTTAAGTAAAATTACTAAAATAGAAAAGAGCCAGGCCTTACTTAGTAACAGCTTCAGTTAAACGAAATTACCAAATAGAAAATAGGTAGGCCTTCAGTGATAACAGTTTCAGTTAAGTGAGATTGCCAAGCAGAGAACACACAGGCTTCCAATGATAACAGCTTCAGTTAAGTGAAAATACTAAATAGAAGACAGGCAGGATTTCAGTGATAACAGCTTCAGTTAAATGAAATTACCAAATGCAAAGCAGACAGGCCTTCCATAATAGCAGCCTCACTTAAAGTAAAATTATCAAAGATAAAAGTGGCATACCTTCTCTAATGGCACCTTCAATTAAGTAAGGCTACCGAATGGAAAACAGGTAGGTCTTTATGAATAACTGCGTCTGTTAAGCAACCAAGATCTCGAATTGCCTCCTCACAGTGCGTACACCAGAAGGCTTATACGCAAGGAGCACAAGACTACACCAAACAGAAAGGCCAAGAAAGGTTACAACGAGAGAACCAGCCTTCCAAGGCCCTTTTCCTTGGGTACAGACCGACAAAAGAAATATTAACACAGGGGGGTTAATTACGTGAAAGCAACACTAACTAGCCAAACGGTATACCCGCGTCACTGCAAGATACTGCCTCTACAACGACGACGAAACGCCTGACAGAAAAATAGGCTGCCAAACCCAATTACATAGCTTCAGCAGTTTTCAGACGCAGGCCCCTCCTAAGCCAATATAATTAACAGAGCGATGAGGTCTGAAATGCCCGAAGGTACCTCAAAATCCTCACCCGGCCGTATTGCAAGAGAAAGGCACTTATTTGGTGTTCGAAGACGTTTGGCAGTGAGGTCGGCTAAAACCCAAGCACCTAGACACTGCGTGATGGCAGAGGGGGAGGATGGAGGGGGGTTCGGCCACAGCACAGAAGAAACACGTTATCGCTCCGGCTCGGGAAGTACCATCGGCTTACGCAGTTTAAGATACCCTGTTAACAAACAACCAAGGCAAGTATTGACTCAAGAAAAGCGAACAACAGCCACAATTCAAGGAACCAACTGGGGGGTGAAATAGATCCGCTGCGAAATGATGGCAGCAGACCTATGCGTATTAATAAGAAAATACCAGTTAAGGCCTCAAAATCCAAAACTCAAGTGAAGTTCACCAATCGAAGATGAAACTTGCCGGTTCCGAACGGGACCCGGGATTGAGCACAGCGAAACTGGCATCAACTCTCTCGTCTGCTTGCTCCGTCCACAGCTGGCTGGCCAGGCTACGCACGAATACGGCATTCGGAAGTCAGCCACGGATTCAATATGCCCAGCTACCAGTCGCCGGACTCTGTGCCCAAGACGCTTGCATGGGTGCTCGTCTTTGTCACCGTGCGGCCCTCTCACGCCGTCCCCCGCGCTCCGTTACACTAGCCACGCCACAACACACCCCGTCCCCCATCAACAAACTCGAGCAAACATCTTAAAGGCCTCAAACCAGAGGGACATCACACGACCGATAGAGCTAGTGGCGCCAGGAATTCGAAATGTGGCGCCAGCAACCCCGCCACGACTCAAATGTGGCTTCCAGAATGGTGAGATCACCCAGCCAATGCCACGAAACATTCCTTAGACGATAACACTCCCTTCTCCACCCTGGGCCCTTCACTTTTCACGCCGCAGACGACAATTTCCATGTGTCCGATGGAGCATAAAATACCGCTACAGCCGCCATCGACGGTCATATGCTCATCCGGGGCAATGCTGAACACAGTATGAGCCGTTCATCAGCAAGTTATGCTTCTCTGTCACGGCGCCACTTCAAGCGCAGCCGTTTTTGTTGTGGTGTTAACAACAGCCTACGCATTGGACGGCAATCCTCTAGTCCAATCGGTGCTACTCTCCGACCGATGGTTCGGAGTAACACAGAATTTTTAAGGGAGTCCATTACTTCTTCTCGAATGGCAGGCGCAAGTGTGAAGGGGTTACGATCCGCCCTTCTTACTGTCAGACGTGGTCGACTGCCATCAGGTAAGTGGCTGGCTGCATGCTACCTGCGGCTAGCCTGTGCACCCCTGCTCTACACTACGTTCTTTCAGTGCACCACTTGTTTCTCCTTCTCCACGTTTCAGTACGTGGCAGCATTAGACAAAGCTGTTTATTGCAGTGTCAGAATGCTTTCAAGAAATAGAGGTAACATCTGTTTGTTTTTAGTAATTTTGGGCTATTCTATCGACTAAGTAATTATTTCATCACGATAACACAACGATATGTACTGATGAGCCAAAGCATTATGACCACCTGCTTAACAGCTTGACCGTTCTCCTTTGGAACGAAATACATCACTGATTATGCGTACCAGGTATCCGACAGTTTGTTGGTGGTTTTGTGGAGGTACTCGTAGTGGGATTAGCTGACTAAGTACAGGTCATGCAGTTCGCATAAATAGCGGGCCGCTGATTTGCGTACGCAGCGATGGCGCCCGATAGCGACCCAGATGGATTCCATAGGATTTACATCAGGTGAATTTAATTGCCGATACATCAACAAGAGTTCACTACAATGCTCCTAAAACCACAGTAGCATAGTTCTGGCTCCGAGACACGGACAATTATGCAGGCGAAAGATGACATTGCCGTAGGGGAAGACATCAAACATGAAGGAATGCTGGTGGTTCGCAGCTGTCAGCGTGTCTTACATTACTACCACAGGTCTTATTCAAGCGCAAGGGAATGTCTGCCATAGCACAATACTGCTTCCACAAACCTGCGTCCGTGGCGTACTGCACGTTTCGAGCCGCCGGTTATCTCGATGGGGGCGTTTGTGGAGACGACGCTGGACCTAGTGTAGCAAAAATGTGATTCACCCGAAGAGCCAACAAGTTTCCATTGATCGATGGTCGAATCCCGATTCTCCCATGCCCGCTGAAATTTTAACTGACGATGTCGTTGGGTCAACATGTGAAAACTTAGAAGTGGTCTGCTGCGGAGCTCCATGTTCAACAATGTACTATGAACGGTGTGATCAGAAACACTTGTTTAAGCACCAGCATTTCGGCAGAGAAGCAGCATATCACCATCTACCCTACTTTACAGAGCAGACAGGCTTCCGAACCCCACGTTCTGTGAAGAGTTGTGGACGTCCAACAATTTAGCGCGTAGTGGTAGTTTCACTGTCCTGTCTCTACCGTGGATGCTCACGACAGTAGCTCGTGAACATTCGACCAGCTTCGCCGTTTTCGAGATACTCGTTCTCAGGCTCTGCCCTTTGTCAAAGTCGCTTACCTCATTGGATTTCCCCATTTGTAGCCCATATCTTCGCTAGGGTGATCCCCCGCCCGTGCCTGCTCCGGTTACATATTTTGTTACCACGACATGTGGCCGAAGTGCCACCAGGCGTCATCTAACGTTTCGGTGGGCTGTGATCATAGTGTTTGGGCTTGTCAGTGCACAGGGTGAATCAGCTGCCTCTACCGCTGTCGTTTTATGCAACCCGCGCTGTTACAGTTGGCCTCCATAAACCACGCGTGAGATTTTCATATTCTCTCGCTCACGGCGCGCACACTGTTAGCGCTACAGAAAAAATGAACTGGATCTCTTTGTAGGAAATTTAACGCAGTTAAATTTCGTTGTTGTTGTTGTGGTCTTCAGTCCTGAGACTGGTTTGATGCAGCTCTCCATGCTACTCTATCCTGTGCAAACTTCTTCATCTCCCAGTACATACTGCAACCTACATCCTTCTGAATCTGCTTAGTGTACTCATCTCTTGGTCTCCCTCAACGATTTTTACCCTCCACGCTGCCCTCCAATGCTAAATTTGTGATCCCTTGATGCCTCAGAACATGTCCTACCAACCGGTCCCTTTTTCTTGTCAAGTTGTGCCACAAACCCCTCTTCCTTTACTACTTTAAGTGTCTCATTTCCTAATCTAATTCCCTCAGCATCATCCGACTTCATTCGACTACATTCCATTATTCTCGTTTTGCTTTCGTTGATGTTCATCTTATACCCTCCTTTCAAGACACTGTCCATTCCGTTCAACTGCTCTTCCAAGTCCTTTGCTGTCTCTGACAGAATTACAATGTCATCGACGAACCTCAAAGTTTTTATTTCTTCTCCATGGATTTTAATACCTACTCCGAATTTTTCTTTTGTTTCCTTTACTGCTTGCTCAATATACAGATTGAATAACATTGGGTAGAGGCTAGAACCCTGTCTCACTCCCTTCCCAACCGCTGCTTCCCTTTCATGCCCCTCGACTCTTATAACTGCCATCTGGATTCTGTACAAGTTGTAAATAGCCTTTCGCTCCCTGTATTTTACCCCTGTCACCTTTAGAATTTGAAAGAGAGTATTCCAGTCAACATTGTCAAAAGCTTTCTCTAAGTCTACAAATGCTAGAAACGTAGGTTTGCCTTTCCTTAATCTTTCTTCTAAAATAAGTCGTAAGGTCAGTATTGCCTCACGTGTTCCAATATTTCTACGGAATCCAAACTGATCTTCCCCAAGGTCGGCTTCTACCAGTTTTTCCATTCGTCTGTAAAGAATGTGCGTTAGTATTTTGCCGCTGTGATTTATTAAACTGATTTTTCGGTAATTTTCACAACTGTCAACACCTGCTATCTTTGGGATTGGAATTATTATATTCTTCTTGAAGTTTGAGGGTATTTCGCCTGTCTCATACATCTTGCTCACCAGATGGTAGAGTTTTGTCAGGACTGGCTCTCCCAAGGTCGTTAGTAGTTCTAATGGAATGTTGTCTACTCCCGGGGCCATGTTTCGACTCAAGTCTTTCAGTGCCCTGTCAAACTCTTCATGCAGTATTGTATCTCCCATTTCATCTTCATCTACATTCTCTTCCATTTCCAGAATATTGTCCTCAAGTACGTCGCCCTTGTATAGACCCTCTATATACTCCTTCCACCTTTCTGCTTTCCCTTTCGTACTGGGATCGTTTTCACTAGAGATCGCAGTTTTCGACTTATTCAAGAGAAACGTACAAAAGTGACCTTTCAAACGCACCACCCGTCTCAGCCCCTTGTTCGCTTCGTTTCGTTTCGTTCTCCTAGTTGGTTCACTTTCCTTGTCACGCAGATTACAATCTGAAATGGACGTGTTACTTTGAGCACACACCCTGATGTAAGGCGTCGACCTTATAGCCTCATTTCAGTGGCTGGATTCCGAAGAATTCGTTAACGGAAACGACGACTGGTTGGTGGAGAGCGGGCCGCCGGCGCGTGTTGACGGCAGTAAACAGGCGCTCAGCTGACTTATTTATAAAGCGGCGGGCGGCGCGTCTTGTTTACCGACAGGCTGGCCGTCTAATTATAGGCCGCCGGTCCAAGAAGGCGCCTCGGCGTTGTCTCCGCAACAAGTGGCCGCGCTCTCAACCTCCGCCTCTCGTCCGTTGTTCTTTCTGGCGTCCACTTTGCTCTGCTGTAACTGATGATGCGGCCAGTCGCGCTCCGATGTTATAAATTACAGAGGCTTCGCGAAAGCAACGACAACTCAAAAAGCAGTCAAACAGCGCAACATGTGATGTGTCACAAACAAAACAGGAGAGAGTTGCGAGCCAAGTATTTCTGTCCGAGCTTACAGTGTGTCCGAGGAGCCTCGCACCCCTTCCTCAAAACAGTATGGAGTAGTTACAAACAAAACGGTGCATCCAGCGGCTCTGAATACCACCGTGCCTTACACACAGATCTACACAGAAGCGCCAAAGAACTGGTGTATTCAAATACAGAGATATGCAAACAGGCAGAATACTGCCCTGGCGTCGACAACGCGTATGTAAGACAACAAGCGTCTGACGCGGTTATTAGATCGGTTACTGCTGCTACAGTGGCAGGTTACCACGATTTCAGTGAGTTTGAACGTGGTGTTATAGTTGGCTCACGAGCGAGGGGGAACAGATTGGTTAGGTTAGGTTAGTGGTGTTTAACGTCCCGTCGACAACGAAGTCATTAGAGAGGGAGCGCAAGCTCGGGTTAGGGAAGGATGGGGAAGGAAATCGGCCGTGCCCTTTCAAAGGAACCATCCCGGCATTTGCCTGAATCGATTTAGGGAAATCACGGAAAACCTAAATCAGGATGGCTGGAGACGGGATTGAACCGTCGTCCTCCCGAATGCGAGTCCAGTGTGCTAACCACAGCGCCACCTCGCTCGGTGAACAGTATGGCTCTGAGCACTATGGGACAACTTCCGAGGTCTTCAGTACCCTAGAACTTAGAACTACTTAAACCTAACTAACCTAAGGACATCACACACATCCATGCCCGAGGCAGGATTCGAACCTGCGACCGTAGCGGTCGCGCGGTTTCAGACTGCAGCGCTTAGAACCGCTCGGCCACCCCGGCCGGTGGGGAACAGTATCTCCGAGGTAGTGATGAAGTGGGGATTTTCCCGTACGGCCATTTCACGAGTGTATCGTGAATATCAGGAATCCGGCAAAACATAAAATCTCTGACATCGCTGCGCCCGAAAGAAGATCCTGCAAGAACGGGACCAACGACGGCTGAAGAAAATCGTTCAACGTGACAGAAGTGCAGTACTTCGGCAAACTGCCGCAGAATTCTGTGTTGGGCCATCAAAAAGTGTCAGCGTGCGAACCATTCAATGAAACATAATCGATATGGGCTTTCGGAGGCGAAGACCAAGTCGTGTGCTCCTACTGACTGCGTGAGACAAAGCTTTAAGCCTCGCCTGGCATCGTCAACACCGACATTGGACTGTTGATAGCTGGAAACTTGTTGCCTGGTCGGACGAGGCTCGTTTCAAATTGTATTGAGCGGATGGACGTATAGAGATATGGAGACAACCTCATGAATTCATGGACCCTGAAATTGAGCAGGGGACTGTTCTAGCTGGTGAAGGCTCTGTAATGGTGTGGGGCCTATGCAGTTGGAGTGATATGGGTCCCATGATACGTCTAGATACGACTCTGACAGGTGACATGTACGTAAGCATTCTGTCTGATCACCTGCATCCATTCGTGTCCATTGTGCAGCGCGGTGGAGTTGGGCAATACCAGCATGACAGTGCGACACTCCGCACTTCCAGAATTGCTACAGAGTTGCTTCAGGCACACTCTACTGAGTTTAAGTACTTCCGCTGGGCACCAAACTCGCCACTGGTGCTCTTACGGATTTATGAACAGCCGTGCAGGGTTCTTGGTGTCAGTTCCCTCCAGCACTAATTCAGACATTAGTCGTGTTGCTTCACTTCTGCTTGCTCGCACAAGTCCTACACGCTATTAGGCAAATATACCAGTTTCTTTAGCTCTTCAGTGTATGTGTCTCTCTCTCTTGAGATGCATCTCTGACGCTACGATCGCAGGTTCGAATCCTGCCTCGGGTATGGACGTGTGTCATGTCCTTAGGTTAGTTACGTTTAAGTGGTTCTAAGTTCTAGGGGACTGACGACCTCAGAAGTTAAGTCCCATAGTGCTCAGAGCCATTTGAACCATTTTTGAGATGCATCTCTGAGCAACGTTTCGAAGCGTTTTGTGACATATGTTTTTAACGTTTCTGAAGTTGCATTCCCCGTTTTGGGAATTTTGACTCTTCAATTAAATGGTCATTTTTTTCCGAACCCCTTCGTTGTTTACCATTGCGATGAGGAAGTTTGAAATTTGGCTCAAAGGTGTCTACGACTTTCTACTGAAACGGTGCAAAAGTGTGACGCCCTGCGACTTCACTCTCGGGTTCGGAGACGCTACAAAGGACAACGTGTCGACGCATTGATTAAAAAAAAGTAAAGAGCTCAGAAGTTCATGTGCGTTGTAGGGTGAGTTAATGACGTCACATTGGCACTACAGTTAACCGAAATTCTGCCCAGAGTCAGTTTGGCTTGCTGAGAAGGCTGTCACATTCCCCGTTCCCCTTACTTACGTTTCAACCCGTCTGCCATGGAAGTCAGAACCACGACGCCTATCGTTGAAATCAAGTGCTTCTCACAAAGGAAACTCCCCATCCCACCCCCCTCAGATTTAGTGGTGCAATGGCCTAGTGGATAGTCCGTCAAAAATTCAACACAGATCGAGCTTGAGAACAGGATGAAGGCGTACTGAACTGTGAAAATAGATGCAAAATTAAAACAATGAACGGTTCTAGCTTAACAAGTGCAGGATTGAGTGGCTTTGGACAGCTGCAGTGTCGTGGTAAAGCGGTCACGGTGTTGCTCTGTAAGCCTGACGAGCCGCGTGCAAAACTCCCTCGCGCCTTTTATTTTTGTTTATTTTTTCACATCATAATGAAATGTCCTCCCCGTCATTGAAATGTTTTTTCTCTTTCCGTAAACTTGGCAGTTGTCGTACTAAACATTGGTTATAGAATATGAGTCATGTGGCAAGAATACGTTACCGTCGCAAGTAAATGTGATGAATAGTGAGAGCAAGAGAGATACCACATAGACGTCTCATAGAAATGGAAACAACAAATGAACGGGCGCGATTACGTTACAACAAAGGAACTGAAGAGTCAAAACTCCCAAAACGGAATACAACTTCAGAAACGTTAAAAATATATGTTTTGGCAGAGCACAAAGAAACTAGGTGATTGTGAAATTGTTGCGTTCATTTGTTGCGCCTTATGTGAAAAACTATTATGTTTTCATCATTTCCTTAGGAGCGATCACATTCACATTCACCCGAACACCTAATTCGGACAAGGAGGCATATGTCATTCGTATACCAGGCGTACAAATTAGGTGCTTAGATAAGCGATTCCTATCATATTACACATGCACTGTCATTAATGCCCTGTATGACACACCAGGCGTGTTTCCAGTGCAGGATTCGGTTGACTTGTCGCCACTTCATCAAACGTTTGTGGTTCCCTTTCGGCTGCTAATAGAGTAGTTGTGCAGAATCAACTGCCATTATAGGTCCCTACTTTACACCTCGCTGTTACGAACGGACGTTACACCGCGACACAGACATAAACAGCGAACAGCGGAAAAAAAGTTGGCTCTAGATTTCGCTTTTTGTCCTTCGACCGTTCCCAGTTTCTATTTTGCTTTTTTTCACATTTCGGTACACCTTCTTCCTGTTTTCACGCTTGATCTGTGTTCGGCTTTTGACGGGCTGTCCACTGGGCCATCTTAGCACGAAATCCGAAGGTGTGCGACTGGGAGTTTTCCTTGTCAGTATCGAGACGAAATGGTTGCCTGTCGTAGCGGCGCTTTGTAACCAGAGCGTGGCTGCCTCTGTATATGTACACTTTAAAGTGTTCAACAAACGTGTGTAGGTGACACCGAGGGAATTGCCCAACGAGGGTTGTCTTACGGAGCCCCTTTGTTGTTTTACTCACACATGTGTCAGTGTCGTACTCCCCCGTGATCACACAACTGGAGAGTGCCTAACATGAGGGCTCCGAAAACATAAATACTCTTTGCTGCTTCGGATCACATTCAAATTTCGCCGAATGATTGTGAATGGTCCCTAGCGGCTCTGTTCTGCATACCAGACTAAAAATTGATGACCAAAGCGGTGCAGTAACGTTCAGTTGAATTCCCCGCCCACGATGCTCTTAGAGAAGGGTTGAATTTCCGGGCCATTGGAGGAGGCGGGGGGGGGGGGGGGCGGGAGGAGGGACAGATCAGCCGTGTGCCATAAAACCGTCGTCCTGTTGCCCATTGCACTGCGAACAGTCGTCTTAGAACGTGAAATGTGTGCAAATCAGCGCACCAAGGAAAGGGGTGCTTTCACTGACGCCATTTATGCGACTCTTTGAGGTCTCTTCTTTCGATACTAGGTGACGTTTGAAACACCACCTTAGAAAATTTTATGAATTACGGTGCTGATAATCCTCTTACGTTATTTTATTTTCAAACAGCTGAGCAGAACTGAACGTACTCATACATTTCACTCTTTACTTATTCTGATCAACACTAAACTGACACACAATATTTTTAGCGCAACGCAGTCTGACTTTGAATAATCCCTACAAAAGAGTGGCCCTGACTAACAATAACCTATACCTTTCATGAATCACTTACCTCACAAAAATCTTCGTTACTCGGACTACTGCAATACATCGAGCACCAATACTGCCAGCTAAATGAAAGATTCTAACTACTGAAGGTACTATCTACTGATAGGCATATTTAAGAAATGAAAGATTTTGATAGAGAACAAACAATGTATTACCTTAATAGTGTTCAAAAGTCATCAGTTCATGATATCCAGTATTACAAATATACTCTTTCTGATGGACACACGTCCAGATCGTCCGCTCTCAAAATTCTGTCATCTCTCTCGGCGGCTCACCCCCAACTGCGCAACGCTATGCGCTCGCTGTTCACATCCAACTGCCCAACACTACAATAGCAAATATTCCAACAATGAAATCCAGCTACAGATTGCTCACAGCACAGTCAGTGATTTTCATACAGACCGCTACGTGGCGTTACCAACATAAAAACTTATGCAGCCTACTTACACGTTGTGTCTGAAATGTTTTCTTCAGCCACCCAAGAAAATAGCGTAATGACACGACTAGACATCGTGGTTCCGACCTCCATCGCAGAGGCGTTAAGAGAAGGGATGAAATGTGGGTTAAGGAGGGTCTGAAGACCTCCCCATCACGTGACAAGTCCATAGTGGCACTGGGCAGAATTGTGGTGAAATGTAGTGTCAACGTGTCATCATTACCCACCTTACAACTCGCATGAACTTTTGAACTCTACCCTTCTAAGGTTTCACCCCTCAACCGGCAAAAACGGAACCGTTATAGGGTCATTATCTGTCCGTTCGACAGTTAAAAATCATTTTTCTCGGGAATAGGTAGACGCGTCAAATTGAAATTTATGTCACATACCAAGATTTTCAGTTCAACCTCGACAATTTTTTTCGCCTGTGTCGACAACTTTCCATTTGAAGCATTGCCGAGCCCGAGGGCGACGTCGCTGGAAGACATGCTTTTGCGGCATTTGAGAAGAAGGTTTCAGACACATTTGAGTGAAATGTCGAACTTCTGCGCCGGAATGGGAGAGAATTACGGTTTCGAAAAACCGACTGTTTAATAATGTCGCGCTGTGTACACTTATTTTCTAAGGGAATTTAATTATAAACAAAAATTTAAAAAAAAATCTTGCCTCCTGTTTTTTTGTGTATCCCCGAAGCGAGACTGAAACGGAAGTTATATACCATTAACCCTCCTGTACCGGAGTAATTGTGGGTCAGGTTAACTTTAATGCAACGCCTTCAAAACTGTGATTGTTGGTTGTCACGAAGGAAGCAGCGATGGTTGGGGACGTTCCTTGGTTTGAAAAAGGACGCCAGCAGCGCAGAGATACATTCCGGGTAGATTGTTGGCTGTTAGAACCAACCACATAATGGCAACGTAACAGTTCTGGAGACTTCCCTCAGAACTCGGTCGTGAGGCTCACATAGCTTTTTTAGAAACGGTCGTTTACAGTGGAAGTGGTGAACAGGGCCGCCCTGACAGTTTGCTGTCTTGTTGATGGGACCGGGCTTTTAAGTAGGACGCAGCAGGGTCACTCAGCTTCATTAACGTCTGTGCTCTCGAGCAGTCAATACGTAGCGTCTACGTAGTAAGTGTTGATCACAGATGCGTCAAAGTGTGGAAAGTCTGGCTCTATGGCCTCACGCACCTGTAGATGTCTTGAGAGCAATTGTAAAGCGACTGTGAGACGTAATGACTCCATGATTCGTGTGGTCGGAAGACGGAAGACAACCACCAACCACCGTCTACATATCATCGCGAGATGCTACGGCCTATAAGCTAGGTAACCCACCAGTCTGCTGCACTGTTTCTCCTCATTGCTAGTATTTCTGTCTAACGCTCGTCTCAACCCTGCAGTGGCTTCTTTAACAACACAATTTTTACTGTTATTAATGCGTGATCACATGTGAAACCTGATATTGAATATTAATGCAACCTTTCCTCCGGATTTCATTGGTTAGTAGGGGAGAGTCATGCGGTATCGACCTGCTTCAGTTTTTTGACTTTTCTGTGTAGCTGCTGTGGTTAATTGACATCTTAATCGGCATGCTTGCTACAGCGTGCGTATCTGATGTGTTCCAAAACGCCGAGCATAGGAATGGTGTTTTCTAGTGGGCATTCCTCAGATTCTATCTGTGATAAAAAGGAACGGTCATGTGTTTTCGATAGCCCTTGGGTTAGGGACATTTGTATTTCCAGCAGAAGGGTCGTCTTAGAGCCACTATCCCACAGTACAGAGACAAAGTATGAATATTACACACTTCCTCCTGATTAGAAAAACGGAGCCCATCGGTTGCATCTTTTTGCATGGTAGGCTTCATGGAACTTACAGAGGGATCATAATTCATGGCGGTACCTCGGAAAACCCCACAAAATGTTTTTTTTTCTATATTTTCGCCGTCACCAGCAAACCAAAACCCAGTCGAGGATTCCAAGTCGGCTAACACAACAAATGTCTGTAATTTTTACGATTTGTCCATAAGATCCCGATCTCGAACAATATTGAAAATTTTCTGCATATCTTTATCCATTTCCGACATACGAAGCTTCAAAGTTATCCTATTATAGAAGTAAAATACACACGAAAAATCCAGTGTGAGGTGAAAGGTAATTTAAAAATGATGCAGCACGGAGAAATATGTTGTAGAGTATCTCCGTTATCATACGGAAATCCCACGCTTCAGTACTGAAGCACATTCAAAATTCTTTTGCACGTAAAATCAGGTCAGAGGTGTAAAATTACGAGGAATATTCGGAAAGTATGGAACGATAGGTAGCGAAATTGAAACCACAGTGAAAATCAAAATTGTTTTATTTGCAACAGTTAGCTACAACTTCCAGCTACTTATCTCTATAGTCGCTGATCCGACTTAGACGTTTGTTGTGGCGTTGTACCAACTTTCCAATACCCTCGTTATAGAAGGCAGCCACCAGTGCTTTCCGCCAATTCTCTACGCTGGCCTACAGCTCATTGTCTGTGACAAAAATTTTATCTTCATAGCCAGCGGGTCATGTGAGCAGAGATGAAACTCAGAGGGAGTCAATTACCCGCTGTATTGTGGGTAATCGAACATTTCCAACTGAAAACGATGCAGGAGCATCTTCATTGCCCCTGCAGAATGCGACTGAGAATGTCTTGAAGAAGAAAACGCACAACACTTATGTAATGCTGGCTGCATAGCTTCAGGCGAAATTTCTCATCAGGCCCTCGTACTTGGTGGGAGACGCTCTTGTTCTAGATATGTTTATGTGCTCCCTGTGTGCTCAGAACGAAAAAGAATGACGTAACACAACCAACGGGCATACTAGAGACACATCCCAACACACCTGTGCAAAACTTCAACCCCTTATAGTTTTGCATTATTTCAGTTTCACATCAATAAACTATCTAAATTTTACTGATCAATACATATCTCTTCATACGAGCTAGACGCCCTACTGCAGCAGCAAAGGAAAGGAACAAGAGAAAAATGACCCTATCGGCGCACGAAACCTGCGAATACCTTACTGTTTAACAAAAAAACTCTGATGCCTGGCTGCCTCATCCCACTTTCCTCAGCAGGCTTAAAAATTTTATCAAAAATTTTGGCATGCGACCATATTCGCACTTTTTTATGCTGAGAGAGAAGAAACGATGGGAGTGCCAAAGAGAGGGAAAAATACTAAATTCTGGAAGTGATTGTGTTATAGAAAGAGCGAAAGAGACAACGATAATGTGAGAGGAAGAGAGGGACGTGGTGGCTGTGGAAAACAGTTGACAGTGACAGAACACAGAGTAAAAGGAAGTGGAAGTGGGTGAGACCCAGTGATAGACAGAAACAGTGTATGATAGTGACAATGAGGAATAGAATGATAGCGACAGTGAGAAGGTACAGCAGCAACAGGAAGGAAGGAATGAGATATTGGCAGTAAAGGAGAACAAGAAAGAAACAGTGACATGAGAGGAACTGCGTAGTAGGACAGAACCAAAGGGACTTTGTGTGTGACACGAGAGTCATTGACAGAGAGCCACAAAGAGATACTGACAATGAGTTCGGATGACTGTGTGATAAAGGACACCTGGGAGTGAATGGGCATGCGCAACTTACAGCAATGGACTAGTTGGTGTGGTGAGTTACAGTCAGGGGAGCTTGGAGAATTTGAGGTGATTGCCTGTAAAAAATAGCGTGAATGTGTTCTCACGCCAAAATTTTTGGGAAAATTTTTAAAAGTGGTGTGGAATGTGAATGATGCAGTTGGTACCCCACTTTTTAGTCAGTCTTTTAAATAAACAGGAGCATACTTACATTTTTTGTGCTCCATAGGAGCATTTTTCCGCTGGTATACTATTCTCTTACCACAAGACACATTCTATGAGTAGCACAATGTAATAGTCTTTATTTCTTAACTATAGTACTTAATTACATCAAACATTAAAGAGCTACAATTAAAAGGCTTACAGAAAGTGTCTTGCAGAATACCGTTTCTTAATGATACACTGCACTGATATGTATTAAATAATAACAGAACACATAAGCGAGGGAACGTACTGTTACTATTTCGGCTCACTTCACTAATGTTTAGATGACTGTTTATAGAGTTTGAGAATGAAGTACAAAATATTCTCTCGATCCACATATCTAAAATGTGCCCAGCATCGACAGTTGGCACACAGTACCCACTCTTCTTCAAATTGTTCCAGACACATAATACACTTTTCATTCTCTTCTGTAGACCCACTGTTTCTAGTAAATTACAGTTTTGTTCACCGTTTTGTAATTGGATTTCCCCACTCAGCTTTGAATGCTTATTTTATTTTGGAACGCCCAACTTAAGTTAGGCTACCTTCAATTCTCTTCAAGACTTTATTTTTTTCTGCTTTAAATGTCACCTCTTTGGTGGTGATATTTATCTTTTATAGTTGTCGCCAGCACTCACCTGCCTCCCTCCCCTCACGGTCATTTTGTTAGATATTTCCTTGCTCACAGCCATTTTCAGTCACTCCTTATTCCGTTTTCCTCTTACTTTTCTATCATTTTCCGCCATTTCGATCTGAAGAGAAGTAAAAAGAAGAAAATATAACTTAAAATTGAAATTACTTCTGGTCGATGCTGAAAGACAATCGGATGACAGATACTGAAGAACAAACATGCAGTAGGTTCTGATGTTTGTTAGATGTCTTTCCTTACATAACACAGACAACCGAAATACGCCAACTCTTAGACAGTTTTGCAGAGCAAAATGAACCCAACCACAAAAGTAGGATATAAGAAATTAAATCAATAAAATTTTATTCAAGCAACAAAGTCCAGATAATGAAATTCATTGTCATTAGTTTTAGTTTTCCGCATTCCTATAGACTTTGGTAAAATGTGACCATCTTTAAAAAATTGAAAGACCCAGTTAGTTATTATTTTCTTAAACCTTCTGGGCAAAATAATTTAAATTTATTATCTAACTCAATACAAATTTTCTCCCCATATCTAGTTTTCTAACATTCGCAGTCAGTAATGTAATGCAGTTCACTTACTTCTAGCTCACTAATCTTTTTAAACAAATTGGAATTGCTTGCAATATTTAGCTTCTTCAGTACAGAATCCAATTATATAGAATAAAATAACAATGTATTATATTTTTAATCTTATATATGTAATTTAGAATAACTCTCTTATCGTTTTGAAATGAAAATTCTTTCTTTACCTTTTTGTTGACTAGATTTTTAGTATCAACATCTCTAGTTATCTGATTGTACTCTAGCTGTACCTTTTCCTTCATTTCGCTCTCTCTTAGTCTTGTCATTGATTTGCCATTTAACTTCTGAACATTCTTGTAATTTAGAGTGAATCCCTTTACTTTCATCTCTGTTTTATTATCATTTTTCTCATAGTAGTGACTTTTTGGGGCAGTTGAAGCACAGTCTATAATCCAGGAATTTTCCTAATTCATCAGTCCATTCACCTAACATACAATCTGTTTCCATAGTATTTTCACCATCATCAATATAAACTACAGAATCAGTATCAAAATATATAACATTTTTTCCTACTTCATCTAACATATGATATAATCTAAGCCTTGCATTTGGTGTAGTGAATGCAGCTATGAAAATATTTGTAGCTGTATTATTTTCCACATAATAATCCTAGAAATTATATCTCATGGAACCATATACTCAGTAATAAAACTGATATCTAAGTTACCTAATCAGTCACCCAGCAGTATCTCATAAAAATGATATAAATTTCTTATATATTCTGTTTGACTCATATTTCCACTTGCCCAAATTTCCCCCGTACTGAATTAAGTCATAGCAAAAGCTCATTTTCTTTCATTCTGTCAGGATCTAAGTCAATATCTAATTTCTCTGTAATTGTTTTGGGATACTCTTTGTCAGTTTCAAAATCATGTGAACTGGTCTCTAATTTTATTTTCAGAAAACCTTTAACATAATCTTTAAACAGCATATTGCCCTCAATTTTTGTATTCCAAAACTTCACACACATTTAAAATTTCGTATCCTATTTCTACAGTTTCCTTCACTTCATCAGCCATCCAAGTTCCAATAAAATTTATTTTGTCATCATTGTGATTGCATTTATCTATTTTTTTCTTGAGCACATTTAACACACAAAGGAAGCAACAGTTTTTCATTTTCATCTATTTCTGTACGTACAGGCAAAACAGGGTGAGAGAATCCTCTAGGTGCCAATACCTTACATTTTATTAAACCACACCAATTTTTAGAATAATATCTTGGTCTACACATTTGTCTCCAGTGTTGTTCATGATAAAAGTCATAAAATTGCACAGTAGGATAAAGACTACAAACATCAAAATATGTTATTTTTGTGCTAACACCATTTTTCTTAATTTTATTTTGCTTTATATTGCTTAATTTTATTGCATTTGTTCGAACACCATGAAAAGCATCTCTTGGATTCCATGGTTCAACAATTTAAGGTAACTGTTTTAGTTGCTTGATCTTTTTATGTTCTGGTGAGTTCATCCAATCTCATTCCCACATCTCCAATAAATTACATCCAGCACTTCATATTTCTGCACGTCTTTTTAAAGTCTTTTGATAAAGATCATCCATTGTTTCTTTATTTTTATTGTCAATTGTTTCACTTTTGAAACGGTTTTTACATCCATGCCAATAACAGCCATGGTACTGATAAACAGTATTAGCTGCTTTATCAAATCCATCTACTTTTTTCACCAGCTATTCTTACTTCACCGCCATCAAGAGCATGTGAGATATTGTTATTGTTTAAACTGTTTAACCAAGCTATGGATTCCTTACTACAAATCTCCCTCAGTTCCTTATTCAATAGAGTGATGGCATCTTTTGGCAAATATTTATATCTGTAAATAGCCATGAAAACTCCAGTGATGGTTAAGTAACAGAATGGATCAATATTAGCTATCTCTAGAAATCGTTTTCTTAGTTGCAAACAGCCTCTTCATAATATACCTACATCAGAATTACAGCATTAGTTAATTTCTTTCTTCACATTAAACACGTAATTTTCTTTAACTCTGGAGGTATGCCATTTGAGAAATGCTTCTCTATCTTCTGGCTTCGTAGTGTCAACACAGTAATATTCAGTATCAGGAACTGGTCCAATATAATTTTTATTTTCTTTTGTATTGAACAACTGTGGGAAGTAGCCTTTCTTCAGTTCTTTAAAATCAATAGTTTTTGGAAAGCTACTGAGTGGTCCTTGCATAAAGTTAATGCCATCTATAATTTTTATGCCTAACTGTTTGATCTCCAATAACGTCAGTTTACTTCGTGTGTAGATGGTATACAGCTTTATTGTATTTTTAGCACAATACTTCAAAATAAATTGTGAATCATAACCTTTTGCATACGGAGCTATGAAAGGGTGATAAGTGTTTTTTTTTCAGATGTCATCCATCTACAGAATTTATCATTTGTCTCAAATTTATAAACAGTATCTCCATTACAATTGTGAACAATTATGAGATTTGGAATGTGCATTCCAGTTTCTTGAGTAGCTTCATAGTTAAACCACATATACCTCTCAGTATATGTACAATTCACTCTCCTAGGGAATCCATCTTCACAGTATTTAAACTGTTTACCAGCGACTATTTTATTGCATTCAAAGCATTGGTAAGCATAAAAATCTTTAAATTCTCCATTAATATAAAACCATTTTTATTACAATTTGGACAACCTTGCGTTATAAAATCCTTGCCAAATTTTCTCTTACAAATATCAACTTTTTGCAGTACAGGTTGCATATAACATTTGTGATCTTTAATTTGTACTACCTGATTACAGTTTCTGCAAATCTTAAAGCCACATTAAAGTTTTTCAGATCTCAAACAAATCCTATTGCATTCTTTACATTTATAAGCTGTAGCACAAATTTGTTGGTGAATGTTTAAGAATTCTTCATTATAACAGTATCTAATGCAGTTTTCAAAGTAAATCTTATTTCCATCACTTTCATGTTCTGGACTTCTACATGATATGCACAGTTTTCTCTCTGTCTTACATCTGTGCATGTCCTTGTTGTTATGTGGCCTATTACAGTTATCACAGTAATATGATGATCGTAGGAAAGCTGTCACACAGTTAATCATATCGAAATGGTTGGGTTCTGGATACAGGTAAATCTTTATTTCTTTCTCAGGACACCTATAGATAACTGAATTGAAATTCTCGGCACTTAAAACATTTATTTGAATATCCCACAAGTCTCCAACATTTGTAATGTCATCTACAGTGAACCCTTCTTCATTGTATTCACCCAACCAATTACATAATATGTCAGTTAGCTTTTTTTGTAATTTGTATGTATCTCCAACTCTGATTTCCTTAATCTCATTTGTAGTTAGTTCTCTGCCCAAAATGTTTTTGTATGGTGTGTTAATGCCACAATTACTGCTCTAGTACAATGCAAGTTATCATTATTATTAATTATTGTGATACATCTTTTAGTATTCAACTACATTTATTATGTTTTTGCCACCGCCACTATCTCTAGGAATTGCTATCATCTGAATATTAAATGAGGTATCTGCTATATCAATACTCTCATTAGATGTTAAGTGTGTCCAATTTTATCGCACAAAACTTGAACAGACTCTCGAGTATTATTCAATGCTCTATATCCTGTGGAAATTGGACAAAACATTTTTGGGTAGTTGACTGTTAAACTCAGCTTATCCACTTTTCTAAAATTAGTTCTCCTTTTAGCTACTTTTGCTATATAATTGAGTGCTTTCCTTATATAATCTGTTTTCTCACTCAGACCATGTTTTAAATTTTTCATTAAATCTCAATGTAAAATCTTTAATCTCGAATAATTCCTTTTTAAATGGTTTAATGCACTTTTCTTGCTCAAATAGTTTGCTACTGAAAGGGAAAGTTTCATCTAGCCTCACTATTCTTTCCTCTCTCAGCAGGCAAGCATTATCAATAATGCAATCATCAAATCTGTAGAAATAATTTATATCAGGTTCACATTTTGGTCTTGATCTTATTTCTTGGAATACTTCTGGATGAAATATAAACTCTTGTAATCCAATGGCATTAATTAACTCTGATTTATTTAATATACTGCATCCTCTGATACCAAGATTTTTAGCTAGAGCTTTGAGTTCATGTACTCTCAGATTATCGAGGGTTCTTGTATTGTAGGAGGAGGAGGCAGATTATTTGAAACGATTAAGTTAATTAAATCAGCTTATCTAATTCCACTATAAACTGGTAAATTGTTCCTTCTACAATAATCTCAAAGTTGAGCGACTGTAAACTTTGTCAACAGTGTGTCCATCTTTTTAGTCCTTATACTGATTAGTGATTAATGTTGTATTTTTTCATCAGTTCTTTAAAATCTTTATTATAGAAAGTTTTTCCATTATCTGTTTGCAAATTTTTTGGCTTACATTCATTTCTAAATATTTTATCAAATGCATCAACTACATTCTCACTTGTTTTATATTCAACAGGAACAGCCCAAGAAAATATTGAAAAGACATTGATAATGAGTAATGAATATGTATATCATTGATTTATCTTCGAAATTGCTTTCAACTTGCCAGAACCCATTTCGAGTAGATCAGGCTGCCATAGATCGTCAATACTGAGAGAAATTACATTTTTCATTTAAAATGTTTTCTCATCAGTTTATGTAATTCATTAATGATTTCTTCAGGAATATTTAAGTTGTATGATAGACACCCTTTACCTAGAATTTTTTTTAATGAATTTACTTTTCTTCTTTTTACAAACTGTACAAAGAACAATTCTTTGTCTGCCATTGCTTGTGATAACTATGTCAGGTTCATGGACATCAGTAAATATTTTACACTTCAAACCATAGTTGCGGTTATCCATTAACATAGAATAAAAATTTAATGAGGCTTAAATTATTTCACCAAATACAATTAACTTTACACCAACTGGAAATGTTTTAACAGAATCTTTGAATCTTACAGTTAAAAAATTGGATTTGTTTAGTTATTGACTGATTAGAAGGAGTTATTTCATAAAGATTATCATAAATTCTTATCGAAATATTGAAATCATAAAAAGATGAATCTTTGTTTATATTTTGGTTAGTAACCATAACTTTTTTTAAAAAATAAATCTGTACTCCAAATTAAGAATTTTTTGTTCACCTTCAGTCATAAAAGTAAAATCAATGATTTGTTTATCATATACTTTATCTTTAAGGTTACTTAAACGTTTCAAGCATGGGGCTAAATCTGTTTTCGAGAAATAATCCGAAAAAAGCTTTTACTACTCCTTTTATGGTAAAGTAATTTGATAGATCAGTTTTTGTGATATAATTGAAGGGGTCGGAGAGATATAGTCACAAGCCACATCGAACTAGTTTTGAGATACAGCGAGTTTAAAGTTCCATGGACATCTGAAAATGTTTAATACAAAATAGAAACTTTATTTCTATTGCAAACACTTGCTTAATACTTGCGATGCTTGTTGTTAAATAGTCAACTCTCTGGATGCTATAAAATATTAATTTTAGAATGATTCTAATTAATATGTAGTCAATGGTGGCTTATGACTATATCTCCTAAAAAATTCTTTAAAACATAAAATATGAATTTGTAAGGATTTATTTTAACTACTCTTACACAGCAAGCAGAATATATAATTATTACACATTAATATATACATATCAGGTATCTGAGATGTATAAATTACATTTTCATTGATACAGTTACATCAAGGAAGTTCCTCTACCTCATCATTGTACACATTATTTCCAGTACATGACCAAAAGAAATCTTGATTTGCTGCAGGCATGTAAGGCATAAGAGACAGCACATCATCAATTTTTTCTGGTTAATTGGTAGCGGATTTCTGTACTTTATTGGCAGCTGATATGGATTTGGTTTGACTAGCCTTCCTTTCTTTTTGACACGAATATCCACTGACATGAAAGCTCCTACGTCCAATTAAGAGTGCTTTACACTTAGCTTGAAGGGATCTTCAGACTCAAACTCAATTTGAGTAACATCACTGAAATGGTAGGGATCTCCAGACATTGATTCTGTACATTTTGAGATCAGTGTCTTCAGGCTTTCCAAACTTCTGAAGTCTTCTCTTTCCATTTTAGTTACAATGAAATGTTTTGGACTAACAGATTTTATTACTTCTGCCCATTCATCTGGAGTGTACACTACTGAATGTCTGATTCTTGCATACCGTTCAATGCAACCAAAATCATGATCACAAGGTAGCATGGTGTGACCCTCCACAGGGAAGTAATGTTGGACAGAATCAAATCTTTTGGTAGCAACAAAGGACCTTTCCAAAGCAATAATAGTCCAATTCTTTGCCTGACCCTTGCAGTTGTCTGTGATTATGTGGAGATGTTTTGTCTGAGGATTAGGTATCTCCAAGTACTTCAATAAGCAGCTCCCAACCTCATCTGAACCCTGTCCTCCATCTTGCTCATTCCACATAAACAAATAACCCTTATTTGATCCACAGTCATGGATACCATAATTGTATGTCCATATTTTCCTCTTGTAAAATGCTGGACCAACTGTTAGTTTAAGTGTGGGGAACGTTTGCTGCATATCCATTGCTATCACTTGATGCTCTTTCGGATTTTCTTTAGCCAGAGCAGTTAAAGATGCAATCATATTTTGTCCCCTGTCAACCTTTATGAGATGCAGTTCATATTGTTGTTTCTTTTCTGTGACTTCTGCTGCACGTAATTCTGGGTTATTTATTGCAATTAGAAAGCAATCACATTTTAAACAGGTGTCGCTTCTTGGTAGTTTGAAGCCTATGTTAAATTCAGATACAAAAATTTCTCTGAATTTACTTTCAGCTACTGCAGGAACCTGCTTTTCCTTGCAGCATTCTCAGTATTTATCTAGAAATAAGGAAGCAGTTGTGAGATCACAATCCAAATACACTTTATTGGGTTCTGTTGCCTACTGTAATGACTGTTATATTTCGGTATGGCGTTGAGAAATTCTCTAACACTTTGTACAGCTTCGTCTTGAAATTTATGTGGGTATTTTCCATGTTTTCCTGAAAGAAAAAAAGATGAGCTTATATCCTCTTGCTAATAGAAACATTTGTATAGTACTCAGTTTCAGTACATCCGTAACTTATAGCACAGAGTAACATACAAACCTCCCCCATCTTCTTTTGGCACTGCAAATCCCTGCTTCATTTGATGTTGCGTATTCCTCACTCTTCGTGCATGTATCTGTAAGCCATGAACCCTTAGGAAAGCTTCCTTGCAGATCATGACTTCTATTCTGCATACCCTCACATTATAAGAAAATGTAACATCCCTGGATGACATTTTCTTGGAAGTCTTTTTTGGATAGCTTTGAAAGAAATTATCACAAATACAACAAAACGAAATAAATATACAAAATATTAAAACCTTTTTCTTTTAAATAGGGAACAAACCTCCACTTTTCCGGTTCCATTTTCATACAGCTCATCAGGTAAGTATTCTGGGCATTAAAGTTTCCCATGTCCCAAAATGAATGAAAAATGTTTTCTTCCTCTCCAAGCAGATTTGTGAAGCATTTATATAAACAACTACAGAGACTTCCTATAGTAGCAGCCTGAACGGTCTTGTGGGTTTTTAAAGACTTATACTGCTGACCAGCATTTCGTCGACATTTTGCTTTATTTTTCTTCCACTGATCAATATTTCCCTTTCTTTTCTATGAAGGCTTTGGTTTTTTGGGTGATTCTTCATTTATTCTAGTTGTTTCAAGCTATAATATGAAGAGCAAAATAGTCTAAGAATTTGCATGAGATATAGTCATAAGCCACACAAAACATTAAATTTCGCTAAAATCACATTACTGAGAAAATATTTTTGTCACATCTTTTGCCTTTGAAATTACATTATTGCACCATTAAGCAGTAATATAAATGTGTCCATCAAGTTTCATCATTAACACACAGGATGGCTGTCAAATGCGTTGGCAATGTTGAGAGAAACAAAGTCACAGGCCACAGGAAATTAATCACCAGAAATAAACCGTTTTATGTACTTACCAAAACATCATCTGAGCTGGAACTGCTGGTCGATGGATGCCAAGATTCATCACTGTCAGGATCCAAAGGGTAAAGCTCTTCACTTACACCACTGTCTGTGTCAAATATGCGTTGAACACCTGAAGACGCTTCAGACTTTCCTGACCCACCTGCCATTTTGCTGTGGCTTGTGACTATGTATCTTCTGAAACTACCACCAGATGGCAAAGCATAGAACTGCACTCCATCATAGCCTGCCATCTGTTGTAGTAACATGGAACTTTTTCAACACATTGCGAAGAAGACATTATCAAGAATGCCGCAACATGAAAAACTCAATTTCGTGAAAGTTGTGGCTTATGACAATACCTCTCTGAGCCCTTCAGTTATTGAACTGTGTTAGAATGCTTGTATATTCAGGTTTTGTATCACATTCTTTTTCTATATATTGTTTTGTAACTACATCATTACCATTTACTGGATCTTTTATATCCCCAATTCTTCTGCATTTAAAATCAAGATATTCTTTAGTTGCCTTAAAAATGTTTTTAATTCTTTCCAAAATTCCATGAGTAAATTATTAATTTTTGCTTGAAAATCTTCAAATTTTGAAAGAAAATTCTTGAGTTTGTTATCAAAAATGTCTATTTAATAAATCTAAAATATTACTTAACTTATAATTTTTGCATATCAATTCCAAAACAAACACATATGACCAAAAATAAACTCATCAAAATTTTGTATTATCTCACTATTGTAGTACAGATCATTTATTCTGAAATAGTTAACAAGGTGTTTTGGAATATTTCCTCCATATGAATCAAAAACTAATTTTCTATCCTTATTTTTATAGTAGCAAATCCAGTGAATGCCAATATAGTCAGAAGTATCTAAATTTATTATTCCACATTCTAAATTTTTCACTTCATTTGGCACTTCATCAATCATAAAAACGCCTTGACAATGATTAATTTTTAATTGGTTAACAAGTTTTTCTATATCAAAATTAAATAAAGGATTGTTAAATTTTTCGTTTTTTGTTTTGTTTTTTTGTTTTGTTTTGAGTCCAGACCGCCTGTCTAACCTGGCTCCAGTTGGCCCAACACCAACAGCAGTTGAAGCTTTCTCAGGACAGTGTCCAGCTTTCTTTTCCTTTTCCAAATTATGTCTTTTTTGTTTCTCTAACTCTTTACTGAGTTTCTTCTTGTATATAACTGCATTTGCAGCAGCAGATCCACCTGTAAGTGAATTAATTGTTATAGATATCTCAAAGCTGCTAATAATACAGGAAGAAATACACCTTCATGTTCCTTTTTTGTTAGATATTCAACGATTTTTCACAAATAGTTAATGTAATAAACAAATTTCCATGTGTTTTCTATCTTTTCTGTCCATCAGTCAAAAATGACTCAATCGTATTTGATTGTTCATTATTCAACTTAAGTTTAATTGATTTTGGCTGCTTTGTCACGAAATGTACAAGGGCATACCAACTAAACCCACATTATTAGTAGTTAGGAGCTATAACGTTAGATGCACTATGGGGCCCCTTAGGGACATGGCTGCCAAGGAGGGGAAGAAAGCCAGTGTTCACTCGGTGTCCATACTGGATAGAGTTATTGCAGATATGAAATGGATCCTTCCAGATACCATGAAGAGCACAGGGTACAGCCAGCTACTGGTGGTAGCTCATGTCGGTAGCAATTATGGGTGTCACTTTGGATTGAAGGAGATTCTCTCTGGTTTCGAGCGACTAACAAATGTGGTAAAGGCTGCTAGCCTTGCTTCAGAGATGAAAACATAGCTCACCATTTCCAGCATAGTAGACAGTACCGATTTCGGACCTCTGGTGCAGAGGATCTTGCAGGGTGAGAAGTTTCCTCTGAATCAGAGGCTCAGACTATTCTATGAACGTTCAAGCTGCAGATTCCTTGGCTTTCGTTGTAGGGTGGTGCGGTTTCGGGTTCTGTTAAATGGTTCAGGAGTCCATTACTCGCAGGAGGATCTGGGAAAAATACAAAATGGGCTTCAATTTCAAAGACTGCAGGTCGAACAAACAAATAGCGTTGATCTAGGAACAATCGGTATAACAGTTGCAAATTATCGTAGTTGTGTTGTGAAAGAATCAGAGCTCCAAGCGCTAATAGAAAGCACTATTCCTCAAATCATTATAGACACTGAAAGCTAAGGCCAGAGATAGGTTCAGCCAAACATTTTGGGGAGGACCTAACGGTGATCAGGAAGGATAGGCTAAACACAGTTGGCGATGGCGTGTTTGTTGCTGTTAGAAGTAGTTCATCTTGTAGTTAAATTGAAGTAGATAGTTCCTGTGAGTTAGTAAGGGTAGAGGTCACTCTTGAAATCTGGAATAAAACAATAATTGGATCGTTTTACCGATCTCCGAACTCAGATGATGCATTTGCTGAAAATTTCAAAGAAAACTTGAGTATAACTTCAAACACATACCGACTGATACAATTATAGTTGTGACTTTAGTTTACTCTTGATATGTTGGCGAAAACACTTGTTTAGATCAGGAGGTAAGCATAAAACATCATCTGAAATTGTGCTGAACTCAGCCTCCGAAAACTATTTCGAGCAATTAGTTCATGAGACCACTCGAACAGGAAACGGTTTTGAAAACAACTTGACCTCTTAACAAAGGAAGAATCCTGAACTAATAACGAGCATCAAAACGAATCCAGGGATTAGTGAACACGGGATTGTCGTAGCGTGACTGAATACTGAAACTCTCAAATCCTCAAAAAATGAACAAAAAACGTGTCTATTCAAAAAAGCAGATAGAAATTCGCTTCACGCCTTCCTGAGAGACAGTGTCCACTCCTCCAAAATTAACAAAGTAAGTCCAGACCAGATGGGGCTTGAATTGAGAGTAATAGTATCGACAGCAGTTGACAGATTTTACCAAATAAATTAACAAACAACGGAGCTGATCCCCATGGTATACAAAACAGGTCAGCAAACTGTTGCAGAAACAACGAAAAAAAGTATGCCAGATTTAAATTAGCGCAAAATCCCAGTGATTAGCGATCCTCCACAGAATCTCGAAATTTAGCGCTGACTTCAATTCGAGATGCTTTTGACAGTTTCTATAACGAAACTTTCCCTTGAAACCTTCTAGAATCCAAGGAGATTCTGGTCGTACGTAAAGTATGATAGCAGCAAGACACAGTCTATGCCTTCTCTGTGCGATAGCAATGGAAATACTATCGATGACAGCAGTGCCAAAGCAGAGTTACTAAACAAAGTCGTCCGAAATTCCTTCACTAAAGAAGTCTAAGTAAATACTCCAGAATTCGCATCAAGAGCAGTTGAAAACATGAAAAACTCCGAAGTATAAGATAGCTTTGGAGTAGTGGAACAACTGAAATCACCTGATAAAACCAAGTCTTCCGGTTCAGACAGTATACCTATTAGGTTCCTTTCGGAATATGCTGATGCAAAAGCTCCAAACTTAACTATCATATTCAACCGTTACTGACACATAGTCAACACGTCGCTCTTGCGAAACACAGCTTGCACTTTGTTCACACGAAGTGTCGACTAGGGTTTTCAAATTGATTCCGCATTTCTAGTTTTACAGAAGGTTTTTGACACCGTACTTTAAAAGTGGCTTGTAAGCAAATTCCGAGCTTGTGGAATATCGTCTCAGTTATACGACTGGATTCGCGATTTCCTGTCCAGGAGTTCACAGTTGGTAGTCTCTGATGGAAAGTCATCGAGTGAAACAAGAGTGATTTCTTGAGCTCACCAAAGTAGTGTTATAGCTCTCTGTTGTTCCTTATCTATACAAAGTATTAAAGAGACGACCTGAGCAGCCAACTTAGGTTGTTTGCAGATGATACGTTCGTTTCACTCCTAGTAAAGTCATCAGAAGATCAAAACAAATTTCAAAACGATTTAGATAAGATACCTGTATGGTGGAGAAATTGCCAACTGACACTAAGTAATGAAAAGTGTGAGGTCATCCACATGAATACTAAAAGCACTTTGTTAATCTTCGGTCCTCGTTAGTCAATAAAACCTAAGGGCTGTCAATTTATCTACATACGTAGGAATTAAAATCAAGAACAACTTAAATTGGAAAGGACACACAGAAAATGATGTAGGGAAGGCGAAACATAGACTGCGTTTTTTTGGCGGAACGCTTATAAAATGCAACAGATCTACCAAACAGACTGCCTACACTACGCTCGTCCGTCCTCTTTCGTGTACTGCTGCGCGGTGTAGGATCCCTACCAGAGAGGATTACATCGAGCACATCGAGTACATCGAGAAAGTTCAGAGAAGAGCAGCACGTTTTGTATCATCGAGAAATAGGGGAGAGATTGTCAAGGACGTGATACAGCATACGGTGTGGAAATAATTAAAACAAAGGTATTTCTCGTTGTGGAGGGATCATGTAGCGAAATTTCCATCACTAACTTTCTCCTCCGAATGCGAAAATATGTTGTCGCTGCCGATAGGGAGAAACGATCATCCTAATAAAGTAAGGGAAATCAGAGCACACACTGAAAGATATGAGTGTCCGTTCTTTTCGCGTGCTGTTCGCGAGTGGAATAAAAAAGAAATATTGTGAAGGTGGTTCGATGGAGCCGCTGTCAGGCACGTAAGTGTCATTTGCAGAGTAGTCATGTAGATGGTCGATGTACACTGAAGCGCCAAACAAACTGGTACTGGCATTCGTATTCATATACAGGCAGAAGACGGCGCTGAGGTCGGCAAAGCCTACGTATGACGTCTGGCGCAGTTGTTAGATCGGTTATTGCTGCGACAATGGCAGGTTATCAAGATTTAAGTGAGTCTGAACGTGGTGTTATGGTCGGCGCACTCTAGCCCCAAATTAAGGCTTTTGCTTTTCTTTAATTTCTGTGTATGATACTTAGCAAGTAAAAAATTTTTACACTCAGCATCCCCCAATAACTTGTGCGTCATGAAATGTTGTTGCTCCATTCTGCATACATAGTTGAGCCAGAACCTTTCAGTCAAAAGCTGGAAATGGTGTGGCAACATCGTGAAATTTTCTTGGACGTTTTACATCTCTGCTTCTAATTCAGCTACCTTCAACACAAGATGTTCTTGGTCAGGAGGGGCGGGGGAGGGGGGGAGGGGAGGGCGTGGATGGCAACAACATCATTTGCTGAAGTATTTACGGTTGAGTTAATTATGAAAAATAAAAGCCTGAACAGTATGCGAATGGAAAAAGTGTTAGCAGCCAGTAAAACATCTTCTGTAACGCCACACTAAAGTACTTTTATCCCAACGTTTTGCCAGAAAAGCTTCACTTGCGCTCGCCAGCTATTACAGCACCCTTTTTGAGACTTTTCCTGAGCGCTAGTTATGACATTTCTTTACTTGTTACCAGTTATGGTGTTTCTTCATTGTGACCAGTGGAGGAGGAGGAGGAGAAGATGAGCGCTTAACGTCCCGTCGACAGCGAGGTCGTTGGAGAGCGGAGCACAAGGATGGAGAAGAAAGTCGGTCATGTCCTATCAAAGGACCCATCATGGTATTCGCCGGAAGTGATTTAGGGAAGTCACGGAAAATGTAAATTTGGATGGCCGGACGTGAGTTTAAGTGGTCGTCCTCCCGAATACGAGTCTATTGTGCTAAGCACGGCGCCACCTCGCTCGGTCGTTACCAATTACGGCACTTCTTTCCTTATAGCCAGTGAGGGTATTTCTTTCCTCGTCGCCGTTTACGACATTTTTTTCCTCGATGCCGATTTTGGCATTTCTTCCTCGTCAGTTATAGCGTTTCTTCCTCAATGCCAGTTAATATTTCTTTCCTTGTCGCCAGTTATGTCGTTTCTTCTTCCTCTTCAATTATGTTATTTCTTTCCTCATTGTCAGTTATGGTGATTCTTCCTTGTCACCAGTTAGGATTCTCATCATTCTCTGATTGGCTTTTCCCAGTCACCGTCTACGTTCTTGTGTTCGTAAATATACTTGTCGTTCAACATTAAGGTGTCAGGAAGTGAACCCACTATGACAGAAAGTAGTTGCTGTTACTGAAGTGCCTTATTAAGCACGCACACAGCATCTAAGACGCGACACAGGGCAAAGCACTTTTACTGGAACTATGAAAGAATAATATTGGCAACACTGGTTCATGTAATTTATTAGTATTGTAAAAATTTTCATAATACTCACCATAATTTGAGTATGATGATGGTTGTGCAAGATGCAATTAAACTTCACAAACTATGTACACAGATCTATTTCAGCTTCCAGCGAACAATGACTATCTAAACTAGTACTACGTTCTGTCTGATTGCTGTTGCACTGTCGGTGGAGAAGTCCTGGCACAGTAGATACACACACGCTGCTGAACTGGGACTGGCGCTGTGCAGTTGCACGTCCACTTATATCCATGAAAATGTTCAAATGTGTGTGAATTCCCAAGGGACCAAACTGCTGAGGTCATCGATCCCTAGACTTACAACACACCCGAGGGAGGACTCGAACCTCCGGCGGGAGGGGCCGCGCAATCCGTGAATGGCGCCTCAAACCTCGCGGCCACTCCGTGCAGCTACTTATATCCATGACTGCCTGATGAATGTTCACTTGAAGAGTATTTTCGTGAGGTAAGGGAGAATCACTATGTAATCCGTGTTTAGTGCGTCTTCGATGATTTCGTAACTTTTAGGCACCAAACTGGTGGCTCTCCTTACTGTGTAGTACTGTCAGTGAGTAAGGTCACGTACCGACTCTACTTACGAACACAGCAAATGCTCAAGTAAAACAGACAAGCAGTCACGTTTCAGTGTCAAAGAAACTCGAGACTATTCTTACAGCGAAGATAGCAGCATTCAGTTTCCGCACGAGAACTTACAAGAAAGCCGTCCAGCCACCCTCATTCCTAATAATTTCAGCTGGTTGATTTCATTGATTGTTTGATCTTCTTCGGACGATGAAAACTTCGCTTTTACTAGAGGTCCGTGTCAGAAATTCCGTGGGACGAGTTTCTCAGTGTTAATCTCGTCTCTGAAAGCCACGTGCTACAGAGGCATGGCAAGACTTTTAATAGGCGTACCGTTTTCTGATACGTCATTACAACAAATCGTACATAAAACGATCGACTTTTTATGTATCTTCAATGCACCTGTGCCTTGCAACTATATAGTTTCATAGCGCGGAAAAGATGAGATATGGCACTTGACCTTTAGAAAACTGTATTCCAATATTGTGTCTGTTTGTTTCATCCTATGACATAAAAAGACATCTTAAATTACATTGCTTCTAGTAGTATCTTGCAATATCCTAGACGAGTTGTTCGATAATTCACGTTCGAGACACCTCCAGCACATGAAAAACAATGATAAGACCTTGTCCCACTGAAAGCCCACTTTCGGGCTCATGTTTCGTGTGTGGGACGCTTCCGGTTTCTCAGACGGTGTAGAGTGCATTCACGCAAGCACGTAACAGGAGCATTCAAAACTATACCTATAGTGTTTAGTGATGAGAATGTCGATCCAGGTCACAAGATGAGTGTATAGGATGAGGGATTGAGTTATCTACGTCTACATCGACATATATAGTGTGCAAAACACCGTGACGTGCATGGCCGGGGGCCGTCCCATTGTACCATTTATTAGGGTTCTCCTGGGGATTACGGTAGTGACCGATTCCACCAGTCTGCTTTGACCCATGACCTCATCAATATGGTTTAAATGGCTATTCTAAGCGTCTCCAGTAAGGCACCTATGACGTCACTACGTACACATTGTTTGAGGCGTCATGTCGCGGACTGCGCGACCCCTCCGCCGGAGGTTCGAGTCTTCCCTCGACCGTGGGTGTGTGTTGTTCTTATTATAAGTTAGTTTAAGTAGTGTGTAAGCCTAGGGGCTGATAACCTCAGCAGTTTAGTCCATCAGGAATTCACAGATTTTGAACATTCAACACACAGTAATATACAAAACACCAAAACTCGGGAAGAATGGACCCTAAATAATTATTTATCACCAGCATATTCCGGCGCTGCAAACTTGGTTGGCCTCATACTCACACGAACACACACACACACACACACACACACACACACACACACACACACACACACACGCGCGCGCGCGCGCGCGCGCGCACGTGCGTGAGCCGACGTCGCCATCTGTACCCGTCCCTGGTCCGAGACGACGGAACTCTGATCAACCTCATGTTCTCACGACAAATACTACACTTCACAATATCAGCGATCAGTCCAAATAACTGGAGGAATTTAATAACGGACAAAATGTCGTCTCCCATCTCCAATCGCAGCATAGCACTGTTATATTATATCGTCGTGTCCATATCTAACAACAGAAGCGACAGAATAAATTAAACATCTTACCGCACCACAAACAGCGAACCAGTAATGCCAAACAATAAAACTAACTACAAACACTGCCAACGATTTCACACATCCAACTCGAAGGCTCAAATGAACCCAATACAACAAAATGGTTCAAATGGCTCTGAGCACTATGCGACTCAACTGCTGAGGTCATCAGTCGCCTAGAACTTAGAACTAATTAAACCTAACTAACCTAAGGACAGCACACAACACCCAGCCATCACGAGGCAGAGAAAATCCCTGACCCCGCCGGGAATCGAACCCGGGAACCCGGGCGTGGGAAGCGAGAACGCTACAGCACGACCACGAGATGCGGGCCCCCAATACAACATACTACACTCAGTACATACACACAATCCCAGCAGAGGGCAGCATCCAACACAATAAGACGACATCTACAAACACAACCAACTAATTAACTCCATGCTGCATGACGTCACACACAACAACACCCTCTCGTCACGGGTCAAAGCAGACGCGTGGAATCGGACGCTTCCATTGACCCTCTTCGTGTTCCATTCGAGAACGCAGCACGGGAAGAAAGATTATGTGAATGCTCTGGGCATGAGTAATTATTCTAATATACTCACGAGCCCTATGTGAGCGATACGTAGGGGGTAGTAATGTATTCCTGGAGCCATCATTTAAAGCCGGTTGTTGAAACTTTGTTAATAGGTTTTCTCGGGATAGTTTACGTCTCTCTCCAAGAGTATTACAGGTCAAACCCTTCTGTATTTCTGTGACTCTCTCCCACGGATTAAAAAAACTTGTGACCATTCGTGTTCCCTTCTCTGTATGCGTTCAGTATCCCGTATTAGTCGTATTTGGCACGGGTCCCACACACTCCAGGAATATTCTAGAACTGGTCGCACGAGTAATTTGCAAGCAATCTCCTTTGTAGGCTGATTGCACTTCCCCAGTATCCTACCAATAAACCGAAGTCTGTCACCTACTCTACCCACGATTGAACCTTTCATTTCATATCTCTGCAAGGTGTTACACCCAAGTATTTGTATGAGTTGGCCAATTCCAACCGTGACTCGTTGATATTATAGTCATGGATACTACGCTTTTTCGGTTTGTGAAGACCGAACTTTTACATTTCTGAACATTTAGAGCAAGTTGCAAATTCCTACAGCATGTTGAAATCCTATTAAGATCTAACTAAATATTTATGCAGCTTCTTTCGTTATTGATAACTCAATGATCTGCAGAAAGCCAGATTTATATATTACTATTGTCTGCAAGGTTATTAATATACAATATGGAGAGCAAGGCTACCAACACACTTCCCTGGGCATACCCGAAAATGCTTTTACATCTGACGATAACTCTCCATCCTAGATAAAATGCTGTCCTTCCTATAAAAATGTCCTCAATCCAGTCACAAATTTCACTTGATACCTCATATAATCGTACTTTTGATAGTAAGCGTAGGTGCGGTGGTGAATCAAATGCTTTTTGAAAGTCAAGAAACACTGCATCTACCTGGTTGCTTTGATCCAAAGCTTTCAGTATATCATGTGAGGATTAAACTGGGGCATTTCTCCCGGGTTTTCCTTTGTAAAGGAACATTTCAAAACGGAGAGAAGGATTTCGGATTTTGCTTTGTTACCCTCAATTTCAGATCCTGTATCATTCGCTAGGGGCTGGACACTAGCTTTTGACCACTAACAGCCCTGAAATAGGACCAGAGTTTCTTTGGGTTCTGTGAAAGATCACTTGACAATATTCTACAACGACAGTCGTCGAAGGCTTCGCGCATTGCTCTCTTGACAGCCGAACGCGTTTCATTTAGCATCTCTCTATCTGTAGCCTCTCGCTTTGTTTTACACCTATTATGCAATAATCTCCACTTCTTTAGCAGTTTCTTTGCAGTGAGTGTATACCATGCTGTGAGCATCCTCGCTTTTGAACCACAGAAATTACAGTACTCGTGAAGAGGAGTGAATCCAAATGTAATCTAAATGGTATCGTAGCGAGAGGGGTGCATCTGATAAAGAAAGAAGATGCACGGGTTGATCCCACTTTTCTTGACTTTAGGAAAGTAATTAACAAAGTCCGTCTCGTCGTTTAAGGAACAAACTACGAGCTTACCAAGTATCGAATCTGACATTTGATTGGATTCAGGACTGCCTTTCAAATACAACTCAACACATCCTAATGGAACAAAACAAACAGATGTAAAGGTAATTTTATAATAGACGATCAAAAAGCTTCCGTTTGAGAGCGTTGCTGCAGCGTGTATGAAACGTAGCGTGACACAGATGTGGGGTATAAGTACGACATGTAGGCAAGGGATTAGTGCAGCATTCGTGTCTTTCCAACGTGCATGCAGTACAAGCGGCAATGTGAACTATGGCAACGTTATTACTTAATGCATCCAACAGGAACATGTAAGGTGTCAGGCAAATCCAACACCTTCCATGAAACCCCTGACATGATAAGCAAATCCAGTAGTATGTCACATAGCTCCGAATAAATCGTGACATTAAATTAACCAAAGTAATACGAGTAACGAGTGAGCAAAGGGAATACCACAGACTATCACAAGAATGCCTAAATGCATGTCATACCTTCCCACCGTGAGACAGACGCAGTTCCGAGGAAAGAAACGAGAACAGAAGCCGAGAGCAGAACCGTGTTAAGCTATAAGTCCCTACGATAAGGGACGGACACCCATGTCGCCAGCTAACCGACAGGACCACCCCCCAGCCCATGTTAAAAAATAGAGCCCTCCAGAAGAACAGTATAGATCTTACGATAACACTAAAAGGGCCACACCAGCTGCAAGTTTTAGCGTGAGACTTTTTCGCGTCTCTGTTACGTTGCAAACTTTAAAAACATTGCCCCACCACGAAAAGTATAACGTTTCTCATTGGATAGACAGAATTTTTGTAGGCGGAGCTTAAGGTTAACATTGAGCCACTGATTGGTCAGATGAAAACACAGCCAGATAATTTTTTTTCAAACCCACTTCGGTAAATTGTAGTAACGAGAAGTTAGGGGGGAGTTGCTTCCGAGGCGGCAAGCTGAATGGAGCTGCGTCGCCCGACGCCCCCTGACACTGCCTAACCAACGATCTCATCTGTTACACCCCCGTTTTGCGTAATACTAGTGTCGATCGTCAATTAAAGCTCATGGTATTCACATTTGCTACGTAAGTTAAACTCTGAAACGCGATGATTTTTCTGTTATATAATTATTGAGAAGCCACATCAGCCACTGTAATTTATGACAAGTTAGATAAGTAATTAAAGATAATTGAGTGTCACTGTAGACCATTTTGATAGTTTCCTCTTTTGTGAAACTTAATTTAAACCTAGATTATAGATGTGATATGGCATTGTAGAACTTGGAAACTCATTCAGGGAATATTCGTTCACATTTTTGTTGAGCGCAGTTGGTTTTTATAATCATGTATTAAAACATTTCCTTTTATCAATAGTGCAATTTATAAACAATGTTTTGTGAGTAGAATAAAAATTTCCAACGATAAACTTAACCGCTTTTTCGACATCATTTTACCAGCTAACTAAAAATAGGAAAGCCTTGAACCCCTTCCAATAAATTTAGTTAGTATTAGGATTCTTCTACAGGGAGTGCAGTGGAGCTGACGCTGAAATCATTAAGTATTTGGTTATATCATCGCTAGTCTCACTGAACTCTTCTGAACTCTACATGTCATGTGTGGTCTGGCGTCTCCTTACCAGCAACAGGACCCAGGTTCAAACTAGTCAATTCCCTTAAAAAAAAAACACACTCAGAACGTCGTTGCGCGAAAGTGGTAGGGAGACACGACATAAAACAGACAGACACCACGCAGAATGTTAGAAACAGCTTGCTGTTATTCTTTTCATGGCTGCCAAGGGACAAAAACTGTTAGACCTCCAGGGGAGAATGAGGAATGCGTATGGGCAGGGTGTCTGTCGAAAACCACTGTTGTGGAATGGTGCGCCAAGTTCTGCACTGGTTGGTATTCAACACAAGATGTTAGTCGATATGGAAGGCCAGCCTCACTCAAGTAGGAGACACTCGAGCCCCCACCCTCTAGTCCTGATTTCCTCCCATGCAATTATCACGCCTTCTGTCACTTAAAAAGAGGCCTTGAAGGGTCGACGATTCCTTTCAGACGACGAAATGAGTTCCTTCAATCTAGTGTGTGGGTGGGATGATTGGTTTAACGCTCATAGTGATTTTTCCTGATTGGCATTCCTATTAGGGACTTTGTAGAATTTGAACGGAAATGTTTCGATCGTCTCTTACAGGAATACCCCACTCACGTGTGAGAGAACCGTTAGCATGCACAATATATAAAAATTATCTAGTTGATAACGCCGTATGCTCTACGGGGTTTATGGCAGACGATGTGGTTTTCTGCAATAAGGCAGTTGCGCGAAATGCAGTGTGACCTGTAGAGGTTGGATGGTTAGTGCAGGCACTGACAGTTGAATCTAAAAAAATAAAATAATAAAATACAGACTGTTCCACTCAAACCTCCCTGACTTCAACGACCCAGAAGAGAAAAACCACAGTAGATACGACAACGAAAAATGCACTACATTGAAGAGCATTTCAAACAGTCTATATTCCCGCGTCAGTATCGTCGCCAGAGTGCAGCATGGTCGCATGAAGTGAAAATGGCGACTCCACAGCAGATTGCGCAAGCAGTAGTGTGGTTTGCAGAAACAAAATCGCTGATAACTGTGCAAACAAATTTTCGTCGTGTGTATGAATGTGATCCACCGAATGTGAAATCAATTAAGGGATGGTATAGGAAGTTTCTGGCAACAGGAAGTGTTCTGAAATATTCTGGCGGTGCACGTTACGGAGTTTCAGAAGAGACATCAGTCAAATGTTTCTCAGAAGCACACGTAAGTCAGTTCGTCAAGCATCTAGGTAACCTGATGTAGCTCGATCAACATTGCATCGTGTACTTCATTAGCGTCTTCGAATGTGTGCTTGCAAAGTGAAAATTCTGCAACATCTGACGCCGAACGACAAACCACGCCGACATCAATTTGCTGCGGATTTGCTGCAGCGTATCAGCTTCCTGGAAAGATGTTTATTCTTAGATGACGCAACCTTTCATCTATCAGGAAGGGTCAATAGGCGTAATGTTCGGATTTGGCGTTCGCAAAATCCGCACATTGTCATTGAACAAATTTGTGATACCCCTAAACTAAACGTCTGGTGCGGGCTAATGCACGATAGGATTGTTGGACCGTTCTTCTTTGTGGAGCAAACAGTGAATGGGTCAGTGTATCTGGACATGTTGGAGCAGTCTGTGTACCCTCAGATACAAGACTTGCAACCCAACATCATTTTTCGATATGATGGAGCTCCGCCTCATTGGTCACCGGCCGTTCGCAAGTTCCTGGATATGATGCGGAGAACCCATTGCCTGGCCACCGCGTTCACCCAACATTAAGCCGCCTCATTTCTTCATGTGTGGATTCGTGAAGGGCCACGTGTATGCGACCGAAATGGACGATATTCCTATGTTGCAACATCGTATCACTAATGCGATTGCAACAGTAACAGAGGAAACGTTACAAAGAACTTGGCAATAAACTGAATATAGATTCGATATTCCTCGTGCAACAAATGGTTCTACATGTAGAGGTGTGTTGATGATGAACAAATAAATTCTTTGAGATGCTCTATAGTGTGGTGCATCTTTCATTATCATATCAAAGTTGTTTGTTTTTTTTTCGTGGTCTCTGAAATCAGGGAGGTTTGAGTGGAACACAGTGTGAAATAAAAATAAAAAGAAATGACATAGAGCTCGTAAAAAGAAGTACAAATCCACAACTGTACGATTGCACCGTTCACCACAGGTCATTCTCGTAAGGGGCCTAACGTGGACTTAAAGTAAAATGACCTCGTTAAAGAAATGGTAGGAAAATTAGATGTCACACTGATGTTCATTGGAAGAAACTTGAGGACATGTAATTCATCCATGAAAGATGGGGCTTACGGAAAACTTTTTCGACGGATTCTTGAGTATTTCTTATCGGCCTGTACCGTTAGCATATTGGGTCAAGAGAAAGATAAAGAAGCTCCAAGGAAGAGCGGCGTGTTTCGTCAGGGCAAGCCGGCCGGAGTGGCCGAGCGGTTCTAGGCGCTACAGTCTGGAACCTCGCGACCGCTACTGTCGCAGGTTCGAAACCTGCTTCGGGCATGGATGTATGTGATGTCCTTAGGTTAGTTAAATTTAAGTAGTTCCAAGTTCTAGGGGACTGATAACCTTAGAAGTTTAGTCCCATAGCCGGCCGAAGTGGCCGTGCGGTTGTGGGCGCTACAGTCTGGAACCGCGCGACCGCTACTGTCGCAGGTTCGAATCCTGCCTCGGGCATGGATGTATGTGATGTCCTTAGGTTAGTTAGGTTTATGTAGTTCCAAGTTCTAGGGGACTGATAACCTTAGAAGTTTAGTCCCATACCCGGCCGGAGTAGCCGTGCGGTTCTGGGCGCTACAGTCTGGAGCCGAGAGACCGCTACGGTCGCAGGTTCGAATCCTGCCTCGGGCATGGATGTGTGTGATGTCCTTAGGTTAGTTAGGTTTAATTAGTTCTAAGTTCTAGGCGACTGATGACCTCAGAAGTTAAGTCGCATAGTGCTCAGAGCCATTTTGAACCATTTAGTCCCATAGTGCTCAGAGTCATTTGAGCCATTTTTGAGTCAGGGCATCGTTTAGTCGGCGCGAGAGCGTTACGGAGGTGTACAACAAATGTCAGTGGCAGACCTAACATTAAAGGCGTTGTGCATCAGCGAGAAGTTTACCGCCGAAATTGCGAGAGAGTACGTTTCTTGAAGAGTCAGGCAACGTGTCACTTCCTCCCATATACTGCTCTCGAAGTGAGCGCAATCTGAAAAATTAGATCTAATGTGGAGGTTAACATCTACATGTATCGACAACACACTCCGAAAGCCACACTTATCAGTGTGTGGTGGAGAGTGCTTCTGTATTAGCTCTCCTTTCTCAGTGTTTCTCATAGTGGTCATTTCGTGAAATGTATACTGGAGGAAGCAATATGTTGTCCAACTCTTCCCGCAAAGTGCACTCTTGAATTTTCGATAGTGGACCTCTCCATGACGCACAACGCCTCTATTGTAACGTCACCACTTGAGCTTGTTCAGCCTCTCTGTAATGCTCTCGTTCCGGCTAAACGAACCCGTGACGAAAGGTGCCGCTCTTCGTTGGTTCTTTATCTCTTCTATCAGTCCCACTTGGCAAGGGCCCCAGACTGATGAACAACAGTCGATAACCGGTCGAACAAGAGCATTGTAAGCCGCTTCCTTCATGGATATCTTAGATTTCTTAAGACTCTTCCTGCGAATCTCAGTTTGGCGTCTGCCTTTCCTACTATTTATTTTATATGGTCATTCCGTTTAAGGTAGGGGTTTTGATAAAATATCGAGATATCTATATATAGACACTTTTTCCACAAATTATTGATATTTGTCAGCTATATTTTCCCCATGATATACCGATACTATACTGACAATATCGAGTTTCGATAATTTTATTTTATATTACACTTTTTTCGCAGTTTTCGGTACATATTTGAAATGGTTCTTTTGAAGTTGTAGTAGAACATAATTTTACTTTTACTGTATGAAGGAGACGTACTAGTTTTTGAGGTCTGATCACGTCCAGTCCTTCTCTTTGACTGTGTGACGCAAATATATGTGGCATAAAAAAAGTCCGATTGCACTGAGAAGTGGAGTTGTAAATGGAATAACAAGATTCTCCACGTGAAGAAACAGCACATCAGTCGCGTTAAAAATAATTTTTTAAAGCAATTAGTACGCTACTTCGTCACATCGTCATTCTTCAAAAACAGATGGGGACGTGTGGGGGAAATGTTGATGCAATTGGAGCTCGATGCTACTAACAAAATCTGCAACGTATAACTTCACCACGTAATTTTGACACTACAACTGCTAGGTGGCTGGCGTTTGCAGAAATGAAAAAAAAATACAACAAGGAAATCGACATGAAGTGTTCCGGACAAATCCGATATGTGGCGAAACCGAACGACGGACCCAGCGGACTCCTTTGATTGTACTAATTACATGCAGTTACCATTGTTAGCAAATTGTTTATCACCAAGCGTGAACGTGCCTCGGTTTCCTTTCAGTTCTCGCTCTAAAGGGTTAAGCAGGCTGCTAGCTTGTTGATGTACGGTATTTCTAATAATAAATCAATATTTAAATAAAATCGGCAGTATATTTACAATGTGCAGCCGATATTTTTATATGCCGGTCAATATGTGATACTTTTTTCTATATATCGATAGTCGATAACACATTTTAAATATCGATATATCGGATTCCTGACATTTTTAAAAATATCAACAGTTCCAGTTAAAAGTCGCTCTGTATAGTTGCTCCTAGATATTTTACGGTAGTTACTATTTCCAGAAATTTCTCTTCAATAGTATAGTTGTACAGTAGTGAAATTATTTTCCTATATATGCGTAATATATTACGTTTGCTTACGTTCATGGTCAGCTGCAAGAGCCTGCACCATTCATGAAACCTCTGCAGGTCGTTCTGCTAATTGATACCGTCTTCTGCCGTCGCTAGCTTCTTGTAGGCAACCACATTAACTACAAACAGTCTTAAGGAGCTTCCAACGCTTTGTACTGCATCATTTGCTTACATTGTAAACAGTAACGATCATATTACACTTTCTTGGAATACTGCGGAAATTATCTTTATATCTGTCGGTTTCGTTCCGTTAAAAGCGACTTGTTGAGTTATATCTGCAACGTAATCTTGAAATCGGGTCGCAAATCTGGTTACCCTCTCGGTTGTTTTTTCACTAAATGGGAATGCGCAGCGTTGTCAAATGCCTTCCTAAAATCAAGGAACTCTGCATCAACCTGAGCGCTGTTATCTATAGCGCTATAGATATCATGGAGCAACAGAGCGAGATGAGTTTCGCGAGATGCGAATGTATATTGATTTTTGTAGAGGAGATTTTCGTTCTCCAAAAACGCCGTAATTCTCGAGGTTGAAACGTGCTCCTTAATTCTACAACACACTGCCGACAACGAAAAAGAACCATAATTATGTAAATCTGCCCTACGACCCTTCTTGGAGACGCGAATGACCTCTGCTTTTTTTCCAGTCGGTAGGTACCCTCCGTTACTCTAGCGATCTACGATAAACTGCTGCTAGAAGGGGAGCAAGTTCTTTCGCATAATCTTTGAAGAATCTTATAGGTATGCTAATGCCTTCCCTCTATTTAGCGACTGTAGCTACTTTTCCATTCCGCTATCGGTTATCTCAATATCTGCCATTTCGACGTTCGTGCGACGACTGAAAGGCGTGACCGTTTTACGATCTTGTTACGATCTTCCATCGGGAAACAATTTCGGCAGATCGAATTCAGTATTTCGGCCTTCTCTCTGTTATCTTCCATTTCGGTGCCAGAATGAACGGAGGATTTCGAACTGTTTACTGATATTATATAAGAAGAAAGCCTCTTATAGTATTTATCGACAATCATTCTTCCCTCGCGCCATTGGCAAACGGAATAGGAAGAAATACCCTCCGCCACATACCATAAGGTGGTTTGCGGTGTACAACTGTGGATGTATATGAAGTGAACAGGGGATGCAACTGCACTAAAACAAGGAAATAGTTGATATGACAAATCCTTTAAGCATCAAAGTGTAAGTAGGTATTGGAGGGAGGTTGTGGGAGGAAGTAATGGTATGGTGACAAAGGGGAGGGGGGGGGCGGAGACCGAGGATTGAGTTCAGCAAACAGGATGAAGACGCTTGCACATGATATAGCGGACGGTGGCAAAAAAATCAGTCTACAAACTGTCGACTACGGGAGCAGCAACATTAGACTAATTTCATTTTTGTACGTTCAGAGCTTGTTTCGTCATTGGACCAAACCTCATCATTATACTAGCTATTGTGGAGGATACTCTCGATTTTTGAGTGAAGGGAGTCTTGCCCCCTTGTAAGTGACATTCAAATACGAAATTAAATGAATCTGGGGTAAAGAGCATCCTGGGAGAGGTTACAGCTATGGAAGAAGAAGAAGGAGGTGTACAGGCTGTACATAAACTCCCGTTATTGTACCAAAAGTATTATAGGCCTACGTAGAAAATCGTGGATTATTATTAAACATTTAGCAGCTCTCGAAGTTTTCGAATGTCCGTTGCTGCAAATTTGACTTAAGATTGCGTCAAAATAGCAATAAACTAGTAGAAGGCGCATTGTGCCACCTGGTATGCAAAATCCAAATGTGTGAGAAAATTGCTGCGGTTGTATCGACGCCGTTATTGCTGGCCATGATCAGCAAAAACAAGCATTAGCTTTACAGAGGCAGATAGTGTCAAAGATCTTATTCGAAGTGGACGTCCCCTGTGTCTCAAGGGCGTTTTGATAGAATGCAACCTGCATTTCAGCGCAGCCCCTAGAAGTCAACTGGCCGTATTAACTGCGGAGTTCTGTTCAGTATCTCCTCATTTGTTACCCAGTCTATCAATCTAGTCTGTAGCTTTCACTTGTAGCACATTTCGAAAGCCTCCATTCTCTTCGTGTTTAAACTGTTTATCGTCCAAGTTTCACTTCTATGCACTGCTGCACTACAGACAAATACCATCAGAAAAGGTTTCCTAACACTTAAAACTACATTCGATTTTAATAAATTTATCTTCTTCAGAAACGCTTTTTTCCCATTGCTAGTCTACGTTTTATATTCTCCGTCATTTGGCCATCATCAGTTATTTTGCTGCCCAAGTAGCAAGACTCGTCTGCTACTTTTATTGTCTTGTTTCCTAATCGCCGACCGCTGTGGCCGAGCGGTTCTACGCGCTTCAGTTCGGAACTGCGCTGCTGCTACGGTCGCAGGTTCGAATCCTGCCTCGGGCATGGATGTGTGTGATGTCCTTAGTTACCTTTAAGTCGTTCTAAGTCTAGGGGACTGATGACCTCAGATGGTAAGTCCCATAGTGCTTAGAGCCATTTGAACCATTCGTTCCCTAATCCAATTTCCTCAGCATCATCTGATTTGATTCTACGACATTCCAATTTTTGTTGATGTTCATCTTACATCCTCCTGCAAGAGGCTGTCACTTCCGATTAACATCTCTTTGGAGACCTTTGCTGTCCCTGGCAGAATTACGATGTCATGTTTTTATTTCTTCTACCTAAACATCAATATCTACTTCAAATCTTTCTTTAATTTCCTTTATCACCTGCTCAATGTACAGTCTGAATAATTTTGGAGACAGATACAACACTCTCTCGCTCTCTCCTCAACCACTGTTTCCCTTTGCCGTCCCACACCCTTACAACTGCCGTCTGGTACATGTAGAACTTTTAAATAGCCTTCTGCCTGTATTTAACCCTACTACCTACAAAATTTCAAAGAGAAACGGTTTTCAACACAAGCAACGTCCCAAATTTCTGACATATTGAGAGTTGGCGATACTCTCTTAGGATTTAAAGGTTGGCCTCAGCGCGCATACACAAGAAGACACGAGATGAGAAGAAAGAGCTCGCGACCTTCAATATGAATTGTCATGGTAAACTGATGTGACATAAGTCATGTAATAGCGATATGCACATACGAGTGTACAGATAACGATAGTATCGCCTATACAAGGCATAAATGGACAGCGTATTGGCCGAAATGTCATTTGTACTCAGCTGATTCAAGTGAAAAGGTTTCCGACGAGATTATGGCCGCACGACGGGAACAGATTCTGAACGCGGAATTGTAGTTGGAGCTAGACGCATGGGACATTACATTTTGGAGATTGTTAGGGAATTCAATATTCCGAGATCCACAGTGCCAAGAGTGTGCCGAGAATACAAATTTAAGGCACTGCTTCTCACCGCGGACAAAACTGTGGCCGATGGCCTTCACTTAACGACCGAGAGCAGCAGAGTTTGGGTAGAGTTGCCAGTGCTAACAGATAAGTAACACTTTGTGAAATAACCGCAGGAAAGATTATGGGATGTACGACGAACGTATCCGTTAGCGCTGTGTGTCCATAAGGACGCAAATTTACTACGAGCTGCTTGTGTGGTACAGTGTCAAAAGACTTCAGGAAATCCAGAAATACGTAATCGATCTGAAATCCATTGTCAACAGCACTCACCACTTCATGCGAATAAAGAGCTAGTTGTGTTTCACAAGAACGATGTTTTCTAAACCCATGTTGACTGTTTATCAATAGACCGTTTTCTTCGAGGTAATTCATAATGTTCGAACACAATATACGTTCCAGAATCCTGCAGCATATCGACGTTAATGATATGGGCCTGTAATTAAGTGGAATACTCATACTACCTTTCTTGAATATTGGGGTGACCTGTGCAACTACACAGTCTTTGGGTACGGACCTTTCGTGGAGCGAACGGTTGTATATGATTGTTATGTATTGAGCTAATGCATCAGCGTACTCCGAAAGGAACCTAATTGGTATGCTGTCTGGACCAGAATTTAAGTTGTTCGTAATTGTAATTGTAATTTTAATTCCTGAGCCATGGACCCAAGTTATCAACGAGCCACTAAGCAAGCTGGCGGTGGTTCCACAATGGTGTAGTTTGAGTTACATGGAATGGACAGTGTCCTCTGGGTGTTCGGATACTTGGAAACAATATGCAGCCATTCATGGACTTCATGGATGACAATGCGCCATGTCACCGGACCACAATTGTTCGCGACCGGTTTTAAGAATATTCTGCACAATTCGAGCGAATGATTTGGCCACCCAGATCGCCCGACATGAATCCCATCCACATTATCTAGAGGTCAGTCCGTGCACAAAATCCTGCACCTGCAACCTGGGTAATTATGGATGTCTGTAGAGGCAGCATGGCCCAACATTTCTGCACAGAACTTCCAACGTTGAGTCCTTGCCACGTCGAGTTGCTGTTCTAAAAAGGAGGTTTGACAGGGTCTTAAGAGGCATCCCATGACTTTTGTTACCTCAGTGTATTAGTATTTGTGGCTCCGAAAATCCGCACGACAGATGTGACCACATCGTTAATAGCCGAAGCTTAATGTTTGATGTGATCAAAAAAAATGTTCAAATGTGTATGAAATGTTGTGGGACTTAACTGCTAAGGTCATCAGTCCCTAAGCTTACACGCTACTTAACTTAAATTATCCTAAAGACAAACACACACACCCATGCCCGAGGGAGGACTCGAACCTCCGCCGGGGCCAGCCGCACAGTCTATGATGTGATCCAGTTCAGGATCGGGTGACAGGCTCTTTTTTCTGCACAGGGGTAACAATAACGGGAAATATTTATGTGGATATGCATCGGAAACATGGACTACCTATGCCAAACAAGAACGTCGCCTTAATGCTTTCCACATGCGGTGCCTGAGGTCCATCCTCGGAGTAACGTGGAAGGACCGAGTGACCAACGAAGCAGTGCTATCTAAAACTAACTGCAACAGTATTTCAGCTATCTTGAAGCAGAGCCGACTCCGCTGGCTGGGACACGTCCACCGTATGGATCCTGACATTACCACGTGAGGTGATGCTTGGAGAGATCTCTATAGCCAAAATACCTGTAGGACGTCCTGTATTGGGGTTCAAGGACTCCTGTAAACGAGGTATGGAGAGCTTTGGAATCGACACAAACAGATGGGAGGCACGGGCTAGCATGAGACCAGAGTGGCGTGATGATATATCATCTGGAATGTCGAAGCACGATGAAGGCTTGTTAGACAGATTAAGGCAGAAAAAGCTTATCAATGCTACCACTGCTCCTGCCTCAGCAGCCAGATACACTTGTGACAATTGCGGCAAGAGATGCCGTGCTGCCATTGGCTTGACAAGTCATATGAAAAAATGCAACCCATAAACACACACACACTGCAACAATCATCTGCCAAGATGTCGTGGCCAATATATATGCTCAAACAGTTTCTGCTGCCCGAGATCGAAGAACTGCAGCCGTCCATCATATTGCAGTATGGTGGCGCACCACGAAGTTGTAGTTTGAATGAGCGGGATGTGCTGAATGACACAAGAGAGAGATGGACTGGTCCAGATCGCCCCCATCGCAAGGCGACCGTCATCTCTCAATGTCTCGCCATTAGATTTCTCTTTGTGGGATTGCTTCAATGACCGCGTGCACGGAACACCAGTCGATGACACTGCAAACCTACGTGCAAGAACGACTAAAACAATCCGAACTGCTGATACTGCACTGCCGGCCCACGCAAGGGCAGAACTCTGATACTGCCTTCATGTACTACGAACGATGACTGTCCTAATAGGAAAGAACTTTAAGAGCTGGTAAACGTTTGAGAACAAATAAAATTCTCTGTCTCCAACAGTTTCCAAATTACCTTTTGAAATTACAGCGGGAAATTATGGACGGCTGTTCGGCAGCAGTGGTCGCCCACTGCGATTCCGGTGGTGGCGGCCTGTGGCAGGTGGTTGCGGTGCCGGTCTTGGCCGCCTGCGGGCTTTGTGGGCGGGTCGCTATCGGCAAGTGTTATGGCCGCTGATGGCGTACTTCCTCGATTAAGACAGCAGCAACGGCGGCCACTTCCCCGGCCGACCCACGTCGGCCCAAGTCGTGACGGTAGCATGCTGTGAGCCCACGTTCACCTCTCTCCCATCGCTTATCCGCCAGCTTTCACTCCAGCTGCTCCCGTGAGGCGAAAACAAGCACTAAGTTCATTTGCCCCTAAGCTTGAAATTGCTGAATTTTGAACTCTTCTCTAAAGCCAGCAATATAAACAACTATAATATTACAAACTCGATACCTTATTACAATCGTCGAATTTTAGGCTCACCAGACAAAAAAATTAGTCATACATGGTTCGACCCCAACCCGGCAAAAATTTTCAACTTTCGCCATTGATTTAATCAATGCCCACTGGCTGCTAATGTCTGTCATTTCTTGTGCCACAAAATTTGTCACACACGTGGCCATGAAATACGTCAGAATTGTGGTCAGAGAAAGATCGTGATTGAGAGGGGCCGAAGATGTGTTTCACAGCTTTTGAATCAAAATGGCTCCCAAACCCGACAGGAATTGCTGCAGGCAATAAACGAAGGTCCAGCCCAATCTGTTAGTGAGAGAGGACTGCGAAGGGAACTGCGTGTAATAAATGTTTTGTTCTACGGTATTACCTTTATTGTGTTAACCGGCCATCATCAGACATTACTGACTATTGTCGCCAAAGGAGTTCTTCTTGGGCGACAACCCTAAGCAAATGTCTGATGATGACGTTGTAAGCCAAAAACCGGTTAACACACCAAACGTAATACCGTAGAACAAAACTAAACTAGAGCTTTTCATTTATTATAATGTCGTTCTTACAAAAGAACCGACGGAAGATTCAGTTAACATGGAACTGCATGTAACGAAGATTTGGAATATGTCACCTCGCAGGAGGCCATTGCTTACACAGACACGTGAAGACGACAACAGCTAGCTGGAAGAACATGTGACTGGGTTTCTGAATACTCTCCAACCCTATTACGTCTGGAATCGCCTGCAAAATCACCTGTCTTGAGCTCCGTGGAAAACCTGTGGGACGTGCTGCAATAGGGGTTAAAACGCTAGCACCGGTAACGCCAGTAATTTGGAGGAACTGCGCGATCGGATTCTCAGCGAATGGCTTAATGACTTCTCTAGGGATGACTAATTTTTTGTTAGTGAGCTCATTATGACTTTTCAGCAACAATGTTTTGACTTCTTTTGGTTCCCATTCGTCGCTTTAATCTTTTAAGCACCAGTGCCACCCCTACCTACGCCATTTTTTGTTATAACTGGAGAAAAACTGCAACCCTATTCCAAATTGAACTGCGAAGTCTAGGAAAACAGTCAATCTAACGAAAGAAATCCCTGGAAAAAAATACCCTAGTCCTTCTAGAAAGCGGTTGGAGCTATCGGTCTTCAGAACATGCTTGCACAGTCCCAAACACAAGCCTCGGACAGGAAGGATTAACAGACGATGACTTTGGCTACGCAAAAGGACAATTCCTATATGTGCTTGAAATGTTCAAGTCTTGAGATCAAAACAGACGGAAGTGTTACTGAAATCAGTAATTTAGAAGTGGATGTAATAATTCGAAACTAAGATGAAAGGCTCTGGAGAAGAGGTTCTCTAGAGATATTACCATATATGTTTTAGGGTACGAAAATTCCAACATGCTAGAGGAAGAGAGTCGATACTAATACACAATAAATAGATGAGATATGTAATTAACAGCCAGCCGCTGTGGTCGAGCGGTTCTAGGCGCTTCAGTCCAGAACCGCACTGCTGCTACGTTCGCAGTTTCGAATCCTGCCTCGGGCATGGATGTGTGTGATGCCCTTAGGTTAGTTAGGTTTAAGTAGTTCTAGGGGACTGATGACCTCAGATTTTAAGTCCCATAGTGCTTAGAGCCATTTGAACCATTTGTAATTAACACAGAACTCTTAAGTTAGGGGACAATAAAAGTGGAGGTGAATGTACGTAATCGGATGGCAGTTATCAGTGGAGCATAGCCAATTAAGGAAAATGCGCTTTATGAAAAGAAGGAAACCTCTTGTGATAGTCCATTTGGAAGATGTAAAGGAAGCAGTAACTGAGCGAGAGTAAATGACAGATTTTTTTGTCTTAAACAGCAGGGTGGGAACGTCTGAAGAAACAATTATAGGTTCTTGAAACGCAACGGAAGGAGACTAATTAGTCTATGCGAGAGTGTATTGTAGAAAAAGTATTTTTCTAGCTTGAAGATAGATGGGAGGAGCCTACGAGGAATCGTAAATCTATTATAAATGTGATGTTGTTGAGAAAAAAAAGAGAACACTACCGGGAAACGGAAGAGTATATAGACAACCGGAGAGCGCCAGCAATCACTATATTATGATGGTGGGGAAAATATTCTACAATAGCGTGAGAGTACCTAACACGAAAACGGAGGATGAACTTACAGATAAAAGGAAGTTATGTTTAAGAAAAATGCTATACCAAAACAGGCCGTAGAATAAACTTAGCATGGAAAGGACAGCAGATCCCGCAGCTATGTGCGAAAACCTGAGAGAAAGCGTTGTGGAAGCTCTTGGAGAAGATAAAGGAAGAAGGAATTTGTAGAAGAGTTTTCCAGTGAGTTATGATCCAAGAGAAGAAAAATTGTGGTTTCGTACAGAGATCGCGGTGCTATAGCAAAGTCGGCCACGTAAAGCGATACCACAGACAATTAGCAAGGGCTAGCTGCAGTCGGCAACGACATATGGGAGACACTCCCCGAGACCATGCCTCCCTCTCAGCAACCGCATCGCCCTCGCACTGAGGTCAATATAGTGTCGACCGTGACCATGAAAGACCACATCCCAGTTCGAGACCTCAGCTACAGCAGTCAACATCTTCGCTTAGGACCAACAAGTAGTTAAAGTCCCAGATGAATTTCCAGTGTTGTTCATTTTAACCACTGTACCTCAAGATAACAGTTTGTCAATTAGTGCATCAAGTGCCACTTTGCTAGTCCATGACAGTTGCAAATTATCCAGTACTCCTACGGCAAAGGGGTGGGTCAAAATTAAGTAAATCTTGTATTCATTTACGTGATAAAGTAAACTAATATTTCATAAGTTCCAGTTTGATGAGCCTTCTTCCAGAGCAATCAAAAAACCTACAGTTGTGGCCAGAGGAAAGTAATTTCACCTGGTGATGACAATGAGCATGTATGAAATGGTTAAGTGACAACACATCAGAACCAAGAGAATTATGTGTCAAGATCAGGATAAGGTGAATATCAGGGTGGAGAGAAATGAATATTGGTGCAGACTTTACTGGAATATACATGCGACAATAGGACATAATAAAGCTGCTGAAGCAAGGAAGATTATTTAAAACATTGGAAATAATAATGAGGGTAAGAACATTATTAAAAAAATTTGAGCTCAAGAAAGGAAAGGACATTTTCCAACGTAACCGCAGGAAAATAGGTTGGACTACAAAGGAAAAGAAAAAGTTAAGATCTTAGAAGAAGACAACGCAGAAACAACGAAGTAGGATGTGGAAGCAGCGAGGTCTAAATCAAAAATAAATGAAACCACAAGACCAGAAAATATAAGAATGGAGCTTTTGAAGCATGGAGGGAGTGCAGTGATATCTACAGCAGCTTTCTGGGAAAATAGAGGCAGGAGGAGATCTGCCTATGGAGTGGAATTCATCATACATCTCCATCATAAATAAAAAGGTGATAAGAGGGTATGCACAAATTACAGAGACGTAATTGTTATCCCAGCGACAGCTAGGCTTTTCTCCAGCATACCGAATAAGAAAATAGAAAAGTCTGCGTCGGATTTAAGGAAGATCAAAGTGGTTTTAGGGAAGTTGATCGTGTGTTGATAACATTCACAGTACATACAATTATTGGAAAAATTCAGAAATAAGAATAAAACTGTGTTATGACTTTTGTGGGGCTACAGAAAGCGTATGACAATGTCCCTAGAATAAAATTATGGAACGCAATGAGAACGGTCAATGTGAGAGGAAATGGATTAACCTGGTTAAAAAGTTATGTAAGAACACAAAAGGAATGATTAAAATGTCGTTGAGAAGAGTCTGAAACAAGAGTGTGACATGTCACCTGTTCTTTATAAAATTTGCTTGGGGCCGACGCTGAATGGCTGGTACAGGAAACGCTCAGCAAGGGGAATAAAGACTGGTAACGACACTCTTCACTCTCCATTATTTGCGGATGATCAAGTAATAACATTCTCTGAATATGAATAAGATATGGAATACATGTTGAGAAAGCTTATAGCAAATTAGTTTTGGGAGTAAATCTGGACAAGACAGAGTGCATGTGTATGGGACACGATTCCCAGGAAATGACACAGGCAGGAGAAATAATAACTTGCATAAGTTACAAATATTTGGGAACAACAATAGATAACTCTGGTACCTGTGACAAGGGCATTAGTTATAGAAGACCAATGGGGAAGAGACCTACTAAATCTTTGCATGGGATGACAAAGATTAGTAAAGGGCGGCAAGATGCTAAGAAAACAATATTTCACAGTGTAGTGGGGAACGTAATTCCAACCGTCCGCTCACAGAAATGTGAGCACCCCTCTCAAAAGTATGAATAACCGAACACTTTTTGCAGCACGGGCCGCTGCAAGACTTGCAAGAAGGGAATCAGTGAGGGTCTGGAAGCTAACGACTCCAGTGCCATGGCTAGCTGGGCTACGTTTCTCGGTTGATGATCCTTGGAGCGAATGGATCTATCGAGGTGGTCCCACAGACTCTCGACTGGGTTTACATCCGGGAAGTATGGTGGCCAGGCGAGTACGGTATACTCCTCCTGGTGGCCTTCGAACCGCGCGCGTACATTGCAAGACCTATTTAGGGGTGGAAATTGTGCGCAAGTATAGATGAATAATTGTGTAGATCCATTGTGCTTTCAAGAATGACGAGATCACCCAGGTAATGCCACGAAGACATTCCCCAGAGCATAACACTCCCTTCACTGGTCTAGACCCTTCCGAAGATTTTTGCAGGGTATCTGCTTTCAGACGTTTCACGCCGTACACGCCAACGGCCATCTGTCTAATGGAGCATAAAACGTGATTTATCTCAGAAGGTCACCTCTCACCACTGGAACTCCAGTTTCCGTATTGGCATGCAAGTTCCTGCCTTTGTCGCTGATAAACCGCAGTCAGCATGTAGTATGAAGTAGGTGCCTGTTTCTCAACTGTTGCACGTCTGTCCTCCCGTACACATCTCCGCGGCCGTCATTCACCCATATTATCTGCAGTCCCTGTGTAGCGTTGTTGCCTCGTCACTGGTTTTGGAAAGCGCCATTTTGTCATCCACGGTATACGTTAACTACGGTGGCACGCAAACAGTTTACGAACTCAGATATTTCTGAAATGCTTCTAGCCTCGGCCCGAAAACCAATGATCCTGCCCTTTTGGACGTCAGGTAAATCGCTCAGTTTCCGCAGCTTCCAACCCCCCCCCCCCCCCCCTGTACGTCTCCCCCCCCCCCGCCATTTTGTCATCCACGGTATACGTTAACTACGGTGGCACGCAAACAGTTTACGAACTCAGATATTTCTGAAATGCTTCTAGCCTCGGCCCGAAAACCAATGATCCTGCCCTTTTGGACGTCAGGTAAATCGCTCAGTTTCCGCAGCTTCCAAACCCCCCTCCCGTGTACGTCTCCCCCCCCCCCCCCCCCCCCGCCACACTCTCCGACATTTTTCATACCGTTATCACCCCTTCGGTCCCTTAAAAATAGCCCTGAAAGTTCGAGGATTCCTGTCTGACGAGGATATGCAGCTGCCAGTTACCGATTTCTTCACACAACACGACACAGTGTTTTACCAAACGAGTATTTCTAACATGGTCTGTCGCTGGGATGATTACTCACTGCTCACCACGGTTTTGTCTGATTGGCGTACCGATTCTGAAGACCTTCGAACGGAAACTTTTATCGTGCCTTGTATGTAGATATAGCTGTTGCTCCTAAAGAAGAACTTTTTTCACAGTTCCCATGGTCGTATGAACGTTTCTTGCGTTGTACTCAAGTGGTCAGAGACTATGAAGAACTCTTGAACAGCCGGCCGGTGTAGCCGTGCGGTTCTAGGCGCTTCAGTCTGGCATCGCGTGACCGCTACGGTCACAGTTTCGAATCCTGCCTCGGGCCTGGATGTGTGTGATGTCCTTAGGTTAGTTAGGTTTAGGTAGTTCTTAAAGTTCTAGGGGACTGATGACCACAGATGTTAAGTCCCATAGTGCTCAGCGCCATTTGAACCTTTTTTTTTTGTTTGGACTCTTGAACCATTAAGACCACCTTATTTATGATTCTCTATTTTTTGTTAATTCAGTCTCAAAACGTTTTGGACTGACTGGGTACAGTCATGTTAGCAGAGTGGTCTGTCTCCTAAGCTAAAAGTTCTTAAAGATACAAAACTAAAAGATGTAGGTCACAGAAAGCTTTTTTCCGTAATGCCGTAGTGCTGCATCTGATATTCGGGATAGCGAACACGCAAAGGCTGTCGATTTCCTTCCCACGTTATTCCACTCTCTGCCCCGTTAGTCTAGTCTCTACTCGCGCTTCATTATATTTGGTACGATGTATGGCAGATAGTTTTGAAGTGAATGGATGTAATTTATTGTGTATGGGTACAAAAAATATTTTCTATAGTGATCAAGTCTCAGGATACCTATTGTAACGTGCCCTTAGGAAAATTATGAATGACGGTGCTGGTAAACTTCTACTTATTTGATTTTCAAACAGCTGAGCAAAACTGAACGTACTCAGACATTTCTCTCTTTACTTATTCTGATCGTCACTAAACTGACACACAATGTTTTTAGCGCAACCCAATCTGACTTTCAATAATCTCTACAAAAGAATGGTCCTGACTAACAATAACCTATACCTTTCATGAATCACTTACTCCACAAAAATCTTCGTTACTCGAACTACTGCAATACAGCGAGCACCAATACTGCCAGATAAATAAAAGATTCTAACTAATAAAGGCACTAACTACTGATAGGCATAATTAGCAAATGAAAGATTTTGATAGAGAACAAACAATGTATTTACGTTAATAATGTTCAAAAGTCATTATATATATATCTATCAATTCATGACATCCATCTTTACAAATTTTCTTTTTCTGGAGGACACACGCCCAGATCGTCCGCTTATAGAGACCCCTCAAAACTCTGGCATTTCTCTCTCCACATCCACCAATACTGGCGGCTCACCTCCAACTGCGCAAGGCAACGCGCTGTTCACATCCAACTGCCCAACACTACACAAGCGAATATTCCAACAATGAGTCCAACCAGCCAGAGACTGCGTACAGCACAGTCAGTGATTTTCATACAGAGCGCTACGTGGCGTTACCAACATAAAAACCTGAACAGCCTACTTACACTATAAAAGAGGCCACCTACAGAAACGAATCTAAAAGAATGTTGTGGATTTTTTACACGACAGTCAGATTGGTTTTCGGAAAGGTAAAGGTACCATGGTGGCAGTTTCCACGCTACGATTGATAACGGAAGCAAGATTTATCAACCTAGCGACACTGTAATATAGCACAAGATGTTCTAAATTCTGAGACAAACACGAATCAGCTATAAGGAAAGACGGGTAACGCATGAGATATACAAGAAGCAAGAGGTGGAAAATAAGAACGGAAAATCAGCAACGAAATGCTCGGACTAGAAAAGGTATAAGACAGAGAGGTATTTAAGCATTCGCTCCTACTGCTCAAACTACATGTCGAAGAAACGATTACGGAAATGAAAGAAAGGTTTAGGAATGTGATTAAAATTCAGAATGCAGATGTATCAATGACAAAATTCGCTTATGCTCAGAGAAAATGAGGGAGAATTGGAGGATCTGTTAAATAGAATAGTGCAATGAGCGCAGACAATAGAATCAGAGGAAACATTCCGACCAAAGAAGTCTACCAGTCTCGCTCATTGGGCATAATGTGAGGAATGCAGATCGCTGCATGGAAGTGAATCACGGACTGTAGTAGATACAGAATATAAGACGAAATAAGCATCTGACGTGTGGTGCTGCAGGAGGATGCTGAAAATTGTGTGGACTGATAAGATGAGGAGTAAGGGGATTCGCTACAGAATCGACGAAGAGAGAAACGTATAGAAAACGCTGACAAGAAGAAGATACAAGATGGTGCGTTAAGACATCAGGGAATAACTTTCGTGGTAGTACGGAGAGCTGCAAAGCCTAGAAACTGTAGGGGAAGGCAGAGTTTGGAATACAACCAACAAATAATTTAGAACGTAGTGTAGAAGTGCTGCTCTGAGATAAAAGGATTCACACAAGAGAAATTCGTGGCATGCTACATGGAACCAGTTTGAAGACGAATAAAAAAGAAGGCACCGTTGTACAGCTGGTTTTGTTACCGGTAAGTTCGATCAATACGTAAGTGTTACATAAATGTTCTGCAAGTTTGTACGGCAGCTTTGGAGGGGAGAGGACAAACTTCCCGCGGGACACTATTGAGAAAGTTTAAGGAATCTCTATTTGCGACAGGCGGCTAAACTGTTCTACAGCTTCCAGTGTTAATGTCAAGTAAGGACCACAAGGACAAAATAAAAAAAATGTCTCGTACAGATCCATACAGAATTAATTTTGCCTTGGCTTCATTTACGACTTGAACGAGGAAGGAAACAGTTAACCTTGGTACAAACTACCGTCACGCACTATACAATGACTTGCGGAGAATTTATGTAGACATAGACGGAGACTGTAAGTGTCCGCTCTCTCCTGGGAATCAAGGTCCTCGGAAGGAGGACATTGGTTGGGCGTTGTAGTGCTGACAGAACGAGTTTTACGATTTTAGTGCACTTAACGTATGTTTTCGAGTACTCGAGTGAGTGTAGAACGAGTCAGTGTGAGGAGGTAAGCAGAATCCGGTGTGGGACTCAACTAGATTGAATATTAGTAAAGATTTATGCGAAATAAATGTTTACTATAGGTAAGACGTGAAAATGTGATGAGAGGAAGAATATTAATTAAATAATTTCGAGGAAAAGACGCAGTAAGGAAGGTGTGATCGACTTTAAGTCTGGCTCAAGTGCTGAAGACTAACAATGGCGTGTGTACCAAAAGAAGCAGCAATTGTACTGTTCTATAACTGGGGAGGACGGGAATGAACTCTCTTAAAACGTGACAGATGAAGCAATGGCAATCGATATGGAAGACATAGCTGGCCAATATGAAAGTCAGAGTTTAACAGAGATGTGGAATAATGAAGTTGAAAGATACGGATAACATATTTAGAAATTTCTAAAACGATTGTGACATGTGGCAAACAAACGAATATTCAAGCTGGCCTGTCTAATCTATGAGCTGGAGACACACTATGAGAGTTTCGAACAAATTCAAGGAGCACATACATCCATAAAACATAACTTCTTTCGAACAGCACTGCGTAAAAACATACAATTACTAACATATGCGACAATATGCAGGTTGTGCACACTGCCCCTAAGAGATGTCTGTCGAATCTTCAGGAAGAGACATAGATTTATGGGAACAGTATACGCCACCCGCCTAAATTTCTTAAATCACAGAGTGTATTTTCACACAATGCCAATTTTTGTTACATGACAAGCTGTTGTAGGACTTTTATTCCGGTAGAGCATTGCTCCTCCCTCTGCCTGCCACGTTTTTCTTGCTTCGGTTTCAGCGAGTCTGTTTTGCCCGCAGCTTTTACATTGTGATTTCATATGCTGTTTTCAATTCGCTTATTTGTATATTGCACGTGTGACAGACTACTACTAGGCACAACCTTTTATAACTTTGAGAATACTTCATTACCATATTTTTGTCTAGCCTTTCAGCTTTTATTAATTTTGTTGCTCAGTCTGTCCATTTTCATTATCTCTTGGCCTGAGATTTGTTTTTGGCCCTGTGCCTGCGACATTTTTTATCGTTTGACAAGCTGTTGTCTATTAACTTTACTGTACCGCATATGGGACACACATTTATTTGCAGCTACCCTTCAGAAGTTAAATTGATATTTCCCCTTGAACTCGTATTATAGCTCTGTCCATCCATTTCATTATATTTGAAGTATACAATTTAGATGTAGGCCCTCATGCAGACATAGACTACGATTACATTTCCAACTTTGCATTACGCCATTTCAAACTGTACTCGGCCAACGACATCTGGCGGCCACGCAACACAATGCCACTTACTGCTATGTATTTTAATTGCTTCATCTGTTAATGTTTTATCCGTTAACTTCTTGAAGACAAGTGTGTTTAGCCAACTTTCGAGTCTATGTATAATACGACACTGCTTACTGCACTTTATAGTCTAGCATTACATAGATTTTTCGTGACGTGTGCACATTTCTGTATTTAGACCAACCTGAAAATGATCAAAACAATCGAAACCGGTAATTGAAAAAACAAATACTTACGACCAGTGACTGATGTGGCATTCACTAAAATTTCATGACACTTGACCACTGTCACCTTCACAGCGACTACTTCACCCCTCATCAGATGTCATCCACACAATCGGGAAAGTAGCAAGGACAATTACGTGAAGGAACTATCGCACATTCAGCTAGTAGCTCGCGTATTAAAGCTACTGACAAGAATAATATGCAAAAGAATGAAAAAGAAAATTGTGGATCTGTTAGACGGCGATCACTTTAGCTTTAAGAAAGGAAAAAGCACCTGAAAGACAGTTCTTTCGTTACTCCTGATAGTGGAAGCAAGACTTCAGAAAAATCAAACGTTCGTAGGATTTTTCGACCCAGAAAAAGCGTTGGATGGTGTAAAACGTTCGAATGTGTGAGGAAAATTGGTATAATCTATAGAGAAAGACGGGTAACATACACTGCTGGCCACCGTAAATGCAACACCCTGAAGGAAGCATCCGAATCAAGTGAAATTTACACCATGGGTTTGCAGCGATGAGATATGCAACTGATTAGAATTTCAGCGCAGGCGCACATCACGCGCACCTGTGGCGCCACCTCATAGCGCCATTTAAGGCTTGGCGATTTCGACGAGTGTACGTTCGGCACGTGTGTTTACCTTGTGGTTATTTCACAAGACGATCAGTTATGCCTCGTAGACAACAGCGAACATCTTTTGATCAAGTATCAGAGTTCGACAGAGGAAGGATAGTGGCTTACCGAGATTGTGGGTTATCATACAGAGAAATCGCTAGTCGTGTTGGACGAAACCAAACAACTGTAATGCGGATATGTGACCGTTGGATGCAGGAGGGTACGACGGACCGACGTGGTCGATCGCATTCACCTCGGTGCACCACTGCACGTGCTGATAGGCAAATTGTGCGCATGGCAGTGACGGATCGCTCAGTGACATCCCGAACCATAGCAGAGCACATTGCGTCTGTAACTCATCATCCAGTGTCTGCGCGTACCATTCGACGCCGTTTACAGCAGAGTGGTCTGTCCGCAAGACGTCCATTGCTTCGTCTATCATTGACGCAGAACCACAGACGTCTCCGTCGCCAATGGTGTGATGACAGACGGATGTGGACGGCAGAATGGAATGACGTTGTCTTTACTGACGAGGCACGCTTCTGTCTGCAGCACAACGATGGTCGGATTCGAGTGTGGAGACACCGTGGAGAGAGGATGCTGGACAGCTTCATTATGCACCACCACACTGGTCTTGCACCGGGTATTATGATATGGGGCGGCATTGGATATTACTCTCGCACGCCTCTAGTACGCATTGCCGGTACTTTAAATAGCCGGCGCTACATATCCGAGGTGCTGGAGCCAGTTGTCCTTCCTTACCTTCAGGGCTCGGCCACAGCCATATTTCAACAGGATAATGCGCGACCACACGTGGCACGCATTGTCCAAAGGTTCTTCGTCAATAACCAGATTGAATTGCTTCCCTGGCCGGCTCGCTCTCCGGATCTTTCGCCGATAGAAAACATGTGGTCCATGGTTGCTCAACGAATGACCCAGATTACATCCCCAGCTGCCACACCAGATGATCTTTGGCAACGTGTGGAAGCTGCTTGGGCTGCTGTACCCCAGGAACACATCCAACGTCTCTTTCACTCAGTGCCGAGACGTGTGGCAGCGGTGATCTCCAACAATGGCGGCTACTCTGGCTACTGATTCTGGCAGGAACCACATGTCACAGACGTCTGTAAACGTAATCATTTGATACTTGGTCAACATGTTATCTACAAAATAAATCTTGTTGTGCTACCTCTTGTCTTTCTTGGTGTTGCATTTACGGTGGCCAGCAGTGTAAATACTACAAGATACAAGAGAGAAAAATATGAGTGTAAGACCAGGAACGGAGTGCTCGACTGTAAGACGTATCCGGAAGCAGATATAGACTCAATTCACAATTAAGTATCGATGAAGAGTAGTGTGACGTTTAAGACACTACTCAGGAAGAATCAGTGCCCAAACAAGTAGGATACGGAAATAATTGGGTACAAACAGATACGCTTGAAGTTCTCTATAGATACAGCGATAAGAAATACCTCAGCAGGCAGTTCAGTGTCGAGGATTGGACATCTCTAAAAAGGACAATCACAGAAGTTGAAAAGAGAAACGTACTTACGAAGACGATAACTTCGAAGAAACCATTGGTAACAGACGAAATACTTCAGATGATAGACGACAGGAGTAAATGCAGAAATTTACAGGGAGATTCGGGATTACAGAAGTACACAGCAATAAGGAAAAAATAAACAGAAAGTGCAGGAAAGGTAAGGCAAAACAGCTGCATGAAAAATGTGAAGAAATCGGAAAATTGTTGGAAGAACTGACTCAACATACAGAAAATTCAGATCAACCTACGGCGTTAAAAGTAAGAGAGGTAACATTAAGATTGCATTGGGGATTCCACTGTTAAGTGCAGAGGAGGGAACGGTTATGTGGAAAGAGTACATTGAAGGCCTCTATGAGGGGGAAGACCTGTCTGATGACGTGACAGGAGATGAAACAGGAGTCGATGTAAAAGAGATAGGAGATCCAGTATAAGAATTAGAATTTCAAAGAGCTTTGGAAGACTGAAAACCAGAAGAAGCAAAAGAGATAGATAACATTACATGTTAAACTCATTGGGGGCGTGGCAACAAAACGACTATTCATGTTGGTGTGTAGAACGCGAGTCTGGAAATATACCATAGGTAAAACATCGTCCACATATTCCGAAGACTGCAAGAGCTGACAAGAGGGAGAATTATCGTACGATCAAATTAACAGCTCATGCGCCCAAGTTGCTGACAAGAATAATATACAGAAGAATGGAAAAGAAAACTGAGGATGTGTCAGATGACGAGCAGTTTGGCTGGTTCAAATGGCTCTGAGCACTATGGGACTCAACATCTTAGGTCATAAGTCCCCTAGAACTTAGAACTACTTAAACCTAACTAACCTAAGGACGTCACACACACCCATGCCCGAGGCAGTATTCGAACCTGCGACCGTAGCAGTCCCGCGGTTCCGGACTGCAGCGGACGAGCAGTTTAGCTTTAGAAAAGGTGAAGGCACCAAGCAAGACTAAAGAAAAATAGACACATTCATGGGGTTTGTCGAGCTGGATAAAGCGTTCGACAATGTCAAATGATTCCAGATGGTCAAAATTTTAAGGAAAATTGGATAAGCTATAGAGAAATCGCGTAACATACAACACGTTCAAGAACCAAAATTGAAAAATAGGAATGGATGACCAAGAACGAAAAGCTCGGAACAGAAAGGGTGCAAGAGAGGTATTTAGTCTTCCGCTCCTCCTTTTCAATCTATTCATCGAAGGAAAAAAAATTGTAAATTTGTGGTAAGATCTTAAGGGACCAAACTGCTTAGGTCATCGGTCCCTAAGCTTAGACACTACTTAATCTAACTTAAAGTAACCTGCGCTATGGACAACAAACGCAACCATGCCCGAGGGAGGACTCGAATCTCAGACGGGGGCAGCCCCGTGGACTGTGACAAGGCGCCCTAGACCGCGCGGCTACCCCTCGCGGCGTCTACATCGAAGAAGCAATGACGAAAATAAACGAAACGTTCGAAAGCCTATAAATCTATATATCCCATCTATATTTAAATACCCTGTCTAGGATCACCTAAATGATTTTGTTGTGTGTCATTTATTATATGTTCGAGTATCGTAATATTTGGAGATACTAACGTCACATTTTACATAGTGATGTTTGTAAACTTATTCTTTCACAACTTACATTTTATTTATGACCTATATCGCTATCGGTCAAATACGCATAGACAAGATGAAATCTGTATTACATTCAGTCTAAGTGCTTACTTTCGTGAACTATCTATCAAAAGTTTGATTTAAATGTACGATACTAATTCAAATTTCTGTTTATGGAATACTAAGGTGTTGTTGTTGTGCTCCACAGTCCAAAGACTAGTTTGATGCAGCCCTCCATCTACTCTACCCTGTGCAAACCTCTTCATCTCCGAGTAACTACTGCAACCTACATACTTGTGAATCTGCTTACTGTATTCATATCACGGTCTCCTTCTACGATCTTTATCCCCACGTTTCCCTCCAATACTACACTGGTGGTCTCAGAATGTGTCCTACCAACCACCGATCCTTTCTGCTAGTCAGGTTGTACAAGTTTCTATTTTCCCCAATTCTATTCAATACCTCCTCATCAGTTACGTGATGTACCCATCTAATCTTCATAATTATTCTGTAGCAGCACATTTCAAAACCTTCTCTTGTTGTCTAAACTGTTTATCGTCCATGTTTCACTTCCATACATATCTACACTCCAGGCAAATACTTACAAAAAGAACTTTCTGACAGTTAAATCTATACTTGACGTTAACAAATTTCTCTCCTTCAAAAACGCTTTTCTTCCCCTTGTCAGTCTACATTTATATCCTCCCTCCTTCCACCACTATCAATTGTTTTGCTTCCCAAACAGCAAACCTCATTTACTACTTTAAGTGTCTCGTTTTCTAATCTAATCCCCTCGGCATTACATGATTTAATTCGACTACATTCTATTATCCTCGTTTTGCTTTTGTTGATGTTCAACTAACATCCTCTTTTCAAGACACTGTCCATCCCGTTCAAGTGTCCCTCCAAGTACTTTGCTGTCTCTGGCGGAATTACAATATCATCAGCAAACCTCAAAGTTTTTAGTTCTTCTCCAAATTTTTCTTTTGTTTCATTTATTACTCGCTCATTATACAGACTGAATAACATCGGGGGTTGGCTACAACCCTATCTCACTCCCTTCTCAACCACTGCTTTCGTGCCCCTAAATTCTTATAACTGTCATCTGGTTTCTGTACAAATTGTAAATAGCCGTTCGCTCCCTATATTTTACCCTGTCACCTTAAGAATTTGAAAGAGAGTATTCCAGTCAACATTTTCAAAAACTTTCTCAAAGTCCACAAACGATATAAACGTAGGCCTGCCTATCCTTAACCTATCTTCTAAGAGAAGTCGTAGGGTTCCTCCGGAATCCAAATTGATCCTCTCCAAGGTCGGCTTCTACCGGATTTTCCGTTCTTCTGTAAAGGATTCGTGTTAGTATTCTGCAACCGTGACTTGTCAAACTGATAGTTCAGTAGTTTTCACACCTGTCGGCATCTGCTTTCTTTGGAATTGGAATTATTATATTCTTCTTGAAGTCTGGGGGTATTTCGTCTGTCTCATACATCCTGCTCATCAGATGGAAGAGTTTTGTCATGGATGGCTCTCCCAAGGCTATCAGTAGCTCTAAGATTATGTTGTCTTCTACCAGGGCCTTGTTTCGACTTAAGTCTTTCGGTGCTTTGTTAAATTCTTCACGCAGAATCATATCTCCCTTCTCATCTTCATCTACATCTTCTTTCCATAATATTGCTCTCAAGTACATCTTTCTTGTGTAAATCCTCTTATGCTCTTTACACTTTTCTGATACATACTAAGAGGCATACTTATGTTTTTATGTACGAATTTGTTATCGTTAATTTTCTTGTCAGTCAGTCTTACTATGAAATTTTGAAACGCGTAACCCTTAATAAAGAATGTGCGATCAAGACCTTTCTATGTTTCAAAATTGTGCCAAATTTGAATGATCGCCTGCCTATACCATGGATGTATTTCTCCATTAAGTAATGGAAAATCGTATGCACCTTTTTCAGTTACGTTTACCGCCAGTTTGAAAAATGCAGTTTGAGGAAAGTGTGTTTAAAGTTTTGGGTTACGTTTGTTGTAATTAAGTTAAACCTACCTCTAGTCAGCGATCCGTATCCAAAAGGAGGACCTCCTCCGTATTCTTCTTTGCTATGGTGGTCCTGCGAGCCTCTTTGGCAGCTTGACATCCGCTGTTCTGGTCGCTCGATGTGCTTTCCGTCCACTTTTGTGCTGAAGCTGTCACAGGTTGCTTCAGTCTCAAATTCGAGAACGTTCATGATTTACATAATGCGTATTAGGCCGCCGTTGAAATTGCATGTCAACTATTTTGTTCTCGCAGTGATTGGTCTTTGGAGACACTTTTTCACAAATCGCCTCGTAACTCCATAGTGGAGTTTTTGGTGCGCTTAGTATTTACAATGCAAAAGAGAAAATTTTAAGCAAAAAATATAGATTTTTTGAAAGTTTCAAAGAGGCTTACCCCCTCAAAACGTCTGTGGTTTACTACTGTTAAAATCTTCGTAGTGTGAGCTCAATGCCCTGTGATCTTTACATTTAACTATTTTGTTATTTTTTGGAATCATTATCATGATACGTTTCTTAAAGCCTTTACGATATTATCAGTGATATATTTATATGAATGATGAATCTGGAAAACGACTTAAGTCCACATTTTCATGGTTTTGAGTTATAGGTACAGCAACGTTCAGATGCCCAAAATCACGTTGTTTAATACCAAAATGACTTAATTCCTCATCTTTTGTACGTTATTTCCAGTAATTCAGTAATCGTGTTCACAGGCAAAACAGACCTAGTCCAGGATTCAAGTCGTTTGGCTTGTCAGGTAATGATATCAATAATTGACAGATTCGTTTATAACAATAAGTCTGTAAGATGTATATATTTCTTTCTTTTGTAAGGTAGACCTGCGATACGTAAGTTGAAAATGAAAATGGCGTTTAATGACAGAGCTTTATGTTTGGTGTTGCTGAAAATGAAGAATTGTGTAGCTGCACCAGAGCTCCTAGTTCACAAAAGTCGCAGGGAGAAGCTCTACAGAACACTGGAAGATGTAACCAAGTTATTCCATGAGAGAAGGGGATTTTCTTACTCTAACCTGTGATTACATGCAAAATGTGTGCTTGCCTAAAATACCAGTTCAGGACATGAACCATTATCCTCAACTTATTTTTTCAGTTTTCTCCGTGCATCACATGAAGACTTATCAGTATCCTTCTATACCTAACATGAGGGAAAATACAAAAAAGTCCGAATGAATCGTGCAGTTTTCTGTTCCATAAATTTAATACCTGTCTTTCATCTAGTGTTAAGGAATTCTGTGTGTTTTGTGACTTCTCTCCAGGCCAGAAACACTCTCGTCAGGTTTTAAATGGCTATAAGCAGTCAGAGGTGATTTTTAAACATCAAACATTTTTCCTAACAGAGGGCACTATCTATTATAGTAAAAGGCTTTGTAGTAGCAAAAAGAAGATTGAGACATGTTGACAGACTCTGCACAATGAAGGACGTGTGTGAACACATACTTAACTCTAGCACTAAAGGAAATTTTACACTTTGTATCCTTGAAAGTGAGGATATTTATGATTGCGACATCTGGTGGCCACATTATCACAAAAGAAATACCAATGCCATAAGAGATATCTGTTTAAGAATGTCTTCAGACATAAAAAGACACCGTTCCCAGTTTTAACATTTATGGGATTCCGCTCTTTCGTAGAACCGGTTGGACAAGTTATGGAGAAATCTTTTATAGGAGGGCTAATTCATCATTCTTCCACCCATGGATCAAAATATCCACATATCCCAGAACTACCAATCACGCTTATCTAAATGGTGCGTCCAGTCAATGAAAACAAAATGAAAGCTATACGCAAAATGTTCAAGTAAATTCCCGAGAATGATTAATCGAAAGTATTCCATCAAAAAATTGCAACCTAAGAAACAAAGATAAATGAGTTTGCTATTTCATTTCAGAAAGTTATTTCTGTGTGTTTACTTCCCATGATAATTTACTGTTCGATGTGTTATGGAGGTGTTTGTCAATAAACAGAATACATATTATGTTTTCGTGTATCAGAATTTTATTGCAGGAGAAACACAACTGAAGTTTTCCTCTTTTAACAACTTAAGTTTTCCTTTTTTAAAACAAAATTTGAACGTGAAGAGAGAACCAGGTCATGCTTTTTTTAAATTACACTTTCATGTAATTTAACCGTATACATCATATCATATAGTAATTTAGTGTAAATTTCTCTGCAATAAAATAAACAATTTCCTGTTGTTGCTGAAATATATATAATATATTTATAATATGTATATATCAACTTTGACAGGGACGGTTGATAGACCCGCAACCGGGCCCCTCCCCAAGTGGCGAATAGGGGAATGCCTCCCAGATATAGGTTGTACCGAGGAAATGAAATACTCGGGGTGGACCAAAACTATCAGTAGCGTCGGTTCCCACAATGGGCGGCTACAAAACGCTGTATCACATGTTAGTGGCGGCCTCAATTAACCTACTGATCTGAAAAATCAGGTTGTACTCGGCAACACGCCACAAATCCAACCACTAAACTTCATAATGGAACAACGAGAAAAGTCTCACCTAGCTACCCCGGGCCGCAGTCAATAGACTCGAACCGTCGTGACCATCGGATTCCGGGGGCTCACGGACATGACGAGAAGAATCGGAGCTTCGCAAACTCCCTCAGGACAAAACAAAAACACTACATCGCAACACTCAACGTGAACACATTATTCATGACGGGCAAGATGAAACAGCTCTCAAATACTTTAGACAGGCTCAAGATCAAAATCTGCGCACTACAAGAAACAAGATTCCAAGATGAAGACCATTTAAACGCCTGGAACTACAGAATATACGAGGGTCGGTCAAAAAGTAATGCCTCCCATTTTTTTTCTACTTAAAGAAATTACGTTAAGTGAAAAATTTGAATTTGGCGCCATTCCTTCTTCTGCAATCCACTGCAGTAGTAACTTTCTGTGTCAACAGGTGGCAGCACAGCAGAAGTTTGTAAGATGGCCGACATCGATGTTCGTTTGAGACAGCGTTGTGTGATTGAATTCTTGAATGCAGAAGGTGAAACGCCCATACGCATTCATGAAAGACTGAAGAAGGTGTATGGTGTTGTGACAGTGGATGTCAGCACTGTTAGACGATGGGTTCGTCGTTGTAAGGGAGCTGAAGGGCAAACACCGTTGACTGACGAAAAGCGGAGCGGCAGGCCGGTGAGTGCAGTGACTCCACACAACATTCAGCAAGTTGATGACATCATTCGTGGTGACCGTCGGGTGACTGCAGATGAAGTGTGTCGCATTATTTCTCTTAGTAAAGGCAGTGTGATCACGATTATTAAACAATTGGGGTACTCAAAAGTTTGTGCACGGTGGGTTCCAAGAATGTTAACCGATCAGAATAAAGAGGCAAGGAAAACAATAGCCTCCCAACACTTGCAGCGCTTCCGTTTGGAGGGAGATGAGTTTCTGAAAAAAATTGTGACCGGGGACGAAACATGGGTGCATTTTTTTGAACCCGAATCAAAGAGGCAGTCAATGGAGTGGCGTCACACAAGCTCGCCGAGGAAGAAAAAATTCAAAACTGTGCGATTGGCAGGGAAAGTTATGGCAACAGTTTTCTGGGATACAGAGGGTGTGATTCTGGTTGATTTTTTGGAGCAGGGATGCACAATAAATTCTGTTCAATACGTCACAACCCTCAACAAACTTAAAGCACGTCTTCAGCGAGTTCGCCCAACAAAATCAATGGCAGATGTTCTTCTTTTGCATGACAATGCAAGACCACACACCAGTCGTCACACCTCTGACGAGATTGTCAAAATTGGATGGGAAGTTTTGCCTCATCCCCCATACAGCCCTGACCTGGCACCATCAGACTTCCATCTGTTCGGGCCACTAAAAGAAGCTCATCGTGGGATTCATTTTGAAGATGAGGAGGCCGTCAAAACATCCGTGCGTCAATGGCTTAGGAAGCAGAGCTGTGATTTTTACCATGCTGGGATACAAGCCCTTGTTCAAAGATGGACCAAAACTGTAGAGATGGGCGAAGATTACATTGAAAAATGACAAAATGATCCTCAATGTTGTGGTTTTCAACCTATGTAATTGCATTTAAATTTCCTGACAATTAAACGTAGAAAAAAAAATAGGAGGCATTACTTTTTGACTGACCCTCGTACAAGGGAAAACCATCGGTACACAAGAAGGACGTCAGGCTCTATGGCACAGGATTCGCAGTACACAGGACGATCACAGACGCGGTAATGGACTTCACATCGCCTAACGAAAGAATCAGCACACTGACAATTAAGCCGGCAAACAGGGCATACACGATCATAAACGCACACGCACCAACAAATGACCTCAAGAGGACCCAGACGCCATTGAGGGCTTTTGGAACAGTAATGGAGGAGACAATCAAGAAAATACCTACACACCAAACTAAAATTATTCTAGGAGACTTCAACACAAAACTAGGAAAAGAACAAACATACAGACACATTACAGGAAGATACACACCACACCGTGACACAAACCTAAACGAGAGACACCTCATAGAATTCAGCGAGACCCATGACCTCAAAGTCATGTCAACGAACTTCAAGAAACCCATACAAAAATTAACCATATGGAAACTCCCAAATGACAAGAGAGAATTACAGATCGACCACGTCATAATACAAAGAGAAGCACAGAGGGAAATCCAGAACATCAACACACCAAAGGGCTTCTTTGACTCTGATCACCACCTACTAAGAGGAAACAACAGAAAACTAAGGTCATTAGACCAGACCCAGAATATCTAACACTTAACTAATTGAAAATGCTGGAGAAAATTAAGATGGGAACAACGCAAAACTGGGAAAAGCTATCAGGAAAGCTTCAGGAAGCCATTAAATTAGCAGTAGCATCGAGAACCAGAATACACCGCTGTTGGAACCACACATGTGACGTAGCAATTGAAAGACGAATCAACACATGGAAGAAGTTCAGTAGCAACAAGATACCAGAAAACTGGCAAGAATTTCTCAAAACACAGAAACAGACAAGTAAAATTATCCGTAAAGAGAAACGAAACTACGACAAACAGAAACTATAAGAGATACAAGCAGATTTCCCAAGCAACAACACGAGAAATTTCTACAGGACGTTCAGAGAAAACGATGAAATACCAAGCACCGAACCTCTGCTTTAGGAGACCGGACGGCACACTAGAGACCAATACCAAGAACAACTGTAACCTCCTAGCAAAGTACTTCTAGAAACTCCTAAACGCAGAAGCACTAAGAGACAAACTGTGCACAGAGTAACCCGCACCATACCCAGATAGCGAACCGACGTTGATACAAGAAGTAAGAGAAATCATAAAGAACATCGAGAACAATAGAGCACCAGGAGAGGATGGAGTCATCACGGAATTCTGGAAGCTACAGAGCCGTATCTCACAGAACACATACACAACATCGTGAAACAGATACCGAAAGTGTGGCGCACAGCACTGATACACCCTCTACAGAAGAAAGGGGGTAAGTCGGATGCAAACAGCTATAGGGGCATCTCACTGTTACCTGTCACATGTAAGATACTTCAGAAAGCACTGCTAAATAGATTAGAGAAGCAAACAGACCACCTTATTGACGAATACCAGGCTGGGTTTCGTAAACACCGGTTGTGCGCTGAACAGATATGGAACCTTAAGATGATACTGCAACACAAACAAAACATAACCATCTCATTCGTCGACTTCAGGAAGGCGTACGACTCAATAGAGAGAGAAAACCTTTTGAAAATCCTGAAAGAATACAGAGTAGTTAGGAAGACACTAACCTTAATTCAGCAAACACTAACAAACACGGCATCTAAAGTGAAGTCTGTCTCGAAATCAGGAGTCAGGAAAGGCGACGGCCTCATGCCATTGCTGTTCAACGTAGTACTGGACAAAATAGTGAAGGAATGGGAAAAGACACAGAAATGAGTCCTGTTAGGAAAAGTAATAGGCTCAAGTCCCTAGCGTTCGCAGTCGATTTAGCCATCGTAACGGTACGAGAAACAGAAACAATAAGAGCCATAGCGGAAGTACACGAAATCGCAGCCAAGACCGGACTACAGATATCATACCAGAAAACACAGTTCATGAGCGCCCAGAAATACCCATCACTACATACAAAATATGGGACAATACACAGAAATTTCAAGTACCTAGGAGAAACAATACAGATTACAGTAAGAAATAAGGTATCTAATGAAGAGAGAAGAGCGAAACTAGAGAAGGCCTACAAACTGACTTGGAATCATTACAACAAGAAAGCTAACTCACTAAAGGCCAAGCTACGACACTACAAGACGGTGGTGCTACCAGTATATGCACCCGAGACCACATAGTACAAGGACAGACACGAATCAAACAGATAGAGAAAACGGAGCGAAAAATCCCCAGGGAAATATTCAGGCCGACGCAAAAGACGGGTTATGGATAAAGAGGCGAGTTGAAGAACTATACGAACACACAGAGAAAATAACAGACCAAATCAGGAAACGAAGACTACAGTTTTGTGGAGAGTTCAGCAGAATGGCACCACATAGGATAACGAGATAAATCTTGGACTGGGTTAGCACAAGCAAAAACAACAAATGGATGAATGAAGTAAGAAATGACATGAAAGAACTCAACATCATATAGGAAACAATAAAAAGCAAAACGATCCTTAGGAACCTGATAGGGAGAAACAAACTACAAGACACACCACACAACAAACCTACACAATGGACCGAACAGAGACGACAAGAATACAGCCAGAGGATGAAGGAACACTGGGGGAACAGGAAAAAGGAGAATCCGAAGAGAACACAGGACCCAAAGAGGACCGAAGAACGGAGGCAGAAACACAGTACACGAATGAGGGAAGTTTGGGAAGAAGGTAAAGGTAAAACAACAGGGAAATGGACATGAAGTTCAGTCTAAATGTGCTCTTCAAGGGCATAACACAAATAATACATAATAAATAATATATTAACTCCCCATTTAGGAGAACATTAAAACACAATTTTCATGGCACTTTTTTTGTTTCTTTCTTTTCTCTCCCCAAAAACCTCTCGTATATCCACTGTGTTACTTCTTCCTCTCTTCTGTCCACTTCTGTCCTGGTTTCTTCTCCTTTGGTGTCTCCTCGGATTTCCGTTTCCTGATTTTTTTCTCTGTATTTTTCTCTATTCGTTATTTGTTCTATGGAGATATTTAGTTTCTTGAGGTCTTCCATGGTTTCCTTTGCCCAGCTAATTTACATCGTATTACTCATTACTATGTTAAAAATCTTAATCAGCCTATTTTCGTTCATCTGTAAATGTGCCCATAGAATTTAGCCCTTCTTTTTATGATGTTGTTTGTTATTGTCTCTGTGTGTTTGTACAATTCTTTTGTCGGTCTTTTTATCCTGATCCCCAGTCTCTGAACTGGCCCATAAATCTTTCTCACAATTTTCTTCTCTTGCTTTTCCATTTCCTTGATTTTCGCTCTTCCCATGATTACTGTCGTTTCTGAGGCATACAAAGCTTCGGGTAAGACTATTGTTTTCTAATGTCTTAATTTGGCATTAACGGAAATATTTCTTTTGTTGTAATGGTTCCATGTTAGTCTGTATGCTTTTTGTAGCATTGCAACTCTTTCTTCATTGGCTAACGAATTTAGTCCTGTTTTCTGTATAATCTCTCCCAGGTATTTGAAACATTCTGCTTGTGCTATCTTTCCATACTTTGTTACCAATGGTTTCTGTCTGTGGATTTTGTGTGCATGTACTGGGTCTTTTCATACGAAATTTGTAGTCCTGTTCTGGCTGCGATTTCATGTAGTGTCTCTAGGGCTTCTTTGGCTTCTTATCTACTTTTTCTACGTTCTTGTATTTAAAGAAAAGTTTTAATAATCACCTAGAAAAATTAAGTCACATTATTAATTTTTGTCTGGTTGTGGGTACATTTTGACAAGCTTGGTATACGTATTAGTTTATCACTCTGCTAGAGGTATGAAAACAAAATGTCCCAGCCTACCTCTATTTTGTCAATGTGCTGCACCATTTATTTATTTATTTCACTCCCGCTTCAGTACTGTGGCGCGGAGATTTCAGTACATTCCAGCAATGCAGGCATGGCCCTGCAAATAAACGAACAAATAATTAGGTAACATAACTTTTTCGAGATGATACATAAAACATTATGACTGCCCAAACATAAAGCCACACACGGCCGTACATTTAACAGGATAAGTAAAATTGGGAAACTGGTCAGATGTAACACAAATAATTTTCTGTATCTTCCAACAATATTCTTTACTACTACGATAGCCACAAGTACAGTACATGTGCAAGGGGCATTAGAACACGTCGCACTGCAATTATGAAAGTCGTTCTTCTTGTTGACTAATTGGATAGTCTCCCAAAAAGCGAAGCAAAGGGGGAAATGGAAAGGTTCACCGCGAGGGAGCGAGCGTCTGCAGGAAGCGTTGTGACCGCAAGAACGCCACCCACCGCTACAGCCACAATACCGTTGCGGCGTTTAAATATTCTCTCTGCACGCTCCGCCGACAGCTGCATACGGGCCGGTGCCAGAAACCATTTCGAAGTGGCTTAATAACGTTCCACCGAAACAAAAACGGCATTACGCAGCGAAAGTAGCAGCGGCACCTTTAGGAAGAGTAGTTAAGATGGAAGTTACAAGCGGAAAGAACCAGAAACCTAATACTCTGTTGAAAGAAGGAAAAACGAAAGAAGCACAAGAAGGACTGCTGATACACCCAGTCAGTCAGTCATTATTCCTGGAGATGTGACACACCAATACGAGTGGTTCTCATAAGGTTTTAAATATCACATCGAAAAAATCAAGTTGTGATCGTGAATACACACTGTCAGGTCACATTAATGTGACCACCTGTCAAAAGCTTCAATAACCACCTTTTACAGCGCGGACTTGCTGGGAAGAGAGTCAATGTGATTTTGGAAGGTACCGACATGGATGTGGAGCCATCTACGTGCCGTACAGTGGCGTCACCAGCTGCGCTAGGTATCTCGATTTAGGGTCCATGGCGCAAGAAGCCGAGCGACGTGTTCCCACAGATTCTCGATTGGGCTTAAATCCAAGATGTTTGATGGCTGCGGAAGTACAGTAAACTTATCTTGCTGTTCTTCGATCCGCATACCTACACTGCGAGCTGTATGACAAGCGACAATGTCCTCCTTGTAGATGCCATCGTGCCGAGGAAAAAAATAACTGCAGGTTGGTGTGGTCGTGGTCCCTGAAGTTAGATGCGTACTTGTGTTGATCCCCTTTGCCTTCCAGGATGACGATATCACCCAGTGAACGCCACGAAAACATTCCTCAGACCATAATGCTCCCTCTTTCGGCGTGGACACTTCTGACCATTGTTGCAGGGCCGTACACGCCAATGGCTTCTTGTCCGATGGAGTACAAAACGTGTGTCATCTGTAAAGGCCACCCGTCGGTACACAGAAAACATCTAATTGCGGTTACTGGACCGCAAATTATAGCCTTTGTCACCGACGAACAGCAGTAAGCATGGGTGCATGAACCAGGCGCCTATCCTGAACCCTATACGCTACAACATTTTCTATACGATCGTTGAGGAGTCCTGTTGGTACCCCGTGATTCATCTGGCCAATCAGTTTCTCAACAGGTGCTTCGCAGCCGTCATTCTTACAGTTACCTATCGTCCACGATGCGCCAAAGTTGCCTGAGATATGGTTTTCGATAGTCCCATTTTGCGTTTCGGAAATTCTTTCACCCTCGGTCCGAAAATTAATGATCATGCCCTCTTGGACGTGAGATGAATCGCTCCGTTTCTGCGTTATGACAACTGCTGCAATGCTTTCCGCGCCTCTCCGACGCGCTTTATATGCTCTCCACTGGTAGTACTGCCACCTGATGTTTCTGTTCTTGAGTATTCAATGCACGTTGACATCGAACACAATAATGTGACTGGACCGTGTAGGTGATTGTGATAATCCACCTGATGTTTCTGTTCTTCAGTATTCAATGCACGTTGACATCGAACATAGGTGGTATCACAATAATGTGACTGGACCGTGTAGGTGATTTTGATAATCCACCTGTATATAGTCACCTTTCAGTGTGACAGTTGTCTCAACAACGGATGGTTATGTAGGAAACTCTAGTTTTGAAGTCTGCATTTTTCCTTTTCAGAAAACGATTCACCTCAAAAATAATCCAGTCGCATGTGTCGAAATATCTGGTTTCTTCATCCAAGGTTGTTATTGGAGAGCTGAATGTTCGCCAACAAGTGGCATGTCCTGTAATCCCTGCTGTCGTATCGCACATACCCAGGTACCGTATGGCATTTTACAATAGGATAATGCGATACCTCACCCAATGCTGTTGTCGCCAGAATCGAGTTGAGCAATATGCAGATCTTCAACTGGACTGCCCAGTCTCCCGTTTTGTCACCTGTGGAGTGGGGAGACGTAGACTTTCATACCAGCCCCAAGCCAGCAATTTGCATGGAATGACGCAGCATGTGTTTCAGGGATGGCAAGGAATTTCTCAAGGTCACATTTGGAAGCTGTTCCCTTCGATACTGTAATGATTACAAGACGTTATCCGTGCACATGGGAATCTCACCTCACACTGATGTTGTTTATGGCCATTACTGCTGAATGGAATGAAAGTTTAGTCATTTAACGCCCATAATGTGATGAACATCTCTACGAAGTTTGATAAATGCGGGACTGGTCCTTCATAGTGAAATAATTTCCTTTTCCATCAGTGGAATATATACAGCAATCTACAATTAATTCTAACACTGAAAGATGACGCAGTAAACTCAGTTGAGGTGATTAGAAGCAAAGTGACAAAACCGCATATTTGGAGATACGAGCTCTACATGGTAGTGGAAAAACCAATTTATTTGGTGGCAAAGAGAGATAGGTTACCGGCTTATTTGAACTGTTCCTAGCGGTTATCTGAACTGCTTAACAACAAGTTTTCTCTCATTGTATACAAAGAGCTGCAAGTGCACATAAAAATCTTTGGTTCCAAATGTATTGTGATCAAATGATTTGATGCATTATGATTTAACAGATTAGAAGCTATTATTGTAATTAAAATATTAAAATAGAAGAACAGAGGGAGGTGAACAGACAGGTACTGAAAGTGCTAATAGTGATCGGTTACTAAGGTATGTGGAACTATCTCAGTCTGTGATGATCCTCGCTGTCGTGGTGAAAATGCTAGGGTCAGAACAAGAATAAAAACGTCATTAAGGTCGGAACGTATACCATAAAAGCACACATCAACGAAGACCATTGACCACGATTTCCTGATGTCAAGGCACTACAGAATGATTTATAAGATCATCATCAATGATGACATGAATTGTTACCCCATTAACTTAAGACGATGAAACCTAGGGATATGAATATCAGTGCTAATACAACTGAATGTACTGTGACGAGCTGCTATAACAGAGAAATATCGGAAGCTGCAGCAATTACTTCTATCTGTGCCTCCAAATTACCATGCATTCTGTACCAATCTTAAGCTCCGATTAGAAGCGTCTGTTTCGTTACCATATAGGAGATTACCAGCGACTGCAGGACAAATGCACAATCTGTTAACGATGTGGTGTCTCCTGAGGATGCTATGTGTAACTCACAATAGACGTTTATCGCAGTAAAAGCGAAAAGGAGTATTTGTAAAAGCTTGTCTGGAAATGTTTCCTTATTTAAAACTTTATTCATTTGCTTTATTCACTCCATGATATATATAACCAATAACAGGTATGTGTATATATTAATGTAATACGTCAAAATGGGCCACAAAATTGTATTACATTGTTGTGTGTCATTCCGAGCCTGATATTAACAAGAGTCAAAGGGACCTAAGTGACATCTTTGGAGGCAGAGGGGTGTAACTAGATTATTGGTTGAAACATTACTGAGCACAAGGTTCTGCATTTAATACACTGACATTGTACGTGTATTTTCGTTAATAACTACTGCATACGATGGTAACTGTAAACAATACAGCAGAATCGGGGTCTTCTCGCTTGCTTCTAGTTGCTTTTAACCGCCTCAATTGACAATCATAGAATGTATATGTTGGAGATAATAAAAAGAAAGTAATTCTGTATAACGTCCATTCTTTTCACGTTGTCGCTTGGGTACATAATGTATTTGCAGCCAAGCTGCTTTTAGCTATTCATTTTACTGAATCGATCTTCTTTACCAGGAATTTCCTGTAACGGAGAGTTGCGCTTGCAGTCACCACAAAGCTGTGCTATGGAGATCACGCACCTAGAAGTCCCAGATACGCAAATGCCTGGCCCTGGTCAGGCTTCTAATAATGAGATTACACAGTGCATGCTCTCCCTCGCCCCTCCATTGGATCGCCGCAAATTGTCCGCAGATCCGATTATCGACTATTGATTGGGTAATCCGAGGCTTTGAGTCGCAAAGCATCTTTCTATAAAATGGAGAGTGAGTCGTGGCGGTTGGAACTAACATAAGATGTGAAAGGATTCGAAACACAGCACGCAAGCAGCGGCTCGGCAGTCAATAAGGCCCTGCCAGTGCAACATACGCACTGAGCTCTTAGTGCGAGGTACGTTAGGAATACAAGCAAATCCTCCCAGGCAGCAAATGGAATACAGTTCAGCTTCAGGTCACACAAATAGTGCCATTATTGGTCTCAATTTATTATCGTCATTAGATGATCTCTTTAAAATGAAACAAAGAAGAATAATAGTAAAGCGTTGTTGTTGTTGTGGTCTTCAGTCCTGAGACTGGTTTGATGCAGCTCTCCATGCTACTCTATCCTGTGCAAGCTTCTTCATCTCCCAGTACCTACTGCAGCCTACATCCTTCTGAATCCGCTTTGTGTAATCATCTCTCGGTCTCCCTCTACGATTTTTACCCTCCACGCCGCCCTCCAGTACTAAATTGGCATCCATTGATGCCCCAGAACATGTCCTACCAACCGATTCCTTCTTCTAGTCAAGTTGGGCCACAAACTCTTCTTCTCCCCAGTTCTATTTAATACCACCTCATTAGTTAAGTGATATACCTATCTAATCTTCAGCATTCTTCTGTAGCGCCACATTTCGAAAGCTTCTATTCTCTTCTTGTCCAAACTATTTATCTTCCATGTTTCACTTCCATGCATGGCTACAATCCATAAAAATACTTTCAGAAACGACTTCCTGACACTTACATCAATACTGGATGTTAACAAATTTCTCTTCTTCAGAAACGCTTTCCTTGGCATTGCCAGTCTACATTTTATATCTTCTCTACTTCGACCATCATAAGCTATTTTGCTCCCCAAATAGCAAAACTCTTTTGCTACTTTAAGTGTCTCATTTCCTAATCTAATTCCCTCAGCGTCACACGACTTCATTCGACTACATTCCATTATCCTGGTTTTCCTTTTGTTGATGTTCATCTTATATCCTCCTTTCAAGACACTGTCCATTCCGTTCAACTGCTCTTCCAAGTCCTTTGCTGTCTCTGACAGAATTACAATGTCATCGACGAACCTCAAAGTTTTTATTTCTTCTCAATGGATTTTAATTCCTACTCCGAACATTTCTTTTGTTTCCTTTACTGTTGCTCAATATACAAATTGAATAGCTTCGGGGAGAGGCTAAAGCCCTGTCTCACTCCCCTACCAACCACTGCTTCCCTTTCATGTCCCTCGACTCTTATAACTGCCATTTGGTTTCTGTAAAAATTGTAAATAGCCTTTCGTACCCTGTATTTTACCCCTGCCACCTTCAGAATCTGAAAGAAAGTATTCCAGTCAACACTGTCAAAAGCTTTCTCTAAGTCTACAAATGCTAAAAATGTAGGTTTGCCTTTCCTTAATCTAGCTTCCAAGATAAGTCGTAGGCTCAGTATTGCCTCCCGTGTTCCAATATTTCTACGGAATCCAAACTGATCTTCCCCGAGGTCGGCTTCTACTAGTTTTTCCATTCGTCTGCAAAGAATTCGCGTTAGTATTTTGCAGCCATGACTTATTAAACTGATAGTTCGGTAATTTTCACATCTGCCAACACCTGCTTTCTTTGGGATTGGAATTATTATATTCTTCTTGAAGTCTGAGGGTATTTCACCTGTCTCATACATCGTGCTCACCAGATGGTAAAGTTTTGTCAGGACTGGCTCTCCCAAGGCTGTCAGTAGTTCTAATGGAATGTTATCTACTTCCGGGGCCTTGTTTTAACTCAGGTCTTTCAGTGCTCTGTCAAACTCTTCACGCAGCATCATATCTCCCAGTTCATCTTCATCTACATTCTCTTCCATTTCCATAATATTGTCCTCAATTACAACGCCCTTGTATGGACCCTCTATATACTCCTTCCACCTTTCTGCTTTCCCTTCTTTGCTTAGAACTGGATCTGAGCTCTTGATATTCATACAAGTGGTTCACTTTTCTCCTAACGTCTCTTTAATTTTTCTAAAGGCAGTATCTATCTTACCCCTAGTGAGATAAGCCTCTACATGCTTACATTTGTCGTCTAGCCATCCCTGCTTAGCCACTTTGCACTTCCTGTCGATCTCATTTTTGAGACGTTTGTATTCCTTTTTGCCTGCTTCATTTACTGCATTTTTACGTTTTCTCCTTTCATTCATTAAATTCAATATATCTTCTGTTACCCAAGGATTTCTACTAGTCCTCATCTTTTTACCTAATTGATCCTCTGCTGCCTTCACTACTTCATCCCTCAAAACTACCCATTCTTCTTCTACTGTATTTCTTTCCCCCATTCCTGTCAATTGTTCCCTTATGCTCTCTCTGAAACTTTGTACAACCTCTGGTTCTTTCAGTTTATCCAGGTCCCATCTCCTTAAAATCCCACCTTTTTGCAGTTTCTTCAGTTTTAATCTACAGTTCATAACCAATAGATTGTGGTCAGAGTCCACATCTGCCCCTGGAAATGTCTTACAATTTAAAACCTGGTTCCTAAATCTCTGTCTTACCATTATATAATCTATCTGATACCTTTTAGTATCTCCAAGGTTCTTTCATGTGTACAACTTTCTTTCATGATTCTTAAACCAAGTGTTAGCTACGATTAAGTTATGCTTTGTGCAAAATTCTACCAGGCGGCTTCCTCTTTCATTTCTTACACCCAATCCATATTCACCTACTACGTTTCCTTCTCTCCCTTTTCCTACTACCGAATTCCAGTCACCCACGACTATTAAATTTTCGTCTCCCTGCACTATCTGAATAATTTCTCTTATTTCATCATACATTTCTTCAATTTCTTCGTCGTCTGCAGAGATAGTTGGCATATAAACTTGTACTACTGCAGTAGGCGTGGGCTTCGTGTCCATCTTGGCCATAATAATGCGTTCACTATGCTGTTTGTAGTAGCTTACCCGTACTCCTATTTTTTTATTCATTATTAAACCCACTCCTGCATTTCCCCTATTTGATTTTGTATTTATAACCCTGTATTCGCCTGACCAAAAGTCTTGTTCCTCCTGCCACCGAACGTCACTAATTCCAACTATATCTAACTTTAACCTATCCATTTCCCTTTTTAAATTTTCTAACCTACCTGCTCGATTAAGGGATCTGACATTCCACGCTCAGATCCGTAGAACGCCAGTTTTCTTTCTCCTGATAACGTCGTCGTCCTGAGTAGTCCCCGCCCGGAGATCCGAATGGGGGACTATTTTACCTCCGGAATATTTTACCCAAGAGGATGCCATCATCATTTAACCATACAGTAAAGCTGCTCGCCATCGGGAAAAATTACGGCTGTAGTTTCCCCTTGCTTTCAGCCGTTCGCAGTACCAGCACAGCAAGGCCGTTTTGGTTAGTGTTACAAGGCCAGATCAGTCAATGATCCAGACTGTTGCCCCTGCAACTATTGAAAAGGCTGCTGCCCCTCTTCAGGAACCACGCGTTTGTCTGGCCTCTCAGCAGATACCCCTCCGTTGTGGTTGCACCTACGGTACGGCTATTTGTATCGCTGAGCACGCAAGCCTCCCTACCAACGGCAAGATCCATGGTTCTTGGGGGAGGGGGGAGTAAACCATTAAGAAACGAAATTATAAATTAAACTAACTTCTATAAACCATTATATGTAATTGATTATGTTATACAGATAGTGACTCCCCACCTGAACAACTCTGGAGAGGCGTTCATCAACGTTATTCAAATATCAGATCTAATCTGTACTACACTGTCCAGTCACATTAACGTTACCACCGCATATGTTCGACTTCAACGTGCAATAGCTACTCGCAGTCAGCGTATTTATAAAACCTGTTGGATGTTGGGGGAGGGGGGGAGGGGGGGCGGGGCACGGGACGTGGAAGAGCAGTGGATTTGTTGTCGTTATGCGCAAATTGAGCGATTTATCTGATGTTCAAAGGGCATGATAATTGGCTTAAGGGCCAAGGATGGAAGCATTTCAGAAACGGCTGTGTGTGTAAGCTCTATGTGTGTAAGCTGTTCGCCGTGGTTGAAATATACCATGCATGGCAACCAGGGCCGAGGCAACTGTGGTTCACAGGAGTGGAAGAAGGCTGCGGAGGTGTGTATGGGTATGTGCAACTGACGAGGAAATGTCCGCTCAGATGAACCGAGGGTCCTACCAGTAGTGTATCCTCAACAGCTGTTCAGGGAACTTTGGTGCTTATTTGTCTCCGCAGCATGAGCCGATGCTGACTGCTTTTCATCGATGATGAATGCTGGAATTTGCACACCAATGCTGCAACTCGATGCTCGTTGAGCGGCGACAGGTGGCCTTTGCAGAGGACTCATGCTTTATGCCCCATCGAACCGATGGTCGTTGGAGTTCACGGCGTGAAACGTCTAAGAGAAACGACTCCGTGAAACTCGTCGTATGGTTCCAGGCGGAGAACCGCACGTTAAGGTCTACGGAATGTTTTCGTGACACTCCATGCGTGAACTCGTCAGTTTGGAAGGCACAATGGATTAACAGCGGTATGCATCCATCCTTGGGGTGTATGTCCATTCCTATACGCTGTTTTTCTCTCGGCACGATGGCATCTACCAGAAGAACAGTGCGAGGTGTCGCACAGCTCGCAGTGTGCGTGCGTGGCTTGAAGAGAACTAGGATGAGTTTACAGGACTCCCCTGGCCACCAAACTCTCTGGATTTAAACCCAACCGAGAATCTGTGGGATCACCTCCATCGGGCTGTTCACACCACGGATGCTCAACCGATAAGCCTAGTGCAGCTGCCAACAGCACTGGGATCACCAATACTCCACATCTCTTTCAGCATCTAATAGAACATCACTGACTCTCTTCCTGCACATGCACGCTGCAAAATGTGGTTATTCTGGCTTCTGACACATGGTCACATTAATGTGACTCGACTACATAGTAATAAAATGTGATATTGTTCTGCCTGTCTGTCTGAAACGCTTCACCAAAAATACCTGATGAATTTGGATTTTCGCAGGCAACCTGAGTATAACTGGTGGCACCGTATAGCCTATAATTAAACAAAATCGCACCCTACAAAAAATAGATCTGAACACGCTAATCTCCAAACTTAATTGACGAATTTTATCGGCGTTCCGCTGGAAACATCAATATAGTTTCGGACGACGTACAGGCCTTATTCTAGCAAAATCGGAAAGCGAGAAGAAAAGATATCCTGATATAAAGCTCAATCTAAAACCATCGTATCTGTTTGGTTGCCTGTTAGAACACGCTAATTTCTTTCATGGGGTTTTAACGGCTAAACTAAGCGTAGCTTGGGGCTCCGTACAGGTTTTATTTCACCAACATGAGGTCACGGAGAAAACAGTTCTGTCCATACTAATACTGTATATGCTAAAGTAACTCTATCTGTTACGTTTTCAAGACTAACCCACTGAACCAGTTTCGATGAAATTTGGTATGAGAATAATTTGAACACCAAGAAAGAACATTGGCTAATTTAGATTGTATGTAGGAGAAAGATACTTATTGATTTGATGAATATTACACGAAGTAGCTAAAAAATTTACTTTATTAAAAAAAATTAAGGCAGTCTCGGTAACTCTTTGAAAACTCTATTTTGCTGTTTAACTTTTGATTTCTGTCACATTTTTGAACGTGCTTTTATTGGTTGATACGTACTACGTTATACGATTCAGAGCAGTGAATACAATGCTTACACAATCTTCAGTGTGTTTGTACTTCCACACCATTTGTTGCATAATGTACACATTGTATAATGTACAGCTGCTTCAATAGGAAGGCATAGATGCCAGCTCCTGCCCACTCCCTTCTGTATGCACTGCTCGGCAGCAACACTGCACATGCTGACGCATCGTTCTTTGGGACAGCTTGGGAAGGGAAAGAGTGGGGCGCGCATCCTGAGAGGTGCTTACCCGAACAGGCAGACACGTGAGGACAGCTGACGTTATTGTATGTATAGTAGCGCACTTACTAGACATCACACATCACAACCAAACTACTGATACGTGAGTGGAGCCACAGTTAACAGCGAGTGTATAAATGTAACGTGTAAAAGTGCTGTTGACGTTTTTACAGAGCTGATGCACAGATCTGATGTCAACCATGTGGATGTGGATCCCTTAAGACTGCCCACACAGACTATTTAGCGCAAAACTATTTCCAGTTCCAAAGGACTCCGTATGAACTGTTAGATGGACAGTCCACTTTTGATTGGAATGTTGTTTAAATCAAAATTATTTCTATTTTCAAGGGAGTTATTATCGGCAAGCAGATGGTCTGGCAATGAGCACACCTTTATCCCAATTACTAGCAGAAATGTTCATGGACAAGTGGGAGACTGATTTTCTTAAGACGGAATCACTGGCAAAACATGTTGTGTATTGATACAGATACGTAGATGATATTCTTTGTATGTGGAAATATTCCAGTAGACAACTTCACAAATTTGTGTAAAATATGAACCAGTGGCACACCAACAATAGGTCATCATGGAGCTGAGGGGCCCAGAATAAATTTCCTAGACATTAGCTTAAAGATAGAAGACAGTAACCATAAAGTAAAAATTTATCGGAAAGGCTCCTTCACTGACACATTCATCCTGGCTTCCAACATCCTACAGTCTATAAACATGCAGTATTCCGCCACAGCCGGCCGCTGTGCCCGAGCAGTCCTTGACGATTCAGTCCGGAATCGCGCTACTCTACGGTCGCAGTTTCGAATCCTGCCTCGGGCATGGATGTGTGTGATGTCCTTAGATTAGTTAGCTTTAGGTAGGGGACTGATGACCTCAGATGTTAAGTTCTAACATTCTGCGTGGTGTCTGTTTGTTCTAAGTCGTCTCTCCCTACCACTTTCGTCCAACGACGATCTGAGCGTGATTTTTAGGGCATTGCCTAGTTTGAACCTGGGGCCTGTTGCTGGTAAGGAGACGCCAGACCGCACATGACATGTAGAGTTCAGAAGAGTTCGGTGATACTAGCGATGATATAATCAAATACTAAATGTTTTCAACGTCAGCTCCACTGCACTCCCTGTACAAGAATCTTAATACAAATAAATTTAGTGGAAGGGGTTCAAGGCTTTCCTATTTTTAGTCAGCTGGCAAAATAACGTCGAAAAAGCAGTTAAGTTTACCATTGGAATTTTTATTCTACGCACAAAACATTGCTTATAAATTGTACTATTGATAAAAGGAAATATTTTAATACAGGACGATAAAAACCAACTGCGTTCAATAAAAATGTGAACGAATATTCCCTAAATGGGTTTCCAGGTTCTATAATTGATCGAAGGATGACCTATGCCATGTCACATCTATAATATAGGTTTAAATTAAGTTTCACAAAAGAGAAAACTATCAAAAATGGTCTACAGTGACCCTCAATTATCTTTAATTACTTATTTAACTTGTAAATTACAGTGGCTGATGTGGCTTCTCAATAATTATATAACAGAAAAATAATTGCGTTTCAGATTTTAAGTAGCAAATGTGAATACCACGAAGTTTAATTGACGATCGACACTACCATTATGTAAAAAGGGGATGTAACAGATGAGACTTCTGCAGTTCTGAGTGAAGCCTTATGCGCTCTTATGCTGCATCGCGTGCTTTCATTACCTTGTCGGTGGTTAGGCAGTGTCAGGGGCGGCTGGCGGCACAGCTCCACACACCTCGCCATCTCGGTAGCAACTCTCTCGAACATATCCTTACTACTGTTTACCGAAGTTGGTTTAAGAAAAAGGTATCTGGCTCTGTTTTCAACTGACCAATCAGTGTCTTAACGTTAACCTTAAGCTCCGCCTACAAAAAAATCTGTCTATCCAATAAGAAACGTTATGATTTTCGTGGTGGGGCAATGTTTTTAATGTTTGCTACGTAACAGAGATGCGTATAGTCTCACACTAAAACTTGCAGCTGGTGTGGCCCTTTTAGTGTTATCGTAAGATCTATACTGTTCTTCTGGAGGGCTCTATCTTGTAACATGGGTTGGGGGATGGACCTCTTGGCGGTCGGCCGGCCATACGGGTGTCCCGTTGTCCCCCCTCTTAACGTAGGGCCTTCTAGCCTACATGGCTCTGCTCTCGGCTTCTGTTCTCGTTTCTCCCCTCGGAACTGCGTCTGTTTCACAGTGGGAAGGTATAACATGCATTTATACGTTCTTGTGTTACTCTGTGGTATTCCATTTGCTCACTTGTTGATCGTATTACTTTGGTTAATTTAATGTCAGGATTTATTCGGAGCTATGTGACATATTGTCGGATTTGCCATCATGTCAGGGTTTTCATGGAAGGTGTTGGATTTGCCTGACACCTTACAAACACCCACAGTGCTTAGAGCCATTTGAATTTTGTTCCACCACCTGATTCATCGTCTCCTTTCTATCCCTATGTCCCAAGAAGACTTTGACCAGGAACTGAATACAATAAAAACAATAGCCACAAATAATAAATTTAACCCCAATATCACTGATCAAATTCTAGGTAAAATGATGAAGAAGCAAGCTAGGTCCCTGCTGCCCCCAATGAAAGATACAAACAAACTGGAAAAGAAATGGCGCAGATTACCTTTAACAGGGAAAACATCAAATAGGATAAGTAACATTTTCAAGGCAAAAGGTTTCTCTGTTTTTGTATGTCCCTGAGACAATAGGTAGTTAATTGAGTTAATTGTTCAATGCAAAAGACAAACAACGAGCCATCACAGAAAGTGGGCTTCATAAAATCGCACGTCGTGAGTATCAGTCTTGCTACATTCGAGAGACAGGGAAGTCAATCTGCACCGGACTTAAAGAACACTGTAGGAGCTGGAGATTGAAGAAGCGTGGTTCAGCCTTTGCGGAACATTGCCTGAACAATAACCACAAATATATAATATATGTACAAGTCTTACACACAGAGGCAAAGGAGGCTAAATTCAACCAATTAGAAATTTTTGGAATTAAATGACAGATATGTACATCCCCACACCTATTATTAAACGAACAAACCCAATTCAAATATTCACCTTTTTTAGATTATATCCCATCTCCAGGTTGGGCCTCAGTCCATCAGTAGATAAAAAGGTCTTGGCTGATGCATAACTTTAGCCCCATAATGTTAGTGCAATTGCTCAATTGTGTAATTCCATATGTAATTGTTAAAAAGTGGCCATTAAAGTAATTTTACATTAAGCCATGGATCGATACATTAAGATGTTGAGACGAATGTCTTAGTCTTATCATCATGCTTATCTGTGCATTATCGTCTTTGGGAATCGATAATGTACTTGAAAATGGGCTTATAACCCGAATCCCTAGGTCTTTTTAGTGACGTTGATAATGAAATTTGTGAAACAAGGCAAAAAACAGTGTTTGTTTAGTTGAAAAATTAAAATGATTTGGTTGAAATGTTAATGGACTATTTTGAACAATATATCTGGCGTAAAGAAAATTTGAGTTCAAATATCACATACTGGTTCGATATGTTGATGATGTTCTATTTAATGAACAGGCTCTGCAAGACAGTCCAACACACTTTTTTCATAAGCTAAGCATTGAAAGGTCTCTCTGTGAGCAATTTCATAATGTTTCACTAAAAGTTTACTTAATTTTTCATGTCTTTAGTACATCATACTTGTGATGCATTTAGTAAACCATGCCCGGAGAAACAGTCAACACCGAGCGAGGTGGCGCAGTGGTTAGCGCACTGGACTCGCATTCGGGAGGACGACGGTTCAATCCCGTCTCCAACCATCCTGAATTAGGTTTTCCGTGATTTCCCTAAATCGTTTCAGGCAAATGCTGGGATGGTTCCTTTGAAAGGGCACGGCCGATTTCCTTTCCAATCCTTCCATAACCCGAGCTTGCGCTCCGTCTCTAATGACCTCGTTGTCGACGGGACGTTAAACACTACCCACCACCACCAAAACAGTCAACAGCTTAGTATGTCCTTATGAGCAACAACTTCATACATTCTCTGAATTCATGTTTGCACGCACTTACGTGGATTTATTAAGTATAAGTGTTTCCTCTACCCTTCCCACACTTGGTTATGATGTCTTAATGTTGTACTCCCATTCTTCTTTCCATCAGTCCCCTCTTTGAATGACAGGGCCAGTGAATGCGTCTGTGCATTGCGTTTTCACAGTGTTTGGTGGCGGGCAAATTTCTCGTCTGCTATCATAGCGGTTTAGCCAACTCTTGTATATTCTTAGAGTGAGGCAAAGAGGTTTGCTTCCTTCTGTTTGATGGCCTGTTGCGCTTCAGTCTGCGGGTGCAGACAGGGTTTTCTCTGACCACTGCCTCTAACTGTGTGGCCCCGATGTTTCGAATGTGCTCTTCACTCGATCCTAGGATTTTCGTGAGTGAAGCTGCTCGTGAGAACTCGTTTGCAGTATTTGAGTATGGTAACTGAGATTGGGTAATGTCAGCCTAGGTGAAATCTTAATCCATTTCTTCTACAGTTTCAGATTTTAATAATCTTGTGGAATATTTTATTCGGTACAGGAAATGGTAGAGTTTGTGTAGTTCTTTGAATTTATAGGTGTTTAGTTTGTACCGGATAATTTAGGATACTGGGAGCTTAGTGTACGAGCTATGGCTAAGCTTGGTCTCAGGATTCATGTTCGTCGGCGTGAAAGTACATGTGTTTGCGTTTCTTATATTCTTCATTCTTCTAACTCTATTCTGTAATTTATATCCGTTAATAAGTATGCCTCTGTTTCACCCCACGTGCTAGTATACGGTTTTGGAGCAACGGTGGACAAACTGAGGCCCACGGGCCAAATGCGTTCCCAATCAAGTACTCGTTCGGCATGCAGCTCTCAGCTGTATTTTATTGTAACAGGTATCTCGCAACAGACAGTCGAATCCTAAACGCCAACCAACATTAAGAGGTTATTAAGAGCGTAGTTTTTCTGCTCAGTGACAAACAAAAATTTCTCGTCTGCTATCATAGCAGTTTAGCCAACTCTTGTATATTCTTAGAGTGAGGCAAAGAGGTTTGCTTCCTTCTGTTTGATGGCCTGTTGCGCTTCAGTCTGCGGGTGCAGACAGGGTTTTCTCTGACCACTGCCTCTAACTGTGTGGCCCCGATGTTTCGAATGTGCTCTTCACTCGATCCTAGGATTTTCGTGAGTGAAGCTGCTCGTGAGAACTCGTTTGCAGTATTTGAGTATGGTAACTGAGATTGGGTAATGTCAGCCTAGGTGAAATCTTAATCCATTTCTTCTACAGTTTCAGATTTTAATAATCTTGTGGAATATTTTATTCGGTACAGGAAATGGTAGAGTTTGTGTAGTTCTTTGAATTTATAGGTGTTTAGTTTGTACCGGATAATTTAGGATACTGGGAGCTTAGTGTACGAGCTATGGCTAAGCTTGGTCTCAGGATTCATGTTCGTCGGCGTGAAAGTACATGTGTTTGCGTTTCTTATATTCTTCATTCTTCTAACTCTATTCTGTAATTTATATCCGTTAATAAGTATGCCTCTGTTTCACCCCACGTGCTAGTATACGGTTTTGGAGCAACGGTGGACAAACTGAGGCCCACGGGCCAAATGCGTTCCCAATCAAGTACTCGTTCGGCATGCAGCTCTCAGCTGTATTTTATTGTAACAGGTATCTCGCAACAGACAGTCGAATCCTAAACGCCAATCAACATTAAGAGGTTATTAAGAGCGTAGTTTTTCTGCTCAGTGACAAACAAAAATGCTCACATTTTTTTGATGTGCTTAATTTCAATTAACGTTCGTGAAATCGCTGTGAGCTATGTAAAGTTGACCGAGCGGGGTGGCGCAGTGGTTAGCACACTGGACTCGCATTCGGGAGGACGACAGTTCAATGCTGAGTCCGGCCATCCCGATTTAGGTTTTCCGTGATTTCCCTAAATCGTTTCAGGCAAATGTCGTGATGTTTCCTTTGAAAGGTCACGGCCGATTTCCATCCCCACCCTTCCCTCGTCCGAGGTTGTGCTCCGTTTCTAATGACCTCGTGGTCGACGGGACTTTAAACACTAATCTCCTCCTGTGTAAAGTTGGTCGCTTACCTCTGGGCCACAGGGGTAAGTAGAGCGGCCACTGCGGGTTAGACGCATAGAGTAAATATCCCTGGAGTGAGCATTGTGTTCTGCGCATGTTGTCAACATTATACCGGGACTGTCACGTATTTTCGGGACTTCGCTGTGCGTGTGTGCTTTCTGCTGCGTTTGAAGTTTATAATATCAAGAGTTTTGTTGTGTTTCACCGTTTGTTGATAGTGTAATAGCGATGGTGAATTACTGTTGTTGCTACGGATGCAAAGAAAAATATGTGAATGGAGGGATAGTAACTTTTCATGGGTACATATCATGTAGCTCTAATTATAGTTATCATATTAGTAAGAGACACTGTATATGTTTAAAAATTTCGAGACGCATTATAATTAAGTCTTGATTCTGTAGACCTATTTTTCTACGATTTTATGACTATATAATAGATATTAGGGCTCGTACAAAAGCTTACAAACAATCGCTTCCTCTCGTAAATTTGCTAGTGGAACAGGAAAGGGAATGGTTAGTTGTTTCAGCAAATACTATCCTCCATGCATTTATCAGTGACTTGTCGATTATGTATATAGATTACTCAGTCTACTCTTTATTTAATAAACTGGGAGAAAGTACGTAAAATGCGTTAAATAAATACTTCAAAGTATTACCAGTAAGAAAAATTGTGCTTTAGGTCGCAAAAACGAGAACATAAATACGCAGAAATAGCAGAAAAAAAGGACGAATTAGCAGAGATATAATCGCTAATGTGTGGCAAATTCGGTGTTTTTCGGACACTTGCAAAAGTACTAGCGTACTGTCAAGTCGTTTTGCAAGACTATCACTGCAGAAATGTACGTCAGGCTCTTTAATACTATAAAGTGCCGTATCATACCGAAAACTACCAAAAATCAAGTGCATCTGAACTGTGACACCTATCGCAAAGAAGCAGGATGTAATATCACTTGCCCTTAAAAGTTACGTAACTGGCTTATTCCCGGCATCAAATAGATACTGTTAAAATGTCTGCGCAACATTTATAAATAATTCCCAACACGTACGAAAAGAATCCGTCTGTACTAGGGATGTAGTGGCATTCTAAATATACAGGGCGCTATACGGACACACACACGACGTCCCGAGATCACGTAAACCAGGCTGGCAATGTATGTTGACAACACAAAATCTGTTCTGCGCATGTGAATGCTCACTCCAGAGATATTTACTCTATGGTTAGACGGTGTGAGAAGACGGATGCCTCATCGTTTGTTTTTCAGTAGTGACAACTAAAGGGTTTAAGCGACTCATACCGATCAGGTACCACGCTATGAAATTTAACTTCGAACTAACACGGATTCATAAATGACCATTACAGAGACAGTCATCTTCAAATGAAGATAGCCGCGCGGGATTAGCCGAGCGGTCTTAGGCGCTGCAGTCATGGACTGTGCGGCTGGTCCCGGCGGAGGTTCGAGTCCTCCCTGGGGCATGGGTGTGTGTGTTTGTCCTTAGGATAATTTAGGTTAAGTAGTGTGTAAGCTTAAGTCCCATAAGATTTCTCACACATTTGAACATTTTTGAACAAATGAGATACTTAGATACATATGTAGCAAGGAAAATTAAATTAATGAAGGCTGTTCTAATACTACACAATGACTACAAGAAAACCGGCATTTATATCAAATATTAAACTTTTTCGACGGTGTCTCACATTCAAAAGAGCATTTAAATGAAAGTGCGAATACTGTTATTAATCAAAGTCATTCACACACATAGTTAGACCAATGGCAAACTGTTAGATCAAACTGTGGCTAGCAATCTGAATGAGAAAAAAGTCAACACGAAGCATTCTGTATAATGCCGACCTGTAACGATCAGCACTTGGGAGATGGGGGAGGGGGGAAATGGATAACTGGTCTATATCTGTTGGCGGCTCATAACGTACTAATTTTTATAGGTAACCACATAATAATAACATCGGTACACATGCGGCCAGAGGTACCGCCCCACATTGTCAGTATTGGCACTCGAGTGAAATGGTTTCACAACCTCTGTCTTCAGTTCTCGAACTCTCTTTCCTATTGCTATTACTTCACAGTAATTTTCTTATATTGGTGATTCTTCAATTGGAATAAACGGTTGCCGGCCGGTGTGGTCGAGCGGTGCTAGGCGCTTCAGTCTGGAACCGCGCGACCGCTACGTCGTAGGTTCGCATCCTGCCTTGGGCATGGATGTGTGTGTTGTCCTTAGGTTAGTTAGGTTTAAGTAGTTCTAAGTTCTAGGGGACTGATGATCTCAGATGTTAAGTCCCATAGTGCTCAGGGCCATTTCAATCATTTTTTTGAATAAACTGCTTTCAGAATTTTCAAATTTTCTTTGGCTTTGTGTGGCTTGGACCAAGAGCTCTAAATACGAATGAGTCTTCAGCTCATCGTTATCCATTTCCTCTTTTTATAGATGGGCTTCAAATTTAATTCCATTTGAGTGGCTATTTTTATTCTAATCGTGCAGTATGTTTCAAAATGAATATACTGGTATACATCAAATGAAAGAGCAACTCCGACAGTTTTTATTACAAGTGCTCAAACTGAGCATCATTCGTCATCCATCGAGTAGATAGGTCACATTGATAAGTGTGTCTGGAGTGATTGTTGGAACAATGCTGTCTGATGTCAGATCGTGTGTAAACGTGGAGGTCACGCAAACCAGCTCTATCATCCGATCCCCTGCCACTAGTCCAGAAGTCGGTTCCAATGTCGTTAACCAATCGCGTATTGAGTGATTCTAGTGAGGCTGCGCACCATCATGTTATCAAATAAAGTTCTGTGGTTCACCTTCTTCCAACTGAGCAAAGACTCGTAGTTCTAGTGCATTAAGATGTATCAAGATAAGAAACACCAGTTACAGTTGCTTCATCGAAAAAGAAAGACTGATAAACTTCCCGCCGGTATATGGCGAGATGCGCAAACTGTGTGTTTACATTCACACTTAGGTGAAATGTCGATTAATCACTGAAGATGACACGATCCAGAAAATCTCCATTGTCATACAGCAACATTTCGTATGCAAAGTAGGCACGTAAACTGTGGTCTGTAGGCTGTAGAGCGTGTAGCAGCTGCAAACAGTAACGACGTAGATGTTAGCGGCTCCTTAAAGGTCTCCACGTTGACGTCACTGAAAATGCTAATTAACAACTAGCCTTCCCAACTGATTTCTTGTGGCTACGTGTAGGGTTACCAACTTTAACTGTAGTCAGTACCGGACACCTCAAAAATATATTATTAGTATTCTTGTTATTACTAATATATTATTATTATTATTCACAACATATTACGCAATGCATACATTATAGCTGCTACAACAGGAAGCTCACAGTTAATACTGCGAAACCAGTCATTTGTGCTAGTTGTATTCGAAGATATACTTCTTTTCTGATTTCGCAGCTTTAACAAGTTCTTTCCCGTTGTCGGATTTGACAAATGTAGCGAATTCAGCACATTGCATACGGTAGTTAAAATTCTCAAATATCCAGCTTTTTCCATTTCCACTCTAAGTCTGCTTCTTTAATTGCTCCATATTTAGCATCACATTGAAAATCCGCTCTACAAACGTATTGGCACTGCTAACACATGTTGAACAACTTTCAGTAAATTATGTGCTTTGCATCTCTTAAAAATATCACCCATTTGTTTGAAATGTGTGAGTCTAGTAAGTTCTTAATGAATGGCAAGACGTCATTCAGAGCACATATTTCAGAAAATAGTTCGTCATCGTTTATATTTATGTTGAAATTATCTATAAGTTTCGTCATGTTCTCCATTTTGACGGGCTCTTCAAGATTTAACTGAGAGTCGAGCTTAAAAACTGAATCTTCACTGAAGTCACTCAATTTTTCTAGACATTGCAGAATTCTAGTATAGACTTACTGAACGGCTCTGACAAATTTTGCTCGTTCATGTTGAGGACTTTTTTTCAGTTCTTTTAATACCTTGAATCCGAAGATATTATTCCCTTGTCTATAAATTAACGCAACTTCAAGAATACAGAATATATTTCAGTTACCTGTATGTAATGACTTTCCACGTGTTTTATGTTTGTATTAAATAAATGCATAACATAGTGAACAAAATAAATGTAAATCTCTGGGAGTGTTACATCGTCGCACATTTCGATGCCGTTTTCTTGGGCTATGAATATCCAAATAAGTTTGGCAGAATTGTCTTCACCCTGGCTTAGAAAATAGGACTTCAACAATTGCCACGTCTGGAGCAATCTGTCTACAGCAGGAAAAGGAGACAAAGAGCATGAGGGAACATGCTGGAATAGTGTGAAGTCCTCTGACTGCAGGAACTCAAAAAGTTCTTCAGCTCACTCACCTACTTCGCGCTTGAAGAAAACTCACTAAATACCTTAACCACTGACGATTCAACATCTTTTGACAGTAGTTTTAGACCATATTTCGCAGTATTGTGCAGTATATGCATGTGGCAATGTCCTGCAATAAGATGTGGTGCTTCAAACACGTTTTTCAGCTGCACGAAAACTGGTTTCTCCCGTAATTGGCGGAACAGTCGTCTGCACCATAAGCAAATAGCCGCAGTGCTGAAAGACCAATCTTAATGACGCTCCCTTTACGCTTTTTGGCTATAGAAGTTGATGTTTCGTCAGCGACTTCGTAAAAATCTATGACAGCAGAAGTCGTTCCCATTTCTTGATCGAAGTACTGGATAGCAACTGGAAATAACTTTATATTTCCTTTGTTTGAAGCATCATGTGTAATCGAGAATGGAGTTGTAGCATTTTTTTCAGAATTTATTGCAGAAAACGTGGAGCCAATACATTCTCTACTATAGCTTCGGCCTTAGCCCCGTCCACGGTGAGGAGAGCATTTCCTGAGTTTTCTGAAAGGTAACTGTGATGGTGTCCTACTACATGATATGTTAATATTAGTTCCGTCGCTGACACTTCGTTTTACAATATCAGGTATATTCGTCTTGTTTCGAAAGCCACTCAGAAAAGTCTGTTTCTTGTAGCTATTTATCATTGAAATGACGCTCACGGCGCTGTTTGTTATATACTGTATGTTATATACATACGCTTATCACTCAGTGCCGTTCTTAAGCATTTCCATTTTAAACTAAACGCATGCCGTATGCTGTTCAAAGCCACGACAAAACACTACTTCATCACATCAATCAGCTAGGTGCAACAGTGGGTAAACCTGAGCGTTCATTTGTTCGTCAGAGGTATTCCTTTTAAAAGTAGCAGGTCTTTATTGGAAGCACCGATAACAAGATTAATATGCCACATTGTCACTGCTTGCCTTGGTTGTTGTTTCTTGTCGGTATGTAACTGTGCAGAAAAACAAATAGACGTAAACCGATACTGTCTGCTGTATTGTCCATGTGGAAGTGACATGTAGCTGTCATAAAAAAGTACGAGCTACTATTGGCTTCTCTTTCCCTGTTCGTTCTTATTGGAGCGGTCTTCAAATGACTTGACGACAATGGACGGCAATGGAAACCGCTGTGTAACAAAAATACAAAACCTCTGTGACTTCTTTGACGCAGCTTGTCGAACAAATGAACGCACAACTTATATTAAAAAAATATTGGAATTAGTTGCGAGAAACTGACTCCATTTTCATTGTTTAGCGTCTATAAAATTTTTTAAAAAAATGGAATTTAAGAGGACCCGAAAACCGAACTTTCGAAGCCCGGTCGGGACGTTCGATCGGACACCACAGTTCTTATTTAAAAACCGGGCTGTCCGATGTAAAACCGGACAGATGGCAACCCTGGGCTAAGCGTGGTAGAGTCTCACTCGTTCAGCAAGTTGTCCGCTCACTCTTGGTCGTTCCACACTCTTTCCTTTGCGCACAGTTATATAAACAAAACCTCTCGAGTTACTCTTTCGTTTGGTGTAATTTTTGTCGTTGCAAGTTGAATGTAATAATTGCTACAAAGCCTTGAAACCCATATTAATATCGAGACACTCTGTATTTCTGGACTGTCACAACGTTTCGTTATTTATTTTCTCTATTGGATCAATGCTCAGTTTCTAAACTGTCAGGGGCCGAAACGCACATCTTCAACTACACCCCGCCCCCTTCCCCCTCCCCAAGACCAAAAAAATTCAAAAGTTTCTATTTTTGAAAACTTGTGATAAAGCGTACTATGAGAAATCACTTTCTACAATATACTGTTCTGAAATTGAAGCTTTGGAAAGATAAGTTCTTAAAATTAAAACAAAACCACAAGATTTAATATAAACAACAGGTGCTACCGTTTTCCCCGTGGCAGTGTCTCATTGCTCCCCAGTTCTGCTCGATACATATCGCCAAAAGTCGGTGGTCTTGGTGACTATGACGTCATGTTTTCAGCTGCTGCCAGCTGCAACATTCAGACAGCTGCTCGCTGAACTTGTGTCCAGTACACAGCGTCCATAGGGTGGAGTGGAGCACTTGGCCCTTCTGGTATCTGGAAACACAGTTTTTATTAATTATGGAACTCTCGCACTTTCTAGCAACGGTTTTCAGTGGCTTTACTGACCACTGTTAGCCCGACGAGAAATACTGTGACTTTAGCAATCGTCATTCTTGTTGGATTTTTTTCTTTGCAACTCTGCGAGATGACAAAATTCGATAACTTAGGTCTAATACGGAGGCTCACGCACAATCATTCTTGCCACGTGCCATTCGCGAGTATAAGAGCAAAGGGGGATCAGTTGTTCATAGATGTACACGCCACCACACACCGTCAGGTCGCTTGCGAAGCATTAATGCAAATGTTAGTGTTCAAAGGAAATTATTACGCTCATAGACCTGCGGGGAGTGGGCAAGACAGGGCACTTGATCCCTTCCCTCCCCTCCCCCCACCAACCCCCGCTTCCCAGGATCTGGAGTAAAGAGTTCTTACTGAGAAAATGCTATGGCTTCTCTGTAGAAAATGTGGCTCCAGACACTCGGTTATGGAATACTGGCTTCATAAGTTTGTAAGTCGTTCTGCTATCCATTATAATGCGGATACAAAGAAGGCGAAAAATCGGCACTCTTGTGTGCCGTGCTAACTCCCTTTATTGCCTCAAATGGTTCAAATGGCTCTGAGCACTATGGGACTTAACTTCTGAGGTCATCAGTCCCATAGAACTAGTTAAACCTAACTAACCTAAGGACATCACACACATCCATGCCCGAGGCAGGATTCGAACCTGCGACCGAAGCGGTCGTGCGGTTCCAGACTGCAGCGCCTAGAACCGCTCGGCCACTCCGGCCGGCCTTTATTGCCTCCTTCGAAGTATTACTGTCAAGTGGCTACGTTACGTTTCCCAACTGTTGTGAAATCAAATTCCCCGTCACAGTCTTATTAGCTTAATCCACAACAGATAAGGGCAGCTCTTCATGAAGCGTTGCTTGGTTTCACAAAATGCTACCTGAAGTATCGTGTCCATTCCGCTGTGCATTAAAAATTTTTCCCTGCAGTATCACTTGCTAGGAAGATTAGTCAAAGGATCTTTCTGACTTGTATTTCTTTGTTTATAGCCCACTGTATTCTCACTTCTGCTTCTTCCCTGCTTCAGACTTTTCACATTCAGTATCAATAAACATTATTGCAGTACGTATAAAAATATCTTTTCTAAATATTTTGCTGCTTAACTTTCTAGATTATTGATCATTTTGTTGGATACATGCCAAATAAAATTTTAGAGCGTCAGCTTTAAAAATGTGTCACATCCATAATGATTTTAATAATACAAAAAGGCTTACGTTGGAGGTAAACATGAGTCTTGCTCACCTTTCGAGTATCAACGTAATAATCCAAAAAAATATAAATACTGAATGGATAACCATCAATGTGATAATTTTTTTGCCTCACCTAAAAAATTTAGTTTTTTGGGGCCGACACGTTTCAAAACTGATCAAGTAATTTACACTGACGGAGAAAAAATCGCAACGCTAAAAATAATCAATGTAGACAAATGAAATTTCGGGAATACATTTGTCTAGGTGATATATTTAGGTTACCAACATCGCAAGATCACAAGCTAATGTAAGCGCCATATAAGCCATTGCAAATGTGAGATGCTGGTACGTGAATAACCAGTGTGACCGTCCGAATGTCGAATGCAAGCATACATGACATTGTGTTGTACAGATGCCGTATGTCACTTTGTGGCATAGAGTCCCATGCATGTAGCACTTGGTCGGTCAATACAGGAACGGTTAATGCTGGCTGTGGATGACGCTGGAGTTATCGTACAGTATGTGCTCGACTGGAGACAGATCTGGTGATCAAGCAAGCCAAGGCAACATGTCAGCACTCTGTGGAGCATGTTAGGTTACAACAGCGGTATGTGGGCGAACGTTATTCTGTTGGAAAACACCCCTTGGAATGCTTTTCAGGAATGGCACAACAGCAGGTCGAACCACAAGGCCGACGCACCATTTTGCAGTCAAAGTTCGTGGGATGGCCACGAGAGTGCTCCTACTGTCATATGAAATTGCACCCCAGCTGTAGGTCCAAGAGTGTCTAGCAAGCAGACAGGTTGGCTGCAGGCCCTCAGCTGGCCATCACTCGAATGGAAGCAGAAGGAGCTTTCATCTGAAAACACAACAGGCCTCCATCCCGCCCTCCGATAAGCTCGCGCTTGACACCACTGAAGTTGTAAATGGCGGTTGTTTCGGGTCAGTGGAACGCACGCTACGGGGCTTCTGGCTCGGAGCTGTCCTTGAAGTAACCGATTTTTAACAGTTCGTTGTGTCAACGTGGTGCCAACTGCTGCTCAGGTAGCTGCTGTAGATGCAGTACAATGCGCCAGAGCCATACACCGAACACGATGGTCTTCTCTCTCGGTAATGCCACGAGAAAGTCCTGAGCGCGATTTTATTGCGAACGTAAATTTTCGTGACCACCGGTGCCAGCAATAACGTACATTGGCTACCTTCCTACCAAGTCTCTTTGTAATTTCGCAGAAGGAACATCCAGCTTCCCGTAGCCCCATTGCATGATTTCGTTGAAACTCAGTGAGGTGTTGATGAAGGCGCCTTTGTCGCCTTAAAGGCATTCTTGACTGACATTATCTCACCACGTCCAATCTCAAAGGTAACTAACGCGTACGACCGTTACAAACCTGATTTGCATCCTGACAGTGGTGCCACAAGCACGAAATTTCAACAGACATCATCTTTCAGATGTAGATACGCGCTTATCATCTTTCATTTATGTCCCACAACTCCGTTTCTTTCTTTTTTTTCCCCCAGCATATATAAAATGTGACAAATTTCTGCAGACACCTCAGGACCTGCATTAATTAGTAGGGACCGATGACCGTAGCAGTCTGGTCCCTTTAATCCCAACCAACCAACCATTAATTAGTAAAGCATCTAGCGTTGAATGACGATGTACAAAGGGCGTTCAAAAAGTTTTGCACAGTCGTTTCTAACTTTTTAAATTTTTGCAGGAGGAGAATGATGGTTCAAATGGTTCAAATGGCTCTGAGCACTATGGAACTTAACATCTGAGGTCACTAGTCCCGTAGAACTTAGAACTACTTAAACATAACTAACCTAAGGACATCACACATCCATACCCGAGGCAGGATTCGAACCTGCGACCGTAGTAGTCGCGCGTTTCCGGACTGAAGCGCCTAGAACAGCTCGGCCACAGCGGCCGGCTAGTAGGAAAATGAATTTTTTTTGTGAACATACTTCGAACATTTAGCTATACATTGAACCTACTCAATGTAGCTTCCATCGGCTGTGACGCATCTGGCCCAATGTTATTTTCATGATGTAAATGATTTTGGTAAAAGTCTGGGGATTTACTTTTACACCATCACTTGACACAGGAAGTAAAGTCTTTCTCACTATCAAATGTTTTACCTCGCAGGTGGGCCTTCAGACTACCAAAGAGGTAAAAATCAGACGGAGCCAAGTCCGGACTGTAGGGAGGATGAGGAACAATTTTCCACCCCATTTTCCTGATTTTCTCATGCGTCATAAGGGCTGTATGGTATTTGTCATGTCATGGTGTAGTCCGATGAGCTGACCCTGAAGCTGTGGGTCTTGATAGCACGTCGCGTCTTGACCAATGACAAACAGTAACGGTCCCGGTTAATTGTGGAGCCAGGTTCCAAAAAGTCAGTGAAAATGACACCACACTGATCCAAGAAAAAGGAGACCATCACCTTCCGCCCTGCTTCTCATGAAAGTCTTGGTTTATTCTTTCGAGGGGAACCCGGATGATGCCACTCCATGGATTCGGTTTTGCTCTCATGTACGGACAAAAACAACTATGTTACGTCCTGGATAATGACGCCGTCAAAACACTGTTTCCACTCTTCAGTAAAGGTTTTCATGAGACCCTCACACAGGTTCTTCCTATCGTTTTCATTTCTCTTGTCAATCATCTAGGCACCCAACGTGCACAGATTTTTCTGTACCCTAGTCACAGTACCAGTGATACCACACTGCCCAATGACAAACGTGTCATTTCAGCAGGCTGTCGTGCCGTCACACATCTGTCATGTTGCATGATTTGATCAATGGTCCCCTTATTTACATCATTCACTGCCGTCGTGGATTGTCCAGTAGAGAGACATCACCTTCTTTAAACATGTGCAACCACCGCTGGATACTCCTGCGATCCACTGTGTCCTCCCCAATAACTTGATGTAAATCGATGTGGCAGAGTCATCGCCGGTCTTGAAGAGGAACTCCGTCACCGACCGATGTCGCAATTTGACATTTACTTCACGGTCCAATATGGCTCAACTGAAGATAAAAGAAAATACTTTTATACATCAACTTACAGCAAAATGTTTCAAGTATTTTCACAAAAAGTTTCATTCTCCTCCTGCAAAAAATTAGAGAAGACTGTGCAAAGTTTTTGAAAAGTCAGGAAGAGAAACGCTATATGAGATGGGACACGGAGTTAGAGGTTTTGTAAATGATTTTTATGCAATTTGCCTTCTACTCATTGATCTGTATTGCAACTGAATTGATCTACGTTCGCATTTATTACTTTAAATAAGTAACACATTTGAACACGAACGTCACTAAAACATGTCAACCACTGCCACGTTCCCTGGTGCCTGCGCAGCAGCAAGATACAGTTACGTTGTAGTTTAATACACGTCCGCTATTTTAAATCTCCGGTGCTGAATTGTTCCAGTGAGTTAAAAAAAAATCCTGTGAGGCGTCGGAACATCGTTCCAGCCGAAGTTAAAGCCCTGGTCTGAATACTTCGGATGACTGCACCATTAGATGTACATCGCAATTTATTTTACATTTGCAGTTTCTGGTTTGTCGTCTCCCATTATTACTTCGAAAACAAGGAATGTTCATGTTTTCTCTCCAAGGTAGCTCGTTCGGCCACGTGGATCCTTCCCATTCAGGGTTAGGCACATGTCTGTTTGGTTTGCTGTTGGCGTGGTATTGGCATGGACATGTGTAGAAAATTGCCGAAGAAAAGTGAGACCAGAGGTAGTAGATAAGGTGCTTCGGACGTTTACGCCTCATCATCGAAAGTGGAGACCGGAAGCTTCCCCCTCTGTAAAGTAGAATTCACAGAGATATATGGCTGGTCTGACGACACAAGACAGCGCTTGTCCAGGCACAATTTTTTGGAACACACCGTTCAGAACACACTGTTCAACATGGGCTCCGCTACAGACGACCCCTACATGTTCTCTCGTCGAACCAATGACATTCTCAGTTACGACTGCAATTACCATGAGGTCCTTCAAATTGGAATGTGAATCGATAGAAACGTGTCGCCTGTTCGGATGACTCATGTTTCTTGTTAGACCAGATTATTGGTCGTGTTTCGATACACCATCATTCAGCGAACGGCTGCTCGGAACGTGCAGCACATCACAGATGCAAGGCCAGTGGGGGTAGGATTATGCTGTGGGGGACATTCACCTGGGTTTCCATGGAACTTGTGGTAAGAATCAACAGCGCCATGAGATCTGTCGACTACATAAAATGTACTGAGGACAATATGTGTTCCTCCATGCTTGATGTTCCCAGAAGGAGTGACATACTCCAGAAGGAAAGAAGTCCGTGTCACATGACCAGAATCGTGTTACAGTGAATTGAGGAGTATGACCATGAACATAAACTGATGTCTTGGTCACCAAATTCGCTTGCTCTGACACTGAAGGAACAGTTCTGGGACTATATCGAGCACACAAACCACTAGCCCGTAATTTACGGGAATTGCGTGGCCTGTGTGTAGACAGCTGATGCTACATACCTTCAGACACATAACAGCGACCTGTCCAATCTATGCCACGCAGAATCGCTACTTGAGCCGTGTGCGGCTTGCGTTGGTAGGTTGCCATCGAGTAATAGGGATAGTGGCGTCTCGTTTTCTTCTAGTGTTTACTGGCGCCACTACGTTTGCTAGCGTTGTCTGTCCGTGAGTGGCAGCAGCAGCGTCTGTAGTTCGGTTGAGACGGAGCTGGAGGGAGGTCCAGCAGTACGAGGACATACCGGGACCGCTGGTGGCACACAGTCACTGCCAGATGGAGGGGCTGTAGTTGCGAGGGTCACAACCTCGTTGTCCACCGGACCCAGTACGTTTGAGTTGAGTTAACATTAACTCAATAGTGAAACTTCCATTACTCTGAGATCACTCCATTTGTTCGTGCATTGCTGCTCGCAGGGTTGCTGAGACGAAGAGCAACGAGTGGAGTTGGCGAAATTAATTAGCTGTCCTCCTCTTCTTATTATTAATCATTTGAATTCCTTGTGTTTATTAATGAAGTTCAACCAGCGGTACTCTTCTGCCTAGTGCCCGCAAACGCCCCAGTTACCTGCCCTGGAGCTTAGCGTATTTTTGCGGCAGTGTTCTTTTCCTCGCCTTGCCGCTACTGTCCGGCAAGGCGTGTAGTTCGACAGCCTCCTTGATTGTGGTTCGGATATTTTTTTTCTTTTGGACTACTTTGGTTGTAGTGGTTCCTCCTGCTTCTCGATGTTCTAAACATCGGATTCTGAAGACGCAGTGCTGTCCGCCAATTCCGCCTTGCCTGGGTTATTACATCGTTGTGTTGGTTACCAGACGTTAGGTACATTTTGCAAGAGTGTTGGTCTGCGTTTAAACTATCACTAGTTTGAGTTGCCATCCAGTTAAGTGAATACAGCTCTTGGCTGCCTGTCTCGTCGGTTACGAAGTTGAGCGACTTTTCCCAGGCCGATCCTTGGAGCGCTGTCTGAGGCCCACTTCTCTCTTGGTTTGGTCACATTGTGATGATTGTGTTTTTAAAAAAATATATTTTAGTGTCTCTTGGAAAAGTTTCACTGTTCTTAAGAATTGTTATCCAGGCCTTCGTCCATTAAATTGTTTTTTTTTTTTTGAGTTATTACTATTGGGGCCTTCAGCTGGCAAACAATTAAGTTTCTGGTCAATAAGGCCTTCAGCCGTGAATGCAATTTGTCTAGAGAATTTTTAATTAGATATTGTCTTTCAATAGTGAAATTTTGAAGATTGTGTTTCCTTTTTTTAAAAAATATATTTTAGAATCTCTCGGAGAAGTTTAACTGTTTTTAAGAATTTTCTATCCAGGCCTTCAGCCGCCAAATAATTTGAATTTCTGGTCAATAAGGCCTTCAGCCATGAGTGCAATCTGTTTAAGAATATTTTTTATTAGACATTGTGTCTTAATAGTCAAATCTTTCTTACTGTCAACCTCATTTGCAATTGGTTTCAAATAAAGTGTACGAGATTAAAAAAAACTGAGCAACCAACGGTAACTGAGTCCACACCAAATCCTGCCTTCCTTATGTTCCATGTTTCACTACTTAATTGGTTTCCAAACGTCGACCTACACGCTGCTAAATTCGTGTTATAATGCGTCCTCTTATCAGTATGCACAGCCACCTAACGTCACGTGTCTTTGAAGTACTTAGGCTACATGTGAAAAGCATCTGTTGCTACTTGTATGCATTTCGATTTGGATCCATGGCAGCTACTGTTACTCATTACTAACATTACTAATTAATTATTGCACAAAAATAATTCCAATAGTGTAACAGTAGTTCAGCGCCCGCTGTTTCGCTCGCAGATTGTATTGTCTGCACAGATTTTTTCTTGTTTGCATTTAATGGAATTTGTATGTTGTTCACAAATTGCAACACCTTCTAACCTTTCAATGCTAATTAAGCCCATAGGAGTTTTATCCGAACGTATTTCTGACCAAGAGGCGATTCTGGGAGCTGTAGTTGAATATTTTTGTGGATCTTGCCTCTTGAGATCCTGTGGTGATATTTCCATAGAAATTTCCAACGTCTAACTCATTTCTTTATTTCTAACCAAGAAACGAAATACCAGTCGTCATACAATTAGCCTTAAATACTTTAACATAATGAAATATTTTCCTAAAATTTTCATCCCCTATTTCGCCTCCTTATGGGTAGAATTTTCAGAATCGCTGAAATACCTTTTTTTTCTAACCGAGAAGTAAAATATCAGTTTTCATAGATGTAGCTTACAAAATGCTTTTGTAGTTCTTTGACAACGATTTATTTTCAAAAGGAATTTTCGCCTTCACAATTGCCTTAATGGCAACATATTTAGAAATAGCCTTCATCCCTCATTTCACCCCTTTAGGATTGGAATTTCGAAAAAGTTTCGATCCCTAACGGTTTCGGCTGGACGACAACGAGTAAGAAAATTAGTCAGGCCCTATTTCATCTCCTTTTTTTATTTCTGACCGAGAAGCAAATTACAACCTTTCAGTGACTTAGTTTCAAAAATACTAACATAAAAACTCTCATCCCATATTTCACCCAGTTAGGGGCTAAATTTCCAGAAACACTGAAATAGTATTTTTTTATTTATAACCTAGAAGTAAAATATCAGTTTTCATAGATGTAGCTTTAAAAATGTTTTTGTAATAGTTTAGCAATGATTTACTTCCAAAAAAAATTTCATCTACTGTTTTATCTTATCAGAAGCTGAATTTCCAAAAATAATAAAACACGAATCTTTGATTTGTGACCGAGAAACCAAATACTAAGTTTCGTAGTTATAGTTTCAAAATTGCCTTAGAAGCGGCATTTTTTCTAAAAACGTTTCGTCCCCTAGTTCACCACCTCAGTGGTGCAATTTCGAAAAAACACTTCTGAAACGATTCCTACTGTAGAAGACCAACAGCGGTTTGCGCTGGACGAAGATAAGTCAAACAGTCAGTAAGTCACGACATTTCCTTTTATATATAGAGACTTAAATCTCGTACTGAGCGAAGAAAGTAAACGAAGAACGCTGCACCAGAAGTCACGTCAGATTTACCATTTGAAGTTCGCTATAGAAACAGTACGATATTCTAACGCTGTAGACATTCTTATTTTATAGTTATAGCGGCTGAAAGAAACAGCATTGACTCAATCTACGGGCTACTGAACACACAGGGTAAAACGCTTTGAATCCACAGAACACAGTGCCACTAGGTAAATGCCACCTGCTTTAATTTATGTGCAGGATGCTACTGAAAAGTTGATAGTGCCTTTGCAACGCAAGCAGTTGTTTGAATATCGTGAAAAATGTCTGTGATAGCGCATTTCCGGCTGGCCCTCATCAACCTGCTGTGAAACGATGCAGAAACAGCGACATGCCATTCAGAACAATAGACGAGATTTTAACTACGGGAGTGTTTGACCAATCTACGGTCATGTTCGTCCACATCACGAAAACACTCTGCTTCATCTTATTACTTCACGTCTCAGGTAACGAGTACACTCATAAAATTTCATAAACTGTATGAGATATCGAAATGAAAACCAATCAGGTTTTCGTAAACAACTGAGCACAACATCTGCCTTAATAAAGGTAACAGACAATGTGAAGCTTGCCATAGATGGATAAGGCGTTATTATCATGTGCTTCTTGGATTTCAGCAAAGCCTTTGATACAGACGACTTCGACATTTTACTTGCCAAACTTAGCAGTCTCAATTTGTCGCCATGTGCAGTGCAGTAGTTCTCAACATACCTCACGTCTCCCCATCAATACACCGTGTCCGGCACCTTAAAGTCACACTGGAGACAGATATGATCAGGAGTCTCACACGGTTCCGTATTAGGTCATATACTCTTTTCTGATTGTGTCATCAGGTTTGTCCTACCGTGATACCGGGTGCATGCTGTTGACCTCAGCTGTATCTAATTGTATTTCAATACTGACATGCGCGCACTATCAAAATGGGCACGGAATATAGGGTTAAAGATTAACCCATTCAAAATCCAACTGCTACTGGATGGTCACTAGACCGAAATTTCCGCCGTTGCTACCATCTTGAACCTTAATTGCGACAAAAATCAATTCTCTCCCTCATCAAAGAGTCTATGCGTAATAATAGATAAAAAACTAAATTGAACTGAGCACGTAATTACAGCGTGCAAGAAGGCACCAGCATCTCTCCATACCCTACAAAGATATAAAACGCTCTTCCCTGTTGTCCTGAAAATGAAACTTGTCCAAACACTAAAACTTCCTATTATCCAGCAACGACATTCTCAGGAAGGTTCACGGCCTATGGAACTGGTTATGAACGTCTATGTTCGATATGCGCCTGTTTGTGACGTTCAGCTCTTTGATCATATTTCACGATCGTATGCACAGCTATCCTAGCTACATCCAGACTAGCACAGAGATTTCCAAGCACCCTGTTTCCTCTATTGTCTTACTAACGTACACAGTCTCTTATATTTCTCCTTGATCTTAATGCCCTTATCTGTACGACAGAGTAGAAACATCAGTTCTCATCAGAGCAAAGTGCTTTCTGTCCCACTTCATCGCTCAGCCGCTTTCTTGAAATCCTTTTCAATAACAGTCACACGACTCTGGAATAACCTCCCTACTTATTAGAGAACTGAATAACATCTCCAGTTTCTAAAATTACCATTGTTCCTGTAAGCACCTGTTACTTCTTTCCAGACACATTTTCGTCATTTCCCAGTGTTCTTAGCTGGTGCAGTCTCCTTAGATTTCCCTTCCCCAGAACTTGACTATATCAGAAAATACCTAAAATACCTATTTTATACAATATCATTTAAACCAGCCACTTTCATTATTATTGTTACTGTCATAATCATTATTATAGCTGTTCTTGGAAGCAGCAATAGTGCGAGTATGGCCAGTATTAACTTTATTAGCTCTTACTCCCCATTTATTCGCATTGTCTCTACACACACTGAAATCACTTTATTACTGATTTTCATATTAAAATTATATTATTCCTAAGGTAAGTAATATGTGAAAAAGATACTATGCATGTAAAACCCTGGTCGGATGCAAGAGAAGACCTGAACGTCCTAGTGTGATCATGTTAAATAACTAATAAAATAATATCATTTATTTTGTTTGTAATCCCAGTTATCTTTCTTTCTGTGAGAATAACTCCACACAAGTGAAAAAAGGTCAGTTATGCAATCTCTAAATCGTATAACTGTAACACAAACGCAACAACCGTCAGACGAAATATGTAGACTTTTATCAGGGTTTATTCCTACAGTGTGCAGTACGTACCTAAGGACTGCAGATATGTTCCCCTACCGGTATTGCTCAAAATGTTAAACACGATGATAACTGAAGAATGTACGTTAGAGCAGTTTGATGTGGTGTGGATCAGCGTAGCAAACACCAGCTTAGCATCGTCTATTTAGTGAACCTACACACAAGGTGCATACCGAGCAACCCATTATGTAGTGAACGTATATACAATTTTGAGAATCGCTGTTAACTTACAACTAACACTTCTGCGGAAACGAAATCGATACAGAACGCAGCAGTGCTAACTTGAGGGCTAAGAGTGAAGTGGGCATTACTGTTGTCAACACTAAGTACGTGAATTAGTGGAATAAGTTTGTTTCCCAACAAGACAGACAGCGCATGCCGTTGAAATTGGCAATGTTTTGCAGATATTTTAGCGCAATACAGATACAAAAATAAATGGGGACAACATGAACGAAATGCAATTACTCTGTAGTTACCTAGGGACAACAGGTCACTTATACCAAAATAATCCGTCAGTGAAGTTTGTGTTCGCCGTTAGGGAACAATGTACAGTCTTTAATGGCATTTGAAAGTTCTTGGAATCATCAGTCTAATGAAGTGATGTTCGTTAAAGATTTCGGTCAAACTTTCCCCAAGAAATCGGGAAATCTCCTAAACGTCAAAGTCAAGGCTGCCATCTCAATGCAGCTTCCATCACGCTATACCAACCCTTGTCGCAGGATGCCTATTCCAAAGGAACACAAATTTTGATCCCAGCGAATGACAAGTGTATCAGATAAACATACTTATCTTGTTAATTTGAATGACGAGAGAAAAAAGTTGAGGTATCAGCGGAACTGATACACTTGTCATTCGCTGGGTATGTTTACCCCCCCCCCCCTTTCCCACGAACCAAAGACCTTGGCGTTGGTGGGAAGGCTTGCGTGCCTCAACGATACAGATAGCCGTACCGTAGGTGCAACCACAACGGGAGGGGGGGGGGGGGGGTATCTGTTGAGAGGCCAGACAAACGTGTGGTTCCTGAAGAGGGGCAGCAGCCTTTTCAGTAGTTGCAGGGGTAACAGTCTGGATGATTGACTGATCCGGCCTTGTAACACTAACCAAAATAGCCTTGCTGTTCTGGTACTGCGAACGGCTGAAAGCGAGGGGAAACTACAGCCGTAATTTTTCTCGAGGGCATGCAGCTTTGCTGTATGATTAAATGATGATGGCGTCCTCTTGGGTAAAATATTCCGGAGGTAAAATAGTCCCCCATTCGGATCTCCGGGCGGGGACTACTCAGGAGGACGTTGTTATCAGGAGAAAGAAAACTGGCGTTCTACGGATCGGAGCGTGGAATGTCAGATCCCTTAATCGGGCAGGTAGGTTAGAAAATTTAAAAAGGGAAATGGATAGGTTAAAGTTAGATATAGTGGGAATTAGTGAAGTTCGGTGGCAGGAGGAACAAGACTTTTGGTGAGGTGAATACAGGGTTATAAATACAAAGTCAAATAGGGGTAATGCAGGAGTAGGTTTAATAATGAATAAAAAAATAGGAGTACGGGTAAGCTACTACAAACAGCATAGCGAACAAATTATTGTGGCCAAGATAGACACGAAGCCCACGCCTACTACAGTAGTACAAGTTTATATCCCAACTAGCTCTGCAGATGATGAAGAAATTGATAAAATGTATGAAGAGATAAAAGAAATTATTCAAATACTGAAGGGAGACGAAAATTTAAAAGTCATGGGTGAGTGGAACTCAAGTGTAGGAAAAGGGAGAGAAGGAAACGTAGTAGGTGAATATGGATTGGGGCTAAGAAATTAAAGAGGAAGCCGTCTGGTAGAATTTTGCACAGAGCATAACTTAATCGTAGCTAACACTTGGTTTAAGAATCATGAAAGAAAGTATTATACATGAAAGAACCCTGGAGATACTAAAAGGTATCAGATAGATTATATAATGGTAAGACAGAGATTTAGGAACCAGGTTTTAAATTGTAAGACACTTCCAGGGGCAGATGTGGACTCTGACCACAATCTATTGGTTATGAACTGTAGATTAAAACTGAAGAAACTGCAAAAAGGTGGGAATTTAGGGAGATGGGACCTGGATAAACTGAAAGAACCAGAGGTTGTACAGAGTTTCAGGGAGAGCATACGAGAACAACTGACAGGAATGGGGGAAAGAAATACAGTAGAAGAAGAATGGGTAACTTTGAGGGATGAACTAGTGGATTCAGCAGAGCACCAAATAGGTAAAAAGACGATGGCTAGTAGAAATCCTTGGGTAACAGAAGAAATATTGAATTTAATTGATGAAAGGAGAAAATATAAAAAATGCAGTAAATGAAGCAGACAAAAAGGAATACAAACGTCTCAAAAATGAGATCGACAGGAAGTGCAAAATGGCTAAGCAGGCATGGCTAGAGGACAAATGTAAGCATGTAGAGGCTTATCTCACTAGGGGTAAAATAGATACTGCCTACAGGAAAATTAAAGAGACCTTTGGAGAAAGGAGAACCACTTGCATGAATATCAAGAGCTTTGATGGAAACCCAGTTCTAAGCAAAGAAGGGAAAACAGAAAGGTGGAAGGAGTATATAGAGGGTCTATACAAGGGCGATGTACTTGAGGACAATATTATGGAAATGGAAGAGGATGTAGATGAAGATGAAATGGGAGATATGATACTGCGTGAAGAGTTTGACAGAGCACCGAAAGACCTGAGTCGAAACAAGGCCCCCGGAGTAGACAACATTCCATTAGAACTATTGACAGCCTTGGGAGAGCCAGTCCTGACAAAACTCTACCATCTGGTGAGCAAGATGTATGAGACAGGTGAAACACCCTCAGACTTCAAGAAAAAAATAATAATTCCAATCCCAAAGAAAGCAGGTGTTGACAGATGTGAAAATTTCCGAACTATCAGTTTAATAAGTCACTGCTGCAAAATACTAACGCGAATTCTTTACAGACGAATGGAAAAACTGATAGAAGCCGACCTCGGGGAAAATCAGTTTGGATTCCGTTGATATGTTGGAACACGGGAGGCAATACTGACCCCTACGACTTATCTTAGAAAAAAGATTAAGGAAAAGGAAACCTACGTTTCTAGGATTTGTAGACTTAGAGAAAGCTTTTGACAATGTTGATTGGAATACTCTCTTTCAAATTCTGAAGGTGGCAGGGGTAAAATGCAGGGAGCGAAAGGCTATTTACAATTTGTACAGAAGGCAGATGGCTGTTATAAGAGTCGAGGGGTATGAAAGGGAAGCAGTGGTTGGGAAGGGAGTGAGACAGGGTTGTTGCCTATCCCCGATGTTATTCAATCTGTATATTGAGCAAGCAGTAAAGGAAACAAAGGAAAAGTTCGGAGTAGGAATTAAAATCAATGGAGAAGAAATAAAAACTTTGAGGTTCGCCGATTACATTGTAATTCTGTCAGAGACAGCAAAGGACTTGGAAGAGCAGTTGAATGGATGGACAGTATCTTGAAAGGAGCATATAAGATGAAGATCAACAAAAGCAAAACTAGGATAATGGAATGTAGTCGAATTAAGTCGGTTGATGCTGGGGGAATTAGATTAGGAAATGAGACACTTAAAGTAGTAAAGGAGTTTTGCTATTTGGGGAGCAAAATAACTGATCATGGCCGAAGTAGAGAGGATATAAAAAGTAGACTGGCAATGGCAAGGAAAGCGTTTCTGAAGAAGAAAAATTTGTTAACATCGAGTGTAGATTTAAGTGTCAGGAAGTCATTTCTGAAAGTATTTGTATGGAGTGTAGCCATGTATGGAAGTGAAACACGGACGATAAATAGTTTAGACAAGAAGAGAATAGAAGCTTTCGAAATGTGGTGCTACAGAAGAATGCTGAAGATTAGATGGGTAGCCGGCCGCGGTGGTCTCGCGGTTCTAGGTGCTCAGTCCGGAACCGCGCGGCTGCTACGGTCGCAGGTTCGAATCCTGCCTCGGGCATGGATGTGTGTGATGTCCTTAGGTTAGTTAGGTTTAAGTAGTTCTAAGTTATAGGGTACTGATGACCACAGATGTTAAGTCCCATAGTGCTCAGAGCCATTTGAACCATTTGATTAGATGGGTAGACCACATAACTAATGAGGAGGTATTGAATAGAATTGGGGAGAAGAGGAATTTGTGGCACAACTTGACTAGAAGAAGGGATCGGTTGGTAGGACATGTTCTGAGACATCGAGGGATCAGCAATTTAGTATTGGAGGACAGCATGGAGGGTAAAAATCGTAGAGGGAGACCAAGAGATGAATACACTAAACAGATTCAGAAGCATGTAGGCTGCAGTAGGTACTGGGAGATGAAGAAGCTTGCACAGGATAGAGTAGCATGGAGAGCTGCATCAAACCTGTCTCAGGACTGAAGACTACAACAATAAAGTATGTTTACGGCCGTGTGAAAAAATATTGCTTGCATGACTCTAATTCTATGTACGGAGGTCAGTGAAAAATATCATTCATTTGGTTCAGCCTTTATGCGCGAGGAATTATGAGGCTCCTCTAGGTTTCTGCAAGACGGTGTCATGGTGCAGTGAATGAATCAGCACGAAGTGTAATGATTTTATTAGCTCATTATTAACATAGACAATGAGTCTCGTTTCGGCAGTCTGCCATTTTCAAGTTATTCTGCAATATATAATGCACAGTTTTTTCGTATATGATTATAAAACATAAGTTATATAACTTTTTTGTAGATATTTATGTTTTCATGAGTCACAGTACAGTGTTTCTCAGTATCTTTTGAGACTGTCTCTCAATTTCCATACTCTTGAGGCTTGTTAGAACTTTATGCATTGTGTCCACTTTTTTATTTGCGCTTATGTTGGTTTGACAGCACAGTCCACTGCATTACCACACAAACGTTTACAAAGAATTTACATTTCACATTCATGTTACCGCGACTGCGAACATGTACATATAAACAAACAATAACTTAATAACGTAGCTTAATTCATGCAAAGATTTCACGTCTACATCTATGTCTACGTCTACATGGATATTCTGCAAATAACACTAAAGTGCCTTGCAGAGGGTTCATCTAACCACCTTCGCAATAATTATTATGCCACTCTCGAATACCGCGCGAAAAAATCAACACCTATATTTTTCCATGTGAGCACTGATTTCCCTTATTTTGAAAAGTTGATCGTTTTTCCCTATGTAGGTGGGCGCCTACAAAATATTTTCGCATACGGAGGATAAAGTTGATGCTTGTAATTAAGTGAGAAGATTCCGCGGCAACGAAAAATGTATTTGTTTTATTATGTCCACCCCAAGTCATGTATGACATCAGTGGCACACTTTCAACTATTTCTCTATAGTACAATTCCTCTTAATTTTCTCGATGTATGTCGTTAATCCTGTCCGATAAGGATCCCACACCGCACAGCGGTATTCCAAAAGAGGACGGACAACATCAGAGTAAGCAGTCTCTTTAGTATCTGTTGCCTGCCAATAAAACTCAGTCTTTGGTTCGCCTTGTCCACAATATTTTCCATGCGTTTTCTCCAACTTAAGAAGTTCGTATATGTAGTTCCTAGGTATTTAGTTGAATTTACAACCTTTTGATTGGATTGATTTATCGTGTAACCGAAGTTTAACGGATCCCTTTCAGCACTCATATGGATAACCTCACACTTTTCGTTATTTAGCGTCAACTGCCAGTTTTCACAAAATGCAGATACATTTTCTAGATCGTATACGATTTGTATTGACCTACTGATAACCTTACTGGACCATAAACGATAGCATCATCTGAAAACAACATAATACAGCTGCTCAGGTTATTTCCTAAACCCTGTATATAGATAAGGAACAGCAGGTTCATAACAAGGGGAACGCCAGAAATGATTTCTGTTTTATTCGATTACTTTCCGTCAGTTACTACGAACTGTGACCCCTCTCACAGGAAATCACGAATCCAGTCACACAACTGAGAAGATATTGCATAGGCACGCATTTTGATTACCAGCCGCTTGTGAGGTACGGTTTCAAAAGCCTTATGTAAATCTAGAATCTAGAATATGGAATCAATTTCAAATCCCTTGTCGACAGCACTCAACACCTCGTGTGAGTAAGGAGCTAGCTGTGTTTAATAAGAACGATACTTTCTAAATCCGTGTTGGCTATGTGTCAACAGACCATTCTATTCGAGGTAATTCATAATGTTCGAACACAATATATGTCTGCTGCATATCGACGTTAATGATATAGGCTGTAATTTAGTGGATTACTCTTACTACCTTTCTGGAATATTGGTGAGACCTGGGCAACTTTCGAGTCTTTACGTACGGGTCTTTCGTCGATCGAGCGGTTGTGTATGATAGTTACATATGAAGCTATTGCGTCAGCTTACTCTGAAAAGAACCTAACTTGTATACGGTCTTGACCAGAAGACTTGCTCTTATTAAGTGATTTCAGTTGTTTCACTACTCCGAGGCTATCGACTTTTAAGTTCCTCATCGACTTCTAAGTTTCTCATTTGGATTTTCTGCCAGGTTTCGTGGCAAAGTTTCGTTACAGAAACTATTATAAGCATCTCGCGTTGAAGTCCGCGCTAAATTTTGGACTTTTGTAAAGGATCGTCAATCTTAGGGATTTTGCATTCGTTTAGTTTGGCACGCTTTCTTCGTTGTTTCTGCAATAGTGATCTTGCCTGTTTTGTGTACCAAAAGGGATCGGTTCCGCAGTTTGTTGATCTCAGTCTTTCAATTGCTGTCGATAATATTTCTTTCAACTCAAGCCACATTTGGTCTATATTTACATCGTTAATTTGGAAGGAGTGGAGATTGTTTCTCAGGAAGACGCCAAGTAAATTTTTATCTACTTTTTTGAACAGATATACGTTTCGTTTAGTTTTGGACGGTTTGGGTGTTACAGTATTCAATCTCGCTACAACAACACTGTGTTCACTAATCCCTGTATCCGTTTTGAAACTCGTTACTAGCTTCGGATTATTTGTTGCTAAGTGGTCAAGTGTGTCTTCACAAGCGTTTACTATTCGAGTGGACTCACGAACTAACTGCTCGAAATAATTTTTAGAGAATGCATCTAGTACAATTTCGAATGATGTTTTATGTGTACCCCGGATTTAAACATGAATTTTCGCTAACATACCAAGGGTAAATTGAAGTCATCACCAGCTATAACTGTATTATCTGAGTTGGGAGGTCGGTAAAAGGACCCAGTTAGTATTTTATTCTGGTTGCCAAGGATGACCCCTACCCATACTAACTCACAGGGACTATCTACTTCATTTTCGCTACAAGATAAGCCACTCATAGCTACAAACAGACCAGCGGCAGCTATATTTAGCCTTCTTGAACACCCTTAGGTACTTCGCAAAAATCTCGGCTGAACTTCCTATACCGGTTTGAGCATCAGTGCTTTCTATTAGCGCTTGGATCCCTTTTACTAGGACAATATATAACATTTATACCAATAGTTCCTAGATCTACGTTCGTCCTGTGTTTGGCCTGCACCCTTTGAGAATGAAGCCTTGACCTAAAAACCTTCCCAGTCCAAATCACACAGCCCCCACTACCCGTGTAGCCGCCTCCTGCTTCTAATGGACTCCGGACCTACTCAGCGTAACCCGAAACCTCACCACCCTATGACGCAAGTCGAGGAATCTGCAGCCTACATGGTCACAGAACCGTCTGAGCTCCTGGTTCACACTCTCCATTTGCCTCTGTACCAGGGGTCTGCAATCTGTCCCACCGACTATGCTGCAAATGGTGAGCACTGCTTTCATCTCGCAAACAACAATTTCAGCCTTTACCACTTCTGATAGCAACTCCAAACCAAAGACAACCTCTTCTGATAAAAAGCGACACACATCATTGATACCAGCATGAGGCACCACCTGCAGTTGGCTGGAAACCGTGCCCTTCAAGGCATCCAGTTCCATATCTGGAATGACTTCAACTGGTATGCACATGGAGTGCTAATTGGTTTTCTTTCCCCCCTTGGCAGCCATGTCCATAAGGAGTCCCATAACGAGCGTAACATTGGAATTTCCAACTACCAATAATCCCATGCTCTGTGACTGTCCTTATCTTGCAGACTGAGAAGTTTCCTCTGAAACAGAACAAGCGACTGTATCTGACTGAGAGATGGTGTTAACCACACAACACACCTGGGACCTGTTTGTCAGACTAACCGAGAAGGCCTTTCGCCGCCTGCCACGTTCCGAGGCGACCTCCCACTCGACCACAGGTGAGGATCGACCTCAATGCGAGCAGTAACCGGGCTGGCCACCGGTGTAGACTGATCAGCAGACGCGTGGGTCGTGCTGGACGTCCGTTGGATTCCCATGGCCGGCCCACAATACTGCTGCCTATCCACTGCAGCCTCAAGCTATGTAACCGAAGTTGAGTGCGAAGTGCCACGAACTTGGCTCGATCCACACGCAGCAATCACAATCCCTGTCCATACCAAACACCGTGGGAAACTACAACACACTGACAAACAAAGAACAACCGACACGTGCACCGGAATCCACTATTAAAATTGAAAATATGTGTCTGACAACTTAGATTAACACGGAGAGGTACAAAAACTAAACTATCAAAGCACAGAGGTGAGACTAAATAATTAGCTCCTGATTAGGAGCTTGTAGTAAGTCACAAGATCGGTTTACTTTCTAACACAAACGAAAACGCAAGAACTGTATCTATTAAGTGTTAAATCAACACGTAGAGATTCAAAACCTCTACTACCAAAGCACACAGATGAAAGTGTATAATTCGTTCCAGGTTTGGAACTCGTAAAATGTGACAAAATCGGTTACTTCCCTGTTGCTGCTCTGTCTTGGCGTCGGCTGCTACCATGCGAACAACGCCGAAAAAAGTATCCAACCCTCGACATTTAGTATTAAAACTAAACGCTAAGTATCAGCTCCTTGTGACTTGAAATGACAAGGCATCGAATGGTCTCTCAACTAGCAGACTCCTCGCTGGAAGGGGGAATCTTCAACGAAGGGCGTCCTGCGTCCTGTGGTGAGAACTGATAACGTCGTGCTCTGCGAACAACGAAGCCAATTCTCGACGAGGGAACAGAAGTCTGATTTTGCCGCTCTTAACCAGAGTCCTCAGATGGTACGTTTTAACCTGTATGACGTGTCATTCATCATGGGACTTTCTAAAGGTTTTCTGAAACGCAGAATTGTATATGCCTTGTTCTGTAACATCACGTAATAGTTATAGCGTTTCCCATATATGTTGGCGATTTATATGAGCTATTTAAAAGCAGCTCGTATTTTCAAATAATTCGGACGAGAACAAAATAAATGCTTTTGAAATATAGTGCTGCAAAAGAATGCTGTTGATTAGATGGATAGATCTGGTAACTTATAAGGAAATACTGGATCGAACTGGGTAAAAACTAAAAGAAGGGATCGATTGACAGGGCACATTCTGAGATACGAAACAAGCTTCAGTTCAGTTGAAAGAGTGCAGTGCCGCCCGACATTGAAAATAGGTACAACATTCTTCGTTATTCTTGTCAGAACAACATATTTTTTGTAATAATAACTCAATTTCACTTAATACACCGAAGCCGGATACCAGTGTAGGAAAGAAGGATAATTTATTTATTTAATTGATCACATGTGCACTCCCACAAAATAAATCCCTACATCCAGTTTGGTGAGATCTGTGAAATGAATGAATGTATGGTCGTCTGCTAACCGCAGATGGTGAATGTGAATATATGATCATCTTTGAGACGGTCCTTTGGTCACCTTTGGTGGAACCAAACAGATGAAATTTACCGGAGCTTTGAGCACCTGAAATGTGGCTGACCAATACGGTAGCAAGGTGCTCCCCTACTTCGGCAGAGGTGCGAGATGACGTGAAGAACGGCCATGTTTTCAGCACTCTGCCGCTGGATCTTGTGTTGGTAAGACCTGTCTTAGGTGTGCTCCGTAAAGACAAAAGAGTGGAGACATGGTATGCATGTGAAATACTTAAGAGTAGTTTGGAATAATAATTTAACTATTTCAGGAACGTTTGTGGGGAGAATTAAATGTCAGGCTGGTAATATTAAGGGGATCGTAGTAATATCCGGAAGTGACCAACGGCCACAATGAAACCACGTGTAGCAACAAGTTGAAATACTTCCGAGTGCTTAAGTTAAGCTAAATTACTAGCGTGTGTGCTATAAGTTGGAAATGTTTAAGAATTGGCGTGTGCAGGACTTGAAATTAGAGACGAGTACTTCCACGTGGTGAGTACTGTGTGAGTCTCAATCTGTGTATGAGACAAAGGATAGAGAGAAGTGCTCGTCCATGGTATCAGTTGAGGACTCGCGTGTGTGATGAATATGTTCTTAATATTACTTTGCGTGTTATGTTTCCGTGTGACGCTTGATTCAAACTACACTCCTGGAAATTGAAATAAGAACACCGTGAATTCATTGTCCCAGGAAGGAGAAACTTTATTGACACATTCCTGGGGTCAGATACATCACATGATCACACTGACAGAACCACAGGCACATAGACACAGGTAACAGAGCATGCACAATGTCGGCACTAGTACAGTGTATATCCACCTTTCGCAGCAATGCAGGCTGCTATTCTTCCATGGAGACGATCGTAGAGATGCTGGATGTAGTCCTGTGGAACGGCTTGCCATGCCATTTCCACTTGGCGCCTCAGTCGGACCAGCGTTCGTGCTGGACGTGCAGACCGCGTGAGACGACGCTTCATCCAGTCCCAAACATGCTCAATGGGGGACAGATCCGGAGATCTTGCTGGCCAGGGTAGTTGACTTACACCTTCTAGAGCACGTTGGGTGGCACAGGATACATGCGGACGTGCATTGTCCTGTTGGAACAGCAAGTTCCCTTGCCGGTCTAGGAATGGTAGAACAATGGGTTCGATGACGGTTTGGATGTACCGTGCACTATTCAGTGTCCCCTCGACGATCACCAGTGGTGTGCGCCAGTGTAGGAGATCGCTCCCCACACCATGATGCCGGGTGTTGGCCCTGTGTGCCTCGGTCGTATGCAGTCCTGATTGTGGCGCTCACCTGCACGGCGCCAAACACGCATACGACCATCATTGGCACCAAGGCAGAAGCGACTCTCATCGCTGAAGACGACACGTCTCCATTCGTCCCTCCATTCACGCCTGTCGCGACACCACTGGAGGCGGGCTGCACGATGTTGGGGCGTGAGCGGAAGACGGCCTAACGGTGTGCGGGACCGTAGCCCAGCTTCATGGAGACGGTTGCGAATGGTCCTCGCCGATACCCCAGGAGCAACAGTGTCCCTAATTTGCTGGGAAGTGGCGGTGCGGTCCCCTACGGCACTGCGTAGGATCCTACGGTCTTGGCGTGCATCCGTGCGTCGCTGCGGTCCGGTCCCAGGTCGACGGGCACGTGCACCTTCCGCCGACCACTGGCGACAACATCGATGTACTGTGGAGACCTCACGCTCCACGTGTTGAGCAATTCGGCGGTACGTCCACCTGGCCTCCCGCATGCCCACTATACGCCCTCGCTCAAAGTCCGTCAACTGCACATACGGTTCACGTCCACGCTGTCGCGGCATGCTACCAGTGTTAAAGACTGCGATGGAGCTCCGTATGCCACGGCAAACTGGCTGACACTGACGGCGACGGTGCACAAATGCTGCGCAGCTAGCGCCATTCGATGGCCAACACCGCGGTTCCTGGTGTGTCCGCTGTGCCGTGCGTGTGATCATTGCTTGTACAGCCCTCTCGCAGTGTCCGGAGCAAGTATGGTGGGTCTGACACACCGGTGTCAATGTGTTCTTTTTTCCATTTCCAGGAGTGTATAATACTCTGAGAGAGAAGCAAGGTGAGTCAGCCGTCTATCCAGCAACGCCACTTGGCTTGCATTGCACAGAAAGACGTGCATATATCCTCCAGAGTTCGTAGTAGGAAAGGAAAGTTACGAAGTGGGGCAGTGTCGTGTGAAACTGGGATGAGTATTAATTGAAGTGGGAAAGCTGAAAGTGATGTGATTATAACGTTGTGACTATTCTTGGTGTTGTATAGTATGTTGCCAGTGTGATGTATTTCATGTAATTTAAGTATGTGTGGTTTGCATGGGAGAGTAGCAACATAGGTGCAGAGGTAGTGGGTTATGCGTGTTCCTTTTGTACCGCTCGGTCTGGAGGAAATTTTCGTGATGATGGGTGTGAGAGTCGAAGTGTGAGATATAGCAAAAGACCCACCATCGTATCCAGAAAGTGCACTGTAGTGTTAGATAATTACGAGACCATAAGATAGAGAATCACCAATGTAAAGCCATGCCCACTGGGCGGAGTTTCTCATGTGCAATTGTTGTAGAAAATGTAATGGTGTGTTTAGGTTATAGAATTTATCGGAATAAATAAGATAGTGAAAAGAGAAAGATTAAAAGATTGGTGGCCTTTTCCTTCGAATAGTATGTTGTCATGATATCCAGAATTTATAATGTGTGCGCCATTCATATTCAGTGCGATGGCCACGTGTTGATCAAAGCCGTTAGGTAAGAAAGAAAATGTGGTATTGCTAGTGCGTAGTGAACAGTCAGAGTTGTGTAAATTACTAGTAGTCAGATGTGCGTTATCCGTTTCCGTTGGGTAATATTCAAACAGAAGAATAATTTGTAACTTAATTGCGAGTACTAGAACTCACGTTACTCGATAAATATGAATGAATCCACTCGCTTGGCAGACCACTCATCTTGCAGGCCTGACTGCTTGATGCCACAGTATGAGCAAGGCATGTGGGTGCCTCTCACAGTATTGTAAGGGAGGTAAAAACTGCACAATGAGACCAAGGGGTCAGTACAGCAAGCAGCTTCAAATGGCTGTTGGTTACAGTTTTTATTCAGACATGAAGAGGCTTATACAAGATAGAGTAGAATGGAAACCTCCACCAAACCAGTTGCCCCACTGAAGCCCACAACAGCAATTAAGATGAAGGCATGGCAGAGGGAGGGTATCTTCTGCAATAGTGTGTTTAAAGAAGTATTCTTGATATAATTTCTGATACAGATGCAGCCTTCCAAAAGAACCCATTTCAAGTCCTTCGTAACACTGCAGACGATTCTGACCCAAGTACTGTGGACCAGGAGTCTCGGATTCGTAAAAGCTGGAAAATGCCGTAATGTTTATCAAAAAGAAATGACATTTGCAATATTTTCCTTACTCATCTTACAACTGTGTGATGTTGCCCTCTCATTATTACTAATCTTTAATTTTGACGTAAATGTGTTAAATGACCACTCCTTTTTCAATGTGAAAAGTATGTTTGTGTGTGTGTGTGTGTGTGTGTGTGTGTGTGTGTGTGTGTGTGTTTGTGTGTTCCTATAAAAGTATAGACCTCATCCAAATTAGTAATAATTAGCCCTAGTACTTTGCAGAATATATAACCCTAATGACCGTGAAAGAAATTGGAAAAGCAGTCTGATTCGTGAAATGAATAGAAAATGGCCAATCTAAGCATATATTTTCATAAATGCACTGCATAATAAAATAATTGCACACTGCGTAGTGAATATATTACTTTGCAAAGGTAATGGACTGCATTGCACTCGTGTTAGCCTTCTGCTTACAGCACGCACATGTGCAAAGGAGCTGTCTTACCATTCGTACACGCATAAGTGAAATATAATAAATTATTAATCACTAAGGGAAACTTAAAAGCCTGATACTCCTTCTCAAGTAACATGATAATCGTAAGTGAGTTTACTTGATAGAAAGCAGTCAGCAATGCAGCACACACACGTCAACCTACCATTAGCCTGTAGCAGTGGTTCCCAACAGGTGGTCCGCGGACCCCCAGGGGTCCGCGAGCTATGCCAGAGGGGTCCGCAAGATGCTACTAGAATAAAAAATATATTAAATGTATTTCGTATGATAACAGATTTTTTGATTTGGCCGCTCAATATTTTTTTTCAGTAATTAATATGTCAATGTTTTTTTTCTAAGTACCAAAAATAGAAAACGTATAAAAAGACAATTAATTTGGCTTTTTTAGGTACTTGTTACTGTCATATGACAAGGTACCAATCATGTTCGATGAGGGGGTCCTCAAGAAAATTTCGTTGGGAGCCCCTGGCGTATAGTATGCAGAGAAGGATTACTTCTTGTTAGTATCGTTTACATGGTAGCTCAGCAAGGGAGTGTCTTCATCAGAGTGCTTGTGAGTCGAGAAGTTACCTCACAGAAAAGATGGTGGCCAAGCAGATCGGCACACTCATATGACCGAAATGAAAAAAAGTGACAAGTTTCGTTTTCAAATTCAACAGACACATTTGAATAATAATAATAAAAAAACAGTATATTCTCAGAAAATACGAGCGGATAATTGTAAATTTCTATAACGATATTTCAACCTACAATTTTAAGATTTGAATCTACAAGCAGAAGAAAATAGCCTTCGTAAAATATAATTCTGATTGAAAAACCAATTTTTATACTCCAGTAGAGGATAATGTCCTCAAATTGATTTATTGTCTAATTAGCCTGACCAGTTTAGGGCCTTAAGGCCCTCTCTTACATCTGACCAGGAGCTTTTCATTCAAAACCTATTACAAAACCTTCACGATAACATTAATTATAATAATAGTAAGGGGTTTTGAATGTTATAGAGTAGCTTAGAACATTTAAAGCCTTGTTTAGTATTATCAGAAACGGAATGGATAAAGGAAGAGGAGAAGGCTGAAATAAAAGTGTCATTGGCTGTTAGGAAAGAACAAAATATGAATAGAGAACTCAGCCGACAAGGAGTGGGGAAAAGATCTGGGAGAGAATGCGCTGCATACTTTTGAAGTCTGAAAGATTTTTAATTTCTCTGATATCTTGAGGAAAATTGTTCAAGCCAGGCTCCTGATATGGTTGTTGTTGGTTGTTTTTGGGGAAGGAGACCAGACAGCGAGGTCATCGGTCTCTTCGGATTAGGGAAGGACGGGGAAGGAAGTCGGCCGTGCCCTTCGAAAGGAACCATCCCGGCATTTGCCTGGAGCGATTTAGGGAAATCACGGAAAACCTAAATCAGGATGGCTGGACGCGGGATTGAACCGTCGTCCTCCCGAATGCGAGTCCAGTGGCTAACCACTGCGCCACCTCGCTCGGTTCCTAATATAGAAAATGATATGGAAAATATGGCAGTGCCATGTGAGAGCACAGACACAATTCTACTTTGTTGAGAACGAGTGCTGTTCATAGAGTATAGTAATAGCCGAAGACAAATAAGATGGAGTGTAATTACTGACAAGACGATATGAAAAACATAGAGTATGATAGCCGCTACTTTTATAGGCAATTAGCCATGAATATTGTTCGTAGGCTGCTATGATATGGGTGAAAAAGAGGAAGTCACAAATGTATCATACGTAAGCATTCATCGCCATTTCCAGCCTGTATAAGCTTTCGTACGAAAGCCCTTGGAGACTGACGTCATCACAGTCAAGTATGGGGAGTACTAGTGTCTCCACGACCTCCTTTTTAAGCTCGAAAGGAAACACTTTTTTACATTTCTGTGGTGAATGAAGCTACGCTGACACCTTCTTACAGACTGAAATGGTGTGTTCAGACCAGTCTAAACGATGGTCCGGAATTATCACCAACTTCTTTGGATCTACATCTACGTCTACATGGATACTCTGCAAATCACATTTAACTGCCTGGCAGAGGGTTCATCGAACCGCCTTTACAATTCTCTGTTATTCCAATCTCGTATAGCGCCTGGGAGCTGTGATTTCCCTTCTTTTATTATGGTGATCATTCTCCCTATGTAGGTCGGCGTCAACAGAATATATTAGCATTCAGAGGAGAAAGTTGTTGATTGAAATTTCGTTAGACGATTCCTAAGCAATGATTTCCATCCCAAATCCTGTACCATTTATGACACTATCTCCCCTATTTCGCGATAATACAAAACGTGCTGCCTTTCTTTGAACTTTTTCAATGTACTCCGTTAGTCCTATCTGGTACGTATCCCACACCGCGCAGCAGTATTCTAAAAGAGGACAGACAAGCGTAGTGTACGCAGTCTCTTTAGTAGATCTGTTACATTTTCTAAGTCTCCTGCCAATAAAACACAGTCTTTGGTTTGCCTTCCCCACAACATTTTCTATGTGTTCCTTCCAACGTAAATTGTTCTTAATTGTAATTCCTAGGTATTAGTTGAAGTTACGGCCTTCATACTATATTTGACTGATTTTTCGTGTAACCGAAGTTTAATGGTGCCTCTTAGCAATCATGTGGATGACCTGACACTTTTTTTGTTATTTGGGGTCAATGCCAATTTTCGCACCATACAGATATCTTCTCTAAATCATTTTGCAATTTGTTTTGATCTTCTGATGACTCTACTAGCCGATAAACGACAGCATCACATGCAAACAACCTAAGACGGCTGTTCAGATTATCTCCCAAATCGTTTATATTCATAAGGAACAGCAAAGGGCCTAAACACTAGTTTGGGGAACGCCAGAAATCACTTCTGTTTTACTCGATGACTTTCCGTCAGTTACTAAGAACTGTGACTTCTCTTACAGGAAATCACAAATCCAGTCACATAACTGAGACGATATTCCGTATGCACGCAATTTCACTACGAGCCGCTTGTGTGGTACAGTGTCAAAAGCATTCGGTAAATCCAGAAATACGTAATCAATTTGAAATCCCTTGTCAACAGCACTCAACACTTCTGTGAGAAAAGAGCTAGTTGTTTTTCAGAAGAACGATGTTTTCTGAATCCGTGTTGACTGTGTTTCAATAGGCCGTTCTCTTCGAGATAATTCATAATGTTCGAACACAATGTATGTTCCAAAATCCTGCTGCATAACGACTTTAATGATATGTGCCTGTAATTTAGTTTATTGCTCCTATTACCTTTCTTGGTTACTGGTGTGACCTGTGCAACTTTCCAGTCTTTGGGTAGGGATCTCTAGTCGAGCGAACTGTTGTATATAGTTGTTATGTATGGAGCTATTGTATCAGCATACTCTGAAAGGAATTTTGCAGAAGAGGAAAAGGTTATTTCTATGCCGTTTATGACTAATGGTGGAAGGACTTCTCTGAAGTGAGCGATAATGAGTGTTTTGTGATCGACTGAGATTGCTTGCGTTTAAGACTGGTTCTGCTTCAGACGTATGCCCTGCGCCCACACTGACAGGGCTAGTAAAGCGGCATTTGTATGCTGTCTACAGGTTTGCTGGACTTGCACTTAGATGTAACTGAATGTCGCCAGCGTATTGGTGATATCTGCAGTGGAAGAGAGTAGTTGATACATCATTAACATACAATTAGAAGAGTAATGGACATTATACTGATCCTTTTGGGACCCCTGATTCTACACCCCTCCAGTGTGACATTTTTATTCCAATCATTACACACTGCTGGCGAGATGTAAGGTATGAGTGGAATCACTGCACAGTACTGAATGAAAAATTATGACATGCAAGTTCATCAAATAGAATGTCCAATTCAACAGTGTCGAAACCTTTGCTGGAATCCAAAATGCACGTAAGAGTCGCCTGTTGCTTGTCCACAGCTTGTCTCAGTTCGTCAGTCACTTTTACAACAGCTGTCGTCGTGCTGCGATTTTACCGGAGGCCGGACTGGTATTCATCTAAAAGGTTATTTGGTGTTAAATAATTAGGAAGCTGTTCTTGAACTAGTATACTAAAGCCTTGAATAGTGTTGGTAGAATGGAAATGGGCCTGTAATCGGAAGGCTGTTTCACAGATTCCTTCGTTGCAAGTAGTTTCAAGAATCCCTGCTTCCAAGCTGTTGGAAAGATGCTCGAGGTAAGAGAACGGTTAAAAATGTCCGTCACTTCGGGCAGTAGAGGATCGACGAGAAGACTGATCATTTGCACTGTTACGTTATCGCTCGCTGCAGACACCGAACGAATTCGCGGATTTGATTTCCGGATCATGATAGGACTTACCGGCTGCGGAAAAACTTTTTCGTTTGTACGACACACTGACATTGTAAGGAAATTGATGGTTTGTGTCCTATCAGGAAGGAAAATAATGTATAAGAGATGGCATGAACAGCTTCCAAACAGTTACACATTAGCAATCTATGAGCAGATCTGTTTCAATGTACGCAAGGATGCCACCCAATTGTTACACGATGAGCGATTTTGATGAAATCGTGTCACAGTAACCTCAGTACGACAATTAAAACTCATCATTGCAAATGAGTTAGTGATATCCAATTCCTCATGCATGGTAGCATCTGTGTAGCATCATGGACATCCGCCGAACAAAAGCAGATTTACTCTACACATAAAGACACACCCAAAAAACATTTCGACTTCCCCGCCCGAGTCAGCAGAAGTAATGTGGCGTTCGTCCAAACAAACAGAAGTACATGGCTCAACATACAGAGACGCTTCTCACTGGCGAAAAGCAAAACGGATTCCTAAAGACTTAAAATTGTCACAGTGACCAACCAAAGAGGTCGCTACAGAGTTTGTATCAGTTGATCGAAACTGGGAAGGGGATATTCGCCTAGAATGTAGCAAATATTAGTGAGGAAAATGAAAGTGCTGAATGAACAGGGATCTTTCACTTTCAAGTGCACTGTGACTTGCGGGGTAATTATTCACTTTTTCGGCACGACACACCATTACTTTTACTCATTTGAAACGGGGGGGGGGGGGGGGGGAGGGGGAGTGAAGGGAGATGGGGCGATGGTTTCGGATATTCTTGTTTGTTTCTTGCTGACGAAGTGAATCCAATGTCTTCATGCACATTTAACAGGGACTAGTAGTAGTAGATTCATTCATCCGTAGATCACTGGAAATGTCTTGAAATTCTGGTTTAATGACAGCAGAAGTAACGTCATTCATACATACAGGCATTTACGTAGTTACTGGTCTCAAAAATGGTTCAAATGGCTCTAAGCACTATGGGACTTAACATCTGAGGTCGTCAGTCCCCTAGACTTAGAACTACGTAAACCTAACCTAAGGACATCACACACATCCATGGCCGCGGCAGGATTCGAGCTTGCGACCGTAACAGCGCCTAGAACCGCTAGGCCACAGCGGACGGCTACTGGTCTAGTTTGACAAGAATGACACTGTAGCCACGTGAAACGTTGGGCAGGTGCGAGCAGGAATCGCACACAGAGAGTTCCGTACACACTTCATTAAGTATATACAGGGTGTCCAGAAAAGGACTCCCTGATTTCAAAATTAAATATCTCGAAAACAAAGATCGATAGAGGAATGCAGTAAACGGTATGTTTATTGTGAAAGCTGTAAGAAGTTTATACAGCAGTTTGAAATAATAGTTACAAAAGCTGCTAACAGATGGCGCTGTAATCGCCATACGTAATGCCTAGTATAAATAGTGATCCTAAGCCCAGAGCGATCAGTTCCACTATTGAAACGTGAGAGGAGGTTAGCGTACCGAAGGAAGAGATTAAAACCATGTACTCCATTGAACAACGCGTTTTTCTGGTGCTAGAGTACCACAGGTTAGAAGAGAGTCCTACGGCAAAGTTTTCAAGCACGATTTAATGTTCCAAAAGGACCCGATGCGAAAACCATTCGTACGCTCTTCGCAAAATTTCAACGAACAGGCAGCGTAACTGATGATCTAGTGGGGCATGTTGGCCGCAAGCAAACCGCAGTTACGCCTGAAAATATCGCCAAAGTTTCTGGAATTATTCAGCGAAATCCAATGTCATCCGTCCGTAGAATTGCATCTGAGACTGGTTTGAAGCGTTCCAGCACGCAGAAAATACTGAGAAAGAGCCTACACATGTTTCCATTCAAAATTCAAACGCACCAGGCCATACCCGTACGAGCTGTGCAACAAAGGGTTGCCTTTGCTAATCAGATGCTCACAATGATTGATAGTGAAGGATTTGATGTTGGGTGCATCTTGTTTACAGATGAAGCACACTTCCACCTGAATGGATACGTGAATAAGCAGAACTGGCGATTTTGGGGTTCCGAAAAGCCATATTGGTGTGAAGCGAAACCCCTAAAGTTACTGTGTGGGTTGCAATAAGCAGCAGAGGCATTATTTGCCCTTTTTTCATTCGAGAAACGGTCACTGGTGCACGTTACGTTGCAATTTTGGAACAATTTGTCGCCACACAGCAAGCGTTAGAGGATCGACCAGGTACTGAATGGTTTATTCAAGATGGAGCCCGACCACATCGGACCGAAGAAGTGTTTCGCTTTCTTGAGGAATACTTCGGGAATCAAGTCATTGCTTTGGAATATCCCAAATTTACTGGCGCAGGCATGGATTGGCCTCCATATTCGCCGGATTTGACTTGTGACTTTTTTTTGTGGGGCACAGTGAAAGACATGGCCTACCCGAAGCATCCCGCCACGCTGGACGAGCTTGAATCGGCGATCTCTGTGGCATGTGAATCCATTTCGGTTGAGACACTACGAAGTGTGATGTCGAATTTCATGCTTCATTTGCGCCACCTCTGTAGTGCCAATGGTGAACATTTTGAAAACATTGTGATGTGATTGTTTGCAAAGATTGTTTTCATACGATTATTTCAATTATGCATGCTGATATGAGCTGTACAGCGTACAGCGCCATCTGTTAGCAGCTTTTGTAACTATTATTTCAAACTGCTGTATAAACTTCTTACAGCTTTCACAATAAACATACCGTTTACTGCATTCCTCTATCGATCTTTGTTTTCGAGATATTTAATTTTGAAATCAGGGAGCCCTTTTCTGGACACCCTGTAGACGGTTCATCTATTCTGGGTATCGAGAATTTCGACCATTTTTGCCTCTTATCGACATTACTACTGCCAAGATATAGGTCCCAGGGACTACAAAATTTTCGAGAATATTTTAATTTCAATAATAAAAATTTTACGTAAAGCATGCAGCAGCTAGGCGGCCATTATTATAATAAGCAGTAGTTCTTCAATCATGCTAACTGGGTCGCAATGGTAAAAGTAAAACATCGGGTGAGGAATTATTTTATTTCTCATCAGATATCCAGGAGCGATTAATGCACGTAGATATGGCGTTTCAAGTTGTAAGTGAAATAACCGTTCGCTGACTAATTTCCAGTTCGACTTCTGATAATAAATGACAAAATAAATATTTTTTTGGGTGATGTAACTGCAAATTAACAGTTTTCGGATTTTTTCCTGTATTTGTACTGTGAAACCTCACTTCTTATCAAATTTTTCATTGTAGATCAGCGGGAAGCATCTTGTAGGTTTTGATGAGTGAGTATGCGGCTATCAAAATACCTATTGGCTTCTGTCTCGGGTTCTTCGGCCGACGTTCATCTAATGATTTTATTGACGTTTCACCAGCACGAGTGGCTGGCATTGTCAAAGCTTCAAGCTCCATTGCCGGCAATGGAGGGTGAAGCTTTGACAATGCCAGCCACTCGCGCTGGCGAAACGTCAATAAAATCATTAGATGAACGTCGGCCGAAGAACCCGAAACAGAAGCCAATAGGCAGTTTGTCAACATGTGGCCACTAAAGCCTTAACGATTTTGTAATATCAAAATATATGGCATAAATGGCCGTATCTTTTGACAGCATTGACTAAGAAACTTACAGTTTTTACACCGCCAAGGGACCGTAGATCATAGTATGTGATGTAAATTTAAACTTGATAAGTGTACCCGTTGCTGAGAAAAATGGGTCTTAACGGACGGACAGGTAGTCAGACAGTCTGATAACAAATGCCAAAAGAAATATTTTGTCATGTGATGTAGTTACAAAGTAAAAGTTTTGGAATATTCTCCTTTAGTTTTAGTGTGCGACCTTACTTCTTTCCCAATTTCGACGTTTCATATCAACGGGAAGTACACTGCAGATCTTGATGAGTAAGTTTGTGAATATCAAAATATGTGACATAAATGGCCGTACCTTTTGATTTCACTGACTAGGAAGCTAACGTTTATTGTATTGACAAGGGACTATACACCTTAGTATGTGACATAAATTTCTACTTTATGCGTCTACCAGTTCCTGGGAAAAATGGGTCTTGAAACAAGGAGGGGCAGACAGGCAGTCTAATAAAAAGTGGCAATTTAATTCGTGTGATATAACTACAAATTTACAGTTTTCGGATTTTTTCTTTTGGTTTTAGGGTCACATATACAATTATTCTCTCTTTTCTTGCGTCTGACCCACTGTTTACATTATTGGATGAAATTTATTGTCTCGTTAAAGTCCCAGTACGGATGCTTTTCCCGTCAACGCAGTCGTCAGTCAAAGTAAGGGAGTTTCGACGCGCAGCCTGTCTGTGAGTCGTATAAATTTTGTCGTGTACGTTAACGTATTTTAATTGACTGTTTGCCAAATTTCATAAGGCAGAGTCTGGTGACCAGCCCAGCATTTCATTAGACGAATGTGGAAAACAGCCTAACAACTACACTCAGAGTGATCAGTGCACTAGACATGTGGTCGTTAATCCACCACGGCTCGCCTCCCTGTCTCCAAGAAGCCTGATAAAAAATGGCAATTTTTTTCGTGTGATATAACTACAAATTTACAGTTTCGTTTATTAATTTATTCCCCCCCCCCCCCCCCCCCCCGCCCCTCTACCCACGCCGCTCCCACGTTGGCTAATCCGCGTCGTCACAGTTTTTATTTTCTTTTGTTTATTTTACACTATTGGCCATTAAAGTTGCTACACCAAGAAGAAATACAGATGATAAACGGATATTCATTGGACAAATATATTATATTAGAACTGACGTGTTTACATTTTCACGCAGTTTGGGTGCATACATCCTGAGAAATCAGTACCCAGAACAACCACCTCTGGCCATAATAACGGCCTTGATACGCCTGGGCATTGAGTCAAACAGAGCTTGGATGGCGTGTACAGGAACAGCTGCCCACGCAGCTTTAATAGGATACCACAGTTCATCAAGAGTAGTGACTGGCGTATTGTGACTGGTCAGTTGCTCGGCCACCGTTGACCAGACGTTTTCAGTAGGTGAGAGATCTGGAGAATGTGCTGACCAGGGCAGCAGTCGAACATTTTCTGTATCCAGAAAGGCCCGTACAGGACCTGCAACACACAGTGGTGCCTTATCCTGCTGAAATGTAGGGTTTCGCAGGGATCGAATGGAGAGCCACGGGTCGTAACATATCTGAAATGTAACGTCCACTGTTCAAAGTGCCGTCAATGCGAACAAGAAGTGACCGAGACGTGTAACCAATGGCACCCCCTACCACCACGCTGGGTGATACGCCAGTATGGCGATGACGAATACACGCATCCAATGTGCGTTCACCGCGATGTCGCCAAACACGGATGCGACCATCATGATGCTGTAAACAGGACCTGGATTCATCCGAAAAAATGACGTTTTGTCATTCGTGCACCCAGGTTCGTCGTCGAGTACAGCATCGCAGGCGCTCCTGTCTGTGATGCAGCGTCAAGGGTAACCGCAGCCACGGTCTCCGAGCTGATAGTCCACGCTGCTGCAAACGTCGTCGAACTGTTCGTGCAGATGGTTGTTGTCTTGCAATCGTCCCCATCTGTTGACTCACGGATCGAGACGTGGCTTCACGATCCGCTACAGCCATGCGGATAAGATGTCTGTCATCTCGACTGCTAGTGATACTAGGCCGTTGGGATCCAGCACGGTGTTCCGTATTACCTTCCTAAACCCACCGATTCCATATTCCGGTAACACTTATTGGATCTCGACCAACGCGAGCAGCAGTGTCGCGATACGATAAACCGCAATGGCGATAGGCTATAATCCGTCTTTTATGAAAGTCGGAAACTGATGGTACGCATTTCTCCTCCTTACACGAGGCATCACAACAACGTTTCACTAGGCATCGCCGGTCAACTGCTGTTTGTGTATGAGAAATCGGTTGGAAACTTTCCTCATGTCAGCACGTGGTAAGTGTCGCCAGCGGCGCCAACCTTGTGTGAATGCTCTGAAAAGCTAATCATTTGCATATGACAGCATCTTCTTCCTGTCGGTTAAATTTCGCGTCTGTACCACGTCATCTTCGTGGTGTAGCAATTTTAATGGCCAGTAGTGTATCTTATTTAATTTTTTATCTTAAACTCGCCAGAGTAGCTTCTTTGGCTATAGTCATTACCTTTACAGCTGTACCACAGTAGATGTAGTCCCTCAACTCGACACTAGGCCCGAGACGGGCTGGCATCGAACCGGGAGTGTCGGCTGCAGCGCGTGCTGCCACCCGCAGTGCGAGATAATCGGCGGCAGCGGCGGCGGAGCTGGCCGCAGTGCGGGCCGCCACGCACCACCTGTCGGCCGACATCGATCTTCATCTGGCCCCACCCTGTCTGCGCCGCTCAGCTTCCGCCTGCCCGCCGCCAACCACCCACCACCCTAACCAGCCAACCTCGCACACAGCGTGGCGACGGAATATTTACCGAGTCCCAGCGATACAGCGGCCTACGTAGTAACTCAAAAAGCTGTTGATCTGTAGCCTGTCCGGACAAAACATCAGTAAAATCCCTTAACCCCTTCACTACTGGGCGCGCCATTAGCAGTACGCACATCGGTGTGCGGTCGGGCCCCGCCGTGCGGATATCGCGCTGAGCCAACACTACATAGACCAAGGGTCTCCAAACTTTTTAGTCCACGGGCCACATTGACTCCTCCACGAAGTCATAAGGGCCAAGGTCTACCTAGTGGGCTTAAAGCACCCTAGCACTCCACTATCACCATAATGTAAGGCTACAGGAAAGATGAAATCGCAAAAATCTAAGGTTGTGGGAATAGCTAGCACTGAAACGAACTACGATTTGTATTTAATTACATTATTTTGATTGATGGACGTACCTGACCGAAATTCAGGCGTATTTTACTCTGGTGAATTTCACCGACAAAAAAGGTTATCACTGCACATTCTTCACGAAAGCGACCTGCAAAGTTAACGAAATCTCAAAATCATTGTTAGCAACACTATTACTGCAAGATGTAACAGAGGTAGAGTATGTCAACGCATTGTTATTTCAAGCGGTGCAACAATAAGTTTAGTTATGCAGTCTTGTAGCGAGTAGCAGAGCCAATGTCGCGGTGTATTGGTCGCGATAGGCCTCGAAACTCAATTGTTGGCAGTATAGGTACCACCTCAAATATTTGGCGGGCCGTATATGGGCGATGTCTGGCCAGCTAACGTGGGCCGGTTTGCCGGCTCTCGCGGGTCGGTTTCGGCCCGCGGGCCGTAGTTTGGAGACCCCTGACCTAGACTACAGGCCTGCGCGCACACTTGTGACGTCACATACTGATGGCCGGGTCTGTATCGGGACGCTCCTGTTACGCACTCTGCAGCTATACGAACTTTACGAGTTTTAGAGCTGAGACCGCATAGGGATCCTCGTGCTTTCCTCTTCTACATGGCCTCGTAATGAAAGTATGGAAATTTATACCATTGCGTAAAGTAACTGAACAAAACTGGCCTGTGTGATTTCAAGATGTAAAATTATTTTGACGACTTGCCTTAAATGCGCGTTTCTAGGCTTCAATACAAACTGTAATTTTAAATTCTGTCTTTTACCTCAGGAGCTACGTTTCTTGCAGTAAAAAATCGGCAATATGCAACAACAAGCATCCGTTTTCAGTTTTAAATAAAGCAGCTGGAGCTCCTACAGAATTTAAGAATCTGTTTCCCTGGCTATTTTCGTAAATTTTCCTCTCCACTTCAAGATTTGCTGATCTCACACGAAACTCAGATCATTCGACGAAATGGAGCACCTCCTGACAATGTTTAATAAATCAAAAACCCCGAAAAAATATTTTATTTCCCTGTTTCTCCAGAACTTTATCATGTCACAGAGTGTTGTTAATTTAATCACAATGCACTTACCTCGAAATTGTGCTTTATATACTGTTTAATCTGTCGAACACTGAATTCATTAATGCAATTTTTTAAGGTAGTTTACTCAAATTGAAATTATTTCCGAATAGCTGTGTATGTAAAACTGAATAAAATAATTCTGTAGCTCTTCCAAATAAAAGTACTGGAAACTCAATAATCTGGTAGGAATGAAAAGCACTACTTAACATTTTCGAGCCACACTAATTAATGTAATTATTCTGTGTGACAATAGTTGCAAATATGAGAGACATTTCACAGCCAGCTTCGTATTAACCTCACATCAATAGTCCATAATTATAAAGCAAATTATACTGGTACATGATACATAACTGCTTTTAAAAACAATTGGCAAATGTGTTGCAATGGAAACAAATAACACGCTATAAATTTTTTGTCATTTACTTACCCCTGAATGATGCATAGACACAAATTCCTGTCAGGACGCGATGTAGCAACTATGTCCTACGAAGAAATTTTGTCTGCATTAGATGCATATTTCAAAGAATCAGTCAATGTAGTTGCCAAACAGTATACCCTCTTTCGTACAAAACGTACAGCAGGTCAGACTAATAGGGAGTGGGTTGCAACCTTGCAACGCCTTACTAGGGATTGTGCTTTTGAGTCTCAATGTGGACTCCCTTATTCAGATACTATGGTACGTGATGCAATTGCACAGAACGTTTCTGATGTTCGTATATGGGAACAGATTTTGAAACTAGTCAATCCCTCCCTTCAACAAGTGATGGACATATCGGATCGGCAGGACACACTTGACTTTGCTCAGGAATCATTTGAACCTTCGCCACCCGTGTGTCAGGTTAAACGGCTCGCCGGGTGAGCTGCACGGAACAGTAAACAGTCCTCGCGCCCGGCCGCGCCGCTGCCGCCAGACTCTCAGCCACGTGTACCGCGCCGGCAAGCAAATGCAGTGCTAAAATCATGCCCGCGGTGTGTTACATGACATTCGCGTGAGAATTGCCCATCACGCCAAGCTATTTGCTTTTACTGTAATAAAAAAGGACATGTTCAAAGTGTTTGCCAGAAAAATCTCCGAATGGAAGCTCAAAACCATTCCAGGCCCTTTGCTTCGTGCCGGAATCGGAATCGAACCAGGGATACTCAGGCTCGCGACACTTTGCCCATGGAAATTCATATACTTCATGCCACTCCGCCCAGTGCCACTCTCTCCAACAGTGGCTGTGTTCGTCCCACAAATAGTGTGCGTCGACATCGCAGGAACTCCCGTCAAGTCGCAAGTGATTTTGTACCAGTGTCAGTTCATGCTGCACGAGACAGTCGCTCTTGTCATCAGCAGGAAATAAAGTTTTTGTGGACTTGGACATTAACGGCAAAGTGATACCATTCCAGCTCGATACCGGGGCTGCAGTTTCACTGATCAATAAAGACACTTACAAACTGATGGGCACACCTCCGTTGCATGCTGCAAATGTTAAGTTAACTACCTATTCAGGTCACAAGCTCCCTGTGTTAGGACAGTGCAGCCTTCTTGCAACATACAAGGGACAAACAAAACTTGTGCCATTTTACGTCCTTCATTCTTCTTCTGCAGCGAACTTGTTTGGTTTCGATTTATTTCAGAGGTTTAACTTGTCTATAGTAAATCAGGTCCTATCAGTGAACCAGAATGTGTCATCAGACTGTGTTTCTCGTCTATGTGAAGAATTTGCAGACATTTTTTCACCGGGCCTCGGTTGTGCTAAGAACTATAAAGCACATTTGGAACTGAAAGTAAACGCACAAGCGAAATTTTTCAGAGTGCGCAATGTTCCCCAGGCATTGCGTGATGAGGTTGCAAAAACATTACATGATTTGGAATCACAAGGTGTAATTGAACGTGTGCAGGCTTCTCTCCGGGCATCACCCTTAGTAATTATGCCAAAACCTTCGGGAAAATTGAGACTTTGTGTGGACTTCAAGGCAACAGTGAATCCACAACTAGTGACTGCAACTTTTCCTTTACCCCGCCCGGAAGATCTTTTTGACAAACTGTGCCCGGGTAAATATTTTTCGAAGTTGGACCTAGCAGATGCGTACTTGCAAATACCGGTGGACGAAGAATCCCAGCGCGTTTTGGTGGTTAACACGCATCTTGGTTTGTATCGATTCAAACGATTGCCATTCGGGTGTGCATCCGCCCCTGCATTGTTTGAGCAATATCTACAAACTGTTTGTGCGTCGGTCCCTACAGCAGCAAACTATCTGGACGATATTGTGATCTCTGGAAAGACAGAAGAAGAACATTTAGCCAATCTCAGAACATTATTTCAGGTCTTGCGACAAAATGGTCTTCGCTTGCGGAAGGAGAAATGTGTGTTTTTTGCTCGTGACTTACCCTATCTGGGACATGTACTCATTGCCCAAGGCATACATCCCAGTCCAGAGCACCTCCGTGCCATACAAGACTTGCCTTCGCCGCAGAATTGGAAGCAGCTACAGAGTGTGCTGGGAAAAATAAATTACTGTAACAAATATGTGCCACATGCCTCTTCCATTTCAGCTCTGCTTCATCACTTACACCGTAAAGGTGTTCCGTTCGTCTGGACGACGGAATGCGAACGCGCCTTTCGCCAGTTGAAATCGGCGTTGCTTTCCAATACTTGCCTTACGCCATTCGCTCCCCAGAAGCCCCTTTTCTTGATGGTGGATGCATCGGATTTCGGGATCGGTGCTGTGCTTGCGCACAAAGATGGTTCGCACGATCGCCACTATTGCCTTTGCGTCCAAATTGCTCTCGTCTGGGCAAAGAAATTATTCCCAGATCGAGAAAGAAGCATTGGCTCTCGTATTTGGTGTTACAAAGTTTCATGATTTCTTGTATGGTCGTCACTTTACCATCAGCACAGACCACAAACCTTTGACATCGCTTTTTCATCCGACCAAGCCTGTACCTCCACGTACAGCGCAGAAATTCATTCGCTGGTCTATTTTCCTCTCGCAGTACCGCTACGATATCTTGTATCGGTCCACTGCTAAGCACGGAAACGCCGATGCGTTGTCCCGTTTGCCTGTTGCTGAGGATAGAGCATTCGATTCCTCCGAACTTGCTTGCATGTTCATTGATTCGGAACCCGATGACGTGGTCGAATCGTTTCCGATTGATTTTCGTCGTGTAGCTACAGCCACAGCTGCCGACCCTGTCCTTGCTACCGTTCTGCGTTTTGTTGCTACGCAATGGCCCTTGTCAAAGTCACGGATCGGGGATCCGTTGGTTCGCCGATTTTTTGCTCACAAGGAGAGACTTTTTGTACGACATGGTGTTTGCTGTTGCGTTCAGATAATGATCAGTTCAGGGTCGTGGTCCCACGTTCGTTACAGTCCTCTGTCTTACAGCTTCTCCACCAAGGACATTGGGGTATACTGAGAACGCAACAACTTGCTCGTCAGCACTGTACTTGGTTCGGCATCGATGCCGCGATTACGAATATGTGCTCTTCTTGCATGGTGTGTGCCGAACAACAATCAGCACCACCGCGGAAATTCTTTGCATGGCCAAAAGCCACTTCCCCTTGGCAACGATTACACATCGATTTTGCTGGTCCATTCTGGAATGCTCGATGGTTGGTTGTGGTAGATTCATTCAGTAATTTTCCTTTTGTTGTCCGGATGTCTTCCACGACGTCATCTGCCACCATCCAAGCGTTATCCGCTACCTTTTGCATTGAAGGTCTTCCACCGACTATTGTTTCCGACAATGGCCCACAATTCATGTCCGCAGAATTTCAGTCATTCTGCGAGGCCAATGGTATTCAATATCTGACGTCCGCGCCGTTTTCGCCTCAGTCAAACGGTGCCGCTGAACGATTGGTCAGGGCTTTCAAGTCACAGATGTTGAAGATCAAAGAGTCGCATTTTCGGGAGGACGCGTTGTTGCTCTTTTTGTCCTCGTATCGCTCTCAGCCCCGAGATGGTCGCTCGCGGCTGAGTTGCTTCACGGTCGCCCTCATCGAACTTTGATGTCTTTGCTACATCCGCCGCATAAGTTTCTTGTGTAGCGGCAGACACCTGCTTTTGCCCCAGGCGACGTTGTCTACTGCCGCAACTATCGAGGTTCACGGCGTTGGCTCGAAGGGCGCATTCTTCGCTGCCTCGGCCGCGCCATGTATCTGGTTTTGGGGGCCTCTGGTGAGGTGCGTCGGCATCTCAATCAGCTGCGCCTCTGTCGTCGCACGGGATCTGCCGCTCCCCGTCTGCTTTGAGCGACGGTGCCGTCCGGTCAGCGCCCTGGGGACCCATCTACTGGCTCGCCTCAGCCCCAGGTGTTACCGACGCTGCCTTCCATTTTGCCCCATGGTGATGCGCCGCCGCCGCCGCCGCCGCCGCCGCCTGTTCTCCCGCCGGCGACGCCCGCAGTGGACGCGTCGCTGCAACCGCCGGGCGCCTCCCTGGGTCACGCGCCGCCGATCGCTTCCCGTGACCAGTTGTCCTCCGACATGGAATTCTTGCCCGCTCCGGACCATATGTCGTCTTCGCCCGTCGGGAGCCCCGGCCCGATGGAGGTCGACCCTTCGGCCCCTCCTGTCTCTCTGCGGGCGCAAACACCGCATGTTGACGTGCACCCTGGAGCAGGTTTTCAGGCTTTCCCTAGCTCCACGCGGTCCGAATGGCAGGGTGCGGGTGGCACAGCCTCGCCTGTTGTTATGCTCCCCACCTCGTCGCATACGTCAACATGGGGTCCTCTCCACGGCGGGCGGAAGCCTTATGCCACAACCGTGCGCCGATTTGCGGGGGAGGAATGTGGTGTCACCGCCAGACACCATATTTGCTAGGTGGTAGCCTTTAAATCGGCCGCGGTCCGTTAGTATACGTCGGACCCGCGTGTCGCCACTATCAGTGATTGCAGACCGAGCGCCGCCACACGGCAGGTCTAGAGAGACTTCCTAGCACTCGCCCCAGTTGTACAACCGATTTTGCTAGCGATGGTTCACTGACAAAATGCGCTCTCATTTGCCGAGACGATAGTTAGCATAGCCTTCAGCTACGTCATTTGCTACGACCTAGCAAGGCGCCATGTTCAGTTACTATTGATATTATGAATCATGTACAGCCAAGAGCAACGCTCATCATTAATGGATTAAAGTTAGGTATTCCACCAGCTACGTCCGTTTTTCTAAAGTCTAATTTCCTTGTCCTGTTCCAGACCTCACGCCAGCCTGCGTGAGCTAAAACGCGTGCCTTTCGGCTTCCTCTAATAATATGGTGTTGGCTCTCCTGCCAACCCACAACAGTTTTCGAGATATTTTCGAGGTAATTTACGTGCTTTTTACCGCGCGTTATCTTTCAGACGAAATGGTGTCTCAGCGGTTCCCACTGGATCCTAAAATTCTCTACTAACCATTGCGTTGTAAGGCGCCAGGACATGGGCACTTACACGTTATCTTACCAACATTAGTATTAATAATAAAGGTAAAACTTTGAACATAGCTGCTAAGGTTCAGTGACCGTGTCAGAATTATATTAGAACAAATAAGCCCTCGGTCACAAATATTAAAGCCGGCCGGAGTGGCCGTGTGGTTCTAGGCGCTACAGTCTGGAGCCGAGCGACCGCTACGGTCGCAGGTTCGAATCCTGCCTCGGACATGGATGTGTGTGATGTCCTTAGGTTAGTTAGGTTCAATTAGTTCTAAGTTCTAGGCGACTGATGACCTCAGAAGTTAAGTCGCATAGTGCTCAGAGCCATTTTTGAACAAATATTAAGTCAAAATTGAGCAGGTTTCGGCGCTACTATGAGCGTCGTCTTCAGAATTAAACTAACTGTTCTAGTACATATTAGGTATATAATACATTAATAAAATTAAAGTTTGTACTGACTGCAGATGCAGTACTTACAGGTCACATTTTAAAAAATCTAAGCCGGAAAGGCGACGTCATTAATAGTTGCAACCCTTGTGTACTCAAGTACGAGCAGCCCTTAGCGGCTCGCCGTCTTATTTACAACTATTAATGACGTCGCGTTTCCGGCTTAGTTTTTTGAAAATGTGACTTGTAAGTACTGCATCTTTTTCCAGTCAGTACAAATTTTAATTTTATTAATGTATTATATACGTAATATGTACTAGAACAGTTAGTTTAATTCTGAAGACGACGCTCATAGTAGCGCCGAAACCTGCTCAATTTTGACTTAATATTTGTGACCGAGGGCTTATTTGTTCTAATAATTTAATAATAAAGGGACCGGCAAGGGCATCAGATCATGACTCTACTAATGACAAACATGAGTCACTATCGAGCAGTATTCCCTACATGTCTGCACGATTAAGTCACTAACTTAAAGCGTTGGTGAAAAGTATCGGAAGTTTAGAATTGTGGAATATAAAGCCTGCAGCTGGCCGTAGCTCGCCAGGCCGCCGTGGGCGGCAGGTAGCGCTCACCGGAAACGCGGCACAATACGGAGATTTTGGGGATAGCCCGGCATTCGGAGACACCTGTGCTGTGCAACACGTGGCGAAGACGGGAATTTCGTTTGCCTAGGGGCGTTATGACCTACTCGATCATTGGGTAGATTTCAGTGGAGGGATTTCGGCAATGATAGAGCGTTCGACATTGACCGAAACTGAGTATTCTTCCGCCGCGTTTTCGTACGCGTGGGAGACGAGAGAATTGAGGTGGACTTCGCCTTCAGCCATTGAGCGGTACGGACTTGGAGACGGCGTCTTGGCCATCGTCTTCGAAGGGAGATATACTGTCTGTATCGTAGCACTGCACCAACGCGTGTTCCGTGCAGAGTTCTGCGGTTAGAGCTCTTTGTGTGCTCAGAAGCGAGATTTTCACCAACTCTTAACCACTTCCAACAACTTGGAAGTGGTGCGTGGGTGCCAGTCGGTTGTAGGGAACCAACCCAGTGAGATGGGTCGACGTTGAGACCTGACAGAATGGCAGAAAGGAACTATGTGAACTATTTCCAGTTTGTGGCAGGATGAACAGCAACCAGTGATAAAATGTTTTGAGGAAATAAACAGTCTTGACTGCAAAACAGGCTTTACAATTTTTTTTTTATTTTTTTTTTTGCCAATAAAGTGTTTCACATCGTTTGACTCCTCTTCAGATTGGCCTATGAAGGAAATAGAAAATTTTCCCAAAAATGCCATGGCTCTGATTCAGTAAAATTTTCGACTACCAAGGAAAATACTAACACCAACTCACTGGCAAAACAGGGATTAAACACATAGGCTGTCATTGGCGTAAATGTCTTAGGAGGAAAACTTCGTTATGGCCGTTATATACCATTTTTTCATTTTAAAAAGGCACTAAATGTTTATCTGCTAAGACATTTGTACTAATGGCACCCAGAAGTTAAAATACCTGTCGTTTGAGTAAGTTGTTTTTGTTATTTTCCTTGGTAATCCAAAGTTTTATTAGTTTGGGTCAGACAATTTAAAGAAAAGTTTGTATTTTCTTTGTGGACCAATCTGAAAATGCCTTATTGCATTATTGGCAAAATACAAGACAATAAAACCTGTTTTTCTAGAAAAGACTATTTATCTCTTCAGGAACCAGCTGAGTTTGATAGTCCCATGACCACACCACGAATTATGTTCTTCTATTTGTTTGTATATCAACACAGACAGTCCAGTGTGTTTACCATCTATGTTGCAATGCATGCTGCCATGCAACAGCATCAGAACAGTGGTCATAAAAAATTCTTGACAGACAGTGACTGGACACAAGTGTCATGTTTTGTCAGTAACAAATGGTTTCAAAACCTACAAGAATTTCTGCTGTAAATAATGCAGGTCAGTCTCAACAAGTTTCTGAGCAAACATTTCATAGGGAGCTGCATGCAAAGGACATGTCAACATTTGGATGTGGGCACCTCAAAAAAACATTGCTCAAAGTGACACATGAATCTGCATATCTGTTAATCTGTTATATACATATACAGCAGGGTGTATCTCCTCCCAAACCCCTTGATGGATCTCAACATTTGGCATAGAAACAGGAGGCCTCATGAGTATGGGCACTGTGGGGCTTACAACATTGTAGCTCCAATAGGAGCAACAATACGGAAAAATAGTGTTTTCTGGACTCTGGCATGTAGGCTGCCCTGCACGGCAGGCATGTTGTAAGGGAACAGTATTTATCTACCAAACGCACCGGCTTTCAAGGCCAGCCTACATGTCAGGGGCAACAAACGGTTTGGGCCCTGACATGTAGGTTGCCCTGCGAAGGATACGCGTGCCAATAAGCATGGCTCGGGACAGGGTGAGATGGACAGAGTGAGGGGAGGAGGAAATGGGCTGAGAGATGGGAGGAGAATATGCAAGAGGCAGATGGAAGGTGTAGAGAGGTGGTGGGAAAAGGGAGAGGGGAAGGTAAAGATGGAAAGTAATAGAAGGAGGAGGATATTGCTGGGGGAGGTGGTAGGAAAATATGGTCAGAGAGAGGTGGTCGAGGAAAAGGACAAAGAGAGTGAAGGAGGAGGTGGAGAGACATGGAGTATGGAGAAGACAGACAGAAGTGGCAAGATGAGCTAGACAGATAAAGGGAGGAAGAGATGGACACAGAGAGGGAAGAAGGATGTTCATTCAGTATATGTGTCAAATCAAATACTTGGGCAAAGCCGTGGGAAAAGTTTACTTGTAAATTGAAAGAGATCACTGCTGTCAGCTACTGCAGGACATCACTTGGGATCAGCGCCGATGAGCGAAAATGTGTATGGACCAGGATTCGAACCTGGGTTCTCCTGCTTACTAGGCAGGGGCATTACCCACTGCACCATCCGGGACACAACGTTATCGCAACTCCACGGACTATCTCGGCACACCCCACGGCCAATGCATTTTCCGGCAGAGTGCCACGTATCTGCAGCCCCTGTCCATTATACTCCCGTTCGCTAGTCTGAGATTCCCACAGGAGGTCGGATGTATTCGTTCATAAGTACTGAAGAAGGTGGATCCATTGCCCAGCTAGCCATATCAGTTATGTGAATGAGTGGTGCTGTTCTTTTGGACATGTCTGAAAGAACAGACACCATGCATTCATATAAAAGTTTGCTTGTTACATTAAATGGTCGACGTTAATTAGGGGAAATGAATGAACAAGAAAATCCATATCACAGTCACAGCACCGGGAAGAGTCTAAATTTGGCTGAATAACTAAAACACGTTGTGTACAAAAATTTACTATCACTTAAGCAAACAAGTAATCTCCACGGAGTACACTGCTCGCTTTGCAGCACTGTTGTTGGAGCAGAGCTGGTACCAGGCTTCGACGTGATGCCAAACCACTGGCATGTCACGGAAATAAAGTGGTTTGTATGTGCCAGATGCTAATATAGAATCAGCGCAGTAAGATGCGTCAACGTGGAGACTTCACATAACAAAAATGAGTTACGAGCATCTACAAGGAGTATTATACCACTCACATTGGTGTAAAATGGCATAACAAGACCCTAACATCTGTTAAGAAAGGCGAAACTTCGACCTCTGAAGCATCCACGGGACGAAAGAATTCATTAGCGAGAAATGAAAATCTGTATCAACGCCGGGCTTCTAACACGGGTCTGCTGCTTACTAGGCAGATGTAGTGGCCGTCTACGCCACCTTGGACCAGCGGCTAGACACAACTGTACGGACCACCTAAGCACGCCTCACTCCTCAGTCCAAATTCCCATTTGCTGCACATTACCAAAGTCGCGTCCCCTAGCTCTTTTTCCTCTTTTTGTTCGTCGCATCATGGGAAGTCCCCAAGCCGGCCGCGGTGCCCGAGCGGTTCTAGGCTCTTCAGTCCGGAACCGCGCGACTGCTACTGTCGCAGGTTCGAATCCTGCCTCGGGCATGGATGTGTGTGATATCCTTGGGTTAGATAGGTTTAAGTAGTTCTAAGTTCTAGGGTACTTATGACCTCAGATGTTAAGTCCCACAGTGCTCAGAGCAATTTGAAGTCCCCACGAGGTCGGGCATGGAAAGAGTCATCATGGAAGAGTCGAGCTGAACAGTGTATGAATTGTTCTGTAAATTCTAGCTACTATTGTTCCGGTGCTGTATACTCAGAATTAATTGAGTGTTGCAATGGATGTTTTTACGAATGTGGTTATGCACTCTGACAGAATTGAGTGTTCGTCGTGGTGATATGTAGCATTTTCGCACACTGAGAGAATAGTATAGTGCGTAATTGTTGTAATGGAATAGCGTGTTATTTTGCTTTGAACAATAGTGACTCAGTCTGCGATAGTTCGCGAGAAACAGGGTGCTATTTTGCTTTGAACAATAGTGACTCAGTCTGCGATAGTTCGCGAGAAACAGGGTGTTATTTTGCTTTGAGTAATAGTGACTCAACCTGCGATAGTTCGTACTGAACTGGCACTAGAGAATTTCGGAACGAAATTATTTATTGGTTTTACAGAGTTAACTGCCTGCAAGTAACAAAAATCCTTCCTGTGACAACAAATAATAAACTGTTGGAAACACTTTCGCCGCCATGTCGTAGCGCTATCGTTACTGTCACACATCTCAGTAACGAATGACAAAATAATTAAAGATAGTGGGTTGCTGTAGGCCAACATCTGAAGAGATGTAAATTTTGATTCGACTATATAACAGTTGGGCCCAAAGTGGTGGTGGCACGTATTTTTTTAGTACCTTTTTTTCTTAGTATTTACTGAGTGTAGTTTCTATTGGCACTCGTCCACTATTGTCGTCTTATTATGTATGAGATAGTCCAAATGAAGCTTCAATGTGTCTAAATAAAATAAATAATTTCCTACTCTTATTTAAAGACAAAGAAAAGGTATCCCCAAACAGCACTATTTTAATCCCTAAGGAATGAAGGTAAAGAGTTGTATGAAATTAAAACGGAGTAAACGAAACTCTTAGAAAATTGTTAAATAGGAGATACTAATAAAAAAGATAGTATTTGTTTCTTTTAGTTAAGGGAGAGAAAGAATTAAAGATCAGAGAAGCAATAAGTTTCCATTACATATAGCTTGTGATATTATATGAGTAGAATTTCAGTTAAAAAGATAAAAAAAAATTTTTAAATGTCATTTATGCTTATAGATAATTAACAGCAAAAGATATACGTCACAGTAAAATATTTTACAAAGGAAAATAAATAACACACAAGAGAAAAGAAACATTTATTTCATACTGAAGCAAAATAGAGACAAACAATGTCGAATAAAACTGTATCACTGACCTTGCAGTCAATTATCTCTCTGGTTTGTAATTTTCGACAGATTCCAGATTTTGTAAGAGACTCGATATCTGAGTTTAAATGCGAACATTTGAAGTTAAGCTTTACCGTTACTGTTACATATATCGAATGAAACAGCAAGTTTACTGTTACCAGTCACTGTTCGGTAAGCTACTGGTAACAGTAAACTTGTTTCATTCAACTGATATTTGTATATTGAAAAATACCGTAAGTAAAGAAATTTCGTACGCAGTAAGTCTCTTAAGAATTAATTAACTGTATGTAACAATTAGTTATCGTATTTGAAGGTAATTAAATATTTTATTGACTGCTTAACGTAAATGCGTTACACGCAACTCAGCGATATACTGAAGGAGAAACTACACCTGCAGACTCACCTTCTTGTTACAGTTTTGGATCCTAAAAATGGATATTAATAATATTTTAATTTACAATCAATTATTTTACTGAGATGAATCAGTCTTGATAGTCAAGCGCAGAATTTTTCGTGTCGAGTAATAGTACCAAGCGTTGATACATATCCAACTGACAGTTTTTTATTGTATTACAAACATGTGGAGAACTTGTCAGCAGGTAGTGTTGTATAGGATATGTATGCAGACACGTAATAGTATTCTATATCTATCTAAAATAATAAACTGCAGCGACTGTTATTCAGAATACAACACGTACTTCGAACTCGTTTACGATACCTGGTGTTAGGCATACAGCGCAAAAAGAGTTGACCACAGCTAGAATCCACTTCTCGTCAGACAGCATAAGTATTGGTAATCCTAATCAACTCTCGTTCCGATACATAATGTGAAAGATGTTTCTAACAGACGACCTTCAACCTTTCATTCCCACTTGCGTATTTTGGACTAAGTTGTTGCGTGGAATGGATAAGAGACGCTGCGTTAAAGCTTTGATTGACGCGGTAGTTCTAATTGACCTCTGTGTTCTGCTCGAGAACTGTTTGCTGGAAAGGAAGATCAAATATCAGAAATGGTCCGGAAAAACACGGACGCCGGCGCTGGGTGTGTGGCGGTGCGGCCGATCCAATTACTCGCCGGGTCGCCGCCACTTACGGAAATCAAAAAGGGAGGTGAGCGGCGGGGGAGAGGGGGAGGGCCACTTCACACTTTACCTCCCCCTACCCCCCCTCACAACTAAGCATCGGGGCGCACGGTCGCCGTACAGCGCGCATGACGCCACGTCACGGCCAACGTTATTCGCACTTTACGGCGAGGTCTCTGCCCGCCGAATTATGGATCTGCTCGCCGGTACCACTGGGACGGGGTGTGCTGTCTCCCCAACTACACAGTGCGCCTGGGGTGGCAGTCGGCAAACGGCCAACCGAACAGAGGACGTCTCTCAGCTTTTCTGTTTTCTGATGAGTCTGATTAAAAACGTCGTTTAAACAAAGAACATCTACAGGCATTGGACAAAAGTACGGTAACATCGCGAGGAGTACGTGCTTGAACACAAAATTAATGCAAATTATGGCAAGCTTGTAGAATGCGGTATTGTATCGGGTGATCGAAAAGTCAGTATAAATTTGAAAACTTAATAAACCACGGAATAATGTAGATAGAGAGATAAAAATTGACACACAGGCTTGGAATGACATGGGGTTTTATCAGAACCAAAAAGAAAACAAAGTTCACAAAATGTCCGACAGATGCGCTGGACAGCAAAACTTCAGTCACTGCGCATGACAATTGTGTTACAGAATCGCATCATCCCCAGCCAGGCTGATAAACACCTCCTGGAACGTACGATGTTTATGCAGCATGGCGCTTCACCCTATATTGCTAGACGCGTGAAAGATCTCTTGCGCGCGTCGTTGGTGATGATCGTGTGCTCAGCCGCCACTTTCGTCATGGTTAGTCTCTCAGGTCCCCAGACCTCAGTCCGTGTGATTATTGGCTTTGGGGTTACCTGAAGTCGCAAGTGTATCGTGATCGACCGGCATCTCTAGGGATGCTGAAAGACAACATCTGACGCCAATGCCTCACCATAACTCCGGACATGCTTTATAGTGCTGTTCACAACATTATTCCTCAACCACAGCTATTGTTGAGGAATGATGATGGACATATTGAGCATTTACTGTAAAGACCATCATCTTTGCTTTCACTTACTTCGTTATGCTAATTATTGCTATTCTGATTAGATGAAGCGCCATCTATCGGACATTTTTCGAACGTTTGTATTTTTTTGGTTCTAATAAAACCCCATGTCATTCCAAGCATGAGTGTCAATTTGTACCTCTCTATCTACATTATTCCGTGATTTATTGTTTTCAAATTTATACTGACTTTTTGATCACCCGGTATTTATCCACAAACTAAAGCTGTGCAATGTCCTCAATACGTTGCAAGTGCGTATTGTGGCCAGAAAAGTGTTCTGTGTAGCTTGAACACATTTTGATTCAGCTGAGTGAATTCGAACAGACCAAATTGTTAGTGTTCATATGGTAGGTGCTTCCGAATCCGACGTAATTTTCAAGAGGCACCGTATCGAAAATTCCAACCTCATACAGGGAAAGCGAGAAAATATCATTAGCTACGTCTCAAGTGGACGAAAGTATGTGATGAGCGATCGTGGCAGATGGTCATTGAAGAGGACTGTGACGAGTCACTGCAGATTTGAATGTCGCACTCGCGAACCCTGTCGGCACGAAAATAACTCGAAGTGAGCTACAGAAGCAGGAAATTGCATTGCCAGTGAAATTCCAAAGCCACTCATTAGCGATGCAAACGCCCGTAACAGGATACCGAAGCCAAAATATCTGAACTATGAAGCATTGACAGGAGATCATTTGGTCGGGTTGGGTTGTTTTGGGGAAGGAGACCAGACAGCGAGGTCATCGGTCTCATCAGATTAGGGAAGGATGGGGAACGAAGACGGCCGTGCCCTTTCAAAGGAACCATCCCGGCATTTGTCTGGAGCGATTTAGGGAAATCACGGAATATCTAAATCAGGATAGCCGGACGCGGGATTGAACCGTCGTCCTCCCGAATGCGAGTCCAGTGTCTACCCACAGCGCCACCTCGCTCGGTGATCATTTGGTCGCATGAGTCTTGTTTCACACCGTTTCCAACCTCTGGCCGAGTTTACGTCCCAAATGTGAAACATGGCGAGGGTTCGGTGATGATTTGAGCAGCCATATCGTGCCATTCTACGAGCTCCATTACTGCCAAGGATTATCTGACTTTTCTGGCTGATCAGGCCCATCTCTTGGTAAATGCTTGTTTCCCAATAATAACGTTGTGTCCCTGTTCATATAGCTCTTATCACCCAGAAATAAGCAGAAGGATGAATTGTCGCATCTCCTCTGGCCACAAAAGTCACCAGATACCAATATTTTCTAGCCACTATGGTATAGTTTGGAGGGAAGGGTACGTGAACGATATCCACCTCAATCATCGCTATCTGAACTTGCCACTATTTTGCGGAAGATCCCTTTTGAAAACCGAACAGGACCTGTAATTATTCATTCCGAGACAATTGAAAACTATTTTAAATGTCAACGAGTTTCCTACTTCGTATTAGTCATATTAATGTGTTGCGTTTTCCATGTTTCCACGTCTTTGTCACCCTCCTCCTCCCCCCAGTGCATTTACGTGACTACTCTGCAGTACACACTTAAGTGCATGGCAGAGGGTTCGTCGAACCACCTTCAGACTATTTCTCTACCTTTCCACTACCGAACAACGGGAGGGAAAAACGAGCATTTAAATCTTTCCGTAATAGTCCTGATTTCTTTTATTTTATTACGATGATCTTTCCTCACCGTCAAGCTGAGTGCAACAATATGCTTTCGCATTCGGAAGAGGAAGTTCGAGATTGAAATTTCTTGTAAAGTTCACACCGTAGGGAACAACCCCTTTGCTTTAATGACTAAGACCCCATGTCGTGTAACATACTCGCGGCACTCACTCCCTTTCAGATAATACAAAACGAACTGTCCTACTTTCATGTCTTCCGTCAATCCTTCCCGTAAGGACCCCCTACCAAGCAGCAGTACTCCAGAAGAGGTCTGACAAACTAAGTGTAGGCATTTTTTTTAGTGATTTGTTTCATCTTCTATGTGTTCTATCAATAAAAGGTGGTCTTTGGGTAGCTCACCCACAATATTTTCTATGTAATATTTCCAACTTAAGTTCTTCGTAATTGTAATCGCTAAGTATTAAGTCGAATTGACGGCTTTAGATTTCTGTGATTTATCTTACAACTGGAACTTAACTAATTCCTTTTAGTATCCATATGGATGACCTCACACTTTCTATTGTTTAGAACCAATTGCTACTTTTCGCATCATAGAGATATCTTGTCTAAACCATTTAGCAACTGGTTTTGATCTTATGATGACTTTATTAGAGAGTAAACGACAGCATCGTCCACTAATAACCTCAGAGAACATTTAGATTGTCTCCTAAATATGTACATTGAGAACAGTAGAAATCCTGAAACACTTCCTTGGGGAACGCCAGGTATCACTTTTGTTTTGTTCGACTACTTTCCGGTAATGTTAGTACGATCTATAACCTTTCTGACACGAGTCCAGTAGCGCAACTAAAACGATACTCCATAGGCACTTACCCTGATTAGAAGCCGCTTCTGAGGAGAGGTGTGAAAAGCCTCCTGGAAATCTAGAAGTACGGACTCAACTTGTTATCGTCTCCCGGTATCATTAATTACTTCGTGCTTCACAAGAAAAATATTTTTTGAATCCGTGCTGACTATATGTCAACGGATCGTTTTCTTCGAGGTAATTCATAACTTCCGAACACAGTATATGTTTCAAAATCATACTGCAAACTGATGTCAGTGATACGGGTCTTTAAATTCAGCGCATTACTCATATTTACTTTCTTCACTATTGGTGTGACCTGTGCAACCGTCCTGTCTTTAGGTATGAATCTTCCGTCGAGCTAGCAGTTACATATGATAGTTATCTATGAAGACGTACACATGCGTACTATGAGAAGAACATAATTGGCATAGATTCTGACTCGGAAGACATGCCTTTATTAAGTCATTTAATTTGGCTGGCTACACAGAGGATATCTGCTTCTAAGTTCTCGTGACTGAAGCTCTTCTTGATTCGAATTCTGGAAAATTTACTTTTTCTACTTTGGTGGAAGAAATTTTGAAAACCATGTTTAGTAACTCAGCTGTAGGGGCACTGTCATCGATAATATTACCATTTCTACGCACGGTGAAGGTATATCACTCAATTAGTTCAGCTGGGTTGCTGCCGGGTTCTCCCAGAAATGAAAAATTCTCGATTTCATCGTGTTCCTGGTGATCTTGTTGGTAATGCCGTACCATGTGGCCTTGGAAGCATCGAACTCCATCCTACACTTCCACATACCCCACTAAGGCACTGGATCTATTTCGACCAAACGTGGTACATAGATCACTTGCTGTCTGTAAATATGCGTCTTGGGACCAGTAACCTCATATTTTCCACAAGGTAGCGCTGGAAAGCTGGTGTGATACGCATGTCGCATAGAAGCATTGCTCATAAACCCCTTGAGGAACTTAAGTCACGTTTTTTTTTAATGATTCATTATTTGTCTAATTCATATAAAAATTCAGTGGAGGTAATGTACCGCTAATGTCCATAGTGGTAGGGGTTAGAGTCCATGACACATAAAAATATTCGCTATTGATCTGTGCTCATACTGAATTAATAGATTTTTGGGACGCAAAACCCGTTGGTAACAGCCCCGATGATTTTTCAGTGGTAGGGGGAGGACAGAGGAGGGGGGGGGGGGGGTAGAGGTGGTGAAAAGACAGTAACATCATGTCTCCGTAAAACCCGATAAAATTTCTATCAAACTGTGCCCACTTATGACATGCCTTTGTAGAAAAATACACTGCGACAGTAAGGCACCCGTAACACCTCTATGCTTGAAGTTGGGGTGAAACGGTTCATACAAAAGCATAGCTCAGAAACATCAGGAACAATTTCAGACCAGTTTCATACAATTAAGTCTCGATGTTGAGTTATTTCTGCGTTTTGTTACCTCTAGCTGGGTAACAACGGTAACAAGTCTGAAGTTGAAAAGAGTTTTGGTACGGTAGGAGCTATTAAGGAGTGGTAAGGTGTCGGACTAACATGAATTCAGACATCCTTTAAAACAAATTTATTAACAACAATTCTTACTCAACAGTTATTAGAAAACATTGTCTTTGAACCCAATCTTCTAATGCCCTTTTACATTTTGGTAAAAATGGTGTTTCCGAAGTGTGTTGTCATGATTTTACGATCGAATGACGCATATATCCGCTAGTCTTCAGCTATTTGTGTTAGTTCTCTCATCACCTCGATATTTTCCAATAACTTTTCGGAACGATTTCTCCTTATCCAGTTGGGCACCGAAGTTCCCATCATGGTCATTATACTGTTCTTGTGAACTTTCGAAAGCTTGATTTTCATATCTTCCCAGAAGTTTTCTGCTTGTTCTCGGTTTTTTCGGTTTTTCTAGTTGTCTTCATTTGTTGATCCATTGCAATTGAATATTGAGTAGAATTTATTCTTGCATTTAATTGTTAAGACAGAGGGTCTGTCACTGATGTATTCAAAATCAACAACATTCCGGATTATACGTTTGAGAAGAGAAAGGATCTTTTTAATATACTGAGATTTGAGCTGAAAAATATAACTGTCGCTTTCCCTTTAAATATTCTATAGTTTTCGCTACCCATTTTTAAGTCACCAGCATACTTTTTTCTTGAATGGCAGCTGCAGGATTCTGTTATTCAGAAAGTTTGTCATTTGATTGACTTCCCAACTTTACATAGGGGACTAACACTTGTTGTAAATTTAAATTTCCTTTTGAATTTCAGTTTCAGATTACAGAGATTTTCAGGATACCACAACAGTTGCTTGCGTGACCTTGCAGAAGACACTGCTGAATCTGAACGTCTCCTTGCACCCCTTTCAGAAGTGGAAGTGATGGACTGGCATCCTATACACATATACTCACACATTAAAATACAGAAATCATTTACATACCCGATCGTTTAGAATGTAGGTTCTAGACCTGCCCCAATAAGTTGTATTTATTATTAATCTGTTTTATATAGATTACTGTACCTATAAACGCTTTACATAGACACCAAGTAACAAACCGTTTTAGTGTGAAGCGCAGTCCGTCTCTTATTTGTGTCGTTCAGTGCGTCAACCAGGTAGCTGAGAATCAATACCTCAGGGGGGCATTTATTTTGTCCGTCTATCCCGCGACCAAAGGTCATACCAAGCCACTGAATACCACAGATACGTTTAACGTCACCTCTAGAGTCGCCTGGCGTACAATGGCGGAAAATCACACGGTTGTCAGCTTTATATGAAGTATATATACTACTGAAATGTGTGTGACATGCGTACGCTGGATAAGCAGGTGATGTGACATAGCTATCGCCATTTCTTTGTTTACCTCATCGACGTCTTTCGGCAGGCTTTGAATTCCGCTCTCCAAAAAATACGTTGTTCTGTACTGTTGGATTGAGTGAATGGCCATCTGTTGCTCAATCTGCAGCCCTATGTTCGAACCTCAGCAACGCTCACCTCACAATGTTTAGTCACGGACTGATGAAGCGGCAGTTATCGTGCGCCGACTCCCCGCCATCCGGCTCACTGAAAAATTTAAGAACAGAGCTATAGAATGCTTGACGATGTGTCTAGCCGTACTGCTAGCGTACAAACTGCTGAGGAACAGCTGCAAAGTACAATCGACAGCTGTGGATACTGCAACTAGCTATTTTCCGCGTACTCTGAATATTCCATACAGTCCCTGAGAGACTCTGCAGCAAAAGATCTGTCTTTTCATGGAGTAGGAACAACTTTCATATGTCTATTGTGGTGGACTCGACAACCAGTTTCTTACTGGCAGAAGGTATTATACAGAATGGGAAAAGACCCATACGGAGCGAAGCGATGCCCCTTGCAGCAGCTATACAGAACATGTAAACTATTAATTAGCAAATGAGAGATATTTGATATATTTCATGATCTTTTTGCACTGTCAACATACACATTTCAAGAGATGATGATGATGAAGTCCGATACTCCTTGACAGAGCGTAGGGGACGATGCGGGAGACCCGCACCGCCGTACGATGCAAGGTCCTAGCGGAGGTGGTTTACCATTACCTTCCTCCGACCGTAATGGCGATGAATGATGATGATGATGACGACACAACAGCGCCCAGCCATCTCGACGCAGGTGAAAATCCCTGACCTCGCCGGGAATCGAACTCCGGACCCCGTGCTCGGGAACCGCGAACGCTACCGCAAGACCACGATCTGTGGACATTTCAAGAGAGCTAATTAATAATTACTGAAGAGCGACGAAAAAAAATGGGGAAAACGTGGTGTAACGCTCTATCGACGACGGTATCATTGCAGACTGAATACAGTGAAATTCTGTCTGAAAAATGCGGCTCAAATATTAACCCAAGCCTTTAAAACAGTGCAGAGATGGGCAACTTCCTTCAGATGTTCAGAAATGTTAAATCGTGGGCTTCAAAAAACGATAAATATGAGATGAAATCTACATCTACATACATAATCCGCAAGCTTATGTGCGGTGCGTGGTGGAGGGTACCCTATACCACTACCAGTTACTTCCTTTCCTGTTCCGCTCGCAAACAGAGCGAGGGAGAAACGACTGTGCATATGCATCCATAAAAGTCCCAGTTTCCCTCATCTTACTGGTCCTTGCGCAAGATGTAGTTTGGCGGCAGGAGACTCGTTCCGCTGTCAGCTTAAAATGACGGTTTCCAAATTTTCTCAACATTGTTTGTTGAAAAGAATTTCACCTTCCATAGAGGGATTCCCAGTTCCCAAAACATTTCTGTAATAGTTGCGTATTCTTCGAACCCACCGATAACAAATGTAGCAACCTTTCTCTGAAGTACTTCGATGTCGTCTTTCAGTGCGACTTGGCGAGGATACGAAACGCTAAAGCCGTGCTCAAGAATGGGTCGCAGTAATGTCCTATCTGCGGTCTCCTTTACAGATGAACCGCACTTTCCTAAAATTCTCCAAATAAATCGAAGTTAACCATTCATCTTCCCTACCACAATCCTTAGATGCTTGTTCCATTTCCTATCGCTTTGCAAATTTGCTCCTAGATATTTAATCGACGTGACTGTGTCTAGGAGCGCATTACGAATGCTGTATTCGAATATTATAGGTTTGTTTCTCCTGATCATCTGCACTGACTTCTATTTCTCCACATTTTGAGCTGTCTGTCATTCATCACACCAACTAGAAATTTTGTCTAAACAATCTTGAATCCCCCTACAGTTACTGAACGATGACACCATCCGCACACCACAGCACCATCAGCAAACAACCGCAGGTTGCTGCTCTCTTTCTTCGGAAGATCATTTATTTATACAGGGTGCTCCATTAATGGTGACCTGGCCAAATATCTCACGAAATAAGCATCAAACGAAAAAGCTACAAAGAACGAAACTCATCTAGCTTGAAAGGGGAAACCAGATGGTGCTATGGTTGGCCCGCTGGATGGCGCTGCCATAGGTCAAACGGATATCAACTGCTTTTTTAAAAATAGGAACCCACATTGTTATTACATATTCGTGTAGTACGTAAAGAAATATGAATGTTTTAGTTGGATCACTTTTTTTCGCTTTGTGATAGATGGCACTGTAATAGTCACAAACGTATAAGTACGTGCTATCACGTAACACTCCGCCAGTGCGGACGGTATTTGCTTCGTAATACATTACCCGTGTTGCCCGTGTTGCGGCTAATCCGCAAATCAGTAGCAGACAAATCCCGCGAGAGTCGGGAATCTCAAAAACGTCGGTGTTGAGAATGCTACATCGACATCGATTGCACCCGCACCATATTTCTATGCAGCAGGAATTGCATGGCGACGACTTTGAACGTCGTGTACAGTTCTGCCACTGGGCACAAGAGAAATTACGGGACGATGACAGGTTTTTGCATGCGTTCTATTTAGCGACGAAGCGTCATTCACCAACAGCGGTAACGTAAACCGGCATAATGTGCACTACTGGGCGACGGAAAATCCACGATGGCTGCGGCAAGTCGAACATCAGCGACCTTGGAGGGTTAATTTATGGTTCGGCATTATGGGAGGAAGGATAATTGGCCCCCATTTTATCGATGGCAGTTTAAATGGTGCAATGTATGCTGATTTCCTGCGTAATGTTTTACCGATGTCACTACAATATGTTTCACTGCATGACGGAATGACGATGTACTTCCAACATTACGGATGTCCGGCACATAGCTCGCGTGCGGTTGAAGCGGTATTGAATAGCAAATTTCATGACAGGTGGATTGGTCGTCGAAGGCCCGCACGTACACCGGATCTGACGTCCCCGGATTTCTTTCTGTGGGGAAAGTTGAAGGATATTTGCTATCGTGATCCATCGACAACGCCTGACAACATGCGTCAGCGCATTGTCAATGCGTGTGCGAACATTACGGAAGGCGATCTACTCGCTGTTGAGAGGAATGTCGTTACACGTATTGCCAAATGCACTGAGGTTGACAGACATCATTTTGAGCATTTATTGCATTAATGTGGTATTTACAGGTAATCACGCTGTAACAGCATGCGTTCTCAGAAATGATTAACTTCACAAAGGTACATGTATCACACTGGAACAACCGAAATAAAATTTTCAAACGTACCTACGTTCTGTATTTTAATTTAAGAAACCAACCTGTTACTAACTGTTCGTCTAAAATTGTGAGTCATATGTTTGTGACTGTTACAGCGCCATCTATCACAAAGCGAAAAAAGTGGTCCAGTTAAAACATTCATATTTCTTTACGTACTACACTAATATGTAATAATATGTTATCTGTCCAGAGGAAGTTTTTTTTTTTCGAACTGAGAATATGTTCAAGAATTTTGCAGCAAACCGATGTGAAGGACATCGGTTTGTTATTTTGCGGATCCACTCTTTTACCCTTCCTATACACGTGAGTCATCTGCGTTCTTTTCCAGTAGCCTAGCACTTCGCGCTGGGCGAGTGAATCATATTATTTGCAAAAACGGACATAATGTCTTATGGGATAACAGCAATCAGTGATTTTATAATGTTACTTTAAATCCGTCTTGATTGCAAATTTTTTTATTATTCATATGACCGGTTTCGGTTCATTCAGAACTATCTTCAGATCTGATATTTAAGTTACAGGAATAACCCGTCCAATTCAGCAACTTTCGCATGCTACGTCACATGTGAAAGTTGCTGAATTGGACGGGTTATTCCTGTAACTTAAATATCAGATCTCCAGATGGTTCTGAATGAACCGAAACCGGCCATATGAATAATAAAAAAATTTGCAATCAAGACGGATTTAAAGTAACATTAATGAATCATATTAAATGCAGGCAGGTATGGGGCAAGTAAGTATTGTTTGTAAAATCAATTTGTGGTTCCATTCGATCCTGGCCACTTATTAATTTTCAACTCTTTCAGTTCTTTCGATCACAATGTATCAGTCCTAGGTGAAACAGCTGACAGACTACGATTCATCCGTAGGATGCTGAAAAAACAATATCAGACCACAAAAGAGACTGCCTGCAAAACACTCGTACTGTCCATCCTAGAATAACGCTGATGGCATCACTACCGTGTAGGACTGGCAGGAGATATTGAATATGAACAACGGAAGATAGTGTGAGGTCACACAGATTTGTTAGATTGGTGAAACTGTGGTACGGAAGTATTGAAAAATTGAAACTAGCAGCTGTTTTAAGAGAGGAGCCAACAATTAGACGAAAACCTACTTATAAGTTTAAGAAGCAGTATCAAATTAAGAATGTAGGAATACACTTCCACTCACTGTACATCACTTCCGTAGAGACAAAGGACATTAAATTAGACTAATTACAGCGCGACCAGACGCATTTGCGCAATCTGACTATAAAAAGTTATTAGTCAATGGTCAGATAAATATTGATTACTGATTAAACCTGTTCCGACACTTTGCCGGCCGGTGTGGCCGAGCGGTTCGAATCCTGCCTCGGGCATGGATGTGTGTGATGTCCTTAGGTTAGTTAGGTATAAGTAGTTCTATGGGACTGATGACCGCAGTAGTTAAGTGTCATAGTGCTCAGAGCGATTTGATTTTTTTGTTCCGACGCTTTATTTATTTTTAGTAGCTCATATTAGGAGAGCGATGCCAAAACTGCACTACTTCTGAGGTTTTATTTACTATGGGCTAACTCACGGCTGAGCAACCAGCAGCTTCTGAACCGGACCCTGTAGGTTATTAGTTCCATTCCGGCTGACAGAAGAAATTGGTAGTTGAGAGAGCGAGATGCAGCAGAATTTGGAATGGAAATTTTTAAGCCAGCTATTGTACAACGTCGTAAATAGATATATGTTCATGACACGTAAATAAATATAAATATCTGAAGATGCGATGAACATAAAGTGAATGTACTCTCATTAACGGGCGTTTCGAGGCGTAATTTGTTGTCATGATGTGTAGGGAAAGGGTTGTTATTCATATTGGTTCGTTACCCCGTAAACAGTAAAGTCACGGGCATTATAGTCTTCACTTCATGCACTAAGAGCGCTTCTGGCGCGTCACGTGATGAGGCATGTGTATCAGGCCCGCAGGTCACCAAATGCTGCCCATTCCTGGTCTAAACGTAAGTTACAAAAGTTTTTAAACAACGCCACCCTCAGGTGCATGGTGTTGTTCTTGTTATTTGATTTAAAGAAAGGAAATTCTATAACAACAGTGCACACACTATACTTAACTTTCTAAATGTCTGCAATTGGTAGAATTGTACTAGCGGGTGCATAAATTGTACCACCCTAATAAACTACGTCCCTTAGCTTAAAGAAATGTACTACTATAAGTTTTCTGTTCCATATTTTAGCACTTACATCATTGTTTGCAGGCATTGCAATATAACTCTTTCATTTCTTTCCCCCCTCTTCACACTTATCCGCAGTTGCCGCAGAGTCTCCAAATCAGTCCTTTTCATAGTTTTAGCTGTAGTTCTACATGCCTCCTCCTTTGCTTCGGTTAGCTTTTTTTTCGTAGACTGTTCCTCACGTTACAAGCACTAGGCCAGGCCATAAAGTTTTGCTTGGAACTTTCATTATTGCCCTCGAATTTATAGGATGAACAGTTTCGTCCCTCTTTTTACCTACGATGGCTTCTTATGTATTGAAATTATAGGGAAATTAGTTTCGTTCTGCAATGTCGAACGCAATTTTGCTTACATCTGACATGCTTAAACCGAACACAATATCTTCATCGTCACTTCTTGGCGATCATCTCGATCCAAACATAAACTTGGGAAACTCACGTGACTAGGCATGCACAAAGTTAGACCGACTTTCCTATCTGCTAAGTAATCTTAGGACTTCTGTGACTGACGAGCTACTATGAACTCTTATTATGCTTTCTTCCACAGCCGCCTCACGTATACAGTGCTGTTACGGAGCACATCCCCTGGAGTGAAATACTTTTTATCTTGCAGAAATTGGCAATTTAGGATCATTGCTCGAGTAATAAACCGCGTATCGTTTACGGACTACTTAAAAGAGCACAAAATATTGATAATTAAGTCTCTATAGCTGCTTCGTGCATGTCAAGGAAAACCAACACAGCCATGAACTGCGAGCGTCTATCCATAATTATGAGAGACGTGGAAGGCATATGATTGACATCCCAGTTACTAGGCTTAAAGAAACCAAAACAGTTACACATATAAAGACATACAATTATTTAATATGTTACCAACAACAGCATGTAATGTATCACTGAATGTCTTCAGAAAGAGCTTGAGCAAAACGCGTTCTGTACGATATAATAATTTAAAATACGTAATAAAACAAATCCAACCTACTAAAATTTCTTTATAGCCTGACCACTATATTATGACAGCTTTTCTTAAAATATTTATCGTATCTACTGTTGTGTTTTATTTTCATAGTGCATTACACTTAATGATTAACATGCATCACTCGCCGGCCGCGGTTGTCTAGCGGTTCTGGCGCTGCAGTCCGGAACCGCGGGACTGCTACGGTCGCAGGTTCGAATCCTGCCTCGGGCATGGGTGTGTGTGATGTCCTTAGGTTAGTTAGGTTTAAGTAGTTCATTGTATCCAGTGGGAGGCTATCTAGTGTGTACAATTAATACCTCTATATCACCTACGTCTGTAATTCTCTCTTCAGTCATTGTAAATATCACTCCAACAGTGAGTAAAATATGTAATACTAATCTTATATGAAATTTATTGTATTATTTTTGCAGCATTCATTATAGTTAATTTAACTAGTCACTACTGCACTTATTGAATGACCATATAGCACTCAGATTCACGCTAAGCAGTTTCAATTTCTTTGTTATATGGAAACGTAAAACAGAAATAGTTAATGTGTACACACAACTGACTTCAGCAGTGCCATCAGAATGGCCAAGGAAATTGTAACTTGGACATAGAAATAATTTTCCGATGTAAAAAAAAAAAAAAAAAAAAAAAAAAAAAAGAGTGCAACATACGAATGAAAAAGGGATTTTGCCGCGATTATAAATGCGGTAATTGAAGCAAAAACACTCGGAGTAGAAAGTAAGTACATCTAGCGAGTCCTGGCTTGTCAGGCCAGCTGGAGCATTCAAAATCAGTCGATGCTTTTAACTATGCTCCAACTGAACACTGAAATGTGTGTTACGCCAACTGAAGATGAAAAATAAGTCAGGTGCTGCCCCCGAAATGTGTCATTGCCTGTGGACTGGGATACGTACTAGATTACTGTGTTGGAGGACATTGCTGTCGCGTAAAAAGTCTTCGTCTTGTATCCCTTGGACATTATGATTCTCTATTTGTTCTGTTTTTGGCCCTCGTGGACTCTGACTCGACACGGACAGCTTACTATGTCACTTTTTGTACTGTGAATGTACTAAATAAATCTGTGTGTTCGTCGATTTCAGTGGCGAATGCTCCACCTGTGAATCTAACAATGTCATTTGCCGCCACAAACAAGATACGCTCTGCAGGAAATGCTGCGTTGTCTGCTAAAGAGGCAGAAAACAATTTGGTGTCCCCTGGCGGTACAGGGAGACATTCGAGTAGAAATCTTGCTGAGTCCGCCCGCATGAGAGCATCGAAGCAATCATAGAGATTTCACCCTCCAGCCTGTATCAGACTCGTTACTGAGATGAGTGCTTTAAACTGAGTAGGGCGCTAATGGTTTGAGGAAGGAGGACAAGCAAGATAGAGGGTTAGGGTTTCAAAAATAACAGCAAGGAGCCATCTAACTACACAGGAAGACGGTTTCTAGACGGTACATAAAAATGAGTTCTATAGATACCAGCTACAACACATGCGAACAATAACAGATTATGTTTTAGATGTTCGGCTCATTATTTTCGGCACGACACAAACTGAAACAATAGCTACATCTATTGGCTTGCAACGGGTCGAACTAAAAATTTTAAAATCGTTGGGGGAAATAGCAATCAAATTCGAGTTCGTTTGTAGAATATATGTCTCTGGAAAATATCATAGACATAATTCCGAAGGCAGCAAAGGCAGATAAGTGCGAGATCTATCCCACAATCAGCTTAACATATGATGTATCGAACTGGCTTACAAAAATTAAACGCAGAGGAATGGAAAAGAAAACTGAGGCTGTGTAAGAGGCCATCAGTTTCGTTTTAGGAAAGGTAAGGGCACGAGAAAGGCAGATCTGATGTTCACTTGATGGTGGAAGAAAGACTTAAGACAAATCAAGACACACGTTCATTAGTCCTGTCGATGTAGAAAAAGCTTTCGATAATGTAGATGAAGGGAGATATTATACAAAATGTAGAAGAAGCAAGAGGGAAAATAAAAATGGAAGGCCAAGAATAAGACTGGAATGTAGTCTTTCACCACTACTAGTCTGTCTACGCTTCAAGCAAGAAATTGTGCAAATAAAATGTAGATTCAAGAGTGAGATAAAAAATTCTTGGCGATTGGATGTCTGTATTGCTATACGAGTATAAAGCCAAGCCTTTCTTTCATGTTGTTACCAAAACTCTAGAAGAGTATCAGATCGATTTATATCAAATTTTTTCGCGATGTTGTCATCTGCACACACATAGACATGGGCTACATATTTTTAATAAACACGATATATAAATGCACATATAATACATAAAAAAGAAACATTGTTTCCGATCATCTCGAAAAGTTCTTGAGCGATTTACTTCAAATTTTTACAGGAAGTTTATTAGCTTTCTGACGGGAATAGGATATATAACCCTTTAATATATACGGTATATAAATATATATGTAATACAGAATGGGAAAAACTTGTTAGAAAAAATCTCGAAAATTTCTAGGACAATTTACTTCAGATTTTTACGCATTACTGTAATACACATTTGGATGAACCTAGGTTATATATATTTTAATATATATGATACAGAAACATTGTTAGCAAAATTCTTGAAAAGTGTTAGACCAGTGTACACAATATTCTAGTAAACATTAGGACAGAATAGGTTATATATTTTTTAATATATGTCGTATATAAATCTGTATATAATATCTACTGGTAAAACGTTGTTAGCAAAAATCTTGAAGGTTTCAATCGCTTCCTTGAGAATCAACTATATAACCACAGCTCATTTAACTCTCCTGTACCCAAATGTATCAAACTTGTTTTTGGTGGGAGACGGTAACCTATCCAATAGGAAAGCGTTCAGCCGTAAATTATCTGTGTCCACAATTTTTGGGCAATCTTGAACAAATTCACAAACAGCCTTAAAAATATCCTGTCGCACTTTTTACTACGTTCCAAATAGTTTCTATGCTGTTGCTGAAATAACTTATTTCTCCTTGAAAATGCTCGTAGTGGTAAAACGTTGTACTGATATTCGAAGATCTTGATTTTTTGAGAGTTCTCTAAATCGCATAAGGCGAATCCTGGTATGGTTCATTTAAAGGGCATAGCCGATTTCCTTCCTTATCCTTCCCCAATTCCAGCTTGTACTGCGCCTCTAATTACCTCGTCGTCCACAGAAAAACCGTACATTTTGATTCTGTGATGATTTCGCTTAAAAATTTACTGTTAAGTTTGTAACATGAATTAATCCTGTATTCCTCTAATAAGGAAACGTCACCAACTTATATTTTAAAAAGAAAAATCACACTTGCAAGCTTTCAACCCCAACAATCGATCTCGGTCGACAATTTTTGGCCGTAGTTATGATAGTACGTTGCTATTATTTTCCGAAACTACAGCTTTTAAACTGTCGCTTCCATGAGTTGTTTGTCACTCTCTACGCCCCGCTGCAAGCGCCTAATGTTCGTGCACGAACCACCATAGAGTGGACTTTTGTGAATTACCGTTTTCACATTGTTAACATGCTTTGTCTATTGTGTCAAAGTGCACGATTTCTAACATGTAGGTGGAGCCAAAGATCTCTTTGCTTTGAACATTTTTATGTGGTGGTTCGAATATGGAGTGTGAATGAATGACACTAAGCAGTGTGCCATTAGAGAAGTAGGGTAGCGCTATTTAATTATTCACATCATTGTGGTGTATTATTTTCTTTGGCTTTTAAAGCTAGTTCTGTTAAAGTGAAGTACGAGGCGTGTTCAGAAAGTAGGTGTATTGTGACCATAATGGCCTATGGTTTTTTTGTTTTTTGTTTTTTTAGGGTTAGCAACACTGAGTGGTAGAGGGGAATCCCCCGACCAAAGCCTGCATCGCTTCGCAAGAACACAGTTGTATGTAAACTCGTAGTGTCCAGTTGCTTGAAAGACGTCGGTAAGGAATTCCATCCAGTGCGAACCATATTCTATGATCCGCTTCCCTCTCGCGGAAGGATTAACACCAATCTAAATTTTTTAGCGAATCAAAACGGCTTACGACGTAGGTGATTTGAACAAAACCAGGGTGTTTAAGTAATGTAGGGAGTTTAGTGAAGGTAGACAAACGTTCATGACGAACAGAAGAGTAGAAGGCCTTCTATTTTGACTTACGACCTGGTGCGAAAATTCGAGGAAAAAGTTCGTGAAGGCCGACGATTGACTGAGGATGAAATTTCTGCTACGTTTCCACAACTCTTCAGAACTCTCTTATACGATACACTCGCAGAAACGCTGGGATACCGGAAACGATGGGTCCCAAAACAACTGGCAGAGGAGCACAAGAAAAAGGGACTTGAATTGGAGGGTGAGAATTTTCTGAGCTCTATTGTGACTAGAGATGAAATGTGGGTGGCTCATTACTCGCCTGACACAAAAAGACCGTCGTCACCGTGGCGTCACATCAATTCCACACCTGTCAAAAAATTCAAAACGACAATTTTGCACAAAAAGAATCATGGTCTCAGTGTTTCGGGAGCGAAAGGGCATCATTTTGGACGAATTTCTGTCTCACGGGAAGATCATGAATGCACAACAATATTGTGAGACCAAAAAAAGAATCATTTGAAACAAATGAGTGGGAATGCTCAGGAGAGGAGTGTGTATTGTACGGCAACGCTCAGCCTTACCCATCAAGAGATATTTTTAACCCCTCTCCCTCCCCCCCCCCCCATTTTCAACCAACTAGCAAATATAGCGGAGAAAGTAGCTGGCGCGGGAGTTGTTGAAGAGGTCTTCAATAAGCTTGTGCCGCGGCTCACCACATGCATTGAACGGGATGATTATTATGTGAAATTTTGTCAACAGGTGTATCAACAATATACAGTAACTTACTTGAAATACATTTTTTCTATGAAAATATGAAAAGACTTGTACACTTAATCTTGTACATTTACTTTCTGAATATGCCTCGCACATTTTCAGAATATGTATTGTTTAGCATAATTAAATTATTTCATAGTAATTATGCCATCGCTTAGGTTTATTCCATTTGATTTTGATGCATTTATACAGCTGGAGAACATCATTAGGAGAAGGTTTTTAAAATAATATTGAACATAGTACACAAATAAAGTAATGGCATTAGGTGCCAGTGGGAATTGATTAAATCAGTGGAGAAAGTTGAAAATTTGTGCCAGGCCGGGATTCGAACACGTGTCTCCCGCTTAACAGATAGATACACTAACCACTCTTTTCTTTTCTTTTCCTTTTAAAAAAAGGTGTAGTAGGTCAGGGGGCAGAGTGGGCAGGGGTCGTACTTGGAGGCCTGGCCACGGTGTCCCCGTCTCCTGACAGGATGAGGGAGAGGCAGCGGGAAGGAAACATTGTACATGTGTGTAATCCTTTTTTGATTATTAACGATATTATTTTTTTTATTTATTCATTTAGTTTTAAGATCTCAGAAGAAAAATCATATATGAAAAAGAAAGGAAAGGAATATAGGGCCGAAGTGACATCCTCGTCACTTCACTGGGAGTAATATCCTATACCTCGAAACAACGTAAACCTGCGACTCCCCACCACTTCGGGGGGGGGGGGGGGGGCTTGAAACATGCTGCCTAGAAAGTTCGCAAAATGCGTTTTATATTTAGAGTGGCGTCGGATGATTTCGTGTTGTTCTAGTAGATAATGCCAATAGTCCATGCCCGATATCAAGCTCTGCGAGAGCACGTAGTGCGATGCGTGTCCTCCAATCCATCGGATTGCCGATGTTTTTTGTGAGGGGAAACAGACAGAGTCAGGGAAAAATAAAGCGTCCGTCGTGATCGTGGATTCGTCGGTGCGTCAGCCGCCAAACATCATTTGCCTCACCGCTCTGCAGAGGCAGAGCGGGGTATCTACAATGCGAATGTCGTTCAATCGTTGGCGGTTGACAATCTTGCGGTTGATTAATGTATACCATGACGATCTGACTGCTGTGGTGAGGAGAGGCGTATGGACAGCTCGCCAAATCTGTCGCCAGTCGCGCGTTGGGTATTTAAGTTCGACAACATTGCTGCCATGATGACGTCGCAAGTATCACCGGTAGTGGGGATTCTTATAGAAGGTATCTGTAACTGAACATAACTAAAATCAACAAAGAATCGCGCGACGTGAGAAAAAGAGGGCGATATTGTGCCTACCGCCACCGGCGGTTCAAAGGACGGGGGAAGAAGCACATCCGAGATCGCCGACGCGATGGCGTGTTACCGTTGGTTCCAAGTTCGTAGCGTCGCCCGTGAGGTTAAGTCCTCCAGAATGGTGTGGGAGAGTTAAAGTCTCGTATTTGAGCTTAAACAACATTCCTTGGCTGACATAGTATCCAAAGGCCGCCATTAATCTGTCAGCAACACCATGTGGCATTGGCAGTACCTGTGCCAGGTGCGTCAGTCGCGAGGCCAGATGAACATTAGTACATTCCATCCTTTGGAGCAGGTCGTGCGTTCGGAGTGAATTGTTGCGCATGTGCAGTCGGACGTGCTGGAGGAGACGTCGATAGCTCGCCGCCGCTGATTGCCGTAGCGATCGGGTGAACAATACACCTAAACATCGCAAGATGTCCATCGTCGTAAACGGACTGCGCAGAGCCTCCAGCCCTCGACCGATGTGCATAATCTTGGTTTTATTCATGCTGACCCTGCTTCCCGCAGCTATTCCGTACGTAGTAATAATGGTAACCATCTCACTTACTTCGTTCTCCGACCGGACAAGTATCATCAAGTCGTCGGCATATGCACGACACGTGAAGGACCTCGCACAGATTCAGACGCCTGTTAGAGTCCGTCTAAGAGTCTGCATTAGTGGTTCGAGCGCTATTGCAAACAGCATCATCGACAAGGGACATCTTTGTCGAACTGAGCTGCAAACAGGAATCGTTCCTATCCTCCCTGCCATTGACTCTCACCGTCGAAGAAGCGCCGCGAAGGAGGCGCATGAGGACGGCAATAAAATCCTGTGGTATCGCCATGCGTCGCATGGTCGTGTCAAGTAAATCATGGTTGATCCTGTCAAAGGCACGATCAAAATCCACCCATACGAACGCCGCTCGCATGCGACAAGCTTCCTCCAGGGAAATTATGTCACGGTATTCGCCTAGGATAGAATGGATGTTGCTCCGAGCCCCTAGACAAGCCTGGTTTGGTGGTATTGTCTTCGATATTACAGTCTTGAGCCTTCCGCCATCATTCGCGCAAAGATCTTATAGTCAGTATTGAGCATTGTGAGCGGTCTAAATAGATGGGTGCTGACACTCGCTGCCGATTTAGGGATTGGTATAAGCAGTCCCGCCATGAACTGCGACGGAACGTCCGTGTCAGGGCTGAATAACTCATTATACATCAACACCAAATGCGCCCACGGGATTTATGCACCGCACCCTTCGTGAGTGCCCCCCCCCCCTCCCCCCCCCCCCCCCCGGGATGTCATCTTCCGTTAGGGGTTCCAATAGCGCCTCTGCATCCGGACCATCCACCTCCGTTTGCATCTGTCCGATTGTCCATCGGCGTCCCAGTGAAAAGGAGGGGGTAATGCTCCAGAAACCCAGCAGCAACGTCCTGTTGTGAAGTCAAGGGCCGACCATCGTCATCATGGAGCACTGTGATCAAGGATAGGCGATTACGCAACACTGAGCCATCCGGACACACCCTGTCAGACCCAAATACACAACTCACCCATACACTACTGATGTAGAGCCCCCTGTCCATTATCCTCAGGACTTGCAGCGTTTGGTCGATTCCCGTAAGAGTTCGAGAGTGGTGTGCATTCGCACTTAACTGAAGTGATCAACTGGTCGTCCTCGCCTAAATTATGTATGTGGTGTTTGTTCTTTCGGATATGTTCAAATGGTTCAAATGGCTCTGAGCACTATGGGACTTAACTGCTGATGTCCTCAGTCCCCTAGAACTTAGAACTACTTAAACCTAACTAACCTAAGGACATGACACACATCCATGCTCGAGGCAGGATTCGAAGCTGCGACCGTAGCGGTCGCGCGGTTCCAGACTGTAGCGCCTAGAACCGCTCGGCCACTCTGGCCGATGGAAGATGGAACACCAGACATATATGACATGGAATATACATCTGCATGAGGTTCACTTGTTAGACGTACTTATATTACTTATTATCCTTCGCGTAGAATAACGTGTTCTCAAACAAGATTTCAGATCGCGTTGCGCAGACCTTGCCCTTCCGCCCCGCTCTTCGCTCGCCATCAACATCCACCATAGAGCGCTTGGCAGTCGGGCATTCAACAGCTGCAGCGTGGAGGAGCGAGTGACAGAAAGTTTATAAGCTATACATTCAGAAGGTCATAGTTGCGTACTATCACAATTATGGCCCAAAATTTTCGGGCGACATTTAAGTCCCTTAATGCTTGTTCTCCACGATTTCTTGATTTGAGAACATTGACTTTATGGGCGTTAATTTTTTTAGGACAACTCGCTTCAAAATAGGCTGCCTATATCTGTGTCATAGAATAATATTTTTCATTCACGCTAGGTGAGTTGTGTAGATCCTTCCGGGATGAATTTCGCAACTTCATCTCGAAGTCCTCAGCTCCGTCACAGCCTTGGTCTAAATGTTTGCTCACGTCTAGTCCCTACACTTCTTTAAATCTCATTAACAGGTGCTCGAGTCCTAATGCAGACTGATTATGTAGCGCGACCGCTACGGTCGCAGGTTCGAATCCGGCCTGGGGCATGGATGAGATGTGTGATGTCCTTGGGTTAGTTAGGTTTAAGCAGTCCTAAGTTCTAGGGGACTGATGACCTCAGATGGTAAGTCCCATAGTGGTCAGAGCGATTTGAAGCTTTTTTTTTTGTTTATTTAGCCAGTAAAGAAGGTAAATGATTTGCACGGCTCTACCTCTGAAGGATTTCCTAAACTAACTTTGCTTATTTTAGCACAGAGAAGTACTTCATTTCATTAATCGATTTTACTGATTCTTCTATTTTTCTTTTGTTTTTTAACTATTTCTTGTTTTTCTCCATATTATCGGGACCCCAGGGTCACTGACCCTAGTTCAGCCCCTGCAATTGACGTCAGTCCCGCTGTACATGCGGAAATGGAAGATCTCACACCATGTACGCCCTGATGCTACCAAACTGGAACTCCAATATTTCCTTGCCTGTGGAGTGCGATGAATAAAATTTTATCCTTATGGTTGCTCATTTACTTTACAGAAAAAAGGCACCCCTACAAACGTAGAACAGTGTGAACACGTTATGGATACTTGGCATGTGGAGTTCGCAACACTTAATGCTCAAAGGACGTGCGCTTGCAGCTTATCGCCAAGTTTGTGAATTTAGGAAATGGCGTATCATTCGCCTAAGGAATACAGAAGCATGACAGTGCGATCTCACACAGTCGGCTGCGATTCATTGGCTGCGTAGTGAGCGACGGTGAGATGGGCTCGGATCAACAGTGTAGGAAGACAAGTACGTACAGGCCGTTAGAGAAGTACTATATCGCACAAACGAAAAACACTCAGTCTAGATCGCAAATGGTGTTTTTTTATGGTAACCGGTTTCATTCATAGATTGAGCATCTGCAAACCAATATGTACCTTTGAAAAGAATGAAGTAGGCCAGGAATAATACAGCTGTTTCCTTACACACGGTCCAGCCACATTAATGTGACAACGGCCTTTGTTCGACGTCAAAGTACAATAACGACTCACAGACGACAGGTGACAGCACTAGCGGCACCAGCGTGTCGGTGATGTGGAAAACCATGCAGTCTTTGTCATAATGCGGGCCAATAGTAGATGCAAAATGGCGCTATCCAAAACATGCACCACGGGCAATTGTTGATATGGGTGAACGATGGCTGCGAAGATGTGCACGGGCGAATAATCGTGAACCAGCGGGCTACCACCAGTGCCTATGCATTCAGCGAATGTTGCTGCGTATATGCCTGCCTGATTCATGCACTCGCACTCGCTACTGTTCGTCGGCGACGAACGCTGAAAGTCGTGCGCCCCGTACCGCACGCAACTGGACGTCCATTGACTGGCGACAGGTGGCCTCTTCAGATTAATCACATTTTATGTTTCATAGGCGTGAAAACTATAAAAGAAAACACCCTGCAATAATCGACGGAAGAGTCCAGGGCGGAAGATGGGGAGTTACGGTCTCGGGAATGCTTTTATACATATCCTGGGTGATCTCGTCATTCTGGAAGGCACAACGGATGAACATAAGTATGCGTCAAACCTTGGGGACCACGTCCAGCCATATATGCAGTTTGTTTTTCCTCGCCAGGATGGCATACACTAGCAGGACAATGCAACGTGTTATGTAGTTCGCGGTGTATGTGCTTGGTTTGAAGAGAACCAGGATGAGTTTAAACCAACCCTCTGAATTTAAGCCCAATCGATAACCTATGGGACCACCTCGATCGGGCTTTTGGCGCTATGGCTCTCCAACAGAGAAACAAAGCGCAGCTGGCCGAGGTACTGCAGCCGGCATGGCTCCACATTATCGTCGACACCTTCCAGAACCTCGCTGACTCTCTTCCTGCCGTCTCGCAGCAATCCACAACCTAAAAGGCGGTTATACAGGCTTTCGATATTAATATGAGTGATGTATAAGAATAAATGAGCAGCATAGTTACAAAATAAAAATAAATTGTGCATATAACCACTGGTGAAGAGTAGACGCGAAGCACAGCGCCGTTGTATGTGCTAAGAGGCACCTGTCGTCAACTGCTGACTAGCGTAGGGAAGCTGTCGTTTATAAGAGACAACTCTGGTCATCGACCTGTGCGTGGTCACTTAAACAACCAATAATATTAAGCCAAACAAAATAGCGTGTGTACAATTACAAAGCTTCATACAGTAAGTGTGTAAGACGCCAACGTCAGTTACAATAAACAAAAAATTCAAAATACGTTCAAAATAATTGAAAAGTCGTATGTAGTGACTAAAATGCGATAACTGCCCGCCGTGACCATTAGATCAAACTATTAAAACGTGCATATCTTGCCAAAGATTATGACGTAGGCAGTGCAAAGATCGACGGAAAGATTTGTTGGCCAAGATGCCGCTGGTTACCAAGGAAACTGACGCTTGTTAGCAGTGCCCTCCAGCGATAATACACCCACGCCAGTAAACGAAACGAGTTCCGCCACATGCTCGCCGTTTTGTTGTAAGTCATTTTTATATGCTCATAAGGAAAGTGAAAATGGTTCAAATGGCTCTGAGCACTATGGGACTTAACATCGGAGGTCATCAGTCCTCTAGAACTTAGAACTACTTAAACCTAACTAACCCAAGGACATCACACACATCCATGCCCGAGGCAGGATTCGAACCTGCGACCGTAGCGGTCACGCGGTTCCAGACTGAAGCGCTTAGAATCGCTTGGACACAACGGCCGGCGAAAGTGAAATATTTACAGATAATAATTAATATCTAAGTACTTTTTAAAAAAAAAAAAACAATAAAATTTTAAAAACATATTTAAAAAAAGGAACAGATCTAGTGTTAGTTAATAACTTAAATGTATCAGTATCTCACAAAAATAGCTCAGACGCTAAAAAATGAGAGAACAGAGCATTGTTATTTACTTTAGACTACATAATGTAAGTAGGCCATTTAGGTTTTCTTATTGGTAACGCCACGTAGCACTCTGTATGAAAAATCACTGCCTGTGCTGTGTGCAGTCTGTGGCTAGTTCGCATTGTTGTCTGCCATTGTAGTGTTGGGCAGAAGGATGTGAACAGCGCGTAGCGTTGCGCAGTTGGAGGTGAGCCGCCAGCAGTGGTGGATGTGGGGAGAGAAATGGTGGAGTTTTGAAATTTGTAAGACTGGATGTCACGAACTGCTATGTATATTATGATTTTTCAACACTATTAAGGCAAATACATTGTTTGTTCTCTATCAAAATCTTTCATTTGCTAACTATGCCTATCAGTAGTTAGTGCCTTCAGTAGTTTGAATCTTTTATTTAGCTGGCAGTAGTGGCGCTCGCTGTATTGCAGTAGTTCGAGTAACTAAGATTTTTGCGAGGTAAGTGATTTGTGAAAGGTATAGGTTAATGTTAGTCAGGGACATTCTTTGTAGCGATTACCGATGCGTTGCGCTAAAAGTACTGTGTGTCACTTTAGTGAATGTTGGAGTACGTTCAGTTTTGCTCAGCTGTTTGAAAAGCAAACAATGTAAGAGGTTTATCAGAACAGTAATTCAGAAATTTTTCTAATGGGACGTTTCAATAAGAATGTCCTATTTGTAAAAGATAAAAACTAAATAAGAAGTATTGCATAAAAATATATATTAAAACCATGTTAATAGAAGTCCAATAAACACAAAAGGATATAAATTAAGATTGAAACAGAAGACAAATAAAAACATTATAATATATCATCAAATGAATCGTAAGATTTTTCTCTGTAAAATCGACTTGTCCGTTCAGAAGGCTTTGGAGCCAATTTTTTCACTCGCTTCAAAAATATATATAATACAAAAAGCTCGTAATATTGTGAGACTCACTCTGACAATCGGACGGATGGGAACAGTTGAAATCTGGGCAGAGGTCAGAGGTAGAGCGTCGCCACGAACCATCAGGAAAAGTTTACTAGAAGGCGGGTAGAGACCTCCAGTTGCCATTATTGCTGACACCATACCACAGGAAACAGAGACAGAGTCAACTGGAAAATTTAGTGGCTATCTGTGCCGTTCAACGATGACTCCCGTTGTTTGTGGCGGCCATACGGACGCCAAAGTATCCGTAGACGGTCTGGTGCAAGAACACAGGAAACTGTAACTGTCGAGACGTGAACACCTGAAATGGTGGTGTGGGGAGCCACTGCATATCGTAGCAGGACTCATTTGATAACTGTTGTATGGAGTCTGAACGCGCGCCGCGGATAAAAAGAATAGTAAACCCTGTTGTTATACCCTTCATGACACGGCTACAGATTGGCATATTCCACCACGGTAATGAAAGACCTCCGCACTGGAGTTCACACCACAAATGCTGTGCCACACAGACCCGTGATTTGTCACCCGTAGAGCATGCATGGGAAGCGATGGGAAGATACATATACTCTCATTCCAGCCTCTAGCAAGCACACTTCATAAATGGACACAGCGTGTATTTCATGTGTGGCAATAAATTCCTCAAGATGGTATTCGGAGTGGTTTGCTTCCATTTCACAACGAAAACAAAAGTGCCTTCACTCCTATAAGAGTTACGTCTCATCAGTGACGATGATGGACATCACTTCGCATTCCTGTCACTGCAGGCCGGTTTTGTGTGCCGCACTTTGCAAGGGGAGATAGGTCGGTATAAGGCGCCGTATTTTGCAAGGGGAGACTGAATGCAACCACACATTTTTTTTCGATTTCTAGAAGTGCGACGAAAACGCCACAACGATTGTTCAAATATAGCAGATAGACACAGGCGTAAAAACAAGTATAGCGGAACAGAATACTGAAGCGCGAACGTCGACGTGTGCGGGTCTGTAATATAGGTGAAGGTATAATAAGGGGAGGTGACGCTATAGATTTACGGTGTACATTACTTCGAAGCCGGCGCCGCCATATTAACTCACTACTGTTTGCAATGGATTCTTGTTCTTAATTTCGCTCGTGACCACGCAACAGTTGTTCTAAATAGTAAACAGTACAGTGATTTCTGAAATACTGTCATACGGTGTCAGGAAGGCATTTTCAGACTTTTTCAAGTCTCAAATACACATCAGATCCAGTAATACTACGAATTTGGCCTCGTTGATGTGACTTTCTGTTCGTTGCACGTTTCGAATAACCGAGAAGTGAAGTATGTGGTATGAAAAGGCTGCTTTCGTAATCTAACATTTTTCTTAGTACTGAATGACGAAATTGATATTACACCTGTATCCTCGTCCCGAAAATGCTGAGAACATATTTTGCTATATCTGTAAGGTTTGCAAAATTTCCTTCTCACAGCGTTCAACCATAGCGCCATTCGAGTTGTGCTGATAGGAAATCTGAAGTGAAACTACAGAAACAAAACTATTACAGTAAAAGCTACACTGTAACTAACAATGAATGAAATATGATTCCGTTACACTTTATACTATAATCAGAACGACTAGTACATCTGTAAATACTACAAGCCGGCATTTTTTTTTATATACCGGGTGATCAAAAAGTCAGTATAAATTTGAAAACTTAATAAACCACGGAATAATGTAGATAGAAAGGTTAAAATTGACACACATGCTTGGAATGACATGGGGTTTTATTAGAACCAACCATATTGCTAGACGCTTGAAAGACCACTTGCGCGCGTCATTTGGTGAATATCGTGTGCTCAGCCGCCACTTTCGTCATGCTTGGCCTCCCAGGTCCCCAGACCTCAGTCAGTGCGATTATCGGCTTTGGGGTTACCTGAAGTCGCAAGTGTATCGTGATCGACCGACATCTGTAGGGATGCTGAAAGACAACATCCGACGCCAATGCCTCACGAAAACTCCGGACATGCTTTACAGTGCTGTTCACAACATTATTCCTCAACTACAGCTATTGTTGAGGAATGATGATGGACATACTGAGCATCTCCTGTAAAGAATATCATCTTTGCTTTGTCTTACTTTGTTATGCAAATTATTGCTATTCTGATTAGATGAAGCGCCATCTGTCGGGCATTTTTTGAACTTTCCTATTTTTTTTTTTGTTTTTTTTTTTTTTTTTGTTCTAATAAAGCCCCATGTCATTCCAAGCATGTGTGTCAATTTGTACCTCTCTATCTACATTATTCCGTGATTTATTCAGTTATACTGACTTTTTGATCACCCGGTATATAAAATCACTTCCACCAGAAGCTAATGCTTGGGACTGCTAATATGGCGGACACGTCGGCTTCAAATTTCTCATGTCATGACATCTCCCCGTATTGTACCTCTTTAGTAATGTGCAACACCACGAAGGCTTCTTAGCTTCAACGATAATCCTTCATTTATGCTGTCATATAGAATAGTTGCATTTCATTTGCAAAATATGTAACGTCAAGGATTAATTAAGAATTTTCACATCTAGAAGTATCGTAATGTAAGCGTCTGATGGATTGACGCTAATTGACCTACTGTCTTTTTGTCTCCAAACAAATTAGATTTCATTTACACAGAACCAACAATTATCAATTATATCAGTGCCGTACCAGTGAACGAACTGTACCAAAAAGGAAACTGTAAATAATCAACAAGAAGTTTCTTTAAAACTCTCTTACATTTTCTTTTCTGAGTGGCTGTAATTCGGTAAACCCTCACTAATTGGGAATTCGCGATAATTCGGAATGCAGTGAAACACCACCGCATTGTGTCCGACGTTATTCACATCTAGCTCACGCTGAACGCACCTTCTCCGTTCCCATTCACTTCACCAGTGGCCGATAACACCAGTCAACAAATTTAAACTTTATTCCTGCAGCTGGTTTGTAAATGCATGGATCTGCCTAATTCTGGTTTGCTGAATACACTGTTAAAATCAGTTTTTCTCTATGACGTCACATTTCCTAGATACACAGCAGAATAAAAAGTGGTAATAGCGACAATTGACCCAATTAAGTCAAACAAAACTACTCATTCAGAACGTTTGAAATCAATACTATTTTGTATATATATATGCGCATAATGCCAATAAAAGGCCCAGGTTAGTTCAGAAGATATTTTCACCTTTAATCGTCTTTGATTCTTGAAAAGTGCGATGAGGGAGCTCTTCTTTTGTTTGCCGTTTCATCGCTCTCGCTGACAAGACCCCAGCAGTAGTCACCCATCATCGTAGGGTTCCAATAGCCTTGGTAACGGTGTGACATGGTAAGAACGTCTTGGTGAAAGTGTTCACGATGCTCATCGCTTACGGCTACCAAATTTTATGGGAAGAAATCAAGATGAAAATGTAAAACGTGAATTTTAAGCGACATTCTACACCCCATGTTCTTATAGTTATCCAACAGATCATCCACAATGGTAACATAAGTTTTGTCTTTTCTGTTACCCAAAAAGGCCTTCACAATTGCTTTGAAAGAAGACCAAGCAGTTAATTGGATATCTGTGAGTTTGGTATCAAAGGTTGGATCTTTCAGCAATTTTCTTATTTGTGGTCCAACAAATACATCCTCTTCCACCTTTGCCTCACGTAATTTGGGAAACCTTTCTTTTATGTCATTGAAGGCCTCAACTTCTTTATCCAGAGCATTTACAAAGTCCTTGATAAGGCCCAACTTGATATGAAGGGGAGGAAAAATGTATGTATCGGGCTCAACAAATGGGGTACTGTTCACATTTACGTTTCCAGGAACATATGACTTCCTTATATGCCATTCCTTGATTATAGTGGTTCTTGGTGTCACGGCTGTCCCAAAGGCGGAAATAAAAGCAGTATTTCGTGAATCCTGCCTGTAAATCTGTAAGGAGTGCAACAACTTTTAAATCACAGCACAGCTGCCATTCATAGTCCTTATATTTGACTGCCTCTAACAGAAATGCCATGGTTTCATAAGTTTCTTTCATGTCTACTGCGTAAGCCAAATGTTTCGATGGAAATGCATTGCTATTATGCAGTAGTACTGCTTTCGAGCTGGTTTTACTGGAGTCAATAAGTAGTCGCCACTCCTGTGGATTATGTTGTACACCTATCAGCGTCATCAGACCATTGACATCTCTACATATACACATTGAATTCTGCATGTCGAAATACTGAGCGAAGGAAGCACCTCTTGATCTGAAACAGGAAATTTTTGTTCCTGAAGGTAGAAGGTTCCGTTGTTGCAGTCTCGACCCCAAGAATTCAGCTTGCTCTTCCGAAAGTTTTAGATCGCGAACCAAATCGTTCAATTAATTTTGATTAAAGAGCTGAGGCGAAGTGTCATGATATTGAGGGCAGTACTCTTCTATATGTTCAATACTTTCTGATTCACTTGACATGGTGTCTGGCTCCGTGGCTTTCAAGTTACAGACAGGAACAGGCAACCCCTCATGATGAGGCACAGGCAAATGCACTGAAGATACATTTGGATACTTTATTTTATGCCTAGGTTTACTTGAATGTCCCGAAATATTTGTAAGACAGAAATAACAGTCTGAAAAATGGTCATTAGGCTCACACCACACCATCGGAACAGCGAATGGCATAGCTCGGAATTTTCTTTTCATCCATTCGGTTAAGGTTGTGGTACAGGTTATGCAGGGAATATGAGGTGCAAAATTTTTATCTTGACCACCAACAAGACAATCAAAATACAATTTATATGCCTTCTTAACCAAATCAGTGATTGCTTTTCTTTGGGCTTTTGGAGTGAATTTCCCACACACAAAAAAAAAGTTGTTGGGGTGGTTTAGACAGCAATGAGATTTAATAGTTGCCATTTTTCTTAATGTAAGTTTTAAACACAAAAAGTTTGCACTATCTTTCACATGAAACACTCACTGAGGGTCTCTTTCACACCACTGTACTACGACACCAACCGTTTACTGACGATTTGTTGATTTTCTAGTTCTCCTCTGCAAATGAAAAACAAACAATTAAACATCAAAGCAGAACAACAGAAAAAAGCGAAATACTTAATACGAAAAATAGAAAACCTTTAAAAACTGAAAAATGGTACGTGCTACAACATTTTGAAAATTATATTCGGATTCTAAACACCAAAATACATACTAGTTGATGTATCACATCCCAGATGCAAAATGGCTGTTAACTAGTGCCCCACAGATTTTAGGAGGAGATTAGCGTTTAACGTCCCGTCGACAACGAGGTCATTAGAGACGGAGCACAAGCTCGGATTACGGGAGGATAGGGAAGGAAATTGGCCGTGCCCTTTCAAAGGAACCATCCCAGCATTTGCCTGAAACAATTTAGGGAAATCACGGAAAACTTAAATCAGGATGGCCGGAGACGGGTTTGAACCGTCGTCCTCCCGAATGCGAGTCCAGTGTGCTAACCACTGCGCCACCCCGCTCGGTCCCACAGATTGTACGTTGGGTTTGGATCCGGGCAGTATGATGAGGACGCTAAACTCATCACGTCGCTCGCTCACGTACGCTGCGATCTGTGTGACACGTTGCGTTGTCCTACTTTTAGATATCGCAGTGCCGAAGAAAATCAAACTGCATGCATGGGTGTGCATGGTCCCAAAGGATAGAGGCGTCGTTATATTAATCCACTGTGCTTCCAGGATGACGAAACCACGCAGGGAATGCCACGAAAATATTCCCCAGGTTATAACGCTCCCACCCTTGGTCTCGATCCTCATGACAACTTTTTCAGGGTGTTTGTTTTCAGACGTTTCACGCCCGTTGGAGTATACAACGTGATTCACCTGAAGACGCCACTCAGTGGACGTCCAGTTGCGGTACTGGCGTGAAAATTCCAGCCTTCGCCGTCGATAAACAGCAGACAACATTAGTGCATGAATCAGGCGCCTGCAATGGAGGACAGTACACAGTGACGTTCGCTTAACGGTACTTGAGGAGACACAGTTGGTAGCTCCTTGGTTCATCTGGGCCGTCAGTAACTCAAACGTTTCACATCTACTCGTCCGTACACATCTCCACAGCTGTCGTTCACCCTGCCAGTGGTGTACCCAAGTTGCTTCAGCCCCGGTTTTCGATAGCACCATTCTGTCATGCACAGTATATTTTAATCACGGCGGTTCACTAACAGTTTAACAGGCTTAGTCGTTTAGAAATGCTTCATGTTACTGTCATGTGCAAACGTCTTCATCACTGCATATCTACCGCAGCCTGTATCCATTTCAACGTGGTTACTGCATTCAAGCCTGCATCTCCCTCTACACTGCCCCTCCCCTGCCTACCCCCCCTCCCTCCCCAACGCCCACACACACTCTTTCCTCCACCATCAAACTAGTCAACTGTTCCCTTCTGTTAGTCAAGTTCCATCACAAATTTATTTTCTCCACAGTTCGATTCAGAACTTCCTCATTAGTTATTCAACCCACAAACGTAATTTGCAGCATTCTTCTACAGCGCTATATTTCATTTCTTGCACTCAGCACAGCTTATCGTCCACAGTTCATCTCCGTATAGTTCTACACTTCATACAATTACTTCAGAAAAAGACCTTATCATTTATAATTATATTCCATTCATTTCACGCTTTAAGAAACGATTTTATTGCTGTTGCACGTCTGTATTTTATATCCTCTCTACTTCGATATCATCAGTTATTTTGCTGCCCAAATAGCAAAACTCAGTCACTAATTTTACTGTCTCGGTTCCTAATCTAATTCAATCAGCATCACCTGATTTAATTCGGCTACGTTCGATTACCCTTGTTTTGTCGATATCCATCATACAAATTATTTTCAGCACACTTCTGCTCAACTGCTCTTTAAAGTACTTCGCCGTCTCCGAAAGCTTCAGGTAATTAAGTTAGGGAAGATTTATGTAATTCTGAGTTTCAGTAATTCGGACTCGCAACAAGTTCGAGTTAGTGATGTTTCACAGTACATAAACACTTATTCTATGTATATTCTTTTCTTCAAGTGACACATTCCACATTATACTGTTAATCTGGGTACGATCCATGGAACAAGGAACTAAGTAGCTACTGATGTTATCATCATCTTAGATCTCGCAACCATTTCCGCACATTCTGCTTGCAGAAGGCATGCGGTCCAAAGGGCTTAAACTTGATGCCCGTCGCGGCCCCCTATATAGACACCTGTAACATTTATTCAGACGGTTGGCAGCAAACTCAAAGCGATACCTCTACAATACTTACAATAAGAAAATGTGTAATGAGGTGACAATAGTCATGGAATACCACTTAATATCGCGTCGGACCTCCATTTGTCCGGCGTAGTACAGCAGCTCGACCTGGCATGGACTCAACAAATCGTTGGAAGTTCTCTGCAGAAATATTGATTCAAATGGTTTAAATGGCCCTAAGCACTATGGGACTTAACATCTGATGTCATTATCCCCTAGACTTAGAACTACTTAAATCTAACTAACCTAAGGACATCACACTCATCCATGCCCGAGGCAGGATTCGAACCTGCGACCGTAGCAGCAGCGCGGTTCCGGAGTGAAGCGACTAGAACCGCTCGGCCGCAGCGGTCGGCAGAAATATTGAGCCACGCTGCCTCCACAGCCGTTCATAATTGCGAAAGTGTTACCGGTGCAGGATTTTGCGCACGAACTGACCTCTCGATTATGTCCGATAAATGTTCGAAGGGATTCATGTCGAGCGATCTGGGAGGTCAAATCGTACTCTCGAATTGTCCAGAATGTTCTTCAAACCAATCACGAACAACCGTGGCCCGGTGATACGGCGTATTGTCATCTATAAAAATACCTTCAGATGGTCTCAAAGTAGCCGAACATAATCATTTCCATTCACTGATCCGTTCACTTGAAGTAGAGGATCCAGTCAATTCCATGCAAAGAAACTTAACACCATTACGGAGCCGCCAACAACTTACGCAGTGCTTTGTTGACAACTTGGGCCCGGGGCTTCGTGGGCTCTGCTCCCAAAATGGCTCAAATGGCTCTAAGCACTATGGGACTTAACATCTGAGGTCATCAGTCCCCTACACTTAGAACTACCTAAACCTAACTAACCTAGGGACAGCACACAAATTCATGCCCGAGGCAGGATTCGATCCTGCGACCGTAGCAGCAGCGCGGTTCCGGACTGAAGCGCCTAGAAACGCTCGAGCACATCGGCCGGCCAGGCTCTGCGCCACACTCGAACCCACATGTTCAAATGTGTGTGAGTTGCAAAGCGACGAAACTGCTAAGGTCATGGATCTCTAGACTTACACACTACTTAAACCAACTTATTCTAAGAACAGCACACACACTCATGCCCGAGGGAGGACTCGAACCTCCGGCGGGAGGAGCCGCGCAATCCGTGATATGGCGCCTCAAACCGCACGGCCACTCTGCACGGCACTCTCGAACCCATCATCAGCTCTTACCAACTAAAACTGAGACTCATCTGACCATGCCATGATTTTCCAGTCGTCTAGGGTCCAATCGATCTGTCCAACCATTATGGTCAAGAGCCCAGAAGAGCCGCTGCAGGCGATGTCGTGCTGTTAGTAGAGGCACTCGCGTCGGTCGTCTACTGCCACAGCCCATTAACGCCAAATTTCGCCCCATTGTCCTAACAAGCATGATCGTCGTACGTCCTGCATTGATTTCTGTGGTTATTTCAAGCCGTATTGTTTGATTGTTAGTAATGACAATTCTATGCACACTCCGCTGTTCTCGGTCGTTTGGTGAAGGTCGTCGGCCACTACGTTGCCCGTAGTGCGAGGTAATGCCTGTAATTTGGTATTCTCGGCACACTCTTTAACACTATGGATCGCAGAATACAGAATTTCCCAACGATTTTCAAAATGGAATTTCCAGTGCGTCTAGCTGCAACAACCATTCCACGTTCAAAGTTTGTTAATTCGCGTCGTGCTGCCATTCTCAGGTCGGAAAACTTTTCAAATGAATCACCTGAGCACAAACGACAGCTACAGCAAAGCACTGCCCTTTTATACACTCCTGGAAATTGAAATAAGAACACCGTGAATTCATTGCCCCAGGAAGGGGAAACTTTATTGACACATTCCTGGGGTCAGATACATCACATGATCACACTGACAGAACCACAGGCACATAGACACAGGCAACAGAGCATGCACAATGTCGGCAGTAGTACAGTGTATATCCACCTTTCGCAGCAATGCAGGCTGCTATTCTCCCATGGAGACGATCGTAGAGATGCTGGATGTAGTGCTGTGGAACGGCTTGCCATGTCATTTCCACCTGGCGCCTCAGTTGGACCAGCGTTCGTGCTGGACGTGCAGACCGCATGAGACGACGCTTCATCCAGTCCCAAACATGCTCAATGGGGGACAGATCCGGAGATCTTGCTGGCCAGGGTAGTTGACTTACACCTTCTAGAGCACGTTGGATGGCACGGGATACATGCGGACGTGCATTGTTCTGTTGGAACAGCAAGTTCCCTTGCCGGTCTAGGAATGGTAGAACGATGGGTTCGATGACGGTTTGGATGTACCGTGCACTATTCAGTGTCCCCTCGACGATCACCAGTGGTGTACGGCCAGTGTAGGAGATCGCTCCCCACACCATGATGCCTGGTGTTGGCCCTGTGTGCCTCGGTCGTATGCAGTCCTGATTGTGGCGCTCACCTGCACGGCGCCAAACACGCATACGACCATCATTGGCACCAAGGCAGAAGCGACTCTCATCGCTGAAGACGACACGTCTCCATTCGTCCCTCCATTCACGCCTGTCGCGACACCACTGGAGGCGGGCTGCACGATGTTGGGGCGTGAGCGGAAGACGGCCTAACGGTGTGCGGGACCGTAGCCCAGCTTCATGGAGACGGTTGCGAATGGTCCTCGCCGATACCCCAGGAGCAACAGTGTCCCTAATTTGCTGAGAAGTGGCGGTGCGGTCCCCTACGGCACTGCGTAGGATCCTACGGTCTTGGCGTGCATCCGTGCGTCGCTGCGGTCCGGTCCCAGGTCGACGGGCACGTGCACCTTCCGCCGACCACTGGCGACAACATCGATGTACTGTGGAGACCTCACGCCCCACGTGTTGAGCAATTCGGCGGTACGTCCACCCGGCCTCCCGCATGCCCACTATACGCCCTCGCTCAAAGTCCGTCAACTGCACATACGGTTCACGTCCACGCTGTCGCGGCATGCTACCAGTGTTACAGACTGCGATGGAGCTCCGTATGCCACGGCAAACTGGCGACACTGACGGCGGCGGTGCACAAATGTTGGGCAGTTAGCGCCATTCGACGGCCAACACCGCGGTTCCTGGTGTGTCCGCTGTGCCGTGCGTGTGATCATTGCTTGTACAGCCCTCTCGCAGTGTCCGGAGCAAGTATGGTGGGTCTGACACACCGGTGTCAATGTGTTCTTTTTTCCATTTCCAGGAGTGTATGTTGGGTTCGCGATATTACAGTTATCTGTATAGGTGCATATCGCTACCCCATGATTTTTCTTACTGTAAAAATAGTTTGGGGTTGAAGTACGTGGATCCTTTATATTTCGATCAATATAACTTTGTGATTGATGTTTCAGTAGTAGGAACCAGCCACCATCCAATCGTAATTCTTTCTCTATCACCACTTGTGTTGCATGTTTTGTAGGTACATGCAAAGCCTTGTATAACACGGTTGGTTGTATGACAGCTAAACTGCACCACTCCCACCACCCCCTCCCCACTCTTCATCACAGCGGTCTGCCAATCATGAATTTTTTAATTCGTGTTGTTGTTGTTGTTGTTGTTGTGGTCTTCAGTCCTGAGACTGGTTTGATGCAGCTCTCCGTGCTACTCTATCCTGTGCAAGCTTCTTCATCTCCCAGTACCTAATGCAACCTACATCCTTCTGAATCTGCTTAGTGTAGTCATCTCTTGGTCTCCCTCTACGATTTTTACCCTCCACGCTGCCCTCCAATACTAAATTGGTGATCCCTTGATGCCTCAGAACATGTCCTACCAACCGATCCCTTCTTCTGGTCAAGTTGTGCCACAAACGTCTCTTCTCCCCAATCCTATTCAATACTTCCTCATTAGTTATGTGATCTACCCATCTAATCTTCAGCATTCTTCTGTAGCACCACATTTCGTAGGCTTCTATTCTCTTCTTGTCCAAACTATTTATCGTCCATGTTTCACTTCCATACATGGCTACACTCTACAAATACTTTCAGAAATGACTTCCTGACACTTAAATCTATACTCGATGGTAACAAATTTCTCTTCTTCAGAAACGCTTTCCTTGCCAGTGCCAGTCTACATTTTGTATCCTCTCTACTTCGACCATCATCAGTTATTTTGCTCCCCAAATAGCAAAACTCCTTTACTACTTTAAGTGTCTCATTTCCTACTCTAATTCCCTCAGCATCACCCGACTTAATTCGACTACAATCCATTATCCTCGCTTTGCTTTTGCTGATGTTCATCTTATATCCTCCTTTCAAGACACTATCCATTCCGTTCAACTGCTCTTCCAAGTCCTTTGCTGTCTCTGACAGAATTACGATGTCATCGGCGAACCTCAAAGTTTTTATTTCTTCTCCATGGATTTTAATACCTACTCCGAATTTTTCTTTTGTTTCCTTCACTTCTTGCTCAATATACAGATTGAATAACATCGGTGAGAGACTACAACCCTGTCTCACTCACTTCCCAACCACTGCTTCCCTTTCATGCCCCTCGACCCTTGTAACTGCCATCTGGTTTCTGTACAAATTGTAAATAGCCTTTCGCTCCCTGTATTTTACCCCTGCCACCTTCAGAATTTGAAAGAGAGTATTCCAATCAACATTGTCAAAAGCTTTCTCTAAGTCTAAAGCTGCATGCCCTCGGGAAAAATTACGGCTGTAGTTTCCCCTTGCTTTCAGCCGTTCGCAGTACCAGCACAGCAAGGCCGTTTTGGTTATTGTTACAAGGCCAGATCAGTCAATCATCCAGACTATTGCCCCTGCAACTACTGAAAAGGCTGCTGCCCCTCTTCAGGAACCAGGAATTCGTGTTATACCAACTTATTGTTACTAGTTTTTGTGACATTATTTTCTCTAAAGCAATATTATTTTCGTTTGACAGATGGGCTGCAGCGATCACTGCGATTATTGCATCCACTGTCGCATAACGGATGTTCTTGAAGTAATTATTAAAAATTTATGAAAAGTTTTTGAAGCGAAAACGAACTTTTTTGGTGTACTGCTGTTTTACAGCTAGTGAATGATGTAGTTCCGAAGAGTATTTGCAGTGCCCAAGCGAGTAACGTGTCTCAACCAGAAGTCGATGGTTAAATTAGTTACCGAAACATTGTGCATAAAAATGTAATTGTCAGTATTCGTGGCCCTATGAAAATCTGCCACCTAAATCGTTTCTAATAGCCTTTTAAATGAAGCAGCACGTTGAACTACTTAATTTACAGCTCAGTGCAAAATTACTGGAATTAAATCCAATCAAGATTCCAGAAGAACCTGCACGAATTACCTTCGATTTAAATTCCAAGTTTATCAGCTTAAAGACACTCTTTAACCAAAGACACCGTTTAAGTAACAACACTAGAGAATTGCAGTTTTCAGTATTGTGTTCTGTCAGTCTAGTGAAAAAAATGTACGAGGGAGTAACCAGAAGATACTGAAATCATTTTTGAACTTATTTGTTGACATTTTAAGCACAAGCTTTCAGTCCCTCCCACAGTAATTTCCACTTACACTAATATACTCGTCTAATCTTCTATTCTACTTTCAAAACATTGTTCAATTCAAGTTTTGTGATGCCTGACAGGAACCCCGTTGTTTTTTCGTCACCTCAAAAACGCTAGCAAGACGATTTCCTTTCATGTCTCTTTTCATTTCAGGAAGCAGATAAAGTCATACAGGGCAAGGTCAGGTGAGTATGGGGGATGAGAAACAGGGGTCATATAATTTTTGCCGCGCGGGATTAGCCGAGCGGTCTGAGGCGCGGCAGTCATGGGTCGTGCGGCTGGTCCCGGCGGAGGTTCGAGTCCTCCCTCGGGCAAGGGTGTGTGTGTTTGTCCTTGGGATAATTTCGGTTAAGTAGTGTGTAAGCTTAGGGACTGATGACCTTAGCAGTTAAGTCCCATAAGATTTCACGCACATTTGAACATCATATAATTTTTTGTCAGGAACTGTTTTACGGACAGGGCTGTGAGATCAGGGGCATTGTCATGATGGAAAAACCAGTACCTGACTGCCACAAATCATACCGCTTCCGAAACAAACTGCTGCACAACTTTTTCAAAACTTCCAATTAGAAAGCCTAGTTAACTATCTGACCCTGAGCAACAAAGTCTGAATGGACTAGTCCTCTCTCATGGAAAAAACAAATCAGCATTGTCACAATGTTTGATTTCACCTGACGAGCTTTCTTGGAGCGAGGCGGATTTGAAGTCTTCCACTGGCTTGATTATTGCTTTATTCAGAATCGTAAGCATAGCACCAAGTTTCTTCATCTGTGGTAGTATTTCAAAAACAGTTTGGATCATTTCGGGACTTCTTTAAAACCACAGCATGCTTTCACGCAACCTTGTTTTCGTTCAGCAGTCTTGGCTAGAGTTCGGTAGCCATTCTTTTCGTTCCCAAATCTTCTGTTACAGTTCGTTGCACTGAACTCCAAGTCGCTCCCAACAGCTTCACAATTTCTTCAAAGATCTGTCGTTGATATCCGTTGATGATTGCATGAATGTTTTTAACAATTTCATGCGTCCGGGCCGTTGAAGGAAGACCGGAACGTAATTAACATTTCACCATTTTTCAAACAGGGAACACCACTAAACTCTTGAATTTTTCCCATAGCATTGTCCTTGTACGCCGTTTTTAACATTTCAAAAGTTTCTGTTCCACTTTTTCCGAGCGAAAAGCAGAATTTCACTACCGCAACTGTTCACGAGAATCAGCCATTGCAAAAATAATAATCACACAAAAGAGTTGCCGAAACTAGTCCTGACCTTCTTTAGCAACTGCACTCGGCTTATTGACTCTGGAATGAAGTCCTGTATGAAATGCTTTATGGAATTTTCAGTCAATGCGCTCCTAGCGCCATAACGTGGTACTGCTAAACGTCTATTCACCAAAAAATTAGTTCGGTTTCTTTTTGGTACCCCATCGCATACACAAAGTGTCCAAAAAAGTGTCGAATACTTTGAGAAGTGGTAGTAATCATTGAAACAAGAAAAATTAGTCAAATAAACGTGGTTCCGGTTCAAAAATGGCTCAAATAGGTCTAAGCACTATGGGACTTAACATCTGAGGTCACCAGTCCCCTAGACTTAGAACTACTTAAACCTAACTAACCAAAGAACATCACACACATCTATGCCTGAGGCAGGATTCGAATCTGCGACCGTAGCAGAAGCGCGGTTCGGAACTGAAGCGCCTAGAACCGCCCGGCCACAGCGGTCGGCGTGGTTCCGGAAATACATACATTCTGAGATACGTCCAGTAAACATGTGTCCAGAAATGCATACTTTCTGCGATAAACACGTGTTTACAGGAGGTGTTCAACAAGGCGTCGATTCATGACAATGCATCCCTTTTCCCTCGGGCGTGAGTAATGGCACACACTTTGAAGTTTACCCGGTTGTTGTTGTACCTGCTGACACGCACTGAAGACGCGACTCTGTAGTGTCTGCACATCGTTGATTGGCGTGGCGTATACCAATCAACTGTTCCCATAACCAAAGGTCTAGGAGACGTCTGGGGAACGAGTAGGCCCACCCAACAAATCCAGTGGTCCTGATATGTCTGTGTCGAGTGTTCGCGCACTTAGTGATGAAAATTTGCTCCTGCGCCATCATGCATGAACCACACTTGTATTCTTTGCTATGATGGCACAGCCTCCAGCAAAGTAAGCAATGAGAAAGTGCATGTAATGCACCCCAGTTAACCAATGTGGTAGCATTATGGTCCTATTAATCTGTCGCCAAGTGCGCCTGCCCATTGATTGAGAATAATGTTGATGCCCTCGTTCCTGAATTACTTGGGGATTTACATCTGCCCATACATTCTGGTTATGGAAATTCACAACACCATCGCTTGTGAACCCTGCCTCATCAATAAATGAAATCTTGGATGTGAAGAGTGGATATGCGGGACACTTCTGCAACAGCCATTGACAAAACCGCCGTGAGCCTTAGGGTCCTGAACGCCGTGTTAATATGGGTACAGCAATTGTTCGTGAAGTACCCCCCCCCCCCCCCCCCGCCAGACAAGAGTGTGAGACACGCCTCCTGCTGCTGCTAATCGTCGCACACTGGTCCCTGGGATTTCTTCCACCGAACGTGGCACACGCTCCTCCATGTCAAGCGTGCGGATTGGGTACTCGTGTCCTTCAGACACTGGAAAAGTCTGCCGAAACTGAATCAGCGTTTTGAAGAAGGTAAAACACCATGATATCTATCCTGGGTTGACAGTACTGTACAATAAGGCACACGAACACGACGAAAACTAACGTAGCCTGCAACACTACTCGAACCACACAGCTGACTGCAGACCACCTAACGGAAGGCAGAGTACTGCGAGTAACACACCATAATACCAAAATGTTCAAATGTGTGAATGTGTGTGAATCCCTATGGGACCAAACTGCTGAAGTCATCGGTCCCTAGACTTACACACTACTTAAATTAACATATGCTAAGAACAACACACACACCCATGCCCGAGCGAGGACTCGCAATTAGTGGCATGGTTCCTCTAACCGCGCGGCCACTCCGCGCGGCACATCACAATAATACGCTGCCGACACATTTTAAGGAGCGCCAACGCAACGACTGTGCTAATATCCGCAACCAAGCGTCGCGCAGTCCTTCCTAATAACACGTATTTATCTCGGAAAGTGTGGAAAGTAAGCGTTTCTGGACCCATGTTTATCGGACTTATTTTTCTTGTCGTGTTGAGTACTACCACCTCTCGAAGTATCTGACACATTTTTAATACCCTGTGTGTGTGTGTGTGTGTGTGTGTGTGTGTGTGTGTGTGTGTTCCACACATCCTGCTAAACCACTGGACCGATTTCAGTCACTGTGGGCGAAAGAACCACCTACCTACCATAGTTCAGGAGGTTCAAATGGTTCAAATGGCTCTGAGCACCATGGGACTTAACATCTGAGGTCATCAGTCCCCTAGAACTTAGAACTACTTAAACCTAACCAACCTAAGGACATCACAGACATCCATGCCCGAGGCAGGATTCGAACCTGCAACCGTAGCGGTCGCGCGGTTCCAGACTGAAGCGCCTAGAACCGCTCGGCTACAACAGCCGGCAGTTCAGGAGGCATGATGCCATAAGCAATGAGATAAGTGTAAAAGTACCGCGTCATGCATGACGTATACATTTATTACTTCTATTACTACTAACCCTATTGGCAATAAATTTCGCAGACAGAATGTACAAATGTCGCTAAATGCACCTACATAATAATGTCATGGTACCACACATATTGAAGGAGATGTGACGTCACAAACACTGTGATGCGTGCAAGACTGCCGCATTGAGCATGATGTTTCAATTTATTACTTGTTTGCTACCAAATGTATTAGTGGCACATTTTGCTAACAGTATCCACTTATATCGTTGAATGACCCTACAAAATTGTATGACACTCAGATCAGTACATATGACGTCATAAATACTGAGGTGCATGAAAAACTACTGCATCATGTATGACATTTAAATTTATTATTTCTTTGCTACTTACTCTTTTCGAAAAATATTTGGCAGTCAGTATCCTCTTATGCCGCTGAATACACTGGCACAAATATATCATTGTACGACTCTTAGTTTAATAGGTGTGATGTCATAAACACCGATATGGATGAAAAAAAGTCGAATCACTAATTAAGTGTTAATATATTTGTTCTTTACTACTAAGGTACTCCAACAGTATAGCCAACTTAAGGAAATCTCTGACATCCAGCTTACATTTGACAGCTTTCAGTTGGTATCATAAATGGCTGTAGGCGAAAATAGTTGCTGTCTATAGAGCTATGAAGAGGCATGGCCATAGAGAGGTCTACAAAATCCTGTTGTAGACACTCGGAGCAGCTGCCCCCAGCTGCCCGCACATGTAACTAGAAATATTGTTCATAATCAGTTGCTGAGTCAAATACCCAATAGAGAGAATTTGTACTTTGCGTATTATGTTTCTTAATATAGTTACTGTATTAATACAATTGTACATCATGCATATTTCTTTGTATGACTGTTTCATAATTTCAAAAATTTTTTCACGAATACGTGGAAAAGAGATTTCTTCTGTATTACACTACAAAAACAGCTCATATTTTATTTTCGTTATTAACAGAAAGTTGGTAAAATGAATACCCGCGCAATGCCAGATTTGTCTGCCAGATATTTATATAGATAGCAGTGTAACACGATCATCATTTGTTTTCTGATGCTCTAGCAGCAGTCGTCTTTCGATTCTAAATTTCACATCAGAACGAACAGGAACACAGAAGAACACCAACAGGGGCCAACTACAACGCAGGAATATAAACAGTGTACGTTGGACGTTCGATTTCTTAACTTGTGAGTGCAATTCGCCAGAAAAACACGTATCTTGTTTCAGTGCCTCTGCCTGCTAGTTAAGAAAATGCATATGAGGGCACGGAAAACGATGAAAACTGTAAGCAATCATAAAATATAGGGTGTTTCAAAAATACTTTTACAAATTTTTAGAATAGGTTCCTTACACCAAAGCAAAGAATAAAGTTCAGGTAAAAGTATGTCCGAAAATCTTTCGTTTCCATGTTATTAATGAAGACTGACGTTCAACGGCTTTCCAGGTAAAACGCAACAACTCCGCTTATTTATGCGTCGATTTGATTCACTGTATCCTAGATGGTGTTGTGTTGTCAGAAAGACTTGTTTACATTCGTCATTCGTTTGTTTCCAACATGTTCATTGTCTACATGCACTGCAGGCTGTGAGTTAACTGAAAGTTCACAGTTCAAACACGGCAGGATATTACTCATAACGGTATGAATAATATTCGTAACTGACATTGGTTGTCTGAAGAAATTCCACATGTTCAGGAACGCTTCTCTGTAAATGCTTGGTGCAGTGTGATAGACAGTCAGCTGATTGGGCCTGTTGTGTTGCTGTGTCGTATGAGAGGACCCCTTTATCAAAACTTGCATGAAAACGAGCTTCCAGTGTTATCGGCAAAGGTTCCTTGGGCTACAAGAATAGCTATGTTCTTCCAGCATGAATAGGTCCCTGCACATTATAGTCGTCTGGTGACACATTGTCTAAACCTAACATTCCCCAGAAGATGGATCAGCAGAGATGATCACATTTCTTGGCCACCAAGGTCCCCAGACCTTATTCCTTTACATTTTATAACTGTGGGAATGGTGGAAGGCGGAGTCCACAAAGAAAAAGTAAACACAAGAGACAATTTGATCGTCCAAATCATGAATAGTGCTGCCCTCATGAAAGAACACAAAGACAGCCTGAGATGAGCTACGTGTCGTGGTGTCAAGAAAATTCGAAAGCACATACAAATCAAGATTGGGATACGTTAAATACGTTTACCTTTGCTTAACAGCTTCTTCGAGTATTTGTTTGTGTTACTCTCTGACAGCTGTATCTCTGTAAGAAAAAAAAAAAACTAAACTCATGTTGAATGTCTCTTTCGAATCAATCTATAGTCCCACCTCCTAAAATATTTTCTACTAGCTGAGAACCCGGCGTGGCAGGGACATGTGTTCGTTCCAACCTTCTGTTGCCCATCTCCTCCATTTCCCCTCTCTGCTCATCTCCTCTTTCGCACCCTCTCTGTCCATATGCTCCACCTCTCTCTGTCCATCTCCTCCAACTCCCACCCCATTTTCTGTCCGTCTGCTCTTGCTCCTGTCTCTGGCGATCTCTTTCTCCTTCTCTTTGTCCATTTGCTTTTCCACCATCTGTTCATTCTGTTTATTCTCCCTCTGCCAATCCCTCCTCCCTTCTAGTTCTATCCCCTTGTCGTTCCCCACCTTGTCTACCTTCTCCTGTCCCCTCTAATTCTATCACCTTCTCCTCCCTCTCTTTGTCCATCTCCTCCTACCCACCTCTCTATCTCCTCCTGCCCCTCTCCCTGTTCAATTTTTCTTCTTTCCTTTCTAAGTCCATCTCCTCTTTTGCCCTCTCTCTGTCCATTTCCTCCTATTCACATTTCCTGCCTACTTCCTTCTCTTCCTCTCTCTGTTCATCTACTCCTCCCCCTTTCTTTGCCTTTCTCCCCATGCCTCTGTCCATCTCCTAATCTTTTCTCTCTCTCTTCCATCTCCTCTTCTCTCCTCGCTTTATCTTTCTCCACCTCTTTTTATCTTCTCCACCACCTTGTCTATCTCCATCTCCTCGCTCCAGTCATTGTCAGTCAACTCCTCCTCCGTCCTTCTCTCTTCACGTTACCATGAGCACCTCAGTAGGAAGCTGGTAGGTGTTACCGCCACAGTATTTCTTTCCAGATCGTAAACAGTTTTTGCACGATATTTGCTCGAAATCGTTCCAGGCGTTTAGGATCTCTGCCCACATATGCACATGTCAGATATATCTGACATGTATTTAACATATATTGACGCATATCTGTACACATGTTTCACCTAAATCTCTGACGAATTTCACCCAGTAGTTACATTTTCACGCAGCTGAATGTTTATGATGTCGTATCTCCTGAAATATATACTGTACAATTATATAATTGTACAGGTACATCCGTTGCTGTATTTGTCTACTGTATTCGAAATTTTCTGCGAATACGGACAGTAGTAAATTAATTAATGCGTCGTGCTACATGTTGCAGTTTTACTGCATAAAAAGTGAAAATGTTTTTTTTTTCTTTTTTTCTTTTTGGAGCGGTGGAGGATTGTCATAGAGAAAATATCTTGTAATAGTTTGAAGCTATGTGTAAAATTTGTTGCTAAGCTCTAAATGCTTTCATTCTCAAATAATGTGTGACTGAAGTATGGTTAATCTCATGTTGGGGGCTACACTGCTTTTCCACCTCCACCACCACCCCTTTGTTAGGTAGGTGTTGCTTACCCCCACAGCGGTTCTTTCCAGACAGTACGTATGTCTTCTAGTATGAAGTCTGTTTGATACATACGTACATAATTATGTCAGTTTTTATAATACATGTGGATTTCCCTGAAACACTCTAAACAGGCCCATCAACGCTGAATATTCTAACAGAACAGCGACAACACTTCATGAGAATCCCTTGCAGTACATCAGTGACTGGAACAGTTACGCTGGTGGCACCCAGACATAGAGGAGTAAATTCCTCTCTCGGCGCGCCCGTGAGCCTTGCAGCTTCATGAGCTCCTTAGCCACAGCCAGTGCTACCATAGCCGATAAAGGGAGGGCAGCTGCCGTCTTGATGAAGAAGCGCTCAAGCCTGCGGACCGCTGACCTCAATCTCTGCCGACAGCGCCGCAATCAGGAACACTGCCCCTTCACTTACACATTGGCCATTCTTGTTGCAGTTGAAGCAATGTAACCTTCATTTTCTATGGGTAACAGATATAAATTCCGACGAAGACCTCCAACAACTGTGTGGTATATCACGTGCTATTGTTAATACTAATCTAGAGAAAAGGAAACCTTATTTTACTAATGACATATTTATTGACAAGAGTAACAATCAGGCAGCAGTAGCCGGCCGAGACACAAGCAGCAACAGGGAAGTAACCAGGAACGAATTTTATAATATCATCTATGTGCTTTAGTAGTTTAATTACTTGAGTTTCCACAATTCTCGAGTTTTCGTTTGCATAGGAAAGTAAACCGATTTTGTGGCATATTACAAGTTCCTAATCAGGGTTGAATTATTTAGCTTCACCTGACTGCTTCAGTAGTTAGGTTTTTGAATATCCGCATATTACTCTAATTTGTTTGACACAGTTCCTGCTTTTTTGTCAGGGTCTGCAGTAGAGTTTTGTAGCACGTGCTGATAGTCCGTTTGTTTGCATAGTCTAGTTTCCCACGGTATTTAGTATGGACAGGGACTGCGACTGTTGTGTGCGTATGCAAGCCGAGTTGGTGACACTTTGCTCTCACCTCCAGGCTGTGATGGCTTCGATTATACAGCTTGAGGCAGCAGTTGATGGGCACCACTGTTGTGGGCTGGCAGTGGGGATCCAACGGACGTCCAGCATGCCCGAGTCCTCCGATCAGTCCCCACCGATGGCCAGCCCAGTTACTGCTCGCACTGCGGTTGGCCCCTCACCTGTGGTCGAGTGGGAGCTCACCCAGAGGCGTAGCAGGCCGCGAGATTCAGAAGAGATTCTCTCTGGTTTCGTGCGGCTAACAGAAGTGGTAAAGGCTGCCAGTCTTGATTGCAAGATGAAAGGTGAGCTGACTATTTGCAGCATAGTCGACACGACCGATTGCGGACCTCTGGTACAGAGCCCAGTGGAGGGTCTTAATCAGAGGCCAAAGGGTGGTTGGGTTACGGGTTCTGTTGAATAACAGTCCACTATACGCAGGAGGCGGCTACACGGTAGCAGGAGCTGTGTGGCGTGGACTGGGCAGTTTTTTAGGTTACAGGGCCTCAGGAAAATAAAAGAAAGGCTTCAGTCACAAAGGGTGCAGGTCGAACACAGGAAGAACGTAGATACAGGAACCATCGGTATAACAGTTGTAAATTGTCGTAGTAGTGTTGGGAAAATACCAGAGATCCAAGCGCTAATAGAAAGCACTGATACTCAATTCGTTATAGGCTCTGAAAGCTTGCCAAAGCCGGAGATAAGCTCAGCCGAATTTTATGCGAAGAATCCAACGGTGTTCCGAAAGGATAGGCTAAACACGGTGGCGATGGCGTGTTTGTTGCTGTTACAAGTAGTTTATCTTGCCACGAAATTGAAGTAGATAGTTCCAGTGAGTTAGTATGGGCAGAGGTCATTGTTGGCTACCGGAATAAAATAATAATTGCATCCTTTTACAAACCTCCCAATTCAGATACAGTTGCTGAAAGGTTCAAAGAAAACGAGTTCGACTTCAAACACGTACCCGACTCATACTATTATAGTTGGTGGTTACATTAATTTACCCTCGATATGTTGGTGAAAATAAATGGAGTTAGCATAAAACATCAGCCGAAATTGTGCTAAACGCTTTCTCTGAAAATTATTTCGAGCAGTTAGTTCATGAGCCGACGCGAATAGTAAACGGTTGTGAAAACACACTTGAACTCTTAGTAACAAATAATCCTGAGTTAGTAACGAGCACCAAAACGGATACAGGGATTAGTGAACACAGGGTTGTCGTAGCGAAACTGAATATTATAACCTCCAAATCCTCCAAAAATAAACGAAAAATATACCTATTCAAAAAAGCAGATAAAAATTTACTTGACACCTTCCTGAGAGACAATCTCCATTCCTTGTAAGTTAATAATGTAAGTGTAGACCAGATGTGGCTTGAATTCAAAGAAATAGTATCGGCAGCAATTGAGAAATTTATACCAAACAAATTAACAAACGACGGAGCTGATTCTCCTTGGTACACAAAACGAGTCAGAACACTGTTGCAGAAACAACGAAGCAAACATGCCAAATTTAAACAGACACAAAATCCCCAAGGTTTGCGCTCTTCTAAAGTAAGCTCGAAATTTAGCGCAGACTTCAATGCGACATGCTTATAACAGTTTTCACAACAAAACTTTGTCTCGAAACCTGGTAGAAAATCCAAAGAGATTCTGGTCGTATGTGAAGTATGTTAGCGGCAAGAAACGATCAATGGCTTCTCGGCGCGATAGCAATGGACATATTACCGAAGACAGTGCTGCCAAAGCAGATTTGCTAAATACAGCCTTCCGAAATGCCTTCACAAACGAAGGCGAAGTAAATATTCCAGAACTCGAATCAAGAACAGCTGCCAACACGGCTAACGTAGAAGTAAATATCCTCGGAGTAGTGAAGCAACTTGAATCATTTAATAAAAGCAAGTTTTCTGGTCCAGACTGTATAGCTGTCAGGTTCTTTTCAGAGTATGCTGATGCATTAGGTCTGTACTTACCAATCACATAAACCGTTCGCTCGACGAAAGATCCATACCCAAAGACTGGAAAGTTGCACAGGTCACACCCATATTCAAGAAAGGTAGTAGGAGAAATCCACTTCATTGCAGGCCCACATCATTAACCTCCATATGCAGTGTTGAGTGAGTGCTATTCACAACGGATTTCAGATCGATTCCTTATTTGTGGATTTCCGGAAGGCTTTTGACAGTGTACCACACAAGCAGCTTATTTTGAAATTGCGTGCTTCTGGAATATCTGCTCAGTTATGTGACTCGATTTGTGACTTCCTGTCAGAGAGGTCGCAGTTCGTAGTAACTGACGGAAAGTCATCGAGTAAAACAGAAGTGATTTCTGGCGTTTCCCAAGGTAGTGTTATAGACCCTTTGCTGTTCCTTATCTACATAAACGATTTGGGAGACAATCTGAGCAGCCGTCTTCGGTTGTTTGCAGATGACGCTGTCGTTTATGGACTAATAAAGTCAACAGAAAATCAAAACAAATTGTAAAACGATTTAGAAAAGATATCTGAATGGTGCGGAAAGTGGCAGTTGACCCTAAATAAAGAAATGGGTGAGGTCATCCACACGAGTGCTAAAAGGAATTCGTTAAACTTTGGTTACACGATAAACCAGTGAAATCTGAAGGCCATAAATTCCTTACCAGGTAGGACTAACAGATTAAATCGAGAAAAGTTCAAAGAAGGACAGCACGTTTTGTATTATTGAGAAATATGGGAAAGAGTGTCACTGAAATGATACAGGATTTATGTTGGACACCATTAAAAGAAAGGCGTTTCTCGTGTCGACGGAATCTTGTCACGAAATTCCAACCACCAACTTTCTCCTCCGAATGCAAAAATATTTTGTTGACACCGACCTACATAGGAAGAAACGACCACCACGATAAAAATAAGGGAAATTAGAGCTCGCACGTATAGATGTTCGTTCTTTCCGTGCGCTATACGACACTGGAATAATAGAAAATTGTGAAGGTGGTTCGATGAACCCTCTGCCAGGCACTTAAATGTGATTTGCAGAGTATCCACGTAGATGTAGGTGTAAATGTAGGTGTAATTGTATTAATTACATTTCATTCTCTACTCCATGCTTAGGCAGCCTTTGGTGACCCGCGGATCTGATTTACGTACTTTCTTGAGCCCGTGGACCTTACTTTAAACACACTTAACATTATATATATGTATATATAATGGGCTGATGGATATAATGTGTATATATATCCATTACTGAATTAAGACACAAATGAGTTACGAACATTGGCTGTGAGCGGGCATAGATTGAAATCAATGGGGAAAGTTGATAATTTTGTGCCAAACTGGAATTCAAACCCGGATCTCCTGCTTATTGGACAGATGGCCAAAAGACAGACACCACAAGGCGAAACGGATAATGGTCTCTTGAGTACAGATGCACACGAGGCTCGAACTCTTACAGGAATCAGTGAAATGCCATGAGTAATGAGGATAACGGGCAAGGGACACTACATTAATGGTGTGTGGATAAGTTGAGAATTTTGGTTTAACGGGATGCGTGCTGGGGCAGTCCATGCAGTTGCTATGACCACTGTATCCGTATGGCTTAGTCGTCAGACCATCTGCCTTGTAAGTAGCTGAATCCCCATCTGGCACAAATCTTCAGCTTTCCCCACTGATTTCAATCCGTGCCCACTCTCGGCGAATTTCTGTAATTTCTGTGTGTGTTAACAGTTAATACTGCATGGAGAATTGTTGTAATTAGAACTGTAATACCTCTTCTTTTTTCTGTTCTGGATGATTATCGTCTTCATTAAATGTGTTTGAAAAACGCTTCTTGCCATTTGTACACATGATGTCTGGCAAAGGTCCTGTAACATAATGCTGACGAGTTACTCATAAGGACTGAACAGTAGAATACGGTCTATAAATAGCCGTCCATAATTGCGAAAACGTTGCTAGTGCAGGATTTTGTGCATGAACTGATATCTCGATTATGTCCCATCACTGATCGATTCGATTCATGTGGAGTAATCAGGGTGGTCACATCATCCACCCGAATTGCCCAGAATGCTCTTACCAGCAATCGCGAACAATTGTGCCCCAATGGCGTGGCGCACTTTCGTCCATAACAATTTCATCCTTGTTTGGAAACATGAAGTCCATGAATGGCTGCAAATGACATCCAAGTAGCCGAGCATGACCATTTCCAATCAATAATCGGTTCAGTTGGACCGAAGGACTCTGTTCATTCCATGTAAACATAGCCCACATCATTATCGAACCACCACCAGCTTGTATAAGTACCTTGTCAGGTCCATGGCTTCGTGGGGTCTGCGCCACTCTCGAACCCTACAATCAGCTCTTACCAACTCAGATTGGGAATCATCTAACGAGGCCACTGTTTTCCAGTCGTCTGGGGTCCAATCGATATGGTCACGAATCCAGAAAAGGGGCTGCAGGCGATGTCTTGCAGTTAGCAAAGGCATTCGCGTCGGTCATCTGCTGCCGTTGTTAGCATTGACAATTCTGCGCAAACGCCGCTGCTCTCGGCAGTTCAGTGAAGGTGTCGGGTGTCGGCCACTGCGTTGTCCGTGATGAGAGGTACGAGTAATGCCTGATATTTGGTATCCTCTTGACACTATGGTTCCGTGACTATCCAGTTCCCTACCGATTTCCGATGTGGATTGTCCCATACGTCTAGCTCCAACTACCGTTCCGTGTTCAAAGGCTGTTAATTCCCCTCATGCCCCCAATAATCACGTTGGAAACACTTCATGTGAATCATCTGAGTGCAAAAGACAGCTACGCCAATGGACTGCCGTTTTATACTTTGTATACGCGACACTACCGCCGTATCTATATGTGCATATCGCTATCCAACGACTTTTGTCACTTCAGTGTATATATTACAGAAAATTATATTGTTTAAGGGCCGTGCTCAGAACCCGTTACTGTTGTATTTATGAAAGAAAAAGAAGAGTGAGAACGAGAATTAGAACATCTGGAACGGATTGTAGACCTCGCATTTTAAGTGTACCTGACTGTATCCTGTTTACAGTAAGACTTGCAAGGTCAGAAATAACTTATTTTTGATTTTATGGCAATGCATTTAGAAAGAATATCGCATTGTGAACGCGACAAATTCTGACAAAAAACACCGTCCATTTTCCTAAGCTCACCAGATTTAAAGAAGAAGGGTTTGATTTATTGAAGAAGTAGTTGTGCTGTTGGAAGAATTATTAGGATAGTTTACTAAACATAAGGGCAATGATAACGTTAAATTAGTTTACGAGCTATTGAGCTATTTTATCACTGTTTTCCATGGATAGAATTGACTGATCTGCGATGCTCAAATGGTTGGAATGGCTCTGAGCACTATGCGACTTAACTTCTGAGGTCATCAGTGCCCTAGAACTTAGAACTACTTAAAACTAACTAGCATAAGGACATCACACACATCCATGCCCGAATGCGGATTCGAACCTGCGACCGTAGCGGTCGCGCGGTTCCAGACTGTAGCGCCTAGAACCGCTCGGCCACTCCGGCCGGCGATCTGCGATGCAGTTGCCATTTAAAACACACCTTTAATATCAAAACTGCCTACGATGTTTATGTCGTTTTCTTCTGGAAATGTGTCCACTTTTCCATAATTAGGTTGCAACTGTGATAAAATGTTCCGACCAGTTATAAGAGTCGAGGGACATGAAAGGGAAACAGTGGTTGGGAAGGGAGTGAGACAGGGTTCTAGCCTCTCCCCAATGCTATTCAGTCTGTATATTGAGCAATCAGTAAAGTAAACAAAAGGAAAATTCGGAGTAGGTATCAAAACCCATGGAGAAGAAGTAAAAACTTTGAGGTTCCCCGATGACATTGTAATTCTGTCAGAGACAGCAAAGGACTTGGAAGAGCAGCTCAACGGAATGGACAGTGTCTTGTAAAGAGGATATAAGATGAACATCAACAAAAGCAAAACGAGGATAATGGAATGTAGTCGAATTAAGTCGGGTGATGCTGAGGGAATTAGATTAGGAAATGAGACTCTTAAAGTAGTAAAGGAATTTTGCTATTTGGGGAGCAAAATAACTAATGATGGTCGAAGTAGAGAGGATATAAAATGTAGATTGGCAATGGCAAGGAAAGCGTTTCTGAAGAATAGAAATTTGTTACCATCGAGTATAGATTTAAGCGTCAGGAAGTCGTTTCTGAAAGTATTTGTATGGAGTGTAGCCATGTATGGACGACAAATAGTTTGGACAAGAAGAGAATAGAAGCTTTCGAAATGTGGTTCTACAGAATAATGCTCAAGATTAGATGGGTAGATCACATTACTAATGAGGAGGTATTGAATAGAACTGGGGAGAAGAGGAGTTTGTGGCACAACTTGACAAGAAGGAGGGACCGGTTGGTATGAAATGTTCTGAGGCATCAAGTGATCACCAATTTAGCATTGGAGGGCAGCGTGGAGGGTAAAAATCGTATAGGGAGACCAAGAGATGAATACACTAAGCAGACTCAGAAGGATGTAGATTGCAGTAAGTACTGGGAGATGAAGAAGCTTACACAGGATAGAGTAGCATGGAGAGCTGCATCAAACCAGTCTCAGGACTGAAGACCACAACAACAACAGAGAGAATGACATTTCTTTATCAGTACGAAAAGCATATTGAGTGAACAATAATTGAGATTATAATTACATATAGCTGTACATACATTCTGTTGCGCGAGAAATAGCACTGAAGTAAAATCCAAACAGAGAAAATATTAATTTTGGTAACTGCAGAGGCGTAAAGATTTCTATAATGGATGGACAAAACAATACAGGCGTAGGCAAGATGTGACTAGGGAATATAGGCATGTCTTATTTCGAGCCTTAACGGAAACAATACAAACAGACATGAGCGCAATGAAAACAGACTTAAATTCAAATATGTCCGGTTTAGAGACCAATTTGAATACAGTAAATTCAAAAATGTCAGGTTTAGAGACCAATTTGAACACAATTAATTCAAAAATGTCGAATTTAGAAACAACACAAGCGGACATGACTAATATGAAAGCAGACATGACCGATGTAAAGTCCGAGATCGAGAAGGTATATACAAACATGACACACATATTAGGCGAAGTAAAAAATTTGCGCACGGAACTTAGCAATCTGGATACGGAATTCACACAGCAGATTGCGCAAATCTCCAGGGAGGTGAATAGGAAAATTAACGAACAACTACGAACTTCAGTTCACGATATGAGTAACAAATTAAGAATCACAGTGAAAGAAAAATTGGAAACACACGCACGTGTGGACAGGAACTATCTGGAATCACAGAAACTCAGGATAATTTACAAGTAATGCAAAAGAATATTTAGGTTAACATAGGTAATGTACAGCCAGAAGCAGCGAAACTGCATTCGTTTTGTGACGACTTACCAGAAAATGTAGAGAAAATCACAGTGGAAATAGGATTACTTAATTTAGAACATAAAAGAATCAACTCAGACATTGTGCAGCTTTACGAAACAATAAAGGATAATACAAAAGATGAAAACACAACGTTTGCAGAAAAATCCGTACGCGAACAGCATACTTATGTGTAAGCGGTACAGGAAATAATGGGAGACAAGGAAGAAGAAATTTTAAAACGCGTAGAGCATGATATCAAACAGGTAGAACAAAGATTAATGGACGAAATAAAAAAATGGTTCAAATGGCTCTGAGCACTATGGGACTTAACTTCTGAGGTCATCAGTCCCCTAGAGCTTAGAACTTCTTAAACCTAACTAACCTAAGGACATCACACACATCCATGCCCGAGGCAGGATTCGAACCAGCGACGGTAGCGGTCGCGCGTTTCCAGACTGTAGCGCCTAGAACGGCTCGGCCACACCGGCCGGCTGTACGAAATAGTTAGCAAACAAAGTATCATAATATCATCGCCGGGGGCGGTAAGCGGAGCTATGAACAGCCGTACGACGATGAGAGAAATCAGTGGCGCGGACACCAGTGCCAAACCCACGCTGCGCGAGTGCATGCCGACGCGCGACGCTAGCAACGGGCAAAACTTTTATGAGACAGATATGTCATAACCACATGTAAATGCTGTTCCGTTCCGCTGGACAGCGTTGTTAATGGACGAGAGTTTAATAAAATACCGACAGTTTCCTGTATTTTCAAATGAAACAAAGCGAACGCACCCCGTAGTGTTTGTCCGAGCCTTTAGGAATGTAAAGCCTAGGATACTAGCCCAAAAGAGCAAATATGTGGTAAGACACACAGAAGGCGACTTCTTTTTGTGGGCTACAGGAATGTCTGAACTCTGCGAGATATATGATCAATTTGAGAATGCATATTTAGATACAGACTGGTCAACAGCAATCCAGGAGAGATTAAGAAGAGAGGCATTCAACCCATTATCACATTATCCAAAATTCCGGTGGCAACGTAACTATTTTGAAACATATCTTAACAAGAACAGCTACTGGAATGGTCCGATATCTCATGTCGATATATTGAAAATCTTAATTCCTTAATTAAGTCATCAAAAAATCAAAACCAACTGCAAAATAACTTAGACACGATATCTGTATGTTGCGAAAAGTGGCAGTTGACGCTAAAATTATAAGGAAAAGTTCAAGGTCCTCCACCCGAACACAAAAATAAATTCGTTAAATTTCGGTTCCACGATAAATCCGATAAATCTAATGGCTGCCAGTTCAACTAAATACCTAGGAATTACAGTTACGAAGAACTAAAATTGGAACGATCGCTTAGTAATGTTTGGGGACAGTTAGGGGTTATTTTATTGACAGAACTCTTAGAAGATGCAACAAGTCTACTAAACAAACTGCTTGCACTACGTTTGTCCGTGGCCTGCTGTGGTACTTTTGTGAGGTCTGGGATTCTTACCAGAAAGGACTGAAAAGTCCAAAGTTCTGTACTGTCGCGAAACAGGGGAGGGAATGGCACGAATAGTTTCGCGAATCAACGTGGAAGTCATTAAAACACATGCGTTTTTCGTTGTGAGGAGACCTTTTCACGAAATTTCAATTACCATCGTTCAGCCCTGAATGTGAAAATATTTTATGACGCCAACCAACAAAGGAAGAAATGATCACCATAATAAAGTGAGAGAAATCAGAGTTCGTGAGGAAATATTCAGTTTCTTAGTTTCATGTTCCATGGATCATTTCCACGATAAATCGTAATGATGTGAAACGAGACGTTTTACATGCACATTTCAAATTAATTTGTAAACTAACATTTATAAGGTTATTATTTATTAACTTTTCATCTACAGATGTAAGTGAATCCTGTCCGCCATCTTTTATACACTCCAGTAACAGAAATTCATGTACAGAATACAAGTTGTCAAGAGAAACTTTTTTAATTTGTTTTAAAATTTGACTTTGCTATCTGACAGACATTTTATATTACTGGGTAAGTTATCAAAAATTTTAGTTGCTGTAATGTGCACCCCTTTTGACCTAAAGAGAGCCGTAATGTGGAGCAAGGAACGACATTTTTCCTTCTGGTATTGTAATTACCTACATGATTGTTCCTTTTTAATTACTGTAGAGTATTTACAACAAATTTCGTGAGAGATTAAATATACTGTGAAGCAGTAGTCAGAATACCCAAATCCTTAAACAGATGTGTACAAGACGATCATGGGTGAGCGCCATATATTATTCTTACAGCACGTTTTTCACCACTTTCTTTCTTTCTCAAAGATAAGGAACCCCACTACATTACTGAACGAAAATATGCAAAAGTCTCATCTTACGGATTTGTCTCTCCCCAAGATTTGCAATGATTCTATGTGCAAATGTGATTGAATTGAGTTGTTTTAGGAGCTCCAAAATGTGCTTTTTCCGGTTTAAATTCTCATCAATACGAACACCTAAGATTTTGAAGTTTCCATCCTATTTATTACTTCCTTACCCTTTGTTATCCTTATCATTGCTGTAATACACCTAGAAGTGCAGAACTCAATATGTTGTGCGCTTTTTTTAATTGATAGTGAGAGCGTTGGCAGAAAACCAGTCAATGATATTTTTAAGAACATTATTTACCATTTCTTCTGTTGTTGCGTAGATCCTTAGATTGGCACCTGCAAAAAGAACTTATTCTGCTTGTAGTATATAGGTCGGATGATAGTTTACGTAGACCAGAAACAATAGCGGACGTGAGTTTGAGCCTTGGGGCACCACATACATGATTTGTCCCCAGTCGAAATAAAGTCTCTGTATTACACTGATTGGATTACTAGTTGCAAAGTTTGGCACTCTTTTGGTTAGATATGATATTATCCATTGGGTGGCTATATCATCAACCGTATAAATCTTCAATTTACTTAGGAGAATCGTCATAAATCTTTTTGCACATTATTTATTGATAGTTGGACGACGTTTTCTGATTTTTTTTAGGAAATTCGGTCATCATCAAGCCGTCCATCCGGTGACTTAAAGTAGCTCTGTCAAAGATGAGGTGTGATCACGGCGGAAGTCGTCATGATTTGTCTGCAAATCTTATCTGAAATTTAAAAAAAGAGAAAAATATTTAATCTGTGGGATACTACCAGCAGTATTTGAAATTTGAGAAAACAATAAAATGTGGTTTTATTCACGTTTTTGTAATAGCTAATGAATAAATTAAAATTATGAAAAAAGAACCTATTACTCCTTGCAAATATGCCAGAGGAGTAATTCAGCCAAATCTCAAAAAGATGTGTTTATTAATGTGTCCATAACCCATTCCGTCAGCTTGAGATACAGTGTCTTTGAAGCTGGTGGAATGGATTGGGGCACACTAAAAAAGCCATCTTTCCAGAATTTGTCTGAATTACTCCTCGGACATGTCCACATGGTGTTACGTTAATTATGTTAATTAATTACATTCATTCGCCAATTGCAACGACGTTTTCCTGCCTTCAATAAGTACGTCCTAAAGCAATGTCGTACGATGCTCATGTGCTGTTAGACTCGTCAGTCCAATGCTCTGGGTGTAGAATGAGTAGAATACATAAAATATTAGTCCACTTTATTAAAATACAGATATGAAGATTTATTTAACTTGTGTAGTTCATTTCAATAGGAATGTTCTGAATGTTTACAACTGTCTCTGAGTGGCTCCAAGCACTATGGGACTTGACATCTGAGGTCATCAGTCCCCTAGACTTAGAACTACTTAAACCTAACTAACCTAAGGACGTCACACACATCCATGGCCGAGGCAGGATTGGAACCTGCGAACGTAGCAGCAGCGTGGTTCAGGAGTGAAGCACCTAGAACCGTTTGGGCACAATGGCCGGCAACTGTCTCTTTGAATTAAAGTATGGCTTGGTACAGACAAATTTCAAGGTCCGTTAACTTGAAGTATAACTGACATACTGTTCACACCATATTCTGCCTAAGACATTTAAGACATTGGCTGCCGGTCTATGACGATCCTGCAGTCGTGATAGGTGACTCCGACTGCGAATTGGGCCAAGTATTCCTCTGCTCAAACCTAATTAGACCGTCAATTGCGGTGGGACAGCGAAGCTCTCGGAGAAATTTCTCATCCATTGGTGCTACATCTACATTTATACTCCGCAACCCACCCAACGGTGTGTGGCGGAGGGCACTTTACGTGCCACTGTCGTTACCTCCCTTTCTTGTTCCAGTCGCGTATGGTTCGCGGGAAGAACGACTGCCGGAAAGCCTCCGCGCGCGCTCTAATCTCTCTAATTTTACATTCGTGATCTCCTCGGGAGGTATAAGTAGGGCGAAGCAATATATTCAATACCTCATCCAGAAACGCACCACCTCGAAACCTGGACAGCAGGCTACACCGCGATGTAGAGCGCCTCGCTTGGAGAGTCTGCCACTTGAGTTTGCTAAACATCTCCGTAACGCTATCACGCTCACCAAATAACACTGTGACGATACGCGCCGCTCTTCTTTGGATCTTCTCTATCTCCTCTGTCAACCCGACCTGGTACGGATCCCACACTGATGAGCAACACTCAAGTATAGGTCGAACGCGTATTTTGTAAGCCACCTCCTTTGTTTATGGACGACATTTTCTAAGGACTCTCCAAATGAATCTCAATCTGGCACCCGCCTTACCAACAATTAATTTTATATGATCATTCCACTTCAAATTGTTCCGTACGCATATTCCCAGATATTTTACAGAAGTACATGCGGTGACTAACTCTTCTGTAGTTTCATTGTGAGATGCGAAACCTTGCTTTTGCACCCCGTTCGTAAGACGACACCACATCTGCTGTAGAAAAATCTCTATGATGACAATAACTGAATATGTGAAGCCGAATCAGATCTTATGCGAAAGGATCCAGTAGAATTAGATTAATTCTGCATACCAAACGTACGTAATTCGTTACAATCGTTTTGCGTGTGCTGTTTTTGGAGTGATTGTCATGCCTGATGAAATACGAAATAAAGAGCCAGATCCACCACACGGGGTAGCAATACATAAAGAACAAAAGCCAGACAAGGAATTGGAAGTGAACGAAAATGGCTCTGAGCACTATGGGACTTAACTCCTGAGGTCATCAGTCCCCTAGAAGTTTAATTAAACCTAACTAACCTAAGGACGTCACACACATCCATGCCCGAGGCAGGATTCGAACCGGAGACCATAGCGGTCGCGCAGTTCCAGACTGTAGCGCCTAGAACCGCTTGGTCACCCCGGCCGGCGGAAGTGAACGGGCAATGTTTTGCGGCAGTTTGGCAACGGCGAACAGTTCAGCCATGAGTTGGGTGCTCTTATTGTAGGAAGACATCTACAGTGCGTGAGGTGTCAACTACCGAATAATTTTAATCGGGCTGTAGTGCACCAGCATGCGACGAACAAGTGGCGTGGCCTTCCCCGCCCGCCTGGGAGAGACGGATCTCGGTGAGGCGGCGGAGCCGGCTGCGCCTCGATCTGCAGAACTGACCTGAGTCGCGCCGGCGCGTCGCGGCGTTCCGCAAGGCCGCCCGCCGGCTGGCGGCAGATGGCGGACGCGGGCCAGGCCGGCGCGCAGGGGTCAGTGACCCGGCGCGCCATGCGGCAGGTCGGGCACCGCGCGCCGCCGCCGCAGCCGCCGTATCGACCGCCTCCCTCTCGCTCACTGCCAGCTCGCAGCCATCGGCGGGCTGCCGCACCCTCTTCCCCATTTCTTCCATCGGTGTGCGGACATTTGCCACGACGGACATTTGCCACTATTTTACCTGCTTCGAAGGGTTGGGTCCCTTGTCTCCCCCTCCCCTACTCCTCCTCCTCCTCCTCCTCCTCCTCCTCCTCATCCGCCGCCCGACCCGCAGTAAAGGTACTTACTGAGCCTTTTCGCTGGTTTACTTAACATAGGACCACAATCTCTATGGATTTTCCGCCACATCTCTAGAGAGAGTCTCGTTGTCGAAATTATTAAATGCATCTCGCATTGAAATCCGCACAAAATTTCGAGCCTCAGTAAAACTTTGCCGGTCTTGGAGATTTTGCGTTCTTCTAAATTATACGGGACTTTTTCGGTGCGCCTGCTGCAGCTTACTGTCGTGTTTTGTGTACTATGGGGGATCAGTTCCGTCTGCTATTAGTTTATTTGCTATAAATCTCTCGAGTGCTGTTGATACTATTTCTTTGAACTTAAGCCACGTATGATCTTCACTTACATAGTTTGGAAGGATTGGAGACTGTCTCTTAGAAAAACGTCAACCGAATTTTTCGTTGCTTTTATAAGCAGATATATTTGGTGTTTAGTTTTAGTCAATTTCTTTATTACGGAATTGAGCCTGTAATGGTACTTGAATTACGTAACCATTACGGCACCTCTACTCAACCTCTCGATACCAGCAATATTCTACTGTGTTTCTGTAAAGTAGTTAACATATTTCTGAGACAACATTCAGATTTGATTTCATTAATGTAGAGGTACTTTGATACATCGATATGTCTATATTGCAATGATATTATTCTTATGTGTATTCTTTCTTTTGTCACTATGATCTTTGTCGTACTTTGATTTTTGGGTGCGTAAGCGGTTATTAGAGAGTCAAGTCTTGGTCATCATGTTGAAAAGATGCAAATTGTAGTCAGTTTATGAAATGTGAAGAACAGTGAGGAAGATGTTTTCAAGTATGTTTTGTATTGTGATGTTTTGGAATGACTTGCGTGATATTGCAACAAAAGTAATAAACAAGAAGTGTAACTTAAATTCGGAGTGCTGATTATCTTTCTACGTCACCATTGTGCTAACTTGCAAAAGTTTAATCTTCAAGAATGGTTTATGAAACACATCTATAAAACTTTTCAATATCGCAGAATAACATCTAGGCCTCTTTGCATCCGAGCTTGGAATCATTACTACCTAGATTTTAGACGATTGAGCCCTGAGTTGACAACGAGACCAGCGTGGGAAACACGAAAAGATGAGTGCCTAGTTTGTCCATTATTTCATGAAATGACTTTATTAACTGTGCTCTAATGACACCTGCCATATAATATAACTTTGTTGTTGCCCGAAAATGCAATATTTAGCAGCGTGAGCAACACTACAAATCATAATTAATTTTTGACCTTTGTTGTGGTAGGGTTGTTAGAAGCCTCACTGCGACTGTGTGTTCATTAATCCCTGTAACCGTCGTGATGCTCAGGATTATTTGTGGCTAAGAGGTCAAGTGTGTTTTCGTAACCATTTACAATTTGAACGGCCTCGTGAACTAATTGTTCAAAATAATTTTTAAAAAACCATTTAGAACAATTATGGAAGTTGTTTTCTGTCTAAATAGGGTTGGAAAATGTATTTTTGTCAACATACGGAAGGTATATTGAAGTCCCTGCCACCTATAATTGTATGAGTAGGGTACCTATTTGCGATGAGACTCGAGTTTTCTTTGAAATGTTAGTGCAGATCATTACAATTACAGCTTTTCCCTCCAAAACCTAGGATGTTTTCTCCGTGACCCTCTAAATACCAGAGCTAAACAATGAAGCAGGGCATTCTGTATTACTTCATTTCCTTATTTCTAACATTTTAAAATTGTACGTCGACTTTAGATGACATGTCAGTCATAGATGTTCTTTGTTTATGAACGTACTTTCAGTCATGTTTTGAACATCGTCCCGCTACACTTTATTAACTAATGTTTCGCCGCAAGGGATATCAGATTTTAGGGAGTAAATTAATATGGAGTATGTCGCAATCAATAAGCGTGAAAGGAAGCTACCGTACAGACAGAGGGATCTATATTTATACTTGGCAGAACTAATTACATACTGATATAATTGTCAGAATTGCTTTCGTTTGCCAAAAGTTATAAATATTTCGATTTCGGAAAAGAAGCTCTGTATTTCGCCATTATGTCGAAGAAGAAGGTCCCTTACGTCCTGGTTGTATCGAGTAAGATGTGGAGACGGCGGGTTGAAAGCGCACAGAAGAAGTACGAGGAAGGGTGTCGCTCACCTGAGGGATCTCTACTCAAGCTACATGGCGAAGGGGCAAGTGTGGCAAATATCCGGCGTGGCAGATGTCCGGCATTCCTTCCATCCTCTGCTCCAACTTATCGCTTTCCACGGTCGAAACACTCGAAACCTAGAAAATCGATTCACACTGTGTAACGTAAACGTAATACTTTTCGCGTGCATACGACAGGCGTGCAATAGATAACGCACCACTTTTTTCTCTGAAAGCTGGTTGGTTTTATTCAGATTCCAGTATTCCATTTTATTCCTCGCTCTTTTGCTGTAAAACCTTGTTTTTTAACATAATCTCCGTTCAGTACGATGGCCTTGCGTTACCTTACTCGGAGGGCCTGTATATCCGCATACGACCACTGTGCTGATCACATCGGAGCAAATGTTTGCATCAATAATCTCCTCAACCTCCTTATACTGCTTCCCAACGAGTGCATGCTTCATTGCCCCAATACACTCATGCTCATAAATTAAGGATAACTGCAGAATGTGGTGCCACACAACGTGGCACTACACAAAACTGGCGCTAATAGCATAGGCACATAGGGAACACACACGACACAGATCTGTACGTCCACGGTATTGGTGATAAGTTGAGAAAACCGTCCCGAAACAAATGTGCTGCAAAACGCCACTGTTTCCTGCACATGTACCCCGAAATCATTGCGGGATATGATCATCATGCACACGTACACAGGCCGTACAAGGTGCCGGCATACTCTGGATCAGGTGGTAGAGCAGCTGCTGGGGTATAGCCTCCCATTCTTGCACCAGTGCCTGTCGGAGCTCCTGAAGTGTCGTAGGGGTTTGAAGACGTGCAGTGATACGTCGACCGAAAGTATCTCAGACGTGCTCGATGGGGTTTAGGTCTTCTGTTTCGAGGTACACCTCCACGATGGCACCTCCGTAGGACCGTGCGTTATCATCCATCAGGAGGAAGGTGAGACCCACTGCACCCCTGAAAAGGCGGACATATTGGTGCAAAATGACGTCCCGATACACCTGACCTGTTACAGTTCCTCTGTCAAAAACATGCACGGGTGTACGCGTACCAATCATAATCCCTCCCCACACCATCAAACCACGACCTCCATACAGATCCCTTTCACGGACATAAAGGAGTTGGTATCTGGTTCCTGATTCACGACAGATGAAAACCCGTCGAGAATCACAGTTCAGACTATACCTGGACTCGTCCGTGAACACAAATGGTACATATGGCTCTGAGCACTATGCGACTTAACTTCTGAGGTCATCAGTCGCATAGAACTTAGAAATAATTAAACCTAACTAACCTAAGGACATCACACACACCAATGCCCGAGGCAGGATTCGAACCTGCGACCGTAGCGGTCGCTCGGTTCCAGAGTGTAGCACCTAGAACCGCACAGCCACTCCGGCCGGCTCCGTGAACACAACCTGGGACCACTGTTCCAATGACCATGCACTGTATTCTTGACCCAGGCTTTACGGGCTTTCCTGTGACCAGGGGTAAGTAAAATGCACCATGCAGGTCTCCGGGCTAATAAACCGTGTCTGTTCAGTTGTGTGTAGACTGTGTGTCTGGAGACAACTGCTCCAGTGGCTGCAGTAAGGTCACGAGCAAGGCTACCTGCAGTACACCGTGGCCCTCTGAGGGCAGTGATGGTGAGATATCGGTCTTCTTGTGGTGTTGTACACTATGTACGTCCCGAACTGTAGCGCCTGGACACGATTCGTGTCTGCTGGAATCGTTGCCATAATCTTGAGATCACACTTTGTGGCACACGGAGGGCCTGTGCTACGACCTGCTGTGTTTGAGCAGTCTCCAGTCGCCATAGTATTCTACCCCTCATAACGTCATCGATATGTGTTCTTTCAGCCATTTTCGACACATAGTCACCATTAGCACGTCTGAAAACGTCTGCCCACCTACTCGCTGCACAGTACTCTGCTAGCGCCACCGTGCAACGACCGCAGGTCAAATGCATCGCATGGTCATACCCCGAAGTGATTTAAACCCGCAAACCGCCCACCAGAGCGTTGTTTCACCATGTATCAGCATTATACTTAATTTATGAGCATGAGTGTAGATGGAAGGTGCGAGATCCAGGCTGTAGGGTGGATGAGGAAGAACAGTCCACTGAAACTTTGTAAGCTCCTCGCATGGGCACAGTCTTGTGTGTAACCTTGCGTTACCATGGAGGAGAACTTCGTTTCCATTTTTATGGCTACGAGAGAGTGTCCGCACGTTCCACTACTACAGAAGTCACAGCTCTGTGCGGCTGGCTGGCACACAGGAGATTGGACAGGTTCGCAGAAACTTGTTGCAATCATGATAGACGTCTCATGCAGCAACTCACCGTGCTTTCGTTCACCGCCAAATTTCCATGGACAGTCTGCAAGCGCCTATGAATATCTGCAATGCTCTGGTTTTCCGCCAAAAGAAACTTAATGACAGCTCTCTGCTTGGCACGCAACTTTGTAACAAACGCAATGCTCTGATTTTCCGCCAAAAGAAACTTAATGACAGCTCTCCGCTTGGCACGCAACTTTGTAGCAAACGCAATGCTCTGGTTTTCCGCCAAAAGAAACTTAATGACAGCTCTCCACTTGGCACGCAACTTCGTAGCAAACGCAACTCTCTGGTTTTCCGCCAAAAGAAACTTAATGACAGCTCTCCGCTTGGCACGCAACTTCGTAACAAACGCCATTTTGAAGGCTACATATAGTGCCAGCACGTTTCGGAACTTCATGAATTTCTAGGGACTAAAGCGGGAATATTCCACGATGTTCAACAAATTCCACATTTTTTTCAACCCATATTGACTGAGGAATGTGTATTGCATTACTTACTGAATGCACCTAGAACTTTTACGCGAATTTCGTTCGAAAACAGTGTGTTTTTTTGTACACCATCGAATTCACATAATTGCTCGCAACACACAAATGGAATATAATCTGTTATCAGCAGTGTTCTGCCCTTAGGCGGGTTTTCACATGGTAACTCTCCACGTTCTCCTGCCTTCTGTCATCCTCCTCAGGTCCACGTAACTCCCACTTCCCTTGATGTTGCCTATTTATCGTGTATCTGATCCTTCCTCTCAATCTGCTCCTACAAGGCAGACCTCTCAAAGCATCTGTTAGCAAGCATTCTCATCTCACCAAGTGTCCCACCCAGTACTCCTTCCTTTCACTTATCACCTGCAGCAGCCTTCTCCTCTTACCAACCCTTACCTACACTCTTCCGCTACTCACTCTATCCATCCAGCTTATCCTCTCCATTCTCCTCCATATCCACATCTCAAATACTACTACCTTTTTTTTTATCTTCACATCCCAGTATCCATGTTTCTGCCCCACTGAGTGCCACACTCCAGACGAAACACTTGCCAAGTCTTTATCTCAGAATTTTATGTAGTTTGCCACATAATAATCTTCCTGTTCTACTGAATGTCTCCTTCGCTACAGCAATGCGACTTTTCACATCCTGATGGCATCTCAAGTCTCTAGTGATAGTACTTCTAAGACATTTAAATCCTCTTACATGGCTAGTAATAGCTTGTGCTATCTTAATACACTGACAGAAGGAACCATAAACACCAAGGAAGAGATGTGCACATTAACGAAAATTGGTATTCATGTTTCTACATCTGAGAGATGTCTATTCAACTTTCGCACCAGTCGCATACGAGTGGAGCTATCAGTGTCACTATAAGGATGTACACCAGGTTTGCTATAAGTACACGCTCTAAAAGTCGTGAGCGTTGGTCACCCGAAGATTGGATGTGGTGAGTTGATGTTAGTCAAAATTGCCTCTAAGACGACTAAAACGCCATTAGTAACACCTCACTGAGCTTGAACGCGGTCGTGTAATAGGGATACGAGAAACAGGATGTTCCTTCTGCGATATTGCAGAGAGACTTGGCAGGAATGTAGCCATCGTACATGACTGCTGGCAGCGGTCGACACGAGAATGTACAAGTGCAAGAAGACCAGGAGCCCTATTCTATTCTGTTCATACCGATCGGTGTAGGTTAGTCTCGGTAGTGACGACATTTTAGGCTCTTTACCCGAATTTCCTATTCAGCAAACTTCTGAGACCTGTTACCGGACGGTCCTCCCGCCGATTTTTCGACAATTGTACCGAGAGGTTTTGGATTTCGCTATGGCCCAGTCGTTCGGTTAGCTGTGGTTTATTTACACCTATAATTGGTTATTTTAAACATATTTAGCGGTTTTAGCTTTGGATTTAGTGACTGGGTTACTAAAGAATCAAAATGGTTCAAATGGCTCTGAGCACTATGGGACTTAACATCTGAGGTCATCAGTCCCCTAGAACTTAGAACTACTTAAACCTAACTAACCTAAGGACATCACACACATCCATGCCCGAGTCAGGATTCGAACCAGCGACCGTAGCGGTGGCGCGGTTCCAGACTGAAGCGCCTAGAACCGCTCAGCCACATCGGCCGGCGACTAAAGAATCACTACAGGACTCGTCCGGTTGGAAAGTGAGTGCATAATAGACTATTTTCCTTTGTTAGAAATTTGGTTAGGTTAGGTTGTTACTGTGAATGATTACAACATTCAAAAAACGTTTTCGATCAATATTCTCTCAAAATACTTGTTATTTATATGCAATTAAGAGTTTAAAGATCATTAAATATCAAAACATCAGCTCTGCTTACATATATCACATTAGTGTTAGCAGAAATTACTAGAGGCTTCGAGTACTCTTTTCCGCAAATGGTTTACTTATTAACCATCGAAACGCGTTTAAAACTTTTAAGTAACAATGCAAAGGAATTTCGTGAAGTCTAATAGAGGCTTACGCCCGCATCATTCGGCAACGAAGTCAGCCTGCTTCTCTCTCGAATGGAATTACATAAAACAAAGCACTGACATCAATAGAGTTGTAGTAGCGAAGTTGGTAAGGCGACGAACTGCCCGCGCAAAGGGCGTAGGTTAGTATGGCGCTGGATGCGAAAATAATTTTTTTTCCTCTTCGTGTTTGCAGCACATACTGAGACTTCGTTAATCGTCAAAGTTAAGCATTTTTATGAAATATTCGTTCTAATTTGGACGTAAGAGCACGCTTTCGCAGTAACGAGTATCTCCGATTGCGTGACCTCCATATGTTTAACAAATGAAAGATGAAATTACTGTGCGTGAAAAAATTGACAGTGATATTTATACTACTTCTTGTCACAAATAATTTATCTTTTTTTTCGGAATCCGCAGCGATTACCGAGAGTGTGGTCAGAAAGGAATCTAAGAGCACAACGTAAATTACTGCGAACGAAACTAGCAGCAATCGTTTTTATACCCTAGTTTGTCACAAGTATTTATCTGCGATCGAATCCTTAACAATAGTAGACAGAGATTAAAGGTTCCCGGCCACAATATTTTCAGACTATACCACCTTATATGAAACATTTCGATTCATAAGATGCGTGTTATAAACCACAACTAACATCTACAGCTGCACTCGCCACACGCTCTCTAAAAGGCGATTTTTTAAACTTTGTTTTTATCAACCAAATCATTAATGTATCATATAGGGAAGTAGGCTACTTCGTCATTAGGATCTCTAGGAGCGAGCTACAGCCACATTCTATTCAACTCTTATTGTTTGACGCTCTCTTAAACAATTTTGCGGGTTCGTGGGGATGTGTTCCGTGTATGCCACTAACTGAAGGCAGTTTATTCCCATACTCGTTTCGCTCCTTTTATTTGTGAAGCATCATCAAAATATAGGAAGCGAAACGGGCATGGCAATAAACAAACAGCCCTTCATGAATATTGAAGCAACTAAGGAACGACGGAAAACAGAAAAAATAACGAATTTTTCGGGTGTTTCTATAGATATATTTGTACAATGTGGTATTACACTCCATTTGTAACTCATATACCGAAATGAAAAATCCAAAACAAGACGTCGATGTGAATGAGGATAAAATGACATATGTGACATTTACGGCAGTTTCCAGAACATGCATTCACGGAAGCCTGTGGTCACCAAAATTTGAACAGTATTCCATACTCTAACCACATTTTTTGGTACTGTGAAGAATGGCATTCCTGTGTCGGCTGCTAGCTGCTTCGAGTTTGTGCCGCTGTGGCGCTGAAGTCCGCGTCTGCACACCTGAGGTAGATTGCTTTTCATTGGTTGGCGTGAGGAGAACTGACAACAGCGCTTCGGTTCGCTAGGACCGTTCGGCATCGCTTTCGAAATGCTTACTGAATAATGTTGGGGCTCTGTTTGGAAAACAAGACCATTCGGTGCATTCGCCTACAGAGCAGATCGGCAAAATGGCGGAAAGATACAGAATAGGACCCCAGGCTCCAGACACCCACATGGCACTACCGAGAGGGAAGACAATCGTGTTCAGCGTATGGCTCTGGCACATCGCACTGTATCTGCAGTAGCAGCTGACACTACAGTGACACAACGAACTGTTACAAATCCATTACTTAAAGTGGAGCTCTGATTCATAGTACCTGTACTGTGCATTCCACTGACTCCAAACCACCACCATTTCTGACTTCAGTGGTGTCAAGTGAGAGGTTAGTGGAGGTCAGGGTGGAGGTCGGTTTCTGAAGAAACTTGGTTCTGCTTTGGTGCGAGTGATACCTGTGTGTTGGTTAGAAGAAGACCAGTTGAGGGTCTGCAACCAACCTCTCTGCATGCAAGACAGTGGAGTTATGATCTGGTGTGCAGTTTTGCATGACATCAGGAGCACTCTCATGGTTATCACACACACTCTGAATGCAGATTTGTGCATCAGTTTGGTTATTCGACGTGTTGTGCTCCCATTCATCAACAGCATTGAAGGGGGTGTTTTCCAACAGGATAACGCTTTCCCACATACCGCTGTTGTAACATAGCATGCTCTACAGAGTGTCGATATGTTACCTGCTCTATCGCCAGATCATTCTCCAATCGATCACATATGAGACATATCAGACGACAACTCCAACTTCATTAACAAACAGCATTATCCGTTTCTTTATTGACCGACCAAGTGCAACAGGTACGGAAATCCATGCAACAAACTGACATCTTGCATGTGTACAACACAATGCATGGAAGTCTGCATGCTTGCATTCAACATCCTGGCGGTTACACCGGTTATTAATGTACCAGCATTTCACATGTGCAGTATCTTATCCTGAGCTTGTGATCCTGCAATGTTGATCACATAAATATGTTACCTAGACGAATGTATTACCAAAATTTCATTGCTCTATATTATTTTTTGGTGCTGCGATTTCTTTTCCGTCAGTGCATTTGCCAGTCTCCTCCTTTGCTGATCAGCATATTGTTTTTGATGTATCGATTCTCATCCCATATTCCACACTAGCTTCACTCGGATCTGTTAGCATTTTATTTACAGTTCGTTCACTTTCTGTCAGTAATACCATGTCATAAGTGAATCTAATACACTTTATTCTCTTTCCTCCAATACAAATTCATCTTTTTCCATCTCAGCTTTTCGCAATAATCTCTTCCACGTAAAAGACGAACAACGTAAAGGAGAGACAACAACCTTGTGTAACGTCCATTCCAACGCTTCTTGCTTCCCACATTTAATTTCCAGTCCTTATTCTAATTTTCTGTTGTAAATATAGATTCTCTATCAGTCGTTTCTCCTTCCAGTCGATTCCTTTCCTCTTCAAAATATCCATCAGGCCTGTTCCGTTTTACTCTGTCAAAAGCTTTTCCCAAATCCATATCAACAGTATTAATTTCTCTAGCTTTTTCAATATATCTTTCCCCTATGATACTTAACATGCGAGTACCATCTCTTGCTCTGTTTCCTCTTCTAAATCCGAACTGTTCCTCCTCAGTCCATCTATCCAACTTGCCGTAATTTAAGTAAAATGTTTTAAATTCTGTACGTAAATAGGAAGTAGTAGGTGAAACAGTTTTTATTTCCTTTTTCAAGCCCCTAACGATGGAGACAGTCAGTGAGACCATCTGTTCATTTCTTTCTTTTCATTAATCAAACTTCAGATTGTTTCTTATAAAAACTGGATTACGGCCTTTTAGTTTTAAAAGAAAATCTATACAAAAGAGTTTGTAAGTAGGCTGTTTACGTTTTTTTTATTGGTAACGCCACGTAGCGCTCTGTATGAAGATCACTGGCTGTGCTGTGTACAGTCTGTGGCTAGTTTGCATTAATGTCTGCCATTGTAGTGTTGGGCAGCTGGATGTTAACAGTGCGTAGCGTTGCGCAGTTGGAGGTGAGTCGCCAGTAGTGGTGGATGTGGGGAGAGAGATGGCGGAATTTTGAGAGCGGACGATCTGGACGTGTGTCCATCAGAAACAGTACATTTGTAAGAATGGATGTCATGAACTGCTATATATATTATGACTTTTGAACACTATTAAGGTAAATACATTGTTTGTTCTCTAAAAAAATCTTTCTTTTGCTAACTGTGCTTATCAGTAGTTAGTGCCTTCAGTAGTTTGAATCTTTTATTTAGCTGGCAGTAGCAGCGCTCGCTGTATTACAGTAGTTTGAGTAACGAAGATTTTTGTGAGGTAAGTGATTTGTGAAACGTATAGGTTAATTTAGTCAGGGTCATTCTCTTGTAGGGATTATTGAAAGTCAGATTGCGTTGAGCTAAGAAAAATATTGTGTGTCAGTTTAAGCACAGTCTTGTATAATTGTTCAAAAGGGACGTTTCATATGTCGACCCTTAGCCGAGGACACCACACTGGAGTCCTCTGATTTTTTCTTGTAGTTTGTTTATTGCTAGCGTGTAATTGTTGAGAGAATCTCCTTTGTAGTTGCGGTCTTTCATTGTTGTACAGTAAAACAGTTGTGGCATGCATGTAGATCTGCACCAAGTATTTCGCAGCTGCGCTTGCGATTAACTAGATATTATTTTCAGTGCTATGTTAATGTGTTTTCTTATTTTTGTTCTTTAATTGTGCTTTTCTGTGTTATCCAGTCAGATTGTGACAATTATGGCGTGTGAAAAACGTAATACTAGGCTCCAAAGTAAACTGAGAAATGACAGTGAAGACGAAAGCAGTGTGTTAGCGCCACCGTGTAATGAATTAACTAATGTTCAACATAGTAATTTGGTAATTGTGCATAGGGAAATGGAGCGGGCGGGAAACAATGGTGTAGACAGTGAAACAATTAGTGAACAGGGAAGCATTATCGATCGATCGGTCGGCAACAGCCCGCCTCAGGAATCGGGAATGACAGGACACAATCTTGCAAATACTGCAGTTTCAGGTTTCGGGTCCTCACCGTTTTCTCAAATAAGTCAAGACACATTTTCTGCTTGTCAAAATGTGAATGTTGCCGGTGCAACTTCACTGCCGAAAAGCACTGAGGAACATGTTTCAGACACCAGTGCATTGTTATTACAGTTAATGCAACAAATGGGACAAAGGCTACAAAAGTTAGACACAATGGAACAAAATCTTCAAAAGTTAGACACAATGGAACAAAATCTTCAAAAGTTAGACACAATGGAACAACACCAGAGACAAACACAGCAACAATTAGACGCAATGGAACAAAAGCTTCAAAAGTTAGACTCAGTGGAACATACGCTTGAACAAACACGTGAAGATTTAACTACTGAGTTACATAAAATCGAATCGAAATGTCAAAAAATCTGTAATGACGTACGAACATAAATTTGTGAGCATTTCCAACCTATTTTTTCGCGGCATGAAAATACATTACAGAATCACGAAGCAGCCATAAAAGAACTTCAAACTATTGTTCGTGAAAATCATGAGACCTTGCAAGCTAAAATTGACTCAGTTGCATCTACCGATTCTGTTACGCAACTTGCAAATACTCAGGAAAACTTAAAGGACACAGTAGATACGATTTCAACACAAATGGGCACTCTGAAATTTGGTTCAGAAAAACACACTGAGGAAATAAGTACACTATCGGAGAAAGTAGCCGAACTTTCGGATCAGTTCACTAACTTATCTGCAAAGGTAGATGATGATCTGAATGACACAAGACCTGTAGCCATCACTGACACAGAAGAGTATGAACAAATTAAGAAATTCGAACAAAATCAGAATCAAATTAATACGCAACACAAAAGAGAAATCCGGGAAGTACAAGATCAGTTGGCACAAGAAATAAAAAAATTACATATTTCAGAGGACACTCGCGCTCCAACACGGGAAGAGGGACTTAGAAATACGGAAAAGCTACAAAATAATAACACAGGGCATTTCGGAAATTCTGACCGAAATTGGCGAGGTGCACCGAATTTTGAGATGGAATCGCCGACACGACGTAACAATGACCGTCATGCGACTCGCCGACACGATGACTTTGACTATAAGCTATTCATTACTACACGTAAATTCAAAACATTTAAGAACTCTGGCAACGACATTCATCCACAAGCATGGCTCCATCAATTCTCTCATTGTTTTCCTCCCAACTGGTCATTAGAGCACAGATTAGAATTTATGTGTGGCTATTTAGAGAATGAACCAGATGAAAGAATGCGATCGGTCATTCACGATTGTCACAGTGAAGGAGAATTTTATCGTGCCTTCCTCTCAGCATATTGGTCTCAAGCTACACAAGACCGAGTAAAACATAGCATCATAATGATGAAACATTTCGAACAATCTGAATTTTCCAGTCTTGTGAAATATTTTGAAGACATGTTGCACAAGAATCAGTACCTGTCAAACCCATACAGCCCCTCAGAACTCATCCGCATTTGCTTAATCAAATTACCTGAACATTTGCGACATATTATTTTGGCAGAACGTTGCAAAGACGACATTGAAGCTTTTCAGGGACTCTTACAAGAATTAGAAATTGACACTGACAATCGCGAAACGCGAAAACAGGAACACAACAATTACAGGTCACATCTGTCGCAATTCCGCGATGACAGAAATAATAAATGGACATGACAAGGCCATTCTTACAACGTAAATCGTGACCAAAACAGACACCACCTGTATGACAACCGTTGACAGAGTAAAAATAATTACAAAGAAAGAATGCATTTCCATAGTAATGACTATCACAGAGACTGCCATATACGCAGACAATATGGGAACCAAAACAATTATTATTACGGGAGACAGAATAACGTCAGACGCAACGGTCCACCGTGCAGTGATAATTCAGGGAGAAATTCTCCACCACTTAACCGACAAGAAAGAAACTACAGGAACTACCGACATGACGACAGACGATATAATCATAACGACAAACCTGAATTTCATCAGAACTGGCGGGATTCAAACAGGGCAGGAACCTCTCGACAAGGTAAATTTGTAGTAGTTAGGTCTCCTAATCCCAATAACGACGCACGCCAACAAAGAGACAGACAATGACTCGTACCGTAGGCAGCCACGTGCGCTGGCTGGCTCAGAGAAAAATAACATAGACGCTAACCTTGAGAAAAATTTTAGCATCCCTTACTGATGTATACAACATGATAATTGCTTTGAAGTTGAAACTCTGCACACTAGAAAGGGTAAAAGATTGCACCACATTTCACATGTAAAACTGTTTATTGAAAGATAATCTGATTTTTAACTTAATCTTTGCCATAAAACGTTTCACTTCACGCTACTAGTACAATTTGTCACACTGAGAAACTGTTAACATGCAACAATGTTTTGGAGTTAACTATCCAGTCTAGAACCTAGGGAACATTTTTAAACAGAAATTACGAGTGCATTGTTATAGTGAACAGACGACACAGTGTTGTTATTCGTATATTCTTGCTTGTTAGTTGCATGATTACGTAACGACTATCAGGCTTACATACTTAGAACATATACTGGTACTGCTAATGAGATTTTAATGCAACGTTTTGGTTTACTTGAAAATACGTTCTCGATTTAAAGTACTTACTGTGAGATACCAGATGATACAGTGGTTAGTTTATGTGACAGATACACGATTTTATCACAACGCTACTAATGAGTGACAATTTACAATGTTGCTTTTTCGGTGTTTCTGTTTTATATCTGCACAGTTTTTTTGAATTCTTCTGGAAAGGAAAACATGTTTTAGTAGTAACTTTTGTGGTATAGCTACAATGAGACAGCCTTTTCCGTAACACAACAATACGTTACAGCACAGTACTTTCTTCATCACGGCAATAAGCGTAATAAGTAAGATATCTATACGCAAAGCATTTCACTTTTGTTTATCATGTGGTAAGTACATTGACTTCTGCAGAACTTAGCTTTCGGAGGACGATAACTACGACACTTCCAACAGAGATTATCTTACAACAAGACGCACTGTTTAGCACTACAGTACACGTATTTGAGTGATTAATTTTGTACTTAAAACATTTATTTTTAAAGATTTTTGAATTACAATGATACAAAGGTTTTCCGCGATACATTTCATTCCATTGCTGTAACTGTAACACCTGAGGGTATAATTACATTAATCCTCAGAGGGGTACACGCCTACCTTGTGTACCATGTGTTTGGCAAGCACAAGGAGCCATAGCTAATATAGTATTTGCTTATACAACTTTACACATCGGAACCATATTTCTTAACACATAAATTAGACAGCTATCTGATCATTTAACTGGGAGAGACAAACATTTATTTTACTACATCAGTGACAGATGTTTACGTAATTACACAGTTGGATAACTTCACACTTATGAAATTGTATTTTGTCTGTACTTTGTGAACTGTTCATACTTTTTCAGAACCATTGTGATACTATGAGAGCTTTGAATGACATATTTGGTAAGGGATCATGATTATTGAAGTACGTTTGAGGTAGATGACTTTATTGAAGGTCTTGAAATTATTGAAAGAAGCTGCGATGATTCTGAGATGTGATTGATCTGTTATGATGTTATTATTATGATGACGATGTGTATTATGCTGTTGAGGTATGTTTATGATCAATAAGCTGAGAATCGTACTTTAAGAGTTATGATATGTGTGTAAATGCATGAATGTATCACAATGCAGGTAAACATTTTTTGCACACTGTTATATTCATAGGATTTTGTTTCTACACATTTGCAATGCAAATTCTCGACCTGTGAAATTTTTATATGAGACTGTCACTATAGTGCAAACTGGCGTCGTAAATATTTCGGTAAGAAAGTTAAGTGACCTTCACGTAATCCGTTATGGGCACCCAGCTGCGCGACAGTAGCCTGGAAAAAAGTCATTAGTGTGTGCCTTTCAGAGGCACAGGTGGAGAAAAAAGGAAGCCATTATCCTCACTATTGACATTTCTTTGTAGGAAGCATCACAAATATGACATGCTCAAACTTGAAAACATATGATTATACTGTGGAACTCTTAATTTATGATATTTACTAAAATGCCTAATGAAATGATGAGAAACATTTTACATCTATTGTCTTTCTAGTTGAGTGTTTGCTCATTTTGTTTAATATCTACTTTCTAGCTGCACTGCAGCATTGGTTAAAGTAAAATTTTATAGATGTACTAATATAGATATTTTATGCCTACAGATCCAGTAAATAATATGATCTACTTTAAAAAAACGAAGGAGCACAAAAAGGACTTGCATACATAATTTTCTTTTCAACTACTTGGTAATATTTTTCATAGAATAAGTTGTGGTGCACCACTTTAATTACGTAGACATTAAGATGTGCATATACATTTCCCTTATCTGTGTTGTTGTCTTTAGTGTACTATTTTTTCTGCTTGAGGTTTTTCATGTTTAGATATAAGTTATAGCATTTGCTGCTGCTGTTTGCCATGCATATTGCTACTGAATGTCACTTTGTATTATTCTGTTAAGCCAGTTTTACTACTGATTTATTTTTCTTGTTGCTGCACATTGGCTCATATTAGTTGTAATGATGCATTTGCTCTGCTAATTTAGATTTGCTGCTGCTTGCTTTGCCAATTTCCATTTTTTTGTCATTGCTGTTTGTGTTAATTGTTTTGTACTGCTGCATTGTCTCGTCCCTTAGTATATATATCAGAGCTCAGTAGATTTAAATTAGCTTAAGTTGGGGTAGGCTATATATGAGAACGAGTTTTGATGAATTGGATGAAATGCGTTGAGAAGCTATAAGAAAATGGTTTGGCGAAAAAAGGATTTTGAAAGAGGATATGAACAAAAATTAGGGTTTAGGGACAACAGGTTTAGGTAGGATTTTCTTGGAAATAAATGATGAGGTACGATAATGGATAATAAATAATGAGGTAAGAAATATGTGAACATATAAATACAGAAAGCATGCTTGGATAGGATTTTTTTGATGGAAACAAATGTTGAAATAAGACGAAAGATCTATGGAATGAAGTTTTGAGTTGGACTGCAGTACCAAATGTTACAGTGAAAACAAACCCTGTCCTTTCCTCCTGTGTTATTCTGCTATGTGTTTGTGTACTCTTGTGTATTTGTGTTTTTCCTGTCTTTATGTGTTTAGCTAATACGATTTATGTAGTAGAATTTTTCTAGTACTAAGCTACATTCACTATGAGGAGAAATACTGTTATCCTCAAATATAATTTGCATTAATAATATGTTATTTTCTTTGTAAAGATGTTTATAGACATTATTAATTCTGTTCTGCTTCAATGCTCATGTGTGAAATTAATGTTTCGAAAACTATTCTAATTATTTTATATATTTACTTATGTCATAATTCCTGTAACACTGATGTATATGTCTATTTTTATTCTTTTGTAAAGCCCATATTATTACAAATGTTATCTGTACTATAATGTTCTTTAATTGGGCATCAACGCAGACACTATTCTTTGTATTCTGAGGGGGGAGGGGACTACGATGTCTTACTGTCTCCTCCATACGCCCCGCCCTTCCAAATGCAGGGGGTGGACGAACACAAGAAAGCACTGCCTGTAAACAGATGCAGATGCTAGCCAAGTCTGTAAACGGCGCTGTTGTATTTGACAAGGAACGGCACATCCCGGTATCCTCAGTACGTTGCAAGTGTCAGTAGTGGTCAGAATATTGTTCTGTGTAGTTGTTAGTGCATTATGTCGGAGATGAGTGAATTTGACCCGTGGACGAACTGTTACTAGTCCTATGGTGAGTGCTTCTGTAAGCAATGTAGCCAAAGTATCGAAGATTTATACCGCATATAAGGAACGAGGAAAACATCATCCGATAAGTCACAACGACGAAGAAAGTGTGTCGGGTGATCGTGACAAATGATGGTTGAAGATGATTGTGACGAAAAATAAGAAGACGACAGCTCCAGAAGTCACCGCAGAACAGAATGTCACACTGACAAGCTCCATCAGCAACAAAACAACCCGAAGGTAACTCCATAAGATGGGAATTGCAGAGCAAGCTGCTATTCCAAAACCACACATTACTGTTGCAAATGCCCGCAACAGGAAAACATGGTGCCAAAGTCATAAAAGCTGGACTACGGAGCAATGGAAGAAAGTGGTTTGTTCGAGTCTTCGAGTCTTGCTTCACACTGTTTCCAACTTCTGGCCGAGTTTACGCCCCAAGTGTCAAACACGACGGGGGTTCACTGATGATTGGGCAGCCATATCGTAGTATTTAAGGGTCCCATGGTTACTGTGCAAGGTCCCGTTATTGCCAAGGATTATGTGACCATTTTCGCTGACCAGGTCCATCCCATGGTACAATATTTGTTCTTCGATGGTAATGCTGTGTTCCAAGACGGCAGAGCCCAAGTTCACAAAGCTTGCATCATCGAGGATTGCTTTCCCTGGCCATCTCAGCCATCAGATCTAAATATTATTGAGCCTTTGTGGTCTACTTCAGAGAGACGGTTGCGTGGTCAGTATTCACCTCCATAATCGTAACCCAAACTTTCCACTATTTTGCAGGAAGTATGGTACGAGATTCCCTTTGAAACTGTGCAGGACCTGCATTTCCCATTCCGAAAATGCAAACTGTTTCTCTACACCGAATTAGGCATGATCATAATTGTGTTTCTGGTGTTCCCATATTTTTGCCCATCCCCCATATACCCTGCTATCTCTCTCACTGTGAACATTCCGCAATTGCCTATGTTGACGATATCGTATGCCCCATTTTGTTGCCCTTCATAGCAAGCCATCCTGGGTTTACATTTCAGCAAGATAATGACACGGCGAGAGTTTCTACTGCTTGTCAACCCATGCCTTGCCCAGCCAGGAACGTCAGTGGGTCTCTCTCCAACTGAGAACATTTGGCGCATTATGTGCAGGGTCCTTCCGCCATCTCGCGATGTTAAGGAACTAACGCCCTAATTGGACAAAATTTGGCACGATATCCCTCACAGGATGTCCAACAACTCTGTCAAGCAATGCCGATCCGAATAATTCTTTGCATATGGGCTAGAGAAGGACCAACGCATTAAGGTTTTACTTCTTAATCATTCCCGCTCCTGTCTTATGGCGTCAGAAACCTAAATTGACAGTTTGTCGACTCTATTGACTAGCTGTAACACGGTATATGATTTGTCCCATAAAGTGACAAATGTAAGGCACACAGATCGATGGTCAATGATGTCGTCTATGCACCTAGTTACACAGATTCATCTAACTAGACGCAACGAAGGAAGCAATTTGTCATTGACCGGTTTGCACATGAACTGTGGGGAAACCGGAAAAGAATTGAAGAGTTTGAAATGTTGTGCTGCAGAAATATGCTGGATTGATAAGATAAGAAATGAGAGGGTTTCCTGGAGAATTGATGAAAAAAGTAATACAAAACATGCAAAATACAGGCTGCTCATGGAGGAAGGAATAGGATTGTAGACGTTAGAGCATAATTTATATGGCACTGGAGCGCCTTTTTTAAGTGGCTAAACTGTAGGGGAACACAAAGATAGAGTATATCCAAGAGAGTGTAAGGAGTCAAACAAATAACACACCTTACATTGAATTCCTGAAACAGTTCCAGTTAAATTAATATGTCACATAACATAGTTACATGAAAGTGTACGAATTTTGTTAATATGCAGATCGAATAAACAAGCCCTGCATTTCATGAATATAAACCACTAACACTCACACTAGTAATGACACACAAGTAATTTCACCGACCTGAGCTACGAGTTGCAGTTCTGAGGGAAGGAGAATTTTACAATGGCAACACCAGTCCAATGTAGGCCGAAAAACTTCGCAGCAGGACACCGAGCGGGCACAGTGAGATGCCAGAGCCACTGCGCAGGGCATCAGCAAAAGCCGCCGTCTCTGCTTTTAATGACAGCCCTTCAGAAAACCTTTCTATAGGAACATGGCTGGAGATGGAAGATAGACGTCCAGAGAAACCCAGCTCAGAACATTGGTGACTGACAGTAGCCACCTGTGTTAAAACTTGCATGAAACTAAAAGCTGTTTGTCTCAGTATAACGCAGCAAAAGTTAAATTCTGCCCTACGAAAGAAACGACACCTGTGATAAGCTACAAAATCTGTAATGGGTGGAGTTATAACAAGTACGAACGCTCTCGTTGCCCAGAAAGAAAATGCATGGCCATCGTCCTTGATACAGGCAAATTGCATACGAGTAGTTCACTTCTACTCTTGTAGCAAATCGTCGAGTGTTTGAGCAAGGCGACTCACGCCGTGCTGAGATGATTTCGAGAGTCATTATGTGAACACTTATTCACAGGGCCGTCTTAAGGAGCTAAACTGGAAAGTCTGCTAGCACAGAGAATCGCACCAAGCACTGACAGTTGTCACTTGCAATTGATTTGAGGGCAACGATGCACATGCTACTCCAGCCAAAGAGCGCGTACGATGCCAGTCAACTTAGCTAGGGAATTTTCGTTATTAAGGTTTATTTTTCCTCTATGTATGACTTCATGGCATACCAGTGTTAGCAGAATTACGTACAGGATGGTATTAGATGTTCACAATTGTGAAACGAAATTCGTAACTAATATAAAGTTATTTAATGGTGAGATAGTTGATACACATGTCTGGGGGTCGATAAAAGTACAAACAAATTAAATACAATTAGGGCCAGAGATATCAACTACGCTAAAATGCAAAATGAAAATGCCCAAAACTGAATGGGGTCTGTATAGGGTACGTAAATATCATTGCAAAGATAACTGCACAATTAAAACAGTTCAATAATTTCAGAGTATAAAGCATTCTGCAGTGGCTGGTCAGTCCTTTTCGTTATATCGGATATCTCGCGTTTCTGCTTCAATTAAATCCAACATTCGTGAATACGTGTAATACAGGTCATGGTTGAATGTACGAAAAAATAGGAGAGACGGAGACGACCTCAGTTCTGAGTCTCAATATAATATCACTTGCTGGCGTAGTGTGAGTGCGCGTTTTTACCTTGCATTGGCGGCGGCAGTGGCGGCTGTCGGCGCGAGCTGTGGAGAATCTATTCAAAAACTCTCTCAACTTTAAACACCAGTCTCACACATTTCCTACGTCTTCGGTGAGGCCGAGACTCCTCAGGGAGTGTAGTGGAAGTGACGCTGAGATCATTGTCTGATTACATCACTGTCCGTACTGTGGCACTCTTCTGAACTCTGCATGCGTCAGATGGAATCTTCCTACCTTGCAGGCCGTAGGTTCCTAAAACACTCACAGAGCATCCTTCCGCAACTTTGGTAGGAAGATAGCGCAGAACCAGTCTCACACATGTTAGAATCGATGGATGTGAATGCTACACTGAGAAGACGGCACAGAGGAAGAAATGCGAGTAGCACCAATGTTAAAAACTGTTCTACCATTTTCTAATATTACTTTTGTCGCTGTGTATTTCCACATTGATTTTCATTCTTACCAGTCTTTTCCTTTTTCTTACTTCACTTTCCTGTAAGTTTTAGTTGTATGTATACTGTCCAGGCACATTAATGTAATCACCTGTCAAAAACCTGTATAACGACATTTTCCAGCGCATACCCCTGCACGATATGCATGATGAGACTCAGTACGATTCTGGAAGGGACCGACAGATGTAGAGCCATGCCGACACCAGTGTCTTCACAAGCTACGCCATGTTTCTCGGTTAAGGATCCATGGCGCGAACAGCCCGATTGAGGTGGTCCCATAGATTATCGACTTGGTTTAAATCTGGCGAGTCCAGTGACCAGTGTGATATGGTAAACTAATCCTGGTGCTCTTCGAACCACGCAAGTACACTGTGAGCTGTGTGACATATTGCATTTCCATGCTGGTAGAAGCCATCGTGTTAAAGCAAAACAAACCGCGTGTAGGGATTGACATGGTTCCTAACGATGGATGCGCACATTTGTTAATCCCCTATGTCTTCCTGAATGCCTAGATCACTCATGGAGTACCACGAAAATATTCCCCAGACCATAACGCTCCCTCCTCCGGTCTGGGCACTTCTGACGATTGTTACAGGATGATTGCTTTAAAACTTTCACGCCGATGGAGCACGAAAAGTGATTCATTTGAAAAGGTCATCTGTCGGTACTCAGTGAACGGGCAGTTTGGTGGTACTGGTGTGCAAATTCGCCAGCCGCTGTGACTGAGCGGTTCTAGGCGCTTCAGTCCAGAACCGCGGGACCGCCAAAGTCGCAGGTTCGAATCCTGCCTCGAGCATGGATGTGTGTGGTGTCCTTAGGTTAGTTAGGTTTAATTAGTTCTCAGTTCTAGGGGATTGATGACCTCAGATGTTAATGCTCAGAGCCATTTGAACCATGAACAGGAGTCAGCATTGGTGTTTGAACCAGGAGCCTGCTGCGGAGGCCCATATGAGGCAACACTTGCTGAACTGTCGTTCAAGGGAACCCGTTGGTAGCCCCGCGGCTCACCTGGGCGATCATTTGCTCAACAGCTTCACCTCTCTGCAGCCACTGTTCATTCCTGTCATCTATGGGCCACCGTGGTGCACCCCAGTTCCCATGGCGCTGGTTTTGTGTAGCGCCATCTTGCTTTGCACGGTATACTTTAACCACAACAGCACGCGAACAGTTCACTAACTTGGGCGTTTCCGGCTTGCTTCCATCTTGGCCCGAAACCCAGTGATCATGCCGTTTTGGGTGTCAGATAAACCGCTTTATTTTCACATTACGACGACACTCTATTGTTTTCTGCATCCACCTTAAATGCCTTATATACCCTTCATTGCCAAAGCTGTGAGCTGCCGTCTGTAAGTGGTTACTTTATGTTGTCGCCGAACATAGGTGGCAGTCACGTTATTGTGGCTGCATGGCATAGACTTAACACTGACGAAAATGGAAACTGCTGCATCACGAACATTTGACTGAACACTAACAAACTGATATTCCATACTACCTTTGCCTATGTCCGCAGCTCGTAGTCGTGCGATAGCGCTCTCGCTTCCCACGCCCGAGTTCCCGGGTTCGATTCCCGGTGGGGTCAGGGATTTTCTCTGCCTCGTGATGACTGGGTGTTGTGTGATGTCCTTAGGTTGGTTAGGTTTAAGTAGTTCTAAGTTCTAGGGGACTGATGACCATAGATGTTAAGTCCCATAGTGCTCAGAGCCTTTTGAATCATTTTTGAACCTTTGCCTATGAGGTATGTTGTTTATAAATTTTTTTTGCTTATGTGAGCTTATTTTCAATAGAGGAAAAACCTGTTCCTACAGATGGAGAATGGCGTGAGTATATTATGGCTGTTCAATGTTTCTAACTTTCCTGGAATTTTCGGGTGGAGATCACAACATAGGATGTGTAGGGGATGTGCATTCGCATCTTATCGCTGTCTTTCCAGCTTTGAAAAAGTTCGAATCATTTGCATCAGGGACGCAGTAACATGATACTGACAGAACATCCAGGCAGTTGGCTGTAGTGTAATGGCTGTAGAATGTGTGCTGACGAGATGCGTTCAGGGCAAAATTGTGGCAGTGAGAATGGGCAAGAGTCCTTCCATGAGAGCACTGCGAGACTGCTGTACTCGCTTTGATGAATGAACTCAGGATAGCAGCCGAAATCTGGGCAGAGGTTACTGGCAGAGTGTCACCACAAACCGTCGAAAAAGACGTTACTAGAAACCAGGTTCGTATCTCTAGTTGTTATGCGTCCTTTGCTCTGGATACTGTGCCACAGACAACACAAACTTAAATTGTGTAGAGCCACAGTCAGCTGGGACATTAAGTGGCTTTCTATTCAGCGATGAGTTTCACTTATGTTTGTGGCGGTCATATCAACGTCAACGTCTCCACTGATGAGCAGGTAAAATGTTACAGGAAATAGCTGTTTCTGAGACTAATACCTCACCAACTCCTGGAAACAGGTATAGCTACCCGCTGGCTACGGCAAGAGGACTAACGTGATAATTGTTGTGGAAAGGTTGAATGCTCACCAGTATTTGGCAAGAATGGTGGAACCCTGTTGTCATGCCCTTCATGAGCAGGGTACCAAATGGCACGTACCATTAGCATAATGCAAGACATCATACTGTGATTACACCACAAACGCCTTGAGAAACACACAAATCCTGACGTTCGTGCACCTCATTATTTGTCAAGCATGTTATGTGGTAGTTTATTCCCTTATTGTCCCATAAGCTGTTTTATAATTTAATACACAGATCACAATAGCCAGTGAAGTCAAATCGCTAATGCAGCATGAAAACTGCAAGCAGTATTCACCATTGGCACTGATTGCCTCTCCAATTATTTTTGTATCTCATTATAGTCAACATAGTCGTCTTGAGAGATTCAGAAACTGTTTAGATAATTAAGAAAATTCTTATTTATTGTTCCATCTCAGTTGCACATTTTTAATTAGATTACATGTTTCAGTCATTCTGGATCATCTCCAGGGTTCAGTAGTTGTGACAGCAGCCAGTCTTGTCTACTCAGAACCACTACTCACTACTCTGATATGTGGTACCGAGTAGACAAGATGGGTTTCTGACGCCTCTACTTAGATCTGAAGATGATCCAGAGTGGTCACAATATATAATCTAATTAAAACTATCTAACTGAGATGGGACATAAATAAAAATTATCTTAATTTCTATGGAACCTTTCCTCATGGTGGAGTGAGGGTGCCTTGTAATCATGATAGCCTGGGACATTTATCCAAAAGGGAAGTTTCTCTTAGGGGAATGGAGTAGTCATAAAGTTGTTTTCTGCTGAAAGCCGCACGCCACACAGGGTGAAAGCAGAGGAGGTAGTCTGCTAACTCAATCCAGCAGAGGTGTCGAGTGAGACCAGGTGGTATGCAGTAAACTGCACTGTGCAAGAAGCGAAAAGAATCCTTTCTAGCTAAGATAAGGATCTGAAAGACAGTAGAGAACACGGAGCTAATGTTATCGTGGTGGAGATCACAAAGACAAGAGAGAATACGAAACTACAAATTGAGAGAGCAGCCATTAAGCCCAGTAGAGGCAGCTGGAATGTTTGTTCAAAATTTTAGTAAGGGTTGGCTCAAATTAATTATTGCAGTAGCAATAGCGAGTTCCTGCACATGTGTCAATGGATATCTTCTGCTCGGCCTTGACTGAAAATCTGTCACGTAGTGGGACAGATTGTCTGCCTTCTTCGCTGCACCAAGGGAGAAATATTCTTTACTGGTTAACCACGAGAAAATCCCCAAGAGTAGCAAATAGTTAAACTTGTTTATTAGATTATCATTGGTTGGAACTCACAAGGTCTGCTGCAACTGGGCGGAGAGATTCTGTCAGAACCATATAAGTTTCGTAGACAAAATTTAGAAGACCAAAAAAAAGACTGTTCTCCTTAGGATGCCAAAGACAACGCTTGTTCCAGGGCTTGAGACAGTACGCTGGATCTGAGAGCTCCTGAACGAAATGTCTCCAACTCAGAACAGAACACAAAGTGTTTTTTCTTGCTCTCCCGAGAGTTTTCTTCAAATCATTGACATTTTCAGCAACCATATTCGTGACATGTTTATACATCGTTGTTTTATGCATCCACCCACCTATACCAAGGCTATAGTTCTCATATTTCATCCCTTTTTCCACTTGTTAAACTTTGTAATCTTGATTCAATACCTAAATCATCTCACTGATATTTTTTGGCAATGAACCAGATTGTTATAGCTGCCATTCCTTTTCTTCACTCTTTGTGGTATCCCATCATCAGTCTACATCACATCTGCATCTACACAGTTACTACAAAAATGCATTTGCTTTAGTAATTGCCACTCCAATTTGCGTATCACACCCGTCCCACTCTCTCCACTATTTCTCGATAATACAAAACGAGCTGCCCTTATCTGATACGGATCCCACACCACCCAGCAATGCTCCAGAAGAGGACGTTCAAGCGTGGTGTATACAGTGTCTTTAGTAGACCTGCTGCGTTTGCTAAGTGTTCTTCTGATATGCTTCAGTCTTTCGCTCCGACTTTACATATGTGATCGTTCCAGTTTAAGTTATTCGTAACTTTAATTTCTACGTACTTAGTTGATTCATAGCCTTTAGGTTGGTGTGATTCATCATGTAACCGAAAGTTAGCAGATTCAGTTTCATACTCGTGTGGATGATTTCATACTTCTCATTATTTAGAGTCACTTGTCACTTTTCGCATCATACAAATTTCTTATCCACATCATTTTACAATTGTTATTGATCATCTGATGACTTTACAAGACGTAAATGTCAGCATCATCTGCAAGCAATCTAAGGGGCTGTTTAGATTGTGTCCTAAATTGTTTGTATAGTTCAGGAACAGCAGATATTACTTCTGTTTTTATACAAACTGTGACATTATTTACAGGAAATCTCGAATCCATTCGCACAACTGAAACGATACTTCACAGTCATCCAAGTTGGTTCTAACTCGCTTGTGAGGAAGGTTGTCAGAAGTATTCTGGAAATATAAAAATATGGAATCAGTTTGAGATTCCCCGTCGATAGCACTCAATACTTCGCAAGAATACTGAACGAGTTGTGTTTCACAAAAACGATTTTTCCCGAATCCATGTTGGCTATTTGTCAGTAAACTGTTTCCTTCGAGGTAATTCGTAATGTATGAACACAGTACACTAATCAGCCATAACATTATGACCATCTACCCACTGTCAATACAAACATGTCCAGAAGATAGCAGCGTCACCTGGCGAGGAGTGACAGCTAGTCGATCACACGCACGGTGCATGCAGTATCAGTAAGGGTAGTGTTCGTATGTGGAATGGGTAAGGCGCACGATCTATCTCGGTTTGACCGAGGGCAAACGCGGATTTTCCTAACTTCCTTTCTTGGATATTGGGTGTCCTGCGCAATTTTCCAGTCTTTAGATACGGAACTTTCGACGAGTGAACGATTGTATATGATTGCTAAGTATGGAGCAATTGTATCAGTGTACTTCGAAAGGAAGTTAAATAGCGTACAATGTGCACTGGAGGTCTTGTCTTTATTAACTTATTTACGCAGCTTCGCTTCACCGAGGATATGTATGTCTAACAAGGGGAAGGCCTCAGACACGGCCAACCGATTCGGCTCAAATTTGGCAGGTCGCTTGTGTACAACCTAAAACGAAGGACTCTAAGATATTTTGGCTCAACACCCGCCCACTCAGAATTGACAGGGTCGATAGATAATTGTAAACGGAGCATTTTGCGTCGTCAGGTGTGGGGTCCACAAATGCATATTTTTCCAGGAATCGAGGAAAGAAATTTTTACAACTACCCACGTGGTAAACGCTTTTCGCCGAGAGCACCGATAGCGCAATAGCCAAGGTAACACCGGCTCGGTAGCTCAGCGTGTCCGGTCAGAGGATTAGTTCCCCTCTGTAACAATAAAAACCTGTGCGAATGGATCTACGATGAACCTCAAGGAGTGGCATGGGACGTCCGGCCCGAACAAATGCAACGAGCTGTAAAGAACAGAATTAGATTTTAAAAAATGTAACTGGCTGGGAAGCGGAGAAACCTGGTTCGAATCTCGAGGAAACGTAGCGGATGTTATTCTTCTCGTTCGTAATTTTACATATCTCATTTGATAGGGATAGGAGGGTTAATAAGGTAAGTAAATCAATGTTGTTGTTGTTGTTGTGGTCTTCAGTCCAGAGACTGGTTTGATGCAGCTCTCCATACTAGTCTACCCTGTGCAAGCTTCTTCATCTCCCAGTACCTACTGCAACCTACATCCTTCTGAATCTGCTTAGTGTATTCATCTCTTGGTCTCCCTCTACTATTTTTACCCTCCACGCTGCCCTCCAATACTAAATTGGTGATCCCTTGATGCCTCAGAATATGTCCTACCAACCGATGCCTTCTTCTTTAAGGAATGATAAAAAGGTAGGCAAATAAATTTCTCAAACCTCTTGGGATAGTAAACAACTAAACTGGTACTCCTGGTCACTTTACAATGGCTCTGCCAAGGACTGTCACCTGTCCTCACTTTTCTTCGAACGACTAGATGGATGGTACTTGTCATACAAACTTTCGAAATAGAAACACTCGCGGCACCAGGGACATCTAATGATTGCAGTCTTTCGACAGCTACACCGTTCCTTCCGAAGAGCAGGTGGAAAACAAACAAGATTTACATTTTAAAATATGTCTTTTTCGGGAATTAATTTTGATGCGTACTACGCATACGATATAATTGTCTCAAAAATCGGCGCTGAAAATTGGTTATGAATGATGCTGTGAATGACTATTTCATCTTCAGTCTGGAAACGCGCTACTACTACGGTCGCAGGTTCGAATCTTGCTTCGGGCATGGATGTGTGTGATGTCCTTAGGTTAGTTAGGTTTAAGTAGTTCTAGGGGACTGATGACCTCAGAAGTTAAGTCCCATAGTGCTCAGAGCCATTTGAACCATTAGCTATTTCATGCGTGCGGTTGTGCAATTCCTGCTGGGTTTCCAGAAGCACACTTCAATTCTGAAGCCTCGAAATAAAGTTTTTAACCTGGCCATAGAAATAAACATCACACGGCTGCAGTTTGGCGGTATTACTTTCGCAGTTCGCGTCGGTTGATCCTCGTCATCTATAAATATCGTGTCATACATTAGAGTATTTGTTTGTCTACCCCAGGAATCCAATATTAGACAAAATTTATCAGCAGCGTATGGTTTTAAAACATTCGCAAGAAATGTTCTGTAAATTGCATTTGTTAATTTTATTTATTTATTTATTTTTTACAGCCACCTGCGACAGGGGTTTGTTTTTATCCTTTATGCGATAACGTGCGTCGAATGTTTACCCGATACTCGCATGCTGATTGATCAGCGATGAACTCGTAATCACCATTGAAACCGGTCATACGTGACGCCCTTTGCGTTCTGAAAAGAACCGCCACTTTTTGTATACCTTCAATATTATTTATCTCCTTGTGGAGGCGTATTTAGTGACGTGCCGTTGACGAATTTTATATTACGATTTGAAATTCATTGCCCAAGATAATGGTCCAACAAACGTAAAATCCTTGTTGGTCGTATATTGAAGAGCTCTACCTGCAGCTCACACTTGGAGTACTCTCGTTGTTACATTATCGTTACGACGGCGAGATTCGACAAATTGGTCTAATGTCCACGTATTTATCGCCTGGTATGGTTCAAATGGTTCTAGGCACTATGAAACTTAACATCTGAGGTCATCATTCCGCTAGACTTAGAACTACTTAAACCTAACGAACCTAGGGACATTACACACTTCATGCCCGAGACAGGATTCGACCCTGCGACCATTTTAACAGTGCGGTTCCGGCTAGAACCGCACGGTTACAGGAGCCGGCTATCGCCTGGCGTTCGTCGTATCTTCTTCCTCCTTTAACGAATCATTTTACCACAATTTTAGGCCTTCTTCCTTTTCGGGACTGTTGTTGCTCCATTCTTTTGGAGTGTTTGTAGGTTCCAATTTGCTACTACAGCAGAAAGAGAGGAGGTAATTACTACTAAATACATACAGTACAAGTCGTATGTTACTTATGGAAGATCAGTGTATTCTTTCACAAAATATATTTTATTCGGCACATTAACGATGAAAAATCATTACATGTATCCTCGAGGTTCGCGGCAGCCTAATGACGGAAAAACAATTCTTTCCGATTGACTTCTATAAGGTTCGTTCTGGACATGAACAGGCAAGCGGAACAACATAACTCTCCCTGCGTGCATTCTGCCCATGCCTCGCTGTAAACAAGGGTCACGCTGTTGGCTCTTTGTGGTCCCTCGAGAGGCAATTCGCAGCACTCTTACTCGGAGTTGTTTTGATGTGACAAGGGTTAAAAGGTTTATTCTTTACTAAATCACGTCGTTTGGGAAATTAGTTCACCTACCTCATTACTAGTATTATTGCGCGTTTAGTTGCCTACCTAATTAACCCTCCTATCCCTACGAATTCTGATACGAAAAACTACAATTTTTTAAAGAAGAAAACCGTACAGTTTGCTCGAGATTCGATCCCCGGCCTCTCCGCTTCCCAGCCAGTTAGGCCTTGCGCTATCGGCGCTCTCGGCGAAAAGCGTTTGCCATTTGGGTGGATTTGCGGCAGTTGTAAAAGTTTCTTTCCTCAATTTCTGGAAAAGTATGGGTTTGCGGACGCCATATTTGATGATGAAAAATACTCTATTTACAATTATCTCTCGATACCGGCAATTTTGAGTCGATTTGCTCATCATAACTTTTATGGGTGATTTTCACAAAAACGATGGGGTATTGAGCCTGGTCATTTTAGGTTGTGCACAAGCAACCTTCCAAATTTGAGCCGAATCGGGTGGCCGTGTCTCAGCCCTTCCCCTTGTAAGTCACTCACGTTGGCAGTCGTTCTTGATTCGAATTCTGGGATGTTTACTTCGTCGTCTTTATTTCGGAAATTGTGTTATTACCTTCGCTTTAGTGGCACTGTCATCCGTAGCATTAGCATTTCCATTGCGCAGAAAGGTACTGATTGCGTCTTGGCGCTGGTTTACCTTACCTATGACCAGAATCTCTTTGGGTTTCCTACAGTATTCGTTGTGGAAGCTATTGAAAATATCATTAGCAGTCTTCACTTAATAAACTATTATCCGTTGCACGATCTTGTTCCTTTTAAGCTTCCCCTCCCTGTAGGTCATTGGAGATATGATCTGTAGCATGTTACATCGCAGCCCCTCAGTTTTAGTGGTAAGACAACCCGGTGGACAGGCCGTCAAAACCTGAACATAGATCATGAAAACTGGAAGAAGGTTTACTGAACTGTGAAAAAAGAAAAAGCTAGATAGAAACAGTGAACGGTCTATGGACAAGAACTGCAGTGTAGAGCAGAGTGAAAGAGCAAAGGCGTCGTGGATATGCGATCACGGTGATGGAATGACAAGCGGGCAAGCCGTGTTCATACCTCCCTGATTCCAGATCCTTTTCGCTCTTCATTGTACTCAAGTTTGTGTCTGTGTCGTGGTGTAACGTCCCATTGCATCAGCAAGGTGTAAGGTAGGGACCTATAATAATAGTTGATTCTGCACAACTACTCCATTAGCAACCGAAAGGAAATGGCTTTCGAATGGGAACCGCAAATGTTTGATGACAAGGGGACAAGTCAACCGAATCCCCCACCAGAAAACACGTTGGTGTGCCATACACGGCATTAGTGACGGTACGTGTGTCATATGATAGGAACCTACACACCTAATTTGTACGCCTTGTAAGTGAATGTGATACGCCTCCTTGCCCGATTAAAGTGTTCGTATGAATGTGAGTGTAAAACTGATCTCTCCCAAGGATATGATGAATACATTATAGTTTGTCACATAGTCTGTAACAAATGAACGCAACAGTTTCACAATCAAACACTTTCTCTGTGCTCTGTCAAAACATGTTTTTAGCGCTTATGAAGTAGCGTTCCGTTTTGGACGTTTTTGATCTTGAATTCCTTTGCTGTAACGTAGTTCACACCCTATTATTTGTTGTTTTAATTTCTGTGAGATGTCTGTGTGGTATCTCGCCTGCTCTCCCTCATCACACTTACTCGCTACGTATTCTTACCACATGACTCTCATACTATAACCAGTGTATAGTACGACGACCGCCAAGACTACAGAATGAGAACAAACATTTCAATGACCAGACGGACAGTTCATAATGTTGTGAAAAAAAAATGGCAGGAGCGAGTTTGAAACACAGTTCGTTCAGTTTACAGCCCAATACCGTAACCACTCAACAGCGACGCCGCAGCTATTGAAGTTCTCTCGATATTGCACTTGTTAAACTTGGATCATTCACTATGTTTATTTTGCATCTTTTTCACTGTTCAGTACACCTTCTTCCTGGACCATCTCACCACTAAATCTGAGGGGGGCGCGATGGAGCGTTTCCCTTGTTATAGGTATGTTAAACGGCTCAGCCGATGCCTCTAACTCATAGAGCATGTCTGGGGCGCGATGGGAAGACGTATGCTCTCATATCATCCTCTACCCAGGATTATTAATAAACTGACACAGACGAGACAAGAAATTTTTCAAGATGGCGTTCGGAGGCTGTTTGCTTCCTTTTTTTTGGGGGGGGGGGGGGTCATCATCAGTTTTCCGCCTGGTTTGATAAGGCCCGCCATGAATTCCTCTTCTGTGTGAACCTCTTCGTCTCGGAGTAGCAACCTGCGTCTGCAGTTATTTGCTGGATATATCTAGTCTCTGTCTTTCTGTATAGTTTTTGCCCTCTACAGCTCGCTCTAGCACCATGGAAATAATTCCTTCATGTCTTAACAGATGTTCTATATCCCGTCCGTTCTCCCTATCAGTGTTTTCCACACATCTCGTTCCTCGCCGATTCTGAGAAGAACATTCTCACTCCTTACCTCATCAGCCCAACTAATTTTCAACATTCGTCTGTAGCACCACATCTGAAATTCCTCTATTCTCTTCTGCGCCAGTTTTCCCATAGTCCATGTTTTATTACCATACAGTGCTGTGCTACAAACGTACATTCTCACAAATTCCTTCCTCAAATTAAGGCCTATGTTCGATACTAGTAGACTTCTCTCGGCTAGGGCTGCCCTTCTCGCCAGTGCTAGTCTGCTTTTGACGTCCTCCGTGCTCCGTCCTTCAGTGGTTGTTTTGCTGCCTATGCAGTAGAATTCCTTAACTTTATCTACTACGTGATATCAATCCTGATGTTAAGTTTCTCGCTGTTCTCATTTCTGCTACTTATCATTACTTTCGTCTTTCTTCGATTTACTCTGTGTCCATATTCCTATTCATTAAACTGTTCATTCCATTCAGCAGATCGTGTGATTCTTCTTCACATTCACTCAGGAAAGCCCTGTCATCAACGAATCCTATCACAGATATCCTTTCACCTTTAATTTTAATTGCCCTCCTAAATCTTTCTTTTATTTCGATCATTGCTTCTTCGATGTACAGTCTTACACTCCTTTTTAATTCGAGCACTTTGTTATTGGTCGACCACTCTCGTTATTCCCTCTTGGCTGCTGTACCCATCTGGCCCTATAACGTACCCCTGTTTTTCTCAGAATTTCGAACATCTTGCACTATTGTACATTATCGAACGCCTTTTCCAAGTCGACAAATCCTACGACCTCTCAGATGCCTTTCCTTTACCTTTTCTAAATCCAAACTGATCGCCATGGGCGCATCCTCAATTTTCTTTTCCATTCTTCTGTGTACTATTCTTGTCAGCAGCTAGGATGCATGATCTGTTAAGCTGACTGTGCGATAATTCTCGCACTTGAGATCTCTTGCAGTCTTCGGAATTGTATGGATGATATTTTCCGAAAGTCAGATGGTATTTCGCCAGATTCATATCTTCTACACACCAACGTGAATAGTCGTTTTGTTGCAGGTTTCCCCAATAAACTTAGAAATTCTGATCGAATGTACTCTATACCTTCTGCCTTATTTGATCTTAAGTTCTCCAAAGCTCTTTTAAATTCTCATTCTAATACTGGATCCACTCTCTCTTCTAAATCAACTTCCTTCTCATAGAGGCTTTCAGTGTACTCTTTCCACCTATCCGCTCTCTGCTCTGCATTTAACAATGTAATTCCCGTTAAACTCATAATGTTACCACCCTTGCTTTTAATGTCACAGAAGATTATTTCAGCTTTCCTGTGTGCTGAATCAGTCTTTCAAATAATGATTTATTTTTCGATTTCTTCACATTTTTCATGCAGCCATTTCGTCTTACCTTCCTATTTATTTCATTCCTCAACGACTTGTATTTCTGTCTTCCTGAATTTCCCTGAACATTTTTGTACCTCCTTCTTTCATCGATCAACTGAAGTTTTTCTTCTGCGACCGTAGCGGTCCGCGGTTCCAGGCTGTAGCGCCTAGAACCGCTCGGTCACTCCGGCCGGCAACCCGTTAAAACTTTCTTGAAGTTTGATAAATATCAGACTAGTGAATAGTGTAACATTCCCCATTCCCGTCGATGTCGTTTGGTAATACTTCAGCATTCAATTTAGTGTGTATGAAGTTTTAGCGATTTGCATTGGCGCAAGCTGCTGTTCCTGGTGGTATCTGTTGATCAGCACTATGGCTCATTGTGGGTCCTCTTCCTGCTAGTCACTTTCTTCTGTTAATGAGCAGTACCGTGGAGTTTGCATGTAAATCCATTTAGTCCACCACCTTTCAGGTGCAGGTAGTGAAAAGCGAGCCTAGCAGTTAGGTGCAACTGCAATAAAGATAACAAGCAGTGGGGCTGGACGTGTGTCGTTTAGATGCAGATATAACTCTGTGCGCTGAAGCGTGTTGTGTGGTAATAGCCCAGTCAGCAGGTGAGCAGATGGATCAGGCGACGAGGCATGTGAGGGACAGCTGCCAGGCTGAAGAACCTGCTAATGGCGTAGTGATTACGACCCATTAGGACTACGGCTGTCTGTCGGCGAGCCTTCACGCGACACCACACACTCACTTGTATACCTCTCACTGAGTCTGATATCATCTGCCACTGCTCTCTCTCCTTCCGGCGACTTCTTTTCCGGTTGTGGGCAGACGCGGGAGCAGTGTTCGAGTGTAGGGAAAGGGGCGGGTGGGGGGAGGTCGCAGTTTATTACCGTCCCTCTTCCCCCACCCTCAGCATAACTTTCCCACTTTTAACACACATATGTACGTTTCGAGTAAGAACCATACAGACTGTTCTTATAATGTAGATGATAGTGCACGAGACTGCTCAGCCTTTGGCTCGGATTCGATCTTACTAATGTTCCATGTATCGCTCTCTTGTTCGAATTTTGGAAACCGAACGAAGAACACGTTTGGCGACACCGTATCTGGCGGGCCACTTGAATTTAGATGCGCAATAGCCATATTGGCTAGCTTCAATTCAAATTAACTTGGAAACGGCGCTAGGAGTCGAATTTTTGGACAGTTACTTCTCAGCACGACCTACTCTGCAACAGACTGTTTCCCCTAGCACTGGATAGATATATATATATATATATATATATATATATATATATATATATATATATATATATAGATTCGTCCTCTAAAGAACCGTCTCTGAGGTAGTTGCAATTTTGTCGTTACCAGCTACCACTGACTCGATTCTGTGTAAATGTCATCCCATGAAAAGGTAACACTACTACACACACACACACACACACACACACACATATATATATATATATATATATATATATATATATATGTGTGTGTGTGTGTGTGTGTGTGTGTGTGTGTGTGTGTGTAGTAGTAGTAGTAGTAGTAGTAGTAGTAGTAGTGTTACCTTTTCATGGGATGACATTTACACAGAACCAAGTCAGTGGTAGCTCAAAAATTTCTGTCGCATAATTTCGCCTTGCGAATGTTTCGGGCATTAGAGATAGGCAGTTTGCCAACACTGTAATCCCATGTACGGTAACTACTTCTGTTAGCATACATAACAGTGCTGTGCAGTTGCTGCAGTGACTAGTGCTTTGGGTTAGCATCCAGGAGGTCGACGATTCGATTCTGGGTCCAGAGTAATTTGTTTTATTTGCTAAAAGTAGTCTGCCTGGTACGGTATCTGGCATCTTAATCATCATACAGCTATTACAGTGGGTCTTCTACAAAATATGTGCAGATACATCCTACGAACACATCAACAGAAGCACAATCGTTTTCATTGGTCAGCTTTTAAAGAAGACTTTTGCACGTCGTGGACGCGAAACGTCTCGCGCCACTGCATCTACTGGATTCCAAACCTGTTTTCTGTGTAGCCTCCCCCGATGGCCCCTTGCAAAGCACGTTGGATGTACTGGTTACGTAAGGACCTGACGAAATATAATGGATCTGAACGTGGCAAGGACAATAGTTGGTATCAGTCGACGGGACCATTGGCGGAGCGTGCACACAAAACAAGTTTGTAATCTAGTAGATGAAGTGGTGCAAAACAATTTGCGTCCACGACGTTTCTATGAAAGCTGACCAATGGAAACGATTGTATTCCCATTTCTGTGTTCGTAGAATGGAACAACAAATGTTTTGTAAAAGGCCCTCTGTAATAGCTGCATGACGATTAAGACGCCAGATATCGTACCAAGCAGACTGCTTTTATCAAATAAAAACAAATACGCTTCGTCGCAGACTCGAACCCTCACCCTCCTGCAACCTAATCCAAACCGCTATCCACTGAACCTACTGCACACCACTACTGCTGAGCCCTGACAGAGCTAGTTCCACATGATTACACTGCTGCCAGACTCCCCTGCATAGTCATGAAGTAGGAAAGACATGACAGATACGTTATATGGAATGCATGAAATAAGGCGATATCCGTCAGTAGGCACTCGCACTTGGCAGAAGACACTATCTTCTAGGCACCTTTAAGTGCTCACTGTTCGCTCAGAACTGAAAAGAGCAGTGTGACGCAATCGACGGGGGTACTAGAGACAGTGTCGAACACATCTGTGCAAAGCTACGTCGGATTTTCACTGTGGTTTCCTTTACGCAACCGATCGGATCTTCATATGCATATACACTCATGGAAATGGAAAAAAGAACACATTGACACCGGTGTGTCAGACCCACCATACTTGCTCCGGACACTGCGAGAGGGCTGTACAAGCAATGATCACACGCACGGCACAGCGGACACACCAGGAACCGCGGTGTTGGCCGTCGAATGGCGCTAGCTGCGCAGCATTTGTGCACCGCCCCCGTCAGTGTCAGCCAGTGTGCCGTGGCATACGGAGCTCCATCGCAGTCTTTAACACTGGTAGCATGCCGCGACAACGTGGACGTGAACCGTATGTGCAGTTGACGGACTTTGAGCGAGGGCGTATAGTGGGCATGCGGGAGGCCGGGTGGACGTACCGCCGAATTGCTCAACACGTGGGGCGTGAGGTCTCCACAGTACATCGATGTTGTCGCCAGTGGTCGGCGGAAGGTGCACGTGCCCGTCGACCAGGGACCGGACCGCAGCGACGCACGGATGCACGCCAAGACCGTAGGATCCTACGCAGTGCCGTAGGGGACCGCACCGCCACTTCCCAGCAAATTAGGGACACTGTTGCTCCTGGGGTATCGGCGAGGACCATTCGCAACCGTCTCCATGAAGCTGGGCTACGGTCCCGCACACCGTTAGGCCGTCTTCCGCTCACGCCCCAACATCGTGCAGCCCGCCTCCAGTGGTGTCGCGACAGGCGTGAATGGAGGGACGAATGGAGACGTGTCGTCTTCAGCGATGAGAGTCGCTTCTGCCTTGGTGCCAATGATGGTCGTATGCGTGTTTGGCGTCGTGCAGGTGAGCGCCACAATCAGGACTGCATACGACCGAGGCACACAGGGCCAACACCCGGCATCATGGTGCGGGGAGCGATCTCCTACACTGGCCGTACACCACTGGTGATCGTCGAGGGGACACTGAATAGTGCACGGTACATCCAAACCGTCATCGAACCCATCGTTCTACCATTCCTAGACCGGCAAGGGAACTTGCTGTTCCAACAGGACAATGCACGTCCGCATGTATCCTGTGCCACCCAACGTGCTCTAGAAGGTGTAAGTCAACTACCCTGGCCAGCAAGATCCCCGGATCTGTCCCCCATTGAGCATGTTTGGGACTGGATGAAGCGTCGTCTCACGCGGTCTGCACGTCCAGCACGAACGCTGGTCCAACTGAGGCGCCAGGTGGAAATGGCATGGCAAGCCGTTCCACAGGACTACATCCAGCATCTCTACGATCGTCTCCATGGGAGAATAGCAGCCTGCATTGCTGCGAAAGGTGGATATACGCTGTACTAGTGCCGACATTGTGCATGCTCTGTTGCCTGTGTCTATGTGGCTGTGGTTCTGTCAGTGTGATCATGTGATGTATCTGACCCGAGGAATGTGTCAATAAAGTTTCCCCTTCCTGGGACAATGAATTCACGGTGTTCTTATTTCAATTTCCAGGAGTGTACAAGGTGTAATATAATTAATGGCTTACAGAAATACAGCTGAAAGTACACGATACTAGACGCAAAAAGTCTCAGTAAAGATTCGTCCTCTAACGAACCGTCTCTGAGGTAGTTGCGATTTTGTCGTTACCAGCTACCACTGACTCGATTCTGTGTAAACGTCATCCCATGAAAAGGTAACACTACTACACAACATTAACAAAAGTTATTAGGAATGGTTTGGCAGACGTGAAGGTATTCTGTATGAAGACAAGAGTTACGTGACAGTACTTCTGGTTAAAGGAGGTTTTTAAGGTGTCGTCGTTGTACCCAGATGCAAGCCTGTAGTCGTCGCCACAACGAATTTCGAATCCTGTCAAATACCTCTAGATCATTTCGAAATGCTTGACAAGCATTGACAAGCCTCTGCTACAGTTCTTCAATCATGGTAACCAGACCGGCGTAGACTACACCTTTAAAGTGATTCTAAGCACAGGAATCCACGGGGTTCAGACCATATGATCTTCGAAACCACGGTACACGTCTTCTTCGCCCAATCCATCGATGCCCATGTGGATACGTTAGTTTTTGTCTCGCCGTAGCAGCAAAAAGTGCCAGTGCTCCATCATTGATGTACCACATCTACTGGCGTTGCTCTAAGGGAACGTGCACAAACAACCCTGCAAGATGACGCAGCGGACACTGCAGGAAATTCCGTCCAGTTAGTTTGTTTGGTAATATGTACGTCCGAATAAGATTAACACCTAGTACCTCTAACCACGCATTCAATGAGAAACGTCGCTGATGTGAGACTCGTGTGCAGCAAATGGGTTGGAGCCTAGATAACTCCAAGCATGAGAACTGTGATACTTAGACACACCATCAGAGTGAACACTTCTTCATCTGATAAATAAAATGTTATTGGCAAACGTCGGGTTGCATACACTTTGTTGTTCCAACTTCTGACAGGACGTTGGTCTAGGACCAAAGTCTACCTCACTAGGGCACTGAACTCTCTGAAGGTGTTACTGGTACCTTGCACTGTGATGCAAACACTCCAAACACTGCTGTGGCTCATTACAGGAATTTGTGTGGTTAGTCTCCTTGTCGAGATTCCTGGGCAGTTTTCGACTGTTACAGCACTGCATCTTCAAGCACAGGTGTAATTCGTGCAGGCCTACCATGAGCAAAGCGTTCAGTTTCTCTGAGGCGTCGATGTACGCTTCTAAACTTACGGTTACCGGGATGCCTTCCGGCAGGGTATGCTCCATAGTAGAAGCGTGCAGCCTTCCATGCATTGACATTAGTCCTACCACACGTGAAATGCATGTCTGCATCTCCTCATTACTGTAATGTTACATTTTACCATCAACACTTGTACAATACAACTGACACTCTGCAAACAGTTGACGTAAGTGGCACTCTATGTACAGTCCTGTCCTACTCATTCCGTCTAAAACTTTAAAATGTAAACAAAGACCTCACCACGGACTGGCATGTGGTGTTTGCACAGAGTCGTGTCAGTAATGGATGGTAGCCTTAAAGCCTCAATTGTCTCACAAACGATTTGTTTGTGGACATATGCTAAATAAAAGTTTTTTGCTTGTAGTATCACGTACGTTCAACTTTATACTTATGTATCGAAACTAATATGTCTTAGTAACGGTTCCGAAAAAAAAGACCTATGAACGCTACCCACTCGGCAGCACAACAAAAAGCTTTGCTTGTTATGCAACATTAGTCCATTAATGATCTGGTCATTTTGCGCAACAACACCATCACACTGAAACAAGACCTTTTTGTATTCCTGATTATATTTGTTAAATAAAGGTCACCTAATGGTGGGAGCAGTTGTAGAAAGTCGGTTTAATAAATGGAAGTCCATATCATAACTATCAAATATTTATTCAAATTGAAAATCAACTTGGAATCTTATGCCATGTAACGTAACGTAAACTCCATCTAACTAGCCCTGGCGGGCCCATCGGTACCGTCAGCCGTGTCATCCTCTGGCAATGACGTCATTGGATGTTGTATTAAGTGTCGGGGGATGGAGGGGGCGGGGTCTGCACACCATTCTCCCCTGCCATGCCCGACCGACCACGCATCCTATGTCTCTCTCTTCGATTACTCCTTTGATCGCCAGTATGGGGCGTATCCCTATTCTGTGTTACCTTCTGGAGTTCGCTTTCGGCTGTTGCTCCGGCAACATCTTCACGCTACCTGCCACTTTCCCGATGAGTGTGAACATTTCACCGCCTTGGTTTCGTGCGGCGGCACGTTTTCACATTGAACTTCATTCGATTCCTAAGAACACTTGTCCAGGTTCAGTCTATCGCTGGAAGTTTCTCGATCTTCGCAAGGAACTTTTCGATAGTACTTTTGTGTACATTGATGGCTTTCGGACTGACTGATAGAGAAACAGAGCTTTCGTCACTGGCACCGACCATTCTCGGTACTGGCTTCCAGAACACTTGTCATTATCTACAGCAGAGATCTTCACCCTGTACATGAGAATTCGAACACAAAATGTTATGGACGTCCCCAACACCGAGCCACCGAAACGAACCACGCAACATGAATGGACGTGACTTGGGTACTGGAATCCACTACTCAACTTTGACGTCCTGGGTCGGTGAGCCACGAAGCTCGTAGCGATCGGACAGCTCCACACACGCTCCGACACTGCGCAGAGACCGGCAGCAGACGCAGCCGACTGTACTGCGCGGAGATAACTTCCGTGGTCCGCAGCAACCGACCGACTGCCTGATGGTCCGTCCGCGACTGCTGCTCCGTCGCGACTACACTGCTGGTGCGTCTCCGACTCACTTCCGGACACACGACGGCGAAAATACTGGCTCGGACCCAACCATGGAGAGGAAACACGCCCACTGGCTAAACGACATCCCTGCACCAGGAAAGGAGCGACCCAATTTCCACAAGATGGTAATTGAAGGGGCCAGAAGCGCTCAGAGAACCAGTTACACGTCGCCCGATGAGACGGAGCACTGCTCTCAGAATGCCGACAACATCTAAAGTAGTCGTCAGTGGAAATAACAGCAACTACACACACAACCTGATAAACACTTGCACGAACACCTGAACGATACCCAACACTAAATAAACACACACAAAGACAAATCGGGAGTCGTTGCACACACACAGCCGATTCATGAACGATCGGCGAGCCAAAACGCGTCGTCCAGTAGGACGACCGACCGACGATCCACCAAGACCGTGGCCCTGCCCAAGTGATGCGTGGCGGCAATGGTCGGGCGAGCCATGTCGACGCAGACCTCACTGCTGTTCCAACCCGACTGCACTAGTGCCGCATTGCAACTCCCCGACTGGCAGGTCCGGACTGCGCTCCAGACGCGTTCCCACTGACTGGCAGACCCGAACTCGCAATCCGAACTGCGACCAACTCACTTACAACAGGCAACGAGTGAGAAGTAATAGCAGTCGAGCAAAGATACTACGACAGGGGATATATCGATATGCGCTGCTAACGCCGCTCACGGTCAGGCAAAGCAGCAACTCAGTGACACTAGTAATTTAAATTAACGTAGTGAGGTGGAAGTTCGTAAAAAACAGGGTGTAAAATACATGATGGCGGGCACATGAGCCACGCATGGCTCACAGTGGTAATCCCCCAACCTTTGACGTTTCGCTATTTCCTGACTGAATACCCTTTTTTTAACCATTTACGCTCTAATATATGTTTGCCGTCTGAGTTATCGGCCGTTTTAGTGAACGACACGCGGGCTGTCGACCGCGTTTTACTCTTCATTCGTCGTAGCAATATGGCTAAGGACATTTAATCTTTAGTTCGGGCCCTCCGTTGCCTCTAAGGCGTATTTTGTGGACCTTTCTCCCAGTCTTTGTTCTTACTTCTCTTTCCTGGGCTTAGCGTGTAGTCAATTTTAACCCCTTCTTCCTCTTAGTGTGCTAAGGTTCTGATATGGGAGCGTATGACCTTAGTTGTTTTTGCGCCCTAAAACAAAACAGACAGGCACCATTCTCCCGGCCGTTGGCAATTTCGTGACCTGGTATCACAATGCTGAGTGCACCCCGTTCCAGACTCCCCCTCAAGGATAACCCCCTTGTCGGTACCAGGAATCGGGTCTGGATCTTCTACAAGGGAGATGTCGGTTAGACGCGCCGACCACTGAGTTACGGAGGTGGATCCTTATTGTAACAGAAAAGCAGAAAACTAACACGAAATACTGAAGTTAATTACGTAGGACCGTGATTTACATTGTTAGGAAGATTGAGAAAAAATTCAGATTTACTCATCCACACGACTCGTATTTTTAAATTTAAAAAATTGGGCAAATACGAGTAGAGCCCGCGCATGAGGTTCCGTATAAAGTTAATTATATGTACAGTATAGACAGTTTATCCATTCCGAGAATCGAGAATATTAACGATTTCCGCCTGTTATCGACAGTGATACTGCAAGATATCGCCACAGGTGTGCCAATACTTCCGAGAACGTTTTAATTTCAAGATTTAAGTCGGATAACAAATGACAAAACAAATACTTTTTTCATGTGTTATAGTTAAAAACTAACAATTTCGGACTTGTACTGTGAAACCTTGCTTCTTGCCAAATTTCGTGATTCTAGGTCAACTGGAAGCACCCCATAGGTTTTGATGAGTGGGTTTTCGATTATCAAAATGTGTGACATAATGGTCGTGTGTTTTGACTGAATTGACTTACAAGCTTAAAATGCTGACACTGCCAAAGGACCATAGACCTTAATATGTGACATAAATTTCAACTTGATGTGTCTATTCGTTTCTGAGCGAAAGACAGACAGACAGACTGACTGGTTGACAACATAGCTATCCTCTGAGACTTACAGACATTCAATGCTTAAAAAAAAGAAGCACTGAACTCCACATCCAAGATGCACAAAAAAATCATAAAAATGCTTGTTTCTCAGAGTACACACTCTGAAATATGAAAGCAACATCTCACGTTATAGCAAAAAGCGACACTTACGTCATTCAACTGCACTGACAGCGTGGGGCCCCAGTTAGGAATCAAATGATCATAATACAGAGCTCTCTGTCCTCAGCCCAAAGGCTGTTAGTGGGACAACAACATGCTTGTAGACGATGTGACGAACGAGAAAGATCCTCGAAGAATGAAAGTAGAGGTGAACACATCAAAAAGTTTCCCGATAAGGCCAGTAAAAACCCTTATACAGTTTACTAGGTTCCCACCGAATTTGAACGATAATATACTACTGGTTGACACAGTAAACACAGTGTCTACAACGAAAGCAAATACATATTATTGCACAAACACAAACACATTTGAAATGGCGCCAAATTCCTCACGTTTCACGGGAACGAAAAGGGGGGATTCTTATTGACATCCAAGACGAAAACAGCCTTGCGACATCTCATCACTTCCCAGAAACCACAACTTCAGAATACAGTGAACGTATAGCAACCCAGAATTCCACCGAGCCCAAGGCAAGCTTTTCTGTTGCAGCACCACAGTAATCACAGGATGTCCCAGAATCAGCTTGCTTGCATGAGAAACCTTCAGCCACCAACCAATAGTTTGCACTGTCCCCTTTTATTACACAACGAGCAAATACATTTTATTCGATAATTTTGTTAACTAAATGGTATTTGCCAGTAAACTTAGAGCTTAAAAACGTTGATTATTATACACTCCTGGAAATGGAAAAAAGAACACATTGACACCGGTGTGTCAGACCCACCATACTTGCTCCGGACACTGCGAGAGGGCTGTACAAGCAATGATCACACGCACGGCACAGCGGACACACCAGGAACCGCGGTGTTGGCCGTCGAATGGCGCTAGCTGCGCAGCATTTGTGCACCGCCCCCGTCAGTGTCAGCCAGTTTGCCGTGGCATACGGAGCTCCATCGCAGTCTTTAACACTGGTAGCATGCCGCGACAGCGTGGACGTGAACCGTATGTGCAGTTGACGGACTTTGTGCGAGGGCGTATAGTGGGCATGCGGGAGGCCGGGTGGACGTACCGCCGAATTGCTCAACACGTGGGGCGTGAGGTCTCCACAGTACATCGATGTTGTCGCCAGTGGTCGGCGGAAGGTGCACGTGCCCGTCGACCTGGGACCGGACCGCAGCGACGCACGGATGCACGCCAAGACCGTAGGATCCTACGCAGTGCCGTAGGGGACCGCACCGCCACTTCCCAGCAAATTAGGGACACTGTTGCTCCTGGGGTATCGGCGAGGACCATTCGCAACCGTCTCCATGAAGCTGGGCTACGGTCCCGCACCCCGTTAGGCCGTCTTCCGCTCACGCCCCAACATCGTGCAGCCCGCCTCCAGTGGTGTCGCGACAGGCGTGAATGGAGGGACGAATGGAGACGTGTCGTCTTCAGCGATGAGAGTCGCTTCTGCCTTGGTGCCAATGATGGTCGTATGCGTGTTTGGCGCCGTGCAGGTGAGCACCACAATCAGGACTGCATACGACCGAGGCACACAGGGCCAACACCCGGCATCATGGTGTGGGGAGCGATCTCCTACACTGGCCGTACACCACTGGTGATCGTCGAGGGGACACTGAATAGTGCACGGTACATCCAAACCGTCATCGAACCCATCGTTCTACCATTCCTAGACCGGCAAGGGAACTTGCTGTTCCAACAGGACAATGCACGTCCGCATGTATCCCGTGCCACGCAACGTGCTCTAGAAGGTGTAAGTCAACTACCCTGGCCAGCAAGATCTCCGGATCTGTCCCCCATTGAGCATGTTTGGGACTGGATGAAGCGTCGTCTCACGCGGTCTGCACGTCCAGCACGAACGCTGGTCCAACTGAGGCGCCAGGTGGAAATGGCATGGCAAGCCGTTCCACAGGACTACATCCAGCATCTCTACGATCGTCTCCATGGGAGAATAGCAGCCTGCATTGCTGCGAAAGGTGGATATACACTGTACTAGTGCCGACATTGTGCATGCTCTGTTGCCTGTGTCTATGTGCCTGTGGTTCTGTCAGTGTGATCATGTGATGTATCTGACCCCAGGAATGTGTCAATAAAGTTTCCCCTTCCTGGGACAATGAATTCACGGTGTTCTTACTTCAATTTCCAGGAGTGTATTTGTTTCCTATATAATAGCAAACACCGATATGAAATCATCTCCAGTCGAAACTATAGTAGATCCCTCACACATACAATAGTGCAAAATCGTTCTCTATTGGCTTCACATTCAATGTTAGAAGTACTGGAAATACTGTGTAAAATGTCTTCATTTAAAGTGAGAGACAGTCGTTAATATCTTTGCGTTATAACCACACACTGTAGCATCTAAGTACAATATTTCTATCATGTAAATACGTTTTTATTCGGTAAGCAGCCCAGTAGTCGCCAAACCTTATAATGTCATTCCGTAGACTTAATTTCTTTCATATTTTATTAAAGTCGATATTCCAGAATGGAGTTTTCTTCCTGTACTCTAACATTTGGATTTGAAGAAGCAGGACACGAACATGACAGCTCTTATTAGGAGAGGCACCAAGCAAAGCGGCAAAAGGGCGGCATTAGACCGTTTGTCGATGATGCTGTAGTCTCGGAAAGTAGCGTCACACCCACCCCCAGAGTTGTGAAAAAAATCAGTGAGGATTTGCAGTTATCTCACAATATTAGAATGTGTAACCTAGTGCGTATAATAAGTCGAAAATCCCCATTAATGTACGAGTACAAAATAAATGCCCAGTCTCTGGAAGCGGCAAGTATCTGGGTGTGACTATTCGAAATGACCTCAGATGGAATGATCAGATTGCGCAAGTAACGGGTAAGGCGAACTCCAGATTCCGGTTTATTGGTTGAATCCTGAAGCGATGCAGTCCTTCAACAAAGGAAATAGCTTACAATACGTTAGTTTGTCCAGTCTTAAAGTATCGTTCGTCTGTATGGGACCCTTACCAGTTGGGTCTGATTCAAGAGATTGAGAAGGTCCAAAGAAGAGCGGAAAGATTCGTGACTGGTACATTTAGCCATCGCGAGAGCGTTACAAGTCTCTTAGAAAATTTGAAGTGGAACGCACTTGCAGATAGACGGCGCGCTAAACGGAAGGGCAGCTCACTAAATTCCGAAATCCGATCTTCACAGAGGATGTAGAGCATATATTATTACCAACAACTTTCAAATCGAGCAATGATCACCATTCAAAGATAAGGAAAATTAGAGCTCGTACTGAGGCGTTCAGACAGTCGTTTTTCCCCCGCGCGAACCACGAGTGCAACAGAGGGGGGGAAATATGACTTAGGCGCGAATTGTGCCCTCCGCCACACACCGCTTGGTGGCTAGCGGAGTATATATGTAGATATATATGTAGATGTAGACTACTGCAACACAAAACGTTTGTCATGCAGGACACACTACAGGTTGCGGTCTGGGAAACCTTTTCTTGGCCCTGATATGTAGCCTACCCAGCCAAGCAGTTTGAATTTGACAAGCTGGCACTGTTCCCACACAACATGACTGTTGGACAAAACCGTCTACACAACATGAACTGGAAAAACACGTTTTTCCTATATTTCCGCTAATTTTGGAGCTAGGAGCTTAAAAATCCCACACTGTTCACACTCGTGAGGCCTGCCGTTTCTGTGTCAAATTTGGTTGAAATCGATCCAGAGGTTTGGGAAGAGAACCCAGACATACACACACACGTACACACTCCATCATATGTATACTAGCTCACAAACCCAGCATTGCCCGAGTATTCATTTTTCAGGTTTATGTCACAAACGAAAATAAAAAATGAACTGTATTTGTTGTGAGGTGTCGATAAAATTTTATATCCTTGTAATCGTGAAAACACGATTGAGATTATGAAACAGTCATACAATGAAATATATATAATGTGCAAATGTATAAGTACAGTACACAAACTAAGAAACATGATCCCGGACTGTTTCCGTATGGTGGCAGCTGCTACTTCGCTTGTCCAAACAAAATTTTGTAAACGTCTCTACGGGAATGTCTCTTCATAGCTCTATAGATGGCTATTGTTTTTGCCTGCAGCCATTTCGCATCAAAAATCTATCAAAATCACTGACAAATACCAGGGGTTTGCTTAATTTGACTCGATTGTAGATCTGTTTTGGTAGTAAAGAATAAATATATTAAAATTTCAGGCATGATGCAGTATTTTTTTCACGTATCTCTTGAACAATGTGCTGTACAACGATATATCTGTAGGTACATTCATTGGCGTATGTGGATACCGTCTGAAAAATTGACTGCGAATAGAATTAGTAGAAAATAACAAATATAGGCTTGCGCAATACGGCAGTTTGTCACGAATCTCAATCTTTATGAGGTCATATCTCCTGAACTAAGATATATAGGCGGTCCTACATCAACAAAATTGTTGCCTGACAGTAAAGGATATGTGTACCATGTTTGGTTCAAATCGGTCCAGTGGTTTAGGAGAAGATGTAGAACATACAAATACAGATACATACATACATTTTTAGATCTGTGGATAACAAATAAACGTAACAGAACTAACACAGGACCGTGAAGAGATCTGTACCAGTCATTAACTACCTATATATATATATATATATATATATATATATATATATATATATATATATATATATATATATATATGACGTCATTGACTGAGGATGAAACGACAGTCCGTCGGCCCTCGTTGGCCCCTCAGATGATGGAACGGCAGCCCGTTTTTGAGCCAAAAATACCCTTTATATATATAAGGCTCTGCCGTTCCACCATCTGAGGGGCCAATGAGGGCCGACGGACTGTCGTTTCATCCTCAGTCAATGACGTCATTTGGTTGTGGTGGTTGGGGGGGAGGGGATGGGGGGGAGCTTTGGGGTAGAACACAGCTTTCCAAGCCGTTGTCACCTTTACAGATCTTGGAGTCGCGAGTCTCGTTCAGGCAGCGCATCAGTCGACATCATGAGGCAGAGGGCACCCTGTTCCAGTCCTCTCACCAAGGAAAAAATCCCCGGTAATCCCACTAATCTGCCACACTAACTGCTCAGCTACAGAGGCACACGATAAAATACGTAAAGTACTTTAAAACTACTGACGGCCGTGGGAGAGCCAGTCCTGACAAAACTCTACCATCTGGTGAGCAAGATGTATGAAACAGACGAAATACCCTCAGACTTAAAGAAGAATATAATAATTCCAATCCCAAAGAAAGCAAGTGTTGACAGATGTGAAAATTACCGAACTATCAGTTTAATAAGTCACAGCTGCAAAATACTAACACGAATTCTTTTCAGACGAATGGAAAAACTAGTAGAAGCCAACCTCGGGGAAGATCAGTTAGGATTCCGTAGAAACACTGGAACACGTGAGGCAATACTGACCTTACGACTTATCTTAGAAGAAAGATTAAGGAAAGGCAAACCTACGTTTCTGGCATTTGTAGACTTAGAGAAAGCTTTTGACAATGTTGACTGGAATACTCTCTTTCAAATTCTAAAGGTGGCAGGGGTAAAATACAGGGAGCGAAAGGCTATTTACAATTTGTACAGAAACCAGATGGCAGTTATAAGAGTCGAGGGACATGAAAGGGAAGCAGTGGCTGGGAATGGAGTAAGACAGGGTTGTAGCCTCTTCCCGATGTTGTTCAATCTGTATATTGAGCAAGCAGTAAAGGAAACAAAAGAAAAATTCGGAGTAGGTATTAAAATTCATGGAGAAGAAATAAAAACTTTGAGGTTCGCCCATGACATTGTAATTCTGTCAGAGACAGCAAAGGACTTGAAAGAGCAGTTGAATGGAATGGACAGTGTCTTGAAAGGAGGATATAAGATGAACATCAACAAAAGCAAAACAAGGATAATGGAATGTAGTCTAATTAAGTCGGGTGATGCTGAGGGAATTAGATTAGGAAATGAGGCACTTAAAGTAGTAAAGGAGTTTTGCTATTTAGGGAGTAAAATAACTGATGATGGTCGAAGTAGAGAGGATATAAAATGTAGGCTGGCAATGGCAAGGAAAGCGTTTCTGAAGAAGAGAAATTTGTTAACATCCAGTATTGATTTAAGTGTCAGGAAGTCATTTCTGAAAGTATTCGTATGGAGTGTAGCAATGTATGGAAGTGAAACGTGGACGATAAATAGTTTGGACAAGAAGTGAATAGAAGCTTTCGAAATGTGGTGCTACAGAAGAATGCTGAAGATTAGATGGGTAGATCACATAACTAATGAGGAAGTATTGAATAGGATTGGGGAGAAGAGAAGTTTGTGGCACAACTTGACCAGAAGAAGGGATCGGTTGGTAGGACATGTTCTGAGGCATCAAGGGATCACCAATTTAGTATTGGAGGGCAGTGTGGAGGGTAAAAATCGTAGAGGGAGACCAAGAGATGAATACACTAAGCAGATTCAGAAGGATGTAGGTTGCAGTAGGTACTGGGAGATGAGAAAGCTTGCACAGGATAGAGTAGCATGGAGATCTGTATCAAACCAGTCTCAGGACTGAAGACCACAACAACAACAAACTTTAATATTACAATAACAACTGTTTAATTACCATAATATATGTAAAATAATTGAGTGTAATAATAACAATAATAATCTGTTTACACCGGCGAATAGTGCATTGCCTTAGCATAACATCCAACAAACTTCAATTCCAGAAAACGTAGGCTTTGAAAAGCATACGTCAGAAAATTTGAGAAGTACATGTGTTACGCAGTTAATTTAAGAACTGTAATAGCAACAGACTCTTACAACATTTTTTTTTAAGGAGGGGGTGGGGGCGTAAGTCACCTTGTAAGGTAGCAGTACTCTAGCACCTTACAACGATCCCACACCACTTCTATACATGCGATTATATGGTGATTAGACATCTGTTGATTTATTTTTATTTATTTATTTATTGTTCCGTCGCACCAAATTAAGGAGAAGTCTCCATGGTCATGGAACGAGTCAATACATGGAATTCTAACACGATAGTAGAAACAGATAAAATGAAATATACAAAACATATTCAGGCGATAAGTCTCAAGTTTAAATAAAGAAAATCATGTAACACTAGAATTTGCTTAATTTTTTAGCTCTTCCAGGAGCTCCTCAACAGAATAGAAGGAGTGAGCCATGAGGAAAGTCTTCATTTTAGACTTAAAAGAGTTTGGGCTACTGCTAAGATTTTTGAGTTCTTGTGGTAGCTTATTGAAAATGGATGCAGTAGAATACTGCACTCCTTTCTGCACAAGAGTCAAGGAAGTGCATTCCACAAGCAGATTTGATTTCTGCCTAGTATTAAGTGAGTGAAAGCTGCTGACTCTTGGGAATAGGCTAATATTGCAAACAACAAACGACATTAAAGAAAATATATACTGTGAGGGCAATGTCAGAATTCCCAGACTATTGAATAGGGGTCGACAAGAGGTTCTCGAACTTACACCACATATAGCTCGAACAGCCCGTTTTTGAGCCAAAAATACCCTTTTTGAATCAGAAGAATTACCCCAAAAAATAATACCATACGACATAAGTGTATGAAAATATGCGAAGTAGACTAATTTTCGTGTTGAATTGTCACTTATTTCAGATACTGTTCTAATGGTAAATAAAGCAGCATTTAGTTTCTGAACAAGATCCTGGACATGGGCTTTCCACAACAGCTTACTATCTATCCGAACGCCTCGGAACTTGAACTGTTCCGTCTCGCTTATAATATGCCCATTCTGATAGGCCTTGAACGGTTTATTAAAGGTAGAGAATATGACAATATGGCAAACATCGTCAAGCACACCTACATACTGATACTTGTAGTCCACTCGTGTGCCAGGTGATGGTCTGTGATATAGAATGGCCGCGTTAAGCTTAGTGGAGCCGTAGGCACGAGGCCGCACGCCACGGCCGGGGGCTGGCGAGGGGTCCAGCGGGGTACCTCAGGGCGCCAGTAGCTGGATCTTGGGGGGTCGCTCTCCGTGGGTGGTCTCGAAAACGCGGAACAGTGTATGAATGCTGTCATTGAGCCAGCTGAGGGCTGAGGCGCCGAGGTTCGAGCAATACTGCGGTCAGGCGGCAGGCTGCCACCTGCAGCCGTTAGCTGTTTCGGCAGCTACACAAGATATGCTACCGCGAAATTTTCAGTCGGGCTTTCGGATTGGCACGTTTGCTTAAAGGATTGATGGGAGGGCTGCCTTCTGGAAAATTCGATTAAAACTTGATTGTGACTGACCGGAGCCGTTTAGTATTAGGAGAGAGTGAGCATGCACAATGATTTGCTCACACGTACCTAGAGGGGGGACGGGGGAGTAAAAGAGGGACGAGCTGGTGAGCCGGCAGTTTTAGCTACGGGATTCCTGTTTGAAATCTGGAAGGAGCAGGAGAGGTCTGAGCGCTCAGAAGAGCAGGAACATTTTCTTGTCCTTGCTCCCAAGCGCACAGAAATATTCTGTTTTAGCCTCAGAACTTCTGTCTTAGAGATCAGTTGCGGCACTGCATTTCTTGTACGTTTAAAGACGGTACCGTACTCTCCCCTGTGTTAGGAGTGTTCGCCTTGCATCTGGTATACATTTCATGAGAGCGCTTTGCTGTTATTCCCTTGTGTTTAAGACGTTCCTGAATTCCACCTTGCGCTGAGAGTTCGCGTCTTACGTTTATTACTGGCAGTAAAGTGACAACATTCAGCTTTGCTTTAGCAGTTATAGACAGCAGTGCTCTGTCTAAGGTTTCAGCTCTTACCACTTTTGCGGGTCTGCAGCTTTGTCGCCAAAGGCAGTTATATCGAGTATCATGTCCGCCCCCGGTAGCTGAGAGGTCGGCGCTACAGAATGTTAATCCTAAGGGCCCGGGTTCGATTCCCGGCTGGGTCGGAGATTTTCTCCGCTCAGGAACTGGGTGTTGTATTGTCCTAATCATCATCATTTCATCCCCATCGACGCGCAAGTCACCAAAGTGGCGTCTACGCGACGGGAGGCCCTAGTCACACGACATTTCCTTTCCTATCGAGTATATCATTGCAGTCAACCAGCACGCTTTTGATACGGTGACATACGCAACGCCACCAGCTTCTTAGGGCAGACAGAGATTGAATTGTTGGGATCAGGCATAAAGGTTACTCCACTGAGATTACACGCCAATCAATCGACTCCAGAAGCTTCCTCCAAGTTTTGGTACGACAGAAGAGTCAGTCATACCGTATAATATTCCTCAGATCGCATTATCCACTTTGGGCAAGAGCAGTAAGAAGTTTCCCAACTATTTATTTCACAATTATTTGAGTCCACAAGATATGTATTGTTTATTATTTGTGTCCGTAATTTTGTGGCCTTTTCTTAAAAAATAAATTTATATTGAACACTAACCAACGGCTTTGCCGCAGTGGTAGCACCAGTTCCCATCATATCATCGGATGTAAGCGCTGTCAGGCTCGGCTAGCTCTTCAGTGGGTCACCGTCCGGGTCTGCCGAGTGTTGTTGGCAAGTGGGGTGCATTCAGGCCGATTGAGGAGCTACTTGAATGAGAAACAGCGACACCGGTCACGTAAACTGACAACGGCTGGGTGACTGGTGAGCTGACCACAGGTCCATCTGTATCCGCATCCAGTGACGCCTAAGGGCTAAGCGTGACACGGTAGCCGGTCGGTACCGTCGGGCCTTCAAGACCTGTTCGGACAGTGTTCGTTTTGTATAGTGATCACTAGCATTTGTCCCTCCAGTAGCATTATAATTTATCCTTGACCCTTCTTTTACTACTGATACGATTGTTGTTTTAATGTATGCTGCAATAGGCCGGCCGGAGTCGCCGTGCGGTTCTAGGCGCTACAGTCTGGAACCGCGCGACCGCTACGGTCGCAGGTTCGAATCCTGCTTCGGGCATGGATGTGTGTGATGTCCTTAGGTTTGTTAGGTTTAAGTAGTTCTAAGTTCTAGGCGACTGATGACCTCAGAAGTTAAGTCGCATAGTGCTCAGAGCCATTTATGCTCCAATATTAGCCACAGAGGGGTATTTATGAGTGACAGGGCCACATTTCAAGATCGCGTTAATTTAAAGTTTCTAGCGGTTCTAGCCGCTCAGTCCGGAACCGCGGGACCGCTACGGTCGCGGGTTCGAATCCTGCCTCGGGCATGGATGTGTGTGATGTCCTTAGGTTAGTTAGGTTTAAGTAGTTCTAAGTTCTAGGGGACTGATAACCACAGATGTTAAGTCCCATAGTGCTCAGAGCCATTTGAACCATTTAATTTAAAGTTTCTGTTGCACACATTAATACTGACAGGTCTACGCAATTTAGAGGCAGAAAAGTACTGGCGAAAATCACGCTTGTACCAAACGCATTCAGTAAACGAATGGGCGCGCTTGAGGACCTCCAGGACTCCCGCTACTTGGATCTGCGCCTGATTGCAGTACACGGTTCCCACAAGACTGCTGAGCGTCATGTGACAGATTTTGATTTTTTTTTTTTTTTTTTTTTTAGAGCTTAGGTAATGAAACCCGGAAAGATTTTTTTTTTTCTCTTTATCCGTTATTGTAAAGGGTATACACTACTGTATTGCTTACATTGAAGACATACGTGAAAACATTACTTCAGTCATATGTTTCATATCTTTTCATCAGACAATGAAATTCCAAACGCCGGCCGAAGTGGCCGTGCGGTTAAAGGCGCTGCAGTCTGAAACCGCAAGACCGCTACGGTCGCAGGTTCGAATCCTGCCTCGGGCATGGATGTTTGTGATGTCCTTAGGTTTAACTACACTCCTGGAAATTGAAATAAGAACACCGTGAATTCATTGTCCCAGGAAGGGGAAACTTTATTGACACATTCCTGGGGTCAGATACATCACATGATCACACTGACAGAACCACAGGCACATAGAAACAGGCAACAGAGCATGCACAATGTCGGCACTAGTACAGTGTATATCCACCTTTCGCAGCAATGCAGGCTGCTATTCTCCCATGGAGACGATCGTAGAGATGCTGGATGTAGTCCTGTGGAACGGCTTGCCATGCCATTTCCACCTGGCGCCTCAGTTGTACCAGCGTTCGTGCTGGACGTGCAGACCGCGTGAGACGACGCTTCATCCAGTCCCAAACATGCTCAATGGGGGACAGATCCGGAGATCTTGCTGGCCAGGGTAGTTGACTTACACCTTCTAGAGCACGTTGGGTGGCACGGGATACATGCGGACGTGCATTGTCCTGTTGGAACAGCAAGTTCCCTTGCCGGTCTAGGAATGGTAGAACGATGGGTTCGATGACGGTTTGGATGTACCGTGCACTATTCAGTGTCCCCTCGACGATCACCAGTGGTGTCCGGCCAGTGTAGGAGATCGCTCCCCACACCATGATGCCGGGTGTTGGCCCTGTGTGCCTCGGTCGTATGCAGTCCTGATTGTGGCGCTCACCTGCACGGCGCCAAACACGCATACGACCATCATTGGCACCAAGGCAGAAGCGACTCTCATCGCTGAAGACGACACGTCTCCATTCGTCCCTCCATTCACGCCTGTCGCGACACCACTGGAGGCGGGCTGCACGATGTTGGGGCGTGAGCGGAAGACGGCCTAACGGTGTGCGGGACCGTAGCCCAGCTTCATGGAGACGGTTGCGAATGGTCCTCGCCGATACCCCAGGAGCAACAGTGTCCCTAATTTGCTGGGAAGTGGCGGTACGGTCCCCTACGGCACTGCGTAGGATCCTACGGTCTTGGCGTGCATCCGTGCGTCGCTGCGGTCCGGTCCCAGGTCGACGGGCACGTGCACCTTCCGCCGACCACTGGTGACAACATCGATGTACTGTGGAGACCTCACGCCCCACGTGTTGAGCAATTCGGCGGTACGTCCACCCGACCTCCCGCATGCCCACTATACGCCATCGCTCAAAGTCCGTCAACTGCACATACGGTTCACGTCCACGCTGTCGCGGCATGCTACCAGTGTTAAAGATTGCGATGGAGCTCCGTATGCCACGGCAAACTGGCTGACACTGACGGCGGCGGTGCACAAATGCTGCGCAGCTAGCGCCATTCGACGGCCAACACCGCGGTTCCTGGTGTGTCCGCTGTGCCGTGCGTGTGATCATTGCTTGTACAGCCCTCTCGCAGTGTCCGGAGCAAGTATGGTGGGTCTGACACACCGGTGTCAATGTGTTCTTTTTTCCATTTCCAGGAGTGTAGTTCTAAGTTCTAGGGGACTAATGACCTCAGCAGTTGAGTCCCATAGTGCTCAGAGCCATTTGAACCAAATTCCAAACTTTCCGTGGGATCTTCTGCGGTGTATTGAGAGTCAATAAACAACTTTGAAATGAAACGGAGACACATGAAGATGCTTTAACAAGGCATGAGCTGCACTTTCAGGTGTTGGTTCAAATGGCTCTGAGCACTATGGGACTTAACGTCTGAGGTCATCAGTCCCATAGAACTTAGAATTACTTAAACCTAAGTAACCTAAGCGGCCACAAAACTTTACGGGAAGGACAGGACCTAAGGGATTTCAAATGTTTTATTTATTGCTTTAATACACACAATTACTTAACATCTGAGGTCATCAGTCCCCTACACTTAGAACTACTTAAACCTAACTAATCTAAGGACAGCACACGCATCCATGCCCGAGGCAGGATTCGAACCTACGACCGGAGCAGTCGCGCGGTTCCAGACTGAAGCGCCTGAAACCGCACGGCCACACCGGCTGGCCTTTTAGGTGTGATCCGAAAATATATGCATTATGTTGATCGAAGACATACTTTGCGTATAAAGAGCGTTTCAGGAGGAATAGCAAATAGTAAGTGGTAGTATAGACTTGAGCCGTGGCTGCTTAAAGGGCGACATCGACTTTGGTAGTCGTATGCCGATTACGGTAGTCGCCTCTCATCTTCAGCCGCAGGGCGTTGAAACGAGTGTGGCTCCCTCTACTAGGGGGGAGGGGGCGGGGGCGGGGGCGGGGCTGTAGCGAACGCTTTGGTTATCTTTTGTCGTGGTAATCTGGGCTGTGAAGTGAAATCAAAAACGAGTTTTCTGGCGGCGTCCGGTCTGTCGGTGTAATAGGAGAAAAAGGCTGTCAACATAGTGGCCCGAAGGAACCCAGTATTCATCACTTGGCATGTTCGAGGAGCCTGGAACTGGTCACGAGGGAGGTACCGGGCTGTCAGATGCGTGCTCACCATGAATGACGAGTGTTTTCCTGCTGTATTCGATTCGTGGCTACTCTCCTCTCGATGGTAGTAGACTGCAGTGGCTTTCCTGTGGTTAAGAGAACAATTTGATATTAAAGTCTGTTAAATTTTGTTTCTGTGAGACTTTCACGTTGTGAACTGCAACTTTTGCTCAGATAAGCCATCTGTATGAAGTTTTACTATCTTATTGCATTATTTTACAGGCCTGTAATTGACGTCATGTCTTCCTGAAAGAGGGAGGTCACTATGCTATGCAGCCCTGGATGTTTTTGTATTTGTCCGATCTTTTTCCAACAGCACATTCTGGTAACTCAGCTTAGTGTTTAAAGGAACTTCAAATTGTAATTCTCGTGCTTGTCTGAGCCACGAGTCACCAATTAATATCATAAATTCTAGCCTCTGCCCAATCGTTTGCCATCTGGGCAAAAAATTATGTAAACCGAGTAACACGCTGTTATTCGTTAACGCATGTTTAACGGGTGATAAATCACGGCATACTATTTCTCTTAAATATCAGCCTTAAAATCAAAATTTTTCTGTTTTTGCTACTGTGGTTGCATGGTATGTTCTTGTAATACAGTGGCTCACGCAGTAACCAATCTGTTTCATTTTATACCGTATACCGGTGTCTCAAGGTTTCTGTGCAAAGTTGACTTGATTATGGGGAGCTGAGTCGATTGTAGAAGCGTTTCAACGGCTCCACCAAATACATTTCGAGATATTCACTATTTTTAGTTGCAATTTTGTTTTAAGGCTTCAAGTTTTTTTTCTTTTTAATTAAAAGATTCTTTGGAGTTATCGGGAGCTGATAAGGCCGTTAGATACTTCTTTTCTACTTAAAGGATCTCTTGGAGTGGCTGGCGTTAGAATATACAGGGTGAACATTAATAAAACCGAGAACCTGCAGGGATGGATTCCTGGTTGGAAATGGAGAAAAAAGGGTCCTATGACCATGTGTCCGTAACTGCACCGTTGGCGTTGCTGGCGAATGAAAGTTTCTCTGACCACGTGCCGTGCGTTTCCTTGTGTGTTGCAGGCCGTGTAATCGACGCAGCGTACTGTAAGCAGAACAATGATCTTGTACTCATATCGGGAACAAGTCGAGATGGTGTTTGTGTATGGCCAAGCAGATGGAAACGGTCGAGAGGTACGACGTCTACACCAAAACAAATACCCTCACAGACACCAACCACATCACACAAAGTTTCAAGCCCGTTTTGGGAGTTTGTGTGATTGTATGTCTTTTCAGACATACGAAAACGCAGGGAGGCGGCGGACTGTGCGTACACCAGATTTGGTGGGCCGGATTCGACAGTATACTGGGACAAAACCTACTACAAGCTCCAACAAGTGACCCGCAAACATGGTGTAAGCAATAGAATGATTTTGTGTACCCTGCACGACACTGCATCCGATGGAAGCCACTTCGAACATCTCTTGTGACTTGGATGCGACGCAACTACTTACTGTGTTCCAGGTCGATTTGTTGTTACACTCACACCGTCCGTTTCCGGACACATGTTCATAGGACCTTTTTCCCTCCATTTCCAGTCAGCAGTCTATCACTGCAGCTTGTCGATTTTATTAATGTTTGCCCTGTATATCTGGAAGGGGTCACTTAGTAGTGTCTTTTTAGTTGCCCACATCTCAAGGTAACTATTCTGTACTGCAGGAACACGTTATTGATATTTCCATACGGGCATCATTGGTGACGGGGTTCGTGTGGAAGCGGCCCACTCATCCTGAAGGTGCGGGCCGAGCTGGTCCCGCTTGCGTGTTGTCCTGATGCTTAGGCACGACTGTGGTGTCTGCTCTATCGCCGCCACACATCCGCGGCACTCAGCGTTGGCCGAGGCGGAACACTAGCGACAGTTCCAAAATGGTTCAAATGGCTCTGAGCACTACGGAACTTAACATCTGAGGTCATCAGACCCTAGTCCGCCCCCGTTAGCTGAATGGTCAGCGTGACAAAATGTCAATCCTAAGGGCCCGGGTTCGATTCCCGGCTGGGCTGGAGATTTTCTCCGCTCAGGGACTGGGTGTTGTGTTGTCCCACTCATCATCATCTCATCCCCATCGACGCGCAAGTCGCCGAAGTGGCGTCAAATCGAAAGACTTGAACCCGGCGCACGGTCTACCCGACGGGAGGCCCTAGTCACACTACATTTTTTTCTTTTTTATCAGCCCCTAGACTTAGAACTACTTGAAACCTAACACATATCCATGCTCGAGGCAGGACTCGACCCTGCGGCCGTATCAGCAGTGCGGTTCCCGACTGAAGCGCCAAGAACCGCTCGGCCACAACGGCCGGCTGCCACAGTTCCGCTCACTTATATTGTGCACAAGTTAAGTTATGGTGATCCGGACATACTGGTCGTCTACGCATTCCATGAAAGTCTGCTTTCAAGGTTTCCTGAGGTCTCTGACGTTTAACCTGTTGAAGTGGTCCTCAGCCATTCTTATTCCCGTTCTATCACGGCTAAGTTCATTTCTAGTAAATTATTTGTTTGGGGGTGTATCTGGGTATTTTCCCTAAGGTAGGAGAATCTAACTTAATTCCTTGTTCTTCTTAAACTACAATGTATGCTACTATTTATTTAAATCCAACCGAAAGTTTCTGTTTTAAAGGTTCTGTTGAAGGTCGGTCTATGTCCGTTGTTATTTGAAATTAAGTTTTGAGAGTTGAACTGTTCATTACTGAGAACTGTGTTTTCATGTTATCCAGGGGCATTTGCATATTGCCAATCCATCAGTTCTAAGTAACTGCTCCTGTTAAATTGTTAATCATTCGTGTTATAAATGCTTACAAACTTTTTTTAAATAGGAACTTCTTACTTGGGTTAATTGCTCTGTTTGTTACAGGGTATTTCTTACCTCATATTAAATTTTATGACAAACTTTACGTAATTTGTAACGAAGATTGGTTCATAAAGTAATTGTGTGTTTTAAACCAATGAATAAGGCATTTGAAATACCTTAGGTCCTGTCTTTCCCGTAAAGTTTTGTGGCCACTTAGGAGGTCGTAATTGCCCATATCACACTAATTCCAATAAAATATGCTATAACGTATCCGTTCAGTTTGTATTTGCTATAGAGATACAGCTATTAAAATGTAGCCGGCCACTTTGGCCGAGCGCTTCTAGGCGCTTCAGTTCGGAACCGCGCTGTTGCTACGGTCGTAGGTTCGAATCCTGCCTCGGGCATGGATGTGTGTGATGTCCTTGGGTTAGTTACGTTAAGTAGTTCTAACTCTAGGGGACTGATGACCTCAGATGTAAAGTCCCATAGCGCTTAGAGCCATCTGAACCATTTTGTTAAAATGTAACCCTAAAAAATACTCAAACAAAATGTTAAGAGAGACGAATGATTTTCATAAATTACACCTCCGCCCTCAATACACTTTCGAATTCTCTTGACAACACTGCGCGTACTTGTTCTCATACTATTTATAGTCCGAACGATCAAACCATCTCTTATGTTTACTTTTTGTTTGTGGACTTTGCCTTTCAGCCGTTCCCACAGGCAAAAATCTAAACGCGTTATGTCTGAGGATTTTGGTGACCAAGAATCGTGACCATTTCTGTCGGTCAACAGTCCGAAGAATGGTTGGTTTAAATGATGTACCATGTGCAGAGGTCTCATAATTCTGGAAGCTATATAGCCAAAGGAAGCTATTCCCATAATGCTGGACGGTCGATTTCAAGGAAGTCTAGATAATGGGGCCCAGTTAGTCAATGCGGTAGCACGAAAGATCATTGTCTGTTTTAAAGCACCACACATTTTCAGGAAAGCCTTCTTGAAAATGTGTCTCCACAAGGGTATGATGCTTCAGTGGATAACCGATGTCAGTTACAAGTATTCCTGATTACACTAAATGTTTTGATTTATCAGCGTATCTATACTCCATTACGTTTACTTATGAAATCAAGAATAATCTGCTAAACCTTCAGAGTAACCAAATCATTCCTCGTAAGGAATAAATCGTAATGTGAGCGAAAGCTGCATCAGGTTTCAAATCCAGATTTCCCCTTTATCGCGAGCGGTCGCCTTAACAACTTCCGCTGTCCAAACACGCTTCCAGGACAGACCAAAACCCCCATATGTCACGAAAGGTACAACTCCTACGCTCACACAAATCGTGATTCCCGCACAGGAGACACATGGATACACTATTGATGGTTACAATGTCTATGTTTATTCATTCTGTTTTCATAATAGAAAGCCCTTCAGATACGCATACGTGTCTGAAGGAACAGACATTGTCACTAGCGGCCCGGCAGATATTTTCGTATGTCATCAACAGCTGATGACAATGTATAGCTGCAATATACGAATCCGTTTCGTACTGTTTACCATGGCTGTAATCGTCAATGACAGCGTCTGTTCCTTCAGGTATGCATGCTTGCCTGAAGGACATCGTACTGTGTAGATGTGAAGATACAGACATTGTATAAACACAGACATTGTAACCTTCAGTGAAGTATACCCGCCTCCAAGGGCTAAAATGACGATGTAATATTTGTCTCCCTAAGCAGGAACCACGAATTGTGCAAGAATAAAGGAGCTTTGAGTCGGGCCTAGAAGTGTGCTCGGGTAGCCGAAGTGGTTAAGGCGACTGCTCACGACCAGTGATTCGAGTCCCATTCCGGCACAAATTTTCGTGTGACGCTAATAGTTGAGGTCAGTGTACAATGTGGTGACATATGTCATGGGAGAACGATATGCACATGCACAGATGGCGGTAGCATCGCGTACACAAGGCATAAAAAGACAGTTCACTGGCGCACCTGTTGTTTGTACTCAGCTGATTCATGTAAAAAGGTTTCCGACACGAATATGGCCACAGTAATGAAATTAAAAGTCTTTGAACGCGGAATAATACTTGGAGCTGGATGCATGGGACATTCCTTTCCGGAAATCTTTAGGGAATACAATTTTCCTTGATCCACAGGGTGACTTGCGCCTAGAATAACAAATTTCAAGCGCTACCTGTCACCAGGGACAAAAGCAGTGGCCGCCGGACTGCAACTTAACGACCGAGAGCAACGGCGTTTGCGTAGAGCTGTCAGTCCTGACGGACAAGCAACACTGTGTGAAATAACCGGAGAAATCAATGAGGGTCGTAAGACGAATGTATCCATTAGGATAGTGCGGCGAAATCTGGCGTTTAATGGGCTGTGGCAGCAGACGACTGCCGCGAGTGTCTTTGCTAACAACACGACATTACCTGCAGTGCGTCTTTTGGACTCGTAACCACAACGGTGGGACTCTAGACCACTGAAAAACAGTGGTCTGGTCAGATGAGCCCCGAGATCAGATCGTAACAGATGTTGTTAGAGTTCGAGTTTGGCGCTGATCCCACGAAACCATTGACCCAAGTTGTCAACGAGAGACTCCGTGCAACCTTGCGGTTGCTCCATGATGATGTGGGCTGTGTTTACATGGAATAACCGGATCCTCTGGATGTTCGGCTAGTTGGACACCATTTGCAGCCATTCGTGGACGTTACGTATCGAAACAACAACGGAATTTTCATGGAGGACAATGCTCCCTGTCACCGGGCCACAGTTGTTCGCGATTGGTTTGAAGAACATTCTGGACATTTCGATCGAATGATTTGGCTATCGAGATCGCCCGACATGAATCCTATAGAAAATTTATGGTACATAATCGAGATGTTAATCCATTCACAAAATCCTGCACCTGCAACACTTTGATAATTACGAATGTCTGTAGGGGCAACGTGGCTCAATATTCCCCCTGGGGACTTCCAATGACTTGTTGAGTCCACGCCACATTTAGCTGCTGCACTACGCCGGGCAAGTGGAGGTCCGACACGTTATTAGAGGGGAGCCAATGACTTTTGTCACCTGAGTATACACTCGCAACATGCGAATCTATTTCGCAATGTTTACCACAGCTGTAATCGTCAGTGTCAGTGGTTGTTCCTTCAAACATGCACGCAAGTCCGGATTACACTATCTTGTAAAGATATACTTACTTACTTAGTGTTCTGCCTTACGGCAGGTCTTGTCATGAGGGAATCCTCGTCAGAGAGGTCGACCGCATGAGCGTCTGGGGAAGTAATTGTCTGTGGTGGTTTCCCGTTGCCTTCCACTGTTGATGATGAAATGATACTGAGGACAACACAATATCCAGCCCCTGAGCAGAGAAAATCTCCGACCAAGTCGGGAATCGAACCCGGGCCCCATGGCGTGACAGATCGCTGCGCTGATCACTCAGCTATCGGGGCGGATATAGATACAGTGCATAAAGACAGACACTTTAACTATCAATGATGTCTCATAATAATAGATTCCAGCTATCTGTCGTCCTTCTTAAATGTTATTGGCAGATCTAGATTTCAGCTAGAAACTAGCCACTGAGTATTCAATAAACTGTGGATGAAGCCCGACCAACAGGCATTACATGCATTCATCAAAAATGATAGTGCATTGAGAATGGCTAGTTTCTAGCTGAAATCTAGATCTGCCAATAAAATTTAAAGGGACGACTAATAGCTGAAATATATTGACTTGTAAATAATAGAATAGTCGTTGCATGCAACAGCGTTCTGAATGGAAGGTAACCTGTTATCAATGATGTATTCATATATTTTATTTAGTCCTACAACTGCTCCAGTATCCGAGCCACCTCCACTACCCCGCTACCAACGATATCTTGAAGCCGTTAACAGAGGATTTCAACGCGACATAACAAACGATGGAATAAAAAAGATAGCCTAAACATAAACAAAGTCGTCCACATCAGAAATAATTATCGCCAAACTTATCTCTAAAATATATTCTCCGTGACGTCGTCCACAAGGGATCATTTCCAATTTAATGATGCTCTAATTTATCACAAAAATCATAATCTGGAACCTGAATCCGCATCAGAAGACTACCGTGTTTGTAAGGATCTCAAACAAAATTATCACTTTTACTTATGAAAACACAACTTGCCCACTTGCATTCACGTTCAATCTCCTCCTGTACGCAACACATCCAACCAATAGCATCCTTCTTGTTTCCGCAAGCGTAAATCCAAACGACCTCCTGTTATAGTTTTAAAAATGATTATTCAGACGTGTCTGATACAGAGTTTACAGTTGGCGTGTGTTACCACTTCTGATGTGAGACTGGGAGACATGGAGTTTAGACCTACATTCCACAAGCGACCTTACTGTGTGTGGGGGAGGGTACACGACACCAGCGCTTTTACCCACTCCCCTGGAGTATTCACGGATCGTGCTTGGGGAGAACTATTGACAGTAAAGCTACCGTAAAACTTTTAACGTACCTTATTTCCTCGTCCAGATATATGTGGGAGAGAGCAACGCGTTGCACGACTCTTCTTGCTAAGTACACTCTCGAAATTTTAACAGTAAACCTCTCCCTGATATATGACGCCTCTCTTGTTACGCCTGCATTAGAGTTTGTTGAGCAGTCTGTAACGCTCTTGCACCGACTAAACGATCCCGTGACGAAACACACCGCTCTTTTCGTTCTTCTTGGTTTCTTTTATTAATGCTACTTGGCTTAAGTCTCAAACTGATGAGCAACACTATGGAATCGGTCGAATGATTGTTCTGTAATCCACTTCTTGCGTGGATGAATTGCATGTCCTTAAGGTTTTGCCAGTGAATCTCAGCCTGGAGTCTGATTTTCCTGGTCTTTGTTTTATGCGGTCATTCCTCTATAGCTGCTCTTTGTTTCTCATAGGTATGGTGTTGTTCAAAGAGCGAGATGCAAAAGCTACCAACGCAAGCACAAGAAAAGATAAGCGCTGCAAGTCACCAAGGCGGATAAAGGACATTGGCATACCCACTTCCAGGGACGTTTTCGCTAGCGGCCACATAACGGCGGGTCACAATATCACTGAGCCCAATCCGTAATCATCGACTAACACGACAGCATTGTCTTCCAGTAGGCTAGCTGTGTGATCAGTGTATTAGGCAGAACACAGTGCGGAAGTTACTATTAAGTATGCTCTGAGTGACACACTTGCAAATTGTCTGTATCAGGTGATACGTTAACGTTCAGAGATAGTCGTAAATACACAGAGCATTCCTGTGGATAAATGTTGAAGTTTGTTACTGTGTGTGCATGTGTGTGTGTGTGTGTGTGAGAGAGAGAGAGAGAGAGAAAGAGAGAGAGAGAGAGAGAGAGTAAGTGAGTGAGAGAGTGATTTAGTACATTTGTTACTCCTTCACGCTGAAACAGTTGGACGGATATCGATTAAATTTGGAATAGGATAGCTTATACCTTAAATTAACACACAGGCTAAATTACATATACATACCTATCAGAATGGTGGGGGTGGAAAAAAGTATGCTCCACGACGTGCAAATACACACACGACATATATCTGCCTATCAAAATGGTGGAAGTGAGAAAAAAGTATAGTCCACGATGTGCGAATACACACACTTTAGTCAACCAGTATTTGAGAATAACAGCACTTAGGGACTCGCAAAAAACTTGACACATAATATCAAATTTTTGTGAAACTTTCCTCGCTTGAAACCCCACAACATGACGAAAGGAAAAAGGTTATTACTTACTAGATTATCGCTTTTCATGCATTAAATCTGCCGCATGAAGAATGCCATTTTTATGTATTACTCCATTACTAACAACTGTATTCGTTACACGTGTTCCCAGATACCACTGAATGCACCAAGAAAATTATAAGAAGAAACGCCCACATTAATAAAACCTTAGGAAAAGATGATCAGTGAGCAATGTACACTAAGAAACACAACTTTCCTGGACATCTGGCCCCCGTTGTTCACAACTACTCATAAAGATATTTCGCGGGTTTACGTGTATCTAAATGTTTGTAAGCATAATTTTGTAACGTGTCCACCATGTGCTAGCGGCCTGTGTTTGGAAAACTAGACGACGTAACTTTACATTCGACTTGGATGCCCCGTCCACTGCAACAACTTTACACTTTTATTAAATCTAAATCATCACTTTCAGCCTTTTATTTGTAAGGCATGGTAACTGAAATTTCCAACACGTCAGAATACAATTTTTTTTTTTTTTCTAAATCATGCCAATGCTGTTTCATAAACGTGACATGACTATTTCTCACACCTGTCATTGGACACATAAATCGCCTGAGTTACCTTTTTTTATCATTTGACATTGTTTCTCTACAGCACATTGCATGTTATATAAGGGGCGATCAAAAGTTTCCTCTTCAGGAGGTTGCTACAGTGTATGTGCAACATTTCGCGACACCAATGCGGGTAAATAAGACCCAAATTTATGGTACTTGTATGCTTCCAACGTACGTGCTGTAAACACAGTAAACTGAGCTATGTCGACATTATTACCAAATGTGTACAAACAGGACCAACATGCTGTTATTCTTTTCTTGGTTCTCGAGGGATAGACACCAGTAGACGCGCCCCGGAGGTTGAAGAGTGTGTATGGGGCAGCATGTCTGTCAAAAACCAGCGTTGTGGAACAGTGTTCAAGTTGCGTGATAGGTACAGCTGCTTCATAATAATGCACGCCACCATATCGAAAATGTCCTACAGTAGAAGTTACGCCAATTCAAGTGGGAGACATTCGAGCACCTGCCCTATAGTCCTCCCACCATGTAACGACCACACTTTCAGTCCCTTAAAAAAGTCTTGAAGGGTCAACGATTCCTGTCGATGTGCAGTAGGCAGCTACGGACTTCTTCTCGCAGCAGGACGCTATGTTTTACCAAACGGATATCTTCAGCTCGGTGCGTCTGTTGTATGACTGCCTCAGTTCTCACTGCGGTATTGCCTGATTGACATACCGAGTCTGAACTGTACGATCGTCGAACGGAAAAAATATTGGAGATTTTGGAGCGTTCAAGAAGAAAAATAAACGGCGGGTGGTAACCTGGGCCCCAATCCTCATCCACTGAGACATCACATTCATAGAAGACAAGACCTGGTTACGCAGAAGCGAGAATGCATTACTACGTGGCTGCCAGCTCCATCATCTCCATTGGCGATCGTAGCAATCAGTCGAGATTACTAAATGACAAACAATACTGCAAGACGTTCTGGCAACGAACCGTCAGCGCACACAGTCCTGTTTGTTTCAGAAAGGGTGGCCTAATGGCAGGCACCGGCACCTATAACTTCGACGTTCTGTAGCATCGTTGGATACGTTTCTAGACGTGGTTCCTGTCCTCGATTTATTCCTCAAGACACTATTCCAAGTTTGTCTCAATAATTCTGGGACACGCTATATATTCTTTCTGTACTTAAGCTGTACATATACAGGGGTGGCCCATTGATAGTGACCGGGCCAAATATCTCACGAAAGAAGCATCAAACGAAAAAACTACAAGGAACGAAACTCGTCTAGCTTGAAGGGGGAAACCAGATGGCGCTATGGTTGGCCCGCTAGATGGCGTTGCCATAGCTCAAACGGATATCAATTACGTTTTTTTAAAAATAGGAACCCCCATTTTTTGTTACATATTCGTGTAGTACGTAAAGAAATATGAATGTTTTAGTTGGACCACTTTTTTCGCTTTGTGATAGATGACGCTGTAACAGTCACAAACGTGTAAGTACGTGGTATCGCGTAACATTCCGCCAGTCCGGACGGTATTTGCTGCGTGATACATTACCCGTGTTAAAATGGACCGTTTACCAATTGCGGAAAAGGTCGATATAGTGTTGATGTATGGATATTGTGATCAAAATGTCCAACGGGCGTGTGCTATGTATGATGCTCGGTATCCTGGACGACATCATCCAAGTGTCCGAACCGTTCGCCGGATAGTTACGTTGTTTAACGAAACAGGAAGTGTTCAGCCACACGTGAAACGTCAACCAAAACCTGCAACAAATGATGATGCCCAAGTAGGTGTTTTAGCTGCTGTCACGGCTAATCCGCACATCAGTAGGAGACAAATTGCGTGACAATCGGGGATCTCAGAAACGTCGGTGTTGAGAATGCTACATCAACATCGATTGCATGTGTACCATATTTCTATGCACCAGAAATTGCATGGCGACGACTTTGAACATCGTGTACAGTTCTGCCACTGGGCACAAGAGAAATTACGGAACGATGACAGATTTTTTTGCATGCGTTCTATTTAGCGACGAAGCGTCATTCACCTACAGCGGTTGCGTAAACTTCCATAATATGCACTATTGGCCAACGGAAAATCCACGATGGCTGCGACAAGTGGAATATCAGCGACCTTGGCGGGTTAACGTATGGTGCGGCATTATGGGAGGAAGGATAATTGGCCCCCATTTTATCGATGGCAATCTAAATGGTGCAATGCATGCTGATTTGCTACGAAATGTTCCACCGATGTTACTAAAAGATGTTTCACTGCATGACAGAATGGCGATATACTTCCAACATGATGGATGTCCGGCACATAACTCACGTGCGGTTGAAGCTGTATTGAATAGCATATTTCATGTCAGGTGGATTGGTCGTCGTAGCACCGTACAATGGTCCGCATGTTCACCGGATCTGGCGTCCCCGGATTTCCTTCTGTGGGGAAAGTTGAAGGATATTTGCTTTTGTGATTCACCGACAACATGCGTCAGCGCATTGTCAATGCATGTGCGAACATTACGGAAGGCGAACTACTCGGTGTTGAGAGGTATGTCGTTACACGTATTGCCAAATGTATTGGGGTTGACACACATCATTTTAAGCTTTTATTGCATTAATGTGGTATTTGCAGGTAATCAGGCTGTAACAGCATGCGTTCTCAGAAATGATAAGTTCACAAAGGTACATGTATCACATTGTAACAACCGAAATAAAATGTTCAAACGTACCTACGTTCTGCATTTTAATTTAAAATACCTACCTGTTACCAGCTGTTCGTCTAAAATTGTGAGCCATATGTTTGTGACTATTACAGCGCCATGTCTCACAAAGCGAAAAAAGTGGTCCAACGAAAGCATTCATATTTCTTTACGTACTACATGAATATGTAATACAAATGGGGGTTCTTATTTAAAAAAACGCAGTTGATATCCTTTTGACCTATGGCAGCGCCATCTAGCGGGCCAACCATAGCGCTATCTGGTTTCCTCCTTGTAGCTAGACAAGTTTCGTTCTTTGTAGTTTTTTGTTTGACACTTATTTCGTGAGATATTTGGCCCGGTCACGATCAACGGATCACCCTGTATAAGCTCTGTTTTCCACCTCCTGTTATGTAAAACATTTAGGTCTATGTATCCATCTTACTACGCATTAACAATAGCGGTTTGAGATCCAGTTGCAAATGGCCTGATATAAATGCTGAGACCAGTTGTGAAGCTCTTACGAGCAACTGCAGCAGCTGTCTGTCGACTGTACATACAGTTGCAAAATCAGCACCCTCCTAAGATGGAGTAGCTGATAACAATGGATTTTATGATAATCACACAGTAGGTAGAATTTTCCAGACTAGAATCGGACCGTCTCTGATCACCATCAAATTTCCGTAGACAGTTCAACTTGCTTCCAGACCTTTATGAAGGCACCAGCCGTTCACCTGTTGGAACTAGTACCATTTTAACAAGGCAATAAATCTGTATACACGATAGTTGTGTTTTACAACTCGAAGCGAATATTTAGCATAGACGCCGCGCTTGCGCTCAGGTCACGCTGCTTGTTTCGCGTGGCGGGACACGGGAGAAATTCCGGCGTAAAATCTGCCTCGGTACGCATTCCGATGTCGCCGGTTTACGAGCCGCACATTCCCGATTCTATTAAACGCAGCCGAACGGCGCGCCGACCAATCGGCTGGCGGCAGTGCGAGGCGGCGTTTTACGGCCCTGAGCGCCCTTCCCGAAAACTGCCCACCCCGAGCCGCGGGCCCGCATCAACTGCCCGTTTTAGGGGCGTTAGCTGCCGCCGGCCCGCACTAAAAGTCACCGCCGGCCCAAATGTAGCAAAATGTAACTTCATATTATACTCACCTTGCCGGCACGCGCAGGACCGGAAAATCTCGCACGCGGCGGACTTCTCCTTTTCTTGAGCTGCCTACTCCCCTCCGCTGCACGGAGCAGCCGCGCGGCCTAGGGGGTCTTGCCACGGTTCTCGCGGCTCCCCCTGTAGGAGGTTCGAGTCCTTCCTCGGGCACGGATGTGTGTGTGTTGTCCTTAGCGTAAGTCAGTGTAAGTTGGATTTAGTAGTGTTTAAGCCCAGGGACCGATGACCTCAGCAGTTTGGTCCCATAGGAACTTACTCAAATTTCCAACTGTTTACTCCCCTCCCTTCCCCCCAACTGAAGATGGTCTAAACGCTTATAACAGACAGGAATATATGAGATGTCAAGTATTCAAAAACAGTCTTAATCGCATTTATTATTATTATACCGCCAACCGGTTTCAACCCGACGTAGGGGTCATCTTCTGGGCGTTTACACTGTGAAATTATAGATATCCGTCAGAAAGACTCCATTATACAACAGCTAAAATTACGTAATCTTTAAAATATGTTACCCATTGGTCGACTGCTGGTGGTGTCACTCCTGTCTACATAATGGCAGGAAACTATGCGAGACTAACCCTTCGTATGGGCTTAAACAGCGTTCTGAGATCGGGTCAACGGCATTTAATACAGTGTATTATATATAATTACTGGTCACCTTGGTTTAACACAATTTTAAGTGACAGTAAATAACAGAAAACGGAAAGATTTACAATTATAGTGTTAACTATAAAATAATAACAAATGTTCCGTAGTCAACTCGTAAAATTCGTAAAAGCATATTACATTATGTGCCATAATATAAGGTAAGGCAATTTGTGACACACAAAAACTGGTGTCGTCTTGTATTATAATATATCTATTCGTACATATACGTAGAAAACATTTGAGTCAATTTACTAAAAAGGCTAATATGGAAGGACTACAGAGCTCTCTACTCCTTGTGGTGACGCCCAGAAGATGACCCCTACGTCGGGTTGAAACCGGTTGACGGTATAATAATAATAAATGCAGTTAAGACTGTTTTTGAATAATTAATTAATCATACTAATCGCTGTTGCATCTCCACAACCATGTTGTCCAAAAATATATGAATTGCCCTAGAATGAAGATATTATTTCTGTAGTATCTTCATCATCTTCATCTTCTCTTCAGGTATCAGGCAGGAATTGCCTGTCATGGTTCCCTATCTCTGTCCCGGTTTTCCTCTGTTTCTTCTCCCTTGGCACTTATAATTTCCTTCCTTTCAGGGAGGTCCCTTATTCTCCATTCTTTGTAGATGTTCATTCCATTTTCTTCTGTAATCTCGAATTTTATCATTGAGGCTAAGGATTTGCAGTTCTTCTCTAATATATTGATTTCTTACCCTGTCTTCTCTTGTGCAAGCTTTAACGCCGCTAAGGAATTTCATTTCTTGTGCCTGAATCCGACTTTCTTGCTTCTTGGTAATTTCCCATGTCTCATTTCCATAGAGCAGTGTGGGAACTGCAACAGTTTTGTAAAATTTACTTTGAGTGTCTTTCCTGGTTTTGTTTTTTAAGTTCCTGTAGATTGTTCCACATACCTGACTGAATTTACTAAGCTTAATTTCGATATCTCTGCTGTAGCCATAAGTCACTTCACATCCGAGGTAACTGAAATGGTTTACTTGCTCTAAAAGCTTCTGATCTGTCACTATTTTGGTTCTGATTGGTTCTTTCCCCATGAAGACCATTGTCTTAGGTTTTTCTTTTGAAATTTCCATGTTAAAATTTGCACTTATTTGTTTTAGCAAGTAGTTCCTTTCTGAAGGTCGTCTTCCTTATCTGTTAGGATCACTGGATCATCAGCATATAGTAAATTATTTAAAAGAATGTTCCTATCTAGGTAGATGCCTTCCTGAAATTCTGATTTCCATATATGTGTTATTTCATTAATGTAGATGTTGAACAAAGTTGGAGAGATGCACCAGCCTTGTCATACCCCTTTGTCAGTTGGTACCTCATTAGCTGTTTTACCATTGAGATCTAGAGTGATATTTGTGTCTTGATATAAACTTTTTATTGCATTTAGTAGGTGCTTTTGATATCCACGATTCGTTGTTATTTCCCAAAGTTTCTCTCTATTGACATTGTTAAAAGCTTTTTTAAAGTCAATAAAAGCAATGTGCGTTTCTTTATTATACTCTCATCGTTTTCCTATTATTTTCTGTAGAATAAAAACTGCATCTATTATGGAGCGTCCTTTCCTAAAACCCATTTGTTCCTCATGCACTACTGCTTCTGCTATGTTTTTAAGTCTTGTACTTAAAATCTTAGCATACACCTTGTATGCTGAGTCTAGTAAACTTATTCCTTTGTAATTATTGCACAGGCTTTTATCTCCTTTTTTAAAAATTGATATCACTCTAGCTGTTTTCCAGTCTTTAGGAATACTATTCTTCTTCCAACATTCGTTTGAGAGATGTAGCAGTCGTTGGTGTAGCATCGTTCCTCCACATTTTAACAATTCAGCATTAATGCCGTGTTTTCCTGTTGCTTCTCTGTTCTTAAGTGATGTTATTGCAGATGTTAATTCGTATTTCTGTATTATAGAATTGAATCTACAGGGTGAGCAAGAGGTACTCGTACCCACTAGCATTATATGCTAACTGATTTGTTTTTTTTTTTTTTTTTAGCATACGTAATTTCTTGCGTATTAAATATCCACTATACCAGTATGTTACTTATCATGCTCTAAACACATTTCCGTACGCTTGCATGTTCTTCTTGATATATTTTTGACCATGCCCGGTGTTATAGCAGGAGATGTACTCTCAACGCCACTGCTTAATTCTTCGTTGGTAGCAAAAGTTACTAGTGATGGTGGAGCAAACATGTGTATTTACAGACTGCGCTGTTTTACGATATATGGACATGTGTGCTAGCGCTAGCAGCGTTATGAATGTATATAACAGCAAATGACAACGACGTATAAATGTGTCAGCGTGTATAAAGTCGCCATAGCTTAAAGCCAAAATATCTGCACTTGATAATGACCTAAGGCCGAAATTGCAATAGCGGAAATACAAAATTTAACCGTCACTGCCTGGCCGGTGTGGCCGAGCGGTTCTGGGCGGTTCAGGCTAGAACCGCGCGACCACTACGGTCGCAGGTTCGAATCCTGCCTCGGGCAGTTAGGTTTAAGTAGGTCTAAGCTTTAGGGGACTGATGACCTCAGATGTTAAGTCCCATAGTGCTCGGAGCCATTTGAGCCATTTGAACAGTCACTGGCGTATACATGGTGTCTTTCAAAAAATTTTACATGGCTGTGAATCCCAGTTATGAAAAGTTAATTAATTACTTGCCTAACCAGGCACACGGGATTTTGCCGAAATACCAACGAACGAAGATAAAACTACTAAAGACAAAGGAAAAGTTAATTGATGAGCAGACACTTGCACCCTAATGACTCCTCGTAGCAAGTTGTCAGATGTGGCGAGGTCATGACTTCTTAGTGGCTGTTCCCAGGGAGTTACTGATGAGCCACGACCTATCCAACGGCTTGTGAAGTGTTCATTTCACAAATCATGCACTGCAAGAGCATAGTGAGGATGTGCTTCGTCCTGCTCCAACCATATGTATTCTGTGAGGCCCTTTTCCCGAACTGAGGTACTAACCACGTTTGTCACATGTGAAAACAATTTGCACCATTCAAACTCCCTCGAAAATGGTACAGTCCAAGCAGGTGATGTGTCATCGCTGCCTATATCATTACGACAGTCGGGTTCCTTTCTGACCCGACTGTGTAATGAGCATTCTCTTTGGTCAAAACGACAATATTTCTTGCATGTGAGCTGTGACCAATGGCAAATTCGTCTGAAAACACATCCTTGGCACAATTTCTGCATTTGGAAATTGAGTTAAGAAAGCATGGCATCGTAAAATGCGCTCATTTCCTTCTATATCCGACAACTCGTTTACGAAAGTCGGTCGAAAGCGTCTGACTTTAAGCTCTTTTTTTCATGCGATCTCGCATTTTTGTCCTCTGGATACCGAATTCCGAAGCACGTTCGCGTATTTACTTCGTAGGAGATTGTGCAACCGAAGCAGAGACTCCGGCACATGTTTCTTCTGCTGTCTTCTTCCTTCCACTTCATGGCCTGTATTAACACTGCCAAAAGCAAAACCATGTTTTTCCCAATTCAGAAGTGTTAGCTTTAGTGGTGGAGCCTTATTAAATCTTTCCCGGAATGCTCGCATAATCTGTCTCATTGACTACCCTGTGTCTTGTCCTCGTACACCCACACACTTGTCAGTAAGCGCCCCTCAGCAGTGTAACTACGATTGCTCACTTCTGCCATGTTTACAAATTAAAACTCGACTGCGACTTCGGAAACATGCAACTGATAAAAAAAAAATTGTTCAAATGTTTGTGAAATCTTATAGGACTTTCATCAGTCCCTGAGCTTACACGCTACTTAACCTTAATTATCCTAAGGACAAACACATACACTCATGCCCGTGGGAGGACTCGAACCTCCGCCGGGACCAGCCGCACGGTCCATGACTGCAGCGCCCTAGACCCCTCGGCTAATCCAGCGCGGCAATTGATTACAACAATTGATCACAAAAAGTGATAAGTAGTAACATGGCTACCAACGTGGATAATAAATTTGATACTAAACAGGCATTACATGGGTACGGCGACGTCTCGCCCACCTTGTATGAAAAATATCTGGCGCAGTTCGTTTTCCTGAGGATCATAACTGTTCATAAAAGATGCTTTGTAATATAAGGTAAATTCAACAAATTACGGTGAAACGGGTCCCTTTTGAATATGTATCTTTGGTAAAGAATATGGTTTACAACGTTCCGAACGTGCATCCTCCGGTCTACATGACAGCGTCGTCTGATGTTGGATACACTTTGACTTTACATCGCTAACGTCACTACAAGGAAAGTAGCTGCGAAGAAACATTTGGTAACAGAAGAAATATTTAAATTGATCAAGGAAAGAAGGCAGTGCAAAACTGTTCAGGGAAGGCCAGAAGTAATACAGCAACATGAATCCCTTGGGATTGAAATAAAGAGCCAATGTAGGGCAGCCAAGGCGAAATGGCTTCAACAAAAATGTAAGGAAATCGAAAAAGAAATTGTCGTTGGGAGGACTTCCTTAGGATGTAGAAAAATAAAAAGGTGGTGAACATTAAGCTTGCGAAGGGAATTCCACTGTTAAACACAGAGGAGAGAGCGGATACGCGGAAAAGTATATTGAAAGCTTCCATTAGTGGAAGGAACTGTATGATGACGTAATAGAAAAAGAAACAGCGACATGGAAGACATAAGATATGTAGTATTACACTCAGCATTTGAAAGTGCTCTGGAAGACTTGAGATCAAATAAGGCAGTCCATCGGAATTCCTGAAATCTTTAGGAGCAGTGGTAACAAAACGACTATTTAGGTTGCTGTGTACAATCTATAAGATCACTGACTTACCCTCAGTCTTTCACAATTGCGAAGATGGCAAGTAACAAGTACAGGTGCGAACGAGAATTATCGTACAATCAGGGTAACAGCTCATGTACTTAAACTGCAGACAAGAGAAATATACTGAAGTATGTAAAATAAAATTGAGGTTACGTTAGACGACAGTCAGTTTGGCTTTAAGAAACGTAAAAGTACCATAGAGGCAGTTCTGGCTTTGCTCCTGACGATGGAAGCAAGACTCAAGAAAAATCAAGCCACTCTCAAAAGATTTGTTGACGTAGAAACAGCATTCGACAATGTTAAATGGTGCAACATGTTCGAAATTCTGAGAAAAATAGGAGTAAGCTAGAGGGAAAGACGAGTAATATGTACAAGAATGAAGTGAGAACGATAAGACTGGAAGACCAAGGGGCGAGCTAAGCGTACCTGAACTCTCAGACACGTAAGGGCAACTGATGTTATTGCGCATACAGTAATTTACTTACCTACCATGACTCATCATAACAAAACTACTGATATACGAGCACAGCTACGGGTAACAGATGGTTTATAATAACACATTATCATTCATTCAATTGTAATTTAACAATATACACACCTCCCCAGGCAATGATCCCAGTGTTTCCATTTAGTTTTGCAGGAGGTTGTGTTTTTTCGTTTTTCTTGTAGAATACTATATTACAGCAGTTGTATCGTTGCTGTCGTTCTTTTCTTTTGTTTGATGAAAATGAGCTAGTCGTCTTATGTTTCCTGGCCGTCACACAAGTAGGACGCATCATATACAGTATTTCAGAGCGCTACTAGGCCATATTCTGAACAGTGACTTTACTTTTGAAAAAACAGGCGACTTGTTAATATAAATGCGACCTTGCCCATTCATAATTTGTGTCAATCAAATAGTAGTGAATTCTAATTTTAGCTATGGATAAATGAGTTCTCAGTATAAATACTGCCTTTCGCATTGTTAACTTGTATTAATCCAGCCCCATACATTTTCGTATTTCATAACAATCAGATTAGTTAAACAGTGTACAAACGAAACTTTATGCCATTTCTCCTGTAGCCGTAGCTGAAAACGTTCAGGTGTACATTGGGCTCCGACAAGGGGACACCATTTCGACAATCTTGGACGTAAGAGGGGCGTTTGAAAAGACCACGCAAAAATAAAAACTACTTACGTGCTTGGGGTGAACCTTTTTTATTTTTCGATATAGTCTCCTTTTAGACTAGTACACTTCGTCCAACGGTGTTCTAATTTGTTGATCCCTTCCGTATAATACGAATTGTCCAAGTCTGCAAAATAGCTATTAGTTGCTGCCATCACCTCCTCGTTTGCATAAAATCTTTGTCCCACCAGCCATTTCTTCAAATTGGAAAACAAATAGTAGTCCGAAGGAGTCAAGTCTGAAGAATAGGAGGGATGTGAAAAAAATTGGAACCCTATTTCCATTAATTTTGCAACCACAACTGCTGAGGTGTCTGCTGGTGCATTGTCGTGATGGAAAAGGACTTTTTGTGGTCCAATCGCGGGCGTTTTTATTTCAGCTCGGTTTTCAAATGGTCCAATGACGATTAATAATATGCACCTAATAGTTTTACCCTTTTCCAGATAGTCGATGAGGATTATCCCTTGCGAATCTCAAAAGATAGTCGCCATAACCTTTCCGGCCGAAGGAATGGTTTTCGCCTTTTTGGTAACCCATTGTTTAGATAGTTGTTTGGTCTCAGGAGTATAGTAATGTATCCATGTTTCTACCACAGTGACGAAACGACGCTTAAAGTCCTGCGGATTCTTCCTGAACAGCTGCAAACCATCCTCGCAACACTTCACACGATTCCGTTTTTGTTCAAGCGTGAGGTATCGCGGAACCCATCTTGCGGATAGCTTTCTCGTGTCCAAATTTTTAAGCAAAATATTATGTACCCTTTCATTCGAGATGCCCATAGCACTAGCAATCTCACGCACCTTAACTCTTCTGTCATCCATCACCATATCATGGATTTTATCAATGATTTCTGGGGTCGTAAACTCCGCAAGGCGTCCAGAACGTTCAGCACCACTTGTGCCCATATGGTCACTCCGAAAATTTTGAAACCACTTATAAACTGTTCTAATCGAAGGTGCAGAGTCATCGTAATGTTTATCAAGCTTCTCTTTAGTCTAATGACGCATTTCGCCTTTCATAAAGTAATGTTTAATCACCACACGAAATTCTTTTTCGTCCATTTTTTGACAATCACTCTACTTCCTTGATTCACACGAATGCCAAAGACAAAGAAATAGACCAATGTGGCTGAAACTTGGTGTGCGTTCTTTCCAAAGATGCTACTCATTAAACATGACCTCGATACGTGCAGATGGTGCCATCTCTCGGACTTTGCACGAACTTTTCACACGTCCCTCGTATCTGCATATAATATCTGCATACAACGAGAGATACATCCAGGAACATTGTGTAACATGATTGTTTTGGTGGTCCAGGTGTTATGGTGTAGGGAGGCATAACGTTGCTTGGCTCTATTGACCTCCAAATCTTTGAACAAGGTACACTCACCGGTCAATGTTATTTCGACACTGTACTTCTTTCCCAAGTGCGTCTTTTCAGGACTGCATTCGGCCCTGGAAATGTGCGACCACAACGAACAGCGCAGGTGGAGGAACTCTTGGGACGATATCCGACGAATGGACTGTCCTGCCCGTTTCCCCGACTCCAGCCCCTCCAGATGCACCAACGATCATCCAGCAGTCGTCAGTCGCGATGGTGGAGGAATGGAACGCTCTGCTACAAGAACTCCTCCCAGCCTTGTGGCCAGGATGACATCAAGTTGCAGAGCATGCACTGCAGTCCGTGGTGATCACATACAAAATTGTAAATTTGTGATAAGTTGTATGGGACCAAACTGATGAGGTCATCGGTCCCTAGGCTTACACACTACTTAATCTAACTTACGCTAAGGACAACACACACCCATGTCCAAGGGATGTTCACATACACTATGTGATCAAAAGTATCCGGACACCTAGGTGAATATGACTTACAAGTTCGTGGCGCCCTCCATCGGTAATGCTGGAATTCACTAAGGTGTTGGCCCACCCTTAGCCTTGATGACAGCTTCCACTCTAGCAGGCATACGTTGAATCAGGTGCTGGAAGGTTTCTTGGGGAATGGTAGCCCACTCTTCAGGGAGTGCTGCACTGAGGATAGGTGTCGATGTCGGTCGGTGAAGCCTGGCGCGAAGTCGGCGTTCCAAAATATTACAAAGGTGTTCTATAGCTTTCAGGTCAGGGCTCTGTGCAGGCCATTCCATTACAACGATATTACTGTCGTGTAACCACTTCGCCACAGGTCGTGCATTATGAACAGTTGCCCGATCATGTTGAAAGATGCAGTCACCATCCCCGAATTGCTCTTCAACAGTGGGAAGCAAGAAGGTGCTTAAAAGGTCATTGTAGTCCTGTACTGTGATAGTGCCACACAAAACAACAATGGCTGCAAGCCCCTCCACGAAAAACACGACCACACCATAACACCACCGCCTCCGAATTTTGCTGTTGGCACTAAACACGCTAGTAGGTGAGGTTCACCGGACACTCGCCGTACCCACACCCTGCCATCGGATCGCCACATTATGTAATGTGATTCGTCACTCCACACCACGTTTTTCCACTGTTAAATCGGCGAGTGTTTACGCTCCTTATACCAAGCGAGGCGTCGTTTGGCATTTACCGGCGTGATGTGTGGCTTAAGAGCAGCCGCTCGACCATGAAGTTCAAGTTTTGTCACATTCCGCCTAACTTTCACGGTACCTCCAGTGGATCCTGATGCAGTTTGTAATTCCTATGTGATGGTCTGGATAGATGTCTGCCTGTTACACATTACGACCCTCTTCAACTGTCGGCGGTATCTGTCAGTCAACAGAAGACGTCGGCCTGTACGCTTTTGTGCTGTACGAGTCCCTTCACGTTTCCTCTTCACTATGACATCGTAAACAGTAGACCTAGGGATGTTTAGGAGTGTGGAAATCAGGCGTACAGGCGTGTGACACAAGTGACCGCCAGTCATCCGTCCATCTTCGAAGTCCGTGACTTCCGCAAAGCGCCCCATTCTGCTCTCTCATGATGTCTAATGACTACTGAGATCGCTGATATGGAGTACCTGGCAGTAGGTGGCAGCACAATGCACCTAATATGAAAAACGTATATTTTAGGGGGTGTCGGGATACTTTTGATCACATAGTGTGCCATATCAAGAACCATGTCTCACATTTTGTGAAGACCAGTAGACCACCATGAATCGCGTTATCTTCAATACAATTATTCTCTTTCAGTAAGAGTATCATTCCTGTTTGTCTCATTGCGTTTTTTTTTCCTTTTTTGGGTTACCTTTTCTTCTATACTGCAGAAGTTCCTTCTACGTACACTCCAAGTTACATCGAGCTACTTAACTTGGTAGTTACACATCATGCAGAGGTTACCTTCATCCTGTTGCGCACTGGTGTATGAAGAAGGAGGGAACTAAGTGGTAGTCACCTTAAACGACTTACTGAAACAACGGGATTCTAGATCAGGATGTCCCTGCAGAATGCGGGTCAAGTGGCACAGCCAGCACGCCACTCCGCTTAGTGGCTTCCTACCCGCCGCTCACCATAGGACGACCAGTATCACGGAAGTGAGAGTCACCCTCTCGTGTCCACAGGGACAGCTGGTCCTGCATCGGAACGCCAGCTCGTGTGAAGTTCAGGGACGCGACAGCCCACATCACCTGTCGCGAGCCCACATGCTGACGTCAGTGCCCACCCACGACTCGCAGCCCCCGCGACAGGTGTCCGCCGTCCAACTCCTGCCGCTGTCCGCCCGTCTCTGCTACTCGTTCGCACCTGGCACCTACTTTAGTCCAGTCGCGAGTGATTTAGTGCGTTTCTAAACTATAAATTACCGCTGCGCGTTGTGCGGTCGTATCGTGGAGCTATCTATAACGCTATTGTGGGCTTCGCTGCCAGCGTTCAGTCACATCGCCTAGGACTGGAGATCTACAGAACAATACGTCGGAGGATACAGCTTGTGGCTTTTATGCCACAACGCACGTCTTCATTGCATCTGGTTTGTGAAGGCAGCAGGCGTACAGCGAGCTTTTGAGTCTGAAAAATTTGGAAATTTATGGTAAGTTCTAGAAGCCAAACTGCGAAGGTCATCGGTGCCTAGGCTTACATACTACTTAATCTAACTTAAACTTTTACGCTAACAAGGGAACCTCCCCATCGCACGACCCTCAGATTTAGTTATAAGTTGGCACAGTGGATAGGCCTTGAAAAACTGAACACAGATCAATCGAGAAAACAGGAAGAAGTTGTGTGGAACTATGAAAAAAATAAGCAAAATATACAAACCGAGTAGTCCATGCGCAGGATAGGCAACATCAAGGATGATGTGAGCGCAGGAGCTCCGTGGTCCCGTGGTTAGCGTGAGCACATACGGAACGAGAGTTCCTTGGTTCAAGTCTACCCTCGAGCGAAAAGTTTAATTTTCTATTTTCAGACAATTATCAAAGTTCAGGCACTCACACATAATCAACTTCGCTCTCCAAAATTCCAGGACATGTTCAGATTTGCTTGGACATATGTAGGATTTGACGGTATACACACGGAAAAAATTGGAAACGTTAAAAACGTATGTTTTGACAGAGCACAGGGAAAACTGTGCGACTGTGAAACTGTTGCATTCATTTGTTGCTGTTTATGTGACAAACTCTTATGTTTTCATCACTTTTTTGGGAGTGGTTATCACATCCACAAGAAAACCCAGATCGGGCAAGGTAGAAGAATCTTTTTAACCATTCGCCAAGTGTACAAGTTAGGTGGGTCGACAACATATTCCTGTCATGCGAAGCACATGCCGTCACCAGTGTCGTATAGAATATATCAGACGCGTTTTCCTGTGGAGGAATCAGTTGACCTATGACCTTGCGATCAAATGTTTTCAGTTCCCCTTGGAGAGGCACGTCCTTTGGTCTACTAATCGCACGGTTTTGCGGTGCGGTCACAAAACACAGACACTAAACTTATTACAGTGAACAAAGACGTCAATGAACGAACGGACAGATCATAACTTTGCGAAAATAAAGAAATTAAAATTTTAACTGGAGAGAAGACTAGAACCAAGGACTTCTCGTTCAGCAGGTGTTCACGCTCACCACGGGACCACGGCGCTCCTAACTTCACATTTTCATTGATGTTGCGTATCTAGCATATACACTACTCAGTTTGCATATTTTGCTTATTTTTATCATAGTTCCACACAACTTCTTCCTGTTTTCTCGATTGATCTGTGTTCAGTTTCTCAAGGCCTATCCACTGTGCCAACTTATAACTAAATCTGAGGGGGGTGCGATGGGGAGGTTCCCTTGTAAGGACAAGACACACACCCAATCCATGCCCTAGGGAGGACACCACGAGCTTCCGACGGGGGGGGGGGGGGAGGAGGAGTCTGGCGAACCATGGCAAGGCGGCCTAGAGCCTAGACTGCACGGCTAACCCACGTGGCTTTGAGTGTGAATCATTGCCAGTATCCACATTACTAAACGACTAAAGCGATCACCCAGCACTAGGTGCAGAGGCTACAAGAATCTGATTTTAAATACCGGGTGATCCAAAAGTCATTATACATTTGAAAACTTAATAAACCATGGAATAATGTATAGAGAGAGGTAAAAATTGACACACATGCTTGGAATGACATGGGGTTTAATTAGAACAAAAAAAAAAACCGCATATTGCTAAACGCATGAAGGATCTCTTGCGCGCGTCGTTTCATGATGATCGTGTGATCAGCCGCCACTTTCATCATGCTTGACCTCCCAGGTCCCCAGACCTCAGTCCGTGCGATTATTGGCTTTGGGGTTACCTGAAGTCGCAAGTATATCGTGATCGACCGCCATCTCTAGGGATGCTGAAAGACAACATCCGACGCCAATGCCTCACCATAACTCCGGACATGCTTTACAGTGCTGTTCACAACATTATTCCTGGACTACAGCTATTGTTGAAGAATGATGGCGGACATATTGAGCATTTCCTGTAAAGAACATCATGTTTGCTTTGTCTTACTTTGTTGTGCTAATTATTGCCATTCTGATCTGATGAAGCGCCGTCTGTCGGACATTTTTTAACATTTGTATTTTTTTGGTTCTAATAAAACCCCATGTCATTCCAAGCATGTGTATCAATTTGTACCTCTCTATCTACATTATTCCATGATTTATTCAGTTTTCAAATTTATACTGACTTTTTGATGATTTGCTATAATTATTCGCGACATTTAAAAAGTTAAAATTCTGTCATAATCTACTCATATATATATATATATATATATATATATATATATATATATATATATATATATATCATACTCATATATATATATATAATATTACGTTGAAGGTTTAAAATGATAAGTCAACTATTCTAACAAATTTTACACATAATTTCAAATCTTTTCGAAACTTTTTCTCGCTCACACTTCCACAAAACAATGAAAGTAGAAAACCTACTTTGTCTCTGTTCATGCAGTAAAACTTCAGTATGAGGCATGACATTTTAATTTATTACATCTTTACTATTACATCTATTCACAAGACATTTTGCAGATGGTTTTGAAGTGGTTCTTTTCATATAAATTAACTAGCTTAACGTCCGCTGCTTCGCTCACGTAGACTGTATTGTTCGCACAGTTTTTTATTTCGTTTTCTTAAATCGAATTTGTGTGTTGTTACGCCCGTTGCTCCTCTGTAAATCTGCACACTATGAAAAACATATTCTGGAAGCAAGAAATATGACAATTGATATTTGCTTCCTCGATCACAAGTAAAAGTACATCTTTCAGCATTTCTGAAAATTAAACACCTAAGGGGTGAAGTAGGAGGTCTAAGTTTCCTGAGGAAAAAAGTCATTATTAAAGAACTACTGGAGCTAAAGTTAAATCTATGAAAACTGGTATTTGACTTCACGCTTAGAAATAAAAAATACGCGTTGCAGTGTTTTTGGAAATACAGTCTCTAAGGGGATGAAATAGGATATGAAGAGTGCTTTGAAAATATTTCATTACGGCCGTATTTCTAACTCTACATCTATGAAAATCTATATTTGGATTCTCAGGTACAGATAGAATAATTTATGTCATATTGGAGTTTTGAGCTCAGTTTCCGTGCTTGTAGAAAAATAATCACCCATTAAGGATGCGTCCACAGCCTTTTTGCAGTGAAGAAATCACTCTTTTATTTTATCATCCAAGCATGTTTCAGCACAGTTGTGGCATCCTCAATGGGTTTTTATTGTTTTCCTGAAATACACACACAAAGGTTATTTTTAAGTTAAGAAAAGGTTACGCTAAGAAAGTAAGAATGGTCAGTCAAGCAACTAATGAGGAAGTACTGAACAGAAATGGGAAGACAAGAAATTTGTGGCACAACTTGACCAAAAGAAAGGATCGACTGATGGTACAATTTAGTATTTGAGGGAAGTATGATTCAGAATTTTCAAAATGGTTCAAATGGCTCTGAGCACTTTGGGACTCAACTGCTGAGGTCATAAGTCCCCTAGAACTTAGAACTACTTAAACCTAACTAACCTAAGGACAACACACACATCCATGCCCGAGGCAGGATTCGAACCTGCGACCGTAGCGGTCGCGCGGTTCCAGACTGTAGCGCCAGAACCGCTCGGCCACCAGCGGCCGGCATTCAGAATTTTAGGAAATACAACTCCTAAGAGGGTGAAATAGAAAATGATACTTTTTTACGAGCTGATGCATTATGAAAGCAATTTTAAGCTAAATATATGAAAATTTGTATTTGGCTTCTTGGTTAGAAACAAAAAACGTGTATCAGTGTATTTTTGGAATTTCAACCACTAAGGGGGTGACATAAATGCTTTCACAATGAAATAATTCCATAAAACCTTTCATTGCTTATTTCATCCCCTTATAGGTTGAATTTGGAAAAAACACTGAAACAATTTTTTTTTAATTTCTGAACGAAAAGCAAGATACACAAATTTCATGTATTGTCATAAAACTTTTCATCTCTCATTTCGTCCCCTTCAGGGATGAATTTCCAAAGACACACAGTGACATTTTCCAAAAAACCTTTCATCCCCTGTTATACCCCCTTAGAAGTGGAACTTGGAAAATTCCCTTCTTAAACGGCACCATCTCTATAACATCAACACCTTTCAAACTTTCAAGTTTCTGTACTTAAACTTTCATCTCCAGTTTCACTCAGTTAGGGAATTTCCAAAAATAATGAAGCACCTATTTTTGTATTTCTAACAGAGATTCCGAGTATAAATTTCCGTAGATTTAGCTTTAAAAATGCTTCAATAATGAAAGATTTTCATAAATTTGTCATCCCGTGTAGAACCCCCTTAGTGGTTGAATTTCCAAAATCCCTGACCAAAATGCTAAATACCAATTTTTGTAGCTGTAACTTCAAAATTGCAACTTTTTTAAAAAAACCTTTCGTCCTCTATTTCAGCCCTTAGGGTTTGAATTTCCATAAATGCAGCAATAGGTATTTTTTTTTTATTTCTGACCAAGAAACCAAATTCCAATTATCGTAGTTCTAGCTTCAAAACTGCCTTAATAGCAGCATATTTTCATCCCGAATATCAAAAAATCCCTTGTGAAGGGATGCCAACAGTATAAGATCAAGACCCTGTGCAAATATCAAATTTTTATTCTTCAAGGTTTGGGCTGGGTGATGAAGAGTCATTGAGTGAATGAGTCAGTGGGGAACTGCCTTTTATACTCCTATACGGAGATGAGATTTTGTGTTCGTGTATATCATAAAATCTTTAAGAAATTGAATCCACGTCAAAGACGTGAAAAAAGGGGAGATACAATCGTCTTCATTTTTCCTGAAATGTTGTACATGCTGGTTATTTTCGATTTGAATTAAGTCTGATTTCTGAATTTTCCTGCCTAAAATGAAAGTTAAATTCAGACCAAAATGGTCACTGTTGGTTAACATCGCACTTCGTGATTAATAATCAGTAACATTGTTAACATTCATACAAAGGAAATTACTTTGTAAAAACTCAATAAGAAATCAAATAAAAATGCGGACTCGACATGCAAAATATAAAAGAACTAACGATAGAGGGCTTATTATCCTCGATCTTCGCGTCACCAAGCAAGTCACTTCCAACTTCAAGAAAAACGGCCAGTAGTCACTTGCTTCATAGAATTAACACAGATAAACCGAAAAGTTGACCACACCACAAAAGAAAAATGCATTTTGAAACAAAATGCTCTAGTTGTTATTGGCAAAACGTTCCAACAGAGACACTTACATCTGTAGCGTGCCGCTGCCGAAAGGGAGAAAAGGAAAAAAAACTCATGTCGGCTCTTAGGTAGATAACGTGATAATACACTGGTAAAACAAAGATTAGTACAATATCAGGAGTTTACAGATATGAATTTTCGAGGTGTCTTTGGCTTTTTACAGTTTTTTACTGCTCAATTAATGTCTGCTCTTCAATCACACACCAGAGTCAGTCCTCTTGGTTTCATTAAAAGTCGCGTTATACTATTCACATATACCTCCAAGTGTACCAGAAAAATTATATCATTGCAACGTACGTAGTTCAGGAGATATGACGTTGTATATAAGGAAGTTCGATTTCTTAACGAGGTCGTGGGGAGCGGCGGACATTTTACTTGTGGATTCAGAAAGGAAAAGTCGGTCAATTAGTGCTCGCGGGCAACGAAAGGTAACCAAAAAGGTTACCAGGGATTGTACTCAAGTCTGCATAAGTAGTCCATTGTTCAGGATACTGAACCTGTCATACATCTGTCAGACGTGCTATGTGAGAGTGTTGTTGCATACGAGGATGATGTACTAGTTAATAGTTGTGTCTGCGGACCCCAAGGACAGAAGCGACGAATGGACCAATAACACACTTGATCAGATGCTGCAGTGGTCCGGAGATGGCTATAGCCGTTCTTAGCAGCCACCTACGTAGTTCTGAATGGAAGACTTTCTCTCACCAAAAATGCTTCCCTGTGGCTTGGCGGACACCGATTGCGGGTATCCGGGAATTCTTCTGACAAGGGAACCTCCCCATCGCACTCCCCTCACATTTAGATATAAGTTGGCACAGTGGATAGGCCGTGAAAAACTGAACACAGATCAATCGACAAAACAGGAAGAAGTTGTGTGGAACTATGAAAAAAATAAGCAAAATATACAAACTGAGTAGTCCATGTGTAAGATAGGCAGCATCATGGACAGCGTGAGTTCAGGAGCGCCGTGGTCCCATGGTTAGCGTAAGCAACTGCGAAACGAGAGATTCTTGGTTCAAGTCTTCTCTCGAGTGAAAAGTTTACGTTCATTATTTTCACAAAGTTATGATCTGTCCGTTCGTTCATTGACGTCTCTGTTTACTGTAATAAGTTTGTGTTTTGCGACCGCACCGCAAAACCGTGCGATTAGTAGACGAAAGGACGTGCCTCTCCAATGGGAACCAAAAACATTTGATCGCAAGGTCATAGGTCAACCGATTCCTCCACAGGAAAACACGTCTGAAGTATTCTATACGACACTGGTGACGGCATGTGCGTTACATGACATGAATATGTTGTCGACCCACCTAACTTGTACACTTGGCGAATGGGTAAAAAGATTCTTCTACCTTGCCCGATTTAGGTTTTCTTGTGGATGTGATAATCATTCCCAAAAAACTGATGAAAGCATAAGAGTATGTCACATAAACTGCAAAAAATTAATGCAACAGTTTCACAGTCGCACAGTTTTCCCTGTGCTCTGTCAAAACATTTGTTTTTAACGTTTTCAAATTTTTCCGTGTGTAGACCATCAAATCCTGCATATGTCCAAGGAAATCTGAACATGTCCTGGAATTTTGGAGAGTGAAGTTGATTATGTGTGAGTGCCTGAACTTTGATAATTGACACATGATCACGTAAACAGTACTGCTATGTGTACCTATGCAGCTTCGCAAAATCGTAGAATCTTTTCACAAAGTATTTCACTTGCCGAAAACCAAACACATCTAATGGTTGCACAAGGGGTGTACAACCTGGAGGAATGGTAATCACGTCTACTCCCACACTAAAATTGTACAATGACTGATCCTTCTGTCCTGTATAGCTGTCAAGGAGTAAGGCAAAAGCTTTGTCCGCGTAAGGAGCTTCACTAGTCTTCACTAGTCTTTTCTCCATTTTTCCTGACGCACTGCAATTCACAATGACATTCAGCGTTTGTGCAAGTACCCTATTCACCTGTTGCTGAACTTGCGGTCCAAATACATCATTTTTTCCTGCAAACATAAATAAAATGTAGGTAAAAGAAATCCTGCTGTGTTCAGAGCATATTGTGTGGTATAATTATGTGAAGTGGCATGCAGCTGGTTTACAGTACATTCCGTGTCGCCTTCTCCAACTAACGGTAACGTGCGGGTCGATTTCATTTCATAGTTAAAACCGGACTGATCAGTGTTGATAATATATGCGTCTTCATACTGTTGGAATCTGTCACTAGTTTCTGTAACAAACGTCTTGGAACACTCTAAAAGTTCTTCCAGTTTATTCGCCTAGTTCTTGCTTACATATTTCGTAATCTTCCTGCTCGTAATTTTGTATTTTCTTTTGAACGTGACAAGCCAATGATTTGAAGCCTTGAAGCCCAGGCCGATTTGTTTAGCGTAATGCAATCCCCAAATCTGTAGGTCTGTATCATGCACTGCACCTAATTCATTTCTGGCTTTAATTAATTGTCGGTATACATGGTTTTCTAGTTCACTGAACTTCTGTCTTCTGGTTCCACCTCGTTCCACGACTTCTTTGCAATATTTAATTGTGCTTTTTTCCTCCATCCCTTTAAATTTCTTAAATTTATTTGTTACTTCACTCCATAATCTATATTTGCGTCTTTTAATTGGTTTGGACAGCAACCGGTATTCGAGCATTTCCTTCATGTAACCCAAAGAAACACCATCAGACGTCGCAGTATTTCCTCTTCGTGTTCTTCGTACGGATCGTCAGCAATCTCATCATCTGGTACATACAGCCCCGCAGCAATCAGCAAGGTATCGTCATCACCACAAGTACTGTTTATCAACAAATGTAGGAAATAATCATACAAATGTTCGGCAATCGTTCTATCGCTTAAGGAACTTTCCGATTCCTTACAGTTCGGAAAATATTCATTGACCTTGTTATTGAAGTCGCGAGCTATATTTGCTGGATTCATATTGCCCACGGAATGCATCTCACGTATTTAATGCACTCTCGTCCAAAAGTAGCGAACAGTCAACTGGCAGCCAGGGAGCCTCGTTAGCAGCAATACTCTCTCTTCCGTGCGCTGTAGTCGACTGACGTGTGTTTCGATGTTTGTTTAGGTGTAGCGTCCCCATACTACGGCGCAGTTACCTCGCATCCGACGGACGGACGGACAGATAATACACTCCTGGAAATGGAAAAAAGAACACATTGACACCGGTGTGTCAGACCCACCATACTTGCTCCGGACACTGCGAGAGGGCTGTACAAGCAATGATCACACGCACGGCACAGCGGACACACCAGGAACCGCGGTGTTGGCCGTCGAATGGCGCTAGCTGCGCAGCATTTGTGCACCGCCGCCGTCAGTGTCAGCCAGTTTGCCGTGGCATACGGAGCTCCATCGCAGTCTTTAACACTGGTAGCATGCCGCGACAGCGTGGACGTGAACCGTATGTGCAGTTGACGGACTTTGAGCGAGGGCGTATAGTGGGCATGCGGGAGGCCGGGTGGACGTACCGCCGAATTGCTCAACACGTGGGGCGTGAGGTCTCCACAGTACATCGATGTTGTCGCCAGTGGTCGGCGGAAGGTGCACGTGCCCGTCGACCTGGGACCGGACCGCAGCGACGCACGGATGCACGCCAAGACCGTAGGATCCTACGCAGTGCCATAGGGGACCGCACCCCCACTTCCCAGCAAATTAGGGACACTGTTGCTCCTGGGGTATCGGCGAGGACCATTCGCAACCGTCTCCATGAAGCTGGGCTACGGTCCCGCACACCGTTAGGCCGTCTTCCGCTCACGCCCCAACATCGTGCAGCCCGCCTCCAGTGGTGTCGCGTCAGGCGTGAATGGAGGGACGAATGGAGACGTGTCATCTTCAGCGATGAGAGTCGCTTCTGCCTTGGTGCCAATGATGGTCGTATGCGTGTTTGGCGCCGTGCAGGTGAGCGCCACAATCAGGACTGCATACGACCGAGGCACACAGGGCTAACACCCGGCACCATGGTGTGGGGAGCGATCTCCTACACTGGCCGTACACCACTGGTGATCGTCGAGGGGACACTGAATAGTGCACGGTACATCCAAACCGTCATCGAACCCATCGTTCTACCATTCCTAGACCGGCAAGGGAACTTGCTGTTCTAACAGGACAATGCACGTCCGCATGTATCCCGTGCCACCCAACATGCTCTAGAAGGTGTAAGTCAACTACCCTGGGCAGCAAGATCTCCGGATCTGTCCCCCATTGAGCATGTTTGGGACTGGATGAAGCGCCGTCTCACGCGGTCTGCACGTCCAGCACGAACGCTGGTCCAACTGAGGCGCCCGGTGGAAATGGCATGGCAAGCCGTTCCACAGGACTACATCCAGCATCTCTACGATCGTCTGCATGGGAGAATAGCAGCCTGCATTGCTGCGAAAGGTGGATATACACTGTACTAGTGCCGACATTGTGCATGATCTGTTGCCTGTGTCTATGTGCCTGTGGTTCTGTCAGTGTTATCATGTGATGTATCTGATCCCAGGAATGTGTCAATAAAGTTTCCCCTTCCTGGGACAATGAATTCACGGTGTTCTTTTTTCAATTTCCAGGAGTGTAATTGTCCGAAAACAAAAAATTAACCTTCTAACTCGAGGGAACACTTGATCCAAGGTCCTCTGATTCCGCAGCTGCTCACGCTAACCACGGGAGCACAGCGCTGCTGAGGTGACACTCTCGTTGATGTTAATTATCTTGAGCATGGACTACTCAGTTTCTAAATTTTGCTTATTTTTTTCATAGTTCCACACAACTTCTTCCTGTTTCCTCGATTGATCTGTGTTCAGTTTTTCAAGGAATATACACTGTGTCAACTTATAACTAAATCTGAGGAGGGTGCGACGGGGAGGTTCCCTTGTGAGGGAGGAAATGACCTTTTTAGAAAGTGCAAAATCCATTATTCAGACAGCGGTTTAAGGTTGTCCGTGCTGGCATTGTCGACTGTGAATTATATATGCGTGTCTTTCGGTCATATCATGGCTATATTCAACGCTATTGTGGGTTTCACTGCCAGACTCTGGGCTTTTCGTCTTCGACTGTGGTGCTACAAAACAATACTGTGACGAGTAAAGCGGTGCCTTCCGCACTAAACCTCGCTAGGGATTACCGATGATTCTCGGGGTATGTCCTTTGGATACTGTGGTGTGTTACCGGGCAAAGTCGTATTAGCTGTAGAGTGAACAGTATTATCGTGCAGCAAGATCGTAGGAGCTCATACATCTAATAGAAGGCACTTACGAGCCTGGAGACTTGACGAATGGGTTTGAGTGGGAGACAAGAAGAACTGCATGGCTTATTCTCAAGCATTAGAAACCGGCCGGGTATGCACTACATTGATGCTACTTGACGTTTGGTGCATTAATTAACAGATCATGACCCACTTGATAAACATCTGCATCAAGTAGGATATAGCAACACAAAAATATGCAAATGTGGAGAAGAAGGTTCCACCGATCATGCTCGTTTCAGATGTACCTGTTACCAGATAGAGGCAGAATTCAGAAAAATATACAGTAATTTGTGCACGATTGTTTGAGTCGAGAATTCATATAATTTAGTAGCTGTTTCCTCCAGCTTCACTTGCATTTCAGTGGATCTGTTGCAAGTGTGGTGGTGCTTAAGTACTGTACATGCAATAATATCAGCTGCCCTCACCACATATCTGCCTGTTCATATAAGCATAACTCGTGATGTGCGCTTCCTACCCCTCCCCCCTTTTTCTCCCGTAACGAATTGCTCCACTACATGACGCAGCGGCACACACAGTGCCACTGTGCATGCGTGCGTGCGTGTGTGTGTGTGTGTGTGTGTGTGTGTGTGTGTGTGTGTGTGTGAATTTCTAAGGGACCAAACTGCTGGAGTCATCGGTCCCTAGACTTACACACTACTTAAGCTAACTTGAACTAACTTATGCTACGATCAACACACACGCACACACCCATGCCCGAGGTAGGACTCGAACCTCCGGCGGGAGGGGCCGCGCAATCCGTGACATGGCGTCTCAAACCTCGCGGCAACTCCGACCGGCAGTGTCACTGTGGAGTGGTGTGTGTAGATGGGTGTGAGCAGGAGCGTGCATATATGCATTGTGCTACTGAAGTAGCTATAAATTACATAATATATTATTTATGTCACAGATGTAAAAGAAAATGCTCAGTTGCCTAATTCACCTCCTTAGTAGCAGGATTTTTTTTTAGGTATCCTTTGTTATTCATTGGGACGCTAGACATCTCCATACCAAACTTCATACAAATCAACTCAGCAGTTTAATCATGAAAACATGATAGACAGAGTTACTTTCGCATTTAATAATATTAATATCGAAGTATGGATTAAACATCTTGAGGTACGTATAAGATCGGTATTCGTTACGTTGAATCATATTATGTAGATCACATAAACCAACAAGAACAATTTCACGAATATAATAAGTTTCAAAAGTCAAAGAGTAAGCAGCTTTCTAAGGATTGGTTATCTTCCCTTAGTTCGGGTTTATTCTTCAAATCACTAAATATCTTGTACTACACACTTTCTAAAGTAGCATGCGTTCTTTCTCAGCGTTCAGGCTATCTCCATACCAAATCAGTTTAGAAGTTTGGTCGCGGAAACGTCACAGTTATTTTAGTATCTATAATATTAGTATTCCTATAATGCATATAATAATGTAATAGAAGATTTGTTTGTTTATAGCTTCTTTGTGTATTTCAATATTCTTGTGTTTTTGGTATACATGTGCAGTCGTTCAAGAGATGTACAGCCGTTCAAGGTCACATATCTTTGGAAAACCAAGCTCTAAATTCTAGCTGATGTTATGTGGAGTATCTGTTTTGTCTTAAGTCTTCTGGGGATGATCTAGAAAGTCGAAAACCGAACCACAACAAACTACAAAATAAATATTATTGTGGACCTTATATCACAACGCACTACGAAATAAATATTATTGTCGACCTTATATACCAACTGCATAACAATGACATACTCACTGCAAAAATGTTTGAGTATTTCATTAATATATAACGCAAAAAAGACGAGGGCTAGTAGAAATCCTTGGGTGACAGAAGAAATATTGAATTTAATTGATGAAAGGAGAAAATATAAAAATGCAGTAAAGGAAGCAGGCAAAAAGGAATACAAACGTATCAAAAATGAGATCGACAGGAAGTGCAAAATGGCTAAGCAGGCATGGATAGAGTACAAATGTAAGGATGTAGAGACTTATCACACTAGGGGTTAAATAGATACTGCCCACAGGAAAATTAAAGAGACCTTTGGAAAAAAGAGAACCACTTGTATGAATATCAAGAGCTCAGATGGAAACCCACTTCTAAGCAAAGAAGGGAAAACGGAAAGGTGGAAGGAGTATATAGAGCGTCTATACAAGGGAATTGTACTTGAGGACAATATTATGGAAATGGAAGAGGATGTAGATGAAGATGAAATGGGAGATACGATAGCGTGTGAAGAGTTTGACAGAGCACTGAAAGACCTAACTCGAAACAAGGCCCCGGGAGTAGACAACATTCCATTAGAACTACTGACGGCCTTGGGAAAGCCAGTCCTGACAAATCTCTACCATCTGGTGAGCAAAATGTATGAGACAGGCGAAATACCCTCAGACTTCAAGAAGAATATAATAATTCCAATCCCAAAGACAGCATGTGTTGACAGATGTGAAAATTACCGAACTATCAGTTCCATAAGCCACGGCTGCAAAATACTAACAAGAACTCTTTACAGACGAATGGAAAAACTGGTACAAGCCGACCTCGGGGAAGATCAGTTTGGATTCCGTAGAAATATTGGAACACGAGAGTCAATACTGACCTTACGACTTATCTTAGAAGAAAGAATAAGGGAAGGCAAACGTACGTTTCTAGCATTTGTAGACTTAGAGAAAGCTTTTGACAATGTTGACTGGAATACTCTCTTTCAAATTCTGAAGGTGGCAGGGGTAAAATACAGGGAGCGAAAGGCTATTTACAATTTGTACAGAAACCAGATGGCAGTTTTAATAGTCGAGAGGCACGAAAGGGAAGCAGTGGTTGGGAAGGGAGTGAGACAGGGTTGTAGCCTATCCCCGATGTTATTCAATCTGTATATTGAGCAAGCAGTAAAGGAAACAAAAGAAAAATTCGGAGTAGGTATTAAAATTCATGGAGAAGAAGTAAAAACTTTGAGGTTCGCCGATGACATTGTAATTCTATCAGAGACAGCAAAGGACTTGGAAGAGCAGTTGAACGGAATGGACAGTGTCTTGAAAGGAGGGTATAAGATGAACATCAACAAAAGCAAAACGAGGATAATGGAATGTAGTCGAATTAAATCGGGTGATGCTGAGGGAATTAGATTAGGAAATGATGCAGTTAAAGTAGTAAAGGAGTTTTGCTATTTGGGGAGCAAAATAACTGATGATGGTCGAAGTAGAGAGGATATAAAATGTAGACTGGCAATGGCAAGGAAATCGTTTCTGAAAAAGAGAAATTTGTTAACATCGAGTATAGATTTAAGTGTCAGGAAGTCGTTTCTGAAAGTATTTGTATGTAGTGTAGCCATCTATGGAAGTGAAACGTGGGCGATAAATAGTTTACACAGTAAGAGAATAGAAGCTTTCGAAATGTGGTGCTACAGAAGAATGCTGAAGATTAGATGGGTAGATCACATAACTAATGAGAATAGAACTGGGGAAAAGAGGAGTTTAAGGCACAACTTGACTAGAACAAGGGATCGGTTTGTAGGACATGTTCTGAGACATCGAGGGATCACCAATGCAGTATTGGAGCGCAGCGTGAAGGGTAAAAATGGTAGAGGGAGACCAAGAGATGAATACACTAAGGAGATTAAGAAGGATGTAGGCTGCAGTAGGTACTGGGAGATGAAGATGCTTGCACAGGATAGAGTAGCATGGAGAGTTGCATCAAACCAGTCTCAGGACTGAAGACCACAACAACAACAACAACAATATTAGTATTCCTACAATGCATATAATAATGTAATAGAAGATTTGTTTGTTTATATCTTCTTTGTGTATTTCAATATTCTGGTGTTTTTGGTGTAGATGTGTAGTCGTTCAAGGTCGCATATCTTTGGAAAACCTAGCTCTAAATTCTAGCTGATGTTATGTGGAGTATCTATTTTGTCTTAAGTCTTCTGAGGATGATCTAGAAAGGCGAAAACCGAATCACAACAAACTACAAAATAAATATTATTGTGGACCTTATATCACAACGAACTACAAAGTAAATATTATTGTCGACCTTATACACCAGTTGCGTAACAGCGATATACTCACAGCAAATATGATTGAGTATTGCACACGTATTTCATTAATAAATAACGCAAGAGCAGACAACCTTTGCCTTATCAGCTATTACTTGTGTAACTATGAGAATACCTGATCACACTCATCTTATGTAGTTACGACTCTTGTGAACGTTATACGTCAATTAGCCTTCTTTTCGAAAAGCTTTGAGTTCCTTGAATCATCACCACACCGTGCGTTGGATTTTTGGGGCAGTTTTACCACTACTAGACATGGTGAATGGTGCATATGAATGAAATAATCTGGCATTCATCACACTCGCAGAAGCACGCAGGCACGCGAACACACGCACACACACACGCACACACACACACACACACCACGCGCGAGAAACAAGCTGTCAGATGCACGTTTTATCTATTTCCGACGATGTGAATATGGAGACCTTGAGATGGCATTGCCAGCACCTAGCAGTCTATGGCTGCGGGACCCGTATCGACCAAATTTTCGCGGAATTTGCGCAATCGACCGTAGAGGGCGATCTAAGGACGCGTCCGTGCTGCGGGTGTAGCGAATTAATGACTTCCGCTGATAAATTGTACACAGAGGTGGCATAAACGCCGTAAAACCAACGTAGATAAAACTAAACGAACGAACACGGGAAGTCCATTAGCTACTCGTCAGCAGTTGCTGTAATTCAATTAACCTACAGTAAATTTCTACTTAGACGGGTGTCGAGACATTATTTCCGTTTAAAAGTGTTGTGTAGGTTCAGTGTAATGTCAGGTAAGACCGCAGTGAAGTACTCCAGCTGTTAAGAAGGAAAGGAAATATGTTTCTCTTGCGATCATCGTTATTTACGTTTTCCCGGCGTCCCTAATTAATTTCAACGAAATCTTGCGACGAGTAGAAAGGTAAAAATGAAAATCTACTCAAGTTCCACCTTAGCTAGTCGCTGTGCTCAAACTAAGGGCCGCAATTTCTGAACCCTGATTATAACTTACGGAATTCCCGCTGAATACTCGCCAGTACCCTCAGATAATTTTTTGATGGACTAGAAGCAGCCCTTGTAACTTGATGTCAGAGGGACCGAAAATCCCAAGTCTACATTAATAATTAAATAATTAATTTCACTTACCCGCACAAGTTTCACAAGCTGCTACGGGTACGACAGCTGTTTAAAATGACTTTTCCACAGCGTCAATGGCGCCGTCCGCGGTGGTCTAGCGGTTCTAGGCGCTCAGTCGGGAACCGCGCGACTGCTACGGTCGCAGGTTCGAATCCTGCCTCGAGCATGGATGTGTGTGATGTCCTTAGGTTAGTTAGGTTTAAGTAGTTCTAAGTTCTAGGGGACTGATGACCACAGATGTTAAGTCCTATAGTGCTCAGAGCCATTTAGAGCCAGCGTCAATGCAGGCATGGCATCGTCACGCAAAGTTCTGTCGTAACCGGTCTAATATCTCCATTGTCTTTTGAACAGTTTCGCCGGCAGCGTGAATTCTTGCCAGGAAATCCTCTCCCGTCTCGTACACAAGATTTTTACTTGACCCCACACGAAGAAGTCAAGTGGGGTCAGATGTGGTGAATGTGCTGCCCTCGAAACAGAACCTCCTCTGCCTATCCAGTTTCCAGGAAATGTCTGATCCCGATGTTCGCGAATCCTCAGTCCAAGCAGAAGTGGGGCTCCACATGATGTTAGAACCACAACCGTTGACGAATAATAAGCAGGACAAATTCCTGGAAACTTGGTGGCATGTCTCTCATAAACAATGTGTGCAGTGGTGCACTTAAGTGGGGAGGAAGAAGAAACGGGCCTAGTACGTAATCACTGCCTACACCTGACCACACGTTGACTGATAATCTGTAATGATAGTTCTTCACAGCGGCAGCGTGATGATTGCTATCGGCCCAAATATGACTGCCGGCCGAAGTGGCCGTGCGGTTAAAGGCGCTGCAGTCTGGAACCGCAAGACCGCTACGGTCGCAGGTTCGAATCCTGCCTCGGGCTTGGATGTTTGTCATGTCCTTAGGTTAGTTAGGTTTAACTAGTTCTAAGGGGACTAATGACCTCAGCAGTTGAGTCCCATAGTGCTCAGAGCCAGCCAAATATGACTATTGTGACCAATTAGCATTACGTCTCTGGTGAAACAGGCTTCATCCGTGAAAAGTAAAAACACAGAAACGTGAGAGTCGACTATTAGACGCTACAAGAACAATTGGCTGAACACGACACGAGGTTCTAAGTCAGCAGGACTCAAACCGGACAGTTTCTGTGGCTGGCAGGGGTATATCTGCATTTCCCATATTGCCATAGAGTATTCTGCGAAACATTCATCTGACATGCAGCTGATCGAGTGCGGATTATGGGCGCCTCATTTACTCGAGCAAGCACTGCGTCTTCGAAGCCGTCAGTCAGTATCATTCATAGTCCTTCTCGGTCGTTGTACCGTGATACCAATTGCCCAGTCTCGCGTAATTGATGGAACAGTCCTGGAGACATGGTGTGAGCCGGATGTCTCTTCTCAGATGTTTGGTCTTGCACAAACCTTCCGCTTCTCCTCTGCTTCGTATTGATCGCCCATACACGAAAATCAAGTCTGCATGTTCCGTCATCGGGTACGGCTCCATGTGGATCGACGTTGGTTCTTCAGCTTGCAGACACAGACACTGCAGCCTACTACAGCGTAGACATTGTACACCAGCACTGCTGATGTCAGTACACAGTACGCCAACTGCACAGGATTAGTTGAATTATGATTCCAACCTCTCCACCTACGTCCTCTTCAGAATTGCCAATCCTACAATGTTAGCAATATCAGTAGCGGTACAGGTATTTCGCTGTTAGAGGCATTAAAACTATTTTCACTTATAGCTTTCGACTCGGTCGTTTCCGGACCAGCCTTATCTGGAGTTGATAGATTTACCCATTTACATCATTCCTGAAAGTCCGTAACATCATCACCAAATCTGTCTGTAGGCGACGCCTTTAAAATGTAACTTTCTTTTCTCGTTTCTTTTAAAAAAAGTTTCTTAAATTAAGAAGATCTTTGACATTTTCCACGCGGATATTAGGTAACTAAAATTTGGGGTTTTAGATGAGAGGAACTGATCATAGAGAGAAATATGATTCATTTCAATTTTTTTATTTATTTATCAGATTCCAAGGGTCATATAAGCCAACTTACTTAATTACCGAACGAATCAGTGCACAGCTTCGCGATTGCTGATTAATGATCTTGTTTACATATTTACTACAGACTTAATAAAATTTTAAAAAAACATAAAGGAGTATAAGCATAAACAACACATTACAGAGGAAAATCTTCTACTACTGTGAGGAACTCTTGTACAGTATAAAAGGAGTGTACCACATGAAAACCTTTCAAACTTGATATCACCTAATTTTTGCAGCTCTCTTCAATACCTATTGCAAATCAAGTTATTAAATAGGGCACACCTTTTTGTGCAATGCATAAGGAAATTTTAGTCCAGTGCATATTGTGTTCACTGGATGGGTTTAACAGTTTCTTCTCAGTGAGTTCACATGGTCAACAGCAAATACCACGATGTATTATAAGTGCTAGAACGGCAGAGTTAATATTCCAGTACACCTTGTTAAGTTGTCTGTCATTTTTGTCGCTCCTAGAGGTATCTACTGCTGCTGTTTGGAAATGGACTGATAAATTTGTCCATTGCAATCTCCGCCTGTTTTTTGTCTTCTGAAGAACACATTGTAGTCTGTTCAAAGTGAAGTTTAAAAACCCAAATTTAAATCGAAAACACAGTAAAAACGTCGGATGGAGCTACCAACCGTTGGAAGTTGATTATCTCTCTAAGTTTATTTGTGTCACCTGCCAGTAGCATCCGGCCCCTTTGTCTGGGTGAGCAGGCAGTTGTCGAGGCACCTCAGTCAGGCAACTTCTTCAGTGAATTGACGTATGTATCTTGCCATTTGTTATATTATAGGATCTTTGTGTCAAGCACCTTGTGTTCCTGTGTTTCTTCTGAGTGGAAATAAGAGAGGATAGTAAGTCCTCTCACACTAAGCACTTAGATCTAAAGCGTACCAACACAGTATCCAGAGGCCTCCAATTGAACAGTTGTATGGACACCCAAATAACCATGCACATTAAGTTCACGACGTGACACCGCACATTAGTCTGATAAAAACACCCAATGCTACCATTTGTCAGCAATCATGAAAGTTCCACTACACACCATCTGATTACTGGCGTTGCCCAGTTGTTGTTGATGTTGTTGTGGTCTTCAGTCCAGAGACTGGTTTGATGCAGCTCTCCATGCTATTCTATCCTGTGCAAGCTTCTTCATCTACCAGTACCTTCTGCTACCTACATCGTTCTGGATCTGCTTAGTGCATTCACCTCTTGGTCTCCCTCTACTACGATTTTTACCCTCCACACTGCCCTCCAGTACTAAATTGGTGATCCCTCGATACCTCAAAACACCTCCTACCAGCCGATCCCTTCTTCTAGCCAAGTTCTGCCACAAATTTCTCTTCTCCCCAGTTATGTTTAGTACCTCCTCATCAGTTATGTGACCTACCCATCTAATCTTCAGCGTTCTTCTGTAGCACCACATTTCTAAAATTCTATTCTCTTCTAGTCTAAACTATTTATCGTCCATGTTTCAATTCCATACATAGCTACACTCCATACAAATACTTTCAGAAAATACTTCTTGACACTTAAATCTATACTCGATGCTAACAAATTTCTCTTCTTTATAAACGCTTTCCATGCCATTGCCAGTCTACATTTTATAAGCTCGTTGCCCAGTTACATACCTTGAAATCGATGTTAGTTCTTTTCAGTTACAGTCACTCTCACAGCATCTCTTCGTACATTCCCGGAGTTGAAATATCACTGGGAATATCACCAGCGAAAATTATATTCCTACACTGATATCACTCATGTTTGATTATTTTTAAAGTGATCTCCCTTCCACTCCATTCGAATTCTTACATCCACATTTTTTTTCCGTAGACAGTAAGCTACAGCTGTTTGAAATTTCTCTGGGCATTATTGGCTTCTTCTTTACACCTTATCTCTTTCTACTGGCACATCCTCTGCTATGATTAAACAAGCCTCATCATAAACATTAACTGGCAGGGACTCTGTTTCATCACTAATGTCATTTGATTGTTTTTACAAGTTAGTCACTTCACACCTTAATCACACCCCTTAAGGGTGTTATGGTGATACAAAGGAAAAGGGGAGTGAGTCACAGATGAGTCAAAAATGAGGGGTACTGTGGAATTCCCGTCAAGAACACTGTTAACTGCGGTAACTATCGACTTCTGACGATTTTGCTCTGTTTCCAAATCAACACAGGTTCTCCACATTAATTCCTCCTTCACTTTCCATCCTCTGTTTTACCATAAAGACATGTACCTGACTCCATTTGTACTGTAAATGCAGGACATAAGACATGCAACAGCTGACTACAGACTGCAATCAGCTGTTGTGTGACAACGAGCACTTGTATTCAGCACACTGTCCCTAGTTTGTACATATTGTCTGTTTTAAATTTTACACACTGATATGCAATGATTTTCATCATCCTCACATGCATTTTTCAAATGTGGCACGATACGTAACACAGATGGAAAAGATCATGTGAATTTGTGTAAAATAAAGACCAATGGTGATTGTATGTTATATTACAGACAATAAACTTTGTCCTACCCTAGAACCATCCTTATCTATCCCGTGAGATAACCAAAACTGGTTACTAAAACAAATGCTTTCGTAGTGATCTTAGCTTTATTAAGCCTTTCTTCTGAGCTTATTACACTACACACCGACCTCATTCTGGCACAAAGTCACGAATAAACACTGCAATGTTGCTTTGATCCCTCTGTTTCCCCTTCACCCCCTTCCACGATGGATTTGTATCCTGATCTGTAGTAATATTTTCCACTGAACCCGAAATTAAGTAATCAAATACTACATTTTGCAAATACATGACTCTGAAATTATTATCATTAAAATCATGCTCAGTCCCATGATTCAGCCTTAGAGGAGATCTCAAAAGAGCATCAACAATGATGTTATCTTTCCCGGGGAAGTACACAATCGTAAAGCTGAGCTCTTGTAGATACAATACACATCTTGCTAAGCGATAATGAGTCATCTTCACACTTATCAAAATGTGTGTAGACCTTGGTCAACCAAACAAACAATTAACATCTAAATTTCACAAAACTGCACAGAACAACTAAAGCTTGAAGCTTAGTGACTTAATAATTGTGGCACACTTAGTAAGTACCTGGGTCATAAAAGGTGATAGTAATGGCTATAACATGTGAATGCTGTGAACTTTTGGTTTGGAGGGTGCAGTTCAACTTACCAATATTTCAGTCTTATGTCAACAGAAGGCGAAACTTAAATAGTATGAAATTTCTGCAAGAGGTCATCTAGTGTCAATGTGACATATCATGACTCCGTCTATTTGAAATTCTTGGAAGAACTCAGCACCTAGATCTATCATAGAGCTCTCTGAAATTAGACAAAAATCTTTACTTAAACTAAGATATGATAGGGGAGGAGCCTCCAAAAGAGCTCATTTCACACATTCAAATTCAGTGCATGCTTTGGCATCATAATCCCAAAGATTTTTGGTACACATGAATGCACACAGTGTGTAAATCGTTTATAAAATTTAATTAATCCAAAAAATGCACAACTTTTTTCCTTTTTTCAGGGGCAGTACAATCTCTAACTACCTCATCTTCCTCTAGATCAGGTAGAACCACTAACACAGCCATTATGTGTCCAACAAATTACTCTGACTCCTTCCAAACTCTGATTTTTCTAGATACAGTGACATCATACTCTTTGAAAATACTCAACAATCTGTCCAAATCCTCATTATGTTTTTCCCAAATGTTCTCAGGGCAATACATCTTCAGTGTAAGTAGTTAATTTCTTTCTAAAATCATCTGGAGGATTACTATTAAAACCTATGATAAACATAGCTGAACTGATGGCTGGGTTCAAATGGCTCTGAGCACTATGGGACTCAACTGCTGAGGTCATTAGTCCCCTAGAACTTAGAACTAGTTAAACCTAACTAACCTAAGGACATCACAAACATCCATGCCCGAGGCAGGATTCGAACCTGCGACCGTAGCGGTCTTGCGGTTCCAGACTGCAGCGCCTTTAACCGCACGGCCACTTCGGCCGGCCTGAACTGATATTCAGCCCAAAGGGTAATTTGCAAAGGTGATAGTAATGGTTATAACACGTGAATGCCATGAACTTTCGGTTTGAAGGGTTCAATTTGTCAATACTTCAATCTTATATCAACAGAAGGCAAAACTTAAATACCATGAAATTTCTGCAAAAGCTCATGTAGTGTCACTGGTTTCTTGTGTTATAAGTGTATTTATCTGTCTAGAATCCAACATCGACATAATACTACCTCTCTTCTTAAGCACCACCAACAACGAATTTTATATTAACTGACAGCAAGCTCACTCATATCATGTTACAGCGTTTTCTCCATCTCAGCCTCCATTCTCTTTTTGTAAAGGAGTTGTATGTGATACAGTGTGATCCTTAACCTTACGAAAAACGTTTAATTGTACCAGGATGTCCACAAAATAACAAAGAATAACTTCACAGCAAACAGCATAATTTTTTCGCTACCTCACCTGCCTCCTCAACACAGTCAAGCCCATTCTACATTTCTTGTAAAGTACAAACACTTCAGCGACAGTCTAGTATTAGGATTGCACTAACACTGCCCTCACTCAGTACAGGCTTCAACTCAAAAGACAACGGATCTTGTGAGAAAATTAAGACAGTGGTTCGATCTCAACTCTCTAGCCACACACTCATCAAATTCGCCTCCAGTGTAGACTCATTACTCTTCAAAATCACTTCACCACAACCCAAGTCAATCACGGCTTGGTGTACAGAAAAAAAAACATCCCCGAGAATCGCACAAGTTAGCAACCTTGACACGATCACTAAATTCATAGAAAAACTATTACCTTGACAATGAAATTCAACACCTACTTGTCTCTTCACCTTTAAGTGTGTGCCAGTAATTGCACCATTCACCTTAGTCCACTGTTAATTAAGAATAGGCCATGAACCTACATCTTAAAACATCTGAAATTCCGATTTGCATAGCAAAGACACATGGCTACCTGATCCAGAACCCAAGACAAAACAGTTCTATTGAAAAATATTCACAGCACTGGACTTCCCAAGAAATTTGCATTTTCGAGTTCCACAATAATCAAACGTTCCATCACAGCTTCAAAATTCAACATGTTCACTTGTTCATAGTTAACATTTGCCATATTTTGAGCACCTGAGTCAGCTTTGTGGAGTAATATTAAGCACCTTATCTCAGTGCTTCCACTTAAAGTTTCCGTATTTATCACAATCCGAATTAAGTCACCTATGGCCATAAAAGTTACTCCTGTGGGACACAAGTCACGAGATTCAAACTGACAGCTATTACTAACACAATTATTCCCATCATTACAATCATATTCTAACCCTTGTTGTAAACTCTGAAAGCCTTCTAAATCTACTTCAACACACCCAACATGAATAATCTGAAATAAATTTGAAGGAATTGTCATAAGACGAATTCAAATCAATTCAGCAGGGCTATAAACATTGTACGGAGATTGATTTTTCGACAACATACATTGAAAAAAACAAACAGGAACTCGAAACCAAAATGATACAAATTTTGCATTATCATGGCACCTTGTTTGTCTTGTGTCACTGCGACTAATATGCAGACAAGAACAAGTGCATAAATTCACAATTCATAACCATCATACAAAAGCACAAAGCAGGCTCATCCTAGACATATCAAGATAAAATTTCAATCTTATAACCAGCAGGCCAAGTCGTTGGGAGTGAAAAATCAAATTGCTCCATCCAAGCAAGAGGATGAACACTATTTGACATATTTCAGAGCAGTTGAATCTTTTTAACAGATGAGTAATGGTTAAAGCCAAAACCAGACAATCTCATGATGAAAATTACTATAACTATGATGGGTTCTTCTCCCTTCATAATGAGGCAGCAATCTCGCTCATATTCATGACCGAAATTCACATCATCATCAGCCAAATGACCTCTAGCATGACAGCGACCTTTAACAATACCTACACATAACTTTTCCTCAATTTTAGATACTCTCATTTAATTCTTAGACTAATTTCCTTTTCTTCATATTAATCTTCATCTGACCTTTCTTAAACCTTAATAATAATATCATCTCATCAGAATCCCCAGCACCCACAGATACAACAGCACTGGAACACTGTTCAGCATTAGCAGCCAGCTGTGTGGCAAATGTTGCCAAATATCAACGTTTTTAATCTTTTCCCTATTCTCTGATATCTCTTCCTCAGAACTTATATTAAATTCCTCAAAATTCTTTTCTAAACTTATAGGAATGGAGTATGACTTGATATTTGTTCCCCAAATTGAGTAACTGCTTCCTGAGGAGGCACTGCCTCAATCCTCTCTGACAAATTTGTCTTATTCTTTTCACATTCCTCCCTTAAACTCTGAAATTCTCCTTGTACCTGTTCACTCAGATCATTAACAACCTCTTAAAATTTAATCTGACCTTCTTTAACACTGATGAGTTTATTTTCAAGAGGAGAAATCCCTCATCAAAGTTTGAATGCAACTCTTGTCTCAACTGTGTACTAAGCACCTTAAAATTTCTCTGCAGCATCTCTACCCATCAACTGAAATTTTTATTGTAAGCTATGGACCTGTCCTTGTAAAATAATAACATTAGATACTAATCTCAGTTAACTCCCTGGCACTGGCATCAATTCATTCTCCCAACTTCTCACCAAATTCCTTATTCACTATTATGTTCATTCGCATTAGATTAACCTCCACATGTATGTCAACAACAGACAAATAAAGTTTGGAACAAAAACTTCTCTTGGGACTGAACTAATACTGTGCTGCTCACTTATAATAGGAAAGTAGCAGAAACTGCTGAATCATCTGTCAACACAGCATAACTACTACTAAATTCAAGTGGCTTGCCCATATCAAATTCAGTTGCTCCATCATTTATGACAAGATCATTGACTTCTTCATTACTGAATTAATCTTACTAAATTAACATCACTGATTGCAAACCTCTCTACCTGACTAACTGACATTTTAGCTGAATCACTATCAGACCCACTTGCATTTTCTTAATTGGCACAGGCAGACAAAATACCTTAACCAGGAAGTTCCCTCACCTTAGATTTCTCACTACTCTCTTTTTTTCCAAACTGTGCACTTCCTGGCTGGCCGAAGTGGCCATGCGGTTAAAGGTGCTGCAGTCTGGAACCGAAAGACCGCTACGGTCGCAGGTTCGAATCCTGCCTCGGGCATGGATGTTTGTGATGTCCTTAGGTTAGTTAGGTTTAACTAGTTCTAAGTTCTAGGGGACTAATGACCTCGGCAGTTGAGTCCCATAGTGCTCAGAGCCATTTGAACCATTTTTTTGTGCACTTCCTGTCTCCCTCTGGCTAACTGTAAGCATCTCCACCCTATACTGTATAATACCTAACAACCACACAACATCCTGCAGGGGTATCTACAGCGATCAAATCCAGTAAAAGATTCACAAGTCCAACATCAATTCAAAACACGAAAATTCAAGGATTTATTCTCCAACAATTCTCTAAATAGCACCCAATTATCAAGTTAAGGAAAGCAATGCTCAAACTTTCTCCACAGTTCCATATTTACATCAAAAACAGAAATTCAGTCAAAGAACACATGACATGAAAAATAGTTAAACTTCAAGAAGATTACATAAATCATATATTTAAAAGACATTGGAAATTATTCATTAAAATTATCACCTGAATATCCACAAATCCTAAATAGTCTTAACTCTCTGCATATCTCCTCAGCACTACATCAGGTTATGTTTCATGTACATGAATTTTCAAGTCCAAAGTAGCTTTCTCTCAGACAAATAAATATAGTGTTCTCAATCTCTTTAACACTTCCTAATTATCTGGAAGTGCGTCCTCAACAGACTCTGTAACAGAACTCCTTCACCAGAACTTACTTGTAGAAGGGGAGTGGTTGGTGGGGAGTTCTATGAAACTTGCACATCAAGTTACAAAAAGTAATTCTCCAGGAAAGATTACACCTTCGGTTCTCTGATAATACCATTACTGTCTGTACAACTGGTGGAGTTACACAGATTGCTTCTCTTACTAATTTTTCACCCATAAAACTGAACAAATAGAAATTCCACAATCGATAAACTACAGTAATAATGAGCCAACATCTACACCTGAAAGAATACATTGTAATGTTGATGCATTAAGTTGTTCTGAAAGCAGTGCTGAAATTCAAGACAATAAAAGCGGGTTAAAAGCTGTGAACTATCTGGGGAAGTTAACCTTGCATTACTGAGCAACTGTTTCACCAGGTATCCAGTCCAGCTTACCAAATTCCCAACCAGACTAACATTAATTATAATGTTTCAATAGTTATCTTACAACAACCGGTGATATATATATATATATATATATATATATATATATATATATATATATATATATATATATATATATAAAGAGAATTTAAATAAAAGGAAATAAATCAGTTTATATTTGGATATTTATTTAAACATTGATCATTGTTCCATTAAAATTTCAGCATATTAACTTGATTCATAACTAAACTGGTGCCTTATGTGAGTTTATAATCTTACAGAACACATCAAATATGGAGCCAAGATTGGGAGACTGCATACAACACTACATTCATAAAATAACACATGAAGAACGTTGAAACATATGCAAGAGGAAATTAACCACAACCAACCGATTTAGTATACCACACACTGGCATACTAAATTCATACTAACTCTCTGTGAAATCTTCCCGAAAAGAATAGCTGAGGGCTACTTTGATGATTATACCACATGCTTCACATGGTCAACTTGGTTTACACAAAGAGTGTAACTCCACAATAATTTTGATAATTAAAATAAATTACATCGAAACGCAATTTACAAAAGACAATCCTCAAACAGGTTACTATCGTCTTACTATTAACCTGATGGGTCAAACAATTGTATAAGCACGTGCTACTGGTCTCACAAAATACACCCCACATGGGTTGAACACAAAGAAAACTTGCTTTTTTGAAAAATATTGTCAAGAAGAGACGTTATAATCTCACGGACATTCGCATTTAAGATTGATGATCTTAGTTAGACTTACGTATCATCAACAAGTGGTTCCGCTTTACTCACAAAGTAGTGACAAAGCAACTACTGGAAGATATTCTGAACTTCACATTCGAATGACACTGCGTTGCAATTTAAGATAACATTAGACATTTTAGATCTAAACCTGAAATAAAGGTGATTAAATTTTCAGTTAGGCTGAACTTAAGAAATCCATTGTCCTATGGACTTAGCAGAGGCGCGCTTAGCCGGAGATCTAACCACTTCAGACGCTCGCCACGGACCGACTGGCGTGGGCCGCTAACAAGGGTGCTTCACAGTTACAAACGGAAGTGACCAGGGAGGCAGCTTCCTATACCAACATGACAAGGGACGGACAGGACCATACCAAGAATAGAAACCTCTCTGCTTTTAGAAAGCGTAGCTACCTGTTCCGACGTTGGTCCTACTATTCTCTAGCAGACAGGCTTGTCTGCTACCATCAAGCATGCAACTAGAAATACATTTGCTCATTCATCCTTTTACACAGAAGCGAAGGGGGATGACAGTATCTTATCATATACAATATATAAAAGAAAGCGGATGTAGGTTCCGTATGACATTGTGTGACATGAATTACATATAAAGTGTGTTTTAAAGTGTAGTAGTGTGACAGATTGTTCTTGTTTATGTGTAAAAGTAATGCGTTCCACTGTTCAGTCTCCTCCCAGACAGAGTCAGAAACCCTACAGTAAATTTAGAAGTGGAGTTTATGCCATAAATGACAACAGATTTAAGAAATCAGCATGAAAGGAATCCAACAGAGACCTTTCAACATCACGTACAGACAGGTACATTCATGAAAAATTCTTCCTTTCATTTTATGGAGTAATAGTACATGCAGTGCAAAATACGTATCACATGAGCATAAATATATTCTCTCAACAAAGAATGTAATTTTACCCTGCAATCATCAGACAGTGTTCTCATACTCACTGAACACTGTTCTTCCATATTTTTTTCAAGTGGCCACTGCATACCAAATTTAAATTGTACCCCAATGCTACAACAGTCCATCAATACTCCACATTATATTACCTCACCTCCGAGTATAATAGTAGTAAAATGATCACAGGTATTCCGCAATTGCTTGTAAACCATTTACGAAAATTAATTCTTCCTGACCATATATCATCACCATAACAAAACCATACAACTTTCGTATTCTGGAGTAGACATAAAAAAATATGTGATGAGTAACGTGATTGCAGAATGTGACTCTACATTTAGAGTTGTCACAACTAATAGTACCATGAAGTGCAAAATTTAATAAAAAAATTTGCTAAGCATTGCAATTCAATGAAAGGTCTGTGGTTGAAAATCCATCAGGACGCAATCTTTGTACCCTGGTAGGGTTGATCAAACGTGAAGGATGTATTTTGTGATAAAAAGCAAGGACTGCTCCGATAAGTAGTGATACATATGCACTGAAACCTTCAAATCATGCAAAAAGTATAATTCTTAAGCCCAGAATATAATTTGGAAGTGCTGTGTGACTCGAAAAGTTTAATAAAAACAGCCACAGACCGACCCACTTGTGTAATCCTGCACACCTAAGAAACGGGTGTTAATTAATTGAAACAGCGAAAATAAGTTGAAGTCTGTAATAAGCTTAAAACGTATAAAAGGCATTACAGTATAAAAAGCAATAAAAAGAGGAACACGCCAGAAGTAATATTGTTAAAAAGAGGAAGAGTTAAAAAATAGTGGTTGACATGTGCTCAAGTGCCAATATTCTAGATAATGACATAAATATTAGACACCGTTGATAGTGCACCAGGTAATATTAAACAACCATAAAACAAATCGCTAAGGGAGCCACAAGTGAAAGAAGACATTCTGCTGCACATAATCAGCGCCCTCTGTTAGCGCTAACTCCAGAATTCCGCACAGGCGGGAAGTGGTTGGAGGAGCGTGACCGGCAGAGGGCCCTCGTACCCTGCGGCACTCCGTTGCAAGAAAAGAATGATAAAATTCCATAACAGTGGATGATCTACATTATCTGATTAATGCAGTCTATGAAATGAATAGAGAAGGGACAAGAACATACTAGAGTCATGCGTAAAACGTATGAAAACGAAGTAACTAGGTGGTGCACTCAATACTAGGTGAACTTATCAACACACTATATATAACAGAGGTGTGCAGTGATTAGAGTAAAACATTTTACACATTATAACCTTATTACAGACTTCAGTTATTGTATCCCCCTTTATTTCCGCTGTTTGAATTAATTATTGAAAACTAGTGTATGCCGACATTAGCGACATCTGGTGAACTTACAACACAAGCATCTTGTGGATACTGTACGGCATCTTGTTTTAAACAGTAGTATTACCGACAACATGACTCGTACATGTGATGTTATTTATATGTATTTGACGATGCTGATGCTGATTTCGCATTTAACATTTGACAATTCCACTACGGCTGCAGTACATTAGGACTTTGTTTTTATGAAACAGGTATGCCTCTTCATGTTTAAAGCGCACAAATGTAAATTTTGTCGGTACTACATTTCATTATGGTCCATGTATTGTTCTTAAGCTGTATACAGTTTGCGAGTGTATTTATGTTTTTCCCATTCTTGTTGCAGATCTGATGATGGTCATTTAAGACCGAAACCGGTAATCTGTTAACAAAAAATTTCTTGACCATAGACGTAAATTAAAGGAAACTACTGACTCAGTTTTTGAATTTTCACAATTTTTGACTAACGTGAGGTGTGCTGTTTGATGGTGTGGAATATCACTGATTTCAGAGTGTATTTTGTGGCAGGCAGTCGAGTCAGCAGCACATGTGTGGCACCCTGCAGGAGCTCCCACTGAGCAGCAGGGCTTGTGGTGTGATGAGATGTGAAGGTGACAGAGGTGGGCAGGCATCCTTCCACTGCAGAACATGTTCACATAAAATCAACTTTTTCATTCCTATGACACACACATACACACACACACACACACACACACACACACACACACACACAAACACACACGCACACATACAGAGAGAGAGAGAGAGAGAGAGAGAGAGAGAGAGAGAGAGAGAGAGAGGAAAGAGAGAAAGACATACACAGTGCAAATGGGTTTTACAGTTATGGACTTATAGCAAGTCAGCCCTTGAGATTCTTAGGGTGGAAATTGTATAAGTACCATAGATGGACTGGAAAGAAGGGTGGGGAAGACTGGTTACAGCAGAAGTGGAGTTAAAATAAGTGGATATCTGACTTTCCCACAATTTAAAACTAGATTACACACACCTAAAGTGACATTGCCAACATCCAGGCTGTAGGAGTATTACCAGGTTTGCCATCTTGGATCACTATAAGGATTCTGATAACACGGAACAAGTGACCCATCTTGGATTTTATACATAGAAGAATTGGGCTAGGTCGATTGTCTTGGATTTTTAATTACCCAGAGGTTAAAATCAACAGTCGATATCGCAGTACCATTTGTTTATTGATTGGTTTTGGGTTGCGTTAAAGCCATCGTCAGAATTTTTGGGCCTCCTACGACTGGTGCTGGGGGCTCTTCCGTCTTTCATGTGATATCGAGGAATCGCCAGCACCAGCCGCAGGGCACCCAAAAAATTCTTAGGATAGCTTTAACGCAAGCCGAAACTGGTCAATAAACAAATGGTATTGCGACCTCGACTGTTGATTTAAACCTAAGTATAGCGCCAGATCGCTGCACTCCACAGACAATGTTGTCTAAATTTGTTATACCCAGTTTCAAATGGTTCAAATGGCTCTGAGCACTATGGGACTTAACATCTGAGGCCATCAGTCCCGTAGAACTTTGAACTGCTTAAACCTAACTAACCTAAGGACGTCAAACACATCCATGGCCGAGGCAGTATTCGAACCTGCGACCGTAGCGGTCGCGCGGTTCCAGACTGAAGCGCCTAGAACCGCTCGGCCACACCGGCCAGCTGTTATACCCAGGGCATTTGGCTTTGTACACTGGTGTCAAAAGAGTGAGGGTAGTGAGAGGGGGAAGGGGAAAAATATGGCAGTGTTGTATGATAGCATCAAAGCAGTCACCACAAATCTGGCAATAATGTGGCCAGGGCCAGAACTGCTACAGTTCCAGTATTCTCACTATCAGTCTAACTATGATTGTTGTTCTTCCATTGACGTAGCAGACGAGAGATCCGAGCCAACAGTGGTCCACAGAAGTGGCACCATGTCGTGTTTTTCTCCATGCAGAGTCACGATGATGTATCCAAGCGTGGAGACTACAAGGAAAAGAAATGTTACGAAATTGCAGGGGACTGTCTGCTGTGGGGCCCACGTTGAGTAACGCGTGCTGAGCATTGTGCTCCATAATACTTGTAGCAGTGTTTTTTGTGAAAGATCTGTTCACTTTACATAGTGAGCTACGTTCTGAAAGCCAGAAATCCAACACTTTGTAATATAAATGCGATTTCACCCCCCTTTAATCACTTACATAGATTTTGAGGACAGCAGCTCGCAAAAGTACGATCAGAGTCTTCATTTCTGGATGCTCGTTCAAAGCCGGCAGACCATGACCCTTAGTCAAGACAACTGACGCCAGCGGCTTTTTTCATCTGTGGACCGTATCGTCACTAGAACGTTTTCCCATTTATCAGTGCTCCATTTATACACTTTCCTTATCGAATCACGTGCCTTCAATACCACCAGGTGGCATTCAGTCTCCCACTGGGCAGTACTCATAACGTTTTGGCTTATCAGTGTATAATCCGTATCTCAATATGAAAATGTGGTCACACAGGGCATATGACATACCAGAGCTACACCTCGATGGCTGCAACATGTGACATATGTACTCTGTAACAAAATGCACTTAATGTTGCTTAAATAGTAGGACAAGTGCAATAAGAGTTTGGAAATGGAACTTAATAAGGCAACTGATTTGAAAACAGGCATCCTTGATTTATTCACTTTGTGAAATCTACTGGTATCCCATGTTACGGAGCCACTCGTGGAGGATTTTTTGATGTATACTGAGCCAAACATTTGACCACTGACAGCACGAGGTTGAATGCCTCCTAGTGGTTCAAAAATGGTTGCAAGCGCTATGGGACTTAACATCTGAGGTCATAAGTCCCGTAGGCTTAGAACTACTTAAACCTAACTAACCTAAAGACATCACACACATCCATGTCCGAGGCAGGATTCGAACCTGCGACCGTAGCAGCAGCGCGATTCCGGACTGACGCGCCTAGAACCAGTCGGCCACAGCGGCCGGCCGTCCTAGTGGTGTTGCGGGCATCTGACGCATTAAGGAAAGAATGTAAGTGAAAGAGAGACGAATGGGCAGTCATTATAGTGAACATACGGTCCGCAAATGTGGAAACCTACTGATATAAGCGATTTTGACAAAGGGCACATTGTTGTGGCGCTGCGGCGGGAAACGGAAATCTCTCAAACGGCGAAACTGGTCGCCAGTTGGCGTACTACTGTCGTGAGTATCTATGGAAAGTGGTTGAAACGTGGTGAAATAATGAGTAGGATGTATGGTATTGGACGAACACACCTCATCAGAAAATGCAGAGGTCGGAGGATCCCCCACTGTGTCATCCAGTATGGGCAGCGATCCGTGGCATATCTGACGACAGAGTACAACGCTGGTGCAGGAACAGCTGTTTCAGAACACACCATTCAAAGGCCATTGTTAAACTTGGAGCTCCACGTCACACGACCACTACGTGTTCCTGTGTTGACCGAGCGACATCGCCACTTGTGACTGCGTTACGCACAGCATCTCTGAGTTTCCTCTCGCCTGTCGATTGAATCGCATTTATTCGTACACCAGGTCGATGATTGGGTCCTTATACGCTGTCATCCAGGTGAACGGCTGCACGAAACATGCACCACAACACAGATGCAGGCCAGTGAGATCAGAATTATGCTACGAGGTACTTTTAGTTGAGCTTCCATGGAATCTGTGGTGGTAATCAATGGCATCATGATAGCAGCGAACTGTTGTTGTTGTGGTCTTCAGTCCTGAGACTGGTTTGATGCAGCTCTGCATGCTACTCTATCCCGTGCAAGCTCCTTCATCTCCCAGTACCTACTGCAACCTACACCCTTTTGAATCTGCTTAGTGTATTCATCTCTTGGTGTCCCTCTACGATTTTTACCCTCCACGCTGCCCTCCAATACTAAATTGGTGATCCCTTGATGTCTCAGAACATGTCCTACCAACCGATCCCTTCTCCTAGTCAAGTTGTGCCACAAACTTCTCTTCTCCCCAATCTTATTCAATACCTCCTGATTAGTTATGTGATCTATCCATCTAATCTTCATCATTATTCTGTAGCACCACATTTCGAAAGCTTCTATTCTCTTCTTGTCCAAACTATTTATCGTTCGTGTTTCACTTCCATACATGGCTACACTCCATACAAATACTTTCAGAAATGACTTCCTGACACTCAAATCTATACTCCATGTTAACAAATTTCTCTTCTTCAGGAACGCTTTCCTTGCAATTGCCAGTCTACATTTTATATCCTCTCTACTTCGACCATCATCAGTTATTTTGTTCCCCAAATAGCAAAACTCCTTTACTACTTTAAGTCATTTCCTAATCTAATTCCCTCAGCATCACTCGACTTAATTCGACTGCATTCCATTATCCTCGTTTTGCTTTTGTTGATGTTCATCTTATACCCTCCTTTCAAGACACTATCCATTCCGTTCAACTGCTCTTCCAAGTCCTTTGCTGTCTCTGACAGAATTACAATGTCATCGGCGAACCTCAAAGTTTTTATTTCTTCTCCATGAATTTTAATACCTACTCCGAATTTTTCTTTTGTTTCCTTCACTGCTTGCTCAATATACAGATTGAATAACATCGGGGAAAGGCTACAACCCCGTCTCCCTCCCTTTCCAACCACTGCTTCCCTTTCATGTCCCTCAACTCTTATAACTGCCATCTGGTTTCTGTACAAATTATAAATAGCCTATCGCTCCCTGTATTTTACCCCTGCCACCTTCAGAATTTGAAAGAGAGTATTCCAGTTAACATTGTCAAAAGCTTTCTCTAAGTCTACAAATGCTAGAAACGTAGGTTTGCCTTTCCTTAATGTAGCTTCTAAGATAAGTCGTAGGGTCAGATTTGCCTCACGTGTTCCAACATTTCTACGGAATCCGAACTGATCTCATCCCGAGGTCGGCTTTTACTAGTTTTTCCATTCGTCTGTAAAGAATTCGCGTTAGTATTTTGCAGCTGTGACTTATTAAACTGATAGTTCGGTAATTTTCACATCTGTCAGCACCAGCTTTCTTTGGAATTATAATATTCTTTTGGAAGTCTGAGGGCATTCCGCCTGTCTCATACATCTTGCTCACCAGTTGGTAGAGTTTTGTCATGACTGGCTCTCCCAAGGCTGTCAGTAGTTCTAATGGCAAGTTGTCTACTCCCGGGGCCCTGTTTCGACTCTTTCAGTCCTCTGTCAAACTCTTCTCGCAGTATCATATCTCCCATTTCATCTTCATCTACATCCTCTTCCATTCCCATAATATTGTCCTCAAGTACATCGACCTTGTACAGACCCTCTATATACTCCTTCCACCTATCTGCTTTCCCTTCTTTCCTTAGAACTATGTGGATATCATTGTGGACCACCTGCATCGCTTCATGTTTGAAGTCTCCCCCTATGACAATGGCATATTCCTACAGGATAATTGACCGTGTTGCAAGGCCAGAATCGTGCTACAGTGTTTTGAGGGGCATTACAGTGAACTCGTATTGATATCTTGGTCAGCAAATGTACCTGATCTGTACCCATTGGCACACATATCGGGCGCCCGTAAACTACGAGTATCATCTCATCTGCTGGAACTGCTTGAACTGTACGTAGAGATCTAGAGCCACATATATCTGTAATCCTTTCAAGCACTTGTATAATCGGTGCCAAGCAGACTCTCTGTTGTAATGCGTTGAAAATTGAAACAACGCGCTATTAAACAGGTGTCTCATCTTCTGCGCAGAACCGAGTCAGGAGAAATGAGGCAAGGAAGGAGACTGCACTGCGGCAGATCTCGTTCATGGTTGTTGCGTATCCGACCATGAGAGCCTTGTCGTTTGGTACTGACATATGTAAAACTCATCTCAGCTGTTGTTAAGAAATACTTCGATTTCCTCTATCATTTACGAAAATGTCAGGTAGTATTGGAGAGCAGATTCTATAGAACGAGAATTCTGTCTAAGCTAGTGCTAGTGGAAGCACCTAAAGCACCACTGAAGTGTGAATTATGAAGAAACAAGATCACTCATGTGATTTTGAGTCAAAAGCATAGTGCATTTCGGAGTGTCAACAAGTTAACTGCTGCTAGTGAGTTCTTCGCTACACAAACTTAGATTTCAAGTATTGCCTTTTGTTTACATGTATTAAAATTATCTTTTATTGTTTATTTATACACAACTGACACCATTCTATATAGGACTGTGACAATGTCTAGCAGAAATAATAATAGTGGAAATGTTAAATTACCTCAGTGGTACCTCTGGATTCTGACTAAACAATATGAGGCTGCACCAAACAAAACATGTAGCATATACATTTTTCTCACTTTCATTAACAGGGAAAGATGGGGAATTCAGGACACAAATGGGATGAAAATAACATGAAAAAAGAATAACATGAAAGAAGAAAAAAGACTTCTTGAAATGAAAATCAGGGAAGCGAACTAAAAATGTTTCTCCAGGAAATACGTTAAGAACATTCAGTGATGAGTAAGAAACAATACAATACGATCAAAGGAACCTTCGAAGAAGACTGGATTCAATGCTGTGTCTGTGAGGGTTGGGCCCATGATAATTGTGCCCATATAAAGTTAAACAACCTTTACTACAAGTTTGATAGACGTTTCAATAAAGGTTAAATTAATATTGGGATTTAAGCTTATTCTACTCAAAACTTTGATTTAATGACTTTATCATGAATGTTTCCTTATTTCAGTCAGTTTTCTTCCGATTTGGAAACACAGTATTAAGTTGTATAAATTGACTTATTCTGGTTTAATATTTTAAACCATTTACGGTCCAAATAAAATGTTTGTAACAAAAACGGTTTTTACCAGTTACAATTACACATCTGATTCAAGCCTCCAAAAATCAAAACGATCAAAATGCAATGGGAGAGCAAAATATAAAAGAATCAACGCACTAATATTCTTATGACGCTGAGTTCTATATTTCTATTAATTAACGTATCGTAGTATGGTCTACTGCGAAGAATGTTTCAATACAACTTTTAAAAAATACATAATTTCGAGAAAGCTTACCTTTCTGATATTACCCGACCTACCCTTATACCTTATAAACTGTTAACAGCTGTAGCAGCACAATGCGGAATATACACAAAATTATGCGAGTCTGATGTGATACGCATATGTCTGAATCAATAGGGCACAACGTAGACAAGCCATTTTAAGGTGACGTGATGGAGAAGGAATTGTAATCGACAGTTTCTCGAATGTTGAAAAGGGACTATTTCTTAGCAGAAACTAGAACTAGAGTTCATCGGAAATCCAGATAGGTTTGAAACTCAAAGAAGAGGTAGGAACACTATTATCGCTGTGATCAGCAACAGTAATTAAACCGTCTCTAGCTTTGTTCTGCCATCAAATATTTTACTCTGCCCATGCTTTCTTTGGTCGAAGTATCTTTCGTCTTGGTTGCCTAGGATTTTAGTTGCAGTTCACCTGTGACTTTGGCGTTCTGCTTTCTTACATTTTTGTTACATGCTATATCCGTTTCTCTCCATGCTTCATTGTTTTCTCATTTAGGTATAATACGTTTAGTTCTTTCTGACACCTGAACTTATGTTCCTTTTAAGCAATGTGTAGCTAAATACGCTCTGTGAAATGTCATCTCCACTCTTTTTACCCTTCTGATACGTCGCTTAGTAAGTGTTGAGCATTCACATCCATACCCATAAAACATCGCTGGCACTCTTATTCCTATATATAGTATAAGTAACATACGTTTGCTGCTACTTTTTTTAAAAGGCCATTTGATTCTCACTCATTGGTATAGAAATTTCTGTAGCCTTCAACTTTACTATTCAGATTCGGATATCATGTAATATTTAAGTAATTTCACATCTCACATAATAAAAGCATATCATTGGGACTAAGGAATGGAAAGTCTATTGTAACACGCTCGCCCGTGGGAAAATAACCATACTATCGTGTACGACCACTCTTATTTTGGCCACAGTTCCTTTTAAGGACATTGTAATGCAACTTGAATTAGAGTGATCGGGGCATCCAATAAACTCTATGTTTTGTTTTAAATGATTGGCATGTGAGTATTCTTCTAATTTCGCGCCCGATTCTCTTGACGGTTACTGTCCATTTCCTGTATTTAGCATCTGTACGTCATGGAAGTTACATATTGCTTTCACTGGACCTCTTGTCAAAAAGAATTTAATTTTTCCTCCAGTCTCTGTTTTACTATTCGGATATACCATATGATGAAACTTTAGGTCACGGAAATCGGTTGTACCGACAAAGGATTATTCAACAGCTGCTGTGGTTTTGTTTAATAAGAATGCGTTCTTACAGCTGTGGTTGTCCACAATACAAAGTGTGTTGCTAACCTAAAACAACCTTTCCACAGAAGAGAAATCCTTGAAAAGGTTAATGTTGTTACTTTTTAGTTTATCAAAAGTCGGACCTCCTTCTACCCGGCGTAGTGCCGCAACTCTACAAGGTGCGTTTGAGAAGTCCGTGCAAAGTCCGAGTGATGGCACCACCGGCGCGTATCGATAACATTTTTAGCTAGTAGCATCTTTGGAAAGAACGCACACCAAGTTTCAGCCGTATTGGTCTACTTCTTTGTGATTGGCATTCGTATGAATCAAGAAAGTCGAGTGATTGTCAAAAAATGGACGAAAAAGAATTTCGTGTGGTGATTAAACATTACTTTATTAAAGGCAAAACGTCTCAGGAGACTAAAGAGAAGCTTGACAAACATTATGGTGACTCTGCACCTTCGATTAGAACAGATTATAAGTGGCTTCAAAATTTTCGGAGTGGCCATATGGGCACAAGTGACGCTGAACGTTCTGGACGCCCTGTTTAGGTTACGACTCCAGAAATCATTGATAAAATCAGTGATATGGTGACGGATGACAGAGGGCATCACGTATGAGCGGGTACATAATATTCTGCATAAACATTTGGATATGAGAAAGCTATCCGCAAGATGGGTTCCGCTATTGCTCACGCTTAAAACGGAATCGTGTGAAGTGTTGCAAGGATTGTTTACAACTGTTCAGGAAAAATCCTCAGGACTTTAAGCGTAGTTTCGTCACTGTGGATGAAACATGGACACATTATTATAGTCCTGAGACCAAACAACAATCTAAACAATGGGTTACCAAGGGAGAATCTACACCAAAAAAGGCGAATACCAGTCCTTCGGCTGGGAAGGGCATGGCGACTGTCTTCTGGGATTCTCAAGGGATAATTCTTATCGACTATCTGGAAAATGGTATAACTATTACAGGTGTATGTTATTCATCGTTATTGGACCGTTGCAAAGCCGAGCTGCAAGAAAAACGCCGGCGATTGGACCGCAAAGGAGTCATTTTCCATCACGACAATGCACCAGCACACACCTCAGCTGTTGTGGTCGCAAAATTATTGGGAATAGGATTCCAACTCGTTTCACATCCGCCCTGTTCTCCAGACTTGGCTCCCTCGGACTACTATTTGTTCCCCAATTTGAAGAAATGGCTGGCGGAACAAGGATTTTATTCAAACGAGAAGGTGATTGCAGCAACTAACAGCTATTTTGCAGACTTGGACAATTCATACTATACGGAAGGGATCAACAAATTAGAACAGCGTTGGACGAAGTGTACAAATCTAAAAGGAGACTATGTCGAAAAATAAAAAAGGTTTACCCCAAACACCTAAGCGGATTTTATTTTGCACCGACTTTTCAAACCCCCCCCTCGTACTTGGCGTGGACTCAACAAGTCATTGGAGGTCCCCTGCAGAAATATTGAGCCACACCGCATCTACAGCCGTCCATTTGAATTTGAAATTTGTGGTAAGGTCTTATGGGACCAAACTGCTGAGGTCATCGGTCCCTAAGCTTACACACTACTTAATCTAACTTAAACTAACTTATGCTAAGGACGACACACACATCCATGCCCGAGGAAGGGTTCGAACCTCCCGCGGAGGAAGCCGCGCGGACCGTAACAAGACGCCCTAGGCGTCGCGGCTACCTCGCGCGGCAAAGCCGTTCATAATTGCGAAGGTATTGCGGGTGCAGAATTTTGTGCATGAACTAACCTCTCGATTATGTCCCATAAATATTCGATGGGGTTCATGTCACGAATCTGGATGGCCAAATCATTAGCTCGAATTGTCCAGAATGTTATTCAAACTAATAGTGAACAATTGTGGCCCGGTGACATGGTGCATTATCATCGATAAAAAAATTCCGTAGTTGTTTGGGAACGTGAATTCCATGAATGCCGGCAAATTGTCTCCAAGTATCCGAACACAACCAGGACGCAGTTCGTTCCATGTGAACACAGACCACACCACAATGGAGCCACCACCAGCTTGCACAGTGCCTTGCTGAATAGGCCATGGCCTCGTGGGGTCTGCGCCGAAGTCGAGCCCTACCATCCAGCTCTCAACAGCTTAAATCGGGAGTCATCTACCCAAGCCACTGTTTTCCAGTCGTGTAGCGTCCAACTGATATGGTCACTATTCCAGGAGACGCCATATTAGCTGCACTGTCCTAACGGATACGTTCGACTTACGTAAAACATTGATTTCTGCTGTACTCTCACGTTGGGTTGTCTGTCTGCTAGTGCTCACAGCTCTACTGAAATGCGGTTGCTATCGGCCTCTCTTGGTGAGAGGTAATGCCTGAAATTTGCTATTCTCGGCACGCTCTTTACACTGTGCATCTCAGCATATTGAATTCCCTAACGATTTCCGAAATGGAATGTCCCATTCGTCGAGCTCCAACGGTCGAAGTGTTAATTCCCGTCGTGAGGCCAGAATCACATCGGAACCCTTTCCACATGAATCACCAGAATACAAATAACAGCTCCGCTAATGCACTGCCCTTATATACACTGTACACATGATATTACTACCATCATCTGTCTTTGAGCACATCGCTTTCCCATGACTTGTCACATCAGTCCAAGCCGTTTTATTATGTACTGTGCCGTGACATGAATACGCTTATATGAGAAAGCTGTATTTTCATTGTTTGTATTATATCACCAACTGAAATATTATTTTATAGATTAGGAGTCTCTGGAAAGTAAACAACCGAATACGAAAGTGTTACATGATGGTATTGTTTTTATTCTTGTGCTGTATGCCAGAAAAACAAATATTTAGTAAAAATATAAGTAAGAATATCAATGAACTAAATTAAACATGCAACTGACTTATACTATAAAATGAAATATGTTAATCTTTCAGAACAGGAATAAATTTCGGTACAAATAGACTTGGTGACATGAAGTATGTAACTGTAAAGCACCTTGTGCTAATACATGTTAATAAAAAGTCAATGAAGCAAAAGAAAATTATTGATGCGCCCCGTCACAAATTCCTCCCCTGTGTCAACATTTTCATCTAAGAGTGGCACTTGCAACCTATGTGCTCAGTTATTTGCTGGATGTATTCTAGTCTCTGTCTTCCTGTACAGCTTTTATCCTCTACAGCTTGCTCTAGTACAATGAAAGTCATTCCCTAATGTCTCAGCGGGTGTCCTACCATCCTCTCCCTTCTTCTTCTCAGTGTTTTCTATATACTCCGTTCCGAGTCGATTCTCTGGAGAACATCCTCATTACTTACCTTATCAGTCCACCCAATTTTCAACATTCTTCGGTAGCACCACAACTCAATCCTTTATTTCTCTTTTTTTCGATATTTCCGCAGTCCATGTTTCACTACCATACAATGCCGTGCTTCAAACATATATTCTTAGAAATTTTCTTCGTCAAATTAAGACCTATTTTTTATATTAGTCGACTTCTCTTTGTCAGTAACGCCCTTTTGCAGTTGTTAGTCTGATTTTTATGTCCTCCTTTCTCCGACCGTAAGGGGTTATTTTGCTGCCTAAGTGACATAATTCCTTACCTTCATCTACTTCGTGATCCCCAAATCTGACCGTGAGTTTCTTGCCCTTCTCATTTCTACTACTGCTCATTACTTTCTTCTTTATTCCATTTACTCTCAATCCATATTATGATCTCCTTACACTGTTCATTCCATTCAGAAGATCCTGTAATTCTTCTTCGCTTTCACTGAGGATAGCAATGTCATCAGCGAATCGTATCAGTGATATCCATTGACCTTGAATTTCAATTCCACTCTTGAACCATTCTTTTATTTCCGTCTTCGATTTTCAGTTCCACTCTTGAACCATTCTTTTATTTCCGTCTTCGATTTATCGATTGAACAGCAGGGGCGGAAGACTAAATCCCTCTCTTACAACCTTTTTAATCCGAGCACCTCGTCTTTGAACTTCCAGTCGTAATGTTCCCTCTTGGCTCTTGTGTGTATTGCATATTACCCGTCTTTCCCAATACTTTATCCTATTTTTCTCAGAATTTCGAACATTTTACACCACCTGAAACTGTCTAAAGCTTATTCTGGGCGACAAATCCTGTGAAAGTAATAATTTTTTCATAATGTGGAGCCACAGTCATAATATATTTCTTTAAAGTCAGTACCGCCATTAGACTGTTTTTTATTTGCAGTGTTATATTTACACGATCAAGATTTCGGCTTTAAAGTACCATTATCAAGTGTTTTAATGTTATACAGTGCCTAAGATGGCATATTGTCGTATTTAAAATACACTATTAGACACACTGTGTAAGGGTGAATATTTCAGGTGAAAGCCTACTGCTTTGTTTTATCACTGAGTATATCATCTTGATTTTTCTTTAGCTTTGCTTTCTTTATCAACCGCAACGTTAGAATTTCCTCTCTAATGGCTTTACCTTTCTTAAATCTAAACTGACCGTCATCTAACACATCCTTAATTTTCTTTTCCATTCATCTGTATACTATTCTTGTTATTAAATGTAGGAGCCGTTAAGCTGACCGTGTGATAATTCTTGCACTTGGCGGCTCTTGCTATCTTCGGAATTGTGTAGATGATGTTTTTCCGAAAGTCAGATGGTGGTACATCGCCAGACTCATACATTCTATACACCAACGTGACAGCCGTTTTGTTGCCACTTCCCCCAGTTATTTTGAAATTCTTATGGAACCGTTATCTGCCCCTTCTGCATTATTCTTAAGTCTTCCAAAACTTTTTTACATTCTGATTCCAATACCGAATCCCCTATCTCTTCTCTATCAAGTCCTGTATCCTCTTCTATGACATCACTGGACAAGGCTTCCCCTCATACAAGTACTATTTCCACCTATCTGCTATTTCCCTTGCATTTAACACTGAAATTCCCATTGCACTCTTAATGTTACCACCTTCGCCTTTAATTTCATCGAAGTTGCTTTGACTTTTCCATAAGCTGAGTCAGTCCTTCCGACAAACATTTCTTTCTCGATTTCTTCACTTTTTCATACAGCCGTTTCGCCTTAGCTTCCCTGCACTTCCTATTCATTTCATTCCTAAGTTACTTGTATTTCTGTATTCCTGAATTTCCCTGAACATTTTTCTACTTCCTTCTTTCATCGATCAGGTGAAGTTACCCGTGGTTTCTTCGCAATTACCCTCTGTATACCTATGTTTTTCAGTCCAAATTCTGTGACTGCAGTTCTTAGAGATGTCCATTTCTATACTACTGAACTATTCATTATCGCAGTATCTACAGACTCACAGAACTTGAAGCGTATCTGTTCATTCCTTGGTACTTCTGTATCCCATATCTTTACACATTGATTCTTCTTGACTAACCTTTTAAACTTCAGCCTACTCATCGTCACTACTAAGTTATGATCTGTTCCTGGGTACGCGTTACAATCCAGTACCTGATTTCGGAAACTCTACTTGATAATGGTGTAACGTAACTGAAATATTCCTGTGTCTCCTGGACTTTTCCAATTATAGCTCCTCCTCTTGTCCATCTAGAACGGATTATTCGCTATTACTATCTGAAATTTATTGAAAAACGCAGTTAATCTTTCTGCTCTCTCATTCTTAATACCAAACTCATATTCTCCTGCAACTCTTTCACATAGTCCTTCTCCTATAACTCCATTCCAGTCTCCCACGACGGATGTACCTTTACGTACTGAATATCCATTCAATATCCTCACAGAACTTTTTTGTCTCTTCATCTTCTGCTTACGACGTCGGCATGTATACCTGAAACATCGGTATCGGTGTTCGTTTGCTGTCGATTCTGATGAGAACGTCCCTGTCACTGAACTGTTCACAGTAACACTACCGAATCCTTCTCGCGTTGTATCATTTTCTGCAACTGTTGATTTTATGCTGTACTTATTTGACCAGAAATCCTCGCTTCTTTCTGTTTGACTTCACTGACTCCCCTCCCTCTACATCTAGACCCAGCCTTAGCATTTCCCTTTTCAGATTTTATCGCTACGCTACCATGTTCAAACTTCCGACAGTCCACTGCCCGGGTAGTAGAACATTATCATTTCGTTGTCTATGCAATGTTTTTCTTGTTGTCACCTCCCCATTGGCAATCTCCTCCCTGAGATCTGAATGGGGAACTATTCCGGAATCTTTTGCCAATGGAGAGATCTTTATTACACACTTTCAACTGCATGCCATATGTGCTGTGGATACACGTTACATGCCGGCCAGGGTGGCCGAGCGGTTCTAGGCGCTACAGTCTGGAACCGCGCGACCGCTACGGTCGCAGGTTCGAATCCTGCCTCGAGCATGGATGTGTGTGATGTCCTTAGGTTAGTTAGGTTCAAGTAGTTCTAAGTTCTAGGGAACTGATGACCTCAGATGTTAAGTCCCATAGTGCTCAGAGCCATTTGAACCATTTTTTCTTACGCCGGAAGTCTTCGGCCGCCATTCCTAACACATTTTATTCAATATTTAAGCAGAGGCGGGGTTCGAATTCGTGACCAAGAACGCTTACTAATACACTACTGGCCATTAAAATTGCTGCACCACGAAGATGACGTGCTGCAGACGCGAAATTTAACCGACAGGAAGAAGATGCTGTGATATGCAAATGATTCAGCTTTTCAGAGCATTCGACACAAGGTTGGCACCGGTGGCGACACCTACAACGTGCTGACATAAGGAAAGCTTCTAACCGATTTCTCATACACAAACAGCAGTTGACCGGCGTTGCCTGGTGAAACGTTGTTGTGATGCCCCGTGCAAGGAGGAGAAATGCGTACCATCACGTTTCCGATTTTGATAAAGGTCGGATTGTAGCCTATCGCGATTACGGTTTATCGTACCGCGACATTGCTGCTCGCGTTGGTCGAGATCCATGACTGTTAGCAGAATATGGAATCTGTGGGTCAGGAGGGCAATGCCGAACGCCGTGCTGGGTCCCAACGGCCTCGTATCTCTAGCAGTCGAGATGACAGGCATCTTATCCGCATGGCTGTAACGGATCGTGCAGCCACGTCTCGATCCCTGAGTCAACAGATGGAGACGTCTGCAAGACAACAACCATCTGCACGAACAGTTCGACGACGTTTGCAGCAGCATGGCTATCAGCTCGGAGACCATGGCTGCGGTTACCCTTGACGCTGCATCACAGACAGAAGCGCCTGCGATGGTGTACACAACGACGAACCTGGGTGCACGAATGGCAAAACGTCATTTTTTCGGACGAATCCAGGTTCTGTTTACAGCATCATGATGGTCCCATCCGTGTTTGGCGATATCGCGGCGAATGCACATTGGAAGCGTGTATTCGTCATCGCCATACTGGCGTATCACCCGGGGTGATGGTATGGGGTGCCGTTGGTTACACGTCTCGGTCACCTCTTGTTCGCATTGACGGCACTTTGAACAGTGGACGTTACATTTCAGATGTGTTACGACCAGTGGCTCTACCCTTCATTCGATCCCTGAGAAACCCTACATTTCAGCAGGATAATGCACGACCGCATGTTGCAGGTCCTGTACGGGGCCTTTCTGTATACAGAAAATGTTCGACTGCTTCCCTGGCCAGCACATTCTCCAGGTCTCTCACCAATTGAAAACGTCGGGTCAATGATGACCGAGCAATTGGTTCGTCACAATACGCCTGTCACTACACTTGATGAACTGTGGTATCGTGTTGAAGCTGCATGGGCAGCTGTACCTGTACACGCCATCCATGCTCTGTTTGACTCAATGCCCAGGCGTACCAAGGCCGTTATTACGGCCAGAGGTGGTTGTCCTGGATACTGATTTCGCAGGATCTATGCACCCATATTGCGTGAAAATGTAATCACATGTCAGTTCTAGTATAATATATTTGTCCAATCAATACCCGTTTATCATCTGCATTTCTTCTTGGTGTAGCAATTTTAATGGCCAGTAGTGTTAAAGACACTACCCCTAAACCTCGGGTGCAAATTCTATACAACGTAGGTAAACTCAAGTAATGAGCTGCTATACTAGACGAGCTTCGCCTCCTGAGATTGAGGTAAGTTGGCGGACAGTGAGCCGCAGTTGTCATTTTGGAGCACGACGCGGTCCGAGACAGGCGACACGTCCTCTTCCCGCATTAAATACCGAAATAGCCTGCCCCGACGAACTGTCAATGTGAAAAATGTCGGCGCCGCAATAACACTAAACTTTGAGGACTCGTCCCCCTCACCCTCCTCCATTCCCCACCACGCACACAGACACACACGCCCACACGCACGCACACATACACACTCACACACACACACACACACACACACAGAATGGAGCTCCCGTCACGCCACAGTGTTCCGCCCAATATAAACGCAACGGAATCTCCAGCGACGCTAGACGCGCCCTATAGCTCGCTTCGTCGCTGTCAGTCCGTGGCCCCAGTATATATACCAAGGAACCGGCTCGGCGCCGGCAGTTGGTGAGGACCTCTTGGGAGGCGTGACCTTCCCGGAGGATACCTGGAGAGCCGCACACAGGTCACCGTTACCTGCACTGGAGGCGGCGGCGGAGGTGAGTACCTGGACCACAGTCTGATCCGCTGCCATTCTGGTACCTCAGATGTGTCCTTCTTTCTGTTTTTAATTTCTGGTCGCGTAGTGAGTATGCAGTTTGACATGAGGATGTACTACATCTGCAGAACTTACAAGAGATGCTCATGAAAATCTGGCAGTGAATCCAAGACACGTTCGCATGTCGTGTGACGGATTACGTGTGTATAGGTAATTTGGCTTAAGGGGAGGTTTTATATCTTTGTCCCGAAAAAAGCATGTTCTTTGAGAAGTTTTTCTCGGGCTGTGTTATAGATATCAATGTCAAATTTGGTCAAAATGTTTATTGATATTTCCTCTACAAACTGGAATTCTGTCGACCGGAAATGTCGAAGAGCAAAGGCGGAAGTGTAGACCTCCACCCGCGGTATGTCACAGGTCAGCCGCCTCGTCTGAAATCAAAATTGAGCTGACGTAAGCGTTTATAAGATTTGGACAATAGGAAACAAAATGGCGGCAATTTGAAAAAATAGTTATTTTTTTCATCGATTTTTCGACTTCGTCGGCCAAGGTGGTACAACTCCTAGACAATGTAGTTAGCCTCGTCGGAAGCAAAGAATCATGCCAATCGGTTCAGTAGATTTGAAGTTACCATACGCGCAACAAAAAAACGTCATTTCAAGAAAAACGCATTTGAAGTTATGACTACATATAAATGCAATATTATGCAACGTACGTTGAATCTGCTACTGCGGGTCCATAAACTAGACCTTCCTCTTCCTCATAGAGGGCGTTCTGCTCGATCTGGGCCATTCTGCGATGCTCCAGAGCCGCTCGTACGGCCTGTGACAAGCGGTTTTCGGCCGCTGGAATCCGGTGGTCGTCCGAGTGCTTGGCGAACTACGTCGAATAGAGTCCCAGGGTCACGTCCATCGTTGTCATAGTCTTCAGAATTGCTGAATACCCTTCGCTGAAGTTGCTCACTGCCAGCGCAATCTCCGCAGTCTTCGCAACAGAATGCAAACACTTGGGGGCTAACTTCCAAACACACGCATTCAAACTGTCATTTGATTTTGTTCGTTTCCTCCAAAGTACCGGTACAATAACTTGTTCTACGAAAGAAAAAAACTGGTGCGTGAAAAAGGCCGATTTTGTTGAACCGCGAATAACAAACATTTCCGTTCCGTATTCGGAAAAACCGTTTCAGGGGTGGATTCTAAACACTTTTATGGATCCAATAATACAATTTTTTTTAAAAATGATTTTTTGAACTAAAAGATAGTAAACCACTCCTTAATTAGAAAAAATCCATGTGATCGCTCACTACCTTTTTTTAGAATTTTTTCTTAGCAATTATTTCCCAACACAACCTACGATCCAACACTTTTACGCTTTCCAGGTTGTCTCTGTCCACTCTGTTTATACAGGGAGATTCAGTGACGCTGTTACAAACTTTCAGGGATAATGCAGAAGGGTGAATTTTTCAATCTGAGCTAAGGGACTCTGTCCCGGAAACTTCCGAACAGATTTATAAGCGAAAATCGTTGTGTTACCTCGACCAGTGGTAATATTGTAGGATAGGACATTCAGAGGTGTAGAGGTTCAGTAATAACTGATCCATTGCACATGGCGTACTGTGTGCTGACAGGAACATTCCTGATGTACAACGTCTCTACCGTACTACACTGCAGTCTGCGTTCACGAGTTGAAGTAATAACGTCAAACAGTGTTCACCAATTGGATTTGAACTCCGAGACGTAACTTGCAGGCACAATTTTCGGGAGCAGCAGAGACACGGGAAGGTTTTACATGACCAAATATCCGCCTAGAAGACATCTGTCTCATGCCGTGTTTCCACGGCTGTTCCAACGATTAAGTGAAACAGGGCATTTGGCAGCACAGGACAGGGGCACAGCGAACAACATGGGCCCCCGATTCAGAAAGTGTAGCGCTTGCTCGCGTGGGCGAGGCGCATGCAATCAGATCTCGATCGGCGGTGCACGTGAAATGAATTTTACGCAGAGCACTGTGCGGCAAGCATAGAGGAAATGCAGCTACGATACTTTGCGTTGTGTTTATTCAATGGTTCCTGCAGTGCCTTGCAGTTGATCCTCACTTTCTTGCCTATGTACTTTTCACCGATGAGGCCTGTTTCACCAGAGATGGAATGGTAAATAGTCGCAATAGTCATGCTTAGGCCGATGTGAATCCCTATGCTACAGTTATGAATAGCCATCAACACAGATTATCAGTCAACATGTTGGCAGTCATAATTATTACGTACGAAGACTGCTTTTCGCTACATCTCCCCCCCCCCCCTCCCGGCTTAAATGCATCACTATCCCCTCCTCCCCTCACTATTTATAAGATACAAACTAGCCAGTTTTCTGGAATATACCACACTCTCAGTTCGTCAGCAGATGAGCTTCCAACGTGATGGAGCCCCAATTCGCTTTGGTCTGAGGGCTTGTGAACAGCTGTATCGGACATTTCCTGAAAAGTGGACAGGGAGGTTCTGATTTGTGGCCAGCACTCTCACCTGGTCTCATCTCTCTTGATTTATTCTTGTCGGGCCAGGTGAAAAGTCTTGTGTATGAGGACGCCTGCCGAGACTGAAGAGGACCTCCTGGTAAGACTTCTCACTGCCTGTGGCACTCTTCAAATGACACCGGAGATATTAGAATGCATACGACAGAACTGTTTCCATTGAGACTGCGGGACGCCAGTTTCAGCAACTGCTGTAAATGTAGCAACTTGTGAAACTCATGTAGGTAAATGGATGTTGCTAGTAATGTACAACTGACTGAGGATTTTTGGTCTCTCTGATAGCAAGTAACGTGTGGCGTTACTACACGAGTACAGGGACGATTAGTAGAGTGTATTGTGGAGTATTTAGAGGAATTCAGGACGTCATGATCAACGTTCCCAAGTTGGTGCCCCTAATTTGAGCGCAGCTTGAGGCTAAGGCAAAACTAATTTTTCGCGTATACCTTTCGACTTGGTCGTTTCCAGACTTGCGTCCCTTCTCTCACACTGATAGTTATACCCTTCTTTACCATCGCTGAAAGTAACATCAAGGAACCGCCCTGAATTGTGCGACTTTGGTGACCCAGTGGGTAGAGCATTAGACTTTGACCGTAGAGGTGCTAGGTTCAGTCCTCGATATGCGAGGGAATTTTTGTTCCACTCCCTCCACGACACCACCGGTCACTCAGCTTGCAATCAAATGCGAACCACGGATGGTTCCCCGGGTTAAAAGGCGACAGGGGCGCTGGGTTCGCCACACACTTACTCCCAGAGCCGCGGCGAAGAAAATTAAGCTAATAATCTGGTCTCGAGTTTGTCCTGCAGACTGTCTTGTAGTGTGAGCGAACCATACGAATTTTTGTTCATTATACCAACAGTGGTCACAGTTTCCCTTAGATGTCATGTCCTCTGTTATGGAACTAATTTCTTCTCCTTACTCTGTAATAGATGACTGACTTAAGCAAATGGCGGCTCAGCACTGGTGACTGGTTAAAACGGTTTGTCTGTTTGGGCCATGAACATCGATAAAGGCTCTTCCAACCCAGCTATCCCAGAACGTCACAAGCATAATTTGCTACATGTGCACAAAAGACAAAGAGTTTAGCTTTTCGACTTCTCATCAAGCTAAAAACTTATAAAAATAGTTCCACCCCAGATTTAACAACAATTAGTCCAAAAAAGCACTTTCCTGCGAAAGGCAAAGGTCCCGAGTTGAAGTCTCGGTCCGGCACACAGTTTTAATCTGCCAGGAAGTTTCATATCAGCGCACACTGCTCTGCAGAGTGAAAATCTCATTCTGGAAACAATTAGTCCAGCTTTTAGTTCACTCGCCAGGTTAGCCGAAAGCGAAAATGCGCTGCTTCCTGGGTTCGGGTAGGCGCGCCAGCCCCGGACCTACTCCGCCGGCGGATTAATGTCGTGGACTGGAGTGCCTGTCAGACTGGATGTGGTTTTTAGGCGGTTTTCCACATCCCACTAGATGAATACCGGGCTGGTTCCCACATCCCGCCTCAGTTACACGACTCACAAACATTTGAAACACGTTCGCACACTTTCACGGTTTACACTAGTCGCAGACAGCTGGCGTGCACTGATTCCATCCCGGAGGGTATGAGGTGGCGACAGGAAGGGCATCCGGCCACCCCTTTAAATTAACCATGCCAGATCCGATTGTAACAACGCCGACCTTGCGAAAACTGTGGGTTAAGGCACAAGAAAAAGAAGAAGAAGAGGAGGAGGAGTCGAGCTTTTAGTCCCATCATTTCCTTACCCTCTGATGTAGTTCATTACGGCACAAATACTGAAAAACCCAGAAAGCTCGAGCTACAAAACAATGCTGGCGTAAGACATGTGTGACGTTCGACTAAATTGTCCCACTCAGCTGTGTTCGATGCGACTGGATAGGTGATGTGATTTTCACACGCTCTCTTTACTTCACTGATTTCTTAGCCACGGGTGGCCTCAGTACCTCTCCTGGGATATCATAGCTGAAACAGCAGATCGGATACCTCCAGCAGCACTATATCTTTCTCCATCTGCGTCTTCATTTCAGCTGTACCACTTTGGAACAAACTGTCCAGTAACCTGCATCTTGTCCAAGACCACTCTGCATTCGTGAGGATATTAATCCTTTATCTGCTATCATCAGCGAGCTTCCCTCTCGGCGTATCCCAGCTGTTTTCTTTTTGTACAGCTGGAAACTCGTGTCTATGCCACGTTGCAAACTATCTATACTTTTCTTAACCCTTTCTATTTCTGCTTCTTCTTTCCATCTCATCTGGTAATCTCATCCCGTTATTTCCCGCTGTTTCTCTGACCAGTCAGTTTCTTGCCCCAGTGGGTCATTCTGCACTGGTTCCACACGTTTCTGTTAGACGCCATTGCTCACATTGAACATGAACTTAATGAGGAAGTTGCTTAATATGATATTAAATAAGAGTGATAGTTCTTAAATTTCATTTATTCACATACATATTGTCATTATTATTTTTAGAACTTTATTATTATTATTATTATTATTATTATATTGCTCCCGTTCTATACAAATTGTGATGTTGACTCAAAGTGGATGTTTGGTTAGACGTAAAAGAAAACCTGAAGGCACTAGTCTTGCCAGGTGAAATAAATGCAAAAATAAAACAGTAAAGTGGATTCTACAGCAAAAACTGACGAGATAATTACATGGCCTACGTTAATAAATAGCAGTTCCCTTCAACGAAAAAGAAGTTTCTATTTCCAGATTCACTATGTTGCCCATTGAAGTACGTTTAAACGGCCGTCAGTAATGCCCACAGACGTAAACAGAACTTTTGGAACGTCTAAACAGACTGCGTATGACCGATTTCAAGCACGTGGATTCTGTGAGGACAACATCGCTAATGACAACAACAGCAACTTCGTGTCTCAAAAGGGAAATAGCCATTCTGACAGAGAAAAAGAAAGTAAATAATTCCACCTCTTTCCACCTCCCATCAAATACAAAAAACCAGTGTTACCTTTTGGCTGCAAGATTACAGAGCCAATAAAACATGTTCACAAGTTTTTTTCTGAACAATTTTCTGCTTCCTCGCAATGACAGCAGCTCTTGCACAAACTTGTCACCAAGAACTATCTTACACATTACAACGTTCGAGTAAACATGTCGACAAACAAAAATCTTATAGAATGCGTTTGTAAAGTTGCTGTTTGTACGTATTACTAGTTGTTTTAGGCTGCTCAGACATTGCAAGTGATCTGTTCGAACAAGAAAAAAGACCCAGAAACGTATCCGTAAATTAGGCAATGAGTATGAAATCTCACTACTGTATACCGTTTATTTCACTACTTTTTGATGATTTCTGTTGACTAAGATGACACTGAGACCAACAGTAATGTGATATTCGACTGAAATTAGTAACTTCAGAAACTACTTTGTGGATGAAAAAAAAATGGAATATAAGTTCTCTGCAAAGGCAGCTACATCTCTGAACTGATCCGTTATCGGAAATACAATGTCGACAAACATGCGGTGGGAATTTAATTATTTCCTTGGTAGAACTAGGGAAATTTTCCATCTACCTTTGATCTAGTCTTCCCCTTTCAACGATGTCAGGAATTGCCAGGAACGAAATATGATTTGGATTCCAGGTGAAACTATAGATCCCCTTTTCTCAAGTAAATAACTGCGGTAGCTTAGGCACACGTAGGTCTCCGAAGTGACGTCCAATTGAGAAAGTTGCACCCAGCCACTTAGCCACACGAAATTCTTATTTACTTAATCAGCATGAATGTTTTTAGCAATTGTCAAACTTCATCGCACGTACGTTTGGTTAGACAGAAACGCACCTTCGAATCCGAGGTATTCCACAAGACTGATAAGCAGCTAATAGTGCCTGAACGAGTCCTATTGCAGGCAAAACCCGTCAGACTCGTTTCTGGAGTAAAGGTAAAAAGAATAGTGATAACGTTTTCGTGAGATAAATTCTTTTTATCTTCTCTTCGTTCGTTTATTTATTTTGCAATTCCCGGATGTTCCGTCACTTTGATAGGAATGTCAGTTTTGCTCCTGTCTCAAAACATGCCACGCACTATTCATTAATGAATATTTTGGTCAGCAAAATATATTACTGTGTACGGAAATCTTCAGACTGATCAAAACAGAGTCAATTTTTTTAGAAAAAAAGTGGAAAATAGAAATGAGTTAATGGCAGATAGGAGTCCTAACTAGTAAGAGTATTCCTTCACAAGTCAAGGGTCGGCTGTTCGAGTCGCAGTCAGTCATAAAGTTTTAACCAGTCGGCAAGTGCCATGATTTCCTGTTTGTAACCTGTTACCATGAATTAGTGTAATTTATTCTAGAATATCTCTTTAAGAGAGATGCTCGACCATGTAGTATTTCTTACATTTGTAGCACAAACCCCTTTATTGACACACGCAGAAATAAACGAAATCTTTACTAAATATTGAACCTTTTTTTCGAAGGAGAACAGGGACATCTGTTGGTCAGTCGTGCAAACTTTATACTGACGACTGGTTGCGAAGTAATCATATGGTAGGACGACTAAACATCCTGAACAGGTGAAACATCTTTCTGTTGACATTAAACAGTTTGGCTCCTAACTGCCACGCTGCAACGCAACCAGTGTAAATCTGACGCTGGATTGTATATGGATCCGAAATCGGTCATTCACAATTTGCGATGCCACTATGTTATATTAAACTCTTACGAAATGGGGTCGTCAACATTGTAACATTTATTTCTTCTCCTCAAGTGTTTTCAGGTGCAGTGCGTTTACGCATAGTTGTTGGTTTAAATTTCATAGCATTTAAGATGCTGTAATACGAATGACAAAATAGGCGGTAATGACGACCTACATAAATAATATATATTTGTTCAGTCGGACAGTTAGTACAGTGACTGGAAAAATGAACTGTGCCAACAGTGCTGTCTCCATTTGCACATTACGACAGAACTTCATTAGGTAAAGATTCTAAGTATGATCGCGGTGGAATGCGCTCTGCTAGTAAGAGTACCAGAATTTTTCTTGGTTATGCTTCTGAAAACAAAGGTAAGTTATTGGTTTACGCGTCATAAAACAGTTTGTGTCTTTTGTCCTTTTCAGCAGTAACAACGATTCCAAAGCTTCTTTTCAGTTTAACAAAGACAGGGAAAACAAGGCGAAGGCACCGTCGTCGCACCGTTCGGAGGCCATTTCCATAGCAATTAATGGACAACACTCCAGTATTACATGTAATAAAAACCATTCTTTTGTACTAAGAATGATTAGTTTCTGAGAAGTATATCCATGACTCTCTGTCTGTGGACGTGACGTACTACGAACAAGAGAGAATACTAGAAGGTACAAACACACTTTTTAAAACTGTCGGTAGTTTTTGAACATACTGTTATTTCCAGAAGAATAATTAGAAACATACTTCGTCGCGTATAGCTCATTCGTGTTCACCACGTAATGTCTTCTTAGTGAGAATTGCTAAATTTATGAGTTCTATTATTCTGCCATATATTGTTTTTGGAATGAATTACAGTAAAAAAATTACAAGGGAATAGCTGAAATGGTTTTCATTACAATAAAAATTAGATAAGACGATCTTTCATCCCAGTTCTAAATCTTCATTCTCGAAGAAGACTTTTTTTTTTAGACTTAATGATCGCATTTTTCGTTCGTAGACGTGGTGGACTTTATCAGAGATTTTCAAACCGTTCATAGTCTTCCCCTCTGTTTGCATAGTACAACCTGGAGCCGTCAATTAATGTATTAGGTACTAAACTGTTGCGTATATCAGAGTTTAAAATACTGCAGTTATTACGATGTTTCTCTAGCTGTTACTCTACGTAAAGATTCAACTATCCGTCCAAAGCAAACAAGAATAATAATCAAGGTCTTGACAAACTGTGGACAAAACCCTAGCGCCACTTAATCCGCCGAAAGATACGAAACAAGACTAAGAGATAAAACATTTTGCAGGTAAGAATTTCAGCAATCATTACATCATAGAAGACCTAGCATTATTATTACAGGAACAAAGCCGTTTGTAAACCAATGGGAAGAACTACATTGCAGTAATTCCCAAGACATAAATATAGCTATCAAGGCAGAAGAAAAAAGTAGCTATAAGGCTACGTAAGGCCTTTACACAATCCGTCATCAAGAGTTGATTTGTACAGAACGAGAATCCCTGTGGGTGCTTTGATTGGCAGAAGAAATTTTTAGCACGTCTCTCACACTGAAAACTGACACTTTCGCGAAACTGATAAGTCTGCCTTGACGTAACAATTTTTTAATCAAGTGAAACACGCCCTTACTGTATTTCAGGAGGGATGGTAATTACTGTAGAAATTATTTTAAATACCACAAAAAGTTGTGCATGAGGCTTGCGACCATTTTGAAATAAAGTCAACCCACAATAATGTGACCACCGCCTACGTTCGATGTCAACGTGCAATAACCACTCACTGCTGGCAGGTGGCAACACTACCAATGGAGGATACATAATGTTACTGTGTAAACTCAAGCGCCGGCACGCCAGTAGGGAACGAGAGAGCAGAGAGGGCTGTGACAAATCGTCAGCACGAGACCGACCCCTCTCCAGGACGACAATCCGACAGTAGCGGCCTCCATGCGAAGAGAACATAAGCGCCGCACCCGGCTCTCCACGGCCCGTTCTACAGAAGCCTCAAGACTAGCGACCTGAATAGAATCATCAACTGTATTACTTCACTTGTATTGGAAATTGTATATACTGAAGAGATTTCTTATTTTGTCTGTTGCCCTTTGCTTACGACACATCTATTGTAATTCTCAAAGTTAAGAATTATCATTCACTTTTCGTAACAAAACTCTTACGACAGCTGCGGATATCTGTGCGGGCGAACAGACCTGTAACTGTTGAGCTACTGACCACTGTAATATTTCTGGCTTAGCCATCATATTAGCCTCCAAGAAGCTGTTCCCAGAGCAGTGGAGATGCAAGAAGTATATAGATGACGAAATGTGGTGTGAGGTACCTGTGACAGATGTTAGATTCGGTACCATTCCCGTGAGGAAGACCGCCTGCATAATGCTACTGCTCTGTGATTGGCTGCTGTGTTCGGACCAAGGGCGCCAAAACGTTAAAGTATAGTTATTATTGTTAGTTAAACTACTCATTGGAATGACTTAACTTTTTACTATAAATATCTCTCAACAGCTATCAATTTTAGAATTATTAAAAACAATTTAAAGCAAAAACAAAAGACTGACGAAATTGCAGACGAAGCACTTCGGAAGCGTTCGGGTCACGCCTTTTCTGGTATGGCGCGCGAATTGTTTCGGGCTGTTCGTCACTCTGGATTAGGCAGTCGAGAAGAACAGACATGTTGTCTGTCGTAGGATGTATTTCCAATTTAAGTTCCTGTTCGTCACTCTGGAATAGGCAGTCGAGATGTACAGTCATGTTGTCTGAGGCAGGATGTGTTTGCAAGTACTCAGTATTAAAATATTCACTCCGGTAGTCATGAGGCACAGACACGTGCCACAAATAGTGTAAACATACATTTTCGTAAACATTGTGTTTGATCGTGTACTTTGCTGTATCAGAAAGTGCTGTATTAAGATCATGTAGTCTTCTCGTGTGGCTATATTAAAATACGCGAGTGGCATCCCAAAGAAGTTATACATTATTTCAGAACAGAACATCGCCAAAACTCAGTTTCAGCCTCAAGATACAGAACCTACTACCTGCGTGCTGCTTTCTGCGCTGGGGACATCAACTTGAAGACAGCAGGTTAGCGAATTGTAACAGAACCTTCGTATTCCACACAGCGCAGTGGAAACAACTAGGCGCCTCACGTGTACTGCATGCACAGAACAAATGCGCTCAGTGACACGTCATCTGCAGTAATGCACAGGAGGTAAAGGAGGATGATCGTTGTCAACACCAAGAATCAATTTATTCTTCCTTTTTTGCCGTACCATTCAGGTGAACCAAGGGGCTTCCAACAGTGTCTCCTCAACCACGGTCGAGAGAGCGTTGCTGCGTATGGACCTGCACAGCATGCGCCTGGCTCCCGCACCCATTCTGATTACTGTTCACTGGCGACGAAGGCTAGAATTTGCACGCCAGTACCGCAACTAAACCCCTCACTGAGTGTCGACAGATGAATCACGTGTAATGCTTCATTGGACAGATGGCCGCTGGCGTGAGCCAGGTGAAACGTCTGAAAGCAAACAACCTGCAACAATCGTCGGAAGGATCCATGCCGGAGGAAGGAAGGTTATAGTCTGGGGAAAGTTTACGTGGCATTCCCTGGTAAATTTCGTCATTCTGGAAAAAATTTGTAAATTTGTGGTAAGGCCTTATGGGACCAAGCTGCTGAGGTCATCGGTCCCTAAGCGTACACACTACTTAATTTAACTTACACTAACTGACGCTAAGGACGACACACACACCCATGCCTGGGGGAGGACTCGAACCTCCGACGGGGGGGAGCCTCGAGGACAGTGACAAGACGACCTAAACCGCGCGGCCAACATTCTGGAAGGCACAGTGGATCAACAGAAATATACATCTATTCTTGGGGACCATGTCCACCATTACAAAAGTCTGCTGATCCTCGAACGATGGTATCTACAATACCAGCAGGAATATGTAGCGTGTCACGTACCTCGCATTGTAAGTGCGTGGTTCGAAAAGCACCGGGATGAGTTTACCGTACTCCCCTAGTCACCAAACTCTCTGCATTTAAGCCCAATCGAGAGCCTGAGGGACGATTTCTGTCGGACCGTTTGCGCCATGCTTTGTCACTGGAGGCGGCGTGGCTCCACATGCGTGTCAATACCTTCCACAAGCTCACTGATTCTCACACTGTACGTCTCGCAGCGTTCCGCAGGTGATTATTCAGGATTCTAACAGGTGACACGTTACTGTGACTGGACAGTGTAGGTGAAAATTACAACCAATTCTGGTATTTTGCGAAGAAAAATAAACTGATGTTAGTTGAAATTCTTTATTACATTACGCGTCTCGCGCGAAGACCATCATCACATAATCTGTAAAAAAATATTTTATGAAATAAAGCATACGGTAATCCATATCAGGAGGTAATACCGAAATACAGTCAGTTCCACAAGAAAGTGTACTCCATAATTTTAAATGTAAAGACCGCAGCGACATCTCTGGTAGTTCAAATGGCTCTGAGCGCTATGGAACTTAACTTCTGAGGTCATCAGTCCCCTAGAACTTAGAAAATGGTTCAAATGGCTCTGAGCACTATGGGACTTAACATCTGAGGTCATCAGTCCCCTTGAACTTAGAACTACTTAAACCTAACTAACCTAAGAACATCACACACACCCATGCCCGAAGCAGGATTCGAACCTGCGACCGTAGCGGTCGCGCGGTTCCAGACTGAGGCGCCCAGAACTTAGAACTACTTAAACCTAACTAACCTAAGGACATCACACACATCCATGCCCAAGGCAGGATTCGAACCTGCGACCGTAACGGTCGCACGGTTCCAAACTGTAGCGCCTAGAACCGCTCGGCCACTCCGGGACCTAAGGTAGTGGTCTCGAATTTGTAATCAATGCGCTTTTGTACATTATATAGATAAACAGCGTGAGAGGTGCATGTTTTGTTTTGTCGATTCAGTTTAAAATGAGTGCAAAATATCTGAAGCGTCAATGTACACATATATAAAAAAAAAAAAAGCATCGCTTCCGTTCCGAGAGTTCCGGAACCTCTACAGAAAATTGGTATAGAGGTCAACATGAACATCATATCCGCCCTTTTTATTGCTCATGAAAACCAGACGTTGCATGTTGTACCACCATACAGTGAGACCTTTAGAAGTAGTGGTCCAGATTGTTCTACACACCGGTACCTCTAACAACCAGTAGCACGTCCTCTTGCATTGATACATGCCTGTAATCTTTGTGGCATACTATCCACAAGTCCATCAATACACTTTTGGTACAGACTGTCCCGCTCCTCAACGGCGATTCCGCGTAGATCACTCAGATGGGTCACGTCGCCCATAAAGAGCCCTTTCCAATCTATACCGGGCATGTTGCATAGGGTTCATGTCTGCAGAACACGCTGGCCACTCTAGTCGAGCGATATCGTTATCCTGAAGGAAGACATTCACAAGATGTGACGATGTGGGAGCGAATTGTTGTCCATGAAGACCAATGCCTCGCCAATATGTTGGCGATATGGTTGCACTATCGGTCGGAGGATGGCATTCACGTATCGTACAGCCGTTACGGCGCCTTCCATGATCACCAGCGGCGTACGTTGGCCCCACATAATTCCACCCTAAAACAGCAGGGAACCTCCACCTTGTTGCACTCCCTGGACAGTGTCTAAGGTATTCAGCCTGACCGGGTTGCCTCCAAACTCGTCTCCGACGATAGTCTGGTTGAAGGCATATGCGACACTCATCGGTCAAGAGAACATGATGCTAATCCTGAGTGGCCCATTCGGCATGTTGTTGGTCCCATCTGTACCGCGTTGCATGGTGTCGTGGTTGCAAAGATGGACCTCGCCACGTCGGGAGTGAAGTTGCGCATTATGCAGCCTATTGCCCACAGTTTGAGTCGTAACACGACGTCCTGTGGCTGCACGAAAAACATTATCCAACATGGTGGCAATGCTGTCAGGGCTCCTCGGACCCATAATCAGTAGGTAGTGGTCATCCAGTGCAGTAGTAGCCCTTGGGCGGCCTGAGCGAGACCCGACATCGACAGTTCCTGTCTCTCTGTATCTATATCCGAATAACGTCGCTTTGGTTCACTCCGAGACGCCTGGACACATCCCTTGTTAAGAGCCCTTCCTGGCACAAACAATGCGGACGCGATCAAACCGCGGCATTGACCGTTAGACATGGCTGGAGACAACACGATCCGTGTACCTCCTTCCTGGTGGAATAACTGGAACCCATCGGTTGTCGAATCCCCTCCGTCTAATAGTCGCTACTCATGCATGGTTGTTTACATCTTTGGGCGAATTTAGTGACATCTCTGAACAGTCAAAGGGACTCTGTCTCTAATACAATATCTAGAGTCAACGTCTGTCTTCAGGAGTTCTGAGAACCGGGTTAATGCAAAACTTTTTCTGATGTGTGTATTTATCAAAACCTTCTGAGGTCCGTTAAGAAGCTATTTGGTTCGAACGAGGTAAACTGGGTGGTTCACGAGGATAATGATCCGAAACATCGCAGTCGTCTCTGCACAGCTTGAAAACAAGACAGTGGGGTTTCCACGATGGATTAGCCTTCAATGTCTCCAGATAAAATCCGATGGAAAATATTTGGTCGTATATTAATATGGTGAGCAAGATGTATGAGACAGGCGAAATACCCTCAGACTTCAAGAAGAATATAATAATTCCAATCCCAAAGAAAGCAGGTGTTGACAGATGTGAAAATTACCGAACTATCAGTTTAATAAGTCACAGCTGCAAAATACTAACGCGAATTCTTTACAGATGAATGGAAAAACTGATAGAAGCCGACCTCGGGGAAGATCAGTTTGGATTCCGTAGAAATGTTGGAACACGTGAGGCAATACTGACCCTACGACTTACCTTAGAAGAAAGATTAAGGAAAGGCTAACCTACGTTTCTAGCATTTGTAGACTTAGAGAAAGCTTTTGACAATGTTGATTGGAATACTCTCTTTCGAATTCTGAAGCTGGCAGGGGCAAAATACAGGGAGCGAAATGCTATTTACAATTTGTACATAAAGCAGATGGCAGTTATAAGCGTCGAGGGGTATGAAAGGGAAGCAGTGGTTGGGAAGGGAGTGAGACAGGGTTTTAGCCTATCCCCGATGTTGTTCAATCTGTATACTGAGCAAGCAATAAAGGAAACAAAAGAAAAGTTCGGAGTAGGTATTAAAATCCATGGAGAAGAAATAAAAACTTTAAGGTTCGCCGATGACATTGTAATTCTGTCAGAAACAGCAAAGGACTTGGAAGAGCAGTTGAACGGAATGGGCAGTGTCTTAAAAGGAGGATATAAGATGAACATCAACAAAAGGAAATCGAGGATAATGGAATGTAGTCAAATTAAGTCGGGTGACGCTGAGGAAATTAGATTAGGAAATGAGACACTTAAAGTAGTAAAGGAGTTTTGCTATTTGGGGAGCAAAATAACTGACGATGGTCGAAGTAGAGAGGATATAAAATGTAGACTGGCAATTCCAAGGAAAGCGTTTCTGAAGAAGAAAAATATGTTAACATCGAGTATAGATTTAGGTGTCAGCAAGTCGTTTCTGAAAGTATTTGTATGGAGTGTAGCCATGTATGGAAGTGAAACATGGAGATAAATAGTTTAGACAAGAAGAGAATAGAAGCTTTCGAAATGTGATGCTACAGAAGAATGCTGAAGATTAGATGGGTAGATCACATAACTAATGAGGAGATATTGAATAGAATTGGGGAGAAGAGGAGTTTGTGGCGCAACTTGACTAGAAGAAGGGATCGGTTGGTAGGACACGTTCTGAGACATCGAGGGGTCACCAATTTAGTATTGGAGGGCAGCATGGAGGGTAAAAATCGTAGAGCGAGACCAAGAGATGAATACACTAAACAGATTCAGAAGCATGTAGCCTGTAGTAGGTACTGGGAGATGAAGAAGCTTGCACAGGATAGAGTAGCATGGAGAGCTGCATCAAACCAGTCTCAGGACTGAAGACCACAACAACAAGAAGATGAAGCTTAAAGGAAAGCCAATATATGCTTTGAAGCAGCTGTCATATCAAATCAGGACGATATGGAGATCGTTACCGAGAGACTATGCAGACAATCTCGTGAAAAAAATGTCAAATAGGTGCCAAGCTATAAACGATAATGGCGGCGAATGGATTAACTATTAGGTAATTCTGCAGTGAGTAATAACACGTATTTTCATGTAAACACATATTTATAACAGTGTCTTTTATTTCATTCAGATAACGGCGTGCGGTTTCTTGTGGAACTGACTGTATATGTCGCACATTAGTACAAATGACATGTACCAAGTAACACAGTTGAAGAAATAATTTTAAAAAAATGCGGTTTTATATGTGCCATACAGACTGCGTTTTAAATCATTTCATCGACTTTGTTACTTGGCTCGTAGCATTTTATTATTTACATTGTAAGGTCGTGCTTACGATTGTTTTATAAAATATTTTTAGACAGATCGTCTGATGACGGAGTACACACTAAGTGCATAATGGAATAAAGAAATTCAATCAAAATCTGTTGATTGTAAATGACTACTTACCAGCATTGGTTATAGTTTTCATATTTTGGAGGATGTGGTAGTATGGATAAATTCGAATAAAATACAATGCTGGACATTAAAACTGCTACACCACGAAGATGACATGCTACAGACGCGAAATTTAACCGACAGGAAGAAGATGCTGTGACATGCAAATGATTAGCTTTTCAGAGCTTTCACACAAGGTTGGCGCCGGTGACGACACCTACAACGTGCTGACATGAGGAAAGTTTCCAACCGATTTCTCATGCACGAACAGCAGTTGATCGGCGTTGCCTGGTGAAACGTTGTTGTGATGTCTCGTGTAAGGAGGAGAAATGCGTACCATCACGTTTCCGACTTTGATAAAGGACGGATTGTAGCCTGTCGCGATTGCGGTTTATCGTATCACGACATTGCTGCTCGAGTTGGTTGAGATCCAATGACTGTTAGCAGAATATGGAATCGGTGGGTTCAGGAGGGTAATACGGAACGCCGTGCTGGATCCCAACGATCTCGTATCACTAGCAGTCGAGTTGACAGGCATCTTATCCGCACGGCTGTAACGGATCGTGCAACCACATCTCGATCCCTAAGTCAACAGATGGGGACGTCTGCAAGACAACAACCATCTGCACGAACAGTTAGACGACGTTTGCAGCAGCATGGACTATCAGCTCGGAGACCATGGCTGCAGTTACCCTTGACGCCGCATCACAGATAGGAGCGCCTGCGATAGTGTACTTAACGACGAACCTGGGTGCACGAATGGCAAAACGTCATTTTTTCGGATGAATCCAGGTTCTGTTTACAGCATCATGATGGTCGCATCCGTGTTTGGCGACATCGCGGTGAACGCACATTGGAAACGTATATTCGTCATCGCCATACTGGCGTATTACCCGGGGTGATAGTATGGGGTGTCATTGGTTACGCGTCTAGGTCACCTCTTGTTCGCATTGACGGCACTATGAACAGTGGACGTTACACTTCAGATGTACGAACCGTGGCTCTACCCTTCATTCCATCCCTGCGAAACCCTACATTTCAGCAGGGTAATGCACGACCGCTTGTTGCAGGTCCTGTACGGGCCTTTCTGGATACAGAAAATATTCGACTGCTGCCCTGGCCAGCACATTCTCCAGGTCTTTCACCAATTGAAAACGTCTGGTCAATGGTGGCCGGGCAACTGGCTCGTCACAATACGCCAGTCACTACTCGTGATGAACTGTGGTATCGTGTTGAAGCTGCATGGGCAGCTGTACCTGTACACGCCCAGTCGTATCAAGGCCGTCATTACGGCCAGAGGTGGTTGTTGTGGGTACTGATTTCTCGGGATCTATGCACCCAAATTGCGTGAAAATGTAACCACATATCAGTTCTAGTACAATATATTTGTCCAATGAATACCCGTTTATCATATGCATTTCTTCTTGGAGTAGCAATTTTAATGGCCAGTAGTGTATGTCACATAATATGTGTAATGGTGTCAGAGGGAATGGGCCGGGCGAGGGGCGAGTAGTTCTCCGCGGGATGGAGTTGTAGACGATGAAGGCAACCTAGTGTTGTTGTCTACGTTTCTTGTTGTTAACCGTAAACAGACGCAGTGCAGCTTACCTGCGGTATGCAGACGACAGGCGACGGGCGTTGGGCCCTGCACCCAGGCCCACCAGTGTGAACGGGCCGCTGTCGGCACTTCTTGGAGAGGCAACCTCGTAGCGAGGGGACAGGTATCGTATTTCCATATGCTGCTATTTTAGCTCTTCTCTCATATGTTTTGTTTGTATTCAGTTTCAGTGCCTTTAAAGTATTTTACAGGCTAGATCACCTTGTAAGTGGTCAGCCAGTCACTTTTCCTGTGCTATTATTTTAGCTCCTCTGCCGTTTAACTTACGTTTTAATCCCAAGTACAGCACTTTCACCCTTTCTCCGTTCTCTTACGGAGTGTGAGATATAGAATGATTGTTTGGGTCAACGCGACTGAGATAGGAGTGAGTGAATGAGTGTCATTTTGTAGATTTACTCCTTACGGCGTGACAACACTTTTAGCCCTTTTTTCCCATTCCTTTCTCTGAATATTTGTAAAGGACGCTGATAACCTCGTCGATGAGAGTCTGTGAACTGCAAACTCTCTCTCTCTCTCTCTCTCTCTCTCTCTCTCTCTCTCTCTCTTACTCACTCACCACACACACACACACATAAACATGCACATGCACACGGGAGGAATTAGCTGACTTCTACCTGGAGCTGTACGAGGCTTGTGACGTCACTTCCTGCCATTTCACGTTGGGGAGCCATTTTGTCACGTAGAACACAAAATATGTTCTGCGAAATTTCGACGTAAGGTAGAAGCTATAAGAAGGCAGAACGCTCTCTACATCACAAGCAGAACTTGCGAGACGCCGTATTTAATTTGTCGTTTTCAGTTAAAGACCGTATTTGGTGATATTTATGTTATGACTTACAATCCATGGATGTATGGTGTTTCTAAGCAACAGCACATGAGCCTCTCTCAAAAATCTGGTTCAAATGGCTCTGAGCACTATGGTTCTTAACATCTGAGGTCATCAGTCCCTTAGACTTAGAACTACTTGAACCTAACTAACCTAAGGGCAGCACACACATCCATGCCCGAGGCAGGATTCGAACCTGCAACCGTAGCGGTCACGCGGTTCCGGACTGAAGAGCCTAGAACCGCTCGACCACAATGGCCGGCTCAAAAATGTGATGGCTAGGCCTTCATGCAGCGGTCAAAATGCTTCAAATGGCTCTGAGCCATCTGAGGTCATCAGTCCCCTAGAACTTAGAACTACTTAAACCTAACTAACCTAAGGACATCACACACATCCATGCCCGAGGCAGGAGTCGAACCTGCGACCGTAGCAGTCACGCGGTTCCGGACTGAAGTGCCTAGAACCGCACGGCCACCGTGGCCGGCTCATGCAGCTGCCGTTGGCTCGCAGCCTGATTGCGTCGATGATAGCTGCCTGAGAAGAGTGTCAGAGATCTCGCTGCAGAGACCGACACGGGCGAGCGTCGACACATAATCCAGCTGTGGCGATTACTCGCTCAACTGGCTCAGGGCAGGCTGATGGAGGGAAGACAAGTGCTGCTTAATACAGGATGCTTATAACTAAAGCTACGTTACCTGAGAGGGCTTCCACGGTAAAAGATTGATGGTAGCAGAACGGAACTTTGTGCAAAAATTTGTGAGGAGATGCGGAAGAGAAATAAAAAATAAACCACTCAAAGGAACACATTTTAATTTCCAAATGAGAGGGTAATATCTGTTAACTGCATACCATGTTCTCGTTCCACAGTACAAACGCTGCTCAGTCTGACGGCCATCTGCATCCACGCCATCCTGGAAGCTCACAAATCTCCACTGCTGCCCGAAACATCTCAGACGGGATGTTGGCTACCTCCCTCCATATGCTCATCTGCAATTTCCAACGTGTGTTAAATATTCCATTGATAAATCCTGTCCTTCAGGTAACCCCACAGCCAGATATCACACGGGTTCAAATCTGGTTATGTCGGTGGCCACGCAGTTTGGAATGATTGGCGAAATGATTCCGTTTCCTCCAAATGTGTTACGGAGTAACCGAGTGACGTCACGAGCCGTGTGAGTTGGAACCCCTTCACGCGTCAAAACATCTGTGTCCAAAGCACCTCTCTCCCGCAGAACAGGTATCACATATTGGCGAAGCAGATCACAGTAACGTGTGCCGTTGACGCTGTGTGCCCTTGATCCTTGGGATCCGAGTTCCTCAAAGAAAAACGGACAAGTACCGGCGTATAACGGCAAGCTATTGCACTAAAACTACTAACAACGCAAATAGTGCAGAAAGTTGGGTACCCAAACGGTAAATAGTTTTCCGTCTACATTGGCTCAAGTAGTGAAAGTTAAATTATAACCGCCCTCTGCTTGAATGCCTTCGAAACTTCCTGAAGATTAATCATTGCACAGAGAAATTGGTCAGTATTGAGCGAGCTGTAAAATTTAAAATCAACTGTTCAAAGAGATTTCGGGATTGCAGCCGGTCGTCGTACACTTCATTCTCGATATTTCGGCTGGACAACCGCCAGCCATCTTCAGGGGGCCGAACGAGGACTGACGAAGACGTTCTGCGCTCCGTCTTATATAGTGCGCTGATTCTACTGCCGCTCATGCGTTGCAGTCGCGGAGACGGAAGAGCCACACCACCCAGCGGCAGCGCCCTCCCCGGTGGAACTGCAGTACTCAGCTGCCGTCGGTATTGTCGCTGGCCACAGATATCGAAGTCTTCTGGCGTCTTCGTCTCGAGCAGATTTCGAAGATGACGGGATTCCACGCGTTATTCAATTGGTAACCACTGTCACGGTTCATTAAATTTTCCACGATGAGTATTTCAACGCATTCTTTGATAATGGAGTCCTAAAAGGTTGTTTCTGTGGCCAAAATCGAAGTTTTGTCATACTCCACTGAATGTCCGTTGGAAAAACAATGTTCCGCATCTGCAGACTTACTGGATTGCAGTAGGCGAGTGCAACGTTGATGTTGCGTACAGCGCTCATCCACTGTATTCCTTGTCTGTCCTGTATAGGCCATACACATTGACACGGTATTTTGTAAATTCCCGCCTTACGCAGTAACAAATCATCCTTCGCCGATCCCAGCAGATCCGAAATCTTAGAAAGTGGACTAAAAACCGCTTTCACATGAAAATTATTAAGAATCCTCGCTATTTTGAAGGAGATATTTCCAACGGAGAAAAGCTAAGGACTTGGTTGGCGCGTTTTCCTCTTTATTCTCTTCCCGGTTCCTGGATTTAGTTGAGAATGCCCTGTTAATTTGCCAGGTCGAGTATCCATTGTCTCTGAACACAGTACTTAAATGTGCAAGTTCCTTAGGCAAATTCTCTGCATTCGACACCGTATGTGCCCTGTGCACAAAGGTTTTAAGAACACTCATGGTTTGGGATGGGTGACGGCAACTTGAAGAATGCAAGTGCAAATCAGTGTGAGTGGGCTTACGATAAACAGAATGTCCCACCGAGCCGACAATCTTCCGTTTAACCAAAACATCAGGAATGGAAGACAACCATCTTTCCTGCCTTCGCCTCCCGAATCTCCTGTCTGGCAGGACATGAGGATTGCATCTTTCCACCATCCTCCACACCTACAAATCCCTCATCCATCCTATCCTCTGTTATGCTAGTGTTGCCTGGACCTCCACTCCCTCCCCCCCCCCCCCCCCCCCCCACTTCTACTAGGCCCTCCAAATCCTCTAACGTCATGTGCTCCGCCTTGCCTTCTGTATCTGCCTTCCTTCCCCCACACGACTCCTGTATGACCTCATCCCCTTCCCCCAACTCCTTTTCTTCCAATATCTCCACATTCTTTACACTGTCTCCAGGATTGATCCACCCCACCCCCTGATTTCCTCCTTACTCTCCACCCCCGCCCGTTGCCACTCCTCTATTGCTGTATCCCTCCCTCTCCCATTTCCAAACCCTCCATCTCCTTCATCAGGGCAATTTCCAGCATCTCCCCCTCCCAGATGTTAAACTTCGCCGTGACATCTACCCTTCCTTCAACTGCAACCTGGCCTTTTCCCTCCCCCCAATCCCCAGGGCCACGTTGTTCCTCTACCCTCCTTCGCCCAGAGCGGATTTTCCTCCTTCCCTCCCTGAGTCCTTACACCCTCTCCTCAGCTGTTGGCTGTTTTCCTCTCCCGTCCCATCCCTCCGCAGCCCTCCTCCCAAGTTTCTATTCATTCTCAAGTGTGCTGCTTTAGTGTTGTCGTTTGATGCTGTCCTCCTGTGTGTCAAGAGCTGTGATTTTAATTGTGTGCTGGACTTGTACATCTTGTTATCTGCTACGCCGTCCGTCGATACTTTTATGCTCCGGTCATACTTCGCCTTGTGTTGTTTAATTGTCCCAGTGTGTGGTTTCTTTTCTTTGGGCTACTTTCTCATGCGTTTTATCTCCATTTTACAGTCGCGCCCCTTTTTGTTTGTTCTCTTCCGTACTGTTCCCCCTTTATATATATATATATATATATATATATATATATATATATATATATATATATATATACACTCCTGGAAATTGAAATAAGAACACCGTGAATTCATTGTCCCAGGAAGGGGAAACTTTATTGACACATTCCTGGGGTCAGATACATCACATGATCACACTGACAGAACCACAGGCACATAGACACAGGCAACAGAGCATGCACAATGTCGGCACTAGTACAGTGTATATCCACCTTTCGCAGCAATGCAGGCTGCTATTCTCCCATGGAGACGATCGTAGAGATGCTGGCTATAGTCCTGTGGAACGGCTTGCCATGCCATTTCCACCTGGCGCCTCAGTTGGACCAGCGTTCGTGCTGGACGTGCAGACCGCGTGAGACGACGCTTCATCCAGTCCCAAACATGCTCAATGGGGGACAGATCCGGAGATCTTGCTGGCCAGGGTAGTTGACTTACACCTTCTAGAGCACGTTGCGTGGCACGGGATACATGCGGACGTGCATTGTCCTGTTAGAACAGCAAGTTCCCTTGCCGGTCTAGGAATGGTAGAACGATGGGTTCGATGACGGTTTGGATGTACCGTGCACTATTCAGTGTCCCCTCGACGATCACCAGTGGTGTACGGCCAGTGTAGGAGATCGCTCCCCACACCATGATGCCGGGTGTTGGCCCTGTGTGCCTCGGTCGTATGCGGTCCTGATTGTGGCGCTCACCTGCACGGCGCCAAACACGCATACGACCATCATTGGCACCAAGGCAGAAGCGACTCTCATCGCTGAAGACGACACGTCTCCATTCGTCCCTCCATTCACGCCTGTCGCGACACCACTGGAGGCGGGCTGCACGATGTTGGGGCGTGAACGGAAGACGGCCTAACGGTGTGCGGGACCGTAGCCCAGCTTCATGGAGACGGTTGCGAATGGTCCTCGCCGATACCCCAGGAGCAACAGTGTCCCTAATTTGCTGGGAAGTGGCGGTGCGGTCCCCTACGGCACTGCGTAGGATCCTACGGTCTTGGCGTGCATCCGTGCGTCGCTGCGGTCCGGTCCCAGGTCGACGGGCACGTGCACCTTCCGCCGACCACTGGCGACAACATCGATGTACTGTGGAGACCTCACGCCCCACGTGTTGAGCAATTCGGCGGTACGTCCACCCGGCCTCCCGCATGCCCACTATACGCCCTCGCTCAAAGTCCGTCAACTGCACATACGGTTCACGTCCACGCTGTCGCGGCATGCTACCAGTGTTAAAGACTGCGATGGAGCTCCGTATGCCACGGCAAACTGGCTGACACTGACGGCGGCAGTGCACAAATGCTGCGCAGCTAGCGCCATTCGGCGGCCAACACCGCGGTTCCTGGTGTGCCCGCTGTGCCGTGCGTGTGATCATTGCTTGTACAGCCCTCTCGCAGTGTCCGGAGCAAGTATGGTGGGTCTGACACACCGGTGTCAATGTGTTCTTTTTTCCATTTCCAGGAGTGTACACATATATATATATATATATATATATATATATATATATATATATATATATATATACGCCATATTTTCTCCTTTCTGTGATTTTAACTGTCTTCTATTATATCATTACTGTCTTTCGGCTGAAGACCAGCGCATATGCTGCTGTCAGCCTGCCCGAGATGGGGCATTGAAACACGACAAAGGAAAAAAAATGCTCCACACGATCTTAGCGTCTACACGATATCTCACTTATACGTTTTCCGAGGCTAAATTGAACAATGCGGTTAGTTTTTACGCGAAATCGCACTTCGCACAGTAGATCATTTGTTGAGTCTCAGAACACCGATCCTAGACGAGTTCGGTTAACACAAGATCGCGGAAGTTCGTTATCCGAGTCCATTTTTAACACATAGTACCGTTTTTACGCGATATCACAGTTTATACATCAGTAGACTTGTAATGAGCTGCCTTAACAGTTTGGCGCCTGTCCGCTCATGGCGCGCTTGTGATTGCTTCTTGGTGTCTGCCAACGACTATCAACAGTAACTGAAACCTATAATTAGTCTCTGAATGCAAAAAGCTAACTGGTCCCAGAAAACATTGCGACCCTGGCACGCCTTTAATATATAAGCTAACTATTTATTATGTGGGCAGTTTTAATGGATAATACAATTTCTAAGGCTATAACTGTAGGGGCAGCAGTCTTCCCGCAGTGGATACACCGGTTCCCGTGAGATCACCGAAGTTAGGCGCTCCCGGGCGTGGTCGGCACTTGGATGGGTGACCCTCCAGGCCGCCATGTGCTGTTGCCATTTTTCATGGTGCACTCAGTTGAGGCTTCGGTCAAGAATACCATCATAACGACCGGGAGAGCGGTATGCTGACCCCACGCCCCTCCTATCTGCATCCTCCTCTGAGGATGACACGGCGGTCGGATGGTCCCGGTAGGAGACTCGTGGCCTGAAGACGGAGTGCTATAAGTATATATCCTAAACGGGAGATTTACACAAAGCTTCACTTTAATATGAATGGAAGGAGTCTAACAGAAACAGTTTTTCAGTGAACACAATAATTTATTTAGTAAAACGTATTAAAATGAACAAATTATCCAATATTGCTGCATGATTTATAAGCTCAATGCATATAACTTTAACTGCGAGATCTTGAATGGTTCATAGCATTGCTTTCCCCAGCGGGACAAATAAGCCCTTCTAATGCAAAACATCAGACAGTAACTGCGTCTGAAGATTCGTTAACCCCAAACGAACACGGTGGCTAGACACCAGCTGCTTATGCAATTAATACAACAGGTGTAAATCAGCGACAGGTTATTACATAGAAGTGCGGGCAAGAATACCCTTTCACGCCAGTGCTGCAACTTATGCTCCCTGTAATTATTTGTGTTCAACCGTGCTGGTCGCCGCTGACTTATGGATGGCAAGTTACCCGCTAGGATGCGTCTCTGGACCGCCGCGATTGCAGCGTCTCGACCACGTACTCTGAACGTCCACCTCAAGCTCTCACCATCGTCTCCTTTTTACCCTAGCCTCTTCCTAAGCCCACCAATATTTTTCCTCCAAGCCATGCATGTCCGCCAATAGAGTAAATTGTAATCACATAGGCCCAGTAGTATGGATTCCCTCCAGCACATAGAATCCTCTCAAGACAACACGTTATAATACCAATCCAAGCGGCCTGCAAAATCGTTTTCCAACTTCTAAAAAACAACCACTTCAGCCTCATGAATCCATCGACCTGCATGTCAGCAGCAGACTGTTCAAGCTTGTTGAGGCTCTCTAATGGTGTGGCACGTGTTAAGCTGGAGTGAGACTCTTGATACGTCTACATACGACTCTGACAGGTGACACGTACGTAAGCATCCTGTCTGATCACCTGCATGAAGTCGCCTACTTAGCTTGGGTGGTACCGTGCTTGCGTCCCATGCAAGTGGGTCAGGGTTCGATTCCCGGACGGCTTGGAGATTTTCTTCGCTCGGCGACTGGGTGTTGTGTTGTTCTTACCTCATTTCATCCTCTACACCGGCGCGCAAGTCGCCCAGTGTGGCGACCAGTGAAATAAGACTTGCACATGGCGGCCGAACTTCCAAGAATAGGGGTCTCCCGGCCAACGATGCCATAAGCTCATTTCCATTTTTAGCTGCATCCATTGTGCATTCCGAAGGACTTGGGCATTTCCAGCAGGCCAATGCGACTCCCAACACGTACAGAATTGCTACAGAGTGGCTACAGAAACATTCTTCTGACTTTAAACACTTCCGCTGGCCACCAATCTCATCAGACATTAACATTATTGAGCATATCTGGGATGCCTTGCAACGTAATGGTCAGAAGAGATCTCCTAACCCTCGTATTCTTATGGATTTATGGACAGTCCTGCAGGATTCATAGTGTCAGTTCCCTCCAGCACTACTTCAGACATTAGTCGAGTCGGTGTCACGTCGTGTAGCGGCACTTCTGCGTGCCCGTGGCGGCCCTACACGATATTAGGCAGGTATACCAGTTTCTTTAGCTGTCCAGTGTATATTTGTTATACCGCTTCCACTTTGTAATTATTAAAATTGAAGCTCAGTACGGCCTTCACCCTTAAATCATTCATCTGAACTTACCTTAATTGAAATGAGTAGCTCATATTAGACTGGTCTTGATGAACCAGTCCTCATGGTGAAGTGCGCACACGCAGATTGCACATGATAGTGAGGTCAGAAATAATTGCACATATGCACTTCAGTAATTGGTAGTATAGAGGAAGAAACAGTTATCTTTGAGTATCTTGGAGATGGGATAACTCTTAAAGAGTACTTTCTTTCCAATTTTCCATTATTCAATAACGATACTGTAGCGTACCCAAGGCGTATGATTCAGTATATACCACTGAAAATTTGCAATTAGCATCTGCAAAAGCAAGTAGACCACAAAAAATACCATTCTGGTTGAAAAATTTTCTAACAGATGTACCATCCATTGTCAAAGTGCAATACCGGAAATTTAATTTTTGTTCAAATTCTTTAGCCGCTGCCAAAATATGTTGTATAACTGGAGTCGTCATAGAAATACCCGCAAGTCTTTCAAAGCATAATTTCAACACTGCGTCGTGTGTAACTCTCTGGTAAATGAAACTCAAATGACGAAGATGTGCCATGACGTTCACGGAGCTACTGTACATCGCGAAATCGGCAGTTGAGCAGGCGGCCCAGAATATACCTTTACAAAAACTGTTTCGTTTAGAAGGGTTGATAGTAATCACTTAAACGAGAATTAAAAACTTGATACTCTGACAGCTAAAGACTGCGGCTCCGCATGGACAGCAGTTTTCCAGTCATGTTAAGAAGGAGTATTTAGATGTGTGGGGCACCCGCTTGTGCTTTCCGCAGAAAGGAAAGGAGAATTTTGACGGGGCCCCAATGAGAAACACTGCAATGCAAATACAAAGTGAACTCACTGTATATATTGTAGTCTTAGTCGCACTTTAATAGTAAAAAATCGATGTAACAACTTGAAACTTCGTGGCAGATTAAAAGAGAAAAATCATTCTGTAATATAACAACTTGTACTTCAACTGACGCCTGTTGACATATGACAGAAAAAGCTGAATTTTGAGACACTTTTGAAATTTACATTGTGGTGGACCTGGAAAACAGTTTGTGTATTGCTGGGTGTCTCCGTATGAGCCACGGAGTACGCAGTGAGGACTCTGCGCGCTATATTTCTCAGATTATGGCCAAAACTACTTCATCTCCTTGAACAGATATAAACGGATACAAATATACGACCTGCATAAACTCAATAAAATTAATTCGTTTTCTTCTTGACCGACAGACATATGTTCAAGGCCTGTTGGGTAGTCCAAAGTGACGTGCTGATCGCCCGCTAAAAAATACGTCTCCGCAACGCACCGACGCGGTGCTCGTAGGGGTTTCATTTGGGTGAACGGGCAAGCCAGTCCATACGCCGAATATTGTCTCGTTCCGAGAGCTCCTCAACCTGCGAAAGTTGCTTCCGTTTTGCACACCAGTGTATCAACCGTTTGAGCTTCAGTAAGTTTACTGTAGTTTACTTCCTGGCAGATTTAGTTCTTGTAGCACGACAGGCTCCAAAACTCCCAACTGCGGTGTAAAAATGGCAATTGTAGAAACTTGCCTCTCTCTTGGACAATTATCTGAAAACGGCTATGCACAACAATTAAAACATCAAGTTCGAATTCAGTGTTAATAGCTCTTTATCTGAGCAGCATTCTTTTTTTTTTTTTTTAATTTAGCAGCAAATTTCGTCTCATCTCAGGAAGATTGCGAATATCCTGACGATAGAACGGAGCACAGAATCTGAGTGCGTCGCCGGAAATGAGATTCATGTTTTGAGAGTTAGGTACCGCTAGGAGGAGAACAGCACCGCCTTACGACAAATGGTTCCCCTGCAGATGGACGTGGGAGATAACGTGTGGCTGCTGCACGGAAGGCCGCCCAGGGAGACCGGCGCTTAAAACGAGAACAAGGACTACGCACTGCTGCGACGCGTGGCTAACAAACTTATAGAGTCTGCTACGCTCTCAGCTCGTTCACGAGCATTCCCTTTCCATCTTTCATCTGATTCTGTCTTCGGTACATTTTACATTTTATGTTGCCCAACGACAAAATACGAGGGCTATTCGGAAAGTAAGGTCCGATCGCTCACGAAATGGAAATCGCTGTGAAATGAAAATTGTTTTATTTGCAAGAGTTAACTACACCTTCCAGCTGTTTCTCTACACAGTCGCCGCTCCGACTTAGACACTTGTCGTAGCTTGTACCAACTTTCCATAACCCTCGTCACAGAAGGCAGCTGCCTGTGCTTTCCACTAATTCTCTACCATTGTCCACAGCTCGATGACTGTACCAAAATGTCTTCATAGCCAGTGATTCAGGTTAGCAGAGATGAAACTCAGGAGGAACCAATTATGGGCTGTATTGTGAATGATCATACGCTTCTACTGGAAACGCTGCAGGAGCATTGTCACTGCCCCTGTGGAGTGCGGCTGAAAACTCTCAAGAAGAAGGAAATGCCTGACATTTATGTTATGTGGGTTGTATGACATCAGGCGCTATCTCTCACCAGGCCCTCATACTTGGTGGGAGACACTATTTATCTATACATCTTTACGTGCTCCCAGAACTTTCCATAACCCTCGTCATAGAAGGCAGCTGCCTGTGTTTTCCTCTAATTCTCTACCCTTGTCCACAGCTCGACGTCTGTACCAAAATGTCTTCATAGCCAGTGATTCAGGTTAGCAGCGATGAAACTCAGGAGGAACCAATTACGGGCTGTGTTGTGAATAATCATACGCTTCTACTGGAAACGCTGCAGGAGCATTTTCGCTGCCCCTGCGGAGTGTGGCTGAGAATTTCCATGAAGAAGGAAATGCATGGCATTTATGTTTTTTGGGTTGCATGACATCAGGCGCAATCTCTCACCAGGCCCTCATACTTGGTGGGAGACACAATTTATCTAGACATCTTTACGTGCTCGCAGAACTGAAAAGAAGGACGTGACATGATCGACAGGCATGCTAGAGATACTGCCCAACACATCTATGTACTGCTTCATCGGATTTTAACTGTGGTCTCCATTTCGCGCCCGATCGGACCTTACTTTCTGATCAGCCCTCATAGTTTCCAATCACTTTCCGTCAGCAGAAATGTGGCTGCCTATTTGTTGTATCAGTAATCACCACTCACCGTCCCTTCTCCCTTCGATTATTTAAAGAGTCGAATCCCCATCTACAAAACGGCTCCGTTTTAACAGACCGTAATTCTTCATGCATCTCATTGTTCATGACGACATACCCAAGTCGTACAAGAATATAGTTTTGCAACTATTTTCAGTGGTATATGTGGATACTGCCTGCAAAATTTCTTACAAATAGAGTCAGTGGTAAAGAAGTATTAAGCTTAAGTTCTACGGCATCAACAGTGAAAATGAGTAAGGGCGGTACGTTTTTCCATTCAATATTCTGTGAAGGGCATTACCAGGAAAACATTCCCAAAATGTTTGAAATTATGAAGGAAGTTTATTGGAAGTTGCAAAGCGCTCTCATTCCCAAATAATGGATGAATATACGAGTAATTGCGTAGTTTGCGCCGTGCATTGCGCTCCTCCAAGACATATACAGTGTTCGTAGGTTTAATACTTCACTTACAGTGTTAAATCTTTAACATAAGGTTATATCTCTTAATGAGTATTAGAAAAGAATTTTAAATTTTTAAAGTATACCGAAATTAAATTTTTCTTGCTCCTGGAAGCCGTTAGGTACGAAACCTGCAACTAGGCTGTACAGAAATTTCTGCTACCAGTCACAATAAAACATTATTATTTCGTCACAAGACCGCTTTCGGGCTTGTGCTCATCCTCAGGTGTTTATTTATTCACGTAAATGTATATATGGCTGGAGATCACTATTTGAATACAAAGAAAATTGATGCTGGCGACTAAACAGTTACAAGTGCAACAACTGCAAGTAGCAAGGCAGCAATTGCCAAAAATATATCTGTACATACGTAAAGATGAAGTATCCTTATTATAATTATGCTGTGGTGACAATTTTTCCAGTCAGTTGCACATTTAGTACTATTTTCACGTCCATGTTTCAGTTTTTTTAAAATTTAGTTGCATATTTCAGTACTGTGTCATGATGTCGATGTATCACTGTGTTTACATTACATGTGGGCTATGGTCAAAGAAATTAGACATGGAGGTGCAAAGATGTTGCTCATACAGAAATACGTAGGTTATGGTCATAAAACTTAGACATAAGAAGTACAAAGGCGAAAAACACACAGAAACGAAAAAAGCAATCATAAATTGCGAAATTATTGATCCACATTATGAAACTTTTGATCCGCATTTTTATCAGAGACCTTAGATCTACGAAGTACAATGATGTTATACACATGTAATTTTGTATTACAAGTAACGAAAATACAGTTAAAACTTTTGTTTACAATATGACTTCTACAAATTACAATAATGATAGTTGTACTGTTGTATGATTGCTACGTCAGATTTCCATAGCATATTACTTTGTTATTAGTTGTCAGAGGATAATGAGTTCTTGTTTTTGAATAGTTCATGAAATATGTGGATATAAGATTTGTTTGCAAGCTCCACTTGTTCGTTGAGAATAAGCTGCGGTGAGTCAGAGCTGCGGATATAAGTTTCTAACTCTTCAAGCAAATTCATTTTCTTTCCTTTGTTGACAGTCTTAAGTATTTATGGGTTGTCTATAATGGTTGTGGCTGAGTGACCATGGTCATTTAGATGTATTGAAAAGGTGGATTTGACAAAGTATTTTAGCCGGAAAGCATCCATATGCTCACGCTATCTTGTAGTGAAAGTCCTTCCAGTTTGGCCTATGTAGAACTGAGGGCAATTGTCCCATAAAAGTTTATAAATACCTATTTTGTGGTGGCATTGGTTATTTGTCTTACTGTTGGGGATGATGTGCTGTTGTAGCTTGTTGTTAGTGCTGAAAGAAATCTGAATACCAGTTTTCCGAAAGAGGTTGTCAATTTGGTATAAAATTTTACCTATTAAGATTATGTGGGCAAATTGTTTTTTCCTGCTTGTGAATGTCATTTAGGAGGTGCACCATGTTTCTTTTTGTTGTTGTTAAGTTTATCAATTAAATCTGGGCTGTATCTATTTCTACGCGCAATTTTTTTGATAATGTTAATTTCTTTTTGTTCATCATGGGGGCTGAGTGGGGTTTTATGTATCTGATTAAGTGTGGATCTGAAGAATGCCATTTTATGTTCAAATGTTCAAATCTGTGTGAAATCTTACGGGACTTAACTGCTAAGGTCATGTTCCAAAGCTTACACACTACTTAACATAAATTATCCTAAGGACAAACACACACCCCCATGCCCGAGGGACGACTCAAATCTCCGCCGGGACCAGCCGCACAGTCCATGACTGCAGCGGCCCAGACCACTCGGCTAATCCCACGCGGCGCCATTTTATGTTGTACTGGATGACAACATCACTAGTGGTGGGTTTTCTGCAACATGGACGTGAAAATGGTACCAAATGTGCAACTGACTGGAAAAACTGTCACCACAGCATAATTATAATAACGATACTTCATCTTTACGCATGTACAGATGCATTTTCGACAAATGCTGCCTTGCCACTTGCAATTGTTGCATTTGTATCTGTTTAGTCAGCAGCAAATAATTTTCTTTGTATTCAGATACTGATCTCCAGCACTGTAAACGCGTACATGAATGTATAAACATCTGATGATGGTCACAAGCTTGAAACCGGTAGTGTGACGAATAAATAAACTGTTATTGTGACTGGTAGCGGAAATTTATCTACACACAGAAAAGGAACAGTCACAAAGTTCAGCAGCACCCATTTTGGTTAAAATTCACCTTCAACAAGATCTGACTGACCGCTTTAGCTGTATATAATATAGGGTCCAGTCACGTTAATGCGACCACCGCCATTATTCGACGTCAACGTGCAATAACCACTCACAGACGGCAGGTGGCAACATTTGCATACAAAGCATGTCGCGGTATGCGGACCATAATAAAGTCGTTGTTGTAATTCGGCAACAGAGCAATTTATGTGACGTCCAACAGGGTATGATCACTGCGTTTTGGGACAATGATGTAACCATTCCCGAAAGGGTGACGTGTGTATAGTGTTCGCGTGTCGCCGTTGTTAAAGTATCCTGTAATAATCGTCGGAGGAGTCCAGGCCGGAGGAAGGAACGTTAAGGTCCGATGAATGTTTTCGTGGCATTTCGTTGGTGAACTCGTCGTTCTGGAATGCTCAGTGGATCAACACACGTATGTCCCCAGAATGAGATTTTCACTCTGCAGCGGAGTGTGCGCTTATATGAAACTTCCTGGCAGATTAAAACTGTGTGCCCGATCGAGACTCGAACTCGGGACCGAGTTCGAGTCTCGGTCGGGCACACAGTTTTAATCTGCCAGGAAGTTTCAACACATGTATGTATCTATCAACCCGGGGGGACCACGCCCACAGCTACATGTAGTTTTTCCTATGTAAAAAACCTTCTACCGGTAGGAGAATGCAACGTATCACACAGGTCGCAGTATACGTATGTTGTTCGAAGAGCACCGGGATGAGATTTCCGTATTCTACTGTTCGCGAAAGTTCTGGGATTGAAACACAATCGAGAATTTGTGAGATCGCATCAATCAGGCTGTATGCTCCCTGGAAACCTACAGCTGAGCGCGGTACTGTAGTCGGCAAGTGTCCATGTCCACATCACTGTCGGTATCTTCCAGAACATCAATCACTACGTTCCTGCATGACTCGCACCTTTCCGCGCTGTAAAAAAGCGGTTGTTGAGGCTTTTTAGAGGTGCTCACGTAAATGTAATAGGATAGTGTAAATGTTGATAGGCCACATGCAGTGTCCTCTTGATTTGGCTTCACAGGGTGTCTTAAGCCTTCAGGGGAAAGATACACAGGTCATGTACAATCCTAACTCGGTACTCTGAGATGAGAAAGTAAACTACACCTACACGAATACTCTGCAAACCACCGTGGAGCGCATAGCAGGGTGCACGTGTTATATTTTCTTTCCCCTTCGAGTCGTATATGGAGCGCGGAAACGCTACTTAAATGTCTCTGTGCGCGACGTAATTTGTTCATTTCCGTCTGCACGGTCTCTCCATTATAGACTGTGGAATAGCGCCAGGTTCTCCTAATTTTGGTAATACAGCCCTTGAGCTGATACGAAATTGTTGCTGTTCATCTGACAACGGGAGGTTTACCAGGATTGTAAGGGTAACCGGTAACATACTCTGCATTCATTCATCCTAGGGCCTCTTGTTTGTAAAAAATCGCCAAAAAGAAATTCTTGTGTTTTGAAAATGGAGGAGTACTGCAGCGATTAAGCTTTATGTCTGATATGCCGAAGGTTGTGTGTTCGATTCCTGTCCGATACAGGCTTTTTACATCTATATTTAAATGACTATGATTATCCTTTTTATTCAATTAATTGGTCTAAATATATTTTTATTTATAATCCCTTACCATATCCTTTTGATCACTGTATTAACTTTTTAATTTGCTCTCATTTCTTCTCTCTTTTATTCTTTTTTCACTTGGAATCGTCGTCCATGTGATTTTGATTATATTTATTCAGCTGTAGTGATATTTAAATGTTTAATAACACCGATCTATCGGTTACAAAGCAAAAGATGAAATAATCTTGTTATATCGGCTGTGCAATTTTTTCTTTACATGATGCTCATTTTCCGGATGGTAGTTGTCAAACAAAAATTTAAGGTAAAATTTATTGTCACACTGCGGACAAAAATATGCAGACGAACATTTAAGTGACATAAGTTTTATAAAAGAATTAAATTGAAACGAAAGGAGTAGCAAAACTAACGAGTCCAAAAACACGGACAAAAATTAAACGAAGGAAAGGGAGAAATTTAAGTGAAGGAACGCATAAAAGTAACTGGAGTCTTATGGGCAAAGATGCCAAATGAAATCAGAAAAAGAAAGAAAAAACTTAATGTGATGATTAAAATGAAAAGGCAAAGCATCAGAAACATGTAAGTGATGCTTAAACCAATTAATTGAATATAAATAATGATCAGTCACACAGGTAATGTTGGGAAAAATAGACAATAATCGACTGAATAGAACCCATAACCTTCAGTATACCAGACGAACAACTTATCTGCTGTGCTACAGCATTGTTTCATTATGTTTCTTGCCCAATTAGACCCTGAGATATTCTGTTTTGTTGGTTACGCGCAAGTGAGATTCATCAGAATGAATAAAGAAAACCAATCACCACAGCCGAAGCATCAAACAAATTTATTTCAGACGTCTACTTTCGGCGCAAAACTTAAGTCATCTTCTGATCTTCTAAAGACCGAAAGTGTACTTTCATTCCACGTATCAATGAACCCACAGAATACATGTTGTTCAAATGGTTCAAATGGCTCTGAGCACTATGGGACTCAACTGCTGAGGTCATTAGTCCCCTAGAACTTAGAACTAGTTAAACCTAACTAACCTAAGGACATCACAAACATCCATGCCCGAGGCAGGATTCGAACCGGCGACCGTAGCGGTCTCGCGGTTCCAGACTGTAGCGCCTTTAACCGCACGGCCACTTCGGCCGGCATGTTGTCGTGGACTGCATACAACAGGAGTGTATCCTCTATAACTTATTTTCACCGCTGTATAATATACATTCTTGATGTATGCAGTCCACGACAGCTAGTATTATATGGGTCTACGACACATGGACCTAGAAATGAATGTGCCCTTTAGGTTTATTGTGCACCTGAAAATGACGCAAGCGTTGCGCCGAAGCTAATCGTTTGGAATAGATATGATGATATGGCTGGGGTAGTTAGTTTTATTTATTCATATCATCATCCGTTGTCCCAGGTACACAAGGACGATGGTCTACCACAGGCAAGACGAATGGCTGCAGCTTGTGGTACTTGGCAACCTAGCACATAACAAAGTATGTGTGATTTGCCTTCTGAGCTCTTGATATTCATAGAGGCGCTTCTGTTAACCAAAAATCCCAATAATTTTACTGTAAGCTGCATTTATATTCCACTTTGTCATACCCTACCAAATCATTTTTGGACTGTACAGCAAAATCCCTTTTACCCTCTGGAGGTTGGAGTGTAGCAACTTAGTGGTAGAGCCAGCCCATAAGTCTTACTCTCCGGGTCTCAAATGGGCGCTTAAAACTAGTCACTCAGTGGTCTTTGTGGCCCCACTATATCGCGGTTGCTCGCTTAGCAGCATCTGCATTTGCGCAGTAGCCGCCACCATCCGAGAAGGAGGTGGCCGGTCATGACCCGTGCCCCATTTGACAGATCGTGACTGGTACCAGCGACGCAGTTAGTGCCTGAAAGACTTCGCGGAAACAATCCAGGCGGCGCCGCCAACACTGAATAAGCCGGCAGTTTGCAGACACTTGCTGAAGAAGCACCGGGGAAACCTGACTCCGGCACACCCACTGAACATCTCTGATCAACATCGGACGTTTGCCAGTAGTATTATGGCTTACCGGCAGTCGGTGTGAAGGTGCTGGGGCAGCCAGCGTGTATGGCACCAGGCGGTGCCCAAGGTGGAGTCGAGGTGCGTGACCTGTGGTGGAGGGGCCGTTCACCCCAGAGCAGGGGCCAGCCGTAACTCAGGAGGGTCCGGCGCGCCACGACAGCCCGCATACCAATGGCGGGACCACTTCCCAGCATTTGTCTCCGCGGGCGCGCCTGTCCTAGCTCGGTTACAAAGACGAATACGTGCGCCACGCCACAGCACGCTGAATTTGTACGCCGGTTCACTGGGCCCTGTGCTAAGCTTGCACCGTCGATTCTACCGGCGACACAAAACTGTTCCACAACAATCCGCGTGAGCAAAGTAATTGTCCCAAATATTACTGACACCTGTTACCCTCTATAACAACCCAAGGCTGTCTCATTCTTCTACACGAAATCATTTGCTATAGGATTCTTACAGGGAACCTCCCCATCGCACCCCCCTCAGACTTAGTTATAAGTTGACACAGTGGGTAGGCCTTGAAAAACTGAACACAGATCAATCGAGAAAACGGGAAGAAGTTGTGTGGAACTATGAAAAAAATAAACAAAATATACAAACTGGGTAGTCCATGTCCAAGATAGGCAACATCAAGGCTAATGTGAGCTCAGCAGCGCCGTGGTCTAGTGGTTAGTGTGAGCAGCTGCGGAGCAAGAGATCCTTGGCTCAAGTCTTCCCTCGAGTGAAAAGTTTATTTTCTTTATTTTCGCAAAGTTATGATCTGTCCGTTCGTTCATTGACGTCTCTGTTCACTGCAATAAGTTTAGTGTCTGTGTTTTGCGACCACACCGCAAAACCGTGCGATTAGTAGACGAAAGGACGTGCCTCTCAATGGGAACCGAAAACATTTGATCGCAAGGTCATAGGTCAACCGATTCCTCCACAGGAAAACACGTCTGATACCATCTATACGACACTGGTGACGGCATGTGCATCACATGACAGGAATATGTTGTCGACCCACCTTACTTGTACACTTGGCGAATGGGTAAAAAGATTCTTCTACCTTGCCCCATCTAGGTTTTCTTGTGGATGTGATAACCACTCCCAAAAAAGTGATGAAAACATGAGTTTGTCACATAAACTGCAAAAAATGAATGCAACAGTTTCACAGTCGCACAATTTTCCCTGCGCTCTGTCAAAACATACGTTTTTAACGTTTTCAAATTTTTCCGTGTGTAGACCGTCAAATCCTGCATATGTCCAAGCAAACCTGAACAAGTCCTGGAATTTTGGAAAGCGAAGTTGATTATGTGTGAGTGCCTGAATTTTGATAATTGTCCGAAAATAAAAAATTAAACTTTTCACTCGAGGGAAGACTTGAACCAAGGACCTCTCATTCTGCAGCTGCTCACGTTAACCACGGGACCACGGCGCTCCTATGCTCACGCTCCCCATGATGTTTCCTATCTTGCGCATGGACCACTCAGTTTGTATATTTTCCTTATTTCTTTCATAGTTCCACACAACTTCTTCCTGTTGTCTCGATTGATCTGTGTTCACTTTTTCAAGGCCTATCCACTGTGCCAACTTATAACTAAATCTGAGAGGCGTGCGATGGGGAGGTTCCCTTGTAAGTAGATGAATTGTCCGATGCTATGTGTTAATTATTTAACAAGGAAAAGCTTCGAACGAAGCACTTCAAATACGAATTCAAGACATCCAGAAACTGATGGCTCCAGTATCCCAATATCGATAGGTTTCAGAGTCTATACATGAGGTGCATATCGGGCCTGAAGATGACATACTGAACTGCCGAAACTATTTGTGAAAATAAAACAAAATAATTTCTCAAATTGCACTGTTGTTTGGCAATTTTCCGTGTTAAGTGTGTGACCAGCCGCTGTCCCGTATCCACAATAGATCAACGGAAATACCACTTTTGATCGAATTCTCGCGATCTTCTATTTCTTGTTCCAGAATTCAAGTTTTCATAACTTTCATCCTGGTTTTCTGTTTCACTACCCGTTTTATAAATTATAAAAAATTAGTGTACATTACGCAAAATGTTGGTTGCCCCCAAAAACGTAATCACCCTTACATTTTTCACGATCAATTGAAATAAAAATAGCCGGCCGCGGCGGTCTAGCGGTTCTAGGCGCGCAGTCCGGAACCGCGCGGCTGCTGCGGTTGCAGGTTCGAATCCTGCCTCGGGCATGGATGTGTGTGATGTCCTTAGGTTAGTTAGGTTTAAGTACTTCTAAGTTCTAGGGGACTGATGACCACAGATGTTAAGTCCCATAGTGCTCATAGCCATTTGAACCATTTTTGAAATAAAAATAAACAGAATGGTATTGTATAAAGTAAAAACATGTTTTAATGTAACAGACTATTACATCAAATCAGAAGGTCATCGATGTTGTAAAAAACACAGAGTACTTATTTTACTGAAAACATTTAGACACAAATCTCTGACATGAGGACCCTTTACAGTTGCCGATCAGATCATTACTGACAGTAATTAGTTGGATGTTGGCTTCGAGAAGAAAAGGAAGTTGGACATATTTCTCTGATCTTATAACTGATTACTGTTGTAGGTTGTGGCATCAAGAACCAGTATGCATGAAATTGTATTTTAAAGTGATGTCAAATATTACTGATGTTGAAACAAAGAGCTCGCAGTAAATCTGCGATGTTAGAATGACACTGGTGTTTCCAATCATTTCGAGACGAAGACCCGGGACATGTAATTTCAGATCTTGAAAAAACTAAGTCTTCCCATGGCCAACTGCAGCCATTCCAAAAGATAAGTACTGACATAGACATATAACAGTCACACAATATTATCATTATTCATGTTGCAAAGCAGTGATGATTCACTACAATGCCGATTATGATTTTGTTCGATTATTAGTTGATTATTACTGTGTGTGCATGATATGCATCTGGACCTCTGTTCTTCAAATAACCGATCAAACTCCAGTGTATAAAACAGCTTCACACGTCTGATTACTTTCCAAATGAGATACTGTGTGAAATGTTTGACGCTACGCATGTAAGGATTATAGTGGGCAAAGTGAATAATCAGTTTCGGTTTATTGGGAGAATTTTTAGGAAGATGTGGTTCAAGTGTAAAGGACACTGTGTTTAGAACAGTAGTGCAACCAGTTCTTGAATACTGTTTCAATGTTTGGGATTCCCACTAGGTCGGATTACAGAAAGATATCGAAGCAATTCAGAAGCGTGCTGCTGGATGTGTTATCGATAGATTCGATCATCACGCGAGGATTAAAGAGATGCTCCTTGGACTCAAATGGGAAGCCGTGGAGTAAGGGAGAACTTCTTTCCACGGAACACTATTGAAAAAATTGAGATAAGTGGTATCTGAAGCTGACTGCAGAACAAACCTACTGCCACTAACGTATATTTCGGTTCATTTCGCGTAAGGACCACAAAGCTAAGAGAGGCAAAGTTATTGAACAGGGTAAGCTATAGGGAAGGTCGGGTAAATACAATCTATAAAAGAACCAAGAGGGAACAAAGAGAGTGAAATGCCAAGAACGAAGTGCACAGATCAGAAAGGGTGCGAGACAGGGATGAAGTCTTTCGCCTCTGCTTTCCAGTCTATATGTGAAAGAAGCAATGACGAAAATACAAGAAAGGTTCAAGAGTGTAATTAACATTGAAGGTGAAAGGATATCAATGCAATGATTCGCTGATGATATTGCTATCCCCAGTGAAAATAAAAGAGGAATGATCTAATGAGTACAGAGTATGGTTTGAACGTAAATGGAAGAAAGACGAAAGTAATGAGAAGCAGCAGAAGCGAGAACAACAAGAAACTTACATCAAAATTGGAATTCGCGAAGTAGATGACGTTAAGGAATTCTGTTACCTGGGCAGCAAAATAACCCATGACGGAGGAAATAAGGAGTGAATAAAAAGCAGACTATCATTGGCAAAAAGGGCATTCCTGGCCAAGAGAAGTTTACTAGTATCAAACAGTAACACAGATCTTAATTTGAAGAAGAAATTTCTGAGAATGCTTGCTTGCAGAAGAGCGTTGTACGGCAGCGAGACATGGACTGTGGGAAAATGGGAATAGATGAAAATAGAAGCACTGAAGATGTGGTGCTACCGAAGAATTGTTGTGACTTGGCAAGACAGCCAAGCCACTACGAGGTGAAGCCGAAAGGCACGCGTTAAAGCTCACGCAGGATGGCGTGAGGTCTGGAACAGGTCAGGGATATGAGACTAGCAAAAATAGTACGTATCTGTTGGAATACTTAACTTTAATCCATAATTGGTGAACATCGGTCTGACGGTACATGCATCGCAAGATAAATAGCAAATGATAATGGCGCCTTGCTAGGTCGTAGGAAATGACGTAGCTGAAGGCTATGCTAAATATCGTCTCGGCAAATGAGAGCGTAATTTGTCAGTGAACCATCGCTAGCAAAGTCGGCTGTACAACTGGGGCGAGTGCTAGGAAGTCTCTCTAGACCTGCCGTGTGGCGGCGCTCGGTCTGCAATCACTGATAGTTGCGACACGCGGGTCCGACGTATACTAATGGACCGCGGCCGATTTAAAGGCTACCACCTAGCAAGTGTGGTGTCTGGCGGTGACACCACAAGAATGTCGAAAATTAGATGGACTCATAAGGAAAGAGGTAGTTCTATGCAGAATCAGAGAGGAAGGAAATACATGGAACACACTGGCAAGAAGAAGGGAGAAGATGATAGGACATCTGTTAAGATATCATCGAATAACCTTAGTGGTACTTGAGTGAGCTGTAGAGGATAAAAACTGTAGAGAAATACAGAGGTCAGGATACATCCAACAAATAAACAAGTGCTACTCTGAGATGAAAATGTTGGCCCAGGAGAGGAATTCGTTGCGAGTCGCATAGAAGCAGTCAGAACATTGACCACCTAAAAAAATAAAAGTAAAATAAACAGTGCATTTAGACAGTCCTCCAGTGGAATAGAAAAGTAAATGACCAGATCTATGTAGATGCAGTGACAAACATGGACGGAAATAGCTGAAAACTATAGTGCAAGCAGAAGTAAACCACTGGATATAGTATAGCTGATGATCATGATTGTAATATGGTGCTACATCTGAAAGGATATTCTCCAACATCTGTGATATTTCGTCTGCTTCCTCAATTGTTAGCATTTCGTGTTAGCAACTGTCGAAAAAGTTGGAACATACTGAAGTAGATATCTGTAAAAGGTTTATTGCATCCAGATAACATAGGAGTTTTGGGCGCATATGACTACACTCGTCACTTACGGACAGTCTTCTTATTCTTGTAAGGTAGCCAGCCGCATCGCAGCTTCTCGGGCGGTGCCACAAAGGAGCCCGTGTCTGTTCACATGAGAACAAAGGAAGGCTGGCCTCCCTGTTTACTGTGCTCTTTCGTTAACGTGGCCACATATCATCGGCAGCGATCAGACGCCCCAGATAATGCTCACTGTTTACAAATTCTGTCTCTTTCCACTTTGTTGCCGGGCGCGGGGATCCTTATCTGCTGTTTTCTGGCTCGTTTCTCCCTCGTATAAACACTTGCCGCCTTCCGGCCGGCCACCATTCTGGAGCGGCGAGCTGTCAGCCGGAACCAATCACGTGATAGCAGTGCCGCCCCATTCCACCTCGTCTGCTCCTCGTGCTTTCTCATCGCCCTTTGCAGCCTGCTTTGTGCCATCGGGAGTCGTGGACAACAAAACTGAGCGACTCCCAGCTCTGGGAAGCACGCTGTCGTGCAGTTCCTACAAGTCTTTCCTCACTCACGTCTCTTTCCAATTTAATGATGAAGATAAAACATGCTGTATTATCTTGTGACGGGTCTCTAAAGCAACGACTAAAAGTTGTAACGTGTGGATTTGGGTTTTTTTGGGGGGGGGGGGAGTCCGCTTTGAGCAAAACACAGTTTTAGTTTTTGTTCTATCTCGCATACATGTTTCGCTGAAATTCCAGCATCATCAGTAGGCTTTTATTTTCCTTCTATTAAACAGGAAAAATGCTCTCTAGTACTTGTACACAAATAAATTTGAGTTTTCAAGACAGTATTTACAAGATTGAGAAACACGCACAGCCTTGTGTATATAAGTGGTTACAACATGCTGGGTTTCTCCTGGGTTTTTATGTTTTTTATTGCACTTATTTTCTTCCACAGTTTGACATCTGTAGTCATACAACATTTAAAGTAGAAAAGCTGTTTAATTCGTAATTTTACGACTGGGAATATTATGTTTAGCCCTAAAATTAACTAATTTTATGTGAAACATTTTCATTTTCTTTTCTGTTTTCCCCAATATCTTCACTGTAAGGATTTTCACTGTAACTGTTTACAAACTACAAAACAAGTTGGCAGACAGTTGTACAGTTGAATGTCTTCAGGGTGGCAGTTTGGAACCTTTGTAAGGGTTATCTGTCATTGTATGTGTCTGTGTGTGTGTGTGTGTGTGTGTTTTTGTGTGTGTAAGTGAGTGAATGTGTGGGTAGGGTTGGTGGTTGTTTATGGGTTGGAGTAGTCTGATAGCTCTTTGAGGGCAGAGAACAGAGATCAATTGCAGAGAACTGTGTATTGATTTATTATTTATTTCCCTTCACCTACAGCTTTTAATACTTGTTAGTTTTTTTCAATTAATAGTTTTTCTGGAGGTTGCTGTTGTTTCATTTGTGAATTTTTGAGTCACTGTTGATGTCTACAGGCTACTTTTCATGTCCTTAAGCTGTTCAACAAATGTAAAATGACAGATGACACTTTTAATACTCTTCTGTGTTCGGTGTATCTGGTGAGGACGCACACACAATCCTACTGGCGCCACTTGTGCATGTATTTCATCGATTCTTATCATTTTTGTTTGGTTATGTGCTCCCTCTGGGGCTGTGTGGTAAGAAATGGTTGTGGGACATGAAACTGGACGGCTGCACCTGAGTAGTCAGCAACCTGGTGATTGCAGCAAGTTGAAACCGTTGACTGTTGGGCCATGGGAGTTGTAGGGCAGTTTGTTAGCGCAGGTTGCCTACATTCAGGGGCAAGTATACATTCAGGGGAAAACCAGTTGTTCTCTTTTGATCGACAGGTTCTCAGCCTACTGTTCTGCTAAGATGATTATGGTGCCTTGGGGATAGCCCTTCCTGTTGATTGAAAGGTCCTTAACATATTGTTCCCCACTCAGCCCCCTCCCCCGCCCCTCGCTATTACAAGCTGACTTTTGATACCAATTTGATTAACCCCTACACCTCTGATAAACCACCAACCCACCCCTCCCACCTGGAAACTGGAGGCTCTGTACTGGAGAGGAATGGATCTCATGACAGGAAATTCAATTACCATGAAAAGAGTACTGAGTAAAATCAATAAAACTGCTTATTCTGAAGGACCGGAGTAGACTGATGCTACTTACAAACAATAGTGGAGAGAGAGGAGGTATTCTATAGACGTGATGTCAAGGCAAAACTGCAATATTATCCCAAACGTGTAGTTTGCAGGGGCTGGATCTCTCTTGCTTTGCTGTTTGGGAAAGTGCAAATCTTGGTAAAGTATATCAAATACGAAATTAAATCGATCGCTTTTTTTTATTCTGATCGTTCAAGCAATACCATCATGAAACAGTCATCACACTATTAAAAATCTTTCGATAGCAAAGCACACACTGTCCACCGTCCCCATCCACTGGCCCACACAGAATGCCGGCTCGCGCGGCGTTGCAAGCACAGGCTGCTCGGGACCCCACAGAGTGACACGTCCATCAGTGGCCACGCCATGCACCGGTGTCCAATGGGTGTCCACTTGGGGCCCATGATTGACAGACTGGATGTCATTAAAAGACATATTTTGCACTGCGGGCCCCAAAGAACAAAACTTATGGACTTCAGTGTCGTACACAGATATGGGGAACTTACTGAAACACCTAAGGATATGTATTTACAGAGCACCTGTCGATGGCAATTTGCCTAAATGGGCTCATTGCGAATGAGATAAAATATAAACAACTTACATAACAGTGTAGCTGGATATTATTCACAAATAATCATGTCATTAAAAGATATATTTTGCATAGCGGGCCTCCTAGAACAAAATAAGTATTATTAGTTGAAAATAATCTTTAATTTCTCATTTAAGTACTGCTGTGTACGTTAATTCCTGTCAAACTTGTTTGTTGTTCGGTATACGTCGACCACCTTGTATTGCTAGTGGTTGTCGTGTTGTTCTCCTGCTGGTCTGGAACAAGGACGCGTTTTCCTCCTGCTTCAACGGCTTTCCCATCATCAAATGAGGCCTAGGTGTTGGCAGTTCACACATGGTTCTGTGAATCTCCCGTTCCAGCCTCAAGTTGACTAGTTTATTGCCATTCTTTTGGTATCGTGCCGCGACAGGGGTGTCGCCGGATTACAACTTGTCTTGAGTGATTTTGGGGAAGCAATTTACTCAGTATTTCTGTTTGTGTAAGATCCTTGTAGGCGTGTGATGATCATTTTAATAGTGTTTTAGGAGCTCAGTAGCTAATAAAAGTAATTAACATGATTTATGTGTATTAGCCTTGTGGCCAACCAGTGAAGTATTACTGTTTTCTTTTATTTTTACACTTGGGTAGCATTTGGCCAACTTGGCCGTATCTTGTGTATGGGAGCAGAATAGCATTTTCGTGTGAAACCTAAGTGTTATCATTTGCCTTATGCTCCCTAGTATTGTTAGTAAAAGGTAAATTTAATGTCATTGTGTACCTCTAAGTGGTGAGGTGGCTAATGGACTTTAGATGTCAACATTATATGTACATGGTTCTAATTGCTTGCTTTGAACTAGGCCCGGAGCTTACTGTTGCAGTAGAGATGTATGCATTTTAATGTCTTTTATTTAACATTTTTTGAACTTATACTCAAATCCTGTTGTGGGATTGGCCCACAGCTGAGGTGCTAGTCACGCGGACAGAGTGCTGTTGCAGGTTTCTTTAATCAGTTAACTGTTTGTAATCAGACCACTACAGTATTCCATGTTGACATGTTCTTCGAGTACAATTTGTAATTCCATGTATAATGCAAATGTTCTTATGAAATGTGATATTAATTTAACAACCGTAATAACTACTTGTATGAATTTGTCAAGAACTGTGGCTCATGATAGAATTGTTATTAAATTAAAATATTTATTTGGGGACAATAAATGACACATCAATTCGGACCGACCTTCAACGTGAAGTCTCATTTGGTATTAAAGTTTTATCCGCCTACAGATTGGAAGAACATCTGGCAAGATGAGGTTTTGGCTACTACCTTCCGCAAATGGTGGCTGTTTTTATTACATATATTACTTTTGCACCATTGTTGATGCAGCCATGCTTAAGATTCTAGAAGTGCCATAAAACTTGTTATGAAATTAAGTAACTTTCCTTACAGTTGCCACCCATGTGTGTGTGTGTGTGTGTGTGTGTGTGTGTGTGTGTGTGTGTGTGTGTGTGTGTGTGAGGGAAAGAGAGAGAGAGAAAGGATATTGGTCCTTTTATACAATTACTATTTTTTTATTTTATTTTTTATTGTGTGTGCCTGTAAATAGTTGAAGGTTTTGGTTTCTTTATTTCTTTTTATTTTATTTATTTTTAATTTTTTATTATTATTTAGTTGTGTGTGTGTGGGTGGGGGGGGGGGTATTGTTATGGGTGTTTCTTGTACATGAGTGCTTGGGTATGTGTCCTGTGCATTTGTGTTCTGCGTGTTTATTCATGGATTGGTGTTGTCCTATAGTTCCTTGTGAGCAGAGAATAGAGTTCTGTTACAGAGAACTGTGTATTCATTTATTATTTGTTTTCCTTCAACTATGGCTTTTGGATTTTGACAGTTTTCTTCATTCATTAGTTTTTGTCAGGGGCTGTTGTTGCTTTTGAGAATTTTAAAGTCAGTGTTGAGGTCAGTATTCATGTCCATAAGATATTCAGCACACATGGAGTGCTCTTCTGTGTTCTGTATATGTGCTATTAAAGTTTCTGCCTGTCTGTCTTATATAAATTGTTTTGCAGTCCTGGCACGTCAGATGTGAAATATCAAATCTGTTGTGTTTGTCTGTGCTGTACCAATTGCCCTTAGTTTCCTCTGAATTTAGTTGTTTCTCATGTAGGTTTTTTGAGCCCTGTTTCTTTTTGAAGTACATTGCTGTGGGCTGCTTTGTTGATGCAAATAAGAGAATTCCATTTGCATGTTGTTAGGGTGTCTCTTGTTCATGTGTGCTTGGGCGTGTGTTCTGTGCATTTGTGTTCTTTGTGTTTGTTTTCTGTGTGTCTGAGTAAGATGGTGATGGGATGTTTTTGTGTTTTAATTTAAAGATATAATTTCTTCATAATGTTTGTATCATTCTATTGTCTACAGCTATTTGCAGTTTTCTTCACTGAGTGAAGTTTTATTTAGTCTGTGCAGCATGTATTGTGAACCAGCTGGTTGGTGCAATTATATGACTAGGGAATTTGTGTATGGCTGTGCTGATGGTGGTGACTTCTCTGAATATGGAGAACTGGTGTTGGTTCTCGTGTCTGTGCATTGTGAGGTCTGTTGTTCTAATTGTTATATGATGATGATCTGGTTTCAGTGGTGAGCATACTCGTGTATATCAATGTGACATCAAATGATGCCAGTATGGTTGTTGCAGATATGTTGATGTCTTTGACTTTTGGTATCATCTCTTTGGGTGTTATGTACGTTTCTGCTGTTTGTGTATGCATAATGTTTCTGTAAATATGTGTGTAAATCTCCGGCAAGGTGATATGTGGGTGCATTTCTGAAATTTTATCTGGATGTATCGGAATATTTGTTATTATCCTTCTTGTGGAGCTTTAGTAGGCTGCTCAGTGTGGGCATTGGAGTACTTTTGTCTTTGACATTTCACTTTATGTTTTTTGAATATGTGTGAGATATTTTTAAAAACATCTCTGTATTTCTCTGGTATCTTTGTGTTGGATCATTGGTTACCTTTGCTATGTTGATCTCTTCTAGAAAGGTTTTATCTTTGTATTCCTCCTGTTTCATTACTATCATGGTCTAGTCCTTGTCTGAACTTGTGACAAGAGTCCTGTTGTCTTTAAGTTTGTTCATTTTGCCCTCTGAATCTTTACTGGTGACATTTCTGAATAAAATCTTCTCAGTTTTCAAGCCGCGTCAATTCGAATAAAATTCTCGAGATTTCGATGGTTTTTACTGATGTTTACCAGTGACTATCAGGGCTGCCACGATTGCAACCTCTGGCGCGAATCAGATAGGGCCGAAATTATGCGAATGCAGAAGACGAGTTGCGCAGCTTATAGCAGCTCTGGCCTACGATGGTACTGGGCACTATGCACTGTAAAATTTCGGTTGCTTTTGATGAAAGTATTCATCTAGTTGGTGTTAGTGCTGTTTGCCGATTTTGGTAAAAAAGTTAGTTTTGATCGAATAGTTAGCTCAAGGCCCCACGAGCTATGGCACGAAAATATATATATTTGTTACACTGAGCACTCAGCTTAATTGAGCGGCCCCAGGGAAGTGGCTGGTCTCAATGTTTGGCTACATTTTTCGTCATAGGGTGCCAGGTCAAACCTGTCGTAAACTCGATTTTAAGCTCAAATAAAATATTAAAAAATGAAGGCAGGTATTGAGGTGAAATTTAAAATATTGAGTCACTCACGTTGATTTTTAATTTGAACAAGTAATTTATTTATATTTTTCCACGAGTAGTCTTCAATATATTGACTAAACACTTAAAATGCTGTGTGAGGGGCTTTTACACAAGCACGCCCGTTAATAACTGATGCTACAACACGTCACTATAAAATTCATATATCGCGATCAAGGCACTCGACAGTCTGTTCACAGTTCACAAAATACGCTGTTATCTGTTGTCCCACACCACTATATTGCGCTCAGCTTGATCGTTTTCGAACGTCGCTACATACATATTTGTCTCCGGTCGTGGCTACCAACCTAATACTCGCCCCAGATAGGCGGCACGTCCTGCTCTTAGCGTCGCTCCCACTCAACTGACCGAAAGATGACAGCCCTATACACCCTCGAAACGACTGCCTAATTCAAAACAACGTTGACAAAAAAATTGCGAATATTCTAAAACTAAACACCAAAATACATATGATGCATTGAAAAATATGGAAATTTTCCGGGCAATAGCAATTTAAAGTCCAATTTTTTGTATCTTCCACCGTTTTCTCACAAATAATGTTCTAATGGCGTGATTTTGCTTTTCTGGATTTTTTATGCTAAACATAAAAAAACAAAGAAAAATATATAATTACTCACCTACCGCTTTTAAATATTAGAATCCTGCCGCTAGTTTCGTCTCTTTAAATTTATTAGCGAAAACAAAGTTTGTCTCTGTCGAATCGCATATTCCGACCTCTCATTCTAGTAGAGCTGCATAGAGCAATCATAGCCGATTTAGCTCTACTAGCCAGATCCGTTGACACTTTGTTCATATTAATTGGCCAAAGCGTTGCTGAGATATTATCTTCTGAACTTTCATAAATTTACAATTTTTAAGAAAACAATAACTTTTAAACTATTATATATTTTGTGGCACATCTAGATAATTTAGCTTTACATATTTTTCTGTCCATGAGTGCCAACTCGCACCTTCGTGTTACCCTTAGTTCTGTTTTTATCAATTTTTCTCTGGCATATAAGATCCTCCAAGCGCGCAAATACGGCCATACACTCCCCTGCCAAGCTTCCGCTCGAGTTTTTTCAAGTCCACATAATCGCTAGCCGCTCGCCACAGCCCCGTAGCAACAACCAGCCACATGCTCTGTGGCAGAGTATTGCCACTCTGATCTCCCCCCACAGCTTGTACGCTCACAAGCCCATCTCGGGTCCGGGACCAACGAGATATACGCGCCCTGCAATGAACTTGTAACATCACACTAGTCGGCTTGTCCGCCACACTTTGTGAGAGCTGAGCTCCATGTAAGGCCCATGGGAAATCAATATTTAATTGAAAAGGTGCCCAGCAAAGGTCGTAATTTTGTCACGTGTTACTGAGAACTTCCGAGCATTTAAACACAAAATCAAAAATTACTAAATTCTTCTGAAATAGTTACTCGCTCCCCACTGGAGACGGCTGCTAGCGCTCGAAAGACCTGTAGTGTCACGTGCTGTGACATAGGCGCCACAGCCTCGCTGCGGATCCGAGTGACGTCAGGTGACCCGAGAGGCCGGCGCCACATTTGAAGCTGCCTCTCCCACCTCCCTACAAGTTTCAAGCATCCGTCTTTGCTTCCTTTCAAGAGACAAAACCTGTATTCAACCTGTGCTACATGTTTACCCCTGGAGAGGACTAATGTGGAATGACTAATTAAAAGTAACTGTAAGAAAAGAAGAAACCAGGGGGAGATTCATTGAAAGAATCTTTATGAAATGCAGTAGATCCACGAATGAAGTGGCTTATAAAACACTTGTTTGTCCGATTCTTTCTTGTTCTTCAGTTTGGGAGCCTTACCAAGTTGGATGAACAAAAGAGACAGCGAGAGAGACAGTAGATCCAAAGAAGAGCAGCGCAAGAGCCTAACATCCAGGGTCAAGAAATTACAGTGGAAGACATTACCTGAGAGGCGTTGTGTTCAGGGGTATCATGGAAAGGCCTACAGTTGAAATTCCTTGAGAGATGTTCCTGGAAGAGTGGGGCAGTGTACTACATCCTGCCACCTATGTCTCGCAAAATAACCATAGTGAGGGATCAGAACTAACGCAGAGGTTTACCGACAATCATGCTGTTCACGCGCAATCCGCGAATGGAAAAGGAAAGTGGGATACTCGTACCAAAAGTACCCTCCACCACAGACCTTCAAGTGGATTTTGGTGTACCAAAGTAGATGTGTAGGTATAACTTTAAAACTTTACAAAGTTTACACAAACTCTGTGTAGTACTTACATTGCCAATTCTGCCACTGACATCATACAGTCTAAGGCCCTTTGACCCACAATTAACACATGCACATGAAACATTAATCACATGAGGAAGTATTTCTAAGTCAATTAAACTAAATCCACTGAAAAACTTCTCTTTGTACTGTACACAGCATCATCAATTCATTTATTAATTTTCTTCTTCGACGAACTTACTGATTTTGTCAAAAATTGTTGTTCATACTTAGGGCAGCAACTGTAAAACTATTATTTATATTAACAATGATAATTTAAAATATACGGGGCGTTTGTTTTAACGTGAGACATCTAAACATTCCAAAAACAGTACATCGCATAAAGAAACGTGGAAAGTTTATATTGGTAAAGAGGACATCTGTCTGTCCTACAACCGGCTACCTCTTAACTACCATTCCTAAGTAAGTGTGGTAGGATCAATGTACCTTTACAAGTACGACACAACATGTGGTTCATGCACGATGGAGCTCCTGCACATTTCAGTCGAAGTGTTCGTACTCTTCTCAACAACAGATTCGGTGACCGATGGATTGGTAGAGGCGGACCAATTCGATGGCCTCCACGCTCTCCTGACCACCACACTCTTGACTTTCATTTATGGGGGCATTTGAAAACTCTTGTCTACGCAACCCCGGTACCAAATGTAGAGACTCATCGTGCTCGTATTGTGGACGGCTGTGATACAATACGCCATTCTCCAGTGCTGCATCAGCGCATCAGGGATTCCATGCGACGGAGGGTGGATGCATCTATCCTCACTAACGGAGGACATTTTGAACATTCCCTGTAACAAAGTGTTTGAAGTCACGCTGGTACGTTCTGTTGCTGTGTGTTTCCATTCCATGTTTAATGTGATTTGAAGAGAAGTAATAACATGAGCTCTAACATGGAAAGTAAGCGTTTCCGGACACATGTCCACATAACATATTTTCTTTCTTTGTGTGTGAGGAATGTTTCCTGAAAGTTTGGCCGTACCTTTTTGTAACACCCTGTATAACGTACCTTTCCTCGTAAACTAATCAAGCAACAAAACTGGGATGTCACGGTTTGCAGCTGCATAAGAGGCTAATAAAACTTATGGAACAGATTTTTGTTTAAGGTTATAGTTGCTTTGAAATTAATTTTCCAGTTTTGTGTTACCCAGGTGTGTTCCAATTTTCTCAAATTTTAAAAGAGAAGTTTTCTCAGAGAAAAGATAACGGAAAAGTGCTGCATAGCATTATATAGTAAATAATTCTTAAGAACTACACCAAATTTCAGGTGAAACATCCCCTTAGAAAATTTTGTGAATTACTGTGCTGGTAAACCTCTTACGTCATTTGATTTTAAACAGCTAAGCAAAACTGAACATACTCAGACATTTCTCTCTTTACTTATTCTGATCAACACGAAACTGACACACAATATTTTTAACGCCACGCAGTCTGACTTTCAATAATCCCTACAAAAGAATGGCGTTGACTAACAATAATTTATACCTTTCATGAATCACTTACCTCACAAAAATCTTCGTTACTCGAACTACTACAATACAGCGAGCGCCAATACTGCCAGCTAAATAAAAGATTCTAACTACGAAAGGCACTAACTGCTGATAGGCACAGTTAGCAAATGAAAGATTTTGATAGAGAACAAACAATCTATTTACCTTAATAGTGTTCAAAAGTCATTATATATATATATATATATATATATATATATATATATATATATATATAAGTTCATGACATCCAGTCTTACAAATTTCGTTTTCTGACGGACACACGTCCAGATCGTCCGCTCTCAAAAGTCTGCCCACATCCACCACTGCTGACGGCTCACCTCCAACTGCGCAACGCTACGCGCTGTTCACATACAACTGCCCAACACTACAATAGCAAATATTCCAACAATGCAAACCAGCCACAGACTGCACACTGCACTGTCAGTGATTTTCATACAGAGCGCTACGTGGCGTTACCAACATAAATACCTAAACAGCCTACTTACACAAGACGTTAGCTTTTATATTTTCTGAGAAATGGTACATTATACTCAAAAAAGTCAATTTATGGCAATTCGTGTTTAAAGTTTTTATTTTAATTTTTGACAATACTGCTATACCTGTAGTGACTAATGCTGTCCATACCCATAATCTTTATTCTCTTCCTCGTCTTCCTGAAGTAATCTCTCCCTTGCCTCCTTTGCCTAGACAACTTTTGCATTTTTGTTCTTCTGTCTGAGATTTGTCCAGTCAAGCTTCATCGCTGCTTCTGAGGAACTTCAGTGTGAATGCACCTGGAAGGAAGCGTTGTCTCTGTGGACACTTAATCCTACCTACATTTCCACTATTGAACACAAGACAGGCATCATATGCAGCTATCTTCACAAAGTTGTGTTTTTTTCACAACACATCCATATAAGGTGATTGTAGCTCTCATTTTTATTCTGTGTTTTCCGATGTACACATTTTTTCAGCTGTTCTTGATTGGCTAGGTATCTGGAAGTTGATTTTATAGCACCTAAAATACCAAGTGGCAAACCATGCTTATGGATGCATGACTTTACATTGGCTTGTGCCTAGCTGTATTTGCACCACCATATTTCAAAAAGGAAATGATGAGGATTGTCATCTGTGGAAAGTTTGTGAAAGAATATCGTCCACACTGATTCCTGTATTGTTTTGACACTATGTAAGTTATCCCTAATAGCTTTTCCCTAATACATTTGTAAAGTGTGAATTTCCTTGCTTGTCAGTCTGTTAACACCTCCCAGTGCTTTTCCATCTTCTAATTTCTTGCCTTTCATTTCTTTCTTCAGTTTGAGAAGTCTACATCCCATTCGCTTTTGAACATATCCCACATATTCCAGTTTTAGCTTGTGAGCCATAACGATTGCTGTCTAAAACAATCTTAAAAGCACAGGAATCTTCATCACCTAGCTACTTCAAATACCTAACATCATATTGTTTAACTGGCCTTGGCAAAATTAATTTCATCCCAGCTGCTTCCATCCCACCATTTGACACCTGGTAATCCTTGCTGCACACTTTCTTGTGTTCCTGCTGCCACCTTTCATCTTCACGGCCATCATTGTTCTTTCTTGTGTCACAATGAGAGAAGAATTTTCTCATTTCTTGGAATGGATGATACATCATGAAGTGATGTATGATCCCTATTCATCCAGGTTCGATCACAAGAGACACACAGATCTGTCTTCACTATACAGTGTCTTTGATCCCCTTCATTGCTAATATCTATAACCCTCAACAGTTGCTTTCATGTACTCCTTGCACTTAGCTTCAAGAGCACTGAGGAGTGTTCTGTTGCAATCACTGAAACTAACCACTTGTGCAGGCTTGCTCATCAAGCCACAAAACAAATTTGTGCCTTGTATGCCTACACCTAAGCATCTCATGGCGTAACACAAACTTGTATTGGCCTCATATATCTTCCCATAAGGAGGAGAACTCCTGAACTGAACATCATATTTACAAAGTTTACACAAACTCTGTGTAGTACTTACATTGCCAATTCTGCCACTGACATCATACAGTCTAAGGCCCTTTGACCCACAATTAACACATGCACATGAAACATTAATCACATGAGGAAGTATTTCTAAGTCAATTAAACTAAATCCACTGAAAAACTTCTCTTTGTACTGTACACAGAATCATCAATTCATTTATTAATTTTCTTCTTCGACGAACTTACTGATTTTGTCAAAAATTGTTGTTCATACTTAGGGCAGCAACTGTAAAACTATTATTTATATTTTCTGCAACTTTTACAAGTGAAATTCCACATATCCTCACTTTTTTGAATATGCATCTACTGTTACGACTCATTTCGAGCAAAGCAGATTGATGCATGAAAAACTGAAAACTGAAATAAGTTTGTAACACATACTAGGAACAAGCAAAGATAATCATTCTCACAGCCTTCTGCACTCATCTGTAGTTCCTTTGGAGGGTATGAACGAAAAATTAATGCACAAAAAAATCCAAATGTGTGTGAAATCTTATGGGACTTAACTGTTAAGGTCATCAGTCCCTAAGCTTACACACTGCTTAACCTAAATTATCCTAAGGACAAACACACACACCCATTCCCAAGGGAGGACTCGAACCTCCGCCGGGACCAGCCGCACAATCCATGACTGCAGCGCCTTTGACCGCTTTTTTTTCATGAAAACATTTATTAAAAAAACAATGTTACACATTCCAAATACATACTAAGTTATACATACATGAAGTTATTTAAACAAAACGGTTTGATTATTTCAATTACGCTGACGTTAAGGAAAGACAACAACAACTAAATTACCAGAAAGAATTACGTTACATCAAGACAATTTTTTTTAAAGACATTCAAACTTCAACCCGAAGATGTAAAATCTGCACTTTGAATTACATGAGCTGCAATCTTTACAGAAGCATAATTTATTTATGATGGATATTAGCAAGTTTGTGGGATAATTTTAAATATAAAACAATTTAATAATCATATTGGACAATTTCTGAAATACTTGAGAATGGCGGAAAGGAGATATATAATAAAGTTGACTAGCCCTCCAACTACAATTTCTGGACATTAATTGAATCTTAAGTATCTGAAGTGATCAGATCTATACAATCAGTCTTTCACTGCGAAAATGACTTACACACCACTGTGCAAAAATGAACAGGGCAGTGTCACAGCCATTGAATATTACATTTATCAGATAGAATCTTACGGTTTTAACCAATCGATAAGGAGATTTATATAAAAACTGTCTATTTCCAAATTTCTAGTATAAGCCAATAATGCAACTTTAATGTTTTGTGTTTTGACACTATTAGACACACAATCTCAATGTCACATAAGTTCTGTGCATTAGCTTATAAATTTCAAACACCACTCTCTGAAGTAGAAAAAGCACACATCATAAATATACTGTAAAATCGTAAATAGTATCCTTAAGGTAACTACAATACATCATTGTCAACACAGTCTTCTTTTTCATATTAACCAATGCCCATTCTTTCAAATACAATTTTTAACATATTACCGAACTTTTTCTTGTGATTCGAATGACTTCTAATTTTGTGGAACTCACACAGCATGTGTACCTTGAACTCTATGGTGCTATCGGATCCTAATTTGTTAAGGACGTAGTTAACAAAATTTCCTAGCAACCAGTACACAGCGTTATTTTTTGCTTCTGGGAAATAGCGTGCTTCGGGCCTGTGTATCAATGACAGCGATATATACTCAGGGGATGTTCTTGTAATCAGAGCTCCCGGATCCACTTCCAACTATTCATGTGACCACTGCAAGTATATCTATGAATTACTGTGTCAACTAGATGGCATTGTTGACATAAATTTGTTTCACAGAGTCCGATTGCGTGCTAACTATGTTGTTAACTGTCTTGTACTATGACGTTTTTATATTAGCCGTGAGCACATTAGAACTAATGTTTTTCCAAATCTCAGTCCACTCAATGTTTGGAAACTGTCGTTCTATTTTGTTACTTCCTTCACTTTTCTTTCGTTCCCGCATTATGGCTCTCGATGTTAAGTGTCGGGACTGCCTGAGTTCGACACTGACAGAACTAAACTCAACATAGAAAATCCTCACGTGCTGTAAGCGACTGTTGATATTCTGCACGTCAATCGGGGGAAGCAGGCTTGGAGGTTTAATGATCTCGAAAAGTTGGCTGGTTATGCTTTCTCGCGAGTCTCTTATTAAATTAACTTGCCTTTTGATAAAAAGAGCAGAGGCTTTATCCGTTATATCAGTTAATCCTAGTCCACCATTTTTAGGATCTAAAGTGGCTACTTTAGCAGGTACTCTGAACACTTCACCTCTCCACAAAAAGTTGGTGATTTAAGATATTATTCTCCTCGCTATCATTCTCCGTATTGGAAACAGCTGGGCAGTATAATAAGCCTTAGCAAGAATGCATGTGTTGATATACTGTGTTCTTTGAACTTGGTTCATATATCGAGTTAAATTCTCTACAATGACTCCTTGCACTTTATCTGCTGCAGCTTTCCAATTTAAAGCCGTCATTTTCATAGAGCATGCTGTCAGGGTGATCCCAACTGTTTTATGTTGTCGGACTAATTTTGCCCACTCGACGTTTATATTATCAAAACCTCTGAGATTTAAAATCTTACTTTTTTATCGTTTGCATTGGCCCCAGATGCTATACAGTACGAATCAATCACTGTTGCTAGAGTGGTTACCTCGCCATTGTTCCTTATAATGACCCCTATATCGTCAGCATAGGCTCTTATAACTGTTTTATTTCCTGATAATGTTAAGCCTTTTAATACAGCATGGAAATGTCGGAGGAAAGGTTCCATCGAAATGGCGAAGAGCGACATAGACAGAGGACTTCCTTGAGGAACACCTCATTGTATTTGCATCGGCCTGGATTGTTGACAATTCACCGCTATTTTAGCATTTATTCCAGTTGCTATGTTCTTAATCAACTGTATGACACTATCGCTGAAACCTATTTTCTTCAATGTCTGTAGAAGATATTCATGATTTACTACATCGAACGCTTTATAAAAATCTAAAAACAATAAAGCACACTTTATGTTTGTTACAGAAGTTATTGCAATGATATCCCTGAATTCCGCTAGCTTTTGAAAAATGGTTCTGCCTTGCGCACAGTTCTGATGTTGACTAATAATTTTATCTGTAAGGCATGAAATTCTCTTGTTTATTAGTCTAGCTATTAATTTATAATCAGAATTCAGCAGTGAAATTGGACGAAAATTATTTAAATCTTTGTTTCCATTATTTTTTGGCACCAGAACAATTTTACTCACCTTAAACTCAGCCGGAATCGTTTTACCCTGAATAACCTCATTTACAATGTCCGTGATTTTCGCACCTACTATTGGCCAGTAACGGATGTAAAACTCTGCTGGTAGACCATCCGGTCCTGGGGATTTTTTTGGTGGTGAGGCGCACAGCGTCTCATACACGTCTTCTTCACTGACAACCACGAGAAAATTTTCGTTGTCATCTTCTGTCAGTTGTGGGACTAGGATGTCAAGGAATTCTTCCAAGGAAGTATCACTACTTTGATGTACAGAATATTGCTCGCAATAATAGCGATAAATCTCGTCCATGATATCCTGCTGGGTTCTGAGAATCGTACCGTGTTTTGTTCCAATTTCATCAATAAAAGTCCTTCTCCCGTTTTTCGTATGCTGCACGAAATGATATAGGGAAGTAATTTCATCTTCTGACACCGAATTTGACTTCGATTTCATTTTCAACCCTTCCATTTGACTTCTCTTGATATTAAGTAACTTGGCTTTGACTTTTTTGATGTCTGCTATCCGAAGTGAGAAACCTGCTGAGACCTGATCATATAGATCTCTCAAAACGGAATAGTAATACTCTATAGTGCATTTCATTTCCCTTGCGCTCTGGCCACTGTATTGAATAAGAACTTTCCCCAACTTTGGCTTTGCCATTTTAACCCACCAGTCAATAGCAGTGGCATATCTACTACGGGCTCGCAGGCATATTGCCCATGTTTCTTTAATCAGATCTTCTAAATCATGATTTACTAACAAGGAAGTGTTCAAATTCCACTGATTCTTGAATCGGCGAACCGGCTGTCTTGTTAGATTTATGCAAGTTAAGACACTTGAATGGTCTGAAAAGTACGTAGGAATGATTTCTACTTTTGTCACGGAAGTTTCAAGATTTTTAGAAATATATAGTCTATCAATCCTGCTACGTGATGTTGCCGTGACGTAAGTGAACTCAACAGTGGAGGGGTATTTGATTTCCCATATATCCTTTAATTCTAAACCAGTAACTAGTTGTTTTAGTTCACTTGAGAAACTAAAATTAGGTAACTGATCTTTTCGATTTAAAACACAATTAAAATCACCTCCAAGGTGTCTTGGCGATTTCCTTAACAAGTATATCAGGTCATCTTTGAAGAAACGTGCCCTGTCAGCTCGATGAGAACTTCCTGAAGGGGCGTACAAGTTGATGATAGTCACATCATAGATATTTAGTCCTATTCCCCTTCCGGATTCCAGTCGTTCCACCTCGCTTACTGTAATACCTTCCCTCACCAAAATAGCTGTTCCAACACTTGTTTCGGGAGACACATTTATGTAACTGACAAAACCGGGAATTACCAAATCCGAAATTAGAACTTCTTGTAACAGGGGAACATCAGTCGCGGATTCATACAAAAATTCCTTAAGGGCCGATAATTTCAAACCGGTCGTGATTTTATTTATGTTTATAGTGGTGACAGAATAAGATTGCGTCATTGTGCTGTCACTATGTAGTAGTTTTAATGAACTAATTTAGTTTCCTGTGGTTCAGGGTTCAGTTAAGCTGTAACAATTTTCTCGGAAGGCTGAACATGGAATAACACTTCCATCAGTTTATTAGTTACTGTCCCGTTTTTTTCTGCTTGTGATGTTTTCTCTTGTAACGCAAGCAGACTGATTTCCTGGTAAACTTTCTGATTTTTCCTCCAGTGATTCGTGTACGACCGTTTCGGACTGAACATTCTTTGGGCTTGGATCGCCCCTACCGGATTTTCCCCTCCATTGGTTGCGAGCTACATTCTCATTTGGTTGCGTCGGTATGGTATTTCGCGGCTTATCTGGAGCAGCAGTAGACGCTTTCGCAATTTCGGTTGCCGGCGCCTGCCCTGAGGTGTTGACCGTGATTTCAGTTTGGCCACCACTTCCTCGTTCTTAATTAATTTCGCTCACTTTCTGATCGAGGGAAACAAATGGAGACTGCAGTTTTGCTACCTCTCCCTGAATTTGTTTATTATCAGATAGATTCGGATCTTTGCAATCGGCTACTGCACCTGTTGTTTCTTGCAAATTGATGCTGCTTACACCCCCTTCACTTTCTGGTACCGTATGTGTATTATCTTTCTGTTCATTAGTTTCCATTCGCATTTTGCCTTCAGGTTCCTCTGCCTCCTCATCGCACTGTTTTTGCTTGCGAAGTGAGGGAGTGGGACAAAACAGCTCGTCCTCTGAACAACTATCAGTTATCTCCAGAGGTCGTTTTTTTGTTTGCGTTTCAGTTTCACGAGTAGTGGCAACAGGGTTTTCTTTTGTTGTTAACGGGGGAAATTGACTGTTATCGTGAAGGGGGACATCAAATGGCTCTGAGCAGTATGGGATTTAACATCTGTGGTCATCAGTCCCCTAGAACTTAGAACTACTTAAACCTAACTAACCTAAGGACATCACACACATCCATGCCCGAGGCAGGATTCGAACCTGCGACCGTAGCAATCGCGCGGTTCCGGACTGAGCGCCTAGAACCGCTAGACCACCGCAGCCGGCAAGGGAGACATCAGCTTGGACTGCTGCGTTAACATCCTCAACCAGTAGTTCCGGGCTATTCTTTGGTAACAGCTCATTTAAGGTAAGCTTCTGACGCTGTATCAAATTACTTGTAAGAACAACAGTTCGCCGCGGACATTCCTGTCTGATGTGGCCGGTTTCGTTAGATATATGACATGTAGCTTCCTGACCTCTATAAACAATTTGTGCCTTATACCCACAAACAGTTATGTGAGACGGAATATTCGTCTTAACGTCCATCTCTACACAGCGGACCCCGTTAAAACACTGCAGTTTAAAGCGAGGCGACCATCTTTCATTTGCAATTGATTTAACGCCTCCGTAGTTTGAAAGAGCTTCCTTAATCTTATCATTTTCAATTTCAATGGGAAGATTCAAGACACGAACTGTTTTGTAATGAATGTCCGCTCTATAGACGGAAACCCTACTTTTATAACCATTTCTATGCACAAAATCTACTTCATAGCCCCACTTTCGTAACACTTTATCAACAGTCGAAGCACTGATTAACTTGACAAAAGCCGGCCGCGGTGGTTTAGTGGTTCTAGGCGCGCAGTCCGGAACCGCGGGACTGCTACGGTCGCAGGTTCGAATCCTGCCTCGGGCATGGATGTGTGTGATGTCCTTAGGTTAGTTCGGTTTAAGTAGTTCTAAGTTCTAGGGGACTGATGACCTTAGAAGTTAAGTCCCATAGTGCTCAGAGCCATTTGAACCATTTTTTGACAAAAACACAGTATTTTTCCTGATCCAGTTGCCAGGTATGAACGGTTTCAGAATTTAGACCAATTACCTGTGTAATCCAGTCATCTATTTCCAGGGATGTCGGCTGAACAGGACGGGATTCCTTGTCAAAAGCAAATACCAGAGTATTCTTCCTGAGATTTGTAGCCATGGTTAATCCAGCGAAGCAATTTCGGTTAAAAAACCGAAATTCCAAGTAGCAGCAGCAAGACCAGAAAGAGCTATGAGATCACAAGGAACAGGAACGAACACGGGGATTAACGGACGGACGGCACTCGGCGATGCACAAGTACAGCGATTTAAACTCTGAAGTGCAGCGCAACAGTTAACAGCGGCCACTCGCGAGCGCGGCTGAAACGGAACTGACTGAACATCATATTTACAAAGTTTACACAAACTCTGTGTAGTACTTACATTGTCAATTCTGCCACTGTCATCATACAGTCTAAGGCCCTTTGACCCACAATTAACACATGCACATGAAACATTAATCACATGAGGAAGTATTTCTAAGTCAATTAACCTAAATCCACTGAAAAACTTCTATTTGTACTGTACACAGCATCATCAATTCATTTATTAATTTTCTTCTTCGACGAACTTACTGATTTTGTCAAAAATTGTTGTTCATACTTAGGGCAGCAACTGTAAAACTATTATTTATATTTTCTGCAACTTTTACAAGTGAAATTCCACATATCCTCACTTTTTTGAATATGCATCCACTGTTACGACTCATTTCGAGCAAAGCAGATTGATGCATGAAAAACTGAAAACTGTAATAAGTTTGTAACACATACTAGGAACAAGCAATGATAATCATTCTCACAGCCTTCTGCACTCATCTGTAGTTCCTTTGGAGGGTATGAACGAAAAATTAATGCACAAAAAAATCCAAATGTGTGTGAAATCTTATGGGACTTAACTGCTAAGGTCATCAGTCCCTAAGCTTACACACTGCTTAACCTAAATTATCCTAAGGACAAACACACACACCCATTCCCGAGGGAGGACTCGAACCTCCGCCGGGACCAGCCGCACAGTCCATGACTGCAGCACCTTTGACCGCTCGGCTAATCCCGCGCGGCTAATGCACAAAACATTTCTAGCATAGAGAAGGTGTAAATTACAGCATTAAAAGAGGGAGTGTGGCAGGCGTAGACACCCAGATAAACATTTTTAAAACACATTTCTAGCCAGAATTCGATGATGATTTTTAAAGAATCAGTCTAATAAATTACACAACAAATAAATTCAAATTTTTTCGCAATTTTAGCCAACATCTGCCCTTAATGCAACAGATGTGGTTTGTATTGCACTAGTGGCTGCCGAGCGCCCAGAGTGAAAGAGGTTGGGCACAGACACCGAAATCAGTTACGTGGATGACGACGTTTGAGGGCAGCCTCCGAAATCAAGCATTCCGATGGTCTGGGGACTAACCACAATCAGCCCCCTAGGGAAAACAAAACAATATTACCATACAAGTAGCTTATCTGCCAACAGTGTCAATGTCTGGTCATATTATTTGTACCAAACAATCACATTTACAACACTCAAGTAACTTCTGATAATCAGTATCAACCATTGGAACACAAACGTTTACACATGAATTGTAAATGAGGGTTGCCCAGAAAGTAATGCACAGCTCTTTTTTCCTTGAACAATTCTTTATTGAACATAGTGAGAATTACCCTCACGAAAGACTATTGGTTTATCTACACCCCCTATTTTTCCACATAATCTCCATCGCGTTCTACGGCATTCCTCCAGTGCAAAACAAGGGCGTGTAGGCCCTGTCGGTACCAGCCCTTGTCCTGGTGGTGGAGGCAGAGCTTCACTGTATGAATCGCCTTCTCACCGTCCTCAAAATATCTTCCACGAATGGCATACTTTATTAGTCCAAATACGTGGAATTCCGAGGGGGCTACGTCAGGGCTGCAGGGTGGATGGGGTAACACTATCCAACCCTGTTTTGTGATGTGTTCAGCAGTCCTCAGACTTGTGTGGGTCCAAGCGTTGCAGCAAAACAACTTCTGGGTTGCTGTAGCGCCGAAGTTGCTGGAAGCGCGTCTTGAGTTTCGTTCATGTGATGAGATATGGTTCTGAATGAATCACACCTTCGCAGCCCCAGAACACGGTGATCATGACCTTACCAGCGGAAGCAGTTCCTTTGATTTTTTTCTTTTGTGGGGAGTGGGAATGGCGCCATTCCATCGACTATTGTTTTGCTTAGGGCTCAAAATCTTGAACCAAGGTGTCATTACCTGTCACAATCCGGGAGAAGATGTCCTCCCCCTCGGCTTCAAAACGTTGCAAACAAGTCAAGATATGTTTTCTCTGTGCGATTTGTGATTCACCGTTAGACACCGCGGAACCCATCTTGCACACACTTTTGAATATTCAAGAGTGCATCCACACTTCCTCTGCTTATTGACAGATGCAGCGCCAACTGCCGAGTCGTAATGAGTCTGTCCTCGAAAATGGGAACATCAGCTCGCTGCAACATGTCAGGTGTGACAGCTGTGTGTGGTCTCCCTGAGTGCTGTGAATCGTGGAGCTCCACCGAACCGCCTTCTGATGACCTCGATCACCCCCCCCCCCTCCCCCCCGCCCCTGCTCATGTCTAGAGACTAACTGTAGTTCTGTCTACAGCAGACGCTCCATAGACTTTGCACAAGCATTTCCAAATATTCCCCATATTTTCTTTCTCTGCAGCGAGAAATTCAATGACTGCACGTTGCTTGTAACGTACGTCACGTACAGACGCCATTTTGGAACTTTCCTACGGCTATGCTGTCTATCGAGAGTGACGGAAACTTAGCGCGCTCACTCAGGAGACTTCAAATAATACATACGTAATATTTCGCATTCGTGGCTGAGAAAAAAAAATGCGGAGCATTACTTTCTGGGAAAAACACGTACAACCAAATGCATCGCCTATTAATTGCAAAAACATGCACACTTAATATTTGTCGATTACAGCACTATCTACCAGAAATGGAAAACAACGATCTGAGTGAAAAATTGAGCACGCTCACACTGGAGGAATGGTTAGGAGGTGGTCACTTGTAGCATTGGATAGATGTTACCACCTAGAGCATTTCTTTTTTTCGTACCATGCGTAGTTTTCTAGGTATTTAGTTGTCTCAAGTTAAAACAAACACCCTCTATATTGCATTATTGGTGTCCTAGCTTCTCAGCTTCTCCAGAACGTCGAATCACAAGTAATCCATCACGGGAAATAATCCAAGGCTTTCGTTTTGCAAAACACACACACACATACACACACACAGACGAATGTACGCACGTGCACACACTCGCGCACGTGCACACACACAGAACAGACTGCGTCGGTAATTTTCCACAAGACAGCTATGCGAAGGCTCGATCTCCGAGTGTGCCGTCCTTTATTTGTGGGCAGGAGCTGGAAAAAAATTTTGCAGCGCTGCTCAAACGTCACAAGATCCTGTTAATCGGTAACATCCTCCATTACACGGCGACATGTGCAAAACATAATTAACTTCTGAGTACACTGCGGTCTGGGACTCTCCAGAACGTCACGTGGCCTCGGTCAGGCACTTGCGTGTTAGCCGTCCGTGGGGTGCGCAACACAAAACCGGAAAACCACGGACGCTGACGAAGCACGGCGCTATGAAAATGCTTGTCATCATTTCTCTTCAGCTCATAGACAGACACGTCACCAAGTTGCCAGGAGAGACCAAACTAAACCTAAAAGTCTGAATTCTCTCTAGGGAACTACGTGATGTTATAATGCCAGTCACATTTATGAGATCACCTGTCAAATCCTGTGGACCGCTGCGAGACGTTCAGGAAGAGAGTCAATGAGGTTATGGAAGGTTTCGAGAGGGGTACGGAACCATGCTGACACCAGTGTCGTAGACAGCTGCTCTATGTTTCTCAGTTGAATATCTCTGGCGCGGACAGCGTGATCGAGGTGGTCCCACAGATTCTCTATTGAGTTTAAATCTGGAGAGTCTGATGGCGAGAGGAATACAGAAAACTCATCCCGGTTTGAATGACGCACATACACTGCAACCGGTGTGGCACTTTGCATTATCCTGCTGGTAGTTGCCAGTGTACCGAGGAAAAACAAACAGCGCGCAAGGTGGTCGATGTCTCCAAGAATAGGCGTATACATGTGTTGATTCATTGTGCCTTCCAGAATGACGATATCACCCTGTGAACGGCCTCTGACCTGGACCCTTCGCACAATCGTTGCAGGGTCTTTGCTTACAAACGTTTCATGCCACACACATCAACAGTCATCTGTCTGATGGAGCATAAAACGGATTCATCTTGAAAGGCAACCTGTCTCCATTCAGTGAACATCCAAATGCGGTATCGGCGTGCAAATTCCAGCCTTCGTTGGTGATGAACAGCAGCCACATGTCTGCATGGACCAGGTGCTTGTTGCGATGGGCCACACGAAGCAACGTTCCCTGAACTGTCATTGGGAACGCAGTGTTGTTTGCCCCTTGGTTCATCTGGGCGGCCAGTTGCTCAACAGTTGCACGTATATTAGCCCGTATACATCACTGCAGCCGTCATTCCTCTCTGACATCTACGAGTGTGGTTAGTGTTGAACCACAGTTGTGTCGACACTGGTTTTGGATACTGCCGTTTTGCCATGCACGGTATACTTAACCATGGTGGCGCTCAAACAGCTTACAGACTTGGCCATTTCGTAAATGTTTACACGCTTGACCAGAAAGCCATTCGTAATCCCCTTTTGTAGGTTAGATAAATCGCTACATTTCAGGTTTACGAAAGCACTGCACTGTTATCTGCGTCCATGCGACAAGCTTTATATACCCTCCATTGCTAGTGCTGCCACCTGTCGTCTGTGAGTGGTTACTGCACGTTGACGCCGAACACAGGCGGTGGTCACATTAATGAGAATCGACCATGTATATTGTGAACAGCAGATGCAGGTGAACACGTAGATGCTGTCTAGTTATAGATTCCAGAAAGACGTTCAGTACTGTTCCACACTGTCGGTAATTTTCCACAAGACAGCTGTGCGAGGACTCGATCTACGAGTGTGCCGACCTTTTTTTGTTGGCAAGAGCTGGCAAAGAATTTTGCAGCGCTGCTTAAACGTCACAAGATCCTGTTAACCAAAACCCGCTTATACGGAGTATCTTTGCAGATATGTGACTGGCTCAGTGATGTTTTGACCGACAGGACACACCACGTTAAACAGAACGGTGAATGTTCTACAGAAATGGAAGTAACGTCAAGTGTGTCACAAGAGAGCATAAGAGGACCTCCATTGTTATCAGTAAACATAAATGAGTTATCGGATAGGATCAACAGGTTTTTTCAATGCTGCATGTCTACAGAGAATTATTGCTATATGTACGATCCTAAGAAAATGCAGAAAGACTTGGACAAAATTGCCGCTTCGTGCAGTGGATGGTACCTGTCTTGAAATTGCTGTAATAAAGTGAAGGATCCCGGTGTACTTGATTACAACATTCTTGAGCACGTCGCATCGTATAAGTATCTAGGGATAATGTACTGCCTGACAAACATAAGTGGAGCACCCAGAAGACATGGTCAGATGTCAATGTAGCTTCAGACACCTACACAGCATCGATGTTTGCGTAAATGATTAGATTTGCATTGTTTTGTCACATATAGACCAGCCACCAGAGTTCATTAGTGTTGTTCGTGTTTAGCATTGGTACCAGTACTGGTATGGTACGTAACAGGCGTGAACAGCGTCATAAATTCAATAAGCACTGTGAAGGACACGGAGACACCGTACACACGTGTGGGGCGTATTTAAAAACGGGCCTACACCTACATGTCCACTCTGCAGTTCACACTGAAGTGTCTGGCAGAAGGGGCTGGGTCTACATTTGGCCCACTGGTCGAATCGTGTAATGTACAGATTTGCGGAGCATTCGGACATCACTTTGGCCCGATGTTGGGCTGCATGGAAATCCGTGAGGGCAGGTATATCCGCCGTCAAGGTTTCGATCAAGCACGTCCGACGATGACAACGGACGATCGCTGTATTGTGCACCAAGCGCATCGTAGCGCCTTCATATCTGAGCCTGCCATCCGAGAACAAGTAACGGTCTCCCTGAAAAATTATGTGTCATTAAGCACTAGTGGTCGGTGGCTATGGAATTACCATCTCATGCGTAGTCTGCCGTTAAAACCACAATGGCGTGACCGAGAAGCATGCACTGCTGATGAATGGCATTGCATTGTTTTCAGCGATAAATTGCAGTTCTGTACTACCTCGGTTGATCATCGTCGGCGTGGACTGAGATGATCTCAGGAGGGATCCCATTCTTGCAAAGATTTGGGCAGGCATAGCGATATTACTCCTGGTGTCATAGTCTGGGAAGCCACCGATTATGACTCCAGGTCACGGCTGACAGTGGTTAACTTTGACGGTCCAACGGTACGTCACGTTCATCCTCCATGCTAATGTATCACCTCACATGTGACGATACTGTGGTTCACTCTTTCAACAGTCAATGCTCTTCCACACGTGGCACGTATCACTATGAGCCTGTGTGTTATCTCGAGGTACTCCCGTGGCGAGCAAGATCCCCAGCTACGTCCCTGACAGTACAAGTGTGGGCGCAGCGTAGATGTCAACTGTGACCTAGTGCCCATATCCAGGATATCGAGGATCAGTTACAGCATCTGTGAGCCAGCTTGCCTCAGGCCAGATGTAGTGCAACAATATTGATAAAAGGGCTCATACGGCCAAATTCTTTTTAAATTTGACTCGATTTTGTGATCACTGCAAGTACATCAGATGCGCTCTCAACCAGTGAGGATTCTTTTCGTTTCCTCCTCCACGTGTAGGTGCTTCCGTCTTTTATTTTTCTGTGGGCAGTGTACGAAGAAGTGATATGAAACAGGACGATCACGTAGAATCAGTGTTACGGAAGGCGAATGGAAGGGTCAGATTTATTGGAAGGGTTCTGGGAAAGTATAGTACAGGAAGCTGCATACATAATGCTACTGCGACCAGTCATTTTCTTCCATTTTTACAGTATTTGGAGCGTGCGATATCAGAGGCGTGTTGCAGGACAGTATAGTTCACATGAGAGAGTGACAGGAATACTCGGGAAATGTAAATGACGATCTCTGGATGGTTCAAATGACTCTGAGCACTATGGGACTTAACATCTGAGGTCATCAGTCCCCTAGACTTAGAACTACTTAAACCTAACCTAAGGACATCACACACAGCCATGTCTGAGGCAGGATTCGAACCTGCGACTGTAGCAGCAGCGCGATTCCGGACTGAAGCGCCTCGAACCGCTCGGTCACAGCAGCCGGCCGATCTCTGGAACAGAGAAAGTCTTCCTTGTCAAATGCTGTTGGGTAAATTATCTGAAGGAATATGCCCGCCAGCCATTTTATAAATATCTCTATTAGTGCTACGTCACGTTTCGGGTTTTACCCATCTTATACCTAAAGAGCCAAAGAAACTGGTACACCTGCGTAATATCGTGTACGGCCCCCCGCGAGCATCCGTAAGTGCCGCAACACGACGTAACATGGACTAGACTAATGTCTCAGGTAGTGGTGCTGGATGGGATTGACATCATGAATCCTGCGAGGTCGTCCATAAATTCGTAAGACTACGGAGGGCCGTGAGGGGGGGGGGGGAGGATGATATGCTCTATAATGATCATGTCTGGGGAGTTTGGTGGTCAGCGGAAGCGTTTAAGCTTAGAAGAGTGTTCCTGGAGCCACTCTGTAGCAATTCTGGACGTGTTTGATGTCGCGTTGTCCTGTTGGAATCGCCCAAGTCCGTCGAAATGCCCGATGGACATGAATGGATGCAAGTTATCAGAAAGGATGCTTACATACGTGTCACCTTTCAGAGCCGTATCTAGACGTTTCAGGGGTCCCGTATCACACCAACTGCACACGCTCCACACCATTTCGCCGGCCGGAGTGGCCGTGCGGTTCTAGGCCCTACAGTCTGGAACCGAGCGACCGCTACGGTCGCAGGTTCGAATCCTGCCTCGGGCATGGATGTGTGTGATGTCCTTAGGTTAGTTAGGTTTAAGTAGTTCTAAGTTCTAGGCGACTGATGACCTCAGAAGTTAAGTCGCATAGTGCTCGGAGCCATTTTGAACCCACACCATTTCAGAGCCTCCACCAGGGTGAACAGTCCCCTGCTGACATGCAGGGTCCATGGAATCATGAGGTTGTCTCCATACCAGTACACGTCCATCCGCTCGACACTATTTGAAACGAGACTCGTCCGACCAGGCAACATGCTTCCACTCATGTACAGTCCAATGGCGGTGTCGACAGGCCCAGGCGTGGCGCGAAGCTTTGTACCATGCAGAGTGGGGCTTCGGCTCCGAAAGCCCATGTCGATGATGTTTCGTTGAATGGTTCGCACGCTGATACTTATTATGGGCGAGCATTGAAATTTGCAGCAATTTGCTGAAGGGTTGCACTTCTATTACGCTGAACGATTCCCTGTCGGAGAGTTGATGTTTTACTGGGTTCCTGATATTCACGGTACACTCGTGAAATGGTAATACGGAAAAGTCTTCACTTCATCGCTACCTCGGATATGCTGTGACCCATCGCGCGTGTGCCGACCATGATACCATGTTCAAACTCACTTAAATCTTGCTAACCTGCCATTGTATCAGCAGTAACCTACCTAACAATTGCACCAGACATTTGTTGTTCTATATAGGCCTTGCCGACCGCAATGCCGTACCCTGCCTGTTCAGATATCTTTGTATTTCAATACGCATGCCTACACCAGTTTCTTTGGCGTTTCAGTTTATTAGTGTAGCGCACTTAAATCTTCATAATAGCTACGTATATAACGATGCATTTTGAACTCTCGTGGCCAGTTTCCATTTTAAAAGATTCAGATAGTAGGCTCAGTCTTGACACTGACAACAAAATGAAGGGTAAGGGAAATTATAACATGTTTATGTGACGGATGTGTCCGATGTATGTTCATCGGAGAAGGGTGCGATGTACCAATATCTTCCTGTAGACTGTGTGATTAACCAAGTGCGTGACCGATTTCTAAAGTTCCTTCGAACATGTTTAGTGGACCCCAAGCGCCTGTCGCATTACCCTGATATTGTTCTGTTAACTTCTTCCAACTTGATTAATTTATAGACCGGCTTATGGCTATTATCATTTGGTAATAACAATTTTTATTCAACCCTTGCTTAATAAGCACCCTGACAGCCATGCGTGTTAAAGAGCGCTTTCAGGGACTAGGAGTTGCTCCGGTCCCGGCTCGAATCCACCCGACGGATTGATGGGTCAGAGTTGCTGACAATACTAGATGTGGTTTTTAGGTGCTTCTCCCCATTTCATTAGGTGAACACCGGTCTGGTACCCACGTCCCAAGTGAGTTACACGATTCGCAAACATTCAGAAAACTGTCGGCCACGTTCACATGGATAACACTACACGCAGACAGTTGTGGTACACGTGTCTCACACCGGGCGGCAATCATACTAGATCTATAAAATAATAATGCCGACTTTCACCCATGTGAGTCAAAGGCACAACTGAAGGTTCAACCCTTGCTTAATACCCTGAGTACAGTCACAGATTGATTCACTAGCTCGATCTGGGATGCATTAAGTCTCTCACACTACGTTGCTGTTAAAAATAAAAGAGCGAAATAGGTTGTGAAGAACTTTCCAAAGTCCACGAATCTATAATGAAATTTCAGAGTCTCTTAACTCGACGCTGCAATTCAGATTTAACGTCAACAAATCTGTTTAGAAATTTCACAAGCCTAACATAGCTCAGCTTAGAGTTAAAGCCCATGAGTGCAACCGTCGAAAATTTCTACACATAGGTATCATTTAATGCTGCCGCTACATTTAGCGTCTGCAATTCATTTGGCAAAAAATGGTTTTCTAAATCTCAGAATCGACATTCTGAACTCAAATTTCATTACTTTAACGAAATTTCTGTAGCCGTTTTTCGATAGCGCTGTTCAAGCGTTGCCTGTTGGTCTTTAAAATCGTTTATAGGTAATAGATACATTCCTATCGTCAGTATCTAAAGTACTGTTATATACAGGAAATGAATTCGCAATTACTGATACGAACCACCTTCATTTGTATATTAGAACGACGACAGTGAAAATTTGTGCCAGACTGGAACCCGAACAGGGATTTACCTCTTTATGTGAGCGGTCGCCTTCATATCCGTGCGCGAATCACAGTCAGACCGGAACTTCCATATGTCGTCATTCTTGTATCGCAACCAGCACTCGTACGTTACGTGTATTCGCGTCGGGGGCATGGTATTGGCGAATAGCAATGCCTGCGCTATTAAGAAGTACAATGCGGTGTTCCCTCGGACATGCATGCATTTCTGAAGGAACATTGCATCGAACGTCTTAATAACACAGGCATTGCTATTTCCTACTAATACAGACGTACACAGTCGCCCCATTTCTCTCTTTCATGTGGTGACCTTGTCTAATCACTATGGATGTCAACGGCCGTGCCGAGGTGAATACATTGATTCCCGTCAGATGGCCAAGGTTAAGCACCGTCAGAGTGGCCAGTATTTGGATGGGTAATCGTCCTGGTACGCCACGTGTGTTGACAATTTTCCTTTCGCCTTTATGGCAGAGGGGACAGGATTGATGGTGACGTAATGTTCTTGATCACCAGTCTTTGAGCGAATGTCCTGGATTAAATTCCAAACCTCTCCTCAGCGACTCATGAACTGAGGGCTGCGACATAGTTGATTGTGATCTGTCCGTGGTGATGTGGAAATTTGTGGTGGGTTGCTATGGAACCAAATTGTTGAGGTCATCGGTCCCTAGGCTTACACACTACCTAATCTAACCTAAACTAAACCGAACGAGGTGGCGCAGTGGTTAGCACACTGGACTCGCATTCGGGAGGACGACGGTTCAAGCCCGCGTCCGGCCATCCTGATTTAGGTTTTCCGTGATTTCCCTAAATCGCTCCAGGCAAATGCCGGGATGGTTCCTCTGAAAGGGCACGGCCGACTTCCTTCCCTGATCCGACGAGACCGATGACCTCGCAGTTTGGTCTCTTCCCACAAACAACCCAATCCCAACCTAAACTAACTTACAGTAAGGACAACACACATACCCACGCCGGAGGTAGGACTCGAACATCGGGCGGGGGGAGCGGAGCGAACCGTGCGAAGGCGCCTCAGACCACGCGGCAATCCGTCCGTGGAATAGGGCATAAAGCTCTGTGGCCCCCCTGGTGCTATTCGAGATGCGTTTGCTATGTCCCCGCACCGGTGTTCACCTTCTCCCTTCTCTCAGCAACTCCAACACGAGCACGGCACTACGCTATGAACGCACATTGTCACCTACACTTAACAGGTACACTTACACACAGCTCTCACACTTCGCGAGGGATAGGAAAAACGCTTACAACTAGGCAGCATTAAAATCGGGCCTCATACTAACTAAAAATAAAACATAATTTGTGATAACGTCACGCTCTGAGGCGAGAAGAACCTCTAACGATCTAAATACAAATACGAAATATTTCAAAGGAGTGTCCTCTTTTAGTAACTTGCGAGCCTCAGTATAAAACGATAACAGCATTGGAAAGGCTGTAAGGGAGAGGATACAAATACGAGGCTCGTTCAAAAAGTAATGCCCCACATTTTTTTAAGCCATACATAGACAGACGTCCTTGTTGGTGCTTCACATTCTGATGTTTGTTCTGTGCGCCGGTGAAGTTCCGAACGGTTCTGGCACATGGCAGAGCCGTGGTACAGCGTCAAAATGGCGTCTACACACGAATCACATTACAAGCAGCGTGCTGTTATTTTATTCTTGTGTGCAGAAAAAGAAACTGTGGTGATCATCCATAAACGTTCTAGTGCAGTGTATGGCGATACTGCAGTTGATAGGAGTAAAGTTGGACGATGAGCAAGGAAAGTTCCAGCCTCGGAAAATGCAGAAACAGAGCTCGGGTCGTCCTGTCACAGCCACTGCTCCAGACATTCTGAATCGTACGGATGCCATTATTGGTGCCGACCGGCGCATCACAACTGCACAAATGGCTTTACAGCTGTAGATCAGCATTGCGAGTGCGCCTACAATGATCGAGACTCGGATATTCAAAGAGGTGCTCACGATGCGTTCCACGAATGCTCACAGTGCACCACAAAATTCAAAGAAAGGCCATTTCACCTGAATTGTTGGAGCGTTTTGAGAGCGACGGAGAGACCTTTCTGTCACGGATCGTGATGGGGGACGAAAGCTGGGCGCACAACTTTGCGCCGGGAATAAAACTGCAGTCCATGGAGAGACATCATCCTCATTCACCACAAAAGAAGAAATTCAAGACAACACCCTCTGCTGGAAAATTCATGGTGACAGTCTTCTGGGATTGTGATGGCGTCATTCTCGTTGATGTGATGCCAGGAGGGTCAATCATCAGTTCAGACGCATACGTGAAGACTGAATAAACTCAAGAACCGTTTCCGACGTGTTCGATCAGACAAGAATCCAGCAGAAATCTTGTTCCAACACGATGATGCACGCCCACACACAAGTCTGAGAACCCGGGAACACAAAGCCAAACTAGGCTGGTCATCATTGCCTCATCCACCCTACAGTCCACACCTGTCACCCTCGGATTTCCATCTCTTTAGCTTGCTTCAAGATTCTCTACGGGGAACACACTTTGAACACGATGGGAGTGTCAGACATGCAGTGAAAACATGGTTATGACTACAGGACACCAGCTTTTAGCAACAGAGAATATATGCTCTTCCACAAAGTTGGCGTATGGCCATAGAACGTGATGGAGACTATGTAGAAATATAGGACATGAGAAAGGCATGTTGATGTATTTTATCATCAAATTCTGACTCTTAACAATAAATATGTTCTGAGAAAAAAAATGTGGGGCATTACTCATTGAAAGACACTTGTGGAAACAGAACTTATTTTGCAAGTTTACAACTCTTCAGAAACAACTTTTCGCAAGGGGAAAACTCCCTAGTTCTAACAGTTGTACCATATTTGGTCAGACGTTTGGGTGGTGACAGAAGATGACAAAAACTCTCTAAGAACCTATGAGTGAAATAAATTACGTAAAATTTATAACCCACTAAGAGAGGAAGAAGACTGGCATATAAACTGTGACACCGAGCTAAAAGCATTAATATTAGCAAGAGATATAGTAAAATTTGCCGGTCACAACGAATACGATGGCTAGGACATGTGGAGAGACGTAAAAATAAAATGATGAAACGTAAGATACATGTCGCTAGACGGAAAGGAAGACCTGGAGGAAGGTGGATTCATGATGTGAGAGAAGATCTCACCAGCATGGCAGTCCAGGAGTGAAAAGAGCTGCAAAAACCGAGAATCATGGTGGAAAATAGTAAAAAAGCCAAAACTCACCTACGGAAGAAGAAAAAGAAGAAGAATTACGTGGTTCAGCCTGGCGTTCTGGGTCTCCCAGCCATTCATACCGTATGACTTTATTTTTTATGCGGATTTTACTTACACCACGGTCTTGGAATAATTTGCGGTTCCTGATTTTGGGCCGTGACTTTCCCCTCACACAAAGCGTGGGCTAGCAATGGCCAATCTCCCAGCGAAACACACTCGCAGTGACACTTCAGGCTGCCTGCAGCCGTTATGACAGCCAGATTACTTCACGTCCCCCGCGCTCTTCGCCACTGGCGGGAGTTGATGCGTCACCTTCTGGTCGAACATACAGCTCCGCACGCTGCCTCCACCCGAGCTATGCTCGCCTATGTCGGAATTCGCGTCGAGCCACGCTGCGTCACCTCTCAGACCAGCTCACGTCTATCCACACCCGTCTGTCATCCCTCAATTACCCCCATCTGCTACTCCATGAACGTAGTAAGTAGGGCCACAAGCAGCACAAATGCAGTTACAATTCGGTGGTTCAGACCCCACAAGTAATGTGCCTGATTAATGAGGAAGCAAAAATTTAAAAAAAAATTGTTAAATTCATGACCCTATTCTCTATGCAACACTACGTTTTCTAATCTGAGAACTACACTAAACCATATCCATGTAATCCTGTGTGTTGCAGTAAGAAATAAAAGATCACAATTATTTATTCGCATTTTCTGCTACCAATCACTTTTATTTGTGTTATGTTTAATTAAACATAATGCAATGCGTTTCCAACATGTTCCAGCCATCTTCAGGCTTTTATGCACACAGAAAAATTTTCCTCAATAACGAACTGTCTTAAACTAAATTAATGTACGATCTTTTGTTCTGTTCGCTTCTGAAGCGGTTGTTGGTGTATTTCGAGGGTGAGTGGGGTGAGGGGGGGGGGGGGGGGGGGAGAGGGAGGAGGGCACTGGTTGGCCAGAAATTGATGTCTAGTAATGTCTTTTGCTTGAGTGGAGCTATGTCTCGTTGTTTATTGTGACTGACACCACAGCCGGTGTGGTATACAGACAGTTTTGCATCATCGTGTTCACAAGGTTTTGGCGTCCCAAAGCTTCGTTTTCCATCCTTAGTACATTTCTGGAGATGTTCTGTAACATTACACTTTGTACTATTTTTTTGTCATTGTATTTTGACGTAATTCACTGCACAGATCTTTTCTACATACATGTAAACACTGTATACTTAATATAATTCGGCTGCCTTGTAGCGTGGGTGAGTGTCGATTACCGCTTTTTACAGCAGTATTAACAATAATGACAGTCTGCTAGTCAATCGTTCACAGCGGTACGTCTTAAAACTCTTGTATTAGAACTGGCTTAAGATTACTGAAGAGTTCTCTGTTTTTGAAATCGGTTATCTCATTAAGAACATTATCTCCATATTTTGTATAATCAATGAAAATTTCCATTTTTTCTTAATATATACTCTTTTACTTTTTCCAATCTTGTGTAAAATTTCAGGTTTGTCACGGATTTCCGGAAAATTCAAATAAATAATAATTCCACACAGTCAAGGTTCCAAAAGTTAGGAAGTATGGCCACAATTAAAAACTTTGAACACATATGTAAATGAAATCAGTATAACAAACCTTCACATTGCAAGTAAGTACAAGATAAACTCTTTTATCACTGGTTCTGTGTTTGTCTAGCTAAAATATTTAATAAAAATAGTCACAGTTATAAGTGATCACAATACCAAAATCAACATTTAAGCATCTTATTTTCACGGTTTTACAGTTTCGCAGTATTGCATCACAAAACAACTATTCATTTAGACTGAACATTTGTACCCACATTTAATGGTTTCTCCACAGTACAACACACATTTGTCATTACTCCTGGCAGCTCCCGGACTCGTTACATGGGTGCAGCCTAAACGTCAGCACTTTTGCAGTCTCCCCTGCCAGCCAGCAGCATTGGTCTCCAGCAAGAATGGAAGAAAATAACCCTGTGGGTCACTCTTCACTACACACGTCTAATAAGCCAAGGGCAGGTCGGACTGAACCCACTTCTTTTTCTATACCGACTTGTCACGATCCAAAACAAAGTTTCAGAGACATACATGACACACACAAACAGATTGGTGGCTTTCACATGGTATAATGCTTGTACAGACTGTTCATTTCTGTTTTAGCATCTCGTACCCTTCAAGTATAAAAGAAACCAAACTACTGGAAATGCACAACTCTACCCACCTAAAGCAAGATAAAGAGGTGGTGCCAACAAAACTCATAATGCATAGGTTACCCATAGTTTCTATCATGTGCAAGCTTCAGACTCATCGATCTATACCTTCCCATTATAAACAGACAGCTGTAAGTCAGTTACCTTTCTACGGAATGGAAACAAATCGTCCCTGAACACAACTATGGGACTTAAGATACTAATTACTACTGTAACGATCTATAAACAGTAAATCATGAGTGGCTCATAAAATAGTGCCCCTGATTGTATGAAACATGTGTAAATACCCACTAACAAAGTAGGTCTGAAGTAACAAACTTAAGACCCTACAATTAAATCGAGCCCAAGAATCTATACTAAGAAATACATTTAATTACCACTCACAACAAAAATTATAAAAGCAGGTGACATGCCATCAGTTCACATACGAGGTGCATGAACCACATATTTTGGTATTTAACCAAAAGTAAAACCGTCCCCCAAAAACATACATAAGAAAACACAACACAGTTGCAACAAAAAATTAATATCCCCATCAATCTTTCCTTCTGTCTGCTGAATACAGTCTATTAAGCCCGTCCAGAGCTGTTAGTAAACTTGCAGTGACTCGAAAGCTGGCTTTGAAATAAGTTTTAGAAAACCTTACAAAGCTAATGGCTCCAATTCCCACACCAATAACTGGCATGCTAATATGTTGGCACTCAACCTCGAGAAAGCCGGTTCCAATCCCGGCGGCGTCAGAAAGACTTATTAATTGTATCAGACCGGCAAGACAAGCAAATGGCAGACATCTCCCGATGTTCAGGCATTGCGAAAATGCGCTGGGTTAAAACTCATGCCAACTTCCATTTGATACAGGGTGCTAAAGCATATATGCTCAAACTTTATTTATTTATTTTATTTATTTATTGATTTATTTAACCTGGCAAGATTGGGGCCATCAGGCCCTCTCTTACATCTAACCAGGCATTCTACTTATTTTACATTCATATGTTTTAGTAGGCATGTTAAACTACATCTAATACAAAAAGTGAAATAAACAATTTGAAAGGTACACCTGGAAAAATACATACATATAGAGTTTATATTCTTAGGTCACAAGTACTGTTATAATTAGACATTATTGAAGAGACAGATTTTAGATAGGAGTGCCGGCAGCAGGGAGTATGAGGGAGACTCATGGTGAAGGGAGGAGAAGAATAGAGACATGATGAAACATAATTAAGGAAATATAAAGGAAAAGAAGATTGCGTGGCTAATAGAGAAAGATGAAGAGGAAGGCATCTCAGGAGCAAGATAGGAGACGCTAGCTTTGCTATTTGACAGATGAGGGGATTGTCCTTGTACATTAATTTTGTGGATGATAGTAGGAAATACTTCAACTTCTTCTTAAAAGCAGCAGGAGATCGAATTTTGCGCAAGGTAAGGGGCAGTTTGTTCCAGAGGCGGACAGCGGCAACTGAGAAGGAGTTTGCAAAAGTTTTTGTTTTGTGAGTGGGCCCAGTTAGGATACCAAATAAGAGTGACCTCGTGTTTCGATTATGATGACATGACAGGTTTTTAATCTCTGAAGCAAGGTACTGGGGTGCTTGCGCGATGAGGAGTCGGTGGAGTAGACATAGAGTGTGGTAGTCACGCAATTTGTCCGGCCGCAGCCACCCTAGCTTTATGATGATTCTGAAAGGAAAGAAGCTTCTCATAAAAAAAGCGACTTGAGGAGAAGCCACACACAGGCCATCGTTCAAATAGTATGTGCAAGTGAACAGATGAATACCTTCTTCCCAGACTTCTGATGGGCGTTCGACATTGTTTCATACCGACGATTAATAACTACGTTATGAACCTACACAATATGTTCTTGGCTAGAAGAAATTTTGAGTAATAAAACCTGTTACGTTATATGAAAAGGCAAATTTTCAACAGATGTCGAATTAAAATCCAATGTCCCCACGGTAGCGTAATAGAACCACCAATATCCGGCCGGATCCGGCGCGTGATTGGTTTCAATGTGGCCTGCGGAAGATATTCGCGAAGTTACTCTTAACTGTTTTTCGAGAGATAGCCTGTCTCATTGCTGCATTGTTTTTTCCTCTTCTTTCTCTTGTTAACATCAGTAAGTATTTCTTATCGGTTATGATTGCTCCAACTGTTGAAGGTAATATGTAATGAATAAGCAGCAACCAGTTTCTTTTATAGACGTTTATTTTTCCATTATGACATTTAAAGATGCCTGAGAACCTATCTTAGGATATATACGTTCATTTACATGTCGTGAACATTGTTTCCTTACTAACGTGGCTGCGGAATTTTGCGACGGAAGTCTTTGAGACAGATGCTATAAAACGTCAGAGGCAAATAAATGAAATGGCATCCCACACTGTCACTCTTTGTTGTCCGACCGTGAGGCCGACGACACTGAGGTTGGTATCCTTCCGTTGTGTGGGGCGTCTCCAGACATATCTTTGCTGGTCATTTGAGTTCAGTTCGAAGTGGGACTCGTCACTGAAGACAATCTTACTCCATTCAATAAAATTCCAGGCCAAAAACGCGTCTGGAGACGTCCTGAACAGCGGTTGGATACCAGCTCGACTGTCACCTGCAAGACGGGCCGTCCGTGATGCCATTTGTTTCCATAGCAGGACCCCTTTGCTTGTCATCCGCGGACCCTCAAGGCGCAGCGGTACATCGACGATATTGTACGCCCTCTTTGGTTGCCCTCCATGACATGCCTTGTTTGGCTTACATTTCAGCAAGATAATGCCCACCCGCACACGGCAAGAGTTTCTACTGCTTGTCTTCGCGCTTGCCACTCCCTCCTTTGGCCAGCACGGTTGCCGGATCTCTCCCCAGACGAGAACGTTCGGAACAATATAAGCAGGGCACTCCGACCAGCTCGGGTTTTGACTACCGAACGCGCCAATTGGACAGAATTTGGGTCATCCAACAACTCTATCAATCAATGTCAAGCCGAATAACAGCTTGCACTAGGGTCAGACGTGGCTCAAGGCTTTATTGACTCAATATGTGAAGCTCTTTCTCTTGAATAAATCATCAAATTCTTTCTGGAATGGTAATTATTTGTTTCCCTGTACATGTAAATCACATTCAGATTTCCGTGTCATTCGGATAATTCCTCTGTGATGCATCGTTTCCTTTCTTTTTCTTTTTTTTTTTTTTTTTTGTTTTGTTTGTCTTTTCTCGGAGTGTATATGTTAATAATAGAACACGGGGTGAACATACAATGAACGTACTTCCAAAAACGTGTGTTGTGAGGCATAATTTGCTGGCAAAGTGTGTCAGAAAAGGGGTGTCGTTCATATCGGTGCTTTACCCCATAAACAATAACACCATGAACGCTATCATTTTGATTTTATGTGCTTGAAGCGCTCCTGTCGCGTCACGTGATGAGCCTGCTAGCGAGCGTCAGCAAATATGTGAATCAGGACCGCGGGTCACCAAAGGTTGCTGATCTCTGGTCTAAACACACAGTACTTACCAGACAGGGTCGACAGTACTTACAGGTTGGTCGCTGACGATGCTGCTGTCTACATGGCACTGTCTTCATTGGACGTTGTCAGGACATGGGGAAGGTCTGGACAAAATTTCCTCTTTATGTTAAAAGTTGCCCACTTGAGTTTCTTCATTAATTGATTCGTTTGATTTAACCTTAAATCTGAACTCTAGCAGTGTTGTAGATGTGGGATACACCTTTCATCATGTCAAATGGACCTGTTGGAGCCGTACCTTTCTGTTCCCACATTTCACTGCGTTCGGTGTCGTCAGAAATCGGCAAGAGAACATAATGACACCTTACCTTATGATTTATCTGAAAACGCCTAATAGAATCCGACAAATCGACTAATTACGGAATGAATTTTATTGACGACCGAAAACAAAATTAGTCAAGCAACAGCTGCTATTTACCTTAGTCGCAGGGGATGGAAAGGAGCGGTGGGATGTATGTAAGACTGGTGAATCATACTCCATGAAAACAACATTTATTAAAACGATCCTTTCTCTCCTCGAAGTTCAGAGTCATTTAATAAGCAACATCACCTGACATTATGGTTCCTTACGTGGTTTGATTTCTCGGTAAACTCTATGAAAATTCTTCTGTCAGCAAATGATCGAACCATCAGAGAGATCGGACACGGTTGTTCTTGTGAATACATTAAAAATTCAAGCACCCGCTACAGCAGTGGAGGAAAACACTAGAAGATATATTCACCAATAATTCCGACGAATTACGTGCAGTTTCTGTCTACCCAGGCTTTTGGCCGTTCAGTTCACCCAAGAAAATCCGTAGAGCAAAATATCGAAATCCTAACAGGGGTGTCTAGCGAAAAAACTAAGTTGCCTACCCGTAACTAAGTTGAAAATGGATAACAAATTTCCGCATGTGGAATTTAGCTATACAGATTCGTTTTTTGCACCCTGCAGTGCTATTTTTGGCATTCAAAAACCACGTTGCAGATTTTCACGTTCCCTTGCTCGCTACGAGAGAACTACTAGTCCTGCAGGAAAAATGAGCAGAACCCTCTGCAGTAAATTTAAAGTAGTCAAATTTTGTGCTGGGTTACGTTTTCGTTGGAGACCACGGTTTTCGAGTCATTCAAGAAAAACGTACAAAAGCGAACTTAAAACGCACCTCCACCTCACACTTATCCCTCACCACTCAGGATTTCTGGCATGTTGTTCGTGGCAGTCCCTCCTACTACAAAACTTAACTGCATTAACTTACGTACAAAAAGGTCCTGTTCACTTTTTATGTAAGACTAATAGCATTAGTATAGTCAGGGAGTGAATATGAAAATCTCACGCGTAGTTTTTGAAGACCAGATATGGAATTGTGGGTTGCATAAAACGACATTGGCAATAGAAGCTGAATCACCTGTATAACTCCCTCGATAACTGGACATATTTGATAATATTCTTATCTGGTCTGCAGCCCGAACAGCAAGACGTCTTGACACAACATTTCGGCGATCCACCTAGCCGCCATCTTCAGGTAAGAATGCTCTTGCACGGACTCGCAACTGAATTCAGACTGCGAGCGGCGGCTCCTTTACACGCCGTGGATGGCAAATAGCGCGAGCGCAAGAAATCGTCGTAACTGGCCTCTAGCGAAAGCGAACATACAGCGCCCCAGAGATGGAAGCTGGCGAAATCGACATATCGCTATCAAAAATTATTCTGATGGCTGAATCAGAGACCGTGGTTTTTTGATGTCTGATAAAACAGGATTCCATATGCTACTTAAGGGTAAGCCCTTGGCTCTGTTTATAACATTGTCAGATAGCCGAATTTCAATGGATTCTTTTAAAATATAGCTCCAATTGCGAGACGCAGGGGCAACCATTTGTGTCTCTTCATACATTTTATGTCCCGTGGTAAGGCAGTGCTCTGCCACCGCAAACTGCTCAAGCTGAAAGAAATGTGTGTTATGCTGGTGCTCAACACAACGGTCCTGAATGGTACGAACTGTTAGACCAATATAAGCTTTCCCACAATCTCAGGGAATACTGTACACACCGGGCTTCCTGATAAAATTGAAATTCAACCCACCTCTCCTACTGAAATTAGGAAAATAATATATTTTCTCAAAAGTAAAAGCTCGCATGGAATTGATGGCATTTCCAACAGAGTGTTAAAAGCTTGTTTCAGACAGATAAGTAGGATTCTCAGCCACATATGCAATAACTCACTGAAAGAAGGCATTTTTTCCAGGTAGACTGAAATATGTTATTGTTAAACCAGTGCATAAAAACGGGAACAAATCCGATGTTAACAACTACCGCTCAGTCTCACTCCTGATAGTTTTATCCAAAATATTTGAAAAAGTAATATATTCAAGAGTAGTTTCACATATTACTAAAAATGAAGTACTAACAAAATGTCAATTTCGTTTTAAGAAGGGCTTTCGAACAGAAAATACTATACATGCCTTCACTGATCAAATATTAAATGCTCTGAATAACCAAAGACAACCACTTGAATTTTCTGTGATCTCTCAAAGGCTTTTGATTGTGTGAATCATGAAATTCTTGTAGATAGCTTAAGTATTGTGCTATGAGTGGGACAATGCATAAATAGTTTAATTCACATTTAACTCCAGTAATGCAGAAAGTTGAAATTAACACTTCAAACAGCCTGCAAAAATCGGCAGAGTCCTCTAACTAAGGAGGTATAAAGAATGGTGTCCCACAGGGTTTATTCTTGGGTCCCTTATTGTTCTTAATATAATATTAATGACTTGCCACTCCATATTCATGAAGTTGCACAGCTAGTTCTTTTAGCTGATGGTGCAAGTGTAGCAGTCATGCTAACAAACAAGAATTAGCAGAGGAAAGAATGTCTTCCAGAAGACTGCTAAGTGGTTCTCTGCAAATGGACTCTTACTAAATTTTAGGAAAACACTGTATATACTGTTCTGTACAGTTAATGGCATAACACCATTGATAAATATAGACTTTGAACACAGGTTTGTTGCTAAGGCAGAATATTCAAAATTTCTGTGTGTGTGCACTGATGAGCCCATCCAAAATCATCTTGCAGACTTTTATTTAAGGAACTCCGGATATTCACAGTACCTTCGCAACACATAAATCAACTTATGAAATTTGTTGTTAATAATCCAGACCAATTCAAAAACAATAGAAAATTACATAAGTAACACTAGAAGATAGGAAGCTTTTTGCTATTGTGGATTAAATTTGACTTTGGCATAAAAAGAGATGAATTATGCTGCCACAAATATCTTTGTTCATTTAGCAAATAGCATCAAAAATCTGACAGATAGCCAACCAGAATTTAAAAACAAATTTAAAAAATTTCTGAATGACAAATTCTTCTACTCAGTAGATGAATTTTTAGATAAGAAGTAGTAACTGGAAAAACAGGACTTATACTGTGTAAAGAAAATATTTTTTTTTAACTGACATCTTCCACATCGTTACTAAATGTCATAATCATGACGTATGGAACAAGTATTAATGTAATGTAACGTAACGTAACTAGTACATAGATTCCTACATTAAAAACCGAAAATGAATAATCAGATTCCCAGCCAAAACCTTTTACGGAAGTGTACTTGGAAGCAGTACGCGTTACTGACCACAGTGTCCTACCCCTAATTACCGTTACCAACTACCTTCTAAATACAAAAACACACCATACTCTGTACTCCGGTGCTGCCTCCCAGAGTGGGGATGGCTGTCACCCGATCAAGCAACGACCTCGTGGAGCCAAACGCTTTGCCCATTCGGGAGGAAGCTAAAAATGACAGCGCCCATTACTCAGCTTCTCACCAGTTTACCGAGAAAATTTTCGAATGAGAGTTCGATGGAAAATTCTGCAGCCTGTCGTTGGTTAACGACAAAACAAAGTTTTAAAAAGAGCGGGACGAGCTGTCTGTGGACCAGTCACAGTACGAGCCAGCTCTGAAAGATAAAATTCAGTGTACGTTCCCAAGCTTCCACAACAAGAACCAAGAAAGCTATACTGGTTCTGCAATCCCGCATAAACTTCCAGTTAATCACACAGACCTAACCGTGATTAGGTTGTAGGTAAAGGTTAATACAGGATCCTGACATGAGATAAAATTAAATAAAATCGATGAATTTCTTCTACGCTCAGTTATACGATAGACAATTAGCAGAAAAAAATCTAACTGCCTAGGTGAAGCTACGTAAATCATTACAAACAGTACTTTCATGAAAAGTGGATACAACAAACACCTTTCATACTGATGAATGATTGTTGTTGTCGATGTGGTCTTTAATCTGAACTGTGGTTTGATAAAACTCTATCCACTAGTCTGTTCTGTACAACTTTCTTTTTCACTGTATACAACGTACATCCATTCGAACCTACCTGCTGTAGTCAATATCACTCTCCCTTTGCAATTCCGCCCACTTGCATACAAAGTACCATCCATTACGAACTTGACATTTGCTTGATGCTTCAGTATACCTTTTGCGAGAAACACAAGCGTATCAGTAGAATTTTCACACAGCCTTCCGTGAATATCGGTTGGCTACATTTGCCAAGAGCGCCCCCCCCCTCCTCCCCCAATCTATTATAGGGAGAGATTAATAATGCTAACCAGTTGCTTATGTAGATCTCTGCCCAAAGACCCATATTAACTAAACTGTATGTGACGGAATTAATGAACACTAATTTTCAGCTGAGAAATGGGTCAGCAGTTGGCAGATAATCACCAACGTTCAATAATTATTTGACCAAAATCCGTGACTCGATAACAGTGATTTCTTACCACACTCGGAATAGAAGTGAAATTATTGTTCATTTCCGTCTATCCCAGAGACCAAGTTGAACCTAACCATGAAATCTGGCGGGTTACTACATTCATCGTGACCTGTACTGCCGGTGCTGTCCGTAAATCTGACCATCAGTGAAGTGTGAATATGCTGGCCATGGATGGTGGCAATGGTTCATTAAGTGCATTTCTATGCACACAGCTTCTGCATCACCATGGACAAAGTCTAAACCAGAAGTCTGCTGGGAGAAGTCTCCATCTGAAGCATCCTGGCTGAAATGTATCCCAGGTGAGAGCAGAATCCCAAGTGACTCCACTGGAAGCAGAACCCGGATTGTCGAAAAAACGCAGAGCGCGTCTGTCCTGTGACCGTTTCCGGCACGTCAAGTAGCAACTGCCCGTCAGAAAAGTTGCATTAGGCATCCCGCCGGATAAAAAATAAAGCTGATGCTGCTATACTCCCTCCAACGTAGGGAAAATACCTCACTTACAGATACATGCGTCTAAAAATTTTACATCATGTTGCTCCAGCCAGTCGAAATGTCTTATTTTTGGTATATTTGGTGAGCTGTTTCCTATGGTGGGAACGCAAAAAGGTAACGCGTTTGTACTAGGAGCCGAACTAGAGGCCGAATCATATTATTTTCAGAGACTGTCTGTTTGTAGATCTGCACCTACCCTAGAAAGCTGCCCTTAATAATGGGTCAAAAAACGCGCTAGCTTTTTAAGAATCCGCCTTCCGCCAGAGAAAAGTTTTGCGACTGTCCGTTACTGTAAACTTTTAGCAGAGGGGGCCTGATCAACAACGACACTCCAGGAAGCTGGCGGCATACAATATGCAGCTGGTGGTCCAGAGGCATTCTTCCATACCTGAGGCACGGCACCTGAGACCTGGCGTTTTCCCTATCTCCTAAGCCACTGTTGCTACATCCTCTTTGCTCTGACATTCACCACAGCCATCTTAAGCCGTACACGCTACCCATAAAAGGCACATCTACAAGTACAGAGACCAAATAAAAGGAACAAATCACCTACTCAATCACAATTGTTGTATTGCAACTGGAAATAAACACTCGTTTCCGCAGTCTACCAATTTCAGTCGGATTTAACTGAAATGTAATTAATTTGCATTCTAACTGTCTCTAATTTACATATCAAAATTATAACTAATTTGCATATTAACGTACTGATGTGTGAAAAGAGACGAAGCATACTACTTTGACCCTTTTCACATTTCGTCAAAGGGTTTCACGAGGAAAACGTCGCCTTTCTTCCAAAGATTGCTATTTTTAAGTTTCCTGAACTCCATTCTAGTCGCAATCCCTGTTGCAGATTTTCAGTTTTGCTCCCATTTCATAATGCTTCTAAATACTCTTATTACCTACCGAGCGAGGTGGCGCAGTGGTCAGGTCACTGGACTCGCATTCGGGAGGACGACGGTTCAATCCCGCGGCCGCCCATCCCGATTTATGTTTTCCGTGATTTCCCTAAATCGCTCCAGGCAAATGCCGGGATGGTTCCTTTGAAAGGACACGGCCGACTTCCTTCCCGGTCCTTCCCTAACCCCATGAGACCGATGATCTCGCATTTGGTCTCTTCCCCCAAACAACCCAACCAACTCTTATTACCTGAAATGGGTTAACAATGTGATGAGCTCCAGAAGTATCCACAGATCTTTTAATGGGGTGCTGTGGAATCCTTTACTTTTGTTGTTAGCATTATTTACAGATCTTATTACGTAACCCGAAGGTGGAAGGATGAGAGAAAGGAACTGGAAGGAACTGATGACATCATCTGCATCGGCACTTTATACGAAATCACAGGCGACTAGTGTCAATGTATGCCGGACGGCGACTCGAACCTGGGATCTCCTGCATGCTAAGTAGTGCGTTACCCACAGCGCCAACCGGACGTAGCGCTTATTGCAAATGCACGGACTATCCCGGCAGGCTCCTCAACCGACTCACATTCCACCTAGAGCCACCACTTATCCGCAGTACCCGTCCATGTCGTCTGCGCTTGCTAATTTTAGATTTCTGCTGGGGGTCGAACGAAAATATGCATCTGTACTGATTATTGTGGATTCATAGCACATTAGGCATTATCAGTTTTATTAATGCATGGTGTTTATTCTTCCGGATATGTCCCAAAAAAACAGAGACCACGCATTCATAAAATTTATAATTAATCCACATTCCAAAAGGACTACAGTTCCAAGGCTTTGACATTGTTGATAGGAATACTCTTTTTGAAATCCAGAAGGTATCAGTCCATACAATACAACGTGCAAGGTGCAAGGACTACGAAGATAAACTGGGGCTTGTATGTAGGCATATAGAGAGTCGTTCATCCCTTGCTCTGTTTGCGAGTAGAACAGGGAAGGAAATAAGTAGTAGCGGTACAGGGCACCCTCCGCCACGCACCGCACGCTGGCTTGCGGTGTATCTGTGTACATGTAGACGTATATGTTAACCACAACTTGAACAGAAACCAGACTGCAGTTACAAATGTTAAACTACAAAAAGGAAAGAATAGTTGAGAAGCGAATGAGACAGGGTAGTAACCAGTCGCCAATGTATTTGAATCTGAGCAAACATTTAAGGAAACCAATGAGAAATTTGGAAAGGGAACTCAAGTTCAGGGAGAAGAAATAAAACGTTTTAGGTTCACTGATGACACCATTATTGTGTCAGAGACGGCGAAGGGTTCAGCTGAAGAATAAGGATCGCGTCTCGTAAAGAAGTTATTAGGGCGTCATCAACAACAGTAAAACTATGGTAATGGAATGCTGACGAGTTCAGAAAGGTAATATTGTGGGAATTAGATTAGGAAATGAGATACTAAGAGTAGTCGAAGGTTTTTACTGTTTGGGAACAAAATAACTAACGGTGGCCCAAGTAGGGGGGATGCAAATCGCAAACCGGCAATAGGAAGTAAAGCTGTACTGTAAAAGAGAAATTTGTTAACGATGAATATATAAGTAAGAGTTAGAAAGTAATTTCAGAATGTATTTGTCTGAAGCACAGCCATGTACGTAAGTGAGCCGTGGACGGTAATCTGTTTTGATGCCACATATCGGTACCGCGTATGTGATTCGGGACGCACAAAACTACGGTGCACCCACTAAGTGTTCGTTACCTCTATCACGTATAACAAGGCGAAAATCCCCATTAATGCACGAGTACAAAATAAATGTCCAGTCTTTGGAAGCGGTAACGTCCGTCAAGTATCTGGGTGTGACTATTCGAAATGATCTCAAATGGAATGATCAGATTACATAAGTAACGGGTAAGGCGAACTCTAGACTGCGGTTGATAGGTAGAATCCTGAAGCGATGCAGTCCTTCAACAAAGGAAATAGCTTACAATACGTTAGTTCGTCCAGTCTTGGAGTATTGTTCGTCTGTATGGGACACTTACCAGTTGGGTCTGATTCGAGAGATTGAGAAGGTCCCAAGAAGAGCGCAAGATTCGTGTCTGGTACTTTTAGCCATCGCGAGAGCATTACAAATTTCATAGAAAGTTTGAAGTGGGACTCACTTACAGATAGACGGCGCGCTAAATGGAAGGGGCTCCTCACTAAATTCCGAAATCCGATCTTCAGCGAGGATGTAGAGCACAATTTATTACCACCAACTTCCAAATCGCGCAATGATCACCATTCAAAGATAAGGGAAATAAGAGTTCGTACTGAGGCGTCTAGATAGTCGTTTTTCCCTCGCGCGATCCGTGAGTGGAACAGAGGGGGGGGGGGGGGAGGGGGGCGTGAATCGTGCCCTCCGCCACACATCGCTTGGTGGCTAGTGGAGTGCATATGTAGATGAAGATGACCATTTCCAAATCGTCCTGCGAAAATCTGCGTCGTCTACGCAACCAAATTGCTTGTCCTCTTTGGAAATCTTGCGTGTTCACGATCGGCTGCGTTAAATCCTTTGCATTCCTCGCATCCCAGACAAAGGGGATTATTCTTCACGTCTAAGGATGCAGGAAACCGCGGGACAAAAACGTTTCCTTACAGACCGGTGAGAACGCCGAGGTCACTATCCGAGCGTGCGAATACAGTCTCTTTTGAAGTGCGCCTGACTAATCTGTCCAACTCGGAAGGTACACTTGTCGCATTATGTAAATCGAGCAAGTTTCCGCAGTTTTTATTGTGTTATTAAGGAAATGGCTTCTGACTCAATCAAAAAAAGGAAAGATTCGGTCGACAGGAGAGTTACTTTATAATTGAAGGTCTCCACTTCCTTCGTTGCTTTGCAAGAGAAACGCTTTGAGGCATGTTACGCCCGGCACTCACTGACCGGTACAGGCAAACTGCAGCAGAATGCCACTATAGGCTCTCTAAACGTCATTGCAGAGCCTCTACTTAGACAGAGTGAGACCAATGGTGATAGTGACGTTGATTGGGGTGAGACTTCACGTTTTTTATGTCTTGTGTTCACTGTGGCTGGAGAATAACGCGTGGTGCTGTTGTAGACCGATTATAGCGCTGCCAATGAAGTTAACCAGGAAAACAGAAGACGTAAAATTGTTTTGTAGAAATCGACAAATCGTTCCATAAAATTTCCGGCAACTTTCTGCCAAGATATTTGGATGGAGAGTCTTACCGCCATTTTTAGGTGAACACTGACGAAAATATATCGCGCTCACGTGTTTAAGATCCCGGCGTGGCTTATCCAGTTCGTGTTGCGTATGCGTTGCAAGTCTGTGCACCGCGCATCCTCCATGCTCGTTGCGAAAGCTCGCCTCATCCTTATCAAATCGATTCTCTCCGACCGGTAAAAATTCAGAACGACGGCAGCTAGGCGGAGCACGAAGCTTTTCTAACAGAGGATTCCGCACAGAATTTAGCTGGAAGCTGCCGTCTCGTTCAATAAGAGACTCAGACATTGTATTTCCGCTAGTTCGTTGATGATGGAGCTCCAGAAGTTTCATGTACTGACCACAATTCTTGTTTCATGACATTTCATCAAATGATCAGTGGAAATACAGTGTTCGGGGAAAGTAGACTGATGAAGGAGGCGAGTATGCCACTATTGTTCTGCACTGCAATCCTGCGTAATGAGTGTCGTTTGCCTATATACGAGTATTTACTACGTTCAATATTGAACGTCACTCCCTATAACTCCTGCAAAGTAGAAGTTTGAAAAGTGTGTCGGTGTATGTGTGAAGATAAACTACAATAATGCCTACCGCCACCAGATGGTGTTGGTGCTTCCCCGTTGGTGGCGCACTTCAGCAACTCTTGTTCCCGCTTGCAAGTTAACTGGTGGATATCGACAGGGCAAAATGGAAACAGACAAGCACGTGCAACGGCGGACATTGTGGTTTCTGTGGGGGGAAGAAGTAGTTGCTTCAGATATCTACCAGAGGTTGGTTGCCATATGTGAGGAAAAAGCCCTAGGCCACAGACCCAGGTTTCAATGGGTATCGAGACTTGAGAAAAGAAACTCCAGTCTGCGGAGTGGAAGCTTACTGGGAGTCCTCGTCACAATATGTCACGGCCGCAACTGACTTTTCTTGCAGAAAAAAGTAACGACTGTGTTCTATGATCAGGAAATGACGCTGCCGGTGGACTGATTCTCTCCCAATATAACCCTTAACAGTGATCGGTACTGCAGTTTATTGCACCAACTTCGCCGACGCATTCAACAACGCTGCCACTGAAACGAGGTCGTGGCGCTCTGCTCCAACACGACAATGTACGGCTACATGCCAGTCGCCAGACCATTACCATCATGCATGAACTAGGTTCTACTGTGCTGCCACATCATCCATATCCGCCAGACTTGCTCCAAGTGACTTTGCCCTATTCCATGCAATGAAAGAGGTCATACAGGGTCAGAAACTCACCACCAATGACGTCCTTCATGCAGGTGTCTGCTAGCGACACCGGGATACCCCGCAAAGACCAGTTCGCTACGCAAATACGGAATCTGACAAGGATGGCAAGCCGAAGGGGTAGCCGCGCCGTCTAGGGCGCCTTATCATGGTTTGCGACGCTCCCCTTGTCGGAGGTCCGAGTCCTCCCTCGGTGTGTAACTGACGTGAGCAGCTGCACTTAAGTCACGAAAAAGGTACGAAGAGAGAAGCAAATGGCTTCGAATGTCTTTCAGTTCTAACGTACCTCCACTTCTTCTTCTGGCCATTGATGGCGGAGACTTGCCATGAGTACGTACAAGCGATAATTTGCGCAATGGATATTTCAACGTTACTGAAGTCGCCCTGACACTTACACGTCCCCCAGTAGAAGTACGTTATTCTCATTCATTATATAAACTGTCATGTGATAACCTACCCGTTTCCTAATCTACTCCTGTGAATACGATAGAATGTCAGAATAAGCCGACAAAATCCAGTCCTCCTTTTAACGAATAGGTTATAAAATGTACACAAAAGACGAGATTAATTGGTACAGGAAACCTTTATTTACTAAAGGACAAATGCTGTGATTTTAACACATTTATTCGTCATAAAAAGAATTCAAAGAAACTAAATCATGAAACTTCCACGAAGATTAAAACTGTATGCCGGACCGAGACTCTAACTCGGGACCTTCACCTATCGCGGGCAAGTGCTCTACCAATTCTGAAAGGTTCGCAGGAGAGCTTCTGTGAAGTTTGGAAGGCAGGAGACGAGGTACTGGCAGAACTAAAGCTGTGAGGACGGGGCGTGAGTCGTGCTTGGGTAGCTCAGATGGTAGAGCACTTGCCCGCGAAAGGTAAGGCTCCCGAGTTCCAGTCTCGGTCTGGCACACAGTTTTAATCTGCCAGGAAGTTTCATATCAGCGCGCACTCCGCTGCAGGGTGAAAATCTCATTCTGGAAACTAAATAATGATTACAGATCTCAGGTTCCCCCTGTATTAATATTGGCCCTTAAGACCTGTCTGGCTCTGCCCAATAATGTACTCGAGATCTGTGATTAGTTGCGGAGTAACTGACATCCCCGTTGTACTAAATAGCAAGAACGAACTACTATCTGAATGAGTAGTGTGAAACCTCAGTGCAGAACGGAGTCGCATACGTGATTCACCAATGTAAATTCACTTTCCTACACGCCGGTGCATAAGCAAGATCACCGTAATGAGCAGAAGCTATAACCGCAAAACTTCTCGCCTCAGCGGGATAATACCAAAATTGTACTTCACCAAAATTACAGCCGAAGACGTCCGTCGACTGCCGTGGTCCTCCAGGACGACTCTCCTGCTCCACGACCCCACAACGACTCCACTTTTTACTTCTCTCCTCTTTTCACTGCTCAAAGTCTTTTCTCACCCTTAAATTTGGGTAGCGAATCATCTTTCCGGAAGGCGCTCGTTTCTCAGTGCCGACCAATCGCAGTTTAGAATCCCAATCGAAGTTTCTGGAAGTTGTTTCTATGTCTGTAGGAAAGTACGCGAATACCTGCTGCCATGTGTTTTCGGCTGACCAGGCCGTTTTCTCACGCCTGCATGCCGGTCACGTGTTCCCGTTTTGCAGGTGGTCCAGCTCACGGGCGGGCCCGGGATCAGCGTCGGAAGCGGCTGTGCCCTCCTATTGTCCGAAGGAATGTGTAAGTTTCCTGTGTCCTTCCGCTCTACCACGAGTTTCACAGCTCTGCTTGTTCCCCAGTCACCCAACACAAATTAAGTGTGCTAGACGACGTCAGTCACATACATGTTTTTAATGAACGAGCACAAACCTGTCTTTTCTATCATTGTCGTACTGGATGTAAACGAGGTTTGTAAGTTGTAAAATAACGCCACCTTACACAATTTATAAACAGAATGAAATAATGTACGGTAAAATTCCGGCAAATAAACCCCTTAGGGGACCAAACGGTAAACATAACATGCTCTTGTTTTTAATTACGACAATCGTGATTAAAAAGAAGAGCTATAAAAATTCCTAAATTGAAGACACGGTAATTTCTATGTCTAAGCTATGTGTGACGTAAAAGAGTATTGCAGGGATTTCACCGTATAATTAAATACTGAAGCTACTGGGAGTATTACTTAGAGCCAGTGGTCTAGTAATGTCTGAATTTCTTTCACACTCGATTCCGAAGAATACATTTCAGTACTCCAGCTGTCATGTGCGACGTTGATAACGGGGCGATCAACGACAGAATATACGAAGCCATCCAAGCGTGACATTTTCTCTTGTTCTGCATCCCGCCAGCGTTCCGCGTGACGTGTGACAAAGCTTTGTGCATTACTTCCAGTACGTCTGGTAGCTTATGTGTTGTTACTTTTCGTGATAAATCCCTTAAGTTGGTTCTAGGTAAATTCTGTTGGGTTCAGTTCGCAGCGGTATTGCAGCAACTGTGAAAATCCAGTATTTGTTGTACAGTGTGCTCGATGGCGTGAAAATTACTATTTTCATGTTTCTATGACCCTCATTATAACTCGTGTGATACCACGTCTGTGATATAAAACAAATAAAGCGTTGCGTCCTAAAAATTTAATTTGTAGTCTTTTTAATTTAAACAATCTGTATTAACAATCTTTTATAAGATATCAATAATGAACAACTTACAAGTGGAATGCAGAGTAGAATTTTGCGTGCGATATTTAATTAAAAAGAAGAAGGCGTGCATTATTCATAAAAAATGATTGACGTGTTAATCACCATGTACCTGATGAATTTTATATTTAAATGATGTATGTATTCGAACTGAACGAAAATAAAAGAAAGACCACAAAGAGTTTCGGACCATCGATTCACAGGTTACCCAGTAATTATTCTGTAACGCTAGCGAATAAACCACGCATCGCGTTTGTAGCAACCCCTTAGCTTTAGTAAATACGCTTTCTCGAAAACTTCAAGGGCGATTTTCTGTGTAATCTTGTGAAAAGCAATAAGAAAAATTAGTTTCTTGTCATTTTTTAACTATGTTCCATGCGCGTGTTTCACAACGGAGCAAGAATCAGAGTCAGCCATTTTCACAGTATGTGTTAAATAATAGTGCTACAATCATAGCACAACTACTGTTCACAGAGACTGTGACTGTCCTCGATTTTTTAATTATCACTACGTAGCTAAAGTACGAATAAGACGAACCTTGGTGGCTGTTAATATATTAGAATATCTTAAAGTTTCTTTTACAGTAACGTAGTAATAAGGTAACTAATACGTAAGCAGGACCTATGTCGAAGGGCGTAACAATACCGGTGTGAGGGTGCTTTGACTGTGACCAGCCATTGCGTTTGAATTTGTTTAAATCAGGTTTATTCTTATTTTGAACGAAGTATAGTTTCCGCCATCCGGCACAAACGATGGGGGTTCTCAATACCTTAACCCACCGTGGCATACCATCTCGTATGCCGATAATCTGCAAACAGAACTGTGTTCTTGAACGATGGATATTCGTCTCAGCAAGTACCGAAAGCGCTACAGTCGTGAAACGAAAGAACAAGAAAGAGGATGAAGCTTTGAAAACAACTGCTTATCTCTATATGCTAGAAATGTTTGAGCGAACGTAGGCAGAATATTATGAAGACATTAAGTTGAAGTAATCTTTCGTCCTCCTTCCAAAATCTTATTGCTTTTGGGATCTATTAAAGACGACTTAAGAGTTTCGCAAGAGAGTTGTTCACTGGATACCGTGCAAATGCGCCAAATATTATTTGAAGCATTCAAAAATGATTGGCACTAATTTTTTTTGTATTCAAAGGAACCATTTAATGAACAAACGAATACAGATTATAATACATGTATTTCCCCAGCATCTCTTTTTTGGAAATTTGTGGTAGGGTTCTATGGGACCAAACTGCTGAGGTTATTGATCCCCAGGCTTACACGCTAATTAAACTAACTTAAACTAACTTACGCTAAGGATGATGGCTGGCCAGTGCTGTCAAAGTTAAATATACTGGTAAAACTGTTGTCCGGTGTTGTCACTGAGACGTAACGCGTAACGCGCGGTAGAAAACGTTTCCTTATCATCGCACTCGACTGTACTCGAGACAGCTTGTCTTCCATCCACGTGAAACGAAATCCAGTGAGAGTCTATCAGACACTGTAATGTTTACATCAGGTTTATTCTTACGTGGAAAGCAGTATTCTAGTTTGTAAATACAGGTCTGTGTTAGTGGGCTATCGAAACACTGAATGCTCAAGTCCATCTTCACTCTTACTTCGCACCAAGACGTCTGAAAAAGGATATTGTAGTAATTGTATCAGCATACTTCAATCACGCTGTAAAACGGAAACGCATTCATTCAATCAGCGTATCTAAAACGTCAACTGGTTGCACGTGCCGGCGAGGTCTTACATACGTGACCTCAGTGCATGTTCGACAGTCTTCACCCGAAGATGGTCAGAAGACTCTGGACCGAAACACCGTGGCAGCAAGTTGCAGACATTTTGCAGTTTTCCCAAAATCTTATGAAATAGTCTGTATGCAGAGAAAATTTTAAATTTCACAACCGACAAATTATTCATTTCTTTATTAAATACGCATCTTGTGCTACGATACGCCATTTATGTAACCAATAACATTTCGTGGTATGTACTACTGTTCCAAGTCTGTTTGGTGTTGCAGTGTACAGTTTGTTTGTTATTAGCACATGAATGAATAAAAAAGGCACTGTGTTACTAGCAAACAATTGTCCTACGATGATAAGCTCGCACGACAAAAATTGTTCACCCCAATGCGCACGTACAGATGAATTGTTAAGCCTTTGGTACACCGATCGTGCTCAGCCGTGTGCGCTCTGCATCAGTGGAAGTGTAAGGCAGTAGCGATCTGTCAGATATTTATGTTTCAAGTGGGCATTATATGTAAACATGGGTAAATGTAAAGACATGACTAAATGTCAAAAGGGGCAATCGTGTTTAGTCATGTCCATGTCCATATGGTGTGTGAAGTTGCTGAATTTGTTGGTGTTGTATTGCGGACTGTACAAAGTGTCTGCTAGCAGGCCAGGAAACACGACGTAAGAACTGTAGTCAGAAAAGAATCGTGAATGAGAGGGACCAGAGATACATTTCACTGCTTGTGACTCAAAATTGCTTCCCATCCAACAGAAATTGCTGAAGGCAGTGAATGAAGGTCCGTCCCCACCTGTCAGTAAGTGAAAATTGTGGCGAGAACTGCAAGCAATGAACAATTGGAGTCAGTAGACTCGCGCAGGCAGCCTAGCATAATTCAATGGCCAGCCAGTGACCGACAGGGCATGCAGTGCAGATGTTTCAATGAAGAATTTGTTACATTTTCAACTGCGTTTCTCTGGATTCCCGCGGCTCTCATCTCACCTCCACACCCTCTCGCACCATCCTGGCTCATAACTAACCCACCCTCCACTAGGATGCTACCTCTTGGTCGAAATATTGTTCGTAAGTAAATTGTGTTTCAGAGTCATAAGAATGGAAGTTGAGATGTAAATGCTGTAGAGATCACTGATGGATTTGTACCACACAGAATATCATACTCTTTTGCATGACAACTATAAATGCTGATAAAAGTTTATAAGTTATGCTCTGTATGCCAGTAGTTGAAACTATATAGCCATAAATTAAGGGGATATTGTTAACAAGGATGCGATAGAATAACGGAAGAACCAATGTGTCAAGCAGGCTTAAACCATTCCCTATCAATGATATCACATGTAAAGTATGCTTGTAACACTACTGTCATTCTGCAGTTTGTCTACTGGGGCAATAAGGAGAAGTACACCTTCAAGACAATAAAGACTGCAAACAAGGTCATAAAATATTGTCTGTGCATAGTTTTAATTATATACCTATAGAACAGCAAAAGACTGTTAATGCAAACTACACAAGTATTGCATAGAAGTTGTGCTATGTGATTCTCATATTACCTGGCAGTTTTTATGTTCCCTGCTATATGCTTCTATTGTGCTGTAATCTGGTAAGCACCCAGTCGTTTGCTAGAGTGCTAGAAAGTCTAACTGACAAGTGTAAGGTCCTCTTCCCACAAGATGGGAGATGAAGATTTGAATATAGTAACTAGGTTCCAATGGATGTAGGTTGCAATAGTTACACAGAAATGGAGAGACTTGCACAGCACAGATTAGCATGGAGACCTGCATCATCTTTGGACTGAAGACCACCACAACAACTATACATTTAATTTTGGTTCACCCTTAGGAAAACTAGACACACACTCCTTCTCAATGTCACAGTTTCTTATTTTAACGACTTTAAAATCAACAAAATTGTTTGGAGATTTCATAATATAACAGTAATAAAATAGACTGCTTTATATAAATCTTACCTGCAGTTGGTAAAGGCTCCAAATGCATATACATTCCTTACTGACTGGCAGAATTCTCCCGCTATACCGACTTACATGACTGTCATACAGCCATATAAATTAGCTGAATTATTTCTCCATATTAATCAGCACATAAAGCTCCTACTGCTACTATGGTGCGTTTATACCTCTGTGGTACCCTCCTATGAAAAGTAACTCTCCCTCCAATGAAAAATTTCTATCTGAATCTGTGGCAACAATTCAAGACCATTATTGTTACTGAAAAATAAAAGTGTGAATATCAAGAAATATCAAAGTTTTGGTCTTAGCACAAAATGTAGACAAGATCATTATATCAGGGCTATGTGGCTGTCATGGCTGTCGATGTTAGTAACATGCACAGTATGCTACTCTCACTCAATACATATTAATATACTCTGACTTATACGAAAGCTTGTGTAGCTCGAGCCACTTTTGGGAATGAAGATCTTTGTACTCACGAGTAGTACTCTTTGCCCCATTTTGCACTCAATTGTTGGGGCCGCTGGTGGAGGAAATGCACTCTGCTGTGAGTGTTTAGGTGGGGCAGGTATTATCAATTTCGACTGGGGTAGGCAGCATCTGATTTTAATAGTGTTGATTCGTACTGGCTCTTTGCTCAAGAGCTGAGTCCATGGTTTACTGCAATCGTACCTTTACACATTAGTTCTTAGGTTACTCTGGGCACTGCAAACTATAAATGACTTTGAAACACATGTGGTAGTTCGAATATAATGACACTTTGTGAAAGTTCTGTTAATAATCTTAGTTTCCTAGCAGAATAGCTAACATCTCACACTTTGGTATTTAGTCTTCTCTGTCTTATTACACAAATGTGTGTATTATCACACATGTGGTGGTCCTTGTGTCACCGTAATTTTGACTGCAAAGTGCATCTTACTACCACAGGTCCCACGCATGTTTCTAGCAGTTGTTCACCTGAACAATGATGAATCTGGACACGACCCTTGGCTTACTATAACAAGAAAAGTGATTCATCCAACCAGGCAATATATTTCCATCGATCTATGGTACAATCTCGATGATACCATGCCCAGTGCAATCGTAACTGACAATATGATTGCATGAACATGAGTATACGTAGGGTTTGCCTGCCACAGTGGCCGATGTTCAACAGTGTGTGCTGAAGAGCATGCTATTAAACACATGTGGCTGCAACAGCATTGTACTCTATTGTCAGATCTGCCACAGGTCGTCGCCAATCCTTCTTTGCAGAGTGAGAGGGCCGCCAACCTCTGCTTTCTGTGATCAGGTGTGGAAGTTCAACATATTGTCGTTGTGGTTTCATTGTTTTTCTACCTCTTTCTATAACTGCTCACTGCATCCGAGATACTCGCACCCAGGCATCAAGGCATAAAAATCTGCCCTTTGTCAGTTTACGTCAGAGGCCATTATTGACGCTGGAATGATTTCTCATTCTTCCATGTTCCGATTATAAATGGTGTTAACGATAACAATATACAACATACCAAAGTGGTGTATGGGAAGTCGACACAAACGATTTGATGTACACACCTTTGACTATTAAGCTGGAAAACAACCTCAGAATGCTTAACCTAGAGCGCTTGTTTGTTCTGACAGGTTAATATCCTCTTGTCCTATTACACCAACGGCTATTTTGTGCACTTGCAAATTGTAAAATTGACGTTTGTGTGTATGTTACCTCACAGTTTTGTAAATTTAAACAGTGCAAAAAAAATAATTGTTTTGTTTCTCTGACCTTCTTATTAAGAAACAACTGCACTTGTAAGTTTTAAATCGCATTGGAAATGTATGTAGTTTTTTCATAACTTGTTCAAAAGTCTTTTACTTTTTTTACTCTGAAAGGGTAAAAAACTAATGGCGTAAGTGTGTTGTTGGCTAAGTGGTACAGTGTGTGACTAGCAGTCCAGACACATTCGGTCACTACTACAATTCTCAGCCAGTTCCCCTTCTTCTTTCGTTGCCACCCCCTACACATCTGGCAGTGATTTGCTAATGTGAAAAGTTGATTTGCATCTAATGAGCTATGTCTGATCTGATTAAGTATCCAAAAGTGGTGCATCCACCCTTCAACTTTTGAAGTTTACTGTAGTAAAGTTTAATGAAATATCTAATGTCTGTGGAGGACGCACAACCCATTTTTTCAAGAGCTGAAACAGAAGAAGGTCGTGATGTTGAACACTGAGATCTGGAGTGAAATCGCCGTTTAAGGTTATTCCAGATGTGTCCCACTGGGTTCAGGTCAGGACTCTTGGCAGCCCATCCCATTCCATTCCATTTCAGGATTGTTACTGTCGTAAATCATTGCTTTATGACAGGGTGCACTGCTACGCTGAAACAATCATCATCTACAAATTGTTCCCCAACTATACACCGTATTCATTGCTGTATAATGTTTTCATCTCCTTCCACATTTAGAATCTTCCAAAGTGCAAGGAGATTGCACCCTAATGAAGAATAACCCTAGTCAAGAATTAACAAATTATTGTATCAATAATAATGATAATATTGTTGAGCCACAAGAATTTTCTAATTAACAAAGAAGAAACCACCAAATCAAAGAATGATTTAATTTGTAGAAGAGCCATTGAAGTTCATTCTGAAAAAGTATTCAAGATTTTTGAGAGCAGCTGAGTTAGAAGATTATTATGAAAAATGAATGAATAAACTAATAACTAAAGTAGAAGAAATGTAAAGGAAAAAAAATAGTTGGTCTTTGTATTTATTTTATATAGATTGTTCATAGTTTAATGTTAATAAGCACAATCAATTTTGGCTCTCCATGTATCGATTTCCCAAAATTAATGATACATAGAAAGCTATAGTTAACATAAAAAACAAAGATCAAAATGTATTCTTTGTTCAATATAATCAGCTGCACATACACCAAATGATCATGTAGAAAGAGTTAATAATCATAAAAAATTGGATTAAAATTAGATGAAATTTTGGAAAAGAGAAGACTACCACCCACATTCAGTTAACAGATATTCCAAAATTTGAAAAGAACTCAAATACTTCAATTAATGTTTATGCACATGAAAACAATGAAGAAGAAGAAAAATTATTGTATATCCTCTTTACCATCCTCAAAATAAGCAAGAAACAGAAGGCTTCGGCAGAGTGGTCTCTATGGTCGGAAACCTGCTATATGTATAGCTCTGACTCGCCTTCACAGAAGAGAACGTCTTGAGTGGAGTCGTCAACATGCCACCTAGACGGTCGAACAGTGGGCCAATGTTATTCTCACAGATGAGTTGTGATTTGGTCTGGAGAGTGATTCTCGGCGGATTTGAATCTGAAGGGAACCTGGAACAGGATTTCGGGACCCAAACACACTGGAAAGTGACCGATGTCGAGGAGGATCCCTAATGGTGTGGGCGGGGATTATGTTGACCATTCGAACACCTCTTCATGAAACTGAATGGGTGAATCGGTAAGGTTTAAGTGCTGCCAGGTATCGTGACGAAATCTTGGGACCTCAAGTACGGTTGTTACGGGATACTGGGGACCCAGACTTCGTACTGATGGACGATGATGCTCGAACTCGTAGAACACGGGTGGTAGATGTGTTCTTGGAATCGGAAGATATGTCGTGGTCTGCTCACTCTCCCGATTTGAATCCCATAGGTCACATCTGGAATGCCCTAGGGAGAACGGGTTTCATCACGTCAGCATCCACCAACCACTCTCTAAGACCTGTGAACAGCTCTGCAGGAAGAATGGGCATTATTGAATCAACAAGAGAATGATGGCTTCAATCACAGCGTGCCCCGTCATTGCCAGGCCTGTATTGCTACCATACTGAGCCCATTACCCAGTTGTCGGAATGTGTGTGCAAATCCGTTAAGTTGGAAAAAATGAAGAAAAGTTTTGGCTACCGTTATGCGTGTTGCAGTTGTTTAGGTTCTGTTTTCTTTACACTGTTTCTACTTTACTATCATCTGTTTATACCATTTAGAAGCAAAATAAACGCAACTTCTCAAAATTTCCGTTTTGGACACCAGTGTGGGTTAGGAAACGAGACACTAAAAATATTAGTAGATGAGTTTTGCATTTTGGGCAGCAAAATAGTTGACGACGGCTAAAGTAGAGAGGATATAAAATGTAGACGAAATGGTAACAAAAGCGTTTGCCAAGAAGAGAAAGTTGTTAAAATCTAATATAAATTTAAATGTTAGGAACTATTTTCTGAAGGTTTTTGTCTGTAGACTTGCCACGCATGGAAGTGTATCATGGACGATAAATGCTTTAGACAAGAAGGAAATTGACGATTTTGAAATGTGGTGCTACAAAAGAATGCTGAAGGTTAGATGGCTAGATCACGTAACTGATGTGGAGATATTGAAAAAAATAGAGGAGGCGAGGAATTGGTGGAACAACTAGACTAACAGAAGGGCTTAGTTGATAGGATACATTGTCAGACATAGAGTGTTCACCAATTTAGTACTGGTGGAAAATGTGGGGTAAAACTCGTAGAGAGAGGCCAAGAGGTGACTACAGTAAGCAAATTCAGTAAGATGTGGGTTGCAGTAGTTTCTCAGAGATGAAGAGGCTAGCACAGGATAGACTGGCATTGAGAGCTGCACCAAACTAGTCTTCAGACTGAAGACCACCACAAAAACTTCCAACTTAAGAAACAGAATGCTTAAGCTACACTAGGATGTTCGAGAAATCATATGTATCACAACAAAAACACCACAGATTTTCCGCAGCTTTCTCCTTGTTAATGATTTACCAATTTATTTAAATTAGTAGGCGGAATTAGTTCTTTCAAAAGGTGACACAAACATTATTGTTAAGAGTGGCAAAGAGGCATCAGACGTTCCATTCACACGACAGTAGTGGATTAATTTTTCAGTTTTCCATATTATAAATTGTTCTTGGTTGCATGTTACAGTAGTTACTCTTAACCGTTTTTCAAGATTGCCCATCTCCCTGATGACAGGTGTCCTGTCTTTGGAGGAAAAGGGTCGTTATATAGTGTTATAATAAACACGTTACTAGTGTAAACTTCACACCGATGCCCTTGTGCATCACTGTCGGACTAATTACTCCTGACAAGCACTATTCGTATAAGGAACAATGGGGAAATGAAAGTCAGTTGCTGTCCTCGAGATCATCTGCATTTTTATAGGCATCGTGTAAAATCATTTCCTGCTACTTGTTTCGTGTTGCACGCACCGGGTTGTGACTCGACACGTAACACGTTGGGTGCACCGTAAATGGTAACTAGTTGCAGTAAATTAACAACATATTACATTGTGCTGACAAAGTGATAAAAATCAGAATGACGAAGTGGGCTCTAAATAACAGTGTAGTGTGCGAGCAGGATTATTTTTAAGTAACTCTACAGCAACTGCTTTCTCACGTTACGTCCGTGGGACGGAATAGCTGCTTCGTAGCGCAGGAAGCAACACACACACACACACACACACACACACACGCACACGCACACACACACACACACACACACACACACACAAAGCTTTTTCATTTCAGCATGTAGCCGTGATGTATATGAATAAAAATTACTTTAATCATGAAAGACAAATACAGTTACTGCTAACAGCTGCTGAGGCTCGGTACAGAAGTAACTTCCTTATGCTGCGTAAGTCTGTGTCCTTCCACCCCTTCAGCCTTGCGTTTCCGCTATTCATAAACACTTTTTCGGACTGGCAAAGAATCCACGCATAAGTAAAATTAATTCTTCCAATGTAAGTACTGTCAATGTAAGCACATCTTCATGACAAGAAAACTGTAGAACAATGAGATTGCACTTTTGCATTATTGAGTTAATTTTTACAGATATTGAGGCAGTTGGAATCACTGAACTGAAACAATTATTCTAAAAAAAAGTCCAAGTCTTCATGTAATAAGCAAAAGTAAGGGAAGTGCCTCTTCATTCGTGCCCTCGAACTTGAAAGATCTGTCAGCAGCGTAATTCACTGAAGAACATATCTCCTTCTTCTTAAGGGAAAACAGGAATCTTTCACGTAAGTGCAAACTGAAATAAATATCTTCTTGAGTTACGTGGAGAAAATGTAAACGTCTTGAATCGGATACAACGGCCCTCTAGAAAAACAACTGCTCTCTACAGATAAATCCCTTATAGGGAAATGATATTGTCCTAACTCCTTCTTCTTCTGCTTTTTCGACCTCAAGTCAATCACTAATAACAATAAAAATCAACAAAATTAAAAGCATCTTTTTGTAAGAAATTACATTTTGGTAAACTTGGAGAGGACTACGAAAGAAAATTTCTTCTGCAGGCGTGTGAGTCCTTTGCTACGGAGTTTAAAGTGCAGATTTTCAGGTGACAATAGATACTTGTCTGTATGTTTCCTTTCCTTACATCCTCCAATTGTAATGTTTCTGAACGCTGTTTGAAAGACTATTTTTGAAACTTTTTGAAAGGTCACCTACATCGCATGCGTTTCTGTAAGATCTTAAGTCCGACCTACCTCTGCCAATAGCGTCATCGGATGCAATATGGAGTGGCATGTGTTCAGCACACCACACTCCCAGTCGCTGCCTGGTTTCTTGACCTTCGGAACATTATAGTCCGATCCACGAACGATGACGGTTGGCGCATGTCGAGGCATGGACGAGGATTGCATTGTTGACGATTCCAAGCGACAGTTTCGGTACGCGCATGGCTCTGAGCACTATGGGACTTAACATCTGAGTTCATCAGTCCCCTAGAACTGAGAACTACTTAAACCTAACTAACCTAAGGACATCACACACATCCATGCCCGACGCAGGATTCGAACCTGCGACCGTAGCGGTAGCGCGGTTCCGGGCTGAAGCGCCTAGAACCGCTAGGCCACAGCGGCCGGCCGCATGTGCGTGCTTTCCGCTTGAAGACTTGAAGATTTTCCTGGAAATTATGTCTCTACCTTGCTTATGCGGGATGTATCACTTACCACCACCACCATCAGCGATGACAACTCGCAGCAGCTGGAATAAAAATTCACTAAACTGTTCGGTACGTTCACTTTTAATGCTCACATTAGCTACGACATCCAGAACAGACCACGTAAGAAACTACCGAACACTCATTGGCTGTCGGAGAATGCGTGACGTAGGTACGCAGAACAATCCTAAACTCGACCGCCATCGTTCATGACTCCAGCTATAGTATTCGCTCAAGCAGCATCTTCGCTCGGCCGACTACACCCCATTCCAGTCCTCCCACCAAGGAAAAGTCCTTGGCAGTACCAGGAATCGAACCCGGATCCCCCGCATGGCAGTCAGCCACACTGACTACTTTTGTTATTCAGTATTTCTTTGTTATAATTTCTACTTCACAAAAAATATAGAATGTACATAAACGTAAAAGGTTGTTATACTCAACTATGGAAGTGGACAATTGGCAACATACACGGTGTATTTAGTAACAAAAGTTACACAGACCCCAGCGTAAAATCCCAACTCCTCTTAGTGCAGTAGGCTAATAAAGTATACAGGTGTTTGAGGAGGTAAATATTTTAGTAGGTGTTAACAGACTAAGAGAGAGAGGTTTGCTAAATGTTTTGTGTGGAGTGTGGTGTCTTACGGTTCTGAAACGTGGACAGTCGGATAGAAATGAAAAAAAATATTTAGAAAGTTCTAAAATGTGGTTATGAAGAAGAATGGAGAAATTTAAATGGACTGACAGAACGAGAAATGAGGAGATACAGAGCAGGAAAGGTGAGGAGAGGAACTTCATGAGGACGATAAAGAACAGGAAAACATCCTGGAAGGGACACGTACTATGTAGGAATTGTCTGCTATAGAGAATTGTGGAGGAAAAGCAGAAGGAAAAAGAGACAGGAAGAAGAAGGTTTGAAATGCTAATAGATGCGAAAAGAGGAAAAAGTTACAAGCAGTTGAAGTGGGATGCTCAGGACAAAGAGATATGGAAGACGTCAAGTTGATACCTATCAATGGACATACTTACTGAAAGAAGAAGAAGGGTATAAACCAATTCGAATAGAGCATTCCATATAACAAGAGTTCAATTTTTATTGTTTACTGATATAAAGCTCTTAGAATATAAATCTAACAAATAGGCCCAGAATGTGTTATGCAAATACAAATGATTACGTACAAAGATGATTTTCATAATTGCATCGCCGACTTCTAAGCACTGTCGAATTCTCTTGACACCACTTGTAGCTTTCCTGAGATTGACGTTCTTTATGGTTGCCTTATAATTCATAAACCGAAAGATTAATTCGTGTCTTGCACGGAGCATGCAGAAGAACTGTGGGTCTGGATCAGAAGAATAGTTGACCATGCACTTGACAGATATGTACGTAGCAGAACAGTTCATGATGGAAAGGGTCCTCCAAGGTATACAGTCACTGTAAAGAAACACAGTCTTATTTTCGATCATCATATCATATGTTTTTGGAAAGCCTGCATCTGTGTCCAACATGATTTAAATAATGAAAACTGCATCAGTTACTTATTTTTTGCCGCTTATCACAACGCGTTTCGAGAATTTATTCTCATTTTCGAGTGCATTTGAGTATATGTTTACATCAGTATGTTTGGTTTTGTCTGCATGCGTGATTTTCAGCCTGTCTTGCGTCTTTTCGTAGTTAGAGTGCAGTCAGAAAGCTGACAAAATGATCTGAGGTGAACAGGGTTGGTCTATTATTCTGTTATTCTGCGCAACAGATTAATCTGAGATGTACCCTTTACCCTGTGGCTCCTGCAAGATGCAATTTCCACCACCCAAACTACTACAGAAATCAGACAGACGCTCCTAACGTTCTAAAGAGAAATGCCTGAAAAACTTTCAGCAATAAATATCTTCTGGAATCGTCTGCTGTAAGGAAATGACACAAAAATTCACAAAATTTCTTACGTAACTAGTGGGATACTTGGGTACTGGAGTAATGCAAGAAAAACATAAAACTAACGAAAGTTATTATTTATTTTGCAAAAATTCTGAGAAATCACACTGACACTTTTAGTTATGAATTGAACAAGTTATATCCTGGTCCTTTTCGGAATGTGAAGTTACCTTTCAAGGATAGGATTCGCTAGTGAAATTTCTACACAAAGTTTAAGATGGTTGTTAACTTGGCAGAATGACTGAGAGGCGCACCTACTCAACTTGAATAATTATCCTTTAGAATGTTGTTATGTATGGTCGAGGCTGTCGTGTGTGAAATGCAGTGAAGTGTACTGTTGTGGAGGAAATATGGGGCTCGCAATAGCTGTAGCGCACAATACCGTAAGCTGCGATGACTGCTGACTGCGCCGCTCGCTGCTGACAAATAAGATAACTCTCGTTCTATCTGGATTGACCTTCGCCAATCAAACTCTCCCTATGCCTTGATGAAGTCAAGGATTCCTATTCGCCCCTAGTCTAACTATTGCCGTGGTACACCGGTCAGATAACCAGTCCACCGCGATGCCACTCAAAATTCGCTCACAGGCGTTTAACTGTAACTCTGTCCATTCACACCGCACAATAAGTGTGTCGGCCAACACAGTGAACAATGCTTAATCGAAAGGACTCAATATAGAGTAGCCCTTTGATTCGCTCTCGACAGAGGTGCTCTCCCAGTTAAGTACTGAGGAGAGACTTGTTCCTCGCTCTTTCGAGTACACGTACGAGCGCGCACGCTCTCGTTACGTGTTCTCGCTCCAAGAGCGACAACGGAACCGCCCCTCTCCACGCCAGACGTTAAGGGGTATATCTTTCGGTCTCTTCCATTATTCTTTCAGCTCAAGGCGTCAGAAATATCGTCTGCCAATCAGCATTGCTCTTCTAAAACGGGAGAAGGACGTTTCGTTTAAAGCGACCAATCCGGAAACTTGTAGCTTTGGCGTTTGGCGTTTGCTGTCTCCTTGTGAAAATCTCTGAAACTGCGTGCTATGTGTAAAGAATGCATAGGCTGGCCGCTCCCACACAATGTAGCGGAACTTGCTTTTAAGCCGAACACGGGGTCGTTCCCCCTTTTCCACTCGGGCCAACGCTGTCCGCTATGGGCGGTCACCGGCCGACATGGGCTGGGTCGTCCTCTGAAGGGCCTGGAGTCCCACTGTGCGGCCTCTATCCCAAACTAAAAGCCTCTGTGAGCGCCAGCCTCGAGTATTTCAACCACGATGCACTCACTTGCCAATTGCATATCGTTTGCATGAATTTATACAACACTGACTTTATCTTATCGAGTTTGGGTTCCAATGAAGCGTCTTGATGTGCGGAACATGATTGTGAGGTCGGAATATGTAAGCAATGAAGGTCAGGAGACCACGACGTCTTACAATGAATTTTTGAGTGTTTTTAAATACTAATGTTAGAAATGGTATTTTTGTTTGTTTACTTACAGATATTGCGCCTCCTCCATTATACAGAGTGTCACGCATATGCCAATCATCGCTTACATTGTTTGTTTACAAAATATGTTACAAAGATATTATGACATTGCGGCTTCACAATGAGTTTACACATGATGACAGTTGTTACAGTATATACATATGGTTGTATATAATAAAATGTATTTTTTACCACTGTTGATAACCAAACAATCGATATATTTATTTATGTATTTATTCACTTCAAATGTTTTTCCAACATATTATAATTTTCATAAAAAGTATATGTATGGCTAATTTAGTAGTCAATAAAAAACACTATATTTGATGTACACAATTTCAGGAAGGTTGGATGTTCTATTTAAGAGAAAGAGCTTTACAAATTTAGCAAGTCAATAGTGCGCTAGTCCACATCTGTCCCTCATGCAAGTAGTTATTCGGGCTGGCAGTGGTTGACAGAGTTGTTGGATGTCCTCCTAACGGATTCTGTGCCAAATTCTGTCAAACTGACATGTTAAATTGTCAAAAGTCCCGAGATGGTTGGAGGGCCCTGAAAACTGGAAATTGTGGTAAGATCTTATGGGACCAAACTGCTGAGGTCATCGGTCCCTAAACTTACACACTACTTAATCTTACTTAAACAAATTTACGCTAAGGACAACACATACACACACACACACACACACACACACACACACACACACACATGCCTGAGGAAGGACTCGAACCTCCGACGGGGGGAGGCGCACGAACTGTGGCAAAGCGCCCTAGACCGTGAGGCTGCCCCGCGCAACGGAGAGCCTCAAACGATCTCTGTTGGGGAGAGGTCGGGCGATCATGCTTGCCAAAGTATGGTTTGGCAAACACGAAGATAAGCAGTAGAAGCTCTTTACGTTTGCAAACGGATATTATGCTACTGAAATGTGTCATCAGGATGGTTTGCCATGAAGGGCAACAAGACGGGGCGTAGAATATCATCGACGTACCAGTGTTCTGTAGGGATATTACGGTGGCAACCAAAGGGATCCTGGCATGAAAAGAAATGACACCCCAGACCATCACTCCTGGCTGCGGGCCATCTGGAGAGCGACAGTAAGGCTGGTACCCCACAGCTGTCCAGGGCGTATCCAGACACGGTTTCGGCCTGAATTCTCGCTGATTGGAGTAGAATTGTCTTCAGTGATGGGTCCCAGTTCGAACTGTGCCCCGATGACCAATGAAAGAAATTTTTCCGTGGTATGCCGTTTTTCTTTGTCTTTGAGTGCACATCATAGTCTACTTCCGTTTTAAGGATGTACATGCGCAAGGTCTGTGACGAATTTGCCTCTCTCTGATCACAGACAGATACGATTGTTGTTCTGCTCTTACTCCTTCTTCTTCATCTTCTGCTTCGTCGTCGTCCTCTTTCTTGTGGCCCGGAAGAGCCAAAATTTATACGTCAGTCAGAACACTGCAGGTTTTACATTATTTTCAACATGTACGAAAGCATCAAGTACCACATTATCCCTTAAGTGACAGGGAAAGCCGTAGGTATCGTGGAAACCCAACTCCAATTCTCCTTTGTTGCTTTTGTTTTTGTGAGTCCTTAATGAATCCACATTTCTTGAAGCGTTTGGAAATCGTCTGGGGTTACATTCTTCCATACCAGTCATTGTTATCGCTGCCAAAACTGTTGATCTTCAGTGCTGACCAATACCATCATCACCTCTGGGGTACAAATTTTTAAAATTAATGAATTTTTCTCTGCTGAAGCGTTTATAATTTAGAAGTGGCATTCGAAGGGAAAAAGTGAAGTTTTACATCATCCAGAAAGAAAAAGCAAAGCTTTTTGCTTCTGTTGATTCATGTCTGTTCAGGCTCAACAACCACTCATTCAAAAATTCTGTTATCGGCAAGGTTTTATGTGGAACATTAAGACATAGGAAACAATCTGACACTATCAAAACATACAGGGTGTAATGGGTATACGTGCAGACATTTCTGTTGGTGACAGAATGTTGTACTCAACAACATTATATCAGTATTTACTCCATTTGCAGACTAATAATTAGAGCCATTACAAGATGTATATTCTTAGCACCTCCATGCACATGTGGCACGACCAAGTCGTTAATGCCTAGTTTCCCCTGAGCAGCAACTCAGGAGTTGAAGTGTGGACACATGGACGTACAACGATTAGTCTATACTGACAGGCATAGTCGGCTTCGTGGTGCAGTATGACTGCGCAGGAAACATCAGGTCCTAGAGTTTGTTACGTGTTTGTGGGTAGACTGTTTGAGGCAGAGAAAAAACAAGCAACACACTGATGTATGTACATATTAAAGTACCACATATAAAAGTATCTCCACTTATATCAAATGGGGCTTTCGTTTCTGAGACCTGCCCATGTTCACTGTTACCAACAGCATTACTGTTTTTCTGTTACGCTTTCCCTCTTGACTACAGACATTTTTCCGCACTAGCAACATATTATTTGGCTCCCTCGTCCTCCCACCCCTCCCCCGCCCTTTTCCCAAGTACACTTTCACCTACGTCAGGTTTCATCACCGACTGTGATACGCACTATGTGCAAATCTTGCAGTTAGGTGTCCCTGGAAGTTTGGGGCTCCAAGCGGTCCACAATAGTCTCTGTACAGAAATATTACAGTTACCTCTCAGTTTGGCGCCCCAAGCGGTGGCTTGTGCCGGCTCTCCTCACGACAAACTATGTCTTTAAAAACCAATATGCAGTCGGGAAGACGAAAATAGCTCTGGAATATCATAATTTTCCAGTAAGCCCCATAGTTCGTTTTTCCAAGCCGAACAAATTGTGGGATGCTCGTTCGAACTTTCTCCACGAATCTTTTTAAAACCGGTGTTAAGTCTTTTTTTTTTAAGTTAGTGAGCCACCCCTCACTAGAGGCGAATACTTGAAATGCGAGAGTAACAATAAATGACCTTTTCTTTAAGCATTTGTCTTCCGGCAGGTATGTTTTGTCCGCTAAATTGAATAAGCCATTTCCATAAGAGTTCGCTAAGATGAGGGATATCACCTCGCCGGATCGTGTTCCTCCCACAGTATGAAACCCTTTCACCTATCCAATGCTTCTGCTTCAGGATTGTGTACAGTAAGAATGGCGGAATCGTGAGATTCTTCACTACGCCTGTTTTTCATCTTTTTATTCCATACACCATGGTCTCAATTACCTGCTTCTTTCCTGCGTGAGTCAAACACCTGTGGTTCTTTGAAGTTATTTTTACAACTGCTTAATGTACTTTTACAACTGCTTAATGTACTGTAGTACATTATGCGAGCAAAAAGTGAAGTGCCGGGAAGAGCTGACGAACGAAAAAAGTGTGTAAAAACCACGAAACAATTCGAATTACCGAGTGTTAGATAATAGATTACTTCAAATTATAGAGTATTTAATCTCTCAGTATTTAATCTCTGACTTATCGACCGTACTAAAGCACCTATTTCTTATTCGCTTTATCGGTGTTTTCACGAGGGGGAACAACTATTTCGATTTATAGATCTAGTTAGCGAGAGTTCACTGTAATAACTTGACTTTACACATAGGCAATGTGTATTTTACGTGTGTGTGTGTGTGTGTGTGTGTGTGTGTGTGTGTGTGTGCGTGTGTGCGCGCGCGCGCCTTCGGTTTATTCGAGTGTACTGCCAACAACTTGGTACGATATGCAGAGAAATCTCAATATAAAGAGTTTGAACAACGGTTTAAGTTTACTTTACAGTGCCTTAAGAAGCTTACAATCTTACTTAAGAATCTTACAAAACAACATTTTGTCAGCTTCACTTACATTTATTTTCCAGTACTTATTGGCACGACGGGCTGCGGCATTATGCTGCCATCATCACGTGCATTACTATACCACGAATGGGAAATGCATTTACGGTCGCTCCCATCAACCACCACCTTGAGGGCAACTTAGTATGCGCGAATAGTAACTGTGGCCTACACATCAACTGTTAATTATAGGTTCATGTGGTGTGGGAATATTATTATTGCTGGCTGTGCCAATGGGGTTGCGTTCCGCAGTGTTATTGCCCTGTTCTAAAGATTAATTTATGTTATCGTGCAACATCGTTTGTTGCATATTTAAATAATCTCATTGATACCCCTACTTACTTGTTAGGGACAGGACGCCAACATTTCGGAATATATATATATATATATATATATATATATATATATATATATATATATATATATATTTGTCAATAGAGTCACAGAAGTCAAAGAATCCCGTGTAGTATGGACAAATTTAAATATACTTTATTTGTCACATGACACCTATAACAGACAAAACAGAACATAATGAAGGACTCAGCAGTGATTAGGGAATTCTGACCTGCAGATCAAAAGTGTTTATGTAAGCACAGTTAGCAAAACCCCTCTACATTTTTACTGTCCCATCTCCTAATCTAGTTTGTTCAGCATCGCCTGATTTAACATTGTGAAGTGCATGGCAGAGGGTACTTCCCATTGTACCAGTCATTAAGGTTTCTTCCAGTTCTGTTCACTTATGAAGAGAGGGAAGAATGGCTGTTTAAACATCTCTGTGCGCACTGTAATTAGTCTAATTTTGTCTTGGCGATCCCTACAGGAACGTTTTAAAACTTGTTCTTGAAACTATTATAGTTTTAAGGGGTAGTTTGCGTCCATCTTTAAGTGCCTGGCAGTTCAATTTTTTTCAGCATCTGCCTGACACTCCCCCATTGGTAAAAAAAAACCATGACGATTCATACTGCACGTCTCTGTATACGTTTAATAATCCCTTGTAGTGCTATTTGGCAAGGGGTCTCATACAGTTGAGCAATATTCTAAGAAGGGTCCCACGAGTGTTTTTTAAACAATCTCCTTTCTAGACTTACGACATTAGTATTCCACCAATGAATCGACCCTGCTACTTGCTTTGCATAGGATTGAGCCTATGTAATCGTTCTATTTCATATCTCTACAAATCGTTACGTTAAAATACTTTGTAAGGTTTTTGGGGTCTGAACAGCAACTGTGTAAGCTGTAAATATTTTTGGTTTAATGTTGCAACCTTATCACACAAACACATACATTTACACAGTTTACAATGTGACAATGTTATGACAGTTGTCAAACGAATGCATCTCGTCCGCAGAAAGTGAAATAATCCTAAACACAACAATGGTAAATTTTAACTAGAAGTTTCTCTACAAAATTATTCTTACAACTACATCATGATGTTGGCCAGTATTACAATAAATCATCCGATTCCAGTTCAAAGTTCGGTACTATTTAGGATGACAACCGAGTCTATGGAGGGTGATTAGTTTTGTGACGAGTTGAGCAAAAGATTACCCAAGGTCGCTCGAGTTTACAGTGGACGCAAGCTGGTCAACCAACAAGTTTAAGCCTCTGCTCATGGCATTTACCTTAGCTGTGATGAGCTGTCATCTGTGTGGCTGCTCTCACCACTGAAATTCTTATAAAAACTAATTAAGCCTTTGCTGATTTTTCCAGCAGAAATTCTCCCTACGTTTCTCGTTGTGCGAGGAAACATGTACTCATTCTTAGTCTTGGAATATGGCGATATGCCTCTCAAGGACAGTTAACTAACTGGCTGGTTCGTTTCTCCACAGCTGGAGCTCAACGACACTACAGCTAACATCTAGCTGAATGTCATCCGCAGTGAATGCAGTGTTCACACAAATTTCTCCTCTGCATCGTAAGAACGTTATTCGCCCTGTTCTGCACTTGACGCCAGTTCAGAGAAGAGTCCCCGAAAATTTCGATCTCGTCTTTCTTGTAGCTGAACTGTCTCCCCAACTGGGTTCTTTCGTTCTACACGTCATGGCTTATTTCGACCAATAGGAACGTTCCTCTTATTTTGTAGAAACTCTCTCTGCCAATTGCAAGGGCCCTACAACTGAAATGCGTCGAAATCTCGGTACTTTTCTCCTTTCTAGTTCGTTTCCCCGAATCGAACGTTTTGTGCCCACTCCAGATGCCAAATGTTACATGAGTATGACACATGTATACCATTCATTGTTCATGTGATCAACTGCGTCACTGGTTTTGTTCGTATCTATTTGGAATTCCAAAACGCAGTTTTCTAAAGCTTCCTTCTGTCCTACTTCTGGTGGCTCGTTACTTGCTCTCCAGTATGCGTCACCTGTCCGGTCGCTAACTCCCACCATGGGACGCCTCCTAAGAGCTTTTCATGGTGCCTCCCATGGTGCGGCCTCTGCTTCTGCCCGCATCTGTTTCCACACTGAACGTTTCCTCTTGCTGCTTGTTTCACCTTTTGCTCACTGACATGCATTGTATAGGAGCGGTGTGTTAATACCGTCGATTGAGTGTCATCCCTTTTGCATTACATACTTGAAGGCAAATCTGCTCATTACCGCCGAAGTAAGTTAGGTGTCACATTCACCTTCCCGTTACGATGCATAAAACTCTTACCTAATGTGGGAAATTGACCTTCATTTATTCTGCCACCTTACAACTTGAATGAGTTCTAGTTTTGACTTGTTGATTCTGTAGTCATATAATTTTTTTAATGTATATCTGACTTTGGATAACTGGTGTGTAACATTCTCAGTAGTGTTTGGCTGTTCCTCGAAGATATATTCAAGTGGTTGTTAGGATTGCTGAGAAATATCTCTGAGAATTCTTTATCTGCTATGCTGGGGAGAAATATACCTCGGAGGTGGTTTAAGCTCATACTGTCTATTTTGTGGCTTATGTGTTTCTTTTCTTTTTATTTATGAAGCATTTTCAGTGATTTTCCAAAGCTTGGTTGAAAAAGGAGGAGGTGGAGGAGTAACAGAAAAAGGAAGAGGAAGGAGTAACACCTCGTTAAAAAACTTTGGTTCATCTGATTCGAGTGACAGTACCTTGTAAGGATTCCTTGCAGAGCGCAGATGTAGATTCTGACTACTATTTACCAGAGTCAAAATTAAATTAACACCAAAAAGTAAGTGCCGAAAAAAAGGACCACTAATTCTCAAATTTCACTTGAAAAAAATTCCAAGAATCAAAAATTACAGAAGTATGGGGAAAGCAATCTACAAACAGCTGGAGAGATTTCCAAACAAAAATTATACAGAAATCAAAAGAACTGATCCCATTAAGGAATAATCCAAACACCCATGGTGGAATTCAAATTGTGATAACGCAATAGAAGAGAGACAACGAGCCTTCTTTAGCTATAATTATGACAAATTAGAAACCACACAAGAGAAATTTTTCGAAGTCAGAAAGCAAATAGATAAAATACTTAGAAATACGAAAAGAAAATATCATAAAAAACAGCTAAGCTCAATTGAAGAAGACTTTAGGAGCCTAAAACACACGACTTTTAGAAAACGTTTGCAAGTAAAATCAAATCCACGTAAGCCCTCAGGTAACAAAATGGGAAATTGACACCAACTAACAAAGAAAATTGTTAAGAATTAGCCAGATATTTCTCACAACTTCTAAAGTGGTCACAATCAAGTACGAGATTCCCCAAAATACAACCATAACACGCGAATGAATCTACCGCAACTCAAGAAGAAATTTATAGTCACCACTGAAAAGATCAAAATTAATAAGTCATCCGAAGAAGATAGAACTGTAGCTGAAGTACTGAAGAACGTAGGTCCCAATTCCTTAAAAGAGATCACTCAAATCATCTAAAATATTTGGCAGACAGAAAATATTCCAGTGGATTCGATACGTGAAATAATTCATCCATTGCACAAAATGGGAGAGAGATCAGATGTAAACAACTATAGAGACAGTTCATTTTTGCCGGTCACTTACAAAACTTTATCCGTGTGTCTCCCGCAGAGGGCACAAGATCAACTAGAACATACAATTTCAGATTACGAAACAGGTTTTCAACCTAACAGTTCGCGCCTGGGACATATCTTAACTCTTAAAACTATTTTAAAAATTAAAGCAATCAGGTCGAAGCCTATAGCCCGCATATTCGTTGATTTTAAAAAAGTATACGATTCTATAGTCAGAGAATCTCTATGCCATATTCTAGAAGAATGCGGACTAGACACCAAAACTCGAAAACTGATCAACAAACTCTGACACAAAAAAATTAAAAATTAAGTTCATAGATGAAATTTCGGAATCATTCTTAATTAAAACAGGATTAAGGAAAGGAGATGCGGCCTCGCCACTATTATTCAACATGGTTTTAGACAAAGTAATGAAAAAATGGGAAATGAAAATAAGAAAAGAAAACTTTTGGAAGCCAATAGGACTAGAAAGAGGCCAAGGAAAACGAAACGCTCCGTATTTAGCGTTTGCAGATGTCTTAGCTATTCTGATAGTGAAGAAACAGCAGTAAAACAAGTCGAGACCCTCAAAGAATGTGCAGATAAGGTTGACCTGCAAATCTTCATTGAGAAGACTGAATTCGGGTTTTCCACGTTAGATACCCCGAAACTTAAAACAAATTATGGTGAAATCAACAGAGTCAAACACTTTAAGTATCACGGTGAAATTACTGAGCCAACAGGACTTGAATAATAGCACAAAAAACAGATTGCAGGAAATCGAGAAAGCATCCGAACTTGTTTCAAATTTGGATAACAAAAAATGCCTGTCAAAAGGCACTAGAATCAGACACTACAACACAGTAATAAAACCGATAGTCATACATGCAAGTGAAACATCTTCATTGAATCAGAAGATAGATTTATAGGAAATTAAGAAAGTAGAGAGAAAGATTATTAGAAAAATTCTGGAACAACAATACACGCAAGATGGATACAGACTTAAAACCATTGGGATAATAGAAAAAGTATGAAACATCGAAACTGGCATCAGAAAGAGATGAACGAGTTTCTATGGACACCTAGACAGACTGCCTGGAAACAGACTAATAAAACGTGTTTTGGACTATGTGACATCACTTGAAGCATCAGTACACTGGGTAATTGAGGCTAAGAGGGAGATGAAAAAGGCAAAAACTGACGTAACAAACATATGAGGCAGGGATACATTCAGAAGTAAAATTGATGAGTGGAAGTTTACCCCAGAGACCGTACTAAAACCACACTGACCAAAGTGGATCGAAGAAAGAAAGGCCTTCGGGGAGAAAATGAAGTATTGGTAAAATAAGAAGAACCCTAAGAAAGGTTGAAAATCATCTGCTTATCGTTCTCCAATTGCGACATTCACTAGTAATAATAATAATAATAACAATAAATCTTTTGTGTGTCCACTCTTCGTCACACGACACGCATCTATATGGTACTCCAATTCTGTCCATACCCGACACAGCATAACTACATTTACATTTACTTCTATATGATTAGTCTGCAATTCACAGTTAACTGCCTCGCAAAGGATTCGTCGAACGACCCTCCAGTTACTTCTCTGCCGTCCCACTCTCTAAAAGCGCGCGTGGAATATGAACACTTAAATCTTTCCGTGCGAGCTCTGATATCTTTTATTCTGTTATGATACTCATTTCTTTCTATGTAGGTGGGCGCCAACAAAATATTTTCGCATTCGGAGGAGAAAGTTAGTGATCGTAATTTCCTGACAAGGTGCTGTAGCAACGAAAAACGCCTTCGTTTTAATGATAGCAACCCCGACACGCGTATCACATCCGTCGCACCCTCTCTCCTGTTTCGCGGTAACACAAAACGAGTTGCCCTTCTTGGAACTTTTTTGATGTCCTCTGTCAAATCCATCTGATGCGGATCCCACGCCGCGCAACTATACTCTAGAAGAAAACATAGTGTAGGCAGTCTCTTTAGAATAATTGTTAAATTTTCTGGGTTTTCTGCCAATAAATCGCAGTCTCCGGTTCGCTTTCCCCACAACAACAAAATGGTTCAAATGGCTCTGAGCACTATGCGACTTAACTTCTGAGGTCATCAGTCGCCTAGAACTTAGAACTAATTAAACTAACTAACCTAAGGACATCACACACATCCATGCCCGAGGCAGGATTCGAACCTGCGACTGTAGCGGTCGCCCGGTTCCAGATTGTAGCGCCTAGAACCGCTCGGCCACTCCGGCCGGCCCAGTTTAAGTCATTCATAATCTTAATCCCTAAGTACTTAGTTGAATTCACAGCCTTTAGATTTGTGTAGTTTCCCGTTAAACATAAATGTACTGGATTCCTTTTAGTACTCACGTGGATGACCTCACACTTTTCATTACTTGTGGTCAAGATATCTTGTCTGAATCATTTTCCAATTGGTTTTGATCATCTAATGACTTTACAAGAAGGTAAATGACAGCATCATCTGCAAAAACTCTAAGAGGATTGCTGAAATTGTCTCTTAAACCGCTTCTATAAATCAGAAACAGTAGAGGGCCCATAGCCCTTTCTTAGGGAATGTCAGATATTACTTCTGTTCTGCTTGACAACTTTCCGTCCGTCATCACAAACTGTGACATTTATGACAGGAAACCATGAATCTAGTCGCACAACTGAAAGGATTTTCCACAGACACGCAATTTCATTCGAAGTCGCTTTTGAGGAACGGTGTCAAAAGCCTCCCGGAAATCTAAAAATATGGAATCAATTTGACATCCCATGTCGATAGCACTCATTAATTTCGTGAGAATAAAGCGCTAATTGTGTTTCACAAGTACGATATCTTCTGAATCGGTATTGACTATTTGTCAATAAATCATTTTTTTCGACGTTATTCCTAACTTTCGGATACAGTATGTGTTCCAAACCCTACTGCAAATCGACATAATTCAGAGGATTACTTCTATTTCCTTCCTTTAGTATTGGTGTGACCTGTGCAACTTTTCAGTCGTACAGATCTTTCGATGAGCGAACGATTGTATGTGATTACTATGAGCTGTGAACGGAATCTAACTGGTATAAATCTGGATCGGAGACCTTCCCTTTATTAAGTGATTTAAGGTACTCCGCCACACTGATTATAGCTAAATCTAAGTTACTGATGTTGGCAGGTGTTATTGATTCGTATTCGGTAATATTTACTTTGTCTCCTTTGGTGAAGGAATTTCGGGAAGTCGTGTTTAGTAACTCTGCTTCAGTTGCACTGCCATCGGTAAGACTGCCCTTGCTATCGTGCAGTGAAGGTATTGTTTGCGTCTTGCCGCTAGTGTACTTTATATACGACCAGAATCTCTCTAAGTTTTCTGCACGATTTGTTGTGGAAAGTATTAAAATAATTCCAGTCCCAAGGAAAGCAGGTGTTGACAATTGTGAAAATTATCGAACTATCAGTTTAATAAGTCACGGCTGCAAAATACTAACGCAAATTCTTTACAGACGAATGGAAAAACTGGTAGAAGCCGACCTCGGGGAAGATCAGTTTGGATTCCGTAGAAATATTGGAACACGTGAGGCAATACTGACCCTACGACTTATCTTAAAAGCTAGATTAAGAAAAGGCAAACCTACGTTTCTAGCATTTGTAGACTTAGAGAAAGCTTTTTACAATGTTGACTGGAATACGCTCTTTCAAATCGTGCAGGTGGCTGCGGTAAAATACAGGGAGCGAAAGGCTATTTACAATATGTACAGAAACCAGATGGCAGTTATAAGAGTCGAGGGACATAAAAGGGAAGCAGTGGTTGGGAAGGGAGTGAGACAGGGTTGTAGCCTTCCCCGATGTTATTCAATCTGTATATTGAGCAAGCAATATAGGAAACAAAAGAAAAATTCGGAGTAGCCGATGACATTGTAATTCTGTCAGAGACAGCAAAGGACTTGGAAGAGCAGTTGAACGGAATGGACAGTGTCTTGAAAGGAGGATATAAGATGAACATCGCCGGCCGAAGTGGCCGTGCGGTTAAAGGCGCTTCAGTCTGGAACCGCAAGACCGCTACGGTCGCAGGTTCGAATCCTGCCTCGGGCATGGATGTTTGTGATGTCCTTAGCTTAGTTAGGTTTAACTAGTTCTAAGTTCTAGGGGACTAATGACCTCAGCAGTTGAGTCCCATAGCGCTCAGAGCCATTTGAACCCCAAGATGAACATCAACAAAAGCAAAACGAGGATAATGGAATGTAGTCGAATTAACTCGGGTGATGCTGAGGGAATTAGATTAGGGAATGAGACACTTAAAGTACTAAAGGAAGTTTGCTATTTGGGGAGCAAAATAACTGATGATGGTCGAAGTAGAGAGGATATAAAATGTAGACTGGCTATGGCAAGAAAAGCATTTCTGAAGAAGAGAAATTTGTTAACATCGAGTATAGATTTAAGTGTCAGGAAGTCGTTTCTGAGAGTATTTGTATGGAGTGTAGCCATGTATGGAAGTGGAACATGGACGATAAATATTTCGGACAAGAAGAGAATAGAAGCTTTCGAAATCTGGTGCTACAGAAGAATGCTGAAGATTAGATGGGTACATCACATAACGACTAGAAGAAGGGATCGGTTGGTAGGACATGTTCTGAGGCATCAAGTGATCACCAATTTAGTACTGGAGGGCAGCGTGGAGGGTAAAAATCGTAGAGGGAAACCAAGAGATGAATACACTAAGCAAATTCAGAAGAATGTAGGCTGCAGTTCGTACTGGGAGATGAAGCAGCTTGCACAGGATAGAGTAGCATGGAGAGCTGCATCCAACCAGTCTCAGGACTGAAGACCACAACAACAACAACAACTATTAAAAGTACTTCGCACTGAAGATCGCGCTAAATTTCTAGCTTCTCTAAAACTTCGCCAGCATATCGGTAAGAACAGCTGTCTTAGTGTGATGTCGCAAGGCTTCGAGATTCTGTGGTAGAGGAGGAACATAAACGCTATCCTTGATGTAACCCCACAAGAAAAAAATCGCAATTGGTCTCCTGGCCGTGGTGGTCACTCGATTATCACCAGATCAGTGGCAACAACACAGCCAATCCAGTGACGGGGCAACATCTCATTCAGGTAATCTCGTACACTATTGTCGAAATGTGCAAGGATGCTATCTTGTTGAAGGATGAAATCCCGGCTATCAGTTTCAAGTTGTCGCGAAGCCACAATTACAGCATGTCGCGGTAGGTGATACCATTGACAATTCTCTCAGTGCTGAAGAAGGGCCACAGCACAGCATACAATAACTTTCTCGGAATCCTGGACGTGTTCGATAGCTGTATGTGGGTGGGTTGATTCGGTTGACCTTTCCCGAGTGTCTTCGTCGCTGAAGGTTAATTTGCTTTCTTAGTCGAAATTTTCAAAGTGGTTCTGCAAATCAATGCAGAACTGCAGACGGCGCAATTTACGTCATTGCAAATCAATGCAGAACTGCAGACGGCGCAATTTACGTCATTGCTTATGGCTTGCAGCTTGTATGGTTTCACTCTTAATTGCTTACAAAGGATTTTCCGCGCTGTGGCCTGAGGGATGTTCAGTTCTGCAGTAGTTCCACTCCACAGACACACGTTGTGGGACTTCGCAACATCACGTCCGTCGCATGGTCTGCTGCCTGTTCTGATAGCCCGAACATTTTACAGCACGCAAACAATCACCTCTTCTAGTTTCTTGTACCACTTCACTATACGTACTGTTTTGAACGGGTGGTCCCTCGTGAAAGTTGCCACAGTAAGTTCTTTATTCATGCGCTACCTATTGGCAACGGGCAAATTCTAGCACATTAAATGCTTTATCTGCCTGGTTCGCAGCCACTTTCAGCAACTACGGTCGGTGGCGCCCCTGTCGGCTGTTCCCCAAACTAACTTGCCGACATCAGGTTCAAAAAGAAACTACGAGAATTCGCCTTTCGAGTACTGTATTCTTTGCTATGTCATATTTGGGCATTTTCCTATATCGATTTTTTAAAATATTTCATCGGCTTTATAATTACGCGGTAAACGCAAATTAATAAACCTTACACAAAATGAACTTTGTTTTGAGTTCTAGGTGCTGCTTCGGAAAGAAATGCTAATGTTTTCGAAAATACAGTAACATTTTTTAACTTTGCTTTTAAAAGGTAAAACCTTACATCAACTTCTTGTTATTTTACCCATGTTGTATCTTGCGAACTCTGCAGCCTTTAATGAATTATGCTCAATATCGTAACTAGCCACAGAAGATTTTGAAATGCTTTTAAGACTCATAATAGATTTCGACCATTGTTGCCCATCTTCGGATGGCCAATGTTTCCAATTACATAATTATTGTCAACACCGCTGCTAAAAAATATTTGAATATTTAGTGCCACTATAGTGTTGTTTCGATGGTAAAAACAGAGTATTGTGCCTGCGTTTATTAAAATATACCGTGATAAAGTAGTACACAATTACATACCTTCCAGGAGACGGTGTTCCGCCTTGCCATCGTCTCTATACATTTCCGGGATAACTTACACGTTGTTGCATTCTAAACAGTACACATCTTTTAAATATATCCTTGTGGCTCGTAAAGCACACTTAAAAATATCCATCACGTCAGTTTGGACTTCATACATGTGCTTTACAGTCGATGTTTCTGTTTATAAATCAAAGGGCCTCCACCATACAAATATTTGATCTTAGTTTGTAAAGATCTTCAACTAAGCAAGGAAAGTCTGTTGCAGGTGAAGCATGTGAAAAACTGGAAGAATTAGTATATCATTTGAAGACTAGAATAAATACAGGACTATTTTTTACAACCATTTACATCCATATGTGCACACGTATCTCTCCTATATTCAAAAGTTTTGATGATCATTATAGTGTATAAGTTAATTGAAAGCAATACAAAATTAAAAAGATAGAGGGTCGAATTGTGGATTTAATTAATTTCCTTTTGACGTCATGAACAAATATTTTCAAATATATACATCGATGGTAGTCAATGAAAACATCGTAAGAGGTGAAACAAAACAGTTTGTTAAAAAATGGTATAAAACGATATAGAACGTTGCTACGTGTGTAACAGTATAGCAGAAGCCTAGTTATTATCATATTAGAGAAATTCACGCACTTTAAAATCTCTCTTTGGTTATGGATTTACTGGTTGCTGAAATTACGAGATTCGACAGATAGATGGATTTACGCGGTTTTCGTTGCCTACCGTCGATATATGAAAATTATGTTTGTATTTGTGAGATGTTAAAAATTAAAATTATTTGTTCTTTGGGTATTTTGAGTAACCATTTAGTGTATTGATTTATACCTCAGCTTCTTTTTTCGTACCATAGTTGTTACGAGGCTGTGTGGTGCAGGTGTTAATCTGTTGCAGTGAGGATATTCTTTGTTCAGATTACTGACAGTTGTCTGTATGTGTTATGTTTAATTCTGTTAACAGGTCAAGGAAATTAAGTAGACATTGTTTATTAGATAGCTCCAGTTGGTCTTGTTCTTTCTTACAGTAAATTCTTTTTTCTATTTTTAACATTTTGCATCTTCAACAAATTATCTTTCCTTAACTTAGATCTCTGTCCATTAAGAGAAAAAATGATACCTTTGCTTAGATGATGCTCTTTGCTTCGTAAGTAAAAACATCGAGTGTAAATCACATATGTCAAGCCCACACTAACGTGATGAATATTATGAAACGCGTTTTACTTGCCACAGCGAATTGCTTAAAATAAATGTGGTGTTTACAATGCAACAACTTGTGCATTGCTCTGGAATAGTACAGGGATCTTGGCAAGACGAAACGCCCTCCACTGGAACATATGATACCTCTGTTATCACCTTATATGTAAAGAAATGCAGACAGAATAGCATGTTTTTTTTTTAACCATCGAAACAACATACAAGTAGCAGCAGATATTCAAATAGTCTTGTGGTGGAGCTGCACCGAGCGAAGTGGCGTAGTTGTTAGCACACTGGGCTCTTTTGTTGGGGAGGACATCGGTTCAAACCCGCGTCCGGCCATCCTGATTTAGTTAAAACTTCAGGGCTGATAGGCCGTGGTCGAAGTATAAAACTGTCTCCTGACGTTTCGTCTCCGACTGCGGGAGACATCCTCGGAGGTTAACACCTTCGTCTTTCCTGTTAAAATTATTACGATGTTTATCAATCTCGATAGCCTCTCTATACAAGCGTGCATAATAATGCGGGGTTTTTGATATGACGCTTGTCTCGCTGAATTTTATTTCATGATCACCTTCCTGGTAAACATGTTCCGCTACGGCCGATTTATCCGTGTGACCCAGGCGGCAATTCCTCTTATGTTCAACAAGAGGGGTGTTCACACTTCTCTTTGTGGTACCGATGTAAACCTGTCCACAACTACAAGGAATTTTATATACCCCCGGTGTAGCCAAAGGGTGTCGTGAATCTTTTGCCGACCTTAAAAATTCTTTTATTTTCCTAGGGGGTCTGAAAGTAGTTTCCACCCCATACTTGCCTAAAACTTTCCCAATGCGATCTGTGACTTCACTTATGAACGGAAGAAAAACTTTGCCCTTGGGCGACTGTTGTTCGTCGTTGCTCCTGATTCTCTGCCTAGAGCGAAGTGTTATATCTATATCCTTGCTGGAATAGCCATTCTTCACGAAAGTTGACCGTAGATGTTCAATCTCATCTTTTAAATAAACAGGTTCACAAAGTTTGTACGCCCTGTCTATCAAAGTTTTCATTACACCTCTTTTTTGTCTGTGGTGGTGGTTTGAATCTTTATGTAGGTAACGATCAATATGTGTGGGCTTTCTATACACCTTATGGCCCAACGTTCCGTCCCGTCGTTTAATCACAGACACATCCAGGAAATTCAATTGCCCATTCTTTCCGTCTCCATAGTGAATTGGATTTTCGGATTAATGCTATTTAAATGTGTCAGGAAGGCATCCAACTCCTCTGCTCCGTGTGTCCATACTACGGACGTGTCATCGACATAGCGATACCATCTGGCTGGTCTCTTACTGGCAGTCTGCAACGCCCGTTGTTCAAAACTTTGTGAACCTGTTTATTTAAAAGATGAGATTGAACATCTACGGTCAACTTTCGTGAAGAATGGCTATTCCAGCAAGGATATAGATCGAACACTTCGCTCTAGGCAGCGAATCAGGAGCAACGACGATCAACAGTCTCCCAAGGGCAAAGTTTTTCTTCCGTTCATAAGTAAAGTCACAGATCGTATTGGGAAAGTTTTAGGCAAGTATGAGGTGGAAACTACTTTCAGACCCCCTAGGAAAATAAAAGAATTTTTAAGGTCGGCAAAAGATGCACGACACCCTTTGGCTACACCGGGGCTATATAAAATTTCTTCTAGTTGTGGACAGGTTTACATCGGTACCACAAAGAGAAGTGTGAACACCCCTCTTGTTGAACATAAGAGGAATTGCCGCCTGGGTCACACGGATAAATCGGCCGTAGCGGAACATGTTTACCAGGAAGGTGATCATGAAATAAAATTCAGCGAGACAAGCGTCATATCAAAAACCTCGCATTATTATGCACGCTTGTATAGAGAGGCTATCGAGATTGATAAACATCGTAATAATTTTAACAGGGAAGACGAAGGTGTTAAACTGGATAAAATTTGGATGTCAGCGTTGCACCGCAAGCGTGACGATCGATTACTTTCAATCGAGAATGTTCGCATCACCAGAGACAATCTCATAGCCGACGCCACGTGATGGACTGTGGCGCCCTCTGTACTGCTTATATAATCAGCGCTTCCTCGAGTTCTCTTCGCAGTTCGCCGTTTTACCTCCGAGGATGTCTCCAGCAGTCGGAGACGAAACGTCAAGAGACAGTTTTATACTTCGACCACAGCCTATCATCCCGGAAGTTTTAAGTGAAGACAATACCGGCCGTGAAAACTTACATTGTATCATCCTGATTTAGGTTTTCCATGATTTTCCTAAATCGCTTCAGGCAAATGCCGGAATGGTTCCTTTGAAACGCCACGGCCAACTTCCTTCCCCATCCTTCCGTAATCCGGTGGGATAGATACCTCGCTCTTTGGTTCCCTCTCTCCAGATCAAGCAACCAACTAACGAGATGGCCGGCCGGGGTGGCCGAGCGGCTCTAGGCGCTACAGTCTGGAAACGAACGACCGCTACGGTCGCAGGTTCGAATCCTGCCTCGGGCACGGATGTGTGTGATGTCCTTAGGTTAGTTAGGTTTAAGTAGTTCTAAGTTCTAGGGGACTGATGACCTTAGAAGTTAAGTCGCATAGTGCTCAGAGCCATTTGAACAACCATTTGAACTAAAGAGGTGCTGCTGCAGACAACACGTACGTAACTGGAAACGTTAGCCATCTGAAAGGGACATTAACACTCGAAACCGATTGTGGCTCCAAAATAAAAGCATTTTAAAATCGTTTGTGCCTGGTTGCGTTATTCACAAACTAAATTCTTATTGGATCTTCTTGGCAGATTAAAACTGCGTGCGAGACCGAGACTCGAACTCGAGACCTTTGTCTTTCGCGGGCAAGTGCTCACCGACTGAGCTACCCAAGCACGACTCAGGACCAGTGCTCACAGCTGTAATTCTGCCAGTACCTCGTCTCCTACCTTCCGAACTTCAAACAAGCTCTTCTGCGAACCTTTCAGAAGTAGCACTCCTTGCGGAGACATGGCTTAGCCAAGGCCTGGGGGATATTCCCAGAATGAAATTTTCACTCAGCAGCGGAGTGTGCCCTCATATGAAACTTCCTGGTAGATCAAAACACTCCGCTGCAGAGTGAAAATTTCACTCTAAATTCTTCTTTATTGTTCCTTGATCTGTCAAACTGCCGTTAAATCGAAGTCTCAGTTATTCGATCTTTTTTCTGAGGTCCTTTGAACTCCGAAAGTCGACTGTATTTATAGTTGTTAGTTTCTTGTGTTCGGACGTATAAGGCAGTGTTAGCAGCCGCCTTTGCTGGTCAGCCGCTACGTGACTGCGACCTCGCCTCGGGCAGTTCTGCACAGGGCCGTCGCGGCACTCCAAACGGGGGCCTGGTGCCTGGGGGCAGGACACTCGGGGAGCGGTGTCGGCGGTGGTGGCTGGCCGTGTCTACCTCAAGGCGGGTCGCGTTCCCCCGCTGGTTCCGTTAGGTTGGGCCGGCGCGGCGGTTGGCGCGCCGCTGGCGGGCAGGTGTGCTCCCCACAAAGGCCGGATTCGCACGCAAAAAACACGCGGCCTGCACTCGACCTACGCCCCACGCAGCTGCGGTACAGTCTGGTGCACGCGGTTGGCCTAGCCGGCGGCGCATTTCGCCACGGGGGCCACGTTAAAAACCGTCCCGGCGTACTTCACCGCGTTGCGCAACGGGACAAAGTTGCCGAGCCAGGTGGCGCAGTGGTCAGCAGCCTAGACACGCACTCGGCACGACATCCCTTCAGAATCCCGTGCTGTTATCCAAAATTAGGTTTCCCGTTGTTCCTTAAATTTAACTCCTTAACTTGTCTCTCGGGGTTGGCTCTCGTAGCCTTGTTACACCGTTCTGAACGTAGCTGCGTCGTTTCATGCTACGGCGCTATCGTTTTCAGGTCGCTGTTTAGACCCGATGTACACAAGCGAGTAACAGCCACACGAGCTCCCAGCAAGATCGCGGCGTCACAAATCGTTCCACTGCACACACGGCGGCGTCTCAGTGATAGTCGCGCAGCAGTGCCACGAAGGCCGTTCAATAAGTAACGCAAAACATCTTTTCTCGCCCAATTTCGGTTGATAAAAGACAGAATTTGTTGTCTGACATCGTGTGATATACCCGGTTCAGCCCCGATTCTGATAGTTGGCGGCGCTATTCGAAGCCTTCAATATGCCGTCTGTAACTGACTTCCGTTCTAAGCAGAGAACTGCTGCTGAGTTTCTTTTACCGGAAAACCGAGTATAGCAGATATTCATTGGCGCTTGCGGAATGTCTACTGATAGCTGGCAGTGAACAAAAGCATGGTGAGTCGTTGGGCGAGGCGTCTGTCATCATCGCACCAAGATGACGCAAACCTGTCCGATCTCCCGCGTGCCAGCCAGCCGCACACAGTTGCGACCCCTGCAGCGTTCGAACGTGCGGACACTCTCATTCTAGGTGATCGAAGGATCAGAAACAAACATCTCGCTGCACAACTGGGCGTCTCTGCTAGCAGTGCTGACACACTGGCCCACCACCTGAGCTACACATTGGTGTGCTCGCTGGGATCCACCCTACAGTCCATCTCTCACACCTTCCGATCGATTTCTGCCTGTTTATCCCAATGAAGGCTGCGCTCTGCAAAAGCAGTATGTGGGTGATGCGGAGGTTATTGATTTAGGAAGACGCTGGCTGGCTCCGACGTCGACCAGTAGAGTGGGACCATGTGGGCAGAGAGGCCCTCCCAGTTATGTGGCGTGATGTCGACGTATTGAACGGAGATTACGTTGAAAAATTGCCAGAAGAGGGGAGAACAGTACGGTGTATTAGGATTCCGAATAAAACCGACCTGCTTTCAGATAAAAAAAGGTTTGCCTTACTTATTGAATGCCCCTCGTACACTGGAATCCAACAAGCATGCACGAAGGCAGAAGTAAGCAAGCGGTATTTTCGTGAATCGTTTATGAATTAATGGAGCGTTCGTGGCGTTGTTTAGAGATCTAAGAGAAAATGAAAGCAAATTCTTTATTTACGAATGAGTAATGAATTAACAGTAAAACAACAGCTTTGATGTCAACTGTTCATCTACTGCAGAAATCTGAGTAGTAGCTGCACTCTAACTGATCTGCTTTACCAATACAGAATCGTATACATTGTTGTTGTGGCCGAGCGGTTCTAGGCGCTTCAGTCTGGAACCACGCGACCGCCACGATCGCAGGTTCGAATCCTGCCTCGGGCATGGATGTGTGTGATGTCCTTAGGTTAGTTAGGTTTAAGTAGTTCTAAGTCCTAGGGGACTGATGACCACCGATGTTAAGTCCCATAGTTCTCAGAGCCATTTGAACCATTTTTTGTTGTTGTTCTGGTCTTCAGTCCAGAGACTGCTTTGATGCAGGTCTTTACTTTATCCTGTACAAGCTTCTTCATCTCCCAGTACCTACTGCAACCTACATCCTTCTGAATCTGTTTAGTGTATTCATCTCTTGGCCTCACTCTACGATTTTTACCCTACACGCTGCTCTCCAATACTAAATTGGTGATCCCTTGATGCCTCAGAACATGTCCTACCAACTGATCCCTTCTTCTAGTCAAGTTGTGCCACAAACTCCTCTTCTCCCCATTTCTGTTCAATGCCTCCTCATTAGCTATGTGATCTACCCATCTAATCTTCAGCATTCTTCTGTAGCACCACATTCCGAAAGCTTCTATTCTCTTCTTGTCCAAACCATTTATCGTCCACGTTTCACTTCCATACGTGGCTACGCTCCATACAAATACTTTCAGAAAAGACTTCCTGACACTTAAATCTACACTCGATGTTATCAAATTTCTCTTCTTCAGAAACGCATTCCTTCCCATTGCCAGTCTACATTTTATATCCGCTCTACTTCGACCATCATCAGTTATTTTGTTCCCCAAATACCAAAAGCCTTTTACTACTTTAAGTGTCTCATTTCCTAATCTAATTCCCTCAGCATCACCCGTCTTAATTCGACTACATTTCATCATCCTCGTTTTGCTTTTGTTGATGTTCATCTTATATCCTCCTTTCAAGACCCTGTCCATTCCATTCAACTGCTCTTCCAAGTTCTTTGCTGTCTCTGACAGAATTACAATGTCATCGGAGAACCTCAAAGTTTTTATTTCTTCTCCATGGATTTTAATACCTACTCCGAACTTTTATTAGAATTTTTGTTTCGTTTCCTTTATTGCTTGCTCAATATACAGATTGAATAACAAAGGGGAGAGGTTACAACCCTGTCTTACTCCCTTCCCAACCACTGCTTCCCTTTCATGCCCCTCGGCTCTTATAACTACCATCTGGTTTCTGTACAAATTGTAAATAGCCTTCCGCTCCCTGTATTTTACCCTTGCCACCTTCAGAATTTGAAAGAGAGTATTCCAGTCAATATTTTCAAAGCTTTCTCTAAGTCTACAAATGCTAGAAACGTAGGTTTGCCTTTCCTTAATCTATCTTCTGAGATAAGTCGTAGGGTCAGTATTGCTTCACATGTTCCAATAATCGTATACATAAGACTGCGTAAAACAGTGAGTAAAGTTTGTAAATGTGTAGGGGAAGTTTTGCACAAGGAGTGCATGCCGTAATTGTCACAAGAAAAATGGCCGAACAATGCCAGGAGATCTGAAAAGCATGTTACGTAAATCGGACAATGAAATCGCACAACCAAGGAGAAAGTTCCCTTAACAGTAGTAGAAATGTTTTTCCTGATTATTATACACAACGCCGGTAAGTGCCACGCCAACAAAAGTATATCCAAATCTGGTAGATAATGAGCAATGAATGAATTTTGTTTCTGAATTTGAAAGCCTATTTAATTTATGTCACTGCTGTAATGTGTGCAATTGTGAACATTTGTGACTGCAGAACAATAAAGCAATTATTACAATGAACCGGCTGAGGTAACAGAATTTATTTTCGCTGTTATTGTTAACTGAAGACTTGTCCATACGACGAAAGAGCTCCCTCCAGGAAGCAAAGCATTTGCCGCATGTCGTTATTTTGGGTTTTGAATGGCCAACTTCGAGCAAAAATGCCACACCTAGAACAAAAACCCAAAGTAGTGTAACTGTGATGTTTACCTATATCGTTTCATTCAAAACTTTACACACACTTGAAACCACGCGACTCTGTTCTTAATCTATCATGGTACACGTTGCGAGAAGTATATCATATTTCAGGGTATTTTTTCACCACTTCAGTCAACTATTCCGTGTCCAAACCGCTTGCATCCATGGCAGGGTGACAGCAGCTGTTGCTACAGTTGCGACTGTCCCATTCCATCCATCTACAACGATCAGCGAGGTCGCTGCGATGCAGCAGTGGTTGGTGAGTTCCGCGGCGGCTTCTCTGCGTCACTGCCGTAGTGTGCGCGCCTCAGTTCAAATACACTGCTGAAGCGCGCAAGGAAATGAAGCTGCGAGTTCGTGGTAATAACCGGCTTGTATACATCGTGCCTTAGGGTCCTAATCTAAGAATTTGGTGGGTGGTGGGCGTTCGGGACTTCTTTTCCATTTTTTTTTTTGTTAGCTACTGTCCTTATCATATGGTTACGTTCACAGCGCATTGTATGCACGTACCAGCGTAGGCAATTCTCTTGGATCTTATCGGCTATGTTTACTATCTTAAACGAGCCTCGGATGTGATTGTTACTTAATCTGTTTTTCAGGGTCACTGTTCATACCAACATAGCATCCTTGTCTCTGTAACCTGGATCTTCCGTTCGTCTGATTTGCACAGAGACCAACATTCTGATCTGATCTCATCGCTCGACTTCCGATAGCCATTTTCGCAGATGACTCCTGTTAATGACCTCCATACCAACCAGCCAGTTTTTATATGGTTTTCCATTTCTTTATCCGTGGATGCTCCAGGACCTGCCCGGATATGGTACACAAATACAAATTTGACGTCAGAAAATATCTTAGCCATCATCTGTGACAGAACTGCTAATACTAGCTGGTAGCGAACGCTGTCAGCCTCCTGGAATTCTCTGATAATGTTTGATTTAAAGCCAGTATAGGGAAGACTCGAGCCGCGCTAAACCAACCACAGTAGGAATGCAAGTCGGGAAGTGGGACAGAACACGAAGCTATCCTTTTCTTCACTCCATGAAATCGACCACCGGACGCCTACCACACCCAGATTTATGAAACGAGGCGTCATATGGCGAGATGAATGAGCGAATAACTCCCTGATCTAAAAGAATCTCTATAACAGCCTTAACCCTTTCACTGCTAAAGATGCTATCTCTGCATTCCTTGACGAACGTGGCTTTCTTGTCAATGTACTGCTCTTCAAATACTGTTACCTGTTCTGAGAGACAGCTCTCTAGCCGCTATTAAATACTTATCACTCGATTATAAGAAAACTATTCGCTGAAGAAATTGATTTTTGCACATCGCGCAGTCTGATATCTTCACTCGATAAAGGACTGAATAGTTAGCGTGCTGCAATAAATTTGAAGGCGTTTGCAGAGATAAACGTGTAGGGCATCATGTAAACTCCCTGTATTTAAAATTTAGAGCCTAACGATATCTCATTTCGTTCTCGAGTTATTAGTTTCTATATCCGGTGGATTGTCGCATATGATGCATCCATTTTTATCGCTGTGCACTGTGCCCATTAAAATCTTCATGATTCATAAACGGTTCAAAATGAGAGCTTTTGCAAATCATAGCACGCTAGTAGATACGTATGTTGCATGACAGATACTCGAAACTACGATATTCACCGAGATATGGAAGTAACTCGTCCGCAGCAGTGAGAGGCCTGCGAAGTGGGATACATATTCACATCAATATTGCCTAAAGGAAATCCACAGGGGCTGCGTTTAGTGTGTCCCCAGTACCTGGGGAGAGGTAAATCATGACGAGTTAACTCGTCCACAGCGGCCAAAGGTTTAAGCTACTTCATGCATTTCTTCATGCACTTGGAGGAGAGACGGTAAGGTAATTTATGTACTGGAATTTATCGCTGAGTTCTGTTTGATATTCCACCAAGGATGTTCCTCCCAGTCTAGTGATTAGCACGTCAGAAAACTCTTGAGGAAGATGTCTAATTTTTCTACCGGGGTCGGTATCCAAATGCTGCATATCAACTTCGGTGGCTTTCACCTTTCCCTCCATCCCATTCCCGCACTCTACTTCATAAAGCGCGTGTTATTAGCGATAGTGTAGCTGCTTGCCCCCAGTTCCAACACGCCCCATTTACAAATATTCTGGTTTTCCTGAAACCAAGCTTCAGCAGCCAATTAATGATACTAGCCGAATGTGGAAGGACACAAAATGGCTCGTTGTTGACATAGTAACAAACGAAAGGAAACCTGTTTCTGCCCTTACTGCCTATACCTCATATTCTGTACCCTTGCTACGCTTCCTTTTGCAAATCTTACACCTTATAGCTAGTCACAACTTTTCTTTACCTTTGGCCCTTTACCAGGAATTGCTACTCATACGGCATTCCTTTCCAGAATTAAAACATTTAATCGACCTACCCTTCATCTCTTCAGAAGCCCCAGGCACATTTCTTATTAGTGGGCCTGAAATAAGTTCCTCCCTTTTGTTATCCACATAAGATTAGGCTCCAATACGTCTTACCAATAGATCCAGAGTTTGAAAATCATACGGCACTGCCCCAGATATGGCATTTTGTTTATCCTCCCACTGAGAATGTGCTGCACCACTTGTACTTCACTATATCCAAAAAACAAAACCTCTACACTTCTTTTTATCCTCATAACAAACTCCAGTATAAATTCATGCCTCCCTTGTTCCTTAGCATAATTCTCATGAGCTAACTCACCGAATGCTCTACAAAAAATTATCTGTTCTACCAGCTTCGTGTGAAAATGGGTAAAACTAGCGACTTGATTAACTTTCTTTTACCCTAACTGCTACAAAGTACATTTTACCTTAACTGCCATTGCGAGTAACTACTGATGACCGGAAATGCCCAGTACCTCATCTTAATTCTGCAGTTCTATCATCGAATGCGCTAGCTTTAGCGCTTGCGGAACTGACTCCATTTCCTAGTTGGCTTGTTCCCGTAGCCATGTCCTCCGAGGGATTGGGAAGTTGAAAATGACGTTCCTGAATAAGTTAATCTTTCACTATCATCCTGCCCCGACTCGCTTTCTTCCTCACCTCCTCATTAATCCTCGACAATCACTGACAAACCCCGTTAATCGGAGTCCCCAGCTCAACAATAGACTTAATTTCGCCAGTATACAGCCACCCAATCCAAATCACTCAGCCGTCCGAAGTGGCCGTGCGGTTAAAGGCGCTGCAGTCTGGAACCGCAAGACCGCTACGGTCGCAGGTTCGAATCCTGCCTCGGGCATGGATGTTTGTGATGTCCTTAGGTTAGTTAGGTTTAACCAGTTCTAAGTTCTAGGGGACTAATGACCTCAGAAGTTGAGTCCCATAGTGCTCAGAGCCATTTGAGCCAAATCACTCAACGAATTCCGGTAATGTTCCAAGCGTGCTTCTATACTCCTAACCTGACTATAGGAGGAAGCTGTTTCTATAGAGAAACCTATAGAGTTTCTATAGGTGAACGTCTTTTCCCAGGATACTCTGATAGGCTTACAATTGTTTTATGCAAAATCTCCGTTATTTGCAGAATCAATTCAGCCGTAGTCCCTTTTCAGTTGAAGTTCAAGACCAGTTCTTGCTTTCTCAACCATACTGAGTCACGGTCATTCCTTGGTTTCGTACTGAAACAGAAAGTACCATACAGCATCGACTTCCAGTATTGATAGCCTGTATGAAACAACCTAGAGAACCACGCTAACTTCCACCTGAATGTTATCTTAGCATTAAATAAACTTGACATCAAAAGAATACAAACCAGCAAATAAGGGTAACGTGACGTGCTGGCCAATTCACAGGCAGGTTGCACTTATAGTTCACATTTATTTCGCAAAATTACGTTCTGGGTTTGTAAACAGTAATCTCTGTTTCGGTTCATCGCTGTTAAGTCGTGTGTCAAAGTATCGAGCTAATATTCACAATTTTCTTTTAAAGCATAAGCCTGGAGGTTGATATCCTGTCATATTTTCTCGAAATATTCTGAAAAACAGTATTTCAGAAACATAAAATTCTATCCGAAGCTCTGTTAAATCGCCCAGAACCTCAGATAGATCCACATATCGGTGAGTACTAAGCAGGGTTCAGGAAAGGAAGATCGTGCAGTAAAGAGATCTGGTGCCTGAGAACAATATTAACAACGAGAAAGTTCAGAAACACCACAATAACATTTGTTGATTTCAAGAACGCCTACGATTCCATAGACAGAGAAACACTTTTCAGTACACTGAAGAAGTGAAGGTAGACAACAAGACCAGGAATCTAACCCAGGAAAGCCGGCCGTGGTGGCCGAGCGGTTCTAGGCGCTACAGTCCGCGCGACCGCTATGGTCGCAGGTTCGAATCCTGCCTCGGGCATGGATGTGTGTGGTGTCCTTAGGTTAGTTAGGTTTAGTAGTTCTAAGTTCTAGGGGACTTATGACCTCAGCATTTGAGTCCCATAGTGCTCAGAGCCATTTGAATCTTTTTTTTTTTTTTTTAATCCAGGAAACATTAACAAATACAAAGTCCAAAGTGAAGTTCATGGGAGAGATCCCGGAACCGTTAGAAATCAAGACAGGAGTGAGACAGGGATTTGGTCTGTCACCCATTTTATTTAACGCACCTTTAGAAAAAATAATCAGGACATGGGACAAAGGAGTCAGTGGGGTGAAGATGGGGAGACACAAAAATAGAACCATGAACAGAAAATGTCTGGCCTTTGCCGACGATATAGCCATCATAATAAATAACAGGAAAGAAGCCAAAGAAGTCCTAGAAACACTACATGAAATCGCAGCCAGAACAGGACTGCAAATTTCGTATGATAAAACCCAGTACATGGGCACAAAATCCACAGACAGGAACCCATTGGTAACCAAGTATGGAAAGATAGCACAAGTAGAAAGTTTTAGGTGCCTGGTAGAGATTATACAGAAAACAGGACTAAATTCGACAGCCAATGAAGAAAGAGCTGCAACGCCAGAAAAACTTTACAGACTTAGATGAAACCATTACAACAAAAGAAATATTTCCGTTAGTGTCAAATTAAGACATTACAAAACAGTAGTCTTACCCGAAGCCTTTTATGCCTTAGAAACGACAGTAATCAGGGGAGAACGAAAATGAAGGAAATGGAAAAGCAAGAGAGGAAACTTCTGAGAAAGATCTATGGGCCAGTTCAGAGACAGGGGATCTAGATAAAAAGACCGACAAAAGAATTGTACAAACAGACAGGCAATTACAAACATCAGGAAAAGAAGGGCTAAATTCTATGAGCACATTTATAGGATGAACGAAAATAGGCTGATCAAGAAGATTTTTAACGTAGTGATGAGTAATACGATGAAAACTAACTGGGCAAAGGAAACTATGGAAGACCTCAAGAAACTAAATATCTCCACAGAAGAAATAAGGAACAGAGAAAAATACAGAGAAAAAATTCAGGAAACCGAAATTCGTGGAAACACCAAAGGAGAAGAAACCAGGAAAGTGGACTGATGAGAGGAAGAAGAACCGCAGTTAATATATGAGAGGTATTTGGGAAGAGAAAAGAAAGAGACAAAAAAAAGTGCCATGAAAATTGTTTTTTAACGCTCTCTTAAATGGGGAATTAACTATAATAATACTAATAATAATAAAACACTTAAAATCCTTTATCGCAAGAATGGATTGACAAATGACTCCGCATGTCAGGAATGGGATCAGCATCAACCCATTTGAACAAATTCAAACCTTTCCCAAGGCTTAACGCACATAGTGCGTATCTTAACCTCACACACGGTCCAGTCACAGTCATGAGACCACCGCCTACATTCGACGTCAACGTTCCATAGCCAATCACGGACGTCAGTCCGCCGCTCGTGGTCTCGCGGTAGCGTTCTCGATTCCCGAGCACGGGGTCCCGGGTTCGATTCCCGGCGGGGTCAGGGATTTTCACCTGCCGCGAGATGACTGGGTGTTTGTGTTGTCCTCATCATTTCATCATCATCCAGGAAAGTGGCGAAATTGGACTGAGCAAAGATTGGATACTTGTACGGGCGCTGATAACCACGCAGTTGAGCGCCCCACTAACCAAACATCATCATCATCATCACGGACGGCAGGTAGCAGCGGTAGCAGTGGGGGTATGTAAAGCGTGACGGGGAAAGCGGAAACCGTACAGTCATTGCCATAATGCGGAAACGGAGCGATTTACCTGACGTCTAAAAGGGTATGATCATTGGCAGTGGGGCCAAGGGTGGAAGTATTTCCGAGACGGCTAAGTGTGTAAACTGTTCGTGTGCCGCCACAGTTGAAGCACACCACGTATGACAAAATCGCGCTATCCAAAGCACGTGCTGAGCCGTAGATGACAGGGTTGAACAACGGCTGCGGAGATGTGTAGAGGCGAATAGATGTGTAACTGCAGAGCAACTACCAACCAGAAGAACCAAGGGGCTCCCAACAGAGTCTCCTCAACGACCGTTCAGCAAACGTCGCTGGATGTTGGCCATTGTAGCAGGCATCTGATCCCTGCACCCATGCTGTTCAGTGGCGACGAAGTCTGGAATTTGCACGCCAGTACCACAACTGGACGTCCAGTGAGTGGCGACAGGTGGCCTTTTTCAGATGAATCACATTTTCTGCTCCATCCGACACATGGGCATCAGTGTGTATGGCGTGATTCATCTGCAACCAGGAGGGAGCATCATGGTCTGGGGAATATTTTCGTGGCATTCCCTGGGTATTCTCCTCATTCTGGAAGACACAATGGTTCAAATGGCTCTGAGCACTATGGGACTTAACATCTGAGGTTATCCGCCCCTAGAACTTAGAACTACTTAAACCTAACTAACCTAAGGACACCACACACGTCCATGCCCGAGGCAGGATTCGAACCTGCGACCGTAGCAGTCGCGCGGTTCCAGACTGTAGCGCCTAGAACCGAACGGCCACTCCAGCCGGCGCAGACGCTGCAAGAGAGACGATATGCGTCGAGGAGAGGTTTACTGTTGAAATTTCGAGAGAGTTCTTTTCGGGAATAGTTGGAGAACGTATGACTTCCTCCTGCAAACATCTTACGAAATGAACAGAATGAGAAAATTCGATAAATTAGAACTAATACAGAGACTTACCGAAATACATTCTTCCCATGCGCCATTCGCAAGTGTAACTGGGAATGGGGGATCAGTTAATGGTACCAGAAGTACCATCCGCCATACACCATTGCATGGGGGCTTAATTAAATAAAATGCAAATATTTTTAGTAGCTGTATGTCCGATTACGCTGTGTCTCGTAAACGGTTGGCCCTGACTAGTATTTGTACGCAATCTGACTGCATAGAATAACAACAAAGAATGAAAGAAAATTTTCGTTAACACAATTAATTAATTAAGTCCCCAGCAACTATAAAACCAACGCAACAACAAGCACAAGAGTAACTGTTCTGTATGTGGAAGTATGACTCAACGCATATCTGGCACGGTTCTTCTTCAACAAGTCAAGAATTTTTAAATACTAATTATACTGACGTGACAATAAAAAAATTAGAAATACTATAATTGCGCAAGAAACCCAGAATTACACTCTAATACAAGAACACAAGCCAGATGCTTTGTTGACTGAACCTGTAATGACGCATTATTCAGGACATTGAAATAATGAGAAAAAAAAAGAAAAGTAGTTTGTTACCTTAATTTATATTGATGAAAAGCACTCTAAACATTACAATCTCTCCACACCGACTCGCTACTACTACATCTCAACCAGAACTCTCCAATATCACATCTCAGCAAGCACTGCCTACTAGCACAACTCAACAAACACTCTCTGCTACGAGTTCTTAACAAGCACTGACTGCTACGAGTTATCGACAGGCACTGTGTAGGCGGCTTAATAATACTCTTTGGCGTAATCTCTGGCGCAGTGGCTCAGTGTAGCCACCTTTCATATGCCCCTCCTCCACAGGCCAGAATTTGATGGTATTTTTGCCAGCATTGGTGGTGAAAATACCACCAAATTCGTCCACAAAAATAAAAGATAATATTAATACCTAAATATCACATAATTAGTTAAAATTTTGGCTTTGCACAGACCTTTCGATAACCTAATATATAAAATACAGTAGGCAATACAAAATTCTTTCATACATGTGGCTTTACATAATAGTTTACACAATACACAAAAAATCAGTTTATACAAATGTTCACATAAAATGCTTTCAATGATTAGTTCCAGTAGTAGCACCCAGCGATGGTCAACAGGTGCAAACACCAACAAGTGACATCATTTTAGTAAAAGCAGTTTCATCAGTGGCACCCAGTAAAATTGAGCAGGTACACACAGCAACAAGTGACATTATTTCAGTAGAAGCAGTTCCATTAGTGGCACCCAGCAATGTTGAATAGGTGCAGACAGCAAGAAGTAACATCATTTCAGTAGAAACAGTTCTAACAGTGGCACCGAGCAGTGTTGAGTAGGTGAAGACACCGACAAGTGACATCATTTCCATAGAAGTAGCTCCATCAGTGGCACCCAGTAATGTTGAACAGGTGCAGACACCAACAAGTGACATCATTTCAGCAGAAGCAGTCCATCAGTGGCACCCAGTAGTGTTGAGCAGGTGCAGACACCAACAAGTGACATCTTCTCAGTTGAAGCAATTCCATCAGTGGCACCCAGCAATGTTGAACAGGTGCACACAGCAACAGGTGACATTATTTCAGTAGAAGCAGTTCATCAGTGGCACCCAGTAATGTTGAGCAGGTGCAGACACCAACAAGTGACATTATTTCAGTAGAAGCAGTTCCATCTTTGGCACCCAACAAAGTTGACGCCACGTGCATGGGGGCTTAATTAAACAGTTTGAAAATAATTTTTAATAGCTGTATGTCCGATTACACTGTTTCGTAATCGGTTGTCCCTGACTAGTATTGTTACGCTATCTGACTGCATAGAACAACAACAAAGAATGAAATGAAAATTTTCGTTAACACAATTAATTAATTAAGTCCCCAGCAACTATGAAACTTACGAAACCAAAGCACAAGCATAACTGTTCTGTATGTGGAAGTATGACTCAACGCACATCTGGCACGGTTCTTCTTCAACAAGACAAGAAATTTTAAATATCATTTATACTGAAGTAATTAAAAAATAGAAATACTATAATTGCGTAAGGAAAGCAGAATTACACTCTAATACAACAACACAAGCCAGATGCTTTGTTGACTGAACCTGTAATGACGCATTATTTAGGACACTGAAATAATGAGAAAAAAAAGAAAAGTAGTTTGTTACCTTAATTTATATTGATGAAAAGCACTCTAATCATTACAATCTCTCCACACCGACTCGTTACTATCACATCTCAACCAGAACTCTCCAATATCACATCTCAGCAAGCACTGCCTACAAACACTCTCTGCTACGAGTTCTTAACAAGTACTGACTGCCACGAGTCCTCGACAGGCACTGACTACTACGGGCTCTCCCCAAGAACAGACTGCCACGAGTCCTCGACAGGCACTGACTACCACGAGACCTCGACAGGCACTGACTACTACGAGCTCTCGACAGGCACTCCCTGGAGGCGGCTGAATAATACTCTTTGGCGCAATCTCTGGCGCAGTGGCTCAGTGTAGCCACCTTTCATATGCCCCTCCTCCACGGGCCAGAATTTGATGGTATTTTGGCCAGCATTGGTGGTGAAAATACCACCAAATTCGTCCACAAAAATACAGACAAAAATAAAAGATAATATTAATACCTAAATATCACATAATTAGATAAAAATTTTTTTTTGGCTTTGCACTGACCTTTCAATAACCTACTATATAAAACACAGTAAGCAATACAAATTCTTTTCATACATGTGACTTTACATAATAGTTCATACAATACACAAAAAATCAGTTTATACAAATGTTCACATAAAATGCTTTCAATGATTAGTTCCAGTAGTAGCACCCAGCGATGGTCAACAGGTGCAAACACCAACAAGTGACATCATTTTAGTAAAAGCAGTTTCATCAGTGGCACCCAGTAAAGTTGAGCAGGTACACACAGCAACAAGTCACATTATTTCAGTAAAAAGCAGTCCATCAGTGGCACCCAGTAGTGTTGAGCAGGTACACATAGCAACAAGTCACATTTCTCAGCAGAAGCGGTTCCATTACTGACATCCAGCATTGTTGAACAGGTGCAGACACCAACAAGTGACATTATTTCAGTAGAAGCAGTTCCATCTGTGGCACCCAGCAATGTTGAACAAGTGCAGACAACAACAAGTGACATTATTTCAGTAGAATCAGTCCATTAGTGGCACCTAGCAATGTTGAACAGGTCCAGACACCAACAACTGACATTATTTCAGTAGAAGCAGTTCATTAGTGGCACCCAGTAATGTTGAGCAGGTGCAGACAGCAAGAAGTAACATCGTTTCAGTAGAAACAGTTCCAACAGTGGCACCCAGAAATGTTGAGTAGGTGCAGACACCGACAAGTGACATCATTTCCATAGAAGTAGCTCCATCAGTTGCACCCAGCAATGCTGAACAGGTGCAGACACCAACAAGTGACGTTATTCCAGTAGAAGCAGACCATCAGTTGCACCTAGCAATGATGAGCAGGTCCAGAGAGCAGTCCATAATATTCACTATCACTGATCACACTGTTCATCAGAGTTTATTAGCAGAAATTAAACATGTCCTAGTGGCACCAATCATGTAGAAAAAGTACAAGTAACAGTCCATATTATTCACTATCCTAATCACACAGTTCATCAGCAGAAATTAATCATTCCTAAGTGGCACCCATTATGTTGAAAAGTGCAGGTAACAGTTCATAATATTCACCATCACTAATCAGACAGTTCAAGCATGAACAATAGTTTGAATACACATACAAATGCTTTTACAATGCTCTTACACTAAACATACAAATTCTAATAAACACACAAATGATATCAGATAATTGTCATATTAACTATTACAAATACTCAAATATCAGTAAACCTATAATATTTATGGGTGTCAGTGCAAGCCACTACATACAAATAAAATAATATTTAGGAGATAGGTGGGTAGGATTAGGAAAGAAAAACACACAAAACACACTCACTCATCTTTCATCCAAACAGAGTTGTCGACCGATTTTCGTTTAAAAAGAATGTCATTGCGGACTAAATAATGCTGTCTAATCGCTACGCTTTCCTTTCTCCTCCACTTCTCCTTAATGTCCTTCCAGACTGGATCCTTATTTTGCTCCTCAGCGATGTCCTGGAGCGAAGACGAAATAAAGTTTTCAAACGCAACACCTTGAATATACATCAAACAATAATTGTTTTCCTTGCAGTCCTCTTCAGCACTTTGTTTCAAACCCATAGGTGCACGTGATAAAGCATCAGCAACAATATTTGAAGAACCCTGTATGTAAACAATACTAAAGTCAAATTCCTGTAGATACAACGCCCATCGTGACAGTCTGCCATGAGTTAATTTTGTTGACATAAGAAATTCCAGAGCTCGATGATCGGTGTAAACCTTAGTATGTCTGCCAAACAAAAATGTGCGAAATTTTGTGAAAGCCCAAACAACAGCCAAAGCTTCAAGTTCCGTAATCGAATAATTCTTTTCTGATTTAGAGAGAACACGACTTCCAAATGCAATAGTCTTCTGTACTACAACGCCGTTTTCTTCTATCTCTTGAAGTAATTGTGCACCTAGGCCTTTGTATGATGAGTCCGTCGCCAAACAAAAATCTTTAGATAAATCCGGATGTGAAAGAAGTGGAGCAGCAACTAAAGCATCACGAAGTTGTTCAAATTCTGACTGAGCTTCCTCATCCCAACACCAATTAGAATTCTTTCCGGATAGTTCACATAAACGAGGTGTGGCCAAATCGTCCAATTTAACAAAGCGTCTAAGAAAATTACAGACACCAAGGAAACTACGAACATCACGTTTTGTGGTAGGAACAGCATAATTACGAATAGCGTCAAGTTTTTCTGGATCAGGAAAGTCGAGACAAGTCAAGCTGAGAGCTGTAGGAGATGTTACGCAATCAAATGTAGGCGTGTGAAAGCGACGCAGACAACACTGCCCAAGTGTCCCACGTCACGTGGCGAAGAGCCAGCACACCCCCACACAGCAGAGTGGCGCAGTGGAAGCGTGCTGGGCCCATAACCCAGAGGTCCGTGGATCGAAACCACGCTCTGCTAAAATTATTAAGCCGCCTCCACAGTGCCTGTCGAGAGCTCGTAGTAGACAGTGCCTGTCGAGGACTCGTAGTAGTCAGTACTTGTTAAGAACTCGTAGCAGAGAGTGTTTGTAGGCAGTGCTTGCTGAGATGTGCGTGCATGGGGGCTTAATTAAATAAAATGCAAATATTTTTAGTAGCTGTATGTCCGATTACGCTGTGTCTCGTAAACGGTTGGCCCTGACTAGTATTTGTACGCAATCTGACTGCATAGAATAACAACAAAGAATGAAAGAAAATTTTCGTCACAATTAATTAATTAAGTCCCCAGCAACTATAAAACCAACGCAACAACAAGCACAAGAGTAACTGTTCTGTATGTGGAAGTATGACTCAACGCACATCTGGCACGGTTCTTCTTCAACAAGACAAGAATTTTTAAATACTAATTATACTGACGTGATAATAAAAAAAATTATAAATACTATAATTGCGCAAGAAACCCAGAATTACACTCTAATACAAGAACACAAGCCAGATGCTTTGTTGACTGAACCTGTAATGACGCATTATTCAGGACATTGAAATAATGAGAAAAAAAAAGAAAAGTAGTTTGTTACCTTAATTTATATTGATGAAAAGCACTCTAAAAATTACAATCTCTCCACACCAACTCGCTACTACTACATCTCAACCAGAACTCTCCAATATCACATCTCAGCAAGCACTGCCTACTAGCACATCTCAACAAACACTCTCTGCTACGAGTTCTTAACAAGCACTGACTGCTACGAGTTCTCGACAGGCACTGTGTAGGCGGCTTAATAATACTCTTTGGCGCAATCTCTGGCGCAGTGGCTCAGTGTAGCCACCTTTCACCATTAGATCGCCGCGCGGGATTAGCCGAGCGGTCTAGGGCGCTGCTGTCGTGGGCTGTGCGGCTGGTCCTGGTGGAGGTTCGAGTCCTCCCTCGAGATGGGTCTGTGTGTTTGTCCTTAGGATAATTTAGGTTAAGTAGTGTGTAAGCTTAAGGACTGATGACCTTAGCAGTTAAGTCCCATAAGATTTCACACACACACCATTAGGTCGCTTGCGGAGTTTGATGTAGATAATAGAATTTATGCTGGTTCCAGATGTCTGTATGCCCTCAGAGATACGTTCAGGTCTACGTCATAACACATTTTGCGAAAATGAAGATCTACAAGCGCGTTGTACGCCCCATACTCCACTATGGTTCAGGAGCTGAACACTAACTGATAGGGAGGTGAGCCGGCCGGTGTGGCCGTGCCGTTCAAGGCGCTTGAGTCTGGCACCGCGTGACCGCTACGGTCGCCGGTTAGGATCCTGCCTCGGGCATGGATGTGTGTGGTGTCCTTAGGTTAGTTAGCTTTAAGTAGTTCTAAGTTCTAGGGGACTGATGACCACAGATGTTAAGTCCCATAGTGCTCAGATCCATTTGAACCATTTTGAAAGGGAGATGCGGAAGCTCCTAACAATTGAAAGAAAGGCGAAGAGGAGAATTTGGGTCGCTGAGAAAAGGATGCAGTTGGAAAACTACAAATAATAATGAATTTATGAGCCCATGAAAAAGCCGAACGTTTTGCGGTATCAAAAGAACAGATGAATCCACGGGCAGGTCACGCGATCCGTATGGTAGAGACCCGACTTGCTAAGGAAGCTTTCATTGCCTGCAGTGCAACTAAAATGCCCCCCTGGGCAGGTCAAGAAAGAGATGGGAAGACGACGTAAAGAAAAATGCGGAAACTGTGAAAGTAATCATTTGGGAGAACACAGCAACAGACATATCGCAGTGGGGACTGACTGTTGACGCGGTGCACAAGGATGTAAGTACCTAAGTAAGTAAGAACGTCATTTTAGATGTAATTACGGCTCCTCCCCCCCCCCCTCCCCGTCCCAAAAAAGAAAATTATGATATAAGCGTTTTTATTTTCACACATATGAATTTTCGAATTTCTTCGTTAACTTTCGGAGAATACAGCAGCATGAAAACTAACGGTCTTGAGAATCCCAAAAAACCATAGAAAATTACAAGCTCTGTTTAATACAGAATATCATTGTAACGTGGCCTAGCTTATGTGGAAATATAGTCTCAGCTACATTTTAATGCTGAATAACTGTAGGCCTAGGTAACTGGACACTACTTGTTATTAAATTTGTCAGTTAAATGTATTTTATTTCATTTTTTTGTCCCTACTAGCTTACAACAGAAATATTAGATTGTCATTAGAGACTTGTTTTTTAGCTCAGCGTACAAAGAACAATAACATGATTCTGTTTTATATTATTTATTACGAAATGGTTCTTGAAAGGCTGCGACTGTGAAGATGATGGTGTTGCTTGTTAAACAGTAATAGTTGGTTCAAATGGCTCTGAGCACTATGGGACTTAACTGCTGAGGCCATCAGTCCCCTAGAACTTAGAACTACTTAAACCTAACTAACCTAAGGACATAACACACATCCATGCCCGAGGCAGGATTCGAACCTGCGACCGTAGCGGTCGCGCGGTTCCAGACTGTAGCGCCTAGAACCGCTTGGCCACTCCGGCCGGCTGTAACAGGTGCTTTTATACAATGACAAGAGCCAATCGATGTCGTTTGGGGTGTCCTGTAGGATTTTGAATCGTGCAGCAGTCCACAGAAATGAGTGAATACACAACCTATGCGAACTGATCTTACGGGTCCTAGTGATTGCTGTTTTCCGAGAAACAAGTATGCTAAAGCAGTATGGCATAAAATAAGAGTCCTGGCTTTCATTACAACTTCTCAAAGCCACACAAAAACAACATAACGCTAAAGAAGAAAATCTCGCCTGCATATCTGGTATTCTCATCAACAGCAACGACAACTAAAGCTTCTAACCAGATTTTTAAATGTTTGTTTGCTTGACTATCATTCGCTTTTACTGTAAATACCATCGATGTGTAAATGTACCTCTGAAACGCAGTGCTTCCCAGTTTGAATTTTCATTCGATTAGGAAGCGTAATACACGAATGTAAAATCTGTATCTTGTGCCGGTTGCCCGCAAATTTTCGTATCCTCCGCGCTGCCGATTGTATGAACGAAGTCCGTACCGCACCCTGTATGAGGGACAGTGGGTACAGTGAGCCCTGGGTATTGCTGTGGAGCGCAGCGGAGGACACAGTCGTGTGGGTCTCGTCAGTGGAATGTACGCTAAGCGAGGTAGTGCCTTACGAAGAGATGGGCTGTTTTGAACGCCATGTGCCGAGCCTGTTGGATGGTGGGCTTTAAGCGTTGTGTCTTTGATGTATTTTGTGCAGGAGAGCACAAGAGTGGACAGCATGATGTCGTGAACGTTGTGAGTTGACTAGGAGTCAGTTATACTGTCCAGTGACGTTAATGTGACTAACTGTCAAAAGCCTGAATAATCATCTTTGGAAGGGCTGTCCGCTGCGAGACGTGTAGGAAAAGAGCAGTGTGACACGCTGCATATTACTACTGGTGCCGACGAAACAAATGGCTTGTAGGGTTGGACATGGTCCCCAAGAATAGATGCATACTTGCGTTGATCCATTGTGAATTCGAGAATGATGAGAGCACCAGGCAATACCACGAACATATTCCCCAGGGAGGTTCCGGAGGGTACCGACGGGAATGTGGAGCCATGCTGACTCGAGTGCCGTGGCAGCTGCCCCAGGTTTCTAGGTTGAGGATCCACGGCGCAAACAGTCCGATCAAGGTCGTCCCACCGATTGCCGATTAGTTTTAAATCCGGGGAGTTTGGTGGCCAGTGGAGTACGGTAAATTCATCCTGGTGCTCTTCGAACCACGCACGTGTACTACGAGCTGTATGACACGTTGTATTGTTCTACTGATACATTGTCATGCAGACGGAAACAAACTGAATTTAGGGGTGGTCCAGGGGTGGTCCCCAGGGATAGATGTATAGCCGACCGCAGTGGCCGAGCGGCTCTAGGCGCTTCAGTCCGGAACTGCGCGACTGCTACGGTCGCAGGTTCGAATTCTGCCTCGGGCATGGATGTGTGTTAAGTCCCATAGTGCTCAGAGCCATTTGAACCATTTTGCAGCGTCTGCCACTGAGTTTGTTGAGCATATATGTAATGATTTCGCACTGATTAAATGATCCCGTTACGAAACGCGCCGCTCTTCGTCAGATTGTCTCTATCTCTTCTATCAGTCCCACCTGGTAAAGATCCCAGACTGATGAACAGTACGAAAGAGTCGACTGAACAAGGGTCTTGTAAGCCACTTTCTTCGCGGATGAATTACATTTCCTTAAAATTCTTCCTATGAATCTCAGTTTGGCATATGCCTTTCCTACTATTTGTTTTTCGAGGTCGTTGCACTTAAGGTCGCTCTGGATAGATACTCCTAGATATTTTACGATAGATATTGTTTCCAGCAATTTGTCATAAATACTGTAGTTGTACAGTAGTGGATTTTTTTCCCTGTGTATGCCTAATATGTTACATTCATTTATATACAGGACCAACTGCCAGAGCCTATACCATTCACTAATCCTCTCCAGATCATTCTTCAAATCTGTACTGTCTCCTGGCGTTCCTACTTTCTCATAGAAAAGCGCATCATCTGTGAATCGTCTTAGAAAGCTTCCGACGCTTTCTAGCGGATCATTTACGAGTACATACATCGTAAACAGTACTTGTCCTATCACAGTCCCTCGGGATACTCGGGATATTACTTTTACATTTGTCGATTTTGTTCATTTATCTCTACGGGTACCTGATTATCGCAATTACACCCATCTCCCAGGTAGTTTAGCATATCAACAGAACTAAACTTGTCTTCATCAACTGTGAAGTGTCTTGTGCATATTTAGTTCCGCTTGCTAGCATGCGCTTTGTTCTGCTTTACTTGCTGCTAAGGCGACCCTTTTCTACAATTACCTAATATCTAGTTCACTCTCGCTCACTAATGCTATATCGCCTGCGTCAGCAAATATCTTGAAACCCACCATCTCCTATTCGTAGCCCATTCACTGATCACCTTTGCTGTTTTTCTCATGACTTCTTCCAGAGTGAGATTAAACTGTACTTATGACAGTGCATCTCCTTGCCTTAATAACGTAGTTCATATGGAGAAAGGTTGTGAGTATGCTCCTCCATTCAGTTGCTCTTGACTCACTCGTATATACTCTAATCATTTCAATAAGGTTATTTAGGCTTCGGAACTCCTTCAGAGGTTTACAGAAGCTATCTCGATTAATTCTGTCGCAAGCTCCTTGAAAACCTATTTACAGGGCCTGGACTTTTCTATCTCTTTCCCAATATTACTCAAGAATTTTCTGCAGGGTAAACACATAGTCAGTACTTGCACAGTTTGGACGGAATACATCCTTATATTCTCCGATGATATTTTCTGCAAATGGTTTTACCTTTTCTAAAATAATTTTGGCAAAGGTCTGATATGCCACGTTAAGTAACCAGATTCGTCGGTAGTTCGAGCAGTCCATCAAGCTTCCATTCACATTCGACAAATGGCGGCCGGTGTGGCCGTGCGGTTAAAGGCGCTTCAGTCTGGAACCGCGTGACCGCTACGGTCGCAGGTTCGAATCCTGCATCGGGCATGGATGTGTGTGATGTCCTTAGGTTAGTTAGGTTTAATTAGTTCTAAGTTCTAGGCGACTGATGACCTCAGATGTTAAGTCGCATAGTGCTCAGAGCCATTTGAACCATTTTGAACATTCGACAAATAACTGCTGCCTTACGGCTGTCTGCCAACGGCCCAATCTTCCAAACGACCTGAAAGAGTTCCCACAGCTTTCGTCACCCTTAAAACTGCTGTTCTCATACAAGATCCTCCAACTCATCACTGTGTAATCACTGATCTGACGAGGAGCAATAGGAAAACAATAGTACCACCAGTGCTACTGCTAACTTTTACTACTACTACTACTACTACCACTACTGCTTAGTACTACAACACAGAAGAATCATCGAAAAAAAGTCATTTCGAAATATGAAGGTAACTTAAGCGTCACTGAATGAAGTTCTGTCATTTGTAAAACTAGTTGCCGTATTTCGTATCCCCATAAAAAGGAGAACAATTACTGGTTTGGTGAATAGGTTGGTAGAATTTTTGCGTAAGTTCAACAATACACATAACAGGGACTTCAGTCATCAATAATATACTCTCCTTCACTATTTACAACAGTCTGATAACGCAGGGGAACCTTTCGATTCCGCACCTGTGGAAATCACGTGGTACATAGGCGAAGAATTCGTCGATCCGTGTTCGGAGGGCATTTTCATCCAAAAAGGAAGTTCGTCGAAGGTTGTTCGATACAGAACGGAAGAGATAGAAATTTGAGGGTGCAAGATCAGGTGAATAAAGTGGGTGCTGAATGACTTCTCAACCCAACTCCTGTACAGCGTTTTTTGTCAGTCTAGCAGAAAGCGGACGGGCGTTATGGTGGAGTAATATGACTTCACGCCGTCTTCTTGGTCATTCTTCTTGGACTGCGTCTGCAAGACGTCTCAGTCGTTCATAATACATGTCAGCAGTAATGGTTACATCTCGGGGGAGCAATTTGCAGCAGACCATACCGTCATTGTTCATAACATTGTCTCTTGTAGCTGCTTTTTTTTTTTTTTAGCTCAACCATTCCTTCCTTTTCCATTTGTTAGCATAAAGGCACCATTTACCGTCACTAGTAGTGATACAGGAAAGGAATGGTCGGTGTTGTTCACGAGCCAATTCATGACGAGCAAGCAGAGACGCACATATGGCCACCTACTGATTTTTGAGATTTTGTCTTAGAGCACGCAGTACTCACACAACGGATTTTCTTTTACATCCCCATTGCATACAAATATCACTCGATGGTGGAATGGTCACAGTTCATCGCATTTGACAGTTTTTGAGTACAATGACGTGGATTACTGTAAATTAATGCGTTTAAACGATCTTCACCAAACACCGAATTCTTCCTGAGCGTGGAGAGTCTCTAATGTCAAAACGATCCTCATCAAAACGAGAAAAACATTTTATTGCCGTGCTTGTCAGATGGCATTATCCTCAAACACGGCGCTAATGTTTTTGGCTGCCCCTGCTACTATCACCCTGTTACTGAAATCAAACGGAAAAATATGTCAGAAAAGTTCCGATTTCGCGATTTGACACTCCATTTTCTAGCGTCCACACCGAGCGAGGTAGCACAGTGGCTAACACGCTGGACGCGTATTCGGGAGGACAACGGTGAGAATCAGCGTCCAGCCAGTCTGTCTTAGGTTTCCCATGATTCTCCTAAATCGCTTCAGGAAAATGCCGGGATGGTTCCTTTGAAAGGGTACAGACGATTTCCTCATCGTTGTCGACGGGACGTTAAACACTGATTTCCTCCTCCTCTATCGTCCACAGCACCACTCACTGTCTCCAAATGAGAAAATGACAACATGTAAACTCAAATAGCAACAGTGAACTACAAATAAAAAATGACAATCGACAGATAAACCCATAACAATCGGAATATCAACATGCAAAGCAAAAACGCTACGAGCTTATGCACGAACTCAATATTTTGAAGAATGCTTTAGTCTTGTACATGAAGATCTAGGCTGTAAATATTGGTAAGGGACAGTGGATGACAAACAGAGCTATTTCACGTAAAACATGGTACGTGATGTGCTTTATTCACGTTAGTTTTTAGTTCAACGATAAAACGAGAAATGGTAGCCCTATCTGAATTTAGATTCAGATTCTCACTAATGGCAGCTTGGTCAGGCTGTGCATATGTAAACAATGATAAGTGGTAACACTTATGGTGTTCGTCCTAGGAAAATACCTTTCAGGAACGATTTGTACAGATCTTAGGATGTTATGCATAACTGCACCCCAGATAAAGGTTTTGAATACTTGTATAATCCTGAACATAAACGGCTTCAAAGGCTCTTGCTAATCACCCAAATACGAATAATTATTTAAGCAAGTAAACAATTTTAAGTTATGTCTGTTACGACAGTTTACTTTAATATACGTGGTGGGGTGATAGCCATCCTTTACATTGTTTACTTGCTGTATTATTAATACATACTGTGCCGAATTATATATTAATTTTTGAGATTTTTATACATTAATGTTGGAAACATTGGTAATGGAAGTCTCAGAATCATAAAATGAAACAATTCGGATCTTCTAATTTTGAATTTTTGAGAGGTTTCACAGTAATGATTCGTTAACTCATCCAGCAAGTAAATAGTAGCAAGTCAATCCTAAGCCACGTTAAGTTACCCAGATGTACTTGAAATATCTCAGATACGAGGTTTATACTGAAATTTTACTGTATAGTTTCTCAAAATTGCATAACCTCTCTTAACTTGGCCCTTAGCACTGTTTACAGTCGATGTCTTCGTATTTCTCTAGTCACGATGACCATCTTCCATGCTTCATTGAACACCCTTCGGGAAACGAAATCAACGATTACCAGAGCATCTTTCGTACTTTTTCCTTTGAATCACTAACGGTCTCCATCTAGTACACAACCTATCTGTCATATCTCGCATACCGGAAATGCCATATTATGGTAGCAGTTTCGGTTTCAGCTACGGTCCGCTTTCTGCAATTACTTGCGGAACTTCCGGACAGCCCTTCACTCTTGCCAATTCTGGCAGGATAATAATAACCACAATGGAATGTGGTGTGTGAAGCGCGTATTCGGGCGATCGCCATTGGTCAACCCGGCCTTGGCTGCAGAGAGAGTGCTGGGATGCGGAGTGGGGGAAGGAGGCAGTGCATTCTTGCGCCTACCATCACAGGTATTTCCGGAGGCGAACAAAGACGTCTAAGAGAGAGCAAGATGGCTCGCTATTTCCGTAGAAGCCTGAGGCGAAGAATTTGCTGTTGCTTGTTCCCGGCGTGTGTTATGTGTGTCAACTGACGACTCTCACATTCTGGAGCCCTACGAACTACCGGCCGTCCTAAACGAAGATCGACTTAAACTACAACTTTACTGTTAATGGTCACAATTTATTTTATTTTCATTCCGTGTTTCAGAAGTTTAAATCTCCGTCAGGGGGATTTACTTGTATCAATAATGTACGAAATGCACATTCAGGGAACAAAGTGTTCATACACCGTCCTTCATGCAGAATAGCTTCATTTATTAGAACTAGAGAGCATAAACAAAGATATTGTTTGATAAACTAACAGTATAATTGTCCCTTCCTGTCCTGTATATATAAAAGGATCAACTAAAATAGGTTCTCGCAAGATGTAAATAACAATTTGGCCGAGGTTGTTTCGCACAGTGGGGAAAATGGTATTCACACTGCCGCAAGGAGGAATGCCTACAAAGTATTAACGTTGCCATTATTTTTATATGCATCGTAATTTTGTTTGTAGGTATGAATATTTGTTTCCCCACTGCGCGAAGCCAGTTCGTACAGAATTTTTATTTACTTTTTGCATAAGATTAATTTAGTTAATTCTTTTATATGTACAGATTAGGAAGTAAACATCCATACTATTAGTTAACCAAATAACTCCCCTTGTTGTGATCTTTAATCCTAATAAATAAAGTTATTCTACAATGCATGAACACTTTTTGCCATGACTGTATGTGTTCTGCGTACGACTTTGGGATAACCTGTGGCTCTGTCCAGTAACGGAATACAAAACAAAATACTGTTTCAGCATGTGGCTCAAAGATTTTTGGAGATCTGTGACTGCAAAGAGGAACAAAAACATAAATGTGAAAATCAAAACACATGCAACTGTTACAGGATCTTTTTTCGTCACGTTACATCATATGCAACGTCACCTGTACTTTGTAATCACTGAAGCAAACATAGGTGGCTTCGCCAACCTAATACGTGCAAAGGACATATAGAATAATAATGTTGCCAATAGTGGCAAACACAGAATAGTATTTTGGAACAAGTCTCAAACTATTGTGGTCTTCGATTAAGAGGATGAATAGAAATAGAAATATATTGTATACACTTAAATTAGCAAGGTTGGTGTGTTAGAAGCATTAAGTTGTAAAGAACATATAAAATAATTATGTTGCCAACAGTGGCAAAACGTAGAAGCAGTGTACTCAATGTTATTATTAGTACTATTATTATTATTATTATTATGTCACACTAGTAGTGTGTGTGTATGTGTGTGGTAGGGTGAGAGATGGGAGAAAGCGGGTGAAAGGTAGCTACGAAGCTAAGAGAAAGAAAGAGAGAGAGAGCACAGCTTTGCTAAGCTTACGTGTATAACGTGCTGTGTCTAAGCAACGGTTGAGATAGTTCCTGGATTATGTTTTGAATAATATAGATAGATAGGTATCCTCTAAAGAATGTAAACGGATTTATATACTTTTTAACTGACAGTTGGTGAAAATTATTGGCGTGTGGGTGGATATGGTAGCAGTAAAGTTGTAGTTTCAATATATATCTATAACAGTCACTGTAAAGGCTTTCACACTGGCAGAAGGTTTCACGAACCATTTTCATACTACTACGCTATCATTCCACTCTCGAATGGCGCGCGGGAAAAAGGAACACCCAAATCTTTTCGTTCGAGCTCTGATTTCTCTTATTTTATTATGATGATCATTTCTCCCTAAGTAGGTGGGTGTCAACAAAATATATACGCATTCGGGAGAGAAAGTTGGTGATTGAAATATCGTAAACAGATCTCGCCGCAAAGGAAACCGCCTTTGTTTCAGTGACTGCCACCCCAACTCGCGTATCATATCAGTGACACTCTCACCCCTATTGCGCGATAACACGAAACGACCTGCCTCCGTCAATCCTGCCTGGAAAGGATCTCATACCGTATAACAACAGTATTCCAGCAGAGGACGGACAGGTGTAATGTAGGCTGTCTCTTTAGTGGGTTAGTCACATCTTCTAAGTGTTCTGCCAGCAATGCGCAGTTTTTGTTTCGGCTTCCCCACAATATTTTCTATGTGATCTTTCCAATTTAAGTTGATGGTAATTTTAATTCCTAGGTATTTAGTCGAATTGACAGCCCGTAGATTTGTGCGATTTATTGTATACCCAAAATTTATCGGATTTCTTTTAGTACCCATGTGGATGACCTCGCACTTTTCTTTGTTTAGTGCAAATTGCCACATTTCGCACCATACAGAAATTCTCTCTAGATTATTTTGTAATTGGAATTGATCGTCTCATGATTTTACTACACGGTAAATTACAGCGCCATCTGCAAACAATCTAAGGGGTCTGCTCAGATTATCACCTAGATCATTTATGTAAATCAGGAACAGCAGAGGGCCTATGACACTACCTTGCGGAACGCCAGATACCACTTCTGTTCTATTTGATGATTTATCGTCTATCACTACGAACTGTGACCTCTCTGAGAGGAAATCACGCAACTGCATGGCCGATCCACACTTCTCTGGAGCGCCAGCTATCCGCAGAACCTATCTATACAATGTTTCACAGCAAATAATAGACGATCAATGGTTTCCGTGAAAAAACATGTTTTACAAAATAAAGGACTAAATATTCAGCACTAGCGACTAAAAGATAATTGGGACGGAAGCTTCCAGTGGGATTTTAACAGTAGCGCTGCTCATACTGACGCCTGAAGCAACGTACAGTCCCTCACAGTATGGATCTGTAATATTCTTAAGATCTGGTACGAAAATGATCCTCAGATGGTCGAGAACAAGTTCACCCGTGGAAATAACAGTAATATTTCATAAGCATCTGGACGCAACTAACTACAGCTAGCTTTATTTTAAAAGTACAGCCGCTGTGTTCTACAGTGCCAATAACAGATAAGTATGAGTTCACTGTTTCCTTGGATCACGAGTTTGCGATAACAAAACGAGTTTCACAAGGAAGAAGGTGTGAAACACAGCCTTTATAATTGCACTGCACAAAACGCAACAAGGACGGACGATATGACAAAAAAACACAACGTGCCCTCAAATCATAAAATGTAGACACCATGTCTCCCTGCAAAACACGAGCATTGATAACGCGGCTTCAGAACTAGAAAAGAGACTCAGGTAACACGGTACAGTGATGTGGGCACATGTCTGAGCAGACAATTTGATAAAGAAAATACTTTCCTTTGCAAAACCACAGGACTTTTGTAACAACCGATATAAAGGAGCGGAGAGGAGGCAAAGGAAAGAAGAGGGAGGAGCATCGGAAGAGATAGAGACCAGGAGGCAACAGAAAATAATGGATAGAGATCGTGTAATAAAAGAAATAAGATAACATCCATAATAAAAGACGGTAAGGAAAAATATACAATCACTCAAACTACTAGGTGTTATCCTTTCATCATTTTTGCTCACAATCTTAACACCATTCATCTACATTCTAATGCGCGAAATATCTCCGCATAACTACAAAAGTTCTAGTTAGCAATGATCTGACACTAATATCCTTATTTTCAACTCGGTTAACAGCGTAGTAAAAAAAAAAAAGAAAAGTTGCCCATCCTTAAATTGCTCAAAACACAAAAATCCACCCAAAACCATTAATCTACGACAGTTACGGCACCTCCATTCCGACAAATACACTGTGGAAAGGAGATCACTTTTTCGATATCGTTTAGTTGTCTTCCATTCCGATGCACAATTTGAAATTTGGCTCAAAGGCGGCTACAACCATCCTCTGTCATGGTGGACGTCAACCTCACATTCTCTGACGTTTCAACCAACAAGATGGTTCAAATGGCTCTGAGCACTATGGGACTTAACATCTGAGGTCATCAGTCCCCTAGATCTTAGAACTACTTAAACCTAACTAACCTAAGGACATCACACACATCCATGCCCGAGGCAGGATTCGAACCTGCGACCGCAGCAGCTGCGCGGTTCCGGACTAAAGCGCCTAGAGTTGCTCGGCCACAGCGGCCTGCTCAACCAACAAGAACCCAAAACTCAAAGCACGCATTTTGGTAGGGTGGACGAGGAAAACGTTGCAGACACACCGCCTCTCAGAATTGAAAGGAAAAGGCATCAAGGGGTGGCATAAAGTGCGTCAGAGAAACCGTCCTTTCCTTGCTGAGCTGATTACCATACATTTCGAGGTCGAAAACGACAGTCTGCAGTTTAACGACCAACGGAATGACGTTCTTGATAAATTTGGCCACTGCTGCCACACCATGGGCTTTTCGACGTCTCGGTGCTGCAACCCGAGTGAACGTGATTTCGCCACTTTGGAGTGAAGCGTGACAGCAATTTTTGCTGTGCCATACAGGGTGGGAGCATTCAGAACCATTAGGCGAAATTTGAACGTGGTTCGAAGCAGTAAAGTATCTTTATGCTTCTTCATCCCTCATTTTTCGCATCCTCCTGTGGTATGATGACGAGAGGGTTCACACTGACATATGCGAGAATAAAACAACAAATTATCCATTTCGTCGGCAACATCCTCGGTGCGACCCACACACCTTTCTCGAGCCCATTAAAAATGTTCGATGCCAATTCACGCTAGCGGCTGAAATGGTTCAAATGGCTCTGAGCGCTATGGGACTCAACATCTGAGGTCACCAGTACCCTAGATCTTAGAACTACTTAAACCAACTAACCTAAGGATATCACACACATCCATGCCCGAGGCAAGATTCGAACCTGCGACCGTAGCGGTCACGTGGTTCCAGACTGAAGCGCCTAGAACCGCACAGCCACACCGGCCGGCTAGCGGCTGATTCACCGCCTGAGGATTAGGTAACTCCCTCGACACTCTTAGGGAGAGCTTGCCTATCTTCGGGAACTAGAGCAGCAGTGAGACTGAATGGATGTGGAAGTTTCTGGCAGTTACATTCTCGACTTGCTCAACAAAGGTGCGTGGGCGGCTCCGAGGGTGCTGCCGAACTGGGTGGTCTTAGAGGGACACTCACGCATATGTCAGTGTGAGCCCTTCCGTGATCACGCCACAAGAGTGTGCGAAAAACGGAGAGATGAAAACGTCTGAAAATACCTTTTCGCTTCGTATCACATCCAGATTTCGTCTAGCGGTTTTGAATGGTCGCTAGTTGTTCCACCCTGTATGATACAGCAAAGACTGTTTTCACGCAACACTCCAAAGAGGTCAGATCAGTCTCAGTGGGGTTGCAGCCCCACAGTTCTTTAGAGTGTGTGTGGAACGCCCAGGAGGTGGCCTCACTGGCCACTGTCAAGAACGTTGTCCTGTTGCTTATCGCACTGCGAAATATTTTCGACTGTCTCACGCGAGTACACAGATTCTTCGACTCTTTCGTAATGATCACTCAACACGTCCATTATGTACCGTACTAGGCCTCGTAACAGTGCTAAACACGAACAATACTAAAGCACTGTGATGGCAGTTCCACAGAGCATTGCAATTAAAATCACTTTCACACCCGCCGGCGGCGTGTACGTGTACAAAGTTAATTCGATATCCCACCAAGTCTTCTGGGTATTCTCTTCTTTTTCTGTCACCCAGAGTACATCTGGAGTGTTGCATGACAGTGAAGCATGGACTGGGAGATCTACGTGTAGCTCGTTAAATGGTTCCTTCAATTTACCATCGCTTGTCTACTCAGTGATACGTACACACCATTACCGTATAGTGAAACAGTTCGTCGTTCTATGAGCCAATTCGCTGTCTGCTGCAAGTTTGTGGTCTTGAAAATACAACTACCAACACGTGTTCGAGGCTTTCCCTTTTCGATACACACACCCACAGTACCCAAACCACCTCAATAAAAACTACAAGCAACCCAATTACCTCTGGGAGCGTCGCTACCACTCAACATACAATGCAGACGGGATATCGGCCACACCGATTCCACAAAACTCAGCATCTAACAAAGCAATCTCTCAATTAAATCAGGCTCACGCGGGACTCACCCCAGCAAATTTTACGAACGAAACTGTTCCCACAACTATAATCAACAAAACTCCGTGCACTCTCCCAAGACTGAGTAGCCTAACTACACCACGCAGTGAACCGCTATAAGATCAGACCTGATATACACCACTACCACCACTTGGTCGGTGAGAGGTCTATCCGGGAACTAACTAACCCTTTTCGTTGTACAATAGAAACCATTTAAAACGAACAAACGCGCAATGCCACGCCAACTTTTACAATTAATGTAATAATCATCGATGCTATCGATTCTTCACAATAGCGGCTGGCTGCTGCGCGTCGCTCAGGCGGCATCTCTGGACGCAGCGAGGGCGATGTGGAGTATCGCGGCAGTCGCGCATGCTCACCACCTGCTATTCCGTAGACGCTCTCACATCATCTAGAACACAATTTGATTTTGTTTTTACCACATCATACACGTATATTATCGTGTCCACCAGGTGTTATCATTGATTTATCACGGAGGACGCTCAGCACCAGTAAGGGCGAACGTACCCCGTGTGTTTTGACACAGCACACAATCCGCTGAATCACAGGCCCATATCACTAGTGCCGATTTGCAATAGGATTTTGGAACATATACTGTGTTCAAACATTATGAATTACCTCGAAGAAGACGATTTATTCTCAAATAGTCAATACGTATTTAGAATACATCGTTCTTTTGAAGCACAACGAGCTCTTATTCTCGCGAATAAAGGAAAACGAATCGACAGGGGACGTCAGATTGTTTCCATATTTTTATATTTCCAAAACGCTTTTGACACCGTTCCTCAAAAGCGACTACTAATGAAATTGAGTGCCTATGGAGTACCGTCTGAGTTGTGTGACTGGATTCGTGATTTCCTGTCAGAAAGGTGAAAGGTTCGTAATAACTGACGGAAAGTCATCGAAAAAAACGGAAGTAATATCTGGCGTTCCGCAAGGAAGCGTTATAGACGATCTGTTGTTCCTGATCTACATAAAAGATTTAGGAGAAAATCTGAACAGTCCTCTTAGATTTTGTAGATGACATTGCCATTTACCGTCATGTAATGTCGTCAGATGATCAAAAGGTATTGCAAAATGATTCAGGCAACATGTCTGCGTGGGACAAAAAGTGGCAGTTGGCTCTAAATCATAAAAAATCTGTAGTCACTCACATGAGCACTAAAAATAATCCACTAAATTTCAGTTACACGATGAACCACGTAAATCTGAAGGCTGTAAATTCAACTAAATACTTATGGATTACAATTACTAATAAAGTAAATTGGAACGATCACAAAAGACTGCGATTTATAGACAGAATACTTAGAAAATATAACAGGTTTACTAAAGAAACTGTTTACACTACGCTTGCCCGCCCTCTTCTGGAATACTGCTGTGCGGTGTGGGATCCGCGTCAGATAGAATTGAAGAAGGACATCCAAAAAGTTCAAAGGAGGGCAGCTCATTTTGTAGTATCGCGAATTAAGGGAGAGAGTGCCACAGAGAAGATACAAGAACTGGTGTGGCAGTCACTAAAACAAAGGCATTTTCCGCTACGGTAGGACCTTCTGATGAAATTCCGATCACCAGCTTTCTCCGCAGAGTGTGAAAATATTTTGTTGGCCCCACCTACATAGGGAGAAATGATAGTTATAATAAAATAAGAGAAATCAGAGCTCGCACGGACTGATCAAAATGTTCGTTCTTTTCCGCGCTGTTCGAGAGTAGAACAGTAGACACGTTAACTGTCAAAGCTTCACCCTCCATTGCCAGCGGTTCACCACCGGCAATGAGGGTGAAACTTTGACAATGCTAGCCACTCGTGCTGGCGAAACGTCAGTAAAATCGTCAGATGAACGTCGGCCGAAGAAACCAAGACAGAAGTCAATAGGCAGTTTGTCAACAAGTGGCCAAGAAAGCCTTAACACTTTTGTAGTAGAGATGTAGCTTAAAGGTAGTTCGATAAACTCTCTGCCAGGCACTTAACTCTGAATTGCTTAGTAATTATGTAGCTGTAGATGCAGAATGGCACCTGCGATAGATTACACCAAGGGTCTTCCACCTTTTGCTGCAATTCGGAATGGCCGAGCGGTTCTAGGCGCTTCAGTCTGGAACCGCGCTGCTGCTACGGTCGCAGGTTCGAATCCTGCTTCGGGCATGGATGTATGTGATGTCCTTAGGCTACTTAGATTTAAGTAGTTCTAAGTCCAGGGGACTGATGACCTCAGATGTTAAGTCCCATAGTGCTTAGAGCCATTTTTGCAATTCGGCAATGGTTCTTGCGGGCTATGGAGAATGAATAACATCCCACTTAACAATGTCCTGCGATGCAAAGTGCTCTTTGTGATGTAGAATAATTTCCCTGGCCAGCAGGATCACCAGTTCTCTCGCCACGTTCAATTGGCGAGAGGTCTAGTGATTATGCTGACCAGAGCAATGGCTAAACACCATAAAGAGCAATTTGCGTGGCAGGAGTCGTATGTGAATCTACACTACTGGCCATTAAAATTGCTACACCACGAAGATGACGTGCTATAGACGTGAAATTTAACCGACAGGAAGAAGATGCTGTGATATGCAAATGATTAGCTTTTCAGATTCACACAAGGTTGGTACCGGTGGCGACACCTACAACGTGCTGACATGAGGAAAGTTTCCAACCGATTTCTCATACACAAACAGCAGTTGACCGACGTTGCCTGGTGAAACGTTGTTGTGATGCCTCGTGTAAGGAGGAGAAATGCGTACCATCACGTTTCCGACTTTCGTAAAGGTCGGATTGTAGCCTAACGCGATTGCGGTTTATCGTATCGCGACATTGCTGCTTGCGTTGGTGGAGGTCCAATGACTGTTACCAGAATATGGAATCGGTGGGTTCAGGAGGGTAATACTGAACGCCATGCTTGATCCCAACGGCGTCGTATCACTAGCAGTCGAGATGACAGGCATCTTATCCACATGGCTGTAACGGATCGTGCAGCCACGTCTCGATCCCTGAGTCAACAGATGGGGACGTTTGCAAGACATCAACCATCTGCACGAACAGTTCGACGACGTTTGCAGCAGCATTGACTATCAGCTCGGAGACCATGGCTGCGGTTACCCTTGACGCTGCATCACAGACAGGAGCGCCTGCGATGGTGTACTCAACGACGAACCTGGGTGCACGAATGGCAAAACGTCATTTTTTCGGATGAATCCAGGTTCTGTTTACAGCATCATGATGGTCGCATGCGTGTTTGGCGACATCGCGGTGAACGCACATTGGAAGCGTGTATTCGTCATCGCCATACTGGCGTATCACCCGGCGTGATGGTATGGGGTGCCACTGGTTACACGTCTCAGTCACCTCTTGCTCGCATTGACGGCGCTTTGAACAGTGGAGTTACATTTCAGATGTGTTACGACCCCTGGCTCTACCCTTCAATCGATCCCTGCGAAACCATACATTTCAGCAGGATAATGCACGACCGCATGTTGAGGGTCCTGTACGGGCCCTTCTGGATACAGAAAATGTTCGACTGCTGCCCTGGCCAGCACATTCTCCAGATCTCTCAACAATTGAAAACGTCTGGTCAATGGTGGACGAGCAACTGGCTCTTCACAATACTCTAGTCACTACTCTTGATGGACTGTGGTATCGTGTTGAAGCTGCATGGTTAGCTATACCTGTACACGCCATCCAAGCTCTGACTCAATGCTCAAGCGTATCAACGCCGTTATTACGGCCAGAGATGGTTGTTCTGGGTACTGATTTCTCAGGATCTATGCACCCAAATTGCGTGAAAATGTAATCACATGTCAGTTCTAGTATAATGTATTTGTTCAATGAATACCCGTTTATCATCTGCATTTCTTCTTGGTGTAGCAATTTTAATGGCCAGTAGAGTACATTGTCCTGCTGAAAAAGCACAGCACTTTCTTGTTGAAGATATGAAGATAGCACGGGGATAACAACCTGTACAATGTACCGGGCGCTTCAGAAACACCAAATGTGACCGTGAGGCGTAACTGTTGGCTCCCACACCGTGAAATCTATGGTGGGACCCGTGTGTCGTGGACAAACGAACATTGGAATATGCCGCTCATCAGGTGTACGCCGTACACGAGTTTTTCCACCACACGATGAAGGTAACAGAGCGCCATTCTACTCTCCAAACACTTTGACGACACCAGAGTAGCCGTGCTTGGTGGTGTCGTAATGTCGGTGGTAGCCTGGCCAGAGGCAAACGTGATCTTAGTCCTACTGCAAGCAGTCTGTTCCTAATGGTCCTTGCTGACATAGCTGGTGCAACTTGTGCTCCGATTTCTTCCCTCGATGATATTTGGTCAGAAACGGCGTCCTCACATAATGCCACAAGATTGACATGAGTCTGGACTACACGGACGTCCACGTCACGGGCTAAGAGTGTGGGCATGACTCGATGTTGAATCCCGAGCTTTCTGGAATCGTGGCTTCTGACGCCATACTACCAGCTACTTTGCCGGCCCGTGTGGCCGAGAGGTTCTAGGCGCTTCAGTCTGGAACTGCGCGACATCAACGGTCGCAGGTTCGAATCCTGTCTCGGGCATGGATGTGTGTGATGTCCTTAGGTTAGTTAGTTAGGTTTAAGTACTAAGTTCTAGGGGACTAATGCCCTCAGATGTTAAGTCCCATAGTGCTCAGAGCCATTTGAACCAGTTACTTTGCCGCGCGGGATTAGCGGACCGGTGTAAAGCTCTGCAGTCATGGACTGTGCGGCGTCCCGGCGGAGGTTCGAGTCCTCCCTCGGGCATGGGTGTGTGTGTGTGTACTTAGGATAATTGAATAATTTAGGTTAAGTAGTTCGTAAGTTTAGAGACTGATGACCTTAGCAGTTAAGTCCCATAAGATTTCACACACATTTGAACATTTTGAACCAGTTACTTTGGGCTGCCACTAGATGTCACACTCAAGAAGTCGTCTTTAAACTGCGGCGGCAGATGTGAACTGACGATAGCCGAGTGCAAAGTCTGCTGTTATGCACTAAGCAAAAGCATAAGATCAAATTGCGGAAAATACGCTAGTAAACATGTTTCTAACTATTGTGTTCATACTGGACCAATAATACATCTCCGTAGCGCTATCTACGCTGACAGTACATGAAGTGCAATACAGAGAATGTTACGGGTGGTTATAATTGAACTTTCCCCATTTAAAACATTATACGCCGTGGACCACTGTACGGAAAGTGCTTCTCAAAAGATATCCGTACAACGTCCATATCGTACAGTAGCTTGCATCACAGAACGCACAACGACGTGCTGACTTCGCTCTCCATTTTCTCGCAAGGATTGAGATTGATGAGGGCTGCCGTGGACCACCATATGGACAGACGAAGCTCATTTTTCTCTGACGGGTGAGGTGAACACACAGAATTGCCGCGTCGGCGGAACTTCACCTCCAGTCACTGTGCATGAGGATACTCTGTATGGTGAACGTGTCACCGTATGGTGAGACTTCACGGCTGCGTTCATCTTTGGCCCATTCTTTTTTGAACAGGCTGGCGCTCAAGGATCAAAGATACGCAGTTTGACTGGCCAGCGTAGCCTCGATATGCTTTGCTAGCATGTCATGCCCGCCCTAATGGAGAGAGACGCATTGAACTCAACAGTTTTCATGCAAGATGAGGCCCCACTGCACATCGCTCGTGAGGTTCACCTTCTTCGAAACACATTTGGGAACGATCGAATTATCAGCCAATCGTTTCCAAATGCTTGACCGGCACGATCAGCTGATCTCTCTCCCTGTGATTTGTGGGGCTACCTCAAGGACAGGGTTTACCAGGAGAACGTTCACACATGAGCTGATCTGAAGCGCAGCATACCAAGAGAAGTAGTCAGCATACCTACGGACATGTTTCGTTCTGCTGTGCAGAATGCGAGCCTGCGCTTTCAGACTCTTCTGGACACTGACGGGCGCCATATTGAGCCCCTTTACAGCAGTACTGACACCGGTATGTAATGGTATGATGTACCGTAGCAGCACATTAAAAGTGTTTCAACTCAACTGATTCTGCTTTATTTCTCTTCCCATGTCCTTGACGTTAATGCTACCAAGTTTGGTTCTCGTTCGGTAAATAGTTTCGTGTTATCTTGTTAAATACGGAAAGTTTGGTTATAACTACCAGGCATCAGATATTTCTGCTTTGAAGCAACTATTCAGGAGACAAATCAGTGAACTAACGGCAGCAAGGACTGCAAATTTATAATTTTAGGGCTTGTTCCCGCGTCAAGTGCAAGAAGTGAAACACGCTTTACCCTAGGTAAGAGGAAATGAATGAAACGTGTGGCATTTGTGCCCAGGATTCCCCTTCTGTGGAATTCGGCTACATGGTGCTTTTTCGTGGACGATACTACCGCGACTTATGCGTCGGTGATGATGAAATAATAATGAGAACACACACACGTTCTTGAGCAGAGAAAATCCCCGACCTAACCAGGAATCGAACTCGAGGCCTCGTGGTTGACAGTGAGCAGTGCTAAGCACAAGACCACGAACTACTAACGGCAAGAATAGATAAAACACCGCAATACATATTGATGTCTTAATTTAGACAGTAAATGTGCATGTGTGATGCATCATGAGACTACAGACTTCATAGTGTAACCTCTAAAGCATTGTCCAGGCGATTTGTTCAGCAAAATATCTTCAAGCGAACGCTTTTTTATACTAAATAGTGCTACAGCAACCAACTACAAATGCGAAAAAAATACGTGCTCACAGTTTATCAGCACGAACAGTCAGTGGTAACAGCGAAGCTAAAGCAAAGCCTACTGTTCTGGATCGTGATTAAGCTGAGATTTCGTTACCAGTAATGACTTGGAGATGCAGGCTTCATAAAATCTGGTGCTCGTATGCACGAAATTTTAAAGACCTGTAGTCCGTCAAAAAATCAGAAAGATTCAATGCTTGGTGGAATAAATTACTTTTACACAAACAAACTAGGATAGTCACATAAAACTTTGAGAGTCCCTGTGGGCAAAAATAAATAAATAAATAAAAAGAGAGGTATCTCTCACATAAGTCATCTACTAGATTCTACTGCGTAAAAATTCAAATGCTGTACAGGGAGATCTCCTGGTCAACTGCAAAAGCATTTCTTTCTTGAGTATTCTATATCTCGTCTATTTACTGCTAACGCACACCAATTTCTTCGTTACAGGGAGAAACGAGGATACGAAATGCACCAGTATCATTGATGAAACGTCCTGGCGTATTAATCTGGTTTTAATCACAAAGGAAGTTTCATTTCAGCACACACCAGTGGCAGACCAAAATTCTTTCTGGACCATTACGTATTGATGTATGTAAGTGATTTCACATACTTGTATAGCATTTTAATTTGTTTCATGTGCCCAATAACAGAAAATTAAATGACGTTATTTTCCTTAGAAAATTAAGTTTCAATATTTGTTTATTGTAATTTCCGCTGACAAAAAATTTAGAATTTAAATACAAGTAAAAATTGTTGGGTGGAAAGGAGGTTCGAATCGCAGATCTTTCCGTTACGACATTTAGATGCTATTCATCCAGCATTTTTTCCGTTATTTTACTTGGCATTTGGTCCGGGGAACGTCAAACGACACCTATTCAGGTTGATCGTTGAATACTTCAGTCAATTTTTTACTACAGACGGCAGCCAGACGTCTGACCGAATACTCTGAGCTACTGCGCCGGCGCCTAAATGTACCACTTTCTATATTCTGAATTGTTTTGTACTTAACACAGTCCGTAAATGATCGCGTTTTTAAAGGCAACTTTTTCCAGTTTTTCTTTTTGAAAATCGCGTCGCACTGTTTTAGTGAAGCGATGTCTGGGCCCAGACTTTTAAGATCCTTCCAATGTACCTAAAGGAAAAAGAACGGGACCAGTTCACAATGTCTCCTTGTCAGTCAAAAGCTCACAGGCATAAAATCAATACAAGCTGCTGTTTGACCAGCGTGCAAACACATAGAGCGCATAACAAACCCGACAATGACTCAAATACATTGCAGTCATTTTCGAAAATCTGAAGAAGAAGTTTTGGCTGAGTGTATAGTGACACTTACTGGCAGCCCTAGACACTGGGTGGCATGTCGTCACGGTCCACGACCCCAGAAAGCTTAGGATCTAACGCCGAAAGTGGAAATGTTTCACAGATCAACGTTGACAGCAGTATCAAACATGTGTAGGTATCCGTCCATACGTCTATCCATCTTCCGCAGGCCCACAATGCGACCCCGTTCAAACGGCTGATTCTGTTCAACAGGAATACGTGTTCGTTGATGATTGCACCCTAGAACGAAAGTAGCAACCGCTGTTCACGTCTAAATTCAATACCGTTAGCACCATCAGAGTCAAAACACAGGGCATGCAGACAGGTCTCCTGAGCAACATCCAAACACCGATGACCGGGACAAATGAATCACTAATGCTTTAGCTCCTCCGTGTGCACTTATTAAACCCGGTGCCAATGAACACAGTCCTTGATGGTGGTCCAATTTTTTTCCGGCAAATAAAATGGAGAAGGGAAACAGGTAAACGTTTCGGCTGTCTTAGCCAAAGCACATTCTCCATTTCTTTTTGCGAAAACTTTCACTTCAAACTACTACAAGCGTTATGACTGACTATCCCAATTTCAGCGCATAATAAATATCATTAACGTAAAAGCCTGGTGCGCGTTCCTTCGGACGTCGTGTCTGTTCTTCGGGACATGTCCGAAAGAACAGGTACAACGTGGTATCCGCTGCTGTGATACATGTTATGTAAATTGAAGATGGAGGAGAGAGAAAGAAAAGAAAAGGGAAAGGACTGCTGATGCCAGCTGCGTCGGGACTTTACGTGGAATCAGCGGCGACGAGTGAAAACTGTGTCGCGCCGGGTTCAGAACCTGGGATCTCCTGCTTACTAGGCAGTTGTATTAAAGACTAAGCCACACAGGCATGCACTATGTGATCAAAAGTATCCGGACACCCCCAAAAACATACGTTTTTCATATTAGGTGCATTGTTTTGCCTCCTATTGCCAGGTACTTCATATCAGCGACCTCAGTAGTCATTAGACATCGCGAGAGAGCAGAATGGGGGGCTCCGTGGAACTCACGGACTTCGAACGTGTCAGGTGATTGGGTCTCACTTATGTCATACGTCTATACGCGAGATTTCCACACTCCTAAACATCCCTAGGTCCACTGTTTCCGATGCGACACTGAACTAGAAAAATGAAAGGACACGCACAGCATCAAAGCGTACAGGCCGACCTCGTCTGTTGACTGACAGAGACCGCCGACAGTTGAAGAGGGTCGTAATGTGTAATAGGCAGACATCTATCCAGACGGTCACACAGGAATTACAAACTGCGTCAGGATCCACTGCAAGTACTATGACAGTTAGGGGCGAGGTGAGAAAACCTGGATTTCATGGTTGAGCGGCTGCTCATAAGCCACACATCACGCCGGTAAATGCCAAACGACGCCTCGCTAGGTGTAAGGAGCGTAAGGACTGGATGATTGAACAGTGGAAGAACGTTGTGTGAAGTGACGAATCACGGTACACAATGTGGCGATCCGATGGCAGTGTGTGGGTATATCGAATTCCCAGTGAACGTCATCAGCCAGCGTGTGTAGCGCCAACAGTAAAATTCGGAGGCGCTGGTGTTATGGTGTGGTCGTGTTTTGTATGGAGGGGCTTACACCACTTATTGTTTTGCGTGGCACTACCACAGAAAAGGCCTACATTGATGTTTTAAGCACCTTCTTGCTTCCCACTGTTGAAGAACAATTCTGGGACGAGGATTGCATCTTCCAACATGATCGAGCACGGCCTGTGGCGGAGTGGTTACACGACAATAACATCCCTGTGGGGAGTACCTGCGCAGAGTCCTGACCTGAATCCTATAGAACGCCTTTGGGATGTTTTGAAACGCCCACTTCTTGCCAGGCCTCACCGACCGACATCAATACCTCTCCTCAGTGCAGCACTCCGTGAAGAATGGGCTGCCATCCCCAAGAAACCTTCCAGCAACTGATTGAACATGTGCCTGCAAGAGTGGAAGCTGTCATCAAGGCTAAGTGTTGGCGCACACCATACTGAATTCCAGGATTACCGATGGATGGCGCCACAACTTGTAAGTCATTTTCAGCCAAATGTCCGGATACTTTTGATTACATAGTGTAGTGTCTTTCGAAATTCCGCGGAGTATCTAGGCAAGCCTCTCCGCCGACCCACTTTCCCACTCATTGTCCATCGAGGCGAATCAGCTGTATGAATGCGTGGCGTCTGTTCTTTTGTCTCTATGGGCAATGAATGCACCACCTTCTGTGAGGATGCACATTTAATTCCGACCCCCTGCGGGAATCTCAAAGTAGCGAACATGGAGGACGTGGCGGGGACTGTGGATAGCCGGCCGCGGTGGTCTAGCGGTTCTAGGCGCGCAGTCCGGAACCGCGCGACTGCAACGGTCGCACGTACGAATCCTGCCTCGGGCGTGGATGTGTGTGATGATGTGTTGGCTGAAGAGCCAACACCGTGTTGCTAGAGGAGGCCGAAATGCACGCGTTTAAGCTCACGCAGACTGGCGTGAGGTCTGGAACAGTTAAGGGAATTTATAGTAGCAAATAAAGTACGTAGTTGATGTAATACTTAACTTTAATCCATAATTGAAGAACATTGCTCTTGTTGATACATTAATAACAATCTCAATATAAACTGGCAATGGCGCCTTGCTAGGTCGTAGCAATTGACGTAGCTGAAGGCTATGCTAACTATCGTCTCGGCAAATGAGAGCGTAGTTTGTCAGTGATCCATCTCTGTAAAAGTCTGCTGTACAACTGGGGCGAGTGCTAGGAAGTCTCACTAGACCTGCCGTGTGGTGGCGCTCGGTCTGCAATCACTGACAGTGGCGACACGCGGGTCCGACATATACTACCGGACCGCGGCCGATTTAAAGGCTACCACCTAGCAAGTGTGGTGTCTGGCGGTGACACCACATGTGATGTCCTTAGGATAGTTAGGTTTAAGTAGTTCTAAGTTCTAGGGGACTGATGACCACAGATGTTAAGTCCCATAGTGCTCAGAGCCATTTGAACCATTTTGACTGTGGATAGGTGGCGCTAGTTGGGAATGTGGATCGTCCGAGAGGCGTGTCGAGATACGTAGCGCAGTTGCGATAAATACTCTGTGCGGGTGGCGCAGTGGTCTGTCAAGTAAGCAGTAGATCCTGCTTCGAATCTCATTCTGGCACACGTTTTCACTTGCCGTCGCTGATGACAATAGTCCCTTTCCGTTCTCCCCCCTCACCTTCGGTTTAAATAATAAATATCATTTAAATGCAATACTTAGTTTTATTTTTTTAAGTGATAGGTACTTCAAAATCTCAGTGTATAAATACATTAGTAGCATTACCGATGCAGGAAAATACGTTTCTGCGTATTATCACTTACTGCGACCTTCTTTCTACGCTCTTAACAGTCGCTAATACAGGGTGATTCAAAAAGAATACCACAACTTTAAAAATGTGTATTTAATGAAAGAAACATAATATAACCTTCTGTTATACATCATTACAAAGAGTATTTAAAAAGGTTTTTTTTCACTCAAAAACAAGTTCAGAGATGTTCAATATGGCCCCCTCCAGACACTCGAGCAATATCAACCCGATACTCCAACTCGTTCCACACTCTCTGTAGCATATCAGGCGTAACGGTTTGGATAGCTGCTGTTATTTCTCGTTTCAAATCATCAATGGTGGCTGGGAGAGGTGGCCGACACACCATATCCTTAACAAACCCCCATAAGAAAAAATCGCAGGGGGTAAGATCAGGGCTTCTTGGAGGCCAGTGATGAAGTGCTCTGTCACGGGCTGCCTGGCGGCCGATCCATCGCCTCGGGTAGTTGACGTTCAGGTAGTTACGGACAGATAAGTGCCAATGTGGTGGCGCTCCATCCTGCTGAAATATGAATTGTTGTGCTTCTTGTTCGAGCTGAGGGAACAGCCAATTCTCTAACATCTCCAGATACTGTAGTCCAGTTACAGTAGCACCTTCGAAGAAAGAGGGACCAAAAACTTTATTGGCTGAAATGGCACAGAAAACGTTCACCTTAGGCGAGTCACGTTCATACTGAGTTGTTTCCCGCGGATTCTCAGTGCCCCATATACAGACATTGTGACAGTTGACTTTCCCGTTAGTGTGGAAAGTTGCTTCATCACTAAACACAATCTTTGAAATGAAAGATTCATCTGTTTCCATTTGAGCAAGGATAAAATCACAGAAATCGATTCTTTTAATCTTATCAGCTGCAGACAGTGCTTGAACCAATTTCAGACGATAAGGTTTCATAACTAACCTTTTTCGTAGGACTCTCCATACAGTTGATTGTGGAATTTGCAGCTCTCTGCTAGCTCTGCGAGTCGATTTTCCTGGGCTGCGAACAAATGCTTGCTGGATGCGTGCTACATTTTCATCACTCGTTCTCGGCCGTCCAGAACTTTTTCCTTTGCACAAACACCTATTCTCTGTAAACTGTTTATACCAACGTTTAATACACCACCTATCAGGAGGTTTAACACCATACTTCGTTCGAAATGCACGCTGAACAAGTTGTCGATTCACTTCTGCCGTACTGAATAACACAAAAAGCTTTCTGTTGAGCGGTCGCCATCTTAGCATCAACTGACGCTGACGCCTAGTCAACAGCGCCTCAAGTGAACAAATGTACAACTAAATGAAACTTTATAGCTCCCTTAACTCGCCCACAGATAGTGCTTAGCTCTGCCTTTTGTCGTTGCAGTGTTTTAAATTCCTAAAGTTGTGGTATTCTTTTTGAATCACCCTGTATATTCTAACAAGGCAAACGGCACATCGCATCCCCCTTATATTTACTGGTATGATGACCCAGTGTATAGCCCGTGAAAATCTGTACATGCCACGGTTACCCAGAAAGGAATGCACCGCACTTTTCTTTTTTTCTGAGCCTAAAACAATGCTACGAATCCGAGACATTACATATGTATTATTTGAAAAGTCTCCTGAGTGCGCGCCCCAAGTTCCCATCACTTCCGACAGATAGCGTAGCTGCAGCACAGTTTCAATATGGTGATGTACGTTACAAGCAACGTGCCGCCATTGGATTTCTCACTGCAGAGAAACAAACTGTGGGAAATATTGACAGACGCGTGTACAGAGTCCATGGAGCATCTGCTGTCGACAGAATTATTGTTAGTCGCTGGGCCAGAGGATGAGATCACCACAAGGCGATTCGGCGGAGCTCCATGATTTGTAGCGGTCGGGGAGACCATCCACGGCTGTCACACCTGCCACATTGCAGCGACCAAATGTTTGGGTCATTAAAGGATGCCATTCGATAAATATACATTGGCAGATAGTTGGCAACACTACACACCGTAAACACACAAGCGCACAGACAAAATTGCAACTGAACTGTTGTATTAATCGTGGGCGAGAAAACGCCGGAAACCGGTCATCTGGAGTATGGAGACATTTCCAAGATAATTCACAAGAACTAACAACTTTAGAAATCGTAAGTAACTCAAAAAATAATTTAGCGATACGAAACTTGTGCTACAAAAGTTGTTTCTAATCTGAAAAACAAGAGAATGAATGAGAAAACGTAATATATCAACATACTTTTAACTACTACTTCCTCCATTTACTGTATACATATAAAAATAAATCCGCTAATACAGTTAGAGGGTGAATCGCTAGGACTTGGCATCGCTATTGTTGCGGGGGTGGAACTGATATTGATGTGTGGTTTTCATAGAATGGATTGGTAGTCAGGGATTCATATCATCAGCCAATCTAACAGACTGTAATAATACTTAGATAGTGTATTTTTTCTGAAGTCTTTCATAAACGGAACATCTATAAAAGTGTATTTCTGCGCAAAGAATACACTTTCTGAGTGTTATTACGATCTGTTGACTGGCTGCCAATACGAGCTCGTGACTACCAAATCGTTCTGTGAAAATCGCACATCAATAGCACTTTCCATTCCCACAATATTTGCAATGCAATTTTTAGGTGATTCACTGTGCATATGTGTTACAGAATAGTACAGTACTATCATTGTTAGGGGAACAGCAGAGCCTCATGAGAGTATTAAGCGCCGTCATTAGATATTCATGGGAGTGTTTTATATCTGACAGTGCATATTTACTGCTGGCTCTTTACGTTTGACCGTGCCTAACAATACAGAAAATTTAAGATCTGTTATGCTATTGGACAGTTAGATATTTACATGATTGTCAGAATGTATAGCATTGACATGTACTGGTTTTTTTTCCTCGTTTTGTAGCACTTGACAATGCAATAACATAGTCCCGAAACATGTCGTGACAAATGTATCATACATTGGACAACTGGTGCATGACATTCTCAGTACTGATTCATGAGACAGGTGTACGCTTGTTTCTCAAATGATATCAACTAAACTGTTTAGATCAGACAAAGTATAAATACTCTATGAAGATTTACCGCTACTGCACAAACATAAATAGTGTGCAGGTTGTTTGTAGATTAGTTATACAAGAGTAACCTTTATTCGTGAAAAGATTAAACAAATTGAGGAAATGTTTGATCCAGCACTGAATGCAGTATATCTTCAAGTTTTATTTCCGCCTAACACTCTTAGTTCCCGATGTTCTTGCTAGGTGGTATGCGCGAATGAGTTATTGAAGCAGTCATCATGGAGTCATATAATGGTGCCGAAAGTGCACAGTGTTCTTCATGTTTCACGAATCCAAATCTGCTACTATCGTTCAGAGACAATTCAAGACTAAATACCCCAAGCCACCACCTCAGAGACAAACTATTATTAACAGGTACAATCGTCTCACCGAAACTGGCTGTGTATCAGATAGGAGGCGTAAGCGTCGGCCAGGCGTCTCTCACACAGAAATTTAACAAGTTTAAGAGGTAGCCAAACTGAACATTTGTAAATACAATTTGAAGATATACTGCATTCAGAGCTGTATCAAACATTTCTGTAAGTTATTGACCTTTTTCATGATAACATGTTATTCTTGCATAACTGATAATCTGTACAAGTGAGCCGTTCACGATATCGTGGAAGGAGCATGACTCTCCTAGTGAATTGAACAGAACTTCAAGACCTCATGCGCAAGAAACAGGTGCAGCTGTAGTATTCGCATTACAATAACAGCGACATAATTTGAGGCCCTCTTAAAACGGATGAAATGGTTTACATCCGTGTAATCTGTTTCCAGCGGCAAAGTGAAATGGATAAGTGTTGTTAACATTTGCCCGAAGCTGTCAGCCAACACAAACATTTGTGTCCAAAGCTCAAGGCCTCGGGAGTCTGTCACGCAGTCTACTGAGAGTAAATAAGTACGTAAGTCTTCTGGCTGGGACAGGCAGTCATGTAGAACTTTTTGAGAGACTTCATTTTCGTACGGTATGGCATGCGTGCATGACGAAAGATTTTTAAAATTTGACCTGTGCTGAAACATAGTCTTTTGCAATATATAAGTCGATAATTGTCTTAAGTCCGAAACTGCATTAGGGAAAATAAATAATTTCTGTAGTAAGCGGCGAAAATGATGCTTTTCAAAAAATTAATACGTGGTTTACTACAAACAGGTTCGGAAGTGTGCATATAGTGGAGTTGACTGCAGGTTACTGTTGGATTGCATACCGCCGTCTGTTACGTACAGCATGCAACATTCGTGATGAAAAAACCGTGTTTTCTTCCTCTCCATCTCTGCTATTGAAAATTCGTTCCCTTGGCAAAACAAGAACGAAGTCAAAGAGAGCAAAGATGTCTTCTATTTAATGTGAAGATCAAGACGAAACAGGATGAAGAATTCCGCCTAAAGCAAGACACCTTGGGAGTTTTGTTTTACCCAGGCATGTTTCAGAACTTTTTTACCGTCTTCAGTGCGCTATTTTATTTTATGTCTGTGAAATTGTTATTAGATGTTAGCATATGAGTAAAACAAAAGTCCAAAGCTGTCTTGTATAAGGCGGAATTCCTCATCCGGTTTTCTTAGTAAGCACGGAAATAAGAAGAACTGCAATGCCACAAGATAATTAGCCTAAGAAGGAAGTTAGTCACGGCATGGAAGTAGCGGGAAATTTCGTCGTGTGTCTCCCTGCCTCACTCCACTACTGAAACAACGCACTTTCCTTTCCGTCAGACAGGGTGCTATGTCGTGACGACAAAGTCTCTACATTTACACAAATGCGTTTCCTTTTTTACATATACTCCCGGTGTATGTATTGCGCCGAGGCGTCGAAACAGACGCACTTTCCAGTTGAAACGAAAATCATTTCTTTTATAACCGACGTCATACTTGTGAAATGAAAGAACGTTTTTAGTACATTTCGAAGTGCAAATGACTATTGCAGTTCCGTACCATGTTTGTTCGCTCTTTGCGGATTATCTTCAATTATCATTGTCTGCACTCTTTTCTGTTCTTCATGAATATACCATCTACTGATGTTTGCGTGATTTTCTTATACGTATGTGGTATTAAGTAACCCCCTACCCCAATGTTGGATCTTTCTTTGCCTCGAATTTGTAATAACATCCATTAGAACCAGGTCCAATGATTATGGTCTGTACAGCGTGGTCCATTGATAGTGACCGGGCCAAATATCTTACGAAACAAGCATCAAACGAAAAACTACAAAAAACGTAACTCGTCTAGCTTGAAGGGGGAAACCAGATGGCGCTGTGGTTGGCCCACTAGAAGGCGCTGCCATAGGTCAAACGGATATCAACTGCGTTTTTTAAAAAATAGGAACCCCCATTTTTATTACATATTGGTGTAGAACGTAAAGAAATATGAATTTTTTAGTTGGACCACTTTTCTTACTTTGTGGTAGATGGCGCTGTAATAGTCACAAACATGTGGCTCACAATTTTAGACGAACAGTTGGTAACAGGTAGGTTTTTTAAATTAAAATACAGAATGTAGGTACGTTTGAACATGTTCTTTCGGTTGTTCCAATGTGATACGTGTACCTTTGTGAACTTATAATTTCTGAGAACTCATGCTGTTACAGCGTGATTACCTATAAATATCACATTAACGCAATAAATGCTCAAAATTATGTCCGTCAACCTCAATGCATTTGGCTATACGTGTAACGAAATTCCTCTCAACAGCGAGTAGTTCGCCTTCCGTAATGTTCGCATATGCATTGACATGCGCTGACGCATGTTGTCAGGCGTTGTCGGTGGATCACGATAGCAAACATCCTTCAACTTTCCCCACAGAAAGAAATCCGGGGACGACCAATCCACCTGTCATGAAATATACTATTCAGTACCGCTTCAACCGCACGCGAGCTATGTGCCGAACATCCACCATGTTGGAAGTACATCGCCATTCTGTCATGCAGTGAAACATCTTGTAGTATCATCGGTAAAACATTACGTAGGAAATCAGCATACATTGCACCATTTAGATTGCCAACGATAAAATGGGGGCCAATTATTCTTCCTCCCATAATGCCGCACCATACATTAACCCGCCAAGGTCGCTGATGTTCCACTTGTCGCAGCCATCGTGGATTTTCCGTTGTCCAATACTGCATATTATGCCGGTTTACCTTACCGCTGTTGGTGAATGACGCTTCGTCGCTAAATAGAATGCGTGCAAAAAATCTGTCATCGTCCCGTAATGTGTCTTGTGCCCAGTGGCAGAACTGTACACGACGTTCAAAGTCGTCGCTATGCAATTCCTGGTGCATAAAAATATGGTACGGGTGAAATCGATGTTGAAGTAGCATTCTCAACACCGATGTTTTTGAGATTCCCGATTCTCGCGCGATTTGTCTGCTACTGATGTGCGGATTAGGCGCGACAGTAGCTAAAACACCTACTCGGGCATCATCATTTGTTGCAGGTCGTGGTTGACGTTTCACATGTCGCTGAACACTTCCTGTTTCCTTAAATAATGTAACTATCCGGCGAAAGGTCCGGACACTTGGATGATGTCGTCCAGGATACCGAGCAGCATACATAGCACACGCCCGTTGGGCATTTTTATCACAATATCCATACATCAACACGATATAGACCTTTTCCGCAATTGGTAAACGGTCCATTTTAACACGGGTAATGTATCACGAAGCAAGTACCGTCCGCACTGGCGGAATGTTACGCGATACGACGTACTTATACGTTTGTGACTATTACAGCGCCATCTATCACAAAGCGAAAAAAGTGGTTCAACTAGAACATTCATATTTCATTACGTAATACACGAATATGTAATAAAAATAGGGATTCCTATTTTAAAAAAACGCAGTTGATATCCGTTTGACCTATGGCAGCGCCATCTAGCGGGCCAACCATAGCGCCTTCTGGTTTCCCTCTTCAAGCTAGACAAGTTTCGTTCTTTGTAGTTGTTTTGTTTGACGCTTATTTCTTGAGATATTTGGCTCGGTCACGATCAATGGACCACCTTGTATCTCCGATGTTGTCCCATAAACTGGCCTGAAACACTTCTGTGAAGATTCCTTGAATAAATGTACAGTCAGTTCCGTGACTTATTACTGCCAAAACTATACCAAAGCTGTGTCCCTGACCACATGGGTGATGTCGGTAACTTTAGCACCAAATGGAGCTGATCCTGCAAGACGAGGCAGTTGACGGAACGAGAAAAGACAGTGTGTCTCCATCAGCGAGCAGTTAGGCGTACTGTGGTGGTATCCTTCACTACAAGTAGGCCCGAAGAAAACGTTTGGATGAATTCACATGGGAAAGATTCATCCTGGAGCTGAAAGAAGCAAAAATAGTGACGAGTGCAGCCCAGGAATTTGGTACTGCTCACAGCAATCTTTCGCGTACATGGGGAGTTTTCTGAACCACCGGAGGTCGAAGATGGTCAACTACAATAGCAGATGATTGCTACATTGTGCAACAGGCAAGAAGAGACCCACGTCAAACAGCAGGTGCAATTGCGACCACATTCAGCAGGAGCACAAGTCACGTAATCTTATGCTCCACAGCGGCACGGCGTCTGCTGGGAGGTGGTCTCTCTGCCCGATTACCCGTTCGTTGTTTTCCTTTGACGCTCGCGAATCGGCGGTAGCGTTTACGAGATTCTGGATATATCCTCATCTAGCGAGAGATGGGAAGACGTAGTTCACTCTGAACGTTGACGATCATGATCGTTTTATAGGTCCACATGCTATTGTGTGGGGAGGCACAATTTTGCATGGTGTACTAACCTCCAAATCTTTGAACACGGTACACTTACTGGTCAACATTGGTGTAACATTGTGCTCCTTCTCTCTTTTCGGGGGTGTATTCGGTTCTGGCTTCACTTTTATGGATTATAATGTGCGACTGCTTCGCACAACGCAATTGGAGGAGCTCTTAAAACTAGAGGATATTCGGCAAATGGACTGGCTTGCCAGGTCCCGCGTCTTAGATTCCATCAAGCATACGTGAGATGCATAGGGGAGATAAAAGCTCCAAGACCATCCAGCAGTTGTGAACAGCACTGGTGGAGGAGTGGAACGCCCTACCATATCAACTCCTTACCAATCTTTTGGCGACTGAGACCAAATGTTTCTAAAACCGAGGTAAGCCTGTTCCACCTCTCTAATCGCCTTTCATCAGCAAAGATCAGACCACAGTTCGGCCCTCTTGACACACTCAGATACAACGAAAGCCCAAAATACCTGGGAGTCACTCTGGACAGAACTTTAACATACAAAAAAGATCTTTCCAACTTGGCCAAGAAGATAGAAACGCGAGTGAACCTTGTGAGAAAGCTAGCAGGCAGTACAGGGGGAGCAACCACTTGAGCCCTCCAAGGAGAATCCCTTGCACTTGTATACTCTGCAGCAGAATACTCTGCACCAGTTTGGCTCCGAAGCTCCCATGTAGTGAAAGTAGACGTCCAACTGAACTCAGTTATGAGGGTAATTTGTGGTATAGTCCAGTCTACACCTGCTTGCTGGCTACCAGTGCTTTCAAACATCTGCCCACCAGACCTCCGTCGAAAGGCTGCTCTATACAACCTCTGTCAGCAAGTTTCTGAAAACAACTCGACCCCTCTTCATGACGATTTGCTATCACTGCCCAGGAAACGCCTCAAATCTAGAAGACCAGCAAATGAAATGGGAGTCCAAATGCTATCCACAGGATTTGATCAGGACGTAGAGTGGAAACGTGAGTGGCAAGCTACAAGAACCCGAAACCACGAATCTGTAGACAATGCAACAGTTCCAGTTCCAGGCTTCCACCAACAAAGAGAGGTGTGGGTGCAGTTAGATATCGGACTGAAGTGGGTAGGTACAAATACAACATACACAAGTGGGGCTTTTCAAGTGACAGTGTGTGTGTCTGTGGTGACACCCAAACAATTAGCCACATTGTGAATGAATGTCCAATCAGACGCTTCCCTGGTGGCATTGAGAAGCTCCATCAAGCATCCCACGAGGCTCTCCGCTGGATCGAGTCCATCAACATCCGAGTGTAGTCTGAGCCTTTTTAAAACTTGTGTACTGTATGTAATTTCACATGTTCATTTTTATATATATTTCTTTGTTTTCCTAAATGTGTATTAGTCTAATTGATGCATACGATAATAATAATAACCAATCTTTTGGCCACAATGGGACCACACTGCAGTGTATGCATTGCTATATGTGGTCATCACACGTCCTATTAAGAACCACGTCCCACTTTTTGCTACGTGCAGGGATTTATGATAAATAGCGATGGCTTCAGTGCAATGATTGTCTTTGGATAAACGTGTCATTTCTGTTCGTCTCAAGACGTATTTCTTCGAGTGAGCGTCTGTACTACACTGCAGTAGTTTCATTGAGCTATGATACTAGGCAGTGATACATCATGCAAAAGTTACTGTTGTTCTTAAGTTTTGCACACAAATGTATTTCATGCACTTTAAGACAGGCAACATGACTCGGTGCGAATAATGTAAGTTGGGTTGCCTGTAACAAGGTGTTTGATATATTTTCCAGGCAAATTTAAGTTTGCTCACCATGTAGGCTTATATTTACATAAGAAACTATACACCGTAATTCATTTCAAACTGCTCAGTATTAGTTAGTCTTCATAGAGCCATGTTACATTCCGTTCTATGCACTGTATACGTATCAGTATTAGTTAGTCTTTATGGAGTCATGTTACCTCCCATTCTATGCACTATATATGTACGTTTACGTCATTGGTAAGAAACTCTGTTGCTTGTGTACATATGCCTAAATCCGTGTTGCATCCTGTACACAACAGATGACACCCAACAAGAGGAAGGTGGCTGAAAATACGAGTACACTAATATATTTTATGAGTGTGTGGCCAGGGGTGTGACCTCTCTAACAACTTATTGTAACATTATCATTTCCGGATCACGTCTGTGGACTAACACAGGTCACTATTGTCAATACCGCCATTGGTTTTCCAGTTTCTGGGGGACAGAAACTGTTCTCCAGCCTGAAGAGGTCTGTCTCTTCTTTCATTTATGCAGCTAAATGGATGGTTGCCGTAGCCGACCACGCTCTTCAACACGGTGGTCAGTGTTTCCTGACACTATCTGGGAAAAAACTTCTAGGAGTGTTGGTAGAGAGTAGTACCTTACAACAAATTCTATGGTAATTAGCAAAAAATGGCCAAGACAGGTGTGTGAATTATGTTCTGTAGGCATCAAGCGAAAGCCCTGAAACTTACAACAATTTCGCGGGGCGATTCTGGAGCTTGCCAAATCAGAACGAGAGTCGTGGACCCTGTGTGACGGAGCTGTCGTTTTAAAAGTGTTCCGTGTATGAGTGATTCTCTGTGATCAATAAAGTTGTTCTTCAGCTACGGAAAAAACTGATAGATTTGGCAAGTGCGTTTCCCGTGCGTGGCATGACGCAATTCTGCTTTTGTATAACCTTTAAAACTTAAAGATGAACATTGCTTCAGAACTAAAACTGTTTCACAGCACTGTGTGCAATATGTTCTGTAACTGACGGCCATCAACCTCAAGGCAAGCATGACATCGCAGAACAAGATTCTGACGCACCCTGACAAATACACCTGGTATGTTTCGAATCACATCACAGGCAGCTACGATTCTGGCAACTAATTCCAGCTCCCTATCCCCTGGGATCTCATAATGAACTGATTTTAGACATCCGCATAGAAAATAATCAAGAGGATTCGATTCAGGTTGCTTCGCAGGCCATGGAGTAGGACCCCTCCTTCCAATCCAGCAACCAGGAAATACAACCTTGGAATGCTTGCGCACATCCTCAATGAAGTTAGGTGGTGCATCGTCTTGCTGTATCCACATCCTCTCACGAACAACCAAAGGTACGCTCTCCAACGTCTCAGGTAGGACTCTTTGCTCGAACCTCAACTACAGGTGGTCATTCAGATGGCCTACTGCATCATGGCTTCCTAGTAATCAGTCTCATCTTCCGTGTTTCCTTCCAGGAAATAAACAATGTGTATGTAAATAAACAGCACAATACGTGTAAACGTGTATGCACGTTAGTTGTAAGTAATCTGAAAAACAGTAATGCTAGGCAAAGCGGTACACAAGTTTACTTCCATATCTCCGTAAGCTGGCTTCTCCGACCCCAGGTTCGCTACCTCAAATTGTTCAGAAGAGCGTACTCTATACCCTGTAACATTTTTGCACGCTCTTACGGAAACACATACATATAACAGTGTGCTGTCGCTATCCTATGTATGGATGTTGTGCAACCCACACCTTCTAAAACCGCCGTTAGATTTTCATATTCTCTCGCTCGCTACTCGCGAACAGTTAGTCCTTCCGCAAAAATGAACGGGACTTATTTGTAGTAAATTTAATTTAGTTAAATTTTGCAGTGGGATACGTTTTCGCTGGAGACCACAATTCCCGAGATTCTCAAGAAAAATGCATCTGAAGGTCACTTTTGTATGTTTTTCTTTAATAATTCGATAACTACGGCCTCTAGCGAAAAAATACCAGTACAAAATGTAAGTACATTGAATAACCTACAAAGAGATCCAACTCTTTTTTTCTGTAGGACCAATAGTTTGCACGTAGCGAGCAAGAGAATATGAAAATGTGGTAAGTGGTATTTGAAGGTGCTGTGGGTTGTCCGAAACCGATAGGTAGGGACGGCTGAATGACATATATCCCTGACACATTCCAAAGAGTTTCCTTACGTGTTACCTCAAACCATGTCAAAAACATAATGACTCAATTGGCGTCAATCGGGCATAATATGTGTGACGTTTCTGAACAATTTTTGAATAAAAATACGATTGAGATAACTTCCGTTTTTTAGATTATTAGTCAGATTTAGATTATGTAATATTTCTCGACTCTATGTCCTTATGTGACGATTTTTATCAATAATATCAAACGACAAAGGTTACAAAATTTGTAAATATAAAAATTATAGATTTTCTGTCATCTTGTATTATCGATTACATGTCGATGGTAAAATAATTACAAGTATAAATAAGAACATATGCTTTATCTGCTTTTAAAATTGTTTTTAGAGAATTTGCTGTTGATTATTTGCCAGCTAATTTTCATATGGTAAGATAAAAATTTGAGATTATATCCACATTCAAAAGGAAAATTATATTAGCGGGAAAACTGCACCCGACGACTCCAAAACGCTATAAACTTAATTTGAAAACCACTTTACATCCGCGCAAAATTTAAATGGTATCGTCTAGTTCGTCAACTTAGCAGAAGTTTCGATGGAACTGGTTTCGTTGTAACGGGGCTGAAGGACTCGCTGTTTTCCTGTTTTGTGAAAGAAAGTCTGACTTAATGAGCGAACATTTGAGATTTGGACAGAGGTCTTATATTAAAAAGAGGAAGCATCAGCTAACTGGAGATAGAATTGATAACGAGGCGAATTCGGCGAAGCCTTATAAGAGGACAATAAATTCCACTTGTTTTTGTAGAAACATACTGTGTTTTTTTGAGTGCCCTTCTTCGCTTTAACTTTTGACTGCTATCTTGCTTTGTTTATGGGAGAGATACTAGAAACCAGTCGGAAACGGTGTACCGACTGCCTGCGGGTCTCGTTTTCCAGTCCAGTGGTCGGATCTGAAAGTCTTTCGAAACAGGGCATTGGCTAGCGCTATCGTAGTAGTGACAATTTTAACGATGACTCGCGATTCAAAATGAGTATGGCGAACATAAGTTAGACTTATAGTATATCATACGTGTAGCAGTGCGTAGAAATATCAAACGTCCGCGAACAAACATTTTCGAAGCAGTCTACAGAACAATATGTTGCGATATCAGTGTCACGCACTGCTCCTTGCTGTGAATGTGTGGATTCTGCCCGCAGATGTGTATGGCTCACCGTTAGTCACTGCGGAACTTCTGAGGACGGGCGAAAGTAACCTTACAACGTTTACAGGATTCTTCCCGGGTTCATACCTCGGGTTCTGTTGATGGTAGAACGAGGTCAAGTGTTTTGAATAGTCGTTGACCTGGGGAACATGTGTATACTCAGAAAACAGGTTCTCTTCCTGCAATTTACAATACAGGGTCGAAGTTGGAATATTACACACTTCCTCCAGTATTGGCAAATGGAAAAACACGGTTGATTCTTTTTGCATTAGATGTAGTCTGTGGCGTGTTTTAAACAGCTTATGGAGGCACCATCTAAAAACCGCAGAAAATTACTCAAATTTTAATGGTATGATCTCTAGGCATTTCTCTAGAAGCGCAATTTCCCCGTTTTCAAAAATCTTTATCTCTTATCGAAAAACACCTCAAAAACACGATTTGTCGCTACCAAAACCGAGCCGCGAATTTCAAGACGCTTGTTCACAGGAAATAGCTTAAATTCTGCTATACACTATGTGATCAAAAGTATCCGAACACCCCCAAAACATACGTTTTTCGTATTCGGTGCGTTGTGCTGCCACCTACTGCCATGTAGTCCATATCAGCGATCTCAGTAGTCATTAACCATCGTGAGAGAGCAGAATGGGGCGCTCCGAGGAACTCATGGACTTCGAACATGGTCAGGTGACTGGGTGTCAGTTGTGTCATACGTCTGTACGTCTCCTAAACATCACTAGGTCCACTTTTTCCGTTGTGATAATGAAGTGGAAACGTGAAGGGACACGTACAGCACAAAAGCGTACTGGTCAACCTCGTCTGTTGACCGACAGAGACCGCCGACAGTTGAAGAAGGTCGTAATGTGTAATAGGCAGACATCTACCCATACCATCACACAGGAATTCCAAACTGCATCAGGATCCAAGTACTGTGACAGTTAGGCGGGAGGTAAGAAAACATGGGTGTCATGGTCGAACGGCTGCTCATAAGACACACATCACGCCGGTAAATGCCAAACGACGCCTCGCTAGGTGTAAGGACCATAAACATTGGACGATTGAACAGTGGAAGAATGATGTGTGGAGTGACGAATCACGGTACAATGTGGCGATCCGATGGCACGGTATGGTTATGGCGAATGCCTGGTGAACGTCATCTACCAGCGCGTGTAGTGCCTACTGTAAAATTCGGAGGCGGTGGTGCTATGGAGGGGGTTTGCACCCCTTGTTGTTTTGCCTGGTACTATCTCAACACAAGCCTACAATGATGTTTTAAGCAACATTTTTCTTCACACTGTTGAAGAGCAATTCGGGGATGGCGACTGCATCTTTCAACACGATCGAGCACCTGTTCATAATGCACGGCTTGTGGCGGAGTGGTTACACGACAATAACATCCCCGTAATGGACTGGCCTGCACAGAGTCCTGACCTGAATCCTATAGAACACCTTTGGGATGTTTTGGAATGCCGACTTCGTACCAGGCATCACTGACCGACATCGATACCTCTCCTCAGTGCAGCACTCCGTGAAGAAAGGGCTTTCATTCCCCAAGATACCTTCCAGCACCTCACTGAACGTATGCCAGCAAGGGTGGAAGCTGTCAACAAGGCTGAGGGTGGGTCAACACCATATTGAATTCCAGTATTACCGATGGAGGGCGCCACGAACTAGTAAGTCATTCCAGAGAGGTGTCCGGATACTTTTGATCGCATAGTGTTTAAGCCCAAGATCCCGATCGCAAAAAACGTTGAAAATTCCTTCATATCCTTAAACGTTTCCGAGATACAGAGCTTCAAAGTTACTCTAGTTCTACACGTAAAACACGCATGTAAATTCTGGTGTGTGGCCAAGAGGTAGTTTATAATGTGACGTTAGCACGGAGAAATTTGCTGTAAAGTGTTTCCCTTATCACGAGAAGGGTTTTGGGATCCAGTGCTGTTGTGGTACTGAAACATACGCAAAACTTTTGCGTAAAATTACTTTTGCGTTATTTCAGTTTCACGTAAGTGAAGTATCTGAATCTTACTGACCAATACATTTCTTTTCATATCAGTTACATACCCTGCTTCATCAGGGAAAAGGAGGGAACCAGCGGAAAAATGCTCCTATTGGACCACAAAACATGCAAATATGTACCTGTTTATTTAAAAGACTCTGTCTGAAATGTGGGGTACCAACTGCCTCGTTCTATCTCCCTCAAACCTTTAAAAAAATTTTAAAAGATTTTGGCATGTGAACATATTCGCGCTTTTTTTTCGAAGAGAGAAGGGGACAGTGGCAGTGGAAAAGAGATGAAAAAGTAACAAATACAGAAGGATAACAGCCAGTAGTTGTGTTACAGAAAGAGCGAAGGAGACAGTGGCAGAGAAAGAGAGGGACACTGTGGCAGCGCAACGTCGTTGACAGGGACACAGCGGTGCTAGGAAAAAAGTGAAGGAGACAGTGCCAGTGACAGAGGAATAAAAAGAGGGAGAAAATGAAAATATCCTTTGATAATGAAAAGCACTGTCTATGATAATGACAACGAAGCAGAGAGAGGTAGAGACAGTGAGAAAAGAGACGGCAACAATGGTAAGCAACGAATGAGATAGTAACAGAAAGAGAGAGCAAGAGGGAGACACTAAGGGTGAGAGGATACAGTAGTAGCAGGACAGAAGGAATGAGACTCCGCAGAGACACAAAGAGATAAAGACAATGAGCTGGGCTGAATAAGTGAATGAGAATGGCCAGGTGGGAGTGGATGAGTAATAGCGACTCAGCAACGATGAACTAGTAGGTGTGAGCGAGTTACATTCGGGAAAATTTTTGAAGATGCTGAGGAAGGTAGAATGAGGCAGCTGGTACCCCACATTTAAATCATATTCTTTTAAGCAATAGCATATTCGGTGTTTTTATGCTCCATTACCAGCATTTTTCGCTAGTAGTATTCTTTAGCAGAGCATTAGCACACTATGACATACTTCAGATCATTTCATATGTTCTGGTGACAACGCATTTTCCATTTATTATCGTGTGAAATACTATGAAGCAATATATGTAAAGCAGTCCAGTTCCAGTCCTCACTCGGTATAAATTGGCAAAAATCAAAAAGTTTCAGTCAAATAGTATATGTGATACAGCATCTGTTCGCCGAACTTTGAGATCCGACCACATCAATATGAAGTATCAGCAAGGACTCCATTGAAACTTTCTGGCAGATTAGAAATTGCGTGCCGGACCGAGACTCGAACTTGGGACCTTTTCCTTTCGCGGACAAGTGCTCTATAATCAGAGCTACCCAAGCACGACTCACGCCCCATCCTCACAGCTTTACTCCTGCCAGTATCTCGTCTCCTACCTTCCAAACTTCACAGAAGCTCTCCTGCGAACTTTGCAGAACTAGCACTCTTGGAAGAAAGGATATTGCGGAGACATGGCTTAGCCACAGCCTGGGGATGTTTCCAGAATTAGATTTTCACTCTGCAGGGGAGTGTGCGCTGATGTGAAACTTCTGGCAGATTAAAACTGTGTGCCGGACCGAGACTCGAACTTGGGACCTTTGCCTTTCGCAGGCAAGTGCTCTATCATCAGAGCTACCTAAGCACGACTCACGCCCCGTCCTCACAGCTTTACTTCTGCTAGTATCTCGTCTCCTACCTTCAAAACGAGAACACGAGGGGTGGGAGAATTCTTGTACCTCTCCCGATGAATTCATAAACCGTCTCTTTCTTTTGTGACCTCTCTGTGTCTGCGCCCTTGGCGGGGGCCTATCTCGCCACGGCCTCGGTACAGTCCTGTATAAGACGGCGAAACTGAAATGTCTCTTTTCTTCCATATTTTGCAGCTTCAAACGTGACGGTATTCAATGTACTGGAAGTATGAATTAAAAAACGCCATCCATGACAGGAATATGCATTTCACTTCATTTAAGAGAAGAAATAAAGCATGTATGAAGTCAAATTACACCTTATGATGGACCCACAGGGTTCGAAGTGCATCGTCAATCTAATAAAACACGAAAAGTTGTGACTGAAGGCGTTTCTTGATTCATAGGTCCATTGAAATGTCTCTGTCGTTAATTATATTCGTCGTCATCGGCCGCTAATACTGGTATCCCAGTTTTCATTGTTTTCCTGCAATATTGCATTGCAGCTCAGGCTTAGAGATGCCTCGATGGGTTAGCAGACCAATCCTCCCATGAAACATGCGGCCACATGCATTACACATAATAGAGGGTGGAGGTCATGGCTCCTGGCGAAGTTTGCATCTCTGTCGTTGTACATTTTCCTGCCTCCGACTTTCCTGCTCAAAATGTAAGACTGTAGCTGAAATAGTTGTGGGTCAATGTTTACGATCTTCTGTGGCGGTACACCTATGCCTCTGATCAATATTTAGACTACTTAGATTGTTCTTGAACTGGTTCTTAAAGCGCTTCAGAGGAGTGCCACGGGGCCTTCTACATGTGCTCGCTTCACTGTATAAAATTTGTTGAGGAAGTCTGTTTCTCATCCGCTGGGCTTGCCCAGTCCATCTCAGTTGGTTACCAGTAACGGCAGTTTCTGTAGTATACATCTTTGCCTTCTCATTAACAATAATGTTTGATAAGAAGTCGTCCCACCTGATGACTTGATGTTCATAATGTATCTGAACCTCTGTTGGTTTAAGAGTTCCATTTTCTTAAGATCACCGCGATGTATCTTCCAGGTTTCGCAACCATAAAGCAGGATAGAAAAAACAACTGCTCGGTTGACCATCAATCTGACGCATAGTGTGAGATCTTTATTCAGGAAGACCCGATGTAAGACACTTCGATATGTAATACGTGTAGTATGGATCCTGCTCTCCACATCCTCTTCAGATATGTAATTAGCTGATAATATGCTTACTACATACAGGAAGTCTACGTGATCCAGAGGTGAGCAGAAAATAGAAATATTAAAATCCGGAAAGGCAGTTCCAGCAGATGGCGGTTCTAGTACGTTACTTTTTTGAATCCTGATGGTCAGGTCAAATCGTTTATATGCAGTATTGAAACAACTCTGCGGCTCTGCGGATGTGTGAGCGGGGAAGCACTGGCATCAGCATACTACAATTCACTTACATGGGTCAGTCTTTTAGAATGCGGTCTGAAATGATTAAATAACCCTTCGTCAAATGTGTACTAAAGTTCTACAAATGCATGGCTGCTAGGTGCGGAGCAAACAACGTTGGCGAGAGGACACATCCTTGTTTGAGCCCATTAGTGAAAGGGAAACTGTCAGAGGTTTCGTTCTCATATAGCGCTTGCCAGAAACGATATCATGGAAAGTCTGAATCTGTCGAACAAAGTGTTCAGGGTAGCCAAAAAGTATTAAGACCTCCCACATAGCTAGCTTCTCTGGATACTGTGAGAAAGGCCTTTCCTAGGTCTTTTTTATTTATATATATCTATATTGTTTTTTCTTTGAGCCGTCAATTTTCTGACTGGGTTGATGAGGTCCGCCACGAATTCCTCTGCTGTGCCAACCTCTTCATCTCAGAGTAGCACTCGCAACCTACATCCTTAATTATTTGTTGGATGTTGGGTTGGTTTATTTGTGAGGGAGGAGACCAAACAGCGAGGTTGGATGTACTCCAATCTCTGTCTTCCTCTACAATTTTTGCCCTCTACAGCTCCCTCTCGTTCCATGGAAGTCATTCCCTTATGTCTTTACACATGTCCTACCATCCTGCCCCTTCTCCCTGTCAGTATTTTCCACATGTTCCTTTCAGATTCTGAACAGAACCCCCTCGTTCCTTACCTTATCAGTCCACCTAATTTTCAACATTCGTCTGTAGCACCACATCTCAAATCCTTCGATTCTCTTCTGTTCTGTTTATCCCACAGTTCATGTCTCGCTACCATACAATGCTGTGCCCCAAACGTACATTCTGAGAAATTTCTTCCTCAATTTAAGGACTGTGTTTGATACCAGTACACTTCTCTTGACCAGGAATGCCCTTTTTGCCAGTGCTAGTCTGCTTTTGATGTCCTCCTTGCTCCGTCCGTCATTGGTTATTTTGCTGCCTAGATAGCAGAATTCCTTAACTTCATCTACTTCGTAACCATCAATCATGATATTAACTTTCTCTGTTCTCGTTTCTGGTACTTCTCATTACTTTCGCCTTCCTTCGATGTACTCTCAGTCCATATCCTGTACCCATCAGACTGGTCATTTCATTCAGCAAATCACGTAATTCTTCTTCAGTTTCACTCAGGATAGCAATGTCATCAGCGAATAGTATCATTGTTATCCTTTCACCTTGAATTTTAATTTCGCTCTTCAACCTTTCTTTTAGTTCCATCTTTACTTCTTCGATGTACAGATTGAGCAAAATAGGCGAAATATTACATCCCTGTCTTACACACTTTTTAATCCGAGCACTTCGTTCTTGGTTATCCACTCTCATTATTCTCTCTTGGCTCTTATACGTATTGTATATTACCCGTCACTCCCTATAGCTTAGTTCTATTTTTATCAGAATTTCGAACATCTTGCACATTTTTACATTGTCGAACGCTTTTTCGAAGTCGACAAATCCTATGATAGTTTCTTGATTTTTTCCTTAATCTTGCTTCCTTTATCAACCGCAACGTCAGAATTGCCTCTCTGGTGCCTTTACCTTTCCTAAAGCCAGACTAATCGTGATTTAACACATCCTCAATTTCCGTTTCCATTCCTAGGTCATAGACTGAGTTACATGGATCAAATCGTGAAAGATGTGGGATGTAACACCTATAAAGAAATGAAGAGAAAAGCTGAAAGACGCACAGAATGGAGACAAGCTGCCATTGTAGCTGTTGCAAACCAATCCTTGGATTGACCACTACAGAAGAAGAAGAACAGAAATAGTAAAGTTTATGCTGTTACCTGCACTTCTCTTGCAGTCGTCGTGCACAGAGACCCTGTCAAAAGTGCCTCTGCAGGGAGATATCGTCACTGAGAAAGAGTCTGAAGGCGATTCAATAGAAGTGTGGCGAAAATTTTATACTCACGGAGAGCAAGGATGTGCCACCGTAATTACCATATATGTTTCGGTCCCATTGTTTTAAGATAGCGACAGTTGTGAAGTTCTTCATGTCAGCTGGTGCCTTACGGGTTTCCCACATTAGAAGAAACAGGGACAAGAGTCTAGTTCAGGGCGAGGCATCACACTGAATGATCTACAGGGTATTTTAAAACTGGGGCAATCACAGCTAAAATAATTGAAATCTCCATACATAGTATGGGAAAAGGATAGGAGACGTGGAAGGGTGAACCCAGGCTGATGACATTATTTTTCCTTAAGAAATTACAAATTTATTTCAAAATGTGCAAGCAATCAGAATGATGAATAAAGCTACAGTCTTCTCTTGCATCCGTTAATAATGGACGCAAGTTTCTCTTAGAGTAGCAGATAAGAGAAATATCGATTTGAACAAAAAGCTCAACTTATACAAACAAATTTAAAACGAAGAAACAATAATTGAAATAACTACTGTTTATCATAACAAGTAGGCCGAAGCCACCCTTACCCCAGCAGGGCCGCTCTTAAAACTCAGTAGACAAGTTCAAGTCAACCAAAATTTTAAAAGGCCGTAATGCCCTTAAATAAAACTCACACAAGTATAACAGTGAAATTAATTAAAGGTTCCTAAATTAAATTACAGAACAACCAAGAACAAGAATTAAACCTTTGAGAGCAAATTTACAATTTTAGGTCTGGTAATCTTGCAGTGAGTAACAAGAAGTGCGCAATCAAGTTAGGCCAAGCTGACTATCAAGAGCAGTGAACTACAGATGGAATTTAAACGTTCAAATAACTGAAGCAGAGCAAATGTTCATAATCTCAAGTACGGAAAATAGATTCTTAGCTTCATTAAGTTAGATTGCAAAACAGGATATACTGGAAAAAGCAGTTACTTAAAACCACCCATCAAACAGAATATCCAGAAAATTTAAGTTGTTTAGCAGCTGCATCGGGAACGAAAACTTCAGCGAGAGCTCACGGCCACCAGAGACATCGTCCTGGTACTTACACAGGAGTACGTACACGAGGGCAAGCGCCGCGTCAATTACAACGTCACGGTTCAAAAGCCATGGCTGTTAACAAATAGCATACGCGTGACAAGTCAAGAGCTCCGGCACTAAGGTGTTCAGGTCTTCCAAGACTTAATAAGGTCCTTAAAGCAGCGTAACGTTCGCTAAGCAAATACCTAACCCTAAGTTAAGTGAAAAAGGCTTAAACCTTTTTATTATAAGCAGAAACATTAGTTACTGTACTAAAACTGCTAATATAACAGAATAAGACACTTGTGATAACCAACAACACATTTTCCAGCAGACATCGTGTGCTCATCTGAAATTACAGAATAACAGATACAAGCTTACCCGCCTGGCAGTGACTTCAGGCTTAACATTTAGAGTTAATATTGAGATTGCAGACCCTCAAGATTTAAACCCATCTAAAACAAATTTAAAAGAACATTAGTTTAAAACATCAAAAATTGATTCAACATTGCTCAGAACTTACAATGGATAGGGAATGACTTAAAGCTAAGGAACAACAAACGGAAACACCAGTGCACATTACGAACCACCCGCAGAATCGGGGCAGAACTGTTCAAAGACAAATTTACCACTTAACTCAGTGGGCCATTTAAGTAGACCAAGTAATCCAAGACTAACTCGAAGGTTCTTAAAGACCAGCTGCCCGTACAACATTTCTTATATACACATAAATGAAAATCACTAAGCAAATCAACAAAATTACCCTCGCGGCTTCAAATAGGTTACAGTAAATGCAAGAAAACCTTATCTCTAAAATTCCACAGGTAAGGTTCACTGAGGGAATAAATCCAATATGTACCATAACTTCTTTAGTACTCCATACCCAGCCGGTCGCTGTGGCCGAGAGGTTCTAGGCGTTCAGTCCGGAACCGCACGTGCTACGGTCGCAGGTTCGGATCCTGCCTCGGGCATAGATGTGTGTGATGTCCTTAGGTTAGGTTTACGTAGTTCTAATTCTAGGGGACTGATGACCTCAGATGCTAAGTCCCATGGTGCTCAGAGCCATTTGAACCAACTCCATACGCCATCATTCAGAGCACTGTTCCGGTTGCCAACATCCAAACTGCTCACGGCGAGAACACTCTAGATGGCAGATTGCGGTGCACTATCTCTCCAAAATCCAGAAATCAGCCTCAGTGGATGTTTTCGTGTATACGGCCCCAAGGGCCACCATGTCAATAGACGGTCCCTCAGTCCGTACCTACTACCGCCTCGTACCACCGCCGTCTCCTCACTTGCAAACAGCGATAAACCGAGCGAATCAGTGTGGCATTCGCACCTCATACCCGGACGCCATGCAATCAGAGGATCCAAAGATAGCACAATGCCACCGACTGCTCAATAGTTATACATGATTGATTGACAACTTATACAGTGAACAATTTTTTTAAAATACATCTACATCTACGTGATTACTCTGCTATTCACAATGAATTGCCTGGCAGATGGTTCAATGAACCACCTTCAAGCTGTCTCTCTACCGTTCCACTACCGAACGGCACGCGGAAAAAACGAGCACTTAAATTTTTCTGTGCGAGCCCTGATTTCTCTTATTTTATCGTGGTGATCATTTCTCCCTATGTAGCTGGGTGCCAACAGAATGTTTTCGCAATCGGAGGAGAAAACTAGTGGTTGAAATTTCATGAGAAGATCCCGTCGCTACGAAAAACGCCTTTGTTTTAATGATTGCCACTCCAATTCACGTATCATGTCTGTGACACTATCTCCCCTATTTCGCGATGATACAAAACGAGCTGCCCATCTTTGTACTTTTTCGATGTCATCCGTCGGTCCCACCCGATGCGCATCCCACACCGCACAGCAATACTCCAGAATAGGGCGGACAAGCGTGGTGTAAGCAGTCTCTTTCGTAGACCTGTTGCACCTTCTAGGTGTTCTGCCAATGAATCGCAGTCTTTGGTTTGCTCTACCCACAATATTATCTATGTGATCGTTCCAATATAGGTTATTTGTAATTCTAATCCCTAAGTACTCAGTTGAATTTAGAGCCTTCAGATTTGTGTGACTTATCGCGTAATCGAAATTTAGCAGATTTCTTTTACTACTCATGTGAATAACTTCACACTTTTCCTTATTCAGGGTCACTTGCCACTTTTCGCACAATACAGATATCTAAAACATTTTGCAAGTTGTTTACATCATCGGATGACTTTACAAGACGGTAAATGACAGCATCATCTGCAAACAATCTAAGACAGCTACTCAGATGTTACAACTATTAAAATCTTACTGAATGAAATGTCCAAAGGTTCGCTGCAGCTGTATTTGTTCAGTTCACTTATAAACCCACTCAACCGGTTCCGCAACCTTTAAGTTTACGTCAGAGGTTACAGAATGCCACGTAGTAACAATTGGCGTGGTTAGGTAAAATTTTCAGCCCTCCTCAATCGATAAAAAAACCATCGTCAATGATGAATGACTGTTAAGTCGCGAACAGTACACTTTTCGATTAAAATATGCTCTTGACGGAAAGTGGACAGTTCGCGACTTAACACAGGCATGACATTCATCATTGACGACGGTCTTTTTATCAACTGAGGAGGGCTTAAAACTGTACTTAACTACGCCAGTCGTTACTCTGCGGTATTCTGTAACCTACGACGTAGCACTTATATTTGCACCAGAATATGCAACCAAAAAGTTGCGAAACCGGTTGTGTGGTATTATAGGTGACCTCAACAAATACAGTTGCAGGAGACCTTTGGACATTTCATTCAGTTTCATCTTAATAGTTTTAATACCTGCATTTTAAAAAATTGTTGACAGTATCAACTGTCGCACAATTACGAGTTTCCAGGGCGATGTTGTCAGGCCCGGATGCTTTTCTGGGTTTCATACTGTATTGCGAAATAGAAAAAGAACGAAAAGATGCAAGCTCAGTGTGACAAACGAGTTTCAGATGCCAGAGACTTCCCAGAAAAACTGGTCGCAAATTATGTACTCGTACTGGGAGTTACTTCGAAAGTGGATGTCCAGTTTCTACATCTGCCCGCATTCGGCTGGCCGTGTAAAGAGTGGCTGTGAATTACGTCAACAGGTCTTTGGCCGCGATATTTACGATTGTTTGGCGCCATTTAGGAGGCGATTGTGCGTTGCGCCATTGTCGGCAAACAAAAAGCAATCACGTTTGCCACGCCGAAGCTGTAATTAAAAGACAATAAGCCAATTAACGCGAACGCGTTTAAATCACCGCGTTTGCGCATGTATATATGCGCGTGTGTACAAATGTGAGGGTGGCCGATGGTGTCTGTGCACGATTTAAAACCAGCGAGTAGCGATTAGGTTAAACTGCAATAAGCTCAAATGCCATAAATTAAGATCGTTACTCCAACAAATCCAATTTATTTCAATACATAGTTACATAAAGTTGAGTCTGTACCTCAGAATTGTTTGGTTAACCGTCAGAGCCATTTAAAATATCCAATTTGCATTTTCATTGAGGGAACAGTATAACTAACTGGTCTTCCGTGCGATATTATACTTTAATAACGGCCAATAGACACACGAATAAAAACATGTCGTTCCAGCAACAGCTTCTGGTGTGTCTTTGCGATGTCAGATAAGGTACAGTTAGACGAAACTCAGTATACATAGTCAGTAAATTTGTATGACATGAATTAATACAAATGACCGACAGTCCACAAGATAATCATAAAACACTGAGATCTTAATGTCTCGATCCACGTGTACTGTGTCTGTAAAATGACTTTTCCTTAAGTTATGGTGATTGAGTTGCACATTAATTTTAAATATTAAATATGCTCTCTTTGCTACGTGAATAAGGCCCCGAAAGATAATATCATTGGGGATGTGACATTACTTCAAGTAAGTATCGATACAGACACACGTACTTGGTACAACTAATATTCTTTGGGATCTGAAATGATTTATTATTGTCTACTGAGTCATGAGAAATTCATCATTGAATCTAACCTTAGATCCCCTAAGCATCATCTACACTCCTGGAAATGGAAAAAAGAACACATTGACACCGGTGTGTCAGACCCACCATACTTGCTCCGGACACTGCGAGAGGGCTGTACAAGCAATGATCACACGCACGGCACAGCGGACACACCAGGAACCGCGGTGTTGGCCGTCGAATGGCGCTAGCTGCGCAGCATTTGTGCACCGCCGCCGTCAGTGTCAGCCAGTTTGCCGTGGCATACGGAGCTCCATCGCAGTCTTTAACACTGGTAGCATGCCGCGACAGCGTGGACGTGAACCGTATGTGCAGTTGACGGACTTTGAGCGAGGGCGTATAGTGGGCATGCGGGAGGCCGGGTGGACGTACCGCCGAATTGCTCCACACGTGGGGCGTGAGGTCTCCACAGTACCTCGATGTTGTCGCCAGTGGTCGGCGGAAGGTGCACGTGCCCGTCGACCTGGGACCGGACCGCAGCGACGCACGGATGCACGCCAAGACCGTAGGATCCTACGCAGTGCCGTAGGGGACCGCACCGCCACTTCCCAGCAAATTAGGGACACTGTTGCTCCTGGGGTATCGGCGAGGACCATTCGCAACCGTCTCCATGAAGCTGGGCTACGGTCCCGCACACCGTTAGGCCGTCTTCCGCTCACGCCCCAACATCGTGCAGCCCGCCTCCAGTGGTGTCGCGACAGGCGTGAATGGAGGGACGAATGGAGACGTGTCGTCTTCAGCGATGAGAGTCGCTTCTGCCTTGGTGCCAATGATGGTCGTATGCGTGTTTGGCGCCGTGCAGGTGAGCGCCACAATCAGGACTGCATACGACCGAGGCACACAGGGCCAACACCCGGCATCATGGTGTGGCGAGCGATCTCCTACACTGGCCGTACACCACTGGTGATCGTCGAGGGGACACTGAATAGTGCACGGTACATCCAAACCGTCATCGAACCCATCGTTCTACCATTCCTAGACCGGCAAGGGAACTTGCTGTTCCAACAGGACAATGCACGTCCGCATGTATCCCGTGCCACCCAACGTGCTCTAGAAGGTGTAAGTCAACTACCCTGGCCAGCAAGATCTCCGGATCTGTCCCCCATTGAGCATGTTTGGGACTGGATGAAGCGTCGTCTCACGCGGTCTGCACGTCCAGCACGAACGCTGGTCCAACTGAGGCGCCAGGTGGAAATGGCATGGCAAGCCGTTCCACAGGACTACATCCAGCATCTCTACGATCGTCTCCATGGGAGAATAGCAGCCCGCATTGCTGCGAAAGGTGGATATACACTGTACTAGTGCCGACATTGTGCATGCTCTGTTTCCTGTGTCTATGTGCCTGTGGTTCTGTCAGTGTGATCATGTGATGTATCTGACCCCAGCAACGTGTCAATAAAGTTTCCCCTTCCTGGGACAATGAATTCACGGTGTTCTTATTTCAATTTCCAGGAGTGTAGATTAAGCCTGGTAGGCAAGAAATTTACTGTAATTGTAGATTCAGTTATAATTCATAGCACTTTGCTATTAGGATCTGGTAAAACAACATTCCTTCGCTTGATACCCCATATGATTGTACTTTTGGCAATAAGCATAAGTGCGGTACTGAGTCCAATGCTTATCAGAAATTAAGAAATACTGCATCTACCTGTTTGACTCCATCCAAAGGTTTCTGTATGTCATGTGAGAAAAGTGCAAGTTGGGTTTCACATGACCGACTTTTTCGGAATCCATGCTGGTTGCCACTGAGGAGGTGAAATGCAATGAAATATCGTGTGGCTAGGGCCTCCAGTCGAGTAAACCGTTCGCCTGGTGCAAGTCTTTTGAGTTGACACCACTTCGGCGACATACGTGGCGATGGGGATGAGATGATGATGATGATGATGATGAAGACAACAGAACACGCAGTCCTTGGGCGGAGAAAACCTCCGTCCCAGCCGGGAATCGAACCCGAGCCCCTTGGAATGACATGCCGTAGCGCTGACCACTCAGCTACAGGGATGGACATTGAGGAGGTCATTCTGTTGAAGAGACCTCATTATGTTTGAGCTGAGAATATGTTCTAAGATTCTACAACAAATCAATGTCAAGGATATTGGATGTTAGTTTCGTGGATCACTTGTACAACCCTTCCTGTAGACGGTTGTGACCTGTGCCTTTTCCAAGAACTTTTTTTGTTCAAGGGATCTACGATAGATTATAGTTAGAGGGTCGGCTAACTCGGCCGCAAATTCAGTATAGAATCTGACCGGGATTCCGTCGGGCCCTGGAGCTTTGTTCAGTTTTATTGATTTCAGCTGTTTTTCAATACCAGTGACGCTTATCTTTTATTCATCTTTTCAGTGGTACGAGGATTTAATTGGGGCAATTCTCTTGGGTGTTCCTTTCTAAATGAACATTTAAAAACGGTGTTAAGGATTTCAACTTTTTTAGGTTACCTTCCATTCAGAAGGCTGTTGCACACAGCAACTGTTATATTGACTTGTAAATAACAGGTTTCAGCTATCAGACGTCCTTTTTAAATTTTATTGGCAGATCTAGATTTCAGCTAGAAACTAGCCATTCTCAATGCACCATCATTTTTGATCAATGCATGTAACGCCTGTTGGTCGGGCTTCATCCACACTGCCTACAATTGACTATAATAGTACTAGTTTATTGCGGTATTCGTGAATGTTCGAAATTTCATAACGTCTCACAATACAAACGGGTACTGGTACAATCAATGACAGATTACGCAGAAGTGACGCGAACGATAAAATATGAGAATCTAGAACTTCAAATTGGAATACGATCTTGTACGCGCGGTCTCACACAAGGGAAAATTCCTAAGTTGGCAGTTATAGATAAATAAACGTGCGCATTGAGCGGATTTTTCACTTACTGATTCTGTGCACACCTCTACACTGACGTGCCAAAAGAACAACACTGTAGGGTAAGTTTATCTCGATCAAAATCGCTAAAATGTGCGGCACCAACAAAGCACGTCTTCTTCCTGTTGCAGCTAACAATTCCATAGATTAATATTACATGAATCACGCGGTAAGCAAGCTACTACAGAACAAAGACCTGCTCTTCAGGGTAGTCACTAAACATTCACTGAGCAACAAACCTTTGATGAAGCAAATACTGGCTTGATCAACTTGATTATGATTCAAATTCAGCATGAAAACAAAACGGAAGCTACGCCATATTAATCTAAATCACGAAAGCCACTCAATATTCATTCCTTTTCAGCATACAAAGGATAGTACTTTCCAATATAGCTTATTAAGTTCGTAATTGCGGACATATGGAGAAATATTGTGCACAATTGTCAGTATACAAATCTTTAGCTGCTTCCATACACCGTTGTCCTTCTTCCCCAGCATGGTTCCAAGCAGTCACGCTCATTAGCACATCATATCATAACCAAGCAAAAGCACACGCTCACTCCATATTAGAGTCCAATGGAATAACACGAATAACGGGCCTTAATTCTCGTTCGCTGATACCCCTCTCGCCTCAGAAATCTTAGACAAAGACAAACTAACATAGCAGAAGCAGCAATATACGGAAAATCGCTCAGTGGGCACAGATATGAGAGCAAACATTTCTCGCGAAGAGTAGACACGTAAAGCATAATTTATCATAATTTATGGAGGTTGGCATATTATAACAGACAATTTTCACACTCAATGAAGAGTTAATTCAACGACAAATAGTGGCATTTGTTACCATAGTTTATTTTAAGACACATATTCTATATAAATAAAAATGTAAATGTTCAAAGTTTTATATCTCCAAAAGTACGTGACCGATTTTGACACAATGTTGCATCCTAATACAGCCATGTTTTAGGTACCTATTTCGTAACACACACACACACACACACACACACACACACACACACATATATATATATATATATATATATATATATATATATATATATATATATATATACTCCTGGAAATGGAAAAAAGAACACATTGACACCGGTGTGTCAGACCCACCATACTTGCTCCGGACACTGCGAGAGGGCTGTACAAGCAATGATCACACGCACGGCACAACGGACACACCAGGAACCGCGGTGTTGGCCGTCGAATGGCGCTAGCTGCGCAGCATTTGTGCACCGCCGCCGTCAGTGTCAGCCAGTTTGCCGTGGCATACGGAGCTCCATCGCAGTCTTTAACACTGGTAGCATGCCGCGACAGCGTGGACGTGAACCGTATGTGCAGTTGACGGACTTTGAGCGAGGGCGTATAGTGGGCATGCGGGAGGCCGGGTGGACGTACCGCCGAATTGCTCAACACGTGGGGCGTGAGGTCTCCACAGTACATCGATGTTGTCGCCAGTTGTCGGCGGAAGGTGCACGTGCCCGTCGACCTGGGACCGGACCGCAGCGACGCACGGATGCACGCCAAGACCGTAGGTTCCTATGCGGTGCCGTAGGGGACCGCACCGCCACTTCCCAGCAAATTAGGGACACTGTTGCTCCTGGGGTATCGGCGAGGACCATTCACAACCGTCTCCATGAAGCTGGGCTACGGTCCCGCACACCATTAGGCCGTCTTCCGCTCACGCCCCAACATCGTGCAGCCCGCCTCCAGTGGTGTCGCGACAGGCGTGAATGGAGGGACGAATGGAGACGTGTCGTCTTCAGCGATGAGAGTCGCTTCTGCCTTGGTGCCAATGATGGTCGTATGCGTGTTTGGCGCCGTGCAGGTGAGCGCCACAATCAGGACTGCATACGACCGAGGCACACAGGGCCAACACCCGGCATCATGGTGTGGGGAGCTATCTCCTACACTGGCTGTACACCACTGGTGATCGTCGAGGGGACACTGAATAGTGCACGGTACATCCAAACCGTCATCGAACCCATCGTTCTACCATTCCTAGACCGGCAAGGGAACTTGCTGTTCCAACAGGACAATGCACGTCCGCGTGTATCCCGTGCCACCCAACGTGCTCTAGAAGGTGTAAGTCAACTACCCTGGCCAGCAAGATCTCCGGATCTGTCCCCCATTGAGCATGTTTGGGACTGGATGAAGCGTCGTCTCACGCGGTCTGCACGTCCAGCACGAACGCTGGTCCAACTGAGGCGCCAGGTGGAAATGGCATGGTAAGCCGTTCCACAGAACTACATCCAGCATCTCTACGATCGTCTCCATGGGAGAATAGCAGCCTGCATTGCTGCGAAAGGTGGATATACACTGTACTAGTGCCGACATTGTGCATGCTCTGTTGCCTGTGTCTATGTGCCTGTGGTTCTGTCAGTGTGATCATGTGATGTATCTGACCCCAGGAATGTGTCAATAAAGTTTCCCCTTCCCGGGACAATGAATTCACGGTGTTCTTATTTCAATTTCCAGGAGTGTATATATATACACTCCTGGAAATTGAAATAAGAACACCGTGAATTCATTGTCCCGGGAAGGGGAAACTTTATTGACACATTCCTGGGGTCAGATACATCACATGATCACACTGACAGAACCACAGGCACATAGACACAGGCAACAGAGCATGCACAATGTCGGCACTAGTACAGTGTATATCCACCTTTCGCAGCAATGCAGGCTGCTATTCTCCCATGGAGACGATCGTAGAGATGCTGGATGTAGTCCTGTGGAATGGCTTGCCATGCCATTTCCACCTGGCGCCTCAGTTGGACCAGCGTTCGTGCTGGACGTGCAGACCGCGTGAGACGACGCTTCATCCAGTCCCAAACATGCTCAATGGGGGACAGATCCGGAGATCTTGCTGGCCAGGGTAGTTGACTTACACCTTCTAGAGCACGTTGGGTGGCACGGGATACATGCGGACGTGCATTGTCCTGTTGGAACAGCAAGTTCCCTTGCCGGTCTAGGAATGGTAGAACGATGGGTTCGATGACGGTTTGGATGTACCATGCACTATTCAGTGTCCCCTCGACGATCACCAGTGGTGTACGGCCAGTGTAGGAGATCATTCCCCACACCATGATGCCGGGTGTTGGCCCTGTGTGCCTCGGTCGTATGCAGTCCTGATTGTGGCGCTCACCTGCACGGCGCCAAACACACATACGACCATCATTGGCACCAAGGCAGAAGCGACTCTCATCGCTGAAGACGACACGTCTCCATTCGTCCCTCCATTCACGCCTGTCGCGACACCACTGGAGGCGGGCTGCACGATGTTGGGGCGTGAGCGGAAGACGGCCTAACGGTGTGCGGGACCGTAGCCCAGCTTCATGGAGACGGTTGCGAATGGTCCTCGCCGATACCCCAGGAGCAACAGTGTCCCTAATTTGCTGGGAAGTGGCGGTGCGGTCCCCTACGGCACTGCGTACGATCCTACGGTCTTGGCGTGCATCCGTGCGTCGCTGCGGTCCGGTCCCAGGTCGACGGGCACGTGCACCTTCCGCCGACCACTGGCGACAACATCGATGTACTGTGGAGACCTCACGCCCCACGTGTTGAGCAATTCGGCGGTACGTCCACCCGGCCTCCTGCATGCCCACTATACGCCCTCGCTCAAAGTCCGTCAACTGCACATACGGTTCACGTCCACGCTGTCGCGGCATGCTACCAGTGTTAAAGACTGCGATGGAGCTCCGTATGCCACGGCAAACTGGCTGACACTGACGGCGGCGGTGCACAAATGCTGCGCAGCTAGCGCCATTCGACGGCCAACACCGCAGTTCCTGGTGTATCCGCTGTGCCGTGCGTGTGATCATTGCTTGTACAGCCCTCTCGCAGGGTCCGGAGCAAGTATGGTGGGTCTGACACACCGGTGTCAATGTGTTCTTTTTTCCATTTCCATGAGTGTATATATATATGCTACATCGGATTCGGTGGGTAGCCGCCTAGAAGGCGTCAATGAATCAGAGCACTGGCAATCATCCATTCTTATGTCAGTACATAAGAACAGGATCAAATAAGGTCAGATCAACTACTTTGCAACTCATAATATTAATTCTCTACTTAGACCAGGAAAACTAAAGAATTTGATGGATGAATTCGATAAACAGAAAATTATAGTAGGGAGACTCCAGGAAATGAGATATACTATAGAAGAACCATTCGAATCACAAGGCTACAGAATTTACAATGGGAAACCAGGAACAAGGGTTACGAAAGAATGTCCCCAATGTGGAACTGGGTTAAAAGTCAATGTGAAAGTAATTGATTTGATTATTAATTTTCAAGCCATCTCCCCTAGATTTGCATCTTTGAGGATAAAAGCATCCAACAAAATTTATATCATCATTAATGTCCATGCCCATACTAATGAAAAGAATTTTCTAATGAAAACTGGGGGAGAAGTGGAAAAGTTTTGGGATCTGCTTGACCAAACAATAAACCAAGTAAATATTAACAATGTTAAGATTCTGTTAGAGGTCTTCAATGCCAAACTTGGAATAGAAAAGAAATACCGGGATATCATTGAGAAATGGGCTCCACATAAACAAACAAATAAGAATGGCCAAAGAGTTGTTGAACTCTGTAGGGAACACAACTTAATCTCAAAGTCCACATACTTCAGAAGGAGGCCAAACAAACTTAAAACTTGGAAACATCCTGATTGGAGAAAACGAGAATGGCAGCTGGATCATGTATTTATGGACAAATTCTTCCACAGAGAAATCTATAATGTTAAAGTATTAGGAGGGGTAGATACAGGATCAGGTCTTTACATTGTCAAAATCAAAATTAAGTTCATATCACTAAAAAAAGAAAGAAAAATGCAATAAACGAAAGAGGAACTTCGATCCCCACCAATTAATTAGAAATGATAAATATAGAGAAGCCACACAAAACATAAAATTGGCACATAATTGAGAAGAACTGGTTCAAATTCTCAGGCAACAAGCAGAAAATTTAGCCACATTGAACCCATGTAAAAGACATATCTGATGGAACTCATAATGTAAAAAAATTCATGAAGAAATACATCACGCATGGTTAATATTTCAAACCCACAGAAGAGAAGAAAATGCAACCAACCTCAAAAATATCAGGAAGAAATTCACAAAAATTATCAGGGAGGCCAGGAGACAATTACAGAAAGATCTGATCGACCCAATGGAAGAAAATTACCATAAAACCAATTCCAGAGACGATTACAAAATGTTTGGAAGACAGTTACAAAAATTTGCCCCTCCCACATTAATGCTGAAAATGGAGGATGGATGGAAAAATGGCACATAATGCCAATTAAAATGCCAAAATCATGGCAAAAGCATTTAGTAAACTTATGAACTGCGAAGAACACCAGGAACTTTTAGCAATTAATACAGACACACCCATCAAGACTCCACCTGATCTCATAAATCCTCCAACGATCCAAATGGTGGAAATGGCACTTAGAGAAATGAAATATTATAAGGCATGTAGAGAAGACCAAGTTTATGCAGAAATGTGGAAATATGCCAATGATACAGTTCGAACATCCTTACAAATATCCCTGACAAAAATCTGGATAACAGAAAAGTTTCCTGAACATTGGACCACAGCCATAATCCACCCACTCCACAAAAAAAGGAGATAAAAGCAATCCAGATAATTACAGAGGTATCTCTCTCTTAGACTGCACTTACAAGATTTTCTCCAGAATCCTATACAAGAGGATCGAAGAGCAACTAGAGGAAGAATTAGATGAATACCAAGGTTGCTTCAGACCTTGTAGAAGTTGTGCAGAACAGATCATCACTTTAAAATTAGCCATAACATATTACAAGAAACGAAATAAACCTCTTATAATAACCTTAGTGGACTTTTAAAAAGCATATGACTGTTCCCATAGACCTTCAATGTTAGCAATCTTAAGAAATTTTGGGTTCCATGCAAAATTAATCAAATTGATAGAATTTACTTTAACCAACACTGTATCAAAATCCAAGTTAAGGGGGAGCTCTCTGAGCCATTCATCATAAAAACAGGTTTAAGATAAGGGGACTGCTTGGCACCCCTGCTGTTCAACTGTGTTTTAAAATACATAATGAGGGAATGGTAAAAGATTAACACAAAGAAGATCCAAATTGGAAGACCCAAAGACAACATAAGTTTAAATTGTCTAGAATTTGTTAATGACCTTGCTCTCTTGTCCAACAGTATTCAGGAAACTAAACAACAAGTTATCTCACTACAAGAAAAAGCACAGAAAATTGGTCTTGAAATATCCTTTGAAAAAACAGTCATCTAATTAACTGACCCACTACTCATAAACAAATTGGCCATAGGAAACCAAGAAATGAAAATTGTAGATAAATTTAAATATCTGGGAGAAATCATAACATATAACTTCAATGAAAAGCCAACATGGCATAACAGAATAAGCAAATTGACTACAGCACAATATATCTCCAAGATCGCTTACAACGAAAAGAGCTTGTCAAGAGCAACAAAATTAAAACACTACAAAACAGTCACTCAACCAGAAATAACATACACGAGTGAAACCATCTTCAAAACAACTAACACTGCACAAATAGACAAAATACACAAAATAGAGAGAAGAATCATCAGAATGTGCATCAACAAATCGTACCAGAAAGATGGACACTGGAGAGTAGCTACACAGAAACAGTCTACATGGAAATAGAACCGGTAATGAATACAATCAGGAAGAAACGCATTTCATTTTTCGGACATCTAATCAGAACACCAGAGAACAGGATCATCTGGAGAATAACAGAAAAATTATGGAATAGGAAGTGCAACATAAGTGCATCAACAAATCGTACCAGAAAGATGGACACTGGAGAGTATCTACACAGAAACAGTCTACATGGAAATAGAACCGGTAATGAATACAATCAGGAAGAAACGAATTTCATTTTTCGGACATCTAATCAGAACACCAGAGAACAGGATCATCAGGAGAATACAGAAAAATTATGGAATAGGAAGTGCAACATAAGTGGATTACAGAAATCAAGGAAGATATGGATGAGCTACAGATTACATTCGGAGACTTAAGAAACAAAACTGACAAAATCAGGAAACTCACAGACAAGCAAACCAGACAGCAAACGAGAATCAACAAACAGACAATAGGAAGGGTGATTTCTGCTGAAGAAAGAAGGATGAGATCCGAGAGAATCCGAGAGAATGAAGAAGCACTGGGCTGACAGAAAACTGAAAAATTCTTTGTATGAAGTTGGCCAGAGTGCTCCAATGAAGGCCGTGTGTGTGTGTGTGTGTGTGTGTGTGTGTGTGTTTGTGTGAGTGAGCGTGTGTGTAAAAGGTATTTATTTCTATAATATGTCTATGTGTGTTTGTTTGTGCCTGTGAGAGGTTATTGTAGCAACGTTTCTTTATTATTAAATTTATGAAAATTACATGTTACATATATTTAAAAAATATGTACATAAAAGCACATACATATGCCAGTGGAATGTTGTGTCAAAATTTCAAAGCATTTTCTTCTTGAAAAAGTTTCTTTTTAGCAGAAACTATCTCAGTGTTTGGTCCCAGTTTTAGCTTCTTAATTTTATCTTGTGTTACATTGTAAAGCATTGCTCTTATCTGTTTGTTTCTTTTCGAGCTTCCTTTTTTTCACTAAAAGCTCTTCACCTTTCATTCTTTTGGCTTCAGCCAACACATTTTTATAAGGGCTTGATGTTATTATAGCAGTCTTTCCTCTTTTACTCCTAGTTTGATTCACACTTTCTTGCATAGCCAAAGGTTTTACATCCTTCGGGCTTACGTGGAACCCACCTGGCGCATACTTTGAAGGAATTTTTTCAGTGGTCGGACGTTGAGAGATACCCTCTCTTGGAGAAGTCTTATCCCTATAATTTGAGGGCAGCCTGCACTTGAAGACAGCTCAAAACTAATAAGTTGGTTTCGGAAATGAGATAGTAGGTCAATTTGAAGAAGGCACAGCAGTTTGGCGTCCAGAAGGACCAGCACTTGCAGAACACCCAGAAATTTCGCGACCAGAGGGACCAATATTTGAACAAGGCACAATATTAGTGTCCCTATCCAAAGGAATATCAGCTGCAGTAAGAAACGCTTCACCCAAAAGTTCACTTATTTGAATCGGTTTACTAGCTCTTTTTGAATTATTGCGAAGAAAGTTTTCATAAGCTTGATTGTAGAAGGTTTTAATAGGAAACCTGAATGCCACTTCCAAAGGTTATAGCTTCTGGCTACACTGTGAGGGCACGCACACAACAGTTGTGTTATTTTCTCTGGCCTTATCAATGAAACCTATGTTCTTAGTATGGATAGGGTGGCCATCTAAGATTAGTAGGACTAAACCTTGAGCAGTTGGTTTAGAATGTTTTCATTAACGTTCAAACCAATCCACAAAACTTTCACTCTGCATCCACCCGCAAGAACGACACACAAATTCTGTTTCCGACGGGGCCCCATTTTTTTTAACTTCAACCTTCATTTTTCGCCTAGGGAAGGTTACAAAAGGGGGAATGAACTTTCGTGATGAGGACATGCACACTACAAAATTCGACAGCAACACTGTGTCAGCTAAAGTAGCTGCTCCGACTTAGCGTCTTCCTTTGAGTGCAAACACTTTGCTGTTCTTGTACTGAACTGCCAGAAGACCGCTTTCATCTACGCTATAGATACGATGGAATCAATCATCTTGCAATATTTTAAGGATATCAAATAAATTGTCTGCGTTCACCTTGTTAAAAGCTTGTTCTCTACCCATAGAGGTGGCTTCCTAAGACTAATATTAGCATGCCGTTCCCTATAGCAAGCCACCCAGACTTTGCCTACCATTTCAAAGTCTTTGTTGAAACGATGTAGTATTTTATCATGCTTTGGCATTTAGAATGCTAATCGCCGCAGGTTATTCACTGTAATTCCATAAAATCACTTAAAATTCCAAAAACGTAATTAAGGACTTCTTGCTCTTTTTCTTCATTGAACGCTGCCCTTAAGCTGCTCGTAACCTTCTTACTGGCGGCTGAATCTGTATTTTTCCGTAGAACTCTTCGTTTTAGCTTATGAGGTGGAATATTGATTTGTTTTGCTGCTGCTGAAAATTGCACACTGTCATTCTTTTCTGCCTCAACTGTCTTTTGCATCACAACAAGGTTCCATGTTAGTTGCTGTGTTTCCCGGATGTATTTTCTTGGCATCTTGCAACTCTTGCAAACCCTTGCAGAAGGAAATAACGGATACTAGTCTTGTGCAAAAACGATTTTTAATGTTTTAATTTCAGTTGTTGTACTAGGCACAAAATATGGAATTAGCTAATTCTCATTTGGATAAACACTAGCAGCCATTAGCCTGGAAAAGTGACCAAGGTAGCCACTTTTCCCGACTTGTAGCGTGACCAATTTTCCCGGTCGGACGTCATGTCTGTATCAGTGGTACACACGTGAAACAATACAACAGAAAGGACAGTGACTTATATTTGTAAGCCAAAACTCATTGCCTGAACCATGATATCACAAAAACCTGTTGCTCTACGTAAAAGTGAAGCAACTAAAGTAATGTAAGTTACTTACCTTACATCAAACGATCGAAAAATGTAAACGTTTTGACAGAAATATAACGGAGCAAGCTTCCTTCGTCACTGACACCAATGGTGTCGATTACACCTACTCTAGCCACTTGTCGGTAGGCAGCAGCACTGCTGAAGACATCAGATAAGGAGTGGCCACTTTTCCCAACCTGGCCACATTACCCTTCTTTCCCCTACTTCAAAATACACACACCAAAAAAGGTTTGCATCACCCCAGTTCCCAGAACTCCTGAAGATAGGCGTTGACTCTGGATATTTTATCACAGACACTGTCCCTTTGACTATTCAGAGATGTCACTAAAAGCGCCCAAAGATATAAACAACCATGCATGAGCAGCGTCTATTAGATGGAGGGGGTCCGACAGCCGATCAGTTCCAGTCATTCCACCTTCCGAAGGAGGTACACGGCTCATGTTGTCTGTAGTTCAACCATGCCTAGACGGTCAATACCGCGGTTCAATCGCATCCGCATTATTACTTTGTGCCAGGAAAGGCTCTCAACAAGGAAAGTGTCCAGGCGTCTCGGACTGAACTAAAGCGATGTTGTTCGGACATGGAGGAGATACAGAGAGACAGGAACTGTCAATGACATGTCTCGCTCAGGCCGCCCAAGGGCTACTATTGCACTGGATGAACCGCTACCTACGGATTATGGCTGGGAGAAACCCTGACAGCAACGCCACATGCTGAATAATGCTTTTCGTGCAGCCACAGCAAGTCGTGTTAGACTCAAACTGTAGCAAAAGGCCGCATGATGCGCAACTTCACTCCCGACGTCCATGGCGAGGTCCATCTTTGCAACCACACCATGCATCGCGGTACAGATGGGCCCAACATGATGCCGAATGAACCGCTCAGGAGTGGCATCACGTTCTCTTAACCGATGAATGTCGCATATGCCTTCGACCAGACAATCGTCGGAGACACGTTTGGAGGCAACCCGGTCAGGCTGAACGCCTTAGACACACTGTCCAGCGAGTGCAGCAGGTTGGAGGTTCCCTGCTGTTTTGGGGTGGCATTACTGTAAGTGCGGCCGACGTACGCCGCTGGTGGTCATGGAAGGTGCCGTAACATCCGTACGATACGTGAATGCCATCCTCCGACCGATAGTGCAACCATATCGGCAGCACATTAGCGAGGCATTCGTCTTCATGGACGACAATTCGACGCCCCCCCCCCCCCTCCATCGTGCACATTTTTTGAATGAGTCCTCCAGGATAACGACATCGCTCGACTAGAGTGGCCAGCGTGTTCTCCAGACATTTATAGCTGGAATAAATTGAAAAGGGCTGTTTGTGGACGAAGTGACCCACCAACCACTCTGAGGGATCTACGCCGAATCGCCGTTGAGGAGTGGTAGAATCTGGACCAACAGTGCCTTAATAAATTTGTGGACAGTATGCCATGACGAATACAGGTATGCATCAGTGCAAGAGGACGTGCTACTAGGTATTAGAGGTACCGGTGTGTACAGCAGTCTGGACCACCACTTCTGAAGGTCTCGCTGTATGATGGTATAACATGCTATGTGTGGTTTTCATGAGCAATGAAAAGGGCGAAAATGATGTTTATGTTGATCTCTATTCCAATTTTCTGTACAGATTCCGGAATTCTCGGAACCGAGGTGATGCAAAACTTTTTTTGATGTGTGTATAAACTTTTACACGTAAATTGTGCTTAAATAGAAAATATAATCGTCGTAGACGTCTTCGGCCGTGTCTTCTTCTGAAAAAATGTAATAACTCAGCGTCTAAAAGTAGATATTATCAACAAAAAATGTAATAATATGAACCAGTGCTCCCCTTGAACGTATTTCTAGTAGGAAAATACCTACGATTCCAATTCTAAAATTTAGCAGTCCTGCGTGGCATGGTAGTCTCGAAAGCATTGTGGTAGACGTAACACCACTTTGCAGTCGTTGCCGTCTTACGTCGATTAGTTGCTTTCTTTGTCTTTCATGCGCGGCGTCGGATCGATATGTTTTGGGAACTGGGATAAGTATTGAGCTTGGAGTCGAAGAGATGTTTCACCTAGTGATGGTTTTCGACACATTTCGCAGTCCTGTAGCTGGACATTTTTTAAAATTAACTCTGGTATATCTATTCGATAGCCGGCCGGTGTGGCCGAACGGTTGTAGGCTCTTCAGTTTGGAACCACGCGACCGCTGTGGTCGCAGGTTCGAACCCCGCCTCGGGCATGGATGTGTGTGATGTCCTTAGGTTGGTTAGATTTAAGTAGTTCTAAGTTCTAGGGGACTGATGACCTTAGACGTTAAGTCCCATAGTGCTCAGAGCCATTTTAACCATTTTTTATTCGATAATCAACTTACGTTTCCTTTCTCTAACCGTATACTGTTTTTCGGATAATATATTGGGTAGAGTCATATCCAACACATAAAAAATTTTTGGCTTGACTTCCGTTCCCACGAGTGTGACTCGTGATGTTTACATTTGGTCCACACTTGTTCTCACGAGTCAGGCCCGTCACAGCAGGGCAACGGGTAGAGCACGGTGCGAGAGCGGCTCGGCTGCCTTGTCTGGAAGTTGGCCCCGGCTGCCGCTGAGAGACAGGGCGCCGGCAGCGGGCGGCACGTAGCACAGGCGTCGGAACGGGCGCGCGGGCGGCGCGATTCATCACCCGCCGCCTCGACACAGCTCGCCGCCTGCCTTAATGCCCCACACGTGCCCTCTAATCAGTCCTTGTCAGCTAGCTTACCTCGCGCCACCCTGCTGCAGCCTCCGTATAGGCTTCCACAACACTATTCTGTCTCGCCACTCGACCGAATATACGAAGTGTCACTACCCTGCTGCAGCCTCCGTATAGGCTTCCACAACGCTTTTCTGTCTCGCCACTCGACCGAATATACGAAGTGTCACTATAAAATAATTGGACTGATGCTGTCGAAAAGCAAGTACGCATGCACCAAAGATGAACGACCAATAGCTGTGAAGCGTGAAGCCTTCTCTGGCATCTCTGGCGGCTGCAGACACGCCTGTGCGGCCGTGGCCTTCTTTTATGTGAGAGCTGTTATTTTGTTTTCCTGGAAAAATGATAAGTGTAATAATAAAGCAAAGAATTGTCACGAAGTTTCACACGAAACTTGCAAAAATTGCTACTGAAATCTATCTTTTACTCTAAAATAGTGTATGGCGCACACTATGTATCCCGTACACGAGTGTTTGAATAGGTGAAGCGTGTCCAAGATGAGCGAGAAGAAGCTGAATGTGGCTCACGCTCGGGGCGACTTCAACATCAAAAACGGATGAATATATCGAAAAAGTAGATAACCTTGTCCGATCTCACTATCGACTGAGTATCCCATCGATTGCTGAAACTGTAAGGATTAACAAAAAATGTGTAAGACAAATTTTACATAACCAGATTAATATGTTTGTTCTACGAGATTATGCAATAGGAGGCAAACTTTTGCAAGCAATTAAAAGTCTTTACATAGACAGTCAGGCAGCGGTTAGAGTTGACGGTAAGTTGAGTTCATGGTTCAGAGTAGTTTCAGGGGTAAGACAAGGCTGCAACCTGTCTCTACTGTTGTTCATATTATTTATGGATAATATGTTGAGAACAATAGACTGGCTGGGTGAGATTAAGATATGTGAACACAAAATACGCAGTCTCGCATATGCGGATGACTTAGTTGTGATGGCAGATTCGATTGAAAGTTTGCAAAGTAATACTTCAGAGCTAGATCAGAAATGTAAGGACTATGGTATGAAGATTAGCATCTCCAAAACGAAAGTAATGTCAGTGGGAAAGAGATATAAACGGATTGAGTGCCAAATAGAAGGAACAAAGTTAGAACAGGTGGACGGTTTCAAGTACTTAGAATGCATATTCTCACAGGATAGCAACATAGTGAAAGAACTGGAAGCGAGGTGTAGCAAAGCTAATGCAGTGAGGTCTCAGCTGCGATCTACTCTCTTCTGCAAGAAGGAAGTCAGTCCCAAGACTATGTTATCTGTGCACCGTTCAATCTTTCGACCACCTTTGTTGTATGGGAGCGAAAGCTGGGTGGATTCAGGTTACCTTATCAATAAGGTTGAGGTTACGGATATGAAAGTAGCTGGGATGATTTCAGGTACTAGTAGATGGGAACAATGGCAGGAGGGTGTTCGCAATGAGGAAATCAAAGAAAAACTGGGAATTAACTCTATAGATGTAGCAGTCAGGGCAAACAGGCTTAGATGGTGGGGACCATGTTACACGCATGGGAGAAGCAAGGTTACCAAAGAGACTCATGGGTTCAGCAGTAGAGGGCAGGAGGAGTCGGGGTACACCAAGGAGAAGGTACCTGGATTCGGTTAAGAATTATTTTGAAATAATAGGCTTAACATCAGAAGAGGCACCAATGTTAGCACTGGATAGGGGATCATCAGTCTTAAATGGTGATGATGATGATGATGATGATGAGATTAATATGGCAAAAGTGTGTGCGAAACTGGTGCCAAAAATCCTTACGATCGAACAAAAAGAACTTCGTGAAAATGTTTGTATTGACACTTTGAGTACCACTCAAAATGATCCCAGTTTCTTGAAAAGAGTGATAAAATGTGTCAAATTTAGGTTTTTCACTTACAATCAAGAACGTAAGCGTTATTCTCTGCAGTGGGAGGGTCCGATTTCACCGAGAACGAAAAAGTGCCCAATGAGCAAATCAAGATTCAAAGCGATAATGTCTTTTTTTTTCGATATGGAATTGTATCTCTTCACTGGGTTCCTTGCTCAACACCGTGAGAAAATAAGAAAAAAAAGGCCCAAACTGTGGAAGAACAAGTCATGGACTCTGCATTATCTGTTAAAATAAAAAATCTTAGCATTGATCCTAAGAGCCCGCCATTGGGTACAAACGTCAGTACGAACCAGACTGCTCACCAAATGTCACTCAATGCCAGTACAGACAGAAAGTCGAATCTCAAGCGAAACATAGGAGGAGGGAGCGAGTCTCCAGAAACTCCGTTCTTACCTGAAGAACTGGAAAAAGCAGTGCGAGAACTGAAACAAAATAATGCATTAGGCTCTGATGATGTACGAACTGAATAATTAAATCAGCTTGGTCCAAAAACTAAAGAATGGCTAATGAGGATGATAAAAAGATATTTGGAAACATTTCGGATTACTGAACTATGGAGGAAAGTAAAGTAGTAGCCGACTGAGCCAAAAAAATTCGCATTCTATCTCCTTAACCTGACACCTATAATAGTTACTTGCTATCTTTATTGATCTTTCTGCTGCGAATGATACAGTAAACCACCTTTGATTCGTCACGAAAGTCTACGAAATAACAAAGACATTCGACTGACTTACATACTAAGAGGCATGTTGCAGAATCGAGAATTCTTCATAACTCTCCAAGGGAAGAAAAGGAGATGGAGAAAGCAAAAGAAGGGATTACCACAAGGGACTGTTCTATCCTTTATTTTGTATAATATGAACACAAATGACTAGCCACACCAACCAGAAATAAAGAGAGTCATATACACTCCTGGAAATGGAAAAAAGAACACATTGACACCGGTGTGTCAGACCCACCATACTTGCTCCGGACACTGCGAGAGGGCTGTACAAGCAATGATCACACGCACGGCACAGCGGACACACCAGGAACCGCGGTGTTGGCCGTCGAATGGCGCTAGCTGCGCAGCATTTGTGCACCGCCGCCGTCAGTGTCAGCCAGTTTGCCGTGGCATACGGAGCTCCATCGCAGTCTTTAACACTGGTAGCATGCCGCGACAGCGTGGACGTGAACCGTATGTGCAGTTGACGGACTTCGAGCGAGGGCGTATAGTGGGCATGCGGGAGGTCGGGTGGACGTACCGCCGAATTGCTCAACACTTGGGGCGTGAGGTCTCCACAGTACATCGATGTTGTCGCCAGTGGTCGGCGGAAGGTGCACGTGCCCGTCGACCTGGGACCGGACCGCAGCGACGCACGGATGCACGCCAAGACCGTAGGATCCTACGCAGTGCCGTAGGGGACCGCACCGCCACTTCCCAGCAAATTAGGGACACTGTTGCTCCTGGGGTATCGGCGAGGACCATTCGCAACCGTCTCCATGAAGCTGGGCTACGGTCCCGCACACCGTTAGGCCGTCGTCCGCTCACGCCCCAACATCGTGCAGCCCGCCTCCAGTGGTGTCGCGACAGGCGTGAATGGAGGGACGAATGGAGACGTGTCGTCTTCAGCGATGAGAGTCGCTTCTGCCTTGGTGCCAATGATGGTCGTATGCGTGTTTGGCGCCGTGCAGGTGAGCGCCACAATCAGGACTGCATACGACCGAGGCACACAGGGCCAACACCCGGCATCATGGTGTGGGGAGCGATGTCCTACACTGGCCATACACCACTGGTGATCGTCGAGGGGACACTGAATAGTGCACGGTACATCCAAACCGTCCTCGAACCCATCGTTCTACCATTCCTAGACCGGCAAGGGAACTTGCTGTTCCAACAGGACAATGCACGTCCGCATGTATCCCGTGCCACCCAACGTGCTCTAGAAGGTGTAAGTCAACTATCCTGGCCAGCAAAATCTCCGGATCTGTCCCCCATTGAGCATGTTAGGGACTGGATGAAGCGTCGTCTCACGCGGTCTGCACGTCCAGCACGAACGCTGGTCCAACTGAGGCGCCAGGTGGAAATGGCATGGCAAGCCGTTCCACAGGACTACATCCAGCATCTCTACGATCGTCTCCATGGGAGACTAGCAGCCTGCATTGCTGCGAAAGGTGGATATACACTGTACTAGTGCCGACATTGTGCATGCTCTGTTGCCTGTGTCTATGTGCCTGTGGTTCTGTCAGTGTGATCATGTGATGTATCTGACCCCAGGAATGTGTCAATAAAGTTTCCCCTTCCTGGGACAATGAATTCACGGTGTTCTTATTTCAATTTCCAGGAGTGTATTCAGATGAGACTGCCATTACTTCTCGAGGTAGAACAATTGAAGAGATTGAAGGAAAACTGACACAGGCTTTGAATACGTCTGGGAACTACTATGAAGAATATCATCTGGGACCTAATCCACAGAAACTAAGTATGCGCTTCCTACCTGCGTAATAGAAAAGCCTCAAGACAGTAGGTAATAGGATGGACAGCGGCCAGGCTACAAAACTGCACCATATCAAAATAGTGAGGAGTCAGCCTAGACCGTACACCGTCATTTAAAAAACACTGCACCGACCTAAAAGGAAAAATATGTGCAAGAAACAGCATTACACGTAAACTAATTGGTTCATCGTGAGGAGCATAAGCTGAAATTCTTCGATCATCAGCAATGACGCTCTGTCTTGCTGCCAAAAAGATGCGGCATCGGTATGAGGGGCGTCTAGCCACTCCAACTAAGCAGGTGTAGCTTTAATTGAAACTGTCAGGACCGCCACCGGACGCTACACCTGCCCACAAAATTTATCCTGCTGTAATCATAGCACCACTACCAAATATTGGACACAAAGTAACCAGTGAAATAGAAAAAAAACAGCAAACTAACCTACGATACTTAATGCATAACCACCAAACAATTCCAACTCGTCCTAAATCAAGGAAGAGCTTCATCCAGCGGACAGTACCGCTATAATGCCGATCAGGGACCCGCCGTTTATCTGTCTGCAAAATACAAAGCTGCACCGAAAACATTAAAACACACAAGGGCAACACCTACAGTATATTACGTGGAGAGCGCTGAGTAGATTAAGAACAGGAGTCACAAAATGTAAAGCAATCATGCTTAAGTGGCGCTACTCTGAAGATGACGATGTGAATGCGCGGAAACACAGACGATTGAACATTTGCTGATGTGCCCATGGATGGAGCTTGTTAGCATAGCGGAAGTTTTAGTTTTGTGCAATGACAAGACCGTAAAACCTGCAGAGATCTGGAGGAAGAGAGTTTAGATGTTCTTGCACGGAAACCGAGAGTAGGTAAATATCTGTTAAGACGTTTCTAGCTGACTACATCATCCCAGTGTTAGACAACCCAACTTATTCGCCTGCCCTTGCACCATGCGACTTTAATTTATTTCCCAAGGTCAAATCTGCATTAAAAAGAACAAGATTTCAGTGCACTGAAACACTGAAGGAAAATGCGGCTCGCGCCAGCAAGGAACTCACAGAGAAAGACTGCCAGCATTGTTTGCATCAATGGATAATTCACATAGAACGTTGTAGGGATAGAGGAGGCGAATATATTTAGGGTGACAATAACTAAATAGGTATGTTTTTGAAATAATATGTTTTACAGGGATAGGCCCGAAACTTTATAGCGGCAACTCGTAAAGAGCTCCACACACCGAAAATGCTGAGGACTAACTGCTCCAGGACAAAGTTCAACGTCTTTGATATTAAGGAAATTTTAGGTTGTTTATGTTTCTACATATTGCGTAATACGAGTAACGTAGTCAGTTTCCAATTTCATCTCGAGACTGTCGTGTTATATACTACTTCTTGATCCTTGTTTACACCGTAGCGAGCGCAAGCGACCGGGTTTCAGGCAAAGAGCTTTCTCTCTGGTGTGAGGGAGCGCGTGCGGCCACCATACGGTCGTGTTCGGTTCACATTCGCAAATGTTCGCTAGTGTTCCGCTGCTTGTCTGTCTTTTAGCGAACCATCAAAGGAAGTTCGCGTTTTCTCCGCTTTGGCGGTAACAACAAAGAGAGCTTCCGTCTGCTGCTATGCGGTGGCGCTTTTGTTATTGACATGGCTAGCGTGGCCGACGCTCCGGTCTGAAGAAAATGTAATGTTTCTAATAGCTGAATATGAAACGTTTTTAATGGCAGAATATGTCATAGGTGCTTGTGCCATACCAGCACAACTATCGTACGAAAATAAGTGTAATTGGTAGACAACTGCCGAAGCACTCAAAGGTCCAAGTCATCATCATCATCTTGGACAGTTTCCAGCCACTGGCTGGGTCTGTCGGGAACACAAGTCTCTCCATCGTGTTCTGTCTTTCCACCATTCCCCCTCTTCCACCTTCGTCCAGTTCTCTCCTCTTCTCATCACACATTCCTTCACTCCCTTCACCCATCTATCTCTTGGTCTTCCTCTGGGCCTCTTCCCCCCCAGTTGCAGATCAAACATCCTCTTTGGAATTCTTCCCTCATCCATTCTCTTCATGTGTCCATACCACTGCAGTCTTGATTTTTCTATCCTGTCCTGTACCGGTTCCTCCTTTAGTTTTTCCCTCACATACACATTTCGCAATCTGTCTCGTCTTGTTACACCCAACCTGCTCCTCTGGAACTTCATTTCACTATCCTGTATTCTACTTTTGTCACTTTTGTGCATTACCCATGTCTCACTTCCGTATGCCAATATGGGGACAAAGTAGGTTTGGTATATAATTCCCTTGGATTTCTGTGGCACCTCCTTGCTGCAAATAAGCCCCCTAATGCATTTGTAGAACTGCCCTGCTTTTCTGCACCTTTCATTTATTTCCATTGCGTTTCCCCCCTTACTTTCAATCCTATGGGAACCCTGAAACGTGACGGCTAACGGGGCTCTGGCGAAGCTGCGATAGGCCTAGCAAGCCAGTAGTGGATAAATCAACTGCTTTTAAAAAGGGAACATGCCTCGGATCACGGAACGGATTTAAAGGAAAGGTCCAAGTGGAGACGATAAATTCAAATATGTTCCAATTAGGTGTACAGAGGGTGAATGGGCATAAACTTTTTTTTTTAGATATAGTACCATAATAAATATCCTAGAAGGTACGAGTTTCTAACTATTATGCGTATTAAAATTAAAAATATAGGAGAGATCTCATAATTCCCTTTGTTTATATGTATTACAGCTGTAATTACATGGTTGCCGTATCATTCATATTATAGAGGTTTTTGATGTAATAACCAAATAAATGAAAATCGTTTTCCAGTGATCACGCTACCTGCCCTACCTTATTAGCTGATTTTACCAAGTAGCTTACGTGAGAAGTTGAATGCATATTCACATTTCATTAATCACACTTTACCGATATTGTCTTCTTTATATGCACTTTAATAAAATCCTAGAAGCGCTTCGCATACGTCACTGCAGACACCAACAACAATCTCAGATTTAGCAACTATTCAAATCCGAAACAGTTTCAACGTAAATGTTTCCAGTTGCTAATAAGCACAGTATAAAGGCTAGCTTTCTTCAGATTATCTTGATCTACTGCTTAAAATTTCCCCCTCTTTTGCAATGAGAAACAACGGAAAAGAGTCGGCTGACATATGTCCGAAGGTCTGAAATAATGTGTGATAAATTAATATGATTCGAGATGTCAGAGATTGAACTGCTATGCAAAGCAGAATCTGTATCGCTGCGGTTGATTAGCAACGATTCTTCAGTTTGTTTTATCATTTTTTAATTAATTAAGGCACGAAAAAACTTCTTCTTGTTACCTTTTGTCTCCCGTCTGTTCCATGTAAGGAAGACATTTTTCTTGCACTACCTAATTGTAAGCTGGAAGTCAAAGAAGGCAGGATTTGGTTACGATTGTGGACGGAGCCGTAATCAGTTACTATTGGTTCCCTTTTGCAATTACACACATTCATTTTAAAAAGGTGATTCCGGACTCAGCAATAAATATCACACGTTATTAATGAAGGAATAAACAACTGTGTAATTAATAGTGCTTTCAGTGCGTTACAATTTACCAAATGATCATAAAATACAGACACAACCAATAACGTTTTAAAAACAAGCCATTGTGATCCCAACTAGAATTTTAAGGCAAGTAACCACAGTCATTGCTAAAGGCCTTTAACGCCAGAACGGCAATTATTAAAAATTTTTAACAAACATAATGTAAAACAGCAATTCGATAGCAAAGGTTAATTTAAAAAGACAGGCAACTGATCACGAAACAGGTGAGACATCATTATGGTAAACTTGGTAGCGCAATCATTTAAACCTGCTGTAACGCCAAGAATCGCAATTACATTAAAAAATTTAGAAACATACAATAAAACAGCAAATACAATTGTAAAACACAGGGGCCAGTCACAGACGGTGCACCAAGAATCGACCTCTGAGTAGGTCAGGCAAAAAACACCTTCGCTAGCGATGAGATAGGCAGCCAAGAGTTGCAGTCACTTCACAAGATGGTAACTCAGGCCAGTGCCAGTCTAACGAATGACTAATGATAATCTTGCTGAGGCTACCTGACATCCAATAAACCAAATGCAAAGATGTAAAAATACGCGAAAGCTAGAACCGGTGGTCTGGACTCCACCCACAGAATACTGTGCTTAGAGCGCCTGGAACGAGAAAGGAATCACTACCACCAGAGTTGAAGAATCGCCAACCAACCTACAATAAAGAAAGCTGTCAAAACTACACGCCTTACCAGACAGGAGTGGCAAGGCGAGGAAACGTACACTGCCGTTACATACACTAACCCCCCAAGCTAGGTAACTGGGGCATTGCCAGCCACGAGGCAGGAAAAATACCACTGGTAGAACTTAACAAATAGTAACAAACTGAACGCAATAAATAGTAATTAAAAGTCAAGGAAAGCTAATCAGATCCGCCTTCCCCAAGCACCCAACTCGCTGCTAATCGCCTCAGCAGTAACACGAACCCAAGTCACTGGAGAATCGCGAGATGTCACAATGGTGTAGATTTCTCTTCTTGAATCCAAATGCACTCAACTTAATCTTGCAGGATCCGGTTTACGACGAGGTCGTGCACGCTCGTGACCACAGGCCTTCGATCCGGCAGTCCATGCGTGCCGCCAGCGGTTCTGGCGTGTTCTAGCACTGTGCGGATCTCGCTCCTCCTGAGTCCCCAACCGAAATGCCCACTGACATGACCCGGAAGAACCAGACGTCGCCTGAAAGATCGGGTCACAGTTGCTACATATCGATAACCGCCGCTGCTGCCACTATCTGACAGGCAACGCTTGGGAATCCGGTGGTGCCAGTCAACACGAGAAGAAGACAAACAACCACAACCATGCCAACTAAACGTTATGGTCTGGCCTCCAACAGAGGGCGGAAACCCAGAAACAGCGCCAACACGAGCAGCAGCACGGCTCAGTAAATTATTTATTTGTTTAACTGGGTGCTATTGATTTGGTATAATAATAAGATTATTTAAGTTCAAAGAAGGTTTTCTTTACTACTGAAGTGATAGTAACAGCCTATACTAATCGTCGACAAAGAACTTTTTATGCTTCAGCTATTTCATTACGTTGGTAAGCGACTGGTTTAGTGACGTGTCGATCGCGCACCATCAGCGTTCCATCGCATGAGCATTTGCATTTTTACACGTCGAACCTCGCAATACAAATTTCTTATTACGAAGTCCGATTACTGTTCCTGTGAAATGCAAATGATTTGTTGCATGATACTTAATGTTACCACCGTCATGAAGATTTCCTTCTTCCCAGCCGGCCGGTGTGGCCGAGCGGCTCTAGGTGCTTCAGTCTGGAACCGTGCGACCGCTCCGGTCGCAGGTTCGAATCCTACCTCGGGCATGGATGTTAGGTTTAAGTAGTTCTGAGTTCTAGGGGACTGATGACCTCAGATGTTAAATCCCAAAGTGCTCAGAGCCATTTGAACCTTCTTCCCAGTGACAGTTCAGCACCTGAAAATAAAAGCAATCAGAAGTTGCAAGTAATGAAGCCGTCTTTGGAAAGTAGCAGTTTTTAACACTGATATTCTAGATAATCACGCTCTTTATGTACCCCTGCTGTGGTCACTACGATGTATCCCACTTCCGAACAATTAACTTTCGTGGGATCAAAGTTCAATGACTTTCTTACACAATCACACAGTGCAAATGCTAGGGAAGGCTAGAGATGAAATTCAGTGTTAACTGCATTACCTCCAAGCGCTTTCCATTTGCGCAAAAAAATGGTTCAAATGGCTCTGAGCACTATGGGACTTAACATCTGTGGTCATCAGTCCCCTAGAACTTAGAACTACTTAAACCTAACTAACCTAAGGACATCACACACATCCATGCCCGAGGCAGGATTCGAACCTGCGACCGTAGTAGTCGCGCGGTTCCAGATCCATTTGCGCACTGATTCACACACCTAGGCCTACATTCTTCTTTTCCTACAGAATTTTGCATGCTTCGTCAAAATCAACGCGGTCATCATACAAACTAAGCCTATCCGTTAAACCTTCCGGGATGTAAGGTCGTGGTCCATGAAACTCTTCAGCTCCTAACGTTTCGTCCAGAGCTGCGCTGGACATCTTCAGAGGGGTGTTTCTCCTCCGGTGAGTCTTGCCGAGTCGGCAAGAAGATGTCCAGCGCACCTCTGGACGAAACGTTAGGAGCTGAAGAGTTTCATGGACCACGACCTTACATCCCGGAAGGTTTACCAGAAGATATGTCATCCGGTCGTGAAAGCCTTCATACTATGATAAGCCTATCTGGATGCCACAGTTTTGTATTGTGGTTATACACGGCAGTCACATTAGTCTGCCCCCCCCCCCCACCCCCACCACCCCGACGTTCGACATCAACTTGCAATAACAAATAACAGACGGAAGGTGGCAGCACAAGTAGTGAAGCATACCCGTCAAGCGTGCCAGGAGGACGCGAAAAAATAGTGCAGTCGTTGTCGTAATGCAGAAATACAAAGATACAATGTAAACAAAATTCAAATTTGGCGCCGAACTGTCTGGTGAACAAATGAACACTGACTGGGCTGGGACACGCAACAATGACAATTACACTGTGTTTTGGTGAAGAGAAAAATAGTTTTACGACCTTATCTGTGAAAATACTTTGTTATATTTACGTGTGCATCACGACACCTCACCATGGTGCTGAGAATAAAAGGGCTTGCCACACGAAAACGTAAGTAAAAGCGAATATAGGCGCGAAATATCGCGAAAAACCAAATTACGTTTTAGATGATAGGTTAACTCCCAACAAAATTTCTCATCAACATCGTCTGGTTGCAGATGAGAAGCTACCTATAATAAATAAATACAAGTGGTCCTGAAAAATGATGACCATAAAGAAACGAACTATTGTTTGGATTAAATATCGACATAATTTTGTAATCATTTAATAAAAATGTTCACATTACAGATTAAATAAAACTGAAACACACTGATGATGGCACAGTGGTGCTGAAACATGTTTGGGTACTGAGAAAAATGGTGTTTCGCATAACTAGCGAACCTCACATCCTACAATATGCATCTGTCTTTGGAGATCATGTAAATCTCTACATGCAGTCTGTGTTTCCTCTACACGATGACGTGATCCAGCAGAACAATGGACGTGTCACACAGCTCGCAGTATACCTGCGTGGTTCGAAGAGCACCAGGATCAGTATACCGTACTCCCCTAGCAACGAAACTCCCCGGATTTAAACCCAATCGACAATGCGTGGGACCACCTCTATTGGGCTCTTCGCGCCACGGATCCTCGACCGAGAAACCAAGCGCAGGTGTTCACGTCACTGGAGTCTGCTTAGCTCCACATCCCTGTCGGTACCTTTCAGATCCTAATTGATTTTCTTCCTGCACATCTCGGTCGCGTTAATGTGACAGGGTAGTGTACAAGTATATACCTCATAGCTAAGCCACGAGGAAACCCATCAAACATCGATTCATGCAGTACTGTAAAAATGTGTGACGTTGAAAGGAAGGAGTGGTCAGTCGCTCTGTTTCTCCAGCGACCTAGCGAAAACTAATTCAGCAATACGAACCAACCCGGAATCCGCTATAAGTGATTTGGTAAACTAGTAGGAAGCCTGAACTGTAATGGCCAAGTGTGAATCTGAAATCCTTTCCTGCCTACTGCGAGTCCACTGGCTTGGCCGCTGCAAAAATACTCCATGCGGATAGGTACGAGTATTTTGGATGTTTATTCGCTGTAGCTGTAATGAAATTTTGTGCCGTTGCCACTGTCAATTGGGACCGTATTTAATTATATTGCGCCCCAAGGCCCTAAATAATTTTTGGTCGCTTGTTATTCGTGCAGGTTTCCGTAGACGTAGAAGGAAGTATTGTGCAAAAATGTGTTGAAAAGTGTTATCACAGGTAACTGTGCGGGAAACTGCGCGTCATTTCCACAAGTATGACACCTCTTTGTTTTGTAGTAAAGATGACCGATCATGTCAGTAGTGTGCAGTACATCTGCTGCATATTGGCTTGTATCGAGTAACAATTTGTGAAATAAACAATAAAGCGAAATCTAACATACTAATGAAGTACTTGGTTCAAATGGCTCTGAGCACTATGGGCTCAACACTATGATCATTAGTACCCTAGAACTTAGAACTACTTAAACCTAACTAACCTAAGGACATCACACACATCCATGCCCGAGGCAGGATTCGAACCTGCGACCGTAGCGGTCTCGCGGTTCCAGACCGCAGCGCCTAGAACCGCACAGCCACTTCGGCCGGCAATGAAGCAATTCATCCCGATGTATAATGATAAATTTTGCTTGCCTTTATGCACTTGATGTACTCTGAAAGCCACTTTATGGTGTATAGCGGAGAGCATATACACTGAAGCGCCAGAGAAACTGATGTAGGCATGCATACCCAAATACAGAGATATGTAACAGGCAGAATACGTCACTACGGTCGGCAACGCCTATGTAAGACAAGTGTCTGGCGCAGTTGTTAGATCGGTTACTGCTACTGCAATGGCAGGTTATCAAGACTTAAGGGAGTTTCAATGTGGTGTTATATTCGGCGCAAGAGCGATGGGGCTCAGCATCTCCGATGTAGCGATGAAATGGGGGGAATTTTCCCGTGCGACCATTTTACCAGTGTACCGTGAATATCAAAAATCCGATAAAACATCAAATCCCTGACATCGCTGCGGCCGGAAAAAGACCCTGCAAGAACAGGACCAACGACGACTGAAGAGAATCCTTCCACGTGACAGACGTGCAACCCTTCCGCAAATTGCTGAAGATTTCAATGCTGGGCCATCAACAAGTCTCAGCATACGAATCATTCAACAAAACATCATCGCTATGGGCTTTCAGAGCCGAAGATCCACTCTTGTACCCTTGATGACTGAACGACACAATGCTTTACGCCTCGCCTGGGCACGTCAACACCGACATTGGACTGTTGATGACTGGAAACATGTCGCCTGGTCGGACGAATTTCGTTTCAAATTGTATCGAGAGGATGGACGTGTACGAGTATGGAGACAACCTCATGAATCTATGGACCCTGCATGTCTGTAGGGGACTGTTCAAGCAGATGGAGGCTCTGTAATGGCGTGGGGTGTGTGCATTTGGAGTGATATTGGACCCCTGGCACATCTAGATACGACTCTGAGACGTGAGACGTACGTAAGCATCCTGTTTGATCACCTGCATCCATTCATTTCCATTACGCATTTCGACGTACTTGGGCAATTCCAGCAGGGCAACGCGACATTCTACACGTCTAGAATTGCTACAGAGTGGCTCCAGGAACACTCGTCTGAGTTTAAACACTTCCGCTGGTCACCAAACTCCCTAGACATGAACACTATTGAGCATATCTGGGATGCCTTGCAACGTACTGTCAAAAACAGATCTCCACCCCCTCGTACTCTTACGAATTTGTGGACAGCCCTGAAGGCTTCATTGTGTCAGTTCCCTCCAGCACGACTTCAGACATTAGTCGAGTCCATGCCTCGTCGTGCTGCGGCACTTCTGCGTGCTCGCAGGGGCCCTGCTCGATACCTGGCAGGTGTCCCAGCTTTTTTGGTTCTTCAGTGTACATATTACCTATTTTCTGACCTATTCTGTTCAGCTACTAAGGAGGAAAGAAATGAGCGTCTACATCTATCTGGACACATATTAGTGGACATTAATACATGGTGTGTCCACCCTTCTCTGCTGCGGACAGTTTCAGTGAGGTGTCTCAACATGTGGGCAGAAATGACAGCCCCTTATTCCTTACGAGGCGAAACCAGTGAAGAGGCTGATGGCAGACACTCATTCCAAAGGTGTTCCATTGGCTCGAGTCTCTGGTCAGTTCATTTAAGGAATGTTATTGTCCAGAAACCATTGCCTCACAGACGCTGCTTTACGGCAAGGTGAATTTTTCGCGCGGGTATAGTCACCGTCTGCAAACTATTCCTCTACTATACGCAGTATATAGTCTTTCACAATTTTAGACGCTTGTATTCCTTTTCGTCTGCTTCATATGTTGCATTTTTATACTTTCTCCTCTCATCAATTACATTCAGTATCTCCTGTGAAACCGGCCACAAAGGCTGGAATGTGCAGTCCATTACCGCAACTGGACATCTACTGAATGACGACAGGTGACCTTTCCAGATGAATGACGTTTTGTGCTCCATTGGACACATGGCCATTGGCTCCCATGGGCCAGAAACGATCATCGGAAAGGTCCAGGCCAGAGGAGCGAGCTTTATAGTCTGGGGAATGTTTTCGTGGCATTCCCTGAGTGAGATCGTAATTCTGGAAGGCACAGTGGTTGCACTGTCCTTGGGAAACGTAACCAGGCTTTTACAGGTGGTCACATTAATGTGACTGAAGAGTGTAATGCAGTCTACTTACCGGCTATAAAGATCAAGCTGAGTTTGTCTTGACCGCCATGAAAAAATATAGGGGGCATTCTAATGATACCCGGTCACTAGTCTAAAGTAACGGTAACGATTTTACACTCCTGGAAATTGAAATAAGAACACCGTGAATTCATTGCCCCAGGAAGGGGAAACTTTATTGACACATTCCTGGGGTCAGATACATCACATGATCACACTGACAGAACCACAGACACATAGACACAGGCAACAGAGCATGCACAATGTCGGCACTAGTACAGTGTATATCCACCTTTCGCAGCAATGCAGGCTGCTAGTCTCCCATGGAGACGATCGTAGAGATGCTGGATGTAGTCCTGTGGAACGGCTTGCCATGCCATTTCCACCTGGCGCCTCAGTTGGACCAGCGTTCGTGCTGGACGTGCAGACCGCGTGAGACGACGCTTCATCCAGTCCCTAACATGCTCAATGGGGGACAGATCCGGAGATCTTGCTGGCCAGGGTAGTTGACTTACACCTTCTAGAGCACGTTGGGTGGCACGGGATACATTCGGACGTGCATTGTCCTGTTGGAACAGCAAGTTCCCTTGCCGGTCTAGGAATGGTAGAACGATGGGTTCGATGACGGTTTGGATGTACCGTGCACTATTCAGTGTCCCCTCGACGATCACCAGTGGTGTACGGCCAGTGTAGGACATCGCTCCCCACACCATGATGCCGGGTGTTGGCCCTGTGTGCCTCGGTCGTATGCAGTCCTGATTGTGGCGCTCACCTGCACGGCGCCAAACACGCATACGACCATCATTGGCACCAAGGCAGAAGCGACTCTCATCGATGAAGACGACACGTCTCCATTCGTCCCTCCATTCACGCCTGTCGCGACACCACTGGAGGCGGGCTGCACGATGTTGGGGCGTGAGCGGAAGACGGCCTAACGGTGTGCGGGACCGTAGCCCAGCTTCATGGAGACGGTTGCGAATGGTCCTCGCCGATACCCCAGGAGCAACAGCGTCCCTAATTTGCTGGGAAGTGGCGGTGCGGTCCCCTACGGCACTGCGTAGTATCCTACGGTCTTGGCGTGCATCCGTGCGTCGCTGCGGTCCGGTCCCAGGTCGACGGGAACGTGCACCTTCCGCCGACCACTGGCGACAACATAGATGTACTGTGGAGACCTCACGCCCCACGTGTTGAGCAATTCGGCGGTACGTCCACCCGGCCTCCCGCATGCCCACTATACGCCCTCGCTCACAGTCCGTCAACTGCACATACGGTTCACGTCCACGCTGTCGCGGCATGCTACCAGTGTTAAAGACTGCGATGGAGCTCCGTATGCCACGGCAAACTGGCTGACACTGACGGCGGCGGTGCACAAATGCTGCGCAGCTAGCGCCATTCGACGGCCAACACCGCGGTTCCTGGTGTGTCCGCTGTGCCGTGCGTGTGATCATTGCTTGTACAGCCCTCTCGCAGTGTCCGGAGCAAGTATGGTGGGTCTGACACACCGGTGTCAATGTGTTCTTTCTTCCATTTCCAGGAGTGTATTAACTCAAAAATGTAGTTATAAACAGTATGCATACTCAAAAATAGTCGCCAAAACTGTTGGCACACTTGTCCCGTTGCGACACTAGCCAGTCGATTCCACCCTTGAAGAACCTAGTAGGCTGCTGTTGGATCCAGGCCTGGACCTAGTCACACACTTCGTCTTCCGTTGCCAATCGATTTCCGCGAATAGCTTGTTTTAGAGGTCCAAACACATGAATATCACACGGTGAAAGATCGGGACTGTATGGCGGATGTTCGAGAATATCCCATCGAAATTGCTACAGTGTCGTTTTCACCGCATTGGCCGTGCGTGGGAGGGCAGTATCATGGAGGGAGATAACGCCATTGGACAACATACCTCGGCGTTTCGACTTGTTGGCTCGTCTAAGGTTCTGTCAAGTGGCTTGATAACGCTGGGCATTGATGGCGGTTCCCCGTTCCAGGAAATCGACAAGCTGTGGGTCCTTGTGATTAAAGAAGGACATCATGACCTTAACAGAACTGGTGTGCACGGCCTTTGATTTCTTTGGAGGTGGTGAAGTCACATGTTTCCACTACTAACTCTGCTTGCTTTCCGATTCAAAATGTTTCGTCACCTCTGACAGTACGCGACAGAAAGCCGTGTTGGGAACCCACTGCTCACATATTTTTCGAAAGTTCAAGTTTTGATGCATTACGGTGTGGGCGGTGCCCACGGTAATACCCAGTAACCGATGGATCTCGTCCGCGGTGATTCCGCGGTTGTCCAAGACAAAAGCATTCACTTCTGCAACCATCTCCGGTGTGAAGACACGATGAGCATGTCCAGGACGAGCATCGTCTTCCAGTGAGTCGCGCCCCTCAAGGAATCGTTTGCGCCATTCCACAACACCTGAACGACTCAGACTGTACTCACAGTACACAGCCTTCATCCATCACGGCCTCCAACTTCCTCCGCCACCAAAAATCGAATCACTCCTCGTTGCTCTTGCATACTCGCCTGCATGTTCGGTAGTGGACGACGACTTGTGTGACCACCTTCGCTCTGGAGTGAAACCACACTGGCGCTATGCAACATCAAACGGTGCGCACGTGTCAGTCTTTCTACCAATAGATGCGCCACTGCAGGGGGGGGGGGGGGGGGGGCGGGGGCAGTGGGGGCAGTTGTCCCTAGTGAGAATTCATTCAGTTTACGAATATAAAAAATACCTGTAACTTTAGGGCTCAGTTATGTATGATTTAAAATACCTGTAAAATTACCACTAAAATAACCGGAAAATATCGATAAAATGACGTGAAATGATATGTAAAAAGAATTACAGGATGAACTAGGGCAATGAAAAACTTTAAAGGAGAATCGAACTAAAATTAGAAAATGATGATAAATTTAAAAATTGTGTGTTTTTCTTTAAGAAATCTCGTTCGTTGAAGATGTGCAAAGTTGTTATATATCCGTCTTACAGCTATTGCCTACGAAGTATCTTTATTTTTATTTCTACACCCACACTTGGTAGAAATTAACAACAGCAAGTGAGGCAACAATGGGAATAAGCAGATGAACCAGCGGTTTATTCTGAACTTTCATAAATACATTCTTGAGCAACATTTAAGCATTTTTCCTGAAGGCACGCCCATTCTTCGTTCTTTACATATGAAAAGAATCAGTTGTGTCATAAAGGGACGTTAAACACAAACGTAAAAAAATGATATCTTCCTTGAAAAATAATCTACGATACAGTATCTATATTACGAAAAATACAAAATTAAAGATAGATATCTATAGCCGGAATATTCGAGAATTTAGTAACTGTAAACAATGCGTATCTGATAAGGAAAGATCGTTTACATGTTAACAAGCTCTGGGCATTACTAATAAGCTGTAATAAAATAAAGCGAATCTGCCGATCGACAAACTACTACATGTGTACGTGATCCCGTTAAGAATGGTACCCATGGTGAGAGCATCATCTCAAAAATGTTGACTTATAGGGTACTAAAATGTCACCCTCTCTGTTCCCACCTCACTAGGTACAAAACTCTTCATAAACCTCAACTGGCAACACAATATAGTTGCACAACAAAACATACTCGGAAAAATTTTATTCTTTCAAATTTCAAATAACGGTTAACAATTGTCAGACGCTAATTTAAACTAGCGTATTGTATTATGTTCCTTCTCGTTTGCTGAAGAAGTGTTCGAGGGTACTGTGTGGCCACTAATATCGCTACTTGCCTGTAGAAGTAGGCAATATTCGTCATTGGAACTACTGTCAACGAACGTGACCTAGCACGGTGTGGCTACCTTCATTTCCGGAACGTTCTAGATGAGTCTTGCAATGTTCTAATAGGAACATATCGCATAAACATTTCCACATCCATCGCAAGAAACAATTATTAGTGGTAAGAAAACAATTTATTGGCAGAATACGGTTCAGAAACATAAAATCTGAGTATATATATATATATATATATATATATATATATATATATATATATATATATATATATATATATGTGTGTGTGTGTGTGTGGGTGTGTGTGGTGAAACTTTTTGCTCCTACTGAGACAAAACCCTGCGGGCGCCCCTGCGCCACCGTACCTGTAGTTACTTGGTGCCAAGGCAAAGGTAGACGCACTGACCAGGTTTCATTCAAATGAACCTCATAGCTAAAATTCGCATTTTCCTACTCGCCCGTAAGCCAGGAGTCACAGTTGCGCTTCAGGACGCCCCTGGCAGGCGACAGATGTGGATACGGGCCCCTAGGACAGCCAGAACGTCGGTGGCATAGACGACGCGCCAGCAGTGATCTAATGCGGAGAGCCGGCAGCGGCGACTGCAGGCCGTAGCGTGGTCCCGCCGCCGTCGCCGGCTGCTGCCCTCTTTGGCGCAGAGCTGCGCCTATCGAGCGGCGGCCGTCGCACACTGGCCTACTTCCCCGCTGCGTCGCCATGGCAACGCGCCACGCCGCGGCAAGCGCAGGCGGCAGCCGCATCCGCCGCCAGCATCCGAAGGCACGCCGCGGCGCGCTGCTCTGGCGTGGGCGGCGAGCGCTCGCAGCTGCGCCGGGTCGATACAACCTGCGCCATCAGCAGTCACACGGCACGACATGCGACCCGACCGGCGGCCGCCTCTTTACAGCGTCATCTCGAACAGGCTCACTGAAATCTCACCTGAATTCCAGCAAGTCCTGCCCACTGGACAGGCCATCTATCAACATAATAGAAAATACACTACTGGCCATTAAAATTGCTACACCAAGAAGAAATGCAGATGATAAACGGGTATTCATTGGACAAATATATTATACTAGAACTGACACATGATTACATTTTTACGCAATTTGGCTGCATAGATCCTGAGAAATCAGTACCCCGAACAACCACATCTGGCCGTAATAACGGCCTTGATACGCCTGGCCATTGAGTCAAACAGAGCTTGGATGGCGTGTACAGGTACAGGTGCACATGCAGCTTCAACACGATACCACAGTTCATCAAGACTAGTGACTGGCGTATTGGGACGAGCCAGTTGCTCGGCCACCATTGACCGGACGATTTCAGTTGGTGAGAGATCTGGAGAATGTGCTGGCCACGGCAGCAGTCGAACATTTTCTGTATCCAGAAAGGCCCGTACAGGACCTGAAACATGCGGTCGTGCATTATCCTGCTGAAATGTAGGGTTTCGCAGGGATCGAATGAAAGGTAGAGCCACGGGTCGTAACACATCTGAAATGTAACGTCAAAGTGCCGTCAATGCGAACAAGAGGTGACCGAGACTAGTAACTAATGGCACCCCATACCATCACGCCGGGTGATACGCCAGTATGGCAACGTCGAATACACGCTTCCAATGTGCGTTAACCGCGATGTCGCCAAACACGGATGCAACCATCATTATCCTGTAAAAAGAACCTGGATGCATCCGAAAAAATGGCATTTTGCCACCCAGGCTCGTCGTTGAGTACACCATTGCAGGCTCTCCTGCCTATGATGCAGCTGTTAGTCCATGGTGCTGCAAACTGTTCGTGCAGATGGTTGTTGTCTTGCAAACGTCCCCATCTGTTGACTCAGGGATCGAGACGTGGCTGCACGATCCGTTACAGCCATGCTGATAAGATGCCTGTCATCTCGACTGCTAGTGATACGACGCCGTTGGGATCTAACACGGCATTCCGTATGACCCTCCTGATCCCACCGATTCCATATTCTGCTAACAGTCAATGGATCTCGACCAAGGCGAGCAGCTATGTCGCGATACGATAAACTGCAATCGCGATAGGCTATAATCCGACCTTTATCAAAGTTGGAAACGTGATGGTACGCATTTCTCCTCCTTACACGAGGCATCACAACAACGCTTCACCAGCCAACGGCGGTCAGCTGCTGTTTGTGTATGAGAAATCGTATGGAAACTTTCCTTATGTCAGCACGTTGTCCGTGTCGCCACCGGCGCCAACCCTGTGTGAATGCTGTGAAAAGCTAATCATATGCATATCACAGCATCTTCTTCCTGTCGGTTAAATTTCGCGTCTGTAGCTCATCTTCGTGGTGTAGCAATTTTAATGGCCAGTAGTGTATATGGAGCAACTATTCAGCTGAGCAGTACAGTATTTTTACTGTCAGCATACAGTGCCTTACAGGATCACACTGATGTCACTCTGTGTCTCTGCCCGACAGTAAAAAAATTTTTTTTGAGGAACAGGCAGAAGTATCAAATTGTCAAATACTAAGGTCTACAGTCCCTTGTTGGTGGAAAAAGTTTTAGCTTCTAAGTCAATTCAGTCAAAAGATAGGCCTTTGAATGTCACGTATTTTGATACTCGCAATCTCAGGCACTAAAGCCTATAGAGTACTTCCCTTCGGCCTAGAATCTTGAAATTAGCCACCGGCAAGGTTCCACAGTACAAGTTAATGAAAAAATTGAAAATCGTTAATTTGTAATTATATCACACAAAAAACATATTTCTTGTCATGTGTTACCTGATTGTCTGTCCGTCTGTTAAGAGCCCTTTATCCGTGTCTATCACGATGAATTTCATGTCACATATGAAGGCCTATAGTCTCTACACGGTGTAAAAAACTTAAGTTTCCAAGTCAGTGCAATTAAAAGATACAGTCGCTTATGTCACATATTTGGATACTATCGAAATACTCATCATAAACTCTTAGAATCATGAAATAAGGCAAGAAACAAGGCTTCAAAGTACAAGTAAACGAAAAAAAATCGGAAATTGTTAATTTGGAAATATATGACACGAAATAAAAATATTTTTTCTCGTCATTTGTTGTCCGACTGTCTGTCTGTCCTTGTCTGTTAAGACGCCTTTTTTCTCAGGAACAGATATATGCATAAAGTTGGAATTTATGTGACATACTAAAGTCTGTGGCCCTTGGAGGTGTAACAAAGGTAAGTTTTTAAGTCAATGGTGTCAAAAGATACGACCACTTATGTAATATATTTGAAACTCACGAGAGCACTGCAAGTGCCATCTCCCGATTTCTGAGGAATTTCGCCTACTGGAAGGGGGGTCAAAATAACCGGACGCGTGTATGGGCTTATCCGTAGATTTCACCATTTCTGGAAAAATGACGGTCAAAGTTTTGGACTATTTTCAGGTAGGCCTACTTTATGTCGCGCTTTACCAAGCGATATTTTCAGTCTAAATGGTGGCACAGTGGTTAGCGTCAAGGGTTCTTAATTTTACGCATCGTGTTCGAAACCTGATTATTATTATTGTTATTAGCGAATGTCTCCACTGGAGAATGATAAGCAGGTTATTTTCAATCTTTCTTAGTGTTCTTCTTATTTTCCCAATTTTTCTTCGTTTTCTCCCTGAAGGCCTTCTTTCTTTCTCCGTTTTGGTTCCATCTCAAGAGTAAACTTCCACTTATAATTGTTGCTTTTGAATGTGTCCCTGTCTGATGTGTTTGTTACATCAATTTCTGCATTTGTCAAATCCTTCTTAACTTCAGTTAACTAGGGTATTGATGATTTAAGCGATGTCACATAATCCAAGGGACGTTTAGTTAGTCTGTTACCAGGTAATCTGTCTAGATATCCACATACCTTCATTCGCCTCTTTCTGATGTCAGTTTCGACGTTTGATACTTTTTCTGTTGTCTACATGGTTTGAGGTCTGTATCCATCTTGTATCGTGATCCCAGAATTTTTCTAATAATCTTTCTCTCTACTTTTTTAATGTCTTGTAAATATTGTTTTCGATTCGAGTTTTTCACTTGCATATGTGACTGTCTGTTCGATTACTGTATCGCAGTGTCTGATTTTTGTGCGTTTTGACAGGCATTTTTTGTTGTACAAACTTAAAACAGATCCCGACCCTTTCTTGAGTTTCTGCAAACTGTTTTTTGTGCTATTTTTCAAGTCCTGTTGGTTCAATAATTTCACCGAGATACTTAAAGTGTTTGACACTGTTGATTTCACGGTAATTTGTTTTAAGTTTGGGAATATCTAAGTTGGAACACATGAATCCAGTCTTCTCAAAGGAGATTTGTAGGCCGACCTTCTCTGCACACTCTTTGAGGGTCTCGATTTGTTCTACTGCTGTGTCTTCACTGTCGGTTAGAATCGCTAAGTCTTCTGCGAACGCTAAATATGGAGCGTTCAGTTACCTTGGCGTGATTCTTAATTTTGTTTTGTTTTTAATTTATGTATCGATGTGTATAGAAGATTACTACGCGAATGTTTTCCATTGTATATTGGTATAACGTTGCCCTTATTCATCTACTGATTGTATGTAAGATGAATTAATTATAAAAAGAATGAGAAAATCATTCAAAATTCTTTTTGGTGAAATTCCTCTAGTGCGTCTTGATTCATAATGAACTGCACCGGCATTTTTCGGAAAAGTGATCCGTTAGCATGGTTTGGCGCGAAATTATTGCCAACACCCCAGGTCTTCGTCACGTTGACGACGTTTCTTTACCTACTGAGACTCATACGAAGAAATGTCACTGTGGTGAACCGTGCGAGGTGCCAGGGGGGAGAGGTAGGATGTTCACCTGATTTCACATAAATCTATATAAGAAAGGTACGTACAATATATCTCCCCGCGAGCTGCCACTTTCCATATCACACACTGGACAGCAATTAACGCTACAAGAAACTGTTTTGGTGCCCAGTGGACAGTTCAAGAGGTGACACCCGCTTCTTAATTTATTGTAGTAATATTTTGATTGACTAATATCCCCAAAATGATTCCGCATGTAATCGACAAAAAAAGGTTTCTGGGAATGAGCTGTTGGCAAATCCAAGTGGGGACCTACAATGTAACTTCTGTTCCCTATGTTCTGTTGTGAGCAAGATGAAATCTGAAATAGACAAAAAACTCGACTACGCTCTGTGACAATGATCAATCATTTACAGTTTCACAAATTCATATAATCCCTGGGGTCTTCTACTCCATAAGGAACGACCCCTTTGAACAATTATGCATGACTGTCCTTAAACTGACACACAATATTTTTTTTTAGCGCAACGCAATCTGACTTTCAATAATCCCTACAAAAGATTGGCCCTGACTAACATTAACCTATACCTTTCACAAATCACTTACCTCACAAAAATCTTGGTTACTCGAACTACTGCAACACAGCGAGCGCCACTACTGCCAGCTATATAAAAGATTCAAACTACAGAAGGCACTAACTACTGATAGGCATAGTTAGCAAATGGAAGATTTTAATAGAGAACAAACAATGTATTTACCTTAATAGTCATAATATATGTAGCAGTTCATGACACCCAGTCTTACAAATTTCAAAACTCCGCCAGCTCTCTCCCCACATCCACCACTGCTGGTGGCTCACCTCCAACTGCGCAACACTACACGCTGTTCACATCCAGCTGCCCAACACTACAATGGCAGACAACAATGCAAACTAGCCACAGACTGCACACAGCACAACCAGTGATTTTCATACAGAGCGCTACGTAACGTTGCCAATAAGAAAACATAAGCAGCTTACTTACATAGCCCCCTTGCTCCCCACAAAAAAATTTACAAATTGTTTTGGGCAGTGGCCAATAATGATTTGATAAAATTTTTCATAATTACAATAACAAAGATATCAAATGCACACACTTATTGATACAATGTTGGTCAAAAGCTAAAATTTTCTCACAGTCCATAAAGACAGTCCTGATCATTCATCACAGTAAAAATAGCAGTTTTTTTCTCAAAGTCTGAGCAGTAGAAGAAAATACACACGGAAGCAGTGGATTTCCATGCAGTCTTGAAGAAGTGGTGTTCTCCTTCCAACGAAAAGACAGTGCTGACTCTTGACATGCAGATAGGTAATGGGCCACAACAGAGCAAACCTACCGCACAGTCAGTCGAAGTTTTGAAGAATATTGGTAGGTAGGTCATCACAGAGTAGACCCACTGTAGTCCTGGTAGAGATTACGGTATTGGTGGGCCACCAGAGGTGCAGACCCACTGCAGTCCTTGTAGAAATAATGGTGTTGGTGAGTCATCAAAGGTGTAGACCCACTGTAGTCCTTGTAGAGATGGCTAGCAGCCATCTGTTGCGACTGTGCAGGTGCACAATCACCATCGAAGAGTCTTGCACTATATAGCAAGTCAATAAACCACCACTTCTGCACTCACAAAGTTTTTTTTTAATTGTCCTTAGAACCAGCAAGCTGAATTATTAACACACGTGCAAACACTGAGTCCCTACTTCTCACATATTGTCCATATACTATGACCAACAGAAACGTGTACAGTGAAATGGAACTTACAAGTTACTTAATTTGATGAACTGGTGTCAATTAAAATTTTATAACATAAGAAAACAATTACAAAGGTACAAAACACATCATTAAAGAACATAACAATACAGATAACAATTGTAGTAAAACAGGCTTTACAAAAGAATAGAAATAAACATGTACATCAGTGTTACAGGAATTATGACATAAGTGAATATATAAAATAATGAGAATAGTTTTCGAAACATTAATTTCACACTTGAGCATTGAAACAGAACAGAATTAATAATGTCTAAACATCTTTACAAAGTGAATAACATATTATTAGAAAAATTCCACAACATAACTCATATCAGCTAAACACATAAAGACAGGAAAAACACAAATATACAAGAGTACACAAACACATAGCAGAATAACACAAGAGGAAAGGGCAGGGTTTGTTTTCAGTGTAACATTTGTTACTGCAGTCCAACCTAAAACTGCATTCCATAGATCTTTCGTCTATTTCAACATTTGCTCCAGCCAAAAAAAAAAAAAAAAAAAAAAAAAAAAAAAAAAAAATCCTATCCAAGCATGCTTTCTTTATTCTGTTCACATCCTCTTTCAAAAATAGTTTTTCTCCACTGTACACCTCTTAAGCTAACTTAAATCTACTGAGCTCAGATATATATACCAAGGGACGAGGCAATGCAGCAGGACATAACAAATTAACACAAACAGCAAGGACAAAAAAAATACAAATTGGCAAAGTAAGCAACAATATTACAACTAATATAAGGCAATGAGCAGCAAACAAGAAAAATAAATCAGTAGTAAACTGGCTTAGCAGAGTAACACAAAGCCAAATTCAGTAACACGCTTCGGTAGCTCAGTTGGTAGAGCACTTGCCCGCGAAAGGCAAAGGTCCCGAGTTCGAGTCTCGGTCGGGCACACAGTTTTAATCTGCCAGGAAGTTTCAGTTTACATAGTTTCTTGTTTGTCGGTCATGTGGTGGAGAATTTCTCCCGGAATCGTAACTGCACGCTGAACTGTAGCATCTGAAGTTATTCTGTCTCTCTTGATAATAATTGTTTTTGTTCCCATATTGTCTGTTTCTATGGTAATCTCTGTCATATTCATTACTACGGAAATGCAATCATTCTCTGTAACTAGTATTACTCTGCCAGTGGTTGTCATATGGGTGGTGTCTGTTTTGGTCACGATTTGCGTTGTAAGAATAGACTTGTTGTGTCCAGTTATTGTTTCTGTCATCACGGAATTGTGACGGATGTGACCTGTAGTGATTGTTTTCCTGTTTTCGCATCCCGCGACTGTCTGTGTCAATTTCTAATTCTTGTAAGAGTCCCTGAAAAGCTTCAATATCGTCTTTGCAACGTCCTGCCAAAATAATATTTCTTAAATGTTCAGGCAATTTCATTAAGCAAATGCGGATGAGCTCTGAAGGGCTGTATGGGTTTGAAAGATATTCATTCTTATGCAACATGTCTTCAAAATACACTCCTGGAAATGGAAAAAAGAACACATTGACACCGCTGTGTCAGACCCACCATACTTGCTTCGGACACTGCGAGAGGGCTATACAAGCAATGATCACACGCACGGCACAGCGAACACACCAGGAACCGCGGTGTTGGTCGTCGAATGGCGCTAGCTGCGCAGCATTTGTGCACCGCCGCCGTCAATGTCAGCCAGCTTGCCGTGGCATACGGAGCTCCATCGCAGTCTTTAACACTGGTAGCATGCCGCGACAGCGTGGACGTGAACCGTATGTGCAGTTGACGGACTTTGAGCGAGGGCGTATAGTGGGCATGCGGGAGGCCGGGTGGACGTACCGCCGAATTGCTCAACACGTGGGGCGTGAGGTCTCCACAGTACATCGATGTTGTCGCCAGTGGTCGGCGGAAGGTGCACGTGCCCGTCGACCAGGGACCGGACCGCAGCGACGCACGGATGCACGCCAAGACCGTAGGATCCTACGCAGTGCCGTAGGGGACCGCACCGCCACTTCCCAGCAAATTAGGGACACTGTTGCTCCTGGGGTATCGGCGAGGACCATTCGCAACCGTCTCCTTGAAGATGGGCTACGATCCCGCACACCGTTAGGCCGTCTTCCGCTCACGCCCCAACATCGTGCAGCCCGCCTCCAGTGGTGTCGCGACAGGCGTGAATGGAGGGACGAATGGAGACGTGTCGTCTTCAGCGATGAGAGTCGCTTCTGCCTTGGTGCCAATGATGGTCGTATGCGTGTTTGGCGCCGTGCAGGTGAGCGCCACAATCAGGACTGCATACGACCGAGGCACACAGGGCCAACACCCGGCATCATGGTGTGGGGAGCGATCTCCTACACTGGCCGTACACCACTGGTGATCGTCCAGGGGACACTGAATAGTGCACGGTACATCCAAACCGTCATCGAACCCATCGTTCTACCATTCCTAAACCGGCAAGGGAACTTGCTGTTCCAACAGGACAATGCACGTCCGCATGTATCCCGTGCCACCCAATGTGCTCTAGAAGGTGTAAGTTAACTGCCCTGGCCCGCAAGATCTCCGGATCTGTCCCCCATTGAGCATGTTTGGGACTGGATGAAGCGTCGTCTCACGCGGTCTGCACGTCCAGCACGAACGCTGGTCCAACTGAGGCGCCAGGTGGAAATGGCATGGCAAGCCGTTCCACAGGACTACATCCAGCATCTCTACGATCGTCTCCATGGGAGAATAGCAGCCTGCATTGCTGCGAAAGGTGGATATACACTGTACTAGTGCCGACATTGTGCATGCTCTGTTGCCTGTGTCTATGTGCCTGTGGTTCTGTCAGTGTGATCATGTGATGTATCTGACCCCAGGAATGTGTCAATAAAGTTTCCCCATCCTGGGACAATGAATTCACGGTGTTCTTATTTCAATTTCCAGGAGTGTATTTGACAAGACTGGAAAATTCAGATTGTTCAAAGTGTTTCATCACCATGATTCTATGTTTTACTCAGTCTTGTGTAGCTTGAGACCAATATGCTGAGAGGAAGGCATGGTAAAATTCTCCTTCACTGTGACAATCGTGCATGACCGATCGCATTCTTACAGCGGATTCATTCTCTAAATAGCCACACATAAATTCTAATCTGTGCTCTAATGACCAGTTGGGAGGAAAACAATAAGAGAATTGATGGAGCCACGCTTGTGGATGAATGTCGTTGCCAGAATTCTTAAATGTTTTAAATTTACGTGTAGTAATGAACAGCTTATAGTCAAAATCATCATGTCGGCGAGTCGCACATCGCTCATTGTTACTTCGTTTCGGCGGTTCCATCTCAAAATCCAATGCGCCTTGCCAATTTCTTTCATAATTTCCGAAGTGTCCTGTGTTATTATTTTATGGTTGTTCCGTATTTCTATGTCCCTCTTCCCGTATTGGAGACATTGTATGGTAAACGCTGTAGGATGTATCCTGTGGAACAAAGAGCGGAATGCCGGCCGTAGTGGACGAGCGGTTCTAGGAGCTACAGTCTTTATCCGCGCGACCGCTACGGTCGCAGGTTCAAATCCTGCCTCGGGCGTGGATGTGTGTGATGTCCTTAGGTTAGTTAGGTTTAAGTAGTTCTAAGTTCTGGGGGACTGATGACCTCAGCAGTTAAGTCCCATAGAGCTCAGAGCCATTTGAACCAAAGAGCGGAATGTGTGTGATGAATTGCCAACAGTAACAGTGAAACTCATTTTAAGTTGGGCTGAACATTTATTTTACTACCGACAGTTATAAAAGTACTGCACATATTTATATAAACCTTAAGTAATCACACAAGTGCAACAAATAATAAGAAGCCTTTTCTGATGACCTTGTAAATCATTAGGTTCTCGTAAAATAGGAACAATTTAATGGTAAGGAATCACATACGCACTTCGCTTTTAGATTAACACCACACAGAAGATAGAAAAGAAACTAGAAGAACTATGATATGTAAAACAAACACATATAGTCGGCGAAATATTTGCTCCACCGGCCTAGGCACTTCAGTCTGGAACCGTGCGACCGCTACCGGCATGGATGTGTGTGATGTCCTTAGGTTGGTTAGATTTAAGTAGTTCTAAGTTCTAGGGGACTGATGACCTCAGATGTTAGGTCCCATAGTGCTCAGAGCAATTTGAACGCATAGCTCGGAAAACTCAAGTCGTCTAACACAATGAGAATTACGATCGGCATTGCAAATCAGATGGGGAATATATGTAAGACACAATACACATGTGAAGCAGCGTAATTTAAGCCCTACCATTATAGAACAAGAAATGAAAACTGACAAGCTGAAAGCTCGTTTGTTTTTGTTTTATTAAACACATGGCCCAATCCACATAAAGCCAGACCAAGAAAGAAACATAAAAACTTCGAGAAGTCGGTTAGTTCGTGGAAAGAATTACCCACATAAATAAATTACCTCCTAAATTATTGGAAGATGAAACAGACTCCGAGAACTGAAGGCTTTCTAAATCACAGTCGAACACATGGGACTGAACAAACAAAGGCACACAAACCACGAACATAAATTGCGTAATAAAGAAGAAACTAACGAAACAGAAGAATTAATAATATAAGAAACGCAAGTATACACAATTCTGAATGAGACTACCCATAGCTCGCATATCACGCTCCCACATTTCTAAGTTCTGGCTGACAAAGTAATTAGCAGTACAAGCGAACAATTACAATAACTCTATCAGTTACTATTCTGAGTAAAATATTTTGCATGATTATAAAGCCCTGAAGCTTCAAAAGGAATTGTCTAAGACTTCGGCCAGACTGAAACAAAGACAAACTTAGTTATCATACTCACTATAGCAATCGAGTCCCACGAGAAATCTCTTTCAGAATCCCATGAGCGACTGAAGAACATCCTAACCAAATCGGAGTCCGCACAGTCCCCGGAATTCGTCAGACAAATTCTTTCCGCAACCTACTAATACCGCTTCGACCAGAAGAAACGAAATCTGTATGCCTCACTCTATGCCTACACATGAGTTGACTAAACTGGCATATCAGCATAAAAGTTTACCTGCCACTAGTCACTATCAAAGGCCGATATCCAGACGCATTCATTCACTCTGTCATTCAAAGAAGATAGGTATGGGAAACAAGGATAGAATTACAACATTAAAACATCACAATCAAGTGTGGGGGAAGGTGGAGAAACCACAAACACTTAGTAAGTGAACATATATGCATGTAAAACACATACAAAACAAATATGAATTTAGAGACTCTTTGGAATTGTGGCTGATTATGACGCACTCAGCTGATGACTTTTTCTCGTGGCTTGATTAATTAACTGACAGTAGGAAGTGCTAAAGACATGCATAAATGAAGTTAAATTTTCGCGAAACACTAAGAAATTGTTCATACAGAGATCTTACAAGCCCACCACAAATCTCACAGGGTAATGTTTTCGGGACTTTCTCGTCGCTATACGTGTTACCTTGCCTTCAAGCACTCTCAAATGGAGCAGCCGTTCGGTACATCAAGCGGTTACAGTAAATCATTATACTGTAAAGACCTTGTGTGTGTTGACCCTTGCGATGGGCGCTGGAGGAACTCGTCGGGATGGTGTTTGGACTTTAGGAATCCATCGGAGGTGAATGTGGCTGTATGAAGACAGACGGTGTCCAGGAAAACTCTTTACTGGCATCGGCCCACGTTATCTTCTTATCGGTGTAGCGGCGGCGGACGTCCCTGAAGGTTACGCACGTTACTTGGGGCCACTGTGTTGATAAGGTGCTGAGTTGCACAAGTGGCCAGCTCAGACAGCTCAGAATTCCTGCAGGCCGTAGCGACTGTACTTCGCACAGCCGGCAGTGTGTAAACGAAGCCAATGACTTGGAGATCTCTGATTCACCTGTTCAAATAGTTCAAATGGCTCTAAGCACTATTGGACTGAACATCTGAGGTCACCAGTCCCCTAGACTTAGAACTACTTGAACCTAAGGACATCGCACACATCCATGCCCATGGCAGGATTCAAACCTGCGACCGTAGCAGCAGCGCGGTTCCGGTTGACAGTCCAATAATACCTGACTCTTCCTCAACACATCCAAAACCTGTTCTCCTCTTTTCAAATGCATCTTCTACTTTATGTGGATCTTTGTCTTCCTCGGTTTGTAACCCTTTGCTATTAGAAGCAGGGGACATGGCTCCATCCACTTTATGTGCGGATACAACATTATCCTTCTCCCAATTATTTTGTGAGAGATCAACGCTTTGATCAGAATTCAAACTGACGTCTTTCATAACTACTGACGTTAAATTTCTGTCATACAGTTCATCTCGTTCCTATCCAGTTTGCTCCTGTAGTTCACTTTTACATTGCGCTCCACTGGTCTTGTATACCTCCAGACCACTTGTTTCTTTCGTCCTTCTTCTTATTCTCTTTCTAAGCTGTCTTCTCGACTCTGTCTCTTTCCTTTCCAGCCTCCTTCTTTGCACTTCTAACTTCGTTATCTTTCTTTTCTGCCTCCTTCTCTTTCTTATCTGCCTACAGTTGTGCCAATCACTTTCTGTGTGATACATGCACAACGTAACTTTCCAGAGATGTGTAGCATCCACCATTCACATCCGATCACGGTTCAGAAATTATACTATACTCACATCAGTCCTTTATAAAATGGTAATTAGTAACGGAGAATACGTCTAGCAAGGAAACAGATAAACGCATAGCACAGGCGTTTGACATCTGCAATTGCACGTCACGCCGTCACTACCTCTGTAAACAGGACATCTGTTAAGCGGATGTATACACGGGGATTGCAGTGACTTACAAACACCTGTCCCTGACTTAGAATCACCTTACTGATGAAACTAAAGGCTCGATTTTATACCCAAGACGCAACAGGGGAATGGAATACGGCCGGCCGCGGTGGCCGTGCGGTTCTGGCGCTGCAGTCCGGAGCCGCGGGACTGCTACGGTCGCAGGTTCGAATCCTGCCTCGGGCATGGGTGTGTGTGACGTCCTTAGGTTGGTTAGGTTTAAGTAGTTCTAAGTTCTAGGGGACTTATGACCTGAGATGTTGAGTCCCATAGTGCTCAGAGCCATTTGAACCATTTGAATGGAATACGTCACATAAATCGTCGTTGACGTAGAGGAATGTGTCGAAACAGGATGGTCACGTGTCATAACACAAGAGATGGGAGTCCTCTGATGACCCAGCGGTTTGCTGTTAACAATAGCAAGTAGACAACGCTCTGTCACACACAGAACATGTGGTTGTACACTAATCGAATGCGGGCTATGACTGATGCATCCTGGCAGGACGACGGAAGAAAATGGTCAAATGACCTGCAGGAGCATCTCCCTCCATCTCTAGAATGCATCATCAGTCTGCCATTAAATCATACCTCGTTACAGCTCCATCTCAACCGATCAACCCATCCACTCTCTGGCATCGTTTAACGCAGATGCGTGTAAGATTAGAGACAGATGGTTCTCTGTTTTCCTGGAAAGCAGCCAACTCGTGTGTATCACTGTTACTTCAATAGACATAATGGTGCCTCGATGGAAAAAAAGATGACTGTTTCTCTGGTTCCCTTCGCTTTCATGTCAACATTTTCTCAGATTCCTCTTGCTGTTGCTTACTTGTTCCCATGTAAAAGAACTGTTCTGCGCCAGCCAAAAGACAGTGAAGTACTTTGCCCGCATTTCGGTGTATTTTCTCTCAATTTATACGTATTTCCCGTCATTTTTCGTAATTCTGTCGATTTTATGTCACTTCTACCCATGCGATCATAACATCATTTTTGTTCCATGTTCTAAAATTGCTTGTAAATGTATTACAGCTGCCAACACCTAGCGCAAATGCACTATTTTTCTGATCAGGCGGCATAGTATAGCATTGTACTCGAGTGCATCCAGTCACCTCTAATCACATATTCTACAAAAAAATGGTTCAAATGGCTCTGAGCACTATGGGACTTAACTTCTAAGGTCATCAGTCCCCTAGAACTTAGAACTACTTAAACCTAACTAACCTAAGGACATCACACACATCCATGCCCGAGGCAGGATTCGAACCTGCGACCGTAGCGGCCACGCGGTCATATTCTACATTTTCAGTGCATTTGCTGAGTTTTCTGTATGTCTGTGTATGTGCATGTGTTGGAGATTGCTTCCAGGATCCACAGAAGACCCGAGTTAGCGTTCGAGTGTGAATCTGCAGCGACGTTGGGATGTGGGTCCATAATATACCACATGCGAGTCAGCGGTCGAGTGTGGATCTGTCGTTCATGATATATTCAGAGCGATGTTCAGAGGTGGATCCACCATATGTCACATCTGGGATAGGGCTCGCAGATGGACCAACCAAGGGTTACGATCGAAGATGTGTTCTAAGCTGGGTCGACCAACGGGAGAACCAGGTCCTGGGAGCCGTCCGCGACACATGCACATACAAAGACATCCAGAAAACAGAGTAAACGCACTGCAAATGTACAGTATGCGATTGGAGGCGACTGGTGCAATCGATCGCAGTGCTATACTAAGCTGTCGATCAGAAAAATAGTGCATTTGTGCTAGGTGTTGCCAGCTGTACTACATTTACAAGTAATTTTAGAACATGGAATGAGAATGATGCCAGGATCGCATGGGTAGAAGTGGCCTGAAATCGTTAGAATTACGAGAAAGACGGAAAATACGTACAAATTGAGAGAAAATACACCGAAATGCAGGCAAATTGAGAAAGTACTCCATTGTCTTTTGGCTGGGGAAGAACAATTCTTGCACACGGGAACAAGTATGCGACAGCTAGAGGAATCTGAGAAAATGTTGACATGGAAGCGAAGGGAACCAGAGAAACAGTCACCTTTTTTCCATCAAGACAATATTACAGTCTATGTCTATTGAGGAAACAGTGATACACACGAGTTGGCTGCTTTCCAGGAAAACAGAGAACCATCTGTCTCTAATCTTACACGCATCTGCGTTAAACGATGCCAGAGAGTGGATGGGTTGATCGGTTGAGATGGAGCTGTAACGAGGTATGATTTAATGGCAGACTGATGCATTCTAGAGATGGAGGGAGATGCTGCTGCAGGTCATTTGACCATTTTCTTCCATTGTTCTGTCAGGATGCATCAGTCATGTGGCATAGCCTGTATTCGACTAGTATACAACCACATGTTCTGTGTGTGACTTAGAGCATTGTCTACTTGCTATTGTTAACAACAAACCGTTGGGTCATCGGAGGACTTCCATCTAATGTGTGATGAAACGTGACTATCCTGTTTCGACACATTCCTCTACACGAAAGATGATTTATGTGACATACTCCACTTCCCTGTCAAATCTTGTAATCCCAGAGTCTGGAGATGGGTGTAGAAAGCAAGCAAGCAAACTGGTCGGGGCCAGAAACAGTGACATCTTTGTGCCGAGAGAAACCGACTCAGCCTTTGTACAACAGTCTTTTTGGTATATGTACAAGTGTCTGGTAGTCGCTACAGTGTTTTCAAATCGTGAGGGGGTATAGATTCAGCACATCGATAATCGGAAGGGGAATGAAATTTTTTTTTTACATGGAAAATTATGTCTGCTATAGATATTGAGATTCGTTCCAGAACCATGGCCTTCAGGAGGAGACATTTCCAGGCCATTGATCAATGTCAGATTGCTGCAGCAATCCTTATATTTAATTGTATTTACACTGATAAATATGTGCCTTGTTCTCAACATTCTTGTGAGTCTGGAGAAAGTATATCAGCAAGCGAGCAGGTTGGGGTCGGAAACAGCATCTCAGCGGACGCCTTTGTTCGAGCTTAGGCTTGCCCATCCTTTGTACACCGGTACAGAGAGTCCGAGAAAGCTTCAGGCTTATGACAATTTGGCTCGTGGTTCTCCCTTAATGGGTGAAAAGTGAACCAATACGAAGTTTACGTTGAGTCACCATTGGGACCAAATATGTCACGTGTATATTCTGTGGGAATTTCAGAAGACCCAATACAAGAGTTTGCACTGAGAGCATTGATAGCTTTTGAACTAGTACCACCCACGTCCTCCTGGGGTGTGGGGTAGTCCACAGCCAGCTAGCCTCTCTCTGGCTCACACACTTCTGCAGCTGCAGTCATGGGCCGTGTTGACGTCGGCAGTTTCCTCTTTCGTCACTGCTCAGTGGCACGGTGAGTGCGTGGGATGTATCTGTAGACCACTTTTTCGGGGTTTAACTTTCAGTGCAATGTGGCGATCTGTACAAAATAGTTTTGTCACTGAAAGTCTCGTCGGCAGAAGAAAATGGCGGATAATGCTCCCACACCGGCAGCATCAGTCATTTGGTGGGCAAATTCATTAAGAGCCAATCCGAATGGTTCAACCAAGACGGAAGTAAGGTATGTATGGAAAGTTCTGAGAAAGCAATTGTTCAAAGTCAAGTTGAAGCAGACCATCCAACTCAGGTGGGGATGCTGTCACTCATCCGCTACTATGGCATTAGAACACCTCCAGACCAGCAGCTGTAGGACACCGAAAAGTCGCGCCATTTTTCTCTTCTGTAGGTCACTCCTTCCAATTCTGTCTGCGAATTGCTCTGATTTCCCCCATGTGTGCTTAGACTCTCCTCTGTTTCCAAACAAAAAGAATACTTTTATGATTAATGGTGTTTTCGCGTTCTTGCACAGACATGATGAAGACTTTTAGTGGTGAGAACGTTTACCATTTCCGAGATTTATGTTGAAAGCTGTATGTCACAATTTCCAGGAGGGGAACAAGTGACGTCTCGTTAGGACTATCAGAAAGAATGCAGTCGGTGTTATTCTGAGCTATTTTCCTAAGCCGGTTCTGTTGGGGCAAGAATTTCCATGCAGACAAACTGAGACATCACGAAAGCTCCTACAACAACAACAAAAAATGGTTCAAATGGCTCTGAGCACTATGGGACTTAACATCTGTGGTCATCAGTCCCCTAGAACTTAGAACTATTTAACCTAACTAACCTAAGAACATCACAGACACCCATGCCCGAGGCAGGATTCGAACCTGCGACCGTAGCGGTCACGCGGTTCCAGACTGAAGCGCCTAGAACCGCACGGCCACACCGGCAGGCCAACTACAAAAGCGACCATTAACTATTTCTGCGACACTTTAAGATTTCCAGAAGGGACTGATGTGTAATGAATGGGCTGTCCCGTTAGGATAGCTAGGAAGAATGCATCTTGTGTTATTCTGGGGAGAATTTGCGAGGTGCCGGGGCTAGCAGTGTATTTAACACTAAATTCTTCTAGAATCTTCATATGTAAATGATGCTCTAAGCCACCCCCCCCCCCCAAATCTAACTCCGACTTTTGCTGTTGCACATGGATTAAGAAGAAACGCGAACTGACTGTAATCGACCCTGCAAGTGGAGTAGAAAAGAGTGTGACACCTGCAATAATTTAATTTGATAGAAATTAATTAAATAAAGGAAAGTTTCAGTAACGTAGTGAGAAATGAAAGGGTTGCTCTACCGATTAACGGAATGAAAGTTCTGTCCAAAATAAGAATTCTATTTATTATGACTAAACTCAAAATCATAAACAAAACACATGAAACATTTACAATACATCAAACTGGATCAAATTGGATACTCAAATAAATGCTGTGAAGGTGAAGTTGTCCATAAACTAGATTGTGACAGTTATAACGAAGTGGTACGTGGAGCCAATCCCTTGCAACTCAAATCTTAAGAGAAACACCCAGCCAACCCAACATTAATTGCTGCTACAGTAGTGAGAACTCAGACAATGAACATCCAAGACAGAACCATGTAAGAAAAGACGGGAACAGGGGCGCTCTGCTGAGTTCTGATTATTACATTGCAAATTCCCTAATCTTCCGATGCTGCGGACATACATTATCAAGCTGTCTTCTTAACTGCAAGGACACAATCTGGCGTACCGGAAGCGATGGCTGGTTGCTTCGACATTCCGTCGTGGTGATGATAATGTCGCGAGTATAGCCCGAAACAAATTATCCTGGTCTGGTTGTTCCAGACTAAAGACTTCCTATCAATACAAATGCGCCTCTGAGGGAGACGAAGAAGGCACGCCACACAATCACTGACGGTACAGTGATTGTTTTTAACGAGCGAAGTCGCACAGTAACTCCGATACAGTCAACTTTAACCAAAACTGCTCAAGACAGACAACATAGGCCGCTTGTACGCAAAACGCTCCATTGCCAACTGTACTCAGAAACTTCCTGGCAGATTAAAACTGTGTGCCCGACCGAGACTCGAACTCGGGACCTTTGCCTTTCGCGGGCAAGTGCTCTACCATCTGAGCTACCGAAGCACGACTCACGCACAGTACTCACAGCTTTACTTCTGCCAGTATCTCGTCTCCTACCTTCCAAGCGTTTCATATCAGCGCACACTCCGCTGCAGAGTGAAAATCTCACTCTGTACTCAGAAAGTTAAGCTGAAGTCGAAACTTCAGCAACTTCGTCAAACAGTTACAATTAAGTAAAAGTATATTAGACAGCCAACGGAAGGCAGGCTGTCCAGAGCAGCGAGAGCTCAGTCTTGTAAACTACTCCGACCGAAAGGCGAGAGACGACTCCCACAGGAGCACCCGTACAAACTGAACACAGAACATTCCCGCCCCCACAACAATGGTTGTGGTTAAACGTTCCAATCAGCAACTCGAAAACCGGCCGAAAATTACCCTCTATTGCCGATGCAGTACTATGCCACCAATGGAGATACTTGGCGCCAATTTCTGCGCCGATTTTGCTACATCACGGAGCTATTCCCTTAGTAAGCCAATCACAGTTATGATTTTGCAGAAAACGCGGGAATTTGCCCGCCAAGACTGCTTGGGAACGCAAGTCTTTCCTACGCCTCGCTGGTAGCCCGCCAGAAACGGTTTTCAATAAGTTTCTGCGAAGTAACGGAATCTCTAGCCCAGCCGCTCCGTCAGGCCCCTGTGGGCGTGTCGCCGCCGCTCTTATGACAATTTCGGCATCTGGAAAGCATTCACTTGACTCCCTCACACCCGTCGGCTTAACCCTCTCAACATCAGCAGAGCCCACCTGTCACCGGACCACCCGGGTGAAGAGAGACGCTGCGTGGGAAGTCCGACTGTGAAGGAATAGCGACTTTTCACCGCATGCAATTAGAGAGGAAGATCGAATTACTCAGAAAAATATGAGAGGGGGTTCATGGCATCTCTCAAATTGCAAAAAGTTTCTATAGCGCATCCAGAGGGAGATCAGGCTGTTGTTTACATAGACATGTGATGTCAGTATAACACTGACAATCTTTGAGCTGCACCGGTGACGGTGAGCCACTATGCCCTGAGGTTGATCTGCTATGGGAACATCTCGCTGGATCACAGGTACAAAGGCTATGCATCATCACGCCAGCAACAGTGTCTAGGTAGACAGGTATTTTGACAGGTATTTCTCAGGTGTCAAGTATGAAAGGGATGCCGCAGCCTCATGCTTGCGAGACCCGACCTGGGACCTGCACGTGTTTCAGCAGCTGATGGCTGCATGGCCACGTCATTGATCTGTGGGGGTCGCCGGTGCATCCCGACTCCTGGGAGCATGAACAGTGGTGTTGGTGGTGTTTCGTGCAGTCCAGAGGAGAGGGGACAGCGGGTGGTGCGTGCTTAAAGATCAAAAGATTTTTAACTGTGTAATTATATGTGATGTGTGTTTCATGATGGTACTCCTTGCACTACTGGAATAAAAAGAAAGGCGACCAATTTATTTACAAGACCTGCATCTTTTCAAACTGCAGAGAATGATGAGCAAGAGAAATCTAACCCCTGCAAACTGATTTTTTTTTTATAAATAAATAATATACCCTTGAATTTCCCTTTGTGAGATTCTTCCTCTTCACTACAAAGCCACCAATTTCCAGGTGGAGGAGGGGAGGGGGGTGGGGAGGGGACGTTGGGACATCTGATGGAATGGCTGTGAGGCAGGATCGATTTCCTGAAAAATTCTTCAAATAAATAAATAGACTATATTCCATACATTGCCATAAATCCCATAAATTGTTTAAATGAACAATATTCCAAAAATGGTCTAAATTGTATAAAAAATATTCCATTTACTGCAATCGAATTTCCCAAATGGCTGATTAACTGAGCCTTTTTCCGCCAATTTTCGGGAGGGTGGGAGGGTGGGAAGGGAGGGGGTTTACCAGAGGGGAAGAGGTTAATTAATTGATCAATTTAATTAAGTATTCGTTAAACCGAGTGAGAGGGGCTATTCCAATGACCCAGACCTGAAAGTGTGTGTACATGTAGTAGCGAGGGGAGAGGGGGCAGGTTGGAGGTTTCTTGGTGGGTGGGGGAAGGAGCTGGGGGGAACAATGGGTTAAGGACCTGTGAATCAAACGAGAACAATAGGTTAATGGCCAATCAATGGAGAACATTAGGTTTGCCCCTGAGTGCATGCTTGCCCTGATGTAGGCAACCTGCACTAATAAAATCCACTGATGTCCTTGTTATCCTGCTACTTACACATGTGTGGGAAAATGAAGATCGCCGAGCAGTCATGGAAGTGAAGTATCAGTATCGCTTGAGTATCAATGTCTGGGCACGAATGTTCGGTGACAGACCCACAGAGCCATAAAGTTCACCAGGTAGAGTAACAGGTGCTGCACATCGCCGATTTCTACACCAGCGCTAGCGGAGAACGTTACTCTTACAGAAAGACTACGACTGTGGCTTATGTAAGACTGGAGACCACTCCAGCTTCTACGAATCGTGCGACAGTATCTCATCGCGACGTTTCATCGGCGATCGATTCTTCGAAAAGATTCGGTAACACGGTCTCCCTGTTCACCGGACCTGGTTGCTTTGGATTTCTGGCTATGGAGCGCATTGAAAAGCATTGGTGTGTGCCCATCCCATCGAAAATATGCAGACCTTTCTGGAGCGTGCGACGAATGATGCATGGGACGCACTCACCTCGGAGCCAGGTGTCTGTGAAAGAGTGCGTGATTCACTGCGAAGAAGTGCCGAAGTAAGTGTCTCGTTGCGTGACAACCACCTGCAGTGCTGCCTAAACCGTCTACTTCTACGTAACAGACAGATGAAACTGAGAGGACAGATCGACCCATATCTTGACAGGTACTGTGTTCCGGACATACAATTATGGGAGTTTTTCATTTAGTTTCGACCAGTACTACCTTCTGTAGGAATACATGACACATTTTTTAAACAGCTTGTATTGAAGATTATATGAAGCACAACACGATTAAAAGGGATCATGAATTTCGACGTTACGAAATGAGCTTGGAGCCATGATACCGAGATGTAAAATGATGTGAAAGTTCATTAAGGATTACAAAATTACGAAAGCAGTGGGCTGTGCCACGTGGACCGGCAGATCTACACAGATGGCAAAAAGACGGGGCAAAAAGTGCATTTATAGATGGCAAGTCGAGAAGGCATATTCAAGCTCACGGAAAGTTGCGTCCATTCTCTTTGCAGGACTCAAAGCGATTTTACAGAGATTTAAATACTCAAAAGAAGTACAAGAAGGAACAACAATAACTTTGTGTGACAGACGATCGGCATTTATGCCACTGTATCGGATTACAGAAGCAGAGCAGGAGTTCTCCCTTGTAAGTACAATAGTCATCGTGATGTGGGTAAAAGCGCACAGAGGAATAAAAGGAAATCAGTGGCCAAGGAAGCTGTATGCAATGGTTCAGTGAAATGTGGTAAAGTGCCACCCGGCGATATTCTTCATACCATAAGGACAATAATCTGGGCCCGATGGAATGAAAACCTCCAACGGTCTTACGAAGTTAAAGGCAGACACAACGCCGCAGTGTGCCTAATCTCCCATCACGTCCTTGGCGGCAAATTGCAGATACAGCAGGAACTTTATAGAGAAAATGGCACGACTTCGTTTCAGTCACGCGAGATTCCGGAAACACCTCTACCGCCTCAATATGATCACACCTTCTTCATGCGAATGCGGCGGTGAGAAAGGTATTAATTACATTTTCTTTTGCTGCCACAGAAGAAACTATGAATATTACAGCATCTGATGACCTCTGGAAATGGCTTGCCTATAACATTAAAACCCTTTTGGCAACAGAAAACACCGAAGTGTATAAGATGCTATAAGATTTTATGTCAAATTTCAAATGTGTGTGAAATCTTATGGGACTTAACTGCTACGGTCATCAGTCCCTAAGCTTACACACTACTTAACCTAAATTATTCTAAGGACAAACACACACACCCATGCCCGAAGGAGGACTCGAACCTCTGCCAGGACCAGCTGCACAGTCCATAACTTCAGCGCCTTAGACCGCTCGGCTAATCCTGCGCGGCTAGATTTTTGTCAGAGGGCCAAGTAAGAATGTAGGGAGAGGAAAATTTTTACAGAATAACATAGCAAATATGTTAATTTACTTAGATCGTTTATTCAAGTCAAATTTAAATGGATATAACAGATAACTGTTTTTTTATGATCTGAGGCTGGCTGATTGGGTGACGCCCAAAAGCCATTAACAAATCAAAAAAAAAAGTTTTCACAAAAGCAATAAGAAAAAGCGTTCAGATACTTTAGTAATTCATCAGAATATTCGTGTCTGAAAGTTGGATGGATTAGCATGTGTTCGAATGAATTCTGGAAACATTTTTTCTACACTGGTACTAGTACCTATGGTTGCGAAGAATTCAAAAGCTTCTTAAAAGGATTTTTACACTGCGTTATTCGCGAATACGCGAATCCCCAGCACGGTACATCGCGTCGCTGTGTATCCGGCTTTGTGTTTATAGTTACTGAGTTGTCGGTATCATCTTAGTTTTTCAAATGTTCCTGCATCAGTTCCTTGAGCAAAGGAACAGAAACAGCGCATGTCTGAAATTATCCACGGCTACGCATTAGGTAAAATCGAAGATACTGTTGCCAACATAGTCTCTAAACTGTAGCATATACTAAGTAACATAAGCAGTAAGAACAGCGTTCACAGGGGTAATAAATACACGCTGCTTAAGGAAATAACAACTATGACAGACATCTTGTCTTCCGCCTAGCCTATTGCGGCAACCCCGCTCTCTTATGGTAAAACAATGAATCTCGATTACTTCGAAAACACTTGAGAAGCGCGTCATACGAGAGCAATATTTGTAACCTCTACGTACGAACCGCAATGGTGCAGAAGAAGGGTCGACAAGTCAGTTTCAGATTTCAATTTAAAATACTCTTTGTTCGAAAACCGTCTGTTGGCAAGTTCGTTTGTTTGTTTTTTAGTGAAACTTAGCGTGACTTTCATTTGTGGCCATACTGTGTGTATATAGAAATGCCAAGTGGCGCTACAGCCCACTGTAGTTTGTGAATGAGTACAGCTGTCTGGATGAGCAAATGTTGTAGGACAAGTGCACACAATCTTCAGTAATGCCGTATTTAATAAGCCTCTGAGGTGTTTAAACCAACCGTCGGCTCGATAACGGTCTTAGAAGCCCTGGAGAAGTTTTTAGAATGGGCAGCACAAAGGATTCACTTACTGGAGTACTGTGATTTAAATTTCTGTCCAAGGGTCCAGTTTCATGTTTCTTGTTTTTTCCACAAATCACTTCAGATGTATGCTTTGATGATTAATCAAATAACTCAGTGACATAATTTTCCTATTGTGTCTGTGTGAACATTTTCAATTGGTTTTATATACACGAAATGGAATAAGTTGGGATATAACTTTAAGTAATCGATTACCGATTATTGAATTAAAGTCGACCACAACACCCTGCAACAGACTCTTTAATTCTAACCTAACTTGATATTACATTTTTTTTTTCTTTTCTTTCCTGTAATACTCTTTCATTTTCTCAGAATGAGCTCTTTCCTCTCATCTGACTATTTGACCCCTGTTGGTTTTCTGCTTGTTTTAATTTCCTGAAAACATTTCAATTTCTTGACCTGTAATCTGCATTTGTCTACGTTGAGTAAGGGCTCCTCTTCGATCAACGTTCTTCTAAGTCCTTTCTTGACTTGCCTCCTTATTCATTTTCTTTGTCTTTTTTCTTGTTTTGGAAGAATATGTGGATCTTCTTTGTTAACCCATCTTCCTTCATTCTCTTTAGATATCCATAGACTGTAACACGTCTTTTCCTGATACGGTCTGTTACTTTAAGTAGTTGCCGCTTTTGTTCTTTATTGGACCTAATTTTTTCGCAGTGTTCTTCTTTCAGTCTTTTCCAAGTCTCCTACTGCCGTTTTGCATTTGATAATAGTGTTTCCGAGCCATAGGGGGTTTCTGGTTGTACAACTGTAATATAATGCCTTTATTTAACGTTTTTAGGAAAACATTTTTATTGTACTGATTTCTGACTTTCATGTATGCTCTTTTCGTTTCTTTAGTCAAAATGGTTCAAATGGCTCTGAGCACTATGGGACTTAACCTCTGAGGTCATCAGTCCCCTAGAACTTAGAACTAGTTAAACCTAACTAACCTAAGGACACCACACACATCCATGCCCGAGGCAGGATTCGAACCTGCGACCTTAGCGATCTCGCGGTTCCAGACTGCAGCGCCAGAACCGCGCGCCACTTCGGCCGGCGAATATGAAGAGAAAAACAAAAATAAAACTAAATGATCTGATTGTGGAAGAGACACTCCACTCTGACTTTCTTCCTTCATCCACAGCTCTTTCATTCCCCCATCTATTATATTTAACCAATACCACTGGTGAGGAATAATGCATGTTGAGTTGGCTCAAATGGCTCTGAGCACTATGGGACTTCACATCGGAGGTCATCAGTCCCCTAGAACTTAGATCTACTTAAATATAACTAACCTAAGGACATCACACACATCCATGCCCGAGGCAGGATTCGAACCTGCGACCGAAGCAGTCGCGCGGTTCCGGACTGGAGCGCCTAGAACCGCTCGACCACTGCGGCCGGCCACGTTGAAATACTCAGATATTCTTTGGTGGGAACTGTAAGATAACGCTTACGTCTAAGGCCGTGGATTAATAATGGACGTGGTTGTTTGACACTATTCACCACAAATAAATGTTATCGCAACTGTGTTGGGTATTGAAGGAAAATAATAATTTTAACAACGTAAGCTGCTGGTCCTTTCCTCCATAGTGTGCTGGAACTTCATACCGACTGTTTATTTGAAATTAATAATATCATAATTTAAATTATATTTAAACCACTGCCCAGAAATGCCGCACAAATAAAGCAATTATTACGTCATCGTCATCCTATACGTGACTTTCACTGCCGTGGAATATCTTCAGAGGGAACTTGACTGTTTTTACTGCTTGCATAATTTATATTCATTTTATTTATGACTTTTTTCTGCGACGCGCGAAGTGCCGAGAAAATATCATAGATCAACCCTCAGGTCTGAAGCGGTTGTTTTTCCACGAAATCACATAGCAAGCGCAAAATACAGGAGCTAAATTAGAAACTTCTCAGTATGTACGCCAAACTAAACATCACGTACAGGGACATAAAAAAGTTTATAAGTGTGCAAAACCCAAGTGTAAAAAAATAGCAGAAAGTACTGCTGAACGATGGAAAAATGTTAGGAATGTGTGAGTGTAATGCAGACACTATTTTTTTCTGAGAAGACGACAACATACATTTTCTGATAAACAGTAAAAAATCCCACTACAGGATAACAAATGAAGCATTGTGAAGCAAAATTACTAAACCTCCCGGAGTTCTGGACGTTATCCAGGAGATCATTTACACTTTTAGTGAACAGTAACGGGTATACAAAAGTCTAAATGTATTTTCAGAAGGCGGTGGCCAAGAGCTATAAATATTTCAAGAAAGTCACTATTATTGCCAATAGCTGCAGATAAAATATATTTATTTAAGAACAAATTTCAGTCCCCAGACCTTTGCCTGGTTCATAAAAGGATTTACAACATTATACTGGGTATTATGAAATCACTGACGTCAGGAAATAAAACAAAATCCATACATTACGCCCGCATCTCGTGGTCGTGCGGTAGCGTTCTCGCTTCCCACGCCCGGGTTCCCGGGTTCGATTCCCGGCGAGGTCAGGGATTTTCTCTGCCTCGTGATGGCTGGGTGTTGTGTGCTGTCCTTAGGTTAGTTAGGTTTAAGTAGTTCTAAGTTCTAGGGGACTGATAGTGCTCAGAGCCTCCATACATTACATCGTCAATCATAAATTGAGGCAGACTGTGCATTCATTCATTCTACATCAACACGCAGCATTAGCGCTACGAGTGGAGGCATTCTACATAATGTTGTTCATTTCTTCGGTATGATACACGAGACTGGAATGGTCGAGAAATAGTCTGGAAGTGGTTGTGTGAACCAAAATGGCTCTGGGCACTATGGGACTCAACTGCTGTGGTCATCAGTCCCCTAGAATTTAGAACTACTTAAACCTAACTAACCTAAGGATATCACACACCCATGCCCGAGGCAGGATTCGAACCTGCGACCGTAGCAGCAGCGCGGCTCCGGACTGGATTGCCTAGAACCGCACGGCCAAGGCGGCCGCCTTGTGTGAACCCTCTGCCAAATAGTTATGTGTGAATTACAGAGCGGTCATGTAAAAGTACTGTAGATGATGTGTCAACCAATCGCTGCAGTCAGTCTCATTCGTGAAATTCGGTAAAATTTCCATTCGGGGTGATTAGAGGGGTGAATGAGTAAAGAAAAATTGCGGTGCGGAAGGCAGATGCTAGGCTGTGACACACTGGAAGCAACGGATGGAAAATGTTTTGCAACCATGTAGTAGGGAATGTTTCCAGAATGAGATTTTCACTCTGCAGCGGAGTGTGTGCTGATATGAAACTTCCTGGCAGATTAAAACTGTCTGCCGGACCGAGACTCGAACTCGGGACCTTTGCCTTTCGCGGGAAAGTGCTCTACCATCTGAGCTACCCAGGCACGACTCACGCGCCACCCTCACAGCTTTGCTTGTGCCAGTATCTCGGCTCCTACCTTCCTACCTTCATATCAGCGCACACTCCTCTGCAGAGTGAAAATCTCATTCTGGAAACATTCCCCAGGCTGTGACTAAGCCATGTCTCTGCAATATCCTTTCTTTCAGGAGTGCTAGTTCTGCAAGTTTCGCAGGAGAGCTTCTGCAAAGTTTGGAAGGTAGGAGACGAGGTACTGGTAGAAGGAAAGCTGTGAGTACCGGGCGTGAGTCGTGCTTCGGTAGCTCAGATGGTAGAGCACTTGCTCGCAAAAGGCAAAGGTCCCGAGTTCGAGTCTCGGTCGGGCACACAGTTTTAATCTGCCAGGAAGTTTCATATCAGCGCACACTCCGCTGCAGAGTGAAAAACTCATTCTGGAAACATTCCCCAGGCTGTGGCTAAGCCATGTCTCCGCTATATCCTTTCTTTCAGGAGTGCTAGTTCTGCAATGTTCGCAGGAGAGCTTCTGTAAAGTTTGGAAGGTAGGAGACGAGATACTGGCAGAAGGAAAGCTGTGAGGACGGCGCGTGAGTCGTGCTTGGGTAGCTCAGTTGGTAGAGCATTTGCCCGCGAAAAGCAAAGGTCCCGAGTTCGTGTCTCGGTCCGGGACACAGTTTTAATCTGCCAATTAGTTTTTTATGTAGCAGGGAGTTTACAAAATTCTCGTCCGACTATATCCGGCAATTTGATGACCTAGGCGTTGTATTAATAAGTGAGGTTTAGATGTACCAAAGAAGAGTTCTGCTTGGATTCTGTATAGTTACAAGCCACCTTGGCGATGCTGTATGCCTACGAACGAATTCACACCGTCGGTCTGTGAGTAGGTCGTTGTGTCTTCGCGGGCTAGTGATGCCAAACGTACTACGTGGCCATGTAAACACTGCCCCCCTCCCAACAAGAAAATGCCTCAACCATATGTCGGAATGCTGCTTTGTGACGAGCGCGAGACATTGCGTCGCGTCTTCCTCGTTTCACCAGTCCAAGAGCTGTAAAAGCTACAGTCCGCAGCTCGTGGTCGTGCGGTGGCGTTCTCGCTTCCCGCGCCCGTGTTCTACGTCACCTCTTAGGAGTCTCAGTACTAAACACTACTCACTACAAATAAAACGGTTCATATCCCAACAGGTATTGCTTTCTGGACACACAATTAGCTGAGTGAGGTGGGCAGTCGTTAGCACACTGGACTTGTATTCGGGAGGACGACTGTTCAAACCCATGTCCGACCATCCTGATTTAGATTTTCCTAAATCGCTTCAGGGAAATGCCAAATGGTTCCTCTGAAAGGCCATAGCCAATTTCCTTCCCCATCCTTTTCTAATCTGACCTCACTGTTTGGTCCCCTCCCACAAATCAACCATCCAATTAATACATAATTATATGAACTTTTTGTAGGTCAATACTAAAATCTGTAGGAAGAAGTAATATTTTTCTTTAATGACTCAGAACACGCCTTCCTTCACGCATGCTGTCGTATTTCCATTTTTATTTTATATTCCCTATTTGCTCACTTCTCTTCAACGTTTCTTTGCTAGAAATTTAACTGTTTGTATAAATTGGAAGGAGGAGAAGGGAAAGGAAGCCGAAGAGACTAATGATATCAGTTGCATCGGGTCTTTATGCTTTTCGGCGGCGACGAGGCAAAAAGTGTGCATCGGGATTCGAATCCGTTCTCTTGCGTAGTAGGCAGCTGCGTTAACCACTGCTTCACACAGACGACCATGTTTATCGTGAGTGCACGGACTAGCTCGGTAACTCCCCAGCCGACTCACACTCCCACATAGCGCTATCTATCCTTAATCCCCGTCCAGGTCATTCATGCTCGCTCAGTTTAGATTACCACTGGAAGTCGAACGTAAATGTGCATACACGCTGAAGGTGGTGGATTCATCGCCCATCGAGGCGAATCAATTACACGTAATGAATGCGTGCTGCTGTTCTTTCGGACACGTGCAAAAGAACAGACACCACGCACTCATATAAACTTAATTGTTTCTACATATTTTCTGGTGGGTGCACCATATCTTGTAGTTTTAGAAATGACGAAATTTTCGGTCTTGACTGTTATTAAATTTACACACATGAAAAAGGTTTTGCATCACCTCGGTTCCAAGAGTTCCGGAATCTGTACAGAAAATTGGAATAGAGATTAACATAAATATAATTTCCGTACTTTTTATTGCTCATGAAAACCACACACTGCATGTTGTTCCACCATACAGCGAAACCTTCAGAGGTGGTGGTCCAGATTTCTGCACACCCCGGCACCTCTAATACCCAGTAGCACATCCTCTTGCAGTGATTCATGCCTGTATTCGTCGTGGTGTACTATCCACAAGTTCATCAAGGCACTGTTGGTCCAGATTATCCCACTCCTCAACGGCGATTCGGTGTAGATCCCTAAGAATGGTTGGAGGGCCACGTTGTCCACAAACAGCCCTTTTCAATCTGTCCCAGGCATGTTTGATAGGTTTCATGTCTGGAGAACATGCTGGCCACTCTAGTCGAGCGGTGTCGTTAACCTGAAGGGGAAGTGCACGATGGGGGCGAGAATTGTCGTCCATGAAGACTAATGCCTCGCCAATATGCTGCCGATTGGTTGCACTATCGGTCGGAGGTTGGCATTCACGTATCGTACGGATGTTACGGCGCCTTCCATGACCACCAGCGGCGTACGTCGGCCGCACTTACAGTAATGCCACCCCAAAACAGCAGGGAACCTCCATCTTGCTGCACTCACTGGACAGTGTGTCTAAGGCGTTCAGCCTGACCGGGTTGCCTCCAAACGTGTCTCCGACGATTGTCTGGTTGAAGCCATATGCGACATTCATCGGTTAAGAGAACGTGATGCCACTCCTGAGCGGTTCATTCGGCATCATGTTGGGCCCATCTGTACTGCGCTCCATGGTGCGGTTGCAAAGATGGACCTCGCCATGGACGTCGGGAGTGAAGTTGCGAATCATGCGGCCTTTTGCTACAGTTTGAGTCTAACACGACTTGCTGTGGCTGCACGAAAAGCATTATTCAACATGTGGCGTTGCTGTCAGGGTTTCTCCGAGCCATAATCCGTAGGTAGCGGTTCATCCAGTGCAATAGTAGCCCTTGGGCGGCCTGAGCGAGACATGTCATTGACAGTTTCTGTCTCTCTGTATCTCCTCCATGTCCGAACAACATTGCTTTGTTCAGTCCGAGACGCCTGGACACTTTCCTTGTTGAGAGCATTTCCTGGCACAAAGTAACAATGCGGACGCGATCTAACCGCGATATTGACCGTATAGGCATGGTTCAACTACAGACAACACTAGCCGTGTACCTCCTTCCTGGTGGAATGACTGGAACTGATCGGCTGTCGGATCCCCTCCGTCTAATAGGCGCTAAACATTCATGGTTGTTTACATCTTTGGGCGCGTGTAGTGAAGTCTCTGAACAGTCAAAGGGACTGTGTCTGTGATACGTATATCCACAGTGAATGTTTGTCTTCAGGAGTTCTGGGAAACGGGGTGTTGCAAAACCTTTTTTGGTGTGTGTATTTATTCACGCCCGCGATTCAAGTTATGATATCGTTCTCAAGTAATCGCGCCGTAACAAAACGCATTTGCTACCACATAAACTATTTTAGGAATACATTCTGTCTTCAGAATTTTTTGTAAATACGAAATTATATTTAAGTAGTATTACTGTCCCCCCATGAACCATGGACCTTGCCGTTGGTGGGGAGGCTTGCGTGCCTCAACGATACATATAGCCGTACCGTAGGTGCAACCACAACGGAGGGGTATCTGTTGAGAGGCCAGACAAACGTGTGGTTCCTGAAGAGGGGCAGCAGCCTTTTCAGTAGTTGCAGGGGCAACAGTCTGGATGATTGACTGATCTGGCCTTGTAACATTAACCAAAACGGCCTTGCTGTTGTGGTACTGCGAACGGCTGAAAGCAAGGGGAAACTACAGCCGTAATTTTTCCCGAGGGCATGCAGCTTTACTGTATGGTGAATTGATGATGGCGTCCTCTTGGGTAAAATATTCCGGAGGTAAAATAGTCCCCCATTCGGATCTCCGGGCGGGGACTACTCAGGAGGACGTAGTTATCAGAAGAAAGAAAACTGGCATTCTACGGATCGGAGCGTGGAATGTCAGATCCCTTAATCGGGGAGGTAGGTTAGAAAATTTTAAAAGGGAAATGGATAGGTTAAAGTTAGATATAGTGGGAATTAGTGAAGTCCGGTAGCAGGAGGAACAAGACTTCTGGTCAGGTGAATACAGGGTTATAAATACAAAATCAAATAGGGGTAATGCAGGAGTAGGTTTAATAATGAATAAAAAAAATAGGAGTGCGGGTAAGCTACTACAAACAGCATAGTGAACGTATTATAGTGGCCAAGATAGACACGAAGCCCATGCCTACTACAGTAGTACAAGTTTATATGCCAACTAGCTCTGCACATGACGAAGAAATTGAAGAAATGTATGATGGGATAAAAGAAATTATTCAGGTAGTGAAGGGAGACGAATATTTAATAGTCATGGGTGACTGGAATTCGACAGTAGGAAAAGGGAGAGAAGGAAACATAGTAGGTGAATATGGATTGGGGTTAAGAAATGAAAGAGGAAGCCGTCTGTTAGAATTTTGCACAGAGCATAACTTAATCATAGCTAACACTTGGTTCAAGAATCATAAAAGAAGGTTGTATACATGGAAGAATCCTGGAGATATTAAAAGGTATCATATAGATTATATAATGGTAAGACAGAGATTTAGGAACCAGGTTTTAAATTGTAAGACATTTCCAGGGGCAGATGTTGACTCTGACCACAATCTATTGGTTATGAACTGTAGATTAAAACTGAAGAAATTTCAAAAAGGTGGGAATTTAAGGAGATGGGACCTGGATAAACTGGATAAACCAGAGGTTGTACACAGTTTCAGGGAGCGCATAAGGGAACAATTGACAGGAATGAGGGAAAGAAATACAGTAGACGACGAATGGGTAGCTCTGAGGGATGAAGTAGTGAAGGCAGCAGAGGATCAAGAAGGTAAAAAGACGAGGGCTAGTAGAAATCCTTGGGTAACAGAAGAAATATTGAATTTAATTGATGAAAGGAGAAAATATAAAAATGCAGTAAATGAAGCAGGCAAAACGGAATACAAACGTCTCAAAAATGAGATCGACAGGAAGTGCAAAATGGCTAAGCAGGCATGGCTAGAGGACAAATGTAAGGATGTGGAGGCTTATCTCACTAGGGGTAAGATAGATACTGCCTACAGGAAAGTTAAAGAAACCTTTGGAGAAAAGAGAGCCACTTGTATGAATATCAAGAGCTCAGATGGAAACCCAGTTCTAAGCAAAGAAGGGAAAGCAGAAAAGTGGAAGGAGTATATAGAGGGTCTATACAAGGGCGATGTACTTGAAGACAATATTATGGAAATGGAAGAGGATGTAGATGAAGATGAAATGGGAGATACGATACTGCGTGAAGAGTTTGACAGAGCACTGAAAGAGCTGAGTCGAAACAAGGCCCCGGGAGTAGATAACATTCCATTAGAACTACTGACGGCCTTGGGAGAGCCAGTCCTGACAAAACTCTTCCATCTACCCTCAGACTTCAAGAAGAATATAATAATCGCGATCCCAAAGAAAGCAGGTGTTGACAGATGTGAAAATCACCGAACTATGTTTAATGAGTCACAGCTGCAAAATACTAACACGAATTATTTACAGACGAATGGAGAAACTGATAGAAGTCGACCTCGGGGAAGATCAGTTTGCATTCCGTAGAAATGTTGGAACACGTGAGGCAATACTGACCTTAGAAGAAAGATTAAGGAAAGGCAAACCTATGTTTCTAGCATTTGTAGACTTAGAGAAAGCTTTTGACAATGTTGACTGGAATACTCTCTTTCAAATTCTACAGGTGGCACGGGTAAAATACGGGGAGGGAAAGGCTATTTACAATTTGTACAGAAAGCAGATGGCAGTTATAGGAGTCGAGGGGCATGAAATGGAAGCAGTGGTTGGGAAGGGAGTGAGCTGTCTCACTCCCTTGTAGCCTATCTCCGATGTTGTTCAGTCTGTATATTGAGCAAACAGTAAAGGAAACAAAAGAAAAGTTCAGAGTAGGTATTAAAATCCATGGAGAAGAAGTAAAAAGTTTGAAGTTCGCCGATGACATTGTAATTCTGTCAGAGACAGCAAAGGACTTGGAAGAGCAGTTGAATCGAATGGATAGTGTCTTGAAAGGAGGGTATAAGATGAACATCAACAAAAGCAAAACGAGGATAATGGAATGTAGTCGAATTAAATCGGGCGATGCTGCGGGAATTAGATTAGGAAATGAGACAGTTAAAGTAGTAAATGAGTTTTGATATTTGGGGAGCAAAATAACTGATGATGGTCGAAGTACAGAGGATATAAAATGTAGACTGTCAATGGCAAGGAAAGCATTTCTGGAGATGAGAAATTTGTTAACATCGAGTATAGATTTAACAGTCAGGAAGTCGTTTCTGAAAGTATTAGTGTGGAGTGTAGCCATGTATGGAAGTGAAACATGGACGATAAATAGTTTAGACAAGAAGAGAATAGAAGCTTTCGAAATGTGGTGCTACAGAAGAATGCTGAAGATTAGATGGGTAGATCACATAACTAATGAGGAGGTATTGAATAGAATTGGGGAGAAGTGGAGCTTGTGGCACAACTTGACTAGAAGAAGGGATCGGTTGGTAGGACATGTTCTAAGACATCGAGGGATCACCAATTTAGTATTGGAGGGCAGCATGGAGGGTAAAAATTGTAGAGGGAGACCAAGAGATGAATACACTGAACAGATTCAGAATGATGTAGGTTGCAGTAGGTACTGGGAGATGAAGAAGCTTGCACAGGATAGAGTAGCATGGAGGGCTGCATCAAACCAGTCTCTGGACTGAAGACCACAACATCAGTTCCTATGAGTTAGTATCGGCAGAAATTGTACTTGACAATCGCAATAAATTAATAAATGCTTCCTTTTAACTTCCCCCTCCTCCTCTAATCCCCCGCCCCCTTCCCCGATTGACATGAAGTGCAGTGAAGCAGCTAAAATCACTTAATAAAGGCAAAACCTCTGGTCCAGGTTGTATACCCGTCAGGTTCATTTCAGAGTATGCTCATACAATGTCTCCATATTTAGCAATTATATACAGCCGCTCCCTCGGCAAAAGATCCGTGTCTAAAGACTGGGAAGTTGCACAGGTCACACCAGTCCTCAAGAAAGGAAATGGGAGTAACCGGCTGAATTACACACCCAAAGCACTAACGTTTATTAGCAGTTGGGCTTTGGATCATGTACTGTGGTCCAGCATTATGAATAACTCAAAGAAATCAAGCTGCTAACATACAGCCAACATGGATTCAGAAAATATCGTTCTTGTGAAATACAACCAGTCCTTTAACATCATCAAGTAATAAGTGCTAGACAGGGGATGTCAAATTGATTCCATAGTTTAACATTTCCGGAAGGCTTTTGGTATCGATGGTCACAAGCAACTTCTTACCAAATTACGTGCTTGTGGAGTATCATTTCAGTTCTGTGACCTGATTCGAGATCTCTTAGCAGAAAGGTCACAGTTCGTCGTAGTTGACGAAAGTGAGAGAACAAAACAGAAGTAATATCTGGCGTTTCCAGGGACGTGTTATAGATCCTCTACTGTTCCCAATCTATGTAAACCACATAGGAGACAATTTGAACACTCCTCTATGTTGTTTGCGGATGATCCTGTAATTTACTGTCAGACGATCAAAGTCAGTTGCAAAATTAGCACGAAAAGTGGCATTTGACTCCAAATAATTAAAAGCGTGAAATCCACTTGAATAATAAATTTCAGTTACGCGGCAGATCACACAAATCTAAAAGCTGTAATTCAGCTAAATACTTAGAGATTACGGTTATGAATAATCATCGCGAAATGGGGGAGTGTGTGTGTGTGTGTGTGTGTGTGTGTGTGTGTGTGTGCGCGCTTTCTTAAGGGACCAAACTGCTTAGGTCATCGGTCCCTACTTAAACTAACTTATGCTAAGAACAACACACAGACCCATGCCCGAGGGAAGGTTCGAACCTTCGACGGGAGGGGCCGAGAGAGTGTGACGGATACGATAAGCGAACTGGGGTGTGGAAATACTTTGTTGACGCCCACTTACATAGTGAGAAATGATCACTGTGATAAAATAAGAGAAATCAGAGCTCGCACGAGAATACTGAACCATTCGTTTTTTTACGCGCCCTGTCCGGGGATGCAGCGGTAGAGAAATAGCTTGAAGATAGTTCTATGAACCCTTTCTCAGACAATTAATTGTGAATTGGAGAGTAATCATGTAGCCGTAGATGTAGATGAAATGAGTCTGCAAGCTTCTGCAGGTGTGCCATATCTAACCGAAGTCACTCATTAATGGCTCTGAACACTATGGGACTTAACATCTGAGGTCATCAGTCCCCTAGAACTTAGAACTACTTAAACCTAACTAACGTAAGAGCAACACACACATCCATGCCCGATACGGGATTCAAACCTGTGACCGTAGCAGTCGCGCAGTTCCGGACTGAAGTGCCTAGAACCGCTTGGCCACACCGGCCGGCCCTGCTTAATGTATTCATCTCTTGGTGCCCCTCTACGGTTTTTACCTCCCGCACTCACCTTCAATAGTAAACTGGGGATAGCTCGATGTTTCACGAATCACGAATCCAGTAGCACAACTGAGATCTCACCTCGGACAATTTATGGGGAAATTCATTAATACATTTCACCTGTTTTTCCAAACATAACCGGGCAATTTTTATAGGATTAAGATCGGATGATTTAGAGTGACAGACGAGGTGTGTGATACGGTGCCGGAATATTCGTCATAGCAGGAACATACACCGGCGTAAACATAATTGCAACACTAAGGAGGAGTTGTGTGACAATACGAACGTTGATAGGCGTGTTCCTGTATCTGAAAGATGATGTCTATTCAAATTTGGCCCCCGTCGCATGAGAGTAGTGGTCGTAACGCCACTATTAGGATGCTGATCAGGTTTCCTTTAAATATGCGCTGTAAGGGCCGTGAGCGTTAGTTACCTTTGAGATTAGACGTGGTGAGCTAATGTTAGTCAAGAACGCCTTTAAGGCTACAAAGACACCATTATTAACACCTCACTGAGTTTGAACAAGGTCAATTAATACACTACTGGCCATTAAAATTGCTACACCAAGAAGAAATGCAGAAGATAAACGGGTATTCATCGGACAAATATATTATACTAGAACTAACATGTGATTACATTTTCACGCAATTTGGGTGCATAGATACTGAGACATCAGTACCCAGAACAACCACCTCTGGTCGTAATAACGGCCTTGATACGCCTGGGCATTGAGTCAAACAGAGCTTGGATGGCGTGTACAGGTACAGCTGCCCATGCAGCTTCAACGCGATACCACAGTTCGTCAAGAGTAGTGACTGGCTTTTTGTGACGAGCCAGTTGACCAGACGTTTTCAGTTGGTGAGAGATCTGGAGAATGTGCTGGCCAGGGCAGCAGTCGAACATTTTCTGTATCCAGAAAGGCCCATACAGGACCTGAAACATGCGGTCGTGCATTATCCTGCTGAAATGTAGGGTTTCGCAGGGATCGAATGAAGGGTAGAGCTACGGGTCGTAACACATCTGAAATGTAACGTCCACTGTTCAAAGTGCTGTCAATGCGAACAAGAAGTGACCGAGACGTGTAATCAATAGCACCCCATACCAACACGTCGGGTGATACGCCAGTATGGCGATGACGACGCTTCCAATGTGCGTTCACCGCGACGTCGCCAAACATGGATGCGACCATCATGATGCTGTAAACACAACCTGGATTCATCCGCAAAAATTACGTTTTGCCATTCGTGCACCCAGGTTCGTCGTTGAGTACACCATCGCAGGCGCTCCTGTCTGTGATGCAGCGTCAAGAGTAATCGCAGCCATGGTCTCCGAGCTGATAGTCCCTGGTGCTGCAAACGTCGTCGAACTTTTCGTGCAGATGGTTGTTGTCTTGCATACGTCCCCATCTGTTGACTCAGGGATCGAGACGTGGCTGCACTATCCGTTACAGCCATGCGGATAAGTTGCCTGTCATCTCGACTGCTAGTGATACGAGGCCGTTGGGATCCAGCACGGAGTTCCGTATTACCCTCCTGAACCCACTGATTCCATATTGTGCTAACAGTCATTGGATCTCGACCAACGCGAGCAGCAATGTCGCGATACGATAAACGGCAATCGCGATAGGCTACAATCCGGCCTTTATCAAAGTCGGAAACGTGATGGTACGCATTTCTTGTTCTTACACGAGGCATCGCAACAACGTTTCACCAGGTAACGCAGCTCAACTGCAGCTTTGTGTATGAGAAATTGGTTGGAAACTTTCCTCATGTCAGCACGTTGTAGGTGTCGCCACCGGTGCCAACCTTGTGTGAATGCTCTGAAAAGCTAATCATTTGCATATCACAGCATCTTCTTCCTATCGATTAAATTTCACGTCTGTAGCACGTCATCTTCTTGGTGTAGCAATTTTAATGGACAGTAGTGTATGGCTACGAGAAGCTGGATGTTCATTCTGCGATATCACAGAAAGACTTGGTAGGAAAGAAGGCTCGTGGCTATGGTCACGAGAATGTACGGCCTCAAGAAGTTTGAGCTCCGGGCAGCCACGCGACACTACGGAGAGGGACGACCTTCATGTTCGGCGTGGGGCTCTGGCACATCGTACTGCATCTGCAGCAGCAATCTGAGCACCACAGTGACACAACGAACTGTCACAAATCGGTTACTTAAGAGACAGCTCAGTTCCAGAAGCCTTGTAGCGTGCATCCCGGTGAACCCAAACTACCACCATTTGCGACTTCAGCGGTGTCAAGCGAGAGCTCAATGGAGGGAAGGGTGGAGGTCTCTTGTGTTTTCCGATGAAAGCTGTATCTGTCTCAGTGCCAGTGATGGCCGTATTTTGGTTAGAAGGAGGCCAGTTGATGGCTTGAAAACAACTTGTCTGCTTGCTAGACACACTGGACATACACTGGAGCTATGGTCTTGGTTGCGTTTTCATGCGATAGCCGCAGCACTATAGTGATTATCCCAAACACTCTGAATGCAATTTTGCACGTCAGTCTGATGATACGACCTGTTGTTCTGCCATTGATGAAAAGCATTCCAGGGCGTAATTTCCAACAGAATAACGCTTGCCACATCCCGCTGTAATAACCCAACATGCTCTACAGAGTGTCGACATGTTGCTCAATCACCAGAACAGTCTCCAATCGAGCACCTTTCTGACAGTATCGGACGACAGCTCCAGCGATATCTACAAGGAGCATTAACTGTCCACGTACTGACTGTTCAAGTGCTACAGGCATGGAACTCCATCGCACAAACTGATATCCGGCGCCTGTAAGACGCAATGTATGCACGTCTGTATATTCGTATTCAACATTCTGGCGCCTACACCAGTTATTGGTATACCAGCATTTCTTATTTGCGACGGCTTATCTCACTCTTACATTAACCTGCAATCTTGCAATGTTAATCACTTAAATATACTACCCAGACAAATGTAATCCCCAAATTTAATTGCTCTATAAAAAATGTGAAGATCATCGGACCATCAGTCTAATTTCTCATGCAGCTGGAGTCTTGCTGAGAGTGTTGACCAGAAGGCTGTATGGCAAGCTGGATAGAGGGATTGCAGAGGAGCAGTTCGGATTTAGAATAGGAAAAGGAACAAGAGATGCTGTTGGTATGTTAATAACTATAGGAGAAAGAAGAAGGTAGAGAAATCTTTGCTGTGCTTATAGGTTTAGAAAAGGCTTTTGACAGAGTTCAGTGGAACAAGCAGATGGATATTTTGAAGAGGGAAGGAGTAGACTGGAAAGAGAGACTACTGATACAGAATCTGTATTTACATCTGAAATTAAGGATAAGGATTGGAAATGAAATGTCAGAAGGAAGCAACATTGGACGAGGTGTCAGACAAGGTTGTTGCCTTTTCCAACTGTTGTTTAACACATACCTTGACGAGATTATTGCGAAAGGCTTAGATGGGAAAAGAGAAATATGTATTGGTGGAAAGAGAATAGAATGTATAAGATTTGCTGATGGAATGGTATTAGTGGCAGCAAGTGAACGGACAGTGAATAACATGCTGAAAGATCTGAATGAAGCTTGTGTGGAATACGGGATGCAAATAAACACAGCAAAAACAAAGCGTATGGTCATCAGTACAGAACGCAGACTGTCCAATATTAAAATAGGACAATCTACCATTAGCCAAGTAAGTGCATTTATATATACACTCCTGGAAATTGAAATAAGAACACAGTGAATTCATTGTCCCAGGAAGGGGAAACTTTATTGACACATTCCTGGGGTCAGATACATCGCATGATCACACTGACAGAACCACAGGCACATAGACACAGGCAACAGAGCATGCACAATGTCGGCACTAGTACAGTGTATATCCACCTTTCGCAGCAATGCAGGCTGCTATTCTCCCATGGAGACGATCGTAGAGATGCTGGATGTAGTCCTGTGGAACGGCTTGCCATGCCATTTACACCTGGCGCCTCAGTTGGACCAGCGTTCGTGCTGGACGTGCAGACCGCGTGAGACGACGCTTCATCCAGTCCCAAACATGCTCAATGGGGGACAGATCCGGAGATCTTGCTGGCCAGGGTAGTTGACTTACACCTTCTAGAGCACATTGGGTGGCACGGGATACATGCGGACGTGCATTGTCCTGTTGGAACAGCAAGTTCCCTTGCCGGTCTAGGAATGGTAGAACGATGGGTTCGATGACGGTTTGGATGTACCGTGCACTATTCAGTGTCCCCTCGACGATCACCAGTGGTGTACGGCCAGTGTAGGAGATCGCTCCCCACACCATGATGCCGGGTGTTGGCCCTGTGTGCCTCGGTCGTATGCAGTCCTGATTGTGGCGCTCACCTGCACGGCGCCAAACACGCATACGACCATCATTGACACCAAGGCAGAAGCGACTCTCATCGCTGAAGACGACACGTCTCCATTCGTCCCTCCATTCACGCCTGTCGCGACACCACTGGAGGCGGGCTGCACGATGTTGGGGCGTGAGCGGAAGACGGCCTAACGGTGTGCGGGACCGTAGCCCAGCTTCATGGAGACGGTTGCGAATGGTCCTCGCCGATACCCCAGGAGCAACAGTGTCCCTAATTTGCTGGGAAGTGGCGGTGCGGTCCCCTACGGCACTGCGTAGGGTGCTATGGTCTTGGCGTGCATCCATGCGTCGCTGCGGTCCGGTCCCAGGTCGACGGGCACGTGCACCTTCCGCCGACCACTGGCGACAACATCGATGTACTGTGGAGACCTCTCGCCCCACGTGTTGAGCAATTCGGCGGTACGTCCACCCGGCCTCCCGCATGCCCACTATACGCCCTCGCTCAAAGTCTGTCAACTGCACATACGGTTCACGTCCACGCTGTCGCGGCGTGCTACCAGTGTTAAAGACTGCGATGGAGCTCCGTATGCCACGGCAAACTGGCTGACACTGACGGCGGCGGTGCACAAATGCTGCGCAGCTAGCGCCATTCGACGGCCAACGCCGTGGTTCCTGGTGTGTCCGCTGTGCCGTGCGTGTGATCATTGCTTGTACAGCCCTCTCGCAGTGTCCGGAGCAAGTATGGTGGGTCTGACACACCGGTGTCAATGTGTTCTTTTTTCCATTTCCAGGAGTGTATTATAAGCACAATAACTGAAGACGTGAGGTGTCACCAGGAGGCGAAAACTCGAATTGCCATAGCGAAGGAGGCATTCAACAGAAAGAGGAGACTCTTATGTGGCAAATTAGATAAAGGTCTAAGCAAAAGTGGAGTGTGGCACTATATGGGGCAGAAACGTGGACGCTGAGGCGAGAGGATGAAAAAAGGTTAGAAGTATTTGAGATGTGGATGTGGAGGAAAATGGAGAGAATAAGCTGGATGGAAAGAGTGATTAATGAAAGAGTATTGGAAAGGGTTGGTGAGAGAAGATGTCTCCCGAAGGTTGTAAGAGAAAGGAAAAAGAACTGGTTGGGACATTCATTGAGAAGGGAGTGCTTGCTTGCTGATGCTTTCGTAGGACTGGTTTATGGGAGAAGACTGAGAGGAAGAAGGAGATACAAAATGATAGAAGACATAAAGGCAAGAGGAAATTATGCAAACCTGAAGAGGATGGCAGAAGACCAGACAGCCTGGAGAACTACCATGCGAAAATCTGCCTTTTGGCAGAACAATGATGATGATGATGATGATATTAATTATTTTTGGTGTTGCAACTTTTTTTCGTCAGTGTATTTGTGCAGCTCTGTAAACACGGTGGTCAGCAGCTCGTACTCTTGTGGTTAGCTTCGCGCCTTTCGATCAGGGGGTGACGGGTTCGCGTCGCGGCCGGGACCGTGACTTTCTCTGCTCGAAACTGGGTGTGTGTGTCGTCCTCGTTCTCATTTCGTCATCGACGCACAAGTCGCCGAAGTGGCATCAAATAAAAAGAAATGCACCAGGCGGCCGAACTTTCCAAAAGAGAAATCCCAGGCCCATATGCTGTACCCACACTGTATTTTGTGAACACGGCTGTTGTCACTTTGGAAGACGGGTGTGAACGTTACAAACTCGTAACAATAATTGCGTGTGGTTTAATGGTGTGGTATAAAGTTTTCAGGTGGACACCACTACGGCGACTTGGGTGTCTCTAATCCATCGCAACATTCTTACTGAGAAAAGGGGCTTACAACTTAACGTTGAAGCCGGATCACGTGTCCTTATTGGTAACTCCACACATCGTTGAGAGGTGAAGGCTACAAGAAAGGCAGACTGAGAATCTCAGTGCAGTGACCGGGGCTTCATCCCGCAACCTCCTGGTTTCCAGGCACCCTTTTTACCACTACACCACCACGCCAGACAACATAGTCATAAAGAATATGTAGAAAGAAGGCGGCACTTGGTCACCAGGATTGAACGGAACGCTGCAGTTGTCAAGCAGTCGGTTTGCCGAAATATCGCGCCTTCTGGACGACGCCACCTGGATGAAAACCCGAGAAATATTCAAAATATTGACTGAAATTTCTCATAATTAAAGAAGGAGCGACATGTAATCGCTCTGAAGAAAATTTAATACTCAGGATCTAATTCAGTATTATTTGTTCCTTATGTCCGGTTTCAACAGGTAAGACTGTCATCTAATTTTTAAAAAACCTGTTGTACGTCGTGTTCCACTATGACTGTATCAGACATACAATGCTGAAATTACAGTGGGTATTATTAGCACGTTCTCCACAGGTTTGTTAAAAATGAAAATAAGAAGCGGTTTGTCACAAATAAAAGCAACACAGTTAAGAAGCACCTTGTGTAGGTAGAGATGTCCATACACATAACATTCTACTGATGCCTGTTAGATGTTGAATAGCATAACACTGCACATTTCTGCACTTAGTTACGAATACAAGACGAGTTAAATGCATTATGGATCCACATTCTTTGTATTAAGCAGTTCAGCTGTGTACTTCAAAGAATGTTGATCCGTGATGTATTTAACTCACCATGTAAATGTTTATAAACTGTGTACTTCAAAGAATGTGGATCTATGATGTATTTAACTCGTCATGTAAATGTAAACAATTGCGCAAATGTGTGCTGTAACACAATTCAGCTTCTAACACGAATCAGTGGAATCTTAAGTGTATGGACATCCCTAGTTGCACAAGGTGCTCTATAACTGTATTGTTTTTATTTGTGGCAAACCGGTTTTTATTTTTAACAAACCTGTGTGCTATTTGCTACGTAATATCCATGTAATGTCAGTATGGTATGTCTGATGCAGTCATAATGCAACAGGACATACAACAACACGTTCTTTAAAGATCAGAAGATGTCATTCTTAACCGTTAAGACCGGTCGTCAGGAATATACACTATTGGATCTTGGCAATTAAACTTTCTTCAGTTTAAAATCTTCCTATCAGGAAAAAATTTAAAATCACATAAGCAAATTACTGTTCACTGACGTAAAGAAATTATTTTACTTAGTTTTATCCATTGCTGTCAGAGTTTCTTCCATGACTGTATTACTTTCGTAAAATAAAGAGTAGCCGTTTTCAATCGCAATCGTGATTTTATTTGAATACACGGTGCTTTTAGAGGCCTGAGAGCTCATCTTCAGGTACTTTGACAGTCTACATCGATTATTTTTCGGATTTAGATTATTTCTGATCTGTTACCAGTGGTGGATACATGATTCAGAAGCACAGTATATGTGTATATACACTACTGGCCATTAAAATTGCCACGCCAAGAAGAAATGTAGATCATAATCGGGTATTCATTGGACAAATATATTATACTAGAACTGACATGTGATTACATTTTCACGCGATTTGGGTGCATAGATTCCGAGAAATGAGTACCCATAACAACCACCTCTGACCGTAATAACGGCATTGATACGCCTGGGCGTGTACAGGTACAGCTGAACATGCAGCTTCAACGCGATACCATAGTTCATCAAGAGTAGTGACTGGCGTATTGTGACGAGCCAGTTGCTCCGCCACCATTGAACAAACGTTTTCAATTGGTGAGAGATCTGGAGAATGTGTTGGCCAGTGCAGCAGTCGAACATTTTCTGTATCCAGAAAGGCCCGTACAGGACATGCAACACGCGGTCGTGCATTATCCTGCTGAAATGTAGGGTTTCGCAGGGATCGAATGAAGGGTAGAGCCACGGGTCGTAACACATCTGAAATGTAAAGTCCACTGTTCAAAGTGCTGTCAATGCGAACAAGAAGTGACCGAGACGTGTAACCAATGGCACACCATACCATCACGCCGGATGATACGCCAGTATGGTGACGACGAATACCCGCTTCCAATGTGCGTATACCGCGATGTCGCCAAACGTGGATGCGACCATCATGATGCTGTAAACAGAACCTGGATTCATCCGAAAAAATGACGTTTTGCCATTCGTGCACCCAGGTTTGTCGTTGAGTACACCATCGCAGGTACTGATGCCTGTGATGCAGCGTCAAGGGTAACCGCAGCCATGGTCTCTGAGCTGGTAGTCCATGCTGCTGCAAACGTCGTCGAACTTTTCGTGCAGATGTTTGTTGTCTTGCAAACGTACCCCTCTGTTGACTCAGGGATCGAGACGTGGCTCCACGATCCGTTACAGCCATGCGGATAAGATGCCTGTCATCTCGGCTGCTAGTGATACGAGGCCATTGGGATCCAGCACGGCGTTCCGTATTACCCTCCTGAACCCACCGATCCCATATTCTGCTAACAGTCATTGGACCTCCACCAACGCGAGCAGCACTGTCACGATACGATAAACCGCAATCGCGATAGGTTACAATCCGACCTTTATCAAAGTCGGAAACGTGATGGTACGCATTTCTCGTCCTTACACGAGGTATCACAACAACGTTTCACCAGGCAACGCCGGCCAACTGCTGTTTGTGTATGAGAAATCGGTTTGAAACTTCTCTCATGATAGCACGTTGTAGGTGTCGCCACCGGCGCCAACCTTGTGTGAATGCTCTGAAAAGCTAATCATTTGCATATCACAGCATCTTCTTCCTGTCGGTTAAAGTTTGCGTCTGTAGCACGTCATCTTCGTGGTGTAGCAATTTTAATGGCCAGTAGTGTATACTTGAGGCATGGTGATTGGGGAGGGGAGGGGGGGGGAGGAAGATAAAGTATCTAACAAACTTGTGACACTTCCTCTTGCGCTCCCCACCTCCAACCAGCACGGAACCCTGTTTCCGCGACTGGTAAGGTGGTTTGAGGAGTGTAGGTGTAGGAGTGAGGAGAATGCATGCTCGTGTCGCAGGCTGGTGCGTCCCACATAGCAGGGGAAAGGTGGCCAGAAGGCGAGGTCGCCGCTGCACGGCAACGCCGCGGGCGAGCCTGGCTCCCCTGAGACGACCCTCCCCCTCCCTCCCCCACCGCCCACCAGGCTCCAGCGAAAATTGAAACACAATCCGGGCCTGTCGCACCGGCGCTGGCACACCTGCTGCCTGCATTGCACGCTCGCGAAAACAACCCTTCCTGCCGCCACACCGCCCCCAACTTCTAGCTCGCTGTATCCCGTCCCGCTGCATTTCTTTCCCCTTTCCTTATCCAAGAAGCACCATAATCTCTGCCCAAAACCACCGTGACACAGGACTTGGACAAGGAGATGGTCGAGTTCTGTGACATCACAACATGGAATTTCAAAAAGTCATATTTCACCGCCAAGAGCTGCTCATAAAAATTTATTATGTTTGTAGTTTTGGGCTGCAGACCATCATCAGATATCCTGTATAGCCATCGAAAGAACGCAAAAAAAGCACTACTAATTGAACTGCCAGTATACTGCTAGTCTATATAAATAACAATGTAAATGAAACTTCCTGGCAGATTAAAACTGTGTGCCCGACCGAGACTCGAATTCGGGGCCTTTGCCTTTCGCGGGCAAGTGCTCTACCATCTGAGCCACCGAAGCACGACTCGCGCCCAGTACTCACAGCTTTACTTCTGCCAGTACCTCGTCTCCTACCTTCCAAACTTTACGGAAGCTCTCCTGCGAACCTTGCAGAACTAGAACTCCTGAAAGAAAGGATACTGCGGAGACATGGCTTAGCCAAAGCCTGGGGGATGTTTCCAGAATGAGATTTTCACTCTGCAGCGGAGTGTGCGCTGATATGAAACTTCCTGGCAGATTAAAACTGTGTGCCCGACCGAGACTCGAACTCGGGACCTTTGCCTTTCGCGGGCAAATTCTCTACCATCTGAGCTACCGAAGCACGACTCACGCCCGGTACTCACAGCTTTTCTTCTGCCAGTACCTCGTCTCCTACCTTCCAAACTTTACAGAATCTTGGGGAACAACGTAAATGTTTGTTTGTTCGAGCCGCGCGGGATTAGCCGAGCGGTCTTAGGCGCTGCAGTCATGGAATGTGCGGCTGGTCCCGGAGGAGGTTCGAGTCCTCCCTAGGGCATGGGTGTGTGTGTTTGTCCTTAGGATAATTTAAGTAGTGTGTAACCTTAGGGACTGATGACCTCAGCAGTTAAGTCCTATAAGATTTCACACACATTTGAACATTTGTTTGTTCAAAATCATTAATCTCCGAAAGTTCTTCACGCGATTGCATTGATATTCTGACGCAACGTTGAATTCTAATACGGGCGTGTTGTTAGGCACGTAACTTAGGGAAAATAAATTTGATTACATAGCCATTTCTGTTGCATCTGTTAAAATCAGTTATTATTGGTTATGATCTTGAGCTTACTGCACTTTAATTAAAGAGAATTATGCCTAAAAAATGTACGAACGTATCCATACAGTTTGCAGAATAACCACGGAAGATGGTTTATAAATAAGAGCGTCTGATGTAATTCTCTTTAGTTAAATTGTAGTAAGCTCAAGTCGGATAACCATTAGTAACTGATAAAGGGAAAAAAATGCTACTAAAAATCTCAATATCTACCGTGCTGATTTACTTCAAATTTTTACACGTTAATATAATACAGACACATATATGTAAACATGTAAAATATGTTGTTGTTGTTGTGGTCTTCAGTCCTGAGACTGGTTTGATGCAGCTCTCCATGCTACTCTATCCTGTGCAAGCTTTTTCATCTCCCAGTACCTACTGCAACCTACATCCTTCTGAATCTGCTTAGTGTATTCATCTCTTGGTCTCCCTCTACGATTTTTACCCTCCACGCTGCCCTCCAATACTAAATTGGTGATCCCTTGATGCCTCAGAACATGTCCTACCAACCGATCCCTTCTTCTGGTCAAGTTGTGCCACAAACTTCTCTTCTCCCCAATCCTATTCAATACTTCCTCATTAGTTATGTGATCTACCCATCTAATCTTCAGCATTCTTCTGTAGCACCACATTTCGAAAGCTTCTATTCTCTTCTTGTCCAAACTATTTATCGTCCATGTTTCACTTCCATACATGGCTATACTCCATACGAATACTTTCAGAAATGACTTCCTGACACTTGAATCTATACTCGATGTTAACAAATTTCTCTTCTTCAGAAACACTTTCCTTGCCATTGCCAGCCAACATTTTATATCCTCTCTACTTCGACCATCATCAGTTATTTTGCTCCCCAAATAGCAAAACTCCTTTACTACTTTAAGTGCCTCATTTCCTAATCTAATTCCCTCAGCATCACCTGACTTAATTAGACTACATTCCATTATCCTTGTTTTGCTTTTGTTGATGTTCATCTTATATCCTCCTTTCAAGACACTGTCCATTCCATTCAACTGCTCTTCCAATTCCTTTGCTGTCTCTGACAGAATTACAATGTCATCGGCGAACCTCAAAATTTTTATTTCTTCTCCATGAATTTTAATACCTACTCCGAATTTTTCTTTTGTTTCCTTTACTGCTTGCTCAATGTACAGATTGAACAACATCGGGGAGAGGCTACAACCCTGTCTTACTCCCTTCCCAACCACTGCTTCCCTTTCATGTCCCTCGACTCTTATAACTGCCATCTGGTTTCTGTACAAATTGTAAATAGCCTTTCGCTCCCTGTATTTTACCCCTGCCACCTTTAGAATTTGAAAGAGAGTATTCCAGTCAACATTGTCAAAAGCTTTCTCTAAGTCTACAAATGCTAGAAACGTAGGTTTGCCTTTCCTTAATCTTTCTTCTAAGATAAGTCGTAAGGTCAGTATTGCCTCACGTGTTCCAGTGTTTCTACGGAATCCAAACTGATCTTCCCCGAGCTTGGCTTCTACTAGTTTTTCCATTCGTCTGTAAACAATTCGTGTTAGTATTTTGCAGCTGTGACTTATTAAGCTGATAGTTCGGTAATTTTCACATCTGTCAACACTTGCTTTCTTTGGGATTGGAATTATTATATTCTTCTTGAAGTCTGAGGGTATTTCGCCTGTTTCATACATCTTGCTCACCAGATGGTAGAGTTTTGTCAGGACTGGCTCTCCCACGGCCGTCAGTAGTTCCAATGGAATATTGTCTACTCCGGGGGCCTTGTTTCGACTCAGGTCTTTCAGTGCTCTGTCAAACTCTTCACGCAGTATCATATCTCCCATTTCATCTTCATCTACATCCTCTTCCATTTCCATAATATTGTCCTCAAGTACATCGCCCTTGTATAGACCCTCTATATACTCCTTCCACCTTTCTGCTTTCCCTTCTTTGCTTAGAACTGGGTTTCCATCTGAGCTCTTGATATTCATACAAGTCGTTCTCTTATCTCCAAAGGTCTCTTTAATTTTCCTGTAGGCGGTATCTATCTTACCCCTAGTGAGATAGGCCTCTACATCCTTACATTTGTCCTCTAGCCATCCCTGCTTAGCCATTTTGCACTTCCTGTCGGTCTCATTTTTGAGACGTTTGTATTCCTTTTTGCCTGTTTCACTTACTGCATTTTTATATTTTCTCCTTTCATCAATTAAATACAATATTTCTTCTGTTACCCAAGGATATACAGTAGTGAAATGTTAGCAAATAGGAAAGTTCTATTTACGGGGCACTGGTTTGTGATTAAAATACTACAACAGAATCTAAATTTTCAATAACAAGGTTCAAGGTCAGATAGAGGTGACAGATTAAATGGGCAGAGGGGTGAAAGGAAATGCCCACAGAAAATGGGAAGAAGGAGGTGAACAGGGACAGAGTGCAGGAGCACATGGAGAGAGAGGAGGAGCAGAAGATGGACAAAGAAAGGGGGAGGAGGTAATGGACTGAGAGAGGGGTGAAAGAGGGGGCAGAAGGAGAGAGAGGGGAGCAGGAGAAAATGGACAGATACAGGCGAGAGAAGGTGTCTAGGACGTATATTCAGTTCCCATACGTATTGGAAACATGTGTTTTTTCTTTCTTTTCCATTTGAGCCACAGCAAAGAGTGGCCGAGTACAGCTGATGTTATAATAAATCCCATTGGAGAGAAAGCAACAGAAGAGAAGGTAAATGATATTTTCGCAATAATTATACAATAGTTCTCAGAAAATGGACTGTCCATAAATTTAAAAAACAAATGCACTATATTCAGTTGTGCGCAACAAACAGAGTCATACCAATAACTGATGTAGTACATGAGCAGGCGTCAGTAAATAGTGCAGAATGTTGCAAATTTTTGAATGTGTGCACTGATGAAAACTTGAACTAGAAGAAGCATGTTACTGAGCTCCACAGATAGATAAGTTCTGCTACTTTTACTCTGCGTATAACTGCTAATATTGGAAACAAATGAATCAACTTCTTGACGTATTTTGCATATTTCCACTGTCGATTGCACAAAAGTGAGCAGTAAGAATATTATGTGGTGTCTGTCCACGGGCATCATGTAGGTACGTCTTCAAGGAGCTAGCCATTTTAACTGTGTCTTTACATAACATATATTACATGATGAAATTCCTCATAAATAATCCCTCACAATTTTAGAAAAGCAGTGATGTGCATACCTACAACATTAAAGGGAAAAAATATCCTTTATTATCCTTTATTAAGATGTCAGTGTTCTGGCGTAATGACAAGCGCCGGCACGAAGATCAAGAACGATACAGCAGAGAGGGCTGAGAGACGAGGTCAGCCAATAGCATGCTGACTAGGACGTCACCACGACAGGAGCAGTACATACACGAAGAAAATAAAAAGCCACTCGCCGCCTAGTACCGGCCGCACTAGAAGAGCCGTGACTCGTGATCCATATCAATGACTTGTATGGAAATTGTGTATTTCGAAGGACACTGATTATTTGTATGTCGTCAATTGCTTGCGACACCACCTCGTACATATGCATGTTAAGTACTGTAACAAACTTCATTAATATGATTTGCTTGTGTGTTGTTTAGCTATCCGAGAAAGCAGCTTCCTAGGCGTGCTATATTACATGAGTGGGCACAATACCACAGTCAGTGACTCAGAAAAGAGTTCAATACACAGTAACAAAACTTTTCGATCATTTCTCAAATAATACAAAATGTCTGCCAAGTAGCAGATCGAACTTACGTCTAATTTAAAATTGACTGACTCTCTCACGTCCGCTCTGTAGCTGCAAGAGGTGGTTATTCAGTCTTGCGATAGCTGGTCACATTAATGTTCAGAACCATGTATGTATCTGGTGATTTAATCAGTGAGTGTATTTGTTCATAGTGTTAAAATAACTTGTACACATTACGCGTCTTTTAGCATGGAAACGTAGTGTGGCTAGGGCCTCCCGTCGGATAGACCGTTCGCCTGGTGCAGGTCTTTCGATTTGACGCCACTTCGGCGACCTGCGCGTCGATGGGGATGAAATGATGATGGTTAGGACAACACAACACCCAGTCCCTGAGCGGAGAAAATCTCCGACCCAGCCGGGAATCGAACCCGGGCCCTTAGGATTGACAGTCTGTCACGCTGACCACTCAGCTACCGGGGCCATGACGTCTTTAAGTATGATCGGCGTATAGGTATCAGTCTCCCGATTGTGCCTTTTACTATTAACAGCATACTTGTATGTAAGTATACCCCCTAAATACTGTCAACTTACATATTGTACATACACTATATATATATATATATATATATATATATATATATATATATATATATCTGACTGTATCGCCTGTATATCAGACTGTATCGCCTAGAACCGCTCGGCCACCCCGGCCGGCTTAAACGTCGAAATATAAGTCGTTACTCATTTCCATTTTATTACTGTCAACGTTAATGTTCTTGCAACACGCATTATGTTCTGTTGCATACAACGTACAGAACGTTACACTTTTGTGACTGGCAAATATGCTCTCTTGCCCATGAGTTGGGAAACTGTCCCTAAAAGGCAAGAGAACCAGCAATGATCAATGGCATGAGGATCCAGAAGGCAATGGAAACCACTGCATTAAAGACACATAATGGGTATCTACAAAACATGTGGCCTTTAACTGAAAAAGTGTCATGATGATCTCTCCATTGGCAAAAGATTCTGAAATAGTCCCCCGTTCGGATCTCCGCAAGGGCACTGCCAAAGTGGAGGTTACGATGAGAAAAGGACTGAATAACCAACGACAGGATAACGTTCCATGAGTCGTGGCGTGGAATGTCAACAACTTGAACCTGGTAGGAAAGCTGGAAAATCTGTAAAGGTAAATTCTAAGACTCACTCTAGATATAGTGGCAGGGGGGGGGGGGGGGGTCAGTGAAGTGAAACGTAAAGAAGGCAAGGATTTCTGGTCAGATGAGTATAGGATAATATCAACAGCAGCAGAAATGGTGTAAGAGTATGATTCGTTATGAATAGAAAGTCAGGGCAGACAGTGATATACTGTTATTTTCATTATATTTTATTGTTTTATAGACAGTATTAGCAAAGGTTCTTAGTTTTCAAATGATATTTTGAAATGTCCATCGAAAATAAACAGGCATTGTGTGCGATTTGTCGTGTGGTAATATGTTGGAACTGAGCTGTGTCATATTTCTTGTTGCGTGCTCTTGAGTTCGTTGAAAGTCGCCATCTTTATATGCAGGTTCGTTCGCCAATCTCCCCAGCGTCTATCCAACTTCAAGTCGACATAGCGTACCTGAAACTTTCTGTAGTTATCAGAATGACTAGAAAGAGTAATGTTTACTTTCGAGTCTCACCTAATAATTTATCAGAGATGACACTCGTTTATTTCTTCCTTGAATACAACTTTTACGTTTACTATCGAGTTGTAACACGCAATATTGACAATTATAAGTTCGCTTTGTTTTTATCAGAGCAAGAACAAAATAGGTGTCATTAACATTACATTCAACAACGGAGAGATAATGAAACGATAATGTTCACTTTTCTTATGCAAAGAGTAACGTTTTTGGTTCTTACACACAGCACCGTATCTGACACAGTTATTTCCGTAATGAAATGTGATATTACAGTGGTTTATTGCGAACAATTCAGTGATAGGGTTCATCTAATCAGAATCAACTGCAAAACAACACCGACAACAATATCTAAAGTATATAGGCCGTCGTCACAAGTCGAGGATGAAGAGATACAGAGAGTATATGAGGATATTGAGCGGACAAAAGTACGTAAAGGGAGAAGATCTAATAGTTATAGGGGATTGGAATGTGCTTGTAGAGGAGGGTATAGAAGAAAGGATTACGAGAGAATGTGGGTTTGGTAGTAGGAATGACAGAAGAGAAAGAGTAATTGAGTTGTGCAATAAATTTCAGCTACTAATAGGTACCAGTCTCTTCAAGACTCAAAAGAGGAGGAAGTATACTCGGAAAAGGTCGGGAGATAACGGAAGATATCAGTTATATTGCATATTTAATTCCCATCAACCACCAGAGTAATAGAGACGATAGCCTACCGTACAGGTATACCCCCTGTAGAGCAACCTCTTTTCAAATTGACTATGGACATTCCAGGGATGTGTTTCGGTAGGCACCAGATAACCGATATAGGAAGTATATAGAGGAAGACAGTCACCACTATCCAGTAGTTAACCACCCTGAGGAGGACCGCAGCAAGTCGGTGGAAACGATATAGTTGCTTTAGTGTTTTGTAATGATACAGACTAATTCCTAAGATTATTTTATTCAAAATGGCAGTGGTCGTGTAAGCTTGCAGACTTACATAAGATACATTCGTTTTGTAAATAAAAGCTGCCTTTTTCTTGCTGCAATGTATTTTATTCGTTCCAGACGTGTTCGCCTTTTACTTTAAGGCATCTTCAGAGGAATCTCAAATGATGCAGTTTTGTTCCTAGCGTAAAAACATGAAAATATGGAAGAAAAACGTTTACAGGGTGAAAATGGCTTATTTCTGGTAAGTAAATTATAATGCGACCTCCAGCATGTAACCAGAAGAGAGGAAACGCAGACGCTAGCCGAAAACGCGAATAACTGTTAGTAATCACTTATTTACGTAAAAAACAAGAAGCGTACTATTTTAGAATCTACAGATATCGCATATCAAAACAAAACTGTATCATTCTAGATTTCACTAAAGATGCCTTAAAATAAAAGGTGAAATGAGTCTAGAACAAATAAAATACATTGCAGCAACAAAAGGCTGTTTTTTATTTACAAACGAATATTTCTGTGCTGGATGCGGATAACGGCCACGCAAACGAACTTGTTACGTAAGACAAATTTTTTTTATAGAGGATCTTTTTTAATAACTGACAGCTAAATTTTGTTAAGGGCCATCATATACACAAATCAGTGGAACATCTTTACTTAACATAATACGAAATTTATAATACAGGGTGGCACAGAGAAATTGGGACACTTGAAGTTGCTGTGGGCAGCCCTGTTGATTTTCAATAATTGGGGGAGGGAGGGGGGGGGGGGGGGGGAGCTCCAAACTGTCGAGCAGTATTTAGTTACAGTGGAGCAGTGCCCATCGTGTGGTCATCATTCGTGCTTAGTACTGTTTTGGTTCGGTGTGGCAACTGCACAAAGCGTGATTCGGCGTCACTAAGAGATCCCGCCGGAGTGGCCTAGAGGTTCTAGGTGCTACAGTCTGGAACCGCGCGACCGCTACGGTCGCAGATTCGAATCCTGCCTTGGGCATGGATGTGTGTGATGTCCTTAGGTTATTTATGTTTAAGTAGTTCTAAGTTCTAGGGGACTGATGACCTCAGAAAAGTCCCATAGTGCTCAGATCCATTTGAACCAGTAAAGTTCCTTCTTCATACGCAATCAAAACGTGAGTTCGTAACTTTGAAGAGACTGTTTCGGCTTTGGAAAAAAAGAGTAGTGGCCACGTATTACCCGCACAAGCTGCAGAAAACAATGATGCTGCGCAATCTGCAGTAATATGGAGTCCTCGTCGTTCGATGGGAAGAACTGTCATTGCGGCTCGGACATCAGAGTGTGCAAATAGTACTTCATAGCCTTCAGTTTTATCCTTAAAAATCTTCATATTGATCAAGAACCTGAAACTTCTTTGTGTTTACTGAAACTGCTGAGTGCAACTGAACCTACTGTCCCGTTACTTATTTTTAACATTTCAGCAATGACCTAGGGAATTTTCCCTGACAATAACAGCTCAACTTAACCTATTCATTTGTTACCCACAATATACAAGCTCAACGCAATCTGACTGCTCTACAATGACAACAGGATCTCAAATAATTAACTCAAAAGAATGGCGCTGAATTGGAAGAAATCCTAACAATACCCACAATTTTTATAAGTCACTTACCTCACAGAAAATCTTCATAACACGAACTACAACAATTACAGCAAGCAGCAACTACAACCATCTAAATAAAAGGATTCTAACTGCTATAGGCTCTAACTACTAGGACGTATACGGTTAGCAACAGAAAGATTTTGTTGAAGAGCAAACACTGTATTTAGCAGATTTTACCTTATTCATGTGACATCCAGTTCGAAAAATTATATAGTCGTCAATAATTCCAATGCCCAAACATTACGAATTACATCCAACTTAATTTTACAGTGCATGTCCTACCAACACTGAGTCTCCACGAAGGACACGTCTTCAAGCCGTCCGCTCGCTAACTGCTAGTCTGTCCAACCACAGAGTCTCTTATTGAGGGCGCAGAGCGCTGTCAACGAAATTAATTACAGTCTATAGCGCTGCCAACATACAAACATATAAACAGGCTACTTACAAACTTAAACCTAATAATATGCATGGTTTTGTGAAAAACTCAATGAAAATGTTAACCATAGTTTTGAGTTTGCCCCCCCCCCCTTCCGACGGAGATCCGAGTGCTCCCTCGGGCATGAGTTAGGTAAGTAGTGTGTAAGCCTAGGGACCGATGACCTTAGCAGTTTGATCCTATAGTCCTTACCACAAATTTCCAATTGTGCTTCACGAGCACAGTTTTAAAGCTACTGTACGGTGTGCAGTGTCGTGTTGTGGGACGATAGTTTCGTACTTCTTTGAAGATAAAGGAGGCTCCGCTGTCAGTGTGACGTCTCAACGTTATGTCTGCGTTATAGAGACAGCCAGTCGGCTGCTAGTATCCAAGGGGATGTGTTTCCCTGCAGCGAAGCGTTAAGCCCGCACTGCAGTTGTCTCGTGGCCGTTGTTTACGCTGCTAAACCCGGGTGCAGGCTCCAAGGCTCAGTTTTCTTCCAAATCTTGAAATTCAGCAGAACTGGTTTCTACAAGCTAGAGCCACGTCACACAGTGCCCGACTGCCGTGAAACATTTGTTTGGGGGTCACATACTTGCAATCATCGCTTGGCCGCCCCCGTATCCAGATATCTCAGTCTCTGACTACTTTTTTGGGTGCTTCTGAAGAACGTTGTGTACCAGACTAGGTCAACAAATTTTGTCCAGCTCAAGACTGAGATCGAAGAAAACATCCAGGAGAACACATTGCGTCGAACTGTGTAACATCTCCAGATTCGACTTACTGAACGTGTGCAGTGAAATGTCTAGCACTTAAACGACAAAATTTTTAAAATGTGTGCCTAATGAAATTGCCACTCTTGTAGAACACACATTTCTGAATCAAATAAAATTTTATCTTTTCCCTTTATTTTTTTCTTCCTATTTCACGCTTTTCTATTTCTCTGCGCCGCCCCGTATAAAAATCAAAAATCTTCAATGAATATGTCAGCTGCTACAGGTGAAAGGGGAGAGCAGTACGAGATCGCATGAGACAAGGTATTGAAATAATCGACACCTTGCCAGCAATTCCATCCTGTCGGTCCGCATCTCTTCGCCATCCAACAGCACCTCTGCACCCGGGTTTAGCAAGGTAAACAACGGCCACGAGACAACTGCAGTGCGGGCTTAACGCTTCGCTGCAGGGAAACACATCCCCTTGGATACTAGCAGGCGACTGGCTATCGCCAGAGATTCAATAATGAATAAGAAAATAGGAATGCGGGTAAGCTACAATGAACAGCCTAATGAACTCATTATCGTAGCTAAGATAGACACTAAGCCCACACTCATCACACTAGTACAAGTTTCTATCCCAACTAGAATCGCAGATAATGAAAAGAATGAACAAAAGTATGATGAGATAAAAGTAATTCGTCAAATAGTTAAGGGAGACGAAAATTTAACTGTGAGGGTGGGAGGGACTGAAACTCAATAGTAGGAAAAACAAGAGAAGGAAAAGTAGAAGGTGAATATGTACTGGGGGAAAGAAATGAAAGAGGAAGCCGAATATAGAATTTTGCACAGAGGCTAATTTAAACATCGCTGACACTTGGCTTAAGAATCATAAAAGAGGGCTGTGTATGTGGAAAAGGCCTGGAGACACCGGAAGGTTTCGGATTGATAATGTAACGGTAACAGAGATTTTTGGAACGCAATTTTAAACTGTAACACATTCCCAGGGGCGGATGTGGACTCTGACCACATTTATCATTTATTGGTTATGAACTGTACATTGAAAACGAAGAAATTGCAAGAAGGTAAGAAATTAAGGAGGTGATTCCTGGGTAATTTGAGAGAACTAGAGAGTGTTGAGATTTGACAAGAATTATCAACGATTCACAAGAATTAGGTAAGGGAATACAGTAGAAAACGAATAGGTGCCTTTAAGAAAGCAAACAGCGAAGGCAGCAAAGGATCAAACACGTCTAGTAGATATTGAATTAATTTGACGAAAGGGATGTATATAAAAATGCAGCAGATGAAGCCGGCGAAAGGGAATACAAACGTCTAGAAAAGATGATTGACAGGAAGTGCAAAGTGGCTTAGCAGGAAAGACTATAGGACAAATGAAAAGATTTAGAAGCACATTGTATCAGGGAAAAAACAGATATCACCTACAGTAAAATTAAAGAGGCCTTTGAAGAAAAGAGAAGCAGCTGTATTGATATCCAGAACTGAAACGAAAAATTAGCACTAAGTAAAGAAGTGAAAGCTGAAAGGTGGAAGGAGTATACAGCGTCTATACAAGGCGCCGCGCGAGGTAGCCGCATGGTCTGGGTCGGCTTGCACGGTTCGAGCGGCTCGCCCCGTCGGAGGTTCGAGTCCCCCCGCGGGTACGGGTGTGTGTGTTGTCCTTAACGTAAGTTAGTTTACATTAGATTAAGTAGTGTGTAAGCCTAGGGACCGACCACCTCAGCAGTTCGGTCCCATAGGAACTTACCACAAATTTCCAAGGGAGATGAACTTGAAACTAGTATTATAGAAAGGGGAGAACACGTAGATGAAGATGAGATTGGAGATAAGATAGAACACTGAAAGACCCAAGTCGAAACAAGACCTCTGGAGCAGACGTCATTCCGTCAGAACTTCTGATAGCCGTGGGGCAGCCATCTATGGCAAAATTATTACATATGGTGTGCAATATGTATGAGACAGGCGAATTTCCCTCAGACAGCAAGAAGAAGTAATAATTTCAATTCCAAATTAATCAGGTACTGATAGGTGTGAATGTCACTGAACTATCCAGTTTCAGAAAACATCGTTCTTGTGCAACGCAGCTAGCTCTTTATTCGCACGAAGTAATGGCCGCTATCGACAGGAGATCTCAAGTTGATTCCGTATTTCTAGATTTCCGGAAAGCTTTTGACACCGTTCCTCACAAGCGACTTCTAATCAAGCTGCGGGCCTATGGGGTATCGTCTCAGTTGTGCTACTGGATTCGTGATTCGTGAAACATCGAGCTATCCCCAGTTTACTATTGAAGGTAAATGCGGGAGGTATAAACCGTAGAGGGGCACCAAGAGATGAATACATTAAGCAGGGCCGGCCGGTGTGGCCGAGCGGTTCTAGGCGCTTCGGTCTAGAACCGTGCGACAGCTACGTTCGCAGGTTCGAATCCTGCCTCGGGCGTGGATGTGTGTCATGTCCTTAGGTTAGTTAGATTTAAGTAGTTCTAAGTTCTAGGGGACTGATGACGTCAGTGTTAAGTCCCATAGTGTTCAGAACCTTTTTTTTTTTTTTTAACATGGAGCAGATTCAGAAGGATGTAGGTTGCAGTAGGTACTGGGAGACGAAGAGGCTTGCACATGATGCATTAAGAGCTGTGTCAAATCAGTATTTGGGTGGAAGACCGCAACAAAAAACACCAACCACCGACGAGAGTTGGCTACCAATCAGTTTCTAGAGCGCCACAGGCAATAAATTACCGATATGGTATTTTCTACCAATCACCCACTGGAGTTACCTTCCCATCAGCCACCAGAGTAGCACAGGCAGCAAGTCGGTCGAAACGTCATCAGTTTACTTGCTTTAGTCTTTTACAGTGACGCTGCCTAAAATGGTTCTAATGGCTCTGAGCACTATGGGACTTAACATCTGAGGTCATCAGTTCCCTAGACATAGAACTATTTAAACCTAACCAACCTAAGGACATCACACACATCCATGCCCGAGGCAGGATTCGAACCTGCGACCGCAGCAGCAGCACGGTTCCGGACTAAAGCGCCTAGAACTGCTCGACCACAGCGGCCGGCTGACGCGGCCTAACATCCAAAATTATTTGTAACTTGTTCCACCTCCTACACGTACGCTTTGTGTACATTAGGTAAATGAGATGTTTGCTTGTTGCTAAATGGGTAATATCTTTGTCTACTGGACTGTGTTTACATTGTAAATAGAAACATTATACGTAACGCTTATGTTTATGGCCGCAATTTACGTGGAGAAGTTTGTGAAATGTTTGTATGCCAATGTTATTCACATGAAATTGGAGTATGTGTACACCCTTCCAGAAATGTAGAAGGAAGAAAACAAGACGAAACGATAGTCTCTATAACATTTGTAAGTGCATATAACTCCTTTACTTCACATGTTAGCAATTCTTGCATATTAGCGTATTTGTCCGTATTACACCGACCGGTCTCCGTGTCAACCTCTGCCATCGGCGTCATTCGCGTGGACAGTGGAGAGGCACGGGGTCAACACACCGCTCTCCCAGCCGTTTTCAGCGTCCCAGACATTGGAACCGCTAATTCTGACTCAAGTGGCTTCTGAATTGGTATAACGAGGCTGAGCACATACTGTCCAGTCCTCTAATCAAGGGATAATCCCTGCCGGTACCAGGAATCGAACAAGTTTTCTCCGAATAGCTGTCAGAAATGCTGACATCTAACCCACGGAGGCGAACTGCCGACGGATGTAATACTTTATTAAAGTAAGTGTAGTCGTCTGAAGCTAGGTATAACAACCAGAAACCGGAAATGGCAATAAAATAAAGATTTTTCAAGCTATTTGTAGCTGGTTACGTTCTTCATCAAAAGGTGATAATTGAGTAACGACATGGAGTTTAACAAGGTCCAATATGGATTAAAAAAACATGAAAGTAGGTGTCGTTTGACTTCCCATGCAAGCTTTTTCTTTTTAGGTCACTTCGATGGCTTAAATGGCAATTTCGCTACTTAAGCATTCAAGTATTACGTAAACTGGGGGTGGAGGGGAGGGGGGAGAAATGGAAGTAAAGGGAAGGGAATGGAAGGAATTATTGATGTCAGCTGCATCGGAATCAGCTGCGACGAGTGAAAATGTCTGCCGATTGGGATTCGAGCCCGGGGTCTGCTGCTTACGAGGCAGGCGAGGTCACCACTGCGCTACACGGTCACAGTGTTCATCGAAACTGGGCGGACTATCTCGGGACGACTCGGGGCCGACCCACATTCCCGACTGGCGCTACCTATCCGCAATCCCCCCGCATGGACTCCATGCTTGCTGCTTTGAGATTCCGCAATGAAACTGTGCATCTGCAGTGAAGGTAGTGATTGTCCATCACATGTCCAAAAAAGCACTGATGTCGCATTCATACAAAAGTATTCAGATAGCTTCTCATTTGATATTTTCACCTTTTCATGACAGCAAAATCTGAGATAGTCACCAGGAATCGAACGTAGGACCTCTACGATAGCATCCAACATCACTAAACACTGAACAATGAATGTGTCCGAATGCTGCAGCAAATGGTGAAAGTCTCTTTGTTCGAAAATAAGGACGTTCTCCAGAAGTGAGTTTCAGAGTCTCATTTAACTCGTCTCATACATTCCGCACTTGAGCTAAGTGTAATTACGTTAGACAAACAGCTTTCTAAGTTATTATTATTTTTGTAGCTTTATGAAAATCAGTCTAGTATCCTACAGCCGCTTGAAAATGCTCGCTCCACCAACGCTGCTTATTGGCACCCACATGCCCTGCCACACAAGCAATCAAGCCTACTCGCTGTTACAGGAGTTAGCTACAGCTGATTACTCGAATGATTGCAAAGATGTATCAAGACTTGTTAGGATGTAGCTTGGGGAGTCTTATTATCAAATTGTATTTCTAAAATCACGGAATTTGCTCGTAACTCATTCCAAACACAATATGATTTTTGGATGACTAATGTTTGTATGGCACCACTTCCATTCTAATTTTTGCATTGCACTATTTTACCTGACCATGGTGGGAGAAATCACGCATCAAGTGTGGTTACATAACGCATTGTAAGATGCTTAATTTTCTACCTTATGCCGTTCCTTTTACAATTTAATTTTGTTTTAGGCTTAATCTAAAAACATAGCATATCAGTGATGATGATGTTTAGTTTTGTGGAGCGCTCAACTGCGCGGTCACCAGCGCCCGTACAAGGTCCCAATTTTTATACAGTCCAGTTTTTTTTACACAGTCCAATCTATCCACTTTCACGAATTATGATGATGAAATGATGAGGACAACACAAACACCCAGTCCCCGGGCAGAGAAAATTCCCAACCCGGCCGGGAATCGAGCCAGAGACCCCGTGATCCAGAGGCAGTAACGCTAACTACTAGACCACTAGCTACGGACATGTAACATATCAGTGTAAGCTATAGAAATAAATCACTAATTCCACTGTTGAACATGTTCAATCAAAACTAAAGAAATTCACTGTCTGCGTAAACATAGGCTGCATAAACAACTTCACTTCTATTGTGAGGGAAACGGTCGATTTCGTCCGCCCTTTTTTATCAGTCTTCTGCCTGGTTTAATGAGACCTGCCACTTGTTCCCCTCCTGTGCCAACCTTTTCATGCCACAGTAGTTGTTGTACCTCATATCCACAGTTATTTGTTGGATATGTTCCAATATCTATCTTTACCCACAGTTTTACACCTTACACTTCCATTTAGTACCATGGAAGTTACTTCTTGAGATCCTAACATATGACGTGTTATCCTGCCTCTTCTTATTGTCAGTATTTTCCACGTGTTCATCACCTCATTTCTAATCAGTCCAGTTAATATTCAACTTTCTTCTCTAGCACCCCGTCTCTAACGCTTTGGTTCTCTTCGGTTTTTCCACTGCCCAAGAATCACTTCCATACAATTTTGTGCTCCAGACGCACAGTCTCAGAATCTTGCCCCCTGAATTAAGATCTATGTTTGGTACTAGTAGAGTTGTTTTAGTGAGGAATACCATTTCTGCGTGAGCTAGTGTACTTTTTGTACCCTCGTTGCTTCGTCCGTCGTTAGTAATTTTGCTTCCGTGTTAGCATGATTCCTTCACTCCTTTTGGTCCCCAATTTTGACGCTAAGTCATCGCTAATTTCATTTCTCCTCATTACTTTCATCTTTCTTCGATTTACTTTCAATCCATATTCTGTACTGGTTAGACCGTTCATTCCACTCAACAGGTCTTATGATCCTTCCTCACTTTTATGGCTCAAATGGCTCTGAGCACTATGCGACTTAACTTCTGAGGTCATCGGTCGCCTACAACTTAGAACTACTTAAACCTAACTAACCTAAGGACATCACACACATCCATGCCCGAGGCAGGATTCGAACCTGCGACCGCAGCGGTCGCTCGGCTCCAGACTGTAGCGCCTAGAACCGCACGGCCACTCCGGCCGGCTCCTCACTTTTACTGAGGATATTAGTGCCATCAGTGAATCTTATCATTGATATCCTTTCATGCTGGATTTTAATCCCACTCGTAAACCTCTCTTTTACTTCCGTCATTGCAGTTCAGGTATGTTGAGAGTGAATACTTGTGACGAAAGATTACGTCACTGTCTTATACCCGTTATAAGCCCAGCACTTCGTTCTTGATCTTCCAGTATTATTCTTCCCTCTTCGTTATTACACAAATTTGTATTATCCGTCTTCCCCTTTAGCTTACACCTATTTTCCGGAGAATTTCAAAGATGTTGCACCACTTTACATTGTCGAACGGTTTTCCTAGGTCGACATTACCATCCTTCCATGTTGCTAAGTTGTGCTCCGTCTACAATGACGTCATCGTCCACGGCACGTCAACCTCTAACAACACCTCCTATTTGCAAAGACTCCGTATACAAATGTCACAGAAAAAAATGAGCTAAACACGACCACAGCTCTTTGAAATTGAGTTAAAAATAATATCGTGTATGCAAAGGAGCATGAATATCGTTGGAAAGTGTTTCCTCCAGTTTCCAACAGTCCACAAATCCGTCTACCATACTTACAAGAGACACCTGTGACCTTGAACGCTCGAAGCCGCACGAAACCATTCTTGGACTAACACTCGATCATAAAAACAACAGTGGTCTGCTTCATTTCCATACAAAACGCCCCAATGGGGTAGCTGCAATACGAACGTGTCTCTCCGAATATTCGTATGCGGATTACTGTGAAGACTGTGTACAGTGGTATCATGAAGGGAATTAATCCTATGAACGTGGTTCAAATATTAGGAACAAAGTTGCGACGTGCTGAATATGGAAATTAAATCGAAGTCGAGGATAGAGAGTTCACGGGTACACCGTATTACAGAACATAACAATTCAGGCATATAATGGGGATGACACAGTAATACATGACGTTACGCTTGATAGATATACTGACTTTGAAAGACAGGAATAATATTAACCTTGAAGGTGACTGTTCAAGCGGTAAACGAGGTTCATCTCCAGAGTAACATGAATAGTCCACTCAAAGTCAGAACGAACTTACTCCACCCAAACAGTCGATGCCCAGTATATTTGAGATACTGATTACAGCGTACTAGAGAACATTTGAAAAGGCTATCATAAGCAAACCAATGAGGTGCTGTAAGCGTATTAAAAGTAAATCAAATTGCAGATTAATTCCAAGTTATGTGTGTAGCGAGCTCGTTTGAAAGGAAGCAGACTGTCGCAACTACAAACTATAAAAGAACCTGTAATATCACAATTTGACAGAGCAAGGTCGTATGGATGTACAATGCATCTGTAAATGTGGCCAGTAGAAGCGTCTAAAATAGTTGGCTTGGAAAATTTCAAAGCTTCGATCTCTTTTATTGACAATCTTAAGGCTGAATACGGCATTTCATCCTGGCATATTACTACCTCTGTCACACCTAACGACATAGAAGACGATCACGTACGTCAGATGGCACGACTATTTATAACAGAGCAAGATGTGGAGAAAGGAAATATTTGGTACAGTGACCAGAGTCAATTCCAGTATGAAATATCAACATCTACACTGTATCACAGAGGATAGAAAAAACTGCAGCTATGGTGTTGCTGTCTATGTATAGCTGTATCCACAAATACACAATTAATGTGGTTTTATCAACGACAGTGTCCGCAGCTCGTGGCCTTGCGGTAGCACGAGGTCCCGGGTTCGATTCCTGGCAGGGTCAAGGATTTTCTCTGCCTCGTGATGACTGGGTGTTGTGTGTCTTTCGTCATCACTGACTCGCAAGTCACCGAAGTGGCGTCAACTAAAAGGACTTGCAATACTGCGACCGAACTTCCTCTCATGGGGCCTCCCGGCCAACAATGCCATACGATCATTTCATTCCATCAAGGACAGGCAGACTAGCAAACAAGTTGTACATCCTTTTTGCAGGATGCACAAGGCTCTTTCGGTCCCAAATATTTCAAAGAAACTTAAATAACCTCTCCACGAAACATTCAGGTGGAGGCAAGCAAAAGTGGAAAAAGACTAAAGAAACGTATGAGACGTTTTCTAACTCAGTACTTGGCGAACATATAACAAGTGAAAAGAGGATACTACTGTGTGATTCCTGCTCAGGTCATGCGAATCGTGCCCTTTTAGATGTAAGTTTTCAAACAGAGATGTTATTCCGCGGATATTGCCACCGAAACCAAGAAAATATTGCCAACCCCTTGATGATTACTTCTTTCGGCAATATAAGCTCTATATCAGAAGAAGTGCTATTTTGTAAGACTGCTAATGTGCCGAATCAAAAAGTGAAGATACATGATCGTTATTTTATCATCAAACCCCACCCCGTGATTTGTAACCAAGTTTCTTCTCCAAAGTATACGCGTATGTTGCAATATGCTTAGCGAAAGGCAGATTATGATATCGGCATACCCATTTGATGATGTAATTAATGTGGCTTTTGATATTGCACTGTGTGATTGGAAAAGTGATTTTGAATGTAATAACAAGGCTTTAGTGAGGCATGTACATTGTTCTCTTCCACTTTATTTTAACCATTTCATCGAAATGCTACATCTGCACTATGAGGAGTAATATGAGAACTATCAGGTGTGTAGGATATGTGTATTTTGCGGTACTATAATTGCTTTAAGCAGAGGGTTTTTTGTACTGTTGATCGACAATGTAATGATACACTGTCAGTGAATAACGTGTAATTTCCCTCCTATGGTACAGATATCTGTTACTTTGGCTCTGAGCACTATGGGACTTAACAGCTATGGTCATCAGTCCCCTAGAACTTAGAACTACTTAAATCTAACTAAACTAAGGACATCACACAACACCCAGTCATCACGAGGCACAGATAATCCCTGACCCAGGCGGGAATCGAACCCGGGAACCCGGGCGCGGGAAGCGAGAACGCTACCGCACGACCACGAGCTGCGGACTATCTGTTACTTTGTTTCACTTTATTAAAATGTCATTTGTGGTAGAATGCAACGTTTTGCATGGAAATGACTCGGGACACTATTTGTTTTACGATCGAATGTTATTCTAAGCATAGTTTCGTGTGGTTCCTAGCGTTTGAGGTCATAGTTGTCTCTAGTTAAACGCATCTCCAACCCCGAAATTAATCGGAAGAACCAACCGAGAGACGTGTGTAAGCTACAAATTGTAGAAGGAGACAAAGTGATGAATACAATAAGCACATACAAATGGCTGTATGTGGCAGTGAAAATGAAGAGACTTCACAGAATAGAGCAGTGTAGAGAGTTGCACCGAACCTGCCTTCGAGCTGAGGACCACAACAACAACAACAACAATACGAACAACAACAGTAATATGAGGAATTGAGTCTGCCTTGATGCAAAACACTTTGTTATTCGTTTATTTCTTTATTATCCCAAACTAGTTTCGGCGACGAATATCACCATCATCAGTGGGGTTTCTTAATCTAAAACATAAAGAAAATGGTATGGTTGTACAAACACAATAAAATATTATTACATTTTTACAAATTGTCTTTTGAAAATATAGTTTTATATTGATATTTTCATACTACCTTATTTATTGTATGCTACAGCATGTTTTAAGCAATTATTGGTGCTGTTTGTGACATATTTTCTGTGCTCTTTTTTCTGTTGCCGTCTTTTTATTTAACGAACATCATGTCATCTGCAGCCATGTGAGCGGCTGTTAGTAAACAAATACTCAAAGGTGAACTTCGTATGTCAGCAGTATATATACTTGGGGTTGTGGTAGTGTTTTGGAAGACAGTTATTTTGGTGTGTATTTAGCTGTTGCTTAGCTATTAGTGTACTCGCGTTCGTTGGATGGCGTGTGGCTGCTTTTTACACAGAAAAACAAAATTTTTGCACTTTGTTTCTGATACAGAATATTACGCCATCTTGCTGTTCGCGTGTGTCGCGAGAGGCGTATCGCATGTGGTGAGAAAGGCTATGAAAAACTGTAGATCGAATTACGACGAATTCTGTTCATTATTTATGTCTCTGTGTGTGTGCTTTCTGTTCTGTGTCCATGGTCAGTTCTCTCAGAGTGGCGAAGAGTGTGTTGTTGCAGAGTGTTGTGTTTTCATTTATTACATTTTTCCCTTCGACTATAGCCTATTGTATGTGGTAATTTTCTTCTATTGTTAGTTGTCGGTATAGACTGTTCCTGTTTCTCAGAATGCGTAGATCGTTTTCGATATTAGTGGGGTTATGGTTTTTGTTCATTAGATCTGCAAAAGTTGGAAATGTGCTGTCACTTCTTAGAGCTCTCATGTGCTCTGTGTACCTCGTTCGGAAATTTCTGCTTGTTTGTCCTATGTAGTGGGCCCTCTACATACCATTTTCTGTATGTTTTAGATTAAAAAACCCCACTGATGATGGTGATATTTGTCGCCGAAACTAGTTTGGGATAATGAAGAAATAAACGAATAACAAGAGGTTTTGCATCAAGGCGGACTCAATTTCTGATATTACCGTTTTTGTATGCAAACACGGACCAAATAGAAGAGTTCCAAGATAATATTATTAATAACAACAACAATAGTAAACAACTCCACTTAATCAAAGGAGTGCGCTATTTTATTTTGGCTCCTTTAGCGTCGTGCTACGGCAATGAGATGCGACGATATCAATGTTTACCAGGACTGCACAATTGGAGCTAGAAACGAACAAATAACTGAAACTTACTGGCAGACTGAAACTGTGTACCGGACCGAGACTCGAACGAAGGACCTTTCCATTTAGCGGGCAAGTGCTCCACCAACTGGGCTACCACAAGTATGATTCACGACCCCTCTTCATAGCTATACTTCCGCCAGTAGCTCGTCTCCCACCTTCCCCATATCCTTTCTTCCACGAGTGCTTTTAGTGGAGGGCTCTCAGGAGAATTTCTGTGAAGTTGGGGAGATAGGAGACAAGATACTGTTGGAGGTACAGCTGTAAGGGATGGTGGTGAGGCGTGCCTACGTAGCTCAGTTGGTAGAACACTTTCCCTCCACAGGAAAAGATCCCGAGTTCGAGTCTCGGTCTGGCACTTTTAATGCGCCAGGAAGCTCCATAAAAGCGACACCCCGCTGCAGAGTGAAAATTTCATTCTGAATACAAATAAGTTGTGTAGGCAACTTTTTTTTTTTGCTAGGAGATAATTAAAACTTTATGACTGCCCCTGGTAGAGACCAGAGCAGCAGACGGGTGGCGTTGCGTGGTTCGGACTTCCGGGTGGCGGGTGGCGCGCCTGCTGGGTGCCTACGTGCCAACAGCCACGCGCTCGTACCGTGCCGCAGAACACCCGGTCCAACCTGCACGTTCCCTCCTCTTCTTTGTTCTCCCACAATGAATGCTTTCTTTCACGTTTACGTTCCAGACTGTCTGTCTGTTGTCATCCTCTACATCATCTACATACATACTCCGCAATCCACCATACGGTGCGTGGCGGAGGGTAACTCGTACCACAACCACCGTTTTCTCTCCCTGTTCCACTCCCAAACGGACCAAGGGAAAAATGACTGCCTATATGCCTCTGTATGAGCCCTAATCCCTCTTATCTTATCTTTGTGGTCTTTCCGCAAAATGGAAGTTGGCGGCAGTAAAATTGTACTGCAGTCAGCCTCAAATGCTGGTTCTCTAAATTTCCTCAGTAGCGATTCACGAAAAGAACGCCCCCTTTCCTCCAGAGACTCCCACCAGATTTCCTGAAGCATTTCCGTAACACTCGCGTGATGATCAGACCTACCAGTAACAAATCTAGCAGCCCGCCTCTGAATTGCTTCTATGTTCTCCCTCAATCCGACCTGATAGGGATTCAAAACGCTCGAGCAGTTCTCAAGAATAGGTCGTATTAGTATTTTATAAGCGGTCTCCTTTACAGATGAACCACATCTTCCCAAGATTCTACCAATGAACCGAAGACGACTATCTGCCTTCCCCACAACCATTACATGCTTGTCCCACTTCATATCGCTCTGCAATGTTACGCCCAAATATTTAATCGACGTGACTGTGCCAAGCGCTACACTACTAATGGAGTATTCAAACATTACAGGATTCTTTTTCCTATTCATTTACATTAATTTACATTTATCTATATTTAGAGTTAGCTGCCATTCTTTACACCAATCATAAATCCTGTCCAAGTCATCTTGTATCGTCCTACAAACGACGACACCTTCCTGTACACCACAGCATCATCAGCAAACAGCCGCACATTGCTACCCACCCTATCCAAAAGATCATTTATGTAGATAGAAAGCAACAGCGGACCTACCACACTTCCCTGGGCACTCCAGATGATACCCTCACCTCCGATGAACACTCACCATCGAGGACAACGTACTGGGTTCTATTACTTAAGAAGTCTTCGAGCCACCCACATATTTGGGAACCAATCCCACATGTTCGTACCTTAGTTACGAGTCTGTAGTGGGGCACCGAGTCAAACGCTTTCCGGAAATCAAGGAATATCACATCCGTCTGACACCCTTCATCCATGGTTCACGAGATATCATGTGAAAAGAGGGCGAGTTGCGTTTCGCAGGACCGATGCTTTCTAAAGCCGTGCTGATGCATGGACAGCAACTTCTCTGTCAGAGAATATGTTCGAGAATCCTGCAACAAACCGATGTTAAGGATATTGGTCTGTAATTTTGAGGATCCGTCCTTCTACCCTTCTTATACAGGGTGTTACAAAAAGGTACGGCCAAACTTTCAGGAAACATTACTCACACACAAAGAAAGAAAATATGTTATGTGGACATGTGTCCGGAAACGCTTACTTTCCATGTTAGAGCTCATTTTATTGCTTCTCTTCAAATCACATTAATCATGGAATGGAAACACACAGCAACAGAACGTACCAGCGTGACTTCAAACACTTTGTTACAGGAAATGTTCAAAATATCCTCCGTTAGCGAGGATACGTGCATCCACCCTCAGTCTCATGGAAGCCCTGATGCGCTGATGCAGCCCTGGAGAATGGCGTATTGTATCACAGCCGTCCACAATACGAGCACGAAGGGTCTCTCCAGAAAAGTACGAACACTTCGACTGAACTGTGCAGGAGCTGCATCGTGCACGAACCACATGTTGTGTCATACTTGTAAAGGCACATGTTCTAGCAGCACAGGTAGAGTATCCCGTATGAAATCATGATAATGTGCTCCATTGAGCATAGGTGGAAGAAAATGGGGCCCAATCAAGACATCACCAACAATGCCTGCCCAAACGTTTACAGAAAATCTGTGTTGATGACGTGATTGCACAATTGCGTGCGGATTCTCGTCAGCCCATACGTGTTGATTGTGAAAATTTACAATTTGATCACGTTGGAATGAGGAAGTACAGTACATACTGACGAAACTAAAATGAGCTCTAACATGGAAATTAAGCGTTTCCGGACACATGTCCACATAACATCTTTTCTTTATTTGTATGTGAGGAATGTTTCTTGAAAGTTTGACCGTACCTTTTTGTAACACCCTGTATACAGGCGTCACCTGCGCTTTTTTCCAGTCGCTCGGGACTTTACGCTGGGCAAGAGACACGCGATAAATGCAAGCTAAGTAAGGAGCCAATGCAGTAGAGTACTCTCTGTAAAACCGAATTGGAATCCCATCAGGACCTGGAGATTTATTTATTTATTTTCCACTCATTCAGCTGCTTCACAACCGCAGGGATGTCTATCACTATGTCCTCCATGCGGGAATCTGTACGAGACTCGAACGGCGGTATGTTTGTACGACCCTCCTGCGTGAATGATTTCTCTAATGCTAAATTTAAAATTTCGGCTTTCGTTTTGCTGTCTTCCGTTGCTAGGCCAGACTGATCAGTGAGTGACTGGATGGAAGCCTTCGACCCGCTTACCGATTTTACGTAAGACCAGAATTTCCTTGGGTTTTCAGCAAGATATTTTGCTAAGTTATGACGGTGGTAGTGGATGTATGCATCCCGCATCGCTCTTTTTACAGCAACACGAATCTCTACTAACTTTTGCCTGTCCTCATTCTCCCGATCTTTCTTGTACCGCGAGTGCAACTGCCTTTGCTTCCTGAGCATTCTCCGAATGGCGCTATTAAACCACGGTGAGTCTTTTCCGTCCGTAACCCACTTTTTCGGAACATACTTCTTCAACGCGTGATTTACAATGTGTTCAAAATTTGTCGATAATTCGTCCATCGTACCGGAAGTAAATGAAATCGATTCATTTACTAAGTGGGATGCTAATAACTGCTTATCTGCTCTTTCTAGTAAGAATACTGTCCTAGCCTTCTTGACCGACTTTTTAACTTCCGTACCCATAGTCTCAATGACAACATCATGATCACTAATCCCTGTTCAACACTGACACCGTCGATGAGGTCTGGTCTGTTCGTGGCTACCAGATCACGTTGCTACGCGAATAAGTTGAAATGCAACGAGGATGCAGAGAGACAAAAAGAGGCATCGTTGCAGTTACGTGCAGTCCTACGTCTGTATAATATGCAGGGCGCCAGGGACAAATGGTCAATGTTCAGCGATATGACAGCAACTATCGTTCGAACCAATTAAGTCTACTAAACATGGGCTCCAAAATGTGTACCTTAAGGGTTCATTCTCCTTAGTCAGCCTATAAAATAAGCAGTTTTTACGATTTTTTGACTAATGGATCAATCAATGTGAATCTCTTTGGACATTATTTACTGATTCTTGGACATCATTTTCTGAATTTTTTTTTTTAATTCAGTCTTCATTAAGTCCCCCATCTGAGGAGTTAAAGCTCCTCTGTCCACAATGATGTGTGTCCATACACAGTGAATGTGAAGCTGACAGAATGGATTGTGGGCACACTAATAAAAATATATTGGTTGAATTACTCCTCAGACCTATCCACAATGAGTAAAATAATTTTAATTTATTCCTCAGTTATTGCAAAAAGCTTGACCGAGAACACATGTGCTACTACTCCGTGTTCAAAATCCCGCCGATCAAGTACATTGTTTGTTATTTCTTATTTCAGATGTAAATGTCGGTGACCAGGGCCTCCCGTCGGGTAGACCGTTCGCCGGGTGCAAGTCTTTCGATCTGACGCCACTTCGGCGACTTGCGCGCCGATGGGGATGAAATGATGATGATTAGACAACACAAGACCCAATCCCTGGGCGGAGAAAATCTCCGACCGAGCCCGGAATCGAACCCAGGCCGTTAGGATTCACATTCTGTTGCGCTGACCGCTCAGCTATCGGGAACAAATAAGATTTGCAGACTGCAGGACGTCCGTCGTGGCCACACCTCATTTTGGACAGAATAACTTCAGCTCGTCGGATGAGGGGCTTAATGATGACTGAATTTCTTAAAAAAAAAATGCTGTCCATAAATCAATAAATAATGTGCAGAACGATTTACGTTCATTGCTTCATTAGTTTATACGAGTCCCTGTGTCGTTCCGAAGTACGTTGCAATATTCCTACGGACATGCAGACGTGTCCACTCACAGCGAAATAACTAACGAAGTGAGAAGAAAAGATGGTAAGGCGACCGTTCGTGATAAGCGGGATCCGTATTCGCGTCCCGCTTCGCCACAAATTTTCATTGTCGTCATCCCATTACACAGCTGATGGTTGTCTACATTCGTAACTGCGAAAACACGTCACGTTTCATTAATTTTTTCTAAAAAAAAATCGCTTATATTCTGGGCTGATAGGAGAACGGATCCATAAGGCAGCAATTCTCAACTTGTGGGGAGCGCCATCCTAGGGAGCAAATAAAAATATATTTAAAAATTGATTAATTTTCTAAATAAAAAGAAAATCAAAGTACACTACTGGCCATTAAAATTGCTACACCACTTACATGCCCTGCTACAGACGCGAAATTCGACCGACAGGAAGAAGATGCTGTGATATGCAAATGATTAGCTTTTCACAGCATTCACACAAAGTTGGCGCCGGTGGCGACACCTACAACGTGCTGACATGAGGAAAGTTTCCAACAGATTTCTCATACACAAACAGCAGTTGACCGGCGTTGCCTGGTGAAACGTTGTTGTGATGCCTCGTGTAAGGAGCAGCAATGCGTACCGTCACGTTTCCGACTTTGATAAAGGTCGAATTGTAGCCTATCGCTATTATGGTTTCTCGTATCGCGACATTGCTGCTCGCGTTGGTCGAGATCCAATGACTGTTAGCTGAATACGGAATCGGTGGGTTCAGGAGGGGAATAAGGAACGCCGTGCTGGATCCCAATGGCCTCGTATCACTAGCAGCCGAGATGACAGGCATCTTATCCGCATGGCTGTAACGGATTGTGTAGCCACGTCTCGATCCCTGAGTCAACAGATGGGGACGTTTAAAGACAACACCTATCTGCACGAACAGTTAGACGACATTTGCAGCAGCATGGACTATCAGCTCGGAGACCGTGGCTGCTGTTACTCTTGATGCTGCATCACAGACAGGAGCGCCTGCGATGGTGTACTCAACGACGAACCTGGGTGCACGAACGGCAAAAAGGTCATTTTTTCGGATGATTCCAGGTTCTGTTTACAGCATCATGATAGCCGCAATCGTGTTTGGCGACATCGCGGTGAACGCACATTCGAAGCGTGTATTCGTCATCGCCGTACTGGCGTATCACCCAGCGTGATGGTATGGGGTGCCATTGGTTACACGTCTCGGTCACCTCTTGTTCGCATTGACGGCACTTTGAACAGTGGACGTTACATTTCAGATGTTTTACGACCCATAGCTCTACCCTCATTTGATCCCTGTGAAACCGTACATTTCAGCAGGATAATGCACGACCACATGTTGCATGTCCTGTACGGGCCTGTCTGGATACAGAAAATGTTCCATTGCTGCCCTGGCCAGCACATTCTCCAGATCTCTCACCAATTGAAAACGTCTGGTCAATGGGGACCGAGCAACTGGCTCGTCACAATACGCCAGTCACTACTCTTGATGAACTGTGGTATCGTGTTGAAGCTGCATGGGCAGCTGTACCTGTACACGCCATCCAAGTTCTGTTTGACTCAATGACCAGGCGTATCAAGGCCGTTATTACGGCCAGAGGTGGTTGTTCTGGGTACTGATTTCTCAGGGTCTATGTACCCAAACTGCGTGAAAATGTAATCACATGTCAGTTCTAGTATAATATATTTGTCCAATGAATACCCGTTTATCATCTGCATTTCTTCTTGGTGTAGCAATTTTAATGGCCAGTAGTGTACTTTCTGACATGATAAAATTAAAATTCATATTTACGCTGACACTTATAGTGTAAGTAGGCTGTTTAGGTTTTTTTATTGGTAACGCCACGTAGCGCTCTGTATGAACATCATTGGCTGTGCTGTGTGCAGTCTGTGGCTGGTCTGCATTGTTGGAATTTGCTATTGTAGTGTTGAGCAGTTGGCTGTTAACAGCGCGTAGCGTTGCGCAGTTGGAGGTGAGCCACCAGTAGTGGTGGATGTGGGGAGTGAGATGGCGGAGTTTTGAGAGCAGCTGATCTGGACAGAGACAGTCAATTTGTAAGACTGGATGTCATGAACTGATATATATATTATGACTTTTGAACACTATTAAGGTAAATATATTGTTTGTTCTCTATCAAAATCTTTCATTTGCTAACTATGCCTATCAGTAGTTAATGCCTTCAGTAGTTAAAAATGGTTCAAATGGCTCTGAGCACTATGGGACTTAACTTCTAAGGTTATCAGTCCCATAGAACTTAGAACTACTTAAACCTAACTAACCTAAGGACATCAGACTAACCCATGCCCGAGGCAGGATTCGAACCTGCGACCGTAGCGGTCGCGCGGCTCCAGACTGTAGCGCCTAAAACCGCTCGGCCACCCCGGCCGGCCAGTAGTTAGAATCTTTTATTCAGCTGGCAGTATTGGCGCTCGCTTTATTGCAGTAGTTCGAGTAACGACGATTTTTGTGAGGTAAGAATTCATGAAAGGAATAAGTTATTGTTAGTCAGGGCCATTCTTTTGTAGGGATTATTAAAAGTCAGATTGCGTTGCGCTAAAAAAATTGTGTGTCAGTTTAGTGTTGATCAGAATAGGTAAAGAGAGTAATGTCTGAGTACGTTCAGTTCTGCTCAGCTGTTTGAAAATGAAATAATGTAAGAGGTTTATCAGCACAGTAATTCATTAATTTTTCTAAGGGGACGTTTCAATAGGACTGTATCAGTACTGCAGAATGCGTTTAGTACTTTACTTTTCAGCACTACGTGAAAAACCAGTTTTATAATTATTAGCGACTTCGTTTCACGTGGCTGGCAGAGCACAGTTTTTTCGAAGGAGAATTTAATACTGGAAATAGACACTCTGAGGCCTTCTTCTATATTTAGTTGAGATCTATATTTCGTCTTCAAAGCAAGCGACGCAGAAAATCCGGTATCGCAAGGTAAAATGTTGAAAATGGTAATAGTATACGAAATGCTCTTGTTTTCAGTGCAGAAAACTTGTCGTCCACCCCTGCCCAAAATTCAAAGAGAGTCTTTTGATTTCGTCACTTACCGTGAAGTCAGTGGATTCTTCGGCAGTTGAGAGACCTTCGGGCATATTGTCGTGTGTTCTTTGTAAGATAGAGAGCTATAAAAGGCCATCGATTCCGGTTTTGTAAACATAGTGGATCACTGTACGAAATGGCAATACATTTAATTATTCTTTGTAATCTGTGAGGTTTGTAACTTTGTAGCTTCAGCGACAAAATAGTCAAAATATATTATCCATATTGTTATCGTATGAAGAAATGGTGAGGGGGGGAGGGGTGAAGGGAGGGCACGATGAAAATTATGATTGAAGACTTGGTAGAGGTTACTAAAAAAGCTTGATAAACGCTGGCTTAATAGCTATGAGCACAGTAGAAGAGATGAGTTTCACAGTAGCGAAGATGAAAAAGTGCTCATGGCTCTCAAGATATGTATTCTGGACCGCATGTTTAGTAGATGTTTTTTCTTGCTTTGGTCCATACTACCACCTCTGAACTTTACCTACCGTACATTGTTAGTACCGGTATATGTATTCCACTGTAAGAGGTATCAGAAACGATTTCGCTCTTAACTTTCGACTCGGTCGTTTCCTTGCCTGCGTCGCTTTCCTCAAATTAATATACTCATCCTTCCCCACAATCCTGGAAGTTTGTATCGTAATAAAGGAAACGTCCTATATATTGGGTAATTTATTATTGTTGCAGTGCCAATAAAATTCTGAAAGGAGTTTATGCAGAGAAAATCTGAAGTGTCTTTGCTACCACTGTTCTAAATGTGGAAGCAAAAAAAATTGCTCAAATGGCTCTGAGCACTATGGGACTTAACATCTATGGTCATCAGTCCCCTAGAACTTAGAACTACTTAAACCTAACTTACCTAAGGACATCACACAATACCCAGTCATCACGAGGCAGAGAAAATCCCTGACCCCGCCGGGAATCGAACCCGGGTACCCGGGCGCGGGAAGCGAGAACGCTACCGCACGACAATGAGCTGCGGACAAAATGTGGAAGTCACTACTTCTTTCTCTGTACTTCAAAAAAATTCCCTGAATAATTGCCCCTTGCTACATACAGTCTTGACGCAAGAATGATTTATAACGCAGTCTAACGGTATTTGAAAAGCATATTCACAAGAGCGATTGGTTACTATTTTGTGCAAGGGAAAGAGCTGTGGGCGTAGTTGAATGAGTGATTTTTTTTTATCAAAGTTACTTCTAGGAGTTTCATAGTCGGATTCGAAGAATATATACACGATCGTTCTTATAGGTGCACCCTGAAAGTGCACCAGGCATGCATGGCTCTGCCTGATAACCGAACACCCCACTGTGCAAAACCTGAAGTATAAAGATCCCAAGCAATCACGCCAAAGACAATATGATCAGGTCTAGTAGTTTCACGTATCACCCCGCCGTCACTTACCTTCTAACCCGTAAAGCATACAAAAAATAGCAAAAGGTTTCTACTGATTGCATTTCTGAAAGTTTATTCTGACTGCAGTTGTGCCTCGCCTCGACTAACTTTACCGCTGAAGGCAGAAGGCGAATGACACGGTGCATGTATGAAATCGCCTGTGGTAGGAATTCAGATGTATGGATGTCATCTATACCACGATACACGATACGCAAGACTCTAATATATATTCAGACGGACGGACAAAGCATACATGTATGTATATATAATGACTGGTAATGACGGGAAAAAATCACATCACAGAAACAATAATTAAAGTAGAGTAATTGATTTTCGAAAATACATTTATCTAGGTAGCATATTCAAATGAAATGCACTGCAAGGTCACAGGTTAATGTAGGCGCGAGGTAACCCATACCAAATGTGAAATTCTGATACATTAATAATCGGTGTAATGGCCAGAATGTTGAATGCAAGCATGTAAACATGCATGCGTTGTGTTGTACAGGTACCAGATGTTAGTTTGTGAGATTGAGCTTCACACCTGTTGCACCTAGTCAGTCAATACAGAGACTGTTACTGCTGTTTGTGGATGATGCAGGAGTTGTCCAATGATGTCCCATATGAGCTCGATTGGAGACAGATTCAGTGATCAAGCAGGCCAAGGCAACATGTCGGCATTCTGTAGAGCATATTGGGTTACAACAGTGATATGTGGGCGAGCGTTAACCTGTTGGAAAACACCATGTTCATGAATTGCAGCACAACAGGTCGAATCACCAGTTTGAGGTACAAACTTGCAGATTGAATGGCTTAACCATTAGAGTGCTCCTGCTGTCGTACGAAATGGCACACAGACCATAATTCAAGGGTAGGTCCAGTGCGTCTGCAACGCAGACAGGTTGGCTGCAGACCCACAACTGAGCTCTTCTAACCAACACACGGTTAAATCAGCTTTCATCTGAAAACAGAACAGAATTCCATCCTGCCTTCCAAAAAGCTCTCGCTTGACAGCACTGAAGTCGTAAATGGTGGTGGTTTAGGGACAGTGGAATACAGGCTTCTGGACGTCTGGCTTGGAGCTGTAACTGATTTGTAACAGTTCGTTGTGTCTCTGCTGCTGAAACTTCTTCTGCAGGTGAAGTGCGATGCGCCAGACCCATACGCCGAACACGATAGTTGAAACGTCCCCTTTGAACAATTTATACAAGACTGTCCTTAAACTGACATACAATATTTTTAGCGCAACGCAATCTGACTTTCAAAATTCCCTACAAAAGAATGGCCCTGACTAACATTAAACTATACCTTTCACAAATCACTTACCTCACAAAAATCTTCGCTGCTCAAGCTACTGCAATACAGCAAGCGCCACTACTGCCAGCTAAATAAAGGATTCAAACTACTGAAGGCACTAACTACTGATAGGGATAGTTAGCAAATGAAAGATATTAATAGAGAACAAACAATGTATTTACCTTAATATCATCACAAGTCATAATATATATATCAGTTCATTACAAATCTCCGCCATCTCTCTCCCCACATCCACCACTGCTGGCGGCTCACCTCCAACTGCGCAACGCTACGCGCTGTTCACATCCAGCTGCTGCTGCCCAACACTACAATGGCAGACAACAATGCAAACTAGCCACAGACTGCACACAGCACAGCCAGTGATTTTCATATTGAGCGCTACGTAACGTTGCCAATAAGAAAACATAAACAGCCTACTTACATAGAGAAAACATAAACAGCCTACTTACATAGCCCCCATGCTCCCCACAAAAATTTTTACAAATGGTGTTGGGCACTGGCCAATACAGATTTGACAAAAATTTTTCTTTTCATAATTACAATAACAAAGACATCAAATGCACACACTTATTGATACAATGTTGGTCAAAAGCTAAAATTGTCTCACAGTCCATAAAGACAGTCCTAATCGTACATCATAATAGTAATTACAGTTTTTTTTCACAAAGTCTCATTAGTAAAAGAAATTGCACACGGAAGTAGTGGATTTCCATGCAGTCTTGAAGAAGTAGTGTTGTCCTTCCAATGGAAAGACAGTGCTGACTCTCGACATGCAGACAGGTAATGGGCCACCATGGAGCAAACCCACTGCAGAGTCAGTCGAAGTTTCGATGAATATTGGTAGGTAAGTCATCACAGAGCAGACCCACTGGAGTCCTGGTAGAGATTGTGGTATTGGTGGGCCACCAGAGGTGCAGACCCACTGCAGTCCTTGTAGAAATAATGGTATTGGTGGGTCATCATAGATGCAGACCCACTGTAGTCCTTGTAGAGATGGCCAGCAGCCATCTGTTGCGATCTGTTGCGACTGTGCAGGTGCACAATCACCATCGAAGAGCCTTGCGAATAATATAGCAAGTCCATAACCACCACTTGTGCATTCACAAAGTTTTTGGAATTGTCCTTAGAACCAGCAATGCTGTTATCCAGTCCCTTGCTGAATTAGTAACACACGTGCAAACACTAACAATCCCTACTTCTCACATATTGTCCATATACTATGACCAACAGAAACGTGTGCAGTGAAATGTAACTTACAAGTTAATAATATCATGAACTGGTGACAATTACAATTTTATAACAGAAGAATACAATAACAAAGGTACAAAATACATCATTAAAAACATAATAATACAGATAACATTTGTAGTAATATGGGCTTTACAAAAGAATCGAAATAACATATACATAAGTGTTACAGGAATTATGACATAAGTAAATACATAAAGATCACAAGAACTTTTGAAACATCAACTTCACACATGAGCATTAAACAGAATAAATAATGTGTAAGCATATTTATAAGGTAAATAACATATTATTAATGCCAATTATATTCGAGGATAGCAGTATTCCTCATCATAGTGAATGTAGCTTAATATTAAAAGAAGAAAAATTCTATGAAACTACACAGAGACAGGAAGAAAACAAATACACAAGGGTACACAAACACATAGTGGGATAACACCAATAGGAAAGGACAGTGTTCGTTTTCCGTGGAACATTTGGTACCGTAGTCCATCCCAAAACTTCATTCTATAGATCTTTCGTCTTATTTCAACCTTTGCTTCCACCAAAAAAATCTTATCCAAGCATGCTTTCTGTATTCTGTTCATATTTCTTTCAAAATAATTATTTCTGATTGTACAATACTCATTTGGGCCCAAATCCTTTTTTATATAACTTCGCAATGCATTCTTTACCTATTCTCCATAGTCAGTTTCTCATATAGTCTACCCCCTCTTAAGCTAACTTAAATCTACTGAGCTCAGATATTAAACTAAGGGACGAGGCAATGCAGCATCACATGACAAATCAACACAAACAGCAATGCAAAAAATGCAAATTGGCAAAGCTAGCAGCATAAATGAGCAAAAGTCAAATTCAATAACACTATGCCTGGCAAACAGCAGCAACTTATACCTAAACATGACATAGTGCAAGCAGAAAAAATATTACACTAAAATGGCCATGTCTAATACCTATGTCACATCTTAACATTAGAGTGATGCATCACAAAAACTTACGCTAGTAGATAAGTTACCAAATCGTAAAAAAATTATTTATGCAATTCCTGTGAAGGGAAATGTTTTTTTTTTTTTTTGTGCTCCCTCATTTGTTTTGGATAGATCATAAAATTATTTACTGGATCTGTAGGCATAAAATATTTATATTAGTACATATATTAAATTTTATTTTAACCAATGCTGCAGTGCAGCTAGAAACTTGATATTAAACAAAATGTGTAAATAAATACATTAAGCAAGCCATACGGCATTTTTCTTAACTAGCAAGGCAATAGCTGTGAAATGTTTCTCATCGTTTCATTAGGCATTTCAGTAAATATCATAAATTACGAGCTCCACAGTATGCTTTCAACAAGGAGATGTCAGTAGCGCGGACAATGGCCTTCCCTTTCTTTTTTTTTTTCTACCTGTGCCGCTGAAAAGGGCTCGCAATAATGGCTTTTTCTCCAGGCGTCTGACACAGCTGGGTGCCCGCGACGCATTACGTGCAGGTGGTCACTTTGGTTTCCAACATCCTGTTTCACAAGTCAAGAGTCCCTACCCACTATTCATTACTCCTTACCTTATTACACATATACGTATCCATCGACACTCGTCAATATTTCGTCATTATAAATATGAAGCATATTCAAATAACTCGTATAGCCTCAGCCTATTAATCGTAAACATACCTCAGCAGCATAATACACATCGTCGTCGTAAAAAAATAACATCATAACACCTCAGTCAAATCTCAAAATCGTCGTAGCTTCCTCCAATAATTAAAAAAATTCTCTGCTCATGTCAAAAGTGTCATCTGCCTCAAACGTACTTTAAAAATCATAATCCCTTTACCAAATACATCATTCAAAGCTCTCATAGTATCACAATGGTTCCGAAAAAATATGAACAGTTTACAAAGTACAGACAAAATACAGTTTCATAAGTGTGAAGTTATCCAACGGTGTAATTACGTAAACATGTGTCACTGATGTAGTAAAATAAATGTTTGTCTCTCTGTTAAATAATCAGATAGCTGTGTAATTCTGTGTTAGAGAAATATGGTACCGATGTGTAAAGTTGTATAAGCAAATACCATATTAGCTAGGGTTCCTTGTGGTTGCCACACACATGGTACACAAAGTAGGCGTGTACCCCCCTGAGGATAAATGTAATTATACCCTCAGGTGTTACAAATTACAGCAATGGAATGAAATGTATCACGGAAAACTTTCTTTGTAATTAAAAAAATATTTAAAAATAAGTGTTTTAAGTATAAGATTGATCACTCAAATGCGTGTACTGTAGCGCTAAACTGTGCATCTTGTCGCAACATAATCTCTGTGGAAGTGTCGTAGTTATCGTCCTCCGAAAGCTAAGTTCTGCAGAAGTCAATGTACTTACCACATGATAAACAAAAGTGAAATGCTTTGCGTATAGATATCGTAGTTATTATGCTTATTGGCGTGATGAAGAAAGTACTGTACAGTAACGTATTGTTGTGCTACAGAAAAGGCTGTCTCCTTGTAGCTATACCATAAAAGTTACTACTAAAACATGTTTTTCTTTCCAGAAGAATTCAGAAAACTGTGCAGATATAAAACAGATACACCGCAAAAGCAACATTGTAAATTGTCACTCATTAGTAGCGTCGTGATAATCGTGTAGCTGTCACATAAACTAACATCTGTGACATCTGGTATCTCTCAGAAAGCACTTTAAATTCAGAATGTATTTTCAAATAAACCAAAATGTTGCATTAAATTCTCATTAGCAGTACTGGTAAATGTTCTAAGTATGTGAGCCTTATAGTCGTTACGTAATCGTGCAACAAACAAGCAAGAATGTACACACACAATAACACTGTGACGTCTGTTTACTATAACAATGCATTCGTCATTTCTGTTTAAATAAGTTCTCTTGGTTCTTGATTGGATATTTAACTTCAAACATTGTTGCATGGTAACAGTTTCTAAAGCATACTAGTAACGTGAAGTGAAACGTTTTATGGCAAAGACAAAGTTAAAAGGCAGATTATCTGTCAATAAATGGTTTTACTTGAGAAATGTGGTGTAATCCTTTACTCTTCCTAGTACGCAGACTTTCAACTTCAAAGCAATTATCATGTTGTTTACATCGGTAAAGAATGCTAAATCTTTTCTCAAGGCTAGCGTCTTTGTTATTTTTCCCTCAGCCAGCGGCCGCACGCAGCTGCCTGCTGTGCGAGTCATTGTCTGTCTCTTTGTTGGCGCGCGTCGCTATTGGGATTAGGAGACCTAACTTCTACAAATTCACTCTGACGAGAAGGCCCTGCTCTGTTCGAATCCCGCCAGTTCTGATGCAATTCAGATCTGTCGTTACGATCATATCGTCTGTCGTCATGTCGGTAGATCCTGTAGTTCCTTTCTTGTCGGTCATGTGGTGGAGAATTTCTCCCGGAATCGTAACTGCGCGTTGGACCGTTGCGTCTAAAGTTATTTTGTCTCCCTTGATAATTATTGTTTTGGTTTCCATATTGTCTGTTTCTATGGTTATCTCTGTCATATTCATAATTACGGAAGTGCGATCTTTCTCTGTAACTATTACTCTGCCAGTGGTTGTCATACGGGTGGTGTCTGTTTTGGTCACGATTTACGTTGTGAGAATAGCCTTGTCGCGCCCAGTTATTATTTCTTTCATCGCGGAATTGCGACTGATGTGATCTGTAATTGTTGTGCTCCTGTGTTCCGCGATTGTCAGTGTCACTTTCCAGTTCTTGTAACAGTCCCTGAAAAGCTTCAATGTCGTCTTTGCAACGTCCTGCCAAAATAATATGTCGTAAATGTTCAGGTAATTTGATTAAGCAAATGCGGATGAGTTCTGAGGGGCTGTATGGGTTTGAAAGATATTGATTCTTATGCAACATGTCTTCAAAATATTTCACAAGACTGGAGAATTCAGATTGTTCGAAATGTTTCATCATTATGATGCCATGTTTTACGCGGTCTTGTGTGGCTTGAGACCAATATGCTGAGAGGAAGGCATGGTAAAATTCTCCTTCACTGTGGCAATCGTGAATGACCGATCGCATTCTTACAGCTGGTTCATTCTCTAAGTAGCCACACATAAATTCTAATCTGTGTTCTAACGACCAGTTGGGAGGAAAACAATGAGAGAATTGATGGAGCCATGCTTGTGGATGAATGTCGTTGGCAGAATTCTTAAACGTTTTGAATTTACGTGTAGTAATGAACAGCTTATAGTCAAAATCATCATGTCGGCGAGTCGCATGTCGGTCATTGTTACGTCGCTTCGGCGGTTCCATCTCAAAATTCGGTGCACATTCCCAATTTCTTTCATTACTTCCGAAATGCCCTGTGTTATTATTTTGCAGCTTTTCCGTGTTTCTAAGTCCCTCTTCCCGTGTTGGAGCGCGAGTGTCCTCTGAAATACGTAATTCTTGTATTACCTGTGTTAGCTGATCTTGTACTTCCCGGATTTCTCTTTGGTGTTGCGTATCAATTTGATTCAGATTTTGTTTCAGTTTCCTAATTTGTTCGCTCTCTTCTGTGTTATTAAAGACTACCGGTTTTGTGTCATTCAGATTATCATCTACCTTCGTAGATAAATTATTTAGCTGATCCGAAAGTTCAACTACTTTCTCTGATAATGAACTAATTTCCTCCATGTGTCTTTCTACTGTGTCCTTTAAGTTTTCCTGAGTTTTTGCAAGTTGCGTAACCGAATCGGTAGATGCAACTGAGTCAATTTTAGCTTGCAAGGTCTCATGATTTTCATGAACAATAATTTGCAGTTCTTTTATGGCTGCTTCGTGATTCTGTAATGCATTTTCATGCCGCGAAAAAATAGGTTGAAAATGCTCACAAATTTGTGTTTTTACGTCGTTACAGACTTTTTGACATTTCGATTCGATTTTATGCAACTCAGTAGTTAAATCTTCACGTGTTTGTTCAAGTGTGGTGTCTAACTTTTGAAGATTTTGTTCCATTGTGTCTAACTGTTGCTGTTCAAGTGTGGTGTCTAACTTTTGAAGATTTTGTTCCATTGTGTCTAACTGTTGCTGTGTTTGTCTCTGGTGTTGTTCCATTGTGTCTAACTTTTTAAGATTCTGCTGTGTTTGTCTCTGATTTTGTTCCATTGTGTGTAACTGTTGCTGTGTTTGTTTCTGATTTTGTTCAAGCGTTGTGTCTAACTTTTGTAGCCTTTGTCTCATTTGTTGCATTAATTGTAATAACAATGCACTGGTGTCTGAAACATGTTCCTCAGTGCTTTTCGGCAGTGAATTTGCACCGGCAACATTCACATTTTGACAAGCGGAAAACGTGTCTTGACTCATTTGAGAAAACGGTGAGGACGCAAAACCTGAATCTACAGTGTTTGCAAAATTGTGTCCTATCATTTCGGATTCCTGAGGCGAGCTGTTGCCGACCGATCGATCGATAATGCTTCCCTCTTCACTAATTGTTTCACTGTCCACGCCATTGTTTGCCGCCCGCTCCATTTCCCTATGCACAATTATCAAATTACTACTTTGAACATCAGTTAATTCATTACTCGGTGGCGCTAACACACTGCTTTCATTTTCACTGTCATTTCTCAGTTTACTTTGGAGCCTAGTATTACGTTTTTCACACGCCATTATTGTCACAGTATTTCACACGACAACACAGAAAGACACAATTTGAAGAGCAAAAATAAGAGAACACATTAACATAACACTGAAAATAATATCTAGTTAATTACAGCTGCGAAATACTTAGTGCAAATCTATATGCATGCCACAACTGTTTTACTGTACAACAATGAAAGGCTACAACTACAAAGGAGATTCTCTCTACAATTACGCGCTAGCAATAAACAAAAGCTACACTAAATACACAAACTACAAGAAAAATCAGAAGATTCCAGTGAGGTATCCTGGCAGGGTCGCCATATGAAACGTCCCCTTTGAACAATTTATACAAGACTGTCCTTAAACTGACATACAATATTTTTAGCGCAACGCAATCTGACTTTCAAAATTCCCTACAAAAGAATGGCCCTGACTAACATTAAACTATACCTTTCACAAATCACCTACCTCACAAAAATCTTCGCTGCTCAAGCTACTGCAATACAGCAAGCGCCACTACTGCCAGCTAAATAAAGGATTCAAACTACTGAAGGCACTAACTACTGATAGGGATAGTTAGCAAATGAAAGATATTAATAGAGAACAAACAATGTATTTACCTTAATATCATCACAAGTCATAATATATATATCAGTTCATTACAAATCTCCGCCATCTCTCTCCCCACATCCACCACTGCTGGCGGCTCACCTCCAACTGCGCAACGCTACGCGCTGTTCACATCCAGCTGCTGCTGCCCAACACTACAATGGCAGACAACAATGCAAACTAGCCACAGACTGCACACAGCACAGCCAGTGATTTTCATATTGAGCGCTACGTAACGTTGCCAATAAGAAAACATAAACAGCCTACTTACATAGAGAAAACATAAACAGCCTACTTACATAGTCTTCCCTCTCGGTAGTGCCACGCGGCATCCGAGAGACCGGCTTTTTCGCGACCATACATTCTCGTGACCACCTTTACCAGCAAACATGTACAGTGGCTACATTTCCGCCAAGTCTTTCCGCAAAATCACAAAAGGAACATATAGCTCCCAATCTTATGCGACTGGCGTGAAACTGGAATAGACATCATCTTTCAGATAAAGAAACACGCCTACCAACTTTCGTTTATGTGATAATGTTCGTTACTGGCGTTGCGATTTTTTTCTGTCCGCGTATATACTAGACAGTGGGGAAGCGTTATTAGCATAAATCTCGAAAAGTTATTGACCTATTTACTTCAGATTTTTACACGATAGTCCAACAAACGTTCACACGAACATGAGCAACATATTTATATATAAATAGCAGATATCTGGAGAATTTTGTAACCAACTAACTCCATTTTTTAAAGTGATGCTCTGATAAAGATTTAGACGGACATAAGCTACATAGGAAACGATATCAGGAAACAATCTCGAAAAATTCTTGACCGATTTGATTCAGGTCTTTAGACGATAATCTAATAAATATTAGGTTGCACGTAGGCTACATTTTTCAAAAGTATGTATAGTATATAAAAGAGAAACGTCGTTAGCACAAATTTCGCACAGGTCTTGATTGAAATACCTAATATTTTCACTCGATACTCTAATAAACATTCAGACGGATTTACGTTAATTATATGGATTTAAACAGCTGTCTACGGGACTGCAAGAAAGAAAAATCTTGTTCTGTGACAATGTGCGGTTTCGTTTCCTTTCTCACAGTCACTTGTTACTACGATAACAGGACATTTAAACCTTTTGGACAAGTTGCTTCTCCCATGTACGTTCTTTCTCCTTATATATAATTTTAAACGAAAATATATACAAAACAACATGCTGTTTTGTTTTCCTCCTCGTAGCCAATTTTAACAGGAAAGTTGTATTTATGTCTTGTCTGCTTGTGATTGGAATATTAACACAGAATCTGAATACTCCGAAAGTTTGTAATCCTACCCATTCGCTGATTAAAACTATGCGAAATACTGTCTCTGTAGGTACTGTCCACCAAAGTCCGGCGTCATGAGAAGTGCCTCATACCCCGTACGTATAACAATGATCCCAACAGATTTTCCCATTCACAATAAGTGACTTCAATTACCAATCAAGGTTTCGTTGCCAATAACAATAAACAAGGCTCAACTTCAGGGTGAGGATTGAAGGTGAGATGGATAGATGTGGAGGAGGGGGAGTAGATGGAAACAGAGGGTGGGGGGGGGGGGGGAGGAGGAGTTGGGCAGAGAGTGGGGAGGAAGAGGAGGTGGGGAGAGGGAGGCGCAGGAGGGGGTGGACAGAGAGGGGGGAGAGGTAGATTAGGACGTATATCAAACTGCATAGCATTGCCCGGTTCACTTCCAAAAATATAATTTTTCGTAATATGCTGAACGACCATACCTATAAGCCACTGTAGTAGATCTATGATAAAAATGTGTATCTTATAGTGATACACTCCACGTAAAACTGTGTCTGAAATATTATCCTCGAAGCAACTACAGCAAATGCCACATTTTAGAAACGAAAGTTATTGAAATAATTCTTTTATTTCCTTTTAATATGTGTTCATCATATCACGTGAGTCCTTGATACAGTGCGCTGAAAAACGTATCTTCTGTTAACAGCTGCAAATTAACTTTTCCCTTATGACAACACAATGTGAATGCCGTTGCATCGTGTAAAGTAAGCTCAGATGACATACGTTTTGCACTGCAAAAGTTGTACTGAAATTTCAGCAAGCCGCAATTACAACTCTCAAAATTATTTGAAATTACTTTCAGAGCACATTTAAATGTATCTTTCAACGCAACAATACACTTACGATTATCAGTGTCCACATTACTATTACGTTCTCTACGCAGATGTTGTGTCTCTCTCGCTCTTTGTCTTTCCGTCCAAGTTAGTGTTGAGGCTCGAGGCATATCCTAAAACAAACATAGTTTCCCTATTATAACGGAAGTTGTAGCAGTTCAAAATTGAAAATATTGAAATTAACAACTTGTTCCAAATTTTTTGGCAGCGGCGGCAAATGAATATCAAGTTAGTTCCGTTTATTCTTAGACAAAAGAAAGGGAAAAAAGACACCAATAAGAAACGTTACGTATAGCCTGTGCTTCCACAGAAGAATTTTTATTACCATCGAATTATAACACAGGGAGTCGCCATGACGTCAGAGACTTGAAACCTTTGCCCCACATTTTAGTAGCCCCAAACATTAGCTTCTTGTAGAAGAGTTTTCATAAAAAATGCGAGATTGTATAATTCACGGGTTTACTATTCGTTTTGGTTCTAGCCTAAAGTGAAAAGGAACCACACTTCATTCGTAAGTGGACTCATTCAAGCGTTATTATGTTTTACATACACGAATTTTAGTTTTACTGTGGCGGTTTTATTTCTGCAATTGCACTTAATATTTCCTAACAGTATAACTCGAAAACCGCTGTGGTTGAACGCAGTGGGAAAGAAATACTGAAAAATGCCCAGCCACACCAAAACATGTTCCCAGCAGTTTTGGGATGGAGTCATTGACAGAACATCAGTAACGTCATTCCGCATTAAGGAAAATGCTGCATTACGAAAGCAGCCTATTTCACATCACATACACTATGTGATCAAAAGTATCCCGGCACCCCCAAAAATATACATTATTCATATTAGGTGCATTTTGCTGCCACCTACTGCCAGGTAATAGATATCAGCGACCTCAGTAGTCATTATACATAGTGAGAGAGCAAAATAGGGCGCTCCGCAAAACTCACGGACTTCGAACGTGGTCAGGTGATTGGGTGTCGTGTCATACGTCTGTACGCGAGATTTCCACACTCCTAAACATCACTAGGTCCACTGTTTCCGATGTGATAGTGAAGTGGAAACGTGAAGGGACACGTACAGCACAAAACTGTACTGACCGACAGAGACCGCCGTTGAAGAAGGTCATAATGTGTAATAGACAGACATCTATCCAGACCATCACACAGGAATTCCAAACTGCATCAGGTTCCACTGCAAGTACTATGACAGTTACGCGGGAGATGAGGAAACTTGGATTTCATGGTCGAGCTGCTCATAAGCCACACATCCCGTCGCTAAATACCAAACGACGCCTCGCTTGGTGTAAGGAGCGATCGAAAAGTGAAGAAACGTTGTGTGGAGAAACGAATCACGGTGCACAGTGTGGCGATCCGACGGCAGGGTGTGGGTATGGCGAATCCTCGGTGAATGTCATCTGCCAGCGTGTGTAGTACGAACAACAAAATTAGGAGGCGGTGGTGTTATGGTGTGGTCGTGTTTTTCATTGAGGGGGCATGCAATACTTGTTGTTTTGCGTAGCGCTATGACAGCATACGTCTACATTGATGTTTTAAGCACCTTCTTGCTTCTCTTCAGCACTTGTTCATAATGCACGGCATGTGGTGGAGTTGTTACACGACAATAAGATCCCTGTAATTGACTGGCCTACACAGAGTCCTGACGTGAATCCTACAGAACACCTTTGGGATGTTTTGGAATGCCGACTTCGTGCCAGGCATCACCGACCGACATCAAATACCTCTCCTCAGTGCAACACTCCGTGAAGAATGGACTGCAATTCCCCAAGAAACCTGCCAGCACGTAAGTGAATGTATGCCTGCCAGAGAGGAAGCTGTAATCAACGCTAAGGTTGGACCAACACCATACTCAATTCCAGCGCTACCGATGGAGGGCACAACGAACTTGTAAGTCGTTTTCAAAATGGTTCAAATGGCTCTGAGCACTATGGGACTTAACATCTGAGGTCATCAGTCCCCTAGAACTTAGAACTACTTAAACCTAACTAACCTAAGGACATCACACACATCCATGCCCGAGGCAGGATTCGAACCTGCGACCGTAGAACCGGTTCCGGACTGCGCGCCTAGAACCGCTAGACCACCGCGGCCGGCAAGTCGTTTTCAGTACGGTGTCCGGATTCTTTTGATCACATAGTGCACTTCGCTTCTTGGTTGCTCGTAACGTGTAGCAAAAAGAAAGTTATATTAACGAGGTCAAATGCGTCGTATTACTATATCAAATATGCCGTTAAGACCAGAAAAACGCCTTAAAATGTTTCCTGGCACTGTGTTCGTCCCGGTAGCACTGTAATATTTACTATTTGAAACAACTGATGCATGGACACGACAAAAATTAAGAAGAAGAAGCAATTGTTAACAGTAGACTGCTAATGTTTTTCGGTTACTAACATGTTAACGCCGGCCTCAGTTCAATGTACAGCTTACGCCTGCAGCGTCATCTTTCCGCAATATAACTCAATGTGTGTTGCGATGTTTTGTTTTCCACTGCTGACATCAACGACCTAGCAGTTGTGGCACTGTAACTGCCCAGTATGCGTGTGTTATTGTAAATTAGCCGTCTGCAACATTTAAACCTGAACGTCCTTAAAAAGCGATTTCACGAACTGTTACTTTCGAGTTTCATTTGTAGCAGAATAGATCGATATGCGGGGTAAAAATTGGCAATAGAGTGAGAGACGCTTAACGGCTACCTATACACAGGCTTTTTCTTTTTGCATATCTATGGGAAAGTATCTTTCAAATCGTAACAATTTCATAGATCTCGTGTATAATTGATATTAAAAATAGGTACTTCAATTTTCGATGTCCTCTTGTTAATCCATAAGTATTAGCATGTATCCTCCTAAACCACTGGATCGGTTTCTACCAAAATTCGTACACCTATCACTTACTGTCTGGAAAAATCGCTGTGACGATAAGAAATCATCTGCATATCAAACGGGTGGCGGTGGGAGTGAAAGAAAACCGTAGCCCCCGACGTCTGAATACTCAGACTTCACTCGTCTACTACACTGAAGAACCAAACAAACTGGTACACATGCCTAATATCGTGTAGGGCCTCCGCGAGCACGCGGAAGTGCCGCTACACGACGTGGCATGGACTTGACTAATGTCTGAGGTAGTTCTGGAGGAACTGACACCATGAATCCTGTAGAGGTGTCCATAAATCCGTAATAGTACGAGGGGGTGGAGACCTCTTCTGAACAGCACGTTGCAAGGCATTCCAGATATACTCCATAATGTTCATGTCTGGGGAGTCTGGTGGTCATCGGAAGTTTTGAAATTTAGAAGAGTGTCTCTGGAGCATCTCTGTGGCAATTCTGGAAGTGTGGGGTGTCGCATGTCCTGCTGGAATTGCTCAAGTCCGCCGGAATGCACAATGGACATGAATGGATGCAGGTGATCAGGCAGGATGCTTACGTACGTGTCACCTGTATCTAGACGTATCAGGGGTCTCTTATCACTCCAACTGCACACGCCCCACACCATTACAGAGCCTTCACCAACTTGAACAGTCCCCTACTGACATGCAGGGTCCATGGATTCATGAGGCTCTCTCCATACCCATGTACCTCCGTCCGCTCAATACAATCTAAAACGAGGCTCGTCCGACCACGCAACATATTTCGAGTCATGAGCAGTCCAATGTTGGTTGACGGGTGCAGGCGAGGCGAAAAGCTTTCTGTCTTGCAGTCATCAAGGGTACACGAGTGGGCCTTCGGCTCCGAAGGCCATATCGATGATGTTTCGTTGAATGCTTCGCAGGCTGACACTTGTCGATGGCCCAGCATTGAAATCTGTAGCACTTTGCGGAAGATTTGCACTTGTATCACTTTGAACGATTCTCTTCAGTCGTTGTTGGTCCTGTTCGTGGAGGATCCTTTTCCGGCCGCAACGATGTCAGGGATTTGATGTTTTACCGGATTCCTGATATTCACGGTACACTCGTGAAATGGTCTACCGGAGAATCCCCACTTCATCGCTACCTCAGAGATGCTGTGTACCATCGCTCGTACGCCGACTATAACACCACGTTCAAACTCACAAAAATCTTGATAACCTGCCATTGTAGCAGCAGTAACCGATCTAACAACTGCGCCAGACACTTATAGTCTTGTATAGGCGTAGCCGACCGCAGCGCCGTATTCTGCCTGCTTACATATATCTGTATTTGAATGCGCATGCCTATACCAGCCTCTTTGGCTCTTCAGTGTATATCAGAATGAGAGCATTTCATCACCTCTCACAAATTTCAAACCTTTACGTAACTTTTCCCTCTCTGACAACACCCACAAAATGATGAATAGAAAAAAAAATTGATCGCTTAAAACATTTTCGCCGTTCATGCAGTAAATCTTTCGCATGAAACATGATGTTTTAACTTATTGGTTCTTTACTACAAACTGTATTGGCGGCATACTTTTCAGACACTATTTCGACGTACCACTGAATGTAACTGCAAAATTATATCATTGTGCGATACATAGTTTAGGAGATACGACGTCATAAACATTAGGCTGCCGGAAATCGAAACTGCTTGGAGAAATTCGCAAGAGATACCCTGTACACGTGAAACATGTGGAAAAATATGTGTCAAATATATTAAATAAACGTGAAATACAGTATATGTGACATCTGCATATGCGGGCAAAGCCACGGATAAAAAAATCTCCTTAGACATCTGGATTGATTTCAGCCAAACTTGGTAGACGTGTTACTTACTATCTGCAAAGAAGTACTGTAGGGGTAAGAACCATCAAACTCCTATTGGGGTGGAAGTGATAATGTGAAGAGAGAAGGGAGAAGGGGAGGGAGAGGTGGACGGACAGAGAGAGGGAAAGACGAGATGGACGTAGATGTGAGGGAGGAGAAGATGGACAGAGAGAGGGGAGACAAGGACCTAGTCTGAGCTGGAGGGGTTAGGCGGAGGAACAGATAATAAAACTGGAATAAATACACTAACGGAAAAACAGCGAGAGCTTATCGGAGGGTAGAGTGGAGCTCTGTTGCGTGTTTCGATGAAACTTGGTCCTGCCTAGGTGCTTGTGATGGCCTTTTGTTTGTTAGAAGGAGACCGTTTGAGCTCATGAAACCTAGGAGGAAGTTCACCGACATAAATAAAAGTTGGTTGGTGTGTTTCAACATCTGAAAGATTATGTCTATTCAACTTCACTATTCACTTCACTATGACAATGCACATCAGGTTTGTTTCGAATACACGCTGTAACGATCGTGAGCGTTAGTTACCTTTAAGATTGGATTTTGTGAGTTGATGTTAGGCAAAAATGCCTTTAGGGCGATACAGATCCATTATCAACACCTCACTGAGTTTGAACGAGGTCTTGTAATAGAGGAACACGAAGCTGGATGTTCCTTCTGCGTTACCGGCAGTGGAGGTCATGAGAATGTACGGTTCAAGATGACTGGTCTCTCGGCGACCACACCGACCGAGGTGGCGCAGTGGCTAGCACAGTGGACTCGCATTGGGGGGGACGACGGTTCAATCCCGCGTCCAGTCATCCTGATTTAGGTATTCCGTGATTTCCCTTAATCGCTTCAGGCAAATACCGGGATAGTCCCTTTGACAGGGCACGGTCGACTTCCTTCCCCATCCTTCCCTAGTCCGATGAGACAGATGACGTCGCTGTTGGGTCTCCTCCCCCAAATCAACGCAACCAAGCCTCTCGACGACCACGTGGCAATACCGAGAGGGGAAACTATAGTGTTCGGCGGATGCTTCTAGCGCATCGCACTTCATCCGCAACCGCAATTTCAACAGCAGTTGCCACCACAGTGACACAACGAACTGTTACTTGAAGGACAGATCCGAGCTAGACGACCCGTAACGTGTATTCCACTGATCCCAAACCACCATCATTTGCGACTTCAGTGGCGTCAAGCGAGGGCTTATTGGAGGGCAGAGTGGAGGTCTCTTGTGTTTTCTGGTGGAAGCTGGTTCTGCCACGGTGGCAGTGGTGGCCGTCTGTTGGTTGGAAGAAGGGCATGCAATCAACCTGTGAGGTTGGACCTACACCTGCTCGCGTTATGGTCTGGGATGCGGTTTCGTATGACAGCAGGAGCACTCTCGTCGTTATCCCACGCACACTGACTGCCAATCTGTTTGTCAGTCTGATGATTCGACCTGCTGTGCTACCATTCATGAACAGCATTCCAGGGGGTGTTTTCCAATAGGATAACGTTAAAATTGGTTCAAATGGCTCTGAGCACAATGGGACTTAACATCTTAGGTCATCAGTATCCTAGAACTCAGAACTACTTAAACCTAAGTAACCTAAGGACATCACACATCCATGCCCGAGGCAGGATTGGAACCTGCGACCGTAGCGGTCGCGCGGTTTCAGACTGAAGCGCCTAGAACGGCACGGCCACTTAGGCCGGCGGATAACGTTCACCAACATGCTGCCGTTATAAGACAACGTGCTCTACAGTGTGTCGACATGTTGCTTTGGCCTGCTTGATCACCAGATCTGTCTCCAATCGAGCACATGTGGGACACCATCGGACGACAACTTCAGTGTCATCACGAATAGCATTAACCGTCCCTATACTAATCGACCAAGTGCAACAGGGATGGAACTCCATCGCACAAGCTAACATCCGGCACCTGTACAACACAATGCATGCGCGTTTGCATGCTTGCATTGAATGGTCGTTACATCAGATATTGACGTACCAGCATTTCACATTTGAAATGGCCAATCTCGCGCGTGATCTTGGAACGTTAATCACTAAAAAATGTTGCCTAGACGTATTCCAGAAATTTCATTACTCTACATTTTCGCCACTGGTAGCTGTGTGGTCAGCGCATCGGCATGTCATACCTAACGGTCCGGGTTCGATTCCCGACTGGGCGGAGATTTTCTCTGCTCAGGGTCTGGGTGTTGTGTTGTGCTAATAATCATCATTTCATCCCCATCGACAAGCAAGTCGCCGAAGTGGCGTCAACTCGAAAAACTTGCACCAAGCGAACGGTCTACCCGACAGGGGGCCCTAGCCACACGGCTTTTGCAATAAGCACTCCGTCTTCAGGCCACAAGTGGCCCATCGGGACCATTCGACAGCCTCAGCTGAGGAAGTGGATAGGAGGGGCGTGTGGTCAGCACACCGCTCTCCCGGTCGTTATGATGGTTTTCTGTGACCGGGGCCGCTACTGTTCGGTCGAGTAGCATCACGAGGCTGAGTGCATCCCGAAAATGGCAACAGCATATGGCGGCCCGGATGGTCACCCATCCAAGTGCCGGCCACGCCCGACAGCGCTTAACTTAGGTGATGTAACGGGAACCAGTGCATTTCCATTACTCTAAATTAATTATTTTTTTGTATTGCGATTTTTCCTTCAGTGTACGTACCCTGACAACGTCTGGCACTCAGTTAGTATTATGATACGTAGTCTTTGTCATATGACTATTGCTGGGAGCTCGTGCATTCCGGCAACGGAAGCGCGTGAGACGTCGCACGTCGCCGCGGCTTCGCGTAAAAAACAAAAGGGAAGCAGGCTTTCACGGTGAGGGAGCCCGGACGTATCACGGCAGGTGTGAGTCAGTGGGGAGGCGTCTGGAGGAGGAGGCAGCTGACGCCACAGGACTTACGACCGAGTCACGGAGTCGCGGGCGAGGGCTTCCGCATGACTGCCCTGCCTGCGCGCTGCGGGCGGTGCGCCCTCACGCCACGAATTGGCGGGAATTTCCTGGATACCCATAACGCCAATACCGAGGACAGCCCGCCTCTCTAACGGTGCACGTGTCGTGGCGCCCGCAGCGCACATCGAGACTTACAACACGAATTCCGTACGAAAACAAATTAGGTAAGTATAACTGAAGTGGAGGAAGGAAAGGAAAGGAACTAATACACTACTGGCCATTAAAATTGCTACACCACGAAGATGACGTCCTACTGACGCGAAATTTAACCGACAGGAAGAAGATGCTGTGATGGGCAAATGATTAGCTTTTAAGAGCATTCACACAAGGTTGGCGCCGGCGGCGACACCTACAATGTGCTGACATGAGGAAAGTTTCCAACAGATTTCTCATACACAAACAGCAGTTGACCGGCGTTTCCTGGTGAAACGTTGTTTTGATGCCTCGTGTAAGGACGATAAATGCGTACCATCACGTTTCCGAGTTTGATAAAGGTCGGATTGTAGCCTATCGCGATTGCTGTTTATCGTATCGCGACATTGCTGCTCGCCTTGGTCGAGATCCAATGACTGTTAACAGAATATGGAATCGGTGCGTTCAGGAGGTTAATACGGAACGCCGTGCTGGATCCCGACGGCCTCGTATCACTAGCAGTCGGGATGACAGGCATCTTATCCGCGTAGCTGTAACGGATCGTGCAGCCACGTCTCGATCCCTGAGTCAACAGATGGGGACGTTTGCAAGACAACAACCATCTGCGTGAACAGTTCGACGACGTTTGCAGCAGCAGGCACTATCAGCTCGGAGACCACGGCTGCGGTTACCCCTGACGCTGCATCATAGACAGGAGTGCCTGCGATGGTGTACTCGACGACGAACCTGGGTGCACGAATGGCAAAACCTCATTTTTTCGGATGAATCTAGTTTCTGTTTACAGCATCATGATGGTTGCATCTGTGTTTGGCGACATCGCGGTGAACGCACATTGGAACCGTGTATTCGTCGTCGCCATACTGGCGTATCACCCGGCGTGATGGTATGGGGTGCCATTGGTTACACGTCTCGGTCACCTCTTGTTCGCATTGACGGCACTTTGAACAGTGGACGTTACATTTCAGATGTTTTACGACCCCTGGCTCCACCCTTCATTCCATCCCTGCGAAACCCTACGTTTCAGCAGGATAAAGCACGACCGCATATTTCAGGTCCTGTACGGGCCTTTCTGGATACAGAAAATTTTCGATTGCTGCCCTGACCAGCACATTCTCCTGATTTCTCACCAATTGAAAACGTCTGGTCAATGGTGGCCGAGCAACTGGCTCGTCACAATACGCCAGTCACTACTCTTGATGAACTGTGGTATTGCGTTGAAGCTGCATGGGCAGCTGTACCTGTACACGCCATCTAAGCTCTGTTTCGCTCAATGCCCAGGAGTATCAAGGCCGTGATCACGGCCAGAGGTGGTTGTTCTGGGTACTGATTTGTCAGGATCTATGCAGCCAAATTGCATGAAAATGTAATCACATGTCAGTTCTAGTATAATATATTTGTCCAATGAATACCCGTTTATCATCTGCATTTCTACTTGGTGTAGCAATTTTAATGGCCAGTAGTGTAATATCAGTTCAACGGTACTATATGCGGAATCGGCGCCGACTGTTGAAAACGTGTCCCAGAGTTGTAACACCCCATCCGTTGCTTTTCCGATTTTGCGTGTGACAAACAACTTACAGAGAAGTTGTCAGTGGAACTGGACGCAAAAATGGGTAACGCTAGATTTAAATGCGGCACTGTCACCTCTAATTAATCTGCGGTGGTATTGTTGACTATAAATCACACCTATTTTTCCTTCGAAACATGAACGATCACGAACACTTAGGGTGTTCAATGACGTCGGACACATATACAAAAATATAAAAAAAAATAAGCATAAGGGTGAATTCAGGATCAACTATTGAAAGTAAACACTCTACTGACCCACAATAATTTTATTATAACCTTCAGATCAACATTGAATAAAACACGCTGAACAATTTACAAATTACCCTCCTAACTAGCACTGGCAGTGAACTGTGACAAAATCGGTACCAGACGCGATCTCTTATAACTTGGCTGACCAACTGACATCGACACAAACGTAAAATGCAAAGAACCACTAAACCTAAAAGTATCGTAAAACCTCTGAGGAAACAGCAATTTCGCGTGATCTAACCATTTAACGTTACTCCTAACACAGGCCGAAGCGGGAGCGATCTCACCGTAGTATTCCCGTTGTAGCGGCGGTCTCCAACGGCGACGGCGCGGCCGTGCGGTCGGCGTGTGGCGTCTTGGAATGTACAATCCTACAGTATCGGACAACAGACTGCTCTCCGTAAGCTTCTCTAATTGCGACAATGTTTCCATCAGCAATGAGCTGGCAAGGCTAATGTCTTCTCAGGACGAAAGACCTTGGAAGACGACTTGGTTAACGTTCAGTACGAGAGTCCAGAACGGAAGGCCACTACAGAGAGTCGAGGAAGATCGTTCTTCACCTCTGTTTTCCCACCTCAACTTTTACCGAGCTAATCACATCACTAGAAGCTCTCAAAATACCCAGTTTGTCAGTGCCGACCATGGACGGCCTGGGAATAGAACTCTTTTCCACAATTCTTTTATTTCTACAAAATTTCACAAGTAAACTCCGCCCACGCCGGCTGGGAAGAACCACAGCTGTGGGCAATAACACGTTTAGAATTTTTCTCCTAAGGGATCACTCGAGATTTTCCAGATATTCAAATGTTCAAATGTGTGTGAAATCTTATGGGACTTAACTGCTAAGGTCATCAGTCCCTAAGCTTACACACTATTTAATCTAAATTATCCTCAGGACAAACACACACACTCATGCCTGAGGGAGGACTCGAACCGCCGCCAGGACCAGCCGCACAGTCGATAACTGCAGCGCCCCAGACCGCTCGGCTAATCCCGCGCGGTCGAAATTTTCCCGACAAGATTCCAAGTCGTAGCGAACACAGACTCTCTCATTGAAAGTTTTTGTTATTCGGAACTCCTAGCCTACCCCACTTGAGTTACTCGAAGGTGTAAAATTAGTGAGACATAGACGAGAGCACGAACAGGGCAGCCTGTCCAGCTCTCCACTGCTCTGTTTTGGTAAACACTTGAACACCTGCAGCCGCGCGTCCCTCAGAGGCTGGTGACCGCTGTGGCCTCTCTAAACGGATTAAAGAACTTCCCCAGTTCACCATTCATACCGTCAGCATGTGGGCCTCGCCGGCTAGCCGAGGACGTAGCCGAGCTCTGTCTCGCTTGCAAAATCTTATAACTACAAAATCGCGCAGTTCTCGCTGTATTAGCTAGCCAGCGTGCCGATGCGTTTCCACATGGATTTCCTACACCGTAATTTAGGGTATTTTCTCGTGATACGTCACTTTTACCACTAGTTCTCTCAGCTCCCCCATTAACAAAGTAGCTTTATTTTCCTTTCATGTAATCTCCATTGCCCAAAGTGCGACAACGACAACCGTTATAAGTCGTTTGAACTCGTTACCCGCTGAGGGAATTAGAACAAGAAACGAGACACTAAGAAGTCGATGCAGTCTGATATTTTGTGATGACCCAAACAGAGAGGATATAAAATGCAGACTGCCAATAGTACTGCGAAACCGACCAAGCACGAAACCAATAATAACATCAAAACCACCAAAAATCAGAAAATCGAAAGAAAAGTACATCAGCTCAGCCATGAATCTAGCGCTGAGCAGAACTAGAATACTTCCAGACCAAACATTCGCATCATTACCGATTATAAAAAATGAACAAACACCGTGATGGGCAACCGGCCACTGAGCGCCAGCCGCTCCCTCAACCACCATCCTCGAAGGATACCCACGTAGCTATAAAACGAATCTAGAAACAGAATCACTGTAAACCCAGATTCACTGGGCCACACAACACGGAAAACATCTGCTATACGACAACAACATTAAACCAGCACATAAATCTCTCATGTACCAAAACAAGCTATCCTAACTGTATGTAAAACACGGTACACCACCTCATAATAATAACAACGTAAGAGCAAAACGTAATCGAATAAAATGTTAAATATACCAGAAGTAATATTTTATAAGACACAAAACAAGACACACCATATCACAATGTATATGAAAACAGATTTTATTATTTATTTATTTAACCTGATCTGATTCGGGCCAGCAGGCTCCCTCTCACATCAGACCAGGGTTTCACACATACAATATCATAGTCACCCAAGAAAATAACAATTTTAGTATGACAACTAGTATTAAAATGATATGAGTGTCTATGGTGGTAGTGTGACTAAATTGTATTGACTATGGACTAACGAAGCTAATACTGACATTAGTGTCCGCCCCCGGTAGCTGAGTGGTGCCGGCACGGTAGCTCCGCGTTTTCGGTCACAGGGTTATCTGCGCTCTGTAATAAAAAAAACTGAGTGAATGGATCAACTAGGAACTTCAACGGGCGTCGGGGGACGTTCGCCACGAACAGATGCAACGAACTATGACAAACCAAAAAAAAAAAAAAAAAAAAGTGGTCAGCGCGACAGAATGTCAATCCTAAGGGCCCAGGTTCGATTCCCGGCTGTATCGGTGATTTTCCCCGCTCAGGGACTGGGTCTTGTGTTGTCCTAATCATCTTCATTTCATCCCCATCGACGCGCAAGTCGCCGCAGTGACGTCAGATCGAAAGACTTGCACCCGGCGAACGGTCTACCCGACGTGTGGGCCTCGTCACATGACATTTTTATTTTGCTGACATTAGTTGTACTACTGCAGCTTCAGGCACTAAGTAGTGATAATAGTAATAATAATAATAATAATAACAATAATAATAACCTAATTAAAACAATAATAATAATAATAATAATGACAGTAACTGTGACATTAATAATAACAATGGCAGTGTCAAACAAAAGAAGAATTTGTAGGTCTACAAAATAGACGTTTTCTGAGATGGAGAGTTCTGGGTAAAGGAAATTTAAGGAGACTACGTCGGCTAAGAATACAGGGAAATGAGAAAGATCAGTTTGGAAGGAGGATGTACAAGGGTAACGAGTGCGTACAGGGACAATAATAATCTCATTGTTACTTTGCTGAGTATGCCATTAACTGCCTTCTGAAACTGGAGATGTTTCTATTTGGATGGGTTCAGCTTTAATCCTATATCCTGCATTCACTTGGATAGTGCACATAGATCGGTATTAAGATTCTCGATAACTGTCTTCAGAGTTATAGGATACAACCGGAGGTCATCAGCGTACATATGGTATCTGCAATAGGACAAGACTGATGACATCATTTACGTGCAATTAAAAGAGTATAGGACCTAATACTGAACCCTGGGGGACGCCTGATACTACCCTCATTCACTGTGACTTTATGGCGCTAGACATGACGCATTGCAAATTTTGGTAGCAAAGTTTTAACTAGTAAAACGTAATAAATTAAAATGCTTTTGTTCAAGGTGTTCAAATATTAAATAAAACTAAACATAAAATCATACACAAAGAATGATGAAATATGAATAAAACAAAGTAAAAGAATCTACAAACGAAATGGCTTAAAAAATCACCAAGACGCTCTTAAACAGCCCGCTCTATTCTTTCAGAGGAACTGAACGAAAAGTGATAAAAATAAGTTAAAAGTAACAATAGCAAGATAAGCATTTCTGAAAAAGAGAAATTGGCTGACGTCGACTATTTTCTTTGCAGTTAGGATGTCTTTTCTGGAGGTATCTATGTGGAGGTAACCCCTGTATGGAAGAGAAACGTAGACAAGAAGAGAACAGAAGCTTTTAAAATGTGGTGCTACATAAATATTCTGAAATTACGTGGGTGGATCGAATAACTGAAGAAGAGGTTCTAGATCGAATTGGAGAAGAAAGAAATGTACAACACATCTCGACTATATGAGGGGATCCGTTAATAGAACACGTCCTGGGCGTCAAGGAATAGTTATTTAGTTATTCCAGTAGCGGCTGGTGAAAACTACAGAGGGAGACTAGACACAAACTAATAAGCAGGTTCTAATATAGGTCGCAGTACCCAAGTAGAGTTGAAGAAGCTTGCACAGGATAGATTAAAGTGGACTGCCGCATCAAACAAGTCTTCGGAGTGAAACCCACAACATGTATCTCATTTGGTTTCCTTGTGTCAATGAGGTAACGTAAAATAACTCCAGAAACAAAGATATGCCGTAACTGCGACAACATGCAGCAGTTGATAATCGCAGTATTTGCGGGTGTTACACGATATGAACATAACATGGACTACGAGACATGTGAACTAAAGCGCAAGCAGAAATTATGCTGAATATTTCCAAGTGAAAACTCGTTCCCATTTATGGGACACACTCTATGGAAGAATGTTGCTGCTCCGGTTGATGTACGAGTTCTGAGCCAGCGAGTGCCTTACGCACTTGTCGGTGACGAACGGCGGAGATTCTAGTCTGTGAAAGCGGCCGATTTGCATCTCTTTAATTTGTATGAATACCTCAGCGCCACGCACGTGTTTGTACAGTGCTACCAAGGCATGTGTTTAATGAGGAGGCACAAATTCCAGGTATTTCAGGAATTCGCTTGATGGCTCGAACAACTGACATTCTTTCCATAAAATAGAGCTCAGCCAGTTTTGTACTGTCAAAAATATTTCTCCTTCTGTTAAACTAGTATTCCAACAATAAACAATAAGCAACGTAGAAAGTTCTAGATTCTTAAGTGTGCATATTGACATAAACTGCAAAATCATGTAGACGTAATAAACGTTTACGTCCAGTTACTCTTGCCATGAGAATAACTGCTAACTTTAGTGATACAGAAGTCAGTAAGTTAACATATTTTGCATATTTTCATTTACTGATCACTTGGAAGTTGCCATGCTTGAGTAACTTCTCAATTAAGCAGAAAGTATTCATTACGCAAAAGAAAGCAATAACAGTTATGTGCACGGTACACCAGCGTTCACCTTACTGGTACCTGTTTATGCAGCTGAAGATAGTAACAGCCGTCTCACTGTACATTTATTCAATTAAGAAATTTGCTATCAACAATCCACCTGAGTTTGACAGTAAGATATACTCACAGCTACAACACTAGATGGAAAAACAATCAGGATTACACTTTAATTAACCTAACTTTAACACAGAAAGAGATAAAAATGCAGCTATAAAACTCTATGACAGACAACAGAAGTGTTTTTGAAAGTAGCTTAAAGATATTTCTTCTCAACAACTCTTACTTTGAAACTTTTACACATTATGGATGAGGAATACTGCGGCTGTGATGGATAAAGGTTTTCACAAATTACTGCAACCAGTCCCCTTTTGTTTTGTTCTTCAACCCTTATTATCTCTCATTCCCGGTTCCGAACCGTCTAGCGATTCATCATCAGATGGTACATATTTCCTGATGGTCTGCAGCAGTGTGGGAGTCGTCTAGCTGTTGCAAGATGTATAAACGAAATATGTAAATACAGAGTGTGATGAGAATTATTCACGTTGTGAGACCGATTTTGTTGCGTTACTTACAGTTATTAGTATCCGTTGGTTGGTTGTTGGTGCACACAGTATTCCTAGAAAACACAACGAATGTTTCCCGGTGACGTTAATTTTACTACCGTTCATACGCTTAGCCACAGGTAACACCTTCCACATGCTTTACAAAACGTAAATACACTCCTGGAAATTGAAATAAGAACACCGTGAATTCATTGTCCCAGGAAGGGGAAACTTTATTGACACATTCCTGGGGTCAGATACATCACATGATCACACTGACAGAACCACAGGCACATAGACACAGGCAACAGAGCATGCACAATGTCGGCACTAGTACAGTGTATATCCACCTTTCGCAGCAATGCAGGCTACTATTCTCCCATGGAGACGATCGTAGAGATGCTGGATGTAGTCCTGTGGAACGGCTTGCCATGCCATTTCCACCTGGCGCCTCAGTTGGACCAGCGTTCGTGCTGGACGTGCAGACCGCGTGAGACGACGCTTCATCCAGTCCCAAACATGCTCAATGGGGGACAGATCCGGAGATCTTGCTGGCCAGGGTAGTTGACTTACACCTTCTAGAGCACGTTGGGTGGCACGGGATACATGCGGACGTGCATTGTCCTGTTGGAACAGCAAGTTCCCTTGCCGGTCTAGGAATGGTAGAACGATGGGTTCGATGACGGTTTGGATGTACCGTGCACTATTCAGTGTCCCCTCGACGATCACCAGTGGTGTACGGCCAGTGTAGGAGATCGCTCCCCACACCATGATGCCGGGTGTTGGCCCTGTGTGCCTCGGTCGTATGCAGTCCTGATTGTGGCGCTCACCTGCACGGCGCCAAACACGCATACGACCATCATTGGCACCAAAGCAGAAGCGACTCTCATCGCTGAAGACGACACGTCTCCATTCGTCCCTCCATTCACGCCTGTCGCGACACCACTGGAGGCGGGCTGCACGATGTTGGGGCTTGAGCGGAAGACGGCCTAACGGTGTGCGGGACCGTAGCCCTGCTTCATGGAGACGGTTGCGAATGGTCCTCGTCGATACCCCAGGAGCAACAGTGTCCCTAATTTGCTGGGAAGTGGCGGTGCGGTCCCCTACGGCACTGCGTAGGATCCTACGGTCTTGGCGTGCAGCCGTGCGTCGCTGCGGTCCGGTCCCAGGTCGACGGGCACGTGCACCTTCCGCCGACCACTGGCGACAACATCGATGTACTGTGGAGACCTCACGCCCCACGTGTTGAGCAATTCGGCGGTACGTCCACCCGGCCTCCCGCATGCCCACTATACGCCCTCGCTCAAAGTCCGTCAACTGCACATACGGTTCACGTCCACGCTGTCGCGGCATGCTACCAGTGTTAAAGACTGCAATGGAGCTCCGTATGCCACGGCAAACTGGCTGACACTGACGGTGGCGGTGCACAAATGCTGCGCAGCTAGCGCCATTCGACGGCCAACACCGCGGTTCCTGGTGTGTCCGCTGTGCCGTGCGTGTGATCATTGCTTGTACAGCCCTCTCGCAGTGTCCGGAGCAAGTATGGTGGGTCTGACACACCGGTGTCAATGTGTTCTTTTTTCCATTTCCAGGAGTGTAGACCAAGAAGTATAGTTAAAGTTACGTCAAAGAGTTTGTGTGAGGGCTGAGTGTCTCTTCATTCAGCTCTTGTAATACACTCTGGCGACAGTTAGTATGTATCTATCTCTGTATTGCAATAATAACATCTAGTTATACGGCAAAATTGGCAAGTGCTACTCATAAAAATCTATAAAATATTGAGTTTGGACGATGGATAGTTTTAGTACTGAAGTTTCTTTTGACGTTTCATTTATCTTCTGTTTAACTAACATTGATGGACACTATGAAATAAACAATAAACATCACAGCATTTTTTTTATAATTAAATTTTAAGCAGGGTGGTAAGTGGGAGAAGGAGATTCTGTGCGTGTGTGTGTGTGTGTGTGTGTGTGTGTGAGAAAGAGAGAGAAAGAGAGAGAGAGAGAGAGAGAGAGAGAAAGAGAGTTGAGTAGATGTACCAGTGTGGAAGAGAGAGAGAGAGAGAGAGTTGAGTAGATGTGCCAGTGTGGAAGAGAGAGAGAGAGAGAAACAGGGGGAAGGGTCTTTTTTATTGAGTTATTTTCACAAATACGGTATATGTTATAAATTAACCTGCGACAGCTCTTCAAGCTACTACATTCGGCAAATGGGACGAAACTATGAAATTCCACACAAAGAACACACAGATACACTATGTTTAAGAACACACAGATACACTATGTTTACAAAATTCACGTAAATCTAGTTTTGCAGCCCGCCAAGCACATAACAGTCAGTCAATAACAAACATCAAACAAACCTCCATATCCTACACACTGCAGACAAAGTAATAAAAATGGACCTCCTGAAACAATGAGGGATTTTCACCCATAACAATAAATCACCCTACACCATCTTAAATGAACAAACGGACTTAGCAAATAACTCAATTTTTCAAAATTTCAAAGAATCGTAGAACTTTAAAAATCTAAATAATTCACAAAAAGACCTCCCCTACCCCCCCCCCCTCCTCACTCTCTCTCTCTCTCTCTCTCTCTCTCTCTTCCACATTGACTCACCTACTCAACACTCTCTCTCTCCTTCTAGTGGTAAACACACGCACACGCTCACATACACACACACACACACACACACACACACACACACACACACACACACACACATACACACATACACGCATACATACCCACACGCAGAATCTCCTCCACCAATGTACCACACTTCTTAAAATTTCATTCCTAAGAAAAAGTAGTGTTGTGATGTTTATTGTTTAGTTCGTAAGTGTTGATCAATGTTAGTTAAACAAACTATAAATGGAATGTCAAACGAAATTTCAGTGCTAACGTTGTAAACGTAATATCGACCAAACTCATTCTTTAACAGATTTTATAAATAGCCCCATGCCAACTTTGCCCTATAACTACATTTTTTTTTTTTTTTTTTTTTTTTTACAGTAGAGGAAAACATGCATGCTTATTGCCGCCAGTGTATATTATAAGAGCCGAACAGACAGACAGATTCTCTATCCTACCACAAATTCTTTGCCCTAACTTTAGCTATACTCCATGGCTTATTTACGTTTTGTAAAGCACGTGGAACGTGTTACCTGTGGCTAAGCGTATGAAGTGCAGTAAAATTAACATCACTCGAAAACATACCTTTTCTTTTCCAGAAGACTGTGTGCACCAACAACCAGCGAACGGATACTAATAACTGTAAGTAACGCAACAAATCGATCTCATAATGTGAATAATACTCGTCACACTATAAGCTTACATGTTTCGTTTACACATCTTGCCACAGCTACACGACTCCTATGCCGCAGACGATCAATAAATGTGTACCATCTACCAATGAATCGCTAGACGGTTTGAAACCGGTAATAGGATGATAAAAACTGAAGAACAAAACAAAAGGTGACTAGTTGCAGTAATTCCAAGATACCTTAACTCTTTCTGTACTATAGAGGAATACACGAATAGAAATAATCAGACATTTACACAGAAAAAAACTGTAAATGCTCAGGACGCAATCATATAAATAATTTTTCATTTTTTGAAATATGTGTCCTGGGTTTGTTCGGTTACCATATGCCACATCGTAATGTTTACTGTTGTACCAGACATCGAGGAAGGTGAAGCTTAGCAGTGTGTTTCAGCATTATCCCATTCCTCCCCATCCTGCGTATAAGTCAATCGGAATGAATGGTTGTTATTGTTGTTGTGGTCTTCAGTCCTGAGACTGGTTTGATGCAGCTCTCCATGCTACTCTATCCTGTGCAAGCTTCTTCATCTCCCAGTACCTACTGCAACCTACATCCTTCTGAATCTGCTTAGTGTATTCATCTCTTGGTCTCCCTCTACGATTTTTACCCTCCACGCTGCCCTCCAATACTAAATTGGTGATCCCTTGATGCCTCAGAACATGTCCTACCAACCGATCCCTTCTTCTGGTCAAGTTGAGCCACAAACTTCTCTTCTCCCCAATCCTATTCAATACTTCCTCATTAGTTATGTAATCTACCCATCTAATCTTCAGCATTCTTCTGTAGCACCACATTTCAAAAGCTTCTATTCTCTTCTTGTCCAAACTATTTATCGTCCATGTTTCACTTCCATACATGGCTACACTACATACGAATACTTTCAGAGATGACTTCCTGACACTTAAATCAATACTGGATGTTAACAAATTTCTCTTCTTCAGAAACGCTTTCCTTGCCATTGCCAGCCTACATTTTATATCCTCTCTACTTCGACCATCATCAGTTATTTTGCTCCCCAAATAGCAAAACTCCTTTACTACTTTAAGTGCCTCATTTCCTAATCTAATTCCCTCAGCATCACCCGACTTAATTAGACTACATTCCATTATCCTTGTTTTGCTATTGTTGATGTTCATCTTATATCCTCCTTTCAAGACACTGTCCATTCCATTCAACTGCTCGTCCAAGTCCTTTGCTGTCTCTGACAGAATTACAATGTCATCGGCGAACCTCAAAGTTTTTATTTCTTCTCCATGAATTTTAATACCTACCCCGAATTTTTCTTTTGTTTCCTTTACTGCTTGCTCAATATACAGATTGAACAACATCGGGGAGAGGCAACAACCCTGTCTTACTCCCTTCCCAACCACTGCTTCCCTTTCATGTCCCTCGACTCTTATAACTGCCATCTGGTTTCTGTACAAATTGTAAATAGCCTTTCGCTCCCTGTATTTTACCCCTGCCACTTTTAGAATTTGAAAGAGAGTATTCCAGTCAACATTGTCAAAAGCTTTCTCTAAGTCTACAAGTGCTAGAAACGTAGGTTTACCTTTCCTTAATCTTTCTTCTAAGATAAGTCGTAAGGTCAGTATTGCCTCACGTGTTCCAGTGTTTCTACGGAATCCAAACTGATCTTCCCCGAGGTTGGCTTCTACTAGTTTTTCCATTCGTCTGTAAAGAATTCGTGTTAGTATTTTGCAGCTGTGACTTATTAAGCTGATAGTTCGGTAATTTTCACATCTGTCAACACCTGCTTTCTTTGAGATTGGAATTATTATATTCTTCTTGAAGTCTGAGGGTATTTCGCCTGTTTCATACATCTTGCTCACCAGATGGTAGAGTTTTGTTAGGACTGGCTCTCCCACGGCCGTCAGTAGTTCCAATGGAATATTGTCTACTCCGGGGGCCTTGTTTCAACTCAGGTCTTTCAGTGCTCTGTCAAACTCTTCACGCAGTATCGTATCTCCCATTCCATCTTCATCTACATCCTCTTCCATTTCCATTATATTGTCCTCAAGTACATCGCCCTTGTATAGACCCCCTATATACTCCTTCCACCTTTCTGCTTTCCCTTCTTTGCTTAGAACTGGGTTTCCATCTGAGCTCTTGATATTCATACAAGTCGTTCTCTTATCTCCAAAGGTCTCTTTAATTTTCCTGTAGGCGGTATCTATCTTACCCCTAGTGAGATAGGCCTCTACATCCTTACATTTGTCCTCTAGCCATCCCTGCTTAGCCATTTTGCACTTCCTGTCGATCTCATTTTTGAGACATTTGTATTCCTTTTTGCCTCTTTCACTTACAGCATTTTTATATTTTCTCCTTTCATCAATTAAATTCAATATTTCTTCTGTTACCCAAGGATTTCTACTAGCCCTCGTCTTTTTACCTACTTGATCCTCTGCTGCCTTCACTACTTCATCCCTCAAAGCTACCCATTCTTCTTCTACTGTATTTATTTCCCCCATTCCTGTCAATTGCTCCCTTATGCGCTCCCTGAAACTCTGTACAACCTCTGGTTTAGCCAGTTTATCCAGGTCCCATCTCCTTAAATTCCCACCTTTTTGCAGTTTCTTCAGTTTTAATCTACAGGTCATAACCAATAGATTGTGGTCAGAGTCCACATCTGCCCCTGGAAATGTCTTACAATTTAAAACCTGGTTCCTAAATCTCTGTCTTACCATTATATAATCTATCTGATACCTTTTAGTGTCTCCAGGGTTCTTCCATGTATACAACCTTCTTTCATGATTCTTAAACCAAGTGTTAGTTATGATTATGTTGTGCTCTGTGCAAAATTCTACCAGGCGGCTTCCTCTTTCATTTCTGTCCCCCAATCCATATTCACCTACTATGTTCCCTTCTCTCCCTTTTCCTACACTCGAATTCCAGTCACCCATGACTATTAAATTTTCGTCTCCCTTCACTACCTGAATAATTTCTTTTATTTCATCATACATTTCTTCAATTTCTTCATCATCTGCAGAGCTAGTTGGCATATAAACTTGTACTACTGTAGTAGGTGTGGGCTTCGTATCTATCTTGGCCACAATAATGCGTTCACTATGCTGTTTGTAGTAGCTTACCCGCATTCCTATTTTCCTATTCATTATTAAACCTACTCCTGCATTACCCCTATTTGATTTTGTGTTTATAACCCTGTAGTCAACTGACCAGAAGTCTTGTTCCTCCTGTCACCGAACTTCACTAATTCCCACTATATCTAACTTCAACCTATCCATTTCCCTTTTTAAATTTTCTAACCTACCTGCCCGATTAAGGGATCTGACATTCCACGCTCCGATCCGTAGAACGCCAGTTTTCTTTCTCCTGATAACGACATCCTCTTGAGTAGTCCCCGCCCGGAGATCCGAATGGGGGACTATTTTACCTCCGGAATATTTTACCCAAGAGGACGCCATCATCATGTAATCATACAGTAAAGCTGCATGCCCTCGGGAAAAATTACGGCTGTAGTTTCCCCTTGCTTTCAGCCGTTCGCAGTACCAGCACAGCAAGGCCGTTTTGGTTATTGTTACAAGGCCAGATCAGTCAATCATCCAGACTGTTGCCTTGCAACTACTGAAAAGGCTGCTGCCCCTCTTCAGGAACCACACGTTTGTCTGGCCTCTCAACAGATACCCCTCCGTTGTGGTTGCACCTACGGTACGGCTATCTGTATCGCTGAGGCACGCAAGCCTCCCCACCAACGGCAAGGTCCATGGTTCATGGGGGGGAATGAATGGTAGAGTGAATAAATGTTCGTTTCTACATTCAACCTCCTGTTCATCTGGGGAAATGAAGTATTCTGAAGTGAGTTTGTTCTCTGGGTGAACAATTACGTGTCTGCTAACGCAGGTTTGCCAATAATAAACTGTTAGTGTGTGGAGGGAGAAGTTACACGTACAACTCGTTCGGGATGTAGACAAAGGGTGTTCCCGAAGTTGGTAAGGGCACAGTAAGCTTCTTTGAGGAGTTTCCCCGTCCACAACCACGAGCGGGTGTAGGGCAGAAATCGGCTGGAGAGACAGTTGTGAACCAGGTATCTGGTGAGAAGGACATGGACATCCTCCACTTCAAATTTTGTGTTATGTAGATGATCAGATTCCTACAATCCTAAAGCACCCACAATAACAGCAGCGGAATAACGCCCTCTTTCGTAGTAGTTATTTAATCATATCCTATTACAACAGATGATCAAAGTCTCAGTTTTCTGTCAGGCAACAATTTTTGTAACCTTAGAACTTTGTTCTTGGTGATGTCCACGTGTTGTAGCATTGCATGACGTAGTGTTACAATAGGATGTTTTTGCCGAAAGAGTCTATGAATGAGTGTCAGAATGCACGAATTTTTTGTGCGCTCTTCGTCCTAGAACCCAAGTAATGTCCTTAATATTCTCTGTGCTTATCGACAGAAACAGTTACCTTACTAATAGTATGTTACTCTGCCATATACAAGTTGTTCTATAATACGAGGGCTATCCACAAAGTAGTTTACGTTTTGGAATTAAAAATAAATAAAGTATTGGAAATTTTTTTTGTTATATACAGATGAAAGCCACACTTAAATACTACTTTTCTACATAGTTGCCATTTAAATTAAGGCACTTATCGTAGCGATGGACGAGCTTGGAAATTCCTTCGTCGTAAAATTCGGCCGCCTGCGCCTTCAACCACGTGGCGACTGTCTTTTGGGACAGAGAAGGTGTGATTTTTGTTGATTTCCTGGAAAGAGGCACTACAATAAACTCTCAAAGGTATTGCCAAACTCTGCACAACTTCAGAAGAGCCTTCTGCCGTCCCAATGTTGAAAGAGTTTATTTGTGGCTGGAGTTCTTCCATCGTCGCAGACGAGTACGAGAACCATCACTTCGACACGCCGGACGCAGTACATACGGTGATATCGCAAATTGCTTCGGCATATTAGGACTATAAAAGCTAAACAGCTCTGATCACGTTAGTTTATTTCCACTGAGGTTCCACACCAACATAGATCATCTTTGAAAGTAGTGTCTTCTAATGTTTGGTACGTGGATTATGTCAGTCATTTCGCGTTATTGATATTAGATCTCGCAGTCATAATAAGGGGCAGAGATAGGCAATTGATTAGTGCTTTTACTTACGAAATGTAATCTTCGTAATATAAAGATTTTTTTAAATCTACAATAAATATATAAACAGGAAGAACGTTCATCATTTAGTAGGATTAGTTGCCTTCGTCATTCATTTATGTTTAGATTGTAATTTATAGAATTAAGAGATCCTATGATCAGCTTCAGGGGGTAGTCAGACAGGGCCAAATCTTCATTTTAGCGTTTATTATTTTCCGTTGCGCACATTCATTTTACACACGCCTAGAGTAGCATATTGGAAGATTATTCACTGATTTTGGGTAAAAAATGCGGTATAAAATTATGACATTCATGGCGGCGGCGGACGAGCGAAGAACAAACGCGACGATTGACATTATATTACACTATTTACATTCAATATTACTCCACGCTGTCCGATGTCGGGCAGGCAGAGAAGATCCAGTGCCCACAGTCCAGCCTACAGCAACTCTCACCCCATCGGTAGAAAGATCAATGAACTCAACCGAATTAAGAGTCACAAACTCGACTAATCATGTTTATACGACTGTCATTTAAGCACATAAAAGATAATCAGAAGGACGTACCTGACTGATTATGAGAAGCCAGTGATAAAGTCTCTGACATTCTTTCCACGTAATATTGGTTCATTCTCTCTTGAGTCACACTCTTCCTTTTTTTCCGTAAAAAGAGGATGACGGTCTCCTTGTTTACGTTTCTATATCTTTTTTTTTTAAATTGACAAAAAAAGACAAAAGCAGGCCACGATAATAAGTAAAAACGCATACTGTTGTTTTCGATTCGACAAACCAATCACCAGAGGCCTATGTTTTGAGCAGTATGGTGCGCACACTCGCAAACCGCACAGTCTTATCGCAAGTACAATGCGTGACTGCGGTGCGGGTGGGCGGGTGACGCTGGTACCGGGGTTGAAACTACATCTGTATTTATTTTTATTAAACACGGACCTACAGAATTTTCTCTTAGAAAGACAACTCAGACTTAACCTATACATTTACTACCTGCAACACACAAGCCCAACGCAAACTGACTGCTTTACATTGACAACGTGACTCCTAGTAACTAACACAGAAGAATGGCCCTGAATTGCAAGATATCCTATCAATAATACAAATCCAAAAAACATGAAATTAAGGAAATATGAAACTACATCCAACTCTGTTAATTGCCTAAACTCACTTCAATCACGAATCCCAGCAGTGCAAACCCCATTATTTTTCGTAAATCATTTACCTCACAGAAAATGTTCATAACACGAACTACACCAATTACAGCAAGTAGCAACTACAGCCAGATAAATAAAAAGATTCTAACTACTGTGGACTCTAACTACTAGGAGGCATATAGTTAGCGAAAGAAAGGTATTGTTGAGGAGCAAACAATGTATTTAGAAAACTTTACTTATTCATTTGACATCCAGTTCCAAAATTTATATAGTTGTCAATAATTCCACTGCCCAAACACTAGCAAACAAACATCCATCTTCAAATATTTCCTGGCGTATTCTTTTATAAACACATCATTTCATCTCACTTTACGATGCAACACAGAGTCTTCACTAAGAATATCATGTCCATACACTTCCCAATCCACTTGATGATTGCTAGACCGCCCAACCGCAGAATCTCTTGCCGAGGGCGCAGAGCGCTGTCGGCGATGTTAAAACAGTCTACAGCGCTGCCAACATGCACACAGGCTACTTACAGGGTGTTGGTATGGCCGTGACTGCATCTCGAATGGGCGGCGCGTGGATTAAGAGCTCGTCACGTAAACATCTTCTTACACATACTGAAGAGTTGAAAACATACTATACGCCCTTAAAATGGATTAAGTAAGGATAAATGATGAAAGCTGTACTGTAAGTAGCATGGTACTAGGAAAGTAGGATTATTTAACTCTTGCTGTAGGGAAGCAGCATATTCACGCTTTATAAAATTCACATCAATCTTTCCATTGTGTGCCAGCCTAGTCCGCTGTAACTAGCTCTGGCGTCAAAAATATTGCGCAATACTTTAATATGAAGTAAATAACCTGAAACGTTTCTAGCATGTCAGGAATAACACAAAATCAATATGTGTTGGATATCAGTTCAATAACTTTAACCATTTTCGAAATTTGGATGTTTTTCTATAAAAATCATTGGCACAACAGAAAAGAGCTAGAAACTTAAGAATTTATATTTAGATTCCTTTTGCATAATCATTTAGTAGAAACAGTATTCTGCATCTCACAAACTAAAATTTTAGTTGAAATTCATGATTTTCTGGTTTTTGTCTTAGAAATTAAGGAAGCAAGGTAGGTTAAGTAGGCGAATAAATAAAGCTAGGATGTTTAAATTCAAGTAGAAGGGAGATCCGCTATAATCATAAAAATTTGAGAAGTTTCAACAGAATAACTATAAAACTATAGCTATAGCGTATCTCCAAAGAGCAAGTTCAGAGCTCGTCTACTGTGTGTAGTGTAATTAAATTAATTCTCTCGCCCAAAATATTTGACTTAGCCACGTCAGACTTTTATTATGATTACTTACTTGTGTGGTGATTGCACAATTAAATTGAAAGCTTCATCGGCCATCAGCAAAGGAAGCAATGATTTATTCGATAACTTAAAGTGGTGCATTACTAGCCCAGCAGCTAGTTGGGAGAGCAGATTTGATCAGGCGTTCCCTTAGCCGTCCGCACCGCGGCTTTATATGTAAGAACGCTGCGCGAGAAAGAGAAAGGCCCCAATTCTCTCCAGACGCTGATTAGCGTACCACCTGTGCTGCGAGTCGCGTCGCGTCGGTATCGTTGATATAAACAGCCTCGGATGCAGTAATAAGTTATTCAGGATACGCGTAACCATGAAATCGTTTTCGAGTGAAGTGTTAATTTTGGGATGACGTTAATGACCTATCTTTAGTTTGCGTATGTCGTATTTTCACGTGCCGCAGCAGGACAGACATTCTACCATTATTAGTGTGGCGTTTGATGAACATTATCATCAAATTATTGCGAGCATTCACTTAAACATTTAATTTGAACAGTTATGTGGCATCAGCGCATTAGACCCTGACCTGCTCTGGTAGTTGGATTGTGTGGATTCTTTTTGGTCTGTGACTTTCAGAATATAGTGAACACTTTAGAGAGAATGGTTTTTGATCATGAATCCCAGACAATCTCCTAATTCCTCAGAGCTATAAGCTGTAGCTATAAATGTATTTCTCAGATGAAGTAGGCACTAGGAATTCTAATTACAGGCTTCACGTTTTGCTAATCACTTTCTGGTTGCCAATATTGTAGTTAGAGAGCCAGTGTTGACAATGGCAAACAGCATAAACACAAAACATTTATTCTATTATTCCACCCGCCGCCCCACAACCCTACGACCTCAATTACACAGAAGCGCCAAAGAAACTGGTATAGGCATGCTTATTTAAACACAGAGACACTGTGTAAATTGAATGGTAGGGGCGAAAGACTACAATGCTGTACACCCTTTTTTAATCCGAGCGCTTCGTTCTTGGTCTCCCAGTCTTATTGTTCCTTCTTGGTTCCTGTAGATATCGCATATTATCCACCTTCCCCTATAGATTACTCCTATTTTTCTCAGAATTTCGAACATTGTCGAACATTTTCTCTAGGTCGACAAATTCTATAACATATCTTCAATTTTCTTCAGTTTTGCTTCCATTATCACACTCAACGACAGCTTTGCCTTTCTTTTGCCTTTACCTTTTCTCAAGGAAAATTGATCGTCATGTTCAATTTTCTTTTCCATTCTTCTGCATATTATACTTGTCAGCAGCTTGGGCCTCTTAGCGCCCCCCCCCCCTTACCCTCCGACCCTCTTGGATCCATTACCATTCATACCTACATACACACTCCACAAGCCACCACACGTTGCATGGCAGGGGGGTGGGGGGGAGGGTTAAAAGGGTACCCTGTAACACTGGTAGTCTTTCTCTTTATTGGTCCACTTGCTAATGGAACATAGGATAAATGACTGTCCTTACAAGCAATGATTTCCTTTATCTTGTATACGCTGTCCTTACGCGAGATCTACGCTGTTGGCAGTTCATTCGTCCAGCGGTCTGTCGCAAATGCCTGACCTTTGAATCTTCTCAATACTCTTTAGCGGAAAGAACATCTTGTTCCCAACAGGGATTCCTATTTGAGTTCTCCGAGATTTCCCGTAATACTTGTCTGTTGATGGAACATACCGGCAACAGACCTAACAGCATGCTTCCGAATTGCTTCTACTCCTTTAACCTGACCTGGTGAGGATCCCAAACACCTGAGCAGTATACAAGAAAGACTCGTACAAGTGTACTGTACGCGATCTCTTTCATAGTTGAGCCATACTCTCCCAGAATTCTCCCAGTAACCTGAAATCGCCCACCCGCCTGCGCTACAACAGAGGTCACATGCTCGTTCCATTTCATATCGCTTTGCAACATTACGCCTAGATAGTTAACCAATGTGACTATGAGAAGCAAAAGAGAACTAAGACTGTATTTCGACCGGCCGGTGTGGCCGAGAGGTTCCAGGCGCTTCAGTCTGGACCAGCGCGACCGCTACGGTCGCAGGTTCGAATCCTGCCTCGGGCATGGATGTGTGTGATGTCCTTAGGTTAGTTAGGTTTAAGTAGTTCGAAGTTCTAGGGTGCTGATGACCTCAGATGTTAAGTCCCATAGTGGTCAGAGCCATTTGAACTGTATTTCGTCATCGCAGGACTGTTTTCCCTACTCATTTGAACTCATTTTTCTACATTTAGAGAAAGATGCCATTCGGCACACCAAATAGACATACTCATCACGTCATCATCCTACTGAGTCACTAAACGATGACACTTTCCCATCCACTACAGCTTCGTCACCAAACAGTCGCAGATTGCCTCTGACCCAGTCCCTCAGATCGTTTACATACTACGAATTGTTTCCTACTGCCATAAGTACGTAATACATGCTTATAGTTTTAATGCACGTCATGTGACTTTATTCCTTTTGAAGGAGACGCCCATAGCGGTACTGAACTTGGTCAAGAGTTATTACAACAAACGTTACCCAAATTCAGCATTACTTATTACCTCACTCCAAATTATATTTCGACGATTTCATAACTGTCCTCGAATCAATAATGTTTACTCACAAAAACTACCTACAGGTAAATTAATTAGTTTATTAGTAACCCGGAAATTACATTTTGCCTAACCATACTTCGAGTATTACAGCTGTTTTACGTAATTACCAACACCAAGTGGTCGGGCGGCGCTGCAGATTGGACAATGAACCGAATCCTAGGTTCGGACCTGACTGAAGATCTACAACTAAGACCTGATGATGACGCTTCGATATCGAAATTTATATTGGCGTAAATAAAATACTAGAAAATCAGTAGACGGGATTTATAATTACCTTTTTTTTGTTTTACTGTCTCAGTTTGCCAACAATATGCCGCGTGGCTGCCATTAAACAAGCATTTTGTTTTCTCAACGAAATAATGATAATGCACGGGTCAGTCGCATTAATGTGAGTACCACCTATTTTCGACGTCAGCGTGCAATAACCTCTCACTGACGGTAGGTGGCAGTACTGGCAGTGGAAGACGTAAACCGTGTCAGGGGGACGTGGAAAACAGTGCAGTCGTTGTCGTAATGGGGAAACGAAGCGATTTATCTTACGTCCAAAAGGGCATGGTCATTGGCTTTCCCTCCAAGGACGGAAGCATTTCCGACACGGCTAGGTTTGTAAACTGTTCGCATGTCGCCGTGGATAAAGTATACCACACATGGCAAAGTAGCGCTATCTAAAACCAGCGTCGAGGCAACAGTTGTGCACCCCGGGCCGTAGGTGACGGTGGTGAACGATAGCTACTGTCATATGTACGGACGAATAAACGTGCAACTGACCGCCCAGATGAACCGAGGGACTGCCAACAATACCTCCCCAACGACCGTTCAGTGAACGTTGATGCAAATGAGCCTTCATAGGAAACACCTGGTTCATTCTCCATTGCTGACTGCTGTTCATCAGCGACGAAGGCCGTAACTCGTTGTCCACTGCGTGGCAACAGTCGTCCTTTTCAGAGGAATCACGTTTTATGCTCTATCGGACAGATAGCCATATCTTTTACGGCTTGAAACTTCTGAAAGCAAACACCCGGCAACAATCGTTCGACCGTTAAGGTCTTGGGAACGTTTTGTGGCATTCTCTCATGATCTCTCAAGCTCTTGCCAAATGGTTCAAATGGCTCTGAGCACTATGTGACTTAACATCTGAGGTCATCAGTCCCCTAGAACTTAGAACTACTTAAACATAACTAACCTAAGGACATCACAAACATCCATGCCCGAGGCAGGATTCGAACCTGCGACCGTAGCGGTCGCGCGGTTCCAGACTGAAGCGCCTAGAACCGCTCGACCACTGCGGCCGGCCATAATCTTGTCATTCTGGAAGGTGCGCACAATGAATCGTCACAAGTAGTCATCTGTCATTGGCGATCATGTACTTCCCTACGTGCAATTTATTTCTCCTCGGTACAATGTCATCTCTCGGCAGAACAATGCAAATTGTCACACAGCTGGCAGTCTACGTCCGTTGTTCGAAGAGCACCAGGAGGAATGTACCGTAATCCTATGAGAATCATTCTCCCCGGATTTAACTCGATTGGGCTGTTCGTGCCATGGATCCTCAGTGGAGAAACCTAACGCAGCTGCCGGCCGGGGTGGCCGAGCGGTTCTAGGTGCTTCAGTCTGGAACCGCGCGACCGCTACGGTCGCAGTTTCGAATCCTGCCTCGGGCATGGATGTGTGTGATGTCCTTAGGTTAGTTCGGTTTAAGTGGTTCTAAGTTCTAGGGGACTGATGACCTCAGATGTTAAGTCCCATAGTGCTCAGAGCCATTTGAAGCAAATGGAACCTACAGCTCAATGTGGAATCGGAACGACGTGTCGCTTCTGGAGGCTGCTCACATCATTGAGAGGGGAAAGCTAGGCTAAAACGAATAATCTAAAATGCATGGTCCGACCAGGACTTGACCCGCGACCTCTCCAAGTGCACGCATGCATTCATTTCACCGATTTTTTCTTTGGCATTGTTCACAGCAGTTGGTCTGGAAGGACGTTACATGACATCTGTCCATGTTCACCGTTGACTATTTCATTTTTATTTTATTTTTTTTTTTTTTTTAAGAGGGCAGTCAGCCCTCTGCCCGAGCAACCGAACAAGTTGATCTGTTCTGCCGGCACGGTTCAACACAACTGTATAGCCAAACCAGCAGGTGTGGCTCTGGAGAAAATGTAAGGTCAGGAATTCGGACTCATCTCTGTTCAACAACCCAGAGCTGCAGGAGGGATGCTGCTAGCCGCGCCGCCGCAAAGCCCGACACCATCGCGGCAGACAGCTAGCCATGCAGTCGACTCCCTCTGCAGTTTTCTGCGTCCGCAGTCCGCTAACGACCCAATTCTGCGGGCGTCCGAAAGCGCGACGACGACGATGCCGCCCTCGTCAGCAGGAAATGAAGTGCGACGGAGAAACAGAAGACTGACAAACGGCCGCCGAGGACTAAAAAAACACCCCCGCACGCCGCCCTCTGCGGAGGACAATTCGAGACGGCCGCCTTTGAGGTGCGAGCACGTCTGGTGACGCCGCGTCGCTAGGCGACGCTCCCCCCCACCACCGCGGCACCGCCCCTCCGCCGCCCGGCTGGCACGTCGCCGGCGCTAGTAATTGACTGCAGAGTGCGAACGCGGACAGCTCGGTGGCGGCGCGGCGCTCTGTTTACCACGCTCATATCTGGCGTTCGAGTGGCGGCGGCGGAGACTGCTCGCAGGAACAAAGGGGTGGTGCGGCCGCCCGGTTTCCAGGAGGAGGCTACTGTTTCACCGGAGAGAGGGAATGCCGAAGAAAGGCCAGGCAAAAAAGGCCGCCGGGCGGTCTTAATTTTCACCGCCGCGCCGCCGAGGAAAACCGGGACTCCCCCCCCCCCCCCCCCCCCCATCCTCCCTCCGGGGCACAAACGAGACGAGACAGAAAAAGAAAGCGCCGAGCACCCTCTGTCTGCTGTCTCGTTTCGCCAGCCTCTCTCCAAAAGTTGTCGGAACAGATGGATTGTCTAGCATTTGCGCAGCCCCGCTTTACAAGCTGCAGACGAGACGGCCACATAAAGTCGATTCACACTGTACAAGGGGGCGTCGCGCAATACAGAAGAGAACGTCACCGTCAAACAGCAGCGCGTTCACGCTGCAAGGAACGGCGACATAATGAAGTGTCCCTGAAGTAGTCGGCACACGGACCGTGCGTTCAAACGTGAACACTGAGCGTGCCGATTACGTCATAGCGTGGAAAAGGCGCACTGATAGCAATATCTAGCATGTCACATACTCTGAACGTGCATTTGAACGAATATCAATGAATTTAAGAACGCCACGTACATCACATGATGCCATCCGAGGCCAGTGGGAAAGCACAGGCCTTGGCACTTACGTCATAGCACGCGAAACTCCTGGTCTTACGATTGCTAGCAGCCGTTCCGAAAGAACAGACACAATATCCATATAAATATATAGTTCTGGCAATACAGCCATGACCTTCTTCTTCGGTGCGGATGCACACATATCCCCCGAACTCTTACAGGACTTGGTAAGAATGTCTTCCACCAGTAATGAGTGTGTTGGGGTGGAACACTACGAATGTAGTGTGTGGATATACAAGGTGAGAATGTGGGTCTCGTGAGAGGAGACGCGAGATAGTCCCTGCAGTCGCGCTATCCTCTGTGCCCTCGTTGGCTCACATGGATAGAGCGTCTGACATGTAAGCAGGAGATCCTGGGTTGTAGTCCTGGTCAGGGCACTCATTTTCACCTGTCCCCGTTGGTATATGACAAACCCAGTCAGCAGCTGAAGGTAAATATCGTTCTAAACGGCCGCAGGTCATCAATGGTGTTCGAAAGAACAGATACCATATCCATATAAATATATTGACTTTCAATTGAAGCAGATATGTATATATGCCCTTTCTAAGCACCAGCAAACTGAAGACGTCTCGAAAGTCCGTCGTTAATTCTACGATTTGTTGTAATAAAATTATGGCATGCGTCACGTTAGTGTTTAACCCTAAATTACTAAACCCCCCTATACTTGGGACAGCTGTTGGGTATAAAACAGGATATTTTGTAATTAGTTTGATATTAAATGATTGTATGGAACTGATGGTTGGGAGTCCCCACCTGGAGGTGTTTGCCAGTAGAGTTTCAAGTCTTTTGAATTGACGTCGCATTGGGCAACTTGGGTGTCGGTAACACACAACTGGAGATCTAACAATTATAATTAACTAATATACATTATGACTTCCTTCGAATGAAACATGGAGTACTAAACTTCACGATGCCCCCCCCCCTCCTCTTTAGTGTTCTACGGTTAAAGAATCATCCTAACTTGCCTATTATGAAAGCACGCCGTTTCAAGGCAACGGCACATTGCGGATCCATCAAACAGCACAGTTCGATATAATTAAATGTCGGTAGCATAGCTACGATTAATGCTTTCAGGAGATGGTAGAATGGAAAGATTAGGCGCATAGAACGAGAGGTTGGTGTAGCGTGATGCGTAGAGATGCTGACCTGGAAGGTAATGGCTGATCTGTTGACAGTTCGGGTCTCACAGTATCCAAGTATTTTTTACTTACCTTCTCGTTTTCTAATAGGTTCTGATACTTTCTTATATTTTTATAGAAGTATATTTTATAATATTCGATGTTATGTAAATATAAGTACGCTCTTTCAGAAGAGTGAGTTTGTTCCATTGGCTTTAGTTACAAGAGAGCTGGCACTTCTTGCATTAAGATATTTTGCACTTCCTTCTACTGAGTAGAAACAGTGATCAGCCTTAGGGTTTTACTGAAGAGCGAGAATAATAAAATAATGGTTATCTTTTGTAGAGAAGTATTGTAAATATGTATCGCGGCATTTGTAATGGAACTTCTATTAGCCAATGTCCTTACTGACTGTACACGGCGCTTTACTTTTTCCCTTATAACATGTTCATGGAAACTGAACTTCCTTTTCATGTGTACTACAGAGAGAACAACAGGACTAGCATATGGACAGGGAAGGAAATGTGTGCTTTAATAGAGCCAACATAGGAATTTTACGCCCGTCCGTTTTGTAAACAGTGTGATATTCCATGTTGAGGCACACGTACCGTATGCACGTCTTGCCTCATGCCTTAGCGATCAGCAGCACGAACTCGACATGCTCGACACCGGCGTTCGGAAACACCGTACCTGTATCGAAGGCTTAAGGACCTTTTCACACGAATTACTTCCTTGTGTCAACTCACTACTCGTCACAAGTCTATCTGCTGCAGTGCCGCCGGTGTTTTATTCCTGTATTGTCTCTCGTCTGTCCGGAGTGGTCGTTTCCGTTTTATACAGTAGCGCCAACATTGCGACCGTCGTGTAAGCTGTCTGCCGTGCAATTGGCACCTGACCAGCGAAAGTCAGACTATGAGGTACAGGGCGACAATTGTTCAAAAAGATTTCGGGCTTGCAGTCGGTCGTCGTAAACTTCATTGCACGATATTTCGGCTGAACAACTGCCAACCATCTTCAGGTGAGCCGAAGAATGACTGACAAAGACGTTCTCCGCTCCGTCTTATACAGTGCGCTGATAGTACTGCCGCGCACGCGTTGCAGTCGCGGAGACGGAAGGGCCACACCGGCCAGCGGCAGCGCCCTCGCCGGTGGAACTGCAGTTCTCACAACGGAACCTCCCCCTCGCACCCCCCTCAGATTTAGTTATAAATTGACGCAGTGGATAGGCCTTGAAAAACTGAACACAGATCAATCGAGAAAACAGGAAGAAGTTGTGTGGAACTATGAAAAAAATAAGCAAAATATACAAACTGAGTAGTCAATGTGAAAGATACGCAACATCAAGGGAAACGTGAGCTGATGAGCGCAGTGGTCCCGTGGTTAGAGTGAGCAGCTGCCGAATGAGAGGTCCTTGGTTCGAGTCCTCCCTCGAATGAAAATTTTACTTTTTTTATTTTCGCAAAGTTACGATCTGTCCGTTCATTCATTGACGTCTCTGTTCACTGTAATAAGTTTAGTGTCTGTGTTTTGCGACCGCACCGCAAAACCGCGCGATTAGTAGATGAAATGACGTGCCGCTTCAATAGGAACCGAAAACATTTGATCGCAAGGTCATAGGTCAACCGATTCCTCCACAGGAAAACACGTCTGATATATTCTATACGACACTGGTGACGGCATGTGCGTCACATGACAGGAATATGTTGTCGACCCACCTAACTTGTACACTTGGCGAATGGGTAAAAAGATTCTTCTACCTTGCCCGATTTAGGTTTTCTTGTGGATGTGATAATCACTCCCAAAAAAGTGATGAAAACATAAGAGTTTGTCACATAAACTGCAACAAATGAATGCAACAGTTTCACAGTCGGACAGTTTTCCCTGTGTTCTGTCAAAACATATGTTTTTACGTTTTCAAATGTTTCCGTGTGTAGACCGTCAAATCCTGCATATGTCCAAACAAATCTAAACATGTCCTGGAATTTTGGAGAGCGAAGTTGATTATGTGTGAGTGCCTGAACTTTAATAATTGTCTGAAAATAAAAAATTAAACTTTTTACTCGAGATAAAATTTGAACCAAAGACCTTTCATTCCACAGTTGCTTACGCTAACCACGGGACCATGGCGCTCGCAAGCTGAGAGTCTCCTAGATGTTGCTAACATTGCGCATGGCCTACTCAGTTTGTACATTTTGCTTATTTTTTTCATAGTTCCACACAACTTCTTCCTGTTTTCTCGATTGATCTGTGTTCAGTTTTTCAAGGCCTATCCCTGTGCCAACTTATAACTAAATCTGAGGGGGGTGCGATGGGGAGGTTCCCTTGTCAGCTGCCGTCGGTATTGTCGCTGGCCACAGCTATCAAAGTCTTCTGGCGTCTTCGTCTCGAGCAAATTTCGGAGATGACGGGATTCCACGCGTTATTCAATTGGTAACCACTGTCACGGTTCATTAGATTTCCCGCGATGCGCATTTCAACGGATTCTTTGATAATGGAGTCCCAAAAAGTTGTTGCTGTGGCCAAAATCGAAGTTTTGTAGTACTCCATTGGATGTCCGTTGGAAATACAATGTTCCGCAACTGTAGACTTACTGGGTTGCAGTAGGCGAGTGCAACGTTGATGTTCTGTACAACGCCCTTCCACTGCACGCGTTGTCTGTCCTATATAGGCCATACCACATTGACACTGTATTTTGTAAATTACCGCCTTCCGCAGTAACAAATCATCCTTCACCGATCCCAGCAAATCCGAAATCTTAGAAGGTGGACGAAAAACCACTTTCACATGAAGATTATTCAGAATCCTCGCTATTTTGAAGGAGATATTTCCAAAGAAAGGAAGAAAACCTGGCCAAGGCCCTAGCTTTTCTTCCCTTCGTGATAACATGCTTGCCTCCCATGCACCGGGCCCGGCTTCGATTACTGACTGGGTTGGAGATTTTCTCCGCTCGTTGACTGGGTGCTGTGTTGTCCTCTTCATCATTTCATCCTCATCACCGGCACGCGAGTCGCTCAGTGTGGCGTCGACTAAAATAAGACTCGCACTCGGCGGCCGAACTTCCCCGGATGGGGCCTCCCTGACATACGATCATTTCATTTTAAGATAAGAGAGAGTGATGTAGCTGAGTAGATTATGACACAATTTTAATTTTAAAAATTGGTCAATAATTACATGAAATTGTTGTGGACTGACAAGACAGCCAGTCCACAGTGACGGGTAACCGAAAGGCACGCGCTTAAACTCACGCAGGCTGGCGTGAGGTCTGAAACAGGATACGTAATGAATGCTATAAAGAAAAGTACGTAGCTGCTGGAATACTTAACTTTAATCCACAATTGGTGAACATTGGTCTTGTTACTGTACATGCTTCATTAGATACATAGCAAAGGATAAATGGCGCCTTGCTAGGTCGTAGCAATTGACTTAGCTGAAGGCTATGCTACCTATCGTCTCGGCAAATGAGAGCGTAATTCTCAGTGAACCTTTCCTAGCAACGTCGGCTGTGTAACTGGGGCGAGTGCTAGTAAGTCTCTCTAGACCTGCCGTGTGGCGGCGCTCGGTCTGCAATCACTGATAGTGGCGACACGCGGGTCCGTCTTATACTAGCGGGCCGCGGCCGATTTAAAAGGCTACCACCTAGCAAGTGAGGTGTCTGGCGGTGACACCACAGAAATAATGAAGTGATTCTTCAGTTTCTCGCGACGTATTTGTTGATCGAAGAGTCCACGCATGTACTGCCGGTTCTTAGTGTCCAAAGGGCACAATATTTCGGCGATCAGACATGTCGCCATCTTCAGGTGCGCTGACGAACTTAGCTCCTGAGGGCACGTGGCTGACTAATATCCCCTGCCCTCTGTGAGCCGCTCCGTCGGAAGCGGTCGCGGAGATGCTAGCGTCGGAGTCTGTGATAGCGTTTATGTAAGTTCTCTGTCCGTCCTGGTTGCCATAACGTTTTGTTTGGTTGGTTGGTTGGTTGGTTCGGGGGAGGGTACCAAACCGCGAGGTCATAGGTCCCACCGGATAGCGGAATGATGGGAAAGTAAGTTGGCCGTGCCCTTTCAAAGGAACCATCCCAGTATTTGCCAGAAGCGATTTAGGGAATCACTGAAAACGTATATCAAGATGGCCGGATACGGGCCTGAATCATCGTCCTTCGGTATGCGAGTCCAGTGTGCGAACCACAGCGCCACCTCTCTCGGTGCGTTTTGCTTGCTGAGAGTTTTCCTAGTCAAACTCAGTGCTGGTTCCCAAGCTTTGCTAATATTATAGCCACAATCTCGGTTGATGAGACCGTCACGGTACGAATTTCTATGGCCTCTCAACGACGCTGCCCCAGTATTTGGAATACTGTGCCAAGATCCTGGTACGTTGGTACTCCATCGCGTGATTCTCGAACAAACAGTGCTCTGCGATCGCTGACTTGTTGGGATATATCAGTGGAGTGTGCATCTGGTGTTCTCGGCAACTATCTTCGACGACATGGAATCTGGCAAACGCCGGCTCGAGCAAACCCAGATCGTCTTTGACACTTCCCATAATGATCGTGTTTTAGTGGGTGGGCAAAAGACGGTTCTTATCTCGGTGCTTCTTCAATATGCGACCTATTGTTACAGATAGTGCGCCAGTGTACGGTATAAAGGCAGTGACTGCCTCTTCCTCCGTGGCTTCATCCGTCTCCGCAGATTTTACTGTTGTGGTGGGCTAGAGAACGTTCCCGTTTTTTTCGTATACAGTTCTGAGGTGTTCCAGCACCTGTGGCAGACTCTCTGCGTCTGAAATGGTGCGCACCCTGCGTTCTAGTGTTTTAACTAACCCATTCCTCTCCAAAGTGTGGTGGGAGCTCTTTGCATGCAAATACACGTCAGTGTGCGTTTTCTTCCGATGTACACCGTGGTCCTGAGTGTCATCAGCTCTGATCTTGACCATGACGTCCAGGATGGTAATCTTCCTTCTGCTTCGGTCTTCATAGTGAATTTGATGTTGGTATGTGTGGAGTTCAAATGTGTAAGGAACTTAAGGAGTTTGTCCGTTTTATGGAGGCAGATGACGAACTTGTCATCCACATAACAAGAAAAACACGTGGGTTTCCATTTGGAAACTGAGGACAGATCGTCTCGCAAAGGCAAGGGAAAATGTCTGCCGTGCGGCCTCAGGAACCCAGACGTCAGCGTACCTACCAAAGAGACTGATTACACTACGCTTGTCCGCCCTATTCTGGAGTATTGCTGTGAGGTGTGGGATCCGCATCAGGTGGGACTGACGGATGACATCGAAAAAGTACAAAGAAGGGCAGCTCGCTTTGTATTATCGCGAAATAGGGGAGATAGTATCACAGACATGATACGTGAATTGGAGTGGCAATCATTAAAACAAAGGCGTTTTTCGTTGCGACGGGATCTTCTCGTGAAATTCCAATCACCAGTTTTCTCCTCCGATTGCGAAAACATTCTGTTGTCACCCACCTATAATGGGAGAAATGACCATCACGATAAAATAAGAGAAATCAGGGCTCGCACAGAAAAATTTAAGTCCTCGTTTTTCCCGCGTGCCTTTCGAGAGTGGAAAGAGATAGCATGAAGGTGGTTCATTGAACCCGCTGCCAGAAACTTTATTGTGAATAGCAGAGTAATCACGTAGATGTATATGTAGATGACGACATGTTTGATAGCCGAAATATTGTCCCCATTGCACCACTGGACTGTTTTGATAATACAACTGAAAATACTTTTTTTGTCTCGCCAAGAAGCCGTTAGACTGGTAAATTGTAACTGGAAATGGACACAGATTAGTGGGATTTTGTACTATGCCATTTTAGTGCGTTTTCATTAGATAGTTTTCTTGTCTGTCTGTCTGTTCAGGGCAAATTTTGGAATAGATTCTAATTTCCCAATTATCTAGAGACATGAAATTTTAAACGTAACTGGGAATTGGATGATAATGCAACATTATCTCATTGAAAGTCTTTTCGGGTTTGCTGCCGGATCCTAAAATCAACTTGACTCGATATTTCGGCGATCCAACTGTTCGCCATCTTCAGGAAATGCTGCTTCTGCTGATGAGTTCTCAGCGGGACTCATCAGCAGAAGCAGCATTTCCTGAAGATGGCGAACAGTTGGATCGCCGAAATATCGAGTCAAGTTGATTTTAGGATCCGGTAGCACACCCGAAAAGACTTTCAAGACTTATTACGCCGGGAAAGCCTACGTAGTCACATTATCTCATTGCCATTCTTACCTTTTTCTGTCCAATTCTCGATTGGTTCGTAAGCAGAAGTATTGTTGGTAAACCTCCATGCGAGCTCAAATTCCTCTATATTTACCTTCATTACTTTCTTGTGAGATATGTGTACGAGGAAGTAACATATTGGTCGATTCAGGTGAAGACATACTGAGATAAGCCTGAAATTTACCTCATGTCTGTGTTATAATCTCATCAAAGTGTTTGAAATGGATTAAAAATTACACACACAACACCAAACAGCAGGAAATAATTATTAAAATAAAAATGAATTTTTGCAGTTCCACATTTTTAAATCAGACTAAAAAGTATAAAATAATTTCTCTTAGTTCCGTAGAGATTCCTAACCCATACAGATATTCCTCAAAATTTGTTATTGTGAATTTATGATAGCTATAAAAATACTTGTACAGCTTAAAACGAGGAACGGACTACGCATGTAACACATAATTGATGGATGAATAGTTCAGCTGCTTATATTACACTATTTATCAACTGATACATGTATAGTAGACCTCCTTACTATTATCTGTTTCATGCAGCCCATGTTTTACGTTTTAAATTTTATAATTTTTTCGTAGCTATTAAGAATTCAGACTTTCAGGGCTGTCTGTACGGTGTAGGGAATCTGTATGGAGATAGAAGACACTTTTTTTTTGCTTTAAGATCGTCGGACATTAAAAATTTATTTTTATTTAAATATAGGCTGATCTCAAGCTGGTGTCCCTCCGCAGGCAGGGTAATCCAGATTATCGCTGAAATGAGTTTGGGGGCGGGGGGGGGGGGGGGGGGGGAAGGGGGAGGACGGACTTTCTGGCGATAGAGAGTCCAACAAACTGTACCCTTAGTTCAATAATCTTGATGATAATGTAATGAAGATAATTAAGTTTCAGTATTTCTGTCGGCATCAACTAACATAGAAATATATAATATTTCTAGTAGGAAGACCGGAATTGTAGATAAGCTGGTTCTAAGTTGATTGTAGCAGTAATTGTCAGTCAGTAAATATATTCATCTTGATTTTTCGTAGAAATCATTGGTTCGGCTCATAGTCATGTAAAATTCGGAGTTTGATTCCTTGGAAATCCCTTGTATTGACACGTTTACGAAAAGAGCTGCAACCTTTTAAGGTTAGACGATCATAGTATCTTCTTGAATTCATTTTCATGTACATATTAAAAATCATGACTTTCCAATGAAACGTTGTTTTTAAGATACGCTGGTTTTATATTTCCTGCTCTCACTGATGTAATACAAACATTAATATTCTTGATACAATCTGATTTTACCATACACATTTCAAGATAGAGAACTTAACATTATTTCACCAAGAAGCAAGTCATAGACGTGGCTTCCCATGTCCGCGCTCCTCCAACCAAAAACAGACTCCCTCGAAAACGATATAATACAGCAAACATAGACAGCAAACCTCGTCGGCGCAAAGAGTTTGTGAGGTAACATTACAGCTACTTTCAACTGACAATTGTAAAGAAAATAATAATCAGTACACAGACGTATTTTATGGATAAAAAACAATAATCTATTACTAAGCATAATTGCTGATAATGAAATTTCGTGATTTGAATAATGTGAAATATATACTGAAGTGCCAGAGAAACTGGTATAGGCATGCGTATCCAAATACAGACATATGTAAACAGGCAGCATACGCTACTGCGATCGGCAATGAAGACAAGAAGTGTCTAGCGCAGTTGTTAGATCAGTTACTGCTGCTACAATGGCAGGTTACGGAGATTTAAGTGAGTTTCAACGTGGTGTTATAGTCGGCGCACGAGCGATGCGACACAGCATCTCCGAGGTATGGATGAAGTGGGGATTTTCCAGTGCGACCATTTCACGACTCTACCGTGAATATCAGGAATCCGATAAAACGACAAATCTCCTACGGCACTGCGGCGGGAAAAAGATCCTGCAGGAACGGGACCAACGGCGACGGAAAAGAATCGTTCAACATGACAGACGTGCAACCCCTCCACAAATTACTACATATTTCAGTGCTGGGCCTTCAGCAAGCGTCAGCGTGCGAACGAAACTTCGTCGATATGGGCTTTCGGAGCCAAAGGCACACCCGTATACCCTTGATGACTGCAGACAGAGCTTTACGTCTCGCCTTAGCCCATCAACACAGACGCTGGACTCTTGATGACTGGAAACATGCTCCCTGATCAGACGAGTGTCGTTTCAAATTGCATCAAGAGGATGGACGTGAATGGTTAGGGAGACAACCTCATGAATTCACAGACCCTGCATATCAGCAGAGTACTGTTCAAGCTGGTGGAGGCTCTGTGATGGTGTGGGGTGTACACAGTTGGAGCGATATGGCTTCCCTGATACGTCTAGATACGACTCTGACAGGTGACTCGTGCGTAAGCATGCTGTCTGATCACCTGAATCCATTCATGTCCATTGCGCATTCCGACTGAGCTGGGCAATTCCAGCAGGACAATGCTACACTCCCACGTCCAGAATTGCTACAGAGTGGCTACAGAAACACTCTTCTGCGTTTAAAAATTTCCGCTGGTCACCAAACTCCGTAGATATGAACATATCTGCGATGCCTTGCAACGTGCTGTTGAGAAGAGACCGCCATCCCCTCGTACGCTTACGGATTTATGGACAGCCCTGCAGGATTCATGGTGTCAGTTCCCTCCAGCACTGCTTCAGACATTAGCCAAATCCATTCCACGTCGTGCTGCGGCACTTCAGCGTGGCCGGCCGGGGTGGCCGAGAGGTTCTTGGCGCTACAGTCTGGAATCGCGCGACCGCTACTGTCGCAAGTTCGAATGCTGCCTCGGGCATGGACGTGTGTGACGTACTTGGGTTAGTTAGGTTTAAGTAGTTCTAAGTTCTAGGGGACTGATGACCTCAGAAGTTAAGTCCCATAGTGCTCAGAGCCATTTGAACTATTTTTAAACTTCTGCGTGCTCTCGGGGGTCCTACACGACATCAGGCAAGTGTACCAGTTTCTTTGCTCTTAAGTGTATATTTATCTTCTTGTTGCTGACGAAATAAACAAGTCCAATGTCATAGATTAATTTATGTGTTCAAAGATGACACGAAAAGGAAAGAAATGGATTTTAAAAACATAAAGGAGAAAATAGGAAAGAATAAGTGAAATTTCAAATAGTAATCACCAAACAGTATTATGATCCCGAACGCTCCCACAGCGAAAATAAGATACGCAATTTTCAAAGTGCCGCCTTTAAAATACGAATGGTATGGAACGTTTCATTGAACAGAGAAGTATCGACAGCTTCTATCAAGCGGGTGACACAGTGGTGCAGCTTCGGTTCAGGAGGAGTCAGCGGGGTTGCAGGCGGTGACCTGGCAGCCTTCCCGTGGCCAGCCAGGTATCGAAGAGAAGTATCGACAGCTTCTATCAAGCGGGTGACACAGTGGTGCAGCTTCGGTTCAGGAGGAGTCAGCGGGGTTGCAGGCGGTGACCTGGCAGCCTTCCCGTGGCCAGCCAGGTATCAAAGAGAAGTATCGACAGCTTCTATCAAGCGGGTGACACAGTGGTGCAGCTTCGGTTCAGGAGGAGTCAGCGGGGTTGCAGGCGGTGACCTGGCAGCCTTCCCGTGGCCAGCCAGGTATCGAAGAGAAGTATCGACAGCTTCTATCAAGCGGGTGACACAGTGGTGCAGCTTCGGTTCAGGAGGAGTCAGCGGGGTTGCAGGCGGTGACCTGGCAGCCTTCCCGTGGCCAGCCAGGTATCGAAGAGAAGTATCGACAGCTTCTATCAAGCGGGTGACACAGTGGTGCAGCTTCGGTTCAGGAGGAGTCAGCGGGGTTGCAGGCGGTGACCTGGCAGCCTTCCCGTGGCCAGCCAGGTATCGACGCCGCTGAGTCACGCCGTCTCGCCGGCCCCATGACGCGACGAGCCACCCCGCCGCTGGGAAACCTCTTGACCTGAACGCGCCTGGAAATTGTGAGGCCAGCGGCGTAAAAACAGATGACACCCGGCTTGCGTATCCCAATTACCACATCTAGGAGGAGGCAGTCGCGAAAATTTTGCAAGCAGTAAAAACAAAAACACTCAATTTTTTATTTCATTCAGACATGAAATAACAAGAATGAATATTCACTCTGCATGAAACTCCCTGGCCGAATAAAACTTTGTGCTGGACCGAGATTCTAATTCGAGACCTTTGCCTGCAAGTCACAGGACAACTTCTGTGAAATGTGGAAGGTAGGAGATAAGGTACTGGCGGAAGTAAAGCTGTGAGGACGGATCGTGAGTCTTGCTCCGATAGCTAAGTCGATAGAGCAATTGCTCACGAAAGGCAGAGATTATGAGTTCGAGTCTCGGTCCGGCACACACTTTTAATCTGCCAGTAAGTTTATCTGAAATAGCGATTGTTCGAAAAATCATATTACTATTTCGACTGACCCTAATATACAGTAGATCGTCGTTGTTTGACTACCACTGCTAGATAAAGGTGTCCTGTAGAGCTCAACATCTACACCTGTATCAAAGTACATGATCCTTATGGAAGCGATAGGTAGGGTCACCATTTGAAGGCGGTTCTTGAAACTTCCTTAACAGACTTTCTCAGTATAGCTTACGTCTATCTTCAGTTCAGTTCTTCCGACATCTCAGTGACACTCTCCCAGGGCTCAAACAAATATGTGACCGTTCATGCTGCCCCTTTCCGTATCCGTTCAATATTCTCTGTCAGCCTTATTTGGTATGGGTCCCAGACACCTAAGCAAAATTTTAGGTTGGGTCACACCAGCGATTTGTAACGAACCTCCTTTGTAGACTGATTGCATTTCCCTAGAATTCTCCCAATAAAGTGAGGTCTGCCACCTGCTTTACCCACTACTGAGCCTATGTGATCATTCCATTTCGTATTTCAAATGGTTCAAATGGCTCTGAGCACTATGGGACTTAACATCTATGGTCATCAGACCCCTAGAACTTAGAACTACTTAAACCTAACTAACCTAAGGACATCACACAACATCCAGCCATCACGAAGCAGAGAAAATCCCTGACCCCGCCTGGAATCGAACCCGGGAACCCGGGCGTGGGAAGCGAGAACACTACCGCACGACCACGAGCTGCGGGCCCATTTCGTATTTCCACAAAGTCTTACACCCAGGTACTGTAAGAGTTGACTGATTCCAACTGCCACTAATTGACATTGTAATCGTAAGATATTACGTGTTCCAGCTTTACGAAGCGTCAGATCTTAAATTTTAAAAAATTTATTCTTTGCACCACTTTGATATCTTAACAATATCTAACCTAATTTTTGTGAAACTTTTTTCAGGCAATACTTCATTATACACTGTGCAACAAAATTAAAGGATCACTTTTTCGAAACCCCGTAATTGCCTCCCATTGCGATACAGAAGTTTGCAATTTGGCTCAAAGGTATCTAAGACCTTCCTCTGTAACGGTGCAAAAGCCTAGCGCCCTGCAACGTCATCCTCGGGGTCGGCAACGCTTCAAACAGTAAGATGTCGACACTGTGGTGTCACCGCCGGACACCACACTTGCTAGGTGGTAGCCTTTAAATCGGCCGCGGTCCGTTAGTATACGTCGGACCCGCGTATCGCCACTATCAGTGATTGCAGACCGAGCGCCGCCACACGGCAGGTCTAGAGACACTTCCTAGCACTCGCCCCAGTTGTACTGCCGTCTTTGCTAGCGATGGTTCACTGACAAATTACGCTCTCATTTGCCGAGACGATAGTTAGCATAGCCTTCAGCTACGTCATTAGCTACGACCTAGCAAGGCGCCATTACCAGTTACTATTGATGCTGTAAAACATGTACTGTCAAGAGCGATGTTCACCAATTATGGATTAAAGTTAAGTATTCCAGCAGCTACATACTTTATTTCCTAGTCTCAATTACTTTACCTGTTCCAGACCTCACGCCAGCCTGCGTGAGCTTAAACGCGTGCCTAACGGCTACCTCATAGTGGCTTGGCTGTTTTGCCAAGTCACAACAGACACATGCAAACAAATAAATCCAAGTTCAGAAGTTCATATGAGCTGTAACTTGGAGTAAGGGTTAGGCAACACATTTGACAACCCTTTGGTAGGGTTTGCCTGCCTTCACGCGCTACACCAGCTGCAAGGCTGAATGTGTGTCGAAGTTTATGACAGGTGTATCTGTAATGTGCCCAACTAAGGTGCATGGGTAGCCCTTCCGGCTAGCCGGGCGGTTTAACGTGCTGCTTCCAGAGCGGGAAGGCGTGCCGGTCCCCGGCACAAATCCGCCCGGCGGATTAGTGTCGAGGTCCGGCGTGCCGGCCAGCCTGTGGATGGTTTTTAAGGCGGTTTTCCATCTACCTCGGCGAATGCGGACTAGTTCCCGTTATTCCGCCTCAGTTACACTGTGTCAAAGATTGCTGCGCAAACACCATTTCCACGTACGCGTACCCCATATTTACTCTACCACGCAATCATTTGGGGATACATTCGTCTGGTATGAGACGTTCCCGGGGGAGAGGGGGAGGGGAGCTGGGGAAGGTCCACTGGGGTTCGGTGTGGGCCGATGGTGGGGTGGATGGACTGCTGCGGCCTGTTGTGGGATTGTGAACTACTGAGGGCTACGGCGGGTCGAAACCTCTCCGCCGGTTTAATAGATACATACATACATACAAGGTGCCTGGGTGGCGTGGAGGTTATGGCGAACTGTGATGTCTTAGAAGGACCATTTGATTTTTTATTCACATGCTAATGTTGCACCACCCCCTCCCCCCTTGATCACACCACAGGAGGGAGCAAAAAAGGAGTGTTGAAAAAGCAGAAGCAGTATCAGCTGCGTAGGATCACGATGAAATTTCGTTGAATGGTTTTAAACGGTCTGTAGTCGTTCCGGATATATGAAAACTGCACCCATTGAAATTTGCACCCAGCCAGAAATCTGTGAAATTTGCACTCAGTATGTCTGAAAACTACCTGCTCACTTCTTCACAGCCGTCTTGCACCCGCGTCGTGGCTCAGCCCTTCCCTACGCCCACAATGGGGTCCTGTTCGTCGAACAGCGTAAACAAATTATCCCATTCCCGGAAAAACAGCAAGAGACCAAATAATTGTGTATATAATGTACTACAATATTCCCTCTCACATACGCATATTGCATTGGTTCTCCTTTGTTTAACGTTTCCATCCCACTTTTCCTTCTTTTATGATGCCAATCTATATATAAACACAGGGTGGTCCATTGATAGTGACCGGCCGCAAATATCTCACGAAATAAGCATCAAACGAAAACACTACAGAGAACGAAACTCGTGTAGCTTGAAGGTGCTTTGGTTTGCCCGCTAGATGGCGCTGCTATTGGTCAAACGGATATCAGCTGCGTTTCTTTAAATAGGAACCCCCATTTTTATTACATATTCGTGTAGAAAGTAAAGAAATATGAATGTTTTAGTTGGACCACTTTTTTCGCTTTGTGATAGATCGCGCTGTAATAGTCACAAATTTGTAAGTACGTGATATCACGTAACATTCCGCCAGTGCGGACGGTATTTGCTTCGTGCTACATTACCCGTGTTAAAATGGACCGTTTACCAATTGCGGAAAAGCTCGATATCGTGTTGATGTATGGCTATAGTGATAAAAATGCCCAACGGGTGTGTACTATGTATGCTGCCCGGTATCCTGGCCGACATCATCCAAGTGTCCGGACCGTTCGCCGGACAGTTACGTTATTTAAGGAAACAGGAAGTGTTCAGCGACATGTGAAACGTCAACCACGACCTGCAACAAATGATGATGCCCAGGTAGGTGTTTTAGCTGCTGTCGCGGCTAATGCGCACATCAGTAGCAGACAAATTGCGCGAGAATCGGGAATCTCAAAAACGTCGGTGTAGAGAATGCTACATCAACATCGATTGCACCCGTACCATATTTCTATGCACCAGGAATTGCATGGCGACGACTCTGAACGTCATGTACAGTTCTGCCACTGGGTACAAGAGAAATTACGGGATGATGACAGATTTTTTGCACGCGTTCTACTTAGCGACGATGCGTCATGCACCAACAGCGGTAACGTAAACCGGCATAATATGCACTATTGGGCAACGGAAAATCCACGATGGATGTGACAAGTGGCGGTTTAATGTATGGTGCGGCATTATGGGACGAAGGATAATTGGCCCCCATTTTATCGATGGCAATCTAAATGGTGCAATGTATGCTGATTTCCTACGTAATGTTCTACCGATGTTACTACAAGATGTTTCACTGCATGACAGAATGGCGACGTACTTCCAACATGATGGATGTCCGGCACATAGCGCGCGTGCGGTTGAAGCAGTATTGAATAGCATATTTCATGACTGGCGGATCGATGGCCGCACGTTCACCGGATCGGACGTCCCCGGATTCGTGATCCACCGACAACGCTTGACAACATGCGTCAGCGCATTGTCAATGCATGTGCGAACATTACGGAAAGCGAACTACTCGCTGTTGAGAGGAATGTCGTTACACGTATTGCCAAATGACGTACATCATTTTGAGCATGTATTGCATTAATGTGGTTGTTACAGGTAATCATGCTGTAACAGCATGCGTTCTCAGAAATGATAAGTTCACAAAGGTACATGTATCACATTGGAACAACCGAAACAAAATGTTGAAACGTACCTACGTTCTGTATTTTAATTTAAAAAATCTACCTTTTACCAACTGTTCGTCTAAAATTGTGAGCCATATGTTTCTGACTATTACAGCGTCATCTATCACAAAGCGACAAAAGTAGTCCAACTAAAACTTTCATATTTCTTCACGTATACACGAGTATGCAATAAAAAATTGGGGTTCCTATTTGAAAAAACGCAGTTGATATTCGTTCTACCTATGGCAACGCCACCTAAAGGGCCAACCATAGCGCCATCTGGTTTCCCCCTTCAAGCTAGACAAGTTTCGTCCTTTGCAGTTTTTTCGTATGACGCTTATTTTGTGAGATATTTGGCCCGGTCACGATCAATGGACCACCCTGTATACACAACTTCTCTGTACTTCACATTGAAGTGCTTGGCAGAGGGTTCATCTACCACTTTCACACTCTTTCTCTACCATTACACTCTCGATAAACGCTTAGGAAAAATTAACACCTAAATCTCTCCATGCGATCTCTGATTTCTGTTGTTCCATTACAATGACCATTTCTCCCTATGTAGGTGGGTTTCACGAACATATTTTAGTATTCGGGGGAGAAAGTTCGAGATTGAAATATCCCGAAAAGATCTTACCGCAACGAAGGACTTTTGTTTTAATGATTGCCAACCCAACTCGTGTGTCATATCCGTGACTCTATGTGGTGAGACTACAGTAAGACCTTCGGTACACACACCATCAGATTATTTGACTTGTCGCTCTAACGAAGTAGGCAAGTGTCAGCAATATGTCTCGTGGTCTTATTGTGGCGTGTTTATCTTCCGCCGTTAGGTCAGACGATAGAAATGCCACTTGCACGCTTAGAGTAGCAGATTGATGGTGACCAATTTTAAACAGAACTTGATTAATTTTCACACACATTTATTAAAATAATAAAAAGGCATAGATATTACGTAACTTGATTCTGGATGCTGTTTAGAATTGACAATCTGAAGTTCCTTTGGTCTTGGTACGTTAATCTTATTCTCACATATCTCTGATACTTGACAAAGTGTCTATACATTTCTCTTCATGGCTATGTACAGGAATATGGTAATCTTATTAGGCGCAGACTGAAACTTGACTATAGACTGGTACACACTAATGCAGACTGGTACAGACTAATGCAGACTGATGCAGACTGACTAATCAGAGGTCTGTACACTCGTTATAATACCTCGCGCATTCAGGTATCACTGCGCGAGTGTGATCCACGAGGAGAAAAGGTTCTACGTTAGCAGCAATCTCATTGGATGCGTTACATATTAAAACGCGGATCGGCGGAAGCAGAATTTGGTCCGTCTCTAAGACAGCGCCATCTCGTAGTGCGGAGATGGACGAGTGCAGCGCCTGCGCTGTTGTGCTTAGCGGGGCGTGCTCTAGTGGGAAAGTTGTGTACGCGCTGACTACGCGGAACTACGTGCACAAGACTCTCTCTCCCCTATTTCGCGATAATACAAAAAGAGCCACCCTTCTTCAAAATCTTTTGCTAAGGAATCCATTCCACACGGCAATACTTCATCAGAGGATGGACAAGCGTATTATAGGCACACTAGTGGATTTGATGCATCTTCTAAGTGTTCTGCCAATTAAACACGGTCTTTGGATTGTCTTTCCCACAACATTATCTATCACTTCGTTCCAGATTAATTTGTTCGTAACTGTTATCGCGTGATATTTAACTGATTTGACGACTTTTAAATTTGAGTGATTTATGGTATAACTGAAATTTGACAGATTCCTTTCAGTAGGTTATGTGGATGACCTCACACGTTTCATTATTTACGGTGACAACTGACACATTTCGCACCGTACAGATATTTTGCTTAAATCATTTTACCATTGGTTTCTGATGACATTACTAGACGGTAAATGACAGCATCATCCGCAAACAGTCTAAGGTGACTTCTCAGATTGTCTCCCAAATCATTTATGTAGATTAGGAATAGCATACGGCCTGTAATACTTCACTGGGGAACGCCAGATATCGCTTTTGCTTTAGTCGACGTCTTGCCACCAGTTTATACGAACTGTGGCCTTTCTAAAAGGAAATCGTGAAATCTAGAAATATGGAATCAATTTAGGATCCCCTGTCGATAGCTCTCATTACTTCGTGGTAATAAAGAGCCAGTTATGTTCCACAAGAACAATTATTTTGAATCTGTGCTGACTGTGACAGTAGATCGTTTTCGTGGAGGTAATTCATAACTACGATATTTCAGTGCCTGTCTTGTTCGTAAACACAGTATAAGGTTTCTTCGGACATGCATACATGCGTTATGAAATACATGAAATGAATTCGCAGCTATGTATTAGGACAGCCATCAGCTGTATAATGGAATGAGACAGTAAAATACGTGCCCGACCGGGGCTCGAACCCGATTTCTCCCGTATCGCGAGCGGTCGCCTTACCATTAGGCTATCCCACCACAACTCACGACCAAACTCCAACTTCCATCTGTCGCCAACCATGTGTCTACAACGTGGACTTTTATATCCATTATGTATACTCCCGAAAAGGGGAGACAGTTTAATTGAATGTCGCTTGCGCACTTTCGGCGGATAAATACGACATGCACGCATGTCCGATGACACTTCGCATCGATTGCTGAACAATCCAGGCACTGCAATATCCTAATTATCCGCCGAAACCGGGCAAATATCTCAGTAAGTTGTTGGAGGTCCCTGCAGAAATGCTGAGCCATGCTGCCTCTGTAGCCGATCATAATTGCGAAAGTTTTGCCGGCGCGGATTTTGTCCACGAACAGATCTCTTGATTATGTCCTATAAATGTTCGATGTATTTTTATTATTCTTCTTTTCTTTCTCAGCCGTTATGTCTGGTTAAAAATGGAAAGTGACGCGGATCTTGATCAAGCGTGACTTCCTTTTAACTGTACGGTATATGATACATTGCATTTAGAACCTTTCAGGTAATTGAACAAGTATCAATAATTAGAGATTTCTGTAGTTGTATATATACGTTTGGATGTAGCTGTATTGCGTTGATGTACTGGTGGATATTGCGTGGTATGACTCCTGTAGTTGATAGTATAATCGGTATAATGTCAACTTTATCCTGATGCCACATGTCCTTGACTTCCTCAGCCAGTTGGGTGTATTTTTCAATTTTTTCTCCTGTTTTCTTCTGTATATTTGTTGTATTGGGTATGGATATTTCGATTAGTTGTGTTAATTTCTTCTTTTTATTGGTTAGTATGATGTCAGGTTTGTTATGTGGTGTTGTTTTATCTGTTATAATGGTTCTGTTCCAGTATAATTTGTATTCATCGTTCTCCAGTACATTTTGTGGTGCATACTTGTATGTGGGAACGTGTTGTTTTATTAGTTTATGTTGTATGGCAAGTTGTTGATGTATTCTTTTTGCTACATTGTCATGTCTTCTGGGGTATTCTGAATTTGCTAGTATTGTACATCCGCTTGTGATGTGATCTACTGTTTCTATTTGTTGTTTGCAAAGTCTGCATTTATCTGTTGCGGTATTGGGATCTTTAATAATATGCTTGCTGTAATATCTGGTGTTTATTGTTTGATCCTGTATTGTAATCATGAATCCTTCCGTCTCACTGTATATATTGCCTCTTCTTAGCCATGTGTGGGATGCGTCTTGCTCTATATGTGGCTGTGGTAGATGATATGGGTGCTTGCCATGTAGTGTTTTCTTTTTCCAATTTACTTTCTTCGTATCTGTTGATGTTATGTGATCTAAAGGGTTGTAGAGGTGGTTATGAAACTGTAGTGGTGTAGCCAATGTATTTATATGAGTGATTGCTTTGTGTATTTTGCTAGTTTCTGCTCGTTCTACAAAGAATTTTCTTAAATTGTCTACCTGTCCATAATGTAGGTTTTTTATGTCGATAAATCCCCTCCCTCCTTCCTTTCTGCTTAATGTGAATATTTCTGTTGCTGAATGTATGTGATGTATTCTATATTTGTGGCATTGTGATTGTGTAAGTGTATTGAGTGCTTTTAGGTCTGTGTTACTCCAGTTCACTACTCCAAATGAGTAGGTCAATATTGGTATAGCATAAATATTTATAGCTTTTGTCTTGTTTCTTGCTGTCAATTCTATTTTCAGTATTTTTATTAGTCTTTGCCTATATTTTTCTTTTAGTCCTTCTTTAATATTCGTATTATCTATTCTCATTTTTTGTCTGTATCCTAGATATTTATAGGCAACTGTTTTTTCCATCACTTCTATGCAGTCTCCGTGGTTATGCAATATGTAATCTTCTTGTTTAGTGTGTTTTCCCTTGACTATGCTATTTTTCTTACATTTGTCTGTTCCAAAAACCATATTTATATCATTGCTGAATACTTCTGTTATCTTTAGCAATTGGTTGAGTTGTTGATTTGTTGCTGCCAGTAGTTTTAGATCATCCATGTATAGCAAATGTGTCATTTTGTGTTGGTATGTTCCAGTAATATTGTATCCATAATTTGTATTATTTAGCATGTTGGATAGTGGGTTCAGAGCAAGGCAGAACCAGAAAGGACTTAATGAGTCTCCTTGGTATATTCCACACTTAATCTGTGTTGGCTGTGATGTGATAGTATTTGAATTTGTTTGTATATTAAGTGTGGTTTTCCAATTTTTAATTACTATGTTTAGGAACTGTATCAATTTAGGATCTACTTTGTATATTTCCAATATTTGTAGTAACCATGAGTGGCGTACACTATCAAAAGCTTTTTGGTAATCTATGTATGCGTAGTGTAGCGACCTTTGTTTAGTTTTAGCTTGGTATGTCACCTCTGCATCTATTATCAGTTGCTCTTTACATCCTCGTGCTCCTTTGAAACAGCCTTTTTGTTCTTCATGTATAATTTTGTTCTGTGGTGTATGTGTCATTAATTTCTGTGTAATGACTGAAGTTAATATTTTGTATATTGTTGGTAGGCATGTTATGGGGTGATATTTAGCTGGGTTTGCTGTGTCTGCTTGATCTTTAGGTTTCAGATAAGTTATTCCATGTGTAAGTGTATCAGGGAATGTGTATGGGTCTGCAATGTAACTGTTAAATAATTTAGTTAGATGTGAATGTGTTGAGGTGAACTTCTTAAGCCAGAAATTTGCTATTTTATCTTTTCCAGGGGCTTTCCAATTGTGCATAGATTTAATTGCTCGGGTGACTTCATGTTGCAAAATTATCACTTCAGGCATTTGTGGTATCATCTTGTATGTGTCTGTTTCTGCTTGTATCCACCGTGCATGCCTGTTATGTTGTACCGGGTTTGACCATATGTTACTCCAGAAGTGTTCCATGTCTGTTATGTTTGGTGGATTGTCTATTTTAATGTGTGTGTTATCTATTGTCTGGTAAAATTTGTTTTGGTTTGTGTTCAATGTTTGGATTTGTTTCCTTCTATTTTCACTTTTTTTTTTTGTATCTTCTAAGTCGTTTGGCGAATGCTTGTAATTTCTGCTTCTTTTCATCTAACTGCTCTATCGCTTCTTGTTGTGAGATTTTACCAAACCTTTTTCGTTTTTTGTCTGATACTTCATTTCTTATAAATTGTGTTAGCTGTCCGATGTCTTTTCTCAGTTTTTATATTCTGATCTGTAGCCTGTGTTGCCATGCTCGTTTTGTGGGTTTCTTCTGTGTGTTGGATGGTTCTGATCTCTGCCTAGTGTGTATATTTAGTGTAGTGAGTGCTCCTATATAAATCAGTAGTTATAACTCTTCCATAGTTGTATTTTCATTTATTTTGTTGTGTATGATTGTGTTGATAGTTGTTATTGTTGTTTCGAGTTGTGGGTTATTTGGTGGTCTATGCAAGAATGGTCTAATGTCTGTATTTGTGTCTTTGTATTCTATATATGTCAGCTGAAATTTTTCTTCTATATCTAACATGTGTGTCACTTCGTGTTCTATTTGTGCTTGTTCTTGTGGCTGTCTTAAGATTTCGTTTTCCTCTGATTGTTTAATTGATGCGTGTTGTTCTTTGTTTGTTTGCTCTGGGATGTTTGAGTCCATTATTATATTTACTTCTTCTTCTGATTGCGCATTATTTTGTTCCAGTATTTGTTGTACTTGTTGTTTGATATTTTCTGATTCTGACTGGAGTATCCTGTTATTTTTGATTATTACACAGATCTGATCAGCTAGTCGTTGTTCTGTTAAAAATTTTAATTCTGGGTGTTATTATTATTATTATTATTATTATTATTATTATATTCCATTCTCAGACGTTATGTCTGGTTAAAAATGGAAAGTGATGCGGACCTTGATCAAGCGTGACTTCCTTTTAACTGTACGGTATATGCTACATTGCATTTAGGAACTTTCGGGTAGTTGAACATGTATCAATAATTACAGATTTCTGTAGTTGTATATATACGTATTGATGTAGCTGTATTGCGTTGATGTACTGGTGGATATTGTGTGGTATGACTCCAGTAGTTGATAGTATAATCGGTATAATGTCAACTTTATCCTGATGCCATATGTCCTTGACTTCCTCAGCCAGTTGGATGTATTTTTCAATTTTTTCTCCTGTTTTCTTCTGTATATTGGGTATGGATATTTCGATTATTTGTGTTAATTTCTTCTTTTTATTGGTTAGTATGATGTCAGGTTTGTTATGTGGTGTTGTTTTATCTGTTATAATGGTTCTGTTCCAGTATAATTTGTATTCATCATTCTCCAGTACATTTTGTGGTGCATACTTGTATGTGGGAACGTGTTATTTTATTAGTTTATGTTGTATGGCAAGTTGTTGATGTTTTCTTTTTGCTACATTGTCGTGTCTTCTGGGGTATTCTGTATTTGCTAGTATTGTACATCCGCTTGTGATGTGATTACTATTATTATTTTGTCATCAGTCTTCTGAGTGGTTTGATGCGGCTCGCCATGGACTCTCTTCCTTTACAGTTTTTGCCCTCTACAGTTCCCTCTAGTATTATGGAAGTTATTCCCTGATGCCTTAACAGAGGTCTTGTCATCCTGTCCCTTCTCCTTGCCAGTGTTTTCAACATATTCCTTTCCTCTTCGATTCTGCACAGAGTCTTCTCATTCCTTACCTTATCAGTCCTCCTAATTTTCAACATTCGTCTGTAGCACCACATCTCAAATGCTTCGATTCTCTTCTGTTCAGGTTTTTCCATGTTTCAATACCATACAATGCTGTGCTCCAAATGTGTTTGATAATAGTAGACTTCTTTCGGTTAGAATTGCCCTTTTTTCCAGTGCTAGTCTGCTTTCGATGTCCTCCTTGCTCCGTCCGTCATTGGTTATCTTGCTGCCTAGGTAGCAGAATTCCTTAACTTCATGTACTTCGTGACCATCAATCCTGATGTTAAGTTTATCGCCCTTCTCATCTCTTTTGTCTTCCTTCGATTTACTCTCAATGGATATTCTGTACTCATGGGATTCATGTCAGTGGTCAGATCATGCACTTGCAATGTTCAGAATGTTATTCAAACAATTGCAAACAATTGTGGCCCCATGGCATCGTGCACTGTCATCCATAAAAATTCCACCGTTAAGTGGCTACAGATGGTCTCCAAGTAACCAAACATAACCATTTCCATTCAATGACCGGCTCTGTTAGGCCATAGGACGCAGTCAATTCCATGTAAACATGTATCACACCATTACGGAGCCACCGTCAGCTTGCTCAGTTCCTTGTCGACAACTTGGATCTTTAGCTGCGCCATGTTCTAACCTTACCATCAGCTCCTGTTAACAGAAGTAGGTACTCATCCGATCAGGCCCAGGATTCCAGTCGCCTAGGGTCCAACCGATATGGTCACGAGCCCAGAAGAAGCGCTGCGGGCTGTATCGTGCTGTTAGCAAAGGCACTCGCGTCGGTCGTCTGCTGCCATCACACCAACGCCAAATTTCACCACACTGTCTTAAGCGATACGATCGCCGTACGCACCACATTGATTTCTGCGGTTATTTCGGGTAGTGTTGCTTGCCTGTTAGTACTGACAACACTACGAAAATTCCGCCGTTCTCGGTCGTTAATTAAGGCCATCGGCCACTGCGTTGTCCGAGATGAGAGGAAATGTCTGAAATTTGGTATTCTCGGGACATCTCCATATTGTGGATTTCGGAATATTTTCGATAACGATTTCCAAAATGGAAAGTCCCATGAGTCCAGCTCCAACTACCATACCGCATTCAGAGTCTCTAAATTCCTGTCGCGCGTCCTTAATCACGTCGGATACCTTTCCACGTCAACCACCTGGGTACAAATGACAACCCTGCCAATGTAGTGCACTTTTATACCTTGTGTACGCTAAGCATGCGCCACCTGTACATGTGCATATCGCTACCCCACGACTTTTGGCACCTCAATGTACACTCCTGGAAATTGAAATAAGAACACCGTGAATTCATTGTCCCAGGAAGGGGAAACTTTATTGACACATTCCTGGGGTCAGATACATCACATGATCACACTGACAGAACCACAGGCACATAGACACAGGCAACAGAGCATGCACAATGTCGGCACTAGTACAGTGTATATCCACCTTTCGCAGCAATGCAGGCTGCTATTCTCCCATGGAGACGATCGTAGAGATGCTGGATGTAGTCCTGTGGAACGGCTTGCCATGCCATTTCCACCTGGCGCCTCAGTTGGACCAGCGTTCGTGCTGGACGTGCAGACCGCGTGAGACGACGCTTCATCCAGTCCCAAACATGCTCAATGGGGGACAGATCCGGAGATCTTGCTGGCCAGGGTAGTTGACTTACATCTTCTAGAGCACGTTGGGTGGCACGGGATACATGCGGACGTGCATTGTCCTGTTGGAACAGCAAGTTCCCTTGCCGGTCTAGGAATGGTAGAACGATGGGTTCGATGACGGTTTGGATGTACCGTGCACTATTCAGTGTCCCCTCGACGATCACCAGTGGTGTACGGCCAGTGTAGGAGATCGCTCCCCACACCATGATGCCGGGTGTTGGCCCTGTGTGCCTCGGTCGTATGCAGTCCTGATTGTGGCGCTCACCTGCACGGCGCCAAACACGCATACGACCATCATTGGCACCAAGGCAGAAGCGACTCTCATCGCTGAAGACGACACGTCTCCATTCGTCCCTCCATTCACGCCTGTCGCGACACCACTGGAGGCAGGCTGCACATGTTGGGGCGTGAGCGGAAGACGGCCTAACGGTGTGCGGGACCGTAGCCCAGCTTCATGGAGACGGTTGCGAATGGTCCTCGCCGATACCCCAGGAGCAACAGTGTCCCTAATTTGCTGGGAAGTGGCGGTGCGGTCCCCTACGGCACAGTGTAGGATCCTACGGTCTTGGCGTGCATCCGTGCGTCGCTGCGGTCCGGTCCCAGGTCGACGGGCACGTGCACCTTCCGCCGACCACTGGCGACAACATCGATGTACTGTGGAGACCTCACGCCCCACGTGTTGAGCAATTCGGTGGTACGTCCACCCGGCCTCCCGCATGCCCACTATATGCCCTCGCTCAAAGTCCGTCAACTGCACATACGGTTCACGTCCACGCTGTCGCGGCATGCTACCAGTGTTAAAGACTGCGATGGAGCTCCGTATGCCACGGCAAACTGGCTGACACTGACGGCGGCGGTGCACAAATGCTGCGCAGCTAGCGCCATTCGACAGCCAACACCGCGGTTCCTGGTGTGTCCGCTGTGCCGTGCGTGTGATCATTGCTTGTACAGCCCTCTCGCAGTGTCCGGAGCAAGTATGGTGGGTCTGACACACCGGTGTCAATGTGTTCTTTTTTCCATTTCCAGGAGTGTATATGACTTTCAGTGTTGTAAAAAGCATGTACATCTAACAATGTTATAACGTACATTCTAATGTTGCAGTAGCGTACACAGTGGGTACATGAAATCGTACATTTTTGAGCCCCAGCCGGCCGAGCGGTTCTAGGTGCTTCAGTCCGGAACTGCGCTGCAGCTACGGTCGCAGGTTCGAATCCCGCCTCGGGCATGGATGTGTGTGATGACCGTATGTTAGTTGGGTTTAAGTAGTTCTAAGTCTAAGGGACTGATGACCTCAGATGATAATTCCCATAGTGCTTAGAGCCATTTGAACAATTTTTTTTTTCAGGCCCCATCACTTTTGATGTCTGTTTTTGTAATTTTCAGTTCCAATGGTGACATCGTAGGTCTGTCGAAACTGGTAACAGTAATAAAATGAATTACTAGTGATCTTGGCCAACTGGATTCTTCAAGAATAATATAACCTTCAGATCGCCCCCAGTGATTGACGCAATGTCAAACATACACAATACACGCAGGGGTTGGACATAAATAAAAGTGATAGATTTGGGAGTTGCAGACGCCCAAACGTTTACAGAATATAGCATTTCTGTAGTTGTTCTGGTGAGGCCTGAGGCATTTATGTTATCTTACTTTCCAGGCAGCTCTTGGGGGAGCAGAAACAGTGCAGAACGGTAATCAGAGAGTCGTGGGTTCGACTCCCTATGCAGAAAGTTTTCTTTCTTTCTTATTTTTTCGTAAGTTACCTGCGCTGCAAATATACGGCAATAATGCTCAATATATTGTATGTATTAATAGTTTCATAATACGAATGAAAATGAAAGACAAAGGAAATCTTGGGACTGAAAACTAATTTCGAGGAAGGGATTGTAAGATGTACGCGAGAACTTCGCATATAAAATTACATTCTTTTATTGTTTTATGGTTGATGATTTACATGTTCTGTGTTGACAGTCACTGTAAAAATAGAGAAACCTATTGTTCATGTGTAGCTACCAAGGGCTGTTCGAAGGTCTAAGTTAAACTGGCGAAATACGAAGTCCTGTACAGTTTAACTGTAGTCCCTTCTTGAAAAGTCATTTGCAGAGTTCTTATGGACGCTGTAAGTGCAAACCTTTGTTGGAAATTATTTGTAATTACAATTTTTCATTTACCTTCCCTGTAAGGCTTTTTATAAAGTTATTAATAAATACAGTATATTTTGCATTATTTCGGTTTATTTGCAGTGCAGGGGACGTAAAAACTGAAAATAAAAAGGATTCCTCGTAGGGACAAGACCCAAAAACACACGGATTACCCTCTTGAACTCTTTGCGCTGAGCCAACCACCGCTTGGAAATTACGGAAAACATGAATGGCCAATGCCTCGGCCGATCCGCTATTTTTTCTAAACGCTTGGCCATCTGAAGCTCCCACCTTTTCCCTTTTATTTCTGGCCAAGTCCTGTAAACACCATAAATCAGGACGAAATTGCTGAAGACCAGTAGGCTCGGTCCACTCGTAAGTGTGTTGTTTTGCACAACTCGAAATCATTTTCCAGTGTTCCCTCCTGCCGGTGGTTCTGACAATTACTACCAACTATCGTGCTTACCGCTTTCATGTCGATTACATTTGCTCAGGACTTTACATCATCAATAGGTGTAGCACTGTGGTCTTCAAACTTGTTTGCTGAAGAGCCGATACTGACCTTGTGGAGCAGCTCCACGAGACACATAAGTACCGAACCGAGCGAGGTGGAGCAGTGGTTAGACACTGGACTCGCATTCGAGAGGACGACGGTTCAATCCTGCGTCCGGCCATCCTGATTTAGGTTTTCCGTGGTTTCCCTAAATCGCTCCAGGCAAACGCCGGGATGGTTCCTTTGAAAGGGCACGGTCGACTTCCTTCCCCGTCCTTCCCTAATCCGATGAGACCGATGACCTCGCTGTCAGGTCTCCTTCCCCCAAAACAACCCAACAACCCATAAGTACTGATCTTATTATTGACTGGTAACCTATATAAATTAGTACGTTGTGAGCCACCAGTAGATGAGCTGTAGTAAGGGAGCAAAATCTTGGCCACCGGCCTACTATTCCTGTTCGTTAAAAGTCGGCACCATTCGGAATACTTCGCGTCGACTGTTCTCTGGTTCAGATTGCGCACACCCCCAGCCACCGGAAAGTTGTGACGTACTAAATGCCTGACGAAGTGTGGTTGTGTTGTCTTTGTGGGCAGATGATTAATTGATTAACTATACTTATACTTAAATATATTATGCAATATAAGACACGATCATAAATGTTTACTAAATATGTTGAATATGAAGAAACAAGTAGTCTTCGGTGCAGTGTTAAAAAATTTTATTATTTATCAATGTTGCGTTTCACCTTTATTTAGGCATCTTTGGTTTGGCCTGCGGAAAAATACAAAATTTCATAATAGTATTTCTTCTGTAGGCCAATCCGAAGATGCCTAAATAAAGGTGAAACGCGTCATTGGGTCAAAACAAAAATTTTAACATTGCAACCAAGACTGCTTGTTCCTTTATTAATATACATACTGGTTGCTGTACCAACCCCGTTATGAACTGGAAAAAGTTTTAAATGTGTTCGAATGGTGTTGGTCTTCTACTCATTACGTTGCGTTACAATAGCCTTTATTTGATTTCATATTCCTTGCTACAAATGTGTACCGCTTTTGAACATGACTGTATCTTCAATGCACATTCAAGAATCATTGATACTTGCTTAAACTGACATACAATATTTTTAGTGCAACGCAATCTGACTTTCAAAAATCCCTACAAAAGAATGGCCCTGACTAACATTAACCTATGCATTTCACAAATCGCTTACCTCACAAAAAATCTTGGTTACTCGAACTACTGCAATACAGCGAGCGCCACTACTGCCAGCTAAAAAAAAATTCAAACTACGGAAGGCACTAACTACTGATAGGGATAGTTAGCAAATGAAAGATATTAATAGAGAACAAACAATGTATTTACCTTAATAGTCATAATATATGTAGCAGTTCATGACAAATTACAAAACTCCGCCATCTCTCTCCCACATCCACCACTGCTGGCAGCTCACCTCCAACTGCGCAACGCTACACGCTGTTCACATCCAGCTGCTGCTGCCCAACACTACAATGGCAGTATTACAACAATGCAAAGCAGCCACAGACTGCACACAGCACAGCCAGTGATTTTTATACAGAGGTGGCGTTACCAATAAAAAAACCTAAACAGCCTACTTACATAGCCCCCAAGCTCCCCACAAAAAAGTTTTACAAATGGTTTTGGGCAGTGGCCAATAATGATTTCATAAAATTTTTCATAATTACAATAACAAAGATATCAAATGCACACACTTATTGATACAATGTTGGTCAAAAGCTAAAATTTTCTCACAGTCTATAAAGACAGTCCTGATTCATCACAGTAAAATTACAGTGTTTTTCTTTTTTTTTCAAAGTCTGCACAGTAAAAGAAAATGCACACGGAAGTAGTGGATTTCCATGCAGTCTTGAAGAAGTAGCGTTGTCCTTCCAACGGAAAGACAGTGCTGACTCTCGACATGCAGACAGGTCATGGGCCACAACAGAGCAAACCCACAGCGGAGTCAGACGAAGCTTTGAAGAGTATTGGTGGGTAGGTCATCACAGAGCAGACCCACTGTAGTCCTGGTAGAGATTACGGTATTGGTGGGCCACCAGAGGTGCAGACCCACTGCAGTCCTTGTAGAGATAATGGTACTGGTGGGTCATCAAAGATGCAGACCCACTGTAGTCCTTGTAGAGATGGCCAGCAGCCATCTGTTGTGACTGTGCAGGTGCACAATCACCATTGAAGAGTCTTGCGGATAATATAGCAAGTCCATAAACCACCACTTGTGCACTCACAAAGTTTCTGGAATTGTCCTTAGAACCAGCAATGCTGTTATCCAGTCCCTTGCTGAATCATTAACACACGTGCAAACACTATCAGTCCCTACTTCTCACATATTGTCCATATACTATGACCAACAGAAACGTGTGCAGTGAAATGTAACTTACAAGTTACTTAATTTGATGAACTGGTGTCAATTACAATTTTATAACATAAGAATACAATAACAACGGTACAAAATACATCATTAAAAACATAACAATACAGATAACATTTGTAGTAACACAGGCTTTACAAAAGAATAGAAATAACATATACATCGTGTTACAAAAATAATGACATAAGTACATACATAAAGATCAGAATAACTTTTGAAACATCACCTTCACATATGAGCAACAAAACAGAATAAATAATGTCTCAACATCTTTACAAAGTAAATAACATAGTATTACAAAAATTCTACAACATAGCTCTCATCAGCTAAACACATAAAGACGGGAAAAACACAAATACACAAGGGTACACAAATACATAGCAGGGTAACACAAGGAAAGGACAGGGTTTGTTTTCAGTGTGACATTTGGTACTGCAGTCCTACCCAAAACTTCATTCCATAGATCTTTCGTCTTATTTCAACATTTGTTTCCACCAAAGAAATTCTATCCAAGCATGCTTTCTGTATTTATATGTTCACACGTTTCTTACCTCATTATTTATTTTCCATTATCTTACCTCATCATTTATTTCCAAGAAAATCCTACCTAAACCTGTTGTCCCTAAACCCTACTTTTTTGGTTAATCCTCTTTCAAAATACTTTTTTGGCCAAGCCATTTTCTTGTAGCTTCTCAATGCATTTCTTCCAATTCATCACATCTTGTTCTCTTATATGGCCTACCCCATCTTAAGCTAACTTAAATCTACTGAGCTCAGATGCTAAACTAAGGGACGAGGCAATGCAGCAGCACAAAATAATTAACACAAACAGCAATGAAAAAATGGAAATTTGCAAAGCAAGCTACAGTAAATCTAAATTACCAAGCAATTCAACATTACAACTAATATGAGGCAATGCGCAGCAAACAAAAAAAATAAATCTGGCTTAGCAGAGTAACAAATTGAAATTCAGTAGCACTATGCCTGGCAACCAACAACAGAAAGTGAAATAACTTATACCTAAACATGACAAAGCTCAAGCAGAAAAATATTACAGTAAAGACAACAATGCAGATAAAGGAAATGTATAATCGCATCTTAATGTCTATGTAATTAAAGTGGTGCACCACAAGAAGTTATTCTACCAAAAAAGTTACCAAGTACTTGAAAAATAATTATGAATGCAGTTCCTGTGAAGGTAAATGTCTTTTTGTGCTCCCTCATTTTTTGAAAAAAATTATTATTCACTCGATCTGTAGACAGAAAATATTTATATTAGTACATCTATAAATTTTATTTTAACCAATGCTGCAGTGCAGCTAGAAACTAGATATTAAACAAAATAGGAAAAGCTAGGTGTCAAACGTCATTCACTAGCCATATGGCATTTCATAATGTGGTAAACAATCTTTCAACTAACAAGACAATAGACATAAAATGTTTCTCATCATTTCATTTCAGTAAATATCATAAATTAAGAACTCTACAGTGTAATCATGTTTTCAAGTTTGAGGGTGTCGTATTTACGATGCTTTCTACAAAGGAATGTCGATAGCGAGGATAATGGCCTCCCCTTTTTTTTTTTTCTACCACCTAATGGCTTTTTCTCAAGGCGGCTGGCACACCTGGCCGCTCACAACGAATTACGTCACGGTCACTTACCTTTCTTACCGAAATATTTAAGACAGCAGTTTTCGCTACAGTGACAGTCTCATATATAAATTTCACAGGTCGAAAATTTGCGTTACAAATGTGTAGAAACAAAATCCTATTGATATAACAGTGTCCAAAAAATTTTCATCGTCATTGTATTACATTCACGCATTTACATACATTTCATAACTCTTAAAGTACGATTCTCGGTTTCCAACAGCCTTTTTCACAAACCAGAGTCCCTAACCACTACTCATTATTCCTTGCCTTATTACACATATACATATTCGTTGACACTTCTTCAATATTTCATCATAAGAAATACGTAGCATAATCAAATTCCTCATTTACGGTAGCATCATCTTATTGATCATAAACATACCTCAACAGCATAATACTCATCGTCATCGTAAAAATAACATCATAACACCTCAGTCAAATCTCGAAAACGTCGTAGCTTTCTGCAATAATGTCAAAACCTAAAAAAAATTCTCTGCTCATGTCAAAAGTGTCATCTGCCTCAAACATACTTTAAAAATCATGATCCCATACCAAATATATCATTCAAAGCTCTCATAATATCACAATGGGTCCGAAAAAATATGAACAGTTCACAAAGTACAGACAAAATACAATTTCGTAAGTGTGAAGTTACCCAACTGTGTAATTGCGTAAACATGTGTCACTGATGTAGTAAGAAAAGTTTATCTCTCAGTTAAATGATCAGATGGCTGCGTAATTTGTGTGTTAGAGAAATATGGTGCCGATGTGTAAAGTTGTATAAGCAAATACCATATTAGCTAGGGCTCCTTGTGCTTGCCAAACACATGGTACACAAAGTAAGCATATACCCCCCTGAGGATTAATGTAATTATACCCTCAGGTGTTACAGATTATAGCAATGGAATGAAATGTATCATGGAAAACTTTCTTTGCAATTCAGAAATCTTGAAAAATAAATGGTTTAAGTACAAAATTGGTCACTCAAATGTGTGTCCTGTAGCGCTAAATATGCGTCTTGCTGTAAGATAATTCTGTGGAAGTGTCGTAGTTATCATCCTCTGTAAGCAAAGTTCTGCTGAAGTCAATGTACTTACCTCATCATAAACGAAAGTGAAATGCTTTGCGAATAGATATCATAGTTATTATGTTTATTGGCGTGATGAAGAAAGTACTGTACAGTAACGTATTGTTGTGCCACGAAAAAGGCTGTCTCATTGTTGCTATACCACAAAAGTTACTACTAAAACATGTTTTACTTTCCAGAATAATTCAGAAAAACTGTGCAGATATAAAACAGATACACCGCAAAAGCAACAAGGTAAATTGTGTCACACATTAGTAGCGTCGTGATATAGTCGTGTAGCTGTCAAATAAACTAACCACTGTGTCACCTGGTACCTCTCTGAAAGCACCTTGAATCCATAATGTATTTGCAAGTAAACCAAAATGTTGCATTAAAATCTCATTAGCAGTACCAGTATATGTTTTAAGTATGTGAGCCTTATGGTCGTTACATAATTGTGCCACTAACAAGCAAGAATGTACACACACAATAACGCTGTGTTGTCAGTTCACTATAACAATGCATTCGTAATTTCTGTTTAAATAAGTTCTCTTGGTTCTTGACTGGATATTTAACTTCAAACATTGTTGCATATTAACAGATTCTAAGTCTGACAAAGCATACTAGTAATGTAAAGTGAAAAGTTTTGTGGCAAAGACTAAGTTAAACAGCAGATTATCATTCAATAAACGGTTTTACATGTGAAATGTGGTGTAAACCTTTACTCTTCCTAGTACGCAGACTTTCAACTGAAAAGCAATTGTCATGTTTTATACGTCGGTAAGGAATGCTAAATCTTTTCTCAAGGTTAACGTCTGTGTTATTTTTCTCTGAGCCAGCCGGCGCAGGTGGCTGCCTGCGGTGCGAGTCATTGTTTGTTCCTTTGTTGGCGCGTGTCGTTATTGGGATTAGGAGACCTAGCTTCTACAAATTCACGTTGTCGAAAGTGCCCTGCTCTGTTTGAATCCCGCCAGTTCTGATAAAATTCAGGTCTGTCGTTATGTCGGTAGTTTACATAGTTTCTTGTTTGTCGGTCATGTGGTGGAGAATTTCTCCCGGAATCGTAACTGCGCGCTGAACTGTTGCGTCTGAAGTTATTCTGTCTCCCTTGATAATAATTGTTTTGGTTCCCATATTGTCCGTTTCTAAGGTAATCTCTGTCATATTCATTACTACGGAAACGCGATCTTTCTCTGTAACTATTATTACTCTGCCAGTGGTTGTCATATGGGTGGTGTCTGTTTTGGTCACGATTTGCGTTGTGAGAATAGCCTTGTCACGTCCAGTTATCGTTTCTGTCGTCACGGAATTGTGACGGATTTGACCTGTAGTGATTGTTTTCCTGTTTTCGCATCCCACGACTGTCTGTGTCAATTTCTAATTCTTGTAAGAGTCCCTGAAAAGCTTCAATATCGTCTTTGCAACGTCCTCCCAAAATAATATGTCGTAAATGTCAGGCAGTTTGATTAAGCAAATGCGGATCAGTTCTGAGGGGCTATATGGGTTTGACAGATACTGATTCTTGTGCAATATGTCTTCAAAATATTTGACAAGACTGGAAAATTCAGATTGTTCAAAGTGTATCATCATCATGATGCTATGTTTTACTCGGTCTTGTGTAGCTTGAGACCAATATGCTGAGAGGAAGGCATGATAAAAATCTCCTTCACTGTGACAATCGTGAATGACCGATCGCATTCTTACAGCTGGTTCATTCTCCAAGTAGCCACACATAAATTCTAACCTGTGCTCCAATGACCAGTTGGGAGGAAAACAATGAGAGAATTGATGGAGCCACGCTTGTGGGTGAATGTCGTTGCCAGAATTCTTAAATGTTTTAAATTTACGTGTAGTAATGAACAGCTTATAGTCAAAATCATCATGTTGGCGAGTCGCATATCGGTCATTGTTACGTCGTTTCGGCGGTTCCATTTCAAAATTCGGTGCACCTTGCCTATTTCTGTCATAATTTCCGAAATGCGCTGTGTTATTATTTTGTGGCTGTTCCATATTTCTGTGTCCCTCATCCCGTATTGGGCTGCGAGTGTCCTCTGAAATACGTAATTCTTGTATTACCTGTGTCAGCTGGTCTTGTACTTCCCAGATTTCTCTTTGGTGTTGCGTATTAATTTGATTCAGATTTTGTTTCAGTTTCCTAATTTGTTCACACTCTTCTGTCTCATTAAAGACTACCGGTTTTGTGTCATTCAGATTATCATCTACCTTCGTAGATAAGTTAGTGAACTGATCCGAAAGTTCGGCTACTTTCTCCGATTGTGTACTTATTTCCTCAGTGTGTTTTTCTGAACCAAGTTTCAGAGTGTCCATTCGTGTTGAAATCGTACCTACTGTGTCCTTTAAGTTTTCTTGAGTTTTTGCAAGTTGCGTAACCGAATCGGTAGATGCAACTGAGTCAATTTTAGCCTGCAAGGTGTCGTGATTTTCATGAACAACAGTTTGCAGTTCTTTTATGGCTGCTTCGTGATTCTGTAATGTATTTTCATGACGCAAAAAAATAGGTTGGAAATGCTCACAAATTTGTGTCTTTACGTCATTACAGACTTTTTGACATTTCGATTCGATGTTATGTAACTTAGTAGTTAAATCTTCACGTGTTTGTTCAAGCGTGGTGTCTAACTTTTGAAGATTTTGTTCCATTGTGTCTAACTTTTTAAGATTTTGTTCTATTGTGTCTAACTTTTGAAGCCTTTGTTGTGTTTGTCTCTGATTTTGTTCCATTGTGTCTAACTTTTGAAGATTTTGTTCCATTGTGTCTAACTGTTGCTGTGTTTGTCTCTGATTTTGTTTCATTTGCTGCATTAATTGCAATAATAATGTGTTAGTGTCTGGAATCGGTTCCTCTATGCTTTTCGGCACTGCATTTGCACCGGAAACATTTACATTTTGACAAGCGGAAAATGTGTCTTGACTCATTTGAGAAAACGGTGAGGACGCAAAACCTGAATTTACAGCATTTGCAAAATTGTGTCCTGTCATTTCGGATTCCTGAGGCGAGCTGTTGCCGAGCGATCGATCGATAATGCTTCCCTGTTCACTATCTGTTTCACTGTCTACGCCATTGTTTGCAGCCCGCTCCATTTCCCTATGCACAGTTACCAAATTACTACTTTGAACGTCTGTTAATTCATTACACAGTGGTGCTGGAAAGCTATGCTCGTCGTCACTATTATTTCTCAGTTTACTTTGGAGCCTAGTTTTACGTTTTTCACACGCCATAATTGTCACAATATTTCACACGATAACACAGAAAAGCACAATTTGAAGAGCAAAAATAAGAGAACTCATTAACATAGCACTGAAAATAATATCTAGTTAATTGCAAGCGCAGCTGCGAAATACTTGGTGCAAATCTACATGCATCCCACAACTGTTTTACCGTACAACAATGAAAGACTGCAACTACAAAGGAGATTCTCTCTACAATTATGCGCTAGCAATAAACAAAAGCTACACTAATTACACAAACTACAAGAAAAAAATCAGAAGATTCCAGTGAGGTATCCTCGGCTAAGGGTCGACATATGAAACGTCCCCTTTGAAAAATTGTACAAGACTGTGCTTAAACTGACATACAATATTTTTAGCGCAACGCAATCTGACTTTCAAAAATCCCTACAAAAGAATGGCCCTGACTAACATTAACCTATGCATTTCGCAAATCGCTTACCTCACAAAAAATCTTGGTTACTCGAACTACTGCAATACAGTGAGCGCCACTACTGCCAGCTAAAAAAAAAATTCAAACTACGGAAGGCACTAACTACTGATAGGGATAGTTAGCAAATGAAAGATATTAATAGAGAACAAACAATGTATTTACCTTAATAGTCATAATATATGTAGCAGTTCATGACAAATTACAAAACTCCGCCATCTCTCTCCCACATCCACCACTGCTGGCGGCTCACCTCCAACTGCGCAACGCTACGCGCTGTTCACATCCAGCTGCCGCTGCCCAACACTACAATGGCAGTATTACAACAATGCAAAGCAGCCACAGACTGCACACAGCACAGCCAGTGATTTTCATACAGAGGTGGCGTTACCAATAAAAAAACCTAAACAGCCTACTTACAATCTGTCTCTCTTGCATTCTCAGTGTGCTCTCACAACAGTCTGCGTTTTTATCCTTTGTCTTTGTAAACTTATGCTATTGACGTAGTGTTCTCTTCACTGTCGTCTTTCTTAACCAGTCTCACGAATCACACTTAGATAATTTTACACTGACGGTTCGTATCTGGTTGCTTTATGAGATTTGAGGCTGCAATGTTGCAATGATAATTGGTAAATTCCATTACATCGGTGCCATTGTGTTTGCCGAAGAAAAATGTCAAGTGTCCAACAAGCCAGGCAAACGTACTGATTTGAGAGCCAGGGAAATTTTCCAATCCGGTCGCAAAACTAGTTCAATGTTTATTTTATTTATGGTGGGTTTCGTGATAACAAGTTGCAAATATTAATCATTTTGTGGCACAGATATGTGTGTTCCTTAGTTGCTGACGAATATGAGTAGTGGAGATCCGCGAGGTGTCAGTACTGGCAGACAAACAGGACATCAGTCCGGAACCGCGCGACTGCTACGGTCGAAGGTTCGAATCCTGCCCCGGAAATGGATGTGTGTGATGTGCTTAGGTTGGTTAGGTTTAAGTAGTTCTAAGTCTAGGGGACTGACGACCTCAGATGCTAGGTCCCATAGTGCTCAGAGCCATTTGAACAATTTTGCACGAAACAGGAGATCCCTCCTCTCAAGTGCTCTAATCCGTCAGCCAATGAGCGACTTACCGAGGCCCTTAAGGTAAGCGACGAAATTTACTTAGCTTCCAAACAAATTTACCAACATCGGTTAAAATTAAGCACATCTTAAAATATTGCTGTGTCTGTAAATATTTTTGTTTGTTATTGAACAGGAAAGCTACAGTATTAAGAAGCTCTTGACGTTAGCTAACGTTTTAGGATTCGGGTCTTATTTGCTAGAAGCAAATTATTATAAAACAAGGCTGAGAGCTTCAGGCCCCAGGAATGCTTAACTGGAGATGCATGTGGTTTACTGGCAGCGGTTTGACGACCACTATTCTAGCAACCCGCTTCACAAGTACTACCCAACCATAAAATTATTGCACTCGGACTTCCGTGGCCGTTAACGGAAACGCGCGGTGACAATACAGTAGACAGAAACCACATCAACTTTTTCGAGTATCGAATACACTGTGGATGTCCAAATGCTTTACAAGCAAGTTGTCTGCTCTTCGAAACAGCATAGCACATTCTAATCAGCTTCAAGAGCACAGGTAAACACAAGAGCCGATCGAAGCACCGACACTCTCAGGTGCAATAATATTGCGGTCGACTAATAATTACCAAACTCTGTTACGATTATCCTAATCCGCCGACTCCTCGCCAACAAATGACGCCTCAAAACACGCTTTTTTGAGATTACATTCTATTTACTTTCACCCTATCTTCAGATGCATGCATTTCTGTATGGGTCGTGAACATTGTTTCTTGACTTACACGATATCTCACAACAGCTGTCTTAAAAACTTCCGTTACGAAATTCTGCAACAGTGTTAATAAAGAAACGATGTTCAGGGCACTTAAATCAATTTAAACATTTGGGTAAAGGATGTCAGACCTCTTGAAGTGTGATAATGGAAAAATGAACGCCTGTATAAGCAACTGGTTGCCGATAATTCATTACATATTACTTTAAGTTTCAACATTTGCAGTGTTCTAATACGTCCACAACGGACAAGAACTATTTATTAGAAAAACAATACACTGCAGTGAGATAGGCAATTCCATTCGACAAACAATTAGGAGTAGCTTTGTTATTTTTGGCTGGAGGTTGCTCATTCGAATGTTTGAAATGTAGTGGGTTAACATCCACAATTCTTATTAGCAAACATTCTTTAAGTATTTGATTAATATGCTTATGACGACAGACCGCTTAGGCATGGATTGTTTCTGCAGTACTAAATAAATATATTGCGAGTGCTACGCTCTATCTGTCTGTCACGAATTTCTTCCGTGGTTCGGATTAAAACCAATCGCGGGTCAGGCCCGGGTCGTGGGTCACCATTTGCCAACCCGAGCATTAAAGTACTGCGGAGAGTTCCTCTTTCCACTCTGAGGTTGAAGAACATGGTTGGGAAGTACGAATCGACTGGAGATTTGGGAATTGCGTCACAAACTGTTAAAAAAAATTACCGTTGCCTTGGTTAGAATTCTGGAAGCAATGTGCGAAACAATACACGACTTGTCACGGCAGCTGTACAGTCCACGATCCAACATTCGAGAAGTTCTGCGAATGGTATCTCCAGTGCGGTTCCAGGCTGTCGTGGATGCAGGTGGTCCTCACATTGAGCAATGTTTGTAACCCGGAACTTAAACACGGTACGCAATTAACAAATGTTACCCTCCAATGCGGAAATTAAAATCTGTTTCTTTTAATGGTTTATTATTTTTTCTCTTGTAATTACGAATAGGCCATCTGAGGACCACGTTTCAATTTCAATCCTTCGTTTTTTTTTCTTTTTTTGTCTTCCAGCATGCCTTCATCTGTTCACTATGATGTTCCTTTTTGTCTTCAGACCGTTTTGAACCAGTCTTTTTAGCTACCGTGCCTTGGGATCCTTCCAATTTCAATACTTTTTCCCGAAAGGCTTCTCTGTCGTTTATATCTTCTATTTTTGTACTGTTTCTTTCTGAATCCTTTTTTACTTCGTTGACCTAGCATGTTGTGGACTTCGTATTCCACAAACATTTGAAAATCTTATTACTTAATCTACAGTCTTGCATTCGAAATAGAGGTAAAATAAACACGAGTCTCCTCTTTTCATTACGTTTGAAATATTTTCTATATTTTGCTATATTTCAGAATTACTTCATAATTCCCAACCTTTTGTGATCTTAATGTTTTCCTTATAATTTGCCTTTCTAGTACTTCTAATTTATCTATAGTTCAGCGTCAGACATTCACTTGCATACAGGCAATCTGGTTTCACTACTGAGTTGTAATGCCTTATTTTTGCAATTTTGGATAGGCACTTTTTACTATAGAGGTCTTTGGCGATATGCTCTCTCCATTTTATGCAACCGTTCCTCTATTCCAGGTTTTTCCAAAGTATTTTCTTTGATTCTCTCCCATAGATATTTGAATTTGATTACTCTATTTGGCCAATATCTGTTTTCAGAAATTTTGGATCACCTTTAACGTTTGATGCAAATTTTGTTTTTTCTGCAGAAATTCTTAAGCCAGTTTGCTGGCTATTTCATCCAGGAGATTTATTTGTGCTAGAACGGATGCCACATTTTCGTAAAGTATAGTAAAATCATCTGCAAATGCAAGACAGTTGATTTAGATCTTCCTAATCCTAACCTTATAGGTGAGATGTTGAGTTCAAATTCTTACTGTTTTCTGTAACTCACTATTAAAAAGAACTGGGTATAGGCCGTCACCTTGTCGGGCGCCTGTTTTTGTATTGAAAGGCTGTGAAATTTCATCCATAAATTTTACTCTACAGAATGTATCTATAAGTATTTCGCAGATTTCCGGTTTAGACGTTACGCCAAATTCTCGAATTATAGTATTTAGAGTTTCTCTGACAACAGAATCAACCCTTTGGAAAACCATAAACGTAACTACAATATCCTTTGACATAAGTAATCTCTGGCGAATTACTGACTTGAGATTAAATATTTGTTCTGAGCATGACCTCTCTTTCCTAAAACCACCTTGAAATTCACATAAATGACAGTCTAGAGTTGTTTCTATTCTGCTTAAAAAATCTTGGAAAATACTTTGTATGTTACTGCCAGTAAAGAGACCCCTCTTTAGTTGTTTACATCCTGTTTATTACCTTTTTTTGGAGTGGATGTATCAAGGCAACTTGTTTATTCGTTATTTCTCTTCTTCATGTCCATACAAATATCTCCACAAATTTTTATTGTCCCACGATCACTCATTTCTCAAGGAGGCTTTCACAAGTAGCGAAAATTTAATTATAATCACACAGTGGTTACTGCAAAATGAGGTAAAAAGTTAATACTTATTAAAGAATACTCATTCAGTTTGCTACAGTACTAGTCACAAAATACGAACTGCCTTTGGCGCTGCTGAGTGACACTTGTAACAGCGAGATAAAATATATCAGTAGCGGGCGCAGAAGCATACTTCCTATCTGTCAAGCTGAATGGGTATCTTTCTTCTTAACATGTATGCACTTGTTATCTCATTTTTACCATAGCTATTTACATTCTGTCTTTCCTGTCATTTTATAGTTCTGATAATGACTGTTTAGCAGTTGAAAATCGGTCAACACAGTTGTTGATTTTCGCGATCAAGACAATTTCATTAAAAAAATTAGTAAATATTAGCTGGCTTGTTCCATAGACAATGTTTAACAACGAAATGCCTACAATTCTGCGTTTCGTTTCATTATCAGTCGTTTTAATTTTAGAAAGTGGGATGGGATGTCAAGTTTCTTGTAGTACGACTCTAATGCATTCCTTAGTCTGAAGAAGAAACATTTCGTTTTATTTTTCTCTCTTGCTTTGGGCAATGGCTTTCTTTGCGTTACCCTGTCACATACTTGTTTCCTTTTTTTCTTGAACATATTTTTTTTGCTTTATGCATTTTTCTGGTGATTGGAGTTCGTGAAAGTGAGTCCTAGTCTCGTTTTCTGAATTGTCTCGAGTGGGTCCAGTTTCGTCTCGACTCACATAATTCTCCGTTGGATCTGACATTTTTTTTTTCGGATATCAGTTTCTACTGAAAAATCCCATTACATACCCGCGTATTGTCTTTAGGGAAATAAAAACATAAAGTACGAACCTGATACCTTGTAATGCATGTCTTTATTCGTAGTTCCTTGCAAGATATTTCAAATGCTGTTGTCCTGTAAGAAAGTAGTTTGTATGCTTCCTCTTGTTAATACAATTTGAAGTCTAATTCAACTTCCACCTAACTCCAGTCAGCATTCTCTCGTTTACTCACACTTCATTTTGTCAGGCTCCCTTTTTTCCTTAATTTTCCTCTCAATACGTCGCATTAACGGGGAGCGGTACCTCCTATTACGTTTCGCTCTGTTCTTCTCAGCTCGCTCCCGAGGAAAACTAATTAACACAGACAGCAGTACAATAGCTTCGCCTGCGGTACCTTTAATGTACCGACGAATGCGAACGTCCTGCCCGTCTTTTTACACAAAAGAATCTTAATGTTAGGTACGGACAATGATTTTCGCCACGGAGCTCTGGCTTTTTACCGCTGCGTCACCTCGTCCGCTTACTTTGTGCTTCCATTGAACGTAATGTATTATTTTGCTTTTGTACCTCCGCTCGGGTTTAAGGCACATCCGACCAGTGAAATGGGAAACGTCACATTTTATGGAATCGTGGATAAATTTGACGCTCAGCAATTAAAATCACAGAACAATAATTTCTCTCTACAAGTTCTCCTTCTAAAGCCGTTTCGTAGCAGTAGGCAGAGAGTGTTTATAAGGGGCAGTGAAATGAATACTAGTCATGGAAAAAAATAAACTGCTTGCTAATTTAAAAGTAATCGCCATAAATGTTAATATCTGTATCCCACTAAGAGACATGATGGTTAGTACCTACATGGAAAAATATTTTCGGTTGCCTACAGAAGCGTGATTGTACCCAGTCGTGTCTCTCTTTGTCCGAAGCAAATCGATGGTAACGAATGCCTTCCTCTAGGCTGTAAAAATATGGAAATCCCATGGGGAGAAATCAGGATTCTAGGGATGATGTAATCTCCCCCCCCCCTCCTCCCCTTCTTCCTTGTTCCATCTACTGTCCGCATTAAACAATGCCCAGTCCAAGTAATTAATAAGTAAAGTCTTTTATGAACATTTGAGCGGAGCGAAGTTTAGAGTAAACTCTCAAGCTTACTTAGCTTGTCATCTTGAGATGGCTCCAGTTCTTCTTGTCTTGGGGTCTGATTCTTGAAGCTGAAAAATCTAACATTAGATTCTCACGATTGATTTGAACTAAATAAATTTGAAGATTTTTGTTGCAGAATATTTTTAAGTAAATGTATTTCCCACTGATTTTTCTTTCATTTTAGTAAATCATACGTTATTTTGATTTTTCACGTTAACAAAGCCGGAAATACATTGCTCGCATCTATTATATAAAAATACGCCGATCACATCAGAGACAAGTTTACAACTCCCACCTCTGCGGAAATAACAATATTCCAAAGGGTTTACAATTTTACTTAATAAATTAATTCCTACTGGTTTTTCTTACATTATTAACTCTGATTATTATTTCATAAGTGAAACCAGAAATAAAAATAGTAAACAGTACAGGATTTCGTAATTAATAACAGAATTTTTAAGTGTGCAAATAATTCGTAATTTCACATGTTTCTTAAAAAAATAATTTTAACTGTACATTCAGAATTAGTATTTGTCGATTATAACATCGAAACTAAAATATTTTATAAAGTAATGCTTTTCATAAATTTAAGCTTGAAATATTACATACTGCGTATAAAATTATATGAAAGTTTTCAGAAAAGCAACTGAGATAATACTGACCTGTCCAAGATTCGAAAAATAATACTGGTATCGACAACTACTGTTGAGGAAAAGTAATGCTAGAGCAGAATGTCCTGTTACAATGTCTAAGTGGTTCCCAAAGAGACTTCTGCAGCGCACTCAAACAACTCTGGCAATATGTGGGCAGGCATTACCCTGAATGAGAAAAAAATTTGCGTTGCAGGGTCTACCTTTCCATCATATAGAGATTGCAGCAAATCACTCTCAGGACTATTACCGAGCAACAGTACCTGCGCCGTACGTGAATAATTCTATACAGCCATTTCATCAGAGTTATGGAAACTGTGGTAGTAAACCATCAGCAGTCTAGTATACCTCCCATGTTGTTTTTGTTGCTGCGGAGTTCAGTTCGAACAGGTTTGATGCAGCTCACTACACTCATCTATCCTGTGCAAGCTTCATTGATCTCCACATAACTACTACAATCCACTTCAGTTCGATCCTGCTTTCTGTATTCAGACATTAGCCTCCCTCTACAGTTTTCACCCGCCATCCTTTCTAACCATTGTCAAATTGATGATTCTTTGTTGCCCCAGGATGTGTCTCAACAATGGAACCCTTCTCTTAGAAATGAGGCGCTATGAATTATTTTTTTCCCCAACCCGAGTCCTCACAGCCTCATTAGTTCCTCGAAAATCCCTTCTAATCTTCAACATCCTTCTGCAGCATCACATTTCAAAAACTTAATTTCTCTTTTTCTCTGAACTGCTCATCGTCCACCCTCCACGCAGAATCTTTAGAAAAGACATCGTAATACTGACATTCACACTCAGTGTTAACAAATGTTTTACCTGTTATAGCCAGTCTACATTTTATATCCTTTCTACTTGGGTTATCGTCGCGTTATTTTGCTTTTTCATTAGCAAAACTCATCGACTACTTTTAGCGTCTCATTTCAAAATGCATCATCTGAGTTAATTCAACTACATTCCATTACCCTTCTTCTATTTTTTCTTGTCATTCGTCTTATATACTCTTTTCAAGACACTATCCATTCCACTGAACTGATCCATCAGATTCTCTGTTTTTTCTGACTGAATTACTACATCATAGAAAAATCGCAAAGCTGTTATTTCTTCTTCCTGCACTTCGATTCCCATTCCAAATTGCTCAGTGGTTTTCTTTACTGCTCGCTGATCGTACAGGTTGAATAACATTTGGGAGAGTCCACAACCATCTCTCATCCCATTCTCACTTAGCTCATTCTTTTCATATCTTTTGCATCTTACGAACGAAGTCTGGTTTCTGCAGAAAGTGTACATAACGCTTTGCTCTCTATATTTTACCCCCTCTACCTTCAGAATGCTGTACTCCAGTAAACATTGTCAAAAGTTTTCTCTAGATTAACAAGTGCTATAACAAAGATTTGTCTTTCTTCAGTCTATCTTCTAACGTAAATTGTTGCATCAGTTTGGTCTTGCGTGTTCCTACAAATCTCTGTAACATAAACTGATCTTCACCAAGGACGGTTTCCACCAGTTTTTCCATTCTTCTGTATGTAATTCATGTCAGCACTTGTGCAAACCCTTACTTATTAAACTGATGGTTCGGTAATGTGGTAATGTTCAAAACCGTCACCACCCAACTTCTTCATAATAATTGTCTTATGAAAAGCATTAATCACCGCTCCTAGTGTGGGATCCAGTTGAAACATATCTCTATGGCTAGCCTTTGATGCTATAACCACAGTCTCATTGATTTCGTACAGAACAGCTTCAAATTATGTCCAGAACACGAAGTCCAGTTGGTCACTTGGCAGTCACCTCAGACGTCATTAAAAGCTGACAACCAACTCGGATGGAAAAGAAAAGATATATAGTATCTTAGAAACTAAATATAAAGTGTCCCTAATAGAATAATCCAGCTTTAATGGTACATAATAACAGTTTACTTACTCAACAAATCACACTTCAAATTGAACGTAAACTAATCTAGTTTTTCTTATAAATATTCAATATGTGCGTCTTTAGTTATACTGCACACATCCAAACTAAAATCAAATTCTTCACACAGTTTGGTTAACAAGTCTGGAGTAATGGAAGAAATAGCCTCTTCAGTTCTGTGGGTCAACTCTGGCAAGTCAGTGCGTAGTGGCAGAACACACAGCCTTGTCATAGCATGAGGTCATGTGAATGTGGAGGCCAACAGAAAAGTGCTCTGTCCCATTAACCATTACGACCAATCCAATGGTAAGACGTTCAAGCAATCTCACATAAAGAGATGTGAATGGGAAGGGGCCCCATCTTGTTGCCAAATTAACTTTTCAGATTCATCTTTTAGTAATGGAAAGAAATATTCTTGCCACATACCCAGATAAGTCACTCCTGTTTCTTCGATAGCTTCAGCAAAAGAATTGCCCTTCCACTTTACTTTGGGACACAACACAGAAACCATTTAATTTTGGGGAATCTCTTTGATTTCGTACAAGTTCATGAGGATGTGCTGACCCCCAGATACAAAAATTATGGGTATTTACCTTCCCACTTAGACGAAAAATTGCCTCATCACTGAACACCACGCCATAAAGAAAGTCATAACGCTGCAACACTTCAATTGCAAAGCTATAACATACACCATAGTCATTTGGCTTTAAAGCATGTGGCATTTGTAACTAGTATTGGTGCATGTTAAAAGTTTTCTTAAAACCTTCCACACTGGAAAATCACTATCAAACTTAAACTGAAATTAGAGATTAGCTTTTAGCAAACTGCAGAACACAAAACGCTTTACGCTCAGGTTGCTGTGGCGCTTTATGAGGGAAAACACCCGCGCATGTGCTTGTCTAAACTGTTTGAGTTACTCTTTAATTCTGATCGTGAACCAACAGTCTACAATGTTTGCAGTAGACAGTATCGAACATTTATAACCGAGGCACCCTTTTATGGACACCCTGTATTTCTCAAGCCACGCTGACTCGAGGTGGCGAGGCAACGAAATACCTTTCTTTGTTAGTAACCGGGTCGTATTTCTCTGAAACTTTTCTATTTCATGCGTTAGTCTTGCGTAGATTGCGTTCGATGTTTTCTCTAAAATGAAATGTTTGGTCAGTAATATAATTGCAAAGAACCATTTTATCACAAGGAACAGTAGCCATCTGTTGCACGGTTCGCGAAACCCAGTGCCTAATACATAACTGTTCTCTGTGGAGCTATATATATCACCTAGCAACGTCATTTATAACTATTAATAAATGTTGTGAACATCGCCTTTAAATGAGTAATTCTGCTGATTTATCGCTATCTGCCAGCTCCTGACAGGCGTATCTTGACACTGAGCGATGCCCCCGTTGATTCACCACAGTGTAACTGTCTCATTCTGAGCTCATGATTAGAATGTGTTTGTATCGAAGTAAGTTTGCTGAAACATATTCTGGGTGTACATATTTTGGGAGTTAGTAGTAAAGACTAATTTTAACAAAGAATTCTATACAACATGTGTTCAGTTTTTGTTGGTTACACAGATACAGCTGTTAGAATGTAAGCCAAACGAAGACACGCTGAGAGTGTTAAGCAAAGATAAATGACTAAGTTCAGAGTTGATTTTCATACATTACACGCCAGAGTTCAGCATACTTCAGAATCCTGTTGAGAATAACATCTTCAGCTCTTTTGAGGTTTTCTTGGCATTCTGTAGTGAGGGTAGCATGGTTCATAATCCGTTCATTTCGTTTCTTGTGTTTACTTTTTCTTTGTGGGCTTTCCCTTTCGACCACCCACACAAGCAAAAATCTAAATGGGTAAATTCAAGGGAACTAAGTAAACAGAAAACGTAGCCATTTCCGTCAATCCATCTTCCGGGAATGTTACGTTTAGATGATGTGTCACGTAAGACTGGAATGTGGAGGGGTCCAGTCATGCTGGGGGAATATACTCATCCTTGTAGCCAAAGGAATTTCTTCCAGCAGTGGTGGAAGTTCGTTTACAATAAAGGTTAGATAATGGGATCCAAGCCGATGCGGTACAACACAACAGGGTCAGTCAACTGAATGATGTCATCATATTACAGATTTACAGAGAAGTGTCCTTCTTGGTTTTCTTCAGTACTTTGAATCTTTTATTTAGCTGGCAGTAGTGGCGCTCGCTGTATTGCAGTAGCTTGAGTAGCGAAGATTTTTGTGAGGTAAGTGATTTGTGAAAGGTATAGTTTAATGTTAGTCAGGGCCCATTCTTTTGTAGGGATTGTTGAAAGTCAGATTGCGTTGCGCGAACAAAATATTGTGTGTCAGTTTAAGGACAATCGTGTATAATTTTTCTAAGGGGACGTTTCAAGGTGTTCTGCTTCATCCACTACACTCATTTGCACATTCGGCTGTGACATCACTACTGGGCGCTGCACCAGTCTCACGCAATTACCTTAAAAGACGAACAACCACTCTCGAATCTCGACACTGCGCTTATGCCGTTACGAAATCGTTTAACATATTGTCTTTCAGCAGCAGCAGAGTTTTCCTTGAAAAACCCGTTCACAAATACTATGTTGGTATACGAAGTGCAGGGCTACTATAAATGATTCGTTCGTTATCAGAACTCTGTATTTTCTAAAATATTACATATACAAATGTGACTGATGCACGAATAGAACCACAAACTCACCAAGTTCACATTTTGCGGTCTACAAATGTTCTACGAGTGCCTCTCTGGTCACAGGAAACCTTATCTAGTAACATACTGTCAGTGGTCACCACAGCAGCATCGATCCGTTTAAAAGGTATCTTTTGTATTAGTGGGTATCTTTGCCACTAATCTGGATATGGGGGAGGGGGGGGGATAAATTGTGGCCTCAATACAACTGTCTCGCAAACGGAATACTGTAGGATGTGCTGTACATCAGAGCTGGATGAAGCATGGGATGGAATTTTAGCAGTAAGACCGTAAACAAAAATTCTGAAAAAAAAAACATTTATTAGATCATTAAATTTAATGATAGTGCATTGTGAGTAATATGATGGTTGCCGCTGCCTGTAATCTATTACGTCGCATATTAATTAACACTAGAACTTTACTTCAGAGTCCCCTGCAACGTCTATAATCTATGGAAGAGGAATGATTGAAGGATGGTTTAATCACGAACACTTACATTCACACGCACTTGAGATACTAAGAAGAAGGGAAAGAACTAAAAACCTTCACCACAGAACACTTGGGTAGCAGGAGGGGCTGTTCCATTGATTTTAACATGCGGGATAAATGAATAACATTTCTACTAAAGTGAATTGGTATAAAAATGAAGAATAAATAAGAGTCACAGTTGATTCAAATATTCTACAGCGAAAGATCACTGTGGCCATGGCACTACGGACTTTCTCATTAGATCACGACCGCATGGTCCTCACAAACAAAGGCGCGCACAAAGAAAGTTATAAAGCTAGACGAATTGCACAAAAATCGCCCATAAAATCACGGAAATCATACGCAATATACATGCTCTCGCGAAAGGGATACTAAACAAAATGAGCTGAATCACAAGAAACTCAACAAGGCTGCACGTGTTTGATCAACAGTTTAACTTAACAGTAGCCTACACCGTTCCCGGATTAAAACTCGCGAATTAGCAAGTAAAATTTGTCACACACGGAAATAAACTATGAACGATGAAAAGAATGACTTACTTTGACTAGCTTTGAAAATCTTACATTAAACCCTGGAACATCCCCTTAGAAAAATCAATGAATTACTGTGCTGGTAAACCCCTTACGGTATTTGATTTTCAAACAGCTGAGCAAAACTGAACGTACTCAGACATTTCTCTCTTTACTTATTCTGATCATCACTAAACTGACACACAATATTTTTAGCGCAAAGCAATCTGACTTTCAATAATCCCTAAAAAACAATGGCCTGACTAACAATAACCTATACCTTTCATGAATCACTTACCTCACAAAAATCTTCGTTACTCGAACTACTACAATACAGCGAGCGCCAATACTGCCAGCTAAATAAAGGATTCTAACTACTAAAGGCACTAACTACGGATAGGCATAGTTAGCAAATGAAAGATTTTGATAGAGAACAAACAATGTATTTACCTTAATAGTGTTCAAAAGTCATAATATATATACAGGGTGTTACAAAAAGGTAGGGCCGAAATTTCAGGAAACATTCCTCACACACAAATAAAGAAAAGATGTTATGTGGACATGTGTCCGGAAACGCTTAATTTCCATGTTAGAGCTCATTTTAGTTTCGTCAGTATGCACTGTACTTCCTCGATTCACCGCTAGTTGGCCCAATTGAAGGAAGGTAATGTTGACTTCCGTGCTTGTGTTGACATGCGACTAATTGCTCTACAGTACTAGCATCAAGCACATCAGTACGTAGCACCAACAGGTTAGTGTTCATCACGAACGTGGTTTTGCAGTCAGTGCAATGTTTACAAATGCGAAGTTGGCAGACGCCCATTTGATCATGGATTAGCATGGGGCAATAGCCGTGGCGCGGTACGTTTGTATCGAGACAGATTTCCAGAACGAAGGTGTCCCGACAGGAAGACGTTCGAAGCAATTGATCGGCGTCTTAGGGAGCACGGAACATTCCAGCTTATGACTCGCGACTGGGGAAGAGCTAGAAAGACGAGGACACCTGCAATGGACGAGGCAATTCTTTGTGCACTTGACGATAACCCTAATGTCAGCGTCAGAGAAGTTGCTGCTGTACAAGGTAACGTTGACCACGTCACTGTATGGAGAGTGCTACGGGAGAACCAGTTGTTTCCGTACCATGTACAGCGTCTGCAGGCACTATCAGCAGCTGATTGGCCTCCACGGGTACACTTCTGCGAATGGTTCATCCAACAATGTGTCAATCCCCATTTCAGTGCAAATGTTCTCATTACGGATGAGGCTTCATTCCAACGTGATCAAATTGTAAATTTTCACAATCAACATGTGTGGGCTGACGAGAATCGGCACGCAATTGTGCAATCACGTCATCAACACAGATTTTCTGTGAACGTTTGGGCAGGCATTGTTGGTGATGTCTTGGTTGGGCCCCATGTTCTTCCACCTACGGTCAATGGAGCACGTTGTCATGATTTTTTACGGGATACTCTACCTGTGCTGCTAGAACATGTGCCTTCACAAGTACGACACAACATGTGGTTCATGCACGATGGAACTCCTGCACATTTCAGTCGAAGTGTTCGTACGCTTCTCAACAACAGATTCGGTGACCGATGGATTGGTAGAGGCGGACCAATTCCATGGCCTCCACGCTCTCCTGACCTCAACCCTCTTGACTTTCATTTACAGGGGTATTTGAAAGCTCTTGTCTACGCAACCCCGGTACCAAATGATGAGACTCTTCGTGCTCGTATTGTGAACGGCTGTGATACAATACGCCATTCTCCAGGGCTGCATCAGCGCATCAGGGATTCCATGCGACGGAGGGTGGATGCATGTATCCTCGCTAACGGAGGACATTTTGAACATTTCCTGTAACAAAGTGTTTGAAGTCACGCTGGTACGTTCTGCTGCTGTGTGTTTCCATTCCATGTTTAATGTGGTTTGAAGAGAAGTAACAAAATGAGCTCTAACATGGAAAGTAAGCGTTTCCGGACACATGTCCACATAACATATTTTCTTTGTGTGGGAGGAATGTTTCCTGAAAGTTTGGCCGTACCTTTTTGTAACACCCTGTATATCAGTTCATGACATCCAGTCTTACAAATTTACTCTTTCTGGACGCACGTCCAGATCGTCCGCTCTCAAAATTCTGCCTTCTCTCTCCCCACATCCACCACTGTTGGCGGCTCACCTCCAACTGCGTAACGCTACGCGCTGTTCACATCCAACTGCCCAACACTACAATAACGAATATTCCAACAACACCAACCAGCCGCAGACTGCACACAGCACAGCCAGTGATTTTCATACAGAGCGCTACGTGGCATTACCAACATAAAAACCTAAACAGCCTACTCACAACTCAACATTAACTTCTCATCGAAAAGGCACACTTACCCCCAGTAGGTCTCACCCGTCTCGCGTCCCACGGAACACTCCGCGAGCCTTCGACAAAAACCGCTCCCCGTGCCTACGGAAGTGACCAGAAGAACCCCTATTATGGTGCCAACCTATATAAAACGTTCGTCCACGGCCAACAGAAATCTGTTTTCTACCTGGTACGTGTTTCCTAAAGTTGGCTCTTCTGACACAGTGGCAGATTACTACATTCCCACAGATCTACACACTTTCGTTCATACATTCAACTGATCGTACAATAAGAGGGAAGAATAAATGGCTTGGCTCTGAGCACTATGCGACTTAACTTCTGAGGTCATCAGTCGCCTAGAACTTAGAACTAATTAAACCTAACTATCCTAAGGACATCACACACATCCATGCCCGAGGCAGGATTCGAACCTGCGACCGTAGCGGTCACGCGGTTCCAGACTGAAGCGCCTTTAACCGCACGGCCACACCGGCCGGCCGAAGAATAAATACATTGAAAAAGGGCACTCAGATGTATTAAACATGAGTGTGGGGCTCCGACAAGTACCAATAATCTAATGAAATGTTATAACTAAATATGGATAATATACTGAGGCTACCACAAACAGGCTCATCTTCTCAGTCTTTTCCCTTCTTTACATCTAGGTTAATAGATCATTTGCACCAACAATTGAGGTGCCAGAGGCAAACAGATGAAGCTGTGTGGTATGGAAAAATCATGAAGAAGCTAATGCAGAGACCCTTCACATTCTCTAAGCTGCTCCAGTGTTATTGATGGTGGGAGTACATGAACACGATCCTTAATTTATCCCCAAACGAAAAAGTCACAACGTATTAGTTCATGCGACCTGGGGAACCACGGGGACAAAGCCACATCATCTACACCATTACTCCCAATCCAGCGGTGCGGAAGTTCGTAGTTAAGGTAGCGGCGTATTCAGTCCCCCAATCAGGGGGTGCCCCATATTGTTGGGAGATAAAATTCTCGAAATCGGCTGTTAATTGTGGAAACAAGTACAACTGTAATATATCCAACACTCTTCTAACAGGAGAAAATCGTCCCGTACAGCTTCGTCTGTGATATTAACCTTCGGCGAATCTCTTTCATGAGCCACAATTTCATGAGGATTTTCATTCTCCAATTGTGGTGAGTTACTTTTCCAGATAAATGGAAGGGTGTTTCGTCACTGTATATCAGCTTGGAGGCGAAGTGTTCATCCGCAGAAGCTTGCTGCATTATGATGCAAAACTCAAGGTACCCTCCTTAATCTTCCGGTTTTAATTATTGCACGAGCTGTAGACGATACAGTTTGAAACTTAACGGTCGTCGCAAAATTTCCCCACAGCCTGCTGCGGTATCCCGAGTTCGTGGGTTGCGCGGAGTGTCGATTTCTTTGGACTGCATACGAAGCCTTCCCTCATCCTATCCACTGTTGCACTCGGCACACTGGGTCGACCGGTATTTTTCTGTTTACAAAGACAATTAGCGTCCCTAAATTGTCGACACCAACGCACAATGCTCTTCTTACATGCCAGTTCTTTTCCATAATTTCTTCTGAATCCACGCTGCACTGTTGCAACATATCAACATCCCCCACATTCCAGCACGCAAAAACTCTTTTCTTGCTTTACATCAATCTTGTCAGTGTACTGCACTTGTACCGTCGACTGGTGGGCGCAATGCAGAATCGGTGAGTTTAAGGTTGTATTCATGCATCAGTCCTTTTCGTACATGTAATACTCCGGAAAATGTAGAAATTTGAAAATGGGGGAATCATTTGTAGTAGCCCTACATTTCTTAAAATTTGCGGCATGGTTAAACCATACAGTAGGATTAGCTAACAAGGCACACTCATAATCACAGTCTCGAACAGAAATGTTTAGGTGTTCGTTTTTCCCGCGCGCTGTTCGGGAGTGGAATGGTAGGGAGATAGTATTATTGTGGTTCGATGAACCCTCTGCCAAGCACTTAAATGTGAATTGCAGAGTAATCATGTAGACGTAGATGTAGAGGAAAAATTCAAGGACAGCTTCACAACTTTAGCTTCAAAACATAAATGTTGAACGATTAATAAATCTATAGCATCAGTAGTACCACGACTCGAAATGAAAGTTTATCTCTGTAACCACCCGTATTTTTGTAATAAACAAAAACACAGCACATGTTATGTCTACATTGCCACGTCCTGAAATAGCTGCTGTGCCCCCCGAAATACCGTGTACACATGTTACTATTTATTTACCCGAGCATTTCTAGCCTGCTAATTGTATGTATTCTAGGCGACCATGCGTTTGGCATAGATTTGAATAAGTAATAGAAAGGACAATATGGGGTACATTGTTTCACGTAAATGTGTGTCCTAACATCGCGTCACAGGTGTTGGACGTTGGTGGTTAAGTTCTTTTGCGAACGAGACACAACGAGCGCAGTTTTGAGAATATGTATTGAGCAGATAAGGGGTATCTACGGAAATATGACCCATTGTATTGTATTGTATGGTATGGAACTGTGGACCTAGAAACGATGGAGAGGCTTCGTCCCCGCCGTATCCTCAGTGGTTTACAACACAACAACTGGTTACAGCCGTCCACTCACCCCACCGCCGCCCCACACCGAACCCACGGTTATTGCGCGGTTCGCCCCCCGGTGGATTCCCTCGGGAACGTCTCACACCAGACGAGTGTGGCCCCAATGTTTGCGTGGTAGAGCAATGATGGTGGACGTGTACGTGGAGAAAGTGCTTGCACACCAATCGCCGACATAGTGTAACTGAAGCGAAATAAGGGGAACCAGGCCGCATTCGCCGAGACAGATGGAAAACCGCCTAAAAACCATCCACAGACTGGCCGGCACACCGAACCTCGACACCAGTCCACCAGGCGGATTCGTACCGGGGACCGGCGCACCTTCCCGCCCGGAAAGCTCTGCGTCAGACCGCACGGCTAACCGGGCGGGCAATATGACCCATACTATATGAACTCGACAGATGTCATCCTTTTCGCTACTTCAACTCTCTGTGTATTGGTGGTAGATAAATGAATTGTTGGACTTCCTAAGCCGGCGGGAAGGGAGAGTAAGCGGGGTAAAATTACCCCGGCTGCGGCCCGCTGAAGGAACCGCAGACCTGGGTGCCTTGCTAATTAGAAATCAAACGTGTTTTAAAATCTGTACCTGTGATTCTGAACAAAAGTCCTGAGCACTGGAGACCCTCACTGAAACTGCGGGATAGGTTCAAAAAGCATATACTGTGTCATATAACTGATGATTAAATTAATTCAAAATACTATGATCCTGCATGTAAGGCACAACCAGTACATCTGACACTGTAGGACCATAAATATTAATATTACATACGTGCAAGTATTGTAATATTTAGGAACGCATTTTAATTTCCATCAGTTGATATCAGATTTTAATGGAAGTACAAGTGTCGGCCTGGTCCCTAAAGACAGAAAATTTTGAAAATAAATATTGGATCGCCCCATCACGGGCTATCGGAGAAGAGACGGTCTGCACGGAAAGATGCCGTGCTTATGTTTGATAAGCCATTTCCAAGATTACGAAGGGTGACTGAACTAGCTTTTAATTTTAATTTGACTATAGAGGAACATAACGCCATTCAGAAGTATCTGAAATCATTTGAATATTCTTGACGTCTCCCTGTGGAATAAAGTATTAGCTGCAATAAACATGTGTAACGGTGTGCTTCAAGCAATGGAAGTCACGTTAGATGTTGAAAGTGCGGATATTAAGAGTCTAGTGCAAAGGTTAATTAAATTAAGAAATAGATGTGAGACTACTTATGCAGAAAGGTGCAGAGTAGCAGAAAAGATCGTAATATCACCTGTTTTGAACCTAATTATTCGCGACACAGAGAAACGAAAAACAAAGAGTTTCGTAGACGAAACAGCAGAAGAATATTTAAACCTGAGCCAAAAGGACAGTTTTAAACTAAATTTTTTCGATGTTATTCCAGGTACAGTTGTAGGAAGCTTAACTATAGGGTACGCCGACGTAGATATCATGATGGACAAGTTTGGGTCCTTATGGAATTATATAAGCCTAGACAATTCTACACTATCAGAGTGCGTACAAAATGTGGCGTCTTTGTACAGCATAGAAGTTAATAAGCAAGGTTTGAACGAAGAGACTTTGCAGTTAAAGGAGGTTCACTTAGCTAACTTTGCGTCTGAGCCACTTTACGCTTTCTCAATGTCATTCATAAGTGCTGTTTTATTACCGTAGGCTACTTCCAAATATAATACGGAATTTCTGCACTTTATCTGTTACTGTTACCCAAGCAGAGCGATCATCCAGCGCTCTTGCAACATTTACGACCAAGTTGTTTGAGAACTACAATAGAGCAAGAGCAGCTTGTACTAGTTCTGATCACAATAGAATCAGAGTTACCCCATTCATTAGATTATACCAGGATTATAAAAGAGTTCTCATCTAAGAAACCTAGAAAGAAAGTATAATTTATGTGATATATCGAATTTATGTAAACTGCGAAGATTAAAAAAGTTTCTCGAAATGCCTTGTTTGGTTTTTTACATTAAAATTTCCTGACTTAATCGAAAGATCAACGTTCAAAATAAAAAATTTGAGGGAGAGGCCTAAGAACACTTATCTGCAGCCAGAAAATCCTACCGCCGGCGCTGACTGTAGTTAGTCATTCAGTCACATTTTCCATGGCTCATTTTAACGTTTCTTTTAAAGTAGAAATGGTAATGTAATTAGTTTCATTATATGGCTACATGTTAACAAATTACAATTGCCTAAATGGCAAACTGGCCTAAATTTAACATTAATGAACATATTGCTTATCGGTCTTACTTATGCAGCTGCATTTAAACAACCTTACGTTTTTACAAATTATCAGTTTTAAAACAAAAATTCGTCTGTGAAATAGGAGTTATACAGAAGAATTACTTAAGGTTAAATGTAAACGTTAGTTTACTATTTGTCAGACATTTTATGTTATTGGGCAGATTATCAAAGTCCTGTTAATGCTTACTAAACACAGTTCTGATACACGACAGCTTTAACGATATATATATATATATATATATATATATATATATTGGAGAGATAACTACAATATGACTGTGTATTAAGGCCACATATTACTCTTACTGCTCGCTTAAATGCAGACAATACTTTCTTTCTAAGTGAACACCTACCACAGAAATTATCCAAATAAGCCGATCTTCCTGGCCCTTTGTCTCATGCACCTTGTTACTTAATTTCATTAAATTGCAATCCACGGAATATGAAAGTTAACGACGGCCACATTCTTAGACTTCAGAAACTCGTTGGACGAGTGACTCGAAAATCATTGCACAAATCAACAGTACCAGTCTGAGTTTAGTAATATCTTACCTTAGCAATCCATTTCTTAACATAAGTTGTTGTACAACAGCTGAAACTGACAACACTTAGCTATATATCCTTGATACCGATGAACAGGAGTGTTTATTTTATCACATTGCTAATGGCATAAGCTTTAGCGACATCCTCTTCTTCTTCTTCAACTATTAGACATTTGCCTCTTGCGTATTCTCCTTCAGTACCTTAGTTGTTTGTAGTTGATGTCCCTACGTCTTTCTTGGCCGACTGATCTTTTTCTTATTGGTCGTTAGTTCATTATTATTTTAGACAATCTGTTTTCATTCATTCTTGTGACATGAGCTCTCTGCTTCTTTACACACATCTTGATCTGTTCATTTATGCTTTTGAATATTGGTTCTTGTCTGATGGTTTTATTTATTTTTTGATATAGTCTGTAGCAACTTGCTCTATATAAAAGACTCATTTTCAGAGCAAGTATTTTCCTCATTTCCAGGTGTTATGGTTCAACATCCACACTAAAGTGTAGGTGATATTACCATTGTTCTCTAGAACTCTTTTAGAGTTTCGTTCCTCACTTTTTTATTCAGTGTTCTCTATACGATCCTTTTACTATAACTGAACTTACTCCAATTTTTTTGTGCCACTTTTCTTTCGTGAAGTAATTTCCCAGGAAGCTGGATTCTTTCACTCTCCATATTTTCTGGTTGTTTATTACAATTTTGCTTGGGAACTTGTCTTGACCTTCAAAAGCCATGACTTTTGTTTTTTAGGTCGAGACTCTTAAGATATAGCTCTCGGCAGCAGTACTTAATTTATAAATGGACTTTTGAAACTGAAGCTAAAGAAATTGATCATCTCCAAAGAGTGTTGTCATTAGGTAATTCAGCTGGTTAAGTTTATAGTTTGAAACTCTAACTCTTTTAGCCGTTCTCTCTGCGTACCGTTAACACAGGTCTTAAAAAATGTCGGAGACGAACTGCATCCTTGCAGGAAGCCTAGTTTTGTTGTTACTTTAACATTCTCCTTCATGTAAAATATAGTTTTGGAGTCTTGATACATACATGATACATTTCTTAGAAAATGGCGCGATATGGCTCTCCTTTCTAGTATGTCCCACAACATTCTCCTGTCTACACCGTCAACAGCTTTTACATTGTCAAGAAACAGCAAACATGTTTCATTATTAAAATCTACATCTTTTTCAAATAGTTGTCTGAAGACAAATGCATTTTCCGCACAAAACTTCCCCTTCCTGAACCGTTTTGCTCCTCCAATAACATATTTTCTAAATTATAATTAGGGATGAACACGACAAACAGTCACGTATCAGTCGGTATTTTATTGCAGATCTAGTTAAATTTCAGCTACCAGTCTGGTCATCATCATTGCGTTTAGCAGCGAACCACATACATCCAGAAATATGCATTTGCTGTTAACACTGCCTTAAGCTGAATTGAGTTACGGACGGCACAGGGTCGTTGTAACATATGTATATACAAGTTTCCTTTAATGTAAAACAGAATTCAGTCTTCGGCAGAAGAAATGAAACGTTCTACTTTCGCACGCTGACACGCATATGGGCATAATGCTGTTCGTGCTCGTGTGCGAAAGAATGACTTTCGTTTTCCGGTAATGGACGTAAAATTACAACGCCTCCACGTCATCAGACTTATCTCTAGCCGCCGCCGGGTGCAGTATTGGTATGCCACTTATTAATTCAGAAATACGTAGTTTACACAGCGTTATCGAAAATCATAAGGTACCACCATCATATGACATGAAAAGTCTGTATTATTGTTTCCGCCGGCCGGTGTCGCCGAGCGGTTCTAGGCGCTTCGGTCCGGAACCACGCGATGGCTACGGTCGCAGGTTCGAATCCTGCCTCGGGTTTGGCTATGTGTGATGTCCTTAGGTTAGTTAGGTTTAAGTAGCTCTAAGTTCTAGCGGACTGATGACCTCAGATGCTAAGTCCCGTAGTGCTCAAAGCCATTTGAATCATTTGAACCATTGTTTCCAGTTTGGATTATCGCAAATCATCTTTGGGAAAAGGAAATTTAAATATCATTTTTTGTGTACCCATACGCGACGTTCAGTCACACTCCATATAACGTAAAAAAATAAAGAGTGAGCCCCAGAACTTGATAAACAAAATCTCAACATTGTTCAGAAGAAAAAAATGATTCAAATGGCTCTGAGCACTATGAGACTTAACATCGCAGGTCATCAGTCCCCTAGAACGTAGAACTACTTAAACCTAACTAACCTAAGGACATCGCACACACACATGCCCGAGGCAGGATTCGAACCTGCGACCGTAGCGGTCGCGCGGTTCCAGATTGAAGCGCCTAGAACCGCTCGGCCACCAGAGGCCGGCCTGTTCAGAAGATCCATTGCAGTCAATAATAAAACAAAGATCCATTGCAGTCAATAATAAAACAGCATAACGCATCAAACTTCTGAATACTTGTCATCCATTAAAACCATCGCTATTACGTATCTGTACCACGTTAGACGCCAATGCCAATTGTAGTTCTCCTCTTCTACTTAAAAATATCCCTGAATCTAGAGAGTGCGAACAGTTAAAACTCCTCTTGACTTTTTTTCTATTCCCTTCAAAGTATCAACAATTTGCCGCCTTGAAAATTCTTGAAACAACAGCAAACCAATGAATTACACAGCAGTTACGTTCCTAAGTCATTGGCCTACACAACTGGCCTTCCTACCCAAGAGGATACGCTTCGAATACGATCAGGCGAACATGGTTGAAACAAATCGCTTTGCATAAACACGTAGACTCCAAACAGTGTCTGCATGCAGCAACGAAACCTTCGTTTGCACGGTACTTACCCGTGAGCCGCGATGGACTGCTTGGCAGAAGGTGGGATCTCAAGAAGAGGTAGGGGCAGCGAACAGTGCCCGCTGTATGCGAAACGCCAGTGCGCACGAATATCGGTGCGGTGCGCTAAAAGCCAGTGTGACGCAAATCGCACCTGTTACCACAAAGGGCGCCCCTGGATTTCGGCAAAGGTCGGTGACCATCCATAGACAGAGGCATGTGTTGCTTACCCTGGCCTCGGATGGCAACTACACTACTAGCCATTAAAATTGCTACACCAAGAAGAAATGCAAGTGATAAACGGGTATTCATTGGACAAATATATTATACTAGAACTGACATGTGATTACATTTTCACGCAATTTGGATGCATAGATCCTGAGAAATCAGTACCCAGAACAACCACCTCTGGCCTTAATAACGGCCTTGATACTCCTAGGCATTGAATCAAACAATGCTTGGATGCCGTGTACAGGTACAGCTGCCCAAGCAGCTTCAACACGATACCACACTCCATCAAGAGTAGTGACTGGCGTATTGTGACAAGCTAGTTGCTCGGCCACCATTGACCAGACGTTTTCAGTTGGTGAGAGATCTGGAGGATGTGCTGGCGAGGGCAGCAGTCGAACATTTTCTGTATACAGAAAGGCCCGTACATGACCTGCAACATGCGGTCGTGCATTATCCTGCTGAAATGTAGAGTTTCACAGGGATCGAATGAAGGATAGAGCCACGGGTAGTAACACATCTGAAATGTAACGTCCACTGTTCAAAGTGCCGTCAATGCGAACAAGAGGTGACCGAGACGTGTAACCAATGGCACCCCATACCATCACGCCTGGTGATACGCCAGTATGGCGATGATGAATACACGCATCCAATGTGCGTTCACCGCGATGTCGCCAAACACGGATGCGACCATCATGATGCTGTAAACAGAACCTGGAGTCATCCGAAAAAACGACGTTTTGCCATTCGTGCACCCAGGTTCGTCGTTGAGTACACCGTCACAGGAGCTCTTGTCGGTGATGCAGCATCAAGGGTAACCGCAGCCATGGTCTCCGAGCTGATAGTCCATACTGCTGCAAACGTTGTCGATCTGCTCGTGCAGATGGTTGTTGTCTTGCAAACGTCCCCATGTGTTGACTCAGGGATCGAGACGTGGCTGCACGATCTGTTACAGCCATGCGGATAAGATGCCTGTCATCTCGACTGCTAGTGATACGAGGCCGTTGGGATCCAGCACGGCGTTCCGTATTACCCTCCTGAACCCACTGATTCCATATTCTGCTAACAGTCATTGGATCTCGACCATCGCGAGCAACAATGTCGCGATACGATAAACCACAATCGCGATAGGCTACAATCCGACCTTTATCAAAGTCGGAAACGTGATGGTAGGCATTTCTCCTCCTTACACAAGGCATCACAACAACGTTTTACCAGGTAACGCCAGTCAACTGCTGGTTGTGTATGAGAAATCGGTTGGAAACTTTCCTCATGTCAGCACGTTGTAGGTGTCGCCACCGGCGCCAACCTTGTGTGAATGCTCTTAAAAGCTGATCATTTGCATATTACAGCATTTTCATCCTGTCGGTTAAATTTCGCGTCTGTAGAACGTCATCTTCGTGGTGTAGCAATTTTAATGGCCAGTAGTGTACGAAATACTGACTGAAGTTGGGACTCAGAGGCCTGACTATCCTTCCTCATACACAATAGGAAACCAGGACATCAAGAGCTAATGCTGTGGACCATTCTGATCGGAATGTTGTTGTTGCTGTGGTCCTCAGTTCGAAGACTGGTTTGATTCGGTTCTTCATGCTACTCTATCTTGCTCAAGCCTCTTCAACTCCAAATAACTACTGAAACTTACTGTAGTCATCTCTTGTTCTACCTCTACGATGTTTTCCTTCTCCTCTTCCCCTCACCCCTTCACACAAACACACACACACACACACACACACACACACACACACACACACTTCCCTCCAGTACTAAACTGCTAATCCCTTGATGTCTCAGAATGTGTCTAATCAACCGATCCCTTCCTCTAATCAAGTTGTACCACAAATTTCTTTTGTCCCCACTTCTCATCAGTGCCTTCTCATTAGTAATGTGATCTACCTACCTAATTTTCAGCATTATTCTGTAGTTTCACGTTTCAAAAGCTTCTATTCTGTCCCCTGTCTAAACTGTTTATCGTCCATGTTTCACTTCCATACATGGCTACACTCCATACAAATACTTTCAGAAAAGAGTTCGAAACAGTTAAATCTATATTCGACGTTGAAATATTTTTTTCTTCAGAAATGTTTCTCTTGCGATTTGCAGTCTATACTTTATATCTTCTCTACTTCGGTCATCATCAGCTATTTTGCTGCACAAACAGCAGAACTCATCTACCACTTTACGTGTCTCGTTTCCTAACCTAATTCCCTCAGCATCAACTAATTTAAATCAACTACATTCCATTATCTTTGTTTTGCTTTTGTTGATGTTCATCTTATACCCATCCTTCAACTGCTCTTCAAAGTCGTTCACTGTCACTGACAGAATAACAGTGTGACCGGCAAACTTCAAAGTTTTTATTTCTTCTCCCCGAACTTTAAATCCTACTGTAAAGTTTTCTTTGGTTTCATTCACTGCTTGCTCAAGGTACAGATTGAATAACACTGGGGATAGACTCCAACGTGTTCTCACTCCCTTTTGAATCACTGCTTCCTTTCAGTGCCCTTCGACTCTTGTAACTGCCGTCAGGTTTTTATACTGTTCGTAGATAGCCTTTCACTCCTTGTATTTTACCCCATCTATCTTCAGAATTTGAAATAGAGTATTCCAATCAAAACTGTTATAAACTTTCCCAAGTCGATAAATGCTATAAACGTAGGTTTACTTCTCCTTGACCTATCTTCTAAGATAAGATGGAGGGTCAGTATTGCTTCGCGTTTGCCCACATTTCTCCGGAATCAGAACTGATCTTCCCCGAGGTAGGTTTCTACCAGTTTTTCCATTCTTCTGTAACGAGTTCATGTTAGTATTTCGCAACCATGACTTACTAAACTGATAGTTCGACATTATTCACACCTGTCACCACCTGCTTTCTTTGGAATTGGAATCACTACGTTCTTCTTGAAGTCTGAACGTATTTCGCCTGTCTCAGATATCTTACATACCCCATGGAAGGGTTTTCTCATGGCTGGCTCTCTCAAGGCTAACAGTAGGTTTGATGAAATGTTGTTTCAACTTAAGTCTTTCAGTGTTCTGTCAAATTCTTCTTCCAGAATCATGTCGCCCATCCCCTCTTCATCTACGTCTTCTTCCCTTTCTATAACATTACCTGCAAGTTCATCTCCCTTATATAAACCCTCTATATACTCCTTCTACCTTTCAGCTTTCCCTTCTTTTCTTGGGGCTAGGTTTCCATCTGAGCTAATTATATTCATACAGATGCTTCTCTTTTTTCCAAAGCCCTCTTTAATTTTCCTATAGGCTGTTTCTATATTTTCCCTAGTGACATATACTTCTATATCCTTACATTTGTCCTCTAGCCATTCCTGTTTAGCCATTGTGCGCTTCCTGTCATTCTCATTTTCAGGCTTATATACTCCCTTTCGCTTGCTTCATTTGCTGCAATTTTGTATTTTCTCCTTTCATCAGTTAAATTCAATATACTCTATGTTAGCAAGGATATCTACTAGGCTTTGTTTGTTTACCTATTTAATCCTCTTTTGCCTTCAATATTTCATCTCTTAAAGCTACCCATTCGTCTGGTACTATATTTCTTTCCCCTGTTCTAGTCAGTCGTAGCCCAATGCTCCCTTTGAAACTCTCAGCACACTCAGGTTCTTTCAACTTATCCTGGTTCCACCTCCTTAATTTCCTACCTTTTTGCAATTTCAGGATCCCGTGGAAATGTCGTACAGTTTAAAATTTGGTTACTAAGCCTCTGTCTTACCATTATATAATCAAGCTGAAACCTTCAGGTTTCTCCAGGCCTCTTCCACGTATACAACTTCCTTTCATGATTCTTAAACAACATGTTATCGTAATTTATTTTACTTCATCATACATTCCTTTAATCTCTTCATCATCCGCAGAGCTAGTTGTATACAAACTTGTTCTCCGGTGGTGGGTGGGGGCTTCGTGTTTATCTTGGCTACGATAACGCGTTCATTATGCTGTTCATAGTAGCTGATCGAAATAAGTAATTTAAATTCAGCTCTATTCTCTACATCTACATCTCTGTTCCAAACCCACAGGTAATTTGAAACCTGATTCTTGTCGCACTTGCTAAGCAGAAATATCTTCCTAGCCTTTTTTACATTTCTATTTACAGCCGTAATCGTTGATGCTATAATGACATTATGATCTCTGATGCCCTGCTCTGCGTTAACCGAATGGTGAAGTTCGGGCCTGTTTGTAACTAGGAGATCTCAGATGTTACCCACACTAGTCGACCCTCTAATTAACTGCTGAAGGTAATTTTCGGACAAGGCATTTAGAACACTTTCTCAATATTGTTCGCACTTTTCGACAAAGAACTGTTCAAAACTGACGGGAATGGTAAAGGTAGAGATGATGGTAACTAACAGATTACTTTTTGTTACATTTAAATGCAGATGTATATATAAATCACATGATCTAAATGGTCACCGATTCATGTTTTGCAGGTCATAAGACTTGTATAAGAGATATCCAAAAGATAATCCATGGAAAATATTTAAGTCTATGCAGCACCATGCTCAGATTCTAGTGGTGAAACAGAAGAGTTACAGTATTTCTGAAATACAAGTAATAGCACGATCGCTGTATGGGGAACTGAAACTCGAAAGCAGATCAAAAGCTAAAGAATGGTACAAACTTCAGTGTGAAACTTTGAATATAATGCCATAAATTATATTTGTCATACGTTTGTAGAATTTACCAACAAGGACACTATGTTTGACCCGAATACAAAACAAAATAAATGGTAAATAGAAGTAGCAAGTGTCATATGGAACTAAAAATGAAATTACCGAAATTTTATCAAATAATAAATAAATAAATTGTACACAAACCAATTGGAACTGATCGTAGACTCGTCAGAAGGTGAGAAAAATGGGTACAAAGCAGGCAGGAACATTCTCTTCAATCGAGAAATAAACGTTAATTATGAAAATTGATTAAGGAATTGAGAGATACACCAGGTTAAATTCAACAACAAGTTCAGCATTCTGGAATCTGTAGATTATGCAGACATTGACAAAAAAGGGTAATTATTTAACGAAGACACTTACGGTCACAGCGACAAAGGTTGCAGGCACCAAGAAGCAAAAGGAAAGAAAGTATCAAAGGAAACGAGGCATTATTAAGGAGAAAGCGAAATTTTCAGGCAAATGATAACAGGCACACGAAAAAATGTGTTCGGAAATAACTTCGGCTAGATGTAAGAAGATAGAATGACAACTTTTTAAGAGACACTGTTTATAACGAGATAAGTATGAAGAAAACAATATTTTATCAGTGAAGAGGTCTGAAGTGACAGTTACTGACAGAAAAGAGAAAACTTTGGAAGTATGTCACTTTGTCTTTAAATATTTCTGCAGTACAAGAGATGAATCAACGCATTTAGTTAATAACGAGAGCCAGTGCCGTTCGGGGAGTCAGGCAAGATGAGGTATGCGAAGTCGTCAAGTTATGAAGTATGGGAAGGCACTACGATGTTTCAGCAGAGATGATTAAAGCGTGAGGAAACGTACAAAATTATTTACAGAATGTTTGAGAAAGAAGAAAATTCCCCAAAACTGAAACAATATTTTAATAATTCTCCTTCACGAGACAATGGATAGGTGAACGATAAGAAAACAGAAACCCATCACTTTCATTTCCGTAATGTGGAAGATGTTCACTAAAATTTTCATGCAAAGCATAGAAAAAACATTCGAAGAAACAAGCTGGACTTAGAAGTGAGTACAGCACAAATTACCATTTGTAGGCTGTGGACGAAGCTAGTGAATGAAACGATGAATATGAATTACCATCTGTTCTAGCGTTCATAGATCTTGAGAAAGCTTCTGGATAGGTTTCAACAAATCGTCTCTAACAGTGCCTCGTATGTATAGGGACAATTTAAAAAGTTAGAGGAATCGGACAACTTGTTTCCACATTCTCGGCGATCATAGAAGAAGTCGTCAGATCCTTACCCTAGGAAAACGTAGAAGGAACACGTGCTAATGGTATATGTTTGAACCACCCCTGTTTTGCTGTTGAATTGTATTGTCATAAGATAAACGGTCTTCAGCTTTATTGCTCTTTCAATTTCGACTTGCTAATTTATGAAGGTCACTCTGTAGCAAAAAGGTCTTTTCATTTTTATCAAACTTGTCAAACTCGTATTCAATATCTTTATTTTGACACAAAACATTCTGCCTCTAGTAGCTATTACTTTCCTTAACATTAGTGCACTTTCTCACGCACACATAACTCACACATACGAATTATACCGTGTTTCTGACAGGGTTTTTGTTATGCACTTTGTCAGCTGCAGTGTAAACTGAATAAAATCTTCCCAGTTTTACAACCGCATCAGTTCGAATAAAATAAGCTTTCGATTGCTATCTCCTCTATAGTCTTCAGGTGTAAAAATTACTGACTGTCAGGGCTGTTTTTTATAGGGTGGAACCCCTCCACGCCAACAACGGCTTGATGGCCAGCACAAAAGGTCTACTGCCATATCTACAATTTAGTTAGTTTTCACTAAATGAGGTCTCGAAGGAGGTGGGTACTGCGATGTTTGCTTACGATGAGTAACCATTAATACGCGCTCATCTGAAGGTAGATTGGCTCGAGAGTTGAACGAAGGGTAGCAGTTTGAAGGGCAGAAGTAAAAAATGCCTAGGCAAGAGCCAAGGGAAAAAACCTCTGCGATAGTTGGGTCAGGCTGTAAGAGCAGTAGCGGTTTTACTGCTGCCTGCGACAGGTCATGCAAGGCTAGGCTTTGTTAGTACTGGGTAACATACAGGCGGATACCTTTGACGTTATGCAGCGGTGTTATTCGACGACTGCAGCTGGATACCGGTGTTGGCTTCGCGGTCAGAATCAGCATACCTATAACAGTTGAGTTCATCATCGTTTTAGTGTCAGGTAGGTCATATAACGGACTCACGGTGTAGGTTAGTGTTGGTGGTTTGTTTGTGCGTTAATGTGTGAGCTTGTCGGCTTCCCTGCTGTAGCCTGTTGGTCGGCTTTGACAGCATCTGCCATATCCAGTGTTGCTGATTGGCAGAGTCTTGTCAGTATTGTCGCTTGTGAGTGTATGTTAGCTCGCCATAGATGATTGTGCCCTGGCTGGTAGTGTCTTTGACCGCTTATCCTTCCACTTATGGTTGTGATCATAGTTTCCCATAGTAAGGATAAAAGGACTGTTCGACTATGCCGGCCGTGGTGGCCGAGCGTTTCTAGGCGCTTCAGTCTGGAACCACGCGGCTGCTGAGGTCACAGGTTCGAATCCTGCCTCGAGCATGGATGTGTGTGATGTCCTCAGGTTAGTTAGGTTTAAGTAGTTCTAAGTTCTAGGGGACTGATGACCTCAGATGTTAAGTCCCATAGTGCTCAGAGCCATTTGAACCATTTTGAACCATTTTTTGACTGTTCGGCTGTCTCGAGTTCCTGTGTACTTCCTTGGGGGTTTCAAGGCGGTATTCATTGTGAAGATCCACCGCGCGTGTGTAGCATGGAGCGTTGCTAATGATGCGCAGCTTTGTTCTCTATGATCTGCAGGCGGCACAGGCGTGTAGGAGTTGCGTATCCCCAGACGGGAGATGCGTACGTCATCAGGGGTCCAATGTGTGTCATATATATGACCTCGACACCCTTCTGTTCAGTGTACTTTCCCTGTTGAGAATTGGGTAGAGTTGTTAGAGCCTTACGTGCGCTCTGTTGCCAACGTATTCTGTGTGGTCCCCCATGTAAGTTTCCTGTCTAGTCAGACAAAGAGGTTTCTGACGTTCTCTCGGAAACATATTGGCCGTGCATGGCATGTTAACCGTCTACACTGTTGTTTGCGCAGTAGCTTCGGTCTGCGTGTGAACGGAACTGCTTCGCCCTTGTCGACGTTCACTGTAATACGTCATCTTTCCACACAAGGCTCGGCAGTTCTGAGCACCGTCTGTATTCGTGAATTTATGTTCGACTGTTTCCGGTCTTGTGCAAGGATAGCTGTGTCATCCGCGTAGATGGCTAACTTCATGTTTTATATTGCTGAAAAGTAATTAATGTAGAGGTTGAACAAAATTGGCCCCAGAATGCTCCCCTGGGATACTCCAACTTGGGTACCCTGTTGTGTCGATTGGTTCCCCTGAACGTCAGTGTTGAAACATCTGTTCGTGAAATATGAGTGTATGGGGCATACGAGTCCTTCGGGGAAACCAGCATCGCTTAGTTTGCGTATAAGGGCGTTGTGCCAGAGACGGCCAAAAGCTTTTTCGATGTCCAGAAACATGCCCGCTGTGGCTTTGGTTCACCGCTGGCACGCATCAGAGAGGGCCGAAATGATGCGTGCGCGGAAGCCGAGTAGGGCAGCTCATAGCAGCTCCGGCTCTCCGTGGGATCGACTGACGTCGTATGGTGCAAGGAGCCGGCGCCACGTTTGGAACTGCCGCTCCCGCCCCCCTACAAGCGTCAAGCATCCGTCTTTGCTTCCTTTCGATGTCCAAAGCCCATCCTCGCGCCCTACTAAGTTTTTACACCTGTTCTCTGTTAAAACTGTTGCTGTTCTCTAATCTCAGCCGCCTCCTTTATAACGGAACCTCAATAGGTTGACGCATGAGCCAAGACTCTCGTGTTTCCGAACTGTATTTTGTGTTCATTTTCCAGGCAATGCTCAGCTATAGCCGACTTGTCAAGTTGTCTTTGTTTAATATGTCACTTGTGCTCGGTACAACGCTCTGCAACTGTGTGCATTGTCAGATCTATGTAGATATTGCCGCTTTCGCACCATACACTTCGGTCACAACAAGAAGAGCTACGTTGTCTTTAACATGGCACAGTGTACCTCGTATCTTGGAGCAGGACCGGAACACTGGTGTCAGTCCACTCGTCCTAACTTGCTGCTCGTTGCCCCATAGTATGGCAGGAAAGGAGCCGGCTTGGCCTTTTCTGCTTATTCACATGGCGTTCTCCGTTGGTGGCACCTGAAGGCGTTGGCAATGTGTCTCTTGCTATAACCATTCCCTCTGAACACGCATCTCAAACCCTGCAATTGAGACTGGGGTGGTCGTCATCAGAAATAATCTTTGCTCTGCGTACTAGCGCGTTCAGGAACGGTCTCTTGTGTACCGGATGGTGAAAACTGGCGACGTTCAAGTATCGATCTGTGTGCGTTGACTTCCTGTACACTGAATGACCAACTAAACATCCAGACTAACTAAAACATCCGGAAACGACAGCTTGCCATCCTTCTCCATCTCGATGGTAAATTTAGTGTTGAGATGGACACCGTTCATGTGATCCACAAACTATTGCAGTGGATTTTCACCGTGAGGCCATATTAGGAAGGGGTCATCAGCGTACCTTAGGAAGCAAGACTGACAAAAAGCCGGGGAGTTCAGAGCCTTCTGTTCGAAGGGCACCATTAAGAAATTCGCCACTGCCGGAAACAGTGGTGATCCTGTCGCTGTGCTATCCGCCATATCATAATATTCGTCGCCGTGCAAGAAGTACGTTGTCGCTAGAACATGACGAAATAGTGTGACGATTCTAGGTTCTTCTATTGACACCTTCGCAAAAAGTGACACAATGTCCAGACTAACCATTACAAATCTGTCAGTACCGAGAATATCGATACAAAACCTCGATAATCGATACAGACTCACATGCTACAGCCCGCCATCTTGTGTTGTCTGCATAAGATCGAAGCAATTTGTGCAGTGAATTACGTTGGCAATCAGTGACAAAATACAATGTGCAATAGTGTAATGTCAATCAACAGCTCCGCCATTGCGCCAGTGATGCAAGTGAAGTAACAAGATGATGAAATTGTAAGTGATCAACTGTCATATAAAAGCCTTTCACACTATTTTCGTAACACATAACTGATGCAAATCTATCTGCATCCTATACGGGCTGTGATATACATAGTCAACCACAAGGAAGAAAACCAGCAGAAGACATCACTGATTTCGATTTCTAGCCATACACTGCCCCCCTCCTTTCCCCCAAATGCCACACAAGCAGCAACAGTAAAAAAACAATGGACAAAGTGTTCTAGATTAATCTAGTTGAAGACTTCATTTTTAAGTAACATTTCTCTATGTATGTATGTATGTAAGTATAAACGCCTGAAGAAGAACAGAACATGTTCGAAACGCGTTGCATAATGTTACATTAAGCATAAAATAAAAAGTGACTGGTAGCAGAAACTTGAAATAATTATCCCACAAAGTCACGGTTCACAAACATAGCCATTATGGCTGAAAATAACCATTACGTCATTTCAGCCAATTTTCATTTCTTAAGTGTTTCAACAAATGTTTGCGGGTTTACAACACGGTGCTCATAATGTCACCGTTTTGATGCTAATAACCGTGCCAGATATTTTGTCAGTCTGTACCAGGGAAAACTGATTGCACTAACAATAGGTCTGAGAGAGACTTTTTACTTATGTATCTTCGGCAATTCATAAAGCCTGGGAGGTCTGGTGGGACTAGACATTAATTTCTTCACCACTTCGTCAGCTAAACAGAATCCTTTAATAACTTCTCTGTGTTTGTGACTATAGCCTGTGTCGGATCGTGACTAAGCGTACGGTATGTGTCATCTTCTAATAAATGTAGCACCTTCAAGTGGTAGTCTTCAGTGTTCTGAACCACGATAGCATTTCCTTTCTCGGTTGACAAGACAACCAAGTCCCTGTTCTCACGTAATAAGCGTAAGCCACGTCGTTCCTCGCGGCTAATATTAGCTTCCTCCAGTATATCGCTGGTTGTTCGCCCGACATCCTGAGCTGCGTCGTGTGAGAGATGCCGAATGTACTGCTCTATTCTATTAACAATATTCAATACTGACAGACTCACAGGACTGGGGAAAAATTAAGACCTTTACTCAGCGCTACTGCAAATTGTCAGTTAGGAATGTGGATTCCGAATGCAACAAAAATCTGTTGAGAAGATCTATTTACGTAAACGTACCTCAGCTGTTCACATATCCCAGACATGTTTCACTGCAGTTGCAGCATCATTTGTGGGCTTTTATTTTATGGCTGTTAAACATAAAGAATGTTCGTTATTGTTTGCATACATGTAAATATTAGCTTTTAGACCGTAATTACAAATTTTGAAGAACATATAAAGTTTTGTATTCATACCTTTTTACCAAATGGTTCAAATGGCGCTGAGCACTATGGGGCTTAACATCTGTGGTCATCAGTCCCCTAGAACTTAGAACTACTTAAACCTAACTAACCTAAGGACATCACACACATCCATGCCAGAGGCAGGAGTCGAACCTGCGACCGTAGCGGTCACGCGGTTCCAGACTGAAGCGCCTAGAACCGCCTTTTTTACCACATGGTGTGGTTTTCCTGAGGTATTACGTTTGTATGGTGCCTGTTTTCTTTCACACTTTGTCATCTGCAACCATATACAACTTAATGTAGACCAGTTATTAAAAGCAAAAGTTACGATTTGGAAAGTGTTATGGCTACGCCTGAAATTAATTAATTCTATGTGGACGGTTGTGTGTGTGTGTGTGTGTGTGTATGTGTGAGTGTGCGTGAGTGTGTGTGCGCGCGCGCGCGCGTCTATTTTCATTGTGTTTCACTTACGTTCTCTTTTTTCCTCATCTTCTTTACTGTGAAGTTCTGTATACTGAGCTGTCATTGTCACTGTTTCACTGTTTACCAACTGTAAAGCAAACAGAGACAAAAGAGCTTCAACCTCAAGATGATTAAAATTTAAAGTTATTACAGCCCTCGGTCTCAAAATTTAAGTCTTTTGACCAGGTTTCGACACTTCTGTGAATGCCTTCATCAGAAATTAAATATTCAAGTTGGTCTATAACATAACTACAAAATTATGGGAAAATTTTTTTATATAAAAGTGTAAGTTCTGACTAACAGTACAAAGCTGGCGCCTCAGTCAGCTGCTACCTGTGGCTTTATATGTATGAGCAGCCCATAGTGGCTCGCCTTCCACATATTCTTTTTTAAATTTTTGTGACTAAAGCCCTTATCACTTGACATTTATCTTATATGTGACATGAAAGTACTGTTTCTTTCTTGCACATTCCCTCGTACAATGGGGTCTTATCGTGTGTGGCCTGTAACTGATGATATAGACACAATCGAGGTTTCAGTTTTTGTAAAATGTTTTCCAAACACAGTAGTTGACAGTAGGGGGAATTTTTCTTTTGAAGTTCTTCTGTTGAGGTCCAAGATACACTCAATACCTTTTTTGTGATTCGTCAGAGTTCCATGAAGCAAATATGTGTTTTTTTTTCTTTATATGTCATCGTATGTGACTCTGAAATTGGTATTAAAATTTAATTATTTTGCTGGATTTTTTTTCAATTATTGTTAAAGTTTCAGTACACTTAATGACCGCCCCCAGTAGCTGAGTGGTCAGTGTGACAAAATGTCAGTCCTAAGGGCCCAGATTCGATTCTCGGCTGGGTCGGAGATTTTCTCCACTCAAGGTATGAAACGTCCCCTTTGAACAATTATACATGACTGTGCTTATACTAACACGCAATGTTTTTAGCGCAACGCAATCTGACTTTCAATAATCCCTACAAAAGAATGGCCCTGACTAACATTAAACTATACCTTTCACAAATCACTTACCTCACAAAAATCTTCGTTACTTAAGCTACTGCAATACAGCGAGCGCCACTACTGCCAGCTAAATAAAAGATTCAAACTACTGAAGGCACTAACTACTGATAGGCATAGTTAGCAAATGAAAGATTTTGATAGAGAAAAAACAATGTATTTACCTTAATATTGTTCAAAAGTCATAATATATATAGCAGTTCATGACATCCAGTCTTACAAATTTCAAAACTCCGCCATCTCTCTCCCCACATCCACCACTGCTGGCGGCTCACCTCCAACTGCGCAACGCTACGTGCTGTTCACATCCAGCTGCCCAACACTACAATGGCAGACAACAATGCAAACTAACCACAGACTGCACACAGCACAGCCAGTGATTTTCATACAGAGCGCTACGTAACGTTGCCAATAAGACAACGCAAACAGCCTACTTACAAAGGACTGGATGTTGTTTTTTCCTAATCATCATCATTTCATTCCCATCGACGCGCACGTCGCCGAAGTGGCGTCAAATCAAAAGACTTGCACCCGGTGAACAGTCTACCTGATGGGAGGCCCTAGTCACACAACATTTTTAGTACAATTAATATCAGACTAGAGTCGCATACATTCACAATTATCATGTATCGATCAAATCAGTCAAATTAACCTTCTGGGTAGGGGGTCAAGTTGAACAACCCAGGGTTATTTCCTGCACTGTTAGAACAAAAAGTAATAAAACGCAGAAATTTTATTATTACAACTCAATACCAATACTCTTAAAGATAAATCAATACATTATTTTTATTAGTTTCAGATATAATTAAATTTATAATCCAAAATTTATCAACTTCATCTCTTTTGATATGAAACGTCCCCTTTGAACAATTATACACGACTGTCCTTAAACTGACACACAATATTTTGTTAGCGCAACGCAATCTGACTTTCAAAATTCCCTACAAAAGAATGGCCCTGAGTAACATTTAACTATACCTTTCACAAATCACTTACCTCGCAAAAATCTTCGCTGCTCAAGCTACTGCAATACAGCGAGCGCCACTACTGCCAGCTAAATAAAAGACTCAAACTACTGAAGGCACTAACTACTGATAGGGATAGTTAGCAAATGAAAGATATTAATAAAGAACAAACAATGTATTTACCTTGATATCATCATATATAAATATAGCAGTTAATGACAAATTTCAAAACTCCGCCATCTCTCTCCCCACATCCACCACTGCTGGCGGCTCACCTCCAACTGCACAACGCTACGCGCTGTTCACAGCCAGCTGCCTAACACTACAATGGCGAGTATTACAACAATGCAAAGCAGCCACAGACTGCACACAGCACAACCAGTGATTTTCATACATAGGTGGCGTTACCAATAAAAAAACCTAAACAGCCTACTTACATAGCCCCCATGTACGCCACAAAAAATTTTACAAATTGTTTTGGGCACTGGCCAATACATATTTGTTAAACATTTTTTCCCAATTACTATAACAAAGAAATCAAATGCACTTATTGATACAATGTTGGTCAAATGCTAAAATTTTCTCACAGTCCATAAAGATAGTCCTGATCATTCATCATAATAGTAATTACAGTTTTTTTCACAAAGTCTCATTAGTAAAAGAAATTGCACACAGAAGTAGTGGATTTCCATGCAGTCTTGAAGTAGTAGTGTTGTCCTTCCAATGGAAAGACATGGCTGACTCTCGACATGCAGACAGGTAATGCGCCACAACAGAGCAAACCCACAGCAGAGTCATTCGAAGTTTTGAAGAATATTGGTAGGTAGGTCATCACAGAGCAGACCCACTGTAGTCCTGGTAGAGATTGTGGTATTGGTGGGCCACCAGAGGTGCAGACCCACTGCAGTCCTTGTAGAAATAATGGTATTGGTGAGTCAGCAAAGGTGTAGACCCACTGTAGTCCTTGTAGAGATAATGGTATTGGTGGGTCATCAAAGATGCAGACCCACTGTAGTCTTTGTAGAGATGGCCAGCAGCCATCTGTTGTGATTGCGCAGGTGCACAATCACCATTGAAGAGTCTTGCGGATAATATAGCAAGTCCATAACCACCACTTGTGCACTCACAAAGTTTTTGGAATTGTCCTTAGAACCAGCAAAGCTGTTATCCAGTCCCTTGCTGAATTATTAACACACGTGCAAACACTAACAGTCCCTACTTCTCACATATTGTCCATATACTATGACCAACAGAAACATGTGCAGTGAAATGTAACTTAATTTGAAGAACTGGTGTCTATACAATTATAAATTTACAACATGAAAATACAATTACAAAGGTACAATATACATCATTAAAAACATAATAATACAGATAACATTTGTAGTAATACAGGCTTTACAAAAGAATCGAAATAACATATACATCAGTGTTACAGGAATTATAACTACCTACATAAAGATCAGAATAGCTTTGGAAACAACAACTTCACATATGAGCATTAAACAGAACAGAATTAATAATGTCTAACATCTTTACAAAGTAAATAACATATTATTAATGCAAATTATATTTGAGGATAACAGTATTCCTCATCATAGTTCATGTAGCTGAGTATGAGAAAAATTCTACAACATAAGTCTTATGAGGTAAACATATAAAGACAGGAAGAACATATATACACAAGGGTACCCAAACACATAGTGGGATAACACAAAAGGAAAGGACAGGGTTTGTTTCATTGCAGTATTTTGCAAACAAAACTTTCTTTGCTTCTTGGAGATCTCCCTTCATTCATCATTATTCCCAAAAGTCCTATCTAAGCCTGCCTTCTGTATTTTGTTCACATCCTCTGTCAAAAATAGTTTTTCTCCCTGCTTTCTGTATTCTGTTCACATCCTCTGTCAATAATAGTTTTTCTTCACTGTACAGTATCCTTTTTATTTTGCCAGACCATTTTCTGATAGCTTCTCAATGCATTTCTTATAAATTTATAATAGTTAGTTTCTTATATAGTCTACTCCTCTTAAGCTAACTTAAATCTACTGAGCTCAGATGCTAAACTAAGGGACGAGGCAATGCAGCAGCACATAATAAATTAACACAAACAGCAATGCAAAAAAAATGGAAAATTGCAAAGCAAGCTACAGTAAATATAAATTACCAAGCAATGCAACATTACAACTAATATGAGCCAATGTGCAGTAACAAGAAAAATAAGTCAGTAGTAAAGCTAGCTTAGCAGAGTAACACAAAGTCAAATTCAGTAACACTATGCCTGGCAAACAGCAGTAACTTATACCTAAACATGACACAGCTCAAGCAAAAAAAAATATTACAGTAAAAACAACAATGCAGATGAGGGAAATGTATATTCACATCTTAATGTCTATGTAATTAAAGTGGTGCACCACAACAACTTATTGTAAAAAAAATATTACCATGTACTTGAAAAGAAAATTATGTGTCCAGTTACTGTTACTAGTCCCTTCTTATTGTTCTTTGTTTTCCAAGTGCTCCTTTTTTAAAGAATGTGGATTACAAAATTATTATTTAATAGATCTGTTGACAGAAAGTGTTCACATTAGCAAATGCATTTTATTTTATAAACGCAATGCTGCAACACAGCTGGAAACCAGATATCAAGTGAAATAAGCAATTTACGAAAAGCAAAGCATAAAAACATCATTCAATAGTCATGTGACATTTCATAAATTAGTAGAAATTCTCTCAACTCTCGTAGAAAGACACTTGTCGTAATCAGGTGTGCAGATGTAAAAATATTTCTCGTCATTGCATTAGGCATTTCAGTAAATATCATAAATTACGAGCTCCACAGTATGCTTTCGACAAGGAAATGCCAATAGCGAGGATAATGGCCTCCCCTTTTTTTTTCTACCTATGCTTCCGGAAAGGCACACCCTAATGGCTTTTTCTCCAGTTGTCTGACACAGCGGTGTGCTGACGACGCACGTGCAGGTGGTCACTTAACTTTCTTACGGAAATATTTACGACAGCAGTTTCCGCTACAGTGACAGTCTCATATAAAATATTTCACAGGTCAAGAATTTGCGTTGCAAATGTGTACAAACAAAATGCTATTGATATAACAGTGTCCAAAAAATTTTCGCCGGCATTGTGATACATTCACGCATTTACACACATTTCATAACTCTTAAAGTACGATTCTTGGTTTCCAACATCCTTTTTCACAAATCAAGAGTCCCTACCCACTATTCATTATTCCTTACCTTATTAACAATATACATATTCGTATTCATCAACACATAATAACTACATAGCATAATCAAATTCCTCATATAACATCACCTTATTGATCATAAACATACCTCAACAGCATAATACACATCGTCGTCGTAATAATAACATCATAACACCTCAGTCAAATCTCAAAATCGTCGTGGCCTCCTCCAATAATTTCAAAACCTAAAAAGAATTCTCTGCTCATTTAAATAGTGTCACCTACCTCAAACGTACTTTAAAAATCATGATCTCATACCAAATACATCATTCAAAGTTCTCACAGTATCACAATGGGTCCGAAAAAATATGAACAGTTCACAAAGTACAGACAAAATACAATTTCGTAAGTGTGAAGTTATACAACGGTGTAATTGCATAAACATCTGTCACTGATGTAATAAAAAAAGTTTATCTCTCAGTTACATGATCAGATAGCTGTGTAATTTGTGTGTTAGAGAAATATGGTACCGATGTGTAAAGTTGTATAAGCAAATACCATATTAGCTAGGGTTCCTCGTGGTTGCCACACACATGGTACACAAAGTAAGCGTGTACCCCCCTGAGGATTAATGTAATTATACCCTCAGGTGTTACAGATTACAACAATGGAATGAAATGTATTACGGAAAACCTTTGTATCATTGTCCTTCAAATATCTTTAAAAATAAATGATTTAAGTACAAAATTAATCACTCAAACATATGTCCTGTAGCGCTAAATGTGCGTCTTGCTGTAAGATAATCTCTGTGAAAGTGTCGTAGTTATTGTCCTCTGAAAGCTAAGTTCTGCAGAAGTCAATGTACTTACCTCATGATAAACAAAAGTGAAATGCTTTGCGCATAGATATCTTAGTTATTATGCTTATTGCCGTGATGAAGAAATTACTGTGCTGTAACGTATTGTTGTGCTACGGAAAAGGCAGTCTCATTGTAGCTATACCACAAGAGTTACTACTAAAACATGTTTTACTTTCCAGAATAATTCAGAAAAACTGTGCAGATATAAAACAGATACACCACAAAAGCAACATTGTAAATTGTCACTCATTAGTAGCGTCGTGAGAAAATCGTGTAGCTGTCAAATAAACTAACCACTGTGTCACCTGGTATCTCACTGAGAGTACTTTAAATCCAGAATATATTTTCAAGTAAACCAAAATGTTGCATTAAAATCTCATTAGCAGTACTGGTAAATGTTCTAAGTATGTGAGCCTTATAGTCGTTACATAATCGTGCAACAAACAAGCAAGAATGTACACACACAATAACACTGTGTCGTCTGTTCGCAATAACAATGCATTCGTAATTTCTGTTTCAATAAGTTCTCTTGGTTCTTGACTGGATATTTAACTACAAACATTGTTGCATGGTAACAGATTCTAAGTCTGACAAAGCATATTAGCAATGTAAAGTGAAAAGTTATATGGCAAAGACAAAGTTAAAAAGCAGATTATCTTTCAATAAGCGGTTTTATATGTGAAGTGTGGTGAAATCCTTTACTCTTCATAGTACTCAGAGTTTGAACTTGAATGCAATTGTCATATGGTATACGTCGGTAAAGAATACTGGAATTTTTCTCAAGGTTAGCGTCTATGTTATTTTTCTCTGAGCCAGCCGGCGCACGCGGATGCCTGCGGTGCGAGTCATTGTCTGTTCCTTTGTTGGCGCGCGTCGTTACTGGGATTAGGAGACCTAACTTCTACAAATTCGCCTTGCCGAGAGGGCCCAGCCGTGTTAGAATCCCGCCAGTTCTGATGCAATTCAGGCCTGTCGTTACGATCATATCGTCTGTCGTCATGTCGGTAGATTCCGTAGTTTCTTCCTTGTCGGTCACGTGGTGGAGAATTTCTCCCTGAATCGTAACTCCGCGCTGAACTGTTGCGTCTGAAGTTATTCTGTCTCCCCTGGTAATAATTGTTTTGGTTCCCATATTGTCTGTTTCTGTGGTTATCTCTGTCATATTCATTACTACGGAAATGCGATCTTTCTCTGTAACTATTATTACTCTACCAGTGGTTGTCATATGGGTGGTGTCTGTTTTGGTCACGATTTGCGTTGTAAGAATAGCCTTGTCGCGTCCAGTTATTCTTTCTGTCGTCACGGAATTGTGACGTATGTGACCTATAGTGATTGTTTTCCTATTTTCGCATCCCGCGACTGTCTGTGTCAATTTCTAATTCTTGTAACAGTCCCTGAAAAGCTTCAATGTTGTCTTTGCAACGTCCTGCTAAAATAATATGTCGTAAATGTTCAGGCAATTTGAGTAAGCAAATGCGGATGAGATCTGAGGGGCTGTATGGGTTTGAAAGATATTGATTCTTATGCAACATGTCTTCAAAATATTTCACAAGACTGGAAAATTCAGATTGTTCGAAATGTTTCATCATTATGATGCCATGTTTTACTTGGTCTTGTGTGGCTTGAGACCAATATGCTGAGAGGAAGGCATGGTAAAATTCTCCTTCACTGTGGCAATCGTAAATGACCGATCGCATTCTTACAGCTGGTTCATTCTCTAAGTAGCCACACATAAACTCTAATCTGCGTTCTAACGACCAGTTGGGAGAAAAACAATGAGAGAATTGATGGAGCCATGCTTGTGGATGAATGTCGTTGCCAGAATTCTTAAATGTTTTGAATTTACGTTTAGTAATGAACAGCTTATAGTCAAAATCGTCATGTCGGCGAGTCGCATGTCGGTCATTGTTACTTCGTTTCGGCGGTTCCATCTCAAAATCCAATGCGCCTTGCCAAATTCTTTCATAATTTTCGAAGTGTGCTGTGTTATATTTTGTGGTTGTTCCGTATTTCTATGTCCCTCTTTTCGTATTGGAGCGCAAGTGTCCTCTGAAATATGTAATTCTTGTATTACCTGCGTCAACTGATCTTGTACTTCCCGGATTTCTCTTTTGTACTGTGTATTGATTTGATTTTGATTTTGTTTGAATTTTCTTATTTGTTCATACTCTTCTGTGTCAGTGAAGGCTATGGGTCTTGTGTCATTCAGACCATCATATACCTTTGTAGATAAGTTATTGAACTGATCCAAAAGTTTGGCTACTCTCTCCGATAGTGAACACATTTCCTCCATGTGTCTTTCTGAACCAATTTTCAGGGTATCTACTGTGTCCTTTACGTTTTCCTGTGTTCTTGCAAGTTGCGTAACCGAATCGGTAGATGCAACTGGGTCAATTTTAACTTGCAAGGTCTCATGATTTTCATGAACAATAGTTTGCAGATCTTTTATGGCTGCTTCGTGATTCTGTAATACATTTTCATGACGCGAAAAAATAGGCTGAAAATGCTCACAAATTTGTGTTTTTACGTCATTACAGACTTTTTGACATTTCGATTCAATGTTATGTAACTCAGTAGTTAAATCTTCACGTGTGTGTTCGAGCGTGGTGTCTAACTTTTGAAGATTTTGTTCCATTGTGTCCAACTTTTTAAGATTTTGTTCCACTGTGTCTAACTTTTGAAGATTTTGTTCCATTATGTCTAACTTTTGCTGTGTTTGTCTCTGATTTTGTTCAATTGTGTCTAACGTTTCAAGCTTTTGTCCCATTTGTTGCATTAATTGCAATAATAATGTATTAGTGACTGGAATCTGTTTCTCTATGCTTTTTGGCAGTGCATTTTCACCGGCAATATTTACATTTTGACAAGCGGAAAATGTGTCTTGACTCATTTGAGAAAACGGTGAGGACGCAAAACCTGAATCTACAGTATTTGCAAAATTGTGTCCTGTCATTTCGGATTCCTGAGGCGAGCTGTTGCCGACCGATCGATCGATAATGCTTCCCTGTTCACTAATTGTTTCACTGTCTACACCATTGTTTGCAGCCCGCTCCATTTCCCTATACACAATTACCAAATTACTACTTTGAACATCAGTTAATTCATTACTCTGCGGCGCTAACACACTGCTTTCGTCTTCACTGTCATTTCTCAGTTTACTTTGGAGCCTAGTATTACGTTTTTCACACGCCATAATTGTCACAATATTTCACACGATAACACAGAAAAGCACAATTTGAAGAGCAAAAATAGGGGAACACATTAACATAGCACTGAAAATAATATTTAGTTAATTGCAAGCGCAGCTGCGAAAAACTTGCAGCAAATCTACATGCATGCCACAACTGTTTTACTGTACAACAATGAAAGACTGCAACTACAAAGGAGATTTTCTCTACAATTACGCACTAGCAATAAACAATAGCTACACTAATTACACAAACTACAAGAAAAAATCAGAAGATTCCAGTGAGGTATCCTCGGCTAAGGGTCGACATATGAAACGTCCCCTTAGAACAATTATACACGACTGTCCTTAAACTGACACACAATATTTTGTTAGCGCAACGCAATCTGACTTTCAAAATTCCCTACAAAAGAATGGCCCTGACTAACATTTAACTATACCTTTCACAAATCACTTACCACGCAAAAATCTTCGCTGCTCAAGCTACTGCAATACAGCGAGCGCCACTACTGCCAGCTAAATAAAAGATTCAAACTACTGAAGGCACTAACTACTGATAGGGATAGTTAGCAAATGAAAGATATTAATAAAGAACAAACAATGTATTTACCTTGATATCATCATATATAAATATAGCAGTTCATGACAAATTTCAAAACTCCGCCATCTCTCTCCCCACATCCACCACTGCTGGCAGCTCACCTCCAACTGCACAACGCTACGCGCTGTTCACAGCCAGCTGCCTAACACTACAATGGCGAGTATTACAACAATGCAAAGCAGCCACAGACTGCACACAGCACAACCAGTGATTTTCATACATAGGTGGCGTTACCAATAAAAAAGCCTAAACAGCCTACTTACAGATAGTACAAACAGAGATGCAGCCAAAATACATTTTCAGAGCCCCTGCTGTATGGGCTGCCCTGCATGGCAGGCTCGTTGTGTGGGAAAAGTATCGGATGCCTTATCAAGCTACTGTGCAGGACGTCCTACACAACAGGGATAAGAAGCGTTTTTATTGCCCCTGACATGTAGGTTTCCATGCACTACACGTGTGTTGTGACAGTAGTATTGGCTTGCTTCATTGACCATTTTACAGGTGCCACACATTCAGTTGGATATGAGTGGGGGCAGATTGGGATGGATAGAGGAGTGGATGTACAGAGAGATGGGCAGCAGGGTGTAACGCCGGAAATGCATATCCTCCTATTTCCATCTATTGTACTATTATTTTTTTTCCTTGCTTTGTTATCTCAAGATATGACATTTCTGTCCCTTTATATATTGTAATTGTTTTACTGTTTGTATATATATATTTATGCACTTATGTCGATGTATAATTGGTTTGTTTCGTAAATATTATTTGTATTTTTACGCTGGGTCTTGCCGAGGGAAAACTGCTATCGAACGATTACATTGATGGGTCGTGTGAAGAATCAAAGTGTGTAGGATCTTTGGTAGTGTTAACTCTGCTGCGTGGAGCGCGGGCAGAGAGAGTCTGGCTGGAGTAGTGCAGTGGAGCAGGTGTGTTGTGTGACGCTCCCGCGAGTTGCCGCGCTTTCGGGGTTTGGCAGCATGTAATTGCGCTCGACTTGCGATGATAGTTTCTGACATGGTGTCGCGGACGGGAAGCATTAGCTGGCGCACATCAAGAGCCCGTTTCGTCTGGTGACCGTGTCGAGAAGAAGGCGCGCCAACATCCAGCTTCTGCAACAGCGACGGCCGACAATGAGTGACTGTCGCCACCTCCTCGATCGACGGCTTCAAACCTTCAATCAACCAACAAGGAAGACTAAAAGCACGTAAAGTTTCAGAACTGTATGGCAGACTCAGGGCCGGCCTTAGCCATCCAGGTGCGCCGGGCGAGTCGTCCAGTTGGCGCCCTTTATTGTATAAATAGCGAACCTGGCAGTGCTTTGCAACACGGTATTTGACTGTTTTCTAGAAATCGTCTTAAGTGGTTAATGGCGTCATCTTATGATCATAACATGGTTTTTTTCCATCGTAAATTTGAGTATTTTATTTTATTAAATGGGAATGAAATCCAAATAATCTGAAAGCCCGCTAAGACGCTCCATGTGAGTCTTGTGTAGCCTGTGACGTCAGTCCAGCATGCTGCTGTCGCTGCCGTAACAGTCAGTATAGCAGTGATATATTGTTTGGGCATTCACGTTTTGGGAAATTGTCTAAAAATATTGCGTAGTACTGCACTTTACATCTACAACAACTCCAGAAAATTGTTTTTGCGTGTTCCAAACAAAGAAAAGATGCGTAAAATGTGGTAGAAACAGGCTCGTATATTCCAAATATATCTTTTCTTTTCTGAAGCACCCCTGTACTAAAGCGAACAAAACAAAAAAAAAAAATTCAAATTGGTCAAGCTATTTCTTTGTTTTGGTGAGACTAACACACAACAATTGATTTTTATATATAGGAGGTAATATGTATAACGAAAAAACACTAATTTTGAATTGGGTACCATATTTTTATTGAATTTAATATAACTGTAAGCCATAAACAAAACAAAAATTATTCAAATTGGTCAAGCCATTTCTTTGTTTTGGTGAGACTAACACACAACAATTGATTTTTATATATAGGAGGTAATATGTATAACGAAAAAACACTAATTTTGAATTGGGTACCATATTTTTATTGAATTTAATATAACTGTAAGCCATAAACCTATATTTTCTGTCAGTCATCTGAACACAAAACATATTACGCCTAATGAAAAACAATTATAAACGACTAAAATTTTACTTTTCTTTCTTTTCTGTCGGCAAAGTCTCTGACCAGATTAGCAAAGTCCAGGTTTTCTGTAACTTCATTTTCAGTGGACAGTGAGGCCAAACTGGTTAGTCTTGTTTGAGACATTGTAGACCGCAAGTACGTTTTTATCAACTTCAGTTTGGAAAAACTGCGTTCGCCACTTGCGACAGTCACTGGTATTGTTAGCAAAATACGTAACGTTATGCAGATGTTGGGATATAACTCTTGAAGATTATGCTTTTTTATGAAGTTTAAGGCTTCAATAGGCGTTGCCTGGCTGTCTTTGAGATAGTGTTGCAGGCCTAAAATTTCGTCGCACAGCAAATTTCCATCAATATCTGACTTCATGTTGACAGTTAACTTTTCTTGTAATTTAGAACAGCATTGTATTAGTTCTTCTTTATTTTGATTTTTTTTTAATGTCAAACAAGAAACTCCACGTCGCAGAAAATTCTTGCATCTGTTCAAATCTTTCTTTCATGGATATGTGCACGGTGTCCAACAGTGCATTGAAAAACTCTACTTTAAACTTCTTTTTTAGGTCAGTTATTTGATCATCAACAGTCTCTTCACCCGGCCTGCGTTTAATACGTCTTAATCGCATTTGTGGTTTAAATAATGGCTGCGTATCAAAATCCGAAGCCAGTTCAGTTGCTGTTACAATAGCTTGTTCGAAACCTGTTTGTCTATATGTTTCCAAATAAGAGCAACATTTGTCAAGGATTCCCATAAACTCGACAAAGTTGATTGTGGGTGACTGCCTTGCTTTACTCAAAACGTTAATTTGAAACAGAACATCATACCATGTCACGAGAGAAACAATGAAGCTGAAGTCTTTTAATTGTCCTCCTAGTGTTGTCACTTCGTGTGACACCGCAGCATCGCTTTGTTCAGTAGCATCGGCCAAGGAAACCAAAGCGTCATGCATTTCGCATAATTGATAACGAACCGCTTTGACGCTATCAATTCGAGCTTCCCAGCGTGTGTCACTTACATTTTTCAGGGTGTATATCTTCAAATGGTCGGTCAAAATTTTCCATCTATTTACCGATCCAGCAAATAGATTAAACATTTTTTGTAACATTCCGAACAGTGTCACGGATTTTACTGATGATTTTGCCGCATCACACAATACCAAATTATAACTATGGCATCCATATGGCACAAAAAAAGCTAGTGGATTTAACTTCTTAATTCTGTTCTGGACGCCTTTATTTTTCCCCTTCATGTTCGCGCCGTTATCGTAGCCCTGTCCTCTGCAGTCATTAATGTTAAGGTCAAGATCACTCAATGTTTTTAAAATGCTTTCTGTGAGGCCTTCACCGGTTGTATCATCTATTTGCAGAAATGAGATGAAATGTTCTTTTACACTTACGCCATCCTCTGTTATGTCGGCGCATCTTAAAGTTATCGAAAGTTGTTCTTTGTGGCTTATATCTGGAGTACAGTCAGCTATGATTGCATAATACTTTGAACCCTTCATGCGGGATACTATTGTAGACATAACGTGTGATGCCATGAGTTCTATTAATTCATTTTGTATATTTTTGCCGCAATAATGGTCAGCCAAATCACCATTCAATGCCAGTCTGACGTGCTCTTCCATGATTGGATCAAACTTTGCCAATAACTGTACAAGACCTAAGAATTTTCCAATTTTTGGGGTAAATAATTTATCTGATAACCCTCTGAATGCCATATTATTTTCATCCAAATACAAAGTAATGTGCATCAATCTTTGAAGCACATTGCTCCATCGTAAACTTTCTTTAGAAATTAGCTTTTGTTCTTCCGTGTCAATAGTTAATCCAGCTTTAAACCTGATTTCAGCTTCATTCCATTGAGTAAATGCTTTTTTGTGGTTAGGACTATTTTCATGCAGTTTCAGAGCTTCACTTAAATGTTTCCAATTTCTGAAACCCACAGTGGTAGTCAAATTAGTAGTTGACTTTAAATCAAACAGTCGACAACAAAAGCAAAAGACACTGTCGTTTGATACAGAATAAACCAGCCACCGTCGTCTGATAGTTTCTTCGTTTGATAGTTTTCTTGTGTAATGAGTTGAAGAGAAATGTCGCCCATTTTCATCTTTTGGAAAGTTATTTAGACATACTTGTGAGGGTCCACATATTATAATGCGATCTATATCTCTAGCATTAAGTAAGCATTAAGTACTTTTGGCCACGTACCTACATCAGAAACATTGTATTCTTTTATTGCAAGAACGTTGATACTTTCATCGACCACAGATGTCATGTGTTGATTTTGACTTGGAGAAATATCAGAGGATTCATGCAAAGATGTACTGCGCTGGTCAATTTGATCACCTTCAATAGGTGATTATATATTTTTTGTGTATAATTGTTCACAGTCTGAAGAAATATTTGCTGATACATGGACTTTTGATTCAATATCTGAAGTATTTGCCTTAGAATTTCCTTTAAGGTACTTATAAATATTCATGTGCTTTTTAGTTTCTTCAAGAACTTCTTCTTTTTCAGCTTTTCTTTTCCGATTTTCTGAACCAGAAAGCTTTTTTTAAATCATTTCCTTCTCTTCTGGCATGATTTAATAATTTGACAAATTATTGCTTGGACACTGCTCTATTTCGCGACCACAATATTCGATCTATAACAAATAAAGAAATTCACCTATCAGTAGACGTAACTAGAAAAAAACCTGAACTGAAAGATAAAAATGTTTTTCGCACCTACCAGAAAATGAAAATGTTGACACAGTCACGACACTCGTTTCACTCACAATTATTCAGCCACGAAAACATGACCGCTGCCTCCGACTCTCACTGACAATTACTGACATGCGGGTGCAAATCGTAGCGCTGCTAACATATGCAGTCTAACAAACATTGTGTGGCGCTGTATTATTTCAGTAAGTTAGGGGAGAATTCTCTATGGATGCAGTGCGCGCATTGCATGATCTATTAATTAATGTACATGAGTCATTAAGTCACAAATATTCGATATAAATACATTCGTATTAATTAAATGATAATGTAATGTATATTTCACAGTCTGTATTTTCTATTATTTGGAGCGACCGGTAGTTTCTGTTGTAAACGAGAGATGGTGCGGCTGCATGGGCTCTTCCTTGTTGCAGTTCTTGAAACAAATAAGAGAGGCGCTTTGGTAGAGTCCGTGCTTGCCCACGTCAAACATGGATGGTTGCAGACAATACGAAGATTGCATTCAGCATGATTTCTCTTCTGCTACCCCGAATTCATCGCGCATTCGTGAGATTAGCGACGTATGTTGAATGAGACTGAATAATATTTTAGTTTCGCGAAATGGGTTATTGTAAATTGTAATTTTTTTTTACATGCGTTTAGTACGTGGCGCCCCTTGCGCCCCGGCGCCCTGGGCGACCGCCCGAGTCGCCCCACCCTAAAGCCGGCGCTGGGCAGACCTCAGCTTTTCAAATTGTTCCATTTGCCTCGCAGAATTACAGCAACTTAGCATGAACCTTTGTTGCTCATTGTCCCAATTGCATTGCCAAGCAGGGTCCCTTCCTTTTCCGAAATGAACCCGAGTGTCGTTGAAATTCAAACGCCAGCATTAAAATAATATAATTAGATTTCACTGCTTTAATTTCAAAGTTCAGTTAAAGTATTCATAGCTGGCTACAATATTTAGGTTACACGAGCACAAATTAAGAGTGCGAGTTTTGTTAGCATATTTTAGCTTACCTGTGACTGCAGCTCAGCTTGGTACGTACTAAATTTTACTATTGTTAATAGTTCAGAATCATTTAATTCAAGTTCAAAGTTAAATCTCTTGTTTCTAAATTGCGTAAAGTCAAGTTGCTTCTGAAATGATTGTTGAGGTAGTCCAAGACTAACCGTATTTTACTGGATTTCGATGTGCTTCAGAAAGAAAGCTCACTATTAACTTCACTCACTAAATTAACTTTCGATTTTCCGGTTTTATTATTTCTTTTGCTAAATTAAGTCAGAGTGTAGCGAAATTTATTACTTCTGACAAACTTTCAGTTTTCACACTACACGTGTCAACCTTCAGTTGCCACGCTTCTAGTGCTAATTATATGTGTAATAACCTTTCTTTTTCAGTTACTACAGTAATTATCCTTGGGACTGGCGACCGTGATTTCCCCCAAATCTCAAATATCTAATTACCGCTAGTTAATTGTTAACGTAACGGCCGCACATTTACTTTCTTTATTAACTTTACCCCTTTTCAAAATTAATTTCCACCAGTTTCATTTGCATTTTTCCTTTCATTTAGATGTAACCCTTTCCTCCCTCTTTACCTACAGATTAACTTCGGTGACGATTGCTTTTCCCAAATTTCCATTAGGTACACGCGGTTTAATTTTTCACTGTCATTAAGGTCGATAAGTGAGGGGGAGGTTACACGTGGCGACCTGGTGACAGGACAATCTTCAGTTATGAGGTTGTTCTGGACACGAATTTTGTATGGTGCAAATCTCGTAACAAAGTACTGGTTACGTACAGGCCGTTACGTCAGCGAGAATAAGTAGTGGGAGTAATCCTAATTATATTTGAGATTTGGCATTTATATTGAAAATTATTAAAATGAGTGAAGGCAACAGTTGCCAAAATTTGGTAGACTTGGATACGGAACAATCGGTCGAACAGTGGGAAACGCGCACCGCGGTACCCATTGTTCAGGGGCAGGCGGCTAGCATGAAAGACGCGACCGCCGAAACGCAACAAAGAGCAGAAATGGAGTTCCAAACTTTAGAAAATGTTTCGGAATCGGAAGTGAAAATCAAATATGAATCCCTTGATGACGAATACGGGGGGACAATTAAAGAGGAAGCCGCCACGGAAGTAAAACCGGTAGTTTCCGGGAATTTAACTGATGTATTGAATGTTTTGATTAACGAAATCAAGAGTCAATCGGCCAAGCAAGAAGAGCAGGCTGCCAAGCAAGAAGCTCAGGCTGCCAAACAAGAAGCTCAGGTTGCCAAGCAAGAAGCTCGGGCTGCCAAGCAAGAAGCTCAGTCTGAAAAATTTGAACGGATGCTAGACAATCAGAACAAAGCTATTAACGTTGTTATCAACAATGTTGGAGTTGTTAACACAAAAGTTGATAAAATCAAAGAAGATATTGTAATTAATACCGAAATCGGTAATCTTAAACAGGAAATGATAGGCGTTCAGGCGGAAATTGCGAGCATAAATACTCGTTTTAATTCCGAAATTAGCAGAATCGAGAAAAGTGTAGGAGAATCAGTTGCTCCGATCATCGAGAATAAGGTGGCGGAACAAATTCAATTAGTGAAAAAAGAGGATCAAAAGAAAGTGGAAACTTTAAAGGCTTTAGTATCCGAAGTAGATACCAAAGTGACGAAGCAGGCTAATACCTGCGAAGAGAAAAAAAGGAAAGTAGAAACGCTTGCGACAACCACTTGCCAAGTAATTACGAGAGTGTTGGAATTAGAAAAGAAACTTGACGAAAAACAGAGCTATGTGCCAATCTATGCACATAGTTCGGAATTGTTGACGAAAGAGAAGCGGTTCGACCCCTTGAAAAAAGGCGGTATACACGCGACGGATTTCATTAAGAATTGTGAAAGGGTTTTACCCAGATCATGGGCTAATGAGAGAAAAATTAATGCGATTATTGATGTGTTGGCTGGTGATGCCAAGCGTTGGGGCTTAAACCTCAACATTACGAACCTGACTTTTGACGAGTTTAAAAATTTGTTTGTGGCTGAATACTGGTCAGAGCAAAAACAGCAAAGTGTCTGGCGCGAATTTGTCGTATCGAGGCCTTTCGATGCGAATTCGCAAGGCTCGATGAAGGAGTTTTGTGAGGGCTGGATCCGCAAGTTGGAATATTTGCGTGATCGCCGCACGGAATCCGAAATAGTCTGGGAACTCTACAAAAAGCTTCCAGATGACACAAAACGCTACGTAGGAAGCAATTACAGGACAATAAATGATTTCCTGGAAAGAGTGGAGGACGAGGACAATTGGCGCAATAATCGCGACAGTGGTAGAGGCCGTGGTAACAACAACGGGTACCACAGCAACCACAACAACGATAACCATGGGAATAATGCATACCGCAACCATGGCAGCAATAACAATAATGGTTCGGACCGTAATAACAATCGGTACAATGCAAATAATAACAGGAATGACGGAAACCAGTATCATACTAACGTGATACGGGCTTCACAGAATAGTAATAACGCCAGAGGGTGTGATCAGCCGCCTCAGCAGCATCCGGGGAGCGTATCTGCTGGGACGAGACAGGGAAACCATTAGCCGCGCCGGTGAGGGGCCGACCGGGCGTGGAGAAATTTTGGCGCCCCAATAACAGGAGAAAACCCAGGTGTCGTCGTTATGAAAATTCCGTGTGGAATAATCAACGGCGGGAGAGTGTGCCAGTGTTAGGAGAAAAGAGTGCGCCCACAAGTAGTAGATCAGCTGTATACACGGCAGTAGAAAATACATTCACTGTCAGTGAGAACAATTTAAGTAGTGTTCCGGAAATCGATTATAAAGTGGCAGCTGTAATACCCACAGCGGAACTGGAGATTGAGTTTAAGAATGATTCGCAATTGTTGGGAGAAGATCAGATGTCGGATAACACGTCCGTCATTGAGCGAGGGGATGCAGAGAGGGATGAGGTCTGGTTAAGGCAGTTCGGTCGCTTATACGACGAACTAAGAGATTATAGGGGCCTGTACGGGAGAAGCATTTATGGAGAGCGCGGGCAGAATTTGCCGCGTCTCGTCCCACAGGAAGATAGTATTTGTGAAGTGATGGAAAGTTCTGGCCCTAACCGGCAGACTTTACTAGAAATAGTTGATGTTAATGGGGAGCACGAGCAAGATTCGTCGTGTCTCGTCCCGCAAGAGTTGGATGTTGAAGTAGTAACGGAAAGTTCTGGCCCTAACCGGCAGACCTTACCGAAAGTCGTAGTGGTAGAAGTAGCCGACCCATCCGACGCAAACCTCCAGTTTAAACATTGCGAGAGTATTAAGGAGAAAGATTACGAAAATTTTAGTGATAGCCGGACACGATTGGTAGAAAAGCACATAGATTACGGCGTGTATGAGGTTAGAGCTGACGTTATGCGGTCAGACGGTAGCAGTGTGGGTTGCGCAGATCCAGAGGAAGTAATTTCAGATGCGACTGGGCACATTCCTCCAGGTAGATTGGCAGATGAGATCAATCTGGCCAAAGAGGAATCAACAAAGGTGACAATTAGTGAATTGATAGCAAAGCAACACTCACTAGTTGACAAGTTACAGGAAAAGGTTTCGGTATTGGAGGCGAAGCTACAGACTGAGCCTCAGGACAAACGTGTTGAAATTAAAACTGTATGTGAACAGAGGCTGAAAAAGCCGCCAGACAAGCCGAATTTAGGATCAAAGCCGGATGGTTTTTTTTGGAATGACCTGGATATAGACGAGGATTTACTGTGGGAAAATAATGAAACAGTCGAGGACAAGTGTAGACAGATAGTAGTGTCTGTTAATATGCACGACCTACAACTAAACGTGTTGATTGACACCGGTGCAGAATTGAGTGCTGTATCTGGGAAAATATTTGAGTTACTGAAAGACAGACCCGGCATCGTAGTTATGCCAGTAACAGGAGTGAAAATTATCGGTGCTACTGGGAAGGCCAGTAAACCGGTCACAAAACAGATTTTTGTCAACTTCGAGATATGTGGGGCACGTGAACAAGAGTTTGTCGTCGTGCCAGACTTAACTACGGAAGTAATTATCGGGTTAGATTGGCTTTTAAAGTACCGTGCAGTGATTAACTGCGAAAGCAAAACTTTGACATGTACGTCCCAAGATAAAACAATAGTAGTTAGTTTTGACGAGGCAGGAGACGGTGTGCATAGGCAATACCAGCCTATACACATTGTTAACTGGCCGGATGACATTGACGTAGGAATGAGTTTGAACTGCCGAAACATGAGGAATTTCGGCATTGACAAAAGTGTAGAAAGTGAATTGGAAGAGATAATCAAATTCCCTCCACGGATTAACATTAGTATTGGTGTGAAAAAAGATCGTTTGCGAGAAGTAATAAAGCTAAAAGCCGATGCTCGCATACGTCGTCATGACGGTAAAGCGCGTTTTGCTAAGTTTGCAATCGGAGACGTAGTACTTGTAAAAGCTCATAAGAAATCGAGCGAGATGGACCATGAAATCTCTAAATTTAAGTTTGTTTATAATGGACCATATAAAGTCATTGGTATACCTCACACAAATGCTTATTGCTTAGAGCATCCAAGCTCTGGAAAACTATTAGGTATACGGAACATTGTATACTTGAAATTGTACCGACCTAGGATCGATTAATACCACACAATGTGTAATTTATACAGTATGTAAAATAGAGTGTAAGATTTAACGATTTGCAAGATTGCTATGCTTTTGCCTGACCAAGAGGAGATTAAAGAAGTTGTAATTAATAAGTAATTAATTTTTACTAAATGATTTAAGTGTCATTATAAATCAATTGTAAAACCCAAGCTGCTAGTTTAAGTTTTCAGCTGAGTCACAGTAGATTAAGGAATGTAAATATGCTTTTGTAACTAGCTGTCAGATTTCATGAATGTGTGTTTTATTTAGTCATTGCCGATGTACTTAGACGCTGTTTTAAGTTTCAGGCTAGTACATGCGTGTGATGATGGACAGTGTTGAGTTATCCACTGTCATAGTATTAAGGGACTCCTTGAGATTACTCGGGAGTGAGTTTTTCCTAAAGAATTCAGTGAAACGGACGTTCTGGAAATGCCGTTACACAGGCGAGTGAGATCAAGCGTGCCGCAGAGGCGGGCGCAACAATACTGGCGAGGCGAAGCCGCTGTCGGCTCTTGCGCCGCTGTCGGCATTCTTTGTACTTGCGGGTACGGAAGGCGGAATTGTTTTTCTTCCTGGACAGCTGAAAGAATTGTACTGTCAATATTTATGGTTTTTTCGATCTGCTGAATATTATTTTCTTGTTTATCATTAAGTGGACTCTCATGGCAAGCGTATTAATTACGAAAAGATTATATAAAATGTGTATTCTATGTAATTAATAATTAATTTGCGTATTTTGATCTACCTGTTTTTATGACCATGTACTCTGATTAATTTTGTAAATAGTATTCCATTTCTTGATAGTGTTACGGATTTTGACGATTTTGAAATAGCTAAACCATTTTCTATATTTTCTATGAATTTTAATATGTTGTCAACCTGTTTTATTTTGTGCAACATGACAGAGTGGACTAAGATTAGGAGTGTCTCCACTCAATTATTATGGTCTAAAAATTGATTTATGGTTAATTAGACGAATGGTAAATTTTGTTGATGTTTTGAGCATATGCATTTCCGCTGTTTCTTTTTTGGGACATTTTCTGAGTCTGTTTACGTTACACGAACATCCTCAGACAATGTGGGGCACGTGTAACGCCGGAAATGCATATCCTCCTATTTCCATCTATTGTACTATTACTATTTTCCTTGTTTTGTTACCTCAAGATATGACATTTCTGTCCCTTTATATATTGTAATTGTTTTACTGTTTGTATATATATATATATTTATGCACTTATGTCGATGTATAATTGGTTTGTTTCGTAAATATTATTTGTATTTTTACGCTGGGTCCTGCCTAGGGAAAACTGCTATCGAACGATTACATCGATGGATCGTGTGAAGAATCAAAGTGTGTAGGATCTTTGGTAGTGTTAACTCTGCCGCGTGGAGCGCGGGCAGAGAGAGTCTGGCTGGAGTAGTGCAGTGGAGCAGGTGTGTTGTGTGACGCTCCCGCGAGTTGCCGCGCTTTCGGGGTTTGGCAGCATGTAATTGCGCTCGACTTGCGATGATAGTTTCTGACATAGTGTCGCGGACGGGAAGCATTAGCTGGCGCACATCAAGAGCCCGTTTCGTCTGGTGACCGTGTCGAGAAGAAGGCGCGCCAACATCCAGCTTCTGCAACAGCGACGGCCGACAATGAGTGACTGTCGCCACCTCCTCGATAGACGGCTTCAAACCTTCAATCAACCAACAAGGAAGACTAAAAGCACGTAAAGTTTCAGAACTGTATGGCAGACCTCAGCTTTTCAAATTGTTCCATTTGCCTCGCAGAATTACAGCAACTTAGCATGAACCTTTGTTGCTCATTGTCCCAATTGCATTGCCAAGCAGGGTCCCTTCCTTTTCCGAAATGAACCCGAGTGTCGTTGAAATTCAAACGCCAGCATTAAAATAATATAATTAGATTTCACTGCTTTAATTTCAAAGTTCAGTTAAAGTATTCATTGCTGGCTACAATATTTAGGTTACACGAGCACAAATTAAGAGTGCGAGTTTTGTTAGCATATTTTAGCTTACCTGTGACTGCAGCTCAGCTTGGTACGTACTAAATTTTACTATTGTTAATAGTTCAGAATCATTTAATTCAAGTTCAAAGTTAAATCTCTTGTTTCTAAATTGCTTAGAGTCAAGTTGCTTTTGAAATGATTGTTGAGGTAGTCCAAGACTAACCGTATTTTACTGGATTTCGATGTGCTTCAGAAAGAAAGCTCACTATTAACTTCAGTCACTAAATTAACTTTCGATTTTCCGGTTTTATTAATTCTTTTGCTAAATTAAGTCAGAGTGTAGCGAAATTTATTACTTCTGACAAACTTTCAGTTTTCACACTACATGTGTCAACCTTCAGTTGCCACGCTTCTAGTGCTAATTATATGTGTAATAACCTTTCTTTTTCAGTTACTATAGTAATTGTCCTTGGGACTGGCGACCGTGATTTCCCCCAAATCTCAAATATCTAATTACCGCTAGTTAATTGTTAACGTAACGGCCGCACATTTACTTTCTTTATTAACTTTACCCCTTTTCAAAATTAATTTCCACCAGTTTCATTTGCATTTTTCCTTTCATTTAGATGTAACCCTTTCCTCCCTCTTTACCTACAGATTAACTTCGGTGACGGTTGCTTTTCCCAAATTTCCATTAGGTACACGCGGTTTAATTTTTCACTGTCATTAAGGTCGATAAGTGAGGGGGAGGTTACAAGGGGATGGTTAGAGAGAGGGGGAGACAAGAGGAGATGGAAAGGGAGAGGAAGGTATAGATGTGAAGATCGACAGAGGGGAGGAGGAGATGCGGTAGGGAAACGAGGTAGGTGCAGATGGATAGGGAGAGGTGGGCAGGAGGATGTGGTAGGCAGATGGGGCGGAAGGACGTGAATAATGAGAAGTGTGGAGGAGAAGGTATGTAGGGAGAGGGAAGAGGAGCAAGAGGAGATGAATAGGAAGACGAGGGCAGGAGGATATGAAAAGAAAGATGGGGCAGGAGGAGTTGGAAAAAGAGAGGAGGAGGAGTCAGATAGAGCAAGAGAAGGGAAGAGTTGATGGCCAGAAAGGTTGGGGCGGAGAAGATGTATAAAGAGAGTGAGGAGCACGAGATAGTAAGGATGGCTGTTATAGCAGAACTAGCCGGCTTTACGTTATGCTGACTTTTTTTTTTTTTCTCCAGTTAAAGCTGACTGACTGACTGGACAGAGAGAGGGGTGGCCGAGATCGAAACGTCACAAGTACACTTTTCTGCCTAGTCACTTTTGGATAGTATCAAGATAGTTAGAGAACCAAATCGTGAACGTAACGTCCTAGACCTCCTGGCAACAAGTAGACCTGAAATTACCAAATCAGTTAACATACAGGAAGGCATCAGTGATCATAAGGCTGTGATAGGATCTATGAGAACAGGTTACAAAAAATGTTAAGAAAGGTAGGGAGATATTTTTGCTTAGCAAGAATGACAGGATGCAAGTTTCTGAGTATCTGAGCAGTCAGCATCAAATATTCGGTGATTAGGACAAAGAAGTGGAGAACAAATGTAAGAAATTCAAAGGCATCTTGCAATATTCCGCAGACAAGTATATTCCGAGTAAGGTCTCAAGGATGGGAAGGACCCACCATGATTTAATAGCTGTGTTAGAAAATTGCTACGTAAACAAAGAGAACTTCATCTCAGATTCAAGAGCAGTATACACTTAGCCGACGAATGAAGTCTGGACGAAGCGAAAGGAGCAATGAGAGAAGCGTTCAATGACTTTGAAAGTAAACTTCGTCAACCGAACTGAGTAAAAACCTAAGGAGTTATGGTCGTTTATAAAATCAGTAAGTGGGTCAAAATCGCCGAAATACTGAATTCGGTCTCCGAAATTGTTTCACAGTGGAAGGTCGTAACACGGTCCCTCGTTTCAGTCGTCGTACGACCGTCGAAATGACTGACATTGAGGTAACCGATCGTGGAATAGAAAAACAACTACAATCGCTTAATAGTGGAAAGGCGTTAGGACTAGATGAGATACCCGTAAGATTCCACAAAGATTATGAGAAAGAACTTGCTCCCTTTCTAGCAGCAATTTATCGTGCATCGCTTGAGCAACGACGGGTATCTAGCGAGTGGAAGAAAGTGCAGGTCATTACCGTTTTTAAGAAGGACCGTAGGACAGACGCACACAATTATAGACCTATGTCGTTGACGTCAACCTGTTGTAGAATTATGGAGGGTCTGGATCCTTCCTGACCGGCGAACTTTAACGCGTAGGTATGTGTATAGGGGGAAAGGTAAGTTGGACCCCCAGAGGTTTTAAGCTGTCGAGACATGGTGGAGTCAGTGGCAGCGGGAAAGAAAGACAGAGGGAGACAGAGTAAGTGAGGGAGGAGGCAGTAGCCGTGAGATATACTGTGAATCAGTGGAAGAAAAAGGAGACGGAGAGAGACATATAGGATAGTGGCAGTGAGAGGGAAATGCTGAATATAAAGACTTAACTACAACGAGATACTCGCTGAAAGGATTTAGCATGTTTGTGATAAAAAGAGTGCGATAATGTTCAAATGTCAACGTATTTGGTGAGGAAGGCGGAATTAAGATTGAAGCAGCATATTCCACGCTTTTTCAGCTTAGCTGGCATATAACGCACTTAGCTTGCCGCTCTTATCGACTCTTGCACCATGTTCTTTAGTAATTTATGCCTTGCTTATTATCCTACACCCTACTTTTAAGGTTTCCAAACTTCATGTCACGCAGGTACGACAAGTTTATCACTGAAAAAAGAGAACACCCTATTGGGAATCATAGCAAGAAAACTTGAAATATTTTGAAGGGCCTGCATCAAGCAGTTGCTTTGTAAAAAAAAAAAAAAAAGTAGTGATGATAATGCTTACAAGAGTGTGAGACGGAAATCAAAGGATAATGGGAGGGGAAATTATAACAATGTAAATAATTTTCTCTCAAACTAGAATAAAAGATACAGTAGTGGATTTCCCAAGAAAGAAATAGATCGAGAGCAAAGTAATTAACTTTTTCATGATAAAAGACAAAATGATGGTTGTGACAGAAAGAAATTGGCTGAGGGTTTACATTTGTATGATAATAGACAAAATAAGTATTGTGACAGTTAAAACATTGAAAAGAGTTGTCATTTTGATGCTAACAGGCAAAACAGTGATTATGACAGACAGAACGTTGATGGAAGTTCTATATTTCACAGTAATACACTATTTAATAATAACGTGAATAGGAGGAGAGAAACAGGGAATGAGATAAAAGAAATTATCAGTTTATTGTGAGTGTTACAGTTAATGGTACTAAAACAGTATCGATCATGGGGGCTGTTGGCAAGTTAACAGCACTGTAGAAGGACTTAGTGGAAAAAGGATGAATGAAGGGAGGGTACCGGCATTATTAGGGCAGAAGTTTGAAGTCATAAGCGCCGCTGGAGATAACACTGAAACAATTAAGAAACAAGTATTATTATAAATAGGGAATCAAGAAACAGTATTGAGAGTTACTCACATGGTGGTATCAGACCTATGTATCAGCTTTATTATAGAAAAGCGTCTGTTTGTAGACCACGCTGATGTATTAAATTTTGATAGGGGGTATATCAGCTTGAGGGTAAATTATGCAAAGATCAAGATAAAGTTTGCAATTATTGTTAGTTCTCACAAAGAAAAACAGAATAGGTGTTACCTGAAAGTGAAGCATGAATGTTTTCAACAGGAAACAACAAGAATGAAATCACCTCACAGAGAGAAAAGCGTAGTTAAATCATTATTGCAACATAATTATCAAAATGAAGAGAGAGAAAATTTCTATTAGTTTTTGAAGGTCGATTTGTGGTGAACAGAGTACCTCGTTCACCTGCTTACAAGCATCAAATGCTATATCTAGGTCAGTAAAAGGTGTGTATAATGTTGTAAAGAGATTAGATTAATACTAATACAAATAAGCCCTCGGTCACAAATATTAAGGAATCTCATAGGAAATGGGTCCTATGAAAGGAGTAGAAAAACGTTTTTTTGGGTTATTTCAGTGCATGAGGTGTTGAGTGTGGTAGTTCTTGCAGTTTTCTTTTTTAGGATATCGTCCACTATGTTAGGCGTATATTCATTATTGACTGCTATGGTTTTAAGTAAATTAATCTCCTCATTAAACTTTTCTGTTGAAAGTGGTACAGAGGTGGCTGGGTGGACGGCAGAGTGAAAAAAGGCCATTTTTTGAGACTGTGGATGAAAAGAGGACCCATTTCCTATCAGATTCAGCGCATGCTTCGCAAAAAATACAACTGCAATGTTGCCTTCTCTACTAATAATAATCTGAAGAGAAACTTCATTCATAATTTGAAATTTATTCGCTCCCCTACAGAAAGTTCTGGCGTTTATAAGATCATCTGTGATACCTACCTGCTCCTCCTATTATATAGGGCAAACTGGACGTGCTGTCACCATCAAATATAAAGAACATCTTTTGAGAAAGAACGGCACCAGTCCCCTAAACTCATCCTTTGCCGATCATATCTTAATTACTGGACACGTGCCTAAAGCCATAGGCTATAGCAATATTCTGCATACCGAAAAGATGGGGCGTAGGTTACATGTTTAAGAGGAATTAGAGATTTTCAAACATCTCTCTCGTCATGATGGCCTCATTCTCAACGAACAGCTGCAGCTGCAAAATAAAAAGTTTTTCGACTGTATAAAGCCATTGCTAGATCTTTGATTCAGATTTCCTCGTGCAGCTTACCGGAATGTTGTTTTCCTGTTACACCTTTGCCGTTTTCTTGCATGTCATAACTGACGTTTCTTTACGTTACAAATGTTTCTCTGTTTAAGGCAGATAAATATGTAACTTCATCCTATTATTATTAGTGCTTACGTTATGTCTGAATCAGCTGCATCACAATTTCATGTGACTAATTTTGAATGTACAGTAGCCTAGTTGCTTCTGCGGCTACTAGATGGCGTTCGTAGCAACACCATGTTTTCTTGCTCACGCTTTCTAACGTGGGCACCTCAGTCTTGTTGCAATCCTTGTTCACTCAAGTACGAGCAGCCCTTAGCGGCTGGCCATCTTATTTACAAATTGATGACGTCGCCTTTCCGGCTTAGATTTTTTTAAAATGTGACTTGTCAGTACTGCATCTCTTTCTAGTCAGTACAAACTTTAATTTTATTTATGTATTAGATACCTAATATGTTTTAGAACAGTTAGTTTAATTCTTAAGATGAGCTCATAGTTGCGTCGAAACCTGGTCAATTTTGACTTAATATTTGTGACCGAGGGCTTATTTGTTCTAATATAATTCTGTCTCGGTCGCTGAACCTTAGCAGCAATGTTCAAAGTTTTGGATTAGATTAGGTTAGTACTTGTCCCATACATCATGAATACTGGAAAGTGTCAGGTTAATAAAAGGTATCTATACAAGATATTACATTACACAAAATATTGCATGACACTTAATATTTTTTTTGTGGAGGTTGGGGAAATTGTCCACTTACTATATCCAAAAGTTCATCTAATGAGTAGAAGGAGTTGCCATTAAGAAATTCTTTTAATTTTCTTTTATATGCAATATGACTATCTGTCAGACTTTTGATGCTATTAGGTAAGTGACCGTAGACTTTTGTGGCAGCATAATTTACCCTCTTCTGAGCCAAAGTTAGATTTAACCTTGAGTAGTGAAGATCATCCTTTCTCCTAGTGTTGTAGCCATGTACACTGCTATTACTTTTGAATTCGTTCGGATTGTTAATAAAAAATTTCATAAGTGAATATATATACTGTGAGGCTAAAGTGAAGATCTCTAGCTCTTTAAATAAGTGTTTGCAGGATGATCTTGGATAAGCTCCAGCAATTATCCTGATTACACGCTTTTGTGCAATGAACACTCTTTTACTCAATGATGAGTTACCCCAGAATATGATGCCATATGAAAGCAGAGAATGAAAATAGGCGTGGTAAGCTAATTTACTGAGATGTAAATCGCCAAAATTTGCAATGACCCTAATAGCATAAGCATCTGAACTCAAACGTTTCAGTAGATCTTCAGTGTGTTTTTTACAGTTCAGCCCCTCATCAATGCATACACCTAGAAATTTTGAATATTCTACCTTAGCTACCGATTTCTGATCGAAGTCTATATTTATTAGTGGTGTCATTCCATTTACTGTGTGGAACTGTATATACTGTGTTTTGTCAAAGTTTAACGAGCGCCCATTTGCAGAGAACCACTTAATGATTTTCTGAAAAACATCGTTTACAATTTCACCATTTAATTCTTGTCTGTTGGGTGTGATAGCTATACTTGTATCATCGGCAAAAAGTACCACCTTTACATCTTCGTGAATATAGAACGGCAAGGCATTAATATACAGGGTGATTCAAAAAGAATACCACAACTTTAAAAATGTGTATTTAATGAAAGAAACATAATATAACCTTCTGTTATACATCATTACAAAGAGTATTTAAAAAGGTTTTTTTTTCACTCAAGAACAAGTTCAGAGATGTTCAATATGGCCCCCTCCAGACACACGAGCAATATCAACCCGATACGCCAACTCGTTCCACACTCTCTGTAGCATATCAGGCGTAACAGTTTGGATAGCTGCTGTTATTTCTCGTTTCAAATCATCAATGGTGGCTGGGAGAGGTGGCCGAAACACCATAACCTTAACATACCCCCATAAGAAAAAATCGCAGGGGGTAAGATCAGGGCTTCTTGGAGGCCAGTGATGAAGTGCTCTGTCACGGGCTGCCTGGCGGCCGATCCATCGCCTCGGGTAGTTGACGTTCAGGTAGTTACGGACAGATAAGTGCCAATGTGGTGGCGCTCCATCCTGCTGAAATATGAATTGTTGTGCTTCTTGTTCGAGCTGAGGGAACAGCCAATTCTCTAACATCTCCAGATACTGTAATCCAGTTACAGTAGCACCTTCGAAGAAAAAGGGACCAAAAACTTTATTGGCTGAAATGGCGAACAAATGTACAACTAAATGAAACTTTATGGCTCCCTTAATTCGCCGACAGATAGTGCTTAGCTCTGCCTTTTGTCGTTGCAGAGTTTTAAATTCCTAAAGTTGTGGTATTCTTTTTGAATCACCCTGTATATTAAGAACAGCAGAGGACCCAAGACCGAACCTTGCGGCACCGTATTCTTGATTGTTCCCCAGTTTGAGAAATCACCAGTTTTTTGCATATTATGTGAACTGCTTATTCAACTTTCTGCACTCTTCCAGTTAGGTATGATTTAAACCATTTGAGTGCTGTCCCTTTCATACCACAGTACTTGAGCAAATGTCAAGAGGTACCATGGCAATCAGTTGAAAACTGCTTGGCTATGATGACATGATTACCATGTGCTGAAATAAAGACCTCTTTTGTGAACAAGTAAAGATTGTTCAAGAACAGAGTATTAAGTAGATCTGAATGTCTCTTGTTAAGTAATGAAATCTAAATCAACAAATATAAAGGAAAACGTTAACAAGATTTTTACCGTGAATAATGTTTGTTTTGCTAAATGCTTATCACTATTAAAGAGGCTGCCAGTACTCAATGAGGACATTACGATGAATTAATGGAGCGGAGTAAACACTGGCTAGATGCTGAAAGAGCAACAGATAGGTGTTTGTCTAACAGTTAATGGGCATTTGCTATGCGACAGCCAAATGTAAGTACTGGTGCGAGCAGTGAGGTCAAGGTGATGTAAGCATGGGAATGTCACGGTAGGAGATGTTTGTAAACACAGATTGCAAATATTAACTTCATCATGGGATGAGTTGATATCCTTATAAGGTAACAGGGCGTTAGGGATATAAGTGCAGATATTTCTGTTGATGACTGAAGTCAGTGTACTGAACGATATTAAATTAGAGTTTACTTCATTTTCGAACTAGTAATTACAACTATTATGAGTACCATGTTTTTAGGTTGCTTAGTACCTAGAAGTATTGGTGGCTCAAGCAAGCCATGGGTAGCAGCTCAGGTATTGAGTTGAGGATGCGTGGACGAAAAATGTATAATCTATACCGACAGTTGTAGTCCACTTTGCGGTGCAGCTACGACTATGCAGAAAACGTTGGGCAGTAAATGACGTAATGTGTTTGGAGGGAGACTCATCGAAACAGAGGAAAACAATTATCACACTGAAGTAGGTGCACATTAGGGTACCAATTATCATAATATCTGTACCTATACCCCCAACACCATGTATATGGACAGTAAGTAAACTTTTCAACATGTCTCGTCCACTTGGACAAGGAAAGTTAATAATAAATTACACACATTAGGGAAAAGTAAAAAAAATGTACTTTATATCTTGTCTAAAATATGTTACTTTTGTTGCATGTAAACTTAACATCATCAGTGATGTCTGGAGGTACAGAAACAGTTGAAGCCACAGTGATAAAAAGATCGAGGCTCAAGAAAAAAAAATCAGAACCACAGTCTGTAAAGAAGAAGACAGGGTTGTAGTCTGAGTGATGATGACAGCCCACACTGAGTCATGACAGAACCACAGTACCAAGGGCCACCATATTCAACAAAAGAGTAAACAGTGATTTTAAAGAAGACTTTTCAGTGGCGTGTGTTCTAAACAATGAATGTAGGATTGTAAGTTGTTCATGGAGGAGGCGTGATGAATGGCAACGAGCAGCAATAAAGTGAAAAGAAAAGTAACTATCCCATGTAAATATGTGCACATATAGTGTACATATGTGTCATGAATCGCAATGAGCTGCATTTAAAAGCATCATAAATCGTATTAAGTTTGTGTAATAATAGAAGGTAGCTAAACAGCGTTCGTATGAATTCCCATCAGATAGCACCTAGACCGCACAGAAACGTGACTGTAACATATTCCTTTGTATGTATAGAGTAATGTAGAAAAAATGAGCTGTCGATATGATTGTCATCAAACTTTTGTCAATGAAAGTAATTTAAATTTTTTAAATGTTCAATTTGAAAAAAAAGTTTCTAATAATTACGTGGTGGAAAAAGCAGCTCAGGATTTTATTGTCTTAGAGGACTAATTTTAAATACTGCATATTTTATGTTAATCTCATTGTATATGTTGTTTACTAGACTAAAAAATGGTAATTAATATTAGCGTCATGAGAACAGTGCCATAACTTGCCATAACTTGAAGGAAAAGAAAGTTAACATGCAGTTGATGTATTTTTAAGATTTCGTAAAATTTGTCAGCGTGTAGTAAGCCTCCAAAGAAATAAGTTAACGAAGAATTTTGCTTAAGGAAATTAGTAAGAAAATCCATTTCTTAATTACTAAAGTTAAATAAGCAATCAGAAAGCTTCATTAAGATTCTGTTTTTGATGCTTAGAAAATGTGCAAGTTCACTGCACACAGAAAAACGGCAAAATGTGAAGGCTACTCCTATACACTATAATATCATGACCCTATTTATTTTTAAATTGGAATTTTGTTCCAAAAAACCCAATTTTGAGAAGAAAACACCGTTTCTTTTCTTTTGGGCGACATTTGTTTGCTAATTTTAACATTGTACTGCAGGTAACAGGAATAACTCGCTTTTTTGAGCAGAATGTAGAATGCCATAGCGATGAGTAAGAACTGGTCTCCATAGAATGCCACAGGGAAGAGTAAGAACCGGCCTCCATGTTCAGAACATTGTTACACTGACCGTGCCATATTCCACTGAAGTACAAGTACTTGAAGTATGCCCGTGGAGCGACAAACTATGAGTAAACTGTGAAAATGGATCAAACTTCGCAATTCTGAACAACGGGGACCACTAACATGCACGCAAGAAACTAAGACATTTTCTTTATCAAATATTAATTGTATGAGTCCATTAAATTTTCGGGGGAGCGTAAGTGGCGTTAGAGTTTTGGTACTACTGTGACACTATGCAGTAACCTATTTACATCAGGAAACAAAAAACAAATGACAATTATTATTCTGCCAACAACTTACATTTAGATCCGAAGTTATACAAAGTGTACTAAACATTTCTGTTGCACACGAATCTCTTCAGTTGACACTTTTCTTGCCATTGTCAGTCTACATTTTATATACTCAAAGTTGGGTCCCAGTTGTGGATAAGAGCCGAGGAGCATAACTGCAGTGCTTGTTATAAAACAAAACTGATCACACAGCACAAGCTAGCGCGATGCTTGTTCTTTTCTCTGAATTCCTAATATAACCGACTGTTGAATTTGACCGCTGTACGCAACGATAACGCCGTCATAGTGAGAATAACAAGCTTAAGAATGCACCAGGTTATATTTATTATTAGTGGGTCGCTTAATCATGGAAAATTTGTATGACAATGTAAAGGGTCTTGAACTCTAAGACTGAGATTAAAAGATATTTTTTTGTTCTAGTTGTTGACAAAAATTAAGATAGAAATTAACACAGAATAAACTTCTCTGAAATTCGAATCAGATTATGAAATGATTGAGGAGGTACTAAAACGTGTGGAAGACTGTATGGACGAAGCGTTAAAACATCTACTCATCTGGGAGCTTGTGAAATCATAGTTAATGATGCAACAAATTATAGCCAGACTAAGCAATAAAAGTTGCTTGGTAATGTAAGTAAGTAAGGAGCTGCTCAGAATAAGGATCATGCTTCCGAGACTGCATTTTCCTAAAATCAGCAAACCGAGCATCCATCAGCACAAAACGGCAGCCGGGAGAAGAGTGACCACCTCAGAGGGCAATGATCGAATGATCGCAAAATGAAGCCCTAACTCCACGACTCTCCACATAAAAAACAAAACAAAAAAATATTCTATAAGTAGGGGACGACTCAATACTGTTTTCAATGCCAGTGACGTAAACATCACTTACTTCAAGACAAAATGACAAAACGCTGCAGAAACTTCACACGCTTGGTGTACAAAACACACCTTAACAAATGAGAGGTTGGTACTGGGCTGAAGCACTGTTCCATCGAATGATCGGCTTCTTTGTGCAAAGCACGGCAGCAGCACGATTCAGTTCGATTGCGTTCACCAAATTTTGGGGAGAAAGCAGCGAACCTTCCCACACTGGTAGGGTGGCGTCTTGGGGTCTCTTCCTATGATGTCGAAGCAAAATAGGCTAAAACGTCATGTTCAGTTACTCTCTGGGGATGGCGTTGGCGGCATGTCGCATTCCGCTTTGGGTTAGGGGAGGCGTCAGGTTTGTCGACAAAACCACGAAGCAGGTCGTAGCCTTACTTACCCAGAAACTATCTAAATGCCTGGGAAGCTTCGCCATTTCTAATGAGATTCACTGACTGACTCCTGTCGACAATGAGGACACAGAGACTATACCGGAAGAACACCTTCCCAGTGACAAAAACATAAAGCTTTCCTCCTAGCAAATGTGCCCAGAACAGTCTAAATAAAGTGAACTACGAAATGGTGGTAAAAATGAATCACTATCGCACAACTATATGTGACAGCAATGTCACATCACACCTTCATCCCTCTTTCAAAAAGAGAGAATCCCCAGATGGTAATCCTTGATCGTCACCTGCATAAAGCATCCCAGAAATTAACTCAACCACGAGAGTCATAAAATATCCCCTAACAGTCTTCCATCAGGATTACTGGGGAAAAAAACAAGGTGTGAAATAGCCTGTTTGATCTGTAATAGCATTATTGTCTGAGATTAAGTATGGTATCTCATGTTTGCACATAAATACAATGCAATAGTAAAATCAAAACATAAACTCAGGAACTTCCATTCCATGTAAAATAAATCTCATATACATAAAATCATCTCTTAGACTGCGTACATATTGCAGACTTGACGATTAACTGAGTTAACTAATTCAAAATTTACTTGTGTTACAAAATGAAAATCTCTTCGTAACGTGCATATTTCGTAGAGCTGTGCCAATCACTTTCAACTTATGACACATGATTAGTGCAATAAAAGGATAATCAGATGTCGTACAAAAATGTGGTCTCACAGTGAGATGTCAAAATTACAATAATGAAATAACTTGTTTGTATGAATGCGTCACAAAAAGATTAATATCTAGTAGTTTTGTGTCAAAAGGACATGTTGTGGTCACGATATCTCGTAAGAACCCAGCAGCTAACAGCATTTGAATGTCACCGAATCCTATTGCTCGAAACGAAGAAAGTAGTTCATCAAAGCTGCACATACTTTAGGAGAAAATTCGAGACAAACCACGTATGAGATTGGTAAAGTGAGGTGTCTGCTGACGTAGTTGGTAAAAGTGACCCTCTAATTGAATGCGGAATCTCTGATTTTCAATCGCGTGCCTGAAAAATTATTTTAAATACGTAATTGGTTACGTTGTAATCATACTCTATTCTGCACAACGTTTATGGCGTACAAAATGTTTGGGTAAGTACTGAAGAGAACGATGATTTTCGCTTGCATTAGTTGTAGACGGACTGGGTGCATCCTACAGTCTACATAGTTAATCAGCGCACCACAGTGATTCGGGAAGACTGATCTGCGTTGTGCGTAGCAGCTGAAGCTAGAAACCATAACACTGCGTAGTACGGCGAGAGACAATAGGCCCACTGGCATATCTAAATGTATGAACATTAAGGCATGCAGGGAATCTTGACGGAAATTCGCTGAAACATGGAAACATCTTTTGCAACATCGACGTTTCCATCAGTTTGCAGCTCACCATCTGTATTCACACTAACGGAAAAAATATATGGCCCTAATGGACTATATTCTGTGATACCAGGACATAATATTTGCCAATCAAAGGCTGTACTGTAGGTTATACCCTACTGGCCATTAAAATTGCTACACCAAGAAGAAATGCAAGTGATGAACATTAAGGCATGCAGGGAATCTTGACGGAAATTCGTTGAACTGACATGTGATTACATTTTCACGCAATTTAGGTGCATAGATTCTGAGAAATCAGTACCAAGAACAACCACCTCTGGCCGTAATAACGGCCTTCATACTTCTAGGCATTGAATCAAACAATGCTTGGATGCCGTGTACAGGTACAGCTGCCCATGCAGCTTCAACACGATACCACACTCCATCAAGAGTAGTGACTGGCGTATTGTGACAAACCAGTTGCTCGGCCACCATTGACCAGACGTTTTCAGTTGGTGAGAGATCTGGAGAATGTGCTGGCCAGGGCAGCAGTCGAACATGTTGTGTATCCTGAAAGGCCCGTACAGGACGTGCAGCATGCGGTCGTGCATTATCCTGCTGAAATGTAGGGTATGGCAGGGATCGAATGAAGGGTAGAGCCACGGGTCGTAACACATCTGAAATGTAACGTCCAGTATTCAAAGTGCCGTCAATGCGAACAAGAGGTGACCGAGACGTGTAACCAGTGGCACCCCATAACATCACGCCTGGTGATACGCCAGTATGGCGATGACGAATACACGCTTCCAATGTGCGTTCACCGCGATGTCGCCAAACACGGATGCGACCATCATGATGCTGTAAACAGAACCTGGCTTCATCCGAAAAAATGACGTTTTGCCATTTGTGCACCCACGTTCGTCGTTGAGTACACCGTCGCAGGCGCTCCTGTCTGTGATGCAGTGTCAACGGTAATCGCAGACATAGTCTCCGAGCTGATAGTCCATGCTGCTGCAGACGTCGTCGAACTGTTCGTGCAGATGGTTGTTGTCTTCCAAACGTCCCCATGTGTTGACTCAGGGATCGAGACGTGGCTGCATGATCCGTTGCAGCCGTGCGGATAAGGTGCCTGTCATCTCGACTGCTAGTGATACGAGGCCGTTGGGATCCAGCACGGCGTTCCGTATTACCGTCCTGAACCCACCGATTCCATATTCTGCTCACAGTCATTGGATCTCGACCAACGCGAGCAACAATGTCGCGATACAATAAACCGCAATCGCGATAGTCTACAATCCGACCTTCATCAAAGTCGGAAACGTAATGGTACGCATTTCTCCTCTTTACACGAGGCATCACATTTCACCAGGCAACGTCGGTCAACTACTGTTTGTGTATGATAAATTGGTTGGAAACTTTCCTCATGTCAGCACGTTGTAGGTGTCGCCACTGGCGCCAACCTTGTGTGAATGCCCTGAAAAGGTAATCATTTGTATATCACAGCATCTTCTTCCTGTGGGTTAAATTCTCGTCTGTAGCACGTCATCTTCGTGGCGTAGCAATTTTAATGGCCAGTAGTGTACATTTTCACAGTCATTGGCCCCAGATGACGCCTGTCCGTCCACCGTCTGTTTTGACGCAGCGGGCAGTAATTGTGCTGAGTTTGGAGGTGACCTGCGTTCGCAACATTCATTCTGTGGTACAAACATTCCCCACCGACGGGTATATATATTCCTTTTGAATTATTTCAGTCGCATTGTGCGCCTGTGGGAAGCTGGATGGATGTATTGACACGAGTTGGGCAAAATGTATCAGCGGTGTGTCGTTGCTTTCAATCGCGGTCTGTGGAACATTTACACACACGTAGACCCGAGGTTCTGAACGTCCGCGCAGTACAGGGGAACATGAATATCGACGCACTGTGCGAGCAGCAGTGGCCAACCGTACATCGTCCAGGAAAGAAATCCAGGCACATGTTACACCTGCAGTGCCGCCAAGGACAATTGGGAACGGTCTACACTAAGATCACGCGTGCCTCCGACCACAGTACCACTGGAACCACGACACCGCCAAGCAGAGATACTATGATTTAGTGCGACAGTCCACTGGAGATTGGAATGGCACCCTGTTGTCTTCAGTGGTTATACAGGTTCTTTCTATGTGGGAGTAATGGACGTACAAGTATATGGTGTAGATGTGAAGCGCAATTTGTTCTGCAGTGCATTCTCCCACGACACTCAGGCGCCACCCGAGGCCTCATGGCTTTTGGGGTCATCTGTTATAATGAGAGGCACCCACATGCCTTGCTCATACTGTGGCATCAAGCAGTCAGGCCTGCAAGATGAGTGGTCTGCCAAGCGAGTGGATTCATTCTTACTTATATGGTAACATGAACTCTAGTACTCACACTTAAGTTACAAGTTATCCTCCTATATGATTAATACGCAACGGAAACACGCATCTGACTATCAGTAATTTACAGAACTCTGACTGTACACTACGCACCGGCAATACCACATTTTCTTTTTGTCTTTTATTTAACGGCTTTTGTCAACACGTGGCCACCGCACTGGATATGAATGGCGCACACATTATAAATTTGGGACATTATGACAGTATACAATTCGAAGAAAAAGTCCAACAATCTTTTTCTTTTCACTATCCTATTTATTCCGATAAATTCTCTAACCTAAACACGCAAATTCTATAACCTACAATAATATCACATGAGAAATTCCGCCCAGTGGGCATGGCTTTACATTGGTGTATCTCTATATTATGGTCTCGTAATTATTTTAACGCTACAGTGCACTTTCTGGATAGGATGGTGGATCTTTTATTATACCTCACACTTCGACTCTCACAATCATCATCACGAAACTTTCCTCCAGACCGAGCGGTATCGAAGGAACAAGCATAACCCACTAATCTTTTGAAACTATCTCGCTACTCTCCCATGCAAACCACACATACCCAAATTACATGACATACACCACACTACAACATGAAATACTACACAGAGAATAGTCACAACATTATCACTTTCAGCTTTCCCACTTCAATTAGTATTTATCCCAATTTCACACGACACCGCCCCACTTTGTAATTCTACTTTCCTTCTATGAACTCTGGAGATATTTGCACGTCTTCCTGTGCAATGCAAGCCAAGTGGCGTTGCTGGATAGACGGCCGAATCACCTTGCTTCTCTCTCAGAGTTTGAATCAAGCGTCACACGGAATCATATCACGCAAAGTAATATTAAGAACATCACACACACGAGTCCTCAACTGATACCATGGACGAGTACTTCTCTTTATCCTTTGTCTCATACACAGATTGAGACTCACACAGTACTCACCACGTGGAAGTACTCGTCTCTAATTTCAAGTCCTGCACACGCCATTTCTTAAATATTTCAACTTATGGTACACACGCTATTTCTTAAATATTTCAACTTATTGTACACACGCTAGTAATTCAGTTTAACTTAAGCACACGGAAGTATTTCAACTTATTGCTACACGTGGTTTCATTGTGACCGTTGGTCACTTCCGAAGATTACTACAATCCCTTTAATATTACCTGCCTGACATTTAATTCTCCCCACAAAAGTTCCTGAAATAGAGAAATTATTATTTCAAACTACTCTTAAATATTCCACATGCATACCATGTCTCCACTCTTTCGTCATTACGGAGCACAACTAAAACAGGTCTTAACAGCACAAGATCCAGCGGCAGAGTGCTGAAACATGGCCGTTCTCTAGGTCCTCTCCCATCTCTGTCGAGGTGGGGGGAGCACCTTGCTATCGTATTGGTCAGCCACATTTCAGGCGCTCAAAGCTCTGGTAAATTTCATCTCTTTGGTCCCACCAAAGGTGGCCAAAGAATCGACTCAAAGATGATCATATATTCACATTCACTATCTGTGGTTAGCAGACGACCATACATTCATTCATTTCACAGATCTCACCAAACTGGATGTAGGGATTTACTTTGTGGGAGTGCACATGTGATCAATTAAATAAATAAATTGTCATTCTTTCCCACACTGGTATCCGGCTTCGCTGTATTAATTGAAATTGAGTTATTCTACAAAAAGAAGTGTTGTTCTGACAAAAATAATGAAGTATTTCGTACCTATTTTCAATGTCGGGCGGTACTGTACCCTTTCAATAAGTCGCGGTCACATGTGGTGTTTCTGCAGGGTAAAGTAACCCGTGACTGCTATATTGCACAAGCTAATATACCCGGCTACTTGCATTTCTTTGAGAGGAAAGTGATGTGTTTTTCCAGTAGGACAGCTGACGTCCACGTATGGCTACTTCGGCGCAACGTACCCTTCGCTGCGTACAACAGCTGTCGTGGTCAGCAATATCACCAGATCTCTCGCCGGTTGAACAAGTACGAGACACGATGAAGCGGGAACTTACTGGCTCTCCAGAGCCTGCAAGATCCACCGAATTGCAGCAAGGGGGCAATATGCTGGGGGCAAACCATCGTAGGATGCCATTTGGCAACTTTATGATCGCTTCCATGAGCGAATACACGCCTGCGTTGTCGCCAGCACAGGCCATACTGTATACTGATGCGACTGTCTGTGCACACTTTACTGATATATGTGTGTTTAATTTGGTCTTAATGTATTATCAAATATTCCTACAAAGGTGAACTTTCACACACTTATCAACAAATGACTTCGTCCATGAGGGTGTTGCAGTTTTTCCGGCAGTGTTTTAGAAGCTAATTAAAAACTCCTGCGTTATGCACAGCTTGTTTTAAAAATGCCAGTCGCGGTCTTCCTCGGGATATGTTCATTCTCGGACATTTGCAAGAAACTGGCCGTGTCGTATTATGTGATCAACTACTCTATCTTCTCCGCCTTATTGTTCTCCTAATGACCTTCCTTCAGTTCTTTGCAGGACTTTCTGGCTGATGGTTTCATCTGTCCACTTCATCTTTAACAGGAAGGCAGGAAGATTGGTGTCCCGTCGACATCGTGGTCATGAGAGACGGAGCACAAGATTGAATAAAGAACGGATGGGGAAGGAGATCTGACGTGCCATTTCGATGCAGCAACTCCGGAATTTGCCTGGAGCGATTTAGGGAAATCACGAAAAAACTAACTTTGGACGTGAAAACCTCTGCGCCACCTCCTTCAGTTTGTCTTCATCAACCATCTCCAGCACCGTACCTCAAATGCTTCAAGAGGTTTCGTTTCATTTTTTCCCAAAATTGTCCATCTTTCACAGTCAAACAAGGCCATGCTCCAAACGCATTTCTTAATCATCTTTTTAGTCAAATCAGTATTTATATTTCCATACTGGAAATTTTCACTTTGCAGAGGAGTGTACACTGATTTGAAAGTTCCTGGCAGATTAAAACTGTATGCCTTACCGAGACTCGAAATCCGGAGTGGGCAAGTGCTCTACTGACTGTGCTACTCAAGCACTATTCACAACCTGTCCTCGCAGCTCTACTTCCGCCAGTACGCCAGTACGTGACTAAGCCATGTCTCCGCCTATGCTTTCTTCCAGAAGTGGTAGTCTTGCAGGTTTCGCAGCAAAATTCTGTGAAGTGTGGAAGATGGAAAATGGGGTACTGGCGGATGTAAAGCTGTGAGGAGTGGTAGTGAGTCGTATTTGGTTAGCTCAGTCGATAGAGACCTTGCCCACGAGAGGCAATGACCATGCAGAACCACACTCTGCGAAACTAATGCATCTTTCCGTGAAGACGTATCTGATAGGTCCAGCGTCGGATGCCCGACGCGGCAGGGATCGCTAAACGCAGTATCCTTTTTCTCCTTCTTTTTCATTGTCGATTTACTTAGCTTTTCGCCGTAAAAAATCTTATTTCTCTGTGTTTTCAATACACTTTACCCTGCCTTCGTTCACAAAGTCAGTCCCGGCAGTTGAGAGTCCGGAGGACATCGCAGCCAGGCCTCGAATCCGACCCCTGCCCACTCTACCCCCCAAACCCAAATCGACCGTTAAAAAAAGTTAAAATAGAAAAAAAAATAAAAAGGGCAAAGGTCTCAAGTTCGAGTCTCTGTCGGGCGCACAGTTTTAATCTGTCAGGAAGTTTCAGTATTAATGTTGTTTGAGCAAAGTTTTTTTCTTTTATTCAGAAACCTACCTTTTGCTTCTCTCATTCTTTGTTACGTCTTCTCTGCTTCTTACATCTTCAGTTATCTTGCTGCAAAAATATTTTTATGACATTGTTTGTTTTGTTTTATATCCTCGAATTTTAATGTTTACTTCTTCTTGTTTCTTGGAACACACGACTATGTCAATTTGAGTTAATTTCCATTCGGTTCTCATCCCTTAATACTGTATTCATTCTTTGAGGATTTCTTTCAGCTAGAGCCATCACAGCTGTGTCATCTGCAAACCGAAACATCTGTATTCTTTCCCCGATTATTCTAATACACGTACAGTATTCGTTGCATTCCTTTAGTGTATGTCCCACATAGACTTCGAATAGGGATAGAGACAATCTACGTCCTTGTCAAACGCCTACTTTTGGTGTATTTCTTATTATTACTATCACTGTTTGCTCTCTGTATAGTTTTTTTAACTATTCTCCTGTCTCAGTAGTCAAATTTGATTATTTTTATAATTTCAATTAGTTTGTTCCGACTGACAGTGCCGAATACTTTCTTCAGATCTACAGAGACTATGCAGATTTTTCTGTTGGTCGTAAAGCTTTCTGCATTTATACTTGGAAGGCATATTCCTACAAAAGTATTATGTTCGACAAATACAATTTCAATTACCAACAATTTATTCACAGTGTACAAAGTCACCAGTTGTTGTTGTTGTGGTCTTCAGTCCTGAGACTGGTTTGATGCAGCTCTCCATGCTACTCTATCCTGTGCAAGGTGCTTCATCTCCCAGTACGTACTGCAGCCTACATCCATCTCAATCTGCTTAGTGCATTCATCTCTTGGTCTCCCTCTGCGATTTTTACTCTCCACGCTGCCCTCCAATACTAAACTGGTGATCCCTTAATGTCTCAGAACATGTCCTACCAACCGATCCCATCTTTTAGTCAAGTTGTGCAACAAACTCCTCTTCTCCCCAATTCTGTCCAATACCTCCTCATTAGTTATGTGATCTACCCATCTAATCTTCAGCATTCTTCTGTAGCACCACATTTCGAAAGCTTCTATTCTCTTATGTCCGAACTATTTATAGTTCATGTTTCAATTCCATACAAACACTCTCAGAAACGACTTCCTGACACTTAAATCTATACTTAATGTTAATAAATTTCTCTTCGTTAGGAACGCTTTCCTTGCCATTGCCAGTCTACCTTTTATATCCTCTCTACTTCGACCATCGTCAGTTATTTTGCTCCCCAATAGCAAAACTCCTTTACTACTTTAAGTGTCTCATTCCCTAGTCTGATTTCCTCAGCATCATCCGAGTTCACTCGACTACATTCCAATATCCTCGTTTTGTTTTTGTTGATGTTCATCTTATATCCTCCTTTCAAGACACTGTCCATTCCGTTCAACTGCTCTTCCAAGTCCTTTGCTGTCTCTGACAGAATTACAATGTCATAGGCGAACCTCAAAGCTTGTATTTCTTCTCCATGGATTTTAATACCTACTCTGCAGCTTAACGTGGTATCCGAACCACGTGTTGTTTCTGGTGACTTTTCAAAGGTGAAGGCTAGGATAAAACGAAGACTCGAAAATTTGTGATCCGACTGAGATTCGGTAGCGCAACCTCTTGATTGCCAGGGACATGCTTCACCATTACACCACCAGGCCAGACGTGTATACACGTAGTTCATTTATAGACGTGATGAGTGAGATTCAGAATACCAAAGTATGTGACATATATAGTTGTATCTTATGGCTGCACTGACTTAGGAGCTTAAAATTTTTTTACCGTCAAGGCACCGAAGACCGTAGTACCTGTTTTGAATTTCAACTCGATCCTATACCATTCCCGAGAAGAAGGGGTGTTAACAGAGCGACAGACAGACAGGAAACAAATGGCAAAAAAGTGTGATATAGTTAAAAATGAACAATTTTCGGATTTCTTCTCTTGCTTGTACTGTGAAACTTTGCTACTTGTCAAATATCATGGTTCTAAGTCAACTGGAAGTGCTCTACGTGTTTTGATGAGTAACTTTGCAAGTGTCGAAATACATGGGATAAATGGCCTTGTCGTTTGATTGTACTGACGTAGAATCTTACATTATTCGTATTGCCAAGGGACCGTAGACTTTACTACGTGACATACGTTTCAGCCTGATATCTTTACTCTTTCCTGAGAACAAGAGGTTTCACCTGTAGGACAGACAAACAGGCGGAAGGAAAACTAAGTGATCCTATAACAGTTCTGTTTATACCAGTCGTTTCCAACCCTTCTTAGACCATTATCCCCGAGTGGCACCCCACTGTCTTTTGCCCTCTCCCCTCTCCCACATTATCACCAACTTTAGCATCTAATGAAATGTAGAATGAAAGATATTTCTTGGAACAATTCTGTTTTTAAATGATGAAAGAGGACTGATATTTCGTTTGTTTGTTTGTGTGTGTGTGTGTTAGAATGAACGACGAACGAATTCGTGTTGCATCTCAAATGCTACTTACAACACTTCCTCAGATAAGAAAGCTATCCACAGTGAGGATAGGCACTTGTTACAAAACACTTCCTTGCATTACTCCGCTCCATTGCAGCATTTGCTTGATCTGTACACGGCAAACCCCTTTAAAATCAACCAAGTTAAAATGCGTGCACTATGCTTACTGTTTGTAAATCACTTGATTGCTGCACTCCTTACTTCTGAACTGACAGAAACTGGAAGACTTCAGGCTGTTAATGCTTTATGTCTGACCATAGCCACTAACAGTTATAGTGATAGTAATAATAATAATAATAATAATAATAATAATACTGTGTAAGCGCTGTAGTAATCGTTATGTACTTACTTTCTGTGTCGTGCTGTCAATTAATTCATTTATGGGTTTCGAAGCGAGTAATGAAGTAATTTCTGGACTACTGCAGGTACTATCTACAACTTGCAGAAGACATTTTCTTGAGACATTTAGCATTTGTTATGTGTATATTTCCTTTTTATCGTCAGCGATGTATGCATCAAAGCACAACATATGTGTGTGTGTGGGTGGACTATGTGAGGAACCTGTAACCTCCTTCGAATTAATGCTACTAATTGAGAAAAAGTAATAATTCATAACTTATATAATCAATATTAGAGTCTTACAAAGTTGTCATAATAGTAATGAACTTTTGAAGATCCTCAGACAATTTCATTAATCATCCACAGGTCGGGAACCACTGGTTTATAGCGATTGAGGTACGAAAAGCTAAAAATTAAGGATATTTCATAATGCCATGGAATAACAGTTTACGTAGAACCTATAAATAGTTTCCCCTTCATTGCAACACATAGGATAGCTTCTCTTGCGCCCCTGTCTTCGAGGAAGTCAAATTGGTCTTCCGCTGAACTGACTTCAGTCTGTGTATTCTGCTCGTTAACATTTTTGAAAACATACACACTGCTAAAGCACATCGTGACTAAACATAAAATACTGTGAAGGTCTCTTAAGATAGGATCGCAGAAACAACACTAAGTCATTATTTATTTCAAGTTTCTGCTACCAGTCACTTTTTATTTTATGATTAATCTACCATAATGCAACGCGTTTCGAACATGTTCTGTTCATCTTCAGGCGTTTAAGTGAACTGTTAACTGGGCAGTGTGACAGGGGAGCGTGCGAACTGCTACATTACCCAGATTTCCAGAAAGAGAAATGCCTGTAGTGTTATCGTCATTAATGTGGCTGACAGATGGAGCACAGGAAAATATGTAAATCGATACATTTCATATTTGTTTTTGGTTTCGACCACGGAATTATTAAGATACAGTGGACGACCAAGGTTTCTTTTTCCTCTTTAGCGGCGTGCTACGGTACTGAATTGCGGGAATTTAAGTGTGTACAAGGACAGTGGACATGCTCCTCAAAACAAGCAAAACAATTTTTATTACACCATGCGATGTACAACTAAGGGCATTTTCAGCTTGTTTTTTAGCCTTCATTTGTGGCACATTACTTTCATTCTGTCAGAGCGGGCTCGTTTCGTTCCTCAGACCAAATTATTCAGGTCTTCTCGGGTTTTTCTGCTAGTAATACTAACTGATTTCACAACTTTTATTCAATTACTGAAAAGGCTCTCCAGTTGCTTAATTAGAATTTTGGTAATTCCACAGATTTCGGTCTTTATATTAGGCCATTATCAAGTGTATCTGAAAGATACGCTGTAGAGAAGCAAAGTCAAAATGGTTCAAATGGCTCTGAGCACTATGCGACTTAACTTCTGAGGTCATCAGTCGCCTAGAACTTAGAACTAATTAAACCTAACTAACCTAAGGACATCACACACATCCATGCCCGAGGCAGGATTCGAACCTGCGACCGTAGCGGTCACGCGGTTTCAGACTGTAGCGCCTAGAACCGCACGGCCACAGTGGCCGGCGAAGCAGTCATTTGACACTATGTGGACTTAATATAAAGTTCAAATTAAGCAATTGGAGCAGCTTTTCAGTAATTTTTCTGCTAGGTCAGCTGCACAGTCGTGAATTTTCCTCCTAAAAGTTTTTCTGTCTGCTATATCAAGGTGTGTTGTTCTCCTTCTCTTCATGTCTTCTTTTGCAGCTCCGATCCACTTCATTGTTTCAGTTGTATTCCTAAAATAAATTCGTGTGATTAATCTGGTTGGTTCCATTCTTTTAATATACCCACAGAATTTTAGCCTCATAATTTTTTTCTCTGACCCGAACAATGTTGGCATACTTTTCAATTTAAATGCTTTTGCTTCCTCGGGCAAAGTTAGTTAATATGAAAGTTTTCTGGGGTATTGTACAGCGTCGTTTTGCAAATAACTATCAGTGATGAAACCAGTATTTCGGCCACGGTTACAGTGGCCTACATCTGCATCTACATCTACATCTACACGATTACTCTCCAGTTCACAGCGAGTGCGTGGCAGAGGTGTCATCAAACCGCCTTCAAGCTATTTCTCCACCGTTCTACTTTCGAACAGCGCGCGCAAAAAACAAACACTTAAAATCTCGTGGGATCTCTGATTATCTTATTTTATTATGATGGTTATTTCTTCCTATGTTTGTTGACACCAACATGATATTTTCGCATTCGGAGGAGAAATTTACTGATAAAGATTTCATGATAAAATCCTGCGACAGCGAAAAACGCCTTTGTTTTAATGGTTTTCACATCACGTATCACATCCGCGTTACTCTCACACTTATTTCGCGATAATATAAAACGAGCTGTCTTCTTTGAATTTTTTCGTTGTCCTCCGCCAAACCTAACTAACATGTATCCAACATCCCGCAGCAGTATTCCAGAAGAGGACGGATAAGCATAGCAGTATCTTAAGTAGACCTGATACATTTTCTAAGTGTTCTGCCAATAAATCGCTGCCTTTGGTTTGCTTTCCCCACAACATTATCCACGTAATCCTTCCAATTTAAGTCACTCGTAATTTGAATCCCTATGCATTTAGTTGAATTCGCAGCCTTTAGATTTGTGTGATTTTCCGTGTAACCGAAACTTAGCGGATTGTTTTTAGTTCTCACATGGATGACTTCCTATTTTTCGTTGCATAGAGTCCATTGCCACTTTTAGCCCCTTACAAATATCTTGTCCAGATCGTTTTGTAACTGATTTTGATCATCTTTTGACTTTACAGGACGGTAAACAACAGCAGCATCTGCAAACAACCTAACAGGGCTCACTTCAGCCCGGAACCGCGCTGCTGCTACGGTCGCAGGTTCGAATCCTGCCTCGGGTATGCATGTGTGTGATGTCCTTAGGTTAGTTAGGTTTAAGTAGTTGTAAGTCTAGCGGACTGATGACCTTAGATGTTAAGTCCCACAGTGTTTAGACCCATTTCAACAAAAGGGCTACTTAGATAGTCTCCTAAATCATTTATATAGATCAAGAAGAACAGACGGACTTATAACGCCCTCCTTGGGGAATGCTAGATATTACTCATGTTGCACTCGATGACTTTGGGTCAGTTAGTATGAACTATGGCCTTCCTGACGGGGTCAACTGGTGTAATCGTTGTCCAGGGTCCATCACATTTATTCAGGATAGTTCTACTGAGAATGACATTAGGTCACAATATTTATAAAAAGAACGTTGACAAAATTGGTCTCTCTTGTCCAGTAGACCCAGAAGTAGGCACTGGAACTATGGACAAAACATTGGTTTCATCACGATTAGTTACTTACAATGTGACGGAGTAACATACCCAGCCGGCCGAAGTGGCCGTGCGGTTAAAGGCGCTGCAGCCTGGAACCGCGAGACCGCTACGGTCGCCGGTTCGAATCCTGCCTCGGGCATGGATGTTTGTGATGTCATTAGGTTAGTTAGGTTTAACTAGTTCTAAGTTCTAGGGGACTAATGACCTCAGCAGTTGAGTCCCATAGTGCTCAGAACCATTTGAACCATTTTTAGTAACATACCCATAAAACTTTCATGTTAAGTTTTCCGTTTATGTATTCGCTCTGAATCTCTATGTCCCATATTGTAACATACAATTTTCCTTTGTTTTGCTTCTCTTTTTGGATTTGTTAATGCCTGGTTTTCTGTTTGAATGAGTTCAAATGGTTCAAATGTCTCTGAGCACTATGGGACTTATCGTCTGAGGTCATCAGTCCCCTAGAACTACTTAAATCAGTCCCCTAGAACTAATTAAATCTAACTAACCTAAGGAGATCACACACATCCATGCCCGAGGCAGGATTCGAACCTGCGACCGTAGCGGTCGCGCGGTTCCAGACTGAAGCACCTAGAACGTTTCGGCCACAGCGGCCGGCTTGGAATGAGTGTTTCAGTCCTTTAGAGACACTCTAACTAGATGATTACTGCAGTGTCTCACTTTTGTGTACTTACTTAGTAACTATATTTTTTCGAAGCTTCTTACGAAAAGCAACGCAATTTCTCCAGTGCAGTCTGGTGGTATTTCTGAAAGCTACGGGATCATTTCGAGTACTAACCAAGGACAAGAGGAGAGTAATTCTATGAGATTGAGACACCACGCATAGTTTGTGTCTGGTGTTTCGCATCTTCCTGGAAACTTGGCAACGCGGGCCGCCCACGCCCTGTCGAGGGCGAAGAACAAGGCAGCGGCAGGAGGGGAAGGGGGTGTCGGGGAGGCAGGAATTTTTCGCCACCCGGCAGCCGGCGGCCGCGGAAAACGCATTACGCCGCCCCCGCCGGCAAAGCCCGCACCGCCCCTGCCACCCCCGATCACGCCCCACGTAATATTAGCCAGTAACAAGCAAAAGCTGTCCCAACCGCGGAGGGGAGGGGGCGCGTACGCCGTCGCTGTAGGTTTTGTAGGGGTATTAGGGTCACCACCCTCCCCCCTCCGGCCGCCGACGCCGCCGCCCCGCCGTCGTTCTGGCGGCGCGCGGGGGCGGAATATATATACGGCGACGTCGGCGGCGGGCCGAAGGAAACGTGCCTGACGGTGCAGCGGTGGTGGCAGTCTCTTTTTAGCCGGTGCAGACTGTAGCGGCAGCGGCAGCGTCAGCGCCGCGGTGCGGGGGCAGGCCGGCAGGAGGCGGTCGCCATGGCAACCAGTCCCGTCGCGGGGTGGGGCGGACACGGAGGGGCGGCGGCGCGGCCCTCCCCTCCGGCGGCGGCTGGTGACCTCGCCGGCCGACTGCCGCGCACTGTCCGCGCCGCCTTCGCCCTGCTCTGCTGCGAGCCAAGCTACCGCCGCCCCGCGTGACGTCACACGCACTTGCCGGTGAGTACTCTGAGGGGAGACGTCTCCGCGGGTACCCGACTGTGACCGCGCCTGACCCTGAACCGTGTCCTTACATAACGCGCTGCCCCGAGCCGGTGACACGCTGTCCCCGCACATGGATTGCCAATCCTAACCTCGATTTCGTTTTATAAATGCAAACGTCTTTTTCTAGCTGCAATCTAATATGTATTTACGTTCCAGACGCGTTTCGTAATTTATATTACGCCATTTTCAGTTGACTCAATGGATTAACAGTTTTGACTCCACCCATATATAGTTTCGAAACAGTCCTCAGTATAATTTTACGTGAACAAACTGTTATTTATAGTTATTCGTTTATCATGACAAAATCTGCGTTTCCTTTAATCTGGTCATAGGTCACAGGTCGCACAACCATTCAACGAATATTTTGCACTATTCACAGAGGGATCTTTTGGTTTCGAATTTTTCTTACTCACTTATTCGCTAGTTAAGTGCTGTGATACAGTTCGTAACTTACATGGGAAGAACTGTAGATTTATTTTAGGGGAACTGTGAGCGATTTCTCTCGTTAATACTCTCCGTTCTCTTGGCCTTTCTTTTTTTTATTTGTGTATGTAAGTGATGCCAACATATCGACAGTTCCTCCCTGCTGGTCTCTTTCCCTCTCTCTTTCTGTGTGTGTGTGTGTGTGTGTGTGTGTGTGTGTGTGTGTGTGTTGTGCACTTATTCTGTGTAATTTGGTGGCGTTTATACCACTGGGACTTCAAATTATGATAATGACACTGAGAGAGTGCTGTTCTGGTTATCGGGAAAGGCGGATAGCAAAATGTAGAATGTCGATCGAACAGGTGTCAGGGAGTAGGTAGTGGGTTCCAAGCGTCCAGAGGTGGGATTTTAGCTCTAGAAGTTGTTTGCAGGGAGTCAGAGAAGAGTATGGGCTTTGTTTGCTACAAAGTAGCATTTGCTGCTGCCAGTGACATTATTGCCTTATTTACTTTCTGCACGACGTGTGTAGGGAAATAATTCCCACTTTCGAGTCCGTTTTTCGTGTGCTATGACATTTTCTGGAGTGTTCTTTGCGATGTGTCAGCTACTACGTCAATCAGGTGCCTCCAGAGTAACACAAAAACCGCAATTTTGTAATTCGTGGTTTATGCTTCTCTTTATATAATGACGAATTTGGAAACAACTTTCACTTACCCACACATGCTATACATCACTTGTTCAGTGGATAGTCCACGTTAAAAAAATAAACGTGCATTAATAAATAGGTTCAAATGGCTCTGAGGACTATGGGACTTAACATCTGAGGTCAATAGTCCCCTAGAACTTAGAACTACTTACACCTAACTAATCTAAGGACATCAGACACATCCATGCCCGAGGCAGGATTCGAACCTGCGACCGTAGCGGTCACGCGGTTCCAGACTGACGCGCCTAGAACCGCTCGGCCACACCGGCCGGCATTAATAAATAGTTACGAAGATACGTTATCATATTCTCAACAGAGGTATGATGCTACAGATAGTTCACAGAGTATGTATAGAATTCTGTAGTGAATGAGGTATTTTTCTTGTGTAATCTAACCCACTATTCGCTTGTGTTAGTCGTATGGGTATATCAGTATTTTATTTCCTTATTTAAGGATACTGTCGAAGCTTCCTCATAAAGGAAATTCGTGGCTAGCAGCAGCTAATCTTATTTTGTAACAATTAAAGCCATTGATTTTACAGGCGTTCGCCAGACACATAAAGTTATAACAAATAAAAACCAAAACAATAATATGTAACTGACTTTTCCAGTTTCCGGTCTGTTGGCGTACCCTGCTGTAACAACTGGAATGACGGATTTCCAACTCTCTACAATGAAAATGAAGCTGAAAGAATACCTTTAAGTCAAATGAGGTAAAAAACGAGTAAATGCCTCGTCTGCGAGAGAAGGAAATACCGCTTAACCGGAGCTTCCGTGGGACTGTTCGCAGAAATGCTGTTGTTTATAAGGAGGTTGCAAAGCCATGTGGCTGCGGTGAAAAGCAGAAAGACCTGCTGAGTGTCAACTGCTGGTGCAATGCCTGACAGCTGTCAATTATCCTCAAAACCAAATCTCCATTTGCTTACGCTACTTTTAAGTGAGCAACGATTTCTTTCTCGGCGAGAAGATCGTGTTCTGAAACGCTGTCCATTTCCATCAGATGAAGAATTTGACTCAAAAGAGCTGCTTTCGAACACAGAAACAGTTAAAGCAATAACAATGTGCAGTAGCCGCGCGCAATTTTGCCTTCTAAGCGCCAGACACGTTGTCAATTATGCGACGAATGTGGACATAACCCTACTCAAATTGTTCGTCGTGCAAACCACTTGAGACTGATATTAGCACCTATTCCTGAGGCATGTTCATAATTCGAAACCAATTATTTGCTACATAGCTTTGATAAGTTCGTCTGCCAACTGACGCGTACGAAATTATCTAAGAAATATTAACTATTGTTTTCATGCCCCGTCGAAAACTGACAGCGCTAAGCATCCGACAACAACCATCCATTATCATTTACTTGTTTCTTGAAGTTCACTATAGGCATTCGTGTTTGCATCACAGTAAAGTAGTTCGAGCAGGATTCCGCAAGTACATCCATTCATTGCACTTCGTCTCATACGTATTTCAGTGTTGTTGTCGTGCCATCAGTGATGTCGTTTTATTTTCTTCGTTACTCATTTCGACATTTTTATGTGGATGTCTACACCGGAAAGGAACAGGCGTTTCGCTGCGCTTCTGTATAGAGAGGTATAGGTTGCCACAAGAGCGTCCACATAAACAGAAACACTTGCGAAAACTTGCATCTGATGCATGTCTGGGCACAAAAAAATAAAATATTTAGTCATACAGGGAAAAAACTTTCTTCTTGTTCTGAACCTACTGTTTATTTAATTGCAAACCTGTTTTCGGCTTCTTATGCTATCCTCACGTGCCAACCGATAATTGAAGGGGCTAGAGGAAGAAACTGCTGGCCGAAGGATTAGCCTCAACACTTTATCTCCTGCATATTCGACGAGGAGAAGGAGATAAGTGTTTAAAACCCCGTTGAGAACGAGGTCATTGGAGACAGTACGCAAGCTCGGTTTAGGGAAGGATACGAAAATAAATCGACCGTGCCCATTCAAAGGAGCCATCCCTGCATTTGCATGAAGTGATTTAGGAAAATCACGGAAAACCTACATGTGAATGGGCAGGCGCGGATTTGAACCGCCGTCCTCCCGAAAGCGAGTCCAGTATGCTAAACTCTGCGTCATCTCGCTCGGTCTTGGTGTATTCGAATACACCACATGTTCTCCCGTATGTAACGCTAGAAAGCACTGTCTACTATATGAATTGTTAGATGTCTGTAAATTTAACCGAGCCTATAAGATGAAATAACTAAAAATACTCTCTAGTAAGTTAGTACTTCCTTCCACCGACACCTTGTATTGTAACCTGACGGTGGCATCAGAAGACAAAAACCGGTTTGTGTTTAAATAAATAACAGTTGCAGAGCATCAGAAAGTAGCTGAGGCGCTAAGAACTATAAGGACCTGAAGCACACCTTCATCGATTTTGAGATTGTTGCATGTATGCATTCCCCTGACGACTGTTCACACTGTATTCATGAACATTCACGAGAAGTTGTCTCATCGATTTCTGGGATATTCATTTCATAAGGGCGTAAAAGCACAAAGCATTAGTTCGTTTCTCTGTGCTTCTCAGTTCTTGTCTAGGGCTGATAACGTAATTTAGTGTCTACATCATGTATGTATCGTAAACGATAATCGAATACAGTGTATCGATAGTTTTATCTGAACCTCAAGCCACAGAGTGCGTTCAACGGAAATGATGATAACGAGGACCACGAAGTGTTGGAATAGGTGATAATAGTGTGTGTGGTGCATTTAGCAATTGCTGAGAACATTTCTCATGCGGAATTTTCTTATTCTACTTTCATGTTAACTACAAACGTTATAACGGTCAAAAGACGCTACTGGCACTAACTGGCTATGTATGGAACTTTCTTGAATAAACATTAATAAGAAACATAATATTTATTAATATTTCATAACAAAATGGGTCCGTTATTTTTTCATAATTAGTGTAGAACGCTGAGACTTGGTTGAAAAACTGTTTAGACCTATTTGACTGATGATTTCGGTATAACTTTGATTTTCACAAACATCTGTTTTCCTCAAAACTTTGTTTCTGAGCTTTCGGTCCTTAATGTTCTCAGTGTCTCATTTCATTTCTGATATTAATGTCATGTTCTGTCAGGCACTGATAGATAATGCAGCTGATTAAACAAAATATTAATAAGAGAATTTAAGTTAATAAGTCCTCATTCAGTCACTGTAGTCTATCATTTATTGCGCAAACCGTTTCGAATCATTTGGCTTGATCATCAGGCGCAGTTTAGTGGAAGTTACTTCTTTGTTCTGCGAAAGAGTAAGTTGGTTAATAAGCTTTTTTACAAGCAATGAGAGACAAAATGCGCCATACAAAGAAATTTTATACCTATTGTTAGAGCATAAGCATTATATTTTACTTACAGTTCTGTGTTTTGTGTCGTTAAATATGGTGAACTAGTTCCATCTGTAACACCGTTCACCAAACACATAACGGCAACCCACGTAAGAAAATAATAAAGAGTCTAAGAACTTCCTTCATCTATCGAAGATTGGTTATTTATTTACTTTCGCATGTATTTCACCCAGCACGAATAGGGCCTTAGGCCTTCTCTTACATACAACCAGACTTGGTTAGTGAGACAATAGTACAGATTATATAGTACATGAGTAATATAATGATGATAATATTTGTAACAACATGAAAGTATGGACATTCAGAAACAACAGTCTTACTGACGTGATGCAGTTTCCTTATTACGTTCTTCGAATGTGAGTAATGACATGTAAGAGAAACGTGTGACAATAGCACAGAAGGTATCCATGTGGAGAAGAAGTTGACAGGTCACATAAAGACCGGGAAATAAAAGGGAATACTAGCAGATTTGATGGAAGGAACGAGAAGAGCACAAATAGTTTACAATGTGACAGAGAATGATGTCTCTTACTTAGGAGTATTTATTTAACATGGATTACAAGTGTACCAGCAGTGAAATGTGCGTTATGTGGTTGGTGAATTGTGATACAGACAAAAATAATTCTTAAAAATATTATGACATGAGGCGAAGAACTGTGCATAACTTCTAACCATAGTCATCCAATTTCTTTGCATGTCGTAATTTTTCCCTTATTTAATGTAAAAAATGTGAGCGTACCAACTCGTTTTTTCGCAGAACGAACTTGCAACTTCCACTAAAATGCACCTGATCAAGCCAAAGGCTTCGAAATGTATTGAGCAATAAATAATAGTGACTTATGGACTATTTCTTAAAATATTCATACGAATGCCGGTCATGGTACAAGCGCCAACAATGAACAAAATATCATATTAACATCAGATCGGCGAAAAATTCAAATTGTAGAGAAAATGCGTCTGGTCCACCCATAACAGACAACTGCTGAACGCACAACCGCACATGAAGCGTGGTAAACGAAATAAGCCTGTTAATGATGATGCCAATGCCACAGAATTTATAAATGTGTCTGGATCGAAAAAACACACACACACACAACAAAACTGTTCTTTGTTCAAAGCACCATTCTCATGGCACTATTTACATTGTCAAAACAAGGCTATTAATGATTCCGAACCTTAAATGTTCATCGCAATTATTCATGCAATGTCTTCTTCTATTGTTTATTCTTCCCCGTGGATTCGGGCCACAGCAACGCATGTTAGAGAAACATGGAAGACTTCGTAGAAAACGTTTGCTATCATCTGCCGGTGAATCTTGCAGCTTTGAAACAGACAAAACCAGAAAATCGTAGCAGCTGTTGGCTGAATTTCATTAAGCACTATGTGTACTTCTACTGCACACTTATAAGACATATTTCGAAGTAGCATTTCCACGTCATCCATTGAACCATTGTTAGTATACCATCAATTTTGAATCTGTGCAATTTTCTTTATTTGTAAAGTGTAGCATTCTTTGAAATTGGAAAGAGCAGACAAAGAAAATTATTTCGTTGGTAGCAATGTGCCGAAAAACCAGCTAGTGATGGAAGTATTAAACTTCGAAACACGTCGATGTCTAATTCGTAACATTTACAATTAGGCCAAACTTCAAATTTTTGCGTTGTGGTTTTCTATATGTCAGATCCTGCCTTGAATTATTACGTTCACTACAAACATTTTAAAAAATGGAAGGCTGCTTTTAGAGTCAAAAGTTTTTTCGGAGGAGATCAAATGTGCGGTGAATGATGTGCTGCAGATGTGCTGTAACCACATCAGATTTTGGTTACGTACCTGATTCAGTTATAGAAACGTAGAACGGTTTCGGAAATAATGTTCCGATTCACTGATAACCACAATTTTCAGCTGCAGAAGAACTCGTCATAGCTGCATAACTCATTTCGAACTTTCAAGTGTTAGCTAATTTTTTTTTAATAGAGAACGTTAATTTCTTATTTATAATACTGATCTTACATCTGTTGTGATTTGTTCGAATTCTATTTTCAATTCTCGTGCTTGTTTAGCAGCTCAGCCCTTAAGGCCATTACGCGGATTCGTTTTGTCTTATTTCACGATTGCTGCACGTATTAAAACGTAAATTCCCTGTTATGTTGCCTATCTTGCACATGGACTACTCAGTTTGTATATTTTGCTTAATTTTTTCATAGTTCCACACAACTTCTTCCTGTTTTCTCGATTGATCTGTGTTCTGTTTTTTAAGGCCTATCCACTGTGCCAACTTATAACTAAATCTGACGGGGGTGCGATGGGGAGGTTCCCTTGTAAGTTATTAACAAGCGTCTCTCGCCATCACGTTTCCTTTGCTCAAATGATTTTTTTGTTTAACAATGTTACATACTTGTACGTAAGATGCAGTGAAACTTTTTAAGAATTGCAAATGCGTAGCCTGGATAAGTAGTATTACTTTAACGACTGTAGGCAACGAAGTCGCACAAATTAAGAGAAAATTTATCTTAAAACAATTTGCTAGTGTCAGCCACGATTTTACAATTTTCCTTAAATTGGTCGCGATGCGTTTCGAAAATATTTCCCCTCGCAAAGCTCATTTCTCTTACGTTATAAATTTTTTGTGTTATAAATGAAATATTCCTTTGCACAATGATGGAGTACCGACAAATAATTGCAATAAATAGAATAATTTTATAAAGGAAAAAGAAGTATTCGATAGTATGCCAAAGAAGTTTGATCCTATAGTGACAATAGCTTCAGGATAAGTGCTGTGTATACTTTGTCGGATTGTCCGTAAAGTGAACAGGAACACGTGGAGAAATTAAGTGGTATAATTTAAAGGGCTATTAGCATTCAGACGCGTATGAGAAAAATGCCGTATCCACGTCAGTGGACCGCTCCCTTGTGGAGTTTCAAATACCCCCCTTCTCCGCTAACGCTGTTCTGCATAATGGTTGAGTAAACTGGTTAAGAAGCCTGAGCAAGGCAGGGGCATTTGATTTACACCGGGTCAACGTCCTGTGGAATTCAGTGACGTTTAACGCAACCTCCACCAAGACAGCTTTTAGAAAATGGTTAACGGCACATACGACATTTTGTATTGCCGTGGCTTAAGAAGCAAGCAACAATATTTTATTGCGATAGCAGGAACAAATTCTTTAGATGTCCCATATGTTTCCGAGTTATGCGTACAAAATTTTAGCCATGTAGCCTAGATATGCACATTTGTTATGCTGGGGACGGTTTTGTACAACTTAGTAGTCTGTTAATATTGGGTCGTCGAAAACCATGATTTTTGATAATAGGTCTGCGCCAGCCGCGGAACTACCATATTGTTCCATACAAAGATGAGTTACGCTTTAACACCATATTTTCTAATTATTTTCAGGTGTGTAAACTTCACTGAAGACGAAGAGTACTTGACAAATACACCCCCAGCAAGCAACAAAATATTAAATAAATCATTGTTGAACCTTCTCAGGTATTTTTCGATGAAGATGGAGACGTATATCAAGTGATTCTCATTTAGTATCATACTGCATTTACAACACACATTACAGTGGAGCTTTCAAGTTTTCAATTTCTCTCGACAGGCTCTTAAACACATTGAGGCATTTCACAAGTCAGTTATAATTTTGAGATTTTGTGAGGAAAAACTGCTCTATAAATAAATTTTTTATTATATCGTTTACAAGTGAACTTGATATCGGAATGTTTTCCTTTTATAAGAAAGGATCCCATCGCCACCAAGAGCTAACCACACGACAAACAAAAGTGTGTTACAGTGTCGCCATACCTGGAAAAAGTTTCCGACCTTGTTCAGCGTCCACTCAAAGTCCTTATTCTTTATTTACGCTGTAAGTTAGCAACATCTCTGCGATTACGCTATTTAGAAAGTCAGATATGGGCACATTATCATTGGGTTCTGCGTGTAATCAACGCAACAACCATGTTTCATTCATTGATGGGAGTCTAAACGAATGCTGAGTTCTGAAATCTTGGTCTCGGTGGTATATATTAGGAATGTTGAAACGTATATTCTTACACAAGTAGAATATTTTCACTGGGTAATTAAATTCGCTTGCTTAAAAAAAGGTGAGCACAACTTAATCCTTTATGACAGTATTCACGCAATTTAGTTTTTTATTTAGTTTTTCTCATGCGTACGAGGAAAACCTACTGCTGTAATTACACCCAGCACTTACTCCCAATGTTAGCCAACATTCAATTAGAGCAAATTTTTTGTCGTCAAAACAAAATAGTTGTTGTCCGATCTTGTGATGTCGTCATTTACAGTTTTTCCCTCTTATGAATACTATGTTAACTAACTGTTCTGTCTCTTCTTGGTAAGAGAATTTCGTAATTACAAATGAAAAGCGCAAAATAGTGGATGTTTTACAGCATTAAATTGTTTCATTAACCGTTTTTTCAGATTAAGAGGACTCCATCATCCTTTAACTGATATCCGGCGTAAAGAGTGTATAATACAGAAAAGAGAATATACATATGGTAAACCAACCCAGTATCCTATGTGACAATTTAAAGTAAATCAGCAATCAAAACAAATGTTTATTTACTGTTTAATACTTTCAGTTAAGGTTATCAATGCACTGTCAAAGATGACAGTTACTCAGTGTTTGTTCCTAACTGTCAAAGCATAACATATTTGTCATTATTTTCGCCATTACATCATCCTCTTTGACAACGATAATCAGATCACAGTCTATGACAGTCACGAATCTCTCGCAGAACCTTGTCTCGCAGTTTTTATGCGACCGCTGCTGCAGCGCTGCCAAGTGGCTAGCATGTACACACTGCGAAACGATTGTGTATTTTTATATATGAAGCGTGGAAGCGTGTTCAGTACGCAAATGAGGTCGTATTTTGGAGTAAATTCTTCCGCTATAAATTATAGCAGCACTAAAAAAATATCTCCAAAATTGTATAAAAAGTGTTTAGTGTTGAATGTATTAAAATGAGTACAAAATCCCCAAAGAAATTTGTGAAACGAAGCACAATTGGCGTAAAGCATCAGAATTTAGATAGTACGTGCCAAGCATGGGTATGCATTCGTAAACAGTTTATTTTTAACTGAAACACATCAGGTCACAGTTCAAAGATTTTCGATTATAGGATTGCTACTCTACTACTATGAACCGAATATATTGTATTGCACTGAGATTTCATTAGTATGTGTTGACATTAACAGGAGAAGGGATATTAACTTTAATTGCGTTTTCCTTTCCGTATTAGAAAAGTCACCGCCACGTATAGTGACTGACATATATCGAATTAACACCAATAATATTAGCAAGTTCTCTGTTTACGTCATACCATTCTTCTGTTACTACACACTAGCCAGTTGAAGTGTTAGCGTCGCTTTAGTTGTCAAAACTTTAGACAGCTAAAGCGTACTCAAAAGGCTGAATTTTTTTTATCTTTTTCTTTTAGACTTTCGCGATTGTTTGTCGTAGACTGTGGTTAAAGTCTCATGATAGGTTGAAGGGCGAAAGACCAATAATGAATTACACAGATACTAGAGAACATCCACAATGTTGTGCTTTTCCTTTGTAGTTATGAATTGTATCTTCAATTCTTGTATTGCTAGATAGAGGAAATTAATTTGTACATTGATACAAAAACAGTAGCTGATTTACGTTGCATTATTTGTCTTTCATGAATTCACGGCTGTGGATAAAGGTCAGAATTTAAAGCCCCGTCGACACTCGAGATCATTAGAGATAGAACTAGATCTTATTTGAGACGGATGGTAGAGTTAATCGACCTTGGCCTTGTTGTACGTACGTTTTGTATTCCGACTGAAGTGATTAATGGAAACCAATTAAGCTTGGAAAACTAATCATTAATCAGTGGCATTCCCGTCCTACGATGTAAAAGGAAACAGCACATAATGAGAAATACGCTCGTAGTAACGCGATCTTCTGAATGAGATACCGAGTGTATTGTGTAATGCGTATACGCACGAAGTTCGACCACGGAAGACTTACAGAAAATTATTCAGTGCAGTTTCAGCTAAGGTGTAACAGTGCCACTTTCTATAATGATCTTGTGGGCTAACGGGTGCATAGTGTTTATCCCAAAATAACTAGACGCTTATTTTTGTGCTATTGGAAGCGTAATTACTTTTGCTCATTAAGTCATATTCAAACATGCCAGCTGAATTATGTCAAATTTGTCTTGACAGTGCGCAGCAGCGCTCGATTGTTTCCTCCCGTGCAGGCTACTACTGTACGACTTCCGCTTCAACGCAAGAGATGTGGAGTTGCCCTCACTACTAAGAAACTACTTCTCGAAGCGAGTTTATTGTGCAACTGCATGTTGACCTCGAAAACGACCTCGAATTGTGTCATTTTCTGTGTCTTACTTTTCCAGTCACTTGTTGCTGCTTTTTCTGTTTACTTATTTTTTTATTCTATCTTGTTTGATATGGTACAGCACGTACAGAGAAACTAGGGAAACTAGATAAATGCGACGCTAGTACAATGTGTGTGTGTGTGTGTGTGTGTGTGTGTGTGTGTGCATCTCATACCACAGCGAAGACAAATGAAGGGTAACGACGCAAATCAGTATACGACTTAATTATGCTCTGGAGCTCCATGACCCAAACATTACGAAAAGTAATTATAGCAGAAGTACGTTTCAATATTATTATTTGAAACTTAAGTTTTAGTAGTAATAGTTGTCAAGGTGAAGAAAGTAGCAATAGGGCCTACAAATGTATGTCACTGTTGTGTTACTGTTACTGTAGCAGTAATATTTGCAGTTGCAATCATGCTGGTTTAGTAACACTAATAACAATAGGAGTTAGTTAAAAACATGGCGGCAAAAAAACAAGGAAGGTGTCATTACGTCACAAACTTGAAGTCTATATCCGCCATCTCAAGCAGGAAAAAATATTAGGTTCACCGCATTCATACCTCCATGGTAAACTGCGTTGATACTTCCGCGTGACATCACTCCGACCCGCTCGTGGCCTGTTTCGATAGTGTTGGGTGCTTTGATTTTGTGGAGACGTAGTTGTTTTACGAAAAATGGCGAGATTGCGTTGTTCACGGGTGTACCAATCGACCCGATCGTAATTTGGAGTTTAAAGGGATCACATTTCATTCGTAAATGGAGCAATTCATGCAATAATTTCTTTTTTATACGTGAATTATTGTTGCACTGTTTACTTATATTGTAATGATTTCATTTCTGTCATTTGAATTTAGATTTGCCTTACTTTACTCAGTGTCCGTTCCTTCTCCTCTTTCCTGTGTTTTTCATTGCCTTCCAAGTTGCAAACTCTCCAGCATCCGAGCCACACTGTATCAACGGACTCATTGCAGCACAACACACCGCTACGTAACCGCACTGATTGTTGGGGCAGCATCTTATGCCCTAAATTCTTCTCGCCGATAATTATTATTCATTGTTCACATTCCCCCCCCCTTAAAAATGATTCTGGGTGGAACAGCCGGAGACAGCGGACATCTGTGCGTGAGTTTTGTGTGTATGAATGTGTGCTGCGCTTCCTTTCTGACAAAAGGCTTTGGCTGAAAATTTCTGTTAACACCTTTTTCGTCTTGTCTGCCTTGTACTCGGCGTGTGAGTAGCAATCAATCCGTTTCACAGTACAACTAATCCCTCATGAAGTTTGTTGTAAATAATCAACTGCACTTCAACAGGAAAGTGATGTGTGTAATTACAATGCTAAAAGAAAAAAAACTGACATTCATAACACCACATTATGATTGTCTTTAACACAAACGGTGGTTCACAATGCTGCAACAAAAAGTTTTGATCACTTTCCATTAATATAAAATGCCTGACACACAGCAAAGTAAAATTTGAAACTAGGCTGAAAACTTTTCTCTTTGATAATGCCTTTTACTCCGTGAAAGATTATTTATTACTGTAATGTGAAAATGGTGATGGGTAGGAGTTAACGACTAGCATGTGTCTGTCGTTAAATAAAATATGTAAAAACTAATAATGATCAGCTTGGAGGCATATCTACAAAAAAATTAATGTCAATATATGATGACTCGTTCCATATCATTACGATTTATTGCGTAAATGATACATGGAACATGGAACTAAGTAACTAACTTACAAAGCATAGCATAGACTTATGTACTTTGAAAGCATCAAAATGAAATTCAAAAGTAAAATCAAACAGATGATCAAAGTAGACGTACATTCCATTTGTGCTACGTTTGGTTATTTCTGAGAAACTGTCGAGAAATATTCCGGGAACATAACCAAATAGGCTATTATTGGTAAGGTAGGCCTCCATCTTACACAGGTTAGGCTGTCATTACTAAAAAGTTATTCACATACATATTAAAGCAAAATATCCAATTTAAGGTGTCTTAAGCGTTTGAGACCATTCCCTTACTCACATTTAAAGCATTCCACACTGCTGGAAGGTGTTTAAAAAATTATATAGTCGTTTTTACCCTGCAAGTTGCTATTATTGGCCACGCCCTGAATGACGCATCATTAAAGTGAGAAGATGGGTAAAGTACAGTGAGACTACCGAACAGACTGAATAATAAAATAACAACTCTGTTCTGCATGGAGGTATATTTCTATGCCGTTCTGTTTCTTTGACATTTCAATAATCATTCACTTTGTTGACATGCACAACATACGGGAGCATGCCTCGCTTCTTTCCTCATTGCACACGTTTATGGGCTAGCAAAGATCACTTAGGTAAGTTTTTTGCAAACGTGAGCACTAAAAATGTTGTGCATACGAGCTGAAAGCTGAAAATGAAACAAACAAGAAGCTGTATCGATACCAGTAAGCAAGCAAGCATTGGTTTCGGAGTTCCAGTTTCATTTGCTATCGATACAAATATGTAAAAGTGGATTTAAATGGATTGCGACAGCATGCTTTTCACATCACTTCCTTCTTTTTCTGGTTATCCGAAATAGAGCAGCAAAAAAACAAGTTACATTAAAGAGGCGAAATGTGACGTATTACTAGGGCAAGTATGCAATCGAGATCAGAAAAACGAAATTGCATTCATGACCCTATGTTATTCATGTAAGCTCTATACTTTTTAGTGTTTAAAACATTTGTTACACACACGACAGAAATAATGAACAAGAAGCAATCGCTAGCAGTAGTTTTGGGCTACTTAAAATGGGGCAAGCCCCGCGCACTCTGGCTTCAAACAATGTACAGCGTAAGTCTGTAGTGCCACCTCCCTTCTTTTACCTCTATGGTAAAAACACACTGAAATAACGCAAACGCATGGGTTATATTCATGTGACAATAAAGGAACACTCTACGGAGAATGGAAAAGTATGTAATAGGAAAACAGCAAGTAGATTAGCGATAGACAGCCATCTAAATGTTAGTCGTAGTAACAGAAACAAACAGAAATAAGGAAAAGTAATATGACAGGTCAGCATTCGAAATAGAAAAGAGATTGTTATAGTGTTCTCCATAAACGTATGATTTCAACAATAGAAAAAAGGAACGGTCCTCATTACTGAGGAACTGCCTCTCGAAAAGTGTTAGTGTGCAACTGTTTTTCGACTTTGAATCGTGTTGTTTTCTGTTTCCTTACGTCCACAGTTCTGTAATATTTTAGAAATGTCAACGTTTGCCAGGACTAATGTCAAACGTATTTGGTAACAATCGACATTTGACGAAAGTCACATATGGTGAAAATTTAGTCTTCAGATGACATGAATTCAACATTAATTATTACATGAAGTGCAGCGTTCTTTTCAAGGAGAGACTGTTGTAACTACAGAATGGTGTACCTAGGAACACATGATGCTTTTTTTATCGGTATTTCAGTCTAGTGACTAATTTTGGAATCACATGAAAGAAGGCGCACTTGAGACCGCCATAAGAAGTTTTCACCATTTTCTGCAGTTTTCGTTGATGTTAGACATAAGGCTGTGTTTTGTGCAGCAATTTTAAATATTTCGCGTTATACGCATGTAAGTGCGGTATAGTATACTAAAAGTATTTGGAATATAGTGTTAATTCTTCAGGTACGGGATTTTGTGGTGTGTTAAACGCTGTTTATTTTTAGAACTATTTATAGAACATGCGAACAGCTGATCTATACTTCATAGATCGCACCCCTCTATTACCTTGAAGTAGAAGGAAGTCTTTTGCCATGGAACACGTAATACTTGCAAATTAAATGAGTTTCTTTAATGTCTAAATAGTTTTTTTTCTGCCTTGAAAATTGGAATTTGTTGGTTTTCAATAGCTTCTATTCCAAAATGTGTTTTGCTTGTAACTGGTTTTGGATAATGTTTCTCTTTACTTTTATTTCACAAACTGATTGTTGGTGTGTAGCAGGGTAATAATGTAACGGACAACTAAATGCATTACTGACAAGATTTTCTCGATTGCAACATTTCTAAATTTCAGTAGAATATAGGCCTAACGTTGTTTTACCTTGGAGCAATTTTTCAGATTTGGAAAACACTTTCATTTTCCAGAGTAATTTTTGTAGTTTCAGTAGAAGACGGCAGCACTGAAAAAGTGAACACAATCGTTTAAAAATGGAATATGAAAACGTATTAAATTTCCATTAGGCGTAAGTCTGAAAACTGTACCAAGATACAACAGTCTCCCTTTTTAGTAACTCTCTCTCCTCCTCCTCCCTCCCCCCCCCCCCCCCCTTTTACGCTCGATTCTTTACGGAATCGAACTACCATGTTTCAAACAATTTCAAACGTCTAATAGACATTCAGATGAGTTAATGTGTTAAATATTGAACGTTAAGCGTATAAAATCTTTTTGGTTTCATACGCAAAACCCTATTTATGTTGCTTTTATTAGTTTTATTAGTTAGTTTTAACGAATCTGGCAAACAAAATAAATGATAACCGCGTTATTTACTCACGTAAGACCTTTTGGCAAATAATGCATAGTGTCAAACAGTTTCTTTTCGGCAAAAGCTATAAAAGCAAGATAATTAAATCGCAATTTAACAATACTATTTAGCGCACCTCGCAGTAAAGAAGATATAAATTAAAATGTCAAGCCTTACACTCAAGTTCTACTATATGAGAAGCGAAAATGTGGTAAGAAATAAATCTTTTTCCTTTCGTTATTTTGTGGGGGTAAGGGAGGTGGATCAGCAAGAAAAAATTTTCTAGAAGGTCTGAAATTTTGTGTAAAGTTTATTGAAAGTCGCAAAGTTCTCTCGTACCTTACTGATAGTGAAACTCAAGACAGATAGGCGTCTGGCAAATGGGATCGGTTTACTGTTTTAGGGATTTAGTAATATAGATGAATGGCGAAGACTCCTATCTTATTATGCGTATCGAATATGTAAAAATATTTGATACGAAGACAGTGTCCTAAAAGGAACGAGTATACGTTCACAAAGTTCACAGTAAGCTATCACTTGAGAATGGCGTAATAGGTCTAAATCATGATCATGAATAAATACATTTAACAACACACCATACGAAAAAGTCTACATTTCTTTGAATTGTATCCTCAAGTGATGACAGGTTACGTCAATATGTAAAAACATACTGGCATTTAGCGGCCAATTTACTACAAACATGATTTTGTCAAGCCTGTAGAAAAAAAACACAGACGTGTGTGGATTCAAATTTGCAGTATTAGTAGTCACCCTCATTGAACATATCTGATAAATACAAAGTTGCAACATCTGTCTCGTCTCTTAAGTCTTAGATGTGCCCGACTGTTAAAGACATTTCAAATCCGTCTTTGAAGATACCGATAAATCTGGATTTATTTTTTCAATGCGGTACCCGATAAAATAAAGATTAGGCATAAATTTTTGTCTAAAGAAATATCATTATTATTTATATTAAGTTCGAGTTTCAGGTCACACCTTTAGCGTAATTCTGTTGACCTAAGAGGATATCAATGTACAGTACCTCTACAATCCTTTACTCTCGCATAAGCAGAGGAAATCATCCACCAATATTCGATCCCACGTTAGGATATTTTGCTAATACAAAAGCCTAAACAAAGCAATAGCTCATTAATTAAAGCGAAACCCATCTGACGTAAAATTATGTTTAATTAAGCTACAGTAACCTTAAGACGGAAAAACCAATAATAACTGACTTTAACAAATAATTTGATGATAAACAACGGATTATCTACGTTCTGGTACATTTGATGTTGATCGGATAGGATGAAATAGGTTTGCATTTGTGAAATAGTAGATTAGTATCATTGTCATTTCAGATCGAAGATGGTTCTAGAGGAACCGAAACCGTCATATGAATAAACATTTTTGCAATCAAGACGGGTCATAAATAACATAGCACTACAAATAAGTGACGGTGGATTATGAATTAGCCGACCGGGGTGGCCAAGCGGTTCTAGGCGCTTCAGTCTGCAACCGCGCGACCGCGACGGTCGCAGGTTCGAATCCTGCCTCGGGCGTGGATATGTGTGATATCCTTAGATTAGTTAGGTTTAAGTTGTTCTAAGTTCTAGGGGACTGATGACCTCAGAAGTTAAGTCCCATAGTGCTCAGAGCCATTTTGATTATGAATTACCTTACAATTAGATTTATTCAAAATCTTCTATCGTATTTGAGGAGTATGATCAGATCCTTATGTCAGCAGTGCAACCAGCAACATGTTTTTGGCGTGATTTCACGCTGCCTTGCAGCTCTGAACATTTCTTGTGGAAAACAGGAGGAAAAAATTGTACTATTAGGGCGAGTCAGGAGAATATATATATATATATATATATATATATATATATATATATATATATATATATGTGTGTGTGTGTGTGTGTGTGTGTGTGTGTGTGTGTGTGTGTGTCTCCGTGTCCGTGCCAATTTTTATTTATATGTTTGTGAGTTCGTGTGTCTTGTTTGCGTAGCTCCTTTAATGTGTCAGTGTGACATTGCTTGGTGGTGTGTAGCTGTATTAAATGTTAAGCTTCTGCTATTGCCCTTTATACTCAGAAGATTTCTTCTGTGGTTGTGGTTGGATTTGAATAGTTTTAAGCTTATGTCTGTGTTAGTTGATTTTGCAGAGATGGAAAAAAAACACTCTAATGGTGAGACAACAGAGCTTAACCATGTGTGCGCATTAAGATTACGCTAGCCGCGATAACTTAATTAATACGCTTAATACGCTTATTGATTTCTAGGTCACCAAACATCTGCGTTGACAAATTCTGCCATTTTTTTAGAACTTCTTTAGTGGCAGTCAGTAATCACAAATTGTCGTCAGGCTGTCGATTTCGGTCTACAATGACCATCTTCAAATCTGATAATGTAGAATACACGAATCTAAAAATGTGATGAAACATACCTGATTAAAGCAGAAGAAACCACGCATTATCCTGAAGCGATTAAGCCAAAGTGTCATCCCCATAAGACGTATAATAATACAGTACAAGCCAGGCCACAGTTCCAGGGACGCGAAGCTAATTCTTTTATATCTTATAACGACGTCATTTTGACTTAATCGTATTAGATAATGTAAGGCGTCTTCTGTTTTAATCAGGTATGTTGCGTCGTATTTTTAGTCTCCTGTGTTCTGTATGTCTGAAATTAGTACCTTTCCATTGTCTTGTAACTTATTATTTTCCTGACAGATATGAAGAATGCCATTATGGGCCGAAAGCGATAATCGGGCAACAACTTGTTTCTGATCATTTTATTTTTACTGGGTCATCGTCTCCACTAGCGAAAATTTCACAGCTTGTAAAAATGTAGCCATAGTAGTCTCTTGTACGTTTTGTGTACGACGTATGTGAAAACTGTTACAACGTGACGTGGTTTGGATTGCACGTTACATTGTTTGTCTCCTCGTAAGCGAATGCATGCGTTGGCTCTCTGATTGCCTGAGGCAATACCTTTCCCAGTAGTAGACATATAGGAAGATACTTTGGTTTTCTAATCATAAAGCAGGTTCGTAGCAGCATTTCGCCTGTCTGTTCTGGACCTCATAAGGTGTACTTTTATCTCTGATTATAGTGATAAGCCTGACTTCTCCACTGAGATGAGAAGTATGAACACTCGTAGACGATATTCTGCATTAAGATAGAAAAGTGACAGGTGGCGGCAAAATGATAATGTTTCGAGACTGTTGTACAATTTTCTTGTCGTTGGGGCTATTATGAACGAAATAATTTTAACCATAATGATCGTGTAAAATTACTACTTCCAGCTTGAGAAACGGGTAAGTAGCACACTAGAAAGTGTGCACCGTCAGCTTCACAGAAAAACTTCCAGTTTTATTTCTGTGTTAGCAATCAACCCAAAACACTGTGGTTTTAATACTCATTAACAAATAGTATACTTGTAATTTATTAATTATGGTTTCCGTCAGAGTTGCAAATAATATTTTTGTTAGCGCTAGATTCGAACATTTTAGTTCATTTTCAAACCAGTATCTACAGTAGAAGGAACAATGTTATTAACAAAATTCGAAGTACAACATTTTCAAACTTTTATGTGCGCAGATTATAGCGGGGCAATAAATCTTTTGTGACATACCTGCGTTTGTAATGTCTCACTTTACATAATGCCTTTCTTCTTTCATCAGATAAATATAACAAATGTTATTTGACCTTATTACAATGTCTTGATACATTCAGAATTCGATAGGGTGTTTGGTTGTTTGCATATAAAAATTTGACAGGCGCCTTCTGTTGGTTATTATGCGTTCATATCGCTCTCTCTCTCTCTCTCTCTCTTTCTCTCTCTCTCCCTCTCTCTCTCTGCGTCTCTCAGAGATCATAATGTACCAAGACAATCGTAACGCACTCAGATTGACATTTGTTATATTTACGTGATGTAAAATCAAATGTATCATGTACAGTGAAACATTACAAATGCAGGTATGTCATAAAATATTTGTTGCATTACTATAATCTGTGCACACAAAGTGTTTGAAAATGTACTATTTCATTTTTTGTTAATAACATTGTACCTTCTAGCGTAGGTAATGTTTCGAGGATGAAAGAGAACGCCCGCCAAACAGTCAGTAATAAAACTTGCTACTCTCTTGGAAACCTTAATTAATAAAATACAAATATATTGAGTTGCTGATCCTGATGCCAACACAGTGTTGGAATTACGTAAATAGTAAATTTTTTCACTTTGCCTAATCGTTTTGATTATAAGAAAGTTAATCAGACAGGAACAGAGTTATATTCATACACAGGGTGCGACTACAACTAAGAAAAGCATCCGAACTGGCGTGAAATGATTCTAGTGAAAAAGAATGAGAGTACCTCACAGACTCAACAACTCGTACAGTTTTCGTTAAGTTCCTCCAAACATTCAGAACGGCGGACTTTGTCAGAACTCCTGGTGTTTAAGTGCTGCGGTTAACTATTCGTTTGTTCCGTGGAACGTATTGGAAGACATTACAGCCGGAATGTTAGCTTCATTTCTGTTATTCTGCAGATCTCCAACGTGCGGCAGTAGAGACTTCCTTTACGAGCCTCATGAGATCTTTAATTGTCTCTGCAATTCCCATAAATCTCAGTTTGTATACAGTATATTTGGATTATATTTTAAATCTCTTCATTAGGACGTAACTTTAAACGATGCCCCCCAGCGGTTCAATAGCAGAAAAAAAAGCTACATTTTAATTACGTACTCACCCCAGAAAGGATCTGACACACCGAGGGTAGGTTAATCAGCGACTACATTCACTTACTGTAAGATTGACACTATAAATATAAAAGCTTAGGAAGAAAGACTCAGCAGATTCTGAGTCATTATCGCTGGTTTTGCGTCTAGAGTAGGCACTTTGGTCGTTGGATGTGAAATTGTATTCTTTTTTTAAAAAAGAAGAAGTATAGAACTTTAGTCCTAACAGAACTGCAGTGAATCTGTAGATTTCTGCAGTCTGCATCATATTGGGCTTAGACAAGACATTTCGATCGAACTGCACGTGATTAAACCATCTAATATTATAAAACGTATGTCATGGTTTACAAGTATAACAATGTCTGAAGTCGGGAATGACCATACAAGCACGAGACTGCAATACTTCATTAGAAGACGCCACATAACTGGAACAATTGCTTCCTTCTCGTAAACTACATGTTTCACAATCTTATTTCATGGATTTGTTCCTGCAAATGGTATCAAAAAATCTGATGTCTCAAAAATATTTCGTGCTCTTTGTATTTTTACTACGCACATCCTGTAGGAAATTGCGAAAAATTTGCAGTATTATTTTCCTGCAGTGATTTTCGGTACAGACTTCTTTATCTGAGACCACTCAATCACTGTAACCAAAAGGAGATTGTAACCAAAAGCAGATTAAGTGAACGTGGGTAGTTTCGAGAAGCTACAAACACGTTTGTGTCCGAAAATTTATCACAAATTAAGCAGTGGAAGACTGCACACCGTACTGCGGTATATTAATGCCCTGTTTTCGAAACTTCCCATAAATCTAATTAATACCTTGAATCCACAACAAAAATTTTTGTTTGAGAACTGACGTTTCCCGACAAAGACTGTGTTCACCTCAATTGAATCTGCGTCGCAACCTGCACAAAGCTTCTTTACATATTGATGTTGATATTTCATACCTGCTTCAAAATGACTTATAAATTTGTGAAAATGTTAGTTTTCCATTTTTGTTAATTTAACAGATGCAACTATATTTCTCTGACTATACATAAACCTCTAATTCGTTATACGAATTCATTCCTGTCTGGGCGCTCTATCCATCAACTGTGTCCGCTCTGTACTTTGTGCAATGCCTCAATTTCTGCTTTTGTTTTAGCGAATTTGTGGGCTAGTGGCAGTGCATCTGTGCAGTATTTCAATTCTTGTTGCTGTCGTAGAACGTTGTGGACTTAATCATATCTTTTGTAGAATCCGCTACCCGTCTGAGTTATGTAATATACAGAACATTAATAACAGGTCATAATAACCCCAGAATGCGAGAAGCTGTTTGTTTCTCCTTATGGATATTATCTCAGTTGCTTATTATTGATCGAGAAGGTTAATTTTACATCAAGCTATAGGAACTCACGAAATATTCTCCAAGTGTTAAACAGCAGGTTTTTTTGCTCTTCCGAATTCCTGGAAGATACAGTTCTTGAGAAACATTCATTAGTTTATAAAACATCTTACCCGTACATCTCTTCCTACACATTTCTCATTCTGATTGAGTGACTGGATGCTCCCAGATAAGTTTGTGTGATTCACATCTTTGTACTTGCTCCTTCGACGGCTTCCAATCACTGCCGTAACCGTTCCGTGTGGATGATTACGATAAATACGTGAGTAATATAGTATCGTGTTTTTACGAGAGCCGTTCAGTAAGTAATGCAACATATTTTTTCTCAAAGCAGGATGATTTTATTCACGATTTAAATACGCCATATTGTTCCCCAGTTCCTTGATTATAAAATACTGTTCTTCAACGTAATTTCTGTTCATTTTATGGTCTTACGCCGTCTTAATGTGAGAGCCTGCATGCCTTCTTAGCACCACTCTTACTGTCTCTGTGACAGCCAAGTTCTTGCTGCAGAAGCTGCGAGATCCAAGGTGTAACGGGTGAATGACGAAGAACAGTTCACCAAAGTTTTGTGATCTCTTCTCGAGTGCGATGACTCGTATGTGGCCTTGCGCTAATGCGGAGAAGGAAAAGTGCATTCGCATTTTTGTGGCCACAAACACACTTAATCGCTCCTTCCGTTTCTTTAGTGTCTCTCAATGGAGTTCGTCGTTGGAGGACATCCAACAGAATAATCCCTTCAGAGACTGTAGTCATGATTTTACCAGCTGAGGGTGCTACTTTAAACTTCTTCGTCGAAGGAGACATTGTGTGGTGCCACTCTATGGACAAGCGATTTAGTTTCAGGCTCGAGGTGGTGAATCAATGTTTCATCGCCTGTTACAATGTTTGACCAGAAATGTCACCGCCTACCTCATAGCGAGCAAGCAGTTCGGCAAAGATGTTCCTTCTTTCCTCTTCATTTTAGTCTTCGTGGAACTTAGTGGGTTCCTTTGAATGCGCTAACTAGTGAACAAGTGTATTAATACTACCAACTGATAAGGCACGTTGATCAATGATTTCCTTGACTGTTATTCGTCGGTCATCTCGAATAAGAATGTTCGCTCCTTCTATACATGAAGGTTTGAGGCCTGTTTCTGATCAACTTCAGTTTTGAAAATTAGCTTTCTCCGCTGCTGTTCGTGATATATTCTTAGAGTGATCTTAATGTCAGAAACAATCTTTGCGTTTTTTTTTATTATTTGTTTTTTTTAAAAAAGGAGGAATTTACACATTCGCTGTATACATCCACCCCTGCTCGATGATCGTCTAATGATAAGTCATTTTGTATGTCTCAACTTAAGTGTGGGATACTGGAATCCCTCTTTTATTTTTAAAACGTTGTGGTGTAGGCCCTTATATATTTATTCATCTATCAATACGCTCGCAAGATCCAACGGATCGCGGAAACAGCTTCGTGTGTAATTATCACTCACGTTACGCGTGTTTCCTGCCGTCGATTAATTTGCTTCATTCATATTTATGCACAGCTATTGGGTCCAGCAGGCGGTAGTCATGTTAAGCTCGTACTTTTCACTCTTCCCCCTACCACACTTCATCACTGTCGTTCACAGATCGGACACCTATCATGTTCGTTGGCATTGGTGGTCTCAGTTTAGCGTTCGTGCCGCGTGAAGTTGCACTCAGGTTGAGTTGAGTCATGAAATATGTACTTATTTATGAGTGAATGATCAAGGGCAAAAGAAGAAAATACGTGGTAACAAGTCGTTACAAAAGCAAAATCGTAGTCTGATGGGTCGACTGCTCTCATTTCAGATTACACATGTTATCCATCTTTCGTTCCACATGCCAAACGCATGTGTTTTATGTTCTTATAATGTCCACTATTATTTTCCTTCATTCATACTTACGCGCTAGGAAAAAAATTCTTGCAGAAATTGTTCCAATTCTGCTGTTAAATTTCTCTAAGCAGTTCAAATAACATGTAACCATAGCATAAAGGAAACGTTGTCGAAGAAGAACTTAAAAACAATTTATGTTGTTTTGTAAAAAAGTTTATGCTCATGATTACAATAAGTGCACTGCTATTAGTCAGCCTTATTATTATTATTATTTCTTGGCTCTACAGCTCATGATGAGCCTTGGCCTCTTCTACAATTTCCTTCCATCTCTCTCAGTCCTTTGCCAATACTCTCCAGTTTCTGTAATATTCTATATTAATAATAATAATAATAATAATAATAATAATAATACTATTAATTCCTTGCTTAATGTAATTTGAGGGATATATTGGCTATGGTTAAGCTGAGCACCAACATTTGTAAAACGTTGTAATTAGTTGTATTTCAGTGTGTGTGCGTGTGTGTGTGAAATCTTATGGGACTTAACTGCTAAGGTCATCAGTCCCTATGTATTTCAGTAGAGGATAGTCTTGCACCTTAGGACACTCTTGCCAGCTCCGTAATAGAAATTTGATATATTTCCTTATTCCATTTGTAAATGATGGCATTCACTTTTTATGTGCTGCAGTCTTCTTCTGAAAATTAAAAAAAAAAATACTCTGCAAAATTTAGGTTTTTCCAAAAGTAAAAACATGTTCCAAGGTTGAATGTGGGCATGTACTTAGGAATAAATAACCTATGGAAATTTATGAGCGGTGCAATCGAGAAAATCTTATCAGTACTGTATTTAGTAGGCTATATTATTATATTATTATTCTGCTACACACCAATAATCATTAGGCGAAATCAAATTAAGCAGAAATATAACCGTAAAGCAGATACGAATTGAATACATTCTGAAACAGAAGTTATTGGAAACTAACACAGTTTTCCATTGTCAAAACAGATAAAGCAGTTAAGACATTACGAAACTCAGTCAACTTGCAGATAAGCCCTATTCCATTGTAAAAGACATTCTTCTGTTTCAAGGTACAAAATGGTGCACTTTTTGTATGTCTTTACCACCTCCACGCTATAGAACTCGTTTTAAAAGTATATTGAACGATACTTGCCATAAAATACTGTTAACGATGAATAAACAATACATTCCAAATAGCTTGAATATATTACGCAGTACTTCAATGTGTAGAACTTTAAATATTTACAAATGCTGCAAAAAACACGACTTCATATCTAGAAGCAACGGAGACTATATAAAATAGCGGAAACTACTACTACACTCTAGTGCACATTTCTCATATGAATCTAAAATTAGTTGTTATTGTTGTTGTTGTTGTTGTTGTTGCTGTTGTGGTCTTCAGTTAGAACACTGGTTTGATACAACTGTCCACTTCAGTATTCTTCTGTAGCACCACATTTCGAAAGCTTCTGTTCTGTTTAACTGCAGTACCTATCAGGAAAAATTATGTATTTTTAGGAACACCATCTGTAGGTGCACTCTCCTCGACACTATAAGATTAGTTTCAAGAAAAAAAGAAAAGAAAAGAAAGAGGATAGGGTCTTTTACCAGCAATCGAAACGTAGTGGGTGTCCGATTCAATCTCAACCAGTGCTTGAATTTTGAATAAAAAACATCAGCACGGACTGCCAATGATTTCTGGTATAAGGAGTCAGCCCGTCCTGCCAATGGCCTTGTCAAAATGGGTTAAGAAGCGGACAGAGATTGGGGGCCCTTAGAGTGACTAAACTGCCCTTAAAAGGCGGAAGAATCAGGAATGATCAATGGCATGAGGACGCAGAAGGAAATGAAAACCACTGGCTTAAAGACACACATTGTATCTACAGGACATGTGGGCTGTAATTGGTAGGCAGCATCAAACCTAACAGAAGATTGATTGAAAAAAAAAGAATCAGAGTTGTGTATGTAATTTGCGGCGTCACGCACACAGTGACGGAGTATTTTCGTGCAGGAATGTTCGATCCACGTTTACCATTTTTTAAATGTCCCAACAGCGTACATAACACTAATTAAAGGCATGAGTAAATGCAGTTTACGTGCTTACGAAATGCAAAGATATTTGTGAATCACGCAGCCATGATATGACGCACGGACACTGTGGTCTGACAGCTGAACAACAAAATAAGAAAAAAAGTGTTGTTTAGCGTATTCCAGAAAGGAGATCCTTAGAAAATAGCAGTGTGGCTGCAACAAAAGCACATTTATGAGTCGCATTTGTTAAAGTCAATTTAGTTTCACATCAACTGTCAGCAAGTATTTATAGTAGTTACAACTGCCGTCTACTGTTATTAATTTTCACTGTAAGGCTGACATAAACTGGAGGCTGATTTGAACACCGTTACTATGCAGGGTATTACTGAAGTGCTATTACCATTCTTCCTGCGATCTTTACACTCACTTAACTCTGCCATTTATAGGGAGCGGTTTATGTGGGCATTATATACAACCAGTCATGTTTTGAATTTGATACGATTTATTGTTCGACTATCTAATTTTCAAGCCACTGCAGGCTCAACATCAGATGCAGTTGTTGCAGCATCATTATTTTATGGACCATGTGGAGCGAGACGCAAGGATCGTGGTTGTTGCACTTCCTCGTCGTATCCATGACAAATTCATTCCGATTGGGCACATTTTGGCTAGCTTACAAACACACACGCACACACACACGCACACACACACACACACACACACGCTATTCAGTTGAACTTGGTATCACAGTAAACAAAAACTGACCGTAAGTACTGGAATGTGAAGATCGCTGAATGCGGCTCGTACGGATACCTTGACCATCATAGTTGAAACATTGCTCACATTTGTTTTACAGAAGGCTTTTTTGGAAGTATTAACAAACATTGTGGCACTGCATTTCTATTTTCTGGAGCTCTTGAGTACAGTTAAAAAAATAATATTTTCGTGTTATAAAAAGTTGCTTCAGCGTTTCGGTATGTAATTCTTGAGTACTACCTATGTACCAAATTGCATGCACCCTTCGCATACAATCACATAACGTCGTATGACCATTTTATGTATCTTACCGAAAATCACCTTCCAGTGTTTCAAACCGTTCTGGAAATATACGTATCCCGCATAATATTACACTAAAAGGCATATGCAGCTCCATATTTCAGGAGTATAGATGCATTTCACTTTAGTGGCTATATGTCTTTAATTCGTTCTGGTTTGTATCTATTGGTAGATTCTTAAAGGGTTATGTTGCGGTGTATAAACATCCCTTGCAAGCTTCGACAATGCTAAAATCTTTGTGGAAATAAATGATTTATCTTGAGAGTGCAGCTTTGCTACTCTCTTGCCATAAATTAAAAAAAATAAAACAAAGACAACCGTGTAAGTCGCACCATTTTGTATAAGTATCACAAACTGACGTTTCGTTGCCTCCATCATATGGTAGTCCTACGGTGATAACCATGTTCGTTGATATAATTCAGTACTGCTATTCAGCAAATATATCATTTGACTGACACAAGGGGCGTAAACACGTATGTTAAGCAGCTGCGACATGTTGACCACGACGTCCAACAACCTAAAATGATTTATAGCCAATGTCCTCACTCGTGCGAAGACTTCCAAGTAATCTTTGCAACCATCCTGGATTATCTAGCACAACCAAACAAATTAAAATAAACTATCCCCCGTGGCAAAATTTCCGCGTCTCTGTTTCGACTTTTAAAAAAATGTACGTTGAGTGACAGAGTTGGAGCAGTCAAAAATGTCTTTGGTGACTGTGACAGAATTAACGTCAAGAGACAAAAGATTTTATGATTTGGGTTATCTGTATTTGGTCAGTCGTGAACAATAGTCTTCAGAACAGGACGGCGGGCACTACTAAATGCGTTAGGCACTAGGTCCTACATTTCGTCGACAGATGGCAGCATTAGTCGTTTCCCTGCAGAGATCCTATATGCACATGTTGCACGTTGCTAGGAAAGGAATGAATTATTGTGCTAAGAATTTGGAAATACTTTTGTTTTTTCACAAAGTTATAATAGTTTCAAGCTCGACTCTAGCATGCCTTTCTAGCTGACTTAATCTACAAAAAATAACATAGATAGCGAAAGAATATGATACCGGGAAAAAATGAAATAGTAAAAATAAAAATAATTGCGAAGTGTCGAACTACAATTCTGACACGTATCCTGGATGGCTCTTGATTTTTTTTCTTTTTTTGGCATTTAGAGGGTTCACATAAAATGAGATATGATTTTACCAGTATATTTTAACATTGAAAAAGACAGCAATTTTACATTGTGTGTCATTGGGCACGACTGTATAGATGAATCTGAGTGAACGCGTGAGAGTGACTGTGAGTTTAAGAGAGTTTGTATTTCGCGCATTTTTAGCGTTACTTCTTTTGTCACATTAGGCTCAGACTTGCTGACTAGGTAATGTATAGCTTCAGCGTACCTGTACCAAAATGTAATACTCAGTTTTTGTACACAAAACGACTTAGCTCTTCTGTTTTATTACTTTCTGACTTTACCATACTTACAGATGTTGGCTGTATGTCCTAGAAAAGTGATTGTGCTCAAGTAGGAAAATATTTGCGTATAAAATATTCTTGCTGCATTATTTTGTAACTCTGCTGCACTTTGTAGTTCGCCAAATTTGACAGTAGGCTGCCCGTCTTACTTTGTAGATCTTGAAGACTGTTATCATAGACGGAAATTAATTACGTCTTTCTTACAACTGCTGTCAATAACTGGAACAAAGACATACAAAATATTCTAGCAATGGTTCTAACATTCTCGTTGTTGAGCGTCCTACACACACACACACACACACACACACAATGAAGATTTGTACATCTTATAATTATTTTGTAGAAGAAAACACCGCAAGGTATTGCGAGCTGATCTTAAACATTCGGTGCGAACTGGCTATGTATACAATGGATTGCAATGAAGTGCCGTCTAAAAAGATAGGACCATTCCGAGTTATGATTTATGTCTTTCAAGTCTTAATTTTACTGTTCGTCTCCAGAAAGTATAAAAACAGTTTTCCCGAAAATCAGTATGCTGTATTTCAATCAGGAAATTGTTGATTGTTCTTTTTATACTTTCTTTTTTTTAAATTGTGGAATAGTTCCTGACGTTTATGTGTTGGCTGCTTGCTTGCTTTGCAGTGGAGAAACTGAACTCACCCTGCCTTTGAAGGGGCCCACGTTTCCTTAATCAGAGTTATTCATTAAGCACTCACACAGATTACGCGTGATCGGTTATCGAGTCGTTAATATTATTGTTGCTCAGTGAGTAGGATGTCGCTGTAATCACCTGATCCTATAAGTGTGGATAAACGAAGTAGCGGCTGAGCGTGTAGCCGACACCTACAAACAGATATAATAAAAAAATGTCGTGTGTCTAGGGCCTCCCGTACGGTTGACCGTTCGCCGGGTGAAAGTCTTTCGATCTGACGCAACTTCGGCTACTAGGACAACACAACACCCAGTCCCTGAGCGGAGAAAATCTCCGACCCAGCCGGGAATCGAACCCGGGCCCATATGATTGACATTCTGTTACGCTGACCACCCAGCTACCGGGGCCGACAACCGATATAATGATAATGATTAGTTGCAACAAGTATTTATTTTCATCAGAAGTGAATATCAGAATACAGAGAGCCAGTTATCAGTGTTCGCGGAAACAACGCCGGCCTCAGCTTCTTGGCAATCAAATCAAACGGCTGTATTATGTCTTGCTGGAACAAGTGCTGAACGATGTTCAGTGACTGATTCGTTCGACAGTGGTTAGATGACTCTTCCAACAACAACATACATCTTCCATTCTTTCTAGTAAAATGTAAAAGAATATATAACTGCTGTGTTACACTGGAGTTGAAAACGTAAACATGGGAATAGCTTTCGTAGGACATGTCACTGCTAAGTAACATAGCTCGATGAAACTTGGACCATACAAAGAACGAACTGCTACAGTATAGTACAGAAGGTAACGAAAAGAAATATGCAATGAGACGAACTGAAATGACACTTTTATTCAAAGACAATAAACACACTTAAGTTACCGCGATTTATGACGGTCCCCTGGTCATTGTAGAAGGTAGGACATAGTTCTTAATAGGATATGTTATCAACACGGACGGCAGTATATGCTCTGCAAAGTGCCCTCATATTGGCCACAACGTTGTTAAGGAGTTCTTGTTATAGGGCGTTCCATCCTTCCGCCAGCGCGGTTGACACCTGTTCGAACATCGTTGGTGGACGTGGACGTTCTGCATTACGTCTCCATGTGTGTTCGATTGGTTTTAAATCGGGGGAACGAGCAGGCCAGTCCATTCGCCGAATATCCCCTTGTCCCGACAGCTCCACCTTGTGCGAAAGTTACTTCCGTCCCCAAGTTTTGCACACCAATGTGTTAGCCGTTTGATACAGAGTAAATTTAGCCTTTCTGCCAAGTTTTGTTCTTTTGGCACGACACGTTCTGCAACTTCAGTATTATAACTGTTAAAAAAATGCCATTTCTTTTCGTCTCATTGTTTCAGTTACCTCGTGTTCTACACGACAGCATATCTTTCTGTGTCCGTCTCCGAGCGTACCACGCAGCGGGCCGGGGTTCGATTTTGGGTTGGGTGTTGTGTGTCCTTCATCATCATCCACCCGCAAGTCGCCGAAGTGGCGTGTACTAAAAGGACATCCAATACAGCGGCCGAAGTCCCCCCTGATGTGGCCTCCCGGCCAACAATGCCATACGATCATTTCATTTTTTTTTTTTTTTTTTTTTTTTTTTTTTTTTTTTGTGTGTGTAAAAATGTTGCATTTTCATCGAGCTACGCTACGTAGCAGTGACACATCACGCGAAAGTTCATTCCGTCCTTAAGTTTTGCATACCAGTGCATGAGATCTGTTCAAAAAAACATTCTGTAATTTCGCGCTAATGGTGTGCAGGAACGAAATGCGGATGGCGTCCCTGTACACCCCTGCGTTTAATATGTAACTGCCGGCAGTTTCATTGTTGTATGTCTGATAGTAATTGTTCAGTGGTGTATTGACCAGAGCAATGTGTCGCACACTTCGCGAATTTTGAGATGGCATAGGTAGAGGAGAAGGCATGTCCATTAAATTTCGTGTGAAACTAAAGAAAACCTCTACAGAGACGCACCAAATGATGTAGGAAGCCTGCGATGATGAGTCACGAGTGCGTAAGCCGTACTTGGTGTTACGAATCGTGTGGTGTCACCGCCAGACACCACACTTGCTAGGTGGTAGCCTTTAAATAGGCCGCGGTCCGTTAGTATACGTCGGACCAGCGTGTCGCCACTGTCAGTGATTGCAGACCGAGCGCCGACACACGGCAGGTCTAGAGAGACTTTCTAGCACTCACCCCAGTTGTACAGCCGACTTTGCTAGCGATGGTTCACTGACAAATTACGCTCTTATTTGCCGAGACGATAGTTAGCATAGCCTTCAGCTACGTCATTTGCTACGACCTAGCAAGGCGCCATTATCATTTGCTATTTATCTTGTGATGCATGTACCGTCAGACCGATGTTCACCAATTATGGATTAAAGTTAAGTATTCCAGAAGCTACGTACTATTTTTGCTACTATAAAGACCTTGTCATTTTCCAGACCTCACGCCAGCCTGCGTGAGCTTTAACGCGTGCCTTTCGGCCTCACCTCGTAGTGGCTTGGCTGTCTTGCCAAGTCACAACAAATCGTTCACACGGTTTAAAAATGGCCGGACGGAAGTTAAAGATTACCCTCGTTCAGGTCCCCGTTCGAATCTACTGACGACGCTCATGTCAGGAACGTCAACGAAATTGTGCTTGTCAATCGAAGACTGACTGTCCGAGAAACTGCGCAAGAATGTAACATTTCAGTTGGATCACGTCATGAGATCCTGACACAGCGTCTTGGAATGCATCGTGTTGCCTCCAAGAATAACTCCGAAAGTATGACAGCAGCTGAAAAGTTTGAGAGACAAAAGTTGCATGGGACAACGGGAGCCATAATATGACGTTGGTTTTTTATTCCTAGGAGGGGTAGCTTCAGATATATGAAGGTCAACTTTGTTTTTTTAAATGGGATGCCATAGTTTCTCACTTATTTTCGATAGCGGCTATCGAGACGGATCCATTGAATTGTAACAGTACGGTTTTGAAGGCCAACGAAGGTCACAAAGGTGGCACGAACGTCCATTTACAGAAGGTGTTCGAAGTGACGACCATTGGTATCAATGCAGTGCTGCAGTCTTCTTATCATGGATTGAGTGGTATTCCTTATCACATCGGCACTTATCGAAGCACATGCTCTGACAATTCTCTCTCGCATATCTTCGGGTGTAGTTGCAACGTCTTTATAAACGACGTCTTTTACGAATCCCCACAAGAAAAAATCCAGAGGCGTCAAGTCAGGCGAACGAGCAGGCCACGACACATCTCCCCCGCATCCAATCCAATGATATGGGAATTGTCTCTGCAACTCATTTCTAGCCATCAGCGAAAAATGTGCCGGACACCCGTCGTGTTGATACCATATTCTGTTCCTTGTTCCTAAAGGTATTTCCTCCTATAACAGACCTAATGTTTCTTGCAGGAATGTGGTGTACTTCCTGCCATTAAGATTCCCTTCGATGAAATAGGGGCCTATAGTTCTGTCCTCCAGAATCGCACACCATACATTCACCGACCACGGTTTTTGGTGTGCAACTTGCCGCAGCCAACATGGATTTTCGGTTTCCCAATAATGCATGTTATGCAAATTAACATTTCCATGGTTCGTGAATGTATCCTCGTCAGTAAATAAAATTAAATTAATAAATCTGTCATCCTTCAGAATCAGATGTTGAGCCCGTCGGCAGAATGCGACGCATACAATCTGTACCAGTTAATTCTTGGTGGAGACTGATATGGTAAGGAAGATATTTATGGCGATGCAGAACGCAAACAACACTACTCTCCCTCATGCCAGATTCCCTTGCGATTTGACGCGAACTAACACAAGGATCTCGAACTACAGTGGCAAGAGTACCAATTTCCGTTTCCTCGTTAGTAACTTTCAAAAATGGCTCTGAGCACTATGGGACTTAACTGCTGAGGTCATCAGTCCCCTAGAACTTAGAACTACTTAAACCTAACTAACCTAAGGACGGCACACACATCCATGCCCGAGCCAGGATTCAAACCTGCGACCGTAGCGGTCGCGCGGATTCCAGACTGAAGCGCCTAGAACCGCTCGGCCACAACGGCCGGCTAGTAACTTGCCTTTACCGAGTATGTTTCCGATGCGTTAGAGATCCAGTTGTTCTCAATTTATCACACACATACTTAGATGTACGATGTGTATGGTGAGTATGTTGAGGATATCTTTCAGCGTTTAAGTCTGATGCTCTCACTGAATTTCATTGCCATTCTCCATAAATGAGAAGCATATCGACCTTACTGCTCCTCTTAATGTTGTATTGCGAAATTCTCGAATGGTGTTTACATGTCAATGGCATGTTAGATGAATATGCCATATTCAGTGAATATTTACTATTTGCACGATACACGAGAAAGAATTGTCAGAGCATGTGCTTGATAAGTGCCGAAGTGATAAGGAATACCACTCAATCCATGATAAGAAGATGGCAGCACTGCATTGATACCAATGGTCATCACTTCGAACACCTGCTGTAAATGGACGTTCATACCACCTTTGTGACCACCGTTGACCTTCAAAGACCTTATTGTTACACATCATTGGATTCGTCTCGATAGCCGCTATCAGAAAATAAGTACCAGACTATAGTATCCCATAAAAAAGGGGTAGACCTTCACATCTGTGCCGCGACCAACCTAGCAACAAAAAAGCAACGTCATATCATGGCCCCGGTTGTCCCATGCAGTGTTTGTCTTACAAACTTTTCAGCTACTATCATACTCACCCTGTATAAAACTGGTTATTGATGTACGCAACAAACCCATAACAGATAACACGTTAGTAGTGTTTCTGATTCGTATTGTGTTGGATATGAGCTGTTCTTGGAAGTTCAGCTCTCTCCAAAAAAATAATACGGTGCCATGACAACTCCCGTTCATAGGTGGTCTTTCCTGCGTCAGTTTTCCCAGCGTGCCATAAGATTAATAGTCACCAAGTTTGATTTTCTGTACCGGGAGGCTATAATTAAAGTGCAGCTACTCACGAAGGTCCTCTGTGGGCTGTAATTATCGCATGATAGCGAAACTTGATAGATATGCTAATGCGTCAATGCAGATCCGATTTACGCTGGAAAAAAAGTTCCAATTCTGGACACCAGGTGCAAATATGGCGCTGCACAGCATCTCGTCGTCGACGTCACGGGTGTTTACAATGAACAGACTGCGTAAGTGGCGGTTAATAATAAAATCAACATTTTAGCTTTGTCACTTGTTTGACCTTTCCTGCCCACGTCCCGTCCATTACATAAGGAAACAATTCTTTAGCTCTTTCTTGCAATCACAGTGCCAGTCCTGCACTGGTGGCCAAAGTTAGAACCAATTTCATTCCAGCATAAACCGGTTCCCCATTAACGCATTAGACTACTTACCAAGTTTTCCTGCCATACGATAATTACACCTCACACTGGACATCTGTAAGTAACTGTACTTTTAATTATAAACACCAGGTACTTTCTACATGTCTTTGTAACGGGATATAAATTTGTCATAAAACGATTGCAGCGTTAGTAACAGAACAAGAAGTTAGAAATGTGGTGTTGAAGTGAAGGAGACTGTGGGGCAATGGAGGCTGCCACATTGCGTATTTCTTGATTCAGTCATTGGTGGTAAGCGGACAGACGTCTCCGATGTAGAATCTCTCTATGACACCTTTCGAAGCTCAAAATTAGCTACCTTCACGATGTGTATGCAAATGAAGTCACTATTTTCGCGACTGACGAATCGCCGTGGTAAATCGACACCAATTACGGAAACAGATATCGCCTGTAAGTAAATCGACACCAATTACGGACACAGATATCGCCTGTAAGACGCTGCGGTTCACGAGGAAACTACCGAGTCTTGTTTTGATACAATCGATTCATCACTTGCGCTTATTTACATATCTTCACTTCAAACTGAAAAGCGTGAACACTGTCTTGCAGCTCCTAAAGCGTGGTTTATTGAATCATGTACGTCTGCTGTTACCTCGTTATTCGTTTCGATATGTCGCCTAATGAGACAAGTGTTGGCTAAAAACTGCGGAGCACCGTCCGTCGAATGGGCCCGCAGCTGCGACGTGGCGTTGTCATTGCCAAGGTCGGTGGGCCGGTGTTATTAGCACAGTTTTGAGCAAGTGGGGCCCCTGGCGGGCTACGGCTGGGCCACGCTGCACTCCGTCTCACTTTAAACGCGTCCCCAGTACAGATCCGTCTGTGTCGAAGAGCGGCACGTCTGGCGGTTCTTGATGAGGTAAGCAGTTGTTTGTACAATGAAATGTTCATCACCATCTTTCGAATGATGGGCAGCACTCCATCTGGATCTATTAGAACCCCATTTCTTCATTTGGGAAGAATTAGAGACTCCTGCATTACGTATAATTTATTTGTAAAAAATGATTCGCAGTCTTCCACTGGTTTTCTTCCCATGTAAATGCTTCAAGAGATTTCATTTCATTTTCCTCTGTTGTCCATGTTTCAAAAACATACAATGTCATGCTTTAAATGCAGCTCCTAACCACCTTTCTTTTTACTTCAGTACTTACGTTGTGTGAACAAAGCATTTTTTTTTTTTTTTTTTACTCATGAAAATTGGCATTGTTTCTCCAATTCTTTGTTTCGTATTTTCTTTGCGTCTTATGTGTTCAGTTATGACATTTCCTAAATATCTGTATTCTTTTGCTCGTTTTCTTTTATTCTAATTTAAATGTTTGCTTCTTCTGATTCTTTCCAGCAAACGACTGTTTCTGTTCTTTTAGTTAATTGTCGTTTTGTATTCATCCCATACTGTTATAGTACTGTATCCATAGCCCTAAGATTCTTTGTGGAGATTTCTCCCTTGTGGATCTATACCATCCGCAAAAGGACCTATGTCATCCGAAAACCTATCTAACGTCTTTAAGAGTTTAACTTATTTTGGTGTATTTCGTATCTTTGCTATTGCTGTTTGTTCTTTCTACAGTTCTAAAATTGTCCTGTATCTGTAGTCTAGTTTAATCATTTTTAGATATTCTATTTTCTTATTCAACTTGACGTGTCTAATGCATTCCTTGTGTCTACAAAAACTATGTGAATTTTTCTGTTGATCCTAAAGCTTTCTCCAGTTGTAATGCGAACGCATAAGATAGCATCTTTTGGAATCTGCCTTCATGAAACACAAATTGCAATATATATGCGTCCTCGAGTGTTATTCTTATTATTTACATTTTATTTCTCCGGTCATTAAGATTTTCCCTATATGTATTATTCTACAAACACAACAGGAAACTTCATCTGCAAGTTTTCGGCAGTGAAAGCGTTTCCTATTTACATTCCTCAAAAATTTTAAGGTGTTAAATGATGTTGCTTCACTCCTGGATTTTGAAACATTTGTCTTGATACTGATCCTTCTAATGTGTACCCTAATATTTCACGTACTTCACACCATTTTGCTGTCAAATTGGTGAATGATTTTTCCATTGTTTCTTATATTCCGAATGACTCATATGTTTATTTTGTTAAAGCTACAACAATCTGTAGTAGACAATGTAATGTTTTTGTGCTCTTCAGTCCAGAGACTGTTTTGATGCAGCTCCCCATACTACTCTATCCTGTGCAAGCTTTTTCATCTCCCGGTACCTACTGCAACCTACATCCTTCTGAATCTGCTTACTGTATTCATCTCTTGGTATCCCTCTACGATTTTTACCCTCCACCCTGCCTTACAATACTAAATTGGTGATCCCTTGCTGCCTCAGAACATGTCCTATCAACCGATTGCTTCTTCTAGTCAAGTTGTTCCACAAATTTCTCTTCTCCCCAATTCTATTCAATACTTCCTCACTAGTTATGTGGTCTACCCATCTAATCTTCAGCATTCTTCTGTAACACCACATTTCGAAAGCTTCTATTCTCTTCTTGTCTAAGCTGTTTATCATCCACGTTTCACTTCCATACATGGCTGCCCTCCACACAAATACTTTCAAAAACGACATCCTGACACTTAAATCTATGCTCGATGTTAACAAATTTCTCTTCTTCAAAAATGCTTTCCTTGCCATTGCCAGTCTGCATTTTATACCCTCTTTAATTCGACCACCATCAGTTACTTTGCTCCCCAAATAGCAAAACTCCTTTACTACTTTAAGTGTCTCATTTCCTAATCTAATTCGCTCAGCATCACCTGATTTAATTCGACTACATTCCATTATCGTCGTTTTGCTTCATCTTATATCCTCTTTTCAAGACACTGTCCATTCCGTTCAACTGCTCTTCCAGGTCTTTTGCTGTCTCTGACAGAATTACAATGTCATCGGCGGACCTCAAAGTTTTTATTTCTTCTCCATGGATTTTAATTCCTACTCCGAATTTTTCTTTTGTTTCCTTTACTGCTTGCTCAATATACAGATTGAATGACATCGGGGAGAGGCTACAACCCTGCCTCACTCCCTTCCCAACCACCGCTTCCCTTTGATGCTCCTCGACTCTTACAACTGCCATCTGGTTTCTGTGCAAATTGTAAACAGGCTTTCGCTCCCTGTATTTTACCCCTGCCACCTTCAGAATTTGAGAGAGAGTATTCCTGTCAACATTGTCAAAAGCTTTCTCTAAGTCTACAAATGCTAGAAACATATGTTTGCCTTTCCTTAATCTATTTTCTAAGATAAGTCGTAGGATCAGTATTGCCTCATGCGTTCCAACATTTCTATGGAATCCAAACTGATGTTCTCCGAGGTCGGCTTCTACCAGTTTTTCCATTCGTCTGTAAAGAATTCGTGTTAGTATTTTGCAGCCGTGACCTATTAAACTGATAGTTCGGTAATTTTCACATCTGTCAACACCTACTTTCTTTGGGATATTGTAATATGCAAAGTTTATTTAAAACATTTTCGAATACTGCGAAACGGTTACCAATGTTGACACATTGGCATCAGTATGCTGATACAAGTTTTTAAGATAACATCAACGGTTACACGATGCTTCTATCATCGTAAAACCTGTACATGCTCTACAGTGATGTAAGAAATGTTGAAATATTAATGGGAAATAAAGTTTGTTAGCTTGTTATCGTAGCATAATGGACAGTTTGTGGTGGTAAAACATGAATAGATGTACATTCCTGCTTGATAGTCGGTCTTCAAGAAATGAAGCAGACATTGTTTTCGATACTTAAATAAGTGAAAAGGAACAAAGTTAGGTAGCTAAACTGCAGTTTGCTTGTTACTGCTTCTAGTGCCACACATCATTTGTAGCCGGGGATGCCAACGATACATCGAAGTTTTGGAAACATCGAGGTTTATATCGATGTTTTGAATGGTGGTACAACGTCGATGCATCGACGACAATAGTCAGGAAACATCGACATCGTCCAACAACGGACCATCAGTCCTTTCATGGATGCTCAGCCATCGACAAGTCAAGTCTCGTAATTCGTGCAGTACCACACTTACTGCTGTCCTCTTGAGCTTTGCAATTCGGAAGTAGCAGGTAAGTAAAACATGAAGTTCCAGTATTTTTATTTACTTGAAATGGTGTCAACTGAATTATATGCTGCAATCACTGGATGTTATGGTTAGACTGGCTGGAGCAACTCTCCAGTGCTAGACTAATAGCGAAAATATTCACCATTTATTGACAAAGCTGGACTAAGCTTCTGCTTAGTACTCAGTCAATTGCAGTTCAAATGTTTAAATAAACAAAGCATACAAAATAAAGACTTACTGTAAGTGATTCTCATTGTCGGATCCCCGTACCTGTGTGTGTGCTCGATTCCCATATCTGTGTGTGTGCTTGTGCGTCGTAACATTTGATGACATTGCGATAGTTCGTTAACGAGTCCATCATGTATGTATCACTTCAATAAACAGAGAGAATACCACATCCATCAAACCCAGCTCTTTGACAATATGGTCCAGCATTTGTGATGACATGCCAGTTTCCCTTTAGCCAGAAAAATCAATTGCCAATACATTGTAGGATATTGTCGTCCATGGTTTGATTAAACACTTGCAACCTAATGTTGATGATTTCATACACAAATAAAAATGAAATTTTACCAGGTAGTTGGGTGAAAGTCTAGAGCTTGTGTCGAATTTTAGTAGTATTTTATTTGGATTGATGGTAATTTCAAAGTTGTAGAACATAGGCGTATCTGTATCTGGGTTTAATTTGGAGGGGGTTCAAAAAATGGGCATCTTAAAAAGTGGATTTCTAGTAGATCACATAACAGCCTTTAATTATATACAAGATTTTTAACTTATTATTGATCTTTTGCCGATGAATTATTAATATTCACATCTAGCAGAAATCAGTCGGGTAAATGCATCGGTGGCATCTCCATAGAGATGCGTTTTTGTATTACAGAATCCGTTGTTTGGAGATGGAATTAAACATTTCCGCATACACGCTAGGAATCTACATGTTACCAGCAAACTGTGTAATAAGAGAGCGTAAAGTCTGAGTGCGATATTATGGCCCGTGTGCTCAGTGGCGTGCAAATATGGGGGAACCAGCACAATGACCGGCGCAGGGATAGGAAACGTATGGGGAAAACAATTTCCATCTTGCTCTCTGCTAACAACAGACGAAGTGTTTCCATTTCGTACTGATCATCTGCTTTGATAGAAATGCTGGACGAAAATAATATTTTTCGTGGGACGATTACGTTCTTACAGTAGTGACGAAAATGAAATTAAGTTGTCTTATAAAACTGTTAGATTACAAAGAGTGGCAGTGCCTGAATACGATGTTAACTGACTTCTTCCGACACACACCGATTAAAACTACGGTCGTGATGCGGCTACGTCTCACCAAGGCTGTACTGAGAGAAGTATGACCGCCAAAAATTGTTGGCGTATTTCCCTCGCGCTCCATGCTGCACTAACATTGACCATGGTTTCAAAAAATGAAAATTTTTAAATGACTATTACGTTGGCACCGATTTCAGCACCTTGTAAACGCGTACAAATTAAATTTCGATAATTTCATTTTTGGAGCCCAATGCCTTCGCCCATGTTACAGAGAACGTAATATTATTTATTATAATGTCTTAATAACTACACCGATAATGTTATTTTTAAAGTAAATTGTATGTATGTATGCACTGTAATTATTTTTTTATCATTAAGTAACTAAGTTTTATTCTGAAGACAATATTTTAAAACTGTATGTTTGTACAGCTCACTTTACGGTCTGCAAAAGACGGGGAACCTCGCCTCAGGCAGCAACACGTCCCGATTTTTTGCGACAGTCCCAGTTTTTAGATTAAGGAATCAATGTCCTGATAGATATTTCCAGGACCCCAATTTGTGCAGGATATCTGACGTCAAAGGAATATTTTAGTTCTATCAATTTTCCCCCACAATCTTACGCAGTATTGTGCTTTAATTGTCACACTTTATATTATGGTAGCTTTTATCATCTTAGCCAGGTGTGTGGAGATTTATTAACGATTATTATCATCTGGTAACTCTACTTTGTTTCTTTATACACAACATTGCCACCCAATAAATTTAAAAGTAAAATTTTAAATTGTTTAACAAACCTGGTGACAAAGAAGCTATGTGCAAGATACGTAATAATAAACTAAAAGCTTCAAACAGGACGACCAATCTTCGTGGTCATTTACTCTCGCAGCTGCAATGGCAAGATTACTGTACCACCTAGCGAGGGGTCAAGAGTTAAAAGCATTTCTGGTCATTTAGAAATGCATAACCACAATGTCTGATAATAGTTATGCAAGAAAAGTCGATCATCTGACACCGTCAAACAACGATTTAAAACTCATCTATTTGACCAAATTCTCCAGCATTTGTGATGACACGCCAGTTTCGATCAAATCTTGCAATATTTGTGGTGAGATGCCAGTTTCGCATTCGCTGGAAAAATGAGTTGTCGGTACATCGTCAGACATTGTCACCGTAGTTCTGATAAACTATGCAGCCAAGTATTGATGACTTCATAAACAACATTAAATGCATAACTGCACAGGATGGAGCAAAATCAAAGGAAATCACTGAAGCTATTGTGAATTTTATAAACATGTATAATAAACCATTTTCCATTGTATAAGAACAAGGTTTTTTACTAGTAATGAAAGAGATGTGTCCATTGTACAAGGTGCGAAGTCGAGAGACAATAATAACCAGGATTGGTCTTTTGGAAACATACATAAAGAATACTGAAAACTATTCCGTCACCTATGTTATTTGGACACAAACAACGCAAAATTAATCAATTGTGATCATTAATATTCACTTGCTAGACACGTCCCAACTCCTCAACAGGGCATTACGTGTTTTTGAGCTGACGGAACACCACATATCACTGTACATCAGTGAAAAACTGATAGATATTTTCTCTGAGTGGACTGTTTCAATTGAAAAACGTTCAGCTATTTTCATAGATAATGACAGCACTGTTATCAAAATCAATCAGGATATGTTTGGCGAAGAAAGGAGTATCTCCTGTTTTGCCCACGGGATTAACTTAGTCGTAACGAAATTCATTGACGATACAAAGCACAGCACTGAACTGATAAGAACATATGAAAGGTAGCGTCAATGCAAGTGACGAGTTTTGAAATGTGCGCCAAATTAAAAAAAAAAAAAAATGGTGCTTGACGTTTGCACACAATGGAATTCGTACTTTGTTAGAATGATTCCCAGAGTTAGTGTCCATCGTGGGAGTGATAATTGTAACTAGATCTGGGGCTCCCCTGCCCTCCGCACCCCCTAAGCCTGCCGTTTCTAGCAGCGAGATAGTGTGTGTGTCAAAGAAATGGTGGAATTGATACGACCATTTCAAAAATTAACAAAAGAAATTTCAGGTGACACTTGGCGTTACAGTAAGCAAATTGGTCTCGTTAGTCAGTTGTGTTGGGGACGCAGTCGAGAATAACCGTTCAGTTTAAAAACAAAATAATGTAACAACTAGTAAGCAGGCTCGACAACTTAGAACGTTGCTCAATTCTGGCAGTTTCGGCAAGTCTTGATCCAAGACTCAAGTTCATCGACTTCAAAGATGCCATCTCTAAATCAAAGGTAATTGCACATTTACCGAACTTGAATGTACCTATAATGAAGAACGCCACATCAGATGAGTCGCGTAAAGAAGATTTAGATTCTGACATCTGGAAATACGACAAGTAGTTGGCACACAAAAACGTGAAAAATAAGCCATCAACGTCCGCTGGAAACATCAGTGAAACTGAAGTTCAGGTGTACCTGTCGTTTCCCGTTGCACCAATAAAAGGAGACAGTATTGAAATCTGGGAGAACATGAAATCACTTTTCGCAAAAATTGCGAACGTGTATCTTCCCACCTTCGCCCCGTCTATGCCAAGCAACCATCACCCATGTAAGAAACAGACTTCTAGGGAGTAGATTATCCATGCTTCTTTTCCCTAAATTCTGTGTCAAAATTGTTAAATTAAAAAATTGTTTTGATCATAACAAATGAATTTTCCTCATAAGATCCATTTTATTTAGTTTCGTAATTGATTAGACAGTATCATTGCGCCTGGTGTAAGTTAAAGTCAGGAAAGGTGTAGGAGGCTTGTAAGTAGGCTGTTTATGCTTTCTTATTGGCAACGTTATGTAGCGCTCTGTAGGAAAGTCACTGGCTGTGCTGTGTGCAGTCTGTGGCTAGTTTTCATTGTTGTCTGCCATTGTAGAGTTGGGCAGCTGCATGTGAACAGCGCGTAGCGTTGCGTAGTTGGAGGTGTCGTAATTGATTAGTCAGTATCATTGCGCCTGGTGTAAGTTAAAGACAAGAAAGGTGTAGGAGGGTTTGTGAAGAAATAGCTGACTGTCTCTATTTCCTTGGGGTTTTAAGACATCTCTGACCTCAAAGTTACCTTCCTTACTGTATTACTTAAAAATAAAATCATTTCAGTGTGCTTTTCCTAATGTTTCTAAAATATATCGAAACATTGGAAAAACGTCGTTGAATCGTTTTTAAGAGCAATGTGTTTCTGATGTCGATGCTTGTCTGTATGTACATCGATGACGCAACATCGATGTTTGTGAGAATGATGTTGCAACTGTGTTTGTAACCCACGCGATTAACGTTAACGTTAATGAGGGGATTGGTGGAACATAATTTTATGCTTGAGATTGCACAACTAATCCTCCTCCAATACATGAATTAAATATTCATAAACTGAATAATACATGAATATATTCGTGCTGTATTCACCATCCGAGTAACACCATTTTTGTGCTTCTGTTTCCAATGTTCAATTAGCTGGATTACAAATCCATGCGGAAGATAGTAAGTTATCGCTGATCGTCTTCGAAAGCAAGACAAAACAGAATTGTTTTAACAAACAGTGGCGGTTTGTGATACAGATAGTGTCTGATAAAATAGAAATAAATTGTAAAATGCAATTAAAGGTATCTAAATAAATCTAGATCATACTACGATCTGGATGCATCTATAATGAAAACAATGCATTGAGACTTAGGAAATAATTTTCGCGCAGATCCTTAAAGGTGAAGTGGAAGTTGTGTATTTGAAGAGTACACTTTCTGTTGAAGTCAGCTCACGAATAGTGCGAGAAAATTGTGAAAAGAAATTAGCGCCGAGAACTATATCGGAATACTTACGTTTCCGAACTGTGCTGTAAAATTAACGTTAGCTCGTTGCCTGATCTGCCCCTGTGTTTTAAATTGCTATCTGCAAGCAGTTATTGGTTTAAAACTGTGAAATATGGATATAAAAGCTATGGCTATATATTTCTGTCACAAAGTATGCCATGGTAATGACTAGTCTCAGAAAACCTTCATTATGAGGATACGAGATGGAATGCTTACCCTAAGCTCCGATATTATTGACGATAGAGCCAAGGAGCAAAACCATAGGCCAAGTGTGGCAACAGCAGTGAGATAGGTAACAAACGTTAATTGACAATGAGTTCTGTATTTATTTCGCTCACATATATTTGTCTGTTAATGGGTCTGGAGATTACTGAGGTAAAACTACACTTCGTGGGTTTCCTGTTTCCTTTTTACCTGCTGTGCTGGAACGAGGACATCCTTCCTTAACAATGACAATACGCAGGTCACGTACCAGTCATTTATTTTGCTCAGAAATGCTTCCGTAGTTTATACATATATACCACTAAAATGCTGTTTGGTAGATTTCCTCTTTTTTTTTAGTTCTCTTGGGTTGAAGTCCGGTTGCTTTCTTTTCAGAATCATTGATTAGCTACAATATCACGCCATTCTTTCATTATCATCGCTATAATACTACTGATACGAATTTTATCGCACATCTGTTATAGTGAGAACGCATCATTAGCTTGTTTATTCTATTTTTTATTGAGCTGAATATTATGCTTTTCGTTACTATCATCTATCACGATGTATGGGAATTAATGGTAGTCGAACCCAATAGTCCAGTATATCCTAATGTTCCATTTCGTTTGCCGCTGCAGGCTAACGATTATAATACAATGTGCTATCGTCAACCGGTAAAGTTTAGTATTTGTGTGAAACTGAAATAAACAATCGTAACCATCAGGTGTCGTTTTTAGCTGTTGGAAATGTAAACAGCGTTTGTGAATAGCATGCAGCGTGCCTGACGAAGCATAACTCTACTGCGTCGCAACATTTGCGACTCAGGTAGTCTTAGTCTTTCAGTTAAGTCGTAGTAGTAGGGTAGGGTACACCACATAATCAGCATTTTTCACGGAGGTAATACACATATAGGAAAATTATCCAGTAGCACATAATCTAGCGTTACGCATTACTTCACATATGTTTATCGGCAGACTGCAGCACATGTCTTCAGTTGCTGAATGTTAATTAATAACATGTTCATTAACTTTTGTCAACAAATATTTATTGTTCGCTGCAGAGCACTTCCGAGACATTGCTATAGAAACTAATGAAGTCTTTATTCATTAAATTTTCCGTACTCTTCCATAGCGTCAGGATCTTTTTATGCTTTGTTAATTTCTTCAGTGCATTACGCCAGCTTATATCTAAGGTAGAATTTCTTTGGTGGACTGCATTCAACCATGTTGCCGATTTCTGTCGTTGGAGGAGACTGAAGGAGCTGAAAAATGTAGTTACAAGCTTCTGACTGTGTGAAATTAACGTGAAATTAACAGTCAACTTGATTGTTTTCAAAATGTAGTCAAAATGTATTATGTTTTTAGGTAAGTGTGCGCTTTCTTTGGTTGTTACGATGTGTTTGTTTTCTCATAATTTATTGTTGTCGTCGAAGGCATACTCGAAAGCCCTTTCTTAGTATAAATACGCTGCTTTGTGTTTCATTCGTATAGTAGCATGATTTTACGTTATGTGCAATAACGAAGGAATGTTTTCGCCTTTTCTGCCCGTACTACGAGGTTATTATCATGTAATTACCATTTAACTGAAATTGACTGTTAGAGACTCGAGTATTCCGTATTTCTGTTAATACAATATATTTATTTCAGCACTGCACCAGCATAGGGCAGGGCATTACATTTAGCGGTAAAAAAATCGTAAGATGCTTAACTATTAAATGTGAATCGTTGTTAAAAAAATTTTTATTCAGGAAGTTTTACAGAAAGTGCATTGAGTTACTGTAAAGTGACCAGACGTCCCGATTTGACCAGAGCAGTTCCGATTTTTGGAATCCAGTCCCCTTTTTTCAATCGGTTTCTATCAGGACGTCTAAATGTTCTGGTTTTTAGAAATCAAATTTAGTTCCATCAGTTCAGTTCGGTCATGTGAGGTTTCAGCATATAACATTTTATATTTCTAGCATTGTAAAAGTATCTGTATTTTATTTCAATATCGGATCTCTAATCTAACATGCCATTACGCGCCGTATTGTGAAATGCGTTCACGCGGTCTACTTGATGATGCTTTCCAGTTCGAGATCTTCAAGCTCTGAAACTGAGAGAGCTAGTTCTATGGATCACTAAAATTATATTCTTTGAGCGAAGAAAAGTGCCCAACGATATTAAAGACATTTTTTCAAAACTCGTGTTCTGAAGTTTCTGAAGTTCTTGTGTTTTTACGTAATCAGCCATGGACGGATCATTTAATGCCATTACAGACAACAGATTAGTTCTTTTGAACTACGTATGTACGTGGGATGAGATATAAAAATACTAAGTGTCTCTTCTAAATGTGCTACGAAACTGCAAAATTAATTATGATGGCTTGTTTCAAGAGTGTGTTAATACGCAGCAGTTTGTCATACTTTGGCAAACAGAGAAATGGCGGACAGAAACCATTGTCACAGATAAGCGTTGGGCACAAACGTTTCAGCACTTCAGCTCCAAATGTATACCTTATGAAAATATTTCAAAGATTGTGGAATTTGTGTTCATTCCGGTACAAATGCAGCAGTCCAGCGTGTCCTTTCTTTGATGAGTAAAATAAGCACATCAGAGGAAACTCAAATGAAAGTAGAGACTTTGAAAGCTAACTTGTAATACAGTTATTTGGCATTCTGTGACTTCCTGAACTTAATAGGAAGAAAACATCTGCTAAATTAAATTTCTTTATCACATATGTATGGGAGCATCAACACCGTAGCGTGTAGTTACATCAGCAAGTGTTGAGTTCTGGTTACTAACTTTCAAAATATATGTGTCTCGTAATTAGCCAATCAGTACAAATGTGCCTATGTTACAGATTATGTTTGTTATATTATTAGTTCGTTGCAAACTTTAATAATATATAACAATTACAGAGCGTTCCGAGCAGTTACAAAACTGGACGCAGCTTCGGCACCCAGAAATATGGTCACCTTAGTAAATGGGGGTATTCGTTGGCCTAATCATACCATTGAACAACACTAGAATTAAAATCTTGGGCCAGCATAGGATTTGGCGATAGCTGAAAAGTACTATGCTCGGGCTTGAACTTGGCGGCTGCCACCCTATGTTCCGAATCGGCAGAAATCTGACGTTTTGAGGCGGATAGTTTTGAGGCCGGTTGCGTTCTGTGTTCGTGCGTTTCCAAACTTTAAGCTCGAAAAATTTTTGACGCCAATTTTGAATGCTGTTTCATTTTTCTGTCATATAACAAGTGACAATAATTGTCACTATTGGAATATCATTGTAGATTATGTTATTATATAAAACGATTTTAGTTACGATTAAATAAAATATTGAAGTATTGGCTAACGCCACACTTTACTTTTGCTTTGGTAAACTTCGGCAATGAAGCTCAAACCTCATCTTTGGTGCCTGCAAAGGGAGGTCTGCGGTAGTATAATGACCGTGACAGAGCTTCCAACATCTTCTCTAAAATCCACGTAGTTGCTCAACATGCTGCGTCGTGGCCAGTGAAGAGGTAGTATTATGATGACTGTAGAGTCCACTTTATCGGCGACAAAAATTACTGAAGTCAAGACTTTGTGAATTGCTGCGCTATAATGTTAATGAGATAACTTCTTTGCGGAAGAATGAGGGACCCGAGCGCAGATCTCTCAGTGCCAGATTTGAAACAACTGAATTCCTTCTCAGGACGTATTTTGATTCTTTTGAACCAAGATGTTATGGCTTTCGGAATATTATGGATAGTACAGTGCATGAAATGTGCACGTTAGTGAAATGAAATGTGCATGTGAGTTAAATGAATGTTAAGTTTCCTCTGGGCAAATAGCGACCAGTTTTGATAACATAAAAGGAAGGCAATTGACAGACAGTGTGAGAAATACGTAATACATTCTACTGACGATACTTACAGATTATAAAGTGTAACGTCTTTGTTAAATATCATCACAATCATTAATATCTCGTATTTGACATCGATTGCTAGATAAAAGCCGCCCTTACACTTATTTCAATTCACTACCATCGCAAAGGATAAGCATCCATACTAATCCTGCATGTTTTTTTATGTTATCTGCCCATCTGTCATTAGATCGTGGTCTCTTTCTTTCGGTATCTCTTGCAATTCAGCAGAATACCACCTTGGTCTATCTACCATACATCCATCTGGCTACATTTCCCGCTGACCTCCATTTCGTTTCCATTAAGGCCATAATTACGTCTCCCACTCCAGTCCGTTGTCTGAGATATTTCCTAGTTTTTCTGTCTTTCCCAGTATGAATCTCTGAATTTTTCGCTGAGGAATCCTCAAATGCTTTTCGCGTTTAAAGTCACTGCTCAAGTCAAAACTAGCGAAACACGGAAGTTTTCAAAACTTCCTGCTTCAAACAAATTGGAGGCTTATTATTGAAAGCCCTTTTCAGTTTATCACAAGTTCTCCAAGCCATTCTTTTTACTCTCGTTCCGTTTATTTCATGCGGTAGTTGTCAAGTGCCCCAAAACAGAAAACTCATGAGTTATTTATAATACATATTGTGGATGACGAACTGCAAGTGATTTAAGTTGGCATTTTATGAAGTTTTCTAATGAGCTGGTAAGATTTGATTGTACCATTTACTAGCTTTCGAGCCACTGCAGGTATCATCAGGTGAGTATATTTATTACAGGAATATTATTTGTGGGACCATGTGCATCTAGACGCTAGGAGACGTGGTGCTGAAGCCATAGAATTTCGATCATGTACATTTTAGCCAGCTTACACACTTTCGATAATGCGTATTTTGACCAGCTTACACGCCAGTGCGCGCAGGCACTGCAGAAACAATCACGGGATGTCAGCACAAAATTTTTGAGGGTGTACCAAAATGTGAGTTCTAGCATTCTCTTACTCCCTGTATGTTCAGTCTCTGTTTACTGTAAAATTAAGTGTGCCAAAATCCCGTAAGTGTGTGTGCGTGTGTGTGTGTGTGTGTGTGTGTGTGTGTGTGTGTGTGTGTGTTATTTCACTTTTTTTTCGCTAACGCAACAACCGTGATGCTAGTTGCACAAGATCCAGAAAATATTCATGTAGCACTTACAGCTGATGCCTGCAGTGGCTAGAAAACTACTTACTTGTACAATGAACCGTCATATTCAAAACACGACTGGTTTCGTGTCAGACCTACGTAAACCGCTAATCAAACTGTGTGAATGTATTTTTAGTTTAGACTGTTCCCTTTCGATGTTTCACTGTAAATTATTTTAGTCTCGTTATAATTGATTTTATTGTTTGCTTCTACTCGATGTGAAATTTGTCTGCACTAGATGCAAATAGTGCAATATCATCAGCAAGACTAAGCTGATTTCCTCGGGCATGGGTGTGTGGGTCGTCCTTAGCGTAAGTTAGTTTTAGTTAGATTAAGTAGTTTCTAAGCTTAGGGACCGATGACCTCAGCAGTTTGGTCCCATAAGACATTACCACAAATTTCAAAAAAAAAAAAAAAAAAAAAAAAAAAAAAAAAAAAAAACCTAATGACATCACACACATCAATGCCCGAGGCAGGATTCGAAGCTGCGACCGTAGCAGTCGCGCGGTTCCGGACTGAAGCGCCTAGAACCGCTCGGCCACCAAGGGGCCGGCACGTATTTCAAAACTTAGCTGATTTGGTTATGTTCAATTTGCACGCATACCGTCGTTATCCTATTAACTATATGAAGGAGGGTATAAAAACTTCCTAAACTGTTGCCGAAAATAATTTCCTTGATATGTAATCTCCTCGCTCGAATTCTCCTATGGTGTTAATGCCTGACTAATTGATGGAGTCTGGTGGAAGCAGTAGTATCTGCGTATATATTCTTCAGTATTCTAATACAGTTTGAAAAAGTGAACTCAACCAACTAATACCGGTTGTAGGTTTCGTCCGCATAGTGTGGAAACGTAGATCAAAATAATGGGAATTTTTTTGCGCCTGTGAATTTTTTTGAGATATGGGTTGTGGTGGCTGGCTGAGATACAGCGTAGCTCAAAGTCGAGGTTAAGTTGGATGGTGACATACCGATTGTGAGTTCGTAGAGCCAACGAATGTGAATAAAAACACGTATTTATTTCGTCTGGTCTGCTTTCAAACGATTGGTGAGAACCTCTCCAATTTATTAACTCACAGCTCATGACCAAACGTTCATAAGCACATGAAAAGAAAGAACGTTCGAATCGCGGACGTGTGTGTTACATGCAGAGTTTCTTGTAGTACACGATGAAAAATGGAGCCGTAAATTTTGTACATGAATTGCTGTGAATTTTTTGTAGGTGACTAAATTATCAGAAAAAATGTAATTGATGGTTCTTTTGTGTGACTCATTAATAGCGTACAACCAATGTTGGAATTACCGTAGCATTTTGTAAAATCATAAAATCCTCGGTTTACCTAAGGAAGTAGAAATACGTAGCCTTTATCAAATGCAAATTAATTTGTAGTATCGCTGTTTTTGTAGCTCAAAATAAAAGGGCTTTGGTTCCAGCATTGATTGCACTTGTAAATATTCTTCATTGCCAATCATTCGCAGAGACGTCACGTAATTATTACATTTACTGAAATTTCAGTTGCAATTTTTTCTGGAACAGTTGGCCAAGTCTTTTCTGGGTCGACGTTTCATCAGTGCTTTGGATTTAGTGGAAAACCCACGTTCCTGCTACTATAAACACATCTGTTCTGTTCGTTCTGCATCACACCAGGTGGTACTTAAAATTAAGTATTAAAAGAAATCCATCGCAGGATTATTAAGTAGCCAACTGACACAAGATCGAAGATAACGATGTGACAACAAGGAAACTTGGAAGTTGCTTGGTGAATCGATGAGTTGAAAACAGATTATGTGCACATTTTTCCCCTTTTTGCGTTTAAAAATTCGATAAATGTGAAAGATGATAACAACTACGTTGTTTTGTTCTCATCTCTTACATTTATTTATGTACAAGAGAACATTAAATACCTAATATACGGATGAGGCGACGACATATAAAGATACCAAATATTTTTTCGGCTGAAGCACAGTTTTGCATCAGTTCCACTTGATAATGACCACACGACCGAAATTTAAACAATGGGTTGTATAAACAAACTTGCGAACCCGGAAATGCTTCGTAATTGCTACACATGTATGGGTGATGGATATACGTCTTAACCAGGGGTATCCCTGGGAATTGTGTCAGAACTTAAATTTTGGCCCCTCGTTGTGACATCGTCCACTTTGAAAGCATGGAACTCGAAATTATAATAAATCATAACACGAATGAAAAAGATCTCGGAAAGCTCTTACCGATTTACTTTAAATTTTCACTTAATACTCTTAAAAACATTCAGGTGGACGCAGGCTACATTTTTTTAATGACAATGTACAAGATGTGTGTTAAAACAGAGTGCGAGAAAGAACAGAAAAGTTCGTGAGACCTTATTAACACAGTTTTGTTTATGGCTTACTGGCTAATGACTAGAATACCACTACGCAATCTGGATCGTCGTTAACTTCGTAATGCTACCTGTTTGCAGATTAAAACTACGCAAAATAATGTCATTGAAGATATATTTCTCATAGCAGTATACCAATTGTAACAACCGATTTACTCATTAAATTTACGCTATCGCAGTTAAAATCGCCGTCGAGGAAGCAAACGAAACCGCACGTTCTCAAACCACAGCATTTTCTTTCCTGGAGCCGGTTTTATCACAAAATTGTACAGTGTTGTTTACAAAATATATAGCCTATGTATATACGAATGTTTGTTAGACTATCGAGCGAAACTGTGAAGCAAATCGGTCAGGAGCTTTACGAGATTTTTGCTAACAACGTTTCACCTTTATATTTTAATACAGATCATGTTTCAGCCAAGGGAGGTCAGAATGTCATTTAAAAAGCCAGATAGATCCTCCGTTTCTTTTCCATTCTTCTATACATTACTCTCGTCAGTTACGCCGTTGCTGTCTCCGGAATTGTGTGGATAATATGGTATGTCTCCCGTGTCAATGAACCTGAGTAGACGTTTGGTTTCCATTTCCTCCAATGATTTTAGAAATTTCGGTGGAACGTTATCTGTCCCTTGAGCCTGGTAACCACGAAAATCATAGATTCGATATTGATACCTTTTGTTATCGAGTATTTTGCATGCCGTAGCTTCTTCCCTTCATTCATATGGGTGGTATGGTTATGTTATCCCCTCAGTATTTTCATGCAAATAATACAAATGAGTCATGTACATACAAAATTTGATTACAGTTGATCCATACCTTCCTGTCTCTTTTCTCACCCGCACAATACTTCTTTCCAGATAGTGATGTGTACCAAGTTTGGTTGAAATCGATCCTGTGGTTCAGAAGAAGATATGGAATGTAAGTACATGCATACACACATACATACTATACTTTTGATAAATACCGTAAGCAGATTTTTTATGTCGACCCCGTCTTCATTCCTTACTCGATCAGTCCAACTGATTAACAGATCCTTTTGTATCTCCTGAAAAGTTACTTCTAATAAATGTCATCGTTTTCCAAAGTTATTTGTCCAATTAATATGTGCGCACGGAGTAGTGCATTGTGCAGAAATTTCAGTTGAAGACTTGTTTTCAACTGTCTCGCTGCATAAGAACGTCGCTTTTGTAAACAGAGGCTAGGCTAAGATTCTGCGCAGCTTAGCGCTTAAGTGTTCTGAAAGCTGAGAACCCAGAAGTAAATTATAAGGTAATCTCCTTAAATGCATAATAAGAAGCGTGGGCATCACTGTTGCAAAACTGGCCGGAAAACGTGCGTAAAAAAAAGCTGTTTCGGGTAGAGGTAATTTAGAGTGGACATCTCCACAAACGTTAGGACACGTATAAAATTTCGTCACACAGTCACATATATTCAGACATAGCGGTAATGGTATCATTATTTTTGAGGTCGAAAACAGCCATCATTACGTTGAAACTTGATTTCTGACCACAGCCCGTGGCAAATGTATTACAAAAACTCAGTGGCAAAAGACGGACGATGTTTGTTCTTACCTAAATGATAAACGTAATGAAGTGTCAGCTGAGGAAAATTGGCTGCAAATATTAACAATAAAAGAACATATTTTAATGGCGTTCGTTGTTGCACCTCAAGAGTACTTGCGTAGCAACTGGGTCTTTCTTTCATATTGTTGATTATGTGTTTTTCTTCTCATTGTCTCCTCGCAGGACTTTTCAGTCCTTACTCGATCAATTTATCTTATCTTCAACTGATTTCTTGTAGCTCCCACAAATTAAGTTTTCAGAAAACAGACCGTTTTCCGGGTCACCTATTACATGTATAATCTATACGAAGTTTGGTTAAAGTAGTCCCAAGCGGTCTGAGTTATGCCTTGTGTCACCACTTTTCAGTTCCCATTGTCAGCCACATCAGTGCTAGGGGTATTTTACAGTCACAGTAATTTCTTCCCAGATAGAGACTGATACGTATGCAAAGTTTGGTAGAAATAGCTTCAAGCTCTAAAGATATGGTGATACGTCACCGTTTTCCCACCCCCGCCCTACCCCTCGTGATGAAACGTCGACTGGACTGTCACCAATGAGCCAAGCCATCCTGAAAACAGAGGATTCGATACAAATATCGATTGTTAGTGAATATTTTTACACGCACAGCTTGTCAAATCCACACACCTAAGTGTGGTTGGAGTATATTACGCCCGCATTATTTTTATACAAATAATGGAATGCGCCATGTACCGGGTGATCAAAAAGTCAGTACAAATTTGAAAACTTAATAAACCACGGAATAATGTAGATAGAGAGGTAAAAATTGACACGCGTACTTGGAATTACATGGGGTTTTATTAGAACCAAAAAAAAAAAAAAAAGAAAACGAAGTTCACAAAATATCCGACAGATGCGCGTCGCTTGGTGATGATCGTGTGCTCAGCCTCCACTTTCGTCATGCTTGGCCTCCCAGGTCCCCAGACCTCAGTCCGTGCGATTACTGGCATTGGGGTTACCTGAAGTCGCAAGTGTATCGTGATCGACCGACATCTATAGGGATGCTGAAAGACAACATGCGACGCCAATGCCTCTCCATAACTCCGGACATGCTTTACAGTGCTGTTTACAACATTATTACCCGACTACAGCTATTGTTGAGGAATGGTGGTGGAAATATTGAGCATTTACTGTAAAGAACATCATCTTTGCTTTGTCTTACTTTGTTATGCTAATTATTGCTATTCTCATCAGATGAAGCGCCATCTGTCGAACATTTTGTGAACTTTTGTATTTTTTTGGTTCTAATAAAACCCAAGCATGTGTGTGAATTTGTACCTCTCTATCTACATTATTCCGTGATTTATTCAGTTTTCAAATTTATACTGACTTTTTGATCACCCGGTATATATACAACTTGATTGACGTTGCTCCAGACTGTACACCCTTGCCACCCTCACACCCACAACTCTGTGAAGTATGTGATTCTTGCTTCCTTAGTGATTCTTTCTAATTAGTGGTATGTATACCAAGTTTGGTTGAAATCGCCGGCCGCGGTGGTCTAGCGGTTCTAGGCGCGCAGTCCGGAACCGCGCGACTGCTACGGTCACAGGTTCGAATCCTGCCTCGGGCACGGATGTGTGTGATGTCCTTAGGTTAGTTAGGTTTAAGTAGTTCTAAGTTCTAGGGGACTGATGACCACAGTAGTTAAGTCCCATAGTGCTCAGAGCCATTTGGTTGAAATCGATCCAGCGGTACAGGACGACATATATATATAAGTATGTACATACATGTATACATACATACATACATACATGAACGGATTAGTGCGTTGTGAGGAATTTCAGTTGAGAGTTAAGGTTCCAGTCCTCTCGCTGCGTAAGAACGTCGCTTTTGTTAACAGAGGCTAGGCTCAATTTCTGCGCAGCTTACCGCTTAGTGTTTGAGAGCTGAGAGCCTACAAGTAAATTACGAGGTAATCTCCTTAAATAAATAATAAAAAAAGAGCGGACCTCCGCGTTGTAAAACGGGCCAGAGAACGCGTGTAAAAAAAAGCCATCTCGGGTAGAGGTAAATTGGATTGGACAGTGGGTGGAGTGGTGAAAAATGCAGCGACGACATGGAGCGGCGCCGCCCCCGCGGGAGCCCCCGCATTATTGACGCGACGGCGGCGGCGGCGGAGGCGGTGGGGGCCGGGTTCGCGGACCGACGTCGGGGGCCAACCGGGGTGGCTGGTGGCCGAGGTCGAAGCCCTTGCTCCGCGCAGACAATTGCTGGCGGCTGTACACCGGGCTGGGAACCTACATTTAATCACTGGCCGTGTCCATAGAGAAGGAACGACGGCTCCTCAGTGATAGTCGAACCTCGATGTTGGGAGCTCAGACATCGATGTTTCGATATCGATACTGAAGTATTTGGAATGTAGGCACAGGAACGGGCTGGCGTACAGAAGGATAGAGATTTAAATTGTCTGGCATATGCAGATGATATACGCTGTCCAGACAAATTAATGTGACCACCTGTCAAAAGCCAGACAAGCACCTTTTCCAGCGCTCACCGCTGTAAGACGAGCAGGAAGAGATTGAATGAGGATCTTGGAGGTAACGACATGGACGTGGAGCCATACCAAATCCAGTGGCGTGACCAGCTGCGCAAGGTTTGTCGGATGAGGATCCATGGCACGAACAGCCCGATCGATGTGGTCCCTCAGATTCTCCATTGTGATTAAATTCGGGGAATTTGAAGCCAGGGGAGCAAGTTAAACTCATGCTGGTGCTCTTCCAACCACGCACATACAGTGCGAGCTGCGTCAGGCGTTGCAATGTCCTGCTATCGTACTGAGGAGAAGCAAACTGCATGCAAGGGTAGACATGGTCCCAAGGATGGATGCATTAGTGACCTGATCCACTGTGCCTTGCAGAACGACGAGATCACCCAGGGAATGCCACGAAAACATTCTCCGGACCATAAAGCTCACTGCTCCGGCTTCGATCCTTTAGACGATTGTTACAGGGTTTGCTTTCAGACGTTTCACATCGATGGAGCACAAAAGTGATTCATCCAAAAAACCCAAGATTCGCCACTCAATGGATGTCCAGTTGCTGTGCTGGCGTGTGAATTTCAGTCTTTCGCCGATGAAAAGCAGTTGGCATGGGTCCACGAAACAGGCGCCTACAGCGGAGGCCCACACGCAGCAACGTTCGTTCAAAGGTCGTTGAGGAGACACTGTTGGTGGGCCCCTGCTTCATCTCAGCGGTCAGATACTCAACAGTTGCATGTGTGTTCGCCCGTACACATCTCTGCACTCGTCGTACATCTGTGGCCCGTGGTGCACCACAAATGTCTTGGCGTCGGTTTTGAAGAGCGCCATTTTGCCATCACGGTATACTTTAACCACAGTAACACTCGAACAATTTACAGACTTGGCCGTCCGGAAATGCTTTCACCCTTGGTCCGAAAGCCAACTGCTCTGACCTTTTGGACGTTAGATAAACTCTTTAGATAGATCGCTCCGTTTCCGTATTACAAGAACGACTTCACTGTTACGCGCATCCCGTTTAAAATCAAATGGCTCTTAGCACTATGGTACTCAACATCTGAGGTCATCAGTCCCCTAGACTTAGAACTACTTAAACGCCGGCCGGTGTGGCCGAGCGGTTCTAGACGCTTCAGTCTGGAACCGCGCGACCGCTACGGTCGCAGGTTCGAATCCTGCCTCGGGCATGGATGTGTGTGATGTCCTTAGGTTAGTTAGGTTTAAGTAGTTCTAAGTTCTAGGGGACTGATGACCACGATGTTAAGTCCCATAGTGCTCAGAGCCATTTGAACCATTTTGTTGCGACCTGTCGTCTGTGAATGGTATTTGCACTTTGACATCGAACGTAGGTGGTTGTCATATTAGTATGACTGGATCGTGTAGTACTATAGAGTGAGTCAAACCATGAGTTGAAATAAATGTACGAGAAAATGGTCAATATCACACACAGACAGAAGACAGGGCTAGAGGTGAATCGAGATCAAACGAATTCATACAGTTAGGAAGAAGAGAAGCGCAGTAAAAATTTCTTGAGATAGATCGCGTGACATTCAAGAAAGTTTACCACTTCAGTGGTTGGGATCTTGGTTTACCAGTGACAACAGCATAGGAGCGGGCAATAATGGAAGAATAGCTGTGGCGAATCAGGGAGACGCTCAGATGAAAATCAGTATCAGCCAGCACTAAGATGAGAATCCGTAACACAATGATACGTCCAGCAGCCATGTACGGTTCATAAACATGGAGCATGAAAAAGGAAAAACTGTTAATATTCGAGAGAAGAGCAATATGAAAGATATGGGGACCGATCTTAGATAAAAATGAATGGACGTGGAGGAAGAACGATGATAGCTCTCTCCTAATGGAATAGCCAACAGTCCTAAAGAATCCAGTGGGCGGGCCATGTACTCCGTATGTCAGTAGAGACAGGTGGAAAAAGCGCCTGAGGGGAAACCAAACACCAGATATCCCATAGGACGACCAAAGCGAAGGACCTTGCAGCCCTGGGGAATGAAGACAGCTGGAGGAACAGTGCTGAAAACAGAAAGGAATTGAGGCAGTTTGTGGAAGCAACGCATGGTCTACACAGTCTGTGATCGCTGGATATCACACTACATCAATATTTGGAACTACTAAGATCGATGTTAAGTATGTAATATCGACCTTACGATGTTGGTAAAAAATGGTTTGAAGGTTACTACAGTCGATAATACTTTCGTCCTTTGAAAAACTATTGTGTAATATTAGAACATCCTCTGTGCCAACCACCCTGTATTTCGAAAACATCGGGCTTGTGAAGCCCAATTCGTACTTTATCTCACACTGATCAAGGCAGCCAGATAGATGCAGAATTTCGTGATTTCGAAGAAGCATTTGATTCACTATCACACGTGCACTTACTATCGAAAGTACGATCATACGGGGGTGTCCAGCGAAGTGTGTTACTGGATTGCGGATTTCTCAGTAGGGAGGTTGCAGCGTGTTATCGAGGATGGGAAGTCATCGACAAATGTAGAAATAACTTCGGTATGCCCAAAGAAAGTATGTTGGGTCCCTTTCTGTTCAAGTCGTATGTTAAAAGCGATCTCAGACTTTTCGCATACGATGCAGTTATTTTTAAGAAAGAACTGTGTGAAAAAATACACAAATATGTAGTCAGATCTTTATTAGATTTCAAAGTGGTGCAAAGTTTGGCAACTTAGTTTAAATGTTCTGAAATGCAAAACTGCGCATCTGTGTCTCACCGATCTCGTAGTCATAGGATACGACGTTTCTGCGTTCTGTGAATCACGACACAAGCATTTAATAATAAATGAAAACCACAATAGAAACTAGTAACAGCTAAGGGGTGCTAACAAATTATACGTACAAAATACGAAGCATTTCACCTTTCAGTTATTGTAAACCTGTAAACGTTATTTAATATTTTGTGAAGTGTAATGTATCACACATGTGATAGTGAGTGGTAGTAGTAGTACTAGTAGTAGTAGAAGTAGTGGTCATGTGCTTCGGGAGCACTAAAGAGCTGAAATCTGTAATTATCTTTCACCTTTCTGGTCCCAGAATATTGTTAAAACATGACCATTAGCAGTTGGAAGTACTCGCCTTGCTCTCGTGACTGTGCCACGAGTCTATTGTTTGCGTCTCTTAACATTCCATGAGACTTATGCTCTATAGCACGACTTGTTGGGTAGGTATGTCAACATTTTCGTCGGTCAAGTATGTACCTTCCTCCCAGAATCTCTGAGGAAGAAAGAAGTAAATGGAAAATCTACCGGCGATCACCAAGACTCACCAATAAGAACGCTACGTCAACACACACATTGCTCCACAAACAATAATATATACAATGACACTCGGAATATGGCTCAAGATTAGGACAGAAGTGGAGAAGAAAACTGCTAGCTATTTAACTAAGTGCAGGTTAGCTATCTCATAATAAAAAATATCCATGGTTAGTATGATACAATGCAGCATTTCCCTCTGTTGGAAGCAGACTTAGCAACGTCTTCCCCTTTACATGTTTATTAAAACTGTAAATATTTATGTAATTAACCTATTTTTCTATGGCCCTCGTGCACAGTAATATACTGACCTTAAACTAAACTAACGGAACCGTCGTGCGCTCACATACAAGGATTAAGCATGTGCCTGTTTCGTCTTCACAGAGTTTGTGTTCATCGTTTGCTTCGTCGATCTACCTCTCTGCCTCTCTTCTCGTTAGTGTCCAAACCTGAGGTTAATTTGCAGCAAGTACGCAATTTCCCTCTTCTGTCTTGCTCTTCATTTCTGCATATGTAGTGCATCCCACGCTATTCATAATCTGCTGCGTGTATGACATCCTGGTTCCGCACCGGAAATTTCTTCCTTCAATACCTCCTTCTGCTATTGTATCAATGCCGTTATTGTATCTTAAAATGTGTCCTACGAATTTGCCTCCTGTTTGGATGTGCCTCCACAGGGATCTCTCTCAGCACCTCTTTCCTTGGAAGTCGTTCATCTTTGATTTTGTTTGCATATTATTCCCACCTCTCTCCGTTCAGTTGTTTCGTCATTAACAGCACGTTGACATTTCGAACATCTACTTTCTGTATGAAATCTTTCCTTGTGCAGCCATTTACTTCCTTCAAGAATCTCATCTCAGCTGCTTGCCTTTTTGCTGTCGTTTTTCTTTATATATCCAACTCTCTCTCCCATACAATAGCAATTGTATCGTCATAATTTTATAAAATCTAATTTTTGTATCTTTTCTTTGTAATTAAGTGTTATGTTCGTTTTACGTATACTGCTTTTGGCAAAAAAAAAAGAGACCGTACCTTTCTTTTCGCTGTGGTCTGTTTATAAAATAATAGGAGACAAGTAGAAAGCACTAACCAAATGTATCGAAGTAACACATACCACTTCATTGGCTCGCTCACTTTTGTTTTCCTTTCGCATTTCGGCACGCGTAGCTGCAGTCTGAACGAGAATCAGGAGGACTCCCGTCCGTGGTGTATCTCGAGCTCTGCATGTCTCTACGGGTGTCTCCCCAGTCTGCCTGATTTGATTCTGGCGGCACAAATCGAATTTGGAACAGGATGCGGTGGGTATCTCTTCCAGTCCGCTGCGGCGAATGCGTCACCACAATCGATACCTCGCAGTAGTATCGAGGCGGTCGTCTCGTTCAGTATCCGTCGCTGCACACACGGACAGTGCGTCATCTCCTGGGATTTTCAGACCACAACGACGGAGGAAGGCCATCGGTAAGGATCCGGGAAAGAATGAAGGCGGGGATGCATTCAGATGGACTAAGTAGTCGGCTGAAGCAATGTTTTGAAGTTACAGCCAACAGAATTTGGCACTTTGAATCTGAGACTACACTTTCCAGATACGGTTCCAGACGTGCTTCTCAGTACATCAGGATTCACTTCGGCGCATCGTCCGTTCATTTTGTTTTCATGACATTTATATTTTTTGTCTTCAATTGGCATTTGAAAACCGCCAATAGTCGTTCAGCACATTCAGTGGCTGTTAATCGCAATTCACAAAAAGTGAGTGAATGAATAAACAATTGAAACACGACGGCGCTAGAAACTATTCACAAAGTCTTTAAACCATAAATTTAAACAATATCTACACATCATGTGTACAATATCTCTATATTAATCGCAAATAAGGACAAAGAAATAGAGAGAAGTGGAAACGTCAGTCGACAGTTGGTCCACCGTGACTGTTTAATATGAGAATTAATATTCCATTGCACCGTGGTCCGTCCACAGCCAAATTAAATTTTTTAATGACAGTCTGTCACACTGGCTGTAGTATCTTATATTAGAAAGTCCTTATACTTTATCGTCTGCACTACTGCACAATTTCAGTTCTGCAGCCATTTTATGTGCGTGGTATAACCTAACAAACGGACATATTTGGCTGTACACACATGAAAATGTCTACGCACTCGATACTGTTCAATAGTGGCAAAATAGTACTGCGGCAGATTATTCTTAAATTTTTTAAGAATCAGTTTTCAGATTAATTTCGGATCGTAAACTGTGGCAATGTCATGTTCTGCTTTCTGGTAGTGGTCATTTTCGTTTAACTGTATACTGAATAAATGTTACAATTACATTGAAATTTAATATTATCCATGGTAATGTTTAAAAACAGTAAGCATCAATTGAAAAAAAAGCCAGTAACAGCCAGAGATCGCGTTCCTCGTACGTTTTTGTTTTCTCGTGTATCCATATACTGCGTCACAGAAATTGCGGTCTGTGTTAATGAGTTCGCAGTCCTGTTCCATGTGTGCTTCTGGTTTACTTTTTAGCTTACAGGGTTTATGAATGATATTGCATGAAACTGTGCCAGTAGTAGATTAAATGGATAATGAAAATTGCCCCTATCCACTTTAAAATTCCATTCAATTTGGGAATTATGGTTTTCCCATTTCTGATTTTTCCGTTATGTAGCCTATTCATCAGCAGGGAGTCTGTACCCATATTTTATACATATAAAGGTGTATGGTGTAATATTTTGTATTGATAGTTTAATCTGTAGTGACAGCAACTGCTTTTCAGATTTTTAGAAAATTCATTCAAGTCCTGTTAGTTTTAAATTCGACTGTCCAGGCAAATGTAACAAACAAATGGTTGGAACAAAATTGTTAAGGTTTTCATGGCCACTTGTTGACAAACTGGATGTTAGCTTCTGTCCCGGGTTCGCCGGCCGCGGTGGCCGTGCGGTTCTAGGCGCTGCAGTCCGGAACCGCGGGACTGCTACGGTCGCAGGTTCGAATCCTGCCTCGGGCATGGATGTGAGTCATGTCCTTAGGTTAGTTAGGTTTAAGTAGTTCTAAGTTCTAGGGGACTGATAACCTAAGATGTTAAGTCCCATAGTGCTCAGAGCCATTTGAACCATTTTTTGTCCCGGGTTCTTCGGCCAACGTTCGTTTTATGATCTTCCTGACGTTTCCGCAACACGAGTGACTGGAATTGTCAAAGCTTCATCCTCCATTGCTGGTGGTGGACAACCCACAGTGGATGGTGAAGCTTTGACGATGCCAATCACTCGTACTCGTCAAACTCCAGAAAGATCAGCAAACAAACGTCTGCCGAAGAACCCGAGATAGAAGCCAACCGGTAGTGTGTCAAATGACTGGAAAATACGGATACGCTATTTATCAAGTAATTGTATCACATGTTACTAAAGCTACGCTCCTTATCAGTTTCTGCTTGTTCCAGCAAAGAATTAGAAGGAAAGTTCGAATTAAATGTCCAGTCGACGTGGAGGCCATTCAAGACATAAACTCCAGCTGGACAAGGGCAACGAAGGAAACCGATGGTGAAATTGTTGATGGAATCATTCTGCATTCCGCTATAGGGATTTAGGAAAACTGCGAAAAATGCAGCTATGGATAACCAAACATCGATTTACATCTTTCTGACATAGAATAAAAATCCAGTATGTCATTTCCTCCCGTTGGAAAACCTATCGTTACGTAATGGTTTGTAAAGACCACTGTTTAGAATGTTTATTGAAAATGTGATGCCATAGTATTCATTTCTATTACCTCTAAACATTAAATAAAAATCGATTACGTTATTTCGCCCACGGAGAACTTAAATCAGTTGCTGTGTATAATTGTAGACAAAAGTTAACTTCGTCAGTCTTATTTTTACTAACATCCATGACACGTTTCGAGAGCTTGCACACTCATCCAGAGACGGAGTACTGCGCTGCCACTAGAAATAGTTTGTAATGTCAAAACACTTGATCGACGATCAGCCTTAGTCAACTACTGAAAATATTTTTTTCTCTCAGTATTAAACCATGTTCAAACTTAACATATTGTGTATCATAACAATTACGCTTGCGTAGTGATTTAAAAATTCGTCAGACCTTAGAGTCGGGTTCAGGAACCCGCAGTTTCATAGCAACATAAGGAAATTATATTTTGTACTAAACACGTGATTTTTTTTTTCAAAGACATCATTCCGCCGAGACATTATATCTGCACGAGACGTGCAAAACTGGCAACTGTTCGTGTTCTCACTTGGCCTGACAAACAGCTGTTGCCAGATACGTCGCATGATTGCCTGCCCTGGTGGTTGTTTTAAAGTCACGTGAGTAGTATTAAGGACTCATCAATTTGAAAATTTCTGTGTAGCTCTCTTTTTTGTGAAGTAATATTTTTAGATTATTCGACTATACAGTGACTGCATATTCTTGATCTTCATATGTTTTTACTAAACATTCACACAGCTATACTTGTGTTGTCTCTGTTCCTTTCAATCTCACAATCAGTATCGTGATACTTTCTATACTAAAAATATTTTTATCTCCGATGGAAACACGTAAAATTATTTCATTGTACTGTAACTTCTTTGTCAAGTAATAATAATAATAGCAACAACTCTATTTCGAGGCTGCCTGTTGCTCTTCGTTCCGAGCCCGTCGTCCATCTTCTGTGGATCAGAGTGCTTGATATACTTTAACATGACGTTGCTGGTAGTTGTCACACTGAAGGCGACGCCCTCTCACACATTGGCCTATTCAAACGCTAAATTAAACAAGTAATACTGTAATTCAATAAATGAAATGTATTGGCACCGGACCATTCCTCATTAGACAATGTTAGTAAAATAGTGCCTCTCATTAATCCGTGACGCGCTCTGTGTCTTTTTCCGCAACAATATCCATAGGCAACCTTCTTTCTCAGATTCTTGCCACGTGAAGTAACTGATGATTTTGTCTTATTTCCTGATTTTATTTCTTTCCTTTATTTCTTCATTCTTTCATTACGTTTTTTCGTCAGTGATGAGCTTTCTGGCCCTTTCCTGAAAAGAAGTTTCTGATCTTGTTTCAAAAAGCTCACCTGGCTGAAATTACAACTTTTTTAGCGTTTATTTCTGCTGAATCTTTTTCGGGTTCCCTGAAAGAGATGATTTGCGTTTTCAGATTTTTGTCGAAGTGGTGAAATAACTTTTTAGTCAGTCTTTCCGGAATCATTCGAACCGCTGACCATAAAACGAAATTCTCCTTTTCCTGAGAGCATCAGCTAATTTTACATTACTTCTTGTCATCCACGTACTCCCAACTTTTCTTGAACCGCGCATTTTCTGTAGCAGGCCTGCTTACCTTTCCTATTTCACCCCGTTGAATTGACAGACCCATGTCACTGACCTCAATTTGCAGTAGGATTTTGGAGCATATACTGTAGTCGAACATTATGAATCAAAAATGGTTCAAATGGCTCTGAGCATTATGGGACTTAACATCTATGGTCATCAGTCCCCTAGAACTTAGAACTACTTAAACCTTACTAACCTAAGGACAGCACTCAACACCCAGTCATCACGAGGCAGAGGAAATCCCTGACCACGCCGGGAATCGAACCCGGGCGCGGGAAGCGAGAACGCTACCGCACGACCACGAGCTGCGGACCATTATGATTCATCTTGAAGAAAATGACTTATTGATACATAACCAGCACGGATTCAGAAAATATCGTTCTTGTGCAGCACAGCTAGCTCTTTATTCCCATGAAGTAATGAGTGCTGCTGACAAGGGATCTCAGATCGATTCCATATTCCTAGATTTCCAGAAGGCTTTTGATACCGTTCCTCTCAAACGACTGTTAATCAAATTGCGTGTATATGGAGTATCGTCTCAGTTGTGTGACTGTATTCGTGATTTTCTCTCAGAGAGGTCACAGTTCGTAGTGATAGACGATAAATCATCGAGTAGAACAGAAGTGATATCTGGCGTCCCTCAGGGTAGTGTCATAGGCCCTCTGCTGTTCCTGATTTACATAAAAGAGCTAGGTGATAATCTGAGCAGCCCCCTTAGATTTTTTGCAGATGACGCTGTAATTTACCGTGTAGTAAAATCATCAGATGATCAATTCCAATTACAAAATGTTCTAGAGAGAATTTCTGTATGGTGCGAAAAGTGACAATCAGCACTAAAGAAAGAAAAGTGCGAGGTCATCCACATGGGTACTAAAAGAAATGCGACAAATTTTGGGTATACGATAAATCGCACAAATCCAAGGGCTATCAATTCGATTAACTACATAGGAATTACAATTATGAGCAAATTAAATTGGAAAGACAACATAGATAATATTGTGGGGAAGGCGAAACGGCCAGCCGGCGTGGCCGAGCGGTTCTAGGCGCTACAGTCTGGAACCGCGCAACCGCTACGGTCGCAGGTTCGAATCCTGCCTCGGGCATGGATGTGTGTGATGTGCTTAGGTTAGTTAGGTTTAAGTAGTTCTAAGTTCTAGGGGACTGATGACCTCAGAAGTTAAGTCCCATAATGCTCAGAGTCATTTGAAGGCGAAACAAAGACTGCGCCTTGTTGACAGAACACTTAGAAGATGCGACAAACCCACTAAATAAACAATTCCAATTACAAAATGTTCTAGAGAGAATTTCTGTATGGTGCGAAAAGTGACAATCAGCACTAAAGAAAGAAAAGTGCGAGGTCATCCACATGGGTACTAAAAGAAATCCGACAAATTTTGGGTATACGATAAATCGCACAAATCCAAGGGCTATCAATTCGACTAAATACTTAGGAAAAGTGCAAAGAAGGGCAGCTCGTTTCGTGTTATCGCGCAATACGGGTGAGGGTGTCACTGATATGATACGCGAGTTAGGGTGACAGTCACTGAAAAAAACTTTCTTTGCGGCGAGACCTATTTACGAAATTTCAATCACAAACCTTCTCTTCCGAATGCGAAAATATTTTGTTGATACCCACCTATGCAGGCAGAAATGATCATCATAATAAAATAAGAGAAATCAGAGCTAGAACGGAAAAATTTAGGTGTTCTTTTTTCCCACGCGCCGTTCGAGAGTGGAATGGTAGAGAAGTAGTATGAAAATGGTTCAATGAATCCTCTGCCAGGCACTTAAGTGTGAATTGCAGAGTAACCATGTAGCTGTAGATGTAGAACTCTTCGATTTCACCTGTTTTCTTGAGAACTAAACATATCGCTGTCTAAAGGCAGGTTTTATAACACTGTTATCTGTTCGATTTTTGTTTTTACTGAGAGTGATTTTTTGTTGTAAATGTCCTTCGTCAACTGATATATTCCAGTTTCCGCTGTATGTGTTCCGTTGCTTCTTATCTACACCATTTGGCTGTATTATTACCCTTAAGCACTTAAATTTATTCTCATAGCCAACTATTCATGGTATTGATTGTCAGACGTAGTAACGGATATTAAAGACGAGGGAGAAGGTGTGGGGGAAGGAGACGAGGACACGTGTGGTCGGCAGGCAGGACAGCAGAACCTGACGGAGTAGTTCTGGAAGGTGGGCGCACCCGCTCTGGCGCAACCTGCTAGGGAACGGAAAGGGGATAAACCACCGGCCGCCTCCCTTATACCGGAGCCGGAATAGTCGCCCCCAGGCGTGCCGGGGTCAACGACCGCGGCGCACACCTCCGCGACCGTTGAAATAATTTGCAATCCGGCGCGGCTTTTGTGTGGAACCCGTTTATCGAGACGTTTGGCTGGCTCCCACGGCCGGGCGCAGGACACGACACACACTTCCTTCTACCCCTCGCCGTATGTCTGGTGCGCAACGCTTGTGCTCTACACGACCTCAGTGACATGTTTTTTTCCGTCTGTGTCAATAAATAATCGGCTATCGAGGTTTCAAAGTCGTTTCAGATCTCCCAAAACACCGCACGATGTTGCTGGTGAGTACAACAAAAGCGTGGATGAGTGTCGATTGTCCCGTTTTACAATGATATTCACGGTACTGCCAGTCAGGTGGTCGTTTTTTTTTTACATTGGCGCATCTTATATCTATTGCATTAGAGCTGGCTTAAGACTATTGAAGATTCCTGAGTTTTTGAAATCGGTTATCTCATTAAGAATATTATAAACGTCTTAAGATGGGCAGAACAGCGCGGTTGCCCCCGTTGGTGGTTCGAATCCTCCCTCGGTCAGGGGTGTGTGTGTTATCCTTAGCGTGTGTTAGTTTAAGGTAGATTAAGTAGTGTATAAGCCTAGGGACCGATGAGATTCATTGGGACAGTGCTTAGAAAATGTAGTCCATCAACAAAGGAGGTGGCTTACAAAACACTCGTTCGACCTATACTTGAGTATTGCTCATCAGTGTGGGATCCATACCAGATCGGTCTGACGGAGGAGATAGAGAAGATCCAAAGAAGAGCGGCGCGTTTCGTCACAGGGTTATTTGGTAACCGTGATAGCATTACGGAGATGTTTAATAAACTCAAGTGGCAGACTCTGCAAGAGAGGCGCTCTGCATCGCGGTGTAGCTTGCTGTCCAGGTTTCGAGAGGGTGCGTTTCTGGATGAGGTATCGAATATATTGCTTCCCCCTACTTATACCTCCCGAGGAGATCACGAATGTAAAATTAGAGAGATTAGAGCGCGCACGGAGGCTTTCAGACAGTCGTTCTTCCCGCGAACCATAAGCGACTGGAACAGGAAAGGGAGGTAATGACAGTGGCACGTAAAGTGCCCTCCGCCACACACCGTTGGGTGGCTTGCGGAGTATAAATGTAGATGTAGATGTAGATGTAGACCTCAGCAGTTTGGTTCCATAGGAACTTACCACAAAAATGGGCAGAACATGATCGAAACGCGTTATGTTATAAGAAATAGGAGTGACTGGTAGCAGAATAAACTAGTAGTTAATTATTCCACACAGTCACAGTTCCCAAATGTAGTCAGTATGGCCACGATCACTTACCCTTAACGCCGGCAGTTGTGGCCGAGCGGTTCTGGGCGCTTCAGTCTGGAACCGCGCGATCGCTACGGTCGCAGGTTCGAATCCTGCGTCGGGCATGGATGTGTGTGTTGTCCTTAGGTTAGTTAGGTTTAAGTAGTTCTAAGTTCTAGGGGACTTCTAGGGGACTGATGACCTCAGATGTTAAGTCCCATAGCGCTCAGAGCCATTTGAACCATTTTGAACTTACCCTTAACCTACCACATTCGTCGACTGTGCTGGTAAATGACTTGTCAGTACTGCCAAGAGCACTGATATCGCTGTTAACTCTTCTATTAGTATGAGTGCTATTCGCAAACAAGCAGTTGTCAAATTGCGGAATCGATGCATATTTTGTGCACATCGAAAAGGGACGAAATCGGGTGATATGAAAGTTATTTCGTGAGTAATTCAAGGGCGACATTCTTCCGAGTGTGTATAGGATGTTTAAAATAAAAAGTGTCAGATGTTCCTACGGGAGGCACTATTTGTCGAAACTAGAAGAAAAGTTCCGGAAACCAACATCTGTTGAGATATCGGCCGTTGAAGATCTTCATCTCACACCATGCATTTTATTTACAGGTCAGGATGGACACACGAGTGGCGGCATTGTAAATTACGACAATACACACGTGTGGGCACACGCAAATCCTCGAGCAATCATGGAGGAAAGGCATCAGGATCGTTTCAGTATGAGCAGGAACACTTGGTGAGTCTCATAGGGCCATACACATCATCAAACAGATGCTGTGTATCACCGATTTCAGCGCGATGAAATAATCAGCGCTGTTGGAGGAAGTCTTTTTAGTCGACAGCCTTCTGACTGGTTTGATGCGGGCCGCCACGAATTTTTCTCCTGTGCTAACCTTTTCATATCAGAGCAGCAGTTGCAACATACGTCCTCAATTGTTTGTTGAATGTATTCAAATCCCTGCCTGCCCCTGTAGTTTTTGCCTTATAAGGTTACCTCTAGTACCTGGAGGTTATTCCCTGATGTCTTACGTATGTCCTGTTATGCTCTCCCTTCTTGTCAGTATTTTCCATATGTTCCGGCCTTCGCCAATTCTGTGGAGAACATCTCATTCGTTACATTATCAGGCCACCTGATTTTCAGCATTCTGCTGTAGCTCCACATCTCAGACACTTCGAGTCTCTTTCATTAAAACAAAGGCGTTGTTCGTTGCGTTGAGTTCTTTCCGCGAAATTTTGATCACCAACGTTCTCCTCCGAATGCGAAAACATTTTGTTGACACACATTATTTTATTATTTTTATTTATTTAGCCTATGGGTAATACAGACATATCATAAAATTACATTTACATATGTACATATTTACACACACCGTAATAAAATAAGAGATATCATATCGCGCACGGAAAGCTTTAAGTGTTAGTTTTTTCTTCGGGCTGTTCGAGAGTGGAACGGTAGAGAAATAGTGTGAAACTTGTTCGATAACCCTCTGCCAGGCACTTAAGTTTGAACTGTTGAGTATTCATGTAGATGCGGATGTAAGTCTATCCTACTTTTACCAGATTGGAAGAATAAACGAGATAAAGACGAAACGAAGAGCAGTGACGGGACTGTTTAGCCGATGTGAGAGCGTCACCAAGATTTTCAGCAAACTCCAGTCTCAGACACAGCAAGAGAGACGTTGTGCATCACGGAGACATTTTCTGTTAATATCCCGATAGCGTACACTCCAAGAAGTCAGCCCGCGAAATGACTTCGACGAGAAAATTAGACAAATTAGAACTTCAATGGAAGTTTAGCGACAGGCGTGATTCTCTTGCACCATTCGCGACTGGAACAAGATTGGGAGAAATTACGGTACCAGAAGTTCTCATCACCACACATGGCTAGGTGGCTCGCTATTCTAAGATTTCTGACATTGTATAGGCAACACAAACGAAAGAGCTGCATTTCCAGATATCATATTGCTCCTCCGGATCTCAGATGTCACTGAGAAGGGGAAACAACGGTGGAATGAACGTGAGCCCCAGAACGCCAACCAAGTTCAAGGTTCCTGTCGTGAATGGTCCAGACGCAACGGCGTCCTAACGGAACACAGAAGATGTGAGGAAGTGTAATTTTAATGAAAGTACAGTGTGTATCCGTGGTGCACAGAAACAGGCAGTAGGACATTTCGTGAAGAACTGCCAACTGCGATTCTTTTAAGAGCGATCTTGAAGACTTGCATGAAATGACACCGAATGCTGCAACCTGGCTGTCAGACTTAAACATTAACTTATAAATTCATCGTGTGTGTAATGTCATACGATAATTTATAAAAATCATTGTAAATATGAATGTTTGTATGTACGTTCCACACTTCCTCTTAAACCAATGGATCGATTCCTACCAAACATCGTACGCAAACTTACCATCTGGAAATAAACAGTGGGGCAGTAAGAACCACCTACCTCCCACGTGGGCGGAATTGCGGGAAAAAGGGGTGGCATAGAAGCGTAACTCAGGTACATGTGCGTTCATTTTAACCAATTTTGGTATATATATGACGCGTTATTTGAATAATTATCTGAAAAAAATCAAGGGGGTGTTGTGTACCACTATCAACCCTAAAGATATGTAAAAGTGTTGAATAACGACCAATATTAGTATCGAACTCACAGTTGAGGGCAAAGTTTTTAGGCTCGTTGGTGGCAGAGAGATGGGGAGAAGTGTAAGAAGACAGTGGCATTTTGGCATATCTCTGTAACGATGAAGCAATTGCTATACCAAACGTAGGAAACACAACTTTGGCTGAAGGTGCTGTGAAAATGGTTGGCGTAAAAGCAAGACACATGAACGCCTGGAGCAATTTCAGCCAAATTTTGGAATATTTTGAAATATATACTCAGTATTTGTGTGAAAATACTCGGGCAGAAAGATACTCTTGCTACCCATAGAGATGGCGGTCAGAAGGTGGGGTATTTATTTCCTGTATTTCGTTGACTTGGAATATATTAGAAATATGAAGAGCACCTGTCTCTTTGTGTTGTCCAAAGCATCAACCAAGCATCTAGAATGAGCGCAGCAAAAAGCCAATATTATTGACAGTATGTTACAGTGGCATAAATCATTGCCACACGGTCGAATGCCACAGGTATATTTAACGTTGTCTCTGGATTCACATAGTGGGAAACAGCAGAGTGTCTCAATATACAGGGTGTTACAAAAAGGTACGGCCAAACTTTCAGGAAACATTCCTCACACACAAAGAAAGAAAATATGTTATGTGGACATGTGTCCGGAAACGCTTACTTTCCATGTTAGAGCTCATTTTATTACTTCTCTTCAAATCACATTAATCATGGAATGGAAACACACAGCAACAGAACGTACCAGCGTGACTTCAAACACTTTGTTACAGGAAATGTTCAAAATGTCCTCCGTTAGCGAGGATACATGCATCCACCCTCCGTCGCATGGAATCCCTGATGCGCTGATGCAGCCCTGGAGAATGGCGTATTGTATCACAGCCGTCCACAATACGAGCACGAAAAGTCTCTACATTTGGTACCGGCGTTGCGTAGACAAGAGCTTTCAAATGCCCCCATAAATGAAAGTCAAGAGGGTTGAGGTCAGGAGAGCGTGGAGGCCATGGAATTGGTCCGCCTCTACCAATCCCTCGGTCACCGAATCTGTTGTTGAGAAGCGTACGAACACTTCGACTGAAATGTGCAGGAGCTCCATCGTGCATGAACCACATGTTGTATCGTACTTGTAAAGGCACATGTTCTAGCAGCACAGTTAGAGTATCCAGTATGAAATCATGATAACGTGCTCCATTGAGCGTAGGTGGAAGAACATGGGGCCCAATCAAGACATCACCAACAATGCCTGCCCAAACGTTCACAGAAAATCTATGTTGATGACGTGATTGCACAATTGCGTGCGGATTCTCGTCATCCCACACATGTTGATTGTGAAAATTTACATTTTGATCACGTTGGAATGAAGCCGCACCCGTAAAGAGAACATTTGCACTGAAATGAGGATTGACACATTGTTGGATAAACCATTCGCAGAAGTGTAACCGTGGAGGCCAATCAGTTGCTGATAGTTCCGGCACACGCTGTACATGGTACGAAACAACTGGTTCTCCCGTAGCACTCTCCATACAGTGACGTGGTCAACGGTACATTGCACAGCAGCAACTTCTCTGACGCTGACATTAGGGTTATCGTCAACTGCACGAAGAATTGCCTCTTCCATTGCAGGTGTCCTCGTCGTTCTAGGTCTTCCCCAGTCGCTAGTCGTAGGCTGGAATGTTCCGTGCTCCCTAAGACGCCGATCAATTGCTTCGAACGTCTTCCTGTCGGGACACCTTCGTTCTGGAAATCTGTCTCGATACAAACGTACCGCGCCACGGCTATTGCCCCGTGCTAATCCACACATCAAATGGGCATCTGCCAACTCCGCATTTGTAAACATTGCACTGACTGCAAAACCACGTTCGTGATGAACACTAACCTGTTGATGCTACGTACTGATGTGCTTGATGCTAGTACTGGACAGCAATGAGTCGCATGTCAACACAAGCACCGAAGTCAACATTACCTTCCTTCAATTGGGCCAACTGGCGGTGAATCGAGGAAGTAAAGTACATACTGACGAAACTAAAATGACCTCTAACATGGAAATTAAGCGTTTCCGGACACATGTCCAAGTAACTTTTTTTTTTTATTTGTGTGTGAGGAATGTTTCCTGAAAGTTTGGTTGTACCTTTTTGTAACACCCTGTATATGTATCCTTTACATTGCGGAACAAACGAAAGTATGTCAGTGCCAAGTCTGGGCTGTACGGTGGTTGGACAACTTGTTCCCATCCAAAAGATCTGACTAGATTTTGCGTGTGAGCGGCAGAATGGGGTCGCGGTTCATCCTGGAGACTTTCCCGCTCGTCCTTGAAAGCTGTCACCCAATTACGCACTTTGCTGTCACTCATCGATTCGGGGTCATACATATCACTTCCCTATCTATGAATATCCGCTGCTGCAACGTACAGTGCCGTCAAAAACCGAGTTACTGACGATATTGTCAAAAAATGGACGAAAAGGAATTTCGTGTTGTGATTAAACATTACTTTATAAAAGGCAAAAGTCCTCGGGACACTAAGGAGGAGCTTGATAAACATTACGGTGACTCTGACCCTACGATTAGAACAGTTTATTAGTGGTTTCAAAATTTTCGGAGTGGCCATATGGGCACAAGTGATGCTGAACCTTCTGACGCCCTGTGGAGGTTACAACTCCAGAAATCATTCATAAAATCCATGATATGGTGATGGATGACAGAAGAGTTAAGGTGCGTGAGGTTGCTAGTGCTGTGGGCATCTCGAATGAACGGTTACATAATATTTTACATACACATTTGGACATGAGAAAGGTATCCGCAAGATGGGTTCCGCGATTGTTCACGCTTGACCAAAAACGGAATCGTGTGAAGTGTTGCAAGGATGGTATGCAGCTGTTCAGGAAGAATCGGCAGTATTTTAAGCGTCGCAAGTGACAATCCTCATCGACTATCTGGAAAAGGATAAAACTATTACAGGTGCATATTATTCATCGTTACTGGACCGTTTGAAAACCGATCTGCAAGAAAAACGCCGGCGATTGGACCGCAAAAAGTCCTTTTCCATCACAACAATGCACCAGCACACACCTCAGCAGTTATGGTCGCAAAATTAACGGAAATAAGATTTCAACTCGTTTCACATCCCCCCTATTTTCCAGGCTTTGCTCCCTCGGACTACTATTTGTTCCCCAATTTGAAGAAATGGCTGGCGGGAAACAGATTTTATTCAAATGAGGAGTTGATTGCAGCAACTAATATCTATTCTGCAGACTTTGCCAATTTCTATTGTTCGGAAGGGATCAACAAATTAGAACAGCATAAGTCTAAAAAGAGACTATGTCGAAAATAAAAAAGGTCTACCCCAAACACGTAAGTAGTTTTTATTTTTGCACGGACTTTTCAAACGCCCTTCGTATATCAGCTGCTTCGGGACTTTTTGAGGAATCAGGGGCGACGAGTGAAAATGTTTGCTGGACTGGGACTCGAACGTGGGATCTCGTGTTTATTAGGCAGTTGTGTTCACAATTGCACCACACGGACCCAGCGATTACGGCGGCCGACTCAAACTCCCAACAAGGGCCACCTTTCCGCAGTCCCCATCCACGTCCTCCATGTCAGCTAATTTTTGATTCCTGCCGGAGGTCGGACGTAGATGAGTATCTGTACTCAAGGTTGTGGATTCAATGTCCATCACAGCGACTCAGTTACCGAGTATGAGTGCGTGGTGTCTGTTGTTTCAGAGATGTCCGAAAGTACAAACACCACACATTCATATAATAATAATATCTACCAAGTCGTTTAGTCAGTAACGTGGCACGAGAGTTCGTTGGCTAACAGGGGAACCTCCCCATCGCACCCACCTCAGATTTAGTTATAAGTTGGCACAGTGGATGGGCCTTGAAAAACTGAACACAGATCAATCGAGAAAACACATGGACCACTCAGTTTGTATATTTAGCTTATTGTTTTCATAGTTCCACACAACTTCTTCCTGTTTTCTCGATTGATCTATGTTAAGTTTTTCAAGGCCTATCCACTGTGCCAACTTATAACTAAATGTGAGGGGGGTGCGATGGGGCGGTTCCCTTGTAAGTAGCGAACGACAGCTTGAAGCGCAGAGATGGCGGCGATCGGATGGACAGAGTGCGGCGCTTTCCGGGTAACAGGCGGCAGCTGCGCCGCGGTGCGTGACGCGCGTAACGGTGCGTGAGGCTGGCCGATGTCGGCGCCATCTGATGGAAGAGCCGCCTCTCCAGCGCGCTGACAGCCCGGCCGCGTTGATATTCACCGCTGGGCCGCCGCGTGGCTCAGCTGTCCAGCGCGGATACAATCAGTGCCGGATAAAATTTGGCCCTGCATGCAAAACAGTCTAGTCTTTCGGCAGAGAAGCCGACATTTTTAAGTCAGTTACTACACCTTTCAAGTGGTTCAAATAGCTCTGAGCACTATGGGACTTAACTTCTGAGGTCATCAGTCCCCTAGAACTTAGAACTACTGAAACCTAACTAACCTAAGGACATCACACACATCCATGCCCGAGGCAGGGTTCGACTGCGACCGTAGTAGCAGCGCGGTTCCAGACTGTAGCGGCTAGAACCGCTCGGCCGCCGGCCGCGGTGGTCGTGCGGTTCTAGGCGCTCCAGTCCGGAGCCGCGCTGCTGCTACGGTCGCAGGTTCGAATCCTGCCTCGGGCATGGATGTGTGTGATGTCCTTAGGTTAGTTCGGTTTAATTAGTTCTAAGTTCTAGGGGACTGATGACCACAGCAGTTGAGTCCCATAGTGCTCAGAGCCATTTGAACCATTTTTGAACCGCTCGGCCAGCCTGGCCGGCACTACACCTGTCTCCATATTACTTTCATTACTGAACTGTAGAGTCCTTTGCTTCAACTGCCCATCGATTACTCTATTGATTCAAACATTTATTTATTTATGAATTTGTTTTGCCTTTCGCGATTAGTACATGTATGACTCCTCCGACATCTAACCATACATCTTTAGAGAGTTGACATTCCAACTTGCGCCATACACGAGTTGTACGTAGTAATGGTAATAAGACCGATGAGAATAACTCATCAAGAAATCTAAAAACGAAGTACAAAGTTTGTTTAAAAAATTCCGGAACATTCGTAATTTCGCGACAATGGTGTGTCGGAGCGAAATTCGGTTGGCATCCCTGAACACGTCTGTGTTTAATATGTAACTGCCGGAAGATTCGTTGTTGTATGTCTGTTAGTTATTGTTCAGTGCTGTATTGAGTAGATCGTTGTGTCGCACTGTTTGCTAATTTCGAGATGGGAGAGATAGAGGAGAAATGTGTCTGCATTAAATTTTGCGTGAAACTCGAGAAAAGCTTTACACAGACACGCCAAATGATGCAGGAAGTCCACGGTGATGAGTGGTTAAGGCGTTCTCAGTGTTAAGAATGGTTCACACAGTTTAAAAATGGGCTGACGGAAGTTAAAGACGACTCCCGTTCAGGACGTCATTCGAGGTCTATCGACGACGCTCATGTCAGCAACGTCAACGACTGACTGTCTGAGAGATTGCAGAAGAATGTAACATTTCAGTTGAATTATGTCGTGAAATCCTGACACAGCATTTTGGAATGCACTGTGTTGCCGCCAAGTTCGTCCCACTACTCATGAGTCAAGACCAGAAAGATCTTCTCCTCGGAAAATTGTGTAGGGCTTTTGGACCGAGCAAATGAGAACGAGATGTTCTTTATGAGAATCATAACTGGTGATGAAATGGGGACTACGGTCATGATGTTGAGACTAAGGTACAATTTTCACATCGAGTCGGGAAAGTTTCTCCAAGACAAAAAAAGCTTGTCAGGTCAGGTCAAATGTCAAAGCCACACTGATAGTTTTCTTTGAAGGATTAGTTCATCATGAATTCATACCACAGGGACAAAGTGTTAACTGATGGTACTATCGGGACGTGATATTCCGACGCCCGCGAGAAAATGTGAGAAGGAAACGACCTGAAATACGGCGAGACAATTCATCGCTCTTGCTTCACGATAACGCACCCGCTCATTCATCACTGTTGTTGCGTGACTATTGCACAGAAAACGAAATCATTGTGCCAACTCATTCCCCGTACCCTCCACACCTGCCCCTGCGGAAATGCTTAGTTGAAAACCCAACTGAAAGGACGAAGATTTGCAACGATAGACGAGATAAAAAAAATTCGCAGAGGACGCTTCGCGCGATCCAGCAACAGGAATACTGCTTTCGGTAGTGGAAATGGCGTTGAAAGCGGTGTATTAATTGAGGGGGAGAATATTTCGAAGGAGCCATGCACAATAAGTAAAAGGTACGGGTACAAAAATTTTGTGGACAAAGTTCCGGAATTTTTTGAACAGAGCTCGTATGAGAAAATCTAGAAAACAGTCAACTTTAAAATCCTTGGTGAAAATACAAACACTAAAAAGTGAAACAGACTCAGTTAATATCACAATTGAAATAATAGAAAGGAAGTACTTGGGAGTAAGAAATCTATACTATGAAATATTTTTTTTCTAAAGATGTAAAATGAAGACACTATGGTTCGGAAAAACTACTTTTAGGTGTGTACAAAATGGTGTTAGAAGATTTAGAAAAGAAAGAGAGAAGGATCTTGCGAAAAATTTAGATCCATTCACGAACAAAGATGGTAACTGGGTTTTGAGATCAAATAAGGAAATTTAGTCGTTCTGTCCCAAAATAATAGATGAGATCAGGAAAGAACTCGTTAAACAGTCTTGCGCATCTAGAGAGAATGAAGGAAACCAAGATTATCAAAGAAGGTCCACACATTGTCCCAAAACACGAAAACAGACAAACAAAATGAGTGAGGAGCCCAAATAAAAAAGGACAGAAGAAATGCAGACTGAACAGGAGATCCTATTCAACACAGACAAATTCAGACCAGAAGAGAAGTCCAATAGTTCCTGAGAAAGGTGAAAGGAACAGAAAAACAACAGGAGTCAAATGCTTAGATGAGAGGAAAAGAGCTCTTTCTAAGATAAATGCTGAGTTTTAGAGAAGGTTTAAGATAATTTTGAACAGGAAGAGAGAGACTGAAGAAATCCAAAAGAGATAACGAAAAGTAATCACGAAATTTTCAGGTCCGAATTGGATATGAAAAAATTCAGACTAAAATTTTATGGACATATTTAAAGATTGGAACCAAGATCTAACGAGTGGAAAAGAGTCACATCAGGAGACAATGAATGTAGTGTGGGCACTAAGGAAAACTACAGTAAAACTCTAAAAGTGCCCTTTGGAGAATCACATGGACCAGTAGGGCCCTGACATGGATAACAATAACAATAATAATAATAAAAATCCAAACTATTATAAATGGATCCCCTCTTGCCTATGACATATAAAATCTAGTCGATGGCACCTTTAAAGAAATATTCGACCCACAAGCAGAAGAATATCAAGCAGGATTTAGAAATGGAGGGTCTTGTGTAGAGCAAATACTAAATCTAAAGAACATAATAGAAATAACGAAAATAAAACCTTTGAAATACGTGATAAATTTTGTAGGTTTTAAAAATGGATGATTCAGTTGATAGAAATACATTATAAAGGAATTAGGATCATGCGTCCTCTTGGGTAAAATATTCCGGAGGTAAAATAGTCCCGCATTCAGATCTCCGGGCGGGGACTACTCAAGAGGATGTCGTTATCAGGAGAAAGAAAACTGGCATTCTACGGATCGGAGCGTGGAATGTCAGATCACTTAATCGGGCAGGTAGGTTAGAAAATTTAAAAAGGGAAATGGACAGGTTAAAGTTAGATATAGTGGGAATTAGTGAAGTTCGGTGGCAGGAGGAACAAGACTTCTGGTCAGTTGACTACAGGGTTATAAACACAAAATCAAATAAGGGTAATGCAGGAGTAGGTTTAATAATGAATAGGAAAATAGGAATGCGGGTAAGCTACTACAAACAGCATATTGAACGCATTATTGTGGCCAAGATAAATACGAAGCCCACACCTACTACAGTAGTACAAGTTTATATGACAACTAGCTCTGCAGATGACGAAGAAATTGAAGAAATAAAAGAAATTATTCATATAGTGAAGGGTGACGAAAATTTAATAGTAATGGGTGACTGGAATTCGGTAGTAGGAAAAGGGAGAGAAGGACACGTAGTAGGTGAATATGGATTGGGGCTAAGAAATGAAAGAGGAAGCCGTCTGGTAGAATTTTGCACAGAGCATAACTTAATCATAGCTAACACTTGGTTATGAATCATGAAAGAAGGTTGTATACGTGGACGAATCCTGGAGATACTAGAAGGTATCAAAAGATTAGATAATGGTAAGACAGAGATTTAGGAATCATGAGCCGGCCGAAGTGGCCGTGCGGTTAAAGGCGCTGCAGTCTGGAACCGCAAGACCGCTACGGTCGCAGGTTCGAATCCTGCCTCGGGCATGGATGTTTGTGATGTCCTTAGGTTAGTTAGGTTTAACTAGTTCTAAGTTCTAGGGGACTAATGACCTCAGCAGTTGAGTCCCATAGTGCTCAGAGCCATTTTTTAGGAATCATGTTTTAAATTGTAAGACATTTCCAGGGGCAGATGTGGACTCTGACCACAATCTATTGGTTATGACCTGTAGATTAAAACTGAAGAAACTGCAAAAAGGTGGGAATTTAAGGAGATGGGACCTGGATAAACTGAAAGAACCAGAGGTTGTACAGAGTTTCAGGGAGATCATAAGGGAACAATTGACAGGAATGGGGGAAAGAAATACACTAGAAGAAGAATGGGTAGCTCTGAGGGATGAAGTAGTGAAGGCTGCAGAGTATGAAGTAGGTAAAAAGACGAGGGCTAGTAGAAACCCTTGGGTAACAGAAGAAATATTGAATTTAATTGATGAAATGAGAAAATATAAAAATGCAGTAAATGAAGCAGGCAAAAAGGAATACAAACGTCTCAAAAATGATATCGACAGGAAGTGCAAAATGGCTAAGCAGGGATGGTTAGAGGACAAATGTAAGGATGTAGAGGCTTATCTCACTAGGGGTAAGATAGATACTGCCTACACGAAAATTAAAAAGGACTTCGGAGATAAGAGAATCATTTGTATGAACATCAAGAGCTCAGATGGAAACCCAGTCCTAAGCAAAGAAGGGAAAGCAGAAAGGTGGAAGGAGTATATAGAGGGTCTATACAAGGGCGATGTACTTGAGGACAATATTATGGAAATGGAAGAGGATGTAGATGAAGATGAAATGGGAGATACGATACTTCGTGAAGAGTTAGACAGAGCACTGAAAGACCTGAGTCGAAACAAGGCCCCCGGAGAAGACAACATTCCATTGGAACTATTGACGGCCTTGGGAGAGCGAGTTCTGACAAAACTCTACCATCTGGTAAGCAAGATGTATGAAACAGGCGAAATACCCGCAGACTTCAAGAAGAATATAATAATTCCAACCCCAAAGAAAGCAGGTGTTGATAGATGTGAAAATTACCGAACAATCAGTTCAGCCACAGCTGCAAAATACTAACACGAATTCTTTACAGACGAATGGAAAAACTAATAGAAGCCGACCTCGCGGAAGATCAGTTTGGATTCCGTAGAAATACTGGAACACGTGAGGCAATACTGACCTTACGACTTAGAAGAAAGATTAAGGAAAAGCAAACCTACGTTTCTAGCATTTGTAGACTTGGAGAAAGCTTTTGACAATGTTGACTGGTATACTCTCTTTCAAATTCTAAAGGCACAATTTGTACAATTTGTACAGAAACCAGATGGCAGTTATAAGAGTCGAGGTACATGAAAGGGAAGCAGTTGTTGGGAAGGGAGTAAGACAGGGTTGTAGCCTCTCCCCGCTGTTATTCAATCTGTATATTGAACCAGCAGTAAAGGAAACAAAAGAAAAATTCGGAGTAGGTATTAAAATCCATGGAGAAGAAATAAAAACTTTGAGGTTCGCCGATGACATTGTAATTCTGTCAGAGACAGCAAAGGACTTGGAAGAGCAGTTGAATGGAATGGATAGCGTCTTGAAAGGAGTATATAAGATGAACATCAACAAAAGCAAAACGAGGATAAAGGAATGTAGTCGAATTAAGTCGGGTGATGCTGAGGGAATTAGATTAGGAAATGAGACACGTAAAGTAGTAAAGGAGTTTTGCTATTTGGGGAGTAAAATAACTGATGATGGTCGAGGTAGAGAGGATACAAAATGTAGACTGGCAATGGCAAGGAAAGTGTTTCTGAAGAAGAGAAATTTGTTAACATCGAGTATAGATTTAAGTGTCAGGAAGTCATTTCTGAAAGTATTTGTATGGAGCGTAGCCATGTATGGAAGTGAAACATGGACGATAAATAGTTTGGACAAGAAGAGAATAGAAGCTTTCGAAATGTGGTGCTGCAGAGGAATGCTGAAGATTAGATGGGTAGATCACATAACTAATGAGGAAGTATTGAATAGGATTGGGGAGAAGAGGAGTTTGTGGCACCGCTTGACCAGAAGGAGGGATCGGTTGGTAGGACATGTTCTGAGGCATCAAGGGATCACCAATTTAGTATTGGAGGGCAGCGTGGAGGGTACAAATCGTAGAGGGAGACCAAGAGGTGAATACACTAAGCAGATTCAGAAGGATGTAGGTTGCAGTAGGTACTGGGAGATGAAGAAGCTTGCACAGGATAGAGTAGCATGGAGAGCTGCATCAAACCATTCTCAGGACTGAAGACCACAACAACAACAATAAACTAATATAATATTTATTCATGTACAAAAGAAACTTTTTTCTTTTTTCTGGTGATATTAGTTGTGGTTATTATGGAAATCAGTGCGCTGAATTCGAATCTATTTTTAGATATTTTTCTATCTGGGATTTTAGCTTCTTTACCTTTTGTTTACTGTTTAAAAAAATTAAACTCTCTCCAGTAGAACGAGAAACTAACCAGAGTTGCAAATTTCTCTTCTTTTACTCACTTGGTGACTAGCTTCGGGCCGGGACCCATTTTCAAATCATCGTTACATAGTCAAGAATTGTATTTCTGAAACTGGAAAAACCATGTCAAAAATGTGCAAACTAACAGTTACGACTCTTACAGATGGTTTTTACATTTTGGGAAATAACATTTTTTACTGTTACGATTATTTGAAAATGGGTCCTGGTGCAAAACTAATCATCGAGTGAATAAAAGAAGTGAAAGTTGCAGCTTTGGGTGGTTTTTCGTTGTACTGATGAACAGAAGTTGCTGACCCCCAGCTATTCCAGCATGCTGGAAGTTCGTATTAAACTCTAGTGTTTCTAAACGTTGTTGGGGACATATTTCAACCAATAAACGTGCTACTGAATACCTCCACCATTGTACATAGAGGTGGTTGGCATTGGTGTGACTGCAGAAAGCCAAATTTGGTAAACTATGTGTCTCTTTGACTTTCTGCATGTAAAGCCTATGACATTTGTGGGACAAAAGTAACAAGCATGATCTTTTTGCTCTCTCCAAGACATGGGTGCTGCAAACAACCCTTTCATCAACTTGTTACTTTTGCTCAACAACTCGTACACCACACATGTGGTGTCCAGTCCTTTTCATGATGGGCGAATTTTTCCTTCTTATGCCTTTCAAATATGTGCTCTCCGCAGACGAAACAGAAAAGTGTCTTGGATTACTCCGGCATGTTCCGCAACGGAAAATTTCCTTGGAAGGAAAAAGTTGTGTGAAAAAAATATGATAAAAATAAACACCGGGATATATTTTTAACTACATAAGATGATTGGACATTTCACTTTTATCAAAGAGAATAAACAACCATGCTTGATACAATAGAAGACTCTGTAAAATTACAAACTGAATTCTGCAAAGCTGGAAGCTGTCTGGTTCTACTTCTGTAAGGCAATGATTTTTTTCTTAAAAAAAGGGAAGATTCCTTTCAGAAAGTTTTCTCAACACCAGTCAGATTAATATATGCATTGATGTAGATAGAGGAACATATACTCACACGATAGATAAAATATTTTAACTAGCCTAACACAGACTCAGTTCTCAATCTCTGTGAACGACCTGTGCATTACAGAATTTAGCAGAGGTTCAGAAACACTGATGCTAAGGCCAGACTCATGATAATGGCAAAGGTATAAGGTGAAAGTCGCCAGCTCGAATGTTCGCAATTAAATTACAATTGCTAAGTCATTATGTCAGCAGTGTTAAATGTGTAATTTCTTGTGCCGAAATAAACACCCAAAAGGGCTAGAATTAGCCTAACAAGACAATACTGTACAGAGGTTGGTACCAATATTTGGATATTAAAGCATGTTAAATGTAAGAGTTGATGTTGCCAACTACTTTTAGTCAGTTTACCCTTGTTTAGAGACAATATTTTTTCTGGAAGTTAAATTATATATTTTCATATAACTAAAAAGGTGTGCCTGTTGGGGAATTCCTGATTTCAGTTTTGAATTCCCTGTGCAAAAATGCTTTGGAAATACTTATTTCCATATTAAAAAATTTTCCTGTGCAGAACAATGTAATTAAAAGTAGAAATACAACACTGAAAGTAAAATTTATGGGAGAATTGTCAAAACCTTTTGAAATTAAACCAGGAGTAAGACAGGGGGGTTCGGTTGTTTGGGGAAGGAGACCAGACAGCGAGATCATCGGTCTCATCGGATTGGGGAAGGGTGGGGAAGGAAGTCGGCCGTGCCCTTTCAAGGAACCATCCCGGCATTTGCCTGGAGCGATTTAGGGAAATCACGGAAAACCTTAATCAGGATGGCCGGACGCGGGATTGAACCGTCGTCCTCCCGAATGCGAGTCCAGTGTCTAACCACTGCGCCACCTCGCTCGGTGTGTAAGACAGGGAAATGGCTTATTATCTACACTTTTCAACTATGCATTAGATAAGATAGTGAAAGAAGGAAGGAACTCCATAAATGCTAAAGGTGTAGCTTTTGCAGATAATATGCCATTAGTTACTGACTCACTGGACGTGCCAAACAACAAATCACAGAACCACAAAAACAATCAATAGGATTAGAGATATCATTTGAAGAAACACACTTCCTGACATCAGTTATGCACAACAATATCTAAAACAAACTGTTTTAAATGCCTAGGAAAATGGATAAAAAGCAATGTAAAAGAAAAGATAGCCACAGAAACTGAAAGTTCATGGAACAGAAAGTGCATTCTATATGACAAAAAACACATATACCAAAAAAAGCTTTGTCGTGGAGCACAAAACTAAGACACTATGAAACATTTGTAAAGCCTAAAACATTGTATGCAGCAGAAACACGTAAGTCAACGAGATCTGGGTATCTCAAAAAACTGGAAAAAGTTGAAAGAAGAATGCTAGGAACAGCACTGTGACCTGGAAGTAATAGTAATGTTGTGTGCGAATTAAGATCAAACAGATAAGTGTGTTTGAAAATGGAAAAGCTAACTGATGTTATGAGGAAAAGAAGACTACAGTTTTATGGAAACATACACGAAATTCATAATAAGAGACTAATCGATCAGATCTTCTACTTACTAAGCAACAAACGCAAACCCACGTAGTTCGCTGAAATTGACAAAGATACGAAAAACAGCGGAGTTAGAATGGACATAACATAGTACATTTTAAAAAAGCAATACAAAAGTCAGGATTTCAGCAAAGAAAGAGGCCTGCAAAAATCTGAAAAGGACCCACGAAGAAAAACATTCTCGAAGGATGAAGGAAGTCTGGGAGCAACGAAAATTAAACACAAAGAAGCAGAACCGAAGTTGATTTATTATACGTTCCAAAAGCGTTACTCCAATAAATAAATAAATAACAATAATAGACAGTGATACAAGAGAGGTCATTACGACGAGGAACTTCTGGAAGAAGCAAGGACTGGCTACAAGAAGTGTGCGAATCAAACGGAGCCCCACCCGCACACTACATCTAGATGTAAATCCTTCGTACCGACAGAATACTTGAAAATGCGTGATGAGGTCGCTGAAAGACTCTACCAGAAGTCAGGACAGCAGTATCGATTATTAATGAAAGACTTTGCTTCATACTGCAGATTATCGATTATTAATGAAAGACTTTGCTTCATACTGCAGATTATCTTACCTCTGTTCCTCTATTGTATAAAACGAAAAGTTTAAAATTTGCTATTGCGGCAGCAAAATAACCGTTAAAACTAAACGATGTAATAGTCCTGACATAACAGTAACAACTCAGTTTGATGAAGTCACTTCATAGACATCACTGTACCTAGCATTTATAATCTGCAAACTGCAAGCAGCGAGTTGATTGACAAATACAGGGATCTTGAAGGTGAGGTAAAAGCCCTGCGCCAAATCACCTCGTACCTGTGGTAACACTGAATACAGGCGTTGTGCAAAAACGTACTTTTAAGAGCTTACGGAAGCTAAAGCAGTATCCTTCACTGTGCTGGAAACTGCAGAAGGAGATTGCACTAAACATCAGCAGAATAGTTCGTCGGTTTGTTAGAAAACATAGTTAATTTGGTTATAACATATTAGCTGAATATTTATCTTTACATCAATAGTGTGCGAAAATGAGTGAGCCTGTAAATAATTAATAGAGATGGTGGCGGTAATAATAGTAGTAGTAATGACATACGTGGCAGAACATACTGACTTCTAAATATCTTTTGAAATACTGTCAAATGTCTAGGACAATACAGCCTAGTTAAACACCACATAGAGAACAACAGAGTAGGCATAGTTTTAAGTACCTCGGCAAATTGATTATAGTCAATGGTCTTGAAGAAGGAGCCTTGAAAAGGAGATTCAGAGAATTGCTAACAGTGCTCCAAACCATACGAAAATGCTCTTCCATAAATATCAAAATTCACCATTACACCTTTGTCATATAACCAGTGTCTCTACATATCTAAATGTCCCATCTGCTCAAACACATGTTTTCTGACAGATTTAGTGAGTAAAGGAGAAATATCATAATACAGAGCGTACTGGATCCCAGTAATAAAAATGCGACCTACATAAAAATATCTAAATATAAGAAGCATATTCTAAGCTAGAAAACACCTTTGAGTCGAAATCGGAAAAAAAGAAAACCCAGGTATGAGAATGTAAGCAAGCTAAGGAGAAATGGGTCAGGAAAATAATAATGGTGAAAAACGAATGTGCAAGCTGATAGCCATTTCTGCACTCGTATTCAGTTGGTTTTTTTTATGATGAGTTATGGTGAGTAAACAAGCTGTTGGACATGCAATAACGTCAGCTGCCCTGGTGTGTCTGCACCTCTTTAGGTAGTCGCTGCCTAGGTGTGGAGGGGCTTGGATAGTACTGCACTTCTGTGTGTCGTGCCATTGAAGTAGTTACACGTTATACAATGTGCACATTGTGCAACACATTTCACAATTTTTAACATGGTTTATGTTCACTGATATAAAATAGATGTTCTGTTCCCTATTTCACTCTCCTAGGGATCGAGTTTATCTTTTTCTTGTTTTTTTTCCCCTCTCTCTCTAAAGTAGACTACATTCTTCCTCGGGGTTCAAACTAGTTTCTATCAAAATCGGTTCAGCGGTTTAGTCGTGAAAAGGTAACAGACAAGCACTCCTTTGCATTTGTAATATTAGTATGGATTACTGTAATTGTAGATATGTGGAAACCCGAAACGCTTGCAGGAATAAAATAAATTATAAAAACTCAACCACTGATATCATGGATAAATTAATGAGCCTAAGCGCAGTGTAACAGGTAAAAGGTAGATGCCAATTGATTATTTCTTCAGAATGAGATTTTCACTCTGCAGCGGAGTGTTCGCTGACATGAAACTTCCTGGCAGATTAAAACTGTGTGCCCGACCGAGACTCGAACTCGGGACCTTTGCCTTTCGTGGGCAAGTGCTTTACCATCTTTTATTTTTTTTAAGTCATTCATCGACAGAGACGCTACTTTTTTATTTTAATCTCATTTTGTTCGTTGTATCTGCTCGAGGCAGACGTCGCAAGACACCCGTTTCAGTTCGTCGTTGACCCATTAACTCAGTTTTTTTATTACAGAGGGCAGCTAACCCTCTGACCGAACACGCTGAGCTACCATGCCGGCATTCTGAGCTACCGAAGCACGACTCACGCCCGGTCCTCACAGCCTTACTTCTGCCAGTCTGCCAGTATCTCGTCTCCTACCTTCCAAAACTTTACAGAAGCTCGCAGGAGAGCTTCTGTAAAGTTTGGAAGGTAGGAGACGAGATACTGGCAGAAGTAAGGCTGTGAGGACCGCGCGTGAATCGTGGTTCGGTAGCTCAGATGGTAGACCACTTGCCCGCGAAAGGCAAAGGTCCCGAGTTCGAGTTTCGGTCGGGCACACAGTTTTAATCTGCCAGGAAGTTTTGATTATTTCTTCTACAGACAAGATAATTGTGAGCTGCATTCCTCCACAAGTATTCCGTAGTAGTTATCCCTCATTGGTTCATAGCTGCATACTAATATCGTATTGGTTCATAGCGGCATACGCATGTGTCTTCCTGTTATGTTACTTTTACCCTTCGTAGAGAGTCCCGTGACCTGTATATTTCATAAACAAATGTATTATAGCTTTGTTTCTGCCCCTGAGTATATGGAGTGTGCATTTCGCAATCCGTACGCCCGTTCTATCTGCGCTAGCTTCTCTTTTTGGTGAGGGAGTGTACCTGGTTATAAGAGCGTGTATTTGTCAGCGTTGCCGCGATTGCGGGCGTGCGAGGCGCGGCTTACGGCGCGTATCGGCAGTTGGCTGTCGGCCTGTTTTACATAATTTTGTTTATGCGTGGCGCGAGGCGGCAGATTGCTGCGGCTCTAAGTCCCCGCAGAGGCGTGGGCGGGTGAGCTTGCCGAGGCGCAGGGGAGGAAAGCCGGGGGTGCTATCTTGGCGCCGCCGCCTCCGCCCCCGAAAGGAACAGCCCCTCAGTGTTGCCAAATGTGACCACAAAGCGCTGCCACACCATCTGCCACACGACTGCTGTTCAGGCCCTCTTACCAGAGGAACATCCAACATATTACGAGGGTGGCCTTTTTTAAGTTTGTAGGGACGGACACCGGTGGAGATGTCTAGATTTGAGATTACTACTGTTTTAAGCCTTTTCCTTTGCTTAAAAAATAATTATACGCATATGTTTTTTCAGGTCATAAAGATCCGAATGGTATTTAAGGGCGTAAGTCATAATTATTAAGTTATTGCAGTTTTACCTTCTACACTGAGGGGCACGTCTGCAAAATACTAACGCCAATTCTTTACAGACGAATGGAAAACCTGGTAGAAGCCGACCTCGGGGAAGATCAGTTTGGATTCCGTACAAATGTTGGAACACGGGAGGCAATACTGACCCTACGGCTTATCTTAGAAGCTAAATTAAGAAAAGGCAAACCTACGTTTCTAGCATTTGTAGACCCAGAGAAAGCTTTTGACAATGTTGACTGGAGTACTCTCTTTCAAATTCTGAAGGTGGCAGGGCTAAAATAAAGGGAGCGGAATGCTATTTACAGTTTGTACAGAAATCAGATGGCAGTTATAACAGGCGAGGGACATGAAAGAGAAGCGTGGTTGGGAAGGGAGTGAGACAGGGTTGTAGCCTCTCCCCGATGTTATTCTATCTGTATATTGAGCAAGCAGTAGAGGAAACAAAAGAAAAAATCGGAGTAGGTATTAAAATCCATGGAGAAGAAATAAAAACTTTAAAGTTTGCCGATGACGTTGTAATTCTGTCAGAGACAGCAAAGGACTTGGAAGAGCAATTGAACGGAATGGACAGTGTCTTAAAAGGAGGATATAAGATGAACATCAACAAAACCAAAACGAGGATAATGGAATGTAGTCGAGTTAACTCGGGTGATGCTGAGAGAATTAGATTGGGAAATGAGACACTTAAAGTAGTAAAGGAGTTTTGCTATTTGGGGAGCAAAATAACTGATGATGATCGAAGTAGAGAGGACATAAAATGTAGACTGGCAATGGCAAGGAAAGCGTTTCTTAACAAGAGAAATTTGTTAATATCGAGTATGGATTTAAGTCGTTTCTGAAAGTATTTGTTTGGAGTGTAGCCATGTATGGAAGTGAAACATGGACGATAAATAGTTTGGACAAGAAGAGAATAGAAGCTTTCGAAATGTGGTGCTACAGAAAAATGTTGAAGATTAGATGGGTAGATCACATAAGTAATGAGGAGGTATTGAATAGAATTGGGGAGAAGAGGAGTTTGTGGCACAACTTGACTAGAAGGAGGGATCGGTTGGTAGGACATGTTCTGAGGCATCAAGGGATCACCAATTTGGAGGGCAGCGTGGAGGGTACAAATTGTAGAGGGAGACCAAGAGATGAATACACTAAGCAAATTAAGAAGGATGTAGGCTGCAGTAGGTACTGGGAGATGTAGAAGCTTGCACAGGATAGAGTACCATGGAGAGCTGCAAAAAACCAGTCTCAGGACTGATGACCACGGCAACAACAACTGACGGGAAAAAATCGCAACACTAAGAACATGGTGTGCGACGTAAATGAAAGTTGGTAGGTGTTTCCCTGCATCTGAAAGTTGATGTCTACTTAGATTTTGCGCGAGTCCTGTACGAGTGACGCTAGTTGCTTCACTGTCAGGACGGAAATCATGTTTGCTTTAAACACACGCTGTGACGGTCGTGGATGACAGTTAACTTTGAGACTGGACGTGGTGAGTTGCTGTTAGTCAAGAAAGCCTTTAAGGCGACGAAGATGCACTAAGTTTGAACGAGGTCGTGTAATAGGGCTACAGGATGCTGGATATTCCTTCTGCTATATTGCGGAAATGTACATGACTGCTGGCAGCGGTGGTCACTAGAATGTACGGCCGCAAGAAGGTTGGGCTCCAGACGGCACTACGAGAGGGAAGACCATCGTGTTGGGCGTAAGCTCTGAGGCGTCGTACTGCATTTGTAGCAGCAATCTCTGCAGCTGTTCGCACCACAGAGACACAATGAACTGTTACTAATCGGTTACTTCAGGACAGCTCCGAACCATACGCCCTGTAGCGTGCATTCCACTGACGCCAAACCACCGTCTTTTGCGACTTCAGTGGTGTCAAGTGAGAGCTCATTGGAGGGCGGAGTGGAGGTCTGTTGTGTTTTCTGGTGAAAGCTGCTTCTTCCTCGGTGCCAAAGATGGACGTTTGTTGGTTAGAAGGAGGGCAGTTAAGGGCTTGCAGCCAATCAGCCTGCGAGCTAGCACACTGGACGTACACTTGGAGTTATAGTCTGGTGTGCGATTTCGTATGCCAGCGGGAACACTCTCGTTATACCAGGCACCCTGACAGCAAAACTTTACGTCAATCTCGCGATTGGGCCTGTTGTGCTGTCATTCACGATGAGCAAGCCAGCAGGTGTCTTCCAACAGGATAACGCGCTCGCCCACATACCGCTGTTGTAACGCAACACGCGCTACAGAGTGCCGACGTTGCCTTGGCCTGCTCGATCAGCAGATCTGTCTCCAATCGTGTACACATGGGACATAATAGGATGACAACTATAGCATCATCCAATAACAGCGTTAACTGTGTCTGTATTGACCGACCAAGTGCAACAGGCATGGAACTCCATCGCACAAACTGACATCCGGCACCCGAACAACACAATGCATGCTTGCATTCAACATTCTTGCGGTTACACCGGCTATTAACGAACGCAGAATTTCACATTTTCAAATGGTTCAAATGGCTCTGAGCACTATGTCACTTAACATCTGAGGTCATCAGTCCCCTAGATCTCAGAACTACTTAAACCTAACTAAGCTAAGTACATCACACACATCCATGCCCGAGGCAGGATTGAAACCTGCGACGTAGCGGTCACGCGGTTCCAGACTGAAGCGCCTAGAACCACTCGGCCACATCGGCCGGGTCATCATAGGGCTACATCTCTCGTAAGAAGTATCATGTTTCGTACTTCCTGGCCTCGGCACGAATCCGCCAGGCGGACTTGTGTCGAGGTCCGGTTGAGCCGACGAGTCTGTGGATTGTTTTTAGACGGTTTTCTGTCTGCCTTGGCGAATGCGGGCAGGTTCCTCTTATTCCGCCTCAGTTACACTATGTCGGCAATTGGTGCGCAAACAATTTCTCCACGTACGCATACACGACCATAACTCTACCACACAAACATAGGGGTTACACTCCTCTGGTGTGAGACATTCCCTGGGGGGTCCACCGGGGGCCGAACCGCACAATAACCCTGGGTTCGGTGTGGGGCGGCGGAGGGGTTAAGTGGACTGTGGTAGTCGTCGTAGGGTTGTGGACCACTGCGGCTGCGGCGGGGACGGAGCCTCTCCGTCGTTTCTAGGCCCCCGGTTGACGTACAATACAATACAATACAATGGGTAACACATAAGACACTCAGTAAAATTTTGTTCAAAATTCTTGTTTGTGTTGAGATATCTACATCATCATCTACATACATACTCCGCAATCCACCATACGGTGCGTGACGGAGGGTACCTCGTACCATAACTATCATCTTCTCTCCCTGTTCCACTCCCAAACAGAACGAGGGAAAAATGACTGCCTATATGCCTCTGTACGAGCCCTATCTTATCTTTGTGGTCTTTCCGCGAAATATAAGTTGGCGGCAGTGAAATTGTACTGCAGTCAGCCTCAAATGCTCGTTCTCTAAATTTCCTCAGTAGCGATTCACGAAAAGAACGCCTCCTTTCCTCTAGAGACTCCCACCCGAGTTCCTGAAGCATTTCCGTAACACTCGTGTGATGATCAAACCTACCAGTAACAAATCTAGCAGCCCGCCTCTGAATTGCTTCTATGGCCTCCCTCAATCCGACCTGATAGGGATCCCAAACGCTCGAGCAGTATTCAATAATAGGTCGTATTAGTGTTTTATAAGCGGTCTCCTTTACAGATGAACCACATCTTCCCAAGATTCTACCAATGAACCGAAGACGACTATCCGCCTTCCCCACAACTGCCATTACATGCTTGTCCCACTTCATATCGTTCTGCAAATGTACACCCAAATATTTAATCGACGTGACTGTGCCAAGCGCTACACTACTAATGGAGTATTCAAACATTACGGGATTCTTTTTCTATTCATCTGCATTAATTTACATTTATGTATATTTAGAGTTAGCTGCCATTCTTTACACCAATCACAAATCCTGTCCAAGTCATCTTGTATCCTCCTACAGTCACTCAACGACGACACCTTCCCGTACACCACAGCATCATCAGCAAACAGCCGCACATTGCTATCCGCCCTATCCAAAAGATCATTTATGTAGATAGAAAACAACAGCGGACCTACCACATTTCCCTGGGGCACTCCAGATGATACCCTCACCTCCGCTGAACACTCACCATCGAGGACAACGTACTGGGTTCTATTACTTAAGAAGTCTTCGAGCCACTCACATATTTGGGAACCAATCCCATACGCTCGTACCTTAGTTAGGAGTCTGCAGTGGGGCACCGAGTCAAACACTTTCCGGAAGTCAAGGAATATGGCATCCGTCTGATACCCTTCATCCATGGTTCGCAAGATATCATGTGAAAAAAGGGCGAGTTGCGTTTCGCAGGAGCGATGCTTTCTAAATACTAGCATACCCGTGCAACTACTTATGTTTCTGTGTAGAACGCGACCGCTGCAGGGTTAAATTCAGAGAACTTGTATTCGAAGAGGGCTGTGAGACAATTCTGCTGCCGCCATCGTAAATTTCGTGTGGGGATCATGAAAATGAGAGAGACTGGGGATCTTGAACAGGCATATACACTGTCGCTGTTTCCTGGTTCAATACGCGAATGAATAGTAAAGGAAAACGATAGTAGTGGAGCGAACTACTCTCCGCCATGCGCTTTACAGTGGCTTGCGGAGTAGTTAAGTAGCTGTGGATTGCTGCTACCCGTCGTTCGTGAGTGAGACTCGTAATAATTCTAACCCAAAAAGTGAAAGTTGATTGACTGGAGAATGTAGGTTCTGTAACGAAGAGCGTCCCTTGAAGGTAAGCAGTAATAATAAGAAGCCTTGTATTGTCGGGGTGTGGTGCCGCACCCTGCGACAGAGCGCAAGCGCGGCAGCACCCTTCGCGAAACTTGCTGAGGGGACGCCGTGGGCTGCAAGGGGAGACAGCAGGGTTCGCGATATCTAAAGACGCCACGGCAGCTGCGCGCCTCGCTCGAGGCGGACACATCGATCAAGTGACAGCCGGAAGATCTCGGCTGCGGTACAATTCTCTTCCGGGCAGGGCACGCACACTCGACCCCATTGTATGTAGTTCCCAGCAAGGTCGCCACACAAGGAAGGGAAACTGAACGTATACGAGGTGAGTGGTCTAAAGGGTGTTACAAAAAGGTACGGCCAAACTTTCAGGAAACATTCCGCACACACAAAGAAAGAAAAGATGTTATGTGGACATGAGTCCGGAAACGCTTACTTTCCATGTTAGAGCTCATTTTATTACTTCTCTTCAAACCACATTAATCATGGAATAGAAACACACAGCAACAGAACGTACCAACGTGACTTCAAACACTTTGTTACAGGAAATGTTCAAAATGTCCTCCGTTAGCGAGGATACATGCATCCACCCTCCGTCGAATGGAATCCCTGATGCGCTGATGCAGCCCTGGAGAATGGAGTATGGTATCACAGCCGTCCACAATACGAGCACGAAGAGTCTCTACATTTGGTACCGGGGTTGCGTAGACAAGAGCTTTCAAATGCCCCCATAAATGAAAGTCAAGAGGGTTGAGGTCAGGAGAGCGTGGAGGCCATGGAATTGGTCCGCCTCTACCGATTCATCGGTCACCGAATCTGTTGTTGAGAAGCGTACGAACACTTCGACTGAAATGTGCAGGAGCTCCATCGTGCATGAACCACATGTTGTGTCGTACTTGTAAAGGCACATGTTCTAGCAGCTCAGGTAGAGTATCCCGTATGAAATCATGACAACGTGCTCCATTGAGCGTAGGTGGAAGAACATGGGGCCTAATCAAGACATCACCAACAATGCCTGCCCAAACGTTCACAGAAAATTTGTGTTGATGACGTCATAGCACAATTGCGTGCGGATTCTCGTCAGCCCACACATGTTGATTGTGAAAATTTACAATTTGATCACGTTGGAATGAAGCCTCATCCGTAAAGAGAGCATTTGCAGTGAAATGAGGATTGACACATTGTTGGATGAACCATTCGCAGAAGTGTACCCGTGGAGGCCAATCAGCTGCTGATAGTGCCTGCACACGCTGTACATGGTACGGAAACAACTGTTTCTCCCGTAGCACTCTCCATACAGTGACGTGGTCAACGGTACATTGTACAGCAGCAACTTCTCTGACGCTGACATTAGGGTTATCGTCAACTGCACGAAGAATTGCCTCGTCCATTGCAGGTGTCCTCGTCGTTCTAGGTCTTCCCCAGTCGCTAGTCGTAGGCTGGAATGTCCGTGCTCCGTAAGACGCCGATCAATTGCTTCGAACGTCTTCCTGTCGGGACACCTTCGTTCTGGAAATCTGTCTCGATACAAACGTACCGCGCCACGGCTATTGGCCCGTGCTAATCCATACATCAAATGGGCATCTGCCAACTCCGAATTTGTAAACATTGCACTGACTGCAAAACCACGTTCGTGATGAACACTAAGCTGTTGATGTTACGTACTGATGTGCTTGATGCTAGTACTGTGGAGCAATGATTTGCATGTCAACACAGGCACCTAAGTCACTTCCTTCAATTGGGTCAACTGGCGGTGAATCGAGGAAGTACAGTACATACTGACGAAACTAAAATGAGCTCTAACATTGAAATTAAGCGTTTCCGGACACATGTCCACATAACATCTTTTCTTTATTTGTGTGTGAGGAATGTTCCCTGAAAGTTTGGCCGTACCTTTTTGTAACACCCTGTATACTAGAGATGGGTAATTCGCGAACGAACGGGTGTAAAGGAACGGTTCACCAAGATGAACGAAAGGACCGAGGAACGAATTGCAAGGAACGATCGGTTCATAGTTCACTTCGGTCGCGGCGGTCTACTTATAGTACCCGGGAACGAGGAACGATCGGTTCATAGTTCACTTCGGTCGCGCGGTCTACTTATAGTTCCCGGAAACGAGGAAGAATCGGTTCATAGTTCACTAGTTCACTTCGGTCGCGGTGGTCACTTCGGCAGTTCTCGTTCCATCCTCGGTCGCGTGCTCGTCTCCCTCGGTCTCCCTCGGCCGCACTCGTCGTTCTTCGCATGACCACCTGTCTCAGTTCCTCTGCCGACTGCTCCTAGTTGTTCAGTATCCAGTTGTTCGTTTCGTTCAGTGCGCTCGCCCATTTTACATGTGTTCCAAACTGTTCTTGCACTTGGTTCTGGCTATTATGCGTCCACGACCGGTAATCATAAAGTATTTTGTAGTACGTAAATTACATAAAAATTACGTTGTATGTAATAGGTACGTCTTTTCAGGTAACAAAAGGGCATATCGGCTCACTTCATTACATCGATGAACAGCAGAAGACATACTTATAACAAGGCAATTTTTTTGTTATTCATACATTTTTTGGTTTCATCGACTTGATTTGGCAACTAACTTTCAATAATTTGCTTAATTTTTAGTGTAAGAAAATTCATATAGAACGATTTTCGTGTATCTTTCATATACAAAACATTACATTTAAGAAGGCTCTAGTTATTTTTAAGTTTGGTTGTTTCCAGTTTGCATTACCTGCTAGTTAGGTTTCTTTGAAAAAAAATAAAGTAGGTTGTGGGTCATTTTGGCTCAGTAGGAAAAGAGGTGCCTCTCCATTTGAAAAGACATAGATTGCCATAAAATCGTATTTACTTATTATCTCAAAAACATTTGCTCAAAAGGAGCTTCCAAACCAAAAAATTCATTACTGCGAACTTAACTATTATTATTTTTTTCCTCTCAGACGTGATGTGTGGTCTAAAATGGAAAGTGACACGGACCTTGATATCAAGCGTGACTTCCTTTTAACTGTGCAGTATATGTTACATTGCATTTAGGAACTTCCAGGTAGGTGAACATGTATCAATAATTACGGATTTCTGTAGTTGTATACATAAGTTTGGATGTAGCTGTATTGCATTGATGTACTGGTGGATATTGTGTGGTATGACTCCTGTAGTTGATAGTATAATTGGTATAATGTCAACTTTATCCCGATGCCACATGTCCTTGATTTCCTCAGCCAGTTGGATGTATTTTTAAATTTTTTCTCCTGTTTTCTTTTGTATATTTGTTGTATTGGGTATGGATATTTCGATTAGTTGTGTTAATTTCTTCTTTTTATTGGTGAGTATGATGTCAGGTTTGCTATGTTGTGTTGTTTTATCTGTTATAATGGTTCTGTTCCAGTATAATTTGTATTCATCATTCTCCAGTACATTTTGTGGTGCATACTTGTATGTGGGAACGTGCTGTTTTATTAGTTTATATTGTATGGCAATTTGTTGGTGAATTATTTTTGCTACATTGTCATGTCTTCTGGGGTATTCTGTATTTGCTAATATTGTACATCCGCTTGTGATGTGATCTACTATTTCTATTTATTGTTTGCAAAGTCTGCATTTATCTGTTGTAGTATTGGGATCTTTAATAATATGCTTGCTGTAATATCTGGTGTTTATTGTTTGATCCTGTATTGCAATCATGAATCCTTCCATCTCACTATATATATTGCCTTTTCTTAGCCATGTGTTGGATGCATCTTGATCGATGTATGGCTGTGTTAGATGATACGGGTGCTTGCCATGTAGTGTTTCCTTTTTCAATTTACTTTCTTCGTATCTGTTGATGTTATGTGATCTAAAGGGTTGTAGAAGTGGTTATGAATTTGCAGTGGTGTAGCCGATGTATTTATATGAGTGATTGCTTTGTGTATTTTGCTAGTTTCTGCTCGTTCTAGAAAAAATTTTCTTAAATTGTCTACCTGTCCATAATGTAGGTTTGTTATGTCGATGAATCCCCTTCCTCTTTCCTTTCTGCTTAATGTGAATGTTTCTGTTGCTGAATGTATGTGATGTATTCTATATTTGTGGCATTGTGATCGTGTAAGTGTATTGAGTGCTTCTAGGTCTGTGTTACTCCATTTCACTACTCCAAATAAGTAGGTCAATATTGGTATAGCATAACTATTTATAGCTTTTGTCTTGTTTCTTGCTGTCAATTCTGTTTTCAGTATTTTTGTTAGTCTATGTCTATATTTTTCTTTTAGTTCTTCTTTTATATTTGTATTATCTATTCCTATTTTTTGTCTGTATCCTAGATATTTATAGGCATCTGTTTTTTGCATCGCTTCTATGCAGTCGCTGTGGTTATCCAATATGTAATCTTCTTGTTTAGTGTGTTTTCGCTTGACTATGCTATTTTTCTTACATTTGTCTGTTCCAAAAGCCATATTTATATCATTGCTGAATACTTCTGTTATCTATAGTAATTGGTTGAGTTGTTGATTTGTTGCTGCCGGTAGTTTTAGATCATCCATGTATAGCAAATGTGTGATTTTGTGTTGGTATGTTCCAGTAATATTGGATCCATAATTCGTATTATTTAGCATGTTTGATAGTGGGTTCAGAGCAAGGCAGAACCAGAAAGGGATTAATGAGTCTCCTTGGTATATTCCATGCTTAATCTGTATTGGCTGTGATGTGATAGTATTTGAATTTGTTTGAATATTAAGTGTGTTTTTCCAATTTTTCATTACTATGCTTAGGAACTGTATCAATTTAGGATCTACTTTGTATATTTCCAATATTTGTAGTAACCATGAGTGGGGTACACTATCAAAAGCTTTTTGGTAATCAATGTATGCGTAGTGTAGCGACCTTTGTTTAGTTTTAACTTGATATGTCACCTCTGCATCTATTATCAGTTGCTCTTTACATCCTCGTGCTCCTTTGCAACAGCCTTTTTGTTCTTCATTTATAACTTTGTTCTGTGTTGTATGTGTTATTAATTTCTGTGTAATGACTGAAGTTAATATTTTGTATATTGTTGGTAGGCATGTTATGGGGCGATATTTAGCTGGGTTTGCTGCGTCTGCTTGATCTTTAGGTTTCAGATAAGTTATTCCATGTGTAAGTGTATCAGGGAATGTGTATGGGTCTGCAATGTAACTGTTAAATAATTTAGTTAGATGTGAATTGTGAGTAGAATTAATTGCTTGGGTGACTTCATGTTGCAAAATTATCACTTCTGGCATCTGCAGTATCATCTTGTATGTGTCTGTTTCTGCTTGTATCCACTGTGCATACCTGTTATGTTGTACCGGGTTTGACCATATGTTGCTCCAAAAGTGTTCCATGTCTGTTATGCTTGGTGGATTGTCTATTTTAATGTGTGTGTTATCTATTGTCTGGTAAAATTTCTTTTGGTTTGTGTTGACTGTTTCGTTTTGTTTCCTTCTATTTTCACTTCTTTGTATCTTCTAAGGCGTTTGGCCAATGCTTGTAATTTCTGCTTCTTTTCATCTAATTGCTCTATCGCTTCTTGTTGTGGGATTTTACCTAACCTTTTTCCTTTTTTTTCTCACACTTCATCTCTTATAAATTGTGTTAGCTGTCCGATGTCTTTTCTCAGTTTTTCTATTCTGATCTGTAGCCTGTGTTGCCATGCTGGTTTTGTGGGTTTCTTCTGTGTGTTGGTTGGTTCTGATCTCTGCCTAGTGTGTACATTTAGTGTAGTGAGTGCTCCTATATAAACCAGTAGTTGTAACTCTTCCATAGTTGTGTTTTCATTTATTTTGTTGTGTATGATTGTGTTGATAGTTTTTATTGTTGTTTTGACTTGTGGGTTATTTGGTGGTCTATGCAAGAATGGTCTAATGTCTGTATTTGTGCCTTTGTATTCTATATATGTCAGCTGAAATTTTTCTTCTATATCTAACATGTGTGTCACTTCGTGTTCTATTTGTGCTTGTTCTGTGGCTGTCTTAAGATTTCGTTTTCCTCTGACTGTTTAATTGATGCGTGTTGTTCTTTGTTTGTTTACTCTGGGATGTTTGAGTCCATTACTGTATTTTCTTCTTCTTCTGATTGCACATTATTTTGTTCCAGTATTTGTTGTACTTGTTGTTTGATTTTTCTAATTCTGGCTGGTGTATCCTGTTATTTTTGATTATTACACGGATCTGATCAGCTAGTCGTTGTTCTGTTAAAAATTGTAATTCTGGGTATCTGGTAATAAATGTTGTGTATACTTGTTATCTGTATCCAGTTGTGTTGGTTCCTAGGTTTGTTGCTTGGTAATAACAGAACATGAGATGTCGATTAACTTCATCTGACCATCTCATCCTCTGTCTTTGTTTTCCTTCTAGGGTGGTTGCAGGAAGCATATCCTGCAAAACACCTCTATTTGGATTTAAATCATTTTCCAGTTGGTTAGCAGTGTCGTTACCATTGTGGGCGGGCATAGGGCTCAAGCGTCGTCCCCGACCATGACGGCGCTTGTCCGAAGCTTCTTTAGTTCTGTCCTGAACCAAGTAATCACACTAAAAGGGGGGTTAGCCCTATTAGTGGTTTGTTCTTTTCGTCGCCTTTTACGACTGGCAGAACATACCGGAGGCCTATTCTTTTCCCGGGCCTCCACGGGGTTTATTATTATTATTATTATTATTATTATTATTATTATTGCTGCATTAACTTTAATAATGCACCATAAAAACCTAATTGTAACTAAGCGTGTGACGCAAGTATGATGAGAAAACCACATTTTATTTTATGCTTGCATAATGTCTCTACTTCGCCTACGAACTCAGAGACATCGTGAAGTATATATAGGGTGTAAACGATTATTGTTTAAACGCAGCATAGCTATGTAGTGGAAGTCGAAACGAAGAATTTTATACAAGACACTTGTGGTCTATTAAGTTAGGAAGGAGCCACCACCAGGTTTACAAGACTACATGAGCTATAGCCCACGCGCGTCGCGTGAGATTTTCATGTTTTTGATGTGTTGGCAAATGTGCCAACACCTTGTAGATAGAGGAGGCCGAAATGCACGCTATCTAACGCAGACGGGCGTGAATTCTGGAACACGATAAGTAGTGAATGCTAATAAGAAAAGTATGCAGCTCCTCGAATACTTAACTTTTATTCCTTCATGTGAATACAGCATTCTTGATGAGACATTTCATACGATAACCATCAAAATATGTAAGGCTAATGGCGCCTTGCTAGGTCGTAGCCATGGACTTAGCTGAAGGCTATTCTAACTGTCTCTCGGCAAATGAGAGAAAGGCTTCGTCAGTGTAGTCGCTAGCAAAGTCGTCGTACAACTGGGGCGAGTGCTATTCCGTATCTCGAGACCTGCCTTCTGGTGGCGCTCGGTCTGCGATCACACAGTGGCGACACGCGGGTCCGACATGTACTAAATGGACCGCGGCCGATTTAAGCTACCACCTAGCAAGTGTGGTGTCTGGCGGTGACACCACAGTTTTCTTCTCCAGCTCTCTACACATCGTCACCCATTGTTTCACAATTGTTGCTTGCATTAGCTTGTTATTTCTTCACTGCCTAATTATTACATGTTTGTCTGTTTGTTGTATCTGCTCGTAACGGGCAACACATCGTCCGTAATTGGAGAGCAGTCTGTACTCGGGGGCGGTTTTCCGTGCGCCATCCTATATTATTTCCCTGCGATCAGCCACACAACGCTACAGTTGGCTAAACGAGAAGTTCTGCAGAATCACAGAAATTACTTCTAACAGTGTGTAAGAATTCTGTAATGAATAAAAACTCTATACTTCAAGTGGGAGGCAAGTGCCACCTCTTGGTGCCCTGCATCCTTCAGTCACCTACATTACTAGTTTTCAGTTTTTCATAAGAACCCTATACCAAGCACAAATGAACGGTGAACGAGTAAAAATGAACGGGTCCAAAAAAGAGCGATCAGCAGTGAACTACTTCCCAAGGATGAACGCGTTTGCCTATCTCTAGTGTATACCAGGGCTGTTCAGAAGGCAGCAAGGCGAGCCGTGGCGTTCACGTTCGCTCGCAGCCTGGGTAGTGAGCGCTCGCGGTAACATGGGATACTCACAAGGTAACCTCCTCATCGCATCCCTCTCAGATTTAGTTATAAGTTGGCACAGTGGATAGGCCTTGAAGAACTGGGCACAGATCAATCGAGAAAACAGGAAGACGTTGTGTGGAACTATGAAAAAAAGAAGCAAAATATACAAACTGAGTAGTCCATGCGCAAGATAGGTAACATCAAGCGCGGTGTGAACTCAGAAGCGCCGTGGTCCCGTGGTTAGCGTGAGCACATACGGAATGAGAGGTCGTTGGTTCAAGTCTTCCCTCGAGTGAAAAGTTTACGTTCTTCATTTTCGCAAAGTTATGACCTGTCCGTTCGTTCATTTACGTCTCTGTTCACTGTAATAAGTTTAGTGTCTGTGTTTTGCGACCGCACCGCAAAACCGTGCGATTAGTAGACGGAAGGACGTGCCTCTCCAATGGGAACCGAAAACATTTGATCGCAAGGTCATAGGTCAACCGATTCCTCCACAGGAAAACACGTCTGGTATATTATATACGACACTGGTGACGGTCACATGACAGGAATATTTGTCGACCCACCTAACTTGTACACCTGGCGAATGGGTAAAAAGATTCTTCTACGTTGCCCGATTTAGGTTTTCTTGTAGATGTAATACTCACTCCCAAACAAGTGATGAAAACATAAGAGTTTGTCACATAAACTGCAACAAATGAATGCAACAGTTTGACAGTCGCACAGTTTACCCTGTGCTCTGTCAGATAATAAATGTCTGAAAATAAAAAATTAAACTTTTCACTCGCGGGAAGACTTGAACCAAGGAACTCTCGTTCCGCAGTTACCCATGCTAACCACGTGACCATGGCGCTCCTGGGTTTAGACTCTCCTGGATGTTGCCTATCTTACGCATGGACTTCTCAAATTGTGTATTTTGCTTATTTTTTTCATAGTTCCACACAACTTCTTCCTGTTTTCTCGAGTGATCTGTATTCACTTTTTCAAGGCCTATCCACTGTGCCAACTTATAACTAAATCTGAGGGGGGTGCGATGGGGAGGTTCCCTTGTCAGAAGAAATTGCAAACTGTGCGCTGATTTCACAGAAATGACCGTTGTTAAGTTCGTCGTAGCCTTAGACGCAACCCGGCAGTGGTATGTGAGGGTGTGATATGCCCCGTAATGACGAATTTCTACAGATGACACGTCACCCAACGTTGCACTTCAAGGTAGCTGCAACGACATGTCGGTAGAGTGTACTTTCCAACTTCGGTTGTGGATAGGACTTCGCGAGGTGCTGTAGAGCAAGTCTTAGCAAGGAGTTTGTGAAACCCCAACACACCACTCTCGTCCCACAAGACGAAAAAAATCAAGGTAGCTATTTTATTTCATTTTTGTGCGTATGTTGTATAAGGTATGATATAATAACTAACAAGGGGACCCTCCATACTGTAAATCACGGATTTTGATGCGCTTCAAACATGTTGTAGGGGCACTTACCCTGAGTACGTGGTTACCCGGTTTTTTAGCGACGGGCCTTGGTTTTTGAGAACATCGATTTTGAATTTCATTGTGCGTTTTGTATACCCGTAACGTGACGTGTATTGCGAGCAAGGTTCACGCCTACCGTTCTGGAGGTACCGTGTTTGAATCCTGCTCGTGTACTTTTTTTTCTTCAAATTCGACCGAATTTTTCAATTTTATTTCAAAGAATACCAACAAACAGTGTAAGGTGTGCGAAATTATAAAGATATATTCAGTTATTAATTTTTTCAACCATTCATTCCGTTTGTGGCTCACAGTTGGAGTTCCAAATGTTCGTACAACAGTCGCTTCTTGTATTACCTGTAATCGATCTCCGCCCATTATCGTCCCCTCTCCAGCGAATACCGTTAGCCGTAACGGGAACCCTAGCTACTAGTTGCGGCCAATGAGGATGCGAGTTGCATTTCTTTACTTTCGCATCTAACTACAGCGTCAGTTGCTCGCAAAGCGTCTCTAGTGCCGCGTGTTAGTAAAATTCTGTGAAATGGATGAACCAAGTGTTTCTGCGGTAGTGCAGCCAGAAGAAGATCCACAAGTAGAGGAGTTGAACGAAGAATCAAAAGGCGAAATCACAAATGCCGTTAAATGCGCCGAAAATCTACTCCGCGATTCGAATCTTGCAATGAATACACCGCCTAGCGTGATCTCTGCCAATTCCGTTGCAATTAGCGATGGGATATGTATCGCAATACAGGATCTATTGGCCGAAAGACCGATCATTATTGATTGTGAATTGATAGATTTCAACGAAGAAGATGAATTGGGAGAATATGATGCGAACCACAAACGGAATGAATATTTGAAAAAATTAATAGCTGAATATATCTTTATATTTCGCACACTTTACACTGCTTATTGATATTCTTTGAAATAAAAATGAAAAATTCGGTCGATTTTATAATAAATAAAAAATGTACATAAGCATGATTCGAACATGGTACCTCCAGTGTTGTAGCCGTGAATCTGTACCGCTACGCTACACTGACTTGCTCGAAATGTATGTAACGTTACAGGTATACAAAGCTCGCAATGAAATTCAAAATCAATTTTCCCAAAAACCAAGGCCCATCGCTAAAAAACGGGATAGACAGGTACTCAGGGTAAGTACCTGTACAAAATAATTGAAAAGCATCAAAATCCGTGATTTATAGTGTGGGGGGTCCCCTTGTAAGAGCAAATATTGTTTTAGTTGGATCCTTATAGGCCCGAATGGGGCAAGTGTGAGCATAGATGGACGACGTACTTGATGATGGGACAGTTGATTTTAATGGTGGATGTGAAGAAGATGCTGTTATTGTCAGTGGCCACGACATATCCGAGCAGGAAAGAGATGTAAAGAATGAAGATGAGGTCAGTGATAGTCATTATCTGGGAACAGACGAAGCGACTAATTCGAGAAAAGAATTGTGCCAGTGAGCATGAATTAGACGATGAATCATGAAAATGTTTTTTGTGTAATGGGTGAATTGTGGCACTCTCTGTACATAGAACATATTTTGGTGATTGTCATCTCTTTTATTTCAGTATAATACAAAACATTAATTTGAGTATTGTATGTATCAATATTCGAAAATGGTATTGACTGATAATCTACACCATAAACGTCACCTGCGTAAGAATTCCAGGCCACACCACAGCCAGGTTGATAGTTCAGTGCTTAAAGTGTAGAGTAGCTCTTTAAAATCGATGAAAAGCAACATTGTTGCCGGATTAGAATTCCAAACCGAAGCTCCGACCTTCCAATATCAATTTGTAACACAACAGTGCTGGATGCCTAGCTACTGTTTGAACTTACAGACCTGCACAGTGACATATAGTTACGTGAAAAGTTTCACAATAAAATAAGTGTTGACTGATGTGTCGACAGAAGTGCCGACACAGTGTGATTTGAGGGGACCGCAATGTACGCTATAAACACACGAAGGATGGCGTGAGGTCTGAAACAGGATACGTAATGAATGCTATAAAGAAAAGTACGTAACTGCTGGAATACTTAACTTTAATCCATCCTTGTTGTACATCGCTATTGACGATACAAGTGAGACTCTGTAGATTCAGGCAATAAACTACTAATGGCGCCTTGCTAGATCGTAGCCATTGACTTAGCTGAAGGCTATTCTAACTATCTGCTCTGCAAATGATCGAGGCTTCGCCAGTGTGCATCGCTAGCTACGTCGTCCGTACAACTGGGGCGAGTGCTAGTCCGTCTCTCGAGACCTGCCGTGTGGTGGCGCTCGGTCTGCGATCACTGACAGAGGCGACACGCGGGTCCGACATGTACTAATGGACCGCGGCCGATTTAAAAGCTACCACCTAGCAAGTGTGGTGTCTGGCGGTGACACCACATTCCTCCCCCGCAAATCGGCGGACGGTTGTGTTATAAGGCTTCCGACCGCCGTGGAGAGGACCCCATGTTGGCGTATGCGACGAGGTGGGGAGCCTAACAACAGGCGAGGCTGTGCCACCCGCACCCGGCCATTCGGTCCGAGGGGAGCTAGGAAACGCCTGAAAACCTAGTCCAGGGTGCACGCCAACATGCGCCCTAAGAGAGTCAGGAGGGGCCGAAGGGTCGACCTCCATCGAGTCGGAGCACCCGACGGGCGAAGATGACATCTTGTCCGGAGCGGGCAAGAGTTCCATGTCGGAGGACAGCTGGTCACGGGAAGCGATCGGCGGCGCGCGACCCACGGAGGCGCCCGGCGGTTGCAGCGAAGCGTCCACAGCGGGCGGCGCCGGCGGGAGAACAGGCGACGGCGGCGGCGGCGGCGGCGCGTCGCCATGGGGCAAAATGGAAGGCAGCGTCGGTAACACCTTGGGCTGAGTGCTAGTCCGTCTCTCGAGACCTGCCGTGTGGTGGCGCTCGGTCTGCGATCACTGACAGAGGCGACACGCGGGTCCGACATGTACTAATGGACCGCGGCCGATTTAAAAGCTACCACCTAGCAAGTGTGGTGTCTGGCGGTGACACCACATTGACGACTTGCCATGTTTGCAGGAACATTTTTGTGACAGCTACGTGTTTCCGCAGTGAAGAGAAACAAATCTACCTACAGACGCTAACTGTCAGACTTAAAAGCTAAACTTCGAAAGTAGTGCTCAGTAAGTAATACAATAAATTGCTGCTTTCGTGAAAAGCTAAACAAGTAGTATTCATTGACATCCAGTGTTTCTACGTTTAGAGTGTGAATGAAATAGCAACGAAGTACAAGTTAATGTCAGTTTAAACTTCGACCAATAACGAAACTCATCATGGGGCTACAGCTCTCGTAAGAGTTATTATGTTTCGTACTTAGCTGCCTTATGTTCTTTCGTCTCAGCAGTTAAAAAATGCCTAAGTTTCATTTCATTGTCACTGGTTATCAATTCAACAATGTTAGGCAATAAAACTGACACGGAAGTCACTAATTAACCAACGTGAAGCGATACATCTCCGTAGAATTAAGCCTGGCGACCGTAGAAGACTTGTTGACGACAGCTTCTCGTGCCGAGCTGCCTTGTTGAAATTCGTGCTCCCCTACATTACCTGCCGTGAGCCGGCTGGTTGCCCACTGCTGAAGCGTGGGGGCGAGGCAGCTCCTTCGAGCAGATCAGCGAACGGGCCTATCTATACTTAAAACTGTAAAACCGTCGTGTTTGTCTGTTGGAATGCGCTTATCCCTAGAACTACTAGACGATTTTTTATGGGTGTTTCACAGCTACCTTGAGCACAGCATGGTGCGGCGTATAGGCTTTATTTCATCAGAATCGAAATACGAAACAAAAAAATCGTAATTTGAAGTTTTAGAAGTCTACTCAGCATTGTTGTTAGGATGTTTACCATAGCGACATGAATATCACGGCGTAGTAAACAGAAGAACAAATAGATGGCTCTGTTAGTTTTGTAGTTCAATGAAGGACTAATAGATGGTGTTGTTAGCGTTTTTTTTTTTGTCCCTAAAGACCTAAATAAAGGACGGACCGCCAACTTGGCGGCGGTCGCCATTGTGGACCCAAGCGGCAGCAGCGGCACCACGCGCAGAGCTGCTGGTTCTCATTTATGAGGAAGTGAACGGAGCTGTATATGCAGATGATATCGCAGTCTTTAATGTTTCTGTTTTCTTTTTTTCATTTTTATGCACATTCACATAACATAATTAATTAAAAAATACAGGAAATAAATTACATACGTACTTCTAGCATGCTGGAGAAGCTTGGGTCGGCAACTTCTGTTAATCAGTAGAACGAAAAACCAGTCCAAATTGCAATTTTTTTCTTTTGTTCATTCGATGACTCGCCTCCGGCCGAGACCCATTTTTAAATCATCATAACAATGTCAACTCTGTATGAACTGCAAATCTTCATTGCACATTTTTGATATCTTTGGAAATCCCATTTTTCGAGACTGTTAAGATGATCTGAAAATGGGTCTCGGCCCAAAACTAGTCATCGAATGAAAAAAAAGTACAAAATTTGCAACTTGGACTGGTTTTTCGTTTTACTGAATAAGTTATATGGCTGCTGACTGCATCTTGTTATTTTTACTGCCTATACTTCCACTGCCACATTTTACAAAATGGCTCTGAGCACTATGGGACTTAACTGCTGTGGTCATCAGTCCCCTAGAACTTAGAACTAGTTAAACCTAACTAACCTAAGGACATCACAAACATCCATGCCCGAGGCAGGATTCGAACCTGCGACCGTAGCGGTCTTGTGGTTCCAGACTGCAGCGCCTTTAACCGCACGGCCACTTCGGGCGGCCCACATTTTACAGTGGCGCCTATCTCAACTTGGAGGCTCAAAAAAATGTACATCGCTTTGTCAAAGATATATGTACAGTTTTCTGTAAGAATCATCCGATTCGGCGGGTCCAAATTTGTGAAATTATTAAACATTTACAATGAATTTTGTTTTTTGATGACCCGAAAACTCAAGAAGTTTATTTCATGCCTTTTCATTGGTGTTCAGTATGCCCTCCTTGAGATGCACGGCATATGTCAGTGCGGTGTTCAAACTGTTATCTCACTGCAGCGAGTATGTCTTGAGTTACAGCTGCTGTTATGCGATGTCTCAGTTCATTCATTGTTGTTGGTAACAGAGGCACATAAACAGTCTTTTATACACCCCATAAGAAATAATCACATACAGTCAGGTTCGGTGACCATGAAGGCCAGTGATGTAAGGCTGAATCATTGGGTCCAGTGCGACCGATACACCGTTCAGTAATCCTTGATTTAAAAATTCCCGCACTTCCAGAGGCCAGAGTGGCGGTGCCCCATCATGTTAGTAAATGAAGTCATTCGAATCAGTCTCCAACAGTGGGAGATATGTGGTTTCCGTAAAAGTGTTCTCGGCAAAGATAAATGGACCATACAGGTTTTCCCGTGAGACTGCACAAAACACGTTAAATTTTGGAGAGTCCGTTTCATGTTGAACAACTTCATCTCATTGTTCTCTACCCCATATTCTCACATTATGACGGTTCACCTTTCCTTTTAAATGGAATGTTGCCTCGTCACTAAACACTAACCGTGGAAGAACCCTGTCATCCTCCATCTTGGCAAGAATGAAATTACAGAACTCCATACGTTGTTGTTTGTCACCTTCACGAAGAGCTTGCAGTAGCTGAATTCTGTTTAGTTTCAAGTGTTAACGTCGACGCAACACACGCCAGACGGACGTCGGTGGCAGGTTGAGCTGTCGAGCTGCACGGCGAACGGATTTCTGCGGACTCCTTGTGAAACTGTGGCGGATGCTTTCGACGTCTGTGTCAGACACTAGAGGACGGCCGGCGATTTGCATTTACACAAACAACGTGTTTTCAAGAATTGTTCATGCCATCGTCTAATGCTCTGGCAGGAGGATCCACACCTATCTACGAGTAGCACGAAAGTCAAGATGAACAGTTATTACTGACCGGCACTGCTCAAAATGTAGAACACAAAACGCTTTCTGTTGTTCCGACACCATTTTTACTAGAACTGAAGTGAGTGCACACTGCTGTTACCTAGCGGGAACCATGTAAAACTCGAGAGTTCGCTCTTTCCAACAGTACGTTTTTCATACACATATCTCAAATGACATAATAATTACGATTTTTTAAAAAAAATTAGATGATTCTTTTCGATACAGCCTGTACTATGGCTAAGTTTCATGGCTGTTTTACGTGCATCTCCCTCCAGTACTTAAAGCAACAACTTCCGAGTCCAAAACTTGTTTTCCATTGACATGGAAAACACCTTCTGCCATTTGAATAATGTTTAACGGTGTTTCCGATACGCATTCTATGCTGTCGTCGGTCGTGTAATTTTGAATTCGGTTAATCAGCGATCTCTTTCTCATTCACACTGTTCACTTGCTGAATGTGGTACACGGCACACTTCACGTGACACGGCACTGAATTAGTTCTACAGTTCTCCTGGCTACATAATTCAGATACTGTCCTTCGTCGTGTGAAATCTTATCTACGTCGATTGTGTCTAAACTTGTGCTTGCAGACTTGGCTGCATCTTTGGTGCTTCGTGACTCATCACAAGTACGCCTTGTGACGTTCGCCTGCTTTATCTCTTCGTTGATGGACGTTCAACACTGACTACTGCAAATGATGTAGCCGACAGTTGCTCAGTTGCGTTTCGCAGTTATTTGCTTTCACTGTTCACAACCCACCAATATTACACAGTTAATGTGGCCACTTCACTATTGGCTAGCTTTTGATAAGCCTCATTAATAGTTTGGAGGCAAATGTCAGCATACTTCTACAATAGTTTACCGTTGCACATCTGTGAGCAGTAAAAATCTAACCACACAGTTCTTGCGGAATAATACAGTACGTGTGACACTACTGAACAGACACTGTCTTTTATTTTAACGTACTGTCTATTTGTGTTACACATATTTCACGGTAAAGATTCATACATTGTTGATGATTTAACGAATACAGGTTTTTCGTCTGAAAATCTGCTATGGACTGACTGTCTTGGCACCAAAAATCGGGCCTTTATGTATCCTCACAATAATAGGTATTGAAAGTATACATTGTTCGGTTTTAAAGTTACAGAAATTACAATTAAAACATAACTCATTCAACTAACTGAATATATAGAAAAATTCCTGCCATTTAACGTTTTCTCCTGCTACAAGGGTTAGGCCGAATTATTTGTGTAAATGATGAAATTAAAAGTTGTAGTTTTACAAACAATAATTTTGACAAACCTGGTAATTATTTTGGAATTAAGTAAGGGCTTAATTTGCTAATATGTTCCGAATGGAGTCAAATAAATACTTGAAGAATCTTAGTACCACTTCTCCCAAACATTTATAATTAGTACAGAATTTATATTTGTAAGTCAACAATCGAGCTTGTAGTATCCGTAATGAGGTCGGGCGATCGCAGTAGACTTGCGACTTAAGTAACCTCACAACCAATAATCACAAGGATTGAGGTCTGGAAGACCTGGGAGGCCAAGCATAAAGTAAGAGGCAGCTCAGCTCGCGATCCTCACCAAACGATGGGCGCCAGATATATTTCATACATGTAGCAGATTCCCCTTTTTGATGCCTTTTCTGGTGAAGTCAACATGCCGCTGTTGCTGGCGCATCTGACTCCGTGTCTCATTACAGTCCATTTTATACACGATTCTCATGCGTCACTACTGGCGTTTTACTGTCCAGCGGCTTTTGTCGGCCAAGTTTTGCACTTACTTTTGGTTCAATCAAATACTATGTCTTCTCAGTCTTGTGTCTTAATTTGTACCTGTCGACCTACATTATTCCGTACATCAGTGCGTTTTCAAGTGTTAATGGACTTTATGACACCCTATACTCTGAGTAATCGCAATATGTGCAGTGAATAGCTATAAATCGACACAAACTGTTGGTTAAATTAAAAGAAGAGGAACAACACTGAAACTTGTGAGTACTACCGCCCTGAAAGGATACAATAAAAAGCAACAAAAGAAAATCTTTCACCACTCTCCTCCACGTAAAATCTCGCTTATCTCTCAGTAGTATTCAGTAGAAAATTGGACGGCGAGCTCAAGGTTTAAGCCACCTCATCTCACGTCTATACACGTCACTCCCATACAGAACTCCAGCATCCGTCACAGTTAACTGCTTAAGAGTTCCCCTGTCATAAATCAACATGATGGGAGTACATTCACATGGGACACAAGCGTCCAACGCTTTTTACTGTCAATAACATTCACTGGGGAATCTTTGAGTTCGGTAAGACATCAGTGTTTACCGGCAAACGCCGTAGATGTACACTACTGTTCGCCATTATCCAGCCAGCTCTTACGTTTACTAATACACTGAAATTCGTAGGGTCTATCGCTGTTACTTTTTTCCGAAAGCAACAATGTATTAATTTGCTCAGCAGTGCATCTATTATTTTGCTACGTCTGTCCATAAATTCCTTTCACCAGTAAACTACTCAGCACAACCGATATTCTCATTATTTTGCGATAAACATTGCCTGTCGGAATGTTTCAGTCGTCTTCACAACATTGCTTCTTTAGATAATACTCCCACATTCACCTCCCTCTCTCCCGGTCTCATACCTTCACCCCTCCCCTGGCATACCAATGAACTTAAATATTGTTCTCCTGCCACCTTGCCCGTGCATTAACATTCTCAACTTGGTATTTCCGTCGTAGCTTTTCTCTGTACAACATGAACAGCTAGATATTCTTTTATAAGCATTTTTCCTTAGAAACAACTTGGTATTCTTAAGTACTGAAAATTACTAGCTGTGTAGTTCAAAGGAATATTCAACTAATTTTAAATATTGTGGCCGAAATTTTAATGAACACTACCAGGTAAATGAGAGATTAAAACTTAGTCACTATAAACGGTTTGTAGCACCAATGGTTGGATCGCACTTGTTGCTTTCTTTTCTTTATATGTTCTGTTCTGTGTGTGTGTGTGTGTGTGTGTGTGTGTGTGTGTGTGTGTGTGTGTGTGACGTTAACTGTTATTTCCGTTAATTGTGAAGTTAAGTCAGTGATAATATTTTTCTTTATCAAGTGACGTGAACGCTGCTGAAAATCACTGCGGAGTGTTCTGGGGAACGGGTGTAACGCAATGAGGATGAAAAATTGATTCACTGATGATATGACTATAGAATATCGTTTAAGTGTTACCATTGACAAATAGTGGCAGGGGTTAGCATCGGGAGACAGCCTCACTGATCTTGTACATGCGGAAGTAGAGAAAATCGACAGTCTGCGATAAGCAGATCTGTGCAATTTTCAGATACATCAGTCCCAGTATTGTGACTGAAACAATGTGTCGCAAACTGCGTTCACAAAACGCGCATCTGAGTGTATTGTAAATTTTATTAATACAATTTTTTTTGTCATTACAGATTCTGTACTCGTTACAACACACTCGGTTCTATCATTTCTTCCTGCGACTCAAGAACTAGTTTCTGAGTTGTTCGAAGATGCCAAAGTTGTGGAAAAATTGTTAAAAAACAGAAATCCTGAGTGTGACGAGTTTAAAAAATTTTTCTTCACGAAGTCGGTGTATTCCGCAACTGTGCACTCAACGACGTTGCAGTCACCAAAATGTACAACACAAAACAGGGATGTATATACGCAAAAGTGCTGTGATGTGGTTGTCGTCGCCGCGTGAAAAGATCAGCATAACGTCATTGTGCCGCTCTTCCATTGCACTCAGTGAACCCACACGTGAAGTGCATGTCGGTCAGCTCCATACTGCTGTGTATTACTATTAACGTACAATTGACACTGCCCGAAAAAAAACCCTGCGACGCAGCTGAGCAATACTAAGTGCAAGGGGAAGAACGAGAGCCAAATGGGTCTTACGGTCGTCAATGACAAGTACCGTCAGTGAATGGAACAAGTGTCGGCCAGAGTGGCCGAGCGGTTCTAGGCGCTACAGTCTGGAAACGCGCGATCGCTACGGTCGCAGGTTCGAATCCTGCCTCGGGCATGGATGTGTGTAATGTCCTTAGGTTAGTTAGGTTTACGTAGTTCTAAGTTCTAGGGGACTGATGACCACAGCAGTTAAGTCCCATAGTGCTCAGAGCCATTTGAACCATTTGAATGGAACAAGTTTGTTTGTAAACAAAAACATAAAAGGCATACCCTCAACCTTTGGACTGTTGTGTTGATCTTTTCAATGCAATGCATGTGCCTGTAGCCTCGTACGGAAGTGAAACTTGGACGATAAACAGTTCAGAAAAGAAGAGAATAGCAACTTCTGAAATATGGTTCTACAGAAGAAGGCTGAAGATTAGCCGAGTATATCGAACAACTTACTAATATGGACTTAATCGAAATTGAGAGAAAAGAAATTTGTGGCATAATTTGACTAAAAGAAGGTATCGGTAGTTAGGATACATGCTGTGGCATCAAGGAATTGTCAATGTGGCAATGGAATGAAGTTTAGGTGGTAAAAATTGTGGACTGAGACCAAGGCTTGAATACAATTAGCAGGTTCACACGGATGTAGGTTGCAGTAGCTATGCAGAGATGAAGAGGCTTGCACAGCATAAATTGGCATGCAGAGATGCTTCAAACCGGTCTTCTGGCTGAAGACAACAGTGTATATATATGTCAGCTTTCGCAGAACATCTCAGAATCGAGAAACACACTCTTCCTCGTCCATCTTTTCTTAACACGAAAATTTTGCGTGCGCTTGACAAGGGCTACAAAATGAACATTTAAGAAGAATTTGCAATCTATAAACATTCCTATGTAATGCAGGAGTAGGTTTAATAATGAATAAGAAAACAGGAATGCGGGTACGCTACTACGAGCCGCATAGTGAACGCATTATCGTTGCCAAGATAGACACAATAGTACAAGTGTATATTTCAGCTGGCTCCGCAGATGATAAAGAGATCGAAGCAATGTATGACGAGATAAAAGAAATTATTCAGATAGTCAAGGGAGACGAAAATTTAATTCGGGACTGGAATTCGATTGTGGGGTGAGGACGAGAAGGAAAAAAAGAGGGTGCTTATGGACTGGGAGAAGGCAGTGAAAGTCGCCTGGTAGGATTTTGCACAGAGAATAATTTCGTCATCGCTAACAGTTGGTATAAGAATCATGAAGAAGGTTGTGTACGTGGAAGAGACCAGGAAACACCTGAAGGTTTCAGGCTGGTTATATAACCACTAGACAGAGATTTAGGAACCAGATTTTAAATTGTAAGACATTTCCAGGGGCAGATGTGGTCTCTGACCACAATTTATTGATTAAGAACTGCAGATTAAAACTGAAGAAATTGGAAAAAGCTAGGAAATTATCACGATGGGACCAGGACAGGTTGAAAGGACCAGAGGTTGTTGAGAGTTTGAGAGGGAGCTTTAGCAAAAGCTGACTAGAACAGGAGAAAGGATTGCAACAGAAGACTAATGGGTAGCTTTAAGAGATGAAATAGTGAAGCAGCAGACAATCAAATAGGTAAAAAGACAAGGCGTAGTAGAAATCCTTGGATAACATAAGAGATACTGAACGTAACTAATAAAAGGTTAAAATTTAAAATTGCAGCAAATGAACCAGGCGAAAGGGAATACAAATGTTAATAAATGTGATTCACATAAAGTGCAAAATGGCTAAGCAGGAACAAAAACAATCTTCGCTACGGGGAAAAACAAATAGCGCTTACAGAAAAATTAAAGCGGTCTTCGGGGAAGGGAGAAGCATCTATATGAATATCAGTAGCACAGGTGGAAAACCGATCTTAAGCAAAGAAGGGAAAGCTGAAAGGTGGAAGGAGTGTATACAGAGTCTATACAAGGGGGATGAACTTGAAAGCAATATTATAGAAAGGAAACTGGACACAGATGAAGATGAGATGGGAGATATGATAGTGCGTGAAGAATTTGACAAAATTCTGAAAGAGCAAAGACGAAACAAGGATTCCAGGGATAGATGATATTCCGCCTGAATTGCAGATAGCCCCATGACAAAACTCTCCCATCTCGTGTGTAAGATGTATAAGTCAGGCGAAACACCCTCAGAATGTAGTAATTCAAATTCCAAAGAAAGCAGTAGGTGACAGGTGTGAAAAGTACTGAAGTATCAGTTTCATAAGTCATATCTGCAAAGTAGTAACACGAATTCCTTACAGAAGATTGGAAAAAACTGGCAGAAGCCGACATGACCTTGGGAAAGATCACTTTAGATTCCGGGGAAAATGTGAGAACACGTGAGGCAATACTGACCCTACGACTTATCTTAGCAGATAGTTTAAGGAAAGGCAAACCTAAGTTTACAGCATTTGTAGACTTAGAGAAAGCTTTTGACGATGTTGGCTGGAATATTCTCTTTGAAATTCTGAAGGTATCAGGAGCAAAATAGATGGAGCGAAAGGCTATTTACAATTCGTACAGAAACAAGACAGCAGTTACAAGAGTCGACGGCCATGAAAGGGAATCACTGGTTGAAAAGGCAGTGAGATAGGGTTGTAGCCTGTCCCCGATGTTATTCTGTCTGTACACTGAGCAAGCAGTAAGGGAAACCAAAGAAAAATTTGGATTAGGAATTAAAGCTCTGGGAGAAGAAACGGAAACCTGTCTGAAGTGACCCACGACTACACAGATGCCCGAGAGGGCTTGAAATGTTGTTTATTGTGGTTGGTGTCTGTGTACTTGTTTTATCAAGCCGTTCTGCCTCTCGACAGTTCGCATCTGTTTGACTGTACGCAAATACTATTTCGGCTTGTTCCCGACAAGAATACCGGACCATTCTGCTGATTCCAGTACCCTGTGTCAATCATACAGCCTGCAACACACAAGGAACACACGGCAGGTGGTGAGAAGAGCTTTCATTCGTCAGCTCCATCTGCCGTGGAAATAATGCGTTTCCAGACACATATTCATAGGACTGTTTTTCCTCCATTTCCATTCTAGAAACCGTCCCTGCAGCTTGTTGGTTGGATTAATGTTTGCCCTGTATAACACACCAAATTTTGTACATTCTAATTCTAAAGATGACAGATTAACCTTAAGCGGTAAAGCGAAATAAAAGTAATTGTGTAACTGACGATGGAATTTTGTTTTGAAGTACTGTAATTCCTTCACTTCGTGTGCTTCGTAGTATGCAAAGGTACACTGGCCATTAAAATTGCTACACCAACAAGAAATGCAGATGACAAACGGGTATTCATTGGACAAATATATTATAGTAGAACTGACATATGATTACATTTTCACGCAATTTGGGTGCATTGATCCTGAGAAATCAGGAACAACCACATTTGGCCGTAATAACGGCCTTGATACGCTTGGCGCTTGGGCATTGAGTTAAACAGAACTTGGATGTCGTGTACAGGTACAGCTTCAACAGCTTCAACATGATACCACAGTTCATCAAGATTAGTGACTGCCGTATTGTGACGATCCAGTTGCTCGGCCACCATTGACCAGACGTTTTCAATTGGTGAGAGGTCTGGAGAATGTGCTGGCCAGGGCAACAGTCGAACATTTTCTATATCCAGAAAGGCCCGTACAGGAACTGCGACATGCGGTCGTGCATTACCCTGCCGAAATGTAGGGTTTCGCAGGGATCGAATGAAGGGTAGAGCCACGGGTCGTAACACATCTGAAATGTAACGTCCACTGTTCAAAGTGCCGTCAATGCGAACAAGAGGTGACCGAGACGTGTAAACAATGGCACCCCATACCATCACGCCGGGTGATACGCCAGTTTGGCGATGACGAATACACGCTTCCAATGTGCGTTCACCGCGATGTCGCCAACCAGGGATGCGACCATCACGATGCTATAAACAGAACCTGGATTCATTCGAAAAAATGACGTTTTGCCATTCGTGCGCCCAGGTTCGTCGTTGAGTACACCATCACAGGCGCTCCTGTCTGTGATGCAGCGTCAAGGGTAACCGCAGCCATGGTCTCCGAGCTGATAGTCCATGCTGCCGCAAATGTCGTCGAACTGTTCGTGCAGATGGTTGTTGTCTTGCAAACGTCCCTATCTGTTGAGTCAGGAATCGAGGCGTGGCTCCACGATCCGTTACAGTCGTGCGGATAAGATGCCTGTCATCTCGACTGCTAGTGATACGAGGCCGTTGGGATCCAGCACGACGTTCCGTATTACCCTCCTGAGCCCACCGATTCCATATTCTGTTAACAGTCATTGGATCTCGACCAACGCGATCAGCAATGTCGCGATACGATAAACCGCAATCGCGATAGGCTACAATCCGACCTTTATCAAAGTCGGAAACGTGATGGTACGCATTTCTCCTCCTTATACGAGGTATCACAACAACGTTTCACCAGGCAACGCCGGTCATCTGCTGTTTGTGTATGAGAAATCGGTCGGAAACCTTCCTCATGTCAGTACATTGTAGGTGTCGCCACCGGCGCCAACCTTGTGTGAATGCTCTGAAAAGCTGATCATTTCTATACCACAGCATCTTCTTCCTGTCGGTTAAATTTCGCGTCTGTAGCACGTCATCTTCGTGGTGTAGCAATTTTAATGACCAGTAGTGTGTTTCGTCTTGTTCCCGACATGAATACCGGACCATTCTGCTGATTACAGTACCCTGTGTCAATCATACAGCCTGCAACACACAAGGAACACACGGCAGGTGGTGAGAAGAGCTTTCATTCGTCAGTGCCATCTACCGTGGCAACAATGCATATCCAGACATATATTCATAGGACCGTTTTTCCTCCATTTCCATTCTGGAAACCGTTCCTGCAGCTTTTCTGTTTTATTAATGCTCCCCCTGTATAATAACCCAAATTTTGTAGACTCTAATTCTGAAGATGACAGTTTAACCTAAACCAATAAAGCGAAATAAAAATAATTGTATAATTGACGACGGAATTTTGCTTTGAAGTACTGAAATTTCTTCACTTCTTCTACTTCGTGGTATACAAAGATAAACAGGGTAAGGAATGAAACGCACTACAATTACTCTGTAACGAACCTCTGGAGACCATGAGACTCTTGTACGAATATGCTCAGGAAACGTCCCAAACAACCACTGAAATTTTGCTGGAATTTGAGTTTACCCTTTATGTGATATTTACGAAATTTTAATCACTTATCCATTGTCTTGTTTCTGAACAAATTGTCAATAGTCTTTCGCTCTATGTGTTTTACCCTGCCACGTTCAGTATTTCTAAGACAGTTTTCCAGCCAACATTGTCTTAGAGCGGCGAAAACGGATTCTTAGTGTAATACTCTATCTTTACCTTGGTTTGCAGTATCCTATATTGCATTTTATTCTTTGGCAAATTTTAGGTATTAGAAAATGTTCACTTCTGTGCCGTTCACTTAAAGTAAAAAGTGTATTCAACGCGTAAATGAAAGTCATTTTCCGTGTAGGTAGACAACTCCGTGTTGGTCACGTCTTCGTATCAGATTCCTCGGCTGCCCATTTCCCGAGGTTACACAACAGAATCCCCCGGCTTCCGCTGCTGGGAGCCCGGCCGTACATAAGGAGGCGGTGGCGCCGCGGCCATTGTGGTGGAGAAGGAAGGGAATGGGGAATGGATGTCGAGTGAAGAATAATTATTACCGCGCATCACACTCTAAAGCGGCCCATTGTGAGCGCTGCAGGACGTGAAATACTGTACAAAAACAGCCGCGGGGCCGAGGGGCGACCTATCAGCGGCGGCGGTTCCCACAGCCTGGTTCAGGCACAGGTAACACACGCCCGCCGCTCTGCCCTCGTCGTCTCGCGTGTCAGTCTGGGCGACGTACCAAGCGTAGACGATACAGACGCGCCCGCACCGTATGCGCAAATTCCTTACCTGCGACAGGAAGGTTTATTTTATTTTTAAAATACATTAAGCTGCCCGTCGGTCAAACTTTGATAGGTTGGTTGATTTGGCGGAGGGACCGAACAGCGAGGTTATCAGGCCCATCGGATTAGGGAAGGATGAGGAAGGAACCAGATGGCAGTTATAAGAGTCGAGGGGCGTGGAAGGGAAGCAGTGGTTGCGAAGGGAGTGACACAGGGTTGTAACCTGTCCTCGATGTTATTCAATCTGTATATTGAGCAAGCAGTAAAGGAAACAAAAGAAAAATTCCGAGTAGGAATTAAAATCCATGGAGAAGAAATAAAAACTGTGAGGTTCGCCGATGACATTGTAATTCTGCCAGAGACAGCAAAGGACCTGGAAGAGCAGCTGAAGGGAATGGACAGTGTCTTGAAAGGAGGATATAAGATGAATATTAACAGAGGCAAAACGAGGATAATGGAATGTAGTCGAATTAAAATCGGTTGATGCTGCGGGAATTAGATTAGGAAATGAGACACTTAAAGTAGTAAAGGAGTTTTGCTATTTGGGGAGCAAAATAACTGATGATGGTCGAAGTAGAGAGGATATAAAATGTAGACTGGAAGTGGCAAGGAAAGCGTTTCTGAAGAAGAAAAATTTGTTAACATCGAGTATAGATTTAAGTGTCAGGAAGTCGTTTCGGAAAGTATTTGTATGCAGTGTGGTCATGTATGGAAGTGAAACGTGGACGATAAATAGTTTGGACAACAAGAGAATAGAAGCTTTCGAAATGTGCTGCTACAGAAAAATGCTAAAGATTAGATGGGCAGATCACATAACTAATGAGGAGGTATTGAATAGAATTGCAGAGAAGAGAAATTTGTGGCACAACTTGACTAGAAGAAGGGATCAGTTCGTAGGGCATATTCTGAGGCATCAAGGGATCACCAATTTAGTATTGGAGGGCAGCGTGGAGGCTAAAAATCGTAGAGGGAGACCAAGAGATGAATACACTAAACAGATTCATAAGGATGCAGGTTGCAGTAGGTACTGGGAGATGAAGAAGCTTGCACAGAATAGAGTAGCATGGAGAGCTGCATCAAACCAGTCTCTGGATTGAAGACCACAACAACAACAACGAGGAAGGAAGTCGGCTGTACCTTTTCAAAGGAACCATCCCGGCATTTGCCTGAAGCGATTTAGGAAAATCACGGAAAATCTAAATCAGGATGGCCGGACCCGGGTTTGACCGATGTCCTCCCGAATGCGAGTCCGGTGTGCTAACCACTGCACCACCTCGCACGGTGGTCAGACTTTCTTTTGAGACTAAATTCTGTCATATTTGGAACGCTAATATCTACGAGACTAACGACGCATAAACAATGGTTGAGCCCACAAAGGACATATCACGTCTGTACAGGTTTGTCGTGCAGTATTTGTTTTACGCCGTTCTGCCAATGTAGGCGCATGCACCTGAATGTTACGAATTAGCTACGTGTAAAGTAATAAATTGCTAAATATAAGATAAAATTGGCATTAAATTGAAAATTACGTAATAATGGAAGTTCTCGTCTAATATGACACTTAAATATGCTCGGACTTACAGAAAACACAAGTCAGAGTAAAGTTCGCATCGAAAGGAATCCAAAAAGTCCCGAGCCGACCGAAAGTGAGATAGACGGCAGCGTCGAAAAGGAAATTAAAAAAAAAAAAAGGGCGGAAAGTGATTGCGTAGCTGGCCCATTGGTCATACACAGGCCAGCTACAGTTCGAAACAGATTTCTCTGTTCTGAACCATTATACTCCTTATAACAATTGAATTAAAATCACATCTTAAAACGAAACAGTTTTTACGATTTTATCCCGACATATTCACAAATAATCTAAGGCGCGGGCCCGAAATGCGCGCACAGAATTTGTTTAGTTATTTGTATTGGCGAAGAATCATGTAACAGTTTCGATTCATCTTCTTTCATTGTTTCTAATTTTTTCCGTATTGCTTTATCTTCTTCTCATACTATTCCCGATTGCTTATTTCTTCTGCTCCGAAAGCCACGTAAATTTACTGCTTCATTCGTAAAAATATTCCTATTATTTACGATTATTTGTTGCTGTTTTTTTTCTAGAAATTTTCTTATTTCTGTGATCTGTGTTATTGTTCGTTTCTTTTTCCACAATTTTGTTAGCCTGTTCTTATTCTTTCGGTGGATGTATCCAAAGAAGATTAATCGCAGCTTTGCAGTTCCTTCTGATAGTATCTTCACCTATATCAAGATGACTACTACTATGAGCGTTCAAGGATGCACAACATTTGCGTAATGACAGTTAAAACTGACATGCTATAATACACTCCTGGAAATTGAAATAAGAACACCGTGAATTCATTGTCCCAGGAAGGGGAAACTTTATTGACACATTCCTGGGGTCAGATACATCACATGATCACACTGACAGAACCACAGGCACATAGACACAGGCAACAGAGCATGCACAATGTCGGCACTAGTACAGTGTATATCCACCTTTCGCAGCAATGCAGGCTGCTATTCTCCCATGGAGACGATCGTAGAGATGCTGGATGTAGTCCTGTGGAACGGCTTGCCATGCCATTTCCACCTGGCGCCTCAGTTGGACCAGCGTTCGTGCTGGACGTGCAGACCGCGTGAGACGACGCTTCATCCAGTCCCAAACATGCTCAATGGGGGACAGATCCGGAGATCTTGCTGGCCAGGGTAGTTGACTTACACCTTCTAGAGCACGTTGGGTGGCACGGGATACGTGCGGACGTGCATTGTCCTGTTGGAACAGCAAGTTCCCTTGCCGGTCTAGGAATGGTAGAACGATGGGTTCGATGACGGTTTGGATGTACCGTGCACTATTCAGTGTCCCCTCGACGATCACCAGTGGTGTACGGCCAGTGTAGGAGATCGCTCCCCACACCATGATGCCGGGTGTTGGCCCTGTGTGCCTCGGTCGTATGCAGTCCTGATTGTGGCGCTCACCTGCACGGCGCCAAACACGCATACGACCATCATTGGCACCAAGGCAGAAGCGACTTTCATCGCTGAAGACGGCACGTCTCCATTCGTCCCTCCATTCACGCCTGTCGCGACACCACTGGAGGCGGGCTGCACGATGTTGGGGCGTGAGCGGAAGACAGCCTAACAGTGTGCGGGACCGTAGCCCAGCTTCATGGAGACGGTTGCGAATGGTCCTCGCCGATACCCCAGGAGCAACAGTGTCCCTAATTTGCTGGGAAGTGGCGGTGCGGTCCCCTACGGCACTGCGTAGGATCCTACGGTCTTGGCGTGCATCCGTGCGTCGCTGCGGTCCGGTCCCAGGTCGACGGGCACGTGCACCTTCCGCCGACCACTGGCGACAACATCGATGTACTGTGGAGACCTCACGCCCCACGTGTTGAGCAATCTGGTGGTACGTCCACCCGGCCTCCCGCATGCCCACTATACGCCCTCGCTCAAAGTCCGTCAACTGCACATACGGTTCACGTCCACGCTGTCGCGGCATGCTACCAGGGTTAAAGACTGCGATGGAGCTCCGTATGCCACGGCAAACTGGCTGACACTGACGGCGGCGGTGCACAAATGCTGCGCAGCTAGCGCCATTCGACGGCCAACACCACGGTTCCTGGTGTGTCCACTGTGCCGTGCGTGTGATCATTGCTTGTACATCCCTCTCGCAGTGTCCGGAGCAAGTATGGTGGGTCTGACACACCGGTGTCAATGTGTTCTTTTTTCCATTTCCAGGAGTGTAGTTAGCAATGCTAACGGCCGGCACATGCACTGGAGTGTTCCACCGACTTAACTGTTGTTAATGTCTTCAGTCCGAAGAAATGTTTAATGCAGCTCTCTTAGCTAGCCTCTCCATCTCTGCATTTAACTATTGCAACCTGTATCCATTTGAACCTGCTTATTGTATTCATCCGTTGGATTCCCTGTACAGTTCGCTCCCCCTCCCCGTTTCCTAGCATTACCGAATGGAACAATTGGTTCCTACTTATAGTCAAGTTGTGTCATAAATTTAGTTTTTCTCCAATTCGATATAGCACCTCCTCGTTAGAAAGTCGATCTACTCATCTAATCTTCAGCTTTCAACATAACATGTCAGCAGCCTGTGTTCTCTTCTTTACTGAACTGTTTATCGTCCACATTTTCCTTCCGTACCAAGCTGTGCTCCAGACAACACGCCCTAAAACTTAAATTTATATTAGATGTTAACAATTCCTTCTTTTCAGAAATCCTTTTCTTGCTAATAGCCAGTCTTCATTTTATATCCTCTCTACCTGTGACGGACTACATGTGTTATTTTTGTGCCCGAACAGGAAAACTAATTTACTAAAAAAGTGCTTAATTTCCTAACCTAATTCCCCCAACATCGCCTGATTTAATTCGACTGCACTCAGTTACTGTTATTTTACTTTTGTTGATATTCACCTTATATCCTCCTTTCAAGACACTATCCATTCTGTTCAGCTGATATTCCCAGTAATCTGCCGTCTCTGACAGAATTACAATGTCATCAGGAAACCTCAAGTTTTTATTTCTTCTCCCTAAACTTTAATACCCTTTCCAAATTTCTCTTTGCTTTGCTTCACTGCTTGCACATTGTAAAGGTTGTATAACATCGAGGGTAGTGTAGAACACTGTCTCACTACTTTTTGAATCAATGCTTCCCTTTCATACCCATAGACTCTTATTACTCTAGTCCGGTTTCTGTACAAGATGTAAATAACCTTTCACTCCCTGTATTTTACCCTTGGCACCAACAGAATTTCAAAGAGTGTATTTCAGTCCATATTGCCTGATCGCTGGGTCTTCTCCTAGGTCGACTTCTACCAGGTTTTCTGCTCTTCTGTAATAATTAACTACTGAGTCGAAATCGATGAGCCTCGCGATTTCAGGTCGACTAACTTTCTATGGAAAGTCGTTCACGTAGAGATTTCCTAACAAACGTTCATATTTTTCATCATTCTACCAATGAAGCGAACCCTGCTATTTTATTTAGAAAAGAGTACATGTGGTCGTCCCACTGCTTCTTTACACACGTTGTCACTCTCAGGTATCTGTACTAAATTACTTATTCTAATTGTGAGTTGCAAATAATGTACTATAGTTACTGTGAAGTTCGTTCACGACTTAAAAAAATGAGCTCTTATTCCGGAGAAGTTGTTGGGCTAATATCTTGTATTTTCGTTTTTCATGGTCTCGTTAAACTAGTCCAGGTAAAAAAATATGTACGTCTTTCACTACGAAAAGACCAATTTCTTCTTTGTCCTCATTTTTCGCGCATAACGAATGCTACGAAAGCTACTAAGCTGATGCATATTTAGCAGTTGATAACATTTAAAGAGTAGATCACATGCATGACACTTGATTTCCGTGAAAAATGTGGAAGATCTAGCGATTGCTAGTGTTTGGTTTTCACGTTCTTCCCTTACCATCTTCAGTGATTTACACGCTATACACATAATTTTATGTGAAGCAGATTGCATGACTTGAATGTCACCTAAGCCGAAAATTAATATGGCTACGACCGAACTAAAAATCATTGGGGGACAACATCAATTAAAAATAAAGTGCAAGTAAAACGACGTGGCTCCAAGGTATGTAAAATCGAAAAGAAGTACAGGAACATAACCTCGTAAGCTCTTTGCTTCGGAAAATTCAACAGACTTGCAGAACGATGTCAATAAATGCGCATTAAATTGCTTAAATACCTCTTTTAAATCCCAGTGACTATCATTTTGTGACTGAAATCAGTTGTCAAAATAAAAAAGGTACAACTGTGTGTTGCATGATACAGTCCCTAATAATTTTTATATTATCATATTAGGCTATTCTGTTAACAAATCAAGCTGTTCTATTTGCCCTTGGACCACTATAACATGTTGTTGTATGCCTCGAAATGCCTCGAAATTAAAATTCAGCATTGCGTTTAGGGTAGAATTTTCGACGATTTGATGTTCAGGAGCCTATATGACGCCTAATGTTTTAGAGTAGAGCAGTGTTGAAAAGAGTTTTGTTCATCCAATATACCGTGTTTCCAAGAAGCATAGACTTTGAGTAGCACTGTTCAAATCAAAATCTGAGTCCTAAACTTGCTATACAAAAAACGCTGTACCCTCTTAACTGCTGACTTCGTCTGAAATGTTTTGCGTAACATAAGCAACCTCGTAACAAGAAAATAGCTCCACCTGGTGTACAGTACCAGTATCTGTAACAGCAAGGTATTCGTTTGGACTTCCAAGATCGTTATTCTGTTGGCGTTCCAGAGAATTTAAATAATGAAATATCTCGTTTTTCGATCTCTTGAGACACAGTAAGAATAGCAGCCGACATCGACCGGAAGAAATGTTTCATAAGCGAAACTCACTGGTTCACAAAACAAGAGCTTACTGTGAGAGCAGGTCTTGACTGAGGCACTGACTTTGTACTCCCAGAGCGCTGCGACGGGAAAACACAGGCGGGCCAAGAGCCCGACCTTTCCACAGACATCTCTCATTTCGCTTCAGACCGTTCTACATACACTAGCCTTACTTGTTCACTGGCTGATTACTTACGCCCATATTGTACTACGAAATACCTTCGTTAAGTATTTTATAAAAAATTGTTAAATAAAATCTGTGACAGTGGCCCTAGCTTTTATTAAAGATTTGCCAAAGATCTTTGCCGGTGTAATCGCTACCATAGCGATTTTGGGAATAGATCGGCCGTGGCAACAATCAGCGAACTTGCAATGTTAACTAAACTCTTACCGTAGCTACGCAAAATGCATTTATATAGATGCAGTTGAATAGTTCCTTTATCTTATTGAAAGGGGAGATTAGAATAACAAATAAATGGTTCAAATGGCTCTGAGCACTATGGGACTCAACTGCTGAGGTCATTAATCCCCTAGAACTTAGAACTAGTTAAACCTAACTAACCTAAGGACATCACAAACATCCATGCCCGAGGTAGGATTCGAACCTTAGAATAACAGACTCGATAAATACAGGGTGAGTCACCTAACATTACCGCTGGATATATTTTGTAAACCACATCAAATACTGACGAATCGATTCCACAGACCGAACGTGAGGAGAGGGGCTAGTGTAATTGGTTAATACAAACCATAAAAAAAATGCACGGAAGTATGTTTTTTAACACAAACCTACGTTTTTTTAAATGGAACCCCATTAGTTTTGATAGCACATCTGAACATACAAACAAATACGTAATCAGTGCCGTTTGTTGTATTGTAAAATGTTAATTACATCCGGAGATATTGTAACCTAAAGTTGACGCTTGAGTACCACTCCTCCGCTGTTCGATTGTGTGTATCGGAGAGCACCGAATTACGTAGGGATCCAAAGGGAACGGTAATGGACCTTAGGTACAGAAGAGACTGGAACAGCACATTACGTCCACATGCTAACACCGTTTTATTGGTCTTTTTCACTGACGCACATGTACATTACCATGAGGGGTGAGGTACACGTACACACGTGGTTTCCGTTTTCAATTACGGAGTGAAATAGAGTGTGTCCCGACATGTCAGGCCAATAGATGTTCAATGTGGTGGCCATCATTTGCTGCACACAATTGCAATCTCTGGCGTAATGAACGCCCGTCGAACATCCTGTCAAGGGTCAGCCTAGTGTTAATTGCGGAATGTGCTGGAGCACCATCATGCTGATACCACATACGTCGACGCGTGTGGGACGCCAGTGGAACATTTTCGATCAACGTTGTCAGATCATTCTGTAGAAACGCGATGTATGTTGCAGCTGTTTGGGCCGCTGCAATGAAGTGAGGACCAATGAGGTGGTCGCCAATGATTCCGCACCATACATTTACAGTCCACGGTCGCTGTCGCTCTACCTGTCTGAGCCAGCGAGAATTGTCCACGGACCAGTAATGCATGTTCCGTAGATTCACTGCCCCGTGGTTTGTGAAACCCGCTTCATCGGTAAACAGGTAGAACTGCAACGCATTCTCTGTTAATGCCCATTGACAGAATTGCACTCGATGATTAAAGTCATCACTATGTAATTGCTGATGTAGCGACACATGAAACGGGTGAAAGCGGTGATGATGCAGTATGCGCATGACACTACTTTGACTCAGTCCACCGGCTCTCGCAATGTCCCGTGTACTCATGTGTGAGTTCATGGCAACAGCAGCTAACACACCAACTGCACCCGCTTCTCCTGTGACGGGCCTGTTACGGACCCGTTTGTGTGCTACGACCATACCTGTTGCATACAGTTGGCGGTAGATGTTTTTGCAATGTGCGGCACGTTAGATGCTCTGTGTCCGGGTACCGTTCTGCATACACCCTGCAGGCTTCAGCTGCATTTCGTCGACACTCGCCATAGATGAGTATCATCTCCGCCTTTTCAGAGTTCGAATACACCATGGTCACAGTTCCTACAACACTACACTATCACAGGCGTCTGGTAACACGGTGTACTACAGTTGGTCTGCGTGCGGAGACGAATGCAGAATAACAATAGCAGCAAGCGCTACATGCGGACACTGCGACAGCTAGACCAAACCACAACAGTGCACTACAGCCACGTAAACACGGTCATCATCGTAAACATGTCCCTTCAGATGCTGCTCGCCGACCGTGGCCCGTGTTTGTTACAACACGCAACTGAACGTCGGAGGTTTCAAGCGTCAACTTTAGGTTACAATATCTCCGGATGTAATTAACATTTTACAGTGCAACAACCGGCACTGATTACGTATTTCTTTATATGTTCAGATGTGCTAACAAAACTAACGTGGGCCGGCCGAAGTGGCCGTGCGGTTAACGGCGCTGCAGTCTGGAACCGCAAGACCGCTACGGTCGCAGGTTCGAATCCTGCCTCGGGCATGGATGTTTGTGATGTCCTTAGGTTAGTTAGGTTTAACTAGTTCTAAGTTCTAGGGGACTAATGACCTCAGCAGTTGAGTCCCATAGTGCTCAGAGCCATTTGAACCATTTGAACTAACGTGGGTCCATTTAAAAAAACGTAGGTTTGTGTTAAAAAACATATTTCCGTGCATTTTTGTATGGTTTGTATTAAACAGTTACACTAGCCCCTCTCCTCACGTTCGGTCTGAGGAATCTGTTCGTCAGTATTTGATGTGGTTTACGAAATAGATCCAGCAATAACGTTAGGTGACTCACCCTGTATATTACTAAGGGAACCCGGTACCCAGTGTCATTTGAAGCTTGTGTATCTAATACACTCCTGGAAATTGAAATAAGAACACCGTGAATTCATTGTCCCAGGAAGGGGAAACTTTATTGACACATTCCTGGGGTCAGATACATCACATGATCACACTGACAGAACCACAGGCACATAGACACAGGCAACAGAGCATGCACAATGTCGGCACTAGTACAGTGTATATCCACCTTTCGCAGCAATGCAGGCTGCTATTCTCCCATGGAGACGATCGTAGAGATGCTGGATGTAGTCCTGTGGAACGGCTTGCCATGCCATTTCCACCTGGCGCCTCAGTTGGACCAGCGTTCGTGCTGGACGTGCAGACCGCGTGAGACGACGCTTCATCCAGTCCCAAACATGCTCAATGGGGGACAGATCCGGAGATCTTGCTGGCCAGGGTAGTTGACTTACACCTTCTAGAGCACGTTGGGTGGCACGGGATACATGCTGACGTGCATTGTCCTGTTGGAACAGCAAGTTCCCTTGCCGGTCTAGGAATGGTAGAACGATGGGTTCGATGTCGGTTTGGATGTACCGTGCACTATTCAGTGTCCCCTCGACGATCACCAGTGGTGTACGGCCAGTGTAGGAGATCGCTCGCCACACCATGATGCCGGGTGTTGGCCCTGTGTGCCTCGGTCGTATGCAGTCCTGATTATGGCGCTCACCTGCACGGCGCCAAACACGCATACGACCATCATTGGCACCAAGGCAGAAGCGACTCTCATCGCTGAAGACGACACGTCTCCATTCGTCCCTCCATTCACGCCTGTCGCGACACCACTGGAGGCGGGCTGCACGATGTTGGAGCGTGAGCGGAAGACGGCCTAACGGTGTGCGGGACCGTAGCCCAGCTTCATGGAGACGGTTGCGAATGGTCCTCGCCGATACCCCAGGAGCAACAGTGTCCCTAATTTGCTGGGAAGTGGCGGTGCGGTCCCCTACGGCACTGCGTAGGATCCTACGGTCTTGGCGTGCATCCGTGCGTCGCTGCGGTCCGGTCCCAGGTCGACGGGCACGTGCACCTTCCGCCGACCACTGGCGACAACATCGATGTACTGTGGAGACCTCACGCCCCACGTGTTGAGCAAGTCGGCGGTACGTCCACCCGGCCTCCCGCATGCCCACTATACGCCCTCGCTCAAAGTCCGTCAACTGCACATACGGTTCACGTCCACGCTGTCGCGGCATGCTACCAGTGTTAAAGACTGCGATGGAGCTCCGTATGCCACGGCAAACTGGCTGACACTGACGGCGGAGGTGCACAAATGCTGCGCAGCTAGCGCCATTCGACGGCCAACACCGCGGTTCCTGGTGTGTCCGGTGTGCCGTGCGTGTGATCATTGCTTGTACAGCCCTCTCGCAGTGTCCGGAGCAAGTATGGTGGGTCTGACACACCGGTGTCAATGTGTTCTTTTTTCCATTTCCAGGAGTGTAGTTTCCAGGCAAGAAATTTGATTTTCAGTATTTCGCGTGATTTTATTCATCAAATTTAAAAATATAGATCTGTATCATCCAAAAATTAATAAGTGGCATAATCCGATGTTAGAAGTTTAACATAAGAAGAAAAGTACTGTATTACAGTTAGGAACTATGTGTTCGTCCTGAGGCAGCGTAACGCGCAGATACCCGGACTTCAGTATTTCAGCCGAGAGCAGTTAGTGACTTCCAACATAATTTAGACATCATTTCAAAGCTTTACGAAACATTCTCACGAACACCTCTCACAAAATGATGAAAGGAAAAAAGTTTATCGCTTACAACATTTCCTCTGTTAATGCGGCAGAACTTCAGTATCAGACCTGAAGTTTATTCGCAACATAGACTGCAGACAGTATCCATATGTACCGTGGAATGTATGTGCAGAATTGTCATCGTACGACACGTAGTTCAGGAAATATTATTCCATGTACACTATAGACATTTAGATGGATAGAAAACAAGTTTCTGCTTAAAACTTCAACGTCAGGCATTAAATCTAATCGAGGCAGTATCAAAATATATAACAGCATCTGATTGCGTGATTATATCATTGTACATCTCATACTTAAGACGGTATGACATCATAAACATTGAGGTGCCTGAAAAACTAGGTTCAAAAAATGGTTCAAATGGCTCTGAGCACTATGGGACTTAACGTCTGAGGTCATCAGTCCCCTAGAACTTAGAACTACTTAAACCTAACTAACCTAAGGACATCACACACATACATGCCCGAGGCAGGATTCGAAGCTGCGACCGTAGTCGTCGCGCGGTTCCAGACTGAAGCGCCTAGAACCGCTCGGCCACAACGGCAAGCGAAAAACTAGGTTTTGCTGAAAACGGAGCGAAATTACCCATATTATATTCAACCAGTGTTCCATAATGAGAGCAGTTACTGACTTCCAAATAAACTTTAAGCATAATTTCCTACCTATTACCTACGTCAAATATTTATCACATTAACTAACTTGTTAAGTAATCAGACGTTTCGAGTTGTTTTATACATAGAAGTTTGATTAGCAGGAACAAAGGAAGCCAACAAGTTGCAAAAAATGGTGGTTTTCAAATAACCTTGACCGGGGTATCGACGGATCTAAACCCGTCTTCTTCAGAAGGACAGACAGCTTCACATTAGCAGTTCACACAGTAACAGCTGTCTCCACGTGACATTTATAAGCAACGGTCTGTGTGTCAGTATGTAAAAATTAAGGCCGTAGAGTCAAGGTCTTGTCACATCAGTAAAAACAACCACTTAAGGATAAAAGACCATGTTAGTAGCTACTTGCCGACGTGTCCGCATGTAGTCTTTGGAAGGCTAAGGATAAGGGGAAAATCGCCCGTGTCCTTTCCGAAGGAACATCCCGGAATTTTCTATGAATGCTTTCAAAAAGACACGGATGGAAAATCTAGATGTGGATGGCTGGATGGGGATTTGAACTGGTGTCCTCTCGACTTTGAGTCTAGTGTATTGCCACTGGTACACCTCCCTCGGTTTTTCCGTCCTATGCGATTCTTCAAGTTACAGATTCGAGTTTCGGCGTCTGTTGAATCGACGACTTATTTCTGACTTGAATCATACTATTTATTTCGTTTATAGCGACTTAAAAGCAATGAATCTTAGTAAAATTTACACATTTTACTTCATGATAGTCATAAGAGTTAATGATTTTAATTTATCGCGTAAGTATTTTCGTGCAGTGCACATTGTTTGCCTAAGAGTCGGCAACCTGTGATTAGATTTTATTGTGAGTGACAGTGAAAAATATGTGTTATGTAAATAATTGAGCCCTAAACGGTATTCTGGTACTGTGATTCACGCAAGAACAGTTGAACGGGTTTCAAACAGCGCCGGTTACAATGTCAGTGTTGGTAGAGGAAACCACGTATCAATCATGTGATCCAGAAAGAAACAACACAGAATCTGCTGACAAGTATGTGGTGAAAAAATTGGTTCAAATGGCTCTGAGCACTATGGGACTTAACATCTGAAGTCATCAGTCCCCTAGAACTTCGAACTACTTAAACCTAACTAACCTAAGGACATGACACACATCCATGCCCGAGGCAGGATTCGAACCTGCGACCGTAGCGCGCGACTCCAGACTGTAGCGCCTAGAACCGCTCGGCCACCCCGGCCGGCTATGTGGTGAAACCTTCAGAATTCTGCGACAACGTTCTGTGGCCGGACGAGAGCAATTTCTGCTTATACAAGGAGAAGGACGTGTTACAGTGGGGAGGCTACCAAATACAGAATGGCAACTGAAGAACATGCTGTGCTCAAGGAAATAGTGTGATGGTACGGGGCTGTACGGCTCCGTCAGGCGTTAGGAAATTGGTATTTATAGATGGGATAACGGTCGAGTTTGATTACAAGAGGGTTCTTGAAAACAGTCTTATTCCTGCCTCTACACTAACATCCCAAATGCCCATGACCTCACCACTATTGAACACTACCTTTCGCAATGGTTGACGATTTTCAAATCAACAGCCTCCTTCCTATTCACCGTGATGAACTATATCCTCACCCATAAATACTTCTCCTCTCAAGGCACTATCTACAAACAAGACTGGGTACAGAGGGTGACATTAGGAAATGAGTATAGCTTCCAGCAGGACAGTGATCCAAAGCACACAGCTGAAATTGTAAGGCTTTGGATCGTGTACAGCACTCCCGACGCTTGGAAGACAGAGCCCCAGTCACCAGATTTAAATTCTATACAGAACTTTTGGGATGAACTCGAGGATAGTGTTAAGAAACTTGACGTTAAAAGTAAGCACCATATGCAAAAACTTCGTCAGATGGAGAAATATGGACTCTGCAGTCATCAAGAAACATGTACAGTCAGTGATTAAAAGACTAACGGCAGTAGTTCAGAGAAAAGGGATGGTAACTAATACTAGCTATTCTCTGTTCCAATACATTTGCCCAGATGTAAACAAACTATATGGACATGAAAATGACGATAAGTGTGTAACTAAGTGGCAAAACTATCACCACAGCATAACTGTAATAAGATTGCTTCATCTTTATGTAAGTACAGATAGATTTTCGTCAAATGCTGCCTTACCACTTACAATTGTCCCACTTGTATCTGTATAGTCACCAGCAAACAATCTTATTGTATTTATATTGTGATCTCCAAAAGTGCAAACATGTACATGAATGTATAAACACCTGAAGATGGGCGCAAGCCCGAAACCGGCCGTGTGACAAATAAATAACCTTTTATTGTGACTGGTAGCGGATATTTTTCTACACCCCAAACTATTTTTGCCCTTTCTGAGAGTGGAAATATGTTTCAATTCTTTCTTGAGTTTATACGTTTATTAGCAGATTCAATTTTATTATGTACTAGTTGTATTTATGTCTACTTTCTTTGCATAACTATATAAATGACAGAACTAGTAAACACGTTTGTCTTCGAATACTTAACGTCGGTCTCTGTAGGTACTGCAGTCAGTCACACATAACTCGGCGAGCTCCTTGTGTTAATGAATCCAAGGGCTAATAGATCCAAAGCAGTCCAGTGATTCTACAGCCTACAGGTTCAAGACAGGAGAGACAAACGGCATCGTGCCCGAAGGCGGTAGCCAGATACAAATAGATGTGGGTTGCAGTAGTATGAAGAGACTTGCACAGAATAGACTACGGTGGAGAGCTGCATCAAACCAGTGTTCGAGCTCAAGACAACAGTAACATTAGCGCAGTCGAACAGGAAGTAAGCGTGTGTGTGTGTGTGTGTGTTCGATACCAGGACACAGTAAGTGGGGGCGCGCGGCGTGAAGTGTCGTCGCCTTCCGCGAGTGGTGACGGGCCCTTTTTGTCGGCCTCCCCTAGCCTGCTCACCTTTGTCGAAGAAAAGCCCGGTTTAAAACGAGATCGCGTCGTCCCAGGACGAGCACCGCCCTGGCTACCTGCCCGCCTCGTCTTTTTTTCCACGGCGCGGCGGTAGCGGCATGAACGATTAAGCGCGCCGTCGCCTGCCTCCTAGCCTCCCTGCTCCAGAAAGTGTACCACACAAAAGCTGGGGCCCCCTCACCTCCGCTCCGTACCCGGTTCATCCCAGGTCGCCGTTCACAAGTACCTACGAGGCGTGTTCAAAAAGGAACCGAAATTTTGAAATAGCGCGCCACTGAGCGCACCTAGCGGCTGGTTTAGACAACAAACTGCCATTTGCCTCGTGTCACTCGGACGATTTGCAAGCGAGCCACAGCCGCTGAAGTCAGCGCGTGTACAGCCTTCTCTTCGGATTAGTGCAGTGAAGGAACTCGAAGAACAACTGCCGTGTGTGAAATTCTGCTACAAACTTGGCAAAACTTTCACAGAGACATTTCAAATGCTTAGCCAGGTACAGGGACGATTCTAGAAGTCGGTCAAGGGGGGAGGGGGGGGGGGCTAATGGGGGGAGGGGGTTTGGGGTAATGGCTTATCGCTTAACAAAAGTAGAGTTTGGGTCCTCTACCGACAAATTGGTAAAATCTGGTGTTGCTTAAAGTAGTTTTTGGTAACTGTTTTCGAGTTCAGGGTAAAAAAATGTGTTTTAATAAATAATAAGACGCCTATTTTAATTTAAATGATGCTTATTGGTTTAGATAGTAAGCTTTTTTCAACTCTTATTCTTCTGTTAAAATGTGTTTGGAATACATTGTAACCTATACCTATATTGCTACATAATTATTAATAAATGATTGAATCTGTTGGAGTAATATATTCGCTGATTTATGAAGTCATTTTATCCAGTGTAGTATGAAACTCCATGGGGGTGGGGGGGCGGCTCAAGACTCCCCCCCCCCCCCCCCCTTGCTACCGCTCCTGGCCAGGTACACGAGGAGGCCGGTATGAGATGCACGCAGCGTCTTCAACAGGGCAGAATGTCTGTCTGTGACGTTTCCAAGTCTGGACGTTCTTCAACATCAACAGGTGATGGCCACGCGGATAGCATTCGTGCTGTGATTTGCGGAAATCGACGTCTAACTGTTCGGGAAGTAGCTGAGGACGTGGACATCAGCGTAGGATCATGCCATCAAATTTTGAGTGAAAAACTTGAGATGCGTCGTTTCAGTGCAAAATTCGTACCGCTTTTCTTGACTGAAGATCAGAAACATAGCCGTATTGAAATGTACGAGGAACTGCTTGCCGCTGTTAATGACAATGAAACCTTTCTTAAGAACATCATAATAGTATATTAGATTATCACGATTGCTGACTGGGCTCCAATGTTGAAAGTACTAAAAAGATCAACGTCATGTTGGTTGTGTTTTTTGACTAAAATGGCATTATCCATCATGAATTTGTGCCACATGGTCAGATGATTAACAGAAAAGTCTACCAGGGAATCCTAGTGCGCATGAGGGATGCTGTGTGCAGGAGGAGACCTGAACTGTGGGAAAACCAGAGTTGGATGTTGCATCATGACAGTGCGCCAGCTCACGCGTCACTCTTTGTCAGCAGATGTCTAGCAGAACACCACATTCCCGTTGTGCCCCCTCCAAGCAGAATTTTTCCTGTTTCCAAAACTGAAAAACACGTTGAAAGAACCCTGTTTCCAAGCCATAGAGGATACAGGACAATGCGACGAGAAACCTGCGCGCCATCCCGCAAAATGTGTTCCAGGAGATGTTTGAAAACTGGAAGAAACGGTGGGAACGATGTATTGCCATTAGATGGGACTGTTTAGAAGGCGACAGTGCTTAAAGTGTTGTACAATAATCAATAAAGGTGATACAGCAAAAGTTCAATTTCTTTTTTAACACACCTCGTATACAGGAATATTCAGTATTCCGCGAGCAACCGGTGTCGGGGGAGTAAGTGGTGGTCCATATCATTTTTCCCCTTTCCTATTGCATTCGCAGACAATAGGCAGGGAGGAAGACTGTCGGCATCACCTACCCATATAAACAAGGCCCGGATGTATTTGAAGCCAAGTGGAAGCTTAACCGCTGTTTTGAAATGTCAAGTTGGGCGTTGCTACTTGTCTGCCAGCACGGAATCGTATTTTTGTTCTGCTGTACGAAATTATTTGCTGCTGCCGGTCACAGAAACGACGCGTTTCGGCAACTAATTTCCATTATGAAGTGCGTTTGTCTTGCACAACGTCATGTTAAGCGTCATATTTAAGTTGCGCGAACTACTGAATTATATTACTGATTTTACTATATTGTAAACAATCGAATTTTGTCAGTTACCTTTGTATCTTTTCCTATAGATACAGGCAAATTTTTTATAACTTTGCATTTGGTTATCCGACATCTGAGCCGACTGCCATTTTCGGCTTGGAAGTATACCTAAGACGTCGGCACACGGACCGTGCATTCAAACGTTGAGCGTTGAGCGTGCCAACCTGAGACTGTATTTCTACATTAAGTAGACCACTTTAAACCATATTGACTTTGTGTGGCTTTGTTTGACCTGTTTCCCTATATGCCGACCGTTGTGGCCTAGCGGTTCTAGGCCCTTCAGTCCGGAACCGCGCTGCTGCTACGGTCGCAGGTTCGAATCCTGCGTCGGGCATGGATGTGTGTGATGTCCTTAGGTTAGTTAGGTTTAAGTAGTTCTAAGTCTAGGGGACTTATGACCTCAGATGCTAAGTCTCATAGTGCTTACAGCCATTTGAACCATTATTTCCCTATATTTTCCATTAATTAGTTTTTTACAAGTGTGTTCTGCAATCTACAAGTGAAATAATGTTTTAACAACAGCTTTGTCAGAATACAATAATGATATTAAGTGACTAAATCCAGTAAGTAAATTCAGTCTCTATCCCAACATACTGAAGAGTACAAGATATAATTTTAAGAGAAAATTCTTTTTGAGAGTAAAGGAATTTTCACAGTAACATTGTCAAAAAGAGAAGGGCGAGAAGAAATGTCATTATGTGCAAACCGAGATCTCCATCAGCTGACTAATGGCAGCAACCATTTGCGAGCGACTTCCGTAATACTGGTCAATTTATTTTAACTGTGATATTTTCAGTAAAAGTTTCTTTCTTAGAATGATGAAACCCTGTGCAGCGTTTGGTTGCACCGAAAGGCAACTTAAGAAAGTCACCCCACTTTCTCTCCCCTTGTATTCATTCACTATACCTCTTTCCCTACCTCGTCCACCCCTTTCTCTCATGCCCGTTGCTGCTCGTGCTCGTACTTAAAACCTGCCTTCCCAGAATTTCTAATAATTGTTGTACATATCATGTACTATTACAAATACTGTCCCCCCCGATAGCTGAATGGTAAGCGTGACGGACTGCCGTCCTAAGGGGGGACGGGTTCGATTCCCGGCTGGGTCGGGGATTTTCTCCGATCAGGGACTAGGTGTTGTGTCGTCTTCATCACCAGTTCATCCCCATCTGGCGCGCAGGTCGCCCAATGTGGCGTGAATGTAATAAGACCTGCACCAAGGCGTCCGGACCTGCCCCATAAGGGGCCTCCCGGCCAATGACGCCAAACGCTCATTTCCATTTCCATTACAAATACTCCCTCACTCTCTCTCTCTCTCTCTCACACACACACGCACACAAACACACACACACACACACACACACACACAGCAAAAGCTTTGCATCACCCATTTATTTCGAAATTCATGGCACCATTGCGTCTCAATCGATTCTCGACATGTTTGACTGGTTCATGTCCTGGGAACGTGTTAACGAGAACAGAATGATGAACAAGCGAGTCGTCATCGATCAGGATGAAATTGTCACCAAAATTTTGGCGATATGTTCCCACTATTGGTTGTAGACTCTCGTCCCTGTACTGTTCAGCAGTGAGATTGCCGTTCAACAACCGCGAGAGGTGGGCGGTGACCCCGTGTACTGGCGTGCCTGAACATCACTCCACCACTACCACGACCATTACCATCACCACCATCTTATTGCACAACACAGTGTTGGAGCCGTTCGATGTTACCACGTTGTCTGCACACACGTTGTCTGCTATTTTCAGGTTACGAAAAGATCCAAGTTTCATCCGTAAACAACACCCGACACCAATTGTGGGATGTCTATTCCGCATGATTTCTTGCCCATCTGTAACTGAGTCCTTGGCGTTGTGGTGTACGAAGTGGAATTCGCCATGGTCATCGGAAATGGAGATTCGCATCATGCAATCGTCTCCACTTCGATGGGATACGTGACATCCTCTAGCCTCTTCGAGTGCCGAATTCAGTTATGGGGACACAGCCCACAGTTCCTTTGTCACAAAAGACGTAGATACCAGTCATCCCGCACACCTGTCGAACGTGGACGGCATGTGTGGTGTCGTTCCTCAACATTACCTGTCAGTTGGAACCTCTTCCATGTTCGCACCACATCACTTTGATTCCAGTGTGCGTGTCGAACAACTTTCCTCGTCAACAAATCTTATGCGCGGCCCCGATCATTAGTCGCGATTGTCCTTCGAAGCTGAATGAATGTTCAGTCTGCTGCACCAAAGATGTCTCTGATGTGTCCCTACTGGGCTTTACTTTCACCTGAAATGCTGCAATCCGTTCGAATGTTGGGCTCTACCAGTAGGTAGCGCCCATATAACTGTGTGTGGTACCAGTAGATAGCCCCCACAGTAACTGTGTGTATGATTACAAACAACTTCAGGGCTGATCTTACGATCGTTATTAAGCATTCACAATAACAAGGCACCTGCGTGACATATCGAGATGATGCAACACTTTTGTTGATGTGTGTGTGTGTAGAATGACTGGTTGCATGTAAGATACGGCCTTATGGCGCCAGTCTTGCCGTGTTAAATGAATAACTAATGCTTCCTTCCACAGGCACACTTGCGTGATCGATATTTTCGGAATTAATTCTGGCTCGCAATGGAGGAGGTCATTCTGTTGGAGATATCTCATGATGTTTCAATTCAGAATATGTTCTGGGATTTTATAATTTTTGTTCAAGGGATCTTGGTATACTACGGATAAAATTGGAGCTAAAGGAGCTGCAAATTCTGTATAGAATCAGAAGGGATTACATCGGCCACCTGGAGCCTTGTTTGATTTTAGCGATTTTAGTTAGCTGTTTCACAACGCCACTGACTAACAAACATCATTTCAGTGGTGTGTGAGTAGAGTATTCTTCTGTATCTTCCTTAGTAAGGGGTCATTTAAAGACGGAATTTAGCATTTCTGCTTTTGCTTGCTACCCTCAATTTCAGTCCCTACATCAACCATGAGTTTTTGTATACGAAACTTGATGCCACTTACAGCCTTGAGGTATTACCAGAATTTCTTTCGGTTTTGAGAGAGATTTTCGATAAGATTCTGCTCCTTTAGTCACTGAAGACTTCACGCATAGTCCTCTTGACAGCCATAACGCATTTCACTCAGCATTACTCCGTCGATAGCCCATGCTTTGTTTGCCCGTTTTATGCAGTAGTCTTAGTCACTTTAGAACTTACTGCAAAGTGAATGTATACGATGGAGGGTCCATCCCATCATGAACCATTCTACGAGCTACATCTCTTTCCAATGCAAGATGTACTATTCTTGTAAACTTGAACCACAGTTGTTCTTCATGCTCGTGCCCAGAGGTAAATATTTAGTGTTCTTCTTTAGGTACGACACGACTGCCTCTTCATCTAGATTACTGAACATGTAAATCTTACTATTTGTTTCAGGTGCCCTTCTGTACTTTAGAAATCATAGTTATAGCTGCCTCGTGGCCACTGATACCAATTTCGATATAGAAATCCTGTAAGAGTTGGAGTCTGTCATTCACAACCCTGAAGTGACACTCTTTCTGCGGAGGTTTATGAAATGGGATGATTTCTTGTTGCATCTCCTCTGCAGTTTAGTGGGAGATATAAAAGCACGATGCCTCTCGTTTCAGATTTTTGGAAAGTTTGACGTCCATTTGTACCAGTGTGTATTTGCTTTGATAGATGTTTGAAAATTTACTGACATAACGTTATAAGAGACTTCAATTAAATATTATTATTTTTTTTTTCAGAGTTGAAGAAGTGTGGACCTAAACGACCGTGACCTATGGTGAGTACAATTTTTTATTTTTACGTGGATACATATCAGGTATCGTTGATCTCATAGTAAAAGTCAGCAGGCAAACTACGACCGTGTTTCTGTTGTTAAGTGAACATTTTCCAAGCTACTGAAAGAGAAGGAAGCCGTGCACGATTTCACTCTACATTTGCAGACATCGGAAATTTCTGGTTGGTGATAGCGAAAACTTGCACAGCTTCGTGTTAGAAACAGTTTTAAATCGGCACTGACCTGATCGAACCTGGCTATAGTGAGTGTAGGATAACGCAGTAGCTGCCCCTAAGTGGCTTTAAAACAACCACCTGATATCGAGAGGGCTGTAGTTAAAGCGAAACGTTTTGTTTTGCCTGAAGAAATTTGTCTCCACCGTTGAGTCAATTTTGTTTAAAGCACATTTGAGAAACAAGAAATGCTTACGTTTGAGAAAAATAAATAAATAATCCCTGTGTTTCCTCAACAGAGTTCGTCGACTCGTCAACATAGTTTCTTGTTCCACAAGAAGCGGATAGAAGCTTCAGCTCTGAGTCTGCGTTCATTCTCACGGGTCATTTTACAGAACGAAGCAGAAGGCCTAAGGGTAGCATGGTTGGTTGTTTGATTTTCGGGAGGAGACCAAACAGCGGCTCTTCGATCCAATCGGTTTACGAAAGGATGGGGAAAGAAGTCGGCCGTGCCCTTTCGAAGGAACCATTCCGGTATTTGCCTGAAGCTATCTAGGCAAATCACGGAAAACCTAAATCACGATGGCCGGACGCGTGTTTGATCACCCGAATGCGGTTCTGTGGGCTAACCACTGCGTCATTTCGCTCGGTCGGTTAGCATGAGACGGAACCCGTTTGTACTAGAATGACGCAAAACAGTGGCTGCTCTGTGTGTTTGCGACATGGTAAGAACATGTTTTGTCATTTGCTCGAGTGGTCTCACTTTCCCTCTTAATCCCTTGCTCTTAAGTTGTAATCAAACATCTCATAAAACACACCGAATACGATTAGCAACAAGTAACTCTTTTTCCGACAGTGTTCTATTAAGCTGGTATCCATGCTTGCCAAAACTTTTCTTGTCCCGCAAGGTTGCCAGATGTACAGATGTTCATTGTGTCGCCCAGTTGTTTTATGGCTGGAAAGCATGTTTACTACCTGAAACTTCCTGGCAGATTAAAGCTGTGTGCCGGACCGGACTCCAACTCGGGACCTTTGCCTATCGCGGGCAAGTGCTCTACCATCTGAGCTACCCAAGCACGACTCACGCCCCCAGGCTGTGGCTAAGCCATGTCTCCGCAATATCCTTTCTTTCAGAAGTGCTAGTTCTGCAAGGCTAGCAGGAGAGCTTCTATAAAGTTTGGAAGGTAGGAGACGAGGTACTGGCAGAAGTAAAGCTGTGAGGACGGGGCGTGAGTCGTGCTTGGGTTGCTCAGATGGTAGAGCACTAGCCCGCGAAAGGCAAAGGTCCCGAGTTCGAGTCTCGGTCCGGCACACAGTTTTAATCTTCGAGGAAGTTTCATATCAGCGCACACTCTGCTGCAGAGTGAAAATCTCATTCATGTTTACTATCTGTCTGCCATACATTTTGGTGGTTTTGTACTTACCTGCACGCTGTGACACCTAGTTCAATACGTATTGAAGATGACTTCACTTAACAATGTCTAATTATACCCAACATATAAAAATTACTTGATACTACCTTAAGCCCGAAATCATGGTTGTTGTTCTTGTGGTCTTCCGTCCTGAGACTGGTTTGCTGCAGCTCTCCAGGCTACCCTATCCTGTGCAAGTTTCTTCATCTCCCAGTACCTACTGCAACCTACATCCTTCTGAATCTGCTTAGTGTATTTATCTCTTGGTCTCCCTCTACGATTTTTACCCTCCACGCTGACCTCCAATGCTAAATTTGTGATCCCTTGGTGCCTCAGAACATGTCCTACCAACCGGTCCCTTCTTCTCGTCAAGTTGTGCCACAAACTCCTCTTCTCCCCAATTCTATTCAATACCTCCTCATTAATTATGTGATCTACCCATCTAATCTTCAGCATTCTTCTGTAGCACCACATTTCGAAAGCTTCTATTCTCTTCTTGTCCAAACTATTTATCGTCCATGTTTCACTTCCATACATGGCTACACTCCATACGAATGCTTTCAGAAACGACTTCCTGACACTTAAATCTATACTCGATGTTAACAAATTTCTCTTCTTCAGAAATGCTTTCCTTGCCATTGCCAGTCTATATTTTATATCCTCTCTACTTCGACCATCATCAGTTATTTTGCTCCCCAAATAGCAAAACTCCTTTACTACTTTAAGTGTCCCATTTCCTAATCTAATTCCCTCAGCATCACCCGACTTAATTAGACTACATTCCATTATCCTCGTTTTGCTTTTGTTGATATTCATCTTATATCCTCCTTTCAAGACACTGCCCATTTCGTTCAACTGCTCTTCCAAGTCCTTTGCTGTCTCTGATAGAATTACAATGTCATCGGCGAATCTCAAAGTTTTTATTTCTATCGTGGTAGTAATAGTAAAATAAAGAAGTTCGTACAGTCAAATGGTTGGAATATCATTGAAATATTATTACATGGCCCAAAAAGTTTTAAAAAATACGTAGCTTTACTATTGTGACTACCGCTCTTAAGTAATTGTGCTGTTGTGATTGTTCTTCGTGATATCCGTTTGTTGCTAGCCGTAGTATCTTGCAATTTTTCTTCTTTCCATTGTAGGAGTGTTTATTTTATCACTTGGTATTTGTTAGCAACTGGTGCAGTTACCGTTAAAAGCCAGGTGATTGAACAGTGTTTATTTGCGTCTCGCCGTGCCCTTCATACCTCCAGTCAAGCGCCTTAAAACAGCAGCAGACGGCTGAGAATGCTACAAGAGTAGCTACTCAAAGAACCGCTCTTGTGGGCTAAGAGGGCTTTAGAAACAAGCGCGAGAATGACGTTACGGCGAAGGAGAAATTTAAAAACTGACGAGGGGGAGGCGGGGACTCGAGGAGCAAGTGGCTGCGTGGGACAGCGCGCGTCGGAAAAGAGGCTTTGTCGGGAGGCGGCTCTTAAGACACGCCGACGACTCGCCTGCCAGCGCCCGCTGCCTAATTAGACGCTTTACCTTGTCTCAATAAGGACGGCAGCTCCAGGCCGCCTTTCTAAATCTGTACTCTTCCGACGATTAATTATCAGGGATAAAGAGTGCTCAGCGCTACGAATGCGATAATCCGTTTTGTCTTACTGTGTACATTTCTGATCTATTCTTCAGGCATGTCCAGTGGCAGCATCGCGGTTCCAGAAATAGCTCATATTCCTCTTCCTCGTCCTCCTCCTCCTCTTCCTCTTTCTCCTTCTCCTCCTCTTTCTCTCTCTCTTTCCTCCTCTTTCTCCTCTTCTTCTTTTTCACTTTCCTCCTCCATCTATTCTTCTTCCCCTTTCTCCTCCTCCTCTTTTTCTTCCCTTTTCTCCTCCTCTTATTCCCCTTTTTCCTCCTCTTCTCATTTCTCCTCCTTTTGCCATTTCTCCTCTTTTCTCTTCTTCCTCCATGTCCTCTTATTTCTCTAGCTCCTCGTCCTCTCCTAGCTCCTTGTCTTTCTCCCACTCCTCTTCTTGTCCACCTCATCATCTTCTTCCACCTCCTTTATGCCCTCCATCTCCTCCTCTTCCTCCACCTCATCTTCTTCCTCCACCTCATCTTCTTTCTCCACCTCATCTTCTTCCTCCACCTCGTCGTTCTACTACTACTATATGTTTACCTAAACGCTGAAACCAATCTATTTCATCTCCTTTCGTAAACTCCATACACAAAGATTCTAGTTCGGTAGCTACTTTGTCTCTTTGTAACTCCCAAAGTGTACTACAAAATCCAGATACAACAAACAAAGCCGGCCGGTGTGGCCGTGCGGTTCTAGGCGCTTCAGTCTGGAACGCGTGACCGCTGGGGTCGCAGGTTCGAATCCTGCCTGGGGCATGGATGTGTGTGATGTCCTTAGGTTGGTTAGGTTTAAGTAGTTCTAAGTTCTAGGGGACTGATGACCTCAGATGTTAAGTCCCATAGTGCTCAGAGCCATTTGAACCATTTTTTTGAACAACAAACAAACAGCAGATATATTTTTGGATATACTGGAGACCCATCATAGTAGCAAAGAAAAACGACATAGACGTCATAGACGTCAATTTGCTATTTGTATAAGGATGTAATGAAATTTTCCACAACGAAATAGTCGACCTCCTAACAAAGATAAATATTACAGGAGGGCAGTTCCCTTCTGTTTAACACCAATCTCTTATACTGATATCAAACCTAATTTCAGAAAAACTGCTTACCACGACTGCAGCCGTGAACGGCATGTGTCTCATCAACATGACGGCTAGCAGCCATTACAACCGAACTATGTAAATCTAAATAAACTTATCGTGCCGTTCGTTAGTCGTATGAGGCTGGGGAAACGGATGCGTGCTGCACATTTAAATCTAATAAAAATGTAGATTCTGGAAGTTGGGATCACGATGGAACTGTTGAGACGGATCTTAAACCACACAATCTATAAAAATGTGTCCTAAAACACTGGACCGATATCAGCTAAGCGTGGTTCTCATATCATTTACTGCCGAAAGAATAACCGTGGGGGTAAGAATCACCTTCCTGTTAAAGCAGCAGGGGTAGGAGTGAAAAAGTAGTGTAGCCCACAACGCGAGAATACCCATATTAGTCATGTATATTAGTCATATAGTATTAAACAGTGAGGGCACTTTGAGGCTTAGCAACAAATTTTACACATTATTTCAAAGCTTTACGAAACTTTGCCTCGCTGACGACCCCCAGAAAATGATGAAAAACGGTTCAAACGACTCTGAGCACTATGGGACTCAACATCTGAGATCATCAGTCCCCTAAACCTAACTAACCTAAGGAAGTAATAAATTAAAACGTCATGCTTCGTGTGGCAGTTTTACTGCATGAACAGCGAAAATACAGTAAGGGATAAATTTCTTTTCCTTTCATCATTTTTGCCGGCCGGGATGGCCGAGAGGTTCTAGGCGCTACAGCCTGGAACCGCGCTACCGCTACGGTCGCAGGTTCGAATCCTGCGACCGTAGCGGTAGCGCGGTTCCAGGCTGTAGCGCCTAGAACCTCTCGGCCATCCCGGCCGGCAAAAATGATGAAAGGAAAAGAAATTTATCCCTTACTGTATTTTCGCTGTTCATGCAGTAAAACTGCCACACGAAGCATGACGTTTTAATTTATTATTTCGTTACTACAAACCGTATTCGTGACACATTTTTCGGACAGTATTCACGTATCCCACTGAGTATACTAGAAAAATTACATCATTCTGCGACACCTAATTCAGGAGATATGACGTCATAAGCATTGAGTGCGTTAATAAACTAGCGCATCATGCAAGACGTCAAAGTTTATTACTTCATCGCTACTAACTCTGTTCGCAATACTTTACGCAGACAGTATCTAGATTTACCGCTGAATGTACTTACAAAAATATATCATTGTACAGCAGATCGTTCAGGAGATACGACGTCATAAACATTGAGCTACGTGAAAATGTAATTGCAGGGTGAAATTCGCTAGACATACTGGTGAAACATGTTAAAGATTGGCGAAATACACACATCAAGCAAAGTTTTGAATCACCCCGGTTCCCAGAACTCCTGAAGATAGACGTTGACTGTGAATGTTGTATCACAGACACAGTCCCTTTGACTGTTCAGAGACGTCACTAAACCCGTCCAAAGATGTAAAAAACCATGCATGAGCAGCGCCTATTAGACGGAGGGAGTCCGACAGCCGATCAGTTCCAATCATTCCACCAGGAAGGAGGTACACGGCTCGTGTTGTCTGTAGTTCAACCATGCCTAGACGGTCAACACCGCGGTTCGACCGCGTCCGCATTGTTACATTGTGTCTGGAAGGGCTCTCAACAAGAGAAGTGTCGAGGCGTCTCGGAATGAACGAAAGCGATGTTGTTCGGACGTTCCAGTCGGACGTTCCAGTCATTCCACTAGGAAAGAGGTACACGGCTCGTGTTGTTTGTAGTTTAACCATGCCTAGACGGTCAATACCGCGGTTCGATCGCGTCCGCATTGTTACTTTGTGCCAGGAAGGGCTCTCAACTAGAGAAGTGTCGAGGCGTCTCGGAAAGAACCAAAGCGATGTTGTTCGGACGTGGAGGAGATACAGGGAAACAGGAACTGTCGATGATATGCCTCGCACAGGCCGCGGAAGGGCTACTACTGCAATGGATGAGTGCTATCTACTTATTATTGCTCAGAGGAACCCTGACAGCTACGCCACCATGTTGAATACTGTTTCTCATGCAGCCACAGGACGTCGTGTTACGGCCTCAAAGTCTGCGCAATAGGCCGCTTGATGGGTAATTTCACACCCGACGTCCATGTTTTAAAGCTTCCCTGCTGATTTCAAAAAATATATCTCTGCTACAACTCCGTCTCCATGTACGAGGAACAGTTTGCTGCTTTGACACTCTCTTTCATAGACATGACCCTGAAGAATTTGTTATGTAGATGGATGTTAAATGTACTAGACACATTTCAAGGTCTGTTGGACTCATTGTCCTACCAAGAAGTTGATGCCTATTAGACATTATAGAACAGATCAAGCATCTGTAATGAATCACAATATTCTCGAACTGATCAGAGGTAAATTACGAATAGGTAAACTACACAAGGTGTCTGTGGCATGGAACGAGACTACCCTTACAGATGGATAGTACAGCACAATAGCGGCATGGCATAGTACGAGTATATCACTGAACCCAAAGGCGATTTTGGACGCTGGAGTGCAGCAGCAGCACGGTACAGTATAGCACTGTACCCCAGTGTGATAGCGGGTTTATGCTTCTGGTTGAAAAGCTGAATATTGTACGCTGACAGACAAGCCCCCACCCATATGGGGCGAGGGAATGAAATAACAATGAAACAAAAAACACGGCTCTGTGGGAGCTGGGTATGTTACTGTCGGCCAAATACCCAGGTCACATTCCACAGGGTTGTTTTGCGACAAATTTTACAATCATAGTACCTGAACCAATTTTTTTATACTTTTGACCAGGATGGTGAATGTACATGACTTGATTTTTCAATTTCCAAGCAGAACATATATGTGTGTTATATGTTATTTTCATCTCATTTTTCAATGTTGGTTAAACTACAAGTATCCTTCCCTCATTTGTCGCGTTTACTCTCACTAAAACTCCGGCCATGTGGTCTGTGATGTTGGAGATGGTGCAGCACCATCACAACAACTTACTAGCATTGGGTCAGAATTTCTGTACTTCACTTGGCATCAGGTTATCGAATTGGTATGCTGCGTGTGGTGTTTCTGTGCGTGGACCTCTCACCAGCAGACGATGGAGCGACTCCGAACAAGTGGGACTCGGTGCGTGTGGCCTCATCCAGCCGTGGACGGCGCAGTGAAAACGCAGCCGTCTGATGATGTCGCGACTCCCGGCTCATGGTGTGCCGGACTAATTTTTTGTTTGATAACAAATTGATTTCCAGTATCCCTTCTGCGATCATGAAGAGTTCCAAAGCCTTTTATTTTATTTTGAGGATTTGCCATCCATTGGCTACTGACAGGTGGCGGAGCCTACTTTTGAATACCATCTTTTGTCACCAGATGGCTTGCATACGACAGAAGGTACAACTGTGACCTGGAGGATGACATCTGATTCTTTAGTTGGTTCGCAAATGAGGAAAAACTTCTTTCTTTTTAAGTCGTTGCTGCAATTACATTCAACATGTGAGTAAGAATATACTGTATATAATGTATCTTGTGCAACTGAATGCTGATTATTGTTTTGAACTAAAGAGACAAGTGTAGTGTTCGTGAAGTAAGACTGTGTCCAGAGCAATGTTTAATTACTATAGCCTATACAAGTACATCAAGTACAGAAGAGTCAGTAGACATAAAAAACACTGATGATGCCCAGTACGAATATGGAAACACGTTTGGCTGAAAACAATAATAAACATTCAGTGGCAAAAGACAGATACTATCTATTCACATTTACATAATAATAGAGGTGATATTTATTCGGTTTGGTGGGATCGACCTGGGTATAGGACACAGATTTTATGCAATGTGTGTGTTCCTTGAATAATGTACACGGTGCTGTTTCTCGTGGCATTGCAGGGCGATTGCCCATTCTCCACGGAAGAAACGCCCATAATAAGACCACCCTGTGTGACATCACTGCGTGAGAAGGCGCCGACAAATACGGCCGCCGATCTGCATTTTTATAGTTTGCGTCTCCGGGCTCTGCTGATGCCGCGTTAACGATCTACGTAGCTTTAGGAATCCCGTGATGAAACTTGCGGCATGAGCCATTCACATATCAAGTAAACTAATGACATGTAAACAGTGGCATCCGTAAAGAGGGGTTGGGGGCAACTGGGGAAAAGAAGAAAGTCCAAATAATAATACATCTGAAAATCCTTCAGTTTTAAGTTATTGATGAAAGTACGTTTTTTCAGGTTCGCAAGACAGGAAGGAATAGGAAACGCCCTTAGTGAGCCTCTACACATGCATGGATTCGTTGCACCATGGGCTGCTGCACACTTTCAGACACTCTTGTTGATGTCAAATGTCTTCGCAGGCTGCCACAGTGATGAAGTCTGTGTTAGGGATGACTGCCACAAAAGTTGTCTGAGATAGCCTCACATTCCAAGGAACCGACGTTGCGAGAATATGCAGCTCATGGAACTGGTCCTCCCTTGCTTATCCATTCGTTATAATAGAAATCATCAAATTCATCTGGAACAGTCTAATTAAAACGTGCTGGAGCCCCATTATGAATCAGCCACATACTGCATCTCATTCGCAGAAGTATGTACTGTAGCTCAGTTGTTCACAACCTTTCTTAGACCATTATTTCTAATTGTGATCAGATAGGTGGTATCTCCTGCTCCTCCCCTTCAGTCCGGAACCGCACTGCTGCTACGGTCGCAGGTTCGAATCCTGCCTCAGGCATGGATGTGTGTTATGTCCTTAGGTTAGTTAGGTTTAAGTAGTTCTAAGTCTAGGGGACTGATGACCGCAGATGTTAAGTCCCATAGTGCTTAGAGCCATTTGAACCATTTTTGAACCTCCTCCTCCCCCCTCCCTCCCCACTACCTTCAGCATCACCAACTTTAGCGTCTATCTAAACTTCAGAATGAAGAAAAATTCTTTGGTTACTTTTTTAGTGATGAATGCTGAAAGATGAGTGATATTTAATTTTTGTTGCTGTTTTGTTAAGCCAAGACTCAGTGAGACCGTTGGTTCCGCTTAAGTGTAGCAACCTTTTTTTAAATTTTTAGTTGTTTCCCTTCAGTTCACATCACAAATCATGCTACGAATCCATTCAGTCTCTAGTTTTTATTTCGTTGCTGTTGTAATCAAAAATCTACTTTCACATCACTAAATCTTTAACGTCTCATTCCTTTTCCATGTGTTCTTTTCGGGTTGTGTATGTGTGTGTTTTAGAATAAGTAAACTAACTGTCGACGTTGAGAGTAGACACTTGTTACAAACAGGCTTCCCCTGCACTAGTGCACTCCCTCGCAGCAATTGCTTCACCTGCACCCACATTTACAATCAACTAACTTAAAATTTTTAGTATAAATCACTTAAATGGTGGACTCCTTATTTCTGATCTGGCAGAACTTCGGACTATTAATGTTTTGTGTCCCTCCACTTTAATAATAATAATAATAATGTGTACAGTTAGTTATTATTATGCCGTGCTGTCAATTAGTTCATTCATCTATTCCTAAGTGAGAAATGAAGCCCTTTCTGGTCTACTACGGGAAATATCTACAACTAGGAGAAGACATATTCATGAAATATTTAGTATTTATTACCTATGTCTCACTTTTACCACCATCGAAGTATGTAACAAAGTTCAAAGTATGTGTAGTGCATAACTATGTGAGGAACCTGTAACCTCCACCACGTAGTATCACACATTAATGAGAAAAAAGTAATTACTGATATATAATCAATATTAGAGTTGTACATAATTGTGATAGCAGTAATGACCGTGTAAAAATAATTTAGTTCATTACAAATATCATCAAATCCTTGCGCTTTTACCCCAATAAAATTTCATTTTACCTCTCAGGGGGTATTACACCCAGGTTGGGAACAACTGCTGTAGCTTGTCCGTAGTGTGCTACTCAATGGAGTCCTTCATTGAGTCTAGGGGACTCATTTCTAAAGGGGATTGCCCAGAAGAAACGATTTTAAGTTAGATTTAAAACTTGCTGTTGTGTCAGAAATTTGGTGTCTTCGAACAAATGATCAAAAACTTTTGTTGATGCAAATCGAATTCCTTCATGAGCCACTTAAAGTATTAAAAACGACTAATAAAGGTACGCTATTCAAAAATAGATTTTGCTCTTTATTTCCCCTACTATCTACAGTCCTGTGATTCTGATTTCTTTTTTCCGTATGTGCTCTTCCAAGTACGTTGTTACATTTTCAGCGTTGTTTTACGGTATATTGATAATTTTTACTTTATGGACCGTCTGACTAGGACTGAATGAACGGCACCGGTGTGACGTACTGAAAGCTCTAGCCGGCAGTCACCTACAATTACGACCCTCACACAAATCTTAAGCTGCGATTGGTGTCTAGCGTAATAACATCATGAGTATCTCCTTCCACTCACAAAAAATGATTGTAAAAATTGGTTGTTGTAGCTCTTCCAACTGTTGCCGTATACTCAAATAAGACAGAAGACACAAACAATAGAGTGACAGTTGGCGCAACTATCATGAATGAAAGTTCTCATCGGCGTTCGACAAAATTGATGAATCATGGATCGTATATTATTTGACACCATTGATTTTATATCGCCTTGTATGCTGATGTAAATGTTTTATGATACCCGATGATGGTCTGTGGACCGAAACTTCTTGTATAATAAAAACATCAGCAGCTCTTTGCGGTGAATCAGGACTTTTCTTTAAATAAAACACTTGTCACACTGAGAAAACGAATACAGCACACGCAAACAAGTCAGATAATGTAGGTTGATTTTTACAAAGAAGAAGACAGCAACCAGCCACTATTAATACTGCTATTTATTTAAGTAAATAGCGCCGTAACCGGTTTCGAGCAGGCAAGTTCATCATCAGACGGCTGTTCACATGATTTGCAAAATACACTTTACATAATCGTAAGTTTTCGATTTTTATTTTTCCAGTGTGGTGTGTTGGTGCCATCGAAAATTCCACGCGATTTTGTTGCGAAGTTGCAGGATTGTATTTTTTAAATATTCAAAAATATATGCACCACTTATATAATTTGTACATCACCATATTGTGCAAAGCACCACACACACACACACACACACACACACACACACACGCACACACACACACACACACACACACACACACACACACACACACAAACACACACACCAAAAAGTATTTGCCACATGTGAAGTTATCACAAAGATTGCAGATTTACAACTACAACAATTGTCTTGTATTCACTGACATCGATCATCCTCCATATAGTCTCGACATAGCCCCATCTGATTTCCTTCCGTTTCCGAAACTGAACACCTTTGAGGACTTCCCTTTGATAGTGATGAAGCGGTGCAAGCAAAGGTATGCCTGTGGCTGCGTCAACAAAGTCCAACATTCTGCAGTGACGGTATCAACCGCGAGGGTGACCATGTTGAGAAGTAAATATATATACATGAAGAAAAAAAATGCAGAATTTTAATAACGTTTGTTTTATTCAAAAATTCTTTAATTGTTTTCACATAAAAATTCAGACTCATTAATTTTCAACGCGTACTCGTATATATACATGGTCAGTTTCAGGGTATGGCCACATACTGACTATTTACAAGATCCTAAAAGGCCCAGTACCAGTCTTTATAAACAGACTCATTTCTAAAGGGGATTGCCCAGAAGAAACGATTTTAAGTTAGATTTAAAACTTGCTGTTGTGTCAGAAATTTGGTGTCTTCGAACAAGTGATCAAAAACTTTTGTTGATGCAAATCGAATTCCTTCATGAGCCACTTAAAGTATTAAAAACGACTAATAAAGGTACGCTATTCAAAAATAGATTTTGCTCTTTATTTCCCCTACTATCTACAGTCCTGTGATTCTGATTTCTTTTTTCCGTATGTGCTCTTCCAAGTACGTTGTTACATTTTCAGCGTTGTTTTACGGTATATTGATAATTTTTACTTTATGGACCGTCTGACTACGACTGAATGAAACGCAGTTTTCGTGCCATACGCGTTTCGCCTTTATTTTCTGCAAGGCATCTTCAGTGGCAGGTTGCGTGAACGATCTACACAAGTGTTGAGTTCCTAGTGCTGTGAAATGTGGGGGAAAAAACGCAAATTGGCATTTGTAAGATGAGGAACAACACCAAAAATGCAACAGGAGCGTAACGTAGAAAATCGTCCACGCAACCTGCCACTGAACATGCCTTGCAGAAAATAAAGGCGAAACGCGTATGACGCGAAAATTGTGTTTCACTCAGTTGTAGTTAGACGGACCACAAAGTAAAATTATCAATATATCGTAATATTACACGCAACTCAGGAAGACAGGGCTACAGAATTTGAAGATGTTTCAGCGTTGTTTTCGATGTTCATTTTTATCTTTGCAATCTATCTGTATTTCTATCACATGATTTTAAGCCATAACTATTTTCACTTAATAGAGTTAATGGAAATTTTTAGTCGTTTGTTATACCAGCACAGGCTGTCTGGAAATTCCAAAAACACGTGTGGTCATATGTAAGAAATACTATCATGGATGGCCGTTATAGAACGAGTGAAACAAGCCAGGGAACTAACGGACTAATAAACACAAAAACTCGTGTTTCACACGCTTTTAAGAGCGCGTGATGTTCGAATAGAGATTCTTTCGATGTATATAGGAGTGCACTTAGAAAGTGGGTAGATTACTCAGTAAATTATTAGCTAATCGTTTAAGGCGTGTCTCAATTAGCGGTTAAAGCTGGTTACCTTTCCCATGTGAGTCGCATTCCAATCTGTACCTTCGCCCTAGGTGTGGTACTTAGGTTGCTTTCCATATTCATTTAGTAGAATCTGCGGTTCTTTACACATATGATTGCACCTACTCTGTTCATTTTACCGTGACTTACTTTACTTAGTTTAATAGTAAGAACTTGGCAGCTTTTTAATTAAATTTTGTTCTTTCATTGTTTAATGGAGCTGAGAGGAAACGAAGAGTAAGGCTTTACGTCCCGTCGACAAGGAGTCATTAGACATGCAGTACAAGCTCGAAATAGAGATTGATGGGACAGGAAATCAGATGTTAGCTTCTCGGAAAAATCATCACAGGACTCACTGATATGGGTAACCTAAACATGTCTGACCAGGCGCGGATTCAAAGCCCGTTGCACCTGAGTGTGAGTTCAATGTGTTAGCCACTGCAGCGTTCGGATAGAGGTTCATATCACGTCGACGTCACAGAACACAAGCTAGAGTGGTGGGAAGTATGACAAGAAATCGGTCTTGCTGTTCCTGAGGAAACAGTGCCGGGCTTCGCATCAGGCGATGTAAGAAAAGTACATAAATCAAACTCAGGATAGGGTAGGAAAAGTATGTAAATATATCTCAAGTAAGGTCAGTGTCTTATTAACAATGCGCCTCCTTTGAACGAAGGTAGCGAAGGGTAAAAGATACGAATGAATGCTGTCAGCCCATTTTTCAGCTCGTTGGTTGTGGTGCGCTGTGTTGCGTCTGTAGATGTATATAAATGAGCCATCACAGCCGACCCGGCACTTGACACACACTTAGACTAGTTTAGATGTATGAAGACACTGTGCGTCTCTTCAGTCGAAGGTCCAGACTGGAATATGACTCACATGGAAAAGGTGACCAGCTGTCATCGCTAATACTAGGTTCTACATGAGAAAATATCATCTTTCATGAACAAAACATTCTATTCTTATCACTGGACTTACGCTGTAATACATCCTCAGAAATAAAGATCCCGATACTTGAGCAGGCTACTCTGGTTAACGAACTAACTCAATATACGGAGAAGGCACTGGACTCACTGAACTTATGAACGTAATATTTGTATAACTGGGGACTGTATCTTTCTTGTTAAATATTTGACCAGAGTGAAAATAAAGACTCCCTTTAAAATTACTCTGTGAGTTTTTGTCCGTATTTTCATGGGCGTCAAAGAGAGGCAAACTGACAAAATGGAGTATCAAACCGCCCAGCGTGAAGTCTAGTTTTGCAAATTTATATGTAATTGCTTGAAATTAATCAGGATAATTAAGAAAAACTTAGTGATTTACTGCGAGCTATGTAAATGAAGCGTCAAAAAGTTCATCTCTTCAAGTCCTAATAATTTGCCCGAAAAAAGTTACAGTGGTGTGATATTTAAATGTCAAAATGGTTTACTTCTAATTAAGTACAAAATTCAGAACAGTTCTAGGACAGAAGACGGTAGGAAAGCGAATGAGGTGTCAGTAAGATCATTTTTTCTAAATAAAAGTTTTAAAAACGTGAAAAAACCGGTCAAATGCTTTGTAAAATGATTTGTCTAAAAGCAATAAATAAAATAGATTAGGCAAACAGTTGATACGCCTTTGATTATGCTCGAAATAATATACAGCAAATAACGTGCGTGATATGTTTCTCTAATCTCTATTATTTCTTGTTTTTAGACAAATAATTTCATAAAATATTTGATCGATTTTTTAAATTTTTTGGGTGATTCGGCACCATTTCATTTTTTCTCTCCTTCGCTATTATTATATAGGCCAATGGATGAATAAAGGGAATGTTCAAGGCGTCTCCTACATAATTAACTACTTCGTGGGACAACAGTTCGGGCATTATCCGGATGAGATTCTTCTTGGATTAATGACACTGCAGTCATTTAGCAAACATCGTTAAATACATTTTTTTAATTTAAAATTTTATTACCAGTTTCACAAGAAAAAGTTGCGCTGAGATAAACAAAATCCCCATCATTATAATCAGCATGTCTTTATTATTACACTGATGAACATCTTTTGTTAGAAAACAGTAGTTTATAATTCATTCATTACAATTTTTATTTTTTCCACATTTAATGGTATCTTGGAAAAGTAATTTTTCTCCATTACTACTCGTATATTACCTTCTTGGCGTATTGGATTACATTTCTTTATACGACCTCATTAACTAGTTGCTGTCTAGCTAAGTTAATTATTTTTCACGCTACAAATTCTAACTTTGGTACTATTGCTCACATATTTGACGAATCACCTGAGCTAACTACAGGATATTCAGTATAATGGCAGCAAGTAAAATCGTCATTACCGTCGCGTTCTCGAATGTCATCTGCTCGCTTCGTATTAGCTTCTCATCTTACAGTTATCTTGACTCTTCATCCTGCCAACCATCCATCTACCTGACTTTCCCAGTCTAGTGACTGTTACATTTTTCACTGATATCTGTTGCCTGTTCCATTAGCTTGTTTTCCTGTCTCTCCTAGTAATAACAAAATTAATCTCCAAAATTTTTAATGTTTTTTTCCCGTAAAATGCCCGTGTCTCGCACCATAAGTCAAAGTGGGTAATATGAGGGGTAGTCATATGAAAACCGAACATCCCCACAACGGAACCATGGTGTGGTTCCATTCAGAAGTAATCAACACACGCTTTAAGACATTTATCCAATAGGGACACGAGACGATCAATTCCTGTTTCGTAGAATGTGGTCGGGTGCTGACGGATCTATAACCACAACCACTCTTGCACTTCGTCGCCCGACGGAAACCGACGTCCACGGATGTCTTTCTGCGGATATGAAAATCTCATGGTGAAAGATTTGGGCTGTACGGAGGATGTTGCAGTTTGGGAGCGGGCGTTATCGTGCAGCATCATGAACGATGATTCAGTCCGACAGCAGACAGCCCGAGGGCAAGCGGTAAAGCCAACAGTGCAAACATCCCACATCTCCCCCGCCAAAGATATCCAAAGCTATTCACACAAGTTTGAGTAAGGTGGTGGTGATTTCCTTTGGCTGTAGGGGTCCTCTCTAAGTCGAGTTCTTCAAGCGTGGAACCACTACTAGTGCGCAGCGCTATGAGGACACCTTGCAGAAACTCCGACGCGCCGTAAAACCAAAACGCCCAAGAATACTCTCGGACGGAATCATCCTGTCGTAGCCGGCCGCCGTGACCGAGTGGTTCTAGGCGCTTCAGTCTGGAACCGCGCGACCGCTACGTCGCAGATTCGAATCCTGCATCGGGCATGGATGTGTGTGTTGTCCTTAGGTTAGTTAGGTTTAAGTAGTTGTAAGCTCTAGGGGACTGATGACCTCAGATGTTAAGTCCCATAGTGCACAGAGCCATTTGAATCATCCTGTCGCGCCATAACGCCCGCCCCACACTGCCAATCGTACGAAGGCATCGCTTCAGGGATTTGGTTGACAAATACTGGAACATCCTACGTAATGCCTGGTTCTCTCACCGTCGCATTTTCATATCTCTGGCAACCTGACATGCGTGGACATAGGTTTCAGTCGGACCAGGAAGTGCAAGAATGGGTGCGTTCGTGGATCCGTCAGCAGCCTATCGCGTTCTACGAAGCAGGAATTGATTATCTCGTCTCCCAATAGGATAAAAGTCTTAGCGAGTGTGGTGGTTACTTTTGAATGGAACCATTGCATGGTCCCATTGTGGCGGATATTCGGTTTTCATTTGAGTGCCCCTTATACCGACTGTAAACTTCCGTCAAGGCATATTTAATGCTTTGTCTATAAATTTTCTAAAATCACCCTAGTAAATTTTTCCTCATGTAGTTATTTCTTTTACTGTCCGCCAACTGGTCTCCACCTACCGTAAATACAATCAATCATCAACTGTGTTTTTTACTTCGTTGTTACTTTGTTTTATTTTCTTTTCAGTGGAATTAATTGTAATATTACTACAACGGATTTTGGGTGTACTTTCAAGCTATATATCAGGGGTGGGCACGAGAGCAGCCCGCATGGTTGTCCGCGGGAACCGTGAGCCTCGAGGGCAACGCTGACAAGGGAACCTCCCCATCGCACCCCCCTCAAATTTAGCTATAAGTTGGCACAGTGGATAGGCCTTGAAAAACTGAACACAGATCAGTTGAGAAAACAGGAAGAAGTTGTGTGGAACTGTGAAAAAATAAGCAAAATATACAAACTGAGTAGTTCATGGCAAGATATGCAACATTAAGGACGCTGGGACCGCAGCAGTGTTTTAATTTTTTATTTTCAGTTTATGTGACAAACTCTTATGTTTTCATCACTTTTTTGGGAGTGATTATCACATCCACAAGAAAACCTAAATCGGGCAAGATAGAAGAATCTTTTTACCCATTCGCCAAGTGTACAAGTTAGGTGGGTCGACAACATATTCCTGTCATATGACGCACATGCCGTCACCAGTGTCGTATAGAATATATCAGATGTGTTTTCCTGTGGAGGAATCGGTTGACCTATGACCTTGCGATCAAATGTTTTCGGTTCCGATTGGAGAGGCACGTTCTTTCGTCTACTAATCGCACGGTTTTGCGATGCGGTCGCAAAACACAGACACTAAACTTAGTACAGTGAACAGAGACGTCAATGAACGAACGGACAGATAATAACTATGCAAAAATAAAGAAAGTAAAATTTTCGCTCGTGGGAAGACTTGAACCAAGGACCTCTCCTTCTGCAGCTGTTCACTCTACCACAGAACCACGGCGTTCGTAAGCTCACTTTGTCCTTTATGTTGCATATGTGGCCAAGACTGATGACCAGTTTGTACATTTTGCTTATTTTTTCACAGTTCCACACAACTTCTTCCTGTTTTCTCAATTGATCTGTGTTCAGTTTATCAAGGCCTATCCACTGTGCCAAGTTATAACTAAATCTGAGGGGGGTGCGATGGGGAGGTTCCCTTGTGAGAAGCTGTGAGGGCACGTAGTGCGGGCAGCAGAAATGTGCCACGTGGCTGGCCGCTTGTGTATGCACACTGCACGGGGAACAACCGTGCCGCTGCGAGAGTGCTTTGTGCACACCGCTGAGTATGGACAACCTAACGTATGTAGTGCAGCTGGAAAGCTGGAACACACATACGTCGGAGGTCGTTTCACGCGTATGCGGCGTCCGTGTTATCGGGAGGCCAATCCCATATGGCACAACATGCTTGTCTGGGGGGTAAGTGCAAAATTTGCTTACCCGAAGTCTGTGTATCCTGTGCCATGCAACGGTTGGCCATATACGTATGAAATACAGTTTCGAACCATTGTAACACGTTCTATTTTCACGGCCACAAGTAGGATACAGACGTAAAGGATTAAGAAACGAACACATTTGCGTTGTAAACGTTACGTTATATTTACACACGCGTGTGTAAGTCAGAGGAAGGGTACTAACTACGAATAGGACATAGGCATTAATTTACATCATCATGATTGTTTTTACAATGATTTTCAGATAGCATCTCATCTCGATATTTGGTGTGAAATTAGTGGTCATTAGGCGCACTGCACCAGTCAGATGAACATCAGTAAGACTACTCCTAAGCTTGGATTTTCTCAGTTTCATTATGGAGAAAACACGCAGAAGTACGTTGTTCCAAAAAACCTATACACATGAGCAGCTGTTTTAAATAACAATAGAAACTGTTCACGTGGGAAGTATTTGTAGAAGATTTCCAAGGTTTCTACAGTGCGAAACTTCTCCTTCAGCACACGATTGCATTGAAAGTCAATGAATCCCAACTAAATTTCAGAAGGCACATTTTCTACGTTAACTGCAAAAGGAGTCACAAAAAGGTTAACATCGCCTCCCAGTCGATTTAAGTCCTCGATCTACTATCTAAAATGCCTTCGAGAGACTGTAGCGCTGTCACAAACCCATCAAAATGTTCTTTAAGCCTTTCCTGTTCCAAATTGTTTTCACTAACAACTAGTACAACGCTCGGGAAGTGTACACACGACATTGGCCGGCTGGAGTGGTCGAGCGGTTAACGGCGCTACAGTCTGGAACCGCACGACCGCTACGGTCGCAGGTTCGAATCCTGCCTCGGGCATGGATGTGTGTGATGTCCTTAGGTTAGTTAGGTTTAAGTAGTTCTAAGTTCTAGGGGACTTATGACCACAGCAGTTGAGTCCCATAGTGCTCAGAGCCATTTGAACCATTTGAACCACACGACATTTCTGCCTGTTGCTTTGCCCACAAAAGCAATTTTCTCTTGAATGCCAAAATAGTGTCAAACACTTCGCTAATTACCTTATTTCTACCTTGCAAAGCTACATTCAAGCTATTCAGATGCTTGGTTACGACAGTTAAAAACGCAAGGTGTAAAATCCGCTGTGGGTCGTCCAAGTTTTTCACCTGTTTTCCTTTTTCATCCATGAATAACGCTATATCTTTACGCAAATTAAAAACTCTTCTAAAACAACGCCTTGACTCAACCAGAGTACTTCATAAAAATATTGAACATCGCCGTATTCACACTCGAGATCTGTCAGGAACGATTTGAATTGTCTGTGTGCCAACCCGTGCGATTTGAGAATGTTAGCTGTTCTTATGACCACGCCCATGACGCCTACTAGTTTGGCACATTTTGCTAGCAAATTAACATGGTGAAGAACGCAATGTATTGTTAATAGTTCCTGCTGGACACCGTCGGCTTTCAACTTTTTTCGTATCAAAGCAACTGTATCAGACTTATGACCAACATAGCTCGTATTTCTCTATTATACGTTCTACGCATGAAAATATATCGTCAGCCGTCGGTGTGTAATGCATTGGCATTAAATCGAGGAGTTCCTCAATCACATTAAACTGAGCATCAACTCCTCACAAAATGACTGCAAGTCGAGCAACATCACATACATAAGTGCTTTCATCCAACGCTAATGGAAAGAAAACCGAATCTTTCGATTCTGTTTCTTAACTGAGCTTTCACATCGTGTGCCATTTATTCAATGCGCTTACAAATCGTTCTCCGTGAAACAGGAACGGTTTCAAAAATATGAAGACTTGCTGGACACAAAATAGTTGTGGCAGCAACAAAACATTCTTTCACTAATTCTCCCATCGCCGAAGGGCCGTGCTGTTTTAGCTATTTTAAGAGCTACATGATAGCTTACTGTCATCGCTGGTTCGTTGTGGATGATGAGGTTTTCGTCCTGTAAATACGTACGGGAGACGGTAAAAGTGACGGAAAATGCACATAACATATTATTAATAACAGTAATAAAGTTACTCAATGTTATAATTATCTTTATGTAATATATGTACGTCTTTCTCCTTTTCTTGCTTCAGTTCGATGAGTTTGACTTTTCTTTCTTCATTATTAAAACCGACTACATCCTTCTCATGAAGCAGTAGATAATGTCGCTTCACATTGTACTTCTTCCGTGGAGACAATGTTACAGAGCAAATTAAACACTGAGGTCCATTTTGCGTTCCAACAAAAAAGTACTCTTCTTCCCAATGTGGATTAATGAGTGTGGGTTCAACGATTTTAACTCTTCCTATCTACGAGCGCCCGTGCTCGCGAAACGGTATCTGCCCAGCCCTGCTATATACAGTGTGGTCCATTGATCGTAACCGGGCCAAATATCTCACGAAATAAGCATCAAACGAAAGAACTACAAAGAACAAAACTCGTCTAGCTTGAAGGGGGAAACCAGGTGGCACTATGGTTGGCCCACTAGATGGCGCTGCCATAGGTCAAACGGATATCAACTGCGTTTTTTAAAATAGGAACCCCCATTTTTATTACATATTCGTGTAGTACGTAAAGACCACTTTTTTCGCTTTGTGGGAGATGGTGCTGTAATAGTCACAAACATATGGCTCACAATTTTAGAGGAACAGTTGGTAACAGGTAGGTTTTGTAAATTACAGTACAGAACTTAGGCACGTTTGAACATTTTATTTCGGTTGTTTCAATGTGATACATGTACCTTTGTGAACTTATCATTTCTGAGAACGCATGCTGTTACAGCGTGATTACCTGTAAATACTACATTAATGCAATAAATGCTCAAAAGGATGTCCGGCAACCTCAATGCATTTGGCAATACGTGTAACGACATTCCTCTCAACAGCGAGTAGTCCGCCTTCTGTAATATTCGCACATGCATTGACAATGCGCTGACGCATGTTGTCGGGCGTTGTCGGTGGATCACGATAACAAATATCCTTCAACTTTCCCCGCAGAATGAAATCCTGGGACGTCAGATCCGGTGAACGTGCGGACCATGGTTTGGTGCTTATACGACCAATCCACCTGTCATGAAATATGCTATTCAGTACCGCTTCAACCGCATGCGAGCTATGTGCCGGACATCGATCATGTTGGAAGTACATCGCCATTCTGTCATGCAGTGAAACATCTTGTAGTAACATCGGTAGAACATCACGTAGGAAATCAGCATACACTGCACGATTTAGATTGCCATCGATAAAATGGGGGTCAATTATCCTTCCTCCCATAATGCCGCCCCATACATTAACCCGCCAAGGTCGCTGATGTTCCACTTGTCGCAGCCATCGTGGATTTTCCGTTTCTCAATAGTGCATATTATGCCAGTTTACGTTACCGCTGTTGGTGAATGACACTTCTTCGCTAAATAGAACGCGTGCAGAAAATCTGTCATCGTCCAGTAATGTGTCTTGTGCCCAGTGGCAGAACTGTACACGACGTTCAAAGTCGTCGCCTTGCAATTCCTGGTTCATAGAAATATAGTACGGGTGCAGTCGATGTTTGTGTAGTGTTCTCAACACCGACGTTTTTGAGATTCCCGATTCTTGCACTATTTGCCTGCTACTGATGTGCGGATTAGCCGCGACAGCAGCTAAAACACCAACTTGGGCATCATCATTTGTTCCAGGTCGTGGTTGACGCTTCACATATGGCTGAACACTTCCTGTCTCCTTAAATAACGTAACTATCCGGCGAACGATCCGGACACTTGGACGATGTCGTCCAGGATACCGAGCAGCATACATAGCACATGCTCGTTGGTCATTTTGATCACAATAGCCATACATCAACACCATATCAACCTTTTCCACAACTGGTAAACTGTCCATTTTAACACGGGTAATGTATCACGAAGCAAATACCGTCCGCACTAGCGGAATGTTACGTGATACCACGTACTTTTACGTTTGTGACTATTACAGCGCCATCTATCACAAAGCTAAAAAAGTGGTCCAACTAAAACATTCATATTTCTTTACGGACTACATGAATATGTAATAAAAAGTCGGGGTTCCTATTTTAAAAACGCAGTTTATATCCGTTTGATCTACGGCAGCGCCATCTAGCGGGCCAACCATAGCGCCATCTGGTTTCCCCCTTCAAGCTAGACGAGTTTCGTTCTTTGTAGTTTTTTCGTTTGATGCTTATTTCGTGAGATATTTGGCCCAGTCGCTATCAATGGACCACCCTGTATATTCTATTCTTCCACTCACTCTAACAGGTACCAGTATATCTGTACGTATAGATGGAAATGGAAATTAAAATGAATGGAAAACACGATAGCTTTTTAGAACGGGCTCTTCAACCTATATGAGAGTTTGATGAGAGCTATTAACGATAGAATCACCCCATCCGTGACGAGGCCGCCTCTAACAAACTGAGCCTCCAACGCTAGGTGACGTTTTCTCTGAGAAAAAAAAGTGAACAGCTGATCAACTTGACTTGAGTAGCACAGTACTGCATTCAGTGCTATCTTTACAGGTTACAGTACGTTTTCGCTTATTTATGTTCAGATAATGCGCGAGTTCAGGCACTTACGACGCAAATTGCGTCTTGACGATAATTCAAACAACGCAACCTTTGCACTATTTTTCACATGAAGAAAAATTCTCTTTGCCCCATTGTTACGCCAAATAACAAGGAGATTTTAGGCGCTTTGGATTATCGTTCTGACGTTAGACCAGTTGTGTGAGGCAAATTAAAGACAATTTTTAAAAATAAATTTTTTATTAAGAGAAAAGCATAGCATGTACTCTAACATCATTTCTCTATATAATTGCTCTCAGAGTCTATGCTCTCCATCTTTTGACGAGATTCATAATTCCGTCCTGGTAGCAGCTCTGTGGCATGGTGCACAACTATTCTTGCACCGACTCCATGATCTCGTCATCCGACGAAAACTTGGTTTCACTCAGGTGCTCTTTCATTGGACCAGATAGATGAAAAACGTTCAATGAAATTACGTGTGAACTATAAAATGTCTTTAACTTACTGCTACAAGCAGTTCGCCGGAAATTTCATGGAAAATATCACAAGATGAAAATCACTTGTGGTTAGATCAGGACTTCGGTGGATGTTCCAGCAGCTGAAAACCAAGTTTCCGCACTGTATGCGGAGGGGTGAGGGGGGGGGGGCGGCATTATCCTGAAGCAAGAATCACACCTCTTGAAAGCGTCCCCATCCTCTTCGTTTTGGTTTTATGTTTCAGATCCCGATGTAGCTCACCGTAGCTGTCAGTTTTAATTTTTTGACCTGTAGAAGTGTAATGACTCAACAGTGTGCCTTTCATGTCCCAAAACAGTTATCATCAAGCTTCCTACAGAAGCTCGGGTTTTGAACTTGTTCCCTGTAGTCGAACATGGTTGTTTCCCCACCGTGCTCTGCCACTTACTCATAGATCGAAGCATGGGCTCGTGTATCATCAGCGTTTACTACGCGACTGAGGAAGCCCTCTTCAGAAGCCTAATGTTTCTTCGTCATTTCCAAACGTTCCAGTTTTTGTTAGTCTCTGAGGACGTGGTATCCAACGAGTATAAATTTTGGGGTAGTTTAGAGGGTCACGCACGACAGCAAATGCCGAACCGTGGCTAATGTCCAACTCATCCGCATTATAAATAATTCTCGCACAACGAATAATTCACTCAGCTGCCTCGGATGTTACCGAGAAGAGGATGGCGTGCACGAACGCTCTGTTGCAAATGTTTTCATTCAATAATTCAGCTATCAGAATACTGCAGCCGCATTCTGCGAGTAATCTCCGCAGCTTTAGTCCCTCCCGAGAACGGAAAACTAATTGCGTCACATTTCTTTCTTTTTGCATACGGACAGCGGAGGCACTTAACACCGAAATGCTTGGAATCTCTGCTGAATCAACATAGCTGTCGCACGTGAACAACAGCGAGGTTTCAACATGTCATTGTTCAGTCAGTGATGTCAACCTATCGCACAGGAAAAAAATGCCCACGTAGCAGTGACATTCAGCCAACTAAGAAGGAAGTGCTGTTGGAATAGCAACCGCCTAGCTACAGATATGATGACCGACTCCTCACTTCCGTGTGCAAATTGGAGCACGATTGGTGAGACGATAGGAGGGAAAAGTAATAAACGCACCCGCTGACACTTATCGCGGCGTGTTGGGATAGGCTATCACCTGCCCACGGTTGGCCCCTCTCCCCACTTCGGCGAACTGTTCCTCGGGGTTCTTTTCCGCGAACGCGCCTCGGCTGTCGCCCGTCGTTTTTCTCTGCCGAGAAACGTTTTATCTGCGGCGCCAAACAGCTGTCGGCAATACCGCGACGGCTTTCGCAAACGACACTGTTTTCCTTGTTCGGAAATACGCTTGGCCCTCGCAGGTGAACTCGAGTTCTCGGTAACGCATGTTTTTACCTGCGTCATCCCGGTAATCTGTTACCTGGGGGAAATTTCCGGCCGCTAAGATACTGAATGTAAACCGGCGTTCATTAATTATTTGAATTACTTTTCGAACAGTGGTTATAGGCACAATATCCTTTCATCACAATGTGAATAACTCCGAAATCATACACAATAGTTGCTAATCCCGAATGTCTTTGAAGTGGAGTGTCAACACATAGCTGTGGTGGTCTGTATATTTTGCTAATGAAATCAGCACGATCCGTTTCAGATGCCTTTTCGTCGTTCCTTTACTAAGGCAGAATAGATATTTATACGTGAACTACGTTCCTTTCATCGTGAGAATAAACCTCAAGTAAACATTACACCATGTATTCTTCCGCGTTTGCTGGTACCTCATTGGATGTAGTTTCACGAGGAGGAGAAGCCAAGCTGTCTCGAGTACAGTCAAGTACGATAATCAGGATCCATTTTATGCTGCGCGTTATGCGAACTTCCACTCGGAGATAATACTGAGCAACAGTTTCACAGGCGCGTTTAACCCGGACAGCACTGGCCAAGCAAGTGATCCAACAAACCTGCAGTAAAGACGAAAAAAGAGGTGAGCACAGAACAATATAGCTTTGAATGGCGTTTAATTTTTAAACATAAGGAAATAATATATGGTGAAACTCAAGTGATACACTTCTTAAGTGATTGGACGGAAAACATAACATGCTCTCGATCTTAGCTACATAGAATTATAATTAAAAACAGAAGTGATGAAAATTTCTGACTTTAACATGGGTAATTTTTCTACGTGAACTATGTATGGCGGAAAATCGCACTGCTGGTATTTCGCCATTTAGTTAAATATTGAAGCCACTGAAGGTATTAAAGTCAGTCGGTTGGTAATTTCTCAATTCCTTCCATATTGGACTCCGAGAAATACATTTCAGTACTGCTACGTTGATAACGAGGCGATCAGCAACAGAATCCCAGTCCACCAAAAAATCCACAGTTTCGCCATCGTTCGGCAGTGACGTGTCACAAACCACATGAATTTGTTCCAGTATGTTTGGCAACTTAAATGTCTTGTTACTTCTCGCAACAAATCCATTAACTTGGCTCTAGATCAATTCCACTGGGTACATATTGCAGTGTTAACGTGACGACTATAAAAATGCAGCACTTGAAAAGTGTGCTCGACGCCGTGAAAATTATTGTTCTACGGCGCTTATCAGTCTGAGTCTTGACAGACCACATCTGCCCTTGAGAACAATGGGCATGTCCAAACAAAGGGTATTTGATTTTTCATTTTTCTCCAGAAAATTTAACTGTGTAACGTTTTATTAACTTCAACAATCTTTTATAAAATATCCATAATTAAGAATGTGTGTTTGCAATGAAAACCAGAATTTTGCGTAATGTAATTCTGTATGTAATTAGAAAGTAGAAGACATATTTTTCTGAACAATGATGGTTAAGTATTACCTTATTACCAAATAGTTCATGAACTTCATATTTAAATGGTCTATGTATTCAAACCGACAAACAAAAAATTATAGAGCGCAACGAGTTCCGAACCGCCGCCCATCAACCTACGCTGCTACCGGTTACGCCACGCATATAATTAAAATACTATCCCTTATTTCTATTACTTAGTGTTTCTCGAAAAATGTCAACGCTGATTTTTCTCTGTAATCTTGTGGAAAACACTAACAACTACTACGCAAGCTTGTTTCACCTCGAAACAGGAAGCAGTGTCATTATTTTCACAGTATGTATGAACAGCGAGACAATCAGAGCACAAGTAGCGTTTTCAGAGACTGTGACTGTACACGATTTTTGAAATACAAATTGCTTAGCTACAGTATGATTAAGAAAAACGTTGACGGCCGTTAATACGTCAGAACGTCTGAAAGTTTCATTTGCGGTGACAAAGTAATAAGGTACCTAACACCTAAGTTGAACCTACTTCCAAGAGCGGAACACCACCCTTATACGAGAGCTATCGCTGCTGACCAATCATCGTGTTTGTGTTTGTTTACATCAGGCTTATTCTTATGATGAAGGAAGTATACACTAGCTATTTGGTCTGACGTCAGTAAATTGGTGGGTACTTTTCGACCTCAAAAACATGTGAAACTTATTTACTTACATGTTACTCTAAACTGTTGTGAAATAATCGTTAAAAGAAAGACTTCTGTTAATGTAAAATCGAAGTTTATTAAAAAAGAAAACAAGTAATTACCACAATGAAGGCCCGTATATTAACATCGGCCTCTTAAGCGTAGTTTTCGAAATTAATATAATACTTCAGGAATGTTCAGAAATACGTATTGACAGCTAACAGTGATCAATTAGCCAAACTACAAAGAAAATTTAAACAAAGGCGTTCAATAAAAAAATGAACGAATCAGCTAAGAACTTATTTTCGTTCGTCACAGCCGGACACACGCTTTTGTCAATGGAAAGCATTTGGCACAGGTATTTTTGACATTCAGAACATGTTTTTGTAGTTTTGTGTCGTTAAAGTGTGGAATATATAGCATCGTGGCGCCTTTCACTTTTTTGGCTCATTCGGTACCGTTTGGACTTTCAGCGTAGATTCGTTAACCCTGCTATCATTTCCTCATTTCCAGAATTTTTGCAAAGAACTTTAATCATTGCAGTTTTCAGGTTCTTTGAGAAAATTCTGGAATTCATTTTCCTGTCTTTGATATTTGCTTTGATCAATCCCTTACGAAGTTGTTTTATGAAATCTCGATGCATCATCTTGCTATTCTGATTTATAATGGTTCTTCCGTTAAACTAGTTTGATTGCCTTACTGTTTATTGATTTTCTTCGCGGACATTCTCCTACTCTTCCTCTTCATCGTTGTATTTTCATTGTCAGTTTTATGAACCGGTACTTCTGTTTCATTATCATTAAACTCGGCTGTATCTTCAAAAGAATCTTGTGTGTCCAGTGAGTCAGTAGTCTTCACTAGCTAAAAATAACTCCAAGATTTGATCATCGTTCACATGTCACCCAATTATGGTTCTAATGGCTTTGAGCACTATGCGACTTAACTTCTGAGGTCTTCAGTCGCCTAGAACGTAGAACTTAGAACTAATTAAACCTAACTAACCTAAGGACATCATACACATCCATGCCCGAGGCAGGATTCGAACCTGCGACCGTAGCGGTCGCTCGGCTCCAGACTGTAGCGCCTAGAACCGCACGGCCACTGCGGCCGGCCACCCAGTTATGTCTAAAACAATGAAAAACGATTTGTGATAACCAATAGATAAAATAACTTTCCCAGCTTCGTGTGGTAGAAATAATGAAGCATCGGTGATTAGCACGCTCCTGCTCAATGCAAAAGAACAGCCATTACGAAGATTACACACAAGCGGAGTGGAAACGTTGCAATAGGAACGGACTTGTAAACAAAAGATTCACTCGTGGGGTAATAAATTACGCCACAGGTATAGTTAAGGGGTAAAACGTTTCAAGTATAACAATACCGAATGTACAGAAGACATACAAAGTTAAGATTAGTCACAATGGAAATGAATTAGTCGGTAGGACATCTATGTGGTCTGGAAATGAGCTGACATCCAACACATTTTAGTTTGGCGAAATGTAGCAAATTTGTAGGCGTAAAATAATTGTTTTGAGTGTGTGTGTGTGTGTGTGTGTGTGTGTGTGTGTGTGTGTGTGTGCGCGCGTGCACGTTCGTATGTGTTTAATAGCGAATATTGACACGCGCCCCAGTTTACGATTATACTCTGGTCTCCAAAATTAAAGTAACAAACGGAAATTTTGCAAGGTTGATTTTATTTTGCCACCAAACAGTATAAACAGGTGATAATAAAGTGGAAACAACGCAGAGAATACAGAACGTAATCAGCTGCAACATACATAACGGTAGACAAAAATGCTCTCCATTTCTCCGACAAATGGATTTGCACACACATTCTGACAACTGGTTAATGTGCTCAGTATGGGTGTGACCACCTCTGCACCAGTAAAGGCCTGACTATGACGGGACGTACTGTGAATGATGTCATCAATCTCATGTTGAGGCAATAGCGCCCATTCCTCCTAAAGAATATGCAATATCTTCCGTTTCCAAAAAAACGTCACCCTCCCGTGCTCTATGAGGTCGAGCGTTATCGTCCATCAATACGAAGTCTGGGCCCACAGCACCTCGCAACAAACGCGCATGAGATCCCAATATCTCCTGACAGCAGTTAAATCTTGCTGAATAGCGGGGTAAATTTTCATGAAGAGGTGGTCGAGTGGTCAACATAATCCCTGCCCACACCATTACTGATCCTCCTCGATATCGGTCTCTTTCCACGTTCTTTGGGTCACGAAATAGTGTTCCACGTGCCCTCTAGATGCGAATCCGTCGAGAACCACTCTCCAGACCAAATCGGGACTCATCTGTGGAAAGAACGTTGGGCCACTGTTCGACCGTCGAGGTGGCATGTTGACGGCTCCACTCTACACGTTCCTTTCCGTGAATGCACGCCAGAGGTAAACAGGAAGCAGGTCTCCAACAATAAATGCCTTCTGTACAGTTTGTCTCGATACAACACGTCCAGGGGATGCTGCGAGGTCAGATGCCAGTTGCAGTGCAGTAGTAAGGCGGTGCCGTCGTGGTCTTAACAGCCAAACAACGGTCCACTCTTTCTAGTGTGACACGTGGTCGGCCCTGTCCTGGTCTACGGGACACAGTTTCGATCTCAGTAAACTGTCGCCTCATCCGAGAAACAACAGAACGATTCACATTAAGCCATCGGGCCACTTCAGTTTGCCACTGTCCTGCAACCATCCTTCTTATGGCCGTTCACAGCAGAGAGTCTATGGGCGTCTTCTCTGTGACATACTGCACATTCTGTGACTGTGTGCACAGCGATTGTGGATGTGGGACTACCCTGCAAACACTACCCCCGTCGATAGGTGCCCTGCCGGCATTCTCGGCGTGGTTGTCCGTTGATCGGAATGCCATCTTCCGTGCAGAACACGAGTGTACGGACATCTGTTGACATTTCATGTGATTATACCGTGAATTAGACACAGGACGGAGAAACAGCAGTTTGTTGCTTTAATTTTGGACTCAAGTGTGGAAGCAAAAGTTTCAGTTCCCAGGGGTCCCATATTTATGGATAGGAGCCGTCACCGACTTCGGTATGAAATGCAGTGAAACCTCTCGTAGCGAGCATAATTCGTTTCAGAATCTTACTCGCACTGCGAAACACTCATTAAGCGAAACAATTTACCCCATATAAATTAATGTAAAATACGTTAATGCCATCCACGCAGAAAAAGTACTAAAAGTTTTATCTTGGTCATGCCATTTACTCAAAGAAAATTATACATATAGTATTACGTACTTTATTATTCACGGTACATAACTAAATATTTTTTACTAGGAAGCTGTCTATAGTCACTTGTTTCTGCCGACGCTTCAACATTTGGCAAAAATGCGACACAGTATTATCGTCAAATAAATTTGTAGCGCGCTTAGCCACTGCTTTAAAAGGGCGATGATTTTCAGTGTTCGGTGCCACCGATTCCCATGCTTTCAGCGTTTCTCTTATTGCGCCAGAAGATTGCCAATTTGCTGTTGCCTCCTCCTCCTTCTCCTATTCCTCCTCTGAAGAACTCTCCACAACTTCCTGCTGTGAAACACAGTGCAACTCCATTAGCTCTTCATTTCTTGACGGTGATCTTCCACAAGCTCATTGATATCATTGTTACCCACGTCTAGTCCCAAAGGCACAATCTCGTTAACTACAGGCTCCACAGGTACTGAATAGAATGCCTCAGAGTCACATTCAACGACGCACTCCAGCCAAAGCTTCTTCCAAGTAGAAGTAGGAAGTTCTCTTTGTAACCCGTTCCCTCGCCTTTTCCAGCATCTTGACGCAGGCAACGACGTTGAAGTGATATTTCCAAAACTCCCTTTGAATGAAGTTGGTAGTTTCAGTTACCTCAAACCAGTGCTTGATGAGTGCTTTAATGTAGAGCTTCTTAGAAATAATCTGCTGGTCCAAGGGCTGGAGTAACGTAGTGGGTCGGGAGGCAGAAATTGGATCTTGATGAATTGAAATTCTTCAAAGGAAGTGGTCTTGTAGCCCTGGAGAATGGGCAGGAGCGTTGATCGTAACAAGCAGGGCGTGGGGGGACAGCTTCATATCAAGCAATATTTTTTCACCGAAGATCACACTTCATTGATTCATTCACAAAAAAGGTCACGTGTCACGCAAACCTTGAAGGCTCGTGGAGTTTCTGACCGGTAAACAAGCAGCAGTTTAATTGCATTGCCACAGAATAGCAGTGTGAGACGGTCATTAGCTTGTGACCGGGCAATGCGTTCTACTCTGCTGTTATACAGGTACGCTTCGGCATCTTTTCGAAAAAAGCCTCGTCTCGTCACAGTTAAACTGTTGCGGCAGATAACCCTCGGAATCTACGAGAATCTTGAAGTTGCGGATGAAGTTCTCCACTGCCCGTGTCGGAACTCGTTGCATCGCCGTGCCTCCCAACGCTGTAGATGCCGGTTCTTCTTTTAAGTTTCTCGAACCACCCACGGCTTCCCTAACACTCCTTCGGCCGCTGATGCTCCTGGCATCTTCTGAACCATGTCGGCGAAAATCATTCTTGCCTTCTCACAAGTAATGTTCTCGTTAACAGTGTCGCTTTGCAAGTCCAGAATACGAAACCGTTGTTTAGATGCTCCTGTCACTCCCTTTGATCTTGTCCTTGTTTCTGAGGATGTTCTTGTTTTGAGGATAGTACCAATAGTTGTTGCTGACCGATTGTATGTGAGTGCTACATCAGCAACGCTCTCACTACGTTTCACTTATTTTACGTTTCATTTCTAAGGTATTTTCTTTCTCTTATGGGCATCTTTTTGAGGATTTATCTTCGAGGACATTTCTACGAAGGTTATTAAAATCTGAAAACACACACAAAAAAACCCACTGTGTGAATTCAAGTTTAGAAAAATGTGTGATCAGAAGCTGCGCTAAGATGGTAGCAGAAAGAGCGCTAAACGCAGACTGCAGTGTGTACTAAAGACATTGTTCATACGCTGCCGATAGTGAAATGTGTTCATAATGATGAATGTTTTCCCCGCCGCCCGCGAACGGCTGGTGTCGTCACAATAAATCATCGTAACTCGGTGTGCGAAAAATCGCTCGTTAAGCAAGTCATTCTTTTTACAATTTGTTTTGTTCGTTTTGCTAACTGCGCGTTATGGAAGGTGCTCGTTAAACGAGTTTCCACCGTATTGCCGCGATCATTGGTTCCCAACCTTTCTGAGACCAGTGTGAAGTGTAAATGACTTGATTGCTGGACTTCTTATTTCTGAACTGACAGAAACTGGAAGACGTCATGCTGCCAATTCTTTGTGTCCGACGACGCCACCAGTAATAATAGTAATAATCATAATAATAATAACGTGCAGACCTTACAGCAGTGTAGTAGCCATTACATAGTTACGGCCGTGATGAACTTCCAATTAATTCATTTATCGTGGTGAAGTCAATAGTGAAGCTATTTATGGTCTATTCTGGAACGTCCTACTACTCGGAGTAGACATTTCCAAGAGATATTTAAGAATATGTGATGCATATAGAATGAAATTTTCACTCTACAGCGGAGTGTGCGCTGATATGAAACTTCCTGGCAGATTAAAACTGTGTGCGGACCGAGACTCGAACTCGGGACCTTTGCCTTTCGCGGGCAAGTGCTCTACCAACTGAGCTACCCAAGCACGACTCACGCCCCGTCCTCACAGCTTCACGAGGTACTGGCAGAAGTGAAGCTGTGAGGACGGGGCGTGAGTCGTGCTTGGGTAGCTCAGTTGGTAGAGCACTCGCCCGCGAAAGGCAAAGGTCCCGAGTTCCGAGTTCGAGTCTCGGTCCGTCACACAGTTTTAATCTGCCAGGAAGTTTCATTTGATGCATATGTCTCCCTCTTAGTATCATACATGCATGATACGGATTATGTGTGTACTGAATGACTATTTCAGGAAAACGTTGATCATATGTTCATTTCTTTAGCTGTGGCCTCCGCCACATTGTGTCACGCATTAATGCTGCTCATAGTATTGGGAGGGGGGGGGGGGCTGTAACTTATGGAATACTTATGTAAGAACGAGCAGAAGTGAGGATAGTGAGAAAATTGTTGATCGTAATGTGGACGAATTTAAGGAACTCTGCTACCTTCTAAGAAAAATAACCCATATCGGGAAAAACAAGGAGGGCATAAAAAGCAGACTAGCAAAGGCAAAGAGGGCATTCCAGACCGAAAGAAGTCTATTAGTATGAAACAAAGACTTTAATTTGAGAAGGAAATTTGTAAGATTATACGTTTGGAGCACAGCATTGTATGGTAGTGAAACATGGACTTTAAGAAAAACGGAAAAGAAGAGAATTAAAGCGTTTGAGATGTAATGCTGTAGCAGAATATGAAAGGTGGGTTGATAAGGTAAGGAATGCTGTGGTTCTCAGCAGGATCGGTGAAGAAAGATACATGTAGGAAACACTGACAAGAACGGAAAAGGTGAAACGACATACATTAAGACATTAGGGAATAACTTCATGGTGCTATTTTGTCGAAAACTGATATTCTGAGCTCGTGACTGTGTGCAAAATATAGGTTGACTCGTACAGAAAAGATAACACCAACCAGTCACGTACTACAATGTTATTTATTTATTTAAATAGCACCGTTACCGGTTTCAAACCGGAAGGTTCATCTTCAGGCGGCTAGTTCACGTTAAGATACATTTTACGTTAGCTTTCACTTTTTGTTTTCCCAAGTGATGAAGTTTCCTTGGGCTGGTGGCGTCGTTGAAAAAACCGCGCCGCCTGTGAACATGCAACAACGAAGACTCTATGACGCACTTTTTTTAAGTATGTTTAACACATAATCTGAAGCACCACATAATTTGAAGCACCACTCACACACCAAGAAATTCCACCACACGTGGCTGTTACATACGTCCATGTGGTTAAATTTCTTGGTGTCTAAATGGTGCTTCAGATTATGTGTGAAAATATACTTAAAAAAGTGCGTCATACAGTCTTCCCTGCTGCATGATCACAAGTGATTTGGGAAAATAAAAAGTGAAAGCTAATGTAAAATGTATCTTAACGCGAACAAGCCGTCTGAAGATGAACCTTTCGGTTCAAATGGCTCTGAGCACTATGCGACTTAACTTCTGAGGTCATCAGTCGCCTAGAACTTAGAACTAATTAAACCTAACTAACCTAAGGACATCACACACATCCATGCCCGTGGCAGGATTCGAACCTGCGACCGTAGCGGTCACGCGGTTCCAGACTGAAGCGCCTTTAACCGCACGGCCACACCGGCCGGCGAACCTTTCGGTTCGAAACCGGTAACGGCGCTGTATAAATAAATAAATAGCATTGTAAAATGTGGCTGGCTGCTATTGTCTTCTCTGTAAGAGTCAGCGTTAAACTTCATGGTATGAGAGGGTAAAAACTTTAGAGGAAGACAGAGATTGGAATACATGCAGCAAATAATTGAGGACGTAGGTTGCACCGCGCGAAGTGGCATGGATGTGTGTGTTGTTCTTAGCATAAGTTAGTTTAAGTAGGGACCAATGACCTCAGCAGTTTGGTCCCTTAGGAATTCAAGCACATTTGAACATTTTATGAACGTAGGTTGCAAGTGGTACTCTGAGATGAATAGGCTGTCACAGGAGAGCAACTCCTTGTGAGCTGAATCAAGCCAGATAGAAGACTGATAACTAAAAATATGAAATCAGTATTACAGTCTTACGAAATAGTGATAATAGTGATGATCTATTGAAAACAATTTAGTTTTGTAACCGAAACATAACTGAAGTCGGCAGAGAAGTCAAGTTTTACCCCTCGTGGCGTAATTATGACAGGTTGGAAACCACTGGCCTAGCTAATAAAAATGTATTTGAAATGTAAACGTTTCGACTAAGTCTGCCTGTCTGATTAGACTCGTATTTCAAGCACAGCCCATGATTTGGGAATGTGATGGCGCATCGGCACATTATACTGCCGATGTAAGACGTCGCCTGACGCACCAATGTGGTTCAAGATGAGTAGGGAGGGGAGAGTCGTGTCGTGTCTGCCGGTTAAATTTTCTGACTTTACTGTGTAACTGTGGTGGTTAATCGGAATAGTAATATACTATTCTCTTACCTCAAGACATGTTCTATGAATAGCACAGTGTTACGACTTTTATTTTTATCTACAGCACTTAAATACATCGAAAGTAAATGAGCTATAATTACAGGGCTTGTAGAAAGTGTCTTGCAGTATCGGCCATTGTCTTTTATATGATAATATAGGTTATTAGTGATAAACTGCACTGACAGTTATTGAATAACAACAAAATATTTAGTGTACTGTTTCACGGAGATCGTAACTGAAATAGAAAATACTCTCCTGATCCGCACACCCAACACGTGAGCAGCCTGTACACGTGATACGCAGTACCCGGTCTTCTTCGGATGCCTCGAACACCTGACACACTTTTCAATCTTTTCTCTTGACTCAGTATTTCCAGTAAATTCTAAATTTCTTCATCGCTTTCTAATTCGCTTTCCATGACCACCCTTGGCGTGTTTATTTTATTTTCGGACACCCATATTAAGTTCAGCCTTTTTCGACTCGGTTTCAGACTTTTTTCTGGTTTTAATCTCTTCCATTCTGTGGCGATCGTTGTCTTTTATAATTGTTAAAAACGCTTCAGCTGCCTCCCTCGCAGTTATTTTGTTAGACACCCATTTTCATTCACTCTTCATTCCATTTTCCTCTTACTTTTCTATCGTTTTCTGCCATTTCAATATGAAAAGAAATGAGAGGAAGGAAATATAATTTAAAAATTGAAATTACTTTTGGCGGATGCCCCAAGATAATCTGGTGATTGGTACTGCACGACAACCATGCAATAGAATTTGGTCATATTGTACGTTCTTTTATAGAAATTATCACGATACTTTTGTGAAAGATCGTCACTTACACAATACAGATAACCGAAATATAGCAACGAAATTAATCGCTTACCTTAACAGCGGGTACCACAGGCCTCAAAATACCTTCCGTGCGCTAAGAGCCAGAGCAACACCATCAAGCACTCAGAGCAGGCAAAGCTCTCAAGAGAGGAGGAAGATATCCGACTCCAATGCACATGGATACACAAGCTTGCTTCTGCTTATTTTAGTCTTCTGCCATTTGGAGTCGGAAATGGAAGTCACGTAACAGAAGTACTTTAACCCGGCCAATACTGCACGTATCCCCTCTATGTTGAGGTGGGCATGAATGTTGGCGTCCAAGATCACCTGGCCTCAATCCTCTGGCCTTTTCTGTCTAGAATCATCTCAGAAGTGAAGTGTCCAGCATTCCCCTCAATACGGTTGAAAAACTCGAGCACCAAATTGTATAGTCTTGTCACGATTTAAGACATGAAGCGAGTGTGTTGGAAAAAGCCAATAACTCACTGTCCAGACGAGCACAGTACTACATGCAAGTACGAATATGACATGTGGAACTCCTCCATTAATAGGTACCACTGCACAGAAATGTACTGAATCAGTCTTGTATCTCTGTTACATTATACCATAAGTGAAATTTGAGCCGCGTTATATGTCGCTTTATTGGAAAGTTGACATTTCAGATACATTTGTTCTAACCAGGAGAATATTTCATACTGAAATCAACGATGGCATAGTTCCGGACCTTATTTACTAGAAATTTGATACTTGGGGCCGGCCGCTGTGGCTGAGCGGTTCTGGGCGCTTCAATCTGGAACCACGCTGCTGCTACGGTCGCAGATTCGAATCCTGCCTCGGGCATGGATGTGTGAGATGTTCTTTGGTTAGTTAGGTTCAAGTAGTTCTAAGTCTATGGGACTGACGACCTCAGATGTTAAGTCCCACAGTGCTTTTGATACTTGGGTTGAAACATCCTTTTAGAGTTTTTCCATAATGTTGAAACGGGAAAATCTATCAATTTGAGACAAGGAACTCCAATTTAGTAACGAATTAGTCGCAAGTAACAAAACCAAGTGTATTGAAGGATAATTGTACCAGAGGAATTCGAGAACTTTCGATATTCGTACGAGGTAATAGATGGATTTATTTTTATGTAATTGCTTACATTATAAATTAGAACAACCCCACCAAGATCTGGGTATAGTCAGCACCTTCTGTTCTAACCATTTACAAAAGCACAAGCTTCAACTCCCAATGATTTTGTCGTGTTGAGTCGCTACTGTATGGTCGATATCCACTTTCTCCAATATGTACCCTCCATGCATTAAACCTGCTTTTCCAAACGTGCAAGGCTCAAAACCACTACATTTTGTCTAGGTTGCCCCTGAACGGAAACGTCGCACGTCGCTTGAAAGGTGGACAGGTAGAGATGGTCGCTTCCTTCTTGTGCAGTCATGTGTAAAGTCTTGTGAAATTGTTTGCACAAAAACTAAAGGTCCCGTGTTCGATACATACTGATGGTGATTTTAGGGTTTGTAGCAATGTTCTTTTGGCAGGCTGCTTTTGCTTCATTATTTGAAAGTAGCAAACCTATAGAGTACTTTTGTATACGTAGGTGTCGTGGTATCTATACAAATGTTTGTAATAGGTTTGCTACTTTCAACTAACGAAGCGAAGGCAGACTACCAAAAGAACATTGCTACAAACTCCGTTACGTCCGTTTACATGTCAGAAAAATGTTCTCCCACATAACAGTTTCTCGCGTAATCACCATCAGTGTGTTTCGAACTCGAGACCTTTAACGTAACAATCTGACGCTCTCCCAACTCACCTACCAGAAACCTTCACAAACACTCTTCACTGATATGGTTTGCCTGTACTCCGTACTTCTGCCGTTACTTTTAATTAACGTTAACGCATTTTCTACTGGACGACTGTACACAGCACAAAGTAAATCGGTATTTTGGTTGATACTCTAGCGACACACAACGTTTGCTACCGACCTGGATGCCTGCTGGCATCTAGAGGTTTGGGCGTAAGATCCCCCCGCCCCCCCTCCCCCCCTCATTTCGGGAACACCCACACACCTTTGTTGAGCACGTTAAAAATGTACCTGTTAGAGAGTTAGAAACATCAATTCAGCTGAATGGTGCCTAGCTGCTGCTGTAGCGCCTAAGGGCGGCTAACCCCTTTGATGCCTCTCGGGTGGGGTCCGATGGTTTCGGATCGGCACGGAATGCTCTCGTCCATTGCCAGACTTAACTACGAAACAACAAAATACGCCGAAGGATTGTAATACGCACTGAGAACGCAATATTGTTCTCCATGTGGTGCTTGCCAGCCGCCATTACGCTATGGGCAGTGATCCGCATGCTTCCAGTCCCAGCATCCCCCACAAAAGGGCCAGACTGTATTATGCATTTAGTATTTACGCTTTTTTTACTGTAGAATCAAATGCACGAAAATAGGCCTACTGTATGTGCATGTTCGTGCAAGCTAGATAAAATGTAAATTATCGATAACAAAGAAGGGAAAGCAGAAAGGTGGAAGGAGTATATAGAGGGTCTATTTTTTCCTTTTTTTTTTTTTTTGGTCATCAGTCTACTGACTGGTTTGATGCGGCCCGCCACGAATTCCTTTCCTGTGCTAGCCTCTTCATCTCAGAGTAGCACTTGCAACCTACGTCCTCAATTATTTGCTTGACATATTCCAGTCTCTGTTTTCCTCTACAGTTTTTGCCCTCTACAGCTCCCTCTAGTACCATGGAAGTCATTCCCTCATGTCTTAGCAGATGTCCTATCATCCTGTCCCTTCTCCTTATCAGTGTTTTCCACATATTCCTTTCCTCCCCGATTCTGCGTAGAACCTCCTCATTCCTTACCTTATCAGTCCACCTAATTTTCACCATTCGTCTATAGCACCACGTCTCAAATACTTCGATTCTCTTCTGTTCCGGTTTTCCCACAGTCCATGTTTCACTACCATACAATGCTGTACTCCAGACGTACATCCTCAGAAATTTCTTCCTCAAATTAAGGCCGGTATTTGATATTAGTAGACTTCTCTTAGCCAGAAATGCCTTTCTTCTTGCCATAGCGAGACTGCTTTTGATGTCATCCTTGCTCCGTCCGCCATTGGTTATTTTACTGCCTAGGTAGCAGAATTCCTTAACTTCATTGACTTCGTGACCATCAATCCTGATGTTACGTTTCTCGCTGTTCTCATTTCTACTACTTCCCATTACCTTCGTCTTTCTCCGATTTACTTTCAAACCATACTGTGTACCCATTAAACTGTTCGTTCCGTTCACCAGATCATTTAATTCTTCTTCACTTTCACTCAGGATAGCAATGTCATCAGCGAATCGTATCATTGATATCCTTTCACCTTGCATTTTAATTCCACTCCTGAACCTTTCTTTTATTTCCATCATTGCTTCCTCGATGTACAGATTGAAGAGTAGGGGCGAAAGGCTACAGCCTTGTCTTACACCCTTCTTAATACAAGCACTTCGTTCTTGATCGTCCACTCTTATTATTCCCTCTTGGTTGTTGTACATATTGTATATGACCCGTCTCTCCCTATAGCTTACCCGCACTTTTTTCAGAATCTCGAACAGCTTGCACCATTTTATATTGTTGAACACTTTTTCCAGATCGACAAATCCTATGAAAGTGTCTTGATTTTTCTTTAGCCTTGCTTCCATTATTAGCCGTAACTTCAGAATTGCCTCTCTCGTCCCTTTACTTTTCCTAAAGCCAAACTGATCGTCACCTAGCGCATTCTCAATTTTCTTTTCCATTCTTCTGAATATTATTCTTGTAAGCAGCTTCGATGCATGAGCTGTTAAGCTGATTGCGCAATAATTCTCGCACTTGTCAGCTCTTGCCGTCTTCGGAATTGTGTGGATGATGCTTTTCCGAAAGTCAGATGCTATATCGCCAGACTCATATATTCTACACACCAACGTGAATAGTCGTTTTGTTGCCACTTCCCCCAATGATTTTAGAAATTCTGATGGAATGTTATCTATCCCTTCTGCCTTATTTGACAGTAAGTCCTCCAAAGCTCTTTTAAATTCCGATTCTAATACTGGATCCCCTATCTCTTCTAAATCGACTCCTGTTTCTTCTTCTATCACATCAGACAAATCTTCACCCTCATAGAGGCTTTCAATGTATTCTTTCCACCTATCTGCTCTCTCCTCTGCATTTAACAGTGGAATTCCCGTTGCACTCTTAATGTTACCACCGTTGCTTTTAATGTCACCAAAGGTTGTTTTGACTTTCCTGTATGCTGAGTCTGTCCTTCCGACAATCATATCTTTTTCGATGTCTTCACATTTTTCCTGCAGCCATTTCGTCTTAGCTTCCCTGCACTTCCTATTTATTTCATTCCTCAGCGACTTGTATTTCTTTATTCCTGATTTTCCCGGAACATGTTTTTACTTCCTCCTTTCATCAATCAGCTGAAGTATTTCTTTTGTTACCCATAGTTTCTTCGCAGCTACCTTCTTTGTACCTATGTTTTCCTTCCCAACTTCTGTGATGGCCCTTTTTAGAGATGTCCATTCCTCTTCAACTGTACTGCCTACTGCGCTATTCCTTATTGCTGTATCTATAGCGTTAGAGAACTTCAAACGTAACTCGTCATTCCTTAGTACTTCCGTATCCCACTTCTTTGCGTATTGATTCTTCCTGACTAATGTCTTGAACTTCAGCCTACTCTTCATCACTACTATATTGTGATCTGAGTCTATATCTGCTCCTGGGTACGCCTTACAATCCAGTGTCTTATTTCGGAATCTCTGTCTGACCATGATGTAATCTAATTGAAATCTTCCCGTATCTCCCGGCCTTTTCCAAGTATACCTCCTCCTCTTGTGATTCTTGACCAGGGTATTCGCTATTACTAGCTGAAACTTGTTACAGAACTCAATTAGTCTTTCTCCTCTTTCATTCCTTGTCCCAAGCCCATATTCTCCTGTAACCTTTTCTTCTACTCCTTCCCCTACAGCTGCATTCCAGTCGCCCATGACTATTAGATTTTCGTCCCCCTTTACATACTGCATTACCCTTTCAATATCCTCATACACTTTCTCTATCTGTCCATCTTCAGCTTGCGACGTCGGCGTGTATACCCGAACTATCGTTGTCGGTGTTGGTCTGCTGTCGATTCTGATTAGAACAACCCGGTCACTGAACTGTTCACAGTAACACACCCTCTGCCCTATCTTCCTATTCACAACGAATCCTACACCTGTTATACCATTTTCTGCTGCTGTTGATATTACCCGATACTCATCTGACCAGAAATCCTTGTCTTCCTTCCACTTCACTTCACTGACCCCTACTATATCTAGATTGAGCCTTTGCGTTTCCCTTTTCAGATTTTCTAGTTTCCCTACCACGTTCAAGCTTCTCACATTCCACGCCCCGACTCGTAGGACGTTATCCTTTCGTTGATTATTCAATCTTTTTCTCATGGTAACCTCCCCCTTGGCAGTGCCCTCCCGGAGATCCGAATGGGGGACTATTCCGGAATCTTTTGCCGATGGAGAGATCATCATGACACTTCTTCAAATACAGGCCACATGTCCTGTGGATACACGATGGATGCAGTGGTTTCCATTGCCTTCTGCATCCTCATGTCGTTGATCATTGTTGATTCTTCCGCCTTTAGTGGCGATTTCTCACCCCTAGGACAAGAGAGTGCCCTGAACCTCTATCCGCTCCTCCGCCCTCTTTGACAAGGCCGTTGGCAGAATGAGGCTGACTTCTTATGCCGGAAGTCTTCGGCCGCCAATGCTGATTATTTATCAAAATTTAGGCATTGGCGGCAATCGAACCCGGGACCGAAGACGTTTTGATTATGAATCAAAGACGCTACACCCTTTTTTTTTTTTTAAAAAAATCTCATTTTGTTCGCTATTGTTCGTTGCATCTGCTCGGAGCGGACGTCGTAAGACATCCATTTATGTTCGTTGTTGATCGATTGACTCAGTTTTTTTATTACAGAGAGCACGTAACCCTCTGACCGAGCACGCTGAGCTACCGTGCCGGCTGCCCCTAGACCACAGGTACAAATTTGAGGGTCTATACAAGGGCGACGTACTTGAGGACAATATTACGGAAATGGAACAGGATGTAGATGAAGATGATATGGGAGATATGGTACTGCGTGAAGAGTTTGGCAGAGCACTGAAAGACCTGAGTCGAAACAAGGCCCCAGGAGTAGACAACATTCCATTAGAACTACTGACAGCCTTGGGAGAGCCAGTCCTGACAAAACTCTACCATCTGGTGAATAAGATGTATGAGACAGGCGAAATACCCTCAGACTTAAAGAAGAATATAATAATTCCAACCCCAAAGAAAGCAGGTGTTGACAGATGTGAAAATTACCGAACTATCAGTTTAATAAGTCACGGCTGCAAAATACTAACGCGAAGTCTTTACAGACGAATGGAAAAACCAGTAGAAGCCGACCTCGGGGAAGACCAGTTTGGTTTCCGTAGAAATATTGGAACACGTGAGGCAATACTGACCTTACGACTTACCTTAGAAGCTAGATTAAGGAAAGGCAAACCTACGCTTCTAGCATTTGTAGACTTAGAGAAAGCTTTTGACAATGTTGACTGGAATACTCTCTTTCAAATTCTGAAGGTGGCACGGGTAAAATACAGGAAGCGAAAGGCTATTTACAATTTGTACAGAAACCAGATGGCAGTTATAAGAGTCGAGAGACATGAAAGGGAAGCAGTGGTTGGGAAGGGAGTGAGACAGGGTTGTAGCCTCTCCTCGATGTTATTCAATCTGTATATTGAGCAAGCAGTGACGGAAACCAAAGAAAAATTCGGAGTAGGTATTAAAATCCATGGAGAAGAAATAAAAACTTTGAGGTTCGCCGATGACATCGTAATTCTGTCAGACGCAGCAAAGGACTTGGAAGAGCAGTTGAACGGAATGGATAGTGTCTTGAAAGGAGGATATAAGATGAACACCAACAAAAGCAAAACGAGGATAATGGAATGTAGTCGAATTAAGTCGGGTGATGCTGAGGGAATTAGATTAGGAAATGAGACACTTAAAGTAGTAAAGGTGTTTTGCTATTTGGAGAGCAAAACAACTGATGATGGTCGAAGTAGAGAGGATATAAAATGTAGGCTGGCAATGGCAAGGAAAGCATTTCTGAAGAAGAGAAATTTGTTAACATCGAGTATAGATTTAAGTGTCAGGAAGTCGTTTCTGAAAGTATTTGTATGGAGTGTAGCCATGTATGGAAGTGAAACATGGACGATAAATAGTTTGGACAAGAAGAGAATAGAAGCTTTCGAAATGTGGTGATACAGATGAATGCTGAAGATTAGATGGGTAGATCACATAACTAATGAGGAGGTATTGAATAGGATTGGGGAGAAGAGAAGTTTGTGGCACAACGTGACTAGAAGAAGGGATCGGTTGGTAGGACATGTTCTGAGGCATCAAGGGATCACCAATATAGTATTGGAGAGCAGCGTGGAGGGTAAAAATCGTAGAGGGAGACCAAGAGATGAATACACTAAGCAGATTCAGAAGGATGTAGGTTGCAGTAGGTACTGGGAGATGAAGAAGCTTGCACAGGATAGAGTAGCATGGAGAGCTGCATCAAACCAGTCTCAGGACTGAAGACCACAACAACAACAACATCGATATGACTCTCATGGATACCAGGACGCCATGTTATCACCATAATGCTTGCGTCTGGCTGCACTTGGCCCAGAAGATAGCGTTCCCGTAATACCTCGTCTGATGAGGCCGCAGTCACTCAAAAATTAACAAATGCTACGGAAATTCGTATTAAATTTAAAAAGCGATTTGCTGCATATCATACAAACATAAATCCACAAATTTTAAATCGCAGTTGCAGTTCGTCATCCATAATTGATACTTGTAAACAGCGTTTTCCAATAAAAACAAAGATGGTCATCTTTTATTTTATCGGTGCTGATTCGGGTCTGCATAGATCTGGATAATCGGAAGTTTGTTGCACTAGTGTATCTTCGCAGAGCGCTACGCCCTGCAGTTTCCTCCCACAGCCTGCCATCCATCTGACAATCGCACCGCGACGAGACGTGTGTGTTGTAATCGGGAAGGCAGTCGTAACGAGTAGTTTTCCACGGTCGCGTAGCTGCGCTTCGCCCCTCGGCAGCCGCCGTCATGTAGAAAGTGGCTGGCAGGTTTGGGAACGCACTCCAAGGCCGTCTGCGGCCGCAGACGGGGTCAACAACCCAGTCACCGCGCCGCGCCGTGCCGCGCCGCCATGGCCGCCAGACGTCGGCCTCCCCGCTCCGATCTGTCTTGCGGCATTCGGCAGACCTCGGATACTCTCGGCGTACTTCGTGGAAATTCGTTCCTCTTCGGATTGCTTTGCGGCGTCCCCTTACTTCGGCTCAACATCTCGGCGGCTGGCCACCCCATGGGGGACGCTCCATTCACATGCTTTTGTTTTAAAATAGCTGTTTCGTTCTCAAACTTAGGTCCGTATTACACTGTAAAATAAGTCGGACAAAAATATTTTATAACAGACGTTAAGAATCGGAGTGTGGTCCTAACTTTTTATAAAATGAGCTGTGTTTTTGGCTCCGTATATACAACGAAAACAGCCCGCATCTCGTGGTCGTGCGGTAGCGTTCTCGCTTCCCACGCCCGGGTTCCCGGGTTCGATTCCCGGCGGGGTCAGGGATTTTCTCTGCCTCGTGATGGCTGGGTGTTGTGTGCTGTCCTTAGGTTAGTTCGGTTTAAGTAGTTCAAAGTTCTAGGGGACTGATGACCATAGATGTTAAGTCCCATAATGCTCAGAGCCATTTTTACAACGAAAACCGATTATCAGGGTTAATGCGGACCCGAGACTAACGGATAATTTAAAATACATGTTTTGAAATTGGAAATGGTTATCTACTGTATTTTTAGAAAACTTGCTACAAATCACGTTTGAAAAACCTCTGCATTATTTACGCGTTACTCGACGGAAACTGAAAATTTACCTACGACATTACACTTTTCAGTACGCTGTACTTGTTTTTAGTTCACTTTTGGGAAATGATCGTCCAGCGTTTGCTTCTGTTTTCTTTTATCGTGGCCACGGTTCTCACTTCCTGGAGAATAAAAACACTGGCGTAGTCAAATGAATTTTGTGCTGTAAACGCAAGTCGATCACCGCATTTCAGTGCGTCTGTGTGTTTGATAATGATTTCCGCGATCGCGTACTCTCTCAGTGGACAGAACGTATTTTGTTTAGCCGAGGCCCGCGAAAAGGCAGGCCGTGGCGCTTACGTCACAGCACGTGACACTGCAGGTCTTAAAGCGTACCAGCAGTCGTCTACGGCAGGGAGCGACTAACTATTTCAGATGAGTTTAATAATTCTTGACTGCGTGTTTAAACGCATGCAGGTTCTCGATAGCACACGGCAAAGTTAAGACCTTTAGTGGGTACCTTTTCAATTACTTACTGATTTCCCGTGGGCCCTGCACAGAGTCGAGCGACCGCGAGGTGTGGCGGACAAGCTGTCTAGTGTGACATCACGAGTTCGTTGCAGGGGCCGTATACTCGTTGACTCCGTTGTCACTATACACTATGTGATCAAAAGTATCCGGACACCCCCAAAAACATACGTTTTTCATATTAGGTGCATTGTGGTGCCACCTACTGCCAGGTACTCCATACCAGCGACCTCAGTAGTCATTAGACATCGTGAAAGAGCAGAATGAGGCGCACCGCGGAACTCAAGGGCTCCGAACGTGGTCAGGTGATTGGGTGTCACTTGTGCCATACGTCTGTACGCGAGATTTCCACTCTCCTAAACATCCCTAGGTCCACTGTTTCCGATGTGAAAGTGAAGTGGAAACTTGAAGGGATACGTACAGCACAAAAGCTTACAGGCCGACCTCGTCTGTTGACTGACAGAGACCGGCGACAGTTGAAGAGGGTCGTAATGTGTGAAAGGCAGACATCTATCCAGACCATCACACAGGATTCACTGCAAGTACTATGACAGTTAGGCGGGAGGCGAGAAAACTTGGTTTTCATGGTCGAGTGGCTGTTCATGGCACACATCACGCCGGTAACTGCCAAACGACGCCTCACTTGGTGTAAGGAACGTAAATATTGGACTATGAACAGTGGAAAAACGTTGTGAGGAGTGACGAATCACGGTTCACAGTGTGGTGATCCGATGGCAGCGTGTGGGTACGACGAATGCCCGGTGAACGTCATCTGATAGGGTGTGTAGTGACAACAAGAAAATTCGGAGGTATTGGTGTTATGGCATGGAGCAATTCGGGGATGGCGATTGCATCTTTAAACACGATCGAGCACTTGTTCGTAATGCACGGGCTATGGCGGAATGGTTACATGACAAAAATATCCCTGTAATGGACTGGCCTGCACAGAATCCTGACCTGAATCCTATAGAAAACTTTTGGGATGTTTTGGAGCACCGACCGTGCAAGGCCTCACCGACCGACAGCGATACCTCTCCCCAGTCAAGAACGGGCTGCTGTTCCCCAAAAAACCTTCCAATACCTGACTGAACGTATGCCTGCGAGAGTGGAAGCTGTCATGAAGGCTAAGGGTGGGCCAACACCGTACTGAATTCCAGCATTATCGTTGGAGGGCGCCACGAATTTGTAAGTCATTTTCAGCCAGGTGTCCGGATACTTTTGATCACATACTGTATCTGCAGCACTTAGTTGCTCAAACCCCGATTCATAGGAGTCGCTATTTAACCACTCGCGGACTTTTACGTTATGTACGTCTTAACGACAAGAAGTTCGTTTTCTAAACGAAACTGTTTCTTCTTATTACACTGACGCGCCAAAGAAACTGGTATAGGCATACGTATTCAAATACAGAAAAATGTAAACAGGCATAATACGGTGCTGCGATCGGCTATATAAGACAACAAGTGTCTGGCACAATTGTTAGATGGGTCACTGCTGCTACAATGGCGGGTTATCAAGATTTAAGTGAGTTTGAATGTGGTGTTATAGCCGGCGCACGGGTGATAGGACACAGCAATTCCGAGATAGCGATGAAGTGGGGATATTCCCGTACGCCGACTTCACCAGTGTACCGTGAATATCAGGAATCTAGTAAAACATCAAATCTCCGGCGTCGCTACGACAGGGAGAAAGATCGTGCAAGAACCGGAGCAACGATAACTGAAGAGAATCTTTCAACGTGACAAGTGCAACCCTTCCGCAAATTGCTGCAGATTTCAATGCTGGCCCATCGCCAGGTGTCAGCGTGCGAACCATTCAACGAAACATCATCGATATGGGCATTCGGAGCCGAAGGCCCATTCGTGTACCCTTGATGACTGCACGACACAGAGCTTTACGCCTCGTCTGGTCCGTGAACACCGACTTGGGACTGCTGATGACTGGAAACATGTTTCCTGGTCGGACGAGTCACGTTTCAAATTGTATCGAGTACGTGTACGGGTATGGAGACAACTTTATGAACCCATGGACCCTGTACGTCAGCAGGGGACTGTTCAAACTGGTGAAGACTGCGTAACGGTGTTGGATGTGTGCTGTTGGAGTGCTGTGGGATCCCTGATACGTCTAGATACGACTCTGACACGTGACGCATACGTAAGCATCTTGTCTGATGACCTTCATCCATTCATGTTCATAGTGCATTCCACCGGTCCTGGGCAATTCCAGCAGGACAATGCGGCACCCCACACGTCCAGAACCGATACAGCGGGGCTCTTGGAACACTCTTCCGAGTTTAAACACTTCCGCTGGCCACCAAACTCCCCAGAAGTGAACATTTTTGAATATATCTTGGATGCCTTGCAACGTGCTGTTCAGAAGAGATCTACGCCCTCTCGTACTCTTACCGATTTATGGACAGCCCTGCAGGATTCATGGTGTCAGTTCCCTCCACCACTGCTTCAGACATTAGTCGAGTCCATGTCACGTCATGCTGCAACACTTCTGCGTGTCCGCGTGAACCCTGCCCGTTATTAGGCAGGTGTACTGGTATCTTAGGATCTTCAGTGTATAACACAATGCGCAGACAATACGCAAGGTAGATGATGCGTTTCAGGACTATATGATGAACGTTGTATTCTGTGTTCTTCGCTCCATCTTACTTGCTGATCTTATTAAGTTTCGCTCGTCGTATGATTAGTCAACCTCTTGCTCACATTAGAATCCTTCTGCACTGCTGCTATACATTTCGCTTATGATCATTACACACATTCGACAAGATCGTAATCAGGAAATTCGTTAACGCGATGTGAATAAGATTGACGTTTCTTCAATTCTGTGTACTCATTTCTACATCTATTATTATTGTTGACCTGCCCGTTTAGCTGAGCGCATTGAAACGCCGCCTTCATGATACGAGGAATCGAGCCTGCCACGGATTGGATTGACTCTGCCTGGCGAATACACGACGAGGGCTGGTGAACCGGCCAGCCTGCATGTGCTTTCAGGCGATTTCCCACATCCAACTAGGTCAATATCGGCCGAGTGCTCACGTCTAGCCGCAAATATACGCTACGCAAACATCTACAAACCGTTCTCACTCTGGAACATAGATTAACCCTTGACTCAGACAGACGTGGTATACAGGTTTTCGCGTCTGGCCACCATCTTCGCCTCATACACGAGTAACAAGGTGCTCAAACAGTGTAAGAAACGGGAAGAAAATCTGTTGTTATTATGCACGGCTCAGTATTTTGCTTGTGGTCATGTTGACTTACTAAAGATGTTTGGTTAGACGTAAGAGACGGTCTGGAGCCCCTAATCTTATTATGTAAAGTAAATGCACGAATAAATAAATTTGAGAAAGCTCAAAATGGTTCAAATGGCTCTGAGCACTATGGGACTCAACTGCTGTGGTCATCAGTCCCCTAGAACTTAGAACTAATTAAACCTATCTAACCCAAGGACATCACACACATCCATGCCCGAGGCAGGATTCGAACCTGCGACCGTAGCAGCGGCGCGGCTCCGGACTGGAGCCCCTAGAAGCGCACGACCACCGCGGCCGGCTTTTGAGAAAGCTCTTTTACAATGTAATAACAGCCTTAACAAGCATCATTTGAAGCAAGAAGGCCCTCTACCGCTTAACGCAATTTGATTATTTGTTACATTAATGAATTCATTGTAAATATGATTGTTAATACAGCTCAATATCGTGCATTTCAGAATGAGTGTAAATAATTACATGTACTAGCAGTTAAACAGTTGTTATGTTTCTAAATGTCATTTTTGTTACAGGCATTCCACTGCGGGCGAATCAACTGTGTTTTGGTAAGTCTACAGTATTGATTGTCCAAACTAGATTTCCTTTACGATATCTTGTTTGTTACAAACGTCGTCAAAAGAAACATTGGTGAGACATGGTTTATTACCATCCTGCTGTTTATAGGTTTTACGTATACGTGCGTAAACTACAAACCACCGTGAAGCGCATAGGAGAGTAATTTTACTTCTGCTACTTACTACTTACATCGCGAACGAAGTTCGGAAAGAATGACAGCTTAAACCCCTGTGTGCGCGCAGTAATTAGTGTAATCGCGGTTTCTACGAGAGAATAACGCGTTAAGTATCAACTGTTAGCATGTACAGTGAAAATGTCTAAACGTGAATTGTCACCCTCCTGATTAGTCACAGAGGTGCAAAAAAGGAAAGAAAATGATATGCATCCCTCATCCATAATTATTTAATGTCGTCACTTTAAAAATTTTACGAGGTACTGTTGAAATAAAATCGCTTAAGTCTGTCCAAGCAATGGAACTCTTGAAAGCTTACAGGCGTATTAGAGCATTAGAGTCGTGCACACCATAAAATGAAATACCCGATTCATACAGTTTCTTACAGTAATTTCACACTGGCAAAAGCTGCGTTTTCAGGTGGACACTTCCAGAAAGTTTCATTAATCACAACATTGAGCAGATAATTAATAAAAAGCTTTCCTTTCTTTCAAATACCTTCAATAGGTACGCCTTTCGTGGTTTGATTGTTTTACAGGCAGTATGTTGGTTTCTGGACAGCAAATACAAATTATGAGCAAAGTGGAAAAGTTCTTAGACATCAGCCAAAAGCGAGAAAACCTCCGTGTACACATTACTGGTTATACCTAATTCGTATTTAACGTCCGAGGGACATCAGTAGCACAGTAGCTGTTCCTTTTGTTTGCATTTATATGGGCGTATCAATTCTGAGCGCCAAGACCTCCATTGATTTTTCATTTCAGTGTCCAACCAGTCATGCGTTATGACCTACCTAGTTCATATAAAGCAGTAAATTGTGATTACAGAATTCTCAAGTGTTATATACATGAAGATGCGCGTTAACAGTATACGATACCAGCAGCAAAAAAGTTCAAGTAAACACGGATCCTCACGCGAGCTGTTGGCGAGGTAACTGCAAATGTGTGGTTGCGAGCCGGCACTGACTTCAGGTTCAAAATGGTTCAAATGACTCTAAGCACTATGGGACTTAACATCTGAGGTCATCAGTCCCCTAGACTTAGAACTACTTAAACCTAACTAACCTAAGGACATCACACACATAACGCCCGAGGCAGGATTCGAACCTGCGACCGTAGCAGCCGCGTGGTTCCGGACTGGTGCACCTAGAACCGCTGGGCCACACGGGCCGGCACTGACTTCAGGATGAAACATGGATCCAGCTGGTACATATGAACAGGGTGACACAGAAAAACGGGAACATTTCTACACTACAATAAAACACAACTTTGCCATTTACGAAACATTGATGACATTTATTATTTTTTAAAAATTAAGTCCTTTAGATGCAGTCCTCCTGTGCGAGTACATTCGTAAAATCTGCTATTGAGATTCCTCATTGACCGCTGCCACATCTCAGATGGGATGGTTCAAATGGTTCAAATGGCTCTGAGCACTATGGGACTTAACATCTGAGGTCATCAGTCCCCTAGAACTTAGAACTACTTAAACCTAACTAACCTAAGGACATCACACACATCCATGCCCGTTGCAGGATTCGAACTTGCGACCGCCGCGGTCGCGCGGTTCCAGACTGTAGCGCCTAGAACCGCTTGGCCACCCCGGCCGGCTTTAGCTGGGATACTGTGAATTGCATCCCGAATTCTCTGTTTTAACTCATACAGGATTCTTGGTCGAGTCGTGCAGTCTTTGGTATTGAGGTAGCCCCACAGGAAAAAAATCACAAACGGATAAATCTGGCGATCGAGAGCGGCAGGGAATGTTACCGAATCGTGAGATCACACGGTTGCCAAACAATTCTCAAGCATATGCCAGTGATTTCCGTGCAGTGACTGATGTGGCTCCGCCCTGTGAAACCAGACTTTTTGAACGTTTGGAAACTTGTTCAATGCAGGTGTAACGAAAGTTCGTAACATCTCCACGTAACGATCGGCATTGACAGTTATTGTTTTTCCCTGTTCATGCGCGAAAAAAATACGGTCCCATAATACCATGTGATGAAACACCACACCATACTGTCACTTTACTAGCGTGTGAACGTCATTAGGATTTGTGTTTCCCAGTAACGGTAGTTCTGTTTATTCGCATAACCTGTGAGATGAAAATGTGCCTCATCTAACATCCACATCATGTTTAGGAATTCATCGTCATTTGCTTATTTTTGTTATCATTTGTTGACAAAATCCTAATCGTAACCGGTAAGCATTGTCCTTCAATTGCACCATCTGTAGTTTGTACGTATGAAATTTTAAATCAAGATGAAGAATTCTGCGAACACTCTCCCGGGACATTCCAGCCACTGCTACTTGCTTACGAATCGAACGCCGAGGGCTCCGTAAGACAGACTCGCGTACAACATCAATGTTCGCTGGAGAACGCACACTTCTTGGTTGTCTTGTTGGTTTCTTCTTGAGGGCAGATCCAGTCTTTTCAAAGTTATTAATCCAACATTTTATCGTGTGTTTCGACTGAACGGCATCATGACGTTCTAAATTATAAAGAAGTCGAAACTCCCTCTGCGCCGCTACCAAACTATCATTGTTTTTATAAAACATTTTTATGGCTATCGCATGCTGTTGTCTGTTCCACTGATCCATGATTACTGAAATGGCGGACTGTTTACTCGCTGTCACGAACCCGCAGTGCTGCCACCTGCCCATGGCTGCCGCTACTGATTTCAAACATTCCCGTTATTCTGTGGCACCCTGTATTAGGAATGTAAGCTTTTGTATTAAATCCAGCATTTAATCGGACTTAAATTTAACTAATTGCCCCTGGTTGGCGAACGTGCTACATGCATGACGGGGCATGGGCACATTCTTTTGCTCGTGTAAGACAACTAGCGCAACAATATCGCCATGGATGGATACGTCGAGTAGCGTCTTGGCCTCAGACGTCATCTGACCTCAATACTCTGGATTTTTCTGCCTGCGGCCATCTCAAAAGTGGAATGTATAACACTTCCGTTGATAAAGTTGAACTGGAGCTGTGAATTTTACACTCTTGTCAATATTTACGTGATGATTCCGAGGTGCTTGAAATAATTCGCTACTCACTGCAGACAATAGTGCAGTACAGGTATTTCATGCGAGTACAACACATTAAACATCACCTCTAACAGGACTACCATTAATTACAAAAATTTGAACCGATTCCCACTAGTCTGCAAAATATAAGTGGTGTGCTTCAGAAACCCTTCAGAAAAACATGTTTTTTAGCAGGTATTAGCACGTAAAATCCGAACGGTGCACATAAGAACTGAGCATTAATTTTATCCCAGATGAAATCTTTAGCAGAAGGAATTAACGATTCGCACAGTTTGCCTGGACGCCAGCACCGGTGCGTCCTTCAAACCTGGTTTAATATACTGTAACACAGGTGCATTAAGATAGACGTTCGAATGGCTAAAGAAATGGCCAATGGTCGAGGCTAAACCAAAAACATTTTACTCTGTGCTCCTAGCTCAAGTAGGAACCAAGCACCGAGACTCTCACAAACCGCGATTCTGCGTGCAGGCTTCTGAAACATGTTTGTTAGAGCACTTCCGAGCTATAAAGACACACTGCCCAATCACATTAATGTGACCACTGCCTACGTTCGACGTCAACGTGAAGTAACCACTCACAGGCGGCAGGTGGCAGTATAGGGTATATAGCGGTCTCTGGGCGCGCGAATGGGGACAGTGCAATCGCCGTAGTACCGTGGTAACGGAGTGATTTATTTGACGTCAGAAAGCGCATGATCATTGGCTGTCAGGCCAAGTGTGGAAGCATGATCATTGGCTATCAGGCCAAGTGTGGAAGCATTTCAGAAACGGCTAAGTTTGTAAACTGTTTGCGTGCCGATGTGGGTAAATTATGCCGTGCATGGAAAAATGGCGCCATCCAAAATCTGCGCCAAGGCAACTGTGGTCCAAAACGGGCCATAGATGACGGGGGCGAATCACGGCTGCAAAGATGTATACGGCCGAGTAGACGTGCCGCTATTAAGCTACTCACTGCCCAGATGAACGAAGGGGCTACTAACAGTGCCTACTCAACGACCGTTCAGCGAATATTGCTGCTTGTGGGCCTCTACAGCAGGCGTCCAGTTCATGCACCTATGCTGACTGCTGTTCATCGGTGGAGAAGGCTGCTATGTGCACGCCAGTACGTTCACTGAGTGGCGACATATGGCCTTGAATCCATCGAACAGATGGCCGTTAGCGTGTACGCTGTGCAACAGATGAGAACATACACCCCGCAACAAACGTCGGAAGTGCCCAGGCCGGAGGAGGGAGCGTTATGGTCTGGGGAATATTTTCGTGGCATTCCGTGGGTGATCTCGTCAGTCTAGAAGGCACAACAGATCAAAAGTGTGCATCTGTCCTTCGAGACCATGTCCATTCCTGGGAGTGTTATGGTCTGGGAAATACTGTCGCGTCATTCCGTGGGCGATCTCGTCAGTCTGGAAGGCACAACATATCAACACAAGTACGCATCTGTTCTTGGGGACCATGTTCACTCCTGGGAGTGTTATGGTCAGGGGAATACTGTCGTGGCATTCCGTGGGTGATCTCGTCAGTCTGGAAGGCACAACAGATCGACTCAAGTATGACCTTGAGGACCATGTCCACTCCTAGGAGCGTTGTGGTCTGGGGAATACTGTCGTGGCATTCCGTGGGTGATCTCGTCAGTCTAGAAGGCACAACAGATCAATACAAGTATGCATTTGCCCTTGAGGACCACGTCCACTCCTAGGAGCGTTGTGGTCTTGGGAATACTGTCGTGGCATTCCGTGGGTGATCTCGTCAGTCTAGAAGGCACAACAGATCAATACAAGTATGCATCTGTCCTTGAGGACCACGTCCACTCCTAGGAGCGTTGTGGTCTTGGGAATACTGTCGTGGCATTCCGTGGGTGATCTCGTCAGTCTAGAAGGCACAACAGATCAATACAAGTATGCATCTGTCCTTGAGGACCACGTCCACTCCTAGGAGCGTTGTGGTCTTGGGAATACTATCGTGGCATTCCGTGGGTGATCTCGTCAGTCTAGAAGGCACAACAGATCAATACAAGTATGCATCTGTCCTTGAGGACCATGTCCACTCCTAGGAACGTTGTGGTCTTGGGAATACTGTCGTGGCATTCCGTGGGTGATCTCGTCAGTCTAGATGGCACAACAGATCAATAAAAGTATGCATCTGTCCTTGAGGACCATGTCCTCTCCTAGGAGCGTTGTGGTCTTGGGAATACTGTCGTGGCATTCCGTGGGTGATCTCGTCAGTCTGGAAGGCTCAACAGATCAACATAAGTATGCATCTGTCCGTGGGAATCATGTCCACTCCTACATACAGTTTGTTTTTCCTCGGCAGGCTGGAATCTACCAGCAGGACAGTGCAATCTGTCACACTTCCCGCAATGTATGTGCGTGGTCGGAAGCGAACAAGGATGAGTTTACCGTACTCCATCGACCACCAAACTCCCCGGATTTAAACTGAATCGAAAATCTTTGGGGTCACCTCGGTCGGTCTGTCCGCGCCACGGATCCTCAACGGAGGAACCTAGCGCAGCTGACCACACTGGAGTCACCCCTGTCGGTACCTTCCAGAACTGTACTGGCAGTTGCACGTCTCGCAGCGGTCCGCTCTGCAAAGATGGGTTATTCAGTATTTTGACAGGAGATCATATTAACGTGACGATAAAATCGTTTATATTCGGCTTTAGCTTGTCATGTTAGTTCCCTTGTAAGAAACAGGCTGTAAGAGGTAATTCTTTAACGATAAATAAAAAATTTAATAAGTCGAGCCCTAAATCAAAATAAATTTGCTAGTTGATTTGTGAAACGATAACCTTTTAAAAACCTCATGTTTAATTCCGTAAAGAACGTCGGTTTTTAAAGCTTCATGCAATTTGTTATGTCGAACTGTCGCTTAAAAGACAACCATTCATTTTCAATTTGAATCACGTATTTCCATTATGTCTTGTAATCGTTAAGTCCATTAGCAGTTTACGAGCAAACTGAATTACTATATACATAAATCAACTGACTAGGCTGTTATTCAGACGAAGGAAGATTGCGTAAATATCGTCTACGACTCAGACAAAACACTAATGCTGTGCTTCACTACTACACACTCGTATATTAGTTACGAAAACACAAGGTCTTCGCTGTTCGCTCACGAGTTACTGTAGCTTTTCGATCACAGCAAAAAGCTCTAACAAGAAGTTAGCTGACAGGAGATCCTTTGTATTTTTGTAAGAAAATAAGTAAAATGCTTAAGTAATGGTTAGAGTTAGCGATAGTGAACTAGTTTAAAAAAAGTTATTCGCGGAAGAAGTTTTTGTTGTTGTTTTTAGCTATTTCAGCTACAGCTGTTTATATTTTTATGCTTTACTATTACTGCCCTGGCAGTATCTCCTTTTTGACATGTTTTAATTACTGTTGTAGCCTGTCTCCTTTTTACATGTTTTTACACATTTTATAATTTTCAATGTTTTCGCTTATTCAAGCCCTAGAAGTGATTTTGTCTTTAAAATTAACCCTTATGCAGTTATTTTATGCATTTACATACGGATAGTTTGCGCTATCTACTTTTTAATGTATTTTTATTAAGGGTCGCATCGACTGCTTTATGGAAGTGCTCTTCTTCTGAAATTTTTGTAGATCATATCACATCATCTTTACTTTTTATTTTAATATATTAATTCTTTAGTCTGCCTTATTTAGTAGCCTAATTTTTTAATTCGTATTATTTGCATTTAATTAAAATTATTATTTCAGAATTACTCATGCAAACCATCTGTGTTGTTTCCGCCACTAAGCGCCACGGAGCATTTAATCCACTGCTTAACTGTCTACATGCTTGACCTCTTCAACTGTTTGTCAATTTTTACTATACTGTGTTTAAATGCTTGCCTGCCTTTATGTGTGGATGTAAGGTGAGATTTGCACTTCTCATTTTACCTATACTATTGCACTTTTTCCGTGTTCTTTAAAAGTTTTCGTATTACTTCATACTTATTGTATAGGTACACGCTCTGTTTAGCACCATCTTGACTTCGTATGCTTTCCTAACAGCACAACAGCAAATGTAAGTTTTCTTTCTAAAGGTTCGTAGATGCTACTTCGATATTTTTGTTTCGAGTTATGCGTAACAGGACCATACCTCTGGCTACTTATTTCTTCCTTTTCTGTTTGTAGAAAATCTGATGATGCCATAAAAAGGCGGAATGCATCATTAGACAATAATTACTCGTATTTCAACCACGACTGTTTTTCCTCACAATAATTTTTATACGGTTGCTGTACCAACCTGCCTGATGGATGAGGAAATGTGTTACATAAAACGTTGTTTAAACACGTGCAATGCAACCGAAAACAAGACTATAGCAGCGTGACAAGTTGTATAATGTATGGTACATGTGAAACTACCATCGCAAAACAACTGATAGGCTTCTGAAGGACAGTAAAAGAATCAAAAACGCGTTGAAGAAAGAATCTTAAGTCTGGGTAAAACAAAAATAGTTTAATGCGTAAGGCGAAATCTCTCAAATTTCTCTTTGCAACCGTGAATTATAAGAAGGGCTAGAAAGATTAAGCTGTTATCAAAAATGGTTCAAATGGCTCTAAGTCTATGGGACTTAACATCTGAGGTCATCAGTCCCTTAGACTTAGAACTATTTAAACCTAACTAACCTTAGGACATCACACACACCCATGCCCGACGCAGGATTCGAATCTGCGACAGTAGCAGCCGCGTGGTTCCGGACTGAAGAGCCTAGAAGCGCTTGACCTGAGCTGTTATCAACCTGAAGGTTGGTTTGAACACCACATGACATTATCGGGCATGGTCGTGCTAGAGGTGGCATGCCACTGCCGTCCTCCGAAGTTCGAAGTGACTTACCCAGCCACCCATGCAAGGGGTTGGACGAACATATAGCAACACCGCGAGATGTACAGTCGTGCACAAAACGAGCGAGACCCCTCGCCTTTTCGTTATGCTGATCCGCATAGCTTTAAAGTCTGCTACACAGCATAACAGGCAAGGCGACGAAGTGCAACCAACATACTATGCTCAGATGTGAAATTGAAAAACCGTCCGAAATTCGTCAGACTGTTTTCAATCATGCGTAAGACTATATTAATGCTGATTAGTGTGTTAACCGCAACACCTAAATGTAAGACATAAATGAAAGAAGAAACGCTAATTAGTATGAACTGTACTAATAAAAATGAATTTCAGCTTATCGAGATAACATAACTGTTTTAGTAAGACAAGGTACCTCAGATCGTTACGAATTAGCAAAATATGCGCATTCGGCCGCGAAATGGTCTGTGTCAACGTTCAGACCAGTCATACTGGATTACCGTTGCAGACCTACAATGAAAGTGTGCAAATTTAGCAATGCGTGAACATTCATAACGAAATTCAGTTAAAAATCATTCAGTGCCACACTTAAGTCAATTCAATTATTGACAGAAGCGGAAAGAGTAGGCAGTAACAAGTATGAAATTCTACAAGATTTTCATCTCGACATCCACAGGGCGCCGTTACAGAATAAAGGCAGCAATAAAACGTATTGGGGTGCGAGAATTTCTTAAAATTCCTTTACTGATAGTCTATCTGCCTCCATCGAGATTAGAACCGAAAACAAACCAGACCTCCCTTACAGTAGCAAACACCTTTCACTACGCAAGCAGACAACCCAGGCAAACAGCCCTCTGTTATTACCCCAGACTTGAATAAGCCGGCAATTTCGCAATGAAAATGGCAAAATGATCTGCATTTTTGGTTGCATAGAGCTTTCTGGACTCAAAAACATGAATTGTCTACCTTTATGTCACCGCTTATGTGACAATTATTCGGGATGTTTATGGAAATAACAAAAAACTGTTATTAGCGAGTATATTTAATAGGATAATTCTGCACCACTCCAGGAAATAAACGGCGACGTAGCTGTCAAACGTATTCTACAATGTTTCGAATTCTCCATTAGACGTGCCACAGCCTGAAAACGTTCATTAGCCGAAGTGTTCCTTAAGCTAGCTAGCAATGGGAATGCTCGCACGTCTAAAATGCGGTGGCATTAACAATGCGATCTGAATTACCACGTGGAATGGATTTTATTTGCATTTCTGTAAATGTGATTTGGATCGAAAGCGTAGCTGCGATTAATATGCTGTTGTATCGACTGCAACTGCAACATTTCGAATAAACAGTAGGGGAAATTATTATGCGTCCCTCATCTTCAGTAACTGTGATAGCTATTTTCGTTGTTACGATTTCGCCACGTAAATCGGTAAAAATGGAACCCTACTGGTCTCACTTTCTTGACCGTCTGTCTGTCTACCCAACCCTTAAAACCCGTTTACCTCGAGTACGGGTGGACATAAGAAGCAGAAATGTATCACACTTCCTGCGGTATACGGTCCCTTGGTGGTGTAAAAGTGAGCTATGCAACGCAATCTAAAGATACGGCCGTTCATGTAAAGAAAATTTACGCGAGAGGTCGCAAAATTGCTATATCAACTAAGCGACCAAACTGCTTAGGTCATCAGTCCCCTAGACCTAGAACTACTTAAACCTACCTAACCTAACACACATCCATGCCCGGGGAAGGATTAGAACTGACGGCGCAAGGAGCAGCCCGGTCCGCCATATGAGGCCGTTGAGCGTGCGGCTAACCCGCGCCGGCAAGCTGTTAATATCATCTGGTGTTACTAAAAAGTTTTTCACTTCTGGTGAATGATTTTCTGCGCAGTTCATTTAAGAAAGAATAACTAAAATATATTTGATGTTACGGAAGAGGAAGGACGCCTAAGTTATTTCCCCTTGTCTTTATTCATGATGTTAGATTCGCAATCTGAGCATACGTACCATCCATAACCACACTTTAGATCCAAGTCATAGTCACAGATATATGAATACAACACATTGGCTAATACTTGAGGTATTTCGTTTCCCACGAAATGATGGCAGACGATGCTGTGGCGTCTTCGAAGCGCAAGTTTCTCCAGTGCTAGCTATCTCAGCACATCAGCTGAGCGAACTTGCATTCTACACTCCTGGAAATGGAAAAAAGAACACATTGACACCGGTGTGTCAGACCCACCAAACTTGCTCCGGACACTGCGAGAGGGCTGTACAAGCAATGATTACACGCACGGCACAGCGGACACACCAGGAACCGCGGTGTTGGCCGTCGAATGGCGCTAGCTGCGCAGCATTTGTGCACCGCCGCCGTCAGTGTCAGCCAGTTTGCCGTGGCATACGGAGCTCCATCGCAGTCTTTAACACTGGTAGCATGCCGCGACAGCGTGGACGTGAACCGTATGTGCAGTTGACGGACTTTGAGCGAGGGCGTATAGTGGGCATGCGGGAGGCCGGGTGGACGTACCGCCGAATTGCTCAACACGTGGGGCGTGAGGTCTCCACAGTACATCGATGTTGTCGCCAGTGGTCGGCGGAAGGTGCACGTGCCCGTCGACCTGGGACCGGACCGCAGCGACGCACGGATGCACGTCAAGACCGTAGGATCCTACGCAGTGCCGTAGGGGACCGCACCGCCACTTCCCAGCAAATTAGGGACACTGTTGCTCCTGGGGTATCGGCGAGGACCATTCGCAACCGTCTCCATGAAGCTGGGCTATGGTCCCGCACACCGTTAGGCCGTCTTCCGCTCACGCCCCAACATCGTGCAGCCCGCCTCCAGTGGTGTCGCGACAGGCGTGAATGGAGGGACGAATGGAGACGTGTCGTCTTCAGCGATGAGAGTCGCTTCTGCCTTGGTGCCAATGATGGTCTTATGCGTGTTTGGCGCCGTGCAGGTGAGCGCCACAATCAGGACTGCATACGACCGAGGCACACAGGGCCAACACCCGGCATCATGGTGTGGGGAGCGATCTCCTACACTGGCCGTACACCACTGGTGATCGTCGAGGGGACACTGAATAGTGCACGGTACATCCAAACCGTCATCGAACCCATCGTTCTACCATTCCTAGACCGGCATGGGAACTTGCTGTTCCAACAGGACAATGCACGTCCGCATGTATCCCGTGCCACCCAACGTGCTCTAGAAGGTGTAAGTCAACTACCCTGGCCAGCAAGATCTCCGGATCTGTCCCCCAGTGAGCACGTTTGGGACTGGATGAAGCGTCGTCTCACGCGGTCTGCACGTTCAGCACGAACGCTGGTCCAACTGAGGCGCCAGGTGGAAATGGCATGGCAAGCCGTTCCACAGGACTACATCCAGCATCTCTACGATCGTCTCCATGGGAGAATAGCAGCCTGCATTGCTGCGAAAGGTGGATATACACTGTACTAGTGCCGACATTGTGCATGCTCTGTTGCCTGTGTCTATGTGCCTGTGGTTCTGTCAGTGTGATCATGTGATGTATCTGACCCCAGGAATGTGTCAATAAAGTTTCTCCTTCCTGGGACAATGAATTCACGGTGTTCTTATTTCAATTTCCAGGAGTGTATGTTGGGAGCACTTCGTCGCCTTGCCTGTTGTGCTGTGTAGCAGACTTCAAAGCTGTGCGGGTCAGCATAACGAAAAGGCAAGGGGTCTCGCTCGTTTTGTCCACGGCTGTACATGCTTCAACACAAATGCAGATGCTAACCGAGCGTGCAGGCTGTATTTGACCACGAACAGCACCCGTGCGATGTCTTCAGTATGTTACAGGTGAGAGTCGTGTAGTTCTGTGTTGTTGTGAGAGCATTATGTTGGAGCTAAGTGAATTATAACTCTGGCTGACTGTGGTGCTCGCATAGTGGGTAATTCCGTAGCCGAGGTATTTGATTTTTTTTTTTTTTTTTGAAGAAACACGATATCGTTGTTTATCAAAACTAGACATGACTGTCTTAATGGGATTTCCGCGATCGTTCATGAAATAAAAATATGGCATTTCAGTCTTTGATCGCTATTTTTTATTTTCAGTGACCGGTTTCAGGCTAGCTGCCCATCTTCAGATCATATATTGCACTTACAGAGTAGCTTGTCAGTACATAACTATCGGTTCGCTGTCATAACTAAAGTAAATTTTAATCTGTTAAAACCTGAACCACTGCAGAACTGAACGTCGCACGCGCGAGCTCTGTTAGCACGACAGTACGAAAGAGCCCCACATGAAGGGAACTGTAGGACAAGCGGAATTCCAGAACCATACATCAGTGTTGAAAATGCCTGTAACAGGAGACTGTAGTGCCGAAGCCATAAAACCTGGACTGTGATGCAATTGAAGAAAGTCATTGGTCGAGTGAGCCTTGTTTCACACCATTTCCATCTTCTGGCTGAGATCACGTCCCAGGAGTGAAAAATGGCGAGGGTTCGTTATGATTAGGGCGACCATATCGTGGTACTCCATGGATTCCATGGTCACTATCCTATGGTACAATGTTTGTTCCCCAATGGAGATGCTATATTCCAAGACGACGACCATATCGTGGTATTCCATGGGTTCCATGGTCACTATCCTATGGTACAATGTTTGTTCCCCAATGGAGACGCTGTATTCCAAGACGACGACCATATCGTGGTATTCCATGAGTTCCATGGTCACTATCCTATGGTACAATGTTTGTTCCCCAATGGAGACGCTGCATTCCAAGACGACGATCATATCGTGGTATTCCATGGGTTCCATGGTCACTATCCTATGGTACAATGTTTGTTCCTCAATGGAGATGCTGTATTCGAAGACGACAGGGCCCCTGTTTACACAGCTCGCATCGCCCAGGGCTGGTTTTGTGAGCACGAGGACGAGCTGTGGCGTCATAGAGCCATTTTGAACTGTTTTTGAAGTGTGTCAGGATAAAAATTGTAGACGGAGGGATATCTATGATTGCATTAAGCATGTTCAAATCGGCATAGCTAGTGGTACGTACACAGAGATGTGGAAACTTGGAGAGGATAGAGTAGTTTGGTGAGGTGAGGTGCATCAAACTAGTTTTGGGAGTGAAGAATACAATGGGAGTGCAACTGTTCCGTATCAAATAATGATTCAAGCAGTGACGACCGCAGCACCTAGCTTCACTGGTTAATTTCATGCTGTAAATTTTATGGGACCATTCGGGTTTGAACCAGGGACCACTCGAGCTGCAGTCGAATGAGCTATATTCCCACTGGTTACCTAGTTGTCAAACGGGAAACATCTCATGGGTGATATGATTAATCCGGCAGAAGAATTGCGCAGCCTCGGACTCCGGTCCTGATAAAGTCACGGGCAGTAGTGACCGGCGGAATCCCCCGCGGAGCGTTGTTTAAGGTAAAAGTGTACCGGTTTGCTTGTAAATAGAGCGGCAGTCGGCACGCCGGGTGAAAGTGTCGGCACTCGGCGCTGGCGCACAAGGCTGGCTGGTGTCTGGCGGGAAGTGGGCCAAGGACGGGCTAAGGAGCGGGCGGGCCTGGCTAGCAGCGGCAAGCCGAGTCGGCCGAGCCGTCCGCTGGCCGGCAGGTGGCGCGCACAAGTCTACGCATACGAGGGTCACTCCAAACGAAATGCACACAATTTTTTTAAAAAAATCCACCTTTTATTCTACATCTTTGAAAGTTGTACAGTGTGTAGATACATCCTTTAGTAACAATATTTTCATTAAATGAAGAACAAACCGCCGTCAGTCACAAGCTGCGTTTATTTACTCCAAATTGCATTTAGAGCCCTGGAGGCTCATCTTCAGGTGCTTTTCAGTGATTTACATCAGGCTTTTTAGTAGTTTGCCTGTTGACATTACATTTTTGTGTTACAACATGGTATATTGTAGATATAAGTTTAACAGCGTTAATAATATGAAACTAACTTACAGTTTAACATTGTATGATGTCTGCTTCTGTTATGCAGTTGGTATACACAATATACATCTTTAATTTTGTAGTACATACTGGGATATATACACAGTCACACACTTTTTCGCACATTGTAGTAGCAGAACGTAAACATGCCAAAGATTCTCGTTCATACAGATGTTCTACTTCTAAATATAATCGATTTTCTTGTTTCACAGAAAATAATATGATATAGTATTACTAGCACACAGGTATTATTAAAATAATCATTTGGCACCATGTTGTAGGTTGTCAGCTGTTTGTACTATTATAGATTTGATTCCTCAGGAAAAAAAATAAACTTTTAAGGGTGTAGAAAAAATTGTGGCTGTTAAACTCTGTTTGTTAATTCAACAAGTTTTCGGAATATTTTCCTTTGTGTAGCATTATTTCTAACTGTTCTAGTAGATTAAGTTTTTTACTGTTGGGTTCTGTGTGAAGTACAGATAGGCTGTTGTGGATGTCGTCAAGTCTGTGTTTATTAATATACATGTGGTTAGCTATTGTAGATTTTTCAAAATGGTTTAGTCGAAAGGCGTCGGTGTGTTCTTTATACTGTGTGTGGAAGGTTCTTCCAGTTTTTCCTATGTAAAATGCAGGGCAACTGTTACATTGTAATTCATATATTCCACTGTGTTGTGTTATTGGCTTGTTTGTCTTCACTGTGTGAGGTAAGTTGTATCCAGGTTTGCTGTTTGTGGAGAAAGATATTTTAATATTGGTTTTTTTGATAATTAAACTATTTTTTGTGATACTGTGCCTAAGTATGGAATGCTTGTGAAGATTTGTTTTGTGTCGGTAGTTTTATTTTCAGTGTTTTTGTGAGTGATGTTGGTCTGAATTTTTCTAGATAGTTTATCAATTGATTTTATAGACTAACCAACATTTACTGCAATTGTTTTTATAGTAACTATTTCTTGTGTTAATGCTTTGGGTTTTAAAGGTAATGTATGTGCCCTGTTCAACATTGATCTAAATGCAGCATACTTATGTGTGTTTGGGTGGTATGAAGATTCTTGTACTTTTCTACACCTTTTCTACACCTTTCAAAGTTTATTTTTTTCTGGAGGAATCATATCTATAATAGTACAAACAGCTGACAACCTACAACATGGTGCCAAATAATTATTTTAATAATACCTGTGTGCTACTAATACTATATCATATTATTTTCTGTGAAACAAGAAAATCGATTATATTTAGAAGTAGAACATCTGTATGAACGAGAATCTTTGGCATGTTTACGTTCTGCTACTACAATGTGCGAAAAAGTGTGTGACTATGTATATATCCCAGTATGTACTGCAAAATTAAAGATGTATATTGCGTATACCAACTGCACAACACAAGCAGACATTATACAATTTTAAACTGTAAGTTAGTTTCATATTATTAACGCTGTTAAACTTATATCTACAATATATCATGATGTAACACAAAAATGTAATATCAACAGGCAAACAACTAAAAAACCTGATGCAATTCACTAAAAAGCACCTGAAGATGAGCCTCCAGGGCTCGAAATGCATAGTGCAGTAAATAAACGCAACTTGTGACTGACGGCGGTTTGTTCTTCATTTTACGAAAGTAAAACAGTCGCAGACGAAACACTGAAAAACAATGGGTAAAATTAAGTAATATTTTCATTCTTCAGATAATTTCCATCCCTCTCAACTGCCTTACGCCATCTTGGAACCAGCGCCCGTATACGCGCACGGTAAAATTCTGGACCGACCTGTTGGAGCCACTGTTTGGCAGCGTGCACAAGGGAGTCATCATCTTCAAACCTTGTTCCACGAAGAGAGTCTTTCAGTTTCTCAAAGAGATGATAGTCACATGGAGCCAGGTCAGGACTGTAAGGCGGGTGTTTCAGTGTTGTCCATCCGAGTTTTGTGATCGCTTCCGTGGTTTTTTGACTGATATATGTCCGTGCATTGTCGTGCAACAGCATAACATCCTGCTTTTGCCGATGTGGTCGAACACGACTCAGTCGAGCTTAAGTTTGTTCAGTGTCGTCACATATGCATCAGAATTTATGGTGGTTCCACTTGGCATGATGTCCACAAGCAAGAGTCCGGAATCGAAAAACACCGCAGCCATAACTTTTCCAGCAGAAGACGTGGTTTTGAATTTTTTTTCTTCGGTGAATTTGCGTCATGCCACTCCAATTGCCTCTTCGTCTCTGGTGAAAAATGATGGAGCCATGTTTCATTACCTGTCACAATTATTCCAAGAAATTCATCTCCACCATTCTCGTACTGTTCCAAAAGTTCGCTACATACCGTTTTTCTTGTTTATTTGTGAGCCACTGTCAACATCCTGGGAACCCACCTGGCACAAACCTTTTTTAACGCCAACACTTTCAGTATTCTGCAAACACTTCCTTCCCCTATCCCAACGTAGCGTGACAATTCGTTCACTGTGATGCGCCTGTCAGCAGTCACCAATTCGTTAACTCTCTGCACATTGTCTGGAGTGTGTGCAGTACGAGGCCTGCCGCTGCGAGGACAATCCTCAATATTGCCGTGCCCGCTTTCATCACGTAACCTGCTTGCCCACCCACTAACTGTACTGCGATCGACAGCAGCATCTCCATACACCTTTTTCAACCTCTTGTGGATATTTCCCACTGTCTCGTTTTCACAGCACACGAATTATATGACAGCACGTTGCTTCTGACGAACGTCAAGTGTAGCAGCCATCTTGAAGACATGCTGTGACGGCACCACTCACGAGAACAGGTTGAACTAAGTTTGAAAACAAGCGGGAAAGATGTATCTACACACTGTAAAACTTTCACACGTGCAGAATGAAAACTGTATTTTTACAAAAATAGTGTGCCTTTCTTTTGGAGTGACCCTCATACATCTAACCATAGACGGTTTGCCCTTAGACCGAAAATGACGTCACTGTATTGAAATCAACGTCTCTAGCAGCTGATTGATGACCGTATCCATTTGCAGGCGGCTTCAGGATTACTCTTCCACTTACCTTTATACTAATTGTAGTATTTTTCAGTAAAGGGTTGTTTATTACAGTGCTGAAACCTCGTGCTGCGTTTGGTTGCGCCGACAGATGCGTGAAAGGAAGTAATACAGCGTCCCACAGGTTACTTTGTTTTTTTTAATGCGAACTCATTTTTCGAAATGAAGTTAGTGAATTTACTGGATGAAGCTAAAGAGTGACAGTTTTACAGAGCAGTTCCCAATGGCCTTCTACTTCAGAGTTTTCATGTCTAAATATTACGAGCTGAATAAGAATGTTCACTATGCTCTTAAACATACGTCAGCCACCAGATTTGTTGTTGTTGTTGCGGTCTTCAGTTCAGCGACTGGTTTGATGCAGCTGTCCACGCTACTCTATCCTGTGCTACGAGTAACTACTGCAACCTACATCCTTCTGAATCTGCTTACTGTATTCATCTCTTGGCCTCCCTCTACAGTTTTTACTCACTACTCTTCCCTCCAGTACTAAATTGGTGATCTCTCGATGCCTCAGAATGTGTCCTACCAACCGATCCCTTCTTCTAGTCTGGTTGAGCTACAAATTGATCTTCTCTCCATAATTCTATTCAATACCTCCTAATTAGTTACGTGATCTACCCACCTAATCTTGAGCATTTTTCTATAGCACCACATTTCGAAAGCTTCTATTCTCTTCTTGTCTAATCTATTGGCCGGCCGGAGTGGCCTAGCGGTTCTAGGCGCTTCAGTCCGGAACCGTGCTGCTGCTACGGTCGCAGGTTCGAATCCTGCCTCGGGCATGGATATGTGTGATGTCCTTAGGTTAGTTAGGTTTAAGTAGTTTTAAGTTCTAGGGGACTGATGACCTCAGTAGTTAAGTCCCATAGTGCTCAGAGCCATTTTAACATTTTCTAATCTATTTATCGTCCATGTTTCACTTCCATACATGGCTACACTCCACACAAATGCTTTCAGGAACGACTTCCTGACATTTAAATATATCCTCGATGTTAACAGATTTCTCTTCTTCAGAAACGCTTTTCTTGCCATTGCCAGTCTACATTTCATGTCCTCCCTACTTCTACCACATCAGTTATTTTGCTTCCCAAGTAGCAAAACTCATCTACTACTTCGTCTCGTTTCCTAATCTAATTCTCTCAGCATCACCTGATTTAATTCGACTACATTCCATTATACTCGTTTTGCTTTTCTTGCTGTTGATCTTATATCCTCTTTATCAAGACACTGTTCATTCCGTCAATTACTCTTACGAGTCCTCTGCTGTCTCTGACGGTATTACAGTGTCATCAGCAAACCTCAAAGTTTTTATTTCTTCGCCCTGGACTTTAACTCCTACTTCAAATTTTTCTTTTGTTTCCTTTACTGTTTGCTCAATATGCAGATTGAATAACATCGGGGATAGGCTACAACCCTGTCTCACTGATTTCAGAACTAAATGAGTAAAACTAACTATCGGCTCCAATTCTCTTAGTGCGTAACGACGCAATCTCGACTTTATGCTCTCCTTTAAGTGCCGTAGGTGTTCTTTCAAACTTTAACACGGCAGAGATAGGTGCGTGCGCGGTCTGTGTCTCTCTCTGGTCTAAGACTAAAACCAAAATTTCGATCATCCGACGGATAGACTTCGTTAGACGGGTAACATATTAAACATTCTTTTTTTATTATTTTGATATTTTTAGTAAAACTTTTGAATTATAATGGTCAAGTCCCGTGAATCGAAAAATATGTTAAAAAAAGGAATATTTAGATGCACAGGTAAAAGCATTTCCAAATTAAAAAAATTTACAATGCTATTTTTTGAGATAAGGTCAATGATTTTTAGACTGAAGCTAATGAGTGATATCATTACCGAGCAAATAACGCATAGTCTTCAGTTTGAGGGTGTCCATTTGTGTATAAATATCACTCATTTAATGCTAACTCTCGTTGTATATCTAACTGTAAAATATGTGCGGAAATTTATGAAATATTAATTCCAAGATTTTTCTCTCCTATCTTCATGGTACTAACTTCGTGACTTCTCTTTCAGTAATCTGAATAGCCTTAAAAGTTCTACCACAGATGAAGGAATATTTGTGCCCTTGCCTTGTAAAGGATAACTTTTCATACAAAGCAATGCAGCAACCATTTGTTACCTGAAAGTTTTGTTACTATAGGCTTTTCGTATCGTAAGGAAACTGAAGCCATACGTAGTGCCACGAATTATTTTTATTTTCCTTCGCATTTAGTACCTAAAGAATAATAAAAAAAGGAGGAACCCACCAGTTCAGATCAATAAATAAGAAATGTCATCTGCTTCGAAAAATGAAGTGTAAGGTGCATTTATTCCTACTGTCATTAAACTGATACCATAGATTAAATTGAAAGTTATTTCTTGTTACAACAGAAGAAACATTCACGCGTTTCTTTTCAAGAATCATCTGAAAACAAAATGTATCTAGCTAAAATGAGGTTTTGCCTTCCAGCCCTGTGGAAGCTGTAAACCAATGAGGCATAGCATAGCACGAAGGGGGAATTCACTGAAGAATATGTAATTCAGAAGTTCGTAAAAAAAAAAGTGCACAGCGTAGGTAGTGTTTAGAAATTCATTTCGCATTCACTTGTAGAAAACATTATACATGTTACTTAATACAATATGCGATTCAGCCGTTAAAATCATTGCTTGATTTCAGCTATTAATGACAGCTTGTAATGACAGTTAGTAGACCCGTCTTTTTTCCATCCGTCTCGTAACTCAGGTATTGGTTTCAGGGCTCAAAACCACTGTTATAGTCACTGTAAACGAGGCACCCTAAGAATTTATCCATGTAGCATATCCTGTGCACCTTGCAGGCTCGCTGCCAAATTTTTCGAAGGAAAATTACCCTTTAGAAAAAAAATGGTTCAAATGGCTCTGAGCACTATGGGACTCAACATCTTAGGTCATAAGTCCCCTAGAACTTAGAACTACTTAAACCGAACTAACCTAAGGACATCACACACACCCATGCCCGAGGCAGGATTCGAACCTGCGACCGTAGCAGTCCCGCGGTTCCGGACTGCAGCGCCAGAACCGCACGGCCACCGCGGCCGGCTACCCTTTAGAAATTTTGAGTTGTAAATAATAATGAAGTTCAGGATTCTGTGCCCGATTTCGAAATTAAACCACATTTTATCCATCAAAGCTTGTGATAAGTGTTTTATTTACATGTTATATCACAATCTGGTCTGCTCTGATTTATTAAGAATTTGTGTCACAATTTTATCGACAGAGATAATTTGCTTTGCATTCTAAGTTATCCGGAAAAGCGTCTGTTAATGTACTGTCGCACCAAACGGCGCAGGGTATCAAGTGGAACAGTAACACAAACAGATCACTGCCAAAGCCTGATCGCTATCGTCAGGAGTGTCCCAGGAAGTACGATATTACCGCTCTAATTCTCTGTGCACATAAACGATCCGACGGATAGGATGAACAGCAATCTGCAACTGCTTGCTGATGAAGCTGTCGTCATTGGTTTACTGTAGGAGGACGCAGGATGATTTACACGGAAATAACAACAACACGTCGTCACATTTTAAGGAGAAAAAGCACGCTTGGAAGATATCAGTCTCAGAAATCACTCCACGAAAAATATTGGCCCATAATTCTGAAAGTGCGCAGTTACGACCTTTTGAATGTACAGCTTTTAAACTTCGCGCGTACCGGCTGTTAGTCATTCCCTCCGCCGCATTGCAGCCGGCTAATACCCGAGCGCGAAGTACTCCACAGCGGAATGAGTAAGCGGTTCGTGTATATAATGTCACAGAACAAAGAACCAATAGTGTTTTGTTTATTGTGTCAAGGTGCGCGGGTTCTAACCTTTAGCTGGTGCCTTTGAACACGTTTATGTTGCGATTCACAGAGTGTGCTATTTAATTATTAGCATCGCTTTTGTGCTTTATTCCCTTTGGACTGGAAACTTGACGCCGTTAAAGTGAAGTACATATACAGGAGTTGTTCTATTCTTCAACGTGATTGGCATGATTAAGTTGTAAATCGAAAATCATTAACTCCATTTCATAATGATTTTCCAGTTGCTTAGAATTATCACTTTTGATTTTCAGGCATATATACATAATATTAAACATGTGTGCGTGTCGCTGACAGACACCATTTTCGTGTAAAACAACATGGTCTCGGGCATACATCGGCTGCAGTGAACCATAAAAAATTCATTCAGTCATCAGGACCTTAATACTCCCAGGAGCATCTGAATAACAATCGTCAAAAACCTTCGAAATTATTTCAGATTCATTCATTTCCCTCGGTTTTGAATAGGGCCCTCTCTAAAAACAGGAAGAACAGCAAGGCGAAAATATTAACTGTTCGATATATCAAAATGCAAGCAAAATGATAAATGAGCAAAAAGGACATGCAGGGAAAGAAAACTTGATACGTTGACTATTGGTATAAAGACCTAAATAGACGAAGTAGTAAAAACATATTGGGGCAGGTGGCATGTACAGACAGCTTATAGAAAACACGAATTATTTTGAGATCTGTCCGTGAAGAATACTGTGCGAAACGGGATTAAACTTGGGAGCCGTCCGCAGTCTGTTAAATCCGTGGAGAATGGGAGGGAGTCACTTTTTGCCGCCATGCTCACTTTTAGCGTGCAACAGAAGTGTACGAGTTTTATAATAATAATAATTTGTGTATTGACATGACTTAAGCATAATGTTGAAGCAGGTGTAAATTAAGAAGTACAAGGATCATGCGGTTGAGAACTGTATTAGCAGCCAACCGTTACAGCTTTGAAAATCTCATAATTTACACAGTATATAAAAAAATTGGAGAAAGCCCTCTACAGCTACCTCTAGTACCATGGAAGTCATTCACTGATGTCTTAACAGATGTCCTATCAACCTGTCCCTTCTCCTTATCAGTGTTTATCACATATTCCTTTCCTCAGCGATTCTGTGCAGAACCTCCTCATTCCTTACCTTATCAGACCACCTTATTTTCAATATTCTTCTGTAGCACCACATCTCAGATGCTTCGATTCTCTTCTGTTCCGGTTTTCCCACAGTCCATGTTTCACTACCATACAATGCTATTCGTCAGACGTATATTCTCAGAAATTTCTTCCACAAATTAAGGCTGATATTTGATATTAGTAGACTTCTCTCGACGAGGAATGCTCTTTTTGCCATTGCTAATCTGCTTTTGATGTCCTCCTTGCTCCGTCCGTCATTGGTTATTTTACTGCCTAGGTAGCAGAACTCCTTAACTTCATCTACGAGGCCTGTTCAGAAAGTAAGCTCCGATTGATTGCCAAATTGAAACCACAGTGAACATCAGAAATGTTTTACTTGTAACAATTAGCTACACCTTTCAGCTACTTCTCTACGTAGTCGCCGTTCTGACTTAGACTTTTGTCATAGCGTTGTACCAACTTTTCAATAGCCTCATCATAGAAGGCAGCCGCCAGTGCTTTCCGCCAATTGTCCACGCTGGCCTACACCTCGTTGTCTGTGTCAAAATGTTGTCTTCAAAGACAGCGGTTCATGTGACCAGAGATGAAACTCAGGGGGAGACAATTGCGGACTGTATTGTGGGTAATCTAACATTTCCATTTGAAAACGATGCAGGAGCATCTTCATTGCCCCTGCAGAATGCGGTTGAGAATTGCCGTGAAGTCGAAACAGCACGACAGTTATGTAATGTTAGCTGCATACCTTCAGGCGAAATTTCTCACCAGGCCCTCGTACTTGGCGGCAGACACTATTTTCTAGACATCTTTACGCACTCACTGCGATCTCAGAAATGAGAAGAGCGACGTGATGCTAACTGGGGTTATACTAGAGACACTACCCAACACATCTGTGCAAAGCTTTATCGGATTTTCATAGTCGTTTCCATTTCGCGACCGATCGGAGCTTACTTTCTGAACGCCCCTCGTACTTCGTGACCATCAATCCTAATGCTAAGTTTCTCGCTGTTCTCATTTCTGCTACTTCTCATTACCTTCGTCTTCCTTCGGTTTACTCTCAATCCATAGTCTGTACTCATTAGACTGTTCATTCCGTTCAGCAGATCATTTAATTCTTCTTCACTTTCACTCAGGATAGCAATGTCATCAGCGAATCACATCATTGATATCCTTTCACCTTGAATTTTAATTCCCCTCCCGAACCTTTCTTTTACTTTCGTCATTGCTTCCTCGAAGAACAGATTGAACAGTAGGGGTTAAAGGCTACATCCTTGTCTAACACCCTTTTTAATATGAGCACTTCCACTCGTATTATTCCCTCTTGGGTGTTGTACATATTGTATATGAACCGTCTCTCCCTATAGCTTACCGCTACTTTTTTCAGAATTTCGAACATCTTGCACAAGTTTACATTGTCGAATGCTTTTTCCATGTCGACAAACCCTATGAACTGTGTATTGATTTTTCTTTAGTCTTGCTTCCATTATTAACTGCAACGTCAGAATTGTCTCTCTCGTGCCTTTACCTTTCCTAAAGCCAAACTGATCATCATCTAGGGCATCCTTAATTTTCTTTTCCATTCTTTTACATATTATTCTTATAAGCAACTTGGAAGCATGAGCTGTTAAGCTGATTGTGCTATAATTCTTGCACTTGTCAGCTATTGCCTTCTTCGGAATTGTGTGGATGATGTTTTTCCGAAAGTGAGATGGTATGTCGCCAGACTCAAACATTCTGCACACCAGCGTGAATAGTTATTTTGTTGCTACTTCCCCCAACGATTTTAGAAATTCTGATGGAATGTTATCTATCCCTTCTGCCTTATTTGATCGTAAGTCCTCAAAGCTCTTTTAAATTCCGATTCTAATACTGGATCCCCTATCTCTTCTAAATCGACTCCTGTTTCTTCTTTTATAACGTCAGACAAATCTTCCCCTTCATAGAGCCTTTCAATTTATTCTTTCCACCTATCCTCTCTCTCCTCTGCATTTAACAGTGGAATTCCCTTTGCACTCTTAATGTTATCTCCCTTGCTTTTAATGTCACCGAAGATTGTTTTGTCTTTCCTGTATGCGGAGGCTGTCCTTCCGACAATCATTTCTTTTTCGATGTCTTCACATTTTTCCTGCAGCCATTTCGTCTTAGCTTCCCTGCTCGTAGTATTTATTTCATTCCTCGGCGACTTGTATTTCTGTATTTCTAAGTTTCCCGGAACATTTTTGTGCTTCCTCCTTTCACCGATCAATCGAAGTATTTCTTCTGTTACACATGGTTTCTTCACAGTTACCTTCTTTGTACCTACGTTTTCCTTCCTAATTTCTGTGATGGCCCTTTTTAGAGATTTCATTCCTCTTCAACTGTATTGCCTACTGCGCTATTACTTATTGCTGTATCTATAGCTTTGGAGAACTTCAACCGTATCTCGTCATTCCTTAGTAGTTCTGTATCCCACTGCATTGCGTACTGATTCTTCCTGACTAATGTCTTAAACTTCAGCCTACTCTTCATCACTACTATATTGTGATCTGAGTCCATATCTACTCCTCGGTACACCTTACAATCTAGTACGTAATCTTTTCCAAGTATACCTCCTCCTCTTGTGATTCTTCAACAGAGTATTCTCTATTACTAGCTAAAATTTGTTACAGAACTCAGTTAGTCTTTCTCCTTTCTCACTCCTAGTCCCAAGCCCATATTCTCCTGTAGCCTTTTCTTCTACTCCTTCTCCTACAACTGCGTTCCAGTCCCCCGCGACTATTAGATTTTCATTCCCCTTTACATACTGTATTACCCTTTCAATATCCTCATACACTTTCTCTATCTCTTCATATTCAGCTTGCGACGTCGACATGTATACCTGAACTATCGTTGTCGGTGTTGGTTTGCTGTTGATTCTGATAAGAACGACCTTCCGCAGAACTGTTCACAGTAACACACTCTCTGCCCTACCTTCCTATTCATAATGAATCCTACTCCCATTATACCATTTTCTGCTGCTGTTGATATTACTCTATACTCTTCTGACCAGGAATCCTTGTCTTCTTCCAGTTCACTTCATATCTAGATTGAGCCTTTGCATTTCCCTTTTCAGATTTTCTAGTTCAAGATTCTGACATTCCACGCAACGACTCGTAGAACGTCATCCTTTCGTTGATTGTTTAATGCTTTTCTTATGGCAACCTCCCCCGTCGCAGTCCCCTCCCAGAGATCCGAATTGGAGATTATACCGGAATCTTTTGCCAATGGAGAGGTCATCATGACACTCCTTCAAAAACAGGCCACATGTCCTGTGGATACACGTTTCGTGTCTTTAATGCAGTGGTTTCCATTGCCTTCTGCATCCTCATGTCGTTGATCATTGTTGATTCTTCCGCCTTTAGTGGCGATTTCCCACCCCTAGGACAAGAGAGTGCCCTGAACCTCTATCCGCTCCTCCGCCCTCTTTGACAAGGCCGTTGTCAGAATGAGGGTTCGATCGCCAGTGCTGATTATTAATCAAAATTTAAGCAGCGTCGGGATTCGAACCCGGGGCGAAGTCGTTTCGATTATGAATCAAAGACGCTACCCCCCTTTTTTTATAGTTCTCATTTTGTTCGTTACATTTGTTCGGTGCGGATGTCCCATGACACCCGTTCAAGTTCAGTGTTGTAGTTTGTTGTCCATGTTTCATTTTTTTTTTTTTTGTATTCAGATTTGTTCAGAAAGAATTAGATACAATATATTTAAATTTCCATCAGTAGTCTATTATTGTTATGAGTATATAGAGCAAGAGCAACCAGAGAACGTTCAATTTAATCTGTATTTTGACGTTTATTTTAGTTTCTAAACATGAGAGACAGAATTCCGTAATTTCTACGACAATATAACCTTTTGTGCCTAAAGTGGCTGGGCCTTGAAGAGATTAACTTTTTGACACTTCATTTAGATAGCTAACAGCAGCTTCTCCGGAACTACACTCCTGGAAATTGAAATAAGAACACCGTGAATTCATTGTCCCAGGAAGGGGAAACTTCATTGACACATTCCTGGGGTCAGATACATCGCATGATCACACTGACAGAACCACAGGCACATAGACACAGGCAACAGAGCATGCACAATGTCGGCACTAGTACAGTGTATATCCACCTTTCGCAGCAATGCAGGCTGCTATTCTCCCATGGAGACGATCGTAGAGATGTTGGATGTAGTCCTGTGGAACGGCTTGCCATGCCATTTCCACCTGGCGCCTCAGTTGGACCAGTGTTCGTGCTGGACGTGCAGACCGCGTGAGACGACGCTTCATCCAGTCCCAAACATGCTCAATGGGGGACAGATCCGGAGATCTTGCTGGCCAGGGTAGTTGACTTACACCTTCTAGAGCACGTTGGGTGGCACAGGATACATGCGGACGTGCATTGTCCTGTTGGAACAGCAAGTTCCCTTGCCGGTCTAGGAATGGTAGAACGATGGGTTCGATGACGGTTTGGATGTACCGTGCACTATTCAGTGTCCCCTCGACGATCACCAGTGGTGTAAAACCAGTGTAGGAGATCGCTGCCCACACCATGATGCCGGGTGTTGGCCCTGTGTGCCTCGGTCGTATGCAGTCCTGATTGTGGCTCTCACCTGCACGGCGCCAAACACGCATACGACCATCATTGGCACCAAGGCAGAAGCGACTCTCATCGCTAAAGACGACACGTCTCCATTCGTCCCTCCATTCACGCCTGTCGCGACACCACTGGAGGCAGGCTGCACGATGTTGGGGCGTGAGCGGAAGACGGCCTAACGGTGTGCGGGACCGTAGCCCAGCTTCATGGAGACGGTTGCGAATGGTCCTCGCCGATACCCCAGGAGCAACAGTGTCCCTAATTTGCTGGGAAGTGGCGGTGCGGTCCCCTACGGCACTGCGTAGGATCCTGGCGTGCATCTGTGCGTCGCTGTGGTCTGGTCCCAGGTCGACGGGCACGTGCACCTTCCGCCGACCACTGGCGACAACATCGATGTACTGTGGAGACCTCACGCCCCACGTGTTGAGCAATTCGGCGGTACGTCCACCCGGCCTCCCGCATGCCCACTATACGCCCTCGTTCAAAGTCCGTCAACTGCACATACGGTTCATTTCCACGCTGTCGCGGCATGCTACCAGTGTTAAAGACTGCGATGGAGCTCCGTATGCCACGGCAAACTGGCTGACACTGACGGCGGCGGTGCACAAATGCTGCGCAGCTAGCGCCATTCGACGGCCAACACCGCGGTTCCTGGTGTGTCCGCTGTGCCATGCGTGTGATCATTGCTTGTACAGCCCTCTCGCAGTGTCCGGAGCAAGTATGGTGGGTCTGACACACCGGTGTCAATGTGTTCTTTTTTCCATTTCCAGGAGTGTATTTAAATTTTTCCTCAAATCACTAATTAATTTTTCTTAACTGCATTGATTACTTTCAAGCAATTGCATATTGCGTTCGCAAAACTAGACATCTAGCGTGTCAGTATGATACACCATTTGTCTATTTCCCACTCTGATTGGGTATGAAAATTCGGACAAAAATCGAGTGTCTAATTTCTAGGGAGTCTTTTTTCCGCTCTCCCAAAAGTGTGCGCTCACCATTATCGGTATGTATGTTAAAATATAATCGCTTCTACTAAAAGGTTGTTTTAACGGAGGGCCATGACCCCCATTACTCCTCCCTCCCCTCACACAAACAGACTTAGATCCACGCCTCATTCTACCAGTTAATGGGTGGTCGTTTGAGGGAAATAGAGTAGTAATATGATGCAACAGACCACTGGCGCTTTAGGTGTAAAATAAGGGGACGTGGATGACGAGATTACGTAGGGTGCTGCGAGAGACTGTAAGTTAAGACTGGGCCTGGCACAGAGACAAGTCGGCTCTTCCAGTCGACCACAACAACGAAACTGTGTCGAGGCCGCTTGCGTGTTGACGCCGGTAAACCTGTTTACCGCCGCTCGGATGCAGCAAATAACGTTTCAGGTAAATGAAAGCTGACTCATAACAGGAGTACCATAGGAGGGAACGGTGTGAGAACATAGGGTCAGAATATCAACGGCCACTTTCTTGTTCTCATTGATAGGTCCACCCTGGGTTACGTGAATATAAATGATCACTTTCTTAGGCCCATTGATGGTCCACCCTGGGTTACTTAACTACACAGCATGTCACTCATAAAGGAGAAATGTCTTCAGACATAAAAGTAGTGCCGGCTGGTGTGGCCGAGCGGTTCTACGTCCTTCAGTCTGGAACCGCGCGACCGCTGCGGTCGCAGGTTCGAATCCTGCCTCGGGCATGGATGTGTGTGATGTCCTTAGGTTAGTTGGGTTTATGTAGTTCTAAGTTCGTGAAAGCAGGATGTAAGATGAACTTCAACAAAAGCAAAACGAGGATAATGGAATGTAGTCGAATTAAGCCGGGTGATGCTGAGGGAATTAGATTAGGAAATGAGGCACTTAAAGTAGTAAAGTAGTCTTACTATTTGGGGAGCAAAATAACTGATGATGGTCGAAGTAGAGAGGATATAAAAAGTAGACTGGAAATGGCAAGGAAAGCGTTTCTGAAGAAGAAAAATTTGTTAACGTCGAGTATAGATTTAAGTGTCAGGAAGTCGTTTCGGAAAGTATTTGTATGGAGTGTGGTCATGTATGGAAGTGAAACGTGGACGATAAATAGTTTTGACAGGAAGAGAATAGAAGCTTTCGAAATGTGGTGCTACAGAAGAATGCTGTAGATGGGTAGAATACGTAACTAATGAGGAAGTTGGTTCATATGGCTCTGAGCACTATGGGACTTAACATCTGAGGTCATCAGTCCCCTAGAACTACTTAAACCTAACTAACCTAAGGACATCACACACATCCATGCCCGAGGCAGGATTCGAACCTGCGACCGTAGCAGTCGCGCAATGAGGAGGTATTGAATAGAATTGGGGAGGAGTTTGTGGCACAACTTGACAAGAAGAAGGGCCCTGTTGGTAGGACATGTTCTGAGGCATCAAGGGATCACAAATTTAGCATTGGGGGGCAGCGTGGAGGGTAAAAATTGTAGAGGGAGACCAAGAGATGAATACACTAAACAGATTCAAAAGGTTGTAGGTTGCAGTAAGTACTGGAAGATGAAGAAGCTTTCACAGGATAGAGTAGCATGGAGAGGTGCATCAAACGAGTCTCAGGACTGAAGACCACAACAACAATAACAAGTTCAAGCGACTGATGACCTCAGATGTTAAGTCCCATAGTGCTCAGAGCCATTTGAACCATAAAAGTAGTGTTGCAGGACCATTTCTTGTCACAATATACGCTGTCTAGCCACATTAATATGATCACCGGTCAAAAAAACCTGAATAACCGCCTTTTGCATCGCGAACTAGTGGGATACGTGCAGGAAGAGAGTCAGTGTGGTTCTCGAAGCTACCGACAAGGATGCGCAGCCATGCTGAATCGAGTGCCGTGGCCAACTTCACTGGGTTCCCGGTTGAGGATGCATTGTGCAAACAGCCCGATCGAGATGGTGCCAGAGAATATTGATGGGGTTTTGATACGGCGAGTTTGGTGGCCATGGAAGTACAATAGACTCATTTTGGTGTTCTCCGAACCACGCACGTATACGGCGAACTGTGTGACCAGTTGCATTGTCCTGCTTGTATGTGCCATCGAAACGAGGAGAAACAGACTGCAAGTAGGGGTGGAAATGTTCCCCATGAATAAATGCACGAAAACATTTCCCAGAACGTAACTCTCCCTCCTCTGGCCAGGACCCTTCGTCTGTGCGATGAGACATGAAACATGACTCGTCTGAGAAGGCCACTTATCGCCACTCAGTGGACGTCCAGTTGCGGTACCGGCGTGCAAATTCAGCCTTAGTCGCTGATGAACAGCAGTCAGCGTGGGTATGTGAGCCAAGCGCCTCCGGCAGAGGTCCGTAGGCAGCAACGTTGAAATTGGTGCAGATGGTTCTCAGCACTGTGGGACTTAACACCTGAGGTCATCAGTTCAAATGGTTCAAATGGCTCTGAGCAGTATGTGACTTAACATCTGTGGTCACCAGTCCCCTAGAACTTAGAACTACTTAAACCAACTAATCTAAGGACATCACATACATCCATGCCCGAGGCTGGATTCGAACCTGCGACAGTGCCAGCAGCGCGGTTCCGGACTGAAGCGCCTAGAACCGCTCGGCCACAGAGGCCGGCTCGGCAACGTTCGATGAATGATCATTGATGAAAATGGTTCAAATGGCTCTGAGCACTATGGGACTTAACATCTGAGGTCATAAGTCCCCTAGACTTAGAACCACTTAAACCTAACTAACCTAAGGACATCACACACTTCCAAGTCCAAGGCATGATTCGAACCTGCGACCGTAGCGGTCGCGCGGTTTCAGACTGAAGCGCCTAGAACCGCTCGGCCACTGCGGCCGGCGGTCATTGAGGAGACATTGTTGGTATTGGTAGCCTCTTGTTTCATCTGGGCGGTTAGTTGCTCGACTGCTGTACGTCTCTTCGCCCTTACACATCTCCGCAATCGTCGTTCACCTCTATTACCTACAGCGCGTGGTACACTACAGTTGCCTGTGCGCCGGTTTTGGATAGTGCCATTTCGCCACGCATGATGTACTTTAACCATGGTGGCACACTAATAGTTTACAAACTTTGTCGGTTAGGAAATGCTTCCACCCTTGGCCCGAAAGACAATGATTAAGCACTTTCGGACGTCAGGAAAATACACTCCTGGAAATTGAAATAAGAACACCGTGAATTCATTGTCCCAGGAAGGGGAAACTTTATTGACACATTCCTGGGTTCAGATACATCACATGATCACACTGACAGAACCACAGGCACATAGACACAGGCAACAGAGCATGCACAATGTCGGCACTAGTACAGTGTATATCCACCTTTCGCAGCAATGCAGGCTGCTATTCTCCCATGGAGACGATCGTAGAGATGCTGGATGTAGTCCTGTGGAACGGCTTGCCATGCCATTTCCACCTGGCGCCTCAGTTGGACCAGCGTTCGTGCTGGACGTGCAGACCGCGTGAGACGACGCTTCATCCAGTCCCAAACATGCTCAATGGGGGCAGATCCGGAGATCTTGCTGGCCAGGGTAGTTGACTTACACCTTCTAGAGCACGTTGGGTGGCACCTGATACACGCGGACGTGCATTGTCCTGTTGGAACAGCAAGTTCCCTTGCCGGTCTAGGAATGGTAGAACGATGGGTTCGATGACGGTTTGGATGTACCGTGCACTATTCAGTGTCCCCTCGACGATCACCAGTGGTGTCCGGCCAGTGTAGGAGATCGCTCCCCACACCATGATGCCGGGTGTTGGCCCTGTGTGCCTCGGCCGTATGCAGTCCTGATTGTGGCGCTCACCTGCACCTCGCCAAACACGCATACGACCATCATTGGCACCAAGGCAGAAGCGACTCTCATCGCTGAAGACGACACGTCTCCATTCGTCCCTCCATTCACGCCTGTCGCGACACCACTGGAGGCGGGCTGCACGATGTTGGGGTGTGAGCGGAAGACGGTCTAACGGTGTGCAGGACCGTAGCCCAGCTTCATGGAGACGGTTGCGAATGGTCCTCGCCGATACCCCAGGAGCAACAGTGTCCCTAATTTGCTGGGAAGTGGCGGTGCGGTCCCCTACGGCACTGCGTAGGATCCTACGGTCTTGGCGTGCATCCGTGCGTCGCTGCGGTCCGGTCCCGGGTCGACGGGCACGTGCACCTTCCGCCGACCACTGGCGACAACATCGATGTACTGTGGAGACCTCACGCCCCACGTGTTGAGCAATTCGGCGGTACGTCCACCCGGCCTCCCGCATGCCCACTATACGCCCTCGCTCAAAGTCCGTCAACTGCACATACGGTTCACGTCCACGCTGTCGCGGCATGCTACCAGTGTTAAAGACTGCGATGGAGCTCCGTATGCCACGGAAAACTGGCTGACACTGACGGCGGCGGTGCACAAATGCTGCGCAGCTAGCGCCATTCGACGGCCAACACCGCGGTTCCAGGTGTGTCCGCTGTGCCGTGTGTGTGATCATTGCTTGTACAGCCCTCTCGCAGTGTCCGGAGCAAGTATGGTGGGTCTGACACACCGGTGTCAATGTGTTCTTTTTTCCATTTCCAGGAGTGTAGCTCCGTTTCCGCAATACGATAACAAGTGCGTTATATTCCGGTTTATATTGGCAGAATATGGTAACGGTGGGTTCAGGAGGCGTAATACGGAACGCCTTGCTGGATCCCAACGGCCTCGTATCACCAGCAGTCGAGATGACAGGCATCTTATCCGCATGGCTGTAACGCATCGTGCAGCCACGTCTCGATCTCTGACGCAACAGATGGGGACGTTTGCAAGACAACAACCATCTGCACGAACAGTTCGACCACGTTTCCAGCAGCATGGACTATCAGGCTGCGGTTAATCTTAACGCTGCATCACAGACAGGAGCTCCTGCGATGGTGTACTCAACGACGAACCAGAGTACACGAATGACAAAACGTCATTTTTATGGATGAATCCAGGTTATGTTTACAGCATCATGATGGTCGCATCCGTGTTTGGCGACATCGCGGTGAAGCACATTGGAAGCGTGTATTTGTCATCGCCATACTGGCATACCACCTGGCGTGATGGTATGGGGTGCCATTGGTTACACGTCTCGGTCACCTCTTGTTCGCATTGACGGTACTTTGAACAGTGGACGTTACATTTCAGATGTTTTACGACTCGTGACTCTACTCATCCCTGCGAAACCCTACATTTCAGCAGGATAATGCATGACCGCATGTTGCAGGTCCTTTACGGGCCTTTCTGGATACAGAAAATGTTCGACTGCTGCCCTGGCAGCACATTCTCCAGATCTCTCACCAATTGAAAACGTCTGGTCAATGGTAGCCGAGCAACTGGCTCGTCACAATACGCCAGTCACTACTCTTGATAAACTGTGGTATCGTGTTGAAGCTGCATGGGCAGCTGTACCTGTACACGCCATCCAAGCTCTGTTTGACTGAATGCCCAGGCGTATCAAGGACGTTATTACTGCCAGAGGTGGTTGTTCGGGGTACTGATTTCTGAGTATCTACGCACCCAAATTGCGTGAAAATGTAATCGCATGTCAGTTATAGTATAATATATTTGTCCAATGAATACCCGTTTGTCATCTGCATTTCTTCTGGATGTAACAATTTTAATGGCCAGTAGTGTATATATAAGGGATGGGGCCCCTCCAAGCCAACACCGACGTGGTGACGAAACCAGAAGTTCTACTGCCACCTCCGTATAACATGTTAGTTTTGAAATCAGGAGTCACAGGAAGCGTGCTGTGATGTTGTCCATGCGTCTGGGTAGGATTACTCATTAACATGGTCCATCAGGAGACAGATAGTGGAGGAAAGCGGCCGAAGGGTAGCCGTTTGTAAGGGCAGAGGGAAAAAAGTGCCAAGGCAAGCGCCAAGGGAAAAAAACCTCTGCGACAGTAGGACGGGTAGTAAGAGCAGTAGATGCTTGCTAGCTGCGACAGTGCATGCAAGGTGTGGTTATGTTAGTGCGAGATATCGTGCATCGTTACCTTTGTCGTTGCGGGTGCTCGTTGTAGGGCCTGCTGCGTCCCTGTAACAATTCGAGGTCGTTATGCATTAGTGGACGTTCGGCCATAGATCAGCTCACAGTTTAGGGGGGGGGGGGGGTGGTGGTTTGCGTAATGTGTACAGTACGACTCCCTTCGATTGCCTGTTTTTCGGCGGGTCGAGCATCTGGGGTTGCCAGTAGTATCTGTGTTGTAGGGGCTCGCCAGTGCTGTCGTGTTAGCGTGCTTTGGACCATGGATGTTTAGTTTCTTGCTAATAGTGTCATTGGTCTATTGTGTTTCCATTTATGGTTGTGGTTGTAGTTTCCCAGAGTAAGGATAAACTCGTTACGCGAGTGTCTCGTGTTTCTGTACAGTCGTGTGGAGAGTTTTTGGAATACCTGCAGTTCCGTGACCCTCTTGCACCTTTTACACACTCTCCACTGCTCGTGCTGCCACGTACCGTCTTTGAGTGGTTATTGCACGTTGACGTCGAACACAGGCAGTGGTCACATTTATGTGACAGGATCGTCTGTATGAATGGTCTAGTGGATAATCCCGGGATTTCCATGAGGCTTTTCCGGAATGATGCTGTTATACACAGCAAAGTTGTAATGCTAGGAAATTGTAGAGAATTTGTGGAAGACCCGCAGAGGATCGACTACTGGTGCAAGCATTTTCAGTCAACACGAACAAATGTAGTGTATTGCGAATAATAGACAGAATATCCACCATTGTATGGTTATATGATTGTGGAACAGTCACATCCATTAAGTATCTGACAGTGTGTGTGCGAAGCGATTTATACGTGAATGATAACAGATAAGGCAGATACGTGACTGAGATTCATGGGAAGAATCTCCAGAGAGTGTAGTCTGTCCACAAAGGAGGTAGCTTAAAAATCCTCGTTCGACCAGTACTTGAATATAGCTCGTCAGTTTGGGTTCCGCACAGTAAAGCATCGATACAGGAAATAAAGCAGGTTCAAAGAAGAGCAGCGCGTTTCGACACAAATTCATTTAGTTAACGCTGAAATGTCACGAAGATGCTCAGCCAACTTCAGTGACAGACACTGAAAGGAAGCGTTCTACATTACGCTGTGGTTCAGTTAAAATTCCGGGAGGTACGTTCCTAGAGGAGTCAGCTATTTTTTATTCCCTTGGATGTATTTAGCGAAATCAGAGGTAGTGGAGTTCACAGGGAAGCTTAGAAACAGCCGTTCTTTACGTGAACCATTCGCGACTGAAACGGGAAACGGGGGTGTTGCAATGTTACACAAAGTACGAAGCATTGCAAAAATCTATATCAAATGTTCACGTGCATTTTGAATATGGGCTAAAGACACAAACAATGAAATGACGCTGTTGTGATCCACAGTTGATTATCAGACAAACACCCGTGCTCTATTGGTAGCACAGCTTGGAAGCTCACATATGCGGAGCTGTCATGCTTGTGATGCATCCCATGGTCGATTTTTATTTATTTTTTTAATTTTCATTTTTTTATTTTACGCGTCTAGTTTCGCAGGTCCAAATTGAGGAGCAAATCTCGAAGGTCATGGAACGTGTCAGTACATGAAATAACAACTTAAAAGTAATAACAGATAAAATAAAATGTTTATGAACAAAAAAAGAGACAAGCCATAAGTTTATGTAAACGCAATCAACAAAATAACACAGGAATCAGTTTAATTTTTCAAGGATATCCTCTACAGAGTAGAAGGAGTGACCCATGAGGAAACTCTTCAGTTTCGATTTGAAAGCGAGTGGATTACTTCTAGGATTTTTGATTTGTTATAATAGCTTACTGAAAATGCATGCAGCGGTATACTGCAAACCTTTCTGCACAAGAGTCAGGAAGTGCGATCCAAATGCAGACTGGATTTTTACCTAGTATTAACTGAGTGAAAGCTGCTAATTCTTGGGGATAAGCTGATATTGCTAACAAGAAAGGACAGTAAAGAGTACATACATTGAGAGGCCAATGTCAGAATACCCACACTATTGAACAGAGACCGACAAGAGTTTCGCGAACTTACGCCACTTATTGCTTCAACTGCCCGTTTCTGAGCCAAAAATATCCTTTTAGAATGGGAAGAGTTACCCCAAAATATAATACCGTATGTCATAAGAGAATGAAAATAAGCAAAGTAGACTACTTTTCGTGTCGAACTATCACTTACTTCAGATTCCATACGAATAGTAAAAATGGCAGCATTATGTCTTTGAATAAGACCCTGAACGTGGGCTTTTCTCGCCAGTTACTGTCTATCTGAACACCTGTGAATCTGAACTGTTCTGTTTCATTAATCATATGCCCGTTCCGCGAAGTTAAAACGACAGGTTTTATTGAATTGCGTTAGAAACTGTAAAAACTGAGTCTTACTATGATTTAGCGTCAGTTTATTTTCTACAAGCCATGAACTTATGTTATGAACAGCACTATTTGAAACAATGCTAATATTGCACACAACGTCTTTTACTACCAAGGTAGTGGCATCAGCAAACAGGAATATTTTAGAATCACTTGTAATACTAGAGCGCGATAGGTCATAGTCTGCACAAAGCGCTTCCGATATGGTTAGCAGCCCATGAGTGACTGGTAAGTCAATGCCTGCGTGGGCTCTTCTCTTCCATACATACATGGTTTCATGTGCGTGCAAATTGAGTTTTCTTTAAAGAAGCCGCTATTTGTTAATCGATTTTAATTACATTCCGTACAAGGCTCTCTTTTTGAGACGTAAGTGAGATATTTGCGCTTCATCCAGAGTTCTAAGCGTGGATTGAGCACCATTTTCGATGTTCCGTTTAGCTTTTTCAGCGATTCTTTCTCTTGGTTGCTGACAAAGCATCATCTTATGCTGGTTGTATTCAGCTTTGGGAAGAAGAGAAGGCAGCGTAAGTAAAGTCCAGCGAACACGGAGTCTAAGATATCATAACTAGCGATTTATGGGTAAAACAAAGCTCCTGATCAAGTAGTCAATTGTGATACAAATGGCCGGTTTCACTGAATTGTTTTGCCACAAACGCGGGCGCTTTCTTCGGGTTACTTCGCGTAAGCGGCGTAAAACTTCCAGGAAGTACAAATAGATCTAGTAACAAAAACTCGCGAGATTTTGTGCCGTTGGAACTGCAAAACACAGTGAGTAGGAACTTTACATTCGAACGAATTTGAATTTTTGGTCCTGTCTTGGCTCTTCATAGCAAGCTTGCTGGGACGACTGGGCATTAGTTGCAGCCTCAAGACAAAGGTCAGTGCTTCATCAGTTAATGACTCGTCTGAGGACTTGTGCAGTATCTTAAATTCATTCAGCAACTCACGAAAATTTGTATTAAAGGTCATGTTCTGCCACAACCGTTCGTGCTCTTCCATAAATACATAGAGTGCTTGTTTATCCATGTTACTCTTCGGAGAAGTCAACATCCCTTTGTTGAAAGAAGCGGAAAAACTAAAATAATCGGAGAAAGCAGCCATTGGCCATCAGCGGGGCTCTAATTGTGGTTCTCCGACGTTTAGTGGTGTGTCCTCAGTCCTGGGCGCGACACCGCTCGTGTCTCCGATCTCGAACCTGTGACCTGTAGGATCAAGGAATTTCTTTGGATCTATTAGCCCTTGGATTCAATGAGACAACGAGCTTCTCGATCACTTTGTGACTCTCCGGCGTCACGTGGCTGTGTAAACGGCATTCAGTTTACACTTCTATGGCACATGAGCACTGGCAAGAATGTCATTTGTTCACATGTAATACACTCTTGGGAACAGCTACATCCGAACATCCACAACGTTCATAAGATACTTGAATAAATAGCATGTTTTCTGTCTGGAGTAGCAACTTGTGTGTGTGCTTGTGTGTGTGTGTGTGTGTGTGTGTGTGTGTGTAGTCACACACCGTCTTCAGGAACATCTCTTATTTATTTATTTTTAATGGTTGTTGTTGTGGTCTTGGTTTGATATAGCTCTTCACATAGGGATATCCTGTGCAGGTCTCTTCATCTCTGCGTAAATGGAGCAAGCTACAACCATTCTAATCAGCTTACAGTAGTCAAGCCTTCGTCTCCCTCTATAATTTTTACCAACCACGTGTAGCTCCATAACAAGGTGACGATTCCTAAATATGTAAGAATGTGTCGTATCAAATGATCCCAAGTTATTCGATTTACCCATCTAATCTTCCAGCATTCTTCTGTAGTACCATATTTCAAAAGCTTCTGCTCTCTTCTTGCCTGAAATGTTTACCGCCCACGTTTCTCTTCTGTACAAGGAGCTTCACAGTCTACGTTTTACATCCTCTCTACTTCGACCATCGTTAGTTACTTTGCTGTCCCAGAACATCCGTCTACTACCGTTAATCTCATTTCCTAATCGAGTTCCTTCAGCATCGCCTGACTGAATTCGACTGCATTCCATTACCTGTGTTTTATGTTAGTTGATGTTAAATTTTATATCCTCTTTCCAAGATACTATCCGTTCCGATCGACTTCTCTTCCAAGTCCTTTGCCGTCTCTGCCAGAATTACATTCCGTCGGCAAACATCAATAATTGTGAGAATTGTCGTCTACGCTATTGGCATCGTCTGGACTTAGTTCAGTGCTCTGTCAAATTCTTATCTCAGTGTCATGTCTCCGATGTCATCTTTATTTACTTTCTTTTGTTTTTCTATAATACTGCAAAACTCCCTTGAGTAAGAAATGAAATGCATTAAAAGAAGGGTGTTAATGTTGGTTAGCCTCGCACAGACTGTTGTGTCCTTCAAAAGCACCTAGTGTGGCAGGACGAGAACCCCCTACCATCGAAAGTAGTCGCTGTTATTGACGAAGATCGCTGTTATTGAGGAACTTGCTAAGGACACATCAACTGACTCTCGTCACAGGTTTCAGCAGTTGCTCATGTTTGTTGGCATTGTCAACGCTGGAGACAAGCAGTCTGTCGTAATTTTTGTATTAAGAATCGAAAATCCTAGAAATCAATATCGCAAATAAATTCTTATTTGGATTGCTAGTTTTAGTTGCACGTGAAGCATTCTCAGATCATAAAAGAATTCTTGATTAATGTATAGGACACAACGGCTCAACGCGTCATTAAAATCATTTTTTAAAATGTCAGGATCCATACAGAACGTAAAAGTAAAATAATTTTAAATCGTTCAAAACCAATCAGGTAGAACGAAGGTCATAAAAGTAAGGCGTTATACTGTTAATAGTTGGTAACCGACATAATTTAACCCGTCATTGTATTATCACTTGATGATCTCTGCTGTGGGATAATACAAATACTGATGTATGGATGTTGTCATTTTAAAGATATGATGAACCGTTATGGTAATTATACTAATCAAGAATGTTATTTGACCTGAAAATGTTCCGGATGTAGCTGAACTAGTAATCAAAATAAAAATTTATTTGCGGCCTTGACTTTGCGGGTTTTCGATCCTTAATCCAAAAACCAAACAGCTGACTAGTGGAATTATGACAGAATAATGTTGGCGGTACAAATTCATATACTCTCAACAATAATTTATTAATAAAATGTACACACAACGTATCTTTAGTGTGATGATGCGTGGCAGTATTGTTAAAGTTCTAAACACTGGCCTGTTCGTGAATAAAGTGAACAATGACGTGAAGTAATAGTGTGTCCTGTCTGGCTCTGCTCGAAGGGACACATTCAATGTGCCGCTCGGAGGATAATGAGACACTGGTGCTACCGTGCTGAGCAGAACTGTGCGTCCACTTACTCTATGTCATCAAAAGTATCCGGACACCCACAACAACATACGTTTTTCATATTATTTGCATTGTGCTGCCACCTACCGCCAGGTACTCCGCATCAGCGACCTCAGCAGTCATTAGACATCGTGAGAGAGCAGAATGGGGCGCTCCACAGAACTCACGGACTTCGAACATGGTCAGTTGATTGGGTGTCACATGTGTCCTACGTCTGTACGCAAGATTTCCGCACTCCTAAACATCCCTGGGTCCACTGTTTTCGATGTGATAGTGAAGTGGTAAGGTGAAGGGACACGCACAGCACAAAAGCGTGCAGGCCTACCTCGTGTGTTGACTGACAGAGACCGCCGACAGTTGAAAAGGGTCGTAATGTGTAACGGGCAGACATCTATCCAGACAATCACACAGAAATTCCAAACTGCATCAGGATCCGCTACAAGGACTATGACAGTTAGGCAGGAGGTGAGAAAACTTGGATTTCATGGTCGAGCGGGTGCTCATAAGCCACACATCACACCGGTAAATGCATAACGACGCCTCGCTTGGTGTAAGGAGGGTAAACATTGGACGATTGAACAGTGGAAAACGATGTGTGGAGTGACGAATCACGGTACACAGTGTGGCGATCCGATGGCAGGGTGCGGGTATGGCGAATACCCCTTGAAAGTCATTTGCCAGCGTGTGTAGTGACAACAGTAAAATTCGGAGGCGTTTGTGTTATGGTGTGGTCCCGTTTTTTATGGAGAGGGCTTGCACTCCTTGTTGTTTGGAGTGGCACTATCACAGCACAGGCCTACATTGATGTTTTAAGTACCTTTTTGCTTCCCACTGTTGAAGAGCAATTCGGGGATGGCGATTGCATCTTTCAAAATAATCGAGCACCTGTTCGCAATGAACGGCCTGTGGCGCAGTGGTTACACGTCAGTAACATCTCTGTAATGGCCTGTGCCGCACAGAGTCCTGATCTGAATCCTGGGATGTTTTGGAACGCAGATTTCTTGCCAGGCCTCACCGACCGACATCGATACCTCTCCTCAGTGCGGCACTCCGTGAAGAATGGGCTTCCGTTCCCCAAGAAACCTTCCAGCACCTGATTACACGTGTACCTGCGAGAGTGGACGCTGTCACCGAGGCTAAGGGTGGCCCAACACAATATTGAATTCCAGCATTTCCGTTGGAGGGCGCCACGAACTTGTAAGTCATTTCCAACTAGGTGTCGGTATACTTTTGGTCACATAGTGCACATCCGCGACCAGTAGATTAATGTTCATTTGAGAATTATTTTCGTAATGGCAGGCGGAAGCATGATACATTCCGTGTTTAATGCACCCTGTAGGGCGTAAGACCATAATTACGGGGATGGATAGTGCTGTTTGACTGACGTATGGTCAGTTATTTCCACTATGTGTAACTTCTGACCATAACTGTGCTGCATCGTGCTGGAGGCTGGCCTTCCGTGTAACACACCCTCTGTGTACCGTCTCTTCTGGCGGAAATAGAACAGCCCTTCTATATTCCTTCCCTTCTTTGCATGTTGCTGACACGCGATCTGACCTCTTCATACTCATTCAGTTGCTTCCCTTTCTTCAAGGACCTCTTTAATCTTTCCCGCAGACGTGCATGTTTCTACAGCCCTGTATACAGGGTGTTACAAAAAGGTACGGCCAAACTTTCAGGAGACATTCCTCACACACAAATAAAGGAAAGATCTTATGTGCACATGTGTCCGGAAACGCTTAATTTCCATGTTAGAGCTCATTTTAATTTCGTCCACCTACGCTCAATGGAGCACCTTATCATGATTTCATACGGGATACTCTACTTATGCTGCTAGAACATGTGCCTTTACAAGTACGACACAACATGTGGTTCATGCACGATGGAGCTCCTGCACATTTCAGTCGAAGTGTTCGTGCGCTTCTCAACAACAGATTCGGTGACCGATGGATTGGTAGAGGCGGACCAATTCCATGCCCTCCACGCTCTCCTGACCTCAACCCCCTTTACTTTCATTTATGGGGGCATTTGAAAGCTCTTGTCTACGCAACCCCCATACCAAATGTAGAAACTCTTCGTGCTCGTATTGTGGACGGCTATGATACAATACGCCATTCTCCAGGGTTGCATCAGCGCATCAGGGATTCCATGCGACGGAGGGTGGATGCATGTATCCCCGCTAACGGAGGGCAGTTTGAACATTTACTGTAACATCTACATCTACATGACTACTCTGCAATTCACATTTAAGTGCTTGGCAGAGGGTTCATCGAACCACAATCATAGTATCTCTCTACCATTTCACTCCCGAACAGCGCGCGGGAGAAACGAACACCTAAACCTTTCTGTTCGAGCTCTGATTTCTCTTATTTTATTTTGATGATCAGTTTCGCATTCGGAAGAGAAAGTTGGTGACTGAAATTTCGTGAATAGACCTCGCCGCGACGAAAAACGTCTTTGCTTTAATGACTTGCATCCCAACTCGCGTATCATATCTGCCACACTCACTCCCCTATTACGTGATAATACAAAGCGAGCTGCCCTTTTTTGCACCCTTTCGATGTCCTCCGTCAATCCCACCTGGTAAGGATCCCACACCGCGCAGCAATATTCTAACAGAGAACGAACGAGTGTAGTGTAAGCTGTCTCTTTAGTGGACTTGTTGCATCTTCTAAGTGTCCTGCCAATGAAACGCAACCTTTGGCTCGCCTTCCCCACCATATTATCTCTGTGGTCTTTCCAACTGAAGTTGTTCGTGATTTTAACACCCAGGTACTTAGTTGAATAGACAGCCTTGAGAATTGTACTATTTATCGAGTAATCGAATTCCAACGGATTTCTTTTGGAACTCATGTGGATCACCTCACACTTTTCGTTATTTAACGTCAAGTGCCACCTGCCACACCCTATAGCAATCTTTTCTAAATCGCTTTGCAACTGATACTGGTCTTCGGATGACCTTACTAGACGGTAAATTACAGCATCATCTGCGAACAACCTAAGAGAACTGCTCAGATTGTCACCCAGGTCATTCAAAGTGTTTGAAGTCACGCTGGTAAGTTCTGTTGCTGTGTGTTTCCATTCCATGATTAATGTGATTTGAAGAGAAGTAATAAAATGAGCTCTAACATGGGAAGTAAACGTTTCCGGACACATGTCCACATAACATATTTTCTTTCTTTGTGTGTGAGGAATGTTTCCTGAAAGTTTGGCCGTACCTTTTTGTAACACCCTGTATATCCTCCAGGCGTTCCTGCTTAGCCATTTTGCATTTTTCGTCAGTCCCGTTGTCTCTATTGCCTTTCACGTGCTTAGTCCGCTGCATTTTTATATTTTCTCGTTTCGGAAGCTGTATTCAGTACCTACTGCACCTTGTATTTTTGCCTGTTTAATCCTGTGCTGCCCTCTAAATATTATCTGTCTTGTCTACCCATTCATCATTTACCTTTTTTCTTTTTACTGTCAATTGTTGCCTAATGCCCCCTTTGTAGCTCTCAAGTACCTCACGTTCTTTAAATTTATTCAGGTCGCACCTAGTAGATGTTTTTTTGTTCTTAATATTTTAATATGTCTTCTGTTGTCTCTGTTAATCGAGGACAATACGGTTTGACTTGCAGCCATATCTGCGGAGCTGGAATGAGGCGTAAGGGACACAGGAGGTGACGCAAGAGCGGCCAGACGGAAGGTGGCCGCGTGGGGTTGGCAGACTCGGTTGGCCCTGGACTGGCGCTCAGTCGAAAGTAGGACGCGCCGCGCGCCGAGGTTCTGCTTGTTGTGACGCGAGGCGTCTCGAGGTCGCCCTCCCAGGCACAACTTCCGTTTTGGCTCCGCCGAGCTGTGCACGTAAGGCGCGATCGCGTGACGGCGCGATCTTACGTATGTATCAACACACACCTGCTGGTACCATGCTCAGAGCGCGCCATCTGTCTTGTACTGAGCAAACACAACTTCCTTCTTTTTCGCGCCTACACACATTTCAGTGACGTTTCACAATCGTCAGTGGTTTCTGTAGTGACGTAACAAGACTGTTACGCCACTTGAGGTAGCCGCTAGCTAGGCACGCGTACACACACGCCGACTGGCGTCAATTCTGGAACAGGATAACTATTGAATGGTAGCAAGAAAAGTACGTAGCTGCTTTATACTTAACTTTTATTATGTGATGAATACAGCGTTCTTCTTGAGACATTTATACTATAACTCTCAAAGTAGGTAAGGCTAATGGCGCCTTGCTAGGTCGTAGCCATGGACTTAGCAGAAGGCTATTCTAACTGTCTCTCGGCAATGTCGTCGTACAACTGGGACGAGTGCTTGTTCGTATCACGAGACCTGCCTTGTGGTGGCGCTAGGTCTGCGATCACACAGTGGCGACACGCAGGTCCGACATGTACTAAATGGACCGCGGCCGATTTAAGCTACCACCTAGCAAGTGTGGTGTCTGGCGGTGACACCACAGTTTCATTTCATTGTTCATGTAGGGTCTGTCATCTGTAGGGCAGCTAATATTTTTCTGTGGTTTCCTCGTTGTCGTACCTGTGAAACTGTACTCGCAAACGGACAGGTTCCACTGTGTATGAAACATTCAACCGTTCCTCTAACTGGAAGAACGTATTCGTACCTTGTTAGAATGTGCGTATTGTTTTGTTCTTTCAAAATGAATGAAAGAAGAGCCAGTGATTCACGACAGTAAGACCGACGCCCCTCCCCCCCCCCCCCCCCCCACATAAAAAAGTATCTGACCCGTCATTTCAGACGTTTTGTGTCTACGTCTACTTTTGCTATTATTATCGTCTCTCTTCAGACTCATCAGTATGCCGTGTCATCGTTTTTAAGAGTGGAAAGGCATTCTCTGTTGGAAAGTTGGTTGTGCAAGGCTCATAAAATTGACACCTGTTAGTTTTGGTACTTCTACTGCAGCGCTTTCGCCTTTGTAATCATCAGAAGTATCATTATCACCGCATTATAGTTACTCTAACTGTAACACTCCAGAATATGACATCAATTACGTTCTGTTTGCGTGCGAAAAATGGGAGAGGCACATACCATCGTTTTTACAATAGTCACGTTATCTGAAAGTCGAGTTCCCGCGACTACCTCCATACTAGCTTCTTTGAATACTCTCTATAATAAAGAGCTTTTTAAAATTTCACGCTCTGCCAAAATATCTTCGTAGTGATAAAGCAGCACTAGGAACTGTGTTAACAGTCGTTTAAATTTAATATTTGTAGTAATTTCAAGTTAGGCGCTGAACATTTGTATCTGTATCGTTCCTATTCATTTCGTTTTATTTCCTAAATTTGTGGACCCAAACCAATTAACTTTATTAAACCGCACTATAAAATTTTACACATGTCATTCGCTTGTTTTGAGTGTGTACTAGTACTTTTTATTTACTTTTGTGCCACAACATCATTGTTAATTTAATGTTGTTATATTGTTTTCCCAACCTTTCGTTTGGACCGATGACCATCGCAGTCTGGTCCCTTTAATCCCGCAAACCGCAACCTTTCGTTAAATTACCAAAACTTACTGCTCAGTATTTTACATGGCTTTCAATCAACAGCAGGTTTCTGAATCCCTTAATTAAAATTGTACCTCGCGACTCCCCACGTCGAAGGTTCGAGTCCTCCCTCGGGCATGGGTGTGTGTGTCGTCCTTAGCGTAAGTTAGTTTAAGTTAGATTAAGTTGTGCGTAAGCTTAGGGACCGATGACCTCAGCAGTTTGGTTCCATACGACCTTACCACAAATTTCCACTTAACCTTTTATCTACATGGTCTCATATTACGTCATGAATTCTTGTTCTGTTCTGTATGTCAGTTACTTACCTTTTAGCTCGCTGAATGGTCGTTTGTTGCCAAAAGACAAATCTGTTACATATATAAAGCAGAGTGTACGTGTGTATGCCTGGGATCTTCTCCCTAACTCCTCGGTCGATTTCATCCAAATATGGCACAAAAACAGCAGGCCTCGCAAGTATCAGCACTGTGGAGTTTATGACAACCTAGGTCCAATTGGAGCGGAGATATGGGCAAAAACGTTTTTTTTTTTTTTTTTTTCAGGCCCCAGAGTATAGGCTGCCCCGTATGAGAGGCAGTTGCAGAGAGAGTCGGGAGGAGGAAGAGGTGGGGAGGTGTGGGTATGAGGGGGACAGTCAGAGGGGGGAAGAGGTGGAAACAGAGAAGGGGACCAACAGGTGTGTTCAGTATACTTGTTGAACGCATACGCAGATGAAGCCACCAGGAAAAGGCTAGTAAACATGTAAAATTAAAATCTTCAGTAGTTTATAAAGAGAAGTACTTAAAAATGTTTAGAAATGGAAATCCACAATACAGTATGTTTTGTACTAAACTATATCTTCTACATGAATGAAGACAGAAACTTGCCATCAATTTTAATTTCCACGTGGGACTACAAAGTTTTTATTTTCAAAACAAGCATCCGATTTTACGAAAGTATAGCTTTTAGGTACTACTTTTACAGGCAGGTACATTCAACCAATTTTCGTGTCCTGCAATGGGCGCATGACATCCTATCGTAGTGCACCTCGCCCACGTTTCAGCGAACATGTCTGAACTTACTGCATTTATTGCTGTGCTACGCCGCGTCGCAGTTCACCCGAAGCAGGCGGAATGGGGAGCTCATAGACGGAGCCTTTGACAAACCTTCACCACATAAAAGCAACCTGTGAAACCTGAGTGCAGTGGGAGATCTGTACTCCTAACGATTTGTAGGACATGCAGTGCCTTACTGTCGACGGAAATCAGCTGCTCAACAATAGTGATAACCGAAATGCTGGTGTTCAAACGGCGAACGCAAAACGCCGTTTTATTGCTGTGTCATAGCCACGTCGACTTGACGCACATTATGTAATGAACGATCGAAGTAGCGAGCTGCACCAAGGAGGCAACTACCCGGAAGACAACACTGATCGCAAGTTTTCGTTTTCATTTATGTCGAAGATATAATCTTGTCAAATCGGATGAATGTTTTGAAACAACCTGTAGTGTTAACTTCACCACTCCGTGGCTATTTGGGATGGTTCAACAAAGCTGTTCACGTCAGATATTTCCTGAACCATCCTAAATTACCGTAATTCTGTATTCACATATATGAATTGTTAAGAAGCTTTCACTAAATGACTATTGTCCCTCTTCACAGCTACAATAATTGCAGCAATATCGGTTTCAACTTCATTTCTTCAAGTGAAACTATAGTAATTTCTTCTGCTAGTTCCATAGTTCTAAAAGAGACGAATTCAACGGCGTTTCACACCTCAAACTCCGATTAGTAGTACTGGAAAAGTTACAGTATTGAGAACTTAGGCTTTATCTACTTTGAACACGATTTGTGAAGGTAGTTTCATTAGCAAAGAGTATTGTTTGAAGAAAGATACTACTGTCCTGATCTCGCATCAGAACACTTTAAAACAGCAGCATATCTCGTGTTTCTCGGTTTGTGAAAGACACATATTCCTTCAGACTACACTCATCAGCCAGAAAATTATGACCACCGACCTGCTATCGATATAAACCCGTCCAGGCGATAGCAGTGTCATCTGGCGAGGAATGACGGTTAGTCAGACACACGCACGGTACATGTAGTATCAGTGACCGTGCTGTCCGTCTGTAGTTTGGGGAAGACGCTATCTATTTGAGCCGGCCGGAGTGGCCGAGCGGTTCTAGGAGCTTCAGTCTGGAACCGCGCGACCGCTACGGTCGCAGGTTCGAATCCTGCCTCGGGCATGGATGTGTGTGACGTCCTTAGGTTAGTTAGGTTTAAGTAGTTCTAAGTTCTAGGGGACTGATGACCTCAGATGTTTAAGTCCCATAGTGCTCGGAGCCATTTGAACCATATCTATTTGAGTTTGACCGAGGACAGGTTGTGACTACCCGGCGGCTCGGCACGAGCATTTCGGAAACTGCACGACTTGTCGGGTGTTCGAGGAGTGCTGTGGTAAGTGTCTTCCAACATGTCGCGAAACCAAGGTGAAGCAATGTACAGACGTCGTGGGATTGTGCGGCCACTCCTCATTACGAGGTGCATTCAAGTTCTAAGGCCTCCGATTTTTTTTCTAATTAACTACTCACCCGAAATCGATGAAACTGGCGTTACTTCTCGACGTAATCTCCTTGCAGACGTACACATTTTTCACAACGCTGACGCCGTGATTCCATGGCAGCGGCGAAGGCTTCTTTAGGAGTCTGTTTTGACCACTGGAGAATCGCTGTGGCAATAGCAGCACGGCTGGTGAATGTGCGGCCACGGAGAGTGTCTTTCACTGTTGGAAAAAGCCAAAAGTCACTAGGAGCCAGGTCAGGTGAGTAGGGAGCATGGGGAATCACTTCAAAGTTGTTATCACGAAGAAACTGTTGCGTAACGTTAGCTCGATGTGCGGGTGCGTTGTCTTGGTGAAACAGCACACCTGCAGCCCTTCCCGGATGTTTTTGTTGCAGTGCAGGAAGGAATATGTTCTTCAAAACATTTTCGTAGGATTCACCTGTTACCGTAGTGCCTTTTGGAACGCAATGGGCAAGGATTACGCCCTCGCTGTCCCAGAACATGGACACCATCATTTTTTCAGCACTGGTGGTTACCCGAAATTTTTTTGGTGGTGGTGAATCTGTGTGCTTCCATTGAGCCGACTGGCGCTTTGTTTCTGGATTGAAAAAAGGCATCCACGTCTCATCCATTGTCACAACCGACGAAAAGAAAGTCCCATTCGTGCTGTCGTTGCGCGTCAACATTGCTCGGCAACGTGCCACACGGGCAGCCATGTGGTCGTCCATCAGCATTCGTGGCACCCACCTGGATGACACTTTTCGCATTTTCAGGTCGTCATGCAGGATTGTGTGCACAGAACCCACAGAAATGCCAACTCTGGAGGCGATATGTTCAACAGTCATTCGGCGATCCCCCCAAAAAAATTCTCTCCACTTTCTCGATCGTGTCGTCAGACCGGCTCGTGCGAGCCCGAGGTTGTTTCCGTTTGTTGTCACACGATGTTCTGCCTTCATTAAACTGTCGCACCCACGAACGCACTTTCGACACATCCATAACTCCATCACCACATGTCTCCTTCAGCTGTCGATGAATTTCAATTGGTTTCACACCACGCAAATTCAGAAAACGAATGATTGCACGCTGTTCAAGTAAGGAAAACGTCGCCATTTTAAGTATTTAAAAAAGTTCTCATTCTCGCCGCTGGCGGTAAAATTCCATCTGCCATACGGTGCTGCCATCTCTGGGACGTATTGACAGTGAACGCGGCCTCATTTTAAAACAATGCGCATGTTTCCCTCTCTTTCCAGTCCGGAGAAAAAAAATCGGAGGCCTTAGAACTTGAATACACCTCGTAGTGATGTCAGACGTCGTAGGCTGGGCAGACTGGTAAAACAGGACAGGCGACGAACTGTGGCGGAACTAACATCGGACTTTAATGCTGGGCAGAGTACAAGTGTGTCTGAACACACAGTGCATCGAACACTCCTAACGATGAGCCTCCGTAGCCGACGATCCGTGCGTGTCCTAGTGTTAGCACTACGACACCGGCAACTAAGGCTGAAATGGGCATGTGACCATCGGCACTGGACTTTGGCTCAATGACAGAGCGTTGAATGATCTCATGAGCCCCGATACGTTCTTCATCATGCCGACTGGAGGGAGCGAATCTGTCGTCCTCTAGGGGAACAGTTCCTTGACACTTGTACTGCGGGATGGAGACAAGCTGGCGGCGGCTCTATTATGTTCTGGGGAACATTCACGTGGACATCCATGAGTCCAGTGGAGCTCGTGCAAGGTACCATGGCAGCCAAGGAGTATCGTATTCTGGTTGCAAACTGCGTGTACCCCTTAATGACGATCATGTTTCCCGACGGCAGTGACATTCTTCAGCAAGGTAATGCGCCATGTGAAAAGGCCAGGAGTGTGATAGAGTGGTTCAGGGAACCCAGTGAGGAGTTGCAATTGATGTGCTGGCTTCCAACTCGCCAGATCTGACCCCAATCGAACACATCTGGGATGTGATTGAACGTGGCGTGAGAGCTCATCGCTTTGCTCGCCTGAATTTAAGGGAATTAGGTGACTTGCGTGTGCAGATGTGGTGTCAACTTTCTCCAGTGACCTACTAAGGCCTCATTGCTTCCATTCTGTGACGCGTCGCCGCTGTTATCACCAGCGAAGGACGACATACCGGCTATCAGGTAGGTGGTTATAATGTTCTGGCTGGTCAGTGCAATCAGCAGTCGACACCCGTGAACGACAAAGATAAAATGAAAGTTACGTTTCCTTTCTGCCAGTTTTGTACCAGTATCGTGGTTGTGCGGCACTTTTACCTCCTCACCCGACTTGATGTATTTCCTTATTTGGGTGTGTAATCACGAACTAACTTATACGACAAAAACTAGTTTCATCTTCAAAACAGATAATCCTAGGTTCCAGATATTTATTGTTATTACTCTGAAACTAGTTATCGGGTTTTGAAGAGTGAAATTCCGTTTAATTCTTCTGCTTTAGGCGTGCAATAATAGCAGCAGAAATTGCTATGGTTCCATTTGAAAAAGCGAAGTTGATACCGATATCCTTGTAATTAATATAGTTACGAAAAGAAAATATAGTTGTTCGGCGAGGACTTCCTTATAATTCGTCTGAATGAAGACAGAGCTACGATATCTTAAACGGTTCCGTAAATATTTGTGATGAACAGCTTAGCTGTGCTAGTTTCCACCTCGACTAAAGGAGTTCTTCCATAAACAGCTTACCTGACAAGCAGGTGTTCTCATCAGGAGACCTGATAACAGTGTTCAACACAGATATACTGCTATAGACCACATTTGCTGCATGCAAAAGTAACACACTTCTTTGCCTGTTGCATATCCATTCATCACGAAGCGACCGCTATGTAGAAGTCCCTGTATTCGTCTGCTTTTGCTATAATTTTTGCTGGTAACTTAATGTCTCTATTTTGGAACGCTTAACATGTAGCTCCAGCTAGATCATCATGTTTATCTCGCCTCGTAGGCCGTCCAGTTCACACAAGAAAAAGTTCGTCGTTAATGTTGGCTATAGTGCCCGAAGAAAATGTCGTAACTCATTCCGTTCCTTACGCTCTTCCCAAACTAGAATGTGTTACTTATGGATTATCCAGTTACGTCTTGGTACAACAATTCCATATTTAGGATTAAATAACAAGTGCACTGTTTTTTTTCTACTGATTTTTGTTTATTTGGAACTAGTTTTCTGCTTATTATGCCATCTTCAGGAAACAACTGACAAGCGTCTGGAAGGGACACTGATTCTTAGCTAACCAAACCTTAGAGGCGAAGGTGCAATCACTTGCATTGAGTGTTGTGTATCGAAATTGTTTCTTAAGATTGAAATTACACTTCACCCAACGGACAATATCAAGCGCCATAAATAAATAAACTGCACAGTATCACGGGTTAAATGGTTACAAAGCCTCTTCTTTGTGGTTCATGACACTGGCTGAGAAGCAGTTAAACTGAGTGATCTTCAGTTACGTTGTGCAATAAACATATTTTTTAACATTGTAAACTAAATTTCAGGCAGTGGACAGTATTATACATAATAATTAGAATACATAATCTTAAATTATTGCAGATTATATGGTTATGATGCCATAGTTTGTGAGGTCGTGACATTGGTTGAGAACTACTTAATTGAGCACTAGTACGTTATGTTGAGCAACAAACATGTTTTACATTGTGAATAACATTTTTGTGCAATGGGAAATACGAAATATCGTGCATGGTTAAAATATACACTATTAAAATATTACAAGTTATATTGTTGAAGTCTGTGGGGTAAGGAACAGGAAATTAGATTATGTTTTGATTTTGTATAGCAGTATATATTATTGTGGCGGTTTGTGGATATGTGGATGGTTGATAGCATCATGTGAACCTAAAAAGTCGGAATGTGCTCAGCTTTAATTGATCGTTTAGAACCAGCCGCGGACTTTGAGCTAAACATATGTCTGTTTACCTCAAGTGCTTCTCATAGGCATAGTTTTCTTCCTTTGTTGGCTGTATGTAGTAGTACTTCTCTGTGGCCTTTGTATTTGTGTCCTTCCCTCACCACATGTTCACGTAATCTCCAGCTGCGTTGATGTTCAACCAGCCTAATTATTATGGCCCTGGCTGTCTGATCAATATACAGTGTATTAAAGTCATTGAAAGTGATTTTGTGAATACTACTGTTACTTAATAAGTCTGTTTTGTTTTTGTTGTTGAATAGAATATGGGCTGTACTGCTTCTTACATAAAACGAATTTTTTTATGCGGGATTTGAGGGTTTTGGCTAATTTATCAGATAGCTTTGCTAAATGCTGGATAGTAAACCAGTTGGTTTTAGACATTACATTTTTCTTCTTTGGTTTTTGTGTAAAATGTTATCAGTTAATCTGGGGGTATAGCCATTGTCTGATGCAGTACATTTAGTGGTGTCTAATTCTGTATGAATATTCTGTTTCGCAGTTGGTATGGATGTAAGACGATCTACCATTGAGTTGAAGCCGGCATGGTTATGTGATATTGGGTGTTGTGAACATCACGGTACTGCAGTGACTATTGTGATGGGTGTTCTCTAAATTTTGACAGTATGTGTATTTGTAGTGATACCTAGGTTGAGGTCTAAGAATTTCATAGATTTTTCACTGATCTCCGTTGGTGAACTACATGTTTTTGTATTGTGAGCTTAGATGTTCAAGAAATGTGTTCAGTTGTCTTTTGATTCCAGTCCACAAAGTACATTATCTACATATCTGTACCAAAATTTGATATTATCACTGAGAGGCTCTTTATGTAGGAACTGTTTTTCGAAATGATCCATGAAGATTTCTGCTAAAAGAGGTCTGAGGTGAGACCCTGTAACAACTAGGCTGGTTGAACACGAACACAGCTGGAGATTACGTAAGTTGGGCTCCACCGCTGCCGAATATATGTTGAAGGAAGGACACAAATACAAAGGCCACACAGAAGTGTTACATATAGCCAACACAGAAAGAAAACTAAGCCTTTTAGAAGCACTCGAGGTAAACAGACACACGTTGAGTTCAAAATCCCCAGATGGTTCTAAATGATCAAGTACAGCTGAGCATATCCCCACTTTTAAGCTTCACGTGATGCCATCAACCAGCCATATACCTACAAAACGCCACAATAATGCATACTGCAACACAAAATTAAAACGTAATGGAATTTCCTGGTCTTTACCCCACAAACTTCAACAATATAACTTGTAATACTTAAATATTCTATATCTTAACCATGTACTACATTTAATATTGCCCATTGCATAAAAATGTTATTTACAACGTATAATATGTTTGTTGCTCAACTTAAGGTACTAGTGCTCAGTTAGATAGTTCTCAACCAATGTCACGATCTCACAAACTATGGCATCATAACCATATAATCTGTAATACTTTCAGATTGTGTATTCTAATTATTGTGTATAATACGGTCCATTGCCTGAAATTTAGTTTACAGTGTTAAAATACATGTTTATTGCACAACATAAATGAAGAGTGCTCAGCTTAACAGTTTCTCAGCCAATGACAAGACCATAAAAAAGAGGCTTTATAACCATTTAACCTGTAATATTGTGTAGTTTAATTATTTATTGTGCTTAATGTTGTCCATTGTGTGAAGTGTAATTTCAACGTTAAGAGACAATTTTTATGCACAACACTCAATGCGAGTGATTGTATTTTCGCCTATAAAGCTTGGTTACCTAACAGCGTCACTTCCAGACGCTAGTCAGTTGTTTCCTGAAGATGGCCTAATAAGCCGAAAACTAGTCATAAATAAACAAATGTCAGTAGAACAACGACAGTAAAATTATTATTTAACATTAAAAACGCAGAATATGTAGTTACAGAGTAGGGAGAGTAAGTGCAAACGGTAAATCTGTTTCAAAATTATGCAACATCTAACTTTCATCGCCTGTACTTCATCAAGATGACTTAAGAAATGGAGACTTTTGCGGAAAATCTCTATATTTTTCTCAGAAGAATTGTTGTATCATCACACATCACTTCTGAGTGGCAATAAATTCTTTCAGCACCGCGTGACTAATGTCAGTATGTGTCATAGATAGCCCTTGTATAATTAACGGTAACAGCAATCTCAGAACTAGCTTGGTGTGTGCTGCGCCCCGAAATGTACTGATATAAAATTTTTGTCTGTAGCAGCAGATTCCAAGTGAGATGCACAACTTTTGTCGATACTTCAGAATGTTGGTAACGAGAGAGATCAAGATGAATAATCTACTCGTTCTGTGCCTCCGCAAACGCAAAGAAGCAACAGATATCTGAAGAACCGATAGAAATGATACGCATTATGGAGAAGTTGTGAAACATTTTACACGTCGGCACAAGACTTTCTAGTCCGTTGAAATCTTTCAAAGAAGTAACAAATGAATAACGACGTAAGGCAATTCATACAAGTAAATATATGACAGTCAACCGCACACTCTGTATCTGACTATATAAAACTAATACTTGCTTCACTTCATATAATTTTGCGGTTCTCGAAATTTCAGTATCGTGACGTTTCGTCTTCATTTAATCAGATGATAGATGAGGTTCTCGATAGCTATGATGATAAAATATACATTAACATCAGAATAATACTAAAACAAAGGCGGCTAATTCCATCTGTTCTTTCCACTAACGGAGACTGGAATTGAACAGTGACACTCTTCAGATTTAAAGTTATAAACGTGAAGGCCCAATTTTTGATTGGTGGTGAAGCACACCGCTGCTGCACTAAATCTCTTCGCCTTGGAGCCTGGCAGAGTCGTGTGGATCGTTATTAAAATAATGTCGTAGCCACAGACACTTAACGAAACAGCAAAGGAGGTCTCTAAGAGTGGTTAGATCACTCCAAGTTGAAAGTTTTACGCCAAGCATATACTCGAAACATTGGAACCTCTATTGCCTCTCACCACATTCCAGTAGCGCAATACTGGATCACAAACGCGCACTGCAGCCTTTGCTTTAAAACCACACCTGACTTATAGCCTTAATAACATCCAGCAAGTATCGACAACTACATACATATTCCTCAAGCCACTGAACAACGCATGGCGTAGTGTATCTTGTGCCGTTGCTAGCCATTTCCTCTCTTGTTCCAGTCGTCAGTGGGGCAAGGGAAAAAAAGACTATATGCCTCTGTAAGAGCCCTAATCTCTCTTACTTTCTCCTTACGGTCCTTCCGCGAGATCAATGTTGGAGATAGTATAGTCGTTCTGCCTTGTGTCGCAAATACTGTCTCTAAATTTCCTAAATAACGTTCTCTAAAACATGGAATTCTTCCCTCCAGTGGTTCTCGTCTAACCTCCCACAGTATTTGCGTAATACTTAAGTACTGGTGGAACCTGTCGGTAACAAATCGAACAGAACGCCTTTGAATTCCCTCGTCTTCCTCTGCTCTAACCTGGAGGTAATCCCAAGCATGCAGGTAATACTCAAGAGGGGGTCGTACAAGCAGAAAGTACACGGTCTCCTTTATGGGTACACTATACTTTCTCAGAACTCTCGTAAATCATCATAATCGTCCATTCGCCTTACCTATAACTGATCAGCTGTACTCGTTCCACCTCTTGGTGTTTAACAGCGTTATCCCTAGTATTTGACAGAGTTCACTGATACAAGCAATATACCATTAATACTGTATTCGAACGTTACAAGGTTGTTTCTACTAGCCACCAATATAAACTTTTATTCTCCCTTAAAGAAATGTGTCATTCGTCTTACTAATCAGAAATCCTGTCAGTCTCCCAGAATTTCCTTATAGAGGTTGGTCAAAATAAAACTGGCCCGGAAAATACTTCAGATAGACAACCCAACATGCGTCAGCCTCCTCACTTGTAGAAAATGTAAGTTGAGTTGCCTACCAAAAGGAGACAAGTATTTTTCGGGCCAGTTTTATTTTCACCAACCTCTAGTTATTCATCTACAAAACTCTCTCGAATGCAACAGCGTCACTAATAGGCAGTCTCAGGTTTCTGGTCATCCTGACACATCGTTTATGTATGTGGAGAACAGGAGTGGTCCTATCAAATTGCCCTGGGGCTCTCCCAAAGTTAGCCTCGTCTCTGATGAACACTAGCCATCCAGGATAGCGTAGAGGCTTATTTTCGTGTCGTCGTTGGCACTGTAGTCGTGTACCATGGGAAGCAAGGAGAAGTTGTTGCTTGGGGGCCGGTATCCTCTTTCTACAACATAGCTGTACACATGTGTTAACAGGGTTCTTTATTCATAAGAACAAAAAACTATTTGTCTTTGAGCAAGTTGTTGTGGTGCAAGCTCTTCTGTAGTAATCCACGTTAGCTTCATTACTGATAAAGTACAAGTCCCAATATAAACACCATACTCTCGTACCCAGTGATGTGAACAGACAGACGCCAACTAGAATAGTAACTGAGCTGACTGTGATTGCGACTGACTCGTGTCTGTGACTGGATGACTGGGCTGACTGTCTGTGACTGACTGGGCCCTCCGGTCCACGGCGGTCGATAGGGCGTTGGCGGCGCATTCCTTGTGAGTCTGTCTTTGGCCTGTCTCCTGACAGGTGCGTTTGCTCCTGCACCTACTATTGATCTTCTTACAACCTCTTTGCCGACTGGTGTGCTGGCGACAGCTTATGCCAGCACACTTCTCTCACTAAAAAGTTGGCCTTGTGTTCAAAATTCATATAATGTCTGCACAAAACTACATATCTGTCTCATCCCCACTTAACACGTATTCTAGAAACTAGATTATTCACATTAGTAATGGCCTAACAACTTGCCTGCGAGTAGCCAGAATAATTGTGGAGTGGTCATCTGTGCTCAGTGTCACATTAATTTAAGCCATTGGTGGGTCCATTACCAAGCTCTGTATTGGCTGGAGGGAATCTTCAGTACGTTATTTATGGAATCGAGGAGGCGAGATGAATCATTGACATTTTCGTTGCCCTGTGTAAATCACTATAAAATAAAACTTTTATGCGGGGGACAGTTAATGCTGAGGCTATTTTGTCATCATCGGTTGCAATCCGGTTTTAGCGTAGCGAAGATGGACATGTATTCAATGTGATGTGTGACAGATGATGATCACTGAAAGCCATGTGTCGTGACTGCACGGTGTTCTGGATATGTGCATCTGACCTTTCATAAAAGAATGAGGTTGCGTTGTTGTTAACGGACTGGACTTCTACTCTGGAGGATGGAGGCCCTTATCTCAATCCGGCCATCCTGGTTTGAGTTTTCTGTGATTTCCTTAAATTGCCCCAGGCGTTCGCTACGACGCTTCCTACCATAAGGGGCCTTCAAACGACACAGATGGCAAAAAGTAAGGAAATGGTGTATTATTTAAAAAATAATCGCCATAATTGTTAAAACATTCATTCCACTGTGAGACAATACAGTGCCTTCATGAAAAACGGTTGCAGTTGACTACATAACCGTGAATGTAAGCTAAGCATGCACCTCTTCGCCCGAAGCAAATATATGGCCACAAATATCTTCCCTCAGGGCTCAGAAAATATGGAAATGGATGATAGGATGGATAAGGAATGTACAAAGGATGTGTAAGGGCTTCCCAGCGGAACTTCCGCAGCGTATCGAAACGTCATCGACAACATTTGGGTAGGCACTTTTTTGGCATTTCGTTTCGACTATCTGCAGAAGATCCGCTTGGAGGCCCTTACACATTTTCCACACAGTCTCCATGTCTCCCCATGTGATTTCCATAGTTTTGGAGCCCTGAAGAAAGACATTCGTGGCCGTCGATTTGCGTCGGGCGAAAAGATGCACGCCTAGGCACAATCATGGTAACTTAGGCAACCGCAAACATTTTTCATGAAGATACTGACCATCTTGTCTTACAGTGGAATAAATACATTAAAAGCTGTGGCGAGTACTTTGAAATAATAAAGAGTTTACATCCTTTTTTCCATCTGTCTAGTTTTCATTTGACTGCCCCTTATTTATAATAGGACCATAGCCGAATACCTGTCCCATGCTTGTCAGTCTAGTTCTTAAGTGAGTAAATGCTTGTATACTGTAAGAGCTTGCTGCATTTGCCTGCGAGGACTTCGTCTTCAGATTTCCTACTTGTAATCAAGTTGCTGTCTTCTATCTGTGATTATTTTCTTGATAAGTCCTGTCTGTGGAAAGGTAAACCTTTGCGCACGTCCAATTTGACGATTCTCTTTCCGAATGTTCTTGAAATGGAGTGCATGAAAAATTTAATGATAGCCTCTTTTGAGTTGGATAAAAAAACTTACTTGTTGGTCTTTTGACTGGCTTCAATCAGTTTCTTTTATGCCAGCCTCTTCATCTCAAATTAGTACTCTATTGATTAAAATTCTTCTGGGTATTATGCCGCGTCATTGCTAAAAACTAACAACAATAATAAACTAAAACCGACGTTTCGACAGTGACGCGGCATAATACCCACAAGAGTTTTAATCTGACACCGGCCGCGGAAGCCTACGTTCTATATTAGTACTCTACTGTTTGTTGAGTGTATTCCAGCATCTGCCCTCCGTTACAGATTTTGCCCTCTACGGCTCACTCTAGTATCATGGGCGTTACTCCCTGATGTCGTAACACTCATTCATCATTTCGGATCATATCAATCCACACAGATTTCTACATCCTTCTCTAACACCACGAAGCAAACTGTCGATTCGCTTCCTTTCTGGTTTTCTCGCAGTCTATGATTCACTTCCATCCAGTACTATTTTCTTGACGTACTCTCCGAAGTTAAGGCCTAGGTTTGACGTCTTTTAGCGAGGAGTGCCCTCTTTACCTGTGCTGCCCTGCTTTTACGAGGGCGTGCTGAAAAGTAATGCCTCTGAAATTTTTACGTGAACACTCTTAAAGCCTTTTAAATAAAAAAGCCTTACGAGTTTTCACATAAAAATTCGTAGGCATTATTTTTCTGCACGCCCTCGCATATCCTCTTTTCTTTGTCCGTCATTTACTACCTTATTTCCAAGCTAACGGAATTCCTCCACTTCTTCTAGTACATGGTTGCCAATTTTGGTAAGTTTTATCGTTATATCAGTTCTGCTACTCGTAATTACTTTTGCCCTTCCTTGCTTAATTCTTTGTCCATATTCTTTGCTCACTATGTCATTCAATCCATTCGACAGATCATATAAATCATCCTTTCTTCACGAAGGATGGGAATACCACAGGAGACTTAACTGTTTTACAGCCTCTAATCCTCAATTAAACTTCCACTCCTTAACTTTTCTTTTAATTCCATCGCTGCTATTGCAATATACAGACAGCGGTATTACAGTTATGAAGAAATATTAACTGCTTTAAATACAACTGATGTCTCGCCTTCCTCTTGCGAACCCCCAATGTCAAGTTTGTTTGGAATTCCGGCCTCTGCGAGGGCACGGGCTTCTCGAGGGCTCGCTTCTGTGGGCTCGTAAGGCGGAATATACCGTCGGCCGGAGCCAGTGGCAACCTTGCCGACCTTTACCTGGCTGCGTCCCCTCCCATTTTATAGCGCACCCTTATAAACGTCTTCCTTACTGCGCCGTAAAGGGGATTATTTCCTTTTTCCTTATTCGTTGCTCTCCAGGGCCGGTGGCATGTGGCGTCTTGGTGGGCTCCCAGATGCCCGCCCCAGGTTGCGCGTTAAAGAAAAAACGGCGCTCCTGGTTAGCTAACGAGGAAAGAGCACTACTCCTGGGCGCTTACCGCTACCACCGAATCCGTGTTTGCTGATGTTGTTTGCCGACATTTACATTCGCTCATTCCAGATCTTGTTTATCGTATTAGGGCCTTCAGACCCACGTTCGACTAGTATTTTACGCATCCGATACTTCTTTCATCACAATTTACTTAAATGATGATAATAATTACAATATTGTAAATAGTAATAAAGACGAGTACGGATACGAGGTGAGCTGGTTGAGGAGTAGAGGGAGTCCCAGTTCGGAGTACTCCTATTTGGGAAAGGGTTTTTCAGTTCTGGCACTTGCCTTACATTCACAGTAAACCTGCCACAAAACCCTTGTCAAAACGGGGGATGGGGCACTTTTTTTTTAATTACACTACCGGCCATTAAAATTGCTACACCACGAAGATGACGTGCTACAGACGCGAAATTTAACCAACAGGAAGAAGATGCTGTGATATGCAAATGATTAGCTTTTCAGAACATTCACACAAGGCTGGCGCCGGTGGCGACACCTACAACGTGCTGACTTAAGGACAGTTTCCAACCAATTTCTCATACACAAACAGCAGTTGACCAGCGTTGCCTGGTGAAACGTTGTTGTGATGCCTCGTGTAAGGAGGAGAAATGCATACCATCACGTTTCCGACTTTGATAAAGGTCGGATTGTAGCCTATCACGATTGCGGTTTATCGTATCGCGACATTGCTGCTCGCGTTGGTCGAGATCCAACGGCCTCGTATCACTAGCAGTCGAGATGACTGTTATCTTATCCGCATGGCTGTAACGGATCGTGCAGCCACGTCTCGATCCCTGAGTCAACAGATGGGGACGTTTGCAAGACAACAGCCATCTGCACGAACAGTTCGACGACGTTTGCAGAGGCATGGACTATGGCTGTGGTTACCCTTGACGCTGCATCACAGACAGGAGCGCCTGCGATGGTGTACTCAACGACTAACCTGGGTGCACGGATGGCAGAACGTCATTTTTTCAGATGAATCCAGGTTCTGTTTACAGCATCATGATGGTTGCATCCGTCTTTGGTGACATCGCGGTGAACGCACATTGAAAGCGTGTGTTCGTCATCGCCATACTGGCGTATCACCCGGCGTGATGGTATGGGGTGCCATTGGTTACACGTTTCGGTCACCTCTTGTTCGCATTGACGGCACTTTGAATAGTGGACGTTACATTTCAGATGTGTTACGACCCGTGGCTCTACCCTTCATTCGATCCCTGCGAATCCCTACATTTCAGCAGGATAATGCACGACCGCATGTTGCAGGTCCTGTAGGGACCTTTCTGGATACAGAAAATGTTCGACTGCTGCCCTGGCAGCACATTCTCCAGATCTCTCACCAATTGAAAACGTCTGATCAATGGTGGCCGAGCAACTGGCTCGTCACAATACGCCAGTCACTACTCTAGATGAACTGTGGTATCGTGTTAAAGCTGCATAGGCAGCTGTACCTGTACACGCCATCCAAGCTCTGTTTGACTCAATGCCCAGGCGTATCAAGGCTGTTATTACGGCCAGAGGTGGTTGTTGTTGGTACTGATTTCTCAGGATCTATGCACCCAAATTGCGTGAAAATGTAATCACATGTCAGTTCTAGTATAATATAACTGTCCAATGAGTACACGTTTATGATCTGCATTTCTTCTTGATGTAGCAATTTTAATGGCCAATAGTGTAATTATGGGGCAATGTGTGCCAGTCCAAAAAATGAAAGCTTAGTGTGTGAATGTGTATTTGTGGACTTTAGTAATGTCAAATGGGATAAAATGTTTGAAGTCTTGAAAAAAATCAGGAATTGACAGTAAATATCGAAGAAGAATATAGAACGTATACGGAAGTGAGAGTGCTGGTGTTTGTGGAACGATGAGAAGGGTAGTAGTGCAGATACGAAAAGGTGACAGGCAAAATTTTGCATTATCAGCTGTTGTGGTTAACCTACATGTACAAGAGGCATTTTGAAAAGTCAGAGTAGGCTCTTTAATACACAGCCAAAGAACAGATATTTTAAGATATGACAATGATACAGCTGCACTAGTGCAGAACATCTTAAAAGCCATTTTAATTAAAATCGATAATATTGTAGGGGAGCAATGTAATCAATACATATGATAAATGTAAGTGTGGTTTCTCAGTATATGCCAGTTTTAATTCCGAACCCATGCCCATACCCCCATGGCAGTTATACACTGAAGAGTCAAAGAAACTGGTATAGGAATGCGTATTCAAATACAAAGATATGTAAACAGGCAGAACATGGGGCTGCGGTCGGCAACACCTTTATAGGACAACAAGTGTCTGGCGCAGTTGTTAGATCGGTTACTGCTTCTACAATAGCAGCTTATCAAATTTTAGTGAGATTGAACCTTGTGTTATAGTCGGCGCACAGTATCTTCAAGAAAGCTAAGAAGTGGGGATTTTCCCGTGTGACCATTTCACGAGTGTACCGGGATTATCAGGAATTCGGTATAACATTAAATCTCCGGCATCGTTGCGGTCAGAAAAAGATCCTGAAAGAACGGAACCAACGACGACTGAAGAGAATCGATCAACGTGACGGAAGTGGAACCCTTCCGCAAATTGCTACAGATTCGATACAGTTCCCCACAGTCGTTTAATGAACAAAGTAAGAGCATATGCACTATCAGACCAATTGTGTGATTGGATTGAAGAGTTCCTAGATAACAGAACGCAGCATGTTATTCTCAATGGAGAGAAGTCTTCCGAAGTAAGAGTGATTTCAGGTGTGCCGCAGGGGAGTGTCATAGGACCGTTGCTATTCACAAAATACATAAATGACCCTGTGGATGACATCGGAAGTTCACTGAGGCTTTTTGCAGATGATGCTGTGGTGTATCGAGAGGTTGTAACAATGGAAAATTGTACTGAAATGCAGGAGGATCTGCAGCGAATTGACGCATGGTGCAGGGAATGGCAATTGAATCTCAATGTGGACAAGTGTAATGTGCTGCGAATACATAGAAAGATAGATCCCCTGTCTTTTAGCTACAAAATAGCAGGTCAGCATCTGGAAGCAGTTAATTCCATAAATTATCTGGGAGTACGCATTAGGAGTGATTTAAAATGGAATGATCATTTGATCGTCGGTAAAGCAGATGCCAGACTGAGATTCATTGGAAGAATCCTAAGGAAATACAATCTGAAAACAAAGGAAGTAGGTTACAGTATGCTTGTTCGCCCACTGCTTGAATACTGCTCACCATTGTGGGATCCGTACCAGATAGGGTTGATAGAAAAGATAGAGAAGATCCAACGGAGAGCAGCGCGCTTCGTTATAGGATCATTTAGTAATCGCGAAAGCGTTACGGAGATGATAGATAAACTCCAGTGGAAGACTCTGCAGGAGAGACGCTCAGTAGCTCGGTATGGGCTTTTGTTAAAGTTTCGAGAACATACCTTCACCGAAGAGTCAAGCAGTATATTGCTCCCTCCTACGTATATCTCGCGAAGAGACCATGAAGATAAAATCAGAGAGATTAGGGCCCACACAGAAGCATACCGACAATCCTTCTTTCCACGAACAATACGAGACCGGAATAGAAGGGAGAACCGATAGAGATACTCAGGGTACCCTCCGCACACACCGTCAGGTGGCTTGCGGAGTATGGATGTAGATGTAGATGTAGATTTCAGTGCTGGTCCATCAACAAGTGTCAGCGTGCGAACCGTTCAACGAATCATCATGGATATGGGCTTTCGGAGCCGAATGCCCAATCGTGTACCCTTGATGACCGAACGACACAAAACTTTACGCCTCGCCTAGGCCCGTCAACACTAACAATGGACTGTTGATGACTGGAAACATGTCGCCTGGCCAGACGAGTCTCGTTGCAAATTCTATCGAGCGGATGGGCGTGCACGGGTATGGAGACAACCTCATGAATCCATGGGCCCTGCATGTGAGCAGGGACCTGTTCAAGCTGGCGGAGGCACTGTAATGGTGTGGTGCATGTGCGATATGGGGCCCCTGATAGGCCTAGATACGATTCTGGCAGGCGACACATACTTCAGCATCCTGTCTGATCAGCTGCATCCATTCTTGTCCTTTTTGCTGCAATGGAGCTGCATCCATTCTTGTCCACTTTGCTGCCATGGACAAATCCAGCAGGACAATGCGACACCCCACACGTGCAGAATTGCCAAAGAGTGGTTCCAGGTACACCTTTCTGAGTTTAAACACTTCCGCTGGGCACCAAACTCCCCAGATATGAACAATATTGAGCATATCTGGAATGCCTTGCAACGTACTGTTCAGAAGAGGTCTCCAACCGCTCGTACTCTTAACGGATTTATGAACAGCCCTGCAGGATTCATGGTGTGAGTTCCCTCCAAAACTGCTTCAGACATTAATTCAGTCCAGGGCACGTCGTTTTGCGACACGTTTGCGTGCTCGCGGGGGCCCTACACGATATTAGGCAGGTGTACCAATTTCTTTGGCTCTTCAGTGTATGTTATGATATGGTATGATAGCCCTGCTGCCACCGCCAATGAAAAATATTTTCGGTTTGGAGCTGCAGGGGTTGGGGTTCGAAGAATGTGTATGAAAAACGAGCATTGCACCATTGGACTAATGGGAAGTCAGTGAAGGTGGATCTCAGCTTGCACGACATTGCCGCTCCCATCATTTAAAAATTTTTTTAAAAAGATTTTCAGATTTTAACTACCGCTTTCACCAGATGACGGTACATTGGACGTGAATGGTGGGGAGTGGCTACAGGGCAATGTTCAACGTTACTGTGTTATAAATAGAGTATGTTGCCTGAGGATGCAACGATAAGTAGTGCGAAACCGGTCGCAGATTTAGTAAAAATCATTCATACAGGCAGTACGGAATTTTCTTTAGAAAAATGTGGAAGTTTGCCTGTGGTTGCCCGCCCTACAAAACAACAGATTACGGCACGCTGTTTCTCACTTACCAATAGCGTTATATTACACATCGCCATGTTACACGCTGCAGTTCAGGGCTCTCTAGCGTCAACGAAGCAATTAAAGTTCACCGAGTAGCATGCCCAACATGTAATATCTCAGATTTTATTGAGAACTGAAAAAAAAATTCGGAGGCATTATTTTTCAGCACGCCCTCGTATTAACAGTTGCGGTGATTAATTTTGAAATAATAAATAGCTTAATTACTTCGTTCCAATTTTTTCGTTATCAGTTGACTATCCTACGGGGTGTTACAAAAAGGTACGGCCAAACTTTCAGGAAACATTCCTCACACACAAAGAAAGAAAATATGTTATGTGAACATGTGTCTGGAAAAGCTTACTTTTCATGTTAGAGCTCATTTCATTACTTCAAATCACATTAATCATGGAATGGAAACACACAGCAACAGAACGTACCAGCGTGACTTCAAACACTTTCTTAAAGGAAATGTTCAAAATGTCCTCCGTTAGCGAGGAAACATGCATCCACCCTCCATCGCATGGAATCCCTGATGCGCTGATGCAGCCCTGGAGAACGGCGTATTGTATCATAGCCGTCCACAATACGAGCACGAAGAGTCTCTACATTTGGTACCGGGGTTGCGTAGACAAGAGCTTTCAAATGCCCTCATAAATGAAAGTAAAGAGGGTTGAGGTCAGGAGAGCGTGGAGGGCATGGAATTGGTCCGCCTCTACCAATCCATCGGTCACCGAATCTGTTGTTGAGAAGCGTACGAACACTTCGACTGAAATGTGCAGGAGCTCCATCGTGCATGAACCACATGTTGTGTCGTACTTGTAAAGGCACATGTTCTAGCAGCATAGGTAGAGTATCCCGTATGAAATCATGATAAGGTGCTCCATTGAGTGTAGGTGGACGAAATTAAAATGAGCTCTAACATGGAAATTAAGCGTTTCCGGACACATGTGCATATAACATCTTTTCTTTATTTGTGTGTGAGGAATGTTTCCTGAAAGTTTGGCCGTACCTTTTTGTAACACCCTGTATACACACACATCAAAAAAAGCTTTGTATCACCTCGGATTCGAGAGTTTCGGAACCTGTACAGAAATCTGGAATAGAGATCAACATAAACATCATTTCTACCCTTTTAATTGCTCATTAAAACCGCACACTGTATGTTGTACCACCATACAGCGAGACCTTCAGAGGTGGTGGTCCAGACTGCTGTACACACCGCTACCTCTAATACCCAGTAGCACGTCCTTTTGCATTGATGCGTGCCTGTATTCGTCGTGACATACTATCCACAAGTTCATCAAGGCACTGTTGACCCAGATTGTCCACTCCTCAACGGCGTTTCGGCGTAGATCCCTCAGAGTGGTTGATGGATCACGTCGTCCACTAAACAGCCCTTTTCAATCTATGCCGGGTATGTCCGATAGGGTCCATGTCTGGAGAACATGCTGGTCACTGTAGTCGAGCGATGTCGCTATCCTGGAGGAAGGCATTCACAAGATGTGCACTATGGGGGAGCGAATTGTCGTCCATGAAGACTAATGCCTCGCCAATATGCTGCCGATATGGTCGCACTATCGGTCGGAGGATGGAATTCACATGTCGTACAGCCGTTACGGCGCCTTCCATGGCCACCAGCGGCGTACGTCGGCCCCACACAACGCCACCCCATAACAGCAGGGAACCTCCACCTTGCTGCACTCGCTGGACAGTGTGCCTAAGGCGTTCAGCCTGACCGGGTTGCCTGCAAACACGTCACCGACGATTGTCTGGTTGATGGCAAATGCGACACTCATCAGTGAAGAGAACGTGATGCCAATCTTGAGTGTTATTTGGCCCATCTGTACCACGCTGCATCGTGTCGTGGTTGCAAAGATAGACCTCACCACGGACGTCGGGAGTGAAGTTGCGCATCATGCAGCCTATTGCCCACAGTTTGAGTCATAACAGGACGTCCTCTGGCTGCACGAAAATCATTATTCAAAAGGGTGGCGTTGCTATCAGGGTTCCTCCGAGCCATAATCCGCAGGTAATGGTCATCGACTGCAGCAGTAGCCCTTTGGCGGCCTGAGCGAGACATGTCATCGACATTTCCTGTCTCTCTGTATCTCCTCCATGCCCGAACAACATCGCATTGGTTCAGTCCGCGACGCCTGGACACTTCCCTTATTGAGAGCCCTTCCTGGCACAAAGTAACAATGCGGACGCGATCGAACCGCAGTATTAACCGTCTAGGCATGGTTGAACTACAGACAACAAGAGCCGTGTACCTCCTTCGTGGTGGAATGACTGGAACTGATCGGCTGTCGGACCCCCTCTGTTTAATAGGCGCTGCTCATGCATGGTTGTTTACATCTTTGGGCGGTTTTAGCGACATCTCTTAACAGTCAAAGGGACTATGTCTGTGATACAGTACCCACAGTCAACGTCTATCTTCAGGTGTTCTGGGAACCGGGGTGATGCAAAAGATTTTTTGATATATGTAATTACCGCTTCGTTGATGTCTGTTAGTGATTTTTTGATGTATAAAATTTGACTTGTGTTTTGTTGTGAGATGTGTGTAGTAAAACATCGAATTTGCATATTGCACGTTTTTATTTATAGACTGATATTTTTAACTACTGTTCATTGGAATTCACAAGGCAAATTATTGGTTGTGGAAGATAAAGGACAAGGAATATAAATCGGAAAATGGGTATTTTGCTAGTGTGTATAACTTGGATAAGTACTTACGTGGATTACTATTGTAGGATCAGTACAGAAAGTATAGATGTTTCGTTTTCTGTGAAAAGGTATTCTGAAAATGGTTACTCAATTTTTTTTATGTTGTAGCTTTTTTAAATTTCCGTGTAGAGATATATCTTTACGCATTTCTCCAGCGGAAGAGCGAATTATTAGGTTCAAATGGTTCTAAGCACTATGTAACTTAACATCTGAGGTCATCAGTCCCCTAGACTTAGAACTACTTAAACCTAACTAACCTCTTATCACACACATCCATGGCCGATGCAGGATTCGAATCTGTGACCGTAGCAGTCGCGCGGTTCCGTACTGAAGCGCCTAGATCCGCTCTGTCGCAGCGGCCGGCTAGAATTATTAGGTCCACAATGATTGACTGAAAATGTATGATGCAGGGACGGAAAAAAGAAATTCGAAGTTACTAACTTCAGTGCTGAATATCCCAAAATTTAAAAACGGGAAGGCTTCAGAACGTTAAAACAAATAAAACTTCATCTCATCGACTCATATAATTTCCTTACCGTCAAGAAAAACTATAATATTTGGCTAATATGTCACCGATATTTGCGGTCGTGGATGTGTACACTTCTTCACACCAAGCTTTTCAGTATGGTGCACATTAAATATAGGCACGGTAGTCGCTTTAGCCACGTACCAGTACCATCTGTAGCTGACTGTGTTTCAGTTGCTGCGCTACCTACATGTACATCTATACCCCGCAATTTGCCTTACGGTCTGTGGCGGAGGGCACTTTGTGTACCACTGTCAGTTCCTCCTTTTCCTGTTCCAGTCGCGTATGGTTCGAGGGAAGAACAATTGCTGGTAAGCGTATATGTGGGTTCGAATCTCTTTGATTTTATCTGTATGGTCTTTTCGCGAGACATATGTAGGAGGAAGCAGTACACTGATCCGCCAGAACACTGTGACCACCAACCTAATAATGGTATGTCCACCTTTGGCACGGAGAACAGCGGAGATGCGCCGTGGCATGGAAGCAAATGAGACCTTGGTAGGTCGCTGAAGGGAGCTGGCACCACACCCACACACGCAAGTCACCTTAATTACCATAAAGTCCGGGGATGGGGACAATGAGCTGCGTTCGGGTTCAGATCTGGCGAGTTGGGAGGCCAGCCCATCAATTTGAACTCGCCACCGTGTTCCTCGAAACTCTACATCACACTCCTGGTCTTTTGACATAGCACATTATTTTGTAGAAAAATGCCACTGACGTCGGGAAACATGATCTCTCAAAGGCGTGTACGTGGTCTGGAACCGGTGTACGATATGCCTTTTACCGTCACGATGCCTTGCACGAGCTCCACTGGAACCACGGATGCCCACGTCAATGTTCACCACAGCATAATGGAGCCGCCGCCAGCTTGTCTCGGTCCCACAGTACGGGTGTCAAGGAGCTGTTCCCTTAGTACAGTTGTCAATGAGCTGTTCCCCAGGGCCGGCCGGGGTGGACGGACGGTTCTAGGCGCTACAGTCTGGAACCGCGCGACTGCTACGGTCGCAAGTTCGAATCCTGCCTCGGGCATGGATGTGTGTGATGTCCTTAGGTTAGTTAGGTTTAAGTAGTTCTAAGTTCTAGGGGACTGATGACCTCAGAAGTTAAGTCCCATAGTGCTCAGAGCCATTTGAACCATTTTGTTCCCCAGGAAGACGGCAGATTCGCGCTTTTCCGTCGGCATGATAGAGAATGTATCTGGACTCATCTGATCATGCAGCACTCTGTCACTGCGTCAACGTCGAGTGCCGATGGTGACGTGCCTACTTCAGTCGTAGTTGCTGATGTTGTGGTAACACTGGCACATACATGGGTCGTCGGCTAGGGATACCCATCGTTAGGAGTGTTCGGACGCACTTGTACTTCCCCCAGCATTAAAGTCTATGTTAGTTCCGCCACAGTTCGCCGCTTGTCCTGTTCTACCAGTCGGCCCAGCCGACGACGTCCGACATGTCTAATGCTGAAGACACTCACCACAGTTCTCCTCGAACACCCGACAAGTCGTGCAGTTTCCGAAATGCTAGTGCTTAACATCCGGCCATCACAATCTGCCCCTTGTTCAAACTCAGATAGATCGCTCCTTCCTCATTCTACACACGGACAGCACGCTCACTAATACTACATGCACCGTGCATGTGTCTGACTAGCAGTCATTCCTAGCCAGGTGACGCTGCTATCGCCTGGACGGATTAATATCGATAGTAGGTCGATGCCTGATCAATAAATAGTCGTTGATTCTTCTAGGAACATAACACTCTCGGAACATTAACAGTAGACGGTATTGTGCTGCAAACCGCCATTCTTGATGTGTCTACCACTGGATTTAGGATGAGCATCTCGCGCTCAGTAATTGAACATGTAACGAAACGTGTTGCTCTTTTTTGGATCTTTTCTATTTCCTCTATGAATCATATCTGGTGCCTGTCATAGTAACGAGCAATATTCAAGTACTGGTCGAACGAGTGTACTGTATGTTCAAAAAATGTTAAACGTGTGTGAAATCTTATGGGACTTAACTGCTACGGTCATCAGTCCCTAAGCTTACAAACTACTTAACCTACATTATCCTAAGGACAAACACACACACCCATGCCCAAGGGAGGACTGGAACCTCCGCCGGGACCAGCCGCACAGTGTACTTTATGCTACTTCCTTTGCCGATGGACTGCATTTCCTGGGGATTCTCCAGTGAATCTTAGTCTGGCGTCTCCCTGACCGTCGATTATTTTTATGTGGTCGTTTCTCTTCAAACGTATGCGTACTCCTAAGAGCTAACTGCTTCCAGTGATTGTCCTGCAATTTTGTAAATATACAATAAAAGGTTTTTTTCTGTCTGTGTATTTGAAAACTGTTGCATACGTTCATGCTGAGGGGCAACCATCAGTTCCTGCACCAAGTGTCGATACTCTACAGGTCTTCCTGCATTTCGCTACAGTTTTCCAGCGTTGTGAATTCTCTATATACAACAGCATCATCCGCGGAAAGCCTCATGGAACTTCCGACGTTATTTACTTGGTCCTTTACATATATTTGAAAAGTAATGGTTCCATATCGCTCCCTTGGGGCACCCCCGAAATTACTTGTATGTCTGAAGACTTCCCTCTGTTCAGAAGGACATGCTGTGTTCTGTTTGTTAGAAACTCTTCAGTCTTATAGTGCTCGTACTACGTTCATTAGGCGGCAGTGCGGATGTATACCCAATGTGTATCGGAAATCAAGTCACACTGTATCTGTCTGGGCGCCTCCATCTGGTGCTTGCTGTGTCTTGTGGACGAACAGAGCGAGCCGGGTTTCACACGATCGTCGTTTTCGGAACCCATGGTGATCCCTGCAGAAGAGATATTTGGTCTTGAGAAATGGCGTAATACGCGAGCATAAAACATGTTACAAAATTGTACAACACACTGACGTCAGATATAGATGCCTATAGTTTTGTGCGCCTTTTTAACGAACCTTCCTGAAACCGGGAATGACCTGTACTTTTTTCCTATTATCAGCTACGTCACGCTCCCCTAGAGACGTAAGATAGACTGCTTCTAGAAGAGGGGAAAGCCCTTTATACTCTATGTAGAATCGTCAGGTCCAGTGGCATTTCCCCTGTTGACCGACGACAGTTGCTGGTCACTTACTTCGATATCTGCCATTTTCTCGTTCGTGCGACAAGTTAAAGGAAGAACTACAGTGCGATCTTCCTCTGTGAAACAGTTTTTCAAAAAGAAATATAGTATTTTGATCGTTTCTGTGTCACCCTCTATTTCAGTACCATTATGGTGACAGAGTGTCTGGACAGATGGCTTCAATCCGTTTACGATTTAACGTAAGACTGAAACTTCCTGCATCAACTTATATATGGCGTATCAAAAAGAACCGACCTATTTTAAAAAATCATGACTATTACTTTATTTGAAATACGTGCGTGAACAGCGTACTGTTGGAAAGAGCAAACTCGGGCGAGTTTTACATCGTTCCAGCTAGGTAGCAGCAGTGTGTGCACACTTCAATTCTAACAAAAATGGTGTCGGAACAAAAGAAAGAGTTTTTGAGTTCTGCATTTTGCGCAGCGCTGGTCAGTAATAACTGTTCAGCGTCACTTCCGTACTAGATATGGTGTGGATACTCCTACAACACAGAGCATTATATGATGGAATGAACAGTTCCGAGAAACAGGTTGTTTGTGTAAAGGCAAATCGCCGGGCCGTTCCGAGTGTCTGACACAGACGTCGAACGCATCCGCCATGGTTTCACAAGGAGCTCGACAGCTCAACATGTCCCCGATGTCCGTCTGGCGTGTGTCGCGTCGACGTTTGCACTTGAAACCATACAGCATTCAGCTACTGCAAGTTCTTCGTGAAGGTGACTAACAACAATGCGTGGAGTTCTATAATTTCGTTCTTGGAAAGATTGAGGATGACAGCCGGCCGAAGTGGCCGCGCGGTTCTGGCGCTGCAGTCTGGAACCGCGAGACCGCTACGGTCGCAGGTTCGAATCCTGCCTCGGGCATGGATGTGTGTGATGTCCTTAGGTTAGTTAGGTTTAACTAGTTCTAAGTTCTAGGGGACTAATGACCTCAGCAGTTGAGTCCCATAGTGCTCAGAGCCATTTGAACCATTTTTGAGGATGACAGTTTTCTTCCACGCTTAGTGTTCAGTGGCGAGGCAACATTCCATTTAAGTGGAAGGGTGAACCGTCAAATTGTGAGGATTTGGGGTACGAAACAACATGAGAGGGACTCTCCAAAATTTAATGTTTTTTGCAGTTTCACGGAAAAAGTATATGGACCATTTTTCTTTGCCGTGAACACTGTTACAGGAAGCACAAATCTCCATACGCTTGGGTACTTTCTTTTCCAACTGTTGGAGACTGATTCGAACGACTTCATTTACCAACAGGATGGGGCACCGCCTCACTGGCACCTGGAAGTGTGGGAATTTTTAAATCAAAGGATTACTCAACGATGGATCGGTCGCAATGGACCAAATGATTCACCCTTACATTAGTGGCCTCCAAGGTCAATGGACCTGACTGTATGTGATTATTACTTTTTGGGGTTTATAAAAGACTGTTTATGTGCGTCCGTTACCAACAACAATGAATGAACTGAGCCATCGCATAACAGCAGCTGTCGAAGCCGTAATTAAAAAAAAAAATGGTTCAAATGGCTCTGAGCACTATGGGACTCAACTGCTGAGGTCATTAGTCCCCTAGAACTTAGAACTAGTTAAACCTAACTAACCTAAGGACATCACAAACATCCATGCCCGAGGCAGGATTCGAACCTGCGACCGTAGCGGTCTTGCGGTTCCAGACTGCAGCGCCTTTAACCGCACGGCCACTTCGGCCGGCCCGTAATTCAAGACATGCTCGCTGCAGTGTGGGAACAATTTGAATACCGCATTGACATATGCCGTACATCTCAAGGGGGGCATACTGAACACCTATGAAAAGGTGTGAAAAAAAACTTTTTCAGCTTTCTGATCATCAAAAAACCAAATTCAATGTATATGTTTATTAGTTTCGGAATTATAAACTTGCCAAATCGGCTGATTCTTTTTGATACACCCTGTCCTTCCCGCGCAAAAATTGGCAACCGCCTGAGGATTGAATACCGTGTCTCCATATAGACTCTCTAAAGAAGGGAAGCTGTGTTTCTGTTAGGCTGAGATTTGGAGCCAGCTTAGCGTGTGCGAAAAAGAAATGTGGAAATGAGCCTTAAAACCACATTCCAGCTGGCCAGATACAAGAGCAACCGCCGCATCGATAGTCCGCCGCGCGTATCGGATCCGAGTGTGGCTCAATGACTGGTGACTCTCACCGATAGCTGAGAATTCCGAATGGTATGTGCAGCAATAATAGTTAAACCTTGATCTCTCTTGTGGCTGAGGAAGACCGACGTCCGCTCCTCCTGTCTACATACACAACGTTCTATTTATCGTTGCAGCTCAATGTGCATTTGCTTTGTGAGCTGCTCAGAAAAGTGCACTTGTTAGCGACATCTGAACGACTTCACTGCTTACATCAGAATGCTAAACCCTGTGTAGACCTAAGTTGTATTCCCTCTTATTCCACCGGTCTCCGGTAAAGCGGCACGCCTCAGAGTTTCCGTACATAGCCAGTTGTATTCCAAGCACCATTAATCTCCTGCTACTCTTGCTGTTGTTACTTTGCAGTGATAGATTTCCTGTTCAGCAATGTTTCTTTCATTCTTTACTAACTCGAAGAAGAATATATCTACATATCTTAGTGGATAGAATACAGAAGTAAGAAGTTAGAGTACTTTACAAACATGTGAACGTCGACCAAATCGTGTTGTGCTCGCAGCGACTTCGCATTACAAAATGTTTTCCGTCCCAGAGGATGTGCTATTAATGTCTTCTCCTTTAAGTTGCTTGTTTTATTCCTAATGGCACTGATCAGGAAATTTGCAGATAGTCATCATCAGACACTAAGGTAACGCCTTGTTGATGTAGCCATCCTTCTTCATCCCTCGCCATCTGTACCATCTGACTGTAGTTGCTGCAGTTCGTTGCACTGATAACACTTTGTAATCTGGCTGTCCTGGACCTGAACTCTCGATTTTTTCCCAGGATTTTTTTCTACCATGATGCTTTCCATTTAGCTGTTATGTCGAATAAGAGGCCAAATTACTCTAAGTTTTTCACTTCTGTACCATGTTAATCAATACCCTTTTCTTTTTTATTTTAGTATTACTTTAGCGCTCGCTGCTTCGCTCGCGTAGACCATATGGCCTGCAGGGGCTTTTTTGTTTTTATTTAATCGAATTTTTATGTTGTTCACGAATTTCGACACGTTCAAAGCTTCTCATGCTAATTAAGGCCAATAAGCATGGTCTTTTACCAATGTACTTCTAACCAAAAAGTGATTCTGGTAGCTAGAGGCCAAAGTTCTTGTTAATCATGCCATTTGGGTTCCTGTGGATATATTTCCATAGAACGTTCACCCCCTAACAGATATCTCTTTATATCTAACCGAGAAATGAAATACTATTTTTCATAAATTTAGCTTTAAAATTTTGTGTAACGAAATAGTTTCTTAAAGATTTTCATCCCCTGTTGCACTCCCTTAGGGGTTGGATTTCCAGAAAACAGTGAAACACGTATTTTTTTATTGGCGACCGAGAACTCAAATACCAGTGTTCAGGAATGTAGCTTTAAAAATGCTTTAGTAGTTCCTTAATAATGATATATTTTCTAAAACAGCTTTCGCCCACTGTTTCATCCCCATAGGGTTAAATTTCCAAAAATGCTGAAACACGTATTTCTTTATTTCTGAGCGAGAAACCAAATACGAATTTTCGTAGGTATAGCTTCAAAATTACCTTAATAGCGGGATTTTTTTTTTTAAATTTCACCTATTTCACCCCATTAGGGTTGGAATTTCGAAAAATCCCTTCTTAAACTTCGCCTACAGTATAAGATACACAACACCTCCTAATTTCAAGTCCGTATCTGGTAGTCGGGACATTGCCTTTTATACATAGATATTTGTTCATAAGATTTTATTTCAGTCTAAGATATGTTTGTGCCTGTTCTCCAAGCCCACTTCTCTATTGTTTCAAATTTTTTCTTTTCTTGTCTCGCCACAGTCCATGCCATGCCATATAAAATGGTTCATGTTTACATTCATTCTCCTACCGCTAACGCAATCACGAATGATGCACGCCATTAATTATTGTTATTTGAAGGTTTAATTGTATTCCGAAACGATTTTTTATTTTCATGTGAGGCAAACGAGCGTCACGGATGTCTAGAGTTCGTCTGCAGCATAATATTAACTGGTCGCGTTTTATTAGTCTCAGTAGGCTATAATGTGGACGTAAAATTTGTTTTACGTGCGAATGTGCCCTTTGTTAAGCCTGTAACGTTTTTTATAATTACTGAAATACTTAAATGACTGCCTGAACTAGGAATGCATACAAAAATGGAGTTATCGTGTAGCGTGCTGTAACTGCACGTGGTGTGCTCACTCTGTGTTATTGTTAGCAAAACTTTATACGAACTGATTGGGCAATGCAACTCGCAATACAAATAAAGTAATACAGTCACTGCAAAATACATTCAGCCCCATAGGTACTGAATCCTCTGGCCCTGTTCAAAACTGATAACTTTGGTCCCTGTGCACCTAACAAATAAGTGAAATTGTCTTACCTCCAAAGCAGCAACGGTGGATCGTGTTACATTGTTCCCCCATAAAGAAGAATAAAGTATACTAGCTACAGGCTCAGCGGCATGCAGTGCTGGCCGTAATACTTTGAAATATACACTGAATCCTTTTGACCGATAAATGAAAACATTTAAGAAAAATTTAATGTCTTTGGAAACACATATGACGTAGACAGGCAGGCGGTAGTGATTACTAACACTGACACTTTCAAAAGTGAAGTTGCATTCGAAGTTAAGTTTGGCTTTTCAAAACATCTGACAATAGAAGTTAGATTACTCAGAAAAATTACATTCTTTTTTACTGAATGAAAACCTTTTTTTGCTGACGTAGTCACAAACACTGAGATATGCACAGCAAATATTATCTAACATCACTAAAAAGCATAACGATAAATCATCAAATTACGTATAACTGTTTTAACAAATCTTAGAAACATTACAAACGGGAAATATCTCACTAGCCTATACATCAAATCAGTTTACGAACATTCTGGGGCTACTCAGCATAGAACTGACTGTTGCCAATTATCAGCCAACTCATTTACACTAACGCGCTGGCAAAAGGGAAGTAATAAAAAATTAACTTCTTTACCTTAACTGCGAGAAGACTTCTGCTTCCAATAATACATGTACTCGTGAAGGTTCCTTGTAATATCAAGCCAGTAATCCTTTCGTGTCACAATTAAATTCACATTTCATCATTTCACTTTACATTCGATTATAAAATCATTCATTCATAATTTTAACTACGTATTTCACGTGCGGTGTAACACAAAATACTGGTATAAGAAAATTCCTACATCACAATGTAACTCTTGGTGGCTTTACAAAGCACACCACAAAAACTGCCTACTGCATCTTCTTTCGCTCACACACTGATACACACCCCGCACTCTCTTACTCTAACACTACGACCTCAGATCAGAAGCAGTACCTGTGGTACCTTTGGCTCTGCAGGCGTGCAAAGTCAGCGATCTGGTTTATAGAGCCCCTCACAGACAAACATCGTTCACAATACAATAGTTTCATTTTAGTTTACATTAGTATCATTACAATATTCGGGTGCCATATGTAACTGTACCCCAGTGGACTCCTTTCAAGCCTATGTAACTTTGCACTAGGATGCGACTTAAAAACTTATGCATACTATGAACTGTCAAAACCAACTAATTGTTGTCTAGTGTATAGTTTCGCTGTTAACACTAATTGTCTGTTGACTGTTCTTGGTACTGTTGTACTGGAAGAAATCAATTAACTCCATTGAGCAATCTGTAGCTTTCATGAAAATATATAATCGTATTAATTACGAAAACAGGGCTGCATTCTTTAATATCACCATGAAAAAAGATCCAAATCGCAATATATATATACTGATGTGCAAATTAGCTGCCTTTCCTCGAACGTGGTTGAACGTGTTCGCGAGTAGTAATTCAAGAGGAGGAAACATTATAACCCTCCACAGCCATAGCTTAAAATGCTCCAGATGAATGTGTTGAATTTTTCTTGTTTTTTACATTAACGTGGTAGGTTGTTGATAAATTACTCGTATTTCTGAATGCTTGTTTAGTAAAGCATGTCGTTCAAATCTACATCAACTAAAGTGCATTTTCGGTCGCATAACATGAGTTTCGCGTTCTCATTTCGAATACAAGTATGTAACATCATCATTAAGACCATGAGAAATATTACATTGTATTGTTTAAAGCAATATTTGAGTTGATGACAGAATGAAAACAGATAATAATAATAAAATATTTTTACAACAACAGAGAGAACCAGGGCGTCGGAGTTACTTGCTTGGAGCAGATGAGAACTTGCCGAAAAAAAGATAGATCACGATGAAGAAAGATTGGGGAAGAGAAGAGAAGATATAGATACGTCCTCGCACGATTATTTGCGTTTACAAGCTTAAGAATCATATAGTAGATTTACCAAGAGTATATAAGGCGTTTTGTCTCGTGAGCCCACCGAGACGAAGTCTGAATCATCTGTGAAAGGACGCAGGAAGGATTTTCTTGCGCCAGAGGTAGTTGCAGCTTCAGACAGACACCAACTGAGCATGAAAGGTTCTCTTTATTATGTTCAATGCAGTAGAGACATTAGGTCTCAGTACTGATAAATTAAAAAAAAAACAAGCAGTCATTTCAGCGAATTCGAACGTACGGTTCCTAAAGGACAGAGCTGAGACGATAAAAACAAATTTTCAGGGCCATATTCCCGATAATGTAGCTGTGCACTGGGATGGCAAATTATTACCTGGCTTGCACGTAAGAAACTCTAAGGGAAACAAACTGAAGCTTTAATACTACTTGTAAAGACAAAGAACAACTTCTCGTTGTGCCGAAACGAGACAATTCATCAAAAAAGAGGAGACTGTAGCTGTTTTAAAAGCAATACAAAGGATGTGCTGCAACGTAACGGCTTTCAGCAGAGTTCGTTTTAATGGAGCTTGTGCGACCTTGGAACAGCAGTTAGAAAGAGAGTCGTTATCGCTGGCATGTTACCATCATTTTTACGAACTATTTATGAAAAGCATGTTTGAAGAGAAAATTCGTTAAGCCATCAGCAACCCGGATCTCACTCTCTTTTGAGAAAGTTTAAATGGATTTGAAAATTGTTAATATAGAATGATTGTATTACGTTGAGTTTTTGGATCAGATGATTCAAGTATTAACGAACCTGTTAACTTTTATTGGACTGAACTATTGACAGATAGGATTATCGCAAGCTTATCGAATTGTCTTTAATATTTTTGGTTAGAGACCAACAACATGAAGACGAAAAGCAGGCCTATCGATGCTACATATCAAGCTCTCTGGGTGATAGTGACTATTTGAACATATTTTTACTACAGCCTCAGTTTGAAATCATAGAGTAAATATCTCTGGAGTGAGCATTGCGTTCTGCGCATGTTGTCAACATTAAACCAGGATTGTCACGTGATCTCGGGACTTCTCTGTGCCCGTGTGCTTTCTGCAGCGTTTGAAGTTTATAATACCAAGAGTTTTTGTCGTGTTTCACCGTTTGTTGATAGTGTAATAGCGATGGTGAATTACGTTGTTGCTACGGATGCAAAGAAAAATATGTGAAAGGAGGGATAGTAACTTTTCATGGGTACATTCCATATAGCTCTAATTATAGTTTTCATTTTAGTAAGAGACACTGTATACGTTTAAAAATTTCGAGACGCATTATAATTAAGACTTGATTCTGTAGACCTATTTTTCTACGATTTTATGACTATATAATAGATATTACGGCTCGTACAAAAGCTTACAAACAATCGCTTCCTCTCGTAAATTTGCTAGTGGAACAGGAAAGGGAAAGGTTAGTTGTTTCAGTAAATACTATCCTCCATGCATTTATTAGTGACTTGTCAATTATGTATATAGATTACTCCGTCTACTATTTATTTAATGAACTGGGAGCAAGTACTTAAAATGCGTTAAATAAATACCTCAAAGTGCCACCAGTAAGAAAAATTGTGCTTTAGGACGCAAAAACGAGAAAATAAATACGCAGAAATACAAGAAAAAAGAACGAATTAGCAGGGATATAATCGCTAATGTGTGGTAAATTCGGTGTTTTTCGGACACTTGCGAAAGTACTAACGTACTGTCAAGTCGTTTTGCAGGACTATCACTGCAAAAATGTACTCTGTAATACTATAAAGTGCGGTATCATACCAAAAACTACCAAAAATCGAGCGCATCTGAACTATGAGACCTATCGCAAAGAAGCTGAATGTAATATCACTTGCCCTTAAAAGTTACGTAGCTGGTTTATTCCCGGTATCAAATGGATACTATTAAAATGTCTGCGCAACATATATAAATAATCCACGACACGTACGAAAAGAATCCGTCTGTACTAGGGATGTAGTGACATTCTAAATACACGGGGCGCTGTACGAACAAACACACGACGTCCCGAGATCACGTGACCAGGCCGGCAATGTATGTTGACAACACAAAATCTGTTCTGCGCATGTGAGTGCTCACTCCAGAGATATTTACTCTATGTTTGAAATAAGCACAAAGAACAAACGAGTACTGTATGATGTTTCTTTCTTTATTGCGATATCCTGTATAAAATCCAAGTATAAATGCGTATCGGCATCAAAAGTCCAAATCAATCGTACTTTCTAAAACAGGTGACGTACGAAGAAATTCATAATTCAATTCCCAAAGCAGCTTTGAATAAGTTCTCTCAACGCTAGTTGTATATGCCTGATGAAATTTTTGGGTTAGCGCTTGGTGACTGACTTGCTGTCCAAATCAAAATATGAGTGGCTTACAACATAGAACGTCAGGAATTCATTAAAAACGGAGTGTCCTAAATAATATATATTTTTTGTTATACGTTCCAATAAAAATTAGTGTTTTATGTTCACGTTTATAGTTCGTATAGCCGCGTCACTCGCTCAGTTACCATTTAGGCGCCAATTTACATCAGCATGCAGAACTTCGAAGTCGAATTAGTATCGGTTCCCATAGCTTTACGAAGCCGTACAGTCCTTATACCAACTATTGATATGTTTGTTTCATAAAAAGTGTTTCTAACTTTATTAAATACTGGATGTTCCCGATATGGGAAAAAATTTCCAGGAGCGATGTAGGACAACAAATGTATACATGTGATATAAGCAATCATTGTACAGAAGCGACTGAGTCGAAACTTAAAACTGCGGTATTCGTGTATATAGACTACCATGTACTCCTTTCTGAGGATACTCATTGCCAAATGCCTCTAAAATAGTGACTTCTTTTTTCGTTACAGGTCGAGCAGGCACGAAATTCTCCAACGCCGCAACGTTGTGCGTCGGACATTCGTATGGTAAGCATGTTAAATAAAATATTTTTTTCTTGCGAGACTTAATACTGTATGCATACACTGTAATGTGTTTCATTGTCACATTCTTAATCCGTTATATTCGAGGCAGTTTAGTACTTATACTACAGATCTAACATCTTTAATAGGTAATTAATTGTATGTCGTTAGATACAGCCTCTCAGGTAAACCGCTTAAAATCCCACTGTTGGAATAAAATCAGGTCTGTAATTTATATAGCGGGTCCGTTATCTACATCTAAGTCGACGACGTCTTTGCAAATGAAAAAATCACTTGAAAGGAAAGAAATTCAGTAACCCTTCTTTCGAGCAAGTTAAATATTTCGCTGTGATGCGTTCACTCATTGTTAGTACGTTCAACTCTTATCCTTGAATTAATCATCAGTGTAGTGCATCGGCATCCGCAGAAATTTTGCCAGTGGAGAGGGAGGGACAGGGCAAGACTCCGAAATGGTCATTTTTGACATAAATGCGTTGGTTAGTTTCGAGACATGTCATGCCGCAAGAAGTAACCCCCCTTGCGGAAGCGTGTGGCTTAACGTATAGGTTTATATTACACAAACTACCAGAATCATTGCACATGCTTGTCGCTTGGTTTCGTCGCAACACTCAGATAAGACGGTCATTTACAAGTATTATTGGGAACAAAAAAAGAATTCGACCACATTTGTTGTTGTAATCCTTCGACTAGATGGGAGGGTTTTTTCTGAAGTTAGCTGGTACTTTCCAAAAGGAACACGTTATCCTCAAGCGTTCAAGCTCTACAACTTTTCATTTTCGTACTCATCCTTAGCCAACCATAACACCGCCTTCTTATCTTCATATGTTCTTGTAACAATTTTGTTCGATATTTGTAATAAATATACCTCTCACTTATCTGTGGACAAATGTCTCCATTACTCAAACGATAAAAAGATGGGAGGTTGTTTATTAAATGGCTTCCACGAGGCAAAAAAAAATTTGATTTTCAGTGTTTCCTGTAATTATTGATCGAAATTAAAAATTTAAAATGCTGCCATAATTCGCTCATTAAGATGTATAATCTTACGTTAAAGGTTTAACACAGTAAATCAAGTGTTACAGTTCGAAAGTGTGATACATGCCTTGAGGTAGTGTACCCCGCGGCATGTTCGGGGTGTTCAAAAAGTCTCTCCACACTGCAGTATGATTGTTAGCCGCGCGTGCCGTATGCCGCAGTGATTATACCGAAATGAAACTCAGTGACATACAAGTTATCAATTTATTGAATATTCATTTTTACTTACAAATTTTCACATTAAATGTAGAAAGTGTCCCCCCTGTTGTTGAATACACAATTCAATTCGTCTAATCATGTTCCCCAACAGAAGCTGTAACATTTCCTCTGTAACAGGAGCTGTGAAAGTGGATATTGCAGTTTTCATTTCATCGATGGACTTTGAACGGTTTTTATAGGCAGTTGCTTTCGCTGCACCTCGGAAGAAAAATTCAGGTGGTGTTCGTCTAATCATGTTTCCCAACAGAAGCTGTAACATTTCCTCTGTAACAGGAGCAGTGAAAGTGGATATTGCAGTTTTCATTTCATCGATGGATTTTGAACGGTTTTTATAGACAGTTGCTTTCGCTGCACCTCGGAAGAAAAAGTCAGGTGGTGTTATGTCAGGCGATCGTGGAGGCCAAAGTCCCTGTGAAATTAAACGATCACCAAAAACATCAGCAAGCAGTGACATTGAAACGCGAGCTGTATGCGCGGTTGCACCATCTTGTTGAAAATAGCCGTTCAGTGTTTCACTTAACACAAGTTCTCCTATGAATGGGTTCAGAATATCACTGCAGTATCGTTGTGCATTTATTGTTTCGTTGAAAAATATGGGACCCACAATCCGACGTCTAGAAATTGCAATCCAGACTCCTCTTTTCATAGAATGAAGTGGCTCCTCACGAATACACAATGGATTTGCAGTACTCCCATACGAGAATTTTGCGAGTTCATGTACCCGGATAAATGAGACCACGCCTCATCAGTAAAAAACGTTTCATTAAGAATATCCCTTCCATTTTGTTGAACGAAATTTTTGAACCATTGACAATAATGCTGTCTCTTGCCATGATCAGTATTTTTCAGTTCTTGCACGACTGTCACTTTGCATGGGAAAAGTTCTAATTTTTTCCTTACAGCTGTGTGGGCCGTTCCGACACTAACATCGATTACCTGGGCGAGTTTTCTTACTGGCTTGTTCGGACTCGTGGACGTTTTATCGGAAATATCGATTAGTTTATCCTCAGACAAAACGCTATGACGACCACTTCTCGGTGCATCTGTCACTGAACCCGTACTTCGAAATTTGTCAATCAGTCTCGCACAGTATCGCGATGTGGGAGTGTGGTCTCCGGGAGAACTGAAGTAAATGTTTGACGAACTGAAACTGTGTATTTACCGCGAGGTTTGAACACTTGTTCGACTAAAAACACAAGTTCTTCAGTGGTTAGCATTTTAACAGTGACAAAAACGAAACGAACAAAGGAACTAAACTTAAACGTTCACGTCAACACGTAACGACACACACCAACTGCTGGCTGAGATAAACGAAACAGTGGAATGTTGGGAGAGTCCACTAAAAGGGAACAAGGACCAAAAGTTTTCTGTTTGGCGGCGTTGCTGCAACGTGTTGCAATGTAGCGCGACTCCGATACGGGTATATAAGCCCCGAAATCCAGGCAAGAGATTAGCGTGGCGTTCGTGTCTTTCCGACGTGTGTGCGGTAGACGCGGAAAATTGAACTGTGGTGACATTATTACCAAATTCGTATAAAGAGGACCAACTTGCTGTTATTCTTTTCTTGGCTGCCAAAGGACAAACACCGGCAGACATACGTCCGAGAACGAGAAATGTGTATGGGGCAGCACTTCTGTCGAAAACTGTCATTGTGGAATGGTACAGCAAGTTCTTTGTTGCTTCCTCATGAGAACACACGTCCCGGTGCAAATGTCGTAATACAGTGAAGACGCTCAAGGACCCACGCTATTGTCCTTATCACCCCCCGCGCGATTATCACGTCTTCGATCCCTCAAAGGACGTCTTGAAGGGTTGACGACTCCAATCGGACGAGGATGCGACAGTATCTTCAATCTTTGCGTTGGTGGGATGATTACCTCAATCCTCAGGGCGATTTTGCCTCACTGACATACCGAGTCCGGAGTGTACGGCCTCCGGACGGAAACTTACTGATCGCACCCTTTTAAATTATCCTGACTAAATTTATCGAGTGATAGAGAGTGTGAGCATTTAGCTACTTCCAACAAACTTTACACATAATTTCAAACCTTTTTGGAACTTTTTCTGTCTTGCACCACCCGTAAAATAATTAATAGAAAACGTTTATCGCTTTGTTTCCGCTGTTTATGCAGTAAGATTCAGTATCCGGTTTGCCGCTTTTAATTACTTCTTTATTACTAATTCTATTCGGAAAACATTTTGTAGACATCATCCACACATACCACTAAATGTATTGCAGAATTACGTCTTTTTGCGACCCATACGACAGGAGGTATAGAGTCAGAAATACTGAGATGCGTGGGAAACTAGCTTTTCCTCAACCGGCGCGCAACCGTTCTCATCCACGTTTTACACGCGAAAAGTCAAATGTTTAACACGTGAACTCATTTGTAAAGTAATCAGACTTTTGAAGTTGTTTCGTACAGTGGTGTTCGATTCTTCAAAGAATCAGGGGAGGTGGAAGGGTGCAGTGCATAGAAGTTTAAAGTTCCAGGATGCACCTCTTCAACCATAAAAAGCCCCCCCACCCACCCCAAAAAATCACAAGCTTCGCTTTTAGAAAACTTGTGATAAAACTTAGAATATGAAATAATTTTTTTACAATATAGTCTGTCACTGTAGCGATGTCACTTTGCTTCCTGCTTGCGCTCGGTACGTAGCGGCAATATGTACGGATCACAACTTTGGAACTAAGTTCAACTTATCTTGGGTATCCTGTACACACACACACACACACACACACACACACACACACACACACACATCGTATCTCGCCCCTCTCCCTGCCCATCGCATATCGTTGGCCGCCCATTGTCTCGTTCGCTGGTGCCGTCACAGCAGCAAGTTATAGCTATGTTGCGATGTGATACAAATATACTATTTTAAATCTCCGGCGCCGACTTATTCCAGTGAGATAAAAAAAATCTATGGGAGGTGCCGTTCTGCCCGAAATTAATGCGGGGGTTTACAGATACTCTAGAATTAGTCACATTACCCGTCTCGCATTCAGTGTTTTTTACAGAGTCACGGTAGTACACAAAGCCAATCCAACCAATTCGTCTTCCATTATTAAGTGTCTGTCCAATCTCATATCGATTCTAAATATAACCGCCAAATATTTAAACGATATTAGCCACTACTCTTGTAATCGAATTCTTTCTCTTTTTATTTGATATTATGTATTTATCCATTTACAAACCATTTACACTAACTGGAAATTATGGTCAAGTCTGTGTGCTTTTCGTGACGATCGTCCGACGGCGATATTTTCGCGTAGATAACAGCATCGTTAGCATACAGTTTGATAGTGCCGCTGACCGTAAAGGTGGTGGTGGTTAGTGTTTAACGTCCCGTCGACAACGAGGTCATTAGAGACGGAGCGCAAGCTCGGGTTAGGGAAGGATTGGGAAGGAAATCGGCCGTGCCCTTTCAAAGGAACCATCCCGGCATTTGCCTGAAACGATTTAGGGAAATCACGGAAAACCTAAATCAGGATGGCCGGAGACGGGATTGAACCGTGACCGTAAAGGATCGTGAGATTGTTGTGATCACGAAAATGTCGGGTGGACGGGGACGTGACGTCTTGTACCAAGTTGCAAGGACTAGCTGATGCAGCGACGGGTGCCGCCTCTATCCAACAAAAGATTTTGGAAATTTGTGGTATCTTATGGGATCAAACTGCTGAGGTCATCGGTCCTTAAGCTTACACACTACTTAATCTGACTTGAACACCCCTGCTCGACGGAGGACTGGAACCTCCGTCGGGGGGGAGAGGGGGGGTGAGGGGGGGGGGGCGCGGGCCGCGTGAACCGTAACAAGGCGCCCAAGACCGCACGGCTACCCCGCGCAGCATCTGTGCAACAACACTCACCGATGAGCATTACAAAATCACGCTTGCAAAAGTTTAATGCGGGGGACTAATGGCGCCGTTTGAGACGCGGATGAACAGTGGATGCATCGTTACATCCAGCAAACAAAGTTACGCGTAAAACTGGAATGCGCAATAGTCTTTAATTCCATAAAAAAAATTTTATTCCTGTGCGAAAATGAAGGCGACTTATTTTTGGGGGGAATCATAGACACGACAGTGATTAACTATTTAAAAACAGTGAATAGCTCTTTTTCCAATGTAAGCTGAAAAGAAATGACCAATTCATGAAAAAGTGCTCTTGCACAAAAAGTACACGTATCGGTTATTATTATTATTATTGCTGGCCTCCGAAAATCATCCTTTCAGTCAGTCTGTAATACCTGAAGATCGAGAAAACAATCACCCACCCACTGACTCACTCACACACACACACACACACACACACACACACACACACACACACACATATATATATATATATATATATATATATATATATATATATATATTCCGGTGGGTGACTGTTTCCCTACTTTTCCTATTTTCATGCTTTCCGGGGGTACTTTTTTAACGAATGAAATGTTTACTTGTACTTCAGTGTGTGCCGAAGGACCGCAAACACTTGTTTTCTGATAGAATGCCAATCTGTGAACCAAATGTATTGTCCTGAATGGGAATTATATTGAATAAATTACTGTGCCTTATCTTCTAGAAGCAGGCTACTTTTAAAAGCGATTTCACAACATTGATTTCTTCTCTATTTTCCTCATCTGCAAACCGTTGTCGCCTGTTATATAAGCACGCGCCCCGCTTCTTTCGTTGCCCTGCATTTCTCAAAAACAGCTGTTTTTCGTTAGGTGTTACGTATCAATGAAATTTCCTTGTGTTGCAGTATTGCGTGCAGCTTCAAATAGAAATGAATGGTGTTAGTTTATTTGCTTTCTAAAGTCCTCCCTTTGCTTCCATTTTGAAGACTATCGCCATACAAAGTGCGCAGTGAGGTCGGCCGTATAATTTGGCGAAGTCCCGTAAGATGTAGGCGTTGTTCCAAAGTACAGTTGCTCAGACCAATTTCTTTTTCCTCAGCAGCTGTGATTCGAAAGAAGCACCGGCCCACGCCAGCGTGCATCCGGTTATAAAAGCGCGTTGCACTACGTAGCTCTCTGCCAAAGGATGCTCCTTTATTTCCACACAATAAGGTGGTAATTAGGAATAAGTAGATGGTAGGGGAACAGTCCTTCCTGGAACGGTAAAAAAATATTTTTCATCACCTTTTATGACACGACCCGAATGCATTAAAAAGGAACGATGCTCACCAGCAGCGTCAAACAGAAGTGAATGTATAAGGGATGGCTTTTAGATCCGTCATTATACGATTCTCTCTACATGGTGGCTGCACATTCAAAAATCTTACGCCTGCAGCTCTTAACTGATTCGCCGAAACTTACAGCGATAATTAATACGATCGTCAGGTATGAGTTCTAGTATAAATATCGTAGCAGATAGCGTGGGAACGTAAGGTAATAAAGGCTATACTCTTTCCGTAGCTTGTATTGAACGGCGCTACATAACAACTTAGCCGGCCGCTGTGGCCTAGCGGTTCTAGGCGCTCAGTCCGGAACCGCGCGACTGCTGCGGTCGCAGGTTCGAATCCTGCCTCGGGCGTGGATGTGTGTGATGTCCTTAGGTTAGTTAGGTTTAAGTAGTTCTAAGTTCTAGGGGACTGATGACCGCAGATGAAGTCCCATAGTGCTCAGAGCCATTTGAACCATTTTTTTAACAACTTAAGTGAATCTAAATATCACATAACTCTTTCACTAATTTTTGATAACTCTCCTTTCATGATATTCATATTTTTTAAATAATGTCGTGTTCGCTTTTGGCTGTAACTGTTTTATTGCGCTACTGGAATTTCGGTTTTTGTGTCATTTTCAAGCATCTTCAAAGACATAATACAATGTAGTAAGACAAACATAATATGAGGAAAACAGTATGTACAGTAAATTTGTAATTTGTTAAAATTCATATACTTTCAAAGATTGATGTTGCATTATGACATGGAAGTAGGTTAAAAGTAAAGTTCTCGTAGGGCTTTGCCACGGTTGATGGTAGTATAGTCGGTGATTCTTACGAATGACATAAGTAAATTTACATGGAGGTTGAAGTCAGTCAACATGGGGTAGCGATAACGATAACTGCACGAATAAGCTTTATTTCTCATTGACACATAATCAGTCTCTTCTTGGGTTAATTCAAATGGTTCAAATGGCTCTAAGCACTATGGTACTTAACATTTGCCTCTGCCTCGTGATGACTGGGCGTTGTGTGCTGTCCTTAGGTTAGTTAGGTTTAAGTAGTTCTAAGTTCTAGGGGACTGATGACCATAGATGTTAAGTCCCATAGTGCTCAGAGCCATTTGAGCCACTTAACATTTGAGGTCATCAGTCCCCTAGACTTAGAACTACTGAAACCTAACTAACCTAAGGACATCACACACATCCATACCCTAGGCAGGATTCGAACCTGCGACCGCAACAGTAACGCGGTTCCGGACTGAAGCGCCTAGAACCGCTCGTCCACAGCGGCCGGCTCTTGGTTGGTCATCATCGGACTTTTTGCCAATATAATTGTTCATAAAAGTTGAAATACTTTCCGACCACTATTGCTTCTAATCGGGCGACGTGTACTCAAGATACAAAGATGTTTCAACCGAATTTTACAAAAAAATGGCAACGATCGTATGTATTCCTCTCAACCGTGAGTCTCTTCTCTATCCTGTATCAGTTTGTTAAATTTTATTTCATATTCAAAGGGGGCAGTACTGACTGTTGGATGGTGGCTGCAAGGTTATCATTCAAAGCTGCGGATTCTGGGACATCCCGTCTTAACTGTGGTGTTGCAGCAGGAGGGCTTTGCTCAAGTTTGGTGGCATTTTTGGGGGTGTCCAGGTCATGCTCAAAACATTCGAAAGTTGCGGTTTCCGAGAATTAATCGCAGACGTGTGTCCACTTGAGATGCAGCAAGTATCTATTCAGCATGGACGTCAAGATGAATCCTGCATTTCCTTTCCCATGAAACGTGAGAAATTTCGCATCAACTCTGCTGTATATCTGTTCGTTCAATCAACCGTGTTGCCTTCCTTTCAAAACACTGTGTTTGCCTCGCCATCCAATAGCAAAAGACTGTTCAAACACTTACAGCCATAGAAATTGTTTATGCATATTTGAACGCCTCATCAGCGAAACTTTTTCAGCGTTCCCCACTACTTTCATGCTGCGAGGCAATTTAGTTCGGTCACACTGCCTGCAAGCATTGCCGTCGCTCCTCCAGTGGTCTTTGGGTTGAGAAAGGAGAATGTTGACTTCTTATCATCTCGCTTCCTGGCTTTACTTCCCGGGTACCATCCCTTGCTGGTGGTGCAGAGGGCCAGTTTAGAAAGTCCCCTTGTTAGATCGTTTTCGCCTGACACCAATAGCTTTCGTTTGGAAGAAAAAAGGACCAGAATTTAGTGACGGACGAATAATTTGCCTTTACGAACGACAGGGCGACATGATACAATCTATTACCTATAAGGGGTTCCTACACAAAATAGGATCGCCAGTAAGAGAGCAGTTGCTGGTGGTACAATACTTGATTGGGCGTAGCGTGAGTGACGGATCGTTGATGGAAGTCAGGCTGACGCCGGCTCGCCTCGGTCGCCTTCGGCTGCCGGGCGCACGCCACGTGGGCAAGACAATGGCGCGAAATTTCTCGCGCTCCTTATTTGCATCGTCTTTTGTCCGCACGGATAACAATGGCAGTGCTTGTGTCGCGCGCCGGTTGGCGTCGTTGGTGGGGGGAGTGTAGGGAGGAAAGGGTCCACGATTGAACGAAAGTGGGGCAGGAGACGCGCCAACTGCCGTCCCTGCGGCAGGAATCCGTCGCAGTGCGCGAGCGGAGATGAGGAGCGGTGGCCAAGTGTGATTAAAGGTCGAGGGAGAGGTTTAGGAAGAGGAGGAGGTGGCTCGCCGGTGATACGAACGGGGAACAGAAAGGCGCGAGAGATTTGACACCACACCGCACGAACAGCGTGAGCAGGAAATTGGATAGACGATGATACGAACGCATAACGTTCCCTTCAGTCGTTGGCTGGCTCGGTGGTAAGTCAGGCTTGAAACCCAGTCGCGGACTAAACTGGGAATGTCCCAAACGTGTACCAACGGAGATTTTCTGTCTTACCAGCAGGATTTTTGTTGTATACTATCACTGCGTATCCTGCGTTCCATTTTCGTCTCGTTTTTCTATACCCTGACTGTAAATCTTGTTTCATGTCGAATCAATCCTATGTTAAGCCTATGTAACTTCGTTCCAGGGTACGACATTAAAATAATGTCTACCATATAAAAACAAATTGTACTATAACATTTCCTGTTTGTTTGGGTGGCCATCCTCCGCAGCAAGCACAAAAATACCTGTTCTGTAGATAAAATCGTCTTGTCTTGTTGCAACTTAATTTATTTTTCCCAGACGTGTTTCGCCATTTCCTTTCTCTAAGGTATCTTCAGTGGGGTGGTTTGTTGGCATCTGTTTTTCCTCTCATCTGCCTGGAAGTCACTCTTCCACTTCATTTCCTAAACATAAGCACAATTTTGTATTCCGAACATTATTTTTCACACTGTTCACCATGTTTCTTCTTCTTCTTTTTTGTGGTGCAGTATTATTCTTTTACCAATCAACTCACAATATTTAGGTCGTGAAAAGCAGTGTTCGAACAAATAGCTATAACTAGTGGTAAAAGAACAATAGTGCACCACAAACAAGAAGAAGAAACATGGTGAGCAGTGTGAAAGAAAAATTTCGGAATACAAAATTGTGCTTATATTTCGGAAATGAAATGGTAGTGCGACCTCCAGACCAGATGAGAGGAAACACAGATGCCAAAAAACTATTCCACTGAAGAAGCCTTAGAGTAAGAAAAAGGAGAAACGCGTCTGGGAAAAATAAAATAAGTTGCAGCAAGAAAAGGCGGTTTTACTTACAAAACAAGTATAACATTTCCTGTTCTGAGGTGACTATGGGCACGTTACGAACGCCAATAAAAGAGTAACGAGCGAACATGTTGACGCGGTGTGCACTGCAGAAAGCGAGGCAAGTTCGCCATATTGTTCGATGAGTATTTAGCTATGGCATAATAATACTTCTTTGAGATGTCGTTGATTTCAAGAAGAGATACTTTGAGGTTTAGTTTTGATCATGTTGGTGTGAAGCCTGGTGCTACTGAGTTTCATAGCTTTGTTGTTGAAAACGGTGTAATTTCTGTGGTGTGCACCTGACGCAATTCATTGCTGTAGCTTATGTGAAACATGCAAATTTGCAGTCATCTAACTGAAGAGACCGGAGGCACTACGAAATTTGTCCGTGCGAAGTGAAACAGAATTGAGGTTCAGATAACATATGCTGGAGTAGGGATGCCCACAAAAAAAGTATTCGAGCTACCCTTTTCAAATTCCATTGATATATATAAGTTACTTTTTAGGTGAATATGGATGAGTAATTTCTGTTTATGAAGAGCGAAAGGGTAGCGGATTTCCCTTGTCGGTTCTCACGGGAGTTATGCAAGTTGCACTGAACAGTCAAAGAAACTGGTATATCTGCCTAAAATGGTGTAGGGCCCCCGCGAGCACTCGGAAGTGACGTAACACGGCGTGGCATGGACTCGATCAGTGTCTGAAATGGTGCTGGAGGGAACTGACAACATGAATCCTGCAGGGCTGTCCATAAATCCGTAAGAGTAGAAGGGGGTGGAGAACTCTTCTGAACAGCACATTGCAAGGCATTCCAGATATGATCAATAATGTTCATGTCTGGGGTGTTTGGTGGGCAACGGTAGAGTTTAAACTCAGAAGAGTGTTCTTGGAGCCACGCCGTAGCTATTCTGGACGTGTGGGGACTGTCCTGATGGAATTGTCCAAGTCCATCGGAATGCACAATGGACATGAGCGGATGCAGGTGTTCAGACAGGATGCTTACGTACGAGTCACTGTCAGTGTATCTAGACGTAGCAGGGGTCCCCATATCAGTCCAACTGCACACGCCGCACACCATTACACAGCCTCCACCAGCTTCAGCAGTCCTCGGCTGACATGCAGGGTCCAAGGATTCATGAGGTTGTCTCCACACCCGTACACATCCATTCGCTCGATGCAATTTGAAACGAGACTCGGCCGACCAGGCAACATGTTTCCAGTCATCAACAGTCCAATGCCGGTGTTGACAGGCCCAGGCTAGGCGTAAAGCTTTGTGTCGTGCTGGTTCGCACGCTGACACGCACTGAAATCTGCAGCATATTTGCAGGAGAGTTGCTCTTCTGTCATGTTGATCGATTCTCTTCAGTCGTCGTTGGGCCCGTTCCTGCAAGATCTTTATCCGGCCGCAACGGCGTCGGAGGTCCGATGTTATACCGGATTCATGATATTCACAGTTCACCCGTGAAATAGTCGTACGGGAAAATCCCCACTTCATCGCTACCTCGGAGATGCTGTGTCCCATCGCTCGTGCGCCGATTGTAATACCACGTTCAAACTCACGATAAGCTGCCATTGTAGCAGCAGTAACCGATCTAACAACTGCGCCAGACACTTGTTGTCTTATATAGGCTTTGTCGGCCGCAGCGCCGTATTCTGCCTGTTTACATATCTCTACATTTGAGTAGTCATGCCTATATCAGTTTCTTTGGCGATTCAGTGCAAGATTGATTTATTGAAGCCCGTTGTGTTGCTCAGAGACGTGTCCGTTTACAGTCCTTTAGTTACTTGCGACGGGCAGCGGAGGACGTGAGCAATCTGCAACTTCACTGAGCATGTACATGCGTGCTGCGCTTGCGGCGCTTGGCTCAACTACAGTACAGGAAAGCGGCCGAGCGCGCGACCGCTACTGTCAACATGCCGCTGACGTATGTGGCGGGCGGCGCAGCGCAGACCCCGCCTGTGACGACAAACAACATCCCGGAAACGGAACCCAAGACAGCCTCTCAGCTGAAAACTGAACGCAGAGTCACGGCATAATGGAAAATTGGGCCTGAACAAAATATTGAAAACTGTGCGGTTCTCCTACACGTACATGATTAACTTGCAATTTAATGCCAGTGCCTGGCAGAGCGTTCATCGAATCACCTTCGAGGTATTTCTCTACCTTTCCACTCTCAAACAGCACGCGGGAAAAACGAACACTTAAATCTTACCGTGCGAGCTCTTATATTGTTATTATTATTATGGTGATTTCCCCCTACGTGGGTGGGCGCCAACAAAACGTTTTCGCTTTTGGAAGAGAAAGTTGGTGATTGTAATTTCCGAGAAGATCCTGCCGCATCGAAAAACGCCTTTGTTTTAATGATTGCCAACCTAATTCACGTATGCTATTGTGGCACTCTCTCCCCTATTTAGCGATAACACAAAACAAGTGCCCTTGTTTGAACTTCTTCGATGAGCTGCGTCAGTCCTATCTGATGCGGATCCCACACCGTGCACCAGTACTCCAGAAGCTGAAGAAGCGTCTAGTAGACGTGTTGTATTTTCGATGCTTTCTGTGTTACACGCCGTCTTTGATTCGCTTTCCGCGCGACATTGTCAGTGTGCCCGTGTCAATTCATGTTATTCGTACATTTAGTCCCTAAGTATTTAGTTGAATTCGCAACTCTTCGATTTGTGTGTTTCATCCTGTAACTATAATTTAGTGACTTCCATCTGGTACTCGTGAGGGTGACTTCACACATGTTATTATTTAGAGTCAGTTGCCACTTGTCACACCATTCAGATACCTTGTCTAAATTGTTTTGCAGTTTGCTTTGATCAGCTGATGACTTAATAAGATGGTAAATGATAGCATCATCTGCAAAGCAATCTAACACGAGTGCTCGGATTATCTCCTAAATCGTTTATGTAGATCAGGAACAGAGAGGCTATAACAATTCCCTGCGGACCTCCAAATGTTACTTCTCTTTTACTTGATGACTTTACGTCAGTTACTACGAACTGTGACCTTCGCACAACGGAGACAATAATTCATAGCCCCGCAATTTGATTAAAAGTCGCTTGTGAGGAATGGTGTCAAAACCTTGTGGAGATCTACAAATATGAAGTCAATTCGATACCCCCCCTGTTGATAACACTAATTACTTCGAAACAGTAAAGAGCTACTTGTGTTTCACAAGAACAATATTTTCTGAGTCCACTACGAAGACTTCAACTTTTGGTTTAAGTCTTAATGAAAAATTTAAGATAATTACGTAATCTGTTAAAATAAATCACTAAAAACAATAAATATTTTTTTCAGAATTTTAAAATATAAACTACATGACTTAATTACAACATTTACAAATGGTGGGCATAAAGTACTGCGTCATCTTCCCTTTGGTATTGCGACCGTTGATAATGCATATGAAATATGCATGTCATATAGAAAGGAAAAAAAGAATAGATATACAATTACGTAACATAAAAATTCAAATTGGTTCAAATGGCTCTGAGCACTGTGGGACTTAACATCTATGGTCATCAGTCCCCTAGAACTTAGAACTACTTAAACCTAACTAACCTAAGGACATCACACAACACCCAGTCATCACGAGGCAGAGAAAATCCCTGACCCCGCCGGGAATCGAACCCGGGAACACGGGCGCGGGAAGCGAGAACGCTACCGCACGACCACGAGCTGCGGACTTACGTAACATACATACAACCACAAAATACAGTGCTGTAAAAAAATTAGCATAGAAGTTTCCAGTTGACTAAAGATGAATTGTTGCAACAGTGAATACGGAGTACATCAAATGATTACTTTTATAAATCAGTAACCGAGCGAGGTGGCGCAGTGGTTGGCACACTGGACTCGCATTCTGGAAGACGTCGGTTCAAACCCGTCTCTGCCCATCCTGATTTAGGTTTTCCGTGAATTCCCTAAATCGTTTCAGGCAGATGCCGGGATGGTTCCTTTGAAAGGGCACGGCCGGTTTCCTTCCCCATCCTTCCCTAATCCGAGCTTGTGCTCCGCCTGTAATGACCTCGTTGTCGACGGTACGTTAAACACTTATCTCCTCCTCCTCCTATAAATCAGCAGCACAAGCGGTTCTAAGGTACCAGATATCATCCCATGTTGAAACACCCATACTAGTATGTGGAGTAGTTTCCACGGGCGGCAATGCAGGTGCTGACTGTGACATCCAGACAATCATACAGATGACGAATATTGTCATGGGATAAGCCATGCCACGCCTGCTCCTCCTGCTCACGTAGTTCTCTAAGAGTTGTTGGCTGACGAGTCGCACGAATCACTTTTCATCCTATGATATCCCAATGTGTCCGACTGGAGATAAGTGCTGGGCAGGGAAGTTGCTGCACGTATTGCGGAGTGTATTGAGTTTCACAGACACTGTGTGGGCGAGCGGTATCCTGTTGGAACGAAACGTCATTTTTCTGTTGCAAGAACGGCAACAGAACGGCCAAACAACATTCTGCACGTCCCGAGTGCCGGTTAGCGTCCCCTCCAGAAACACCAAATATGAACGAGAGTTGTAGCCTATCCCACCCCATAAAAAAAAAGTCTTGTGGCTAGAGCCTCCCGTCAGGTAGACCGTTCGCCAGGTGCAAGTCTTTCGATTTGACGCCACTTCGGCGACCTGCGCGTCGATGGGGATGAAATGGTGATGATTAGGACATCGCAACACCCAGTCCTTGAGCGGAAAAAATCTCTGACCCACTCGGGAATCGAACCCGGACCCTTCGGATCGACATTCTTTCGCGCTGACCACTCAGCTACCGGGGACGGACATCGCTCCCCATACAATGGATGAGGTGAAGGCAGCGTGTCGTAGACGAATGTACGATACAGCGTTCACCAAGTCCACGTCGTATGTCCAAACGACCATGACTTGCGTGCAGGCCAAATTTGCTTTCAGCGCTGAAGGCCACAGTGCGCCATTGCATCTTCCAAATGACACTCCGACGGCACCGGTCGAGCCATGCACGTCTATGCTGTGGCGTGTGCGAGCCATAAGTTCCACTGCTAATAACTGGTTCGCAACAGTTCGTGTTGACACGTGTGGGCTCAGTAGCTCTCTTATTGATGCTGCGCTAGCTGTACGATCTGCCACTGCCTGCTGCCCTTAACAGTACGACGGTCCTGTCGCCCGTCTGCGCTGTGTTAACGTTCGGAACCTCGTCTAATGGTGTGAGAAAATTCACTTGATCACTGATACCAGTATTATTGCACTACCGGCGCAACACGTCCAACTCGAGTTGCAATTCTCCGAAAGGACCATCCTGCCACTTGGAAGGTCACAATTTGACCTCTTTCAAACTCGCTCGGTTGGCTATAGGAAGCACGAGTGCGTCTCCGTGGCATGATTGTCTGCTTGCTTCGCACGTTTGCTCCGCACTAGCCTACTGGCTGTGAGCATTCCCTATTAATAGGTAGACACAGACTGCGCTCTGGTAGCTATGCCGCTACGCTGTCTGCTGACGGATCGACGTCGGCATTCCAGGTATACCCTATTTTTTTCCCTGCAGTGTATATAAGAACATGACTACAACCGAATGTTCATTTTGCTGACGTATTGTACCATCTTTTAGATAGTGTCCAAGAATTTGGGGGTTGCCAGTGAAAGTTGTATGTTGACAGTCTTCAACTACATGTTTTATGGTTTGCCCGGCAGCGCTACAATCGCCCTTGGGATAAGCTATTTGCACCATCTGTACCGCAAGTCAGTACATCTGCCACACTTTGTATTCTGTTTAGAGCAGCCCAGATTTTGCGAGGCTGGTAGAATCCACCTGCTTTGGTGACGAGACAAGCCATATTATGAAGGTTAAGGGGTGCCTGTTTGATCCTCTCTTCTTTCCAGCTGTCACTTAAGTTGAGTCCGATTTCAACCGAAGTTTATGCACTCTATCGGAATGGATGTCTAGAGCGCGGCAGTTCTCTCTCTGTTGGGGTTGTTTTGCTGGATTTGTAGAAGATGGTTGCTCTAGACCTTTCTGAGTTTTTTAATGAGTGATTTCTATCGTCGCGGAAGAGGACGAGTTATATCGCTTAGCGCGGGTAGCCAATACGTTGCGGTCGCCTTTATTGTGCCTGTTATAAAGCGTATAATTTGACTGAGATGGACATAGATATGATTGATGTGAGTATTGTTAAGCCAAAATGATGCACAATGTCATGCTACAGAATAGACTAGACCTGAATCTGAAGTCCGTAGCGTGGAGCCTGGAGATCCCCATGAAGTGCGACAAGTTTCTGCAAGATGTGATTGCAAGTTCCAAGTTTGGCAGTTGCGTTTGACAGACGGTTCTTGAAGTTCGATGATCGATCCAGGGTCACACGTGAGTATTTTGGATGTCGAGTGTGGGGCAGTAGTTCGTTCTCAAAGTAAACACCGAGTCATCTGTAGAGACTTCTATCTTTGTGGCAGTGGGTTGAAATCTCCAGTGCTGAAGATACTTCTCAATAACTTTTAGGTCCTTCAAGATATATCCGTAGCCTCTAGATCTTTACATCTTACTGCAAGCGTCCAATCGTCGGAAAATCCAAACACTATGAATCCTACAGGGCTGTCCATAAATCCGTAAGAGTACGACGGGGTGGAGATCCCTTGCGAACAACACGTTGCTAGGCATCACAGATATGCTCAATAATGTTCATGTTTGGGGAGTTTGGTGGCCAGCACAACTTTTTAAACTCAGAAGAGTGTTCCTGGAGCCACTCTGTAGCAATTCTGGACGTGTGGGGTGCGCGTTGACTGCTAGAATTGCCCAAGTCAGTCGGAATGCACAGTGGACATGAATGGATGCAGGTGATCAGACAGGATGCTTACGTACGTGTCACCTGTCAGAGTCGTATCTAGACGTAACAGGGTTCAGGGATCCCATATCACTCCAACTGCACACGTTGAAACGTCCCCTTTGAACAATTATACAAGACTGTGCTTAAACTGACATACAATATTTTTAGCGCAACGCAATCTGACTTTCAAAAATCCCTGCAAAAGAATGGCCCTGAGTAACATTAAACTATACCTTTCAGAAATCACTTACCTCACAAAAATCTTCATTACTCGAACTACTGCAGTACAGCGAGCGCCACTACTGCCAGCTAAATAAAAGATTCAAACTACGGAAGGCACTAACTACTGATAGGGATAGTTAGCAAATGAAAGATATTAATAGAGAACAAACAATATATTTAACGTTCCTACACCATTACAGAGCCTCCATCAGCTTGGACAGTCTCCTGCCGACATGCGGGATCCATGAATTCATGAGGTTGTCTCCATATCCGTAAAAGTCCATCCGATCGACAGAATTATGTTTCGTTGAATGGTTCGCACGCTGATACTTGTTGATGGCCCAGCATTGAAATCTGCAGCAACTTGCGGAAGGGTTGCACTTCTCTCACACTGAACGATTCTCTTCAGTTGCCGTTGGTCCCGTTCTTGCTGGATCTTTTTCTGGCTTCAGCGATGCCGGAGATTTGGTAGCTTTACTGGATTCCTGATGTTCACGGTACACTGAAAATTGTCGTACAGGAAAATCCCCACTTCATCGCTACCTCGGAGATGCTGTGTCCCATCGCTAGTGTATCGACTATAACACCACGTTCAAACTCGCTTAAATCTTGATAACCTGCCATTGTAGCAGCAGTAACCGATCTAACAACTGCGCCAGACACTTGTCTTATATTGGCGTTGCCGACCGCAGCGCCGTATTCTATCTATTTATATATCTCTGTATTTGAATACGCATACCTATACCAGTTTCTTTGGCGCTTCAATTTACACAGGGTGACACACGGGAGACGGACGCTTTTTAATGAAATAATACTCAGCCAAGTTTAAAATCAATACATGTTTATTTACACAAAATCAAAGCTCATTATTTACCATTTTAGTTAACAAGGTTATTTGTGAAAAATAATGTCGTCAATGTGATGTCCATCATTTCGAATGCAGGACTCAAGTCTCTTCTCAAAATCCTGGATCACACGGACTAAAATCTCTGCAAGGATGGCAGCAATTTCTTGAATGATTGCATTCTTCAACTCGTCCAAATTTCGTGGTTTGTGGTTATAGAGACAGTTCTTAAGGTACCACCCACAGAAAAAAGTCACATACTGACAAGTCTGGAGATCTGGGAGGCCAAGGAACATTGCCAAAACGTGAGATAATCCGGCCAGGAAACATGCGTGTAAGAACTGTCATTGAAGTGTTTGCGGTGTGCGATGTTGCCCCATCCTGCTGGAACCAAACGCGTTTTAAAGGGATTCGTCATCTTCTTAGTTCTGGTTTCAAGAATGTTTCAAGCATACGAATGTAACGAACCGAATTAACAGTAACTGTAGTCCCACTCTCTTCAAAAAATGAGGTCCAATAATGCCAATAGAGCCAAGAGCACACCAGACTGTTACTTTTTCTGAGTGTAGAGGACGCTGGTGGATAAGATGTGGATGCTCTGGAGCCCAGTAACGTAGGTTTTGCTTATTCACGGTCCCTTTTAAATGAAAATGAGCTTCATCGCTCATCAATAAAATCTCATTTTCATTCAATCCCAAAATCTTTTGCATTCTGTAAGTGAAGTCTTCTCGTACAGCAAAATCAGTTTCCTTAAGTTGTTGGACAATGAGCATTTTGTAGGGATGGAATTTTAATTATTTATGCAAAACTCGTCTAACCGATTCACGATTGATTCGTAACTCACTAGCATGACGTCTTGCTGACCGTCCTGGGCTTCTGACTGCCGCTTGCCTTACCCATTCAACATTTTCTGCTGTCGTTACTCTGCGTCTCGGGCGAGGATGCTTCTTATCCAGTATGTTTCCAGTTGATCTGAAGTCTTCCACCCATCTGAGGATTGTGTTATGGCTCGGAACAGCTCCATGTCGACCAATATTAAACCACGCACGGAACAATCGCTGTGTAGCGGTAATAGACTCACCACTTTTCACGAAACTGTCATAGACAAACACTCGACATTGCAAGTCCCACTGCTCCATAGTGACTGAGGAAATGAAATGGCGTCTTGTGTGGATCAGAACTATCCCCACCACGACCACCTCCCACCACCGCGCCCTCAGTACTACGCAGTTCAAAACCGTCCGTCTCCTGTGTGTCACGCTGTATGGGCTGAATAACAGCGGAGTCAGAACAGATCCATATGGGAGGCCTTTGTTCAGGTTCATTTAAGTGCTGGGTCTGTTACCTGCCATCATCTGCAAGTACACTACTGGCCATTAAAATTGCTACACCAAGAAGAAATGCAGATGGTAAACGAGTATTCATTGGACAAATATATTATATTAGAAGTGACATGTGATTACATTTTCACGCAATTTGGGTGCATAGATCCTGAGAAATCAGTACCCACAACAACCACCTCTGGCCGTAATAACGGCCTTGATGCGCCTGGGCATTGCGTCAAACAGAGCTTGGATGGCGTGTACAGGTACAGCTGCCCATGCAGCTTCAACACGATACCACTGTTCATCGAGAGTAGTGACTGGCGTATTGTGATGAGCCAGTTGCTCGGCCACCACTGACCAGACGCAATCAGTTGGTGAGAGATCTGGAGAATGTGCTGGCCAGGGCAGCAGTCCAACATTTTCTGTATACAGAAAGGCCCGTAAAGGACCTGCAACATGAGGTCGTGCATTATCCTGCTGAAATGTAGGGTTTCGCAGGGATCGAATGAAGGGTAGAGCTACGGGTCGTAACGCATCTGAAATGTAACGTCCACTGTTTAAAATGCTGTCAGTGCGAACAAGAGGTGACAGAGACGTGTAACCAATGGCACCCCATGCCATCACGCCAGGTGATACGCCAGTATGGCGATGACGAATACGCGCTACCAATGTGCGTTCACCGCGATGTCGCCAAACACGGATGCGACCATCATGATGCTGTAAACAGAACCTGGAGTCATCCGAAAAAATGACGTTTTGCCATACCTGCACCCAGGTTCGTCGTTGAGTACACCATTGGAGATGCTCCTGTCTGTGATGCAGCGTCAAGGGTAACCGCAGCCATGGTCTCCGAGCTGATAGTCCACGCTGCTGCAAACGTCGTCGAACTATTCGTGTAGATGGTTGTTGTCTTGCAAACGTCCCCATCTGTCGACTCAGGGATCGAGACATGGCTGCACGATCCGCTACAGTCATGCGGATAAGATGCCTGTCATCTCGACTGCTAGTGATACGAGGCCGTTGGGATCCAGCACGGCGTTCCATATTACCCTCCTGAGCCCAACGATTCCATATTCTGCTAACAGTCATCGGATCTCGACCAACGCGAGCAGCAATGTTGCGATACGATAAACCGCAATCGCGATAAGCTACAATCCGACCTTTACCAAAGTCGAATACGCGATGGTACGCATTTCTCCTCCTTACACGAGGCATCACAACAAGGTTTCATCAGGCAACGCAGGTCAACTGCTGTTTGTGTATGAGAAATCGGCTGGAAACTTTCCTCATGTCAGCACGTTGTAGGTGTCGCCACCGGCGCCAACCTTGTGTGAATGCTCTGTAAGGCTAATCATTTGCATATCACAGCATCTTCTTCCTGTCGGGTATATTTCGCGTCTGTAGCACGTCATCTTCGTGGTGTAGCAATTTTAATGGCCAGTAGTGTATCTGTTAGAAATGCGCCACTGACAAGATTTATGGCAGTTTTGCGTTATATTCAGTCGCGATAGTGTGTTTGACACGTTTGCGAGGAAGGCCGTAGCGGGGTACGCACTCGGCTGGGGCGAGGGCGCCGCAGGGAAAAGCCAGCGGCAGGGCAGGTCAGCGCAGCGGCGGCAGCTGTCGGCGGATGTTTGGGGCCAGCGCCGGAGGCAGAAGTAACGATTGCCGGCGTGGCGTCTCGTCTCGTCTGGTCTCGGGCCATCCCACCGTCTTGGCCCTCAGCGCGGCCGGCGCAACCTAATCAATGGCAGGAGGGGGTGTGCGCTGCGCCGGCGGCGTTGCCGCTCTTCCCTGCCACCGACCGGCCACCTCCTCCCGTCTCCTCTGCCCTCCGCGCCTCTTCCCCCTTTTTTTCCACTCCTCCTTCCCTTTCATTACGACGCACAGTGTTTCTACTACACAGCACCTCGAACTCCGTGTCAAGTACTTCTGTCAACTCAATGCTAATCGCTGCTCTTTCAACCGCCCACACTCTACAGAGAATCTTTTATATGCACAAACATCAGCCATCGCGCCTCATATTTTTTAGCGATTGCGATGGTCCACACAGTGCATGTTTTGACGCCCAGTATTTGCGTTCTTGGTGAACTTTGATTTACGTTCTTTCAACTGTGTTAGAAGGTATACGAGGGGCGCTTGAAAAGTCCGTGCAAAAATAAAAACTACTTACGTGTTTAGGGTAAACCGTTTCTATTTTTCGATATAGTCTCCTTTTGACTTATACACTCCGTCCAACGCTGTCCTAATTTGTTAACCCCTTCCGAATAATAGGAATTGCCCAAGTCTGCAAAATAGCTTTTAGTTGGTGCAATCACCTCCTCGTCTGAATAAAATCTTTTTCCCGCCAGTCATTTCTTCATATTGGGTAACAAATAGTAGTCCAAGGGAGCAAAGCCTGGAAAATAGGGAGAATGTGAAACGAGTTGGAATACTATTTCCATTAATTTTGCGACCACAACTGCTGAGGTGTGTTCTGGTGCATTGTCGTGATGGAAAATGACATTTTTGCAGTCCAATTGCAGGCATTTTTCTTGCAGCTCGGTTTTCAAACTGTCCAATAACGATGAATAAGATTCACCTGTAATAGTTTTACCCTTTTCCAGATAGTCAATGAGGATTATCCCTTGCAATTCCCTAAAGACAGTCCCCATAACCTTTCTGGTCGAAGGAATGGCCTTCGCTTTTTTTGGTGCAGATTTTTCCTTGGTAACCCATTGATTAGATTGTTGTTTGGTCTCAGGATGTAGCCATGTTTCATCCACAGTGACGAAACGACGCTTGAAGTCTTGCGGATTCTTCCTGAACAGCTGCATACCATCCTTGCAACACTTCATACGATCCCGTTTGTGGTCAAACATGAGCAATCGCGGATAGCTTTCTCAAGTCCAAATGTTTATATAAAATATTATGTACCCGTTCATTCGAGATGCCCAAAGCACTAGCAACCTCACGCACCTGAACTCTTGTCATTCATCACCATATCACGGATTTTATCAATGACTTCTAGAGTCATAACCTCCTCAGGGCGTCCAGAATGTTCAGCATCACTTGTGCCCATATGGTCACTACGAAAATTTTGAAACCACTTATAAACTGTTCTAATCGAAGGTGGAGAATCACCGTAACGTTTATCAAGCTTCTCTTTAGTCTCCTGAGGAGTTTTACCTTTTATAAAGTAATGTTTAATCACCACACAGAATTCTTTTTCGTCCATTTTTTGACAATCACTCGACTTACTTGATTCACACGAATGTGAAACACAAAGAAATAGACCAATATGGCTGAAACTTGGTGTGCGTTCTTTCCAAAGATGCTACAAACTAAACATGACGTCGATACGCCCTGGTGGTGCTATCTCTTGGACTTCGCACGGACTTTTCAAACGCCCCTCGTATTTGTATCCTATAGCAGGAGTGTATAGGGCACTTGACGCTCTGGAGTTACAAACGAAATGGTGGAGCAAAGGACAATGAAACAGAGTGACGACAATAACAAATGCAAGTCCGCAAATCAGTGGTGTCCCCGATACGACTGTGAGTACGTGATCATCTTACAACTGTCCCCAAGTACCCAAAAAGAGACATGCAATTGAGGACAAACACACTACAACAGGTTTTCTACGAGGCGACAGTTCACATAAAGGTAGGCTTCCTCATCAATGTCGCTACACATATAAAATTCCTATGTGTGTTCCGAAAGCACGGACAACCATCCACAACACGATCCCGTATTTCAGCAACGCTATCAACAGAGCTGGAATACATCAAAGCATTGAAATATGCCTGCACAAAATAATCCAACTAATACAGTCGGCGGACCTGGGAGGCCATCGTATTGACGAACCACGACTGAAACATTTGTTCTAACGCTGTTTACCAGTACTTAGGTATTCGAAACGATGATAAAATCGTCGCCCGTTGTGGCCGAGCGGTTCTAGGCGCTTCAGTTCGGATCCGCGCAGCTGCTACGGTCACAGGTTCGAATCCTGCCTCGGACATGGATGTGTGTGATGTCATTAGGTTAGTTAGGTTTAAGTAGTTCTAAGTCTAGGGGACTGATCGCCTCGGATGTTAAGTCCCACAGTGCTTAGAACCATTTGAATCAGTTTGATGACAAAATCAAACGATGGCAGTTTAATTACTTCGTATTTTACGCCTCACTTGCGGTGTTTCGAAACAAACGTAGCCGTAGACATTGTAACATTTGCATGACTGCACTTGTGCATATATCGTATTGCGGACCTACGTTTATTAGAATTATTTGCTGGTTTCGTTATCGTTACTCTGTATGAATGTGTAACAGTCGAGCACTCTGTACAGAAATCGCTTGCACATGCGGTCATGTATACATGGTACCTGGTATAAGGAGCAGTAACACCCGCCTAAAGAACAGAGAGCAATTATCGTTTGGGAATACCGATCGAACGGCAATGAACCACTAAATCCTTTTCTCCGATACTGTGGTCTTATGAAGATTCAGATATTGTTATGCTAGGGTATACACAGAAATTCAAAAACAACTTTAACAGAAAAGGAGGAGGACAGAAAATGAGCAGGACTGTAATGAGACAATTTGTGGACCTTAGTGCTAAACAAAGCAAACTGCGCCACCCATTCTTACTACAACCTCCGTAACAGACAACGCCGCTACTCCTGGACCTTTGTTATAGGTCTGATGACGTCACGACCCATCGGTTGCGTGGGAACATTTACACCGTTCTGCTTGTTGAGGCCTATGTCATCTGATGATGTCTCCAGCATTAGAAGACGAAATTTTAGGCACAGCATTATGCTTTGGACCGCGGTATAGTGCCGGTAAAAGAAAATTCGCCAGGATTGTGATTGTCTTTTCGCTGTAACGAGCTGAAGGCGAATAAACTATTTTTTATTCCAGGTAAAATGTTTAAATATTGATTTTTACACATTACGTCTTCGTTGATGGGTCAGTGGCTCAGTGATAAAGCGCCAGACTACGAATCCTAAGGTCTCAGATTCGAAACCCAGATATCCATACCATATTTATTTATCACCTGTAACGTATTACGTCTGTGACAGTGATCGTTAATGTGACAAATGTCAAATTGTCCACTGGTTACGAGTCCACCTGAACGCTTTCGAGACAGTGTCCGAGACACTCGGACACTGGCTGCTCCAAATCGCAAGTGAGACTCGGGCGTCTTCTCCAATATGTTAAGCAAGTGAGACTTGAGCGCCGTCGCAAATGTGTTAAACTTTATATCATTCTATTACTAGCTAGGTAGGTCAGTCCAAAGGTTGGAATAAGGCAAAGAGGTACAATCCTCAATAGGAACGTTACTAGTGAAGCACACTGATTTTCAAACTAACCTTATGTTGATGGTAGCGTTTACGATATTTCCTTATATACACTATGTGATCAAAAGTATCCGGACACGCCCCAAAACATACGTTTTTCATATTAGGTGCCTTGTGCTGCCCCCTATTGCCAGGTACTCCATATCAGCGACCTCAGTAGTAGTTAAGACATCGTGAGTAAGTAGAATGGGGCGCCCCGCGGAACTCACGAACTTCGAACGTAGTCAGGTGATTGGGTGTCGCTTGTGTCATACGTCTGTACGCGAGATTTTCACACTCCTAAACATCCATAGATCCACTGTTTCCGATGTGATAGTGAAATGGAAACGTGAAGAGACACGTACAGCACAAATGCGTACAGATCGACCTCGTCTGTTGACTGACAGAGACCGCCGACAGTTGAATAGGGTCGTAATGTGCACAGGAATTCCCAACTGCATCAAGATCCATTGCGAGAACTATGTCAGTTAGGCGGGAGATGAGAAAACTTGGATTTCATAGTCGAGCGGCTGCTCATAAGCCACACATCACGCCGGCAAGTGCCAAACGACGCCTCCCTTAGTGTAAGGAGCGTAAACATTGGACGATTGAACAGTTGAAAAACGTTGTGCGGAGTGACGAATCACGGTACACAATGTGGCGATCCGGTGGCAGGGTGCGGGTATGGCAAATACCCGGTGAACGTCATATGCCAGCTTGTGCAGTGCCAACAGTAAAATTCGGAGGCGGCAAGTGCCAAACGACGCCTCCCTTAGTGTAAGGAGCGTAAACATTGGACGATTGAACAGTTGAAAAACGTTGTGCGGAGTGACGAATCACGGTACACAATGTGGCGATCCGGTGGCAGGGTGCGGGTATGGCAAATACCCGGTGAACGTCATATGCCAGCTTGTGTAGGGCCAACAGTAAAATTCGGAGGCGGCAAGTGCCAAACGACGCCTCCCTTAGTGTAAGGAGCGTAAACATTGGACGATTGAACAGTTGAAAAACGTTGTGCGGAGTGACGAATCACGGTACACAATGTGACGATCCGGTGGCAGGGTGCGGGTATGGCAAATACCCGGTGAACGTCATATGCCAGCTTGTGCAGTGCCAACAGTAAAATTCGGAGGCGGCAAGTGCCAAACGACGCCTCCCTTAGTGTAAGGAGCGTAAACATTGGACGATTGAACAGTTGAAAAACGTTGTGCGGAGTGACGAATCACGGTACACAATGTGGCGATCCGGTGGCAGGGTGCGGGTATGGCAAATACCCGGTGAACGTCATATGCCAGCTTGTGTAGGGCCAACAGTAAAATTCGGAGGCGGTGGTGTTTTGGTGTGGCCGTGTTTTTCATGGAGAGGACTTGCACTCCTTGTTGTTTGTAGGCTATAAGTTCGAAATCTCTGTTCGGGTCCCGATCCGGTACAGATTTTTTTGTCGATTTAGGTAGCAAACCTATACCTGTTACACTTAAGTTGAATCAGGAATAAATTTCAATATTTGAAATTGTAGTTCGTCATCAAATATAAACATTAGACTATATCGAGAAGCAAGGTAAATGACAGCTCCAGTCTTTGCCTGATGTGTCACTGTAGGTCACTACCTCGTGCCTCGTTCCTTGGAGAAACAGTACTGTTTCGGTTACACACTGATAACTCAGATGATAATATAGGACAGGGAAAATAAAACTGGCCCCGAAACTATTTGATGCGACTTAAGGTAGGCTGTGCAAATTACATTAGCCACTCCATGTGCAGATGATGTAAGTTGGGTTGCCTATCTTTAGGCGCATGAAATATTTTCTGGGCTAGTCCGATCGATCGCGAAATGGAAACCACAGCGAAAATAAAAACATGTTTTCTATGCAAAATGTTTTCATTGCAACAGTTAGCTATACCTTCCAGCTTTTTCTCTACTTTCAAAAATTTTTTCTTCGCAACAGTTAGCTACACCTTCCAGTTACCTCTCTACGTACTTGTCGCTCCGATATTTGACGGTAGCGTTGTACCAGTTTTCCAATACTCTTTTCATAGAAGACAGTAGCCTGTATTTTCTGCCGATTCCCTGTACTGGTGTGCAGCTCGTTGTCCGTGCCCAAATGTTGTCTTCACAGCCAGTGGTCCCTGTGAGCAGAGATGAAACACAGAGAGAGCTAAGTCCGGGCTGTATGACGGGTGATGAAACACTCCCCCTCGAAAACACTGCAGGAGCTTCCTCATTGCCTGTGCAGTGTGCGGCCGAGATATTGTCATGAAGGAGATGCATGACAGTTACGTTATATGGGTTGCATGAAATCAGGCGAAATCTCTCAGCAGGCACATTACTTGGTGGGAGACACTATTTTCTAGGCATCTTTACGTGGTCAGTGCCCTCAGAACTGAGGAGAGTGACGTGACGAGAGAGACGATGATGATGATGATGATGAGCGTTTGGCGTCATTGGCCGGGAGGCCCCTCGCGGGGCAGGTCCGGCCGCCATATCGCAGGTCTTATTACATTCGGCGCCACATTGGGCGACCTGCACGCCGGATGGGGATGAAATGATGATGAACACAACACAACACCCAGTCCCTGAGCGGAGAAAATCTCCGACCCAGCCGGGAATCGAACCCGGGCCCAGAGGACGGCAATCCGTCACGCTGACCACTCAGCTACTGGGGCGGACGAGAGAGACGATCATACTACAGACACTCCCCAACACATCTGTGCAAAGCTTCTTCGTATTTTCCCTGTAGTTTCCATCTTACGATCGATCGTACCTTTATAGACTAGAAGCCCTCCTATTTTGTTCACATCCTATTAGTTGCAATCTCTTTTTTTGCGGATAATGCAGTTGTCTCGGAGAAAGTTCTTGTCATTGAAAATTACAGCAATACTCGATTAGTTCTAATCGTAAACTGACTGTCTACTGCCTGCTAATGTAAAGAAATAAAAAGTATTGCACTTGACGAATGTAAAAGTGTGGTAATTTTTGACTTTTGGATTGACGAGTCATAAACAGAATCATTAATGTTAAAAAATATTTGGGGGTGAGAGTGAGTAGATATGTGTCTTGGAACTACCCCATAGGCTCAGTTGTAGCGGAAAAAAATTAATCAGTTAAACTCGTTTCGCCTCAGAACGTCTCTACACCTTTTCCACTGTTTAAATTGATTAGACAGTTCTGCTGACTACTGCAACGTATGAGATATTCGCAATCATTAAAAAAATTCGAGAAGCAAGAAACGACTTTTCCTTTTCTGACTGGGACATGCCCAGAGTAAAAAATGCATCATTCCTGTATTCGGAAGAATAAATCATCTCGCTGAGTTATGCAAGCGACAAGGCTGGATCTATATTACTAAACGTCTAAAACGGTAACCAGGTTCTAGTTGCATGTTGCCTGTTTAAATGCTTGGACGAGTAACAAAATATTCATGTTCAGTTTATCATATAGGCCCTAATTATTGACCAAATTTATAAATGTAAAATCCCATCATAATCTACTCATTAAGAGCCAAAAATAAGCGGTTAGACACTATGCCCTGTTTACCACCAACTTCCTGTTTCGTATGCCAAAAAATTAGGTCGACTGCTATCCACATAGCGAGAAATGACCATCTTGATGATATAAAAGAAATCAGAACTAGCTGCGGAAAGATGTTTGTTCATTCTTCACTCGTAGTGGAAAGTGAAACAATTGGGGGAATAGGCTTAAAGTTAAGATCTACCCACCTTTCTTCGAAATGGCATTAATGCCTACCAGAACTACCCACATCCACCAACGTTCAGGTGAGGCTACTGTTTTTATTCTGGTGGGTTGTGACGTCATTCTCATTAAGTGGAGTCCTTCGTGAGACTTACAACATGACTTACGAATCAAATTAAGTTCAATGCAGTTCGAACCAGTGGTCGAGGGGTAGATCTTAGTAATCAAAACGTCATCGGTCCAAGGTTCGAACCCCGCCACCGATTAAATTTTGAATAAAAATCATCATCAATGGAGGCCGAAGACTTCGGTATAAGGAGTCGCGTCCTCATTCAGCTAACGGCCTTGTCAAATAGGGCGGACAGAGGGTCAGGTCACTCGTTTGCTCTTCGGTTGGGAAACTGATCCTACAGGTGGAAGAATCAGGAATGATCAACAGCATAAGGACGCAGAAGGCAAAGAAAGCCCTTACATTAAAGACACATAACGTATATCCACAGGACATATGACATGTAACTGAGAAAGTTCCGTGATGATCTCTCCATTTTCATAAGATTCCGGACTAACCCCCATTTCGATTCCAGGAGGGGACTGCCAAGGGTGAGGTGATCATGAGACAAAAACTGAATACTCAATGAAAGGATAACGTTCTTCGAGTCGGGGCGTGAAATTGTAACGTCCCCACAAAAAATATTTTAAAGAAATAAATATTGTGGATAGTGATTCTAATTTTAGTGTAACCTCAGAACAAAATTGGTTCCCATTTATAACATCCCTACAGAAATTCATTCACATTTAACCTCCACACAAAATTTGTTTCCCATTTAATGTACCCACAAATTTCTTGTCTCATTTAATGTAAACTCGTAACAGAAAAATTCCTAAACCTCGTAATAAAAAATAAATTCAGTAACCTGGTAAATTTTGGACGACAGCAGTGCTGCGTCATGGCCCTGTAAGATCATTCTGAATAAAAAAAGCAAAAATTCTTACCTCAATAAAAACGGCGAATATATCTGCTCTTACCTAAAAATTTTCCGGCACAGCTCTGTGCAATGCTGGCCGATAGATTTGTGATTTATAAAAGGAAGCAACTGATTTTTCTTTTGCAACAATAGTAATGATCATGGATTGAAGAAATTAGCAAATTCTTTAAATTGAAATGAATGTTTGTTACAAATTACTTTATATCACGAAGATAATTATTAGGACATTTTTAAAAGATTTACATGGGAGTTCACATAACATTACTAGATATGCGCGAGGCTGCCTTTTACCTTATACAAAAATACTCAAGCTCCGGCATCGCTGCACCGCGACCGGGCCAGTCAACACGATACACCAGACCAGACCAGAGCAGACTCCACACCAGACGCAGACTGCAGACAAGCGCAGACTAGCAACAACTTACTGCTACAGCTACACAGTTCTTACTGAGTCAACACTGCTCTCTGGTCAGCGATTCTCTTATACCTTGCATATCGCAGGCAGTGCATGAGCAATACATCGAAATTACATCTGCTCGGATCTCTTACATAAAATTACACCTGCATTACATCTGCTCGGACCTCTTACATAACCCCCCACTGGGGGGGGGGGGGGGAGGGGCAAAAATTTGGCAGCGATGGTGAGTCAATTGGACTTGCCATGAGCAACAAATTTTTCTTAATTAACTAAGTTTACAGCCACAGAATGTATACATATATATAAGTGCAGAACATAAAATGGAATAGAGTGCACATGCACTAATAAATGACATAAAGTGCACACGCACTGTATATATTTTTACCATTTTACAAGAAATAGGATAGGAAAGGGAAGGATTGCATCATGGTTGTAGCACAGCAGGTTGCACGTAGCTGCACTGAAAGTCCACATCTCTCTACAGAAGCACAACACCAAGTGAGACAATCTGAAGTTCTCTTCTCTGAAGTATTAATCAGTAAAGCCAAGACAATGAAATGTCGTATTAATATTCAATGTTATCATTTGGTAGTACATTAGGTACACCAAACAGTGGGACCATAATAACATCTCCATCGTTCAAGGTGGTGGACAGCATGTCGTGTCAACACCACACTCTTGTAAGGTACATCAACGTAGAATTAGTGCAAAAACCAGGTATAGTGCTCCATGATCATGAGGATGGACAGGGCAAACGGATATTGCAGTAACTTCTGGTAATTAGGTCAGAAGGTGAAGGACATTATGTCTTATGCTAGTCATCATTGAGAATTACACTAGTCTATCAAACGATTTGAGTAATTGGTGGCACTCATTGCCTAGTTACTAAACATTTCTGTACTATGTATGAAGTATTACAGAATATTTTTCATAAGTCATCTGATTACAGTGAACATTGGCACTCATTGGCCAGTTACTAAACATTTTTATGCATTTTTCAAAAGTGATCATTCAAAGCAAGAGTTAATTAATGGCATACCATTTACATAATTCATCTAGTTATAGTAATCATTGGCACTCATTGGCCAGTTACAAACCATCAGAAGTCATCATTCAAAACAGGAGCTAATGAGTGTAGCATCAAGCTACTGGTATTCATATATAATAGCATGTAAGTGACACAAGACAAAATTAAAATATAAGAAACAGTGGCATTCATTGGCCAATTACAAAGTATTCATATAGTTTTATAAAACATTATTCAGTATTATTCAGAAGTCATCATTCAAAATGAGAGTTAATTATTGACATAGCATTTATAGAGTATAACAAAAATATTATTTACAGAAATTATTGGCATAGCATTTACACATTGTTACAAAACATCATTCAGTATTACTCAGAACTCATCATTCAAGTGACATAGGAGATATTTAAAAATGTAACACACTGTAACTATTACTCAAGGTCTGTGGTTAGAAAACATCATTCAGTATTACTCAGACCTCTCTTAAACTGGTAGCATTATTTGGGACTGGTAATACTTTTTTTTTTTTTTTTGCTAGCAATGCATTGCGTTGGGATCGATAATTAGTTGCTGGGGCATGAAAATATTTGCTTTTGACTTATTGCTGCAAATAAGGATTACTAACGTCATTCGTCATGATCAGCTGTAGCAAGGTTATGAAACAAGTGGAGTATATGTGATCACATTCATGAATGACACACACAAATGGGTAAAAAAAATGCAATTACTAGAACTGGTTTAATAATTAACTGCATATAGCACATTAATTTCATGAATAGCTTCTCCTGGAAAAAATACAAAATGGATTATTAAGCTGAAAGGAGAAACGCATATTATGCTGAAAAGTAGTGAACTTCGAATTAACAGGTAATGAAACGTGTACTCAATATGTATGTACTCTAGCTGTCCTTTCCAAAACATTCAGTCATTATACCATGCGACATAAGACATACTGTCAAAACGAACTGCAACAAATACTTAAATAACTACATAGCATTTCTTAACTAACAGTAAATACACTCCTGGAAATGGAAAAAAGAACACATTGACACCGGTGTGTCAGACCCACCATACTTGCTCCGGACACTGCGAGAGGGCTGTACAAGCAATGATCACACGCACGGCACAGCGGACACACCAGGAACCGCGGTGTTGGCCGACAAACGGCGCCAGCTGCGTAGCATTTGTGCACCGCCGCCGTCAGTGTCAGCCAGTTTGCCGTGGCATACGGAGCTCCATCGCAGTCTTTAACACTGGTAGCATGCCGCGACAGCGTGGACGTGAACCGTATGTGCAGTTGACGGACTTTGAGCGAGGGCGTATAGTGGGCATGCGGGAGGCCGGGTGGACGTACCGCCGAATTGCTCAACACGTGGGGCGTGAGGTCTCCACAGTACATCGATGTTGTCGCCAGTGGTCGGCGGAAGGTGCACGTGCCCGTCGACCTGGGACCGGACCGCAGCGACGCACGGATGCACGCCAAGATCGTAGGATCCTACGCAGTGCCGTAGGGGACCGCACCGCCACTTCCCAGCAAATTAGGGACACTGTTGCTCCTGGGGTATCGGCGAGGACCATTCGCAACCGTCTCCATGAAGCTGGGCTACGGTCCCGCACACCGTTAGGCCGTCTTCCGCTCACGCCCCCACATCGTGCAGCCCGCCTCCAGTGGTGTCGCGACAGGCGTGAATGGAGGGACGAATGGAGACTTGTCGTCTTCAGCGATGAGAGTCGCTTCTGCCTTGGTGCCAATGATGGTCGTATGCGTGTTTGGCGCCGTGCAGGTGAGCGCCACAATCAGGACTGCATACGACCGAGGCACACAGGGCCAACACCCGGCATCATGGTGTGGGGAGTAATCTCCTACACTGGCCGTACACCACTGGTGATCGTCGAGGGGACACTGAATAGTGCACGGTACATCCAAACCGTCATCGAACCCATCGTTCTACCATTCCTAGACCGGCAAGGGAACTTGCTGTTCCAACAGGACAATGCACGTCCGCATGTATCCCGTGCCACCCAACGTGCTCTAGAAGGTGTAAGTCAACTACCCTGGCGAGCAAGATCTCCGGATCTGTCCCCCATTGAGCATGTTTGGGACTGGATGAAGCGTCGTCTCACGCGGTCTGCACGTCCAGCACGAACGCTGGTCCAACTGAGGCGCCAGGTGGAAATGGCATGGCAAGCCGTTCCACAGGACTACATCCAGCATCTGTACGATCGTCTCCATGGGAGAATAGCAGCCTGCATTGCTGCGAAAGTTGGATATGCACTGTACTAGTGCCGACATTGTGCATGCTCTGTTGCCTGTGTCTATGTGCCTGTGGTTCTGTCAGTGTGATCATGTGATGTATCTGACCCCAGGAATGTGTCAATAAAGTTTCCCCTTCCTGGGACAATGAATTCACGGTGTTCTTATTTCAATTTCCAGGAGTGTATAAAAACATCATTATTCTCATCTGCAAGAAAAAACTTCATTTTTCATATTACGATAACTTCATTACTATCATCACCTGCAAAGAAGAACTTCATTATTCATATTAGCATATTCTTCATATAACTATTCATCACCATTCATTATCATCTGCAAAAAAGACACTTCATTATTCATATTACCATTTACTTCATACAACTATTCATAGTATAGAGTTTCTTATTTCTAGCATATTTCATCACTAAAACTAAGATGTGTAGTTCTGTCTGACAGCCTGCATCAATCGCCTCGTATTCTGAAAGAAAAAATTAGTTAAGACTGCTATCATACGATGTGTATAGTATATTCTTGTTAATGCTTGTTAATTCTGATCCATTTACTCTTCGTGAAGAGGTATTGCATCTTCTTTCATTCATTCCGAAGGTGAAATTCCCATTTCATAGTAATCCACTGTGGTTTGTTTAATTTATCTCTTTTACACGTTATTGCTTTCTGAAAATGATGAATAAGGATTAATATCTTGCATTTAAATCATATACCCATTAAATAAAAACTGGTTTCTAGTGATATAATTAAGCATACAGCATATCATGACAGAAAACGTATTATGTCAAAAACATAGAGAGTGTTCGGGTGCAAAAATGTACACTCAGTCTCGTAATTTAGTAGCAAAAAATGTAAAATAGTCAAGCTGTTGAGATATCATAAGGCAAAATGTCAAAGTCAACTGGTGTTTGTTATATCTTAAATATTTCGTAGTGCATACAAACAAAACAGGAAAACAATCATACATACACGAAAAATGGAAAATGTGCACGACCTGATATATAACGACAAGAAAAGCGACGTGCTAACCTTACATTGCCGGGCACTTGCCAAGAAAAAATGCGATAATCATCAGTAAGTAGTCACATAAATATAATTGCATCATTGGTCATATAAAAATCAGAAAATGGCATTACAGTGTGATAAATCATAGAGTATGTTCATTCAATAAAGGGTTTAATATTGGAGACATGGTGATTGCCTTTACTTTTTCTGGTTCTCAGAGTTTCGACGTGTACTACATTGGGGTGAGGAATGCTGCGAATTCGATATGGACCTGCGTATAGAAGCTCAAATTTACTGCATCTCTTCTTTCCTTTGTTGAACAAATAGTGTGTACATACTAATATCTTCTGTCCAATGTGAAAGTCATGGCGTGTACAAACCTGTTTTTGCTGTCTTCTCCGGCGCTCTGCGGCACGTTTGATGTTCTTCAGCGCAATGTCAATTATTTCATGGTGTCGTAGTCGACGAGATGTAGGAAAGGATACTAATTCTTTAATTCTGTTAGGTGGTTCAACATTTTTCATTATAATAGTCGGAGATAGCATAGTAGATTCATTTGGTATCGAGTTAATTACATCCTGGAATGAGAGTATGTGTATGTCCCTATCAATATGTTTTTTATGGCAGTATATTCTACATAGTTTACCAATTTCTTTCATTAGTCGTTCACAAGGGTTCGAGAAAGCATGATACTTGGATATATAGATCGGAGAAATGTTTCTAGCTCGTAACATACGTGTCCATATAGCAGATCGAAACTGTGATCCATTGTCGGAAATTACGTTCAATACATGTCCTACATGAAATAGAAAATGTTTTACAAATGCTTTCGAAACAGATTTAGCAGTAGCTTTGCGTAACGGAGTGAAGGTAACAAATTTTGAAATGGGTTCAACAGCGACAAAGATGTAGCAAAAACCTCTATTAGTTCTGGGAATCGGACCAAAAATGTCTACAGCGGCCATGTGTCTCAATTTAACAAGTACAATGGAATGTAATGGAGGAATACGTGAAGTCGTATCTGACTTAGCTTTCTGGCAGATTTTACATGACGCTAAAACTCGTCGAATACGTTTCTCCATATTGGCAAAATAACAGTTCTGTCTCAGTATAAGAAAACATTTCCTGGCTCCGTAATGTGCGTAACTTAAATGAGTATACCAAATTAATTTGTTAACCAGTTCGTCAGGAATGCATAATAGCCAATTGTTGCTGTCAGGGTGAGAGCGGCGAAACAGAATATTATTGCGTACAGTGTAATGGTTTCTGACGGTAACATTATTCCTATCTTGCCAAAAGTGTTTAATTTCTTTCCATACGTTGTCTTTACTCTGCTCTTGTGGTGTGTCTTGTAATGACGACGAAATGAAATTTTCAAATGCAACTTGCTGAATATACATGACGCTGAAATTTGCTTTGCAGAAGTTGGTTGCGATGTCTTGCTGATTGTTGCTGAGAGAACGGGATAGTGCGACTGCTACAATATTTTGTGTACCGGGAATGTGAACAATTGTAAAATTAAATTCCTGTAAATAAAGTTTCCATCTGCTTAATCTGTCGTGTGTAAATTTAGCGGAAAGTAAAAACTGTATAGCTCTATGATCTGTGTAAACGGTCGTATGTCTTCCATAAAGAAAATGCCGAAATCTCGTAAATGCCCATACAGCACATAATGTTTCAAGTTCTGTGACAGAATGATTGCGTTCAGCAGGTGACAGAATGCGACTCGCAAAGGCGATGTTTTTAATTACTGTAGAACCATCTTCTTCAATTTCCTGAAAAATGTGTACGCCTAAAGCGGTGTTAGAACTGACGGTGGCAATGGAAAAATTTCTAGTAAGATCTGGATGTGATAAAAGTGGTGCATTCAACAAAGCTTGTTTTAGATAGACAAATTCAGAATGTGCTTCGCTATCCCATGACCAAATAGTGTTTTTACCCCTCAATTGACATAATCTAGGGGTGTCTAAAATGTAAAAGTAATGAATAAATTTACCAAAAAAGGTAATTAAACCCAAAAAGCTGCGTAGTTGTTTCTTCGTCGTAGGAACAGTAATGTCACGTAAAGCTTGAAGTTTTTCCGGGTCAGGCGCAATGCCTTCTGCTGAAATTACATGTCCAAGAAATTTTATAGAAGTTTTGCCAAAGTGCGATTTACTAAGATTAACTGTGAGTCCTTGTGCACGAAAAGTTCGTAACAGTTGTTCAATAATCAAATTGTGTTCAGACCAGTTAGCTTCTGCAATAAGAATGTCGTCTATATACGTTGTGATTCTGTCTTTTAATTCTGTCGGAAGTATAGTATTCAATCCGCGAATAAATGCTGCTGAAGAAATAATTAAACCGAACGGTAATTTACAAAATTGATAACAGTCACCAAAACAGAGAAAAGCCGTGTACTTTCTGCAGTTCGGATGTAGCTGAATTTGCCAAAATCCCGATTTCAAATCTAACGTTGAATAAATAGCAGTACCATGAAATTTCTGTAGAAGTTCTTCTAGTGTCTGTGGGCGATCTGTTTCATTAATAATAATGTCATTGATGTGACGCGAATCAAGTACGAGGCGAAGTGAATCATCCTTTTTCTTAACAATATGGAGTGGGTTTATGTACGGACTAACTGCCGGTTCAATAATTCCTTGGTCAAGCATAGCTTGCAATTCTTTCTTAACTTGTTCTCTGTGAATATACGGAATGGGATAATGTTTGGCTTTAAATGTATCGTGCTGTTTAACTTGAAATTCATACATAAAACCGGACATAGTATTAGGGATGTTGTCAAAAACTGGAGCTTGCTGTAAAAGAATTTTGTGTAGTTGAGTACGTTCGTCGTCTGTATTTGCACTGCTCTGTTTAACTTTATCAGAAATCATCTGTATAACGTCATAGTCGGCTTCGTCTGGAGTATTATAGTTGTGTACGTACGTATCTGTGAACAATGTGGAATGACAGTCTATGTTACGTGATGCGGAAATGACCTCTGTACGATTAATTGTTTGTTCTTCTGCAGATAAAGAGTGCTGAAATTCTAAAGCCAGTTGTACATATTCATCCTTTAACATTATATAGGAATTTTGAAAGTCAATAATTGCGTCGTGATGTACCAGAAAATTCGTACCTAAAATAACGACTGTTGTCAATAAGGGAACAATCCAAAAATTTGAGTGAAACGTATGACCTGCAATACAAAATGATAAGTGTGTCTGTAATTTTACATCTACTCCTTTACCAGATACTGCACCTTTTACTTTAGTTTTGCCTAATGGTAACGTAGGATAGATATTCTCTTTGTTACATTCGTTGAAAGTTTCTTCATTTATGATTGACATAGGTGATCCTGAATCGAGTACTGCTGAAAATTTGGATGATCCAATCTTTACTTCAATGACAGGATGGGAAATGGTTTTTTGAATAACTGGTCTATCCTGCAAAAGAGTGTCTCGGATGTCGTCAAAAGTAATAACATTTTCGTGAACAAGATTCTGTGTGTCAAAAGTATTGCTTGCGTTGCTGGAAGATACAACTTGTACTGTATCTAGTCAAATTCTATCTGACGTGCTATTATTTGCGGGAGGATGCTGTGGCATTTCGACTATTTGTACTGTTCTGTTATTTCGTCCTGACGCATTAGGTTCGGGATGATACCGACTGTCTGGTCCATTCATCATAATCTGTTGTTGCGGATGATTTTGCTGCTGGTAAGACCGACTGTTATTAAACGTATGCTGAAAATTGTGCTCATTACTTTTACGTCTGTCATAATAATCATTGCTATACGGCGCGTTGCGATAGGAATTGAAATGATGTGTCTTCTGTAAATAGTGGTTTCCTTGTTGCTGTGCGTTTTTATTTGGTGGACCCGACGCTATACGTGTAGGCGGCGAAACATTAAAGCTTGGTTGACCTTGCAGACTGCATTGTTGGTTAGGTATGCTAACCGGTTGGTTTTGTTGCTGTTTTTGGGAAAAACCTCTATTGTTACCTGTTGCTGATAATTTTGACGATACTGATAATTAAAATTCTGTCTGTTATTGAAATTACACTGGTATTTCTTGTTGTTTCGGAAGTGTCTAATGAAAACTGTCACTTTCGGTAAAACCTGTCATATCGGGTTTTCTTTACACGTTTCTAATCCTAGATAGATCGATAGTTGAAGAGCTGTTTTGATACATATAAAGGAAAGTAAAAGAGAAGGCAGCAGTGCAGAAAACTAAAGATGAAATAGCACTACTACGGCTCGGGGCCCTGTGCACGCTACGGCACATATTCATCGAAGTGTAATGAATCCCCTGAGGTCTATTACGTGCTGCAAATAAATTTTAGTTTCTGCGTTACAGGCAATGCCGGTGAAAATTCAAAAGCAAGTTGTTGTATCCAGTCCAAAGGGTGAATCTGTGTTCTGTCATTTTTAAATACCTTAGATTTTTTTACAGATAAAAATTGATTATAATCAACGTTATAATCTCTGAATGTGTGAACAGGTTCAGGATTGAATGAGAATCTATTTGTCTGTGTCTGTTCGGATTCTAAGTCACGTAGTCTCTGTACATTACCTAAGTTACACTGGCTGTGTGAGTGTGACAAATGTTCGGAATGTGGCGTATGCTGTGACGTGTTAGTGATTGAAACATTTTTCATTTCTGTCACTTTAATACGTTCGTCAATTTGGCTGATTTATTGTTCAAATTTCTTATCGACTTCCGCATCGAGAGTGCGTGAAACTTCTGCTGACATTAATTTAAACTCGTCACGTATCTGTGTTCCGTTTTCTGAACATTGTTCAGTGAATGCACTAATTACATCTCTAAGTAAATTCGTTGTGGCTACACGTGTACCACTTAATTCTTGTGCAACAGATCTAATTTCTTCACTACTGTTCCTAGCACAAGTCTTAGTATCCTCACATAATTGTTCTTTAGTATCATGACGTTGCACGGTAATGGCTCTAATCTGTTCACTAAGTTGTTTGTTCTGTTCATTAAGGTTGTCGTGTTTTTCATTCGACTGTTTGAGATTTTCATTAAGTTGTTTGTACGATTCATTAAGTCGTTTGAAATTGTCGTCTTGTTCTTTCTTGAATTGTAGCAATACTGCCATAATTTGATCCAAGCCAAAATTAGCGACTCTATTTTCTATGCTGTGTGATGGTGTATCTACATGTGTCGCATTTTGTGTAACCATTTGGTCACCCTCTGATTCTTGAAAAGGTTTGCCAATTGGATGTGCACTGTTGGTCACTACACCAGAATCAATTAAATCTGACGTGTTTTGTGTATATTGGACACCTTCGTTAGAAACAATTATCTGTTCGCTACGTAAATTTTGCAAGTCAGGTGTGTCAAACTGGGCAGCGTTCACTGTATCGGAAAGTGCCGCGTCATCAATTGTTACATTTACTATGGATATAATTGAATTTGATTGCCTATCATTAGAATTAAAATCATTACTAGTGATCGGTACACACTGATTGTCTGTAAGTGGACGACTATCATTAAGACACTGAGTGTCCCAAGTATTATCGGTCAAATTATTCGAGTCGGCTGTTTCACTCATTGCACATCGCGATGTACTGTTAACAGTTTTTCGCGGCATTTTTCACAAATCAAAAAATAAGCACAAAAATGAAACAAAGACAAAGCAAAAATGGAACAAACACAATTACAACAAAGAGCATAAATTGCCGATGATCTGTGAAAGAAAAAGTGACAAATTAGTAAATGCATTGCGCCAGATGCAAACTACATTGAAGTAAATAAGAGCAGATACATGACTACTTCTCAGAGATTCACAAAGAAATGCGATCCTGGCAGGGTCGCCAAGTGTAACCTCCCCACAAAAAAATATTTTAAATAAATAAATATTGTGGATAGTGATTCTAATTTTAGTGTAACCTCAGAACAAAATTGGTTCCCATTTATAACCTCCCTACAGAAATTCATTCACATTTAACCTCCACACAAAATTTGTTTCCCATTTAATGTACCCACAAAATTCGTTTCTCATTTAATGTAAACTCGTAACAGAAAAATTCCTAAACCTCGTAATAAAAAATAAATTCAGTAACCTGGTAAATTTTGGACGACAGCAGTGCTGCGTCATGGCCCTGTAAGATCATTCTGAATAAAAAAAGCAAAAATTCTTACCTCAATAAAAACGGCGAATATATCTGCTCTTACCTAAAAATTTTCCGGCACAGCTCTGTGCAATGCTGGCCGATAGATTTGTGATTTATAAAAGGAAACAACTGATTTTTCTTTTGCAAGAATAGTAATGATCATGGATTGAAGAAATTAGTAAATTCTTTAAATTGAAATGAATGTTTGTTATAAATTACTTTATATCACGAAGATAATTATTAGGACATTTTTAAAAGATTTACATAGGAGTTCACATAACATTACTAGATATGCGCGAGGCTGCTTTTTACCTTATACAAAAATACTCAGGCTCCGGCATCGCTGCACCGCGACCGGGCCAGCCAACACGATACACCAGACCAGACCAGAGCAGACTCCACACCAGACACAGACTGCAGACAAGCGCAGACTAGCAACAACTTACTGCTACAGCTACACAGTTCCTACTGAGTCAACACTGCTCTCTGGTCAGCGATTCTCTTATACCTTGCATATCGCAGGCAGCGCATGGGCAATACATCGAAATTACATCTGCTCGGACCTCTTACATAAAATTACATCTGCTCGGACCTCTTACAAAATGTCGGATGTTTGACAATGGTAGGGAAGCTAGAACATCTCAAAAGGGAAATGCTAAAGCTCAATCTTTGATATAATTGGGGTCGGTGAAGTAAAATTGAAAGAAGACAAGGATTTTTGGTCAGACGAATACAGGGCAATATCAACAGCAGCAGAAAATGGTATAACAGTAGTAGGATTCGTTATGAGTAGGAGGGTAGACAGAGAGTGAGTTAATGTGACAATTTAGTGATAGGGTTATTCTCATCAGAATCGACAGCAAACCAACACCGACAGCGATAATTCAGCTATACATGGCCACGTCGCAAGCAGAAAATGAAAAGAGAGAGAAAGTATATGAGTATATTGAACGGGCAACTCAGGGGTTAAGGGAGAATATGGGCTTGGTACTAGGAATAGGAAAGGAGAAACAGTAAGTGACTTCTGCAATAAATTTTAGCTAGTAACAGCGAATACTCTGTTCAAGAATGATAAGAGGAGAATGTATACTTAGAAAAGACCGGGATATATGGGCAGATTTCAGTTAGATTACGTCATGGTCAGAGAGAGATTTCGAAATCATAAGGCCTAGCCAGGAGCAGATATAGCCTCAGATCACAACTTAGAAGTGTTCAAGAGTAGGGTAAAGTTTAACAGACTACACAGGAAGAATCAATGTGCAAAGAAGTGGGAAATATTAAGGAATGAGAAGTTGTGCTTGCAGTTCTCTGAGGCTTTAAATACTGCGGTAAGGAATAGCTCAGTAGGCAGGTAAGTTGAGGAGCAGTAGACATCTCTAAAAAGGGCAATCACAGAAGGTGGAAAGAAAAACATAGGTACAATGAAAGTAACTGTGAAAGAACCATGGATGACAGAAGAAATTCTTCAGCTGGTCGACGAAAGAAGGAAGTACAAAAATGTTCAGGGAAACTTAGGAATACAAAAGTACAAGTCTTTTAGGAATGTAATAAATAGAAAGTGCAGGGGTGCTAAGGAGAAATGGTAGCATGAAAAATACGAAGAAATAGAAAAAGAAATGATTGTCGGAAGGACTGACTCAGATATAGAAAAGTCAAAACAACTGTCAGTGAAATTAAAAGAAAGCCTGGTAAATTTAAGAGTGCAATGGGAATTCAACTGTTAAGTGCAGAGCAGAGAGCGAATAGGTGGAAATAGTACAGTGAAGACCTGTATAAGGGAGAAGACCTGTCTGATGACGCGACAGAAGAAGTTCCTGGAGTCGATCACTGTTTACGTTGGTGTGTAGAATGTGTGAGACTGGCGACATCGGACTTTCGGAAAAACATCATGCACACAATTCCGAAGGTTGCAGAGCCGACAAGTGGAGAATTATCGCACAGTCAACTTAAAAGCTCATTCATCCAAGTTGCTGAAAAGAGCAGTGCACAGAAAAATGGAAAAGAAAACTGAGGATGTGTTAAGTGACTATCAGTTTGGCTTAAGGAAAGGTAAAGGCACCAGAGAAGCGATTCTGACGATTAATTTGATAATGGAAGCAAGACTAAAAAAAAATTAAGACCCATTCATAGGATTTATTGTTATTGTGGTCTTGAGTCCTGAGACTGGTTTGATGCTGCTCTCCGTGCTACTCTATTCTGTGCAAGCTTCTTCATCTCCCAGTACCTACTGCAACCTACATTCTTCTGAATCAGCTTACTGTATTCATCTCTTGGCCTCCCTCTACGATTTTTACCCTCCACTTTGCCCTCCAGTGCTAAATTTGTGATCCCTTGATGCCTCAGAACATGTCCTACCAACCGATCTCTTCTTCTAGTCAAGTTGTGCCACAAACTTCTCTTCTCCCCAATCCTATTCAATACCTCCTCATTAGTTACGTGATCTACCCACCTAATCTTCAACATTCTTCTGTAGCACCACATTTCGAAAGCTTCTATTCTCTTCTTGTCCAAACTATTTATCGTCCATGTTTCACTTCCATACATGGCTACACTACATACAAATACTTTCAGAAACGTCTTCCTGACACTTAAATCAATACTCGATGTTAACAAATTTCTCTTGTTCAGAAACGCTTTCTTTGCCATTGACAGTCTACATATTATATCCTCTCTACTTCGACCATCATCTGTTATTTTGCTCTCCAAATAGCAAAACTCCTTTACTACTTTAAGTGTCTCATCTCCTAATATAATTCCCTGAGCATCACCCGACTTAATTCGACTACATTCCATTATCCTCGTTTTGCTTTTGTTGATGTTCATCTTATATCCTCCTTTCAAGACACTGTCCATTCCGTTGAACTGCTCTTCCAAGTCCTTTGCTGTCTCTGACAGAATTACAATGTCATCGGCGAACCTCAAAGTTTTTATTTCTTCTCCCTGGATTTTAATACCTACTCCGAATTTTTCTTTTGTTTCCTTAACTGCTTGCTCAATATACAGATTGAGTAACATCGGGGAGAGGCTACAACCCTGTCTCACTCCCTTCCCAACCAGTGCTTTCCTTTCAGGCCCCTCGACTGCCATCTGGTTTCTGTACAAATTGTAAATAGCCTTTCGCTCCCTGTATTTATAAGCCTGGAAAAAGCGTTCGACAATGTGAAATAGTGAAAGGTGTTCGAACTTCTGAGAAAAATTGGGGTAAGCTGTAGGAAGAGACGGGTAATATACGATATATACAAAGGTCAAGAGGGAACAATAAGAGTGGAAGAACTCGAGCGAATTGGTCAGATTAAAAATGGTGTCCGACAGGGGTGTAGTCTTTCGCCCGTAACGTTCAATCTGTACATCTAAGAAGCAGTTATGGTAATAAAGGAGAGGTTCAGGAGAGGAATTAAAATTCAAGATGAACGGACATCAGTGATACGATTCGCTGGTGACATTGCTAGCCCCAGTAAATGTGAAGAAGAATTACATGATCTGCTGAATGGAATGAACATATTAGTGAGAACAGAATGTGTATTGAGAGCATATCGAAGAAAGTAATGAGATGTAGCAGAAATGATTAACTTAAACATCAGGATTGGTGATCCCGAAGTAGATTAAATTGACGGACGGAATTCTACTACCTAGACAGCAAAGTAACCCATGACGGATCGGGTGGAGCAAGGACTTAAAAAGCTGACTAGCGCTGGCAAAAAGGGCGTTCCTGGCCAAGTGAATTCTACTAGCATGAAACACAGGCTTTAATTATAGGAAGAAATTTCTGAGAATGTACGTTTGGACAGCTTTGTATGGTAGTGCAACTTGGACTGTGGAAAAACCGGAACAGAGAAGAATCGAATCGTTTGAGATGTGGTGCTACAGAAGAATGTTGATAAAAAGGGGACTGATGACGCAAGGAATGAGAATCGTCGAGGAAAGGAATATGTGGAAACACTGACAAGAAGAAGGGACAGGATGATCGGACATTTGTTAAGACATCACGGAGTACCTTCCAGCCGCGCGGGGTAGCCGCGTGGTCTGAGTCGTCTTTTCACAGTCCGCGCGGTTCCCTCCATCGGAGGTTCGAGTCCTCCGTCGGGCAAGGGTGTGTGTGTGCGTTGTCCTTAGCGTAAGTTAGTTTAAGTTAGATCAAATTGTGCGTAAGCTTAGAGACCGATGACCTCAGCGTATTGGTCCCATAAGACCTTACCACAAATTTCCAATAACTTCCATGGTATTTGAGGGTTCTGTAGAGGGAATAAACGGTAGAGGAAGATAAAGGTGGGAGTAAATGAGGACGTGGTTTGCAAGTGCTGCTCTGAGATGAAGAGGTTGGCACAGGAGAGGAATTCGTTGCCGGTCGCATGAAACCAGTCGGAAGACTGGTGACTCGAAAAAAAAAGAAAAAAAAAGGGAAGTTATGCTGATAGCCAGTAAGAGAGATTATTCAGCGCGTCCACACGACATTCGGAGTCCGTGCCAAACTGCCGTTTTTGTTTACATAAAAGTCGCGTTCAATGTACTTTCATTGAACCGAGTTGAAAGGGGGCTGACAGGGCTAAAAACGCACAAAATCAAAAATCATGGAAAAATGTCAAAATAAAAATGAAAACAGAATTTTAGTGTGATGTACATCAAACGATTCCGGTTGGTAATATGATTACGAAGTTGAAATTGGAGATTTTTTTCTAGGCGAAGTATTACGCGAGATAACTGTATACGTATCTATGTTTTAATTGAAAGCAATTAAAACACAATTTCTTAAGCCAAACTAGTTACCATATTCAAGATATTTTTGTACTCGTAATCAGATTGGAATACAGTACCACAACTCCGTCAAAATGTTTTTCTAAAGCAGTGTCAGAACTAAGATGAGCAGTGCTCTCAAATCAGCCGAGCAGTCTAAGGCGCTGCAGTCACGGGCTGTGCCGCTGGTCCCGGCGGAGGTTCGAGTCCTCCCTCGGGCATGGGTGTGTGTGTTTTTAGGTTAAGTAGTGTGTAACCTTATGGACTGATGACCTTAGCAGTTAAGTCCCATAAGATTTCACACACATTTTTGCTCTCATATCAGCCTTTGCAGAATGAAAGCCGTCACCCAGCCTATTAGTCCCTCGAATATGGAGTGGTTCTGACTTACAGTACATGCTAATAAAGGTGGATATAATTTCTGAAAGATAAATCAAATACGAAAGCTTGAATACTAACATGGATTTATTCTAACTTCCAATACATGCTAACAAAGCTGGATATAATTTCTGAAAGATAAACCAAATGCGAAAGATTGAACCAAACTGATGAAGTAGATACAAGTAAGAGAAGGTTGGGTTGTTTTGGGGATGGAGACCAAACAGCGAGGTCATCGGTGTCATCGGATTTGGGAAGGATGGGGAAGGAAGTCGGCTGTGCCCTTTGCAAAGGAACCATCCCGGCATTTGCCTGAAGCGATTTAGAGAAATCACGGAAAACCCAAATCAGGATGGCCGAACGCGGCATTGAACCGTCGTCCTCCCGAATGCGGGTCCAGTGTGCTAACCACTGCTCCACCTCGCTCGATAGAAGTAAGAAGAAAAAAAAAAGACTCTGAGCACTATGGGATTTAACTTCTGAGGTCATCAGTCCCCTAGAACTTAGAACTACTTAAACCTAACTAACCCAAGGACATCACACACATCCATGCCCGAGGCAGGATTCGAACCTGCGACCGTAGCGGTCGCGCGGCTCCAGACTGTAGCGCCTAGAACCGCTCGGCCACTCCGGCCGGCCAAGTAAGAAGATATGTATGTTGAGAGGGAGGGATAATTTCAAGCAATTTTATGTAGTGACCGAAGGTGCTGTTATGTCCTATCAAAACCAACTTTTATTACGTAAAGTTTTAGGTTGCACTTTTTTGTGAGTTTTCATCCGAAGGCATTGATTAGAAATAGATTGAGTTGTCGCAATCAATCTCAGTTTTATGAAAGAGCTATGAATTTAGTAGAATTTTATCGCAAAGTAGTTCTGTGCACCTTCTACCAAATACTTCGGTCTCAGTTGTGGAGTAACCGTGTAGCTGTTCAGTGAATGCACGATCCTTAAATTAGTGCAGCATTGGTGTGTCGATGTTGCTTTAAGTTGGTACGCGTACGCGCAGGCCGTTTCATCGTGTGACAATGAGAAGGCGCGTACGTCGACGCGGGCGACACGGCCGATTGCGAATGAGCGCACGGCAGTCGGCGCGTACGGTCGGCCGCGTAGCGTACGGCGCGTCAGCTGACGCAACGGCGGCCGACTGCGCCGGCAGCTCTCCGTAGCCGCACCGCGCCGCGCCGAGGGGCGGCAGCGCCACCGCGATCGATGTCCCCTCCGCCGCCCCCTCCAGCGTGCGGCGCACTCCCCCCCCCCCCACCCTATTCCATGACGCCGTGACGTCACGGCGGCTGACGTCACGCGCGCCTGTGTGGGTGGCGCGGCGCCGCGGCGGAGGCGGCAGGCTCGGCGCCCCCGCCAGTGGAAATAACTCGCGCCGCCTGGGACGTAGCGCCACGTATCCGTTACGCCGCGAGCGAAATCTTATGTTTCCGCCGTGAAAGGGAAAACTGATAGCGAGCCAGGTGACAAATTAGACCCTTTCTGGTTTTGTTACAGCGTATAGCACTTCCACTGCGCCAACAAAGGCGGACAAAAGTGCACTCGTGGGCTGACCATTGTTAGGGCAGGCACTGCTCTCCAGAAGGCTCGTTTTCGAAGTCGTTACAGATTCTTTTTGTAGTCGCCATAGGGGCTTTCCATTTGCGAACAGTTAACGAACTTCTGTCATAATGTCAGCAGTCTTCAAGCTGACTGTAAGAATTCGGCGTCAGTAATACGGAATGATGGTAACTTCAAGCGGTGCACAACGTGTGTCGTGTTGGCGGTATGACCTTACCTTCCTCCTGTCTATGAACCGACTTACCAAGCCTAGGGCGCCCTGCAAGTGAATGTGGACCCCGAATCGGTGCAACCTGCCATTGTGAGGCGGCCTTAACACTACCACTACCAACACCACTTGAAGTGTATTGACATATCTCTCTTTACAAACGACAGAATTACAGCTCTTCAGTGAATTCCTGCCCACACCATCAGTTCAAAAAGTTCCTAGACTGGCTTAGTAAAAAATGTAGATATTCGGCTGATTGCTTCATTGTGATTGGACACACAACAGCCGCACGTCCACTACTTACCATTGCGTGCTCACAACTGACTAATCGAAACCACGTGCGTTGTTTGCAGTTGTTAGTCAAGCCAGAAATACAATCAGACTCTGGACTTCTTATATAGTGAGCTGTGAGTCATTTAGTTCGCCGCCTCCACAAACCTTTATTGAAAATACTGCAATTAAGGTAAAGATAAATTGAACCGCATTCCTTTAGTCACCTGAAAATAGATCCTGCCACTAGTCAGCTGATCGACATGTTGGTTTCGATATGTCTTTTGTGCGGTCTGTATCATATTTGGTCTAACCCTCGTTCATCACTGTGCTGATTATTCATTTGTACTCAAAGATACAACATTACGTCTTCGTCACCTTCTTTTCGCATTGGCTAGCCGGTCGGTGTGGCCGAGCGGTTCTAGGCGCTTCAGTCTGGAACCGCGCGACCGCTACGGTCGCAGTTGCGAATCCTGCCTTGGGCATGGATGTGTGTGATGTCTTTAGGTTAACTTGGTTTAAGTAGTTCTAAGGTCTAGGGGACTGATGACCTGAGATGTTAAGTCCCATAGTGCTCAGAGCCATTTGAATTTGAACGTATTGGCTATCTCCGAAATCCGCTATTCGAACTGCACTTTTACTTTCCCTTGTGCATGGGCCTTAACTTCACCCCAGTATTCTCGTATTCGTTTCTTGTGCTGTTCCTTATTAGCCTCAATCCACGTTTTGCCAGTTTTTAGTTTTAGCTTATCTCGTAGCTTTTTCTTTAGTGGAATGGGTCATTCCATGCCAAGTGGTCTAAACCTTCCCACCATCATGTCTCCAATTTTCTTCAAATTTTATCTGTAGCACTAGTCAAGTGCTAAATTAAGTTTCTCAAGATTTCAAGCCTCTAGCTGCAATACTTGCTGATCTACACCCCCTTGTCTGAAGGGTAGTAAGTTCGCATGCGCGCGACATCAGACAAAATGCCATTTTTGGGGTCTCATAAAATTGAAACCAATTCATAAGAATGGTTAGTAAGATGAGACCCTGTACAGTTTTTTGTGCTGATTCAAACGAAATTAATTATAAGATTACTGATGCAAAATCCGGTCAAACAAGTCGACTCAAAGTGTACCCCTAATTCTGTCGTGACTTAATGCGACAAATTTTGACCAATATTCAGACTGCAATAATTTCCTTGCAGATAAAGATATGGACTTGAACTTTTTACCAAGTCTTATCTTTGTGCTGGACATAATACAGCTGGATTTCCAACTACCCAGGCTTTATAGTCGCCTTGCAAAATCTCTTCAAATTTGGCAGTGTCAGCGCAAATGGCTTTATTTACCAAAGTTCAAAGCCCATTACTACAGAATAGTCAGCCTGGATTTAATTGTGAATAGTATCATCTGAAAGAGAAACTCTTGCTCTACGAGATGGATATATTTTTCTTTTGCAACGCTTCCATTAAGTGCTTATTTACTCAGGTCAAAGTATCTTATATTTTGTGTGCGCAGTGCCCTGCGTTGGTCCATGATGGCTGAGCCATTACTGGTTATCACAATAAAACCAGCATCCCCATCGCCATAGGGGCCACGCCCGATAGCCATGCAGTAACAGCCACGGGTGGGTATCTTTACTGCAGGTTCCCAAGCCTGATTACAGGGTGTCTTTACCACAGGATCCCAAGCCTGATTGTGGGTTTCTTTATGCAGGTTCCCAAGCCTGTCTTCCTCAGTTACTTCATCATTCTGGAAGCATCGTTGATTTGCAAGAGAATGCTTTCAGGAAAACTGTATTGCCGACCAGATGATGTCACTGATGGAGCTGGAATAACACCAATGATAAGTTGTTCTGGAATCCAGCAAGTATCACGTCTTAAGGGCCAATAAAATGAACTTGCAGGACCATGAGGATGCATAAAGCTTATGAAAGCATCTTTCTGTTCGACTGAGATTTCAACGATGTTTCCAATCCACCATTTCTTTTCATAAATGCAAGCAACATACTGCCCAGGCTGAAGATCCATGACTTGAACTACTACTTCAGCAGCACTAATTTTGGCCAAAAAAGATGTCGCATCATTAGAAACTCTACTGACCTTAATTGTCGTCATATCAATGGGCAAAAAATGGTGGTTTTCTCTTGTGCCAGCTAGAGTGTGCCCTTGCAGGAATCTTTCTTCTTGAGAAGCTTTTTCTTCTTCAACTTCCTCTTTGCTGATGAAAAAGAATTTGATTCCATTGATATTATCATTGCAGAAGTTGAAAAGATCTTTGGGTGTTAGAATCTGGTTTTCATATGGACGTTGCAAACTTGCTCTTGCTGCCAACCGTTTTGTTGTGCCTCCAATGCCATCACAAGGCGACTTTCCATGGCTTGTTCCAAAGAAATTCCATTCTGCTGTTATTTCAAAATCTTCTTTGTGATAGCATAAGTTGAGAAAATTCTTGAAATTCTTATATTGTGCAGCTGAACCATCACTGAAGTAGTGGATGTGGCTTATTTTGGAAAATTGCATCTTCAGGTAATTGATTACTTTTCCAATGTAAACATGGACAGTAATCGTATCGTGTCGAAGGCAGTCACTAATAACACAAAGATTCACACATTGCACCTCTTCGTTTTCACAGTAGTAGACTACAAATGGATGAACTGTTGCTTGACTGTTTTCCCAGTGAAAGCCTTGCACTGCATCTTGAACAATAAATGAATAGTTTTCAGCAAAATCCATTAGTATTATGAATTCGCCTTCTTTCAAATCAGTTTTGAGAGCTTTCAGGTGCTGGCTTTGATGCTTGGCAATGTAGTGATGACAAGACAGGTTCCAAATTTTTGCTGCAATATCTTCAACATACTCTTCTGTTGAAAGCTGCTTTGTTTCTAAAGTATCCCTGTCGGTATGAATCCATTGTTTGTACTCAATCAGTTCTTCAGGGTCATTATCTTCAAAATATGTTGCAATAACTGCTTCTACACCTTCTGGACCAGTTTTCACAACGATGAAGCATACAATCCTTGTTTTCCAAGCTGCAAACAGCTTTGCTAAGAATTTCCTTGTAGTCTTCATTGATTGATGCACCAGTGAGCATAAGCTTGACATTTTGGTGTATTGTACAGACACAAACTGAGTGCATTCCAGCAGAGCCAACTGTAACACACCATTTTGGTCTAAGCTCGCAAAACTTTGAGAAGCCAATTTCTGGTCCATTTTGCTTCTGATAAGACACGTACATTTCCTTCAAATTGCAAAGCAACAACCGCTTTTGCTTGTACACCTTTGTTCCTGAAATTCTCACAGGCACACAGTCTTTCTTCCCTGGACAAAGTCTGCTGAATTCGTCATCTTGAAAAAAGTCATGTACTTTCTGAACAACTTCATCTGAAAGCTTCCTTCCTTGCCGATTTGCTGGAAAAGCTAGAACACCTTGCTCATTCTTCAGTTTTCTCGCTTGCTTTACCATTCTTTCTGATACATTAAATGCTGTTGTCGTATCTTTAATTGTCCAGCTTCTTGGAACCAAGGTCAATATTTGAACTTTTGTCCTACGATTTGACACTTTACATTTTTCTTTCAACTCTTCTATAAGATTATCAAGATCTGCACAATTATTGCATGGGCGACTTTTACTTGAACTTGGCTGTTCATCGTAATTGATTCCTACAGCAGCAGCAATTTGATTCCCAATTAAACTTTGTGCATCCAAGATCTTTCTTTTTGCATAGCTTTGCTTATCTCTTTTACTTAGTTGTCTTCTTTTCAATGGTGAAGCACCAATAAATGATAAACTTTTGTTGATGGCTGGTTCAGTTTCATCCATTGTGAAATCTTGTTCAGATTGGGTTGATAGTGATGATGAATCTTCTAGCTTTTGGTTCAGTGCCGACAGGCAGCGAGGGCAAAGCTTCTGACCAGGTTTTATATCAATCACTTCTTTTTTCTTTAACAGGCAAAGTTTGGCAGCTGTTTCATTATCAAGCAGTCTAAGTCCAGCTTTTACATTGTGATTCCTCTTCTTGAATGGATTGCAACATTTCTTTTGCATCGCTTGATATTCATGTAGGAAGAGGGCTTCATGGTGGAAGCAAATGATGGAATTTTCGTCAAGTTTGGCTTCTGAACGCGAAACAAGCAATTTCTGGTCACATTCTGTGAAATCACTAAACGCTTTGAATCCAGTCTTCTTAGCATAGAAGATAACATGGCACTTCGATGCAGCAGCATCTTTTCCAATTGAACAGGGGGCCAACGATTCTTCTTCTTCATTAACTTCTGACATCTCTCACTGGCCAATCACTGAATAAAACACGAATGAAATATCCAATTATATCAGTAATTCTAAGCGACTATTAAGATTCAAATTCCTAGAAATGAAGAAAAATTAGTGCATCGCGCATACAAAATATAACAACTTTGATGTGAGTTAATGAGTACTTAATGGTCGCGTTGCAAAAAAAACAAATGTCAGTCTTGTAGAGCAAGAGTTTCTCTTTTAGGTGATACTATTCACAAGCAGATTCAGGCCAACTATTTTTTAGTAATTGGCTTGAAACTTTGGTAAATTTTACCGTTTGTGCTGACACTGCCTAATTTGAAGAGATACTGCAGGGCGACCATATGGCCTGGATCATTGCAAATCCGGCTGCATTATGTCTAGCACAAGCATGAAGCTTGGCCAAAAGTTCAAGTCCATATCTTCAACTGCAAGGAAATCATTGCAGTCTTAATATTGGTCAAAATTTGTCGCGTTGTGTCACGACAAATTTTGAAGTATACTTTGAGTCGAGTTATTTGACCGGGGTTTGCATGAGTAATGTTATACATAATTTCGTTGGAATCAGCAAAAAAAACTGTACAGGGTCGCATCTTACTAACCATTCTTATGAATTAGTTTCGATTTTATTAGACTCCAAATATGACATTTTTTTTATGTTGCATGCACACGGACTAAGTACACTTCAGACAAGGGGGTCTAGATCAGCAGCTATTGCAGCTAGAGGCCTGAAATCTTGGGAAACTTACTTCAACACTTGACTAAAGCTACAGTTAAAATTTGACGAAAATTGGAGACCATGATGGTGGGAACTTTTTTCAGTTTTAGACCACTTGGTGTGGAATGACCCGAATGCCTTTATACATGTCCTTCAATGTTATTCCCATTTCTAGCCGTCTTTTTGTACCTTCTGGGTTTTCGTATTGAGAAAGTAACAGAAGATCCTTAGTTAAAAAGGCTTCTTTTTCAGAGATTTTTGACGGCTGTGTCCTCTCTCAAAGATATTTAAACATCTCCGTCCATTCAATTTCCCCTTCTTCTGCCTCCAATATTTGGTTGATGAATTGTTGGCTGTAATAAATTCAGTGTTCTCGAAGGAAGCCCCGAGTCCCGCCGTGCTGGTTGTGTCTTCCGCGTATTGATTTGTTCTACAGCTGTGCTTTAGCAGATCAGGAGGAAAGTGCAAGGCCACATGCAAAAATCAGGTAGTCAGCTGCCAAATTCAGGGTTCCGTACAGCCAAGCCTGAGTCCAATTTCAACACCTTCGTCACTCATTTGTTTTCGCCACTCGTGTGTCTGTTTCTCGAGTAACACAACTGAAAAGTAGAGGCGAGAGTCCATCTCGTTGCCTTAGATTACCAATTTTAGTTTACGTACTTCGCCAACTGTTTTACATAAGTGACACATCTCTGAACGTTTGTGACTCACATATTTAATAAGGTCCACCTTTCATCTTAACTGACGTTAGTGAAATTGTCAAGGATTTTGCCCGTACTACAGCACGGTAAGTAGATTTTTTGTATTTTTTTTACCTGGATATCTAATTATGTGTTTTAGTCTTGTATGTGTGAAAATAAATGAAGGTTCTACAAAATGTGCTTTTGTATAAATCCTAAAGCAAAATTAGTATGTTTATAAATGTTTGAATATTAGGGCTGGATCAGTTAGTTCAAAATGGTTCAAATGGCTCTGAGCACTATGGGACTTAATATCTGAGGTCATCAGTCCCCTAGAACTTAGAACTACTTAAACCTAACTATTCTAAGGACATCACACACCGAGGCAGGGTTCGAACCTGCGACGTAGCGGTCGCGCGGTTCCAGACAGTAGCGCCTAGAACCGCTCGGCCACCCGAGCTGGCTGACGTCTGCACGTTATTGAGATCTTGCACATGCAGAGAATGTGACTCCTGTGTCGAAACCAGTGTTTTTATGCAAGATGGGGTAACACCATGTGAAAGATCTGCTTAATGCAATCTTCCACGATGGTGTTATCTCCAGAAGTTTTCCAGATGCATGGGTAAAATCATCTGATCCGAATCCAAGCGACTTCTGGCTCTGGGGATATCTAAAAAAACATTTACCAGGAACACATTCGACCTCTACCAGATCTGAAGGCCAATATACAGGAATACGTTGGTCATATTCCACCGAAGCTGTTGCGAGCAACTGTTGATCACGTCGTTTTACGGATGCAGTATCTTGTCGATGTCTCTGATGCTCATATTGAACTGAGTGTGATAGCAGTGGTTAATGATAAAATAACATTCTGCCTTTCTCACTTGTTTGACCTCTTCTACCCACGTCCCGTTTCTAACTCATTACACATGTAAACATTTCTATATGTATTTCTTGCATTCAAAACGCCACATTTCCATCTGGTGGCCAAAATTGGAACCAATTTTTTTTCTGGCGTAAATCGTTGTGCATTAACGCAATAGACTACCTATTAAGTTTATCTGCCATTCGATAATTACAGCCCACAGTGGACCTCCTGTGTATAGCCGAACTTCAATTATAGCCACACGGTACATCGAGGACCACGTGGACGAGATAAATCAGACCTCGTACGAAAGGATTGACATTCGTTTTTTATCTTGCTCCATTTTCTCCTCTGAATGCGAAAATACTTTAATGTTGGTGTTAGAGCTGAACCTTTTTTAGATTGATGTCAGCTGTAGGTATACCTGCAGGCTAACTTTCAGAGGACGTCATGCTTCCAAGTAGAGAAGGAATTAGCATATTTCATCAAGATATAAGAGGTATTAGAGATAAAATTAGTGTACTGCTTATAGGTGTTACTCTGAAATTATTGGTATGTAGGAGCACCACTGAAATATTTGACAGTTCAGAGGCTTCCTTTACCAAGATACAGATTAGTTGGCTGTTTTTCAAGGAGTCCCTTGCGGGGTGGGGGAGTGGCTATGTGGGTGAAAAACAGTATTCCATTTGAGTTCATAGACGTATCACGACACTGCACTGAACATGTATTTGAATGTTGTGCAGGGCAGTTGAATTTAATGAAACGAAACTTCTAAATGTTGTTGTTTATAGGTCCCGAAACTCTGACTTCAGAGCATTTCTGATCAAACTAGAGAGAGTCCTTGATTCACTTTGTAGGAAGTACCAGAAATTAGTTATATATGGCGACTTCAATATAAATGTTCTATATCATGGTGCAAGAAAAAGAATGTTTGTAGATTTTCTAAATTCATATGATCTGACGCAGACTGTGCTTTTTTCAACTGGGGTTCAGAGGAACAGTAGCACAGCCACAGACAATATTTTTATTCACTCTTCATTCCTAGATGGGCATTCTGTCAGTAAAAGGTTCAATGGTCTTTCAGACAACGATGCACAAATTTTAACACTAAAAGGCTTTTGTACTCAAGCAAATGTCACATATAATTACAAACTATGTAGGAAAGTTAATCCAACAGCAGTAGAGAGTTTTTTAAACCTTGTCAAGGAACAAGAGCGGCAGGATGTTTGTAGTGCCGATAACATAGATGATAAATATAATGCTATCTTTAGCTCATTTCTCATGGTCTTTGGGAGCTGCTTTCCATTGGAACGTTCTAAGCGGTGCACTAGCAGTAATAGACAGCCTGGGCGGCTGACTAGAGCGATAACGATACCGTGTACAACAAAGCGGGAGTTATATCAAAATGTTAGAAGTAGTCACAATCAAGGTACAGTAGCCCATTACAAACAGTATTGTAAGCTGCTTAAAAATGTTATTAGGAAGGCGAAGAGGATATGGTATGCAAATAGAATAGCTAATTCACAGGATAAAATTAAAACCATGTGGTCAGTTGTGAAGGAAGTGTCTGGGTAGCAGCACAACGTCGACGATATAAAGTCAGTTCGTAGTAAAAATATTTCTGTTACTGATAAATCAAATATATGTACGGTATTTGACAATCATTCTCTGAACATTGCTGGTGAATTAAATAAAAATTTAGCTTCTACAGGAAATCATGTAACTTACTTGGCGAATGCCTTTCCAAGATTGATGTCTGAAATACTCCTCTGTCACACAGACAAGAGCGAGATTGAGTCAATAATTAAATCACTGAAGACTAAAGACACTCATGGTTATGATAGGGTGCCTAGCAGAATATTAAAGTAGTGTTTTGCACACGTTAGCCCTGTATTTAGCTATATTTGTAATTTTTCCTTTAGGAATGGTCAGTTTCCTGAACGACTAAAGTACTCAGTAGTAAAGCCGCTTTTATAAAAAGGGAGGAAGGGATAATGTAGATAATTTTAGACCTATTTCTATGACATCAGTATCTGCTAAAGTTATTGAAAAGGCTGTGTATGTAAGGATAATTGATCATTTTGTATCACACGATTTGTTATCAAATGTTCACTTCGGCTTTAGAAGTCGTTTAACAACTGAAAATGCTATATTCTCTTTTCTCTGTGAGGTACTGGATGGGTTAAACAAAAGGTTTCGAACGGTAGGCATATTGTTTGATTTAACTAAGGCCGTTGATTGTGTTGTTCACAAAATATTGCTCCAGAAGCTGGACCATCACGGAATAGCTCACAATTAGTTCACCTCTTACTTTAGCAACAGACAGCAAAAGGTCATTACTCACAATGTTGACAATAGCTGTGATACGGGGTCTGAGTGGGGTACAGTCAGGTGGGGGGTGCCCCAGGAATCAGTGTTGGGGCCATTCCTCTTCCCTATTTATATAAATGATATGCCCTTTAGTATTATGGGTAGCTCTAAAATATTTCTGTTTGCTGATGACACCAGCTCGGTGGTAAAGGATGTTGTGTGCAACATTAGTTCGGTTCATGAACTAAGTTCATGGCTTGTAGAAAAATAAACTAACGCTAAATCACAGTAAGGCTCAGTTTTTACAGTTTCTGACACACAATTCAACATAACAAGACGTTTTAATTTCACAGAATGGGCATATGATTAGTGAAACTGAACAGCTCAAATTTCTAAGCGTTAAAGATAGTAAGCTGTCGTGGAAAGCCCACGTTTAGAATCTTGTTCAAAGACTTCAGCCTACTTTGCTAATTTTAATTCGCTTATGTCGTATGGTATTATATTTTGGGGTAACTCTTCCCATTCTAAAAGGATATTTTTAGCTCAGAAACTGGTGGTTCGGGCAATAAGTGGTGTAAGTTCAGGAACCTCTTGTCGACCCCTGTTCACGTGTCTGGCTATTTTGACATTGGCCTCTCAATATATATATATTCCTTACTGTCATTTCTTGCTATCAATATTAGATTATTTCCAAGAATAAGCAGCTTTCACTCAGTTAATACTCGGCAGAAATCAAACCTGGATTTGGCTCGGACTTCCTTAACTCTGGTGCAGAAAGGTGTGCAGTACACTGCTGCATCCATTTTCAGTAACCTAGCACTCGAATTCAAGAATCTTAGCAGTAATCCACGCGCTTTCAAGTCGAAACTGAAGAGTTTCCTCATGGGTCACTCCTTCTATTCTGTCGAGGAATTCCTTGAAAAAGTGATCTGTTTCTTGTTGTATTGTTGATTGCGTTTACTTGAACCTACGGATTTACTTTTTTTGGATTCATAAACATTTTATTTTTGTCTGTTACTACTTTTATGTTGTAATTTCATGTACTGACACGTTCCATGATCTTGGAGATTTGCTCCTCAATTTGGTCCTACGGAACCTGACGTGTAAATAAAAAAATAATAAAAATCTCCGTCGGGAGAAACCATCATCGTAATAAAATAAGAGAAATCGGAAATCGAATGGAAAGATTTAATCGTTCGTTTTTCCCACGCGCTGTTGGATAGTGGAACAGTAGGGAAATAAACAAGGTGGTTAGAGTAACCACCTGCCAGACACTTGAGTGTGAGTTACAGAGTAGTCTTGTAGACGTAAATATTGAACAGAAAACGGAATTATTAGTAGCCGCTCGAGGTACTCTTTACACTCACCGTAAAGTGGCTTGCCGAGTATGTAGCAAGCTGTAAATGTAGGCAACATTCGAGATTATTTCGTGTGGACTAACAATAGGCGCAACAAATGTCGGAATTTCCGGTGGAGGGAATTTGCGACATGCGCGTTATGTAAGACTTCCTAGTTATGAGCGCCGTCTATCTTTTTAGAACCTCTGCAGCTCGCTATTTCTTAAAGCCATAAGCTAAACTATGGCTGCAATAAACGTTTATTACCTAAGTTTTGACTGTTACCGCTAGATAAGACTCTGATCTGAAAGCAAAAGCACTATCATCACAAGACAATGTGAAACTCACCAACTGCGCCGTGTTAATTTCGTTTGTTCGTGTTCCAGTTTACCACATCACACGTGCTCGTATGACATCGCTGAAATATTCGTTTTGTACGACATGCATGTGCGGCGGGTTAGTTCATGTATCATCATTTGAACGATTTTTTTTTTTTGTCGAAATGATGTGAAAAGAGACAGTTTACAGGATAAGTATACATGCTTAGTTTCGTGGATGGCTACATGCTGGCTATTTACAAGTTCCCAGATGACACCCTGGCCTGAATTTAACATAAATGAATGTATTATTTTCAGTCCTACTCATGCATCTATACTTAAAATCTAAAATGAATTTTTTGCAGGCAACCAGTTTTTGAATAAAAATACCTATAAGCAACAAAAGGAGTTGTCCAGAAGGAGTGATTTTAGATTAGATTTAGAACGTGGTTTGCTATGTTATTGGGCAAACGATCAAAAATTTTTGTTGATACATATTGAACTCCTTTCTGAGCCATCGACACTTGTAATAATGAGTAATAAAGACAATTTTTTTCTTGAGTGTGGATAGGACGTCGCTACTCTTCTCAAACTGGATGGATTATTTATGAAAAATTTTAGTAGGAAATATGTATATTTTGAAGGTGCAGGTAAAAGATCTTAACTCCTTAAATACGTACCAGCGAGATGACAGCGGACGAATAGCCCATACTGGGTGGCTATAATTAAACTTTCGCTACTTGAAAGGTCCCCCATGAAAAACGAGTGCTAGTAGGACGATGAAACTTTGTAGAAACATTGGTATGGGCATGCGGAAGAGAAATAATTGACATACCACCGAAATAAGCAGATTTTAATTTCCACATGGGCGGGTGAGATTTGTTAACTGCGTTCCATGTTCACGTTCCAGGTTCCAAACGTTGCTCTTGTGACGACCATCTGCATCAACGACAGTCTGGAACCGCACTAGAGACTGCTCAACTGCTGCTCGAAATATCTCACGTTGGATATTTGCTACCTCCCTCGCTATGTTCATCTTCAAATTCCTACATGTGATAGTGCCCCGTAGATAAACCATGTTCTTCAGCTAACTGCACAGCCAGAAATCACACGGGTTCAAATCTGATGATGCTGGTGGCCACGCAGTGTGGAAGGATTGGCCATTTCTCACGTGTGTCATGAAATAACCTACCGACCTCACGAGGAACGTGAGGTGAAGCTCCATCGTGCTTCAAAACAGTTGAGTCGAAAAGCACCTCACTCCCGTAGAGCAGGGACCATACGTTGGCGAAATAGATCACATGTACTTTACACTGAGGTCATGGGATACCTCCCAATACCGCGTCGGTCCTGCTTTGTCCGGCGTAGTTAACAACTTCACGTGTCATGGACCCAACAAGTCGTTGGAAATCCCCTGCCTCTATAGCCGTACACAACGCGAAAGTGCTGGCCAAACCATTCTCTCGAATTGACCAGAATTTTCTTCTAACTAATCGCGAATAGTTGTGACCCAGTGACATGGCGCATCGTTATTTGGTAACATGAAGTATATGAATGGCTGGAAATGATCTCGAAGTAGCGGAACGCAACCATCTCCAGTCAGTGATAGGTTCAGTTGGACTAGAGGACCGAGTCCATTCCATTTGAACACAGCCCACACCTTTATGGATCCACCACCAGCTTGCACAGTGCCTCGATTACAACTTGTGTCCATGGCTTCGTGGGGTCTGCGCCAGACTCGAACCCTAGCATCAGCTGTTGCCAACTGAAATCTGGACTCACCTGATACGACCAAGGTTTTCCAGTCGTCTAGGGTTCAACCGATACGGTCACGAGCCTAGGAGATGCTCTGCCAGCTATGTCGTGCTGTTGGCAAAGGCACTCGCGTCGGTCATCTGTTGCCGCAGCCCATAACTGTCCCAACGGATACGTTGTTGTACATCCCGCATCAATTTCTGCAGTTATTTCACGCATTGGTTGCTTGTCTACGGAAACGCCATCGCCGTCGGTCTTTAAGTGAAGACCGGCGACCATTGCGTTGTCCATGGTGAGACATAATACCTCAAATCTGGTATTCTCGGCATAGTCTTGACACTGTGGATCGCGGAATATTGATTTAGGAAATGGAATGCCCCATGCGTCTACATCCACCTTACCAATCCACATTGAAAGTGTGTTAATTCGTGTTGTGCTGCCTTTCTGCCTCATTCCAGTCTTATAGAGCGACCGACAATTGGCACTCTTTACGACTTACGTGAGAACCAAGTTGCTTTTCTTCCAAAGATTCCTATTTGCGTTACTTGAGCGTCTTTATTATTCTTGCTGATCTGTTGCGCTTATAGCCCGATGTCTGCTGTCATCCCTCCTTGATAAGGGCTCCAACGTTGGCGCACAAGTGTAGAATTGGTGGTGCCAGTTTCTTGTATGCGGTCTCACACATGCATTGCATGTTTTCAGAGCGCTTTCCAGCATATCTTCGCCTTTTATTTTCCTTATCTACTATTGATACTACACGTTCGTCCCATTTCAAGTCATTATGTAGTATTTGCTCATAATTATTTAAACGCTATAACGGCCTCTGGGCTCCGAGAGGTATGCTGAAGATTAGGAAGATGGATCTGATAACTAATGAATATGTACTGAAACCAAGTGAAGAGAAGAGAGCTTTATGGCACGACTTGACTAAAGAAGGGATAGATTGATAGGACATGTAAGGAGTGGTTAATGTGGTGATGGAGGTTTATGTGGGTGTGGAATTAGGAATTGTTTAGTGAGACCAAGACTTGACTACTATACGCAGATTCAAATGGATGTAGGATGCAGTAATTATGCAGAGAGAAAGCTTGCACAGAATAGCCTTGCGTGAAGAGGTGCATGAAACCAGTCGTTGGACTGAAAACAAACAACTGGAGGAACACCAGCAGCAGTGTGTGATATGAAACGTAAGTCGAAGAGAGAGAATGGTACGGCATGTATTAAGACAAGATTATTCGCCCCCCCATTGTTGAAAGAATGGTGCAAGAGCTATGTGTGTAAGGTATATGGTTGATGGTGCAGGATTCGGCAGTCATGGTGAAGTGAATAGGATAGCTGGAAAACCGACAGGAACGGAGAATTGCATAAAACCGACTTTACGATTGATTACCAAAACAGAGTGAAATATTCATGTAAGATACGATTGATTACCAAAACAGAGTGAAATATTCATGTAAGACTTTTTGCATATGACTGTACTGACTTTCATTAATGTTTGTTTGAACTACTACACTTTCTTCCAACACATACTGAAAATAACACTGGTCTACAAGAACATTAAAGTTGTTTCTATTCTTTACAAAAATACCCAATTCCAACCAAGTATATATTGGGCGTCTCTCCTAAGAGTCGACAGGTGAATTTTTTCTGCTGTTCGGCAGATATTTGTAATTTCACTGATGCTATATGTAGCTGGAGTCAGCCCAAACAATGCTGCTCGTGACGTCTTTAATACGACGCCCAGAGTCAACAGAAAAAAGAGTCGGAATGTTTCCAGTTACAAACAAAATTATTTTTGAAGCGAAATTTCTCGTGCATGTTTGACAGAATGGTCACATATTAGTCATATCCGATGTTTGTTATGCCAATATGTATTAAAAGGGAAAGTAAACACGAAGACTAACGAGTATTCGACCGTCATCGTCCGTGACTCCAGTTATACTTGTTGGCGACGGACGAAAATCAGTGCCGGAGGATTGCTCGAACCCAGATATTCCGCGTATCGCAGGCATTCGCCTTAACCGCTTAGACTAACCGTGCGTGCCTGCTGTATCGACCCAAACTTCCGTATGTCATAATGTCTAATATTTATATGCATGTCGGTATGAAAAGACTCATCCAGACATACAAGTAAATATTACATGTCGAGACGGACAAAATATGATATCGTAGTTCTCGATATTCCTCATAGTCTCATTTGTTACTGGTGCGGGAATACAAAGTAAAGCTGCGAGCATTTTGTGACGAATGTAGGAGACTATGTTATAGGTATACAGACAGTGTGACGTATGGAAGTTTGGGTTGGTTTTGGAGGCGTGCAAGGACAGCGTAAATAATTGAGGGCTACCGCTCTGCGATAAGAGGTAAATAGGAGTTGGAATCATGGTTCGCCATAATGGCTTCTGTAGGAATAAAACATGGCATACTAAGTGTTGACAGCCTTAATTTCTAACAATAAAAAATTACCAACATTGCAAAATTTCTATCACAAAGTTCACTCTTGCTTTCAAGCATATGAGACCTAAGTAAACATTCTAAACATAATATTCGTTTATTTCAAACGAAATTGATGGGAATTGACAATTTTTAATTGGATAGATTTTGAGAGTAGACCAGTGTAACTGTCATTCTACTGGCCTTTACTGTCAAACAAACACTGAAAATACTTCGCTTTCTTATTCCTTTTTTTTTATTTGTAGTCCATCAGACAGCGTACCCCTCTCCTTAGCCAGGACAGTGTACTCTTTTTTTCCACCGTTGGCTGTATTTGAACTACAAAAATGTTCAAATGTGTGTGAAATCTTATGGGACTTAACTGCTAAGGTCATCAGTCCCTAAGCTTACACATTACTTAACCTAAATTATCCTAAGGGCAAACACACACACACACCCATGCCCGCGGGAGGACTCTAACCTCCGCCGGGATCAGCCGCACAGTTTTGAACTACACCACGGCTGTTGTGGATGATAGGCATTGTCTGAGTCCGCTATGTGGATTTAGTTGCGTTTAGTGCCAGAGCATGGAGGTGAGGAGTATGTTTGCCATGAAGATATTAAAGGGAAAGTAATACACTTAGCAGAGTAGAGACGAAAGGATATCGCGAGTGATTTACGCAGAATATATCTTACTCAGATTACTATAAATAACTAGAGAAATTATCGGTAGAATTGTGATTTCAACAGTGTGCATTGCAATATTACTCTCCAATTAGAATGCAACCGTTAAATCTCAAATAAAGTAAATGCATTTTAGGTATAAGTATTCACCAATCTCACATTACTTAATTATCTTTGGAAGGAAATGATTACAAAGAAAATATGTCTTACTTATCTTTATAGCTTCCTACTAGTTTTCGAATGTCGGCTTTATTAAGCGCTGATTGAAACACATTTCTTCGCCTCTTTCGTCCTTTATTGACATATCGGCTGTTCAAGACACTGCTTCTAGTCAAATAAGATAAATGCTATCATTGTCAGACGAGCGACATAGTATCTTTCAAGAACTAAATCAACAACAGACTGTCCGCCTCGCTAGCTGGGTGGTGGTACCTCAGTGTGTTCGGTCAGAGAGCTGACAGGCCCCTGTAATAATAAAGCTGAGCGAAAGGATCAGCAACGAACTTCAGCGGATGTCACGTGACGTCCGTTACGACCAAATACAAACAAAAAGGTGGTCAGCGTGACAGAATGCCATGCAAGGGGGCCCGGGTTCGATTCCTGGCTCGGTTGGAGATTTTTCTCCGCTGAGGAACTGGGTGTTGTGCTGTCATCATCATCATGTCATCCCCGTCGACATGCAACTTGCCGAAGTGGCGTCAACTAAAAAGACTTGCACCAGGCGACAGGTATCCCGACGGGAGCCCATGGCCACACGACATTTCATTTTTCAACAACAGGCCGCCACGCGTAGTAGGTACTAACATGTTCCAAAAACCTGCCTGCGAAAATGTGATTTGAGGGGGTTATACATCTACATCTACGCGATTATTCTGCTATTCACAATAAAGTGCCTGGCAGAGGGTTCAATGAACCACCTTCATGCTGTCTCTCTACCATTCCACTCTCGAACGGCACGCGGGAAAAACGAGCACTTAAATATTTCTGTGCGAGTCCTGATTTCTCTTATTTTATCGTGATGATCATTTCTCCCTATGTAGGTGGGTGCCAACAGAATGTTTTCGCAGTCGGAGGAGAAAACTGGTGATTGAAATTTCATGAGAAGATCCTGTCTTAACGAAAAACGCATTTGTTTTAATGATTGGCACTCAAATTCACGTATCATGTCTGTGACACTATCTCCCCTATTTCGCGATAATACAAAACGAGCTGCCCTTCTTTATACTTTTTCGATGTCATCCGTCAGTTCCACATGATGCGGCTGTCACACCGCACAGCAATACTCCAGAATAGGGTGATCTCCAATACTAAATTGGTGATACCTTGATGCCTACGAACATGTCCTACCAACCGATCCCTTCTTCTGGTCAAGTTGTGCCACAAACTTCTCTTCTCCCCAATCCTATTTAATACTTCCTCATTAATTATGTGATCTACCCATCTAATCTTCAGCATTCTTCTGTAGCACCACATTTCGAAAGCTTCTATTCTCTTCTTGTCCAAACTATTTATCGTCCATATTTCACTACCATACATGGCTACGCTCCATACAAATACTTTCAGAAATGACTTCCAGACACTTAAATCTATACTCGATGTTAACAAATTTCTCTTCTTCAGAAACGCTTTCCTTGCCTTTACCAGTCTACATTTTAATCCTCTCTACTTCGACCATCATCAGTTATTTTACTCCCCAAATAGCAAAACTCCTTTACTACTTTAAGTGTCTCATTTCCTAATCTAATTCCCTCAGCATCACCGGACTTAATTCGACTACATTCCATTATCCTTGTTTTGCTTTTGTTGATGTTCATCTTATATCCTCCTTTCAAGACACTGTCCATTCCATTCAACTGCTCTTCCAAGTCCTTTGCTGTCTCTGACAGAATTACAATGTCATCGGCGAACCTCAAAGTTTTTATTTCTTCTCCCAGGATTTTAATACCTACCCCGAATTTTTCTTTTGTTTCCTTTACTGCTTGCTCAATATACAGATTGAATAACATCCGGGAGAGCCTACAGCCCTGTCTTACTCCCTTCCGAACCACTGATTCCCTTTCATGTCCCTCGAGTCTTATAACTACCATCTGGTTTCTGTACAAATTGTAAATAGCCTTTCGCTCCCTGTATTTTACCCCTGCCACCTTTAGAATTTGAAAGAGAGTATTCCAGTCAACATTGTCAAAAGCTTTAAGTCTACAAATGCTAGAAACGTAGGTTTGCCTTTCCTTAATCTTTCTTCTAAGATCAGTCGTAAGGTCAGTATTGCCTCACGTGTTCCAGTATTTCTACGGAATCCAAACTGATCTTCCCCGAGGTCGGCTTCTACTAGTTTTTCCATTCGTCTGTAAAGAATTTGTGTTGGTATTTTGCAGCTGTGGCTTATTAAGCTGATAGTTCGGTAATTTTCACATCTGTCAACACCTGCTTTCTTTGGGATTGGAATTAATATATTTTTCTTGAATTCTGAGCGTATTTCGCCTGTTTCATACATCTTGCTCACCAAATGGTAGAGTTTTGTCAGGACTGGCTCTCCCAAGGCCGTCAGTAGTTCCAATGGAATGTTGTCTACTCCGGGGGCCTTGTTTCGACTCAGGTCTTTCAGTGCTCTGTCAAACTCTTCACGCAGTACCATATCTCCCATTTCATCTTCATCTACATCCTCTTCCATTTCCATAATATTGTCCTCAAGTACATCGCCCTTGTATAGACCCTCTATATACTCCTTCCACCTTTCTGCTTTCCCTTCTTTGCTTAGAACTGGGTTTCCATCCGAGCTCTTGATGTTCATACAAGTGGTTCTCTTATCTCCAAAGGTCTCTTTAATTTTCCTGTAGGCAGTATCTATCTTACCCCTAGTGAGATAAGCCTCTACATCCTTACATTTGTCCTCTAGCCATCCCTGCTTAGCCATTTTGCACTTCCTGTCGATCTCATTTTTGAGACGTTTGTATTCCTTTTTGCCTGCTTCATTTACTGCATTTTTGTATTTCCTCCTTTCATCAATTAAATTCAATATTTCTTCTGTTACCCAAGGGATTCTACTAGCCCTCGTCTTTTTACCTACTTGATACTCTGCTGCCTTCACTACTTCATCCCTCAAAGCTACCCATTCTTCTTCTACTGTATTTCTTTCCCCCATTCCTGTCAGTTGTTCCTTTATGCTCTCCCTGAAACTCTGTACAACCTCTGGTTTAGTCAGGTTATCCAGGTCCCATCTTCTTAAATTCCCACCTTTTTGCAGTTTCTTCAGCTTTAATCTACAGGTCATAACCAATAGATTGTGGTCAGAGTCCACATCTGCCCCTGGAAATGTCTCACAATTTAAAACCTGGTTCCTAAATCTCTGTCTTACCATTATATAATCTATCTGATACCTTTTAGTATCTCCAGGGTTCTTCCATGTATACAACCTTCTTTCATGATTCTTAAACCAAGTGTTAGCTATGATTAAGTTGGCTTCCTCTTTCATTTCTTAGCCCCAATCCATATTCACCCGCTACATTTCCTTCTCTCCCTTTTCCTACTACCGAATTCCAATCACCCATGACTATTAAATTTTCGTCTCCCTTCACTACCTGAATAATTTCTTTTATTTCATCATACATTTCTTCAATTTCTTCGTCATCTGCAGAGCTAGTTGGCATATAAACATGTACTACTGTAGTAGGTGTGGGCTTCGTATCTATCTTGGCCACAATAATGCGTTCACTATACTGTTTGTAGTAGCTTACCCGCATTCCTATTTTCCTATTCATTATTAAACCTACTCCTGCATTACCCCTATTTGATTTTGTGTTTATAACCCTGTAGTCACCTGACCAGAAGTCTTGTTGCTCCTGCCACCGAACTTCACTAATTCCAACTATATCTAACTTTAACCTATCCATTTCCCTTTTTAAATTTTCAAACCTACCTGCCCAATTAAGTGATCTGACAGTCCACGCTCCGATCCGTAGAACGCCAGTTTTCTTTCTCCTGATAACGACATCATCTTTAGTAGTCCCCGCCCGGAGATCCGAATGGGGGACTATTTTACGTCCGGAATATTTTACCCAAGAGGACGCCATCATCATTTAATCATACAGTAAAGCTGCATGCCCTCGGGAAAAATTACGGCCGTAGTTTCCCCTTGCTTTCAGCCGTTCGCAGTACCAGCAGAGCAAGGCCGTTTTGGTTATTGTTACAAGGCCAGATCAGTCAATCATCCAGACTGTTGCCCTTGCAACTACTGAAAAGGCTGCTGCCCCTCTCCAGGAACCACACCACAATACAGATATCTTATCTAAATCATTTTGCAAGTCGTTTAGATCATCTAATGACTTTACAGGAAAGTAAATGACAGCATCATCTGCAAACAGTCTAAGACGGGTACTCAGATTGTCTCCTGTGTCGTTAATATAGATCAGGAACAATAGAGAGCCTATAACATTTCCTTGGGGAACGCTGGATATGTTTTACTCGATGACTTTCCGTCTGTTACTACAAACTGTGACCTTTCTGACAGGAAATCACGAATCTAGTCGCACAACTGAGGCGATACCCCGTAGGCACGCAGTTTGGTTAGACGACGCTTGTGAGGAACGATGTCGAAAGCCTTCTGGAAATCTAAAAGTATGGAATCAATTTGACATCCCCTGTCGATTGCACTTATTACTTCATGAGTATAAAGAGCTAGTTGTGTTTCATAAGAACGATATTTTCTGAATCCGTGCTGACTATATGTCAATAAATCGTTTTCTTCGAGGTACTTCATAATGTTCGAATACAGTATATGTTCTAAAATCCTACCGGAAATCGACGTTGGTGATATAGGCCTGTAATTCAGCGGATTACTACTACTTCCCTTTTTTGGTATTGGTGTGACTTGAGCAATTTTCCAGTCTTTAGGTACGGATCTTTCTGTAAGCGAGTGGTGGTATATAATTGCTAAATATGGAGCTATTTTATCAGCATACTCTGAGAGGAACCTGACTGGTATACAATATCTTGGGTTCTGTTGATCACAGACATAAAGGGTACAGTCTTTTGGCTCTCTTGGCCTAGCGACTATTTATATACGTATCAGAATAATGGTCGTAATATAGCTATACTACAGTACAGAGTCAAGATTTCATACGGCTCGTGATTAGTTTCAGTCTGTTCCGCGGAAGAAATTCCAGGAGAACCTAAAATGAGCGTTTTCTCAAAAACACGAGTTTTGCGATTTGTTGTCGTTGCATTCGGAAAAGGGATGGCCTTCATATCGGTACGTTACCCTTTCACATTAAAGTCACGGACGCTACAATTTTTATTTTACACGCTAGAAACGTCATTGTCGCGTTGCGATTACACTGCCCGCGAGCGTTTAGTATATGAATCAGGCCCACCCGCCATCAAGTCACATATGCCTGGTTTAAACATCACGGTTTTGTTCATCCCAGGCAAACTGAGCAAATCCGTTGGTTCTTTTGTCTTAACTGAATTTACGTTCTGCAGTTACCTGTAATCCTTTGATTTCCGTGTTCCATTAATTCTCGGGGAGGCAGCTACTCGTGTGACGTTAAAGACGGGCTTCAAGGATATCTGAGAGTCACAGCAACATCTCATCATCAACGCTACGAAAGACTTACCGTAACATTTCGATACTGCAAAACACATTAAGATCTTATCTTCTGAGCCGGTGACGTCAATCTGTAGTGTGAAAGAGGCAGTAGGCGGCAAAAATGATCCCAGTTCTCTAAATGCTGGTTTTTGCGTGTCCTAGAGAGCCTCACAGTAAGTGCAAAACTTGTTAAAAAAACCAAGGCTCAGGATAAAAAGCCACTAAGACTTATAGGAAATAGTCATAGCGCATTTCAGTAACTTGCCTCATCTTCAAGTGACTATCTTAGTTCGTTAACGTTGTTGCGTTCAATACAACGCCGTTATAAGTTATGCAGGGTACTTTTTGTCTCATCTATTCTGTGAGTTGCCATATACCACTTCTTCACCAACTCTCGATGGCCCTTAAAAATTACATTCTTCCAAGGAAAAAGTCTGTAGTTATTGGAATAACACGGTAAATAATGAAGTTTTACATAATAACGATATGGTAAAATACTCTCCTCTTTTTGTGCTATAATTTGTCAAAATGTCATATCGATATCTGAAACCGTTGATGATATATGAGGAATATGTGAATATTTCGCTGTGGCCTTATGATTCCTTTAAGCAAGCCTGAAGAAAAATTCAATGTGTTAGCTAAATTTCATATGCAACAACGTACTATGGAATATGCAGCAAAGGAAAATCATATCGACCTCTATTTTTCATTGCACACTTTTCCGAATTTCGCGCAGTGTCTTACTTTTACGTAAATATCACAGTAACTAAGACCATTAACGAAATGATGGGCACATCATCATGAATCTGACATATAAAGCTACCAACAAAAATGAAATCCTTTTACCAAATAGATTCTGTAAAATCGTTTGAGAAAGATTGCAGGGTGCGCGCCTCGATTCTGCCATCGCTTACTTATCGGCCTCCCCTTCCAAACAAACGAATGAACTCGCCCAGCATTATGGACGAAAATTGGTCACTGCATATCGGCCACTGTATGTAAGACAGTGCAAGACCTGGCTAAAATGGTGCACGGTGAAAGATCCCAATAATACTTCATCATAAGCGTTAAAGTTAGAAACTGTGTATATGTGTTGAGGCAGTGTAGCTCATGGCGCAAAAATTATCCAGACTGTATTCACCCACTATCTGAGAATGTCAACACTTAGTGACTTCCAACAAAATGCTCATACAATTTCATTCCTTTTCGAAAAATTTCTAGCTGACACACACCACAAAATAATGAAACGTAAAAGGTTTATCACTTACTGTATTTTCGCTTTTCACCCGATAAAACTTAAGCATCGGGCATGACGTTACAATTTATTACTTCTGTATTTCTAATTCTATACTCAACTCATTTTGCAAACGGTATCCACATATACCACTGAATGTACGTGCAAAATTATATTATTGTACGACACAGAGTTTCGAAGACGTGAAGTTTTAGACATGGGTGTTCGATTTTTTTAAAGACAGTTGCAGTGTTAACTGGTTGGAGGTGGCAGTGTTTACTGGTTGTCTGCTAAATCGTTTATATAAATTAAGAATATCAGAGGGCCCATAATGCTTCCTTGGGGAACTCCAAATATAACTCCAGTTTCAACTTGATGACTTCCCGGCTGTCACTGCAAACTGTGACTTTTCTGACAGGAAATTAGGAATCCAGTACCATAGCTGAAATGATACTCCATAGGTCCACAGTCTGAGTGCAAGCCGCTTGTTAAGAACAGTGTTAAAGGCCTTCTAGAAATATACATATATGGTATCAACTTGAGATCCCCAATCGGTAGCACTCATTACTTCTTGTGAATGTGTTTCACAAGAACAATGTTTTGTTGATCTGTGCTGGTTATTGAAATAATGTCTTATACAATGGGTCACGCATGGCTCTTGTTCATTCTTCATTGACAGTCCTACTTATGGCATCCATTCTGGGGTATTAAAAAGACTACTTTTTCCATGCGTTCAGTACTTCATAGCTTGTAGTGATAATTACTGCTCAGACATCCTTCTCATATGGTCCTTCCATTTATCTCTGTGTTCATTTGTTCGATCGTTTATCGAGTAACTTTGAATTCTTCTCTAATATCCTTAATTCTATTTCATGTAATTATGTCTGTCCTTTCAAAAATCTTAAGCATCGCATTTAAGACTCTTGAGTCTTCATTTGTGGCTTTTAACAAATATACATTGTATTATTTATTTTTATTATATTGTGTTTCCCCTAAGTACTACTTAGAAATACGATAGATAGCAAGTTCAGATAGTTCAAATGGCTCTGAGCACTATGGGACTTAACTTCTGAGGTGATGTCCCCTAGAACTTTGAACTACTTAAACCTAACTAACCTAAGGATATCACACACATCCATGCCCGAGGCAGGATTCGAACCTGCAACCGTAGCGGTCGCGCGGTTCCAGACTGTAGCGCCTAGAACCGCTCCGCCACCCCGGCCGGCAAATAGCAAGTCATTACCTCCTACAACTAGGAATGATTAATTTTCCCCATATTTTTCACATTTCGTGAAGAATAATGTATTTTATGTGTGTGTGTTTTTCTTGCCATCTGTTTCCCTACACTGTGAATAACGCTATGAAACTGGAGTGATACATGACTTGTTTATCTCCTAGTTGCGCCTAAGATCCCATGCAAACTTTTTGCTTGAGCAGAGGTATTTTTGTTGAGCCCGGAAAGTGGACCAAGTTCTCCTCGTCATAAAAAGCGTGAAAGTACGTTGGCACTCTTTTCCGGAAAACAAAAAATACGACTGCACGGTATTGGATCTTTGTGATGCTGGGGATTGTCGATTTGAAAGACGTTGATTTGTGGCAGTCGTCCAGGAACCAAAATTTCGGGAAGAATTGTACAGCGAACGCAGGTAGAAAAGAATAACCTCATGCTATACTTGAAGATAAGGCACAAGCATATTCTTTTCGAGAAGGGATAACTCAGAACTGCAAATTTATAATCATAATGTAGATACGTGCCTGCAGTTTTTGCATAACGCCAGTCTTCTCACTGTAACGGCGCGTTGTAAATTGATATTTTTCTTTTTTACAGAATGTGAAGCGGAGGAAGAGCTGTACTCGACCAAGCAGGCGCTCACGCTGTTGAAGGTAAGCGTGCCCTTTTGTATTAACGTTCAGTATGCAGACTATGCCTGTCAACATGTAGCCAGCTGGCGAAGGGGAAGATCGTTGCCTGCTTCTAGGAAACAGGAACAATTGATCCCAACCTGGCAGAACCGGGAAGAATGCTGACCGTGAACGACGCCGCTCAAACTCGTCACTTGGTTACATACGTCTGCCAAAGCTGCTCTGTCTCTCTCTCACTCTCCCTTCCCCTTTGTGTGTGTGTGTGTGTGTGTGTGTGTGTGTGTGTGTGCGTGTGTGTGTGTGTTGTGTGTGAGCGAGTGTGCGAGCGCGCGTGCGTCGTGGGCAGCTCCCTACTGTAATTTTACTACATGTGTTTCATCGTGTGCCCCGGCCGTTCGATGTTTATTTAACAGCGAAGCTTAGACTGTTAAAATGAGGACACAGTAGAACATAAATTCCTTACAACGAATCGGCAGAAAAGTGCTAGGGGTCGATAAAAGTAAAGTCTGAGTCCCCTTCAGTCATACCACACGTTCAGCTTGTGGATTCCATCAATGTCTCAAATTTCAATATTGCACAAGTTTCCTTTGTTAACACAATTTTGGAATTAGCCAAATGGGTAGGTCAACTCATGAAACCTGTTATGGTCTTTAGTTACTATAGATCCTTATTTCGTCGTTGCAAATTATAAGGTGATGAAGTGAACTAACTTCAACATTCCAAACATGGATTTCTTACAAAAATCCTGAAATGCAATTTCAGATGGACTGTAAGATATTTGTGGATTCAGCTAGTAATCAGTGACGTTGTGCTGTTGTTATAAGTGTGTCTTATGTGTAGCAAAAAATGGAATTCAAACAACTTAGGAAAATGCAGATTGCTATTTACCGTAAAGAAGACACATTAAGTTGCAGACAGGCACAGTGAAAAGACACTTACATGAAGCTTTCGGCCACGGCCTTCATCAACAAAAGAGAAACGTACACCATTCATGCACACAAGCAAGCACACCTCATGCATGCATGACCGCCAACTCCAGCATTTCGGGCCGGAATTGTTCTCTTTTGGCCAGCCGATGTGACCGAGCGGTTCTAGGCGCTTCAGTCCGGAACCGCGCTGTTGCTACGGTCGCAGGTTCGAATCCTGCCTCGGGCATGGATGTGTGTGATGTCTTTAGGTTAGTTAGATTTAAGTAGTTCCAAGTTCTAGGGGACTGATGACCTCAGATGTTAAGTCCCATAGTGCTCAGATCCATTTGAACCATTTGTTCTCTTTTGTTGTTGAAATCTGTGGTCGAGAGCTTCATGTAAGTGTCTTTTAATTGTGCCTGTCTGCGAATTCAACGGATCTTCTTTGCGGTAAGTAGCAGTCTGTCCCTTCCCACATAGCTGACATTTCTACCTGGAGTTTCCATTTTTAAAAAAACGGAATTCATTTGATGTAAATTTAGGTTAGGGCCTGGCAGCTGTCCTAGATGTCGCGATCGACTGTGCTTCGATACTCTACTATAAAGTTATATCACAAAAGTGACCGTAAAGATATCATCTATTTTCAATAAGTTGAAAAAAATTGTTTCCGTGCGTAATTATTTAAAAGTCTTTGTAATGTATGCAGCTTTTTTTCAGTCGTCACAAAAAATCGCTATTACATGAAAACCGAAATTATTTTGTTAACTAAGTAGAAGAATGAAGCACTGAAAAAGTTTTAACGTGCCAGACTACCGATCCCAAGGTTGTATTCTCAGCAATTCCTAGGATTTTCGTCTGTCAGTTAACCTATCGTGTCACCTTTGGCAGTGCTAGTTAATGTGGTTAATGCTGAGTTGGGAGTCCAGTTGAACTGAAGGTCCCCCGATAACTGGCTGGGAATTCAGTTCAAAGGTTAGAGGAAGGCAAGGGGGTACGTCTCCAATAGGATCATGCTTAGGAAAGCTCTCCAGTATTCAAAACCAATCTTCGACTTGAGGATAACTTTATCTTCGTACTTCTCTCTCCAGTACTTTGATCAAACCGATGTGTCGCACTTTTCCCTGACTCGAATCACTGATCAGAAAAGGAAGGAGGTAGTGATGGGGAGACTAATACAATAAGTCACTGGTACTTCACATCTTATTTAACGCAGTTATGCGATGTCACATCTTATTTATCGCAGTTATGCGTATAAGTAATAGTGGTGGTACTGTGGGCAGACTTTTTGCACATAGCCAACCCAAGAAAAATGTGAAACTGGTCACTAGCGACGTATCCGATGATTCAGACTCAAATGAAGAGATAAAAACCGTGTACCCTACTACTGTCAATTCTCTACTAAAAAACTAAACTCAATCAAGTAGCCCCTCAGTTTGCCTCACAAGGGCTGATTGCACCCCGCTTGCCAACAGCGCTAGGCAGACCGGATGGTCAACCATCCAAGTGCTAGCCCAGCCAGACAGCGCTTAACGTCTGTGATTTGACGGGAACCGGTGTTACCACTGCGGCAAGGCCGTTGGCTCGCCACTTCTTTACCTCCCTGTGCAAATCAGGGTTGGTCCGCGGGTTCGATTCCCGGCGGGGTCAGGGATTTTCTCTGCCTCGTGATGACTGGGTGTTGTGTGATGTCCTTAGGTTAGTTAGGTTTAAGTAGTTCTAAGTTCTAGGGGACTGATGACCATAGATGTTAAGTCCCATAGTGCTCAGAGCCATTTGAACCATTTGATGGTCCGCGGGAACAAAAGAGTTTTGGCAAGCCTCCGCGTAAGCTCGAATCTAACTGTAACTTAATAGTGTTTTCCTCTATATATACTTAGGAGAAAACGATGCAGCGGTTTATCCTTCTCGAACTGTCCGCTGTCGGGATTTGACAGCAAACCAAACCGTAATGCACAATGCCTGTTTTACTGTAGCGTTTGACGCTGGAATTGGATGAGCAGCTCTGCGACGCTTTCATGCAAACAGAATGAATCTGTAACGAAACGCGCTGTTCTTCTTTGCATCCTATCTATTTTATCAGTCATACCTACTTGGCACGTATCCCAGACTGACGAGCTGTATTCGGGTATTGCTCGGACCAGGATTTAACCAACCAAATCCTTCGTGGATGTAGTACAATTCCAGAGGATTCTTTCAATGACTCTGCTCTTCCTGTGATTAGTTTTATGTGGCCGCTGCATTTCTAATTACTCTGTACGCGTCTGCTTCCAATGATTGTTCTGCAGTAATGGTTATTTCCTCCTTTTTAATCGCAATATTTTATATTTGTTTATGTTGATAGTCAACTGCCAATCCCTGCCACAAGATTCGATCCTCTGCAGGCATTGCTGCATTTCGGTACAGGTTTCTAGCGTTGCGAATTGCATATGTGCAAGTGGCCGCGCGGTTAGAGGCGCCATGTCACGGATTGGGCGGCCCCTCCCGCTGGAGGTTCGAGTCCTCCCTCGGGCATGGGTGTGTGTGTTGTTCTTAGCATAAGTTAGTTTAAATAGTGTATAAATCTAGGGACCGATGACCTCAGCAGTTTGGTCCCTTAAGGATTCACAAACATTTAACCTTGCCCACGTACGGCAGCAATATCCACGAAAAGTCCCGTGGAACTTCCGACATTGTTCCCTAGATCGTTTATGTACAGTGTATTTCAGATAAGATATTTTCATTTAGATACGTAAACGTTAGAGATGTTACGCTTCCTGCGCAGTTGCAAACGTAATGTATTTAGTAATTTTCCAACGAGTTATGGCAACGAGTTAAAATATTTTTAAATAGAATATTATTTTTTCTATCGTGTAACTGGTATATTTAAACAAACTACTCTATCAATTTCACTTTGAAAGAATCTTCTGGAATTGTACTACATCCACGAAGGATTTGGTTGGTTAAACCCTGGTCCGAGCAATACCCGAATACTGCTCGTCAGTATGGGATACGTTCCAAGTAGGTATGACTGATAAAATAGAAAGGATGCAAAGAAGAACAGCGCGTTTCGTTACAGATTCATTCTGTTAGCGCGAAAGCGTCGTAGAGTTGCTCATCCAATTCCAGTGTTAAACGCTACAAGACTGGCGTTGTGCATTATGGTTTGGTTTGCTGTCGAATTCCGAGAGCGAACAGTCCAAAGTAGTTGAAAGATGGATGGAAGATACTGTACATAATTTGTGTTGAGATGCACGTTCTTATTGCAAAATGCTCATTCAAAACAGGTGTTCGAACGAGTGCGCAATTTCCTGAAGGCACTACTGAACGCCGCTTGTCAGTGACCTGCGGACGGAATGTGAAGTTACTGGTGTCAAATATACACTACTGACTTTTTGCTTCCTTTCAGTTTCTCGAGCACCTGGGAAATTGGTATCTGTTAAGGTCATTGCCCAGACAGAAAGTGTACAATACATTTTATTTGCATAAAGGTGAACCAACATCTTCCTTTCCGTCAGAGGCATCAGCAGTTACAAGGTACGCCTGCGTGAAGTTATCCCTTATTTTGTGTTACTACGTCGCCGGCCGCAGTAGCCGAGCGGTTCTAGTCGCTTCAGTCCGGAACCGAGAGACTGCTACGGTCGCAGGTTCGAATCCTGCCTCGGGCGTGGATGTGTATGATGTCCTTAGGTTAGTTACGTTTAAGTAGTTCTAAGTTCTAGGAGACTGATGACCTCAGATGTTGAGTCCCATAGTGCTCAGAGCCATTTTGTTACTACGTCAACACCCATTAGTCGAGTTCTCTTCTGGTTATGGTCACGGTTCCGAGCCGCAACCAAGCCGTATCTACGTGGATGTCGTTCGGTAGGCACTGGTGATACATTATTAGATCTCCCTTAGTCTGCACGTGCTGAAGATCCTGCCGTTTGCACATCTTTGAGCTCGTTCCAAAACTATAGTCCGATCCATTAATGATGGCGATCGGGGCAGCTCGAGACATGGACGGAGATTGCATTGTTGCCGGTCCAGACTATGGTTGAGGTGAGCGCATACACGTGGTCTGAGCTTGAAGAAAGTTGAATACTGGAAATTATGTCTCTCGCCTACTTGTAGAGAATTTGTCACTCTCCATCGTCATCAGCCGTGACATACAACAACAAATGGAAGACAAATTCACTGAATAACTCGCTACGATCACGTTTAATAATCGCATTGGCTGTAACATTCAAAGCAGAGCGCTGGCAACACTTTAGAATGCCCATTGGTTGTCGGAGAATGCGTGACGTATTGCACAGAACGAGCCCAAATTCGAAGGCCATCGCTCGTCACTCCAGCTATGGGAGTGTTGTATTGAGAAAGTGGAGTTAGTAGTAGAGATGGGAAAACCGACTGGTTAAAATCTATAACGGTATTTTAGATCTGAATAACCGGTATTTGCCCGCATCTCGTGGTCGTGCGGTAGCGTTCTCGCTTCCCACGCCCGGGTTCCCGGGTTCGATTCCCGGCGGGGTCAGGGATTTTCTCTGCCTCGTGATGGCTGGGTGTTGTGTGATGTCCTTAGGTTAGTTAGGTTTAAGTAGTTCTAAGTTCTAGGGGACTGATGACCTTAGATGTTAAGTCCCATAGTGCTCAGAGCCATTTGAACCATTTAACCGGTATTTTCCGGTTTTTATTTGGTCTCAGTTGTAACATTTGTCTTTTTTATTTTTTAATAATAACCGGGTAAAAAGCGGAAGATCAATTAGTCATAGCATCAGTGCTAAATTTTTTCTTATTTAAATAAAACTTGTTTAAAATAGGAGTATTTTTATTCGTAAAAATGCGCATGAAATATAGCATTATTATAGAAAATGGGTAAAAGCGACCATTGCCATTTTAATGACAGTGCCGACAGAAGCGAGCATAAAACACAACATCTACACAAATCATAACATACCTAAAATTCCGGAAATCACCCAAAAGAAACCCATATAATTTTTCCAGCAAACCTCCGACTCCAACCACCTGCTCATCAGGAATTTGGGACAAAATCCACCCAACCCCAGAACAAAATTCCCCGTCATGACCAATACCAGAAACTTCAACATACAATGATAAATATTGCACATTAAATACAAACACCATAACACTCACACTCCAACACTAAATATATACGCACAATCACGACATTCTCGTCCCATAATTTCGATACCATCATCATCAGACAAAGCAGGGATCACATCAGATCCGATCCTTTGAACACAGGGGTTCAAAACCCATCAGACCACCTCGATCTCCATGGCATACGAAATGGTACAGCATTGCTGTGACAATAATGGACATGTACCATGTGGCTTGGATGATACGCGTTTACAATCAGTACCATCAGTTTTATACAATATGATGCGGTACCATACCCAGAGAATTTTTATGTCGAATGACTCTGGCCGCGGAAACATAGTTTGCACGGTGGTACTCGTTGTTGTCGTCGGACACGAGCTGCATTACAGAATGGCACAATCTGAAAGCATTTGCTTTAGAAGATTAAGAACAGTAGGAGCCACAACAAATTTACGACACCATACAAGGAGAAAACATGAAACTTAATTCGTCCTAGTTTACAACAAAAATAGATAGTAGCTGATCTGTTGCTTGTGTCAACATAATATGCCTTTATCTGACTGTAGCCTTCGAAAACGGACAAATTAATATGAAAAATAGTTCTTCAACCTCAGTGTTCACTCTTTAGCACAAAGTATTCGTGATAACAAAATAGTGGTATGATCCTGTATTAAAACATGATTTTTGAGCAGAGTTTCAGATAATTAGACTCAATAGGAGAATACCGCTAATTTTTTGTAGCATTCAACCACGTATCAAGTTTCAAGAAAAGCACACAGTCAGTTTCCTTTCGGTTGTCTCTTTAATATTTTGTTCAGTGCATGTTTAAACTGAAGGGAGTCGAAAATTTTCAATCTTTGTTCGATTTCTAAGTTTATTACGGGAAATAATAGTGAAACGTCCCCTTAGAAAAATTATAAATGACTGTGCTGATAAATCTCTTCCATTATTTGATTTTCAAACAGATGAGCAAAACTGAACGTACTCAGACATTTCTCTCTTTACTTATCCTGATCATCACTAAACTGACACCCAATATTTTTAGCGGAACGCAATCTGACCTTCAATAATCCCTACAAAAGAATGGCCCTGACTAACAATAACTTATACCTTTCATGATGAAAGCTCAAGCACAAAGAATATTACAGTAAAGATAGGAAATGTCTAATACCTATGTCAGATCTTAACACTAGAGTGATGCATCACAATAACTTACTCTGCTTAAAAGTTACTAAATTGTTGAAAAAATTATGTATGCAAAAAATGATGAGAGACATTTTATGACTAATGTCTTTCTAGTTGAAAGATATTTTACTACCTTAGGAGATGCCATATGGATAGTGAACGACGTTTCATGCCTTGCTTTATGTATACATTTGCCTATTTTGTTTAACATCTAGTTTCTAGCTGCACTGCAGGATTGGTTAAAATAAAATTTAGTAGATGTACTAATAGAAAGATTTTCTGTCTACAGGCCCAGTAAATAATAATTTTATGATCTAATTTTTTTAGAAAACGGAGCACAAGTAGACATTTCCCTTCACAGGAATCGCATACATAATTTTTTCAACAATTTGGTAACTTTTTTAGTAGAGTAAGTTATTGTGGTGCATCACTCTAGTGTTAAGATCTGACATAGGTATTAGACATTTCCTATCTTTACTGTAATATTCTTTCTGCTTGAGCTTTATCATGAAAGGTATAAGTTATTGTTAGCCAGGGCCATTCTTTTGTAGGGATTAGAGAAAGACAGATTGCGTTGCGTTAAAAAAATATTATGTGTCAGTTTAGTGATGATCAGAATAAGTAAAGAGAGAAACGTCTGAATACGTTCAGTTGTGGTCCTCTGTTTGAAAATCAAATAACGTAAGAGGTTTATCAGCACAGTCATTTATAATTCTTCTAAGGGGACGTTTCAATAACAACAAAAAACCGAAAATCCGTTGTTTCAGAAACAGGTTATTTTGAGCGGTTTTAACGTTCAGGTTAAACTGGCGTTGAAAGAAAAAACGGTATAACAGAAAACCGGTTGTTTTAGCGATAACCGTCATCCCTAGTTCGTAGCAGTCGTTGCGGGGACATACTTCGCTTACGTGGACATAACGCTTGCGTGAAGACAGAGTAGAAAGAAAAACAGAATAATAGAACTGATCTTGCTATGGCCCCAGGACTTGCGGTACGATAGTTACACGCTTCCGAGGACACGTAGTGAGCCGACGATGTCCTCTTGCCCTGGAATGCGGCAGCTCTGGCCTTTCTGTTAGTTATGCGCAGTTGGCTGCGTTCCGTAAAACAGTCCGCGTCCCGCATACGCCACAGACCACAGCGCCATAATGGCCTTGGTTCCTTTCTATGCGCCAGCCGGGACGGGAAGCTGCAGTTCAGCGCAGATCCTAAACTCTGCAGATCACCTGTCGCCATGCACCTGCAGTCTGTCAGAAGTCATAGCCTCGGTGGCGCAAAAAATACGGCAGCGTTACAGAACATACAACATACGCTGCAGATTAGAAAGGTTTCATTCCGGCCTGGGAATTTTTTTACGTAGTAACAGAAGCACCGCGCACCTTCTAGTTTCCAAAAACTTTTGGAAATTTGCTGTAGGCTTTGTAACACGGCACCATAATGCTGTAGTACTTGCATCTGAGTGACATAGATTTACACTCATGCCTATAAATTAAGGATGTTCGCAGAATGTGGTGCCACACAACGTGGCAGTACACAAAACAGGCGGCAGTAGCGTAGGCACATAGCGAACACACACGATACAGATCTGTACATCCACGGTATTGGTGATAAGTTGAGAAAACCGTCCCGAAACACATGTGCTACAAAACGCTGCTGTTTCCTGCGCATGTACCCCGACATCTGTATGGGATATGATCACCACGCACACGTACACAGGCCTCACAACGCGTTGGCATACTCTGGATCAGATGGTCGAGCAGCTGCTGGGGTATAGCCCCCCATTCTTGCACCAGTGCCTGTCGGAGCTCCTGAAGTGTCGAAGGGGTTTGAAGCCGTGCAGCGATACGTCGACCGAGAGCATCCCAGACGTGTCGATGGGGTTTAGGTCTGGAGAACAGGCAGGCCACTGCATTCGCCTGATATCTTCTGTTTCAAGGTACTCCTCCACGATGGCAGCTCGGTGGGGCAGTGCGTTATCATCCATCAGGAGGAAGGTGGGACCCACTGCACCCCTGAAAAGGCGGACATACTGGCGCAAAATGACTTCCCGATACACCTGACCTGATGCAATTCCTCTGTCAAAGACGTGCAAGGGTGTACGTGCACCAATCATAATCACACCCCACGCCATCAAACCACGACCTCCATACAGGTCCCGTTCAAACACATTAAGGGGTTGGTATCTGGTTCCTGGTTCGCGCCAGATGAAAATCCGGGGAGAATCACTGTTCAGACTATGCCTGGATTCGTCCGTGAACATAACCTGGGACCACTGTTCCAATCATCATGTACTGTGTTCTTGACACCAGGCTTTACGGGCTCTCCTGTGGCCAGGGGGCAGTGGAATACACCTTGCAGGTCTGCGGCCGAATAAACTATGTGTGTTGTCAGTAGACTGTGTGTCTGGAGACAACTGTTCCAGTGGCTGTGATAAGGTTCCGAGCAAGGCTAGCTGCAGTACTCCGTGGCCGAGTGCGGGCACTAATGGTGAGATATCGGTCTTCTTGTGGTGTTGTACACTGTGGACGTCCCGTACTGTAGCGCCTGGACACGTTTCGTGTCTCCTGGAATCGTTGCCATAATCTTGAGATCACACTTTGTGGCACACGGAGGATCCGTGCTACGACCTGCTGTGTTTGACCAGCCTCCAGTCGCCCTAATATTCTACCCCTCATAATGTCATCAGTATGTGTTCTTTGAGCCATTTTCAACACACAATCACCATTAGCACGCCTGAAAACGTCTGCAAACTTACTCGCTGCACCGTACTCTGACATGCACCAAGACACCTCTGCGTATGTGGACTGCTGCCAGCGCCACCGTGCGATGACCGCAGGTCAAATGCATCGCATGGTCATACCCCGAGGTGATTTAAACCCACAAACTGCCCACCAAAGCGTTCTTTCACCATGTATCAGCATTATCCTTAATTTATGAGCATGAGTGTAGTTACGGAACTCAGCAGTAATTCAGGCAGTCTGGAGTCGTCAGTATGCTCACAACAGTCGTTTTACCTGCATTTTGTGACTAGGTCCATAAGACAAATAGTTCCACCGTACGCGATCGTATCATTATCAGCTGTACCTGCCATTCGATCCATTGCTAGAAAAAGTTTCCTGCAGACTTATCCGTACATTACGGCCTTTACCTTATGTGCACCCCGAACGCTCCCCCAATCCCGTATTACATTGCACCCCGCAACCCTCCCCCGCCCCGTATTGCAAAGACTTCTTTTAAGTTGTAGTCGCTGTCTTTCCTTATATCTTGGACACTAACAACGAAATCCCTTATTCCATGTACCATTCACTCACTTGGCTAAATATCCTTCCTTACCCACCACCATTTACTTTTCATTTCAATTATAATTACATCCGCAATTATTTGTTTTCCTATTTCTCCTAGTTATTCCCATAACGAATTCCAAAAGTGCTCTCTACATCTACATCCACATCCAAACCCTACCTATCGCCTTATGTTGTGTGATGGAGGGTACCTCTGATACTGTCTTTTACCTCCTTTTCCACTTCCCTTCACGGATGGCGCATGATAAGAATGACTGTCACCAGAAATCCGTATGACTTCTAATTTCTCTGATTTTCTCGTTGTGCCGGCCGGGGTGGCCAAGCGGTTAAAGGCGCTACAGTCTGGAACCGCGTGACCGCTACGGTCGCAGGTTCGAATCCTGCCTCGGGCATGGATGTGTGTGATGTCCTTAGGTTAGTTAGGTTTAAGTAGTTCTAAATTCTAGGGGACTGATGACCTTAGAAGTTCAGTCCCATAGTGCTCAGAGCCATTTGAACCATTTTCTCGTTGTGATCACTTCGCGAGATGTGTGGAGCATACGCTCTCGTAATTTTAACTGTAACAACACCTCCAACCTCGCGCCTTTCTCTGAGCACAACGGCAATCTTGTAACGTCTGCTACTGGAGTTAGTCGAACACCTCTATTACGCTCTCATGCCGAGTAAACGATCCCCTGACGAAATGCGCCGCTCTTCATTGGATCTTCTCCACCTCTTCCATAAACAGTGTTTGGCTAAACTATCAGACGGATAAAAACACTCAAGTATCGGTCAAATGATTATTTTGTAAGCCACTTCTTTTGTGAATGAATTACCGTACATTTCCTTGAGATCCCAATTCCAAAGAAAGCAAGATGCTGACAGGTGTAATTAGGTACTGAACTGTCATTTTAATAAGTCATAATTGCCAAGTGCTGATTCGAATTATTTACAGAAAAATGGAATAAATGGTAGAAGCCGACCTCAGGGAGGATGAGTTTGGGTCTACATCTAGGTGATTACTCTGCTACTCACAATAAAGTGCCTGTCTCTCTACCGTTCCACTCTCGAACGGCACGCGGGAAAAACGAGCTCTTAAATTTTTCTGTGCGAGCCCTGATTTCTCTTATTTTATCGTGATGGTCGTTTCTCCCATTGTAGGTGGGTGCCAACAGAATGTTTTCGCAATCGGAGGAGAAAACTGGTGATTGAAATTTCATGAGAAGATCCCGTCTCAACGAAAATCTCTTTTGTTTTAATTATTGCCACTCCAATTCACGTATATTTCGCGATAATACAAAACGAGTTGCTCTTCTTTGTACTTTTTCGATGTTATCCGTCAGTCCCACATGATGCGGAACCCACACCGCACAGCAATACTCCAGAATAGGGCGGACAAGCGTAGTGTAAGCAGTCTCTTTGGTAGACCCGTTGCACCTTCTAAGTGTTCTGCCAATGAATCGCAGTCTTTGGTTTGCTCTACCCACAATATTACCTATGTGACCCTTCCAATTTAGGTTATTTGTAATTGTAATCCCTAAGAATTTAGTTGAATTTACAGCCCTCAGATTTGTGACTTATTGCGTAATCAAAATTTAGCTGATTTCTTTTAGTACTTTTCCTTATTTAGGGTCAATTGCCACTTTTCGCACCATAAAGATATCTTATCTAAATCATTTTACAAGTCTTTTTGATCATCTGATGACTTTACAAGACGGAAAATTACAGCATCATCTGCAAAGAATCTAAGACGGGTACTCAAATTGTCTCCTGTGTTGTTAATATAGATTAGGAACAATGGAGGGCCTATAACACTTTCTTGGGGAATACTGGATATTACTTCTGTTTTACTCGATGACGATCCGTCTATTACTACGAATTGCGAGCTTTCTGGCGGGAAGTCACGAACACAGTCGCACAACTGAGGCGATACTCCGTAGGCACGCAGTTTGGTTAGAAGACGCTTGTGAGGAACGGTGTCGTAAGCCTTCCGGAAATCTAAAAATATGGAATCAATTTGACATCCCCTGTCGATAGCACTTATTACCTCATGAGTATAAAGAGTTAGTTGTGTTTCACAAGAACGATATTTTCTGAATCCGTGCTGACTGTATGTCAATAAATCGTTTTCTTCGAGGTACTTCATAATGTTAGAATACAGTATATGTTCTAAAACCCTACTGCAAATCGATGTTATTGATATAGGCCTGTAATTCAGAGGATTACTCCTACCTCCCTTTTTGGGTATTGGTGTGACTTGAGCAATTTTCCAGTCTTTAGGTACGGATCTTTCTGTGTGCGAGTGGTGGTATATAATTGCTAAATATGGAGCTATTTTATCAGCATACTCTGAGAGGAACCTGACTGCTATACAAACTGGACCGGAGGCCTTGCCTTTATTAAGTGATTTAAGCTGCTTTGTTACACTGAGGATATTTACTTCTGTGTTTCTCATCTTGGCAGTTGTTCTTGATTGGAATGTTGGAGAAATGTTGGAGCATGCGAGGCAATACTGACCCTACGACTTTATTTTGGAAGATTGATTAAAGAAAGCAAAACCCAAGTTTATACCTTTCGTAGATTTGGAAAAACCTTCTGACAGTGTTGATGGGAATACACTCTTAGAAATTATGAAGGTGGCAGGGGCAAAATACAAGAAGAGAAACACAACTTGTCAGAGACCAGACGGCAGTGATGACTCGGAGGGCATGAAAGGGAGGCAGAGGCTTGAAAGGAAGTGAGACAAAGTTGTAGATTATCCCCAAAGTTGTTCGGTCTGTACAGTGTGCACGCAGTAAGGGATAACAAGGAGAAATTTGGAAAGGGAAATAGATTACCATTCAGGAAGGAGAAATAAGAACTTCGAAGTTCGCCGATGGCAATGTAAATCTGTCAGAGTCGGCTAAGGGCTTCGGAGAGCGGGTAAATAGAATGGACAATGTCTTAAAAACGGACTGTAAGATGAACATCAACAAAAGTAAAATAAGGGTAATGGAATGTCGTCCAAATAAGTCGAGCGATGCTTAGCGGTGAAGGTAGTAGATTTGTTTTGCAATATGGGCAGTAAAATAACTGACAGTGACCGAAGTAGAGAGGATAAAGAATGTAGACTGTGAATGGCACAAAAGACGTTTCAGGAGAAGAGAAATTTGTTAACATCGAATATACATTTAAGTGTAAAGAAATATTTTCTGAAGGCATTTATCAGATGTGTAGAGTTGTATGGATATGAAACGTGAGCTATAAGCACCTAACATAAGAAGAGAAGAGAAACTTTTGAAATGGGGTGTTACAGAAGAATCCTGAAAATTAGATGGATAGAGGGCGCAACTGACTAGAAAGCACTGAATAGAATTGAGGAGAACAGAAATTTCTGGAATAATTTTAAATGTGGTGCTACAGAAGAATACTGAAAATTAGATGTGTAGGTCTCTCTAATGAGGAAGCACTGATTAGAATTGAGGAGAACAGAAATTTGTGGTCTAACTTGAATAAAGGGAGGGATCGGTTGATACAACACATTTCGAGACATCAAAGGAATGATCAGTTTATTACTGGAAGGGGGGGAAGGGCGAGTATGGGAGGTAAAGCAGAGGAAGACCAAAAGGCTAATAGGTTCAGAGGGATGTTGGTTGCAGTAGTTATTTGGAGATGAATGCTCCGATAGCGTAGCATGGAAATCTGCGTTAAACCACTTTTCGGACTGAAGAGCACACAATAAGGAGATGATTCTTTCAATGAATCTGTCTGGCATCTGCTTTTTGTAGTATTTGTTTTATTGATCATTTCGTTGCATGCCCTTATGCATTGTTCCTCCTACGTATTTTGTGGTTTTCCAGTGATTTGTCGCCAATAGTGTAATCAAATAGTCGTAAATCTCTTCCACTATACGTGCGCAATACTTTACATTTATTTACGTTCAGGGACAGCTGCCAGTCCCTGCACTAGTCATCGATTCTCTGCATGTCTTCGAGTATGTATAAGAAAATCTTGAGTTTTTGGATGGTTCACCAAATGAAAGTCCATGTCCTATGGGCATACATCAAAACTAATGATACATACTGATAGTAAACTTCCAATTTAATACACATTATAATCTATGTCTTGAAAATTCTTATTTAGTTTATCAAAAACACTGCACTATTCGTGTTCAGCTGCCTCAAGTAAAGAGGTTCATTAGCTGGTTCCATAGTTTCATTAGTAACATGTTCTACTTTACTAGTTGTACGTTATTTCAGTCTTTATGTAATGTATTTTCAAATTTGCTTGCGAAATAGTTTTGGTACCAAAAATGGAAGTCTAAGGAACACCCTACACAGAAGTGCCCCGAGCAGATGGAATTTCAAGGGTGAAACCAAGTGAAGGGTTTAACGTAGTAGTAAGACAAAAATCAGTGGACGACCCTACAGTGAGTAGTTTTGTGAGTAACATCTCTGACGCAACTGAGATCATGCACTCGTAGAATTTGCCGAAACCAACACTAGAGTCCTTAGCATATTCTTTCACAAGGAAACAACACAAAATTAACTGTCGAGGACCAAATGTAAATAGAAATAAAACACAATTTTTTTTATGAAACAGAAAATTAACTGTACAGAATGTGATGAACCTCAACCATTTTAGAATTTCAAGTTATTATAGTATACTAAGGTGCAGAGAAAGAATAAAAGTAGAAACCGATTCCTTCTTTTAGAGAAGTTGTATAGCAAACTTTTTCCCAAATTCGATTCACCATCTTCCTCATTGGTTATTAGATGCACCTATTTTATGTTCGGCATTCTTCTGTACCAACCCCTTCCACAAACTTCTATCCCCTCTTGTCTGAAATGCTTATTGTCCACGATTTTTCCCCGTACAAGGCTACACTACATATAAGTACCCTCAGAAAAAACTTTCAATCATTTTGTATTGACTGTCAACAAATTTCTGTATTGTGTGACGTACATTAAACAACAAATTCGACATCTTAGAAAACGACAATAATACAGACGTAGATGGTGGTATATCCAAGAACTTCAAGTACACGGGACAGTACGGTTCTTGTGGACAAAATTTCTAAACTGCACACATATATACCGTGAAATTATGGCGGTAATCGCACCCCAACCAGCCATAATGAAATTGTGCCAACAATTTGACCAAGGCCGTTCAGACGTGAATGATGTTGATTGGTGAGTCCAGATTTTGAAACATTCTGTTCCCATCGATGATTAAGTTCACACAGCAGTTTCGAATGGCTTCTTGACCAACGAGCGGATTTATATCGTCGAGGAATCGAGCGATTGGTAGAGCATAACGACTACTTTTTACAGACACTTAGTGACTATGTTAAAAATAGTGAAATTTATCTACGCCATTTTAAAGTGTAGCGCAGCATTCTATAAAAGATACCTGGCCTGCTAAAAGAAAGCGTAACTTCCCTTACATGCGTAATATGTTCACACACGACAGCGAGGTACAAGAGTATGTGAATTAAATCACTTTATATGTATCACCATTGTAGGCAATAGGCAGACGAAGATAAAAGTAACTACGTTCAATCTCTTCGGCAGGTGCCTTCTGTCACACCTTCCCAGAAAACTATCACCGCTACCTCTGCTACCAACCTATCACGCTTAACAGAATTGTACGTGGAAAACTGAAAGATAGCCTATTACCTGCTAACCTAAACCTGGTTTCACTAACACATTAGCTGCCTTATTATTAACCTCTTACCTGAACTTTTAATAATTACGATTGGATTTTCTGCACATAAACAGCGTTGAAGCTGTCTGGTATACGTTTCCACTTGCGTCACTATTTCAGTCGCACACTGTGTTGCACCTATTATCCGTACCGCAGCAGAACAGTTGTTTGCAGGAAACCTGGAATATGTACTTTTTACTGACAATGTATCACTCTTGTTGCGCAATGGTTTTTGCGTCGGACGAAAGTGTAACTTCTTTTCTGAGGTCCCTGCGTAGTGATTTAGAACAGAACATATAGTGTTTATTCTGGGTCGTATGCAGCAGCATTTAACAACCCACCAGTAATTGTTTAATAATCCGACTTCGCATTATATCTACTGTCTCGCTTGATACTTGTTCATTATAACAGTTATTTGAAAGAAAAATCTGCGTATATTCAATGAGGAAAGGACAGTGCAACAATTTAATATGTGACCATTACGTCCTTTACAATTCAGTAAACTGTTGGCTACTTGGCAAGATATATTTTTAACAATCTCCCGCAGGAACTGAAGGCACTGAGGACTAAGTGGACATTTCAAGTGAAGGCAAATTAACCTTTGTGCTCTGCAGGAATACCCTCGGTTCATTTGTTATGGCAGCTTACTGAAATAAATGAAATTTAGAAAATACTAATTCTTGTGATGAAGACTGGGTACCATTAGTCTTGTAACAGAGATTTTGTGTTTCCAGGTCCTTCCCAAATAATACTTTGTGCTCTGCAGGAATACCCTCGGTTCATTTGTTATGGCAGCTTACTGAAATAAATGAAATTTAGAAAATACTAATTCTTGTGATAAAGACTAGGTACCATTAGTCTTGTAACAGAGATTTTGTGTTTCCAGGTCCTTCCCAAATAATACTTTTTGAATGTAAATGTCTTGATAGTATTGCGTGGTTGTCGCTGTGTATGACTGTATTCGCTTCATATGGCAACATTTTCAGCGATAGTGTACAGTGGTCGTCCCTATCATCGACAAAAGGGAAGGCCTTGTTGATTCAGCCATTTTCTGCCTCAACGCCACCTTCGGTGTGTTACTGCAGCAGTTCATTTGATTTCACTACGTGGTACGGATGTGCTGAGTCTGCCTGCTGCCCATGACGTTTGTGAAGTCATTAGATGGCCAGTTAATTTAGTTTTCCTTTTCTGTGTGAAGTGTCAGCAAATTTTATTTTCTTACGTCTTCAGAAGTTGCCAGTAGATTATTCATATACCTACTGCTTCAGTTGCATGTAGTTTTATTGTGATATCTGAATTGGGTATTGCTTTCAGAGCAGGCGTTGATCAAGCGCCGATACGTGTTGCATGCCTGCGCACGCTGTTGCTCTTCTTTGAGAGACTGCTGCTGAAATTCTAGAACTGTGGAGGAACCACAGTATGGCGCCATTCCACAGAACAGGACGAGATACGCCCAAGAGGCACTTACGTAAGTTCCCGGAGGCAGGCGAGACCCCTTAGCGGCGCTTTCACACGTATCTACAGAAAGACGGATTCTGAGAACTACTCCACTTCGGTAACGACTTCTCTGCACCCCATTCGTTTTCAGCCTCTCATCATGATAGCGTACTCCAGCGAACGGAAATATATGCCTCGCCGGCCTTAGAAATAGCACAGAGAAGGGCGGAATAACGTTTTCTGTAAATTCTGATTTCTATACTAAAGTGCCTCACCATATTAAAAATCGCAAAAAAGGGCACGGGAGTAGCAAATCAGTGGCAGTATCCTTCCTTTGTATTTGACACTCGTATCTTTTATCGGTTTGTACAAGACGGAACAAAACTAATAATCATATACCCGTGATGTTATTGATACATTTGTCTACCAGTGCCGCTGCAATGAAATGGAGATGGAGAAGCGACGTCAGGGATGTGACGCCATGGTTTGTCTGTTTACGATGCGAGTACGACCTTCTAGTCTTATGCGTCATTCTACTCTTTGAAGAGCAATCCATAGCTCTCTGAGCTGTTGTTCCATATTTATTTTATTTCCGACCGGAAAAAGAGAATGAATGTCAATTAACTCCATTATGGTCTATGTTGTGAGGACTTCTACTGTTAATTAGTCGCGATGTTTTATTTCATTCACTACCCATTTCGATGGCAAACTATCGCCATCAGGTCGGAGTCATCTTTTACACAGCTGTGTGCATTGGCGATTTCGTGCAGCAGCATGTTACGTGGCCGAGAGGTTAGGTTGTAACTCAGACTGTTCATAATAAATTGAATTTGAGAAAGCTACTTATTATTTGATTTTGAGCTTCATCATATTTGCAAAATTGCTTTTATTTTTATTTTCTACATAAAAACAATGCTTATACAATCCTATGGTACAAGAGGGAGCTGTAGAAGAGTACAAATTGAAGAGGAAGACAGATTGGGATACATCCAACAAATAACTGAGGACGTAGTGACTACCTCTGAGATGAGATGGTTGGAACTCGTGGCGGGCCGCATCAAAACAGTCAGAAGAGTGATGACTCAGTGTGTCTGGTTTATTTATTTGTTTAAACTGATCTGGTTAGGACCATCAGGATGTCCATTACGTCGGATCAGGGTGTCACATATAACCTTTTTACATCATAGTTTCCTAAAAAAATAACCTTTTTAATATGAGAAATAGTACTAAAATGATTTAAATATCTGACGTGCCAACGTGAGTAAACAATACTGCAGATGAAATAATACAGTTAAGACTGGCACTACTTGTACTATTACAGTTGCTGCCACTGATAGTGGTAATAATAATGATGATGATGATGGTGACAGATATAAAAAGTTTTGTAGGTGTACAAGACAGACGTTTTCTGATATAGCGAATTCTGGGGAAAGGAAATTTAAGACTACACCAGCTAAGAATTCTGGAAAAAGAGGAAGATCTGATGGGAAAGAACCAATGCCGCAGGGGTAGCCGTGCGGTCTGTGGCGCCTTGTCACGGTTCTTGCAGCTGCCCCCGTCAGAGGTTCGAGTCCTCCCTCGAGCGTGAGTGTGTGTGTTGTACATAGCGTAAGTTAGTTTAAGTTAGATTAAATAGTGTGTAAGCTTAAAGACCGATGATCTCAGCAGTTTGATCTCATAGACTCTTACCATAAGTTCCCAATTTTCCAAAACAACAGGAATCCATGTTGTTGCTTCAGTAAGTATGTCATTAGGTGTCTTCTGAAGCTGGAGATGGGCTGAACGATGAAGGTGGAAGGAAAGGATTTTGCTCTGATAGGAACGGGATGTTTCTGCCATGTTGTTCAGGCGAGGGCGTTGAGGTGGAGATGTGAGTGAGAGCGTACGTTGATAAGACAGTACAAAAGACAGAGGATATGGAAGTCTCTTGCCTTGTCTGGACGTAGCCAGGATAGCTGTACATATGATGGTGAAATATGTTCAAAGTGTCGAACACCACAGATATAACCAACACTGGAATTCATAACCAGTCCAGGCGTCTTGAGCTTTGCTGAGAAAGGCCTTGCAGGATAACATCACTGTAATCAGTCATTAGGAGTATAAGTGTTGTGTTTGTACAAGGTTTTTTTTTCAGGTCAAGAGGGAATAGTTTTTTATACTTTTGTAGAGCATGGATGGATGCTGATGCTTTCTTGCACACTGCAGTTACGTGCTCAGTCCATTTCAGATTTTCGACTGCTGCTACTCCTAGACTCTTTGCTGAAGGAGAGAAGTTGATATTTGTCCTATATAGGGTTAAAGGCAGTACGGATTTCAGATATTTCGGGGTAATGAGCTTATAATGACCAACCATTACCACTTGGATTACGCCTGATACTACCTGCCTCCATAGTGAAATGGTTCAAATGGCTCTGAGCACTATGGGACTCAACGTCTTAGGTCGTAAGTCCCCTAGAACTTAGAACTACTTAAACCTAACTAACCTAAGGACATCACACACACCCATGCCCGAGGCAGGATTCGAACCTGCGACCGTAGCAGTCCCGCGGTTCCGGACTGCAGCGCCAGAACCGCACGGCCACCGCGGCCGGCCCTCCATAGTGACTTTCCGGTGCCGGACATGATTTATTGCTGGCGAGACGTCAGGTAGGAGCGAAGCCGTTGCACTGCATTTGGCGGCCGGCCGGAGTGGCCGTTGCGGTTCTAGGCGCTACAGTCTGGCACCGCGAGACCACTATGGCCGCAGGTTCGAATCCTGCCTCGGGCATGGATGTGTGTGATGTCCTTGGGTTAGTTACCTATAAGTAGTTCTAAGTTCTAGGGGACTGATGACCACAGATGTTAAGTCCCATAGTGCTCAGAGCCATTTGAACCATTTTGCACTTGGCGAGAAATTTGGGCTGCTGAGTTTGGCCAGTAGAATGTCGACAAAGGCTTTCCTGAAGTCTAAGAAACACATCATAGTTAGCTCTTGTGTATTCATGGCAAGCTTCAGATCATCTGGTACCTTTATTAAGGCAGATGATTTGATGCAATATCTACGGAACATCCATGCTATGATCAAATATCTGTGAAAGTAAATCTGTTAGTTTCGATAAAATTTCGTTTGGAGATAACTTGAACCATGAGGAAGAAGTAGTCCACTTAAAAAAATAAAATAAAATAAAATCAACACCTAAAGCCATGAAATAGGGAATGAAACATCTTTTCTTTAGATCAGTGAACATAAACCATATTTAAAAACTGTTAAATTTGTTCCATAACATACGCATTATATAATGTATAGCTACTTCAATAGCACAGTGCATAGATGCGCTCTCCTGCCCACGCCCATTTGCAAGCATTCCTCGGCAGCAACGCTGTGTGCGTGCCGTGTTGTGCGTTGGCGTATTCGAGACATAGAGAGACATAAATAGAGAGACATAAGAGGGCAGCAGACGTTATCAAACATACAATAACTACTGATTTACCATCACTCGTAACAAAACTACAAATAAGCGCAACGCAACTGCAGGTAACAGCTAGTGTTGTTCATAATGTGGTAGAATTGGTGTATATTAATAGAGTTATAGTGGCAGCACAAATCCGTGATTTCAGAATACCTTCCCACTTTTTTTGATACAAATCAGTTGTGTACAAAAAGAGATGCATCAAAACATCCTGGCAAATGAAAATCGTGTGCCATACCGAGATTCGAGCTGGGGACCTTTGGCTGTCGCGGACAATTGCTTAGGTAGCTCAGTTGATAGAGCATAGGACCGCGAAAGCCAAAGATCCGGAGTTCGATTCTCGGCCCGACACACAGTTTTAATCTGCCAGGAACTTTTATACCAGCGCACACTCCTCTACAGAGTGAAAATTCGTACTGGAAGGGATAAATTGTTTATTCATTCTCCTGATAAACGTGAGATTTGGCACTTAAAATGTTTTACATTTCCACATTTCATATCTCATTGAGTTCGAAATGGTTTAGATTAATTGGTATGTCCAAAGAACATACTCATTGGATACACTATTGAAAACAAAGGTTGTTGTAACTTGGAAACAAGTGAATATCTATCCTAATTCATGCACCGTCATAATGGAATTTGAGCTCTGTTCCCGAGCTTGCAGAAAGTAATAATGAGTTAAACATGTTTCCGCGTAAAGACGGGTCGCATTAATTCATTAATATAAATCGTCACGCATGTTCCGTCGAAACAGCTAGACATGTCAAGCCACTATGCCGAAAGTCTTCTCAGATGGAACGATTGTTAATATAAACTGTCACGAAAGTTCTGTCGAAACAGCTAGACATATCAAGACACTGTGCAGATAGTTTTCTCAGATGAAACGATTGATAGTATTTCTGCCACAATGTGCCTTGGCTTGCACGGAGTGAACGTCGATGATGATGTGTTCCTGATTCGAGCGCAGACTTCTCGGAATAGCGCCGGACACAGTGGCGTGGCGGGGAAATCCACGGCGCACTGCTTTCTCGCCTTCGCAGTAACAGAGAAAGCCCTGGGCTAGCCCGGCTGCGTCCGCGTTGGCCGGAGAGAGTCAAACGTCGTTGCCACCGCATCCGGTTGTCTCCAGTGCTTCACATCCCCAACTACAAACGTGCAAACCTACACGTTACAAAGTAAGGAAAATGCACTGAGGAATAGACACAGCCTGTTGTTATGTCGGGAAGTTCGACCACTCTATGACACACAGCTCGCTTTATCCATACCCCACATCCTGCAAAAAATGGCTCTGAGCACTATGGGACTTAATATCTGAGGTCATCAGTTCCCTACAACTTAGAACTACTTAAACCTAACTAACCTAAGGACATCACACACATTTATGCCCGAGGCAGGATTCGAACCTGCGACCGTAGCGGTTGCGCGGTTCCAGACTGTAGCGCCTAGAACCGCTCGGCCACTCCGGCCGGCACCACATCCTGCAAACAGTTGATGCACGTTTATGAAATCTTCTCGGGCCATCAGCCTAGTCGTGACGTTGTGTTGACGCAACATTTCGACGAGTTTCCTTCTCGTCATCTTCAGGTGAAAAGAAGGACACCTCGGCCGAACATAAAGAGTAGGAAACTCGCCGGAACGTTGCGACAACGCGGCACAACGACTAAGCTGATAACCGAGATTTCGTAAATTAAATTCGCCGAGAAAGGCTACATTCGCAAAATATACGTAAGTGAACAGGTAGACTCCGTCTGCATAGATCCCTGAAAGGCATTCGACGCTGTCTCACATCGTCGACTACTAATCGCTGTGCGGACGTAAGGAGCACTTTCACCAATCCATAATTACTCGAGGATTGTTTGGTTGATGTAAATCAGTATATTATACTGGACGGCGAATATTCCCACAGAAACGAAAGAAATATCGGGCATTGAAAGAAAATGCCTACAGCCGTCCTTATGATCTTATTTATTGTGTAGCTACCGGTTTCGGCCCTTCAATGCGCCATCTTCAGACCGTAGTTGATGCTGAAGGGGTTATCCGTATATACACTGCATCAGTAGTCAACATAACTGGTTTACGCAGTCTGTAAACTTTGATGCCAGCGCTCGAACCATCAACTGCCAACTGTTGGCAGTTGATCCAGACTATCTGCAAACTTTGATGTCAGCACTCCAACCATCAACTGCCAACTGTTGACAGTTGATGGTTCGAGTGTTGACACCAAAGTTTGCAGATAGTCTGCTTAAAGCAATTACGTTGGCCGCTGATGCGGTGTATATATGGATAGCCCCTTCAGCATCAACCACGCCCTAAAGTTGGCGCATGAAGCGCCGAGACTGGTAGCTGCACAATAAATAAGATCATAAGGATCGAAGTAGGCGTTTCATTTTCTTACAACAGTGAACGCCTGTTGTTCCCACGGCGTCCAGTCAAAAGGATGGGCATATAAAAAAATACCGGGTATTCCCTAAGAAAGCACAATAGGGTTTCTGATGTTTCGGATATATTATACATAATCGGTTTATCAGATAGTATCAGCAGCACTATAAGACGAAACTGTGTACAGGAACGTATCGCCGTTGGACGATGGTAAGAAACTGCAGAAAGACGTGGACAAAATTTCCACACAGTGGAATGAATTATATATATTTTTTTAATGTGGATAAATGTTAGATAACTCTTACTTTTTAAAACGTGTTTAAATGTTAGATAATTCATACAATAAAGAGAAGGAACACGATTAGTGTATGACTAGTGATGGACTTCTTAAACAAGTCACATCAGAAAAGTTTTTAAGGGTAATACAAGAAGCAATTTGAGAAAAGTGTTAAGGGTAATACAAGAAGCAATTTGAAATGGCAATATCATGTAAAATCAATAATACGGAAGGCGAATGGTAGATTTCGAGTTTCGGATGGTTTCTCGGAAAATAAAGTGTATCTGCATAGGAAATCTCATACAAGAACCTACTGCGACCAATTCTAGACTATCTTTTCAGTGTTGGGAGTCGCTATAGACTACACTGGCAGTTTGAAAAGTCTTGTAAATTTCGATGAAGGAATGAAACAGTTTTGTTGCGACTTCATGGTTAGTAAACTTGATTATTCCATAGATGCTACAAAGAATTTCAACAGTATACGGCGTATAATTCATTACTGACAGCCGTCTGAATTGGTCAGCGTGCCGACTACGACTGAAAATGCAGAAAACCGAGCTTCGTGCTGTTATTAAACATTTTCATTTGAACAGTTGAACTGCCGTATACAAATAAAAACAGAATTGGATGAAGTTCATGCGGACTCTGCCCCATCATTGAAGATCGTTTATTTTTGGGCTAAACAGACAAGCACCGAAGACGAAGCGCACTCCGGCCGTCCACTTGAGGTCACAACAAAGGAAACCACTGACAACATCCATCATACGGTGATGCAGGACCGTTGAATAAAATTCGTGAGATTGTTGAGATTGTAGACTTCTCAGCTGAGCGGGTGCTTAATATCTTGCACGGAGGAAAGTCTATGAAAGAGCTGTGTGGGAGGTGGCTGCTGCGATTGCTCAACAGTCGACCAAAAGCGCGTCCGGCACAACATTTCAACACAATGTCTGGCGACCTTTAATCGCAATCCGCAAGCCTTTCTGCGCCAATTTGTGGCTGTTGATGAAACTAGAGTGCATCAATACACACCAGAGTCAAATCGGCAGTCAAAACAGTGGACAGAGGCTGGTGAAAGTGCACAGAAGAAGGCAAATATTATTTTCCATCTGGTGAGATGATAGACACTGTTTTTTTGGGATTACAAAGGAATAATCCTCATAGATTACCTGGAACAAGGCAGAACTATAACTGGACCCTATTATGCTTCAGTTGGATCGTTTGAAGCTAGGGTCGGCTGAAAAAAGAGACAAAAATTGAGACCCAAAGAAGTGCCCTTTCACAAGCATAATGCACTATCCCATTCATCAGCGATAACAGTGGCGAAAGTGCATGAATTGGGCTCCTACGCACTGTTCACCAGACTTAGCCCCAAGTGGCTTCTTCCTGTTCCCTAACTCGAAACTTTGGCTTGCTGGGAAGAAATTTACATCAAATGAGGAAGTGATAGTTGCAGCCAAAAAGTATTTTGCAGACCTATTTTCCCGATAGGATGAGAAACGCGATGAGATCTCTGAACCAAGAGCATATCCTTCAAAGGAGACTACGTTGAGAAGAAAGTTGAGTTCTTTACGGAACAAATATTTCTTCTTGCTTTTTTACCAGACTTCCCCGTGCCATGTTCGTAATGATGTCGTGAAAAGTTGAGGCCCCAGAAATCCCAAATCCACCTCACTCGAAAACCACTCAAAAGTTTGTTTGGGTGCTATAACTGATTTACAGCGGTAAATTTGTAAGGGTAAAGATGTTGCTTCTTTTTGATAATGTTTCAACACGACTATCTCTTAATTCACACTTGCACAGACAAAGTGGCACTGAGATTTCGTCGGACTTCGGACCAGGCTTCCCTTTACTCAAGCAATGTTTTCTGACGTTCGAAGTCTTTTCGAATAGTTACGATTTTTAGAAAAAAAAAACTTCCATTTTTCCACGAATTGTGCTTCGCATATTCAAATCAAATGGCTCTGAGCACTATGCGACTTCACATCTGAGGTCATCAGTCCACTAGACTTGGAACTACTTAAACCTAACTAAGGACATCACACACATCCCTGCCCCAGGCAGGATTCGAACCTGCGACCGTAGCGGTCGCGAGGTTCCAGATTGTAGCCCCTAGATCCGCTCGGCGACCCCGGCCGGCTTGCTTCCCAAAAATATTGACAATAAACATGCACAGGTTTATTGTAAGCCTCATTTTATGTTGCATTCAACTGGTCCGTAAACACGTCTGCTCCTCTCACTCTTTCAAACGTAATGACATGGCGAAGTACTCGAGACGGAGCATACGAGAGTTGCGCATGCCAAGACGAGTGACAACAACCGATTGGTGCATCGAAACCACGCTTTTCAGCATTTTCTGTAATGGACGGTTCACTTCTTCATTAACGAGGGCCAGTTCCTGCGCGCGCCATTCTTACAAGTATTTTCCGGGCCAGTTTTATTCGGTCAGCCCAGTATTATGGGCTTTTGGAGCCATAGACGGCGGCGTGTAGTGTACAGCAGCGATAAGTGTCGGTCGGTGGTTCCGAGAAGCGGCGGTACGGCGCAGAGGCAGCTGGAGATTAGATAGCGGCCGTGTTCTGTGACGCCCAGTATCCGGTGGCCCGGGTGCCAGGCCGCGGCTGCTCCGCGATACACAGCCTGCCCCTCCCTCTTGCGCCTGCGTAGAAGCGGGCGACAGCGGAAGTTAACCAAATTCCGGCGTGCTTAGACTCGTTATCCTAATAGACTTTGTGTCTTCCTGATACACTGAAGGGCCAAACAAACTGGTAAAGACATGCGTAACTTACTCAAATAGAGAGAAATGTAAATAGGCAGAATATGGGGCTGCGGTCGGCAACACCTATATAGGACAAGTGTCTGGCGCAGTTGTTAGATCGGTTACTGCTGCTACAATGGTGGGTTATCAAGATTTGAGTTCATTTTAACGTGGTGTTGTAGTTGGCGCATGAGCGATGGGACACAGCATCTCCGAGGTATCGATGAAGTGGGAATTTTCCCGGACGACCATTTCACGAGTGTTCCCTGAATATCAGGAACGCGGTCAAACATCAAATCTCCGACATCGCTGCGGCCGGAAAAAGATCCAGCAAGAACGGGACCGACGATGACTGGAGAGAATCGTTCAACGTGACAGAAGCGCAACCCTTCCGCAAATCGCTGCAGATTTCGTTGCTGGGCCATCAACAAGTGTCAGCGTGCGAACCACTCAACGGAATATCATCGATGTGGGCTTTCGGAGCCGAAGGCCCAATCGTTTACCCTTGATGACTGCATGACACCGAGCTTTTGGCTTCACCTGGGCCCGTCAACACCGATAGTGGACTGTTGCTGCCTGGAAACGCGTTGCCTGGTCAGACGAGTTTCTTTTCAAATTGTATCGAGCGGATGGACGTGGCCGGCCGCTGAGGCCGAGCGGTTCTAGGCGCTTCAGTCCGGAACCGCGCTGCTGCTACGGTCGCAAATTCGAATCCTGCCTAAGGCATGGGTGTGTGTGATGTCCAGGTTTAAGTAGCTCTAAATCTAGGGGACTGATGACCTCAGATGTTAAGTCCCATAGTGCTTAGACCAATTGAACCATTTTTGGATGGACATGTACGGGTATGGAGACAACCTTTTGAATCCATGGACCTTACATGTCAGCAGTGGACTGTTGAAGCTGGTGGAGGCTCAGTAATGGCGTGGGCAGTGATATGGGACCCCTGATACGTCTAGATACGACTTTGACAGGTGACGTGTTCGTAACTATGCTTTCTGATCACCTGCATCCACTCATGTCCATTGTGCATTCTGAGGAACTTGGACAATTCCAGCAGGACAGTGCGTCACCCCACACGTCCAGAATTGCTACAGAGTGGCTCCAGGAACACTCTTCTGAGTTTTAACACTTCCACTGGCCATTAAACTCGCCGGTCATGAACACTATTGTGCATATCTTAGATTTTTTGCAACGTACTATTCAGAAGAGATCTCCACCCTCTCTTACGGGATTTGTGGGCAGCCCTAGGGATTCATGGTGTTAATTACCTCCAGCACTTGCCCGCGAAAGGCAATGGTCCCGAGTTCGAGTCTCCGTCCGGCACACAGTTTTAATCTGCCAGGAAGTTTCATATTAGTGCACACTCCGCTGCACAGTGAAAATATCATTCTGGAAACATCCCCCAGGCTGTGACTAAGCCACGCCTCCGCAGTATTCTTTCTTCCAGGAGTGCTAGTGCTGCAAGTTTCATAGGAGAGCTTCTGTGAAGTTTGGAAGGTAGGAGACGAGGTACTGGCAGAAGTAAAGCTGCGAGAACGGGGCGTGAGTCCTGCTAGGGTAGCTCAGATGGTAGAGCACTTGACCGCGAAAGGCAATGGTCCGGAGTTCGAGTCCCGGTCCGGCACACAGTTTTAATTTGTCAGGAAGTTTCATATCAGCGCACACTCCGCTGCAGAGTGAAAATCTCATTCTGTGACCTCCAGAACTACTTCAGACGTTAGTCGAGTCCATGCCACGTCGTGTTGCGGCACTTCCCCGACCTCGCGGGGGCCCGGTATCATGCAGCTGTACCAGTTTTCTTGACTCCTCAGTGTATTTATTTTATTTCATGTTTTCTTTTTATATTTGAGGCCTTTCTCCCGCAGTTACAGTTTTACAGATAAAACAGGGGTCACACAGTCTTTTAGACCCAACGCATTTCGCTAAATTGAGAAGTATCGTCGGTGTTTGTTGTGTATGACTTCGTAGACAACGGTAAAGAGAGTTGAGCTACAGAATGGTGCGGCAGCTGTCGTTATTCGAAAGCTGGACAGGTGCAGAGATGATTAGCGAACAAGGTAATCAAATACACTCCTGGAAATTGAAATAAGAACACCATGAATTCATTGTCCCAGGAAGGGGAAACTTTATTGACACATTCCTGGGGTCAGATACATCACATGATCACACTGACAGAACCACAGGCACATAGACACAGGCAACAGAGCATGCACAATGTCGGCACTAGTACAGTGTATATCCACCTTTCGCAGCAATGCAGGCTGCTATTCTCCCATGGAGACGATCGTAGAGATGCTGGATGTAGTCCTGTGGAACGGCTTGCCATGCCATTTCCACCTGGCGCCTCAGTTGGACCAGCGTTCGTGCTGGACGTGCAGACCGCGTGAGACGACGCTTCATCCAGTCCCAAACATGCTCAATGGGGGACAGATCCGGAGATCTTGCTGGCCAGGGTAGTTGACTTACACCTTCTAGAGCACGTTGGGTGGCATGGGATACATGCGGACGTGCATTGTCCTGTTGGAGCAGCAAGTTCCCTTGCCGGTCTAGGAATGGTAGAACGATGGGTTCGATGACGGTTTGGATGTACCGTGCACTATTCAGTGTCCCCTCGACGATCACCAGTGGTGTACGGCCAGTGTAGGAGATCGCTCCCCACACCATGATGCCGGGTGTTGGCCCTGTGTGCCTCGGTCGTATGCAGTCCTGATTGTGGCGCTCACTTGCACGGCGCCAAACACGCATACGACCATCATTGGCACCAAGGCAGAAGCGACTCTCATCGCTGAAGGCGACACGTCTCCATTCGTCCCTCCATTCACCCCTGTCGCGACACCACTGGAGGCGGGCTGCACGATGTTGGGGCGTGAGCGGAAGACGGCCTAACGTGTGCGGGACCGTAGCCCAGCTTCATGAAGACGGTTGCGAATGGTCCTCGCCGATACCCCAGGAGCAACAGTGTCCCTAATTTGCTGGGAAGTGGCGGTGCGGTCCCCTACGGCACTGCGTAGGATCCTACGGTCTTGGCTTGCATCCGTGCGTCGCTGCGGTCCGGTCCCAGGTCGACGGGCACGTGCACCTTCCGCCGACCACTGGCGACAACATCGATGTACTGTGGAGACCTCACGCCCCACGTGTTGAGCAATTCGGCGGTACGTCCACCCGGCCTCCCGCATGCCCACTATACGCCCTCGCTCAAAGTCCGTCAACTGCACATACGGTTCACGTCCACGCTGTCGCGGCATGCTACCAGTGTTAAAGACTGCGATGGAGCTCCGTATGCCACGGCAAACTGGCTGACACTGACGGCGGCGGTGCACAAATGCTGCGCAGCTAGCGCCATTCGACGGCCAACACCGCGGTTCCTGGTGTGTCCGCTGTGCCGTGCGTGTGATCATTGCTTGTACAGCCCTCTCGCAGTGTCCGGAGCAAGTATGGTGGGTCTGACACACCGGTGTCAATGTGTTCTTTTTTCTATTTCCAGGAGTGTAGAAGATTTGCTTAACTTGTGTTTCTCCAAGTGTACGACGACTCATTACAAATCATGCAGCAAGAATTAGAATCCAGCTCATACAGTAACAACTAGGGTGAAGTCCTCTAAAGTAAGCACGAGCGATGGTGTCATAGCAGAGAAACTCCAAGTGCAAGTGGGTTGGTTGAATGGCCGCCGCCAGCAGTCCTATATTGCGGCCGCAGAGGGCGCTATAGTCCAGAACCCCTGAAGCCGTGACTTATCTGGCGCACTCCATTGGGTTCACCAAGTTCCACGCGTACGTTGTCGGCGTCAGACGGGAACTTGCAATTCCCTTACCGACATTGGCATACCGTGATACCACAGTGCTCACTTTAACAATTGTGGTTGTTTTTACCTATCGGTTAAATGAAACCACAAACTTTTCTCATATTTAAAATTACTATTTAGTACTTACGTTTTTTTAGTTTCGCCTATAAAAAGCCGTTCGATTTTCCACACACTGCACTCGTCACAATATTCTTTCATTTGCATGTTTTAGCATATATAAGCGCATTAATCTTGTATACTTTATTAATGGTTGGGAGATTGGTGATAACTGAGCAAAGGACTGACGAAACTAGGCAAGCCCCGAGCAGTCTGGTGAAACCTTGTCGCACCTTAGTAGCCTGCGCAAAGGTCATCGTATTGCTTTGCCAGTTTCACTTGCTATTGGAGAGCTCACATAAATGCCAGTTCACAATGGACAACGTCACGACACTGTCAAACGTCGGTATTCACACTACTCGCGTAGTAAACTTAACGTCGCGTCACTTAGCCCAGTGCTGAACGGCGAAAGTGAAGTGAGGAGATATCGATACCGTCCGTCTTACAACAAGTCGGCATGTGGTATCAGCGTAAAGGATTAGCAATGAATTTCCAACACGGCTGAAAACTGAAAGAATACGAGAAATTTCGTTCGAACATTTGAAAACATCAGTATTTATTTTCTCGAGAAAATACTTGTATACAAATGCATCAGACAATATTTTTACTTGATCCTTCTTGGAGTAAACAGATAGGAAAATATCCCAGTTCTCATACAACGTTTGCAATGTATCACGAAATCAAGACGTACTATAAAGTAAAGATTAGGAACAGAAAAGCCCAAAATTAACCTTTGTAGCATGAGTGATCACCGAAAACGTTAACTTGCGATTTTCCCAGGCGTCGGCCGGTGTGGCCGAGCGGGTGTAGGCGCTACAGTCGCCACGGTCGCAGGTTCGAATTCTGCCTCGGGCATGGATGTGCGTGATGTCCTTAGGTTAGTTAGGATTAAGTAGTTCTAAGTTCTAGGGGACTGATGACCTCAGAAGTTAAGTCCCATAGTGCTCAGAGCCATTTGAACCATTTTTCCCAGGCAACGCCATCATTAACCTCAAAATTTTTCTTCCCGAAAATCTTTGTTGGTGACGTCCGTCCCTTTATGGGATAGTGTGAATGCATTGTGGAATTTTCTCATGTTCTGTCACTAGACATCCAATGTGATCGACCGTAATACCGATTTCAACTGTTCGTCCCGTTTCATATCGCGTCTTCGCAACTGCCCTTACTTCTACTAGTGCCATGCGTCTCGACGGCAGCAATTTCCAGGTGACCATCAGTGTTTTATCATAGTCAACAGGCTAGTGTCTGCGTTGTAGATTGTCCTGACCAACTTATTGTCCACCACCAGGAACATGAAAGTGCGATGATTACAGGGTTTCCACAGACTAATGTAGGTAATGTCGACGTTACATAAAGGCACAGAGAAGTCACAACGCTTGAAAATTGTAGCGAAATGCAGCAAGACCCGAAGAGGATCGGCTCTTGGTGCAGGGATTGTAAGTTTATTCCTGACATAAACAAATTTAACGTATTACTGACAAATAAACAAAAAGAACAATTATAGAATGCAGGATTTCACGGTCGGTACTTGTCTGATTGCCTAATTGCTGTCAGTTGTTTCATGGGCATAAGGCCGTGATGATCCAAGGCATAATTATCTGCGTTTTGTCTTCCAGTGCTGAAGACATCATCAGACACAGAAAGCAGTTACAGAATCGAACAAGCTTGTTGAGTCTGTAACTGCTTGTGATACAAATGTCAACAAAAATAACAATTATTGTAGGAACCCATGATTGTTAAACAACCACTGGCAGCAATTACATATCTTGGAGTGTGCGTAAGGCTTGACAAATTGGAACGACCACATTGAACTAATCTCAGGTTAGGCATGTGCCAGACATAGAGCAATAAGGAAAAGTCCTCAGGAAGTGTAGTCCATCAACGAAGGACGTAGAGCCGCGCATTTCGCTACAGGTACATTTAGTAAGCACGAATGTGTCATGAAGACACTCTTCCAGCTCCAGTGGCAGAAGCCACCGCCACAAGAAACACGTTGTGCATCACAGTATGGATTTCTGTTAAAATTCCGAGAGCGATCTTTTCTAGAACAGTCAACCTATATATTGCTTGCTCCTACATGTGTCCATCGAAAAGATGGTAAATGTAAAATTAGAGGAAAAAATGGTTCGAATGGCTCTGAGCATTATGGGACTTAACATCTGAGGTCATCAGTCCCCTAGACTTAGAACTACTTAAACCGAACTAACCTAAGGACATCACACACATCCATGCCCGAGGCAGGATTCGAACCTGCGACCCTAGCGGTCGCGCGGTTCGAGACTGTAGCGCCTAGAAACTCTCGGCCACACCGGCCGGCTACAATTAGAGACCGCTGTGTTAACACAGAGGCTCACCACGATTCGTTATTCCTGCGGACCTTCGTGACTGGAACAGGAGAGGGTGTTAAGTGACAGCAGTACAGAAAGCACCGTTCACCACAAATCATAAAGTTATGTGTGGCTGTAGATAGTTTCATTGTAAATACATCATTTCCAAAAATTATTTTCTGACGTATCCGTCTTAATGGGTGAGCGGTAAGCGTGTGTGTGGGTCACTCGAATAACATTTTCGTGCTTTGCTAGCAGGCCTACGTAAGAGACAGTGTCGATGTCAATAGTTTCACTTAGAAATCTCAAGTATTCTGCCGGAAAGATGGTTGCACTTCTGTATGTTCTCATCTGGGAGTACCAACAAATATGCCGATTAGAAGGAAAGGCAAACATATCGATTGACTTGGAGGAAAGACAAATGCTCCACTTGAAGCGAGGGAAACTCACAGGCGACAAGAAGGGCCGTAACTAACGGACGTGGGAATCAGCAGCATAACCAATACATTCAAGGTGAAAACGCTTAATGGGGTACTGAATGTTAAATTACATTGGACGTAGTCTTATAGTGATCGATGATTAATCAGGAAATATGGGGCTACCATATCTTATGTTAAAAGCAGTCGGCTTAACATTATCAACTGGAGCTTGGACTCTGAATTCACATGATGAAGACAAGTGCTGCCATAGTGTGCTTTGCAACGTACTTATATGTTTCAATCAACAAATAAGATTTTTCTGTTATAGTCGAACGCCAAGTATTGATCGAAAAGTCAGCAGGTGCCTGGTAATCCCATTTTGCGCTTAGTAATTTCCTGAAAAGAAATGCATTTTTTTTTTTTACATTCTAAAATTTCTTTTTTTGTAAGCCTGTTGGTCACTGATAATAGAACAGACAACAAAATAATTCATAACACTGGTAAATTAATTATTTTACAACTGTGTACATGTCTTACTGCAATTTTCCCTGTACTGACTTGACAAGACCACAGATAATGGTTTGCTTCATTTTTGTTATGTATTTTTGCACCACAGTGCATATTTGTCATATGAAAACTAAATGAAATTACATTGAATAAATTGGGAGCCAGCTTCATCAACTAGTGGTTTGCTTCATTTTTGTTATGTATTTTTGCACCACAGTGCATATTTGTCATATGAAAAGTAAATGAAATTACATTGAGTAAATTGGGAGCCAGCTTCATCAACTGCAGTCTCCAACATTCTTAAATTCTAGCGAAATCTACTAGACTATTGATTACTAGACTAATCTAGCATTTTCATAAAAAATAATTCTATTCTAAATGAACTTTCAGTTTCTCTGTTGATTGTTGTCTCGACACTGTTTAAATAAGCTGCCCACAAGAGCAGAGGTTCAGATTGTCACCAATAATAGCAGAGGCAGTCCATCACACCATACTGTCTGTGGTCCGACTGAGAAGTAGATTGTCAGGGCATTGGTAGTACTAAAAAAACTTACTGAAGACACTCTGTCTTGTTGTCTGACATTTCGCGTATAAACATACAAAAGTTCTGAAGTAAAAATGGTTTGTTTATTCTTTCTAATAATCTTCTAGACACTACAAAGGCCCGAAGAACTGAAATTGATAACGGTTTTAGTTGACACGTTTTGCGAATTTCCATGTGGTGAGGTGCAAGTGTCATAATTACGTGCAGAAACGGCTATCTTCCTCAGTGGGCAGTCGTTCACAGCTAGAGTCTTCGTTCACGGATCGGTCGCGGGTTCGAACCCTGCAGGCACAGGAGACAAAGAAGGCGAGTAGCGGAATGGCCGGAGTCCTTGGGCTTGTCTATATATAAGCGTGACGTGGCGCCGCGGTGCCGCGCCGCGTCACACGACCTTACGTGTCGTATTCGCAGATCCACGTTTTGTGTGGACAGCCGGACAGGGCCCCTGTTGCCAGTACGGTGCGTTTGCCGCTGGGGAGAGGTGCAAAGGACCAGGCGTCTTCACAGTTCCGAACCGAGTGGCTTCTTGCAAAGCAACAGATGTGCGTGCAGCCACTGTTCTTGCCGAGGCAGTGCGTCCAACTCAGTTATACCGTTGCGGGCTGCTCGTTATAGCCGAGGAGATGCCACTGTTTACAATATGCTTCCAGTCACACAAACTTACTGTCTAATTTAGAGTCGCAGGATTAGCAGCCCATCCCTTAACGATTGATGCTGTTGTTGTAATCTTTAGCCTGAAGACTGGGTTGTTGCCGCTGTCTGTGCTGGACTATCCTGTGAAAGCCTCTCAGCATAACACTGCAACCTACTATCCATTTAAAACTGTTTACTGTAGTCAAGCTTGGCCTTTCTCTACTCTTTTTACTCCATTACACTTCCCTCCATTACCGAATTAAGTATTCGTTGATTGCTTAGGATTTGGATCTTTCAAAAATCAGGCAGTTATTGAGAGCAGTTGAAGACGTGAAAGGTCTCAGAACACTAGAGGCTTACAACGTAACCCTGAACACATGGGGCTTACAACGTATCCTGCTAGTGCAGCCGGTCTCGGGGTGGACAAACAGTGCGTGCTGTTTAACAACGTAGGATGGACCGTGAGAGGTTTAATCGCCTGCGCTCTCCCGAAAAATCTGCTTTACTTGCGCATGCTCTAGAAAACGGTCAGTGGATCAAATTTCACGACTCCTCTGTTGTAAATCACACAAACGGCATCTGGGACCGGTAATTAAAGAAGCCTTTGAAATAAAAAAACTACTGTCAGCACTATTAACAGACACTACGGCCCAAAGTAAAGTCTACGAAGACTGCAAATGGTCGATTAGGGGAAAAATCGTGTAGTTCCAAATGTTTGCGTAGTGCTCGCTATGAGGGAGTGCCATAAACAAAATATTAAACGTCCTGGACGGGTTAAGTGTGAGCCTGGCGGAGGGGAGAGGAGGTATTTAAAGGCCACGTTTCGTTTTTCTCGAAAATCGCGGCTCCTAGCGAAAATGTTTTCCAGTACAACATTGAACTACATTATATTTCCTACAAAATCTCTTGTACATTTTTTCTCTAGGACTAATATTTTGCGCGTTGCAGGGCGTCAAAAAAATCGCAGATTATTAAAAATATTGTTCTAACGGTATAAAATTGTTTATACTTAGACGAAGTGGATTAAAAACAAATATTAAGTGTGTATCACATGTAAGTCCAGTACAGCCGTATTAATGGATAAATTGTGTTCCGGAGGTGCAACAGGTTCGAGGGAGGAGATGTGTGAGGGCAGAAGTACGAGGGGAGGTAGATTTTCAGATTGTGTTCATGGACTTCATAAGTCTGCAAACTGAAGCTCGACCAGAAACAGCTAAAAGGTGAATCACAAAGTTATGCGTACCCTCCACAGCGTGCCATATGAATCACTGGCGACGCAGCGTAGAGACATTCCCGGGGGGGATGGGGGGGGAGGTGTTTATTTTCCACAAAGTGCGTTAACGTTGCTTGTAAAGCAGATACGAGATACTAATAATGCTATGGCAACTAATGCATTTGGACAGGATCTACGTAACCTCTGCACACTGTTCTACACTGCTAGAGGGGAAATAGAGTTTTAGTCATCCGTACGGTAGCTGTAGTGTTCTACTCCCAATAGTGCTACGTAATTGGAAGTATATTGGCAGTTCTATCTGAAACTTAAGTCTTAGAATATACCTAATGGAAATGGTGATAACGAAGACCATGCAGTGGTGGTCATAATGGTGTGAACCAAAATTTTATACAATCAAATAATAAACCTCAAATGCTGCTTTACAGGCATTTAGTTCGAAAATAGCTTTAGGATGCTATCTTTGTGTGTCATCTGCCTCAAAATTACCCTGGTATAGCTCGCACCACAGGTTCAGACCTGAAGTCTATGCAAAATATCCGAATTACGGCCTTGGTGCTGGAGTCACTATACACGTTGGCGAGCACGCAGCATGTGATCGTTACTTTGTGGTCATCAACCTCGTGCTCCTTGTCCAGTCTCCTTCCCCATGGACATCGTAGTTCCTCTGGTTCTTTGGTTGGAACCGGCTCGTGTGTCGAAATCGGAGCTGTGTGAGGCGATTGGGAAAGATCTGGGTACATATGTGCTGCCGGTGTTTAGCTAACGGAGAAGCGCGAGGCTGACACACAACAGCCAGATCACGAGCCGTAGTGCCGCGTGCACATGTCCTGGTCAAAGGCCGGCGCTGCTTGTGCAGCAGGCTTGGCTGGAATTCGCTCCTCAGCATTTCCTCACTTCCGGTGCTACCGACCGGCGCCAGTGGCCGCTAGCGCTGTGTCATTGTCTCTGCCATAATTCACTCACTCCTCTGTCGTTGCTTTTAACGCACAATGGAACTAAATCCCCCCCCAGGCTATGCTCTCGTGTGCCAACATCCCCATTCACTATTCACGAAAGCACATACTGAAGTGATTTTTAGTGGTTTCTCTGTCCCTGTTTAATGGAACAACAATATATTCGTTTTCTTGAGTGTCATTTTATTCCAAAGTAATATACAGGGTGAGTCAATCGGAAAGGTAAATGCTTAAAGGAGTATTAGTATTAGTGATTCTGAACAAAAAACTTAACATCTACATCTACATTTATACTCCGCAAGCCACCCAACGGTGTGTGGCGGAGGGCACTTTACGTGCCACTGTCATTACCTCCCTTTCCTGTTCCAGTCGCGTATGGTTCGCGGGAAGAACGACTGTCTGAAAGCCTCCGTGCGCGCTCTAATCTCTCTAATTTTACATTCGTGATCTCCTCGGGAGGTATAAGTAGGGGGAAGCAATATATTCGATACCTCATCCAGAAACGCACCCTCTCGAAACCTGGTGAGCAAGCTACACCGCGATGCAGAGCGCCTCTCTTGCAGAGTCTGCCACTTGAGTTTATTAAACATCTCCGTAACGCTATCACGGTTACCAAATAACCCTGTGACGAAACGCGCCGCTCTTCTTTGGATCTTCTCTATCTTCTCTATCTTAAATGTGGTCATATGCCCTATTCCTAATGGTTCGCCGGTCGAAGTGGCCGTGCGGTTAAAGGCGCTGCAGTCTGGAACCGCAAGACCGCTACGGTCGCAGGTTCGAATCCTGCCTCGGGCATGGATGTGTGTGATGTCCTTAGGTTAGTTAGGTTTAACTAGTTCTAAGTTCTAGGGGACTAATGACCTCAGCAGTTGAGTCCCATAGTGCTCAGAGCCATTTGAACCATTTGAACCTAATGGTTCCCGAGATAGAACACCTACATCTACATCTACATCCATACTCTGAAGTCCACCATACGGTGCGTGGCGGAAGGTACCTCGTACCTCAACTAGCATCTTCTCTCCCTATTCCACTCCCAAACAGAACGAGGGAAAAATGGGTGCCTATATGCTTCTGTACTAGCCCTAATCTCTCTTATCTCATCTTTGTGATCTTTCCGCGAAATATAAGTTGGCGGCAGTAAAATTGTACTGCTGTCAGCCTCAAATGCTGGTTCACTAAATTTCCTCAGTAGCGATTCACGAAAAGAACGCCTCCTTTCCTCCAGAGACTCCCACCCGAGTTCCTGAAGCATTTCCGTAACACTCGCGTTATGATCAAACCTACCAGTAACAAATCTAGCAGCCCGCTTCTGAATTGCTTCTATGTCCTCCCTCAATCCGACCTGATAGGGATCCCAAACGCTCGAGCAGTACTCAAGAATAGGTCTTATTAGTGTTTTATAAGCGGCCTCCTTTACAGAAGAACTACATCTTCCCAAAATTCTACCAATGAACCGAAGACGACTATCCGCCTTCCCCACAACTGCCATTACATGTTTGTCCCACTTCATATCGCTCTGCAATGTTACGCCCAAATATTTAATCGACGAGACTGTGTCAAGCGTTACGCTACTAATGGAGTATTCAAACATTACGGGATTCTTTTTCCTATTTATCAGCATTAATTTACATTTATTTATATTTAGAGTTAGCTGTCATTCTTTACACCAATCACAAATCCTGTCCAAGTCATCTTGTATCCTCCTACACTCACTCAACGACGACACCTTCCCGTACAACACAGCATCATCAGCAAACAGCCGCACATTGCTATCCACCCTATCCAAAAGATCATTTATGTAGATAGAAAACAACAACGGACCTACCACACTTCCCTGGAGCAGTCCAGATGATACCCTCACCTCCGATGAACACTCACCATCGAGGACAACGTACTGGGTTGTATTACTTAAGAAGTCTTCGAGCCATTCACATATTTGGGAACCAATCCCATATGCTCGTACCTTAGTTAGGAGTCTGCAGTGGGGCACCGAGTCAAACGCTTTCCGGAAGTCAAGGAATATGGCATCCATCCGACACCCTTCATCCATGGTTCACAAGATATAACACATTTAATATCACTTTTGTGAGTTTTTCTTGAATAACTCGAAAATCGTGTCGCAGTACAAAATTGAACTGCGTTAAATTTACTACAAAAAATTATATTTATTTTTTCTCTAGGACTAATAGTTAGGCGAAGAGAGCGCTAACACCGAAACCCTCGCGCGACGCACATGCACTGTAGTTTATGTTGGCCAGTTTGAGGAAGTTTCCTGACTTGATAGACTACAAGTGTCCTGTATCAAACTGTTCGTCTCAGCTTCGTCTACACTACTGCGATACGCTGCAAACAATGACAACGTTTGAATAATTATGTTGCTGGGTGGTCTTCAATTCAAAGACTGATTTGATGCAGCTCTCCATGCCACTCCCTCCTGTGCAAGCCTCTTCACCTCCCAATAACTACTGTAACCTATATCCTTCTGAATCTGCTTAATGTGTTCATCTCTTTCCCTCCCTCTGCAATATCTACCCCCTTCCACACAAACACACAGTCCCCTCCAATACTGAATTCCTCATTCCTTGATGTCTCAGAATGTGTCCTATCATCTGATCGCTTCTTTTAGTCAAGTTGTTCCACGCATTTACTCTCTCCCCAGTTCTATTTAGCACTTCTTCATTAGTCTCGTGATCTATCCACCTAATCTTCGGCATTCTTATGTAGCACCACATTTCAAAACCTTCTATTCTCTTCTTGTCTGAAATGTTTATCGTCCATGTTTCACTTCCATACATGGCTACACTCCATACGAATAATTTCAGAAAGGACTTCCTGATACTTAAATCTGTACTCGATGTTAGCAAATTTCTCTTCTTCATAAACGCTTTCCTTGCCGTTGCCAGTCTGCATTTTATATCCTCTATACTTCGACCATCGTCAGTTACTTTGCTTCCCAAATACCAAAACTCATCTGCCACTTAAAGTGTCTCATTTCCTAATCTAATTCCCTCAGCATCACCTGATTTAATTAGACTACACTCCACTATCCTCGTTTAGCCTTTGTTGACGTTCATCTCCTATCCTCCTTTCAAGACACTGTCCATTCCGTTCAACTGCTCTTCCAAGTCGTTTGCTGTCTCTGACAGAACTGCAGCGTCATAGGCAATCCTCAAAGTTTTTACTTCTTCTCCTTGGACATTAATTCCTACTCCAAATTTTCCTTTGACTTCCTTTAGTACTTCCTCAATGTACAGACTGAATAACATCGGGGATAGGCTACAACCCTGTCTCGCTCCCTTCTCAACCACTGTTTCATCTACATTTACATCGATACTCTGCAAGCCACCTTGCGGTGCTTGGCGGAGGGTACCCTGTTACACTAAGAGTCATTTCCTTTCCTGTTCCAATCGCAAATAGAGCGAGGGAAAACGACTATTTATATGTCTCCGTATGCGCCCTAATTTCCCGTATCTTCGTGGTCCTTACTCGCAATTCGTGTTCGTGGCAGTAGAATCGTTTTGCAGTCAGCTTGAAATGCCGGTTCTCTAAATTTTCTCAACAGTGTTTCTCGAAAAGAACGTCGCCTTCCCTTCAGGGATTCCCATTTGAGTTCCCGAAGCATCTCCGTATCACTTACGTGTTGTTAGAACCTACCAGTAACAAATATAGCAGCCCACCTCTGAATTGCTTAGATGTCTACTTTCAATCCGACCTGAAACGGATCCCAAACACTTCAGCAGTACTCAAGAACACGTCGCACCAGTGTCCTACATGCGGCCTCCATTACGGGTGAACCACTCTTTCCTAAAATTCTCCTAGGAAACCGAAGTCCACCATTCCCCTTCCCTGCCGCAGTTCTCACATGCTAATTCCATTTCATATCGCTCTGCAACGTTACGCCCAGATATTGTAAACGAACTGACGGGTTTGTTCTCCCTACTCATCGACAATAACCTACACTGTCCCACATGTAGCGCTAGCAGCCATTCATCGCACCAATCGTAAATTTTGTATTGAATCGTCTTGCGTCTTCCTATAGTCACTTAACTCGACACCATACCGTACACTACAGCATCATCAGCAAAAAACCGCAAATTCTGCTCACCCTGTATGCCAAATGATATATGTATATAGACAATAACAGCGGTCCAATCACATTTCCCTGAGGCACTCTTTGTCTGTTATGAACACTCACCGTTGAGGACGACGTATTGGGTTTTGTCCCTTGGAAGTCTTCTAGCCAGTGTGAGCATATCCATATGGTCGTACCTTCGTTAAAATCTTGCAGTGGAGCGCCGTGTCAAATGCTTTCCGGGAATCTGCCTGTTGATCTTTGTCCATAGTTCGCAGCATAATTTGTGAGAAAGGGGCAATCTAAGCTTCACAACAGCCATGCTCCCTAAAACCATGCTGATTCGTGGAGATACGCTTCTCAGCCTCAATAAAGTTCAATATATTCGAAACGAGAATATGTTCAAGTATTCTGCAGCAAACCTAAATTAGGGACATTGGTCTGTAATTTTGCGCCTGGTACTAGTTATACATAATGTACAGTGTTTCAAATCGATCAGCGTGCTGTTGTTTTAGGTGAGGTTAGCATCCACTATGTCCTGGACACGAGCTAGTGCAGTATACAGCGTGGTCAGAAATAGTCTGAAAAGCCTGTAAGGGTGGTGGTGGTGGTTAATGTTTAACGTCCCGTCGACAACGAGGTCATTAGAGACGGAGCGCAAGCTCGGGTTAGGGAAGGATTGGGAAGGAAATCGGCCGTGCCCTTTCAAAGGAACCATCCCGGCATTTGCCTGAAACGATTTAGGGAAATCACGGAAAACCTAAATCAGGATGGCCGGAGACGGGATTGAACCGTCGTCCTCCCGAATGCGAGTCCAGTGTGCTAACCACTGCGCCACCTCGCTCGGTCCTGTAATGGTGTTGCATGGTGGGGTGTACTGGGAAATAATTGTTAAGAAAAAGACGTTGCGTCGTTTCCGATTTAATTGACACTGAAATTAGCCAATTAGGTCGTTGCTTGCGTAAATTAAAGCAGCCTGTCGGAGACGGTGTTGCAAAACGTGTCCTTCGTTTGGTTGGGTTGGGTTATTTGGGGGAAGAGACCAAACAGTGAGGTCATCGGTCTCATCGAACTAGGTAAGGATGGGGAAGGAAGTGAGCCGTGCTCTTTCAAAGGAACCATCCCAGCATTTGCCTGGAGCGATTTAGGGAAATCACGGAAAACCTAAATCAGGATGGCCGGACGCGGGATTGAACCGTCGTCCTCCCGAACGCGAGTCCAGTGTGCTAACTTCGTGTGGTTCAAATGATTCAAATGACTCTAAGCACTATGGGACTTAACACCTGAGGTCATCAGTCCCCTAGACTTAGAACTACTTAAACCTAACTAACCTAAGGACATCACACACATCCATGCCCGAAGCAGGATTCGAACCTGCGGCCGTAGCAGCAGCGCGGTTCCGGACTGAAGTGCCTAGAACCGCTCGGCGACAACGGCCGGCGCTTAGTTTCCTAAAACCTAACAAGAGAGCAATACAAAAATTGGACATGGGACGATAGTAAGGATCGAACCCAAACCAACGACTGAGCATTTTCATGCGCTATCATCTACGCTATGAGGACAGCTGACAGGTTGATTGCGTTTGTAAGCGCAATGCTCTGGTTGGCCAACTTCAAGATTAAGTCGGAAACGGTGCAACTTACGAATTTTTGTCTTAACGATTATATCTCAGCACTATCTACTCTGCAACAGCCTTACAAGCTTTTCAGATTCTTTCTGATCATGCTGTGTATAAAAACGTAGTCATAGAACAATGCTCGTAAAAGAGATTACGTTTAGTGATAACACAAACACAGTCACACTGTGCAACCGACGTTGACATCACCGATTAGATTCCGAGGTACTGCAGAGTGCAGAGCGGCAAAGAGGTTCTGTTAATGCACAGACTATCGCGAGATGCGCTGTCGTCGGTCTAGGTTGGAGCTGCCTGTGGCTGTGTTTGTCGATCGCTTCCGAGAAGGCCGGCTGAGTCGGCCAGTGTTTGGGCGTTGTCGCGCCCGATAACCTATCTGCTGGGGGCACAGAGCGCCCGCGTGCGCGCTGACTCAGCCACAGCTGATTCCCCTGTGAGGCTGAATCACTGCTCTCGCTTGGAGACTACTTTCTCCATTATACCTTGTACATCTAGAGAGTGATTCAACAATATCTTTACAGACTTCTGGGACAGGTTCCGCTCGCAAAAACAAGGAAAAAAGCACTGTAAACGTAGTTTCTAGAATCCTTCATTTTCAAGTTAAAAAGAAAAAAGCTCTCGTAAAAGTAGTTTCTAAAATCCTTCCTTTTCAAGTTATTGATGAAAGCTTACGGACAACGGCTTTCCTGGCACAAACCAACAACTCCACTGTACTCTTTGATGTAGTGCATCCACCGTATCATATATGGTAGGTACATACGTTCTACCAGGACGTCTTATAGCTGTATAGTCTACAGAAACTTCATTTAGAATGTTCTCCCCGTTAAATAAAAAGTGACATGTGGTTTCTGCATGGCGCACTCCAGCACATTTTAGTCTCATTGTTAGTGATCAAATGAGGTAGAGGAAGACCTTTCCACAGCCGAAGTTTTCCCGACCTCAGCCCTGTCGATTTTTATTTCTGGACACCTTTAACAAATGGTTTATGCAGCAGACAACCCGGATGCGTGATCTTTTATCGAGGGATCATGGAAACCTGAGACACCATTCAACATCTTCAGGGAGTTTTAAGGGTGCGACAGTCCATAATATGACGAGTTTATGGACATTTTGAACATTTGTTATAAGTTTCTGGGTTCCACACTTTCAAGCTCACAATGTGTAACTGATGTGTTGAACGTGAAGTTTCCTTAACAAACAAAGTATTTTTTGGGCATAAGTTTATACGAATTTTTTTCTGGTTTTTGTGTATGGAAACCAAGGAAAAATTGTGAGATGAAAATAAAATTCAGGGAGAAGAAATATAAATTTTGCAACATGCGGATGATATTGTAGTTCTGTCAGAGATAGTTAAGGACTTGGGAGAGCAGCTGAACGGAATGGATAGTGTCTTGAAAAGAAATTGTAAGACGAACATCCATAAAAGTAAAGTAAGGGTAATGAAGTGTAGTCGAAGAAAGTCAGGTGATACAAATGGATTTAGATTAAGGAGTTGAACCATTAAAAGCAGTAGACGAGTTCTGTTATTTGGGCAGCAAAATAACTCAGGATGGCCGCCGCAGAGAACATATGAAACACAGAACGACAGCAGCAAGAAAATCGTTTATTAAAAAGGGGAATTTATTAACATCTGATATGAGTTTAATGTTTTCATTGGGTATACGTTGAGGCTGTCACCTAGTACAGAAGTGAATCGTGGATGATAAACAGTTGAGACAAGTATAGAATAGAAGCTTTTGAAATGTGCTGCTATAGAACAATGCTGGATATTAGATGGGTAGGTGGAATAACAAATGAAGAGGTACTGAACCGAATTGGGGAAAAAAGAAATCTGTGGCATAACTTGACTAAAAGAAGGGATCAGCTGATAGGACAGAATCTGGGGCATCGAGGAATAAATTTGGTAATCGAAGAAAGAGTGCGCGGTAAAAAATTTAGCTTGAGACCAAAGTATAATAGAGTAAGCAGGTTGAAAGGGGCGTAGGTTGTGGTAGTTATGCAGAGATGAAGAGGCGTACACAGCAGTAGCAATAGCAGTGGGCAGCTGCATCAGTGTTTGGACTGAAGGGATGGCGAAAATCCAAAGAAGAGCAGCGCGTTTCATCACTAGTTCGCTTGAGATTTTTGTTTGGCGTCCCGTTGACGCCAATGTAGTTAGAGACGGAGCAAAGAATTTCGGGTTGGGGAAGGTTTGGGTATCGCGGAATGCCTTACTGTTAACATACCAAGAATAGTGCAGCAACTTATTACTACATCCTACGTGTACCTCGCGCAAGACAGTAGTGTTGAAAATAAGAGAAATTCGAGTTCATGTGGGGCTACCGACAGTGGATCTTCCCGCGCATAATTCACGAATGTAACAGAGAAGGGAAAGTAAGTATGATTTCGGTAATTAAGTGCCCTCAATCTTATAACTCAAGAGGCCTTTCAAAGTATAATTGTAATTGCAGTGCACACATTCTTATTTGAAGTCGATAGAGACTGCCTGAGATCGTCTTAAAGCAGGCTAGGAACAGTTTGTTTTAGTTTAGAAAGACGAGTTTGAAGCCTTAAATCCCCAGCTTAATGCCATTGTGGCTTCTACTGTTTCATGAAAATCATTAGATTTGAGTAAATTATCTGTTTTACTATCCGGTGAGATTGTAACAGCACCAACTACAGATATAATTTATAATTTAGCATAACCGTTTGTTCTGCATCTATAAAAAAGGCGACACACACACACACACGAGCGTGCCCGCGCATTACTACAGACAACAACCTAGGAAGAATTATGTATCCGCTGAAGTAATGCGTTTTCGAGGGTAATCTAATATCAGAGATAAATGACAGAAGCTAGATATGATTGATACGATTGATACTGGCGAATATGATAAGAGAAGGTGCGCAATGGAAAAAAACAGGACTATTACCAAAGTAGATTCACTTTGGTTGTTCATAAGATCGTCGTCAAAGCATCCTGATGCACATGCAGATGATTGAGCTGCCCCTACAGCTGTGTTTTATGCAATCCACAGTATCTTCAAATATGGCTTGCAAGATTTTCATATTGTCTCATTCGCTACACCCAAACAGAAAAGATTAAAAGGATCTTTTTGTTGGAAATTTAATATAGTTAGGTTTTGTACTGAGACATATTTTCGCTAGAGGCCGTAGTTTTGAATTATTCAAGAAAAGATACAGAAGTAACCTTGAAACTCGTTTTTCTTGAATAACTCGAAAACCGTGGCCTCCAGGGAAAACGTATCACAGTACAAAATTTAACTACATTAAATTTCCTACAAAAAAAGGTCCTGTTCATTTTGTCTGTAGGACTAAATAGTTTGCGCACCGCGAGCGAGAGAATATGAAAATATCGCTTGTGGTTTTTGAAGGCGTTGCTGGTTGCATGAAACCGATAGGTAGGGGCAGCTGGCTCACTCTGTACATCTGGGTATGCAGTTCGAAAGCGGTACTGTAGTATTGGGCACTGGGTTTCTGAAAACGCAGGAAAGTATGACTATGCCGTTCCCAAGAGGCTTAACAGTACTAAAATTTTGATCTTAGTATGTTTGTTTTTCTGCAATTAGTATAAGACAAAATAACATGTAATTTCGCATTGTTCGGCCACCATTTAATGCTGTTGCTTTCCTAAGCAGCTTACGTTAGAGATCCTGGAGCAGTAGTTCTTTGATTTCAACACACTGACCCCTGTGGAATATATCATGCTGCATATGCATAACGATTTTTACTGTCTGAAGCAGGTAATACAGGAGCATAGGCTGACAGGTTGGACTGCACGTTTTGAGTCCAGTGACTGGTATGTTAGCCGTGGAGAGTTCGATCTTCATTGGGACGCCGTGCGTATATTGTGGTGTGGCTGGCAGGTCGCCACGGGCACCGCCAACGAAGCACTGGCGCCCTTGTGAACACACACACACACACACACACAGGGCGCACACACACACACACACACACACACACACACACACACACAAACACATACGGCGACACATTTGTTGCTTTTCTAGGAAAGACACTTCGGGAAACTTTGCCGTCGGAACCGCGCAATCACTTTCTGGAATTTCCCACTACTCAGCCTATATTGAAATAAGGTACAGCCTAGGTATCTTGTAATCTAAAACACAGGGAAGATTACAGGTACATCTTTTTTATCTCTACATATTATAAATTAAAATGCCCCGCACAGGTTCTGACTGTATGTGAAGGCTAATGTCAGGAACAGTTGTAGTGATTTTGGTACCTTTTTCACTAATAGATTGATTCACAAGGAAGGTTCCTGTGTCTTAATTTATTGTTTCTACAACAGACAAGACCCCAGACAGCATATACTTAGTGCTATCCGTGCAAAGCCATGCCACGGAATGACGCACGAGTTTCACTAGCTTGTTAGCCGTAACTTTTCCATCCGCAAACGGTGTGTGGGAGGAACGAATTTGGATAGGCTTCTTATCGGCTCTAATTTCTCTGATTTTTGATGAGATGTGTGGAGGAGGAGGTAATGTGCTGTGTGACCCTTGTTGAATCGTAGGCTTTCGAAATGTTTAAAAGTAAACTTCTCCGTGATAACCTATTCCACTCTTGGACGAGGGCCATTCATAAGTAATGCAACATTTTTTTTTTTTCCTCGGGCACTTTTGGTTCAGAAAAATTGTACTTTTTTGCGACATCGTTCAATAATATGCGTTATCTCAGCAAAGAGAAGTTATTCAATTTTTTTGGCGTAAAACTAAACCATAAAAAATGTTCACGGGCGTTTACAGAATGTGAAGGGACCCCGGACAGTGGATAAAAGCACGGTTAGTCGCTGGACAACGTGTCTGACGTCAAAAGAACAAGGAAAAATGAAATCCCACGCTCAGACCAGCCGCACACAGCTGTGATGTCTGCAGTGTTGCAACGTGCGGACACTCTTATTCGAGATGATCGACTACTAATAACAATCAAGCAACTCAGTGCTCAACTTGACATCTCTGCTGTCTACCAGTCAGCATATTCAAAGGTTTGTGCCCCCTGGGTACCTAAGTGAAACCATAAAGTGGAAAAAAGGAACATCTGTGCCAAATTGGCACTGCAGCTGTTGGTGACGAGTTCTTGTCGAGCATTGTCTGATGGACTCACCGCTTTGAGCCTGAAACAAAACTGCAATCCATGGAGCGGCACTATCCAACGTCTCCTTCGAAGTACTGGTTCAAAACAATACCCTCGGCTGGTTAAGTCATGAATACAGTCTTTGGGGCCCGTGAAGGGGTTACTCACTGACAGTGAAACTACAACACCGAAGACTGTTTCGAAACACTTATGAAACTGAAGAAATGATTATTGCGTTCGGAGCCATAAAACTGCGAACACACTACTTCTCCGCAATAACGCAAGGCCACACAGAGATCTGCGCACCGCAAAGGAGACAACAAAGCTACGGTGGAGTGTTCTTTCTCATCCATCCTACAGGCAGGATCTCGCACCTCCTTGATTCCATCTCTTTGGGCCACTGAAGGAAGATGTTCGCGTGAAGCACTACGGCAGAGGAGGGGAAGTTACTGATGCAAGGTAGACTTGGTTGAGACGCAGACCTATAGAATGGTACCAACACGTCATATAGCCTCTCACATTAAAGTGGCGTAAGGCAATAGAATGGAACGGATATTACTTTTAAAAATAGGATTTTAAAGGCAAAGAATTGGGGAAAAATGTGGTATATTTAAATCATGAAAGAAATCATCCTTTGTTGAGAAAATTGTGCTGCATTACTTTTGGAGCTTGATTAGCATATACATACCCTGACTAAACGAGCCCGTCACGAAACGGCTCTCCGTTGGTTTTGGTCTATCTGTCACGGTAAGGGTCCAGACTGACAAGCAATACTCGGTAGAACGTTAGCCACAGTGCTGCGGTGGTGTAATGGTCAGCATTCCTGCCCAATAAAGAAGGAGACCAGGATCCAAGTCCCGGAAGTGGCTCATATTTTAATTCATTTCTCCAGCCCCCATCATTATCGTAGATAAAGATGAGATTTAAATGTCTGGAGGAAAATTAATTCTAACATCTATGCTGTGATTCGTGTGATAAAGAATGGGTTCAGTGCACTAAATGTGAGCAGTGGGACATGTTTGTTGTGCAGACCCAGAAAGTATATTATATTTTATTTGTGATATTTCCAATAAGCGATTTTTTTAACGCCTATAGAGGCACTGGCCGATACTGGAAGGCAATTTTTGTACTGACTGACAAACCGCCGGTTTTTACTTCTACATGATATCCACCTGTTTTTGCTTCTACATGACCTGATACTTTTGTAAAATTTCAGGGAAATCATACATGTGCATCCATAATGCACAGTTTAAGTACCAGATTACTGTATTATACTCCCAAATTTTTAAATATTTCACATTTTGCAAGTGAAAAGGATAACTTGGCAGTGTTGTAGGAATCTCCCCTACACTTTATATTTAGGCGTTTTACTGTCGTTAGTGTTTTCAATATCGAAGCCTGCCCGGTGAGCCCTGTGGTCTAACGCACTGCTTTTCGGCCCCGACACGAATCCACCCGGCGGATTAATGTCGAGGTCCGGTGTGCCAGCCAGTCTGTTGGATTTGGTCCAGACTGACAAGCAATACTCGGTAGAACGTTAGCCACAGTGCTGCGGTGGTGTAATGGTCAGCATTCCTGCCCAATAAAGAAGGAGACCAGGATCCAAGTCCCGGACGTGGCTCAAATTTTAATTCATTTCTCCAGCCCCCATCATTATCGTAGATAAAGATGAGATTTAAATGTCTGGAGGAAAATTAATTCTAACATCTATGCTGTGATTCGTGTGATAAAGAATGGGTTCAGTGCACTAAATGTGAGCAGTGGGACATGTTTGTTGTGTAGACCCAGAAAGTATATTATATTTTATTTGTGATCTTTGCAATAAGTGATTTTTTTAACGCCTATAGAGGCACTGGCCGATACTGGAAGGCAATTTTTGTACTGACTGACAAACCGCCTGTTTTTACTTCTACATGATATCCACCTGTTTTTGCTTCTACATGACCTGTCACTTTTGTAAGTGCGAACGTTGGCTGTTTCCCCTTATTCCGCCTCAGTTGCACTATGTCTGGGATTGCTGCCCAAACATCGTTTCGGCGTACGCGTACCCCATAATTACTCTACCACGGAAACATTGGGGTTACTACTCGTCTGGTGTGAAAATTTCCGGGGGGGGGGGGGGCACTGGGGGCTGAACCGCACAATAACACTACTGGGTTCGGTGTGGGGCGGCGGGGCACTGCAGACTATGGCGGGGACGGAGCCTCTCCGTCGTTTCTAGGTCCCCAGTTCCATATAATATAATACAATCATGGGAAATATGCTAAATATACTGACGTTCAGTGAATCTACCAAGCCATATGCCAACAGTCGATTCTGTGCAGTTCTTCCTGCATCTGGCAACACTTTTTTGCGTTACATCCTTCGTAAAGATAACAGCGTCAGAGGGTGACAGGCTCGCGGCGTTTCCAACGTTATTCAGTACGTCATCGGAGAGGATGACTGTTTGTATTTGCATGACAGTGCACCATGTCATAAAGCAGCATCTGAGAGACAATGCTGTGTGGACAATAATATTCCTGATGTGGGCTATAACATTCCTGAAATGGACCGGCCAGCACAGAGTCCCCACCTGAGCCCAGCGGAACACCTCTGGGATGAATGAGAAAGTTCAGTCCCAGTGTCTCTGGTTTCGACTTTTGCTGAAGAATGACCTGCCATTCATCTACGTACGTTCAGATACCTTATTGCCGGCGTCTCCATTTGAGCTGAAGCAGTCATGAAGACAAATCGTGGACACACCCCTTATTAGTGTCATCAGAGACAAGGATGGGCCTAACGTCAGGAGTGCCCCAGGGAAGTGTGATAGGACAACTGTTGTTCTGTGTATACATAAATGATTTGGTGGACAGGGTGGGAAGCAGTCTGCGGTGGTTTACTGACGACGCCGTGGTGTACGGTAAAGTGTCGAAGTTGAGTGACTATTGGAAGATACAAGATGACTTTGACAAAATTTCCACTTGGTGTGGTGCATGGCAGCTAGCACTAAATGTGGAAAAATGTACATTAATGTGGATTAGTAGGAAGAACCAATTTGTGATATTCGGATGCATTATTACTAGTGTCCAACTTGACACAGTCAAGTTTAAAGTCGTTCAAATATCTGCGCGTAACGTTGCAAAGCAGTATGAGGTGGAACCAGCATGTGAAAACTATGATACGGAAGGCAAATGGTCGATTTCGGTTTATTGGGACAATTTCAAGAAAGAGTGGTTTCACCTGTAAAGGAGATCGCATATAGGCTGCTGGTGCGATATGTTCTAGGGTACTGCTAGACTGTTCGGGATCCGTACCAGGTCGGACTGAAGCAAGACATTGAAGCAATTCACAGGAGGGCTGTTAGATTTGTTACCGGTAGGTTCGAACAACACGTAATTGTTACGGTGATGCTTCGGGAGCTCTAATAGGAATCCTTGGAGGGAAGGCGGCATGGCCGGCCGTTGTGGCCGAGTGGTTCTAGGCGCTTCAGTCTGGAACCGCGCGACCGCTACGGTCGCAGGTTCGAATCCTGCCTCGGGCATGGATGTGTGTGACGTCCTTAGGATAGTTAGGTTTAAATAGTTCTAAGTTCTAGGGGACTGATGACCTAAGATGTTAAGTCCCACAGTGCTCAGAACCATGTGAAGGCGGCGTTCTTCTCGGGAAACACTATTGATAAAAAGTAGAGAACCGGCATTTGAAGCTGACTGGCGAACGATTCTGCTGCCGCCAGTATACATCGCGCGTAAGGACCACGAAGATAAGATACGAGAAATTAGGGCTCATACGGAGGCGCACAGACTGTCGTTTTTCCCTCGCTCTATTTGCGAGTGGAACAGGCGGGGAAATGACAAGTAGCGGTACAGCGTACCCTCCGACATCCATCTTTCGGTGGCTTGCGCAGTATGTATGTAGATGTAGATATAGATTAATAAGTGTCCAGACCATTGTATATATATGTTCTAAATAGTAACGACCCTATAACACACTCTTGGACAATTCCCGGTTTCCGATCGTACTCCCGTTAAGACCATCTAGAAGTAAATGATGCAGTTAAAGGGGGACCAACAAATTGCAGAGGAACATTTTCACGCGCGATGATGTAACTAATGTGCGCTTCGTGTGTCTTCTCATCAGCCAGACTGAATTCAGTTGCAGTCTCGAGTTAACCCGCACATTTGGTGTTGCAGCTGTAGTACTGCGTAAGGCACTGGAAAGCTCTTCTACACCGTGTTAGAACTCTGCTTCTTACGTTTTCGCGGAAAGCACAGTACGTTTCTAAGCATGGTTAACCTACCATATATTTCAATCCACGCAACGCGTAGAAGCTGCAGATAGGCCGCATTATCTTGCTTGGTCGTTTCACACTTGTCTCTGACGTCACTACACAGTACACACTGACTGAAAACGCAACACGTGGAATGGACAAGTTCACTACGGTGTTTTCTTCCTGACGTTATTGTAACGTAGGAGACAGTAACACAAACATCAAATCCCGTTACCATTTCCCACCGTCGACGGACACACAGCGCTATTAAGAGGACTTCCTAATAGTTTAAATTATAATTTCATTTGGCGGTAATGTGTGTCTTTGTCACACAGCTTAGTTATTTTACCATGATATAACAAATAATTTTTCTTTTACAGAACACGCCAATACCACCATTCTCTCACAAAATTACTTGTTTCAGCACTAATCGTCTTCAGATCCAATGTTGCAGTATAAGAGGCCTCGCAACGTTGTGACCCATACAATGTCGCACGACGGACGATGTGACATGAAAACGAAACGCCCCGTCGTTACGAGACTTACTATGCTGCAAAATTGCATGTAAAGATGACTACAGATTACAGTTGAAACCGATAATTCAACATCTTTCTTCTAGTGTTAGGCATTTGCCAGGTACGTTCTCTTGTTAGTGTCTCTACTGTCTGTGGATCTCTCCACCTCTTATTTGGTCTACCGGTTGATCTTTTCCTTATACGTCTATAATTCATTGTTATTGTGGGCATTCTACTTTGATTCCTTACTGTGACATGATTTCTGCATTCATTTCTGTACCCCTTCATCTGGTGATTAATGCCTCTAGGTCACAGATCAGATATGATTGTTGTATTCCTTATCATATCAGATACACTGCTTCGTTCATTTCCAGCTATTATTTTCCAAGTCTCACTGCCATAAAGTGTAGATTGTATTGCCATTGCTCTATAAAATTTTATTAGAATTTCTTTCCTCATATTTTATTGGGTGTTCCTATCAACCCTTCAGGTTTTTTCGGTATCTCTTTTTACGTTTATGAAGGTGGTAATATTCCCCAAGAAGCTCAGTTCATTCACTCTTACTATTTTCTGGGTGTTTACTATGATTTTGTATGGGATCTGGTTTTGGGTCGAGAATGTTAAGTTATAGCGCTTGGCATTTATATTTCGTTTATGAATGATTTTTTGATGGATGTCTTCGCTGTTAGGTGTAGGAAGTTGTTCATCAGCAAAGACTGTCGTCACCATGTAATTTTTTTGGTTAAAGTTTTTCTACATATAGTCAGCATAGATGTAAAAAAGCGACAACTGTATCAGCAAAACTTGTGATTGTTGTCTGTTTATATAAAAGAAAAATTAATTACGCTACGCTATTGTTTTGAGTTTAATTTATTTTTGAAAAGGGTTTTCTTTACAGGATTATTTAATAAAATTAAACACGTTGTAGTCACGTCAGTAAGGTAGATAACTGTCAAACAACTTATTTTAAACACAACAATTGGTGCTTTAAGAAATTCACTCAGTTAAATGATGATGTAATTCGAAGGATTCCACTGAACGAAGGGGCGCCACAGTAGGACACAGTACTCGCACTCGGAACGACGCTGGTTCTAATCCTATCCAGATCTCCATACGTTCCACAAGGAAAATGCCGGGGTGATTCCTATAAAAGAGCACGGCCGATTTCCTTCGCCAGTTAGAGCTTGTGCTCTGCCTCTAATGATATCGTCGTCGGTGGGACGTTAATGGCCAATCTTCCTTCCTTCCTGTATTATCCGTATATTTCATTCACTCAATAGATAGAAAGAAAGAACAGATTTCAGTTTTTTATTACAGACAAATTGGGAAAGGTAGAAAGACATTGCATATGTCACTAGATAGCGGAAGGGTCAGAGTTTTAAATTCACACAGACACTATACCATACACTCAACATCAACACAGTGCATTGCTCGAGAAACATCGAAACGGAAGTCCATTTCTTTCCACACACGAATCAACAAGCCCCTGTTTATTGAATCGACAGCTTCAACAACTCGATTTCTCAAATGGCTCTGAGCACTATGGGACTTAACTTCTGAGGTCATCAGTCCCCTAGAACTTAGAACTACTTAAACCTAATTAACCCAAGGACATCACACACATCGATGCCCGAGGCAGGATTCGAACCTGTTACCGTAGCGGTCGCGCGGTTCCAGACTGTAGCGCCTAGAACCGTTCGGTCACTCCGGCCGGCTCGATTTCTCAACTCTTGGATATTTCCTGCCATAGGTGTGACAAGACTCTGCCTTTTGTGTACCCCTTCAGAAAAAACAGCAAGTCTGGTGACCTGCAGGGATAAAAGCGATGGACGATGTTGTATTGTCCACCTTTTCCAGTCCAGTGTTGTGTGATGGTGTTAAGATAACGCCACACCTCAAGGCGAAAGTGAGGTGGGGCGCCGTTATGCATAAAAATGAAAAATCATTGGAATCTTCGTGCAGTTGAGGAAACAACCAATTTTCCAGCATATCCACGTACAACAATACTGTCACAATTCCCTCCGCAAAAAGAAAGGTCCATAAACCTTATGAACAGAAACTGCACAAAACACAAAAAGGGGACTCTCTTTCTTGTTGTCTGCAGCTCGTGGTCGCGTTCTCGCTTCCCGACCACGTGGTCCCGGGTTCGATTCCCGGTGGGGTCAGGGATTTTCACCTGCCTCGAGATGACTGGGTGTTTGTGTTGTCCTCATCATTTCATCATCAATCATGAAAGTGGCGAGATTGGACTAGGCAAAGGTTGGGGTTTTGTACGGGCGCTCATAACCTCGCAATTCAGCGCCCCACAAACCAAACATCATCATCATCTTTCTTGTTCGATGACGACGCCAGGATTTCGTGACCCCAAAATTTTTACATTGTAGCGGTTTTCACCCGGTAGATGAAACATCAATGCGTCCGAAAAGATGAGTTGTACGGAAAAAGTGCCCGCTGCTATATCCTGGACAAGTGAAACGCAAAATTCATACCTTCTGGTATGGTAGCCGCCACCTAATTGCTGCAGGAACTGCAACTTGTAGTGCCACTTTCTACAAATCTTGGGTATCCGATTAATGAGGGAATTAGTATATTTCATCAAAATGTACAAGGTATTAGAGATAAAGTAAGTGAACTGCTTATAGATGTTGACTCTGAAATTATTGGTATATCTGAACACTTCTTAAATAAGGAGATAATTCAGAGGCTTCCTTTACCAGGATACAGGTTGGCTGGCAGCTTTTCTAGGAGCTCTTTGCGGTGTGGGGGAGTAGCCATGTATGTGAAAAACGGTATCCCATTTGAGTCAATTGATGTTTCAAAGTACTGCACTGAAAAGGTGTTTGAATGTTGTGCAGGTGTGGTTAAATTTAGTGGAGCTAAACTTCTTACTGTTGTTATTTATAGATCCCCAGACTCCGATTTCACAACATTTTTGCTAAAGCTAGAGGAGGTTCTTGGTTCACTTTATAGGAAATACAAAAAGTTAGTTATATGTGGTGACTTCAATATTAATTGTATAAGTAATTGTGCAAGGAAAAGGATGCTGGTAGACCTCCTTAATTCATATAATCTTATGCAAACCGTATTCTTTCCAACGAGAGTGCAAGGGAACAGTAGAACAACCATAGACAATATTTTTGTTCATTCGTCATTATTAGAAGGGCATTCCGTTAGCAAAAAGGTGAATGGCCTTTCAGATCATGATGCACAAATTTTAAGTCTAAAAGTTTTTTGTGCCGCAACACATGTTAAATATAGTTACCAACGTTTTAGGAAAGCTGATCCAGTTGCTGTATAGACTTTTGTAAACCTTATCAAGGAACAAGAGTGGCAAGATGTTTATAGTGCTGATACAGTAGACGATAAATATAATGCTTTCCTCAAGACTTTTCTCGTGCTCTTTGAAAGTTGCTTTCCGTTAGAACGTTCAAAACAGGGTACTAGCACAAACAGGCAGCCTGGGTGGCTGACTAAAGGGATAAGAATATCTTGTAGAACAAAGTGGCAATTATATCAAAACGTTAGAAACAGTCAAAATCTAAATGCAGCAGCCCATTGCAAACAGTATTGTAAGGTGCTTAAAAAAGTTATTAGGAAGGCAAAAAGTATGTGGTATGCAGATAGAATAGCTAAGTCTCAGGATAAAATTAAAACCATATGGTCAGTCGTAAAGGAAGTGGCTGGTCTGCAGAGACAGGTCGAGAATATAGAATCAGTGCGTAGTGGGGATGTCCGTGTTACTGATAAGTCGCATATATGTACAGTACTTAATAATCACTTTCTGAATATAGCAGGTGAACTAAATAGAAACCTAGTCCCAACAGGGAATCATATAGCGCTCTTAGAAAAAAGTGTTCCGAGACTGTTACCTGAAATGCTCCTCCATGATACTGACAAGAGGGAGATTGAGTTAATAATTAAATCACTAAAGACCAAGAACTCTCATGGATATGACGGGGTGTCTAGCAGAATACTGAAGTATTGTTCCACGTATGTTAGCTCAGTACTTAGCCATATCTGTAACTTTTCCTTTAGGAGTGGTCGGTTTCCTGACCGATTAAAGTACTCGGTAGTGAAGCCACTTTATAAAAAGGGAGACAGGGATAATGTTGACAATTATAGACCTATTTCTATGCCATCGGTGTTTCTAAAGTTATTGAGAGGGTTGTATATACAAGGTTACTGCAGCATTTAAATTCACATAATTTGCTGTCAAATGTACAGTTTGGTTTTAGAAATGGCTTAACAACTGAAAATGCTATAGTCTCTTTTCTCTGTGAGGTTTTGGACGGATTAAATAAAAGGTTGCGAACGTTAGGTGTTTTCTTTGATTTAACGAAGGCTTTTGACTGTGTTGACCACAAAATATTACTGCAGAAGTTGGAACATTATGGAGTAAGAGGAGTAGCTTACAATTGGTTCGCCTCCTACTTTAAGAACAGAAAGCAGAAGGTAATCCTCCGCAATATTGAGAGTGGTAATGATGTTCAGTCCCAATGGGGCACTGTTAAATGGGGTGTTCCCCAAGGGTCGGTGCTGGGGCCACTGCTGTTCCTTATTTATGTAAATGATATGCCTTCTAGTATTACAGGTGATTCAAAAATATTTCTGTTTGCTGATGACACCACCTTGGTAGTGAAGGATCTTGTGTGTAATACTGAAACATTATCAAATAATGTAGTTCATGATATAAGTTCGTGGCTTGTGGAAAATAATTTGATGCTAAATCACAGTAAGACTCAGTTTTTACAGTTTCTAACCCACAATTCAACAAGAACTGACATTTTAATCAGACAGGATGGGCATGTTATAAGCGAGACGGAACAGTTCAAGTTCCTAGGCGTACAGATAGATAGTAAGCTGTTGTGGAAAGCCCATGTTCAGGATCTTGTTCAGAAACTAAATGCCGCTTTATTTACCATTAGAACAGTATCTGAAATAAGTGACATTTCAACACGAAAAGTAGTATACTTCGCATATTTTCATACGCTTATGTCATATGGTATTATTTTTTGGGGTAATTCTTCTGATTCAAAAAGGGTTTTTTTGGCTCAAAAACGGGCTGTTCGAGCTATGTATGGTGTAAGTTCGAAAACCTCTTGTCGACCCCTATTCAATAGTCTGGGAATTTTGACATTGCCCTCACAGTATGTATTTTCTTTAATGTCGTTTGTTGTTAGCAATATTAGCTTATTCCCAAGGCAGAAATCAAATCTGCATGTGGAATGCACTTCCTTGACTCTTGTGCAGAAAGGAGTGCAGTATTCTGCTGCATCCATTTTCAATAAGCTACCACAAGAACTCAAAAATCTTAGCAGTAGCCCAAACACTTTTAAGTCTAAACTGAAGAGTTTCCTCATGGCTCACTCCTTCTATTCTGTCGAGGAGCTCCTGGAAGAGATACAAAATTAAGCAAATTCCAGTGTACATTTTTTATTTTCTTTATTTAAACTAACGACTTGTCGCCTGAATATGTTTCTTATATTTCATTTTATCTGTTTCTACAATCGTGTTATAATTTCATGTATTGACTCGTTCCATGACCATGGAGACTTCTCCTAAATGTGGTCCCACGGAACAATAAATAAATAAATAAATAAAAATAACCGTCATTCCAGAACACGCCACTTTTTTTTTGAGGAAGCTAAAGTTGCCGGCTTGCTGGTCTTGCGGACATCAGAGGCCTCCATGTGAACGCATCTCGGATACGCTCGACATTTTCATCAGACGTGCGTGGGCTACCAGTGCTCTTCCCATTGCATATGCAACCAGCTTCCACGAATTCCATGTGCCAGTCATAAATCTGCTTGTGCGGAGGCGGCTTCTTGCTGAATCGACGGCGGAATGCACGTTGCACTTGAACGATGGTTTGACCTTGCGCAAGTGCCAACACACAAAATGGTTCCTCTTGTGTTACAGCCGCCACGTCACTACAGACAAACTTCAGCGCAGCTGTGTCAAAATTTCGAACCTTCCTCTATCCAGTGACTTGGAAAATATGTCTATCTTTTATAGTTTGTAACACGTAAATGAAACCTGTTCTTTTTTTTTCGAATCATCCGGTATAATCCTATGTGCTGTATATCAGTACGTCACAATGAATCAGTTTTACTGGAACTTTGTAAAAGGCTGTAAAGTTTACTCGTTGTTGCTGGCAAGCAGAATTCTCACTAACAGTATCCAACCTGTTACAGGAAAAATTTTGAACTTAATAGCAGGAAAAATTTTCCTTGACATCTTTGTATACGTTAGAAGTAATTGCATTTGGGTACATATATCGACCACATTTAGTTATTTCTTTCCCAGTCCTGGAATAAGCTCCTTTCTGCAAACACATTGGGAATTACTTGTGGTCCTAATGCCGCAGTGCTCATAAATGGCTGGCGCAGGTAATGACATTTAATTACAGGAAATCACCAAGATAGTTTCTTATCTGAAGTTGTATCATGAAGCGATATTTATTTGATACGTGAATTTCGTATGATTTAGCTTGTCTATTGTTACTGTAGCAGCACACTATATTAATTTAATTTTCGTTTCCAGGTTGACGAGATGTTAGCTGGCTCAGAGGACAGGTAATGTGCAGTTAATTACTTGTATTAGCGGTTAGTGCCTGCATCATAAGGAATCATACAGAGTTAAGAGGAAAGCAATAACACTAATTCAGTTCGTTGTGTTTTAACCAGAAATTGAAGGTTCTGAATATTAGACTAACTGCAACACAGATTACAAAGTACTGTTAACCGAAGATCGCAAAATATATCCCTGAATGAAAATGCTGCAGAGAGGATTGTTATGAAGCCATAATGTGCATGGACATTAATATTAGGCACAATCAAAATATGATAAAAAAATTTTAAAAATGCGTTCATCAGTTTACTAATTGGGTAGGTAACGTATACATTACTTGATATAGTATATATGGAAATTTCACCTAATTTTTAGGATAAAAATGTATTACAACGCACAGGATCAAGTTGAATGGACGTGTTTAGAGCACGGAAGATACCTAAATGAGAAGTCACTGTGTAATTCCTCTTTCTTCCTGCCATTGTTCTTCTTCTTGTATTAGGCTGTGGAGCATGTTAGCATCTCTATTCCATATTAAAGATATTTGCATATTATCCTAATCGTCCAACAGTCTTAGCCTCACTGGCCCATGTACGAAAGTGATCTATTTTTCTGTGCCTTTTGTTGCTTGTCTTATATTCTTTCAGTCTCTTAACATTGTTTATGTATTCCTTTAGTTAGTTCTGCATTGCTCTTCCTGTCCTCGTATTGTGTACCCTGTTGTTCTATTAATCTCACTACTAGTATCTCAAATTTTCTTCCGAATAATCAGCACCTCATTCCCATTCGTCAAAGTGAGAATATTTTCTTTAGCTGCTGCAAATATACTAATAATTTAATCTGATCTTCCTACTTCCATTTCCCCTGTCCACTATTCTTGGAAGACTAATTTTTATCGCAGTTACTTAATTATTGTTTTTGTCTATTTATTTTCAATTACTATTTCAAAAGAAAATAGGTTCTGGTTTTCTAAATGACATAGTTCTAGCCATGTTGGTATAAATTTTTAGACTTGGCTCTGTAGTTGTAAAATAGATTTGATGACTGGTTATTTTTAAGGCGTCCAGCCAGTCAATAATTACAACTAGTCATCAGCAAACAAGTCAGTATGTTCATTTGTTATTCTATTAGCTTCGTGTGTAGTTTTTCCCAACAGTATTACATCATCTACTTTTGAACTACAGAGTGTTCAAAAATTAACGCAACCGTTTGGGAAAAGGACTAAGTTAACAAAAGTTGTGAAGAGTTGCTCCATTATACGATTATCGTGATTAAATATGATGTTTCATGTTCTTAAACACATACTGTAAAGTTCATTGAGTTTTGCACCAACTATCATTGTTTCTCTCGCAATTCGGTACTAGTGCGAGTGTATTTAAAGCTGCCTCCTTAAGGCATTATCACAAGAAATATTCAGGTGAGGATAAATCAGGAGACCGAGACACACAAAACCACTTCGAAATTACTTTTCTATAAAAATAACTGATTCATAAATCTTATACCTTCCATATTACTGGCAGAAATTGGGGAAGTCAGCTGATATACATTTGTTCCCGAGAAAAATGAACTTTGTTTCTCTTTCGTATAATATCCTCTTCACACAGCTGTATTTAATATTGTTTATTGATCGTTGTTGATTTTTTAAAGCTCAGGGATTCATCACCATATTTTGCGATTGCACAGTATCTTGGCGATGAAGCGTCTATCGCTTCGAAATCGATAGCAGTTAACAAACAACATAAAATACCGCTGTGTGAAGAGGAAATCATAACAAAGATAATAAATAGTTTATTACTCCCCGCGACAACTGATCCAAGAATGCCATGTTGTTCATGGCTGTATGTGCCATAGCAACGCTTTATGGAATAGTGTACTGTAGCTAGTAGTCTTCTGGCAAAGTATTTAGAAATAGTCGCACTCACGGTTCACTGTACCACGAAAGAATGTGAAAAAGATTCGCCGTCGTGGCATTCCACAAACTTTTTGTATGTGCAAAGTGGACTCATGCAGTTTACGTAGCACAAACGCGTATGTTTTCTGCAATCACACACCCAGCAAACTAAAAACATGCCTCGTTAGACCAAAACCAGTCACAGAGTCCTTTCCCATTGATACCACAAGTGACGTAAAGCAGTGGCAGAAAGCTACACATTTTCCAACATCTTCAGTTAGCAACTCATGACAGCACGAATTATGTGTGGATGCATGTTTGAACATTTGCTCAATATCGAGTCGGCTCTACCAACGGAGAGGCCAGAGGTACAAACTTCGTAGGACTCGAAGGTTAAGCAACATGCGGGTCGATCAACTTTTTCTGTGTTGGCATTTTCGGTCGAAAAGTTTTCGTTGCATTTGCCATATTTGCTGTCTTCTGGAACTTGTGGTATTACAGTTGCTAAATACAGTGATTCGCAACCCTTTTGAAATCATTACCCTTGAACGAGACCAGATGTCATCCAATACCATAACCAAAGTTTGGAATTTAATTAAAGCAATAGACTGTAAAAAAAATCAACACTCTTCTTTTTAAAGTGACTGATTAAATATTTAGTTAATGATCAAACAACTGAAGCTTGCGCGTTTTCTACATTTTTCAACTGTGCGTTTGATTCTGCTTATTTCTAATAATCATTTTCTCATATTTGGTTTGGTGTCCGCGATTGCACATTGGAAGTCATGGACAAACACGTTCACTTTCGTTTTCATTGTTACCGTAGTCGAAAGTCTACCTTCACAACTGTAAGTCATGTCGAATGGATTCGATATTGCTAATAGGTCAACTAATAATAGTAGCTGCTAACAACGGACTGATCACTAAAACATCTGATCATAGCGTGTTGCCTTTGTGAAGTTCAATAAATAATTGCACTTTCGCTCAAATTTCACTACCTGAAAATTTTCCTTCATTCAGTGAAACTGGTCTTAGAGCCCAATGCAATTTTCCAAATCGGAAAATGTAAACGCTATTAGAATTAATTACTTATGGCAAGTGATTACTACCAATGAAGAGACAGCTAAAGCAATAAATGGCAGACTATAGCAGACCTTGAATGCTGTTGGTAAACGAAATAAATTTTCGAACTGTAGCTTTTAATGCGTGCGATACAGGACGTCAGGGTGTTAGTAAAAAATTCGTATTGAGTTTTGACTCATGACAGTGAGACCATTCAAAATTTGAGGGCGGCTCATCGACCAGTGGGGAGATGCGTGTTACAAATTATTGAGAGAGACAGGAAAACAAATAAATAGGTTAGTTAACAATTATAATGAGAAACGCAACTATGATAGTGAGGAATAGAATGAAGGTGGACTGGACAGTACCCAAGGAGATGTATAGTAGAAGGCAAAAGGAAGCTCTTTTCCAAGAAATACGAAAAGAAGACAAACTTACGGAAGGTTGGCAGGAGACATTACAAGATACGCTGTAGCAACACTGATTTGTATCGCTAAAGATCGTAATGCATGGCAATATCTAGACGAAGCTTTTATCCAGCAGTGGATATCAAATTGATGATGATGATGATGATGGGTTGTGTATTAGAGCCTGCCAAAATTTTGATAGCAGATTTCTTGTAACTAATTAATTTAGAGTGGTCATTGAATCTTCATTGTACCGATTTTGTTTTTACTCCTCAGAATTTTGCTTTTTACTCTTCACGGGGTAATTAACCCCCCGTATGGGAATCACTGCGCTAGAAGACTGAAAAATTCTGTACATTATCACCATATTTTTCTCTGAAGCTAATTTCATATTTCGAGATTTCCAGAAGACTTTTGACATAGTTCCTCACAAGCGGCTTATGATCAAATTGCGTGCGTTTGGACTAGCGTCTCAGCAGTGCAACTGGATTCGGGAATCTCCGTTAAATTTCGGTTACACGATAAATCACAAATTTAAAGGTTGTCTGTTCAACTAAATATCTGGTGATTGCAAGTACAATCAACGTAAATTGGAACCATCATGTTCAAAATGTTATGTGGAAGGCGTTCTATAGAGTGCGTTTGCCAGAACACTTAGAAGATGCAACAAATCTATTAAAGAGACAGCCTACACTGCGCTTGACCGTCCTTTGGTGTAATATTGCTGCGCAGTATGGCCTTACCAGGGAGGATTGACGAAGGACAGAAAAGAATTGCAGCTCTTTTTATTACGAAATGGGACAGAGAGTGTCACAGATATGATAAGCGAGATGGAATGGCAATCATTAAGACAACGGCGTTATTTGTTCCGATGAGATATTTTCACAAAATTGCAGTCACCAACATTCTCCTACTCATATCAAACTACTTTGTTGACTGTCACCTACATGGGAGGAAATGACTATCGTGATGAAATAGAGAAAACGGTCCTGGCAAGGAAAAGTTTATGTTTCCATTTTTCGAGAGTGGGTGCTTTGGGGAAGACACCAAACAGCGAGGTCATCGGTCTCATCAGATTAGGGAAGGACGGGGAGGGAAGTCGGCTGTGCCCTTACAAAGGAACCATCCCGGCATTTGCCTGGAGCGATTTAGGGAAATCACGGGAAACCTAAATCAGAATGGCCGGACGCGGGATTGAACCGTCGTCCTCCCGAATGCTAGTCCAGTGTGCTAACCACTGCGCCACCTCGCTTGGTTTTCGAGAGTGGAATACTCGGTTATCTACCAAACGCTTAAATGTGAATTGCTGAGTAATCATATGCGCAGGAACTTCAGAAAGTAAATAACACGTGTCATCCCATGCAAAGACTGTTGCACAAGAGCGGCGTATTATCCGAAGGGAGTGCAATATTTCAGGTTTCTTGCAGACACAGTTCTGGTGCGATACGGATAAGAAATGCATCACAATGTGCGATTGAAATGGCATGACAATTGAAAACGTTGAAATACGCGGGACAGTACGTCTAAATTGCACACAGATTCACCGTAAAAGTTTGACGGTATGTGATCGTATACAGTGTCCCGTCCAGTCGTAGTGAAATAGAGCAAAGAATTTGACCATGACAGCACAGACGTGATTCTAAGCAATCGTAGATATAGTCTGAAGTTCCCAAGTAGATGTGGAAGGCATTAACGTAACTGCCACATTTGACGTTCTAGCTGATTACTCTCTGCTGCATTGCGTAATGTATGTCTTCGTCAATTAAACAACGATTACTCGTTCCGCCAAAAAAAAGTACTGTATGTGATATCGTCACTTATTGACATACGGACAAAAATGAGAAAAAAGGATTGAACGACCTAGCAGTTGTGACACGTTTGGATATAAGGAATAAATGGTGGTTTAGTTCGAGAAGAGGAGGAAATGTATTGGTAATGGGCGCTCTTGCTGTCTGTGGCTGAGTTTGGTCTGCGCAGAAGGGATGTGCGAGCAGCGACGTGGAACGTATGGTTTGGCGTCACTTGTGCCGGCGGTGACACGGATGACGTACCGAGGCCGCCTCCGCGTTGGCGCGATTACGTCTACGGCGGAGGAGTCAGCTTTAAATGCCGGCACACAGCAGTTACTCCATGTTTATGGTGCTAAGACTTTGGGACTGTAAAACATTGCCGCGGGCCAGGGTTCACCGTGTAGGCGCCATCTAGAGACGTCTGCTTTCGTCCCCTTTCCCTTACTCAGCGTGCGTGCGCTGACGCGTGCGCCCACGTGTGTTTGTGTTTGTGCGTGTGCTGTGACAGCCAAGATTAACTAACAAGGTAACATTCCCAGGTGTAACCTAATCAAACGATGTTGGTGAAACTTGTCGGATATGCAGAGAGGTCAAAGTAATTCAACACATACCTTTCCATTTTTTGCCCAATTTCACTTGTAAGGAGTGAAAAACATCCGGAAAGGTAATAGGGTATATTAGGTTTAGAGGGTATATCTTCGAAATGACGGCATATAAGAAGTGTATTTCATATAAAAGTTGAAATGTAGTTCATGTTCTTGAAGACTGTACAATCAGCTTTTATGTTATTTAAAAAATGCTGCAAAACACCCAACAAACAATAATTAATTTTGAAATATGAAAATTTTTGTTGCAACATAAAGAAGCTTTTACGCAACGCCCATTCAAGTGTAATAATGCTGATTTTGGAAATCAGTTTCGGAAAATAAGTTGTACCCAGTGTGCCGCCTTAATATTTTCGACAAACTTAATGAAAATGTCGAGACCATCATTCCTATTCTAATTACCTTTTCCTTATTTTTGTTACAATAATGATAATCTGTAAATAAATGTTAACATGAAGTTTTTTACACCATGCATATAAAAAGGAACGAAATTTCTTTACACAGGACCTGCTATTGACAATACAATACAAAACAAAATTCAAGAGGATTCTCATACTGTAGTGGACAATCCCTAATTATCCTAATTTGTATCTGGTATATTTCAGTACATTGGAGAACCTAGTCGAAGTGAACCGATCATGGACTATTGATTGCAGCTTTATTATATTGCGCTTAAGTGAAAAAGTGACATCATAATCATTCAGCGGAAGTAGATCTGAAAACCAGTTCAAAAATTCCTTCTAACATCGAATGCGATTTTCGTCCGACGGCTGTATCTGTCACGTCGAGCGTTTTGTAATCACTAAATGAACAAGTTCCTTGTCCTCTTGCTCGACGTTCGAAACAATTCTTTCACAACGCATACCAAATTACCTTTCGGGTGTTTAACCATTGCAGTTGAAATTGGTCAAGAACGAAAAAAAAACCTATTGCATTATTTTAATCCCACCGGGACATCCGCCAAGCTCCATCAAGATTATTTATTTACACCTAGGAATGTTCCCTTGTAAATGATACTGCAGTAGCGAATATTGTGCTTTAAATACCTTAAACAAAGACGTTGATATTTATTTCATTTTTGAATGACCTTTCTCATTTCACTGAACCATCCTCAGGTCTTACTCTAGGATGTACAACGTTGCCATTATGTTGTTGTTGTGGTCTTCAGTCCAGAGACTGGTTTGCTGCAGCTCTCCCTTGCAAGCTTCTTCATCTCCCAGTACCTACTGCAACCTACATCCTTCTGAATCTGCTTAGTGTATTCATCTCTTGGTCTCCCTCTACGATTTTTACCCTCCACGCTGCCCTTCAGTACTAAGCTGGTGATCCCTTGATGCCTCAGAAAATGTCCTATCAACCGATCCCTTCTTCTAGTCAAGTTGTGCCACAAATTCCTCTCCTCCCCAATTCTGTTCAGTACGTCGTCATTAGTTATGTGATCTACCCATGTAATCTTCAGCATTCTTCTGTAGCACCACATTTCGAAAGCATCTGTTCCCCTCTTGTCCAAACTATTTATCGGCTACACTCCATACAAATAGTTTCGGAGACGGCTATCTGACACTTAAATACATACTCGATGTTAACAAATTTCTCTTCTTCAGAAACGCTTTCCTTGCCATTGCCATTCTACATTTTTATATCCTCTCTACTGCGACCATCATCAGTTATTTTGCTCCCCAAATAGCAAAACTCATTTACTACTTTAAGTGTCCCGTTACCTAATCTAATTCTCTCAGCAGCATCCGACTGAATTCGACTACATTCCATTATCCTCGTTTTGCTTTTGTTGATGTTCATCTTATAACCTCCTTTCAAGACACTGTCCATTCCGTTCAACTGCTCTTCCAGGTCCTTTGCTGTCTCTGGGACCTTTCAAGGAATCTGAATGTAGGCATTCTCATTGGCCATTTCCTGCCTGCTTTCAGCGCGTCTGTCTCCTGGCAAGACATTAAGAACCTTGTCTGCAGAGGACGTTGTGAACACCGGCCGTCATAGGAAAATTTCATTCACTGTAAGAGAAGAGTGATGTGGAGAAGACTGACGCATCAGCTGCAGGCTCACTCCGTCCTCTTGCCGAATACTGGCCTAGGTGACTACGGGGGCTTTCAAACAACACATATTTTCTCTGAAAGCGGGTTGGTTTTATATAGGATTCCAATACACCAATTTATTCCCCACTCTAAGCGCTCCCAGTAAGGTGGCGTAAGTCGCACTGAATAGAAGTTACGTTGTAAAATAGGGATTTGTAGCCAAAAGAGTGGGGAATGAATACATTGCATTCAATCCCCACTATTTTGGCTACAAATCCCTATTTTACAACGTAACTTCTATTCAGTGCGACTTACGCCACCTTACTAGGAGCGCCTATATGCCCGCATGGTGCTACTATACTTGGTCGACGTCAGAACCAACGTCTTGTACTGCTACCCACGGAGGGCATCCTTCATTGGGGTCTGAACTTTTTATTCGGAGGAGAGTTGGTGAGGCGCTACTCCATGGATTGCCGTTCGAACTGATTAACCCATGTTTCATCGACGTTCGATAAAAAATTGTTACGATCAGCCTCGTAACGAGCAAACAATTCGTCGCAGATGGTCCCTCGTTGCTCTTTGTGGCCTTTTGTTTGGCGGCGAGGAACCCAGCGGGAATACACCGTTGAATACCCCAAATGGCGGGCTGCGCGGGGTAGCCGCGGCAACCCCCGTCGGAAGTGCGATTCCTCCCTCGGGCATGGGTTTGTGTATGCTGAGCACTATGGGACTTAACATCTTAAGTTACCAGTCCCCTAGAAGTTAGAACTACTTAAACCTAACTAACCTAAGGACATCACACACATCCATGCCGGAGGCAGGATTCGAACCTGCGATCGTAGCGGTCGCGCGGCCCGAGAGTGAAGCGCATAGAACCGCTCGGCCACACCGGCCGGCGTGTGTCGTCCTTAGCGTGAGTTAGTTTAAGTTATATTAAGTAGTGTGTAAGTTTAGGGATCGATGACCTCAGCAGTTTGGTCCCATAGGATCTTACCACAAATTTCCAAATTTCCCAACTGGTGGACTAACAGAGGCGCCCAGTTATGCAGCGAGATGTCTGTTATCAGTCGATCACCTCGAAAGACAGTGTCCACACGTTTCAACGTTTCAGGAGTCACAGCTTTGTGCCGCCTACTGGCACATGGGGAATCGGACAGGTTAGCACGACGTTGTTGCTTTGATGACAGACGATGACAACGATTCACCGTGCTTTTTTTTCACTGTCAGGTCTCCGTAGACATTCTGCAAGCGCCTATGAATCTCTGCTAAACTCTGGTTTTCCGCGAAAAGAAACTCAGTGACAGCTCTCTGCTTGGAACGCACATTCGTTACAGACGCCATTTTGAAGGCTACATGTAGCAGCACCACCTATCGGAACTTCATGAAACTACAGGGGCTGAAGCGGGAATATTCCATTATATTCCACAAAAGATTCGCATTTTTTCAGCCTTGGCATTGCTTAATGAACGCCTCTCGTACAATAACGAAAGAGGGCTTGCAGACATGGGCGGCTAGGAAACGGTATGTTACACATTACTAACATGTTTGCCATGTATGCAGTGTTGTTTGAGAGTAGTTTTTGATTAATACGCGCGTGATTGGCTACCTAGAAGCAGTGTGGTAGCACTCCAGTCCTGCATATTAGAGAAGGCCGATGGCTAAGTTTCTTTCGTATACCAGAAGTTCATTAGAGTGCAGTAAGTCAGTAAACGTGTTTAGTCTTCTTTATTCATGACAGTTCAGATGTGTCATATACCTAAAACACTAACAAGAGGATGTCTTGGTGGTTCAAGTCAGACCAGTGTTAAAAAATATAGACCCGTAGGAAAGAAAAGAAAGGTTGTTGTACGATATCTCGCTCTGTGTTTCGTAAGATCCTCTGTAGTCTGTTAAAATTACTTCTGGATTGACAGCCATGTCGGAAGTAGTAGAGGCACGACACACATTCCGCCATTGACATGAAGCCCGTAGCCGCAGCAAGCACCTCAGTTTTCAATTCCTTACCACCACCACATCACCACTTCTTATTTGCACTGCGCACTGTTTCAGGCAGCTTGCTGTTTTGGGTTATCGCTACATTCCGTGATTTACTTTGTTTCTATTGAAACGGTTGCGGAAGCAATTTTTTTGTTTTTACTCTTATCGGTCGTGTGGTTCTGAACAATGTGAAAAGGAAGTTCGTTGAAAGTAACTTGTGAAAAAGTTTGACATCGTTCTCTTCGCCAGGGCATTGCTGTACGAGGTCAGTCGAGAGATTGCTGTTTTGTGTTATCGTTACACCCCGTGATTTAGTTTGTTTCCGTTGTTACCGTTGAGGCAGCTAATTTTTGTTCTTACTGTTATCGGATGTATGGTTCTGAATGATGTCGAAAGGAAGTTCGTTGAAAGTTGCTAACGGATAAGTTTGACATCTTTCTCTTCGCCAGGGCACTGCCATACGAGGCCAGTCGAGAGAAATGATATGCGCGTTACTGGCCTACTTTGAGACTGAAAAACTTAGTGGTGACCCACTGCTTTCTGTAAAGAAGGTAATCGATAGAACTGCTGCAGCTTCGAAATGTTCGAGAAAGAAAAGGAAGCTGGGAAAACAACGAAATTTGAAACTCTAGTGAATAATATTGTATGAATAAGTTGATTACCAATATAATTTAATTTACTGAGGATGCAGTTCGCCTTCATGTTTGTGATTATTTTTGCAGGAAGGAACATCCGGCACTCAGCAAGTAATTGTTCACCCTTAAGGGATCAAGGAAGTAGCATATCGATGTTTACAGTTTTGCATGACCTGTAATTTCACTGTGGTCATTATGTGGCCGTAAGATGTCGAAGGGGGATGTAGCTGGATGGCGATGCCTATTTTGAAATAAGGATATGAAAAAGGGAACGGTTGAAACCGATACCTGTAGTTTCTTTTGAATAACGGGTATTTTTCGCTGTTTCTTTGGTCTCGATTATAACTTTTTTTTTTATTTTTTGCTAATAACCGGGTAAAAAAACCGAAATATCAGTTAGCCACAGCAGCAGTGGTAAAAAAATTTATTTTTAAATAAAGCTATTTAAAAAACGAGTAATTTTTATTCGTAAAATTTCCATAACTTTGAAATGTTGCGTTGTTACAGAAAATGGGAAAACCGATCAATGCTAACTTAATAACAATGCTGACAGAGACGAGCAATAAACGCTTAGCATAAGAATTGATACAGCATTGCTAATGGAGTTATGTACCTTTTACCGCCGTACCGTGTGTACAAATTAATTTGCGACGTGAATGTATAATGATTCGTTCCACATCATTAGGGTCTATCGTGCGAAATGATGCATCGAACATGGAACTGACTGACAAACGGCCTAACCATGCCATGTGTCGTTGGCTACTGTATGGTACGCACGTACATGCAGTGTGTGTGACTTGCCTCATCTGGTCTGAATGGTAGTTTCTCGCTGTTGTCGAACATTCGTTTTTTTTACAGAATGGCACCACATTTTATGAAGCGCTGTATCAATTAAGTACAATGCTCGACTTGTTTTAAAAGATTAAGAACGGGACAAGCCACAACATACTTGCTACATTATATAACGAAAAGGCTAAAAACTTAACAATTCATTCACATTTTCCAATAAAAATAGAAAGTAGTTGATCTCCAGCCTCTGTCTCCGTAGTATGCCTTTTTCTGAAGACTTGTACCCGGCGACCGATCTACCCGACGGGAGGCCGTAGTCACACGACATTTGTTTATTTATTCTGCTTGTAGCCCTTCAAAACGGACAAATTAACACGAAAAATAGAGATCCCCTACCTCAGTTTCACACTTTAACGCTGACTATTCGTAATGCCCAAATATTGTAGGATCCTCGATTACAACATAATTTTTGAGTAGAGTTTCAAAAAATTAGAATCAGCGGCAGAATACTTATTCAAAATGTTCAAATGTGTGTGAAAGCTTATGGGACTTAGCTGCTAAGGTCATCTGTCCCTAAGCTAACACACTACTTGACTTAGCTGCTAAGATCATCAGTCCCTAAGCTTACACGCTACTTAACCTAAATTATACTAAGGACAAACACACACACACCCATGCCTGAGGGAGGACGCGAACCTCCGCCGGGACCAGCCGGACAGTCTATAAGTGCAGCGCCAAAATACTTGTGATTTTTTGAGATATTCAACCGCTTATCACGTATCGAAAAAAGCAGCGAAGCGTGGACGGATTATTAAGTTTTATTTTATTTGGCTACTTACTGTAGCATTTTGATTCTATGTATCTTGAAACTGAGGAAGGAACAACTTTTCAATCTTTTTTCGATTTCTACGTTTAGCACTGAAAATAGCAAAACATAAAAATCCAAAAATCGTTTATTTCAGAAACCGGTAATTTTGAGCAGTTTTATCATTCAGGTTAGACTGATGTTCAAAAAACCCATATAACCGAAAACGGGTAGTTTCAGCGATGACCGCCATCTCTATTTTTAAAGCAGATCAGTGGCACGAATATGGACAAATTGGTGTTGTCTGATGAAGCTGGGGACAATTTTGGTCACGTTTTGAAGCAGGGCTAGACAATCGACAGAATTAAGGGAACAGTGCCAGTGCCTTCCGGCAAGGTGGCAGACATATTCTTCTTCGCGCAGGCAGCTCGTGAGGTTTTCTGCGGAGCCTGCACGCTCGCCCTGGCTTTCTCACGCACAGGGCCGCAGTGTGTGTCGGCGCGGGCGAGTAGTGCGTTTAGAGCGTCCGCCCATTAACAGGGGCCAGCTCTCGGCCGGCTCCTAAGTTGGCGGCTGGTTAGAGCCGCGGGGACGTGCCAATTGGGCGTGCGCCCATTTCCGGAATCCCTGACGTTTAGGATGGTTGTGACGCAAGCGGAGCCGGTGCCTCAGTCCTCTGACGCACGTCGCCCACATCCTCTTTGTCGGGCCGATGACGCGGCGCGGTGGCTGCAAACATCGTGTTTAATGATCGCCTACGACCGCGGTGAGAGTAACGTTTTCACAGAGCACAGCTGGGCCAGGAACAGACGCGGAGAAGTGGCAGGCCCAGTCGACACTTAATGTCGCCGCGATCCTCCACAGCTTCGAAACGACAGTCTGCCATTTCGCAGAAATAAATCGAGTCATACGAATCTCGATCTTTGCAGCTGGTAATGGCGTCGGTGTTCAAATGGTTCAAATGGCTCTGAGCACTATGAGACTCAACTGCTGAGGTCATTAGTCCCCTAGAACTTAGAACTAGTTAAACATAACTAACCTAAGGACATCACAAACATCCATGCCCGAGGCAGGATTCGAACCTGCGACCGTAGCGGTCTTGCGGTTCCAGACTGCAGCGCCTTTAACCGCACGGCCACTTCGGCCGGCCGGCGTCGGTGTGAACCACATGGAAAGACAGGTAACGTACAATATATACAGGAACCGACAGGGAATGGTGAAAATGAGAGTCCAAGAACGAAATGCTCGGATTAGAAACAGCATAATGCAGGCAGATTGGTCGATTGATGTGGGAGAGAGGACCAAACAGCGAGGCTATCGGTCACATCGGATTAGGGAAGGAAGTCTGCCGTGCCCTTTCTAAGGAACCATCCCAGTATTCGCCTCAAGCGATTTAGGGAAATCACGGAAAACCTAAATGAGGATGGCCGAACGTGTCGTCCTCCCGAATGCGAGACCAATGTGCTAACCACAGCGCCACCTCGCTCGGTGATAAGACAGCGATCTAGTCTTTGGCACCTACTGCCCAATTTACACATCGGAGAAGCAATAACAGAAATAAAAATCAAGGATGGGACTGGAAGTCAGGGTGAAAGGTTATCACCGATATGATTCGTCGATGACATTCCTATCCTCAGTGAAAGTGAAGGAGAACTACAGGACTTGTTGGAAGGAGTGATAATCCTTATCAGCCAACTCTGAATCCATAATGAACCGTTGTGTATAACAACCGTAGACTATAAGGGAAGAAAGGCACGCAATAATCAGTCGCAGTCGCATTGGTTTTTATTATTCTTTCAAATCTACATTTCGGCAGTACATTTGAGTTACAGTTCAACAAATTCACGGCAGTACATGTCACCATATGTTCTTCAACATGGTGACATGTATCGCCGCGAGTTTGTTGAATTGTAACTCAAAAGTAATAAAGTAATAAAGATGGCTATATATAGCAGAAATCTAGAGTTGCAAGAATAGTAAAAAGCAACGGGATTGCGACTGATTGCTGTGTGCTTCCACTTTCTTTCACTCTAATGAGCACACGCTGCGGATTGAGAGTAAACCGAGGAAAGGCAGAAGTATTGAGGAGAAGCAGAAATGAGATTAGCAATAAACTTAGCACGAAAATAGACGAAGCGAAGCAAGGTAATACATGACGGACGAAGCAAGGAGACCCGTAAGACACAGACTAACACGGGCAAAGAAGGCATCTCTTAAGGAAGAAATTTCTGGGTATGTATGGTGGAGCAGAGCACAGTATGGAAGTGATCATGGACTGTTTGAAAAACCGGAAAAAGAGAGAATCTAATTGTTTGAGGTGTGGTGCTAAAGGAGGAGGCTGAAGATTTGATGAACAGATAAAGTAAATTGAAGAACCGAAGAAGGTGTAGTTATCTACGCCGACACCTGGGGTAACACTTAACACTAGGTGCTTTTTTCGCAATCGAGGCGGGTTTTTAGTTTTTTAATATATTAAACAACGATTGCTAACGCGCTGCGATGTTGAAGGTTCTTAGATAAAGTAAATAATGAGGAGGCGCTCCACAGAATCAGAGAGGGAAGAAACATATGGAAAATATTGACAAGGAAAAGTAACGGATGATGGGATATGTATTAGGGCATCACCGATCACTTCCATGATGTTTCCGCGAGCTGCATAGGGTGAGAACTGTAGGGGAAGACACAGATTTCAATACAGAATGTTTCACTATTACAGGCTTCTAGTCGTTTAAAAGATAAACTTTTTATACGGAAATGTACTGTTCGGATGTCAAATAAGTGTGAAGATAGCATAATCTCCTGACTCACGGTGCGCATACATCAGAATAGTGAGCAGTGACCTGTATGCTATACACGTGGCGGTCTTAGTGTTCGTTGCATAAGAAGTATCTGTGACGCATGATTTCATACACACTGTCCATAAACCCTGTTGCGCGACTGTGGAGCACCACAGTCAACCATCCTGGTTGCTAGTGTACCAGTATGTCGTAGTCGTTGTTCTAGTCTGACGAAAATGCTATGTCATGGTCTGAAGCGTTCCGGAAAACGTTCTCGGGTAGAAGCGTTGTGCTGCCCGTGAAGGCGGGAGATTTTAAACCGAACTTATCTTCAAATTTATCTTATATATTTCCGGACATCGTACGACATATCAGAATTTTCGCGTTCCATTTACTTATGAAGAGCGCGAAGTTACTAAGTATCTGACCAGATTATCGACTGAATTCTACATCTGCACTCTGCAAACCACATTTAAGTGCCTGGAAGAGGGTTCATCGAACCACCTTCACAATTCTCTGTTATTCGAATCTCGTATAGGGCGCGGGAAGAATGAACACCTATATCTTTCCGTACGAGCTCTGATTTCCCTTATTTTATCGTGGTGATCGTTCCTCCCTATGTAGGTCAGTGTCAACACAATATTTTCGCATTCGGAGGAGAAAGTTGGTTATTGGAATTTCGTGAGAAGATTCCGTCGCAACGAAAAACGCCTTTCTTTTAATGATTTCCAGCGCAAATCCTGTATCATTTCAGTGACGCTCTCTCCCATATTTCGCGATAATACAAAACGTGCTGCCCTTCTTTCAAATTTTTCGATGTACTCCATCAGTCCTATCTTGTAAGGATCCCACATCGCGCAGCAGTATTCTAAAAGAGGACGGACAAGCGTAGTGTAGGCAGTCTCCTTAGTAGATCTGTTACATTTTCTAAGTGTCCTGCCAATAAAACACAGTCTTTGGTTAGCTTTTCCCACAACATTTTCTATGTGTTGCTTCCAATTTAAGTTGTTCGTAATTGTAATTTCTTGGTATTTAGTTGAATTCAAGACTTCCTTGCAGACAGAACTCAACATTTAACTCTAAGAACAAAATCTATAGACGTAGACGTAATTTTAGGAGTATCCTAAGGAAGTGTGATAGGGCCGTTAGTGTTTAAGTTACCTCCAAATGATCTAGTGGATAACGTAGGAACTCCAAGAGGCTATTTTCAGATGATGCCGTTGTCTGCAAGAAGATAGCAACATCAGAACATTGTAGCGAACTGCAGGAAGATCTGCAGATCATTGTTGAGCGGTGCAGGAACTGCGAGTTGACCCGCAGGATGAGAAGTGTAAATCATCTACGAAAGAAGTGGCTTACAAAATATTTGCACGGTTGAGTCTTGAGGATTGCTCATCAATCTGGTATCCTTACCAGCTTGGATTAATAGAGGAGGTACACTTGAGCCAACGAAGACCGATGTGTTCCGTCACGGCGTCGTTGAGTCGGCGCGGGAGCCTTACGGAGATGCGCAAGAAACTCCAGTGGCTGGTGCTACAGGAGAGGTCCGGAGACGTTTACTATCGAAAATCCGAGAGAGTACATTCCGGGAAGAGCCAGGCAACGTTTACTTCCTCCCATATACGTCTCGTGAAGCGACCACAAAGAGAAAATTAATTAGAGCTAATACGGAGCTTTACCAGCAATGATTCTTCCCACACGCCTTTCGCAAGTGGAACAGGGAAAGGGGGATCAGATAAGGAAAGTACCCAGCGTCACACGTCGTAATGTGCCATGTGGAGTATAGATGTATATTATTCGCTTATTACTGGTTTTTAAAACATCGTAAGTCGGCTATGACTGGGTGGCGTCTCTCTTCAAGCTTCTGCCATTCCAGAATTTTCAACATCTCCGTGACGCCATCCCTTGAGTGAAGGAAGCCTGTGATCGTTAGTGCTGTTATTTTCTTATGTTTAATATCTCTTGTTTGTGGTGTTTGGTACGGTCACACACGCTGGAGGAATATTCTCAGACTGGAGCTCAGTCTCCTGCAGCTCCCAGTATCCTACCATTGAACCAAAGTCTGAAACTTCCTGGTAGGTCAAAATTGTGTCTGACCGAGGCTCAGATCCGCTATCTTCCCTTCCGCATTAGTGCTGTTATCTACCGGGCTACCCTGGCACTTCCAGTACCTCACCTACTTTACAAACTGTACAGAAACTTTTTTGCATAACTCTCAGAAGTTAAGGTTCCTTTAGAAACAATCCTCTGGACTCTGGCTAAGCCATTTCTCCTCTACACCCTGTACTCCAGGGGAGCTCGTCCCAAGAGGCATGCAGGAGAACTTCTGTGTAGTTTGAAAAGTAGGGCTGAAGTAAAGTTGTGAGGCCGAATCTTCAGTCATGGCTGGATAGGTCAGCCGGTAGAGCGTTTACCCGCAGATGGCGAGGTTTCTCGTGAGAGTCGCAGCCTGGCATACAATTTTAATTTACGGGGAAGATTCGTAACAATACTACTTCGCAAAAGAGTGTGTGATTTTGTCTGGAAAGTGAGTCCTAACACCTGCCTCACACCTACAACTAAGGCTACTCAGAAGTATGCGGTCACTCTGCTGGGGACATTGTCAGTGAGGTGTCTGAATGTCTGGAGAGAAGTGGCAGCCTATTCCTAATCGAAAGCCTCAAGCAGAGAATATAGCGATGTTGGTCGTTGGAATCGGGAACAGACTCGCCATTCTAATTCGCCCCAAAGGTATTGCACTGGGATCAGCTCGGGACTGTGGACAGACTAGTCTATTTCATGAATGTTATTGTCCACAAACCACTCTAACATAGATGCTGCATAATGACAGGGTGGACTGTCATGCCGATCCAATCATCGTCTTCGATCTGTTCTTCTACTGTACGCAGTACACAGTGCTCTAAAATGAGCGCATATCCTTCCGCTTATAGCGTTTTCTAAAGAGCAGTTGGGGACAATACGCTGATCACGAAAAACACACCTATATCGTTACACCACATCGTCCGTGCTTCACTGTCGGCACTACACATAACGGCAGGTGACGTTGTCCGGGCATTCGCCAAACCTGAAATTCATCCGTTGAAATCGACACAGCGTATAGCACAATTAATTATTCCAGAACACTCGTTTCCAGTGATCCAATGTCCATTGGTGTTGCTCTTTGCACCACCTGAACGGTCGCTTGCCATCGATAGTAAAATGTGTGGCTTATGAGGAGCTGCTCGCCCATTGTAACTGATTCTTTTCATATCCCTATGCACAGTCGTTGTTCTAGCTGGACTGCCGATAGCACTTGAGAACTTCAGAGTGATAGCTTCCGCTGACCTAATACGATTTTTCACAACAACCCAGTCCATCAGTATATGAATTCTTCTTTAGCTGTGGTTGTTCCTACACGTTGCCACTTCCCAGTCTCCTCTCCAATCGACTTGGGATCTTTAGAAAGCTTCGTATGTCCTCAGGTGTCATAAAATAAGTGAGTGACATGGAATGACGAGTCCGCGTTCAGACACTGAACTCTGCTGTTGCCGCTTCTGTGACCACACAATACTCCACGCCTTCTTCTGCACCGGCGCGCCCGCGTCTTGTGACATCTAGTGGTCAGTTCCACGTTACGTATGGGTGTCCGTATACTTTTGATGAGACAGTGTATGTTTATCAATTTCTTAATTTTACGTTATGCATTTTGAGTGTGGTTTTAGGCGGTTTTCTACACTCGCCTAGGCAAATGCTGGGCTAGTCCCCAATCTCCGGCTCAGATGGCTCTGAGCACTATGGGACTTAACATCTATGGTCATCAGTCCCCTAGAACTTAGAACTATTTAAACCTAACTAACCTAAGGACTTCACACAACACCCAGCCATCACGAGGCAGAGAAAATCCCTGACCCCGTCGGGAATCGAACCCGGGAACCCGGGCGTGGGAAGCGAGAACGCTACCGCACGACCACGAGATGCGGGCCCCAATCTCCGCTTCAGGTAATCGGACACAGAAACAGTTAATATACTGTATATAAACACACAGAACAAAAGCAGTTCAGCTCAGACGACTTGCCGCCCTTAAGTTACCTGGCGACTGTGGTGACAAGAAAGGACATCCGGTGGTAAAATTAAATAAAGTAACATGTTTACCAAACCGTGAAACCAGCGGGCCCCTATTGTGGGATAAACGCTAGGGTAACATAGGCTTTATGCACCTGCATTGCGTTGTGACAGCGAAGGTTTCCCAGTATGGTGGTCATTTATGTAAGTGTACTTCGAAAGGAACGCTACTGTTAATGCAAAATAATTTTGAATTTAGAAGATGACACTTTCCGTCGCAGGATATTCTGTTTAACGTCTTTTTCAGAACTGCTTTTGGTACACGTTACGTGTTGCTGAACTAACACTAACTCATCATTGCGCAACGGATTTTCTTTAACTTATTAATGCAATGACAGTAAGTGATGCCGTATTTCATACTTCAAATGATAAATTTCATGCATCTGTTCACCGCAGGGACTTATCTAAATTTCTGAAGTGTAATTTGACGTCCACTTTCATCGGTTCCAATACGTTCCAAAAAACCGTGCGCAGAAATGTGATTTTTTAGGGGGCCATACCTCTGGTTGTATTGATTGCAGCGAAAAGGAGTCAAGTGTTTCGGACAGCCGTTGGTCTAGCGAGAATTTGCAGGGCAGGATCAAAATTTAAACATTACACACTTCGTTCCGCCCAAGTAAACTGAGCAAATCGATTGATTCTTTTGCATTAGGTGTGGTCTAGGGTGGATCTCAGGCCACATATAAAAGCACCATTTGTTCACTTGTGGTTCTTTAGAAAACTCCGAAAAACTATAATTTTTGGATATCGTAAAGAGACACCCTCCTCAAGCATAACTTTCCGTCAACAGAAGTAGGTGATACCAAAAAGTGATTTACAAATTTTTAAAGAGGTTAATATTATCTCAACTGTTTTTCCAAAAGAATTGCATACGATTTTGTACACGATGTATTATATGTCAGGCTAAAATGTACAAAAGAAATTACACTAGCTCTGTACGTAGTTAAAATTACTTTTTTTAGAAATATGTGAAATTACGAAATATCTGGCACATTTAAAATTCCGATTAATAATTGCGCAGTCTGACGATATATATTACGTTTACTTCTGGATTCATTTATAAAATAATGATATTAATTAATGAGGATTCATTTCTCAAGCAAATTTGTAAACTCTTTGGAATATTTTAGTACCGCAGAATGGATTAGTAGTGGGCATGCCCCTGATGTGATCGGACGTGTTTTTATTTTTGGCAACAACAATAAAGTTTTCGGTTTGAAGTGGAAATTGTAAAGACAATGTGATGAGAAAAATGTGAGTGAATAAAATTAACTATTCAGGGAATTCTTCAAAGGTTATTTCGTCAATTAGATCCAAGAGAACCTATAATATCAAAAATTTCAGCTTCAAAAATCAACCACTACACATGATGAACTAGCCAACTACAAGAAAAGAAGATAAGTAAAAAAAGTTTATTGTATATCTTACTCCTCTCGAAGCTTATTAAAAGAGTTTATTATAAAGTCAGTGAAAATCAATAAATGAGGGAGGGGTAGATTACAATACGAAAAGTACTAATTGTGGGGAGGTCGTCGAAATTTTTACCATAAGTTCTGAAGATGATATTGTCGGGCAAGCTTGAAACTTTTTTTCACATCAGGATCCGTTACCGAGATATGGAGCTTCAACGTTAACGTACTAATGCACATAAAATATTTACCTAAGATCCGGTCTGAGGCGTAAATGTAGTTTTAACTGACATAATGAAAACACAACAGGCGTCTTAGGATCATCGCAAGGGTTCTCCAGCCACCAAACTAAGTTTTTAATCACGCATTGTCTGTGTATAATTGACATTTCACTCGTGTACAAATATGCCCAAAGTGATACTCCAGTGACAAAAATGGAGTAAAAGGGGTCTTAACATGCCTGGAAAGAACTCTAAATGACTGCCAAATATAATGTAAAACTGGAAAGACTGCAAATCAGTAAAATATTTCTAACAAAGTATTTACCCTTGTAAGATACAAATCATAAACCGGGCATTTTCGACAAATTCAATCGATGAGTGAAGGTTCCAAGTGGAAGAAAAATCGATTTTGTGTTAACCTTGTATTATGTGTATTTTTTGCGTTCCAAAGTGTATAAATGTTTCCAAGTATATAAATAAACTGTCAAAACTTCACTGGCCTATTGAATACTTTTTATATAAGCAGCACAGCATGCTGTAGCAGGAGAAAAAGGGAACCAACGGAAAAAAGCTACTGTCTGAGCACAAAAAGGCGAATGTGTTCCGCTTTAAAAGACTCTGACAGAAAAGTGGGGAACCAACTGCTTCAGTTCTCATATAGTCGGCCTCGCCAACAATTTTAGCATGCAAACATATTCGCGCTTTTGTTCTGAAAGAGAATGACAGTGAGACAGTGACGGAGGGAGAGAGGAGACGGTGCCGGTAAAACAGAGAGAGAAAGGAAGCGAGGGGGAGAGAGAGAGAGAGAGAGAGAGAGAGAGAGATGGTAGGAGAGAGAGAGTAAACAGTGGAAATGAAAAATACAGCCGCGCTGTTTGAGGCGCCATGTCACTGACTGCGCGGCCCCTCCCAACGGTAGTTCGAGTCCTCCCACCAGCGTGGGTGTGTGTGTGTTGTTCGTAGCATAAGTTAGTTTAAGTAGTGTGTAAGTCTAGTGACCGATGACCTCAGCAGTTTGGTCCCTTAGGAATAAAACACACGTGAACATTTTTTGAAAAATACAAATGAGTGGAGACCATACATAGGCTTGGGGGCGGGGGTGACACCCTCTCAGACCGGCGAACTTAAACACATAGGTATGGTGCAGGCCGCATTTTTACCGAAATTTTAACCAAGTGTTCATTGGGGAAAACATAAGTTAGATCCCCCAGACTTTTTAGGTTGCCAAGGTATTCTGGGGACTGTGCTTTTGGGAAAGGAAAAGAAGAGGAGACAGTATAAGTGAGAGAGGAGATAGTATGTAACATCCCCTTAGAAAATTTAATGAATTACTGTGCTGATAAAACTCTTACGCTATTTGATTTTCGAACAGCTGAGCAAAACTGAACGTACTCAGATATTTCGCTCTTTACCTATTCTGATCAACAGTAAACTGACACACAATATTTTTAGCGCAACGCAATCTGACTTTCAATAATCCCTACAAAAGAATGGTCCTGACTAACATTAACCTATACCTTTCACAACTCACTTACCTCACAAAAATCTTCGTTATACAGCGAGCGCCACTACTGCCAGCTAAATAAAAGATTCAAACTACTGAAGGCACTAACTGCTGATAGGCATAGTTAGCAAATGAAAGATTTTGATAGAGAACAAACAATGTATTTACCTTACTAGTGTTCAAAAGTCATAATATATGTATATATATATCAGTTCATGACATCCAGTCTTACAAATTTACTGTCTTTGATGGACACACGTCCAGATCATCCGCTCTCAAAACTCCGCCATCTCTCTCCCCACATCCACCACTGCTGGCGGCTCACCTCCAACTGTGCAACGCTACGCGCTGTTAACAGCCAACTGCACAACACTACAATAGCGACTACACTCCTGGAAATGGAAAAAAGAACACATTGACACCGGTGTGTCAGACCCACCATACTTGCTCCGGACACTGCGAGAGGGCTGTACAAGCAATGATCACACGCACGGCACAGCGGACACACCAGGAACCGCGGTGTTGGCCGTCGAATGGCGCTAGCTGCGCAGCATTTGTTCACCGCCGCCGTCAGTGTCAGCCAGTTTGCCGTGGCATACGGAGCTCCATCGCAGTCTTTAACACTGGTAGCATGCCGCGACAGCGTGGACGTGAACCGTATGTGCAGTTGACGGACTTTGAGCGAGGGCGTATAGTGGGCATGCGGGAGGCCGGGTGGACGTACCGCCGAATTGCTCAACACGTGGGGCATGAGGTCTCCACAGTACATCGATGTTGTCACCAGTGGTCGGCGGAAGGTGCACGTGCCCGTCGACCTGGGACCGGACCGCAGCGACGCACGGATGCACGCCAAGACCGTAGGATCCTACGCAGTGCCGTAGGGGACCGCACCGCCACTTCCCAGCAAATTAGGGACACTGTTGCTCCTGGGGTATCGGCGAGGACCATTCGCAACCGTCTCCATGAAGCTGGGCTACGGTCCCGCACACCGTTAGGCCGTCTTCCGCTCACGCCCCAACATCGTGCAGCCCGCCTCCAGTGGTGTCGCGACAGGCGTGAATGGAGGGACGAATGGAGACGTGTCGTCTTCAGCGATGAGAGTCGCTTCTGCCTTGGTGCCAATGATGGTCGTATGCGTGTTTGGCGCCGTGCAGGTGAGCGCCACAGTCAGGACTCCATACGACCGAGGCACACAGGGCCAACACCCGGCATCATGGTGTGGGGAGCGATCTCCTACACTGGCCGTACACCACTGGTGATCGTCGAGGGGCACTGAATAGTGCACGGTACATCCAAACCGTCATCGAACTCATCGTTCTACCATTCCTAGACCGGCAAGGGAACTTGCTGTTCCAACAGGACAATGCACGTCCGCATGTATCCCGTGCCACCCAACGTGCTCTAGAAGGTGTAAGTCAACTACCCTGGCCAGCAAGATCTCCGGATCTGTCCCCCATTGAGCATGTTTGGGACTGGATGAAGCGTCGTCTCACGCGGTCTGCACGTCCAGCACGAACGCTGGTCCAACTGAGGCGCCAGGTGGAAATGGCATGGCAAGCCGTTCCACAGGACTACATCCAGCATCTCTACGATCGTCTCCATGGGAGAATAGCAGCCTGCATTGCTGCGAAAGGTGGATATACACTGTACTAGTGCCGACATTGTGCATGCTCTGTTGCCTGTGTCTATGTGCCTGTGGTTCTGTCAGTGTGATCATGTGATGTATCTGACCCCAGGAATGTGTCAATAAAGTATCCCCTTCCTGGGACAATGAATTCACGGTGTTCTTATTTCAATTTCCAGGAGTGTATTTCAACAGTGCCCACCAGCCACAGACTGGACACAGCACAACCAGTGATTTTCATACAGAGCGCTAGGTGACGTTACCAACATAAAAACCTAAACAGCCTACTTACATAGCCCCCATGCTCCCCACAAAAAATTTTACAAATTGTTTTGGGCAGTGGCCAATACAGATTTGAAAAAAATTTACATAATTACAAAAACAAAGATATCAAATGCACACACTTATTGATACAATGTTGGTCAAAAGCAAAGATTTTCTCACAGTACATAAAGACAGTCTTGATCATTCATCACAGTATTAATAACAATTTTATGCACAAAAGCCTACTTACAAGTAGCAATGGGATACATTGTAAATCAGTGAGGGAAAAGGAGACAAAGAGAGAGAGAGACATATGTGGGCAGTGGAAGTGACACTGAGCTGCTGCGCATGAAGGCTTAGTTCCAGAGAGATACTGGCTAAAATGATTTAGAATGTTCTTGTGAGCACGAATGTTTTATCATGCTAAAATTTGTTATGAGGATGGCAGGATCAATTCACGATTGAAAATACTCTTCACAAGCGGTGAACAACCTCAGTTTTGTGGGGTTACACGCAGATACCTGTGTTTCATTTTCCCAAATTTAGGAAGTGAAATCGACGCCTGGGGTCTACCTGTATCACGTAAGGCTTATTTATCTTTGGGATAAATGGTAAGTAACAGTTCGGATTTAAATTTTACTTCCCGCTGTGCAGGTTACTGAGCGAAGTAACGCAGTGTTTAAGAGGAGGAGATTAGTGTTTAACGTCCCGTCGACAACGAGGTCATTAGAGACGAAGCGCAAGTTCGGGTGAGGGAAGGATGGGGAAGGAAATCGGCCGTGCCCTTTCAAAGGAATCATCCCGGCATTTGCCTGAAGCGATTTAGGGAAATCACGGACACCCGAAATCAGGATGTCCGGAGACGGGATTGAACCGTCGTCCTCCAGAATGCGAGCCCAGTGTGCTAACCACTGCGCCAAGTGTTTAAGATACGGGCTTGCCATTCGGAGGGAGAAGGATTCATATCTCCCTCGCCTCGATCATCCAAATTTTGGTCTCCGTGGTTTCCCTAAAATCGCTTTAGGATAATACCTGTACTGTCCTTTAAAATAAAAGGCTGATCTCCTTCCGAACTCGTTTCAAACCAGAAGACCTCCGATTCTTTAAGTAATTGAACTCTCACTATAAAAAGCTTCAGACTTCTGATTACTTTACAAATGAGTAAATGTGTTAAATATTTGATGTTACGCATATAAACGAGAAAAGTGCTAGTATATCCGTTACGGATGTCGAATTGGAACTGTGATTTTTACTGGCCATTTATTTGGGCATGAATATACGCCCATTCGCTTTTTTGGGTTTTTGGTACAATTTATTTTTTGTACCACTAGCCAGTTTTCAAGCCAGCGCAGGCTTGTCATCAGAGGGAGGTGTTCCAGGAACTTTAAATGGGTAGTGTGCTGTAAGAAAACGCGGAAAATTAGTTATCGGTAACGAAAAGTTTATGAAACGCAAAGGTTGTTACGTTTTGCGTACTTAACGACGCACTGTTTGTGGCATCCACTGCAAATCCGTCCTGATAAAGCTCATTTTTAGGTTATACGTACGCGCACACACACACACACACACACACACACACACACATATATATATATATATATATATATATATATATATATATATATTGCTGCACTTGGTTTTACACTTACTTCCTGTAAACTAATTGTGAGGTAAATAAGCTAACAGTGATGGTAAGTACAAAGAATGTAACAGATATTACACTTCGCAACATCATGATCTGTGGACTGAGATGCATTGTATTAGGATCTACAGAATAAATATTTACAAGTATAGACAATGGATGTAAGCGAATCTTGCTAGCTGCAAATATTTATTATATTGCCAATACACATATAATATGGATTTAAAAGTTACACAACAAATAAACAGATTGAGTGAGATATTTATACATGATTACAGTGTATGGGCTGCGAGAATATAATAAGTGATAAATTGTCTGCCTTTCATTATTTTGTGTGTATATGCGTATTTTGGGGAGTGGAGGTGGTGTCAGCAAGAAGAAGAATCGTGAAGGCTGGAAATTGTATGCAAAGTTGGTTGGAAGCCGCTAAGTGCTGTCATTCTCAAGAAACTGGATGGATGTACTCGAGGCTAGTGATAGTCAACCTGGTCCCAATCGCCCACTAGTGGGCATTCCAGCTTTCATGGTGGGCGATGAGTGGCAGCGGTTTTAAAAACATTTTCATTAGATTATTATAAATTCTGACATAAGATCTATGGTAAGTAATTATTATTATATGCTGCAACTTTCCGTGACTCCGCTTCATAAATTTTATAAAATAAAGTTACTTTCCTACTTTATAAATCACCATTACAGTGGAATCGGAGGGAAGGGGGGGGGGGGGGTGGCAAATTTTACTAACAGAGATACAAAAGTGGGCAGTAGGTATAAAAGGTTGACTATATTTTATGTCAAAGTTTCGGCAAGCAGTTTTAATATAGGAATCCGACACTTCCGAAAATTTTTATCGAGGGGAAAAATAATCCTCATATTCCTTACTAATTTTACTTTTACTGAGTAATATGAAATACAAAACATAGGTATAATTGTATTCAAAAATCAGTGGCATAGATTACATTTGCGGGCTTGATCCACTTTTTAAAGTTAAATTCACGCGGGGAGCGGCTTGTGCGGTGACTGTCATAAAGTGGGCGGCCGTTAATCTCGAGCGACATTGATTGTTCAAAAAAATTCATTTTTGAAAATGAAGTTTAACAAGCAGATCTGGAGTCAAACATAGTAGCCAGGTAAATGGATATATATATATTTTTTTTTTTCAATTTTCATGTTTTTCTGGGACACATTAACTCCAAAATTCTTTGGTGGATGCGGTTTTATACGCTTGCAAGGAAATTTCTTCTTGCAATTCTGTTATCTACAATTGCAGTAAAGGCTTTGAAAGGCCGAAGAAGTTTGCAGCCACATCAGACCATTCTGGCACTGGAAAACCTTCAAAAGGCGATTTTTAAAGTCGTGACCATTACTCTATCCCTGCAAAGTCTTGGAATCTCGCTGCAAATTGCTTCCTAAGATCTGACGTAAAATTTGAAAATACTGCAGTACCTGCTTCTGAATTATTTTCATATTCAAGAAATGTTGGAAAGTGAATATTTCTTGACTTGCAGTGTTTTTTCAAAGATGCCCAGCTTGCGACGGAAAGAAGATACACTTCGTATCAGATCACATATTAACTTCCCATTTCCTTGTAGCTCGGAACTGAGCGTGTTTAAATCTTTCAGAACGCATTTCAGGAAAGCCACAGCTAGAATGTTGCGTTCATTTGCTACGAACTCCAGATGCTTCCTTGCTTCTCGTATTGTCTAAGGAGGTTACGTCTTACTTTGTTTACCAAAACATACCAGGTATTATTACTTTGAAGCAGGTCTGTTCACGATATATACCCACTCTGTTGTGCTTACTAGCCAAAGAACATTTGTGCTGCAGTAAGAATGAATTCGCCGAATCACACTCATTGTCGGATAGAAACTTCTAACTGTCTGTGCTGAGGAGCAAACTGAGATCTCATGAAATTAGTCAGTTTGATCTACGTGTCCATTACTTCTTTCAGAGCGGCACTAAGTTTTCCACTAAGGCCTGCTTGTCCCTTTCTTTGCAGATCACCGCAGAGTCTCCGCCCCGTCAGTTGAAGAGACATCATTTTATCATAACTAATGTTTAATTTTGTCATGAAATTATCAGAAGTCTTGAGTAAATCTTCTCCGAGAGTGTTGTCTTCAAACGGCAATATTTCAAGCACTTCTTTCCTAAATGAGTTGCTTTCGATATCCAAAAATCGCACGGTAGTAAGCATTTATTTTTCTTCAACAATGTCGTATGGCTGATCAAGCGCTGTAGCATAGAAAGGCGTCTTCTCCAAAAGTTAGAACAAACTACTTTTATTGTAAACAGCCAAAATTTCGGTTCTGCTTCTGTGGCTTCTTGCCGACAATGGAATACGTTGAATTGCCGTAAAATCCTCCTTTTTCTCTTGAAAAAGTGCAGCAGCCACTTCCAGGATTATTTTTATTTAATGCCTTAGAGTCTGTTAACGACTTCTGGTGTTTATTAAGCGTCCAACACAGATTTTTCTTGCGCGCTCATAGAACGGTTTAGTAACGCCATTGACGCGTCTGCCCACACAAGATTACAAAAATTTGGTTTTAATTAGAAATTGAAATTAATCACTGGAAAGAAAACTTTTAAAATTAACTGGAGCAGACGGCCATTGTTGATGTTGGATTCACTTTGTTAGTGTCCAAACTGACTTCTAGAAAAATGCTGTAAAATGTAGAGAAGAGTACATCTTATAATACCACCCTCAATTTTGAGGGTAAGTTGCCTGTTATTTACAGGCGAAATGGAATCGTAGCTTGAAGACCGTGGCCAGATCATTTGAGTTTCCGCGGTTGCATTCAAGTTTGCAACACGCTTCGTGATGATCACAGTTAATCTCTGGGGCGCTGTAGCAAGCTGCAAGTGAATAAATGGCAGAATACTAATTGTATTCGGCCATTGCGACTCAACGCCACGATCCTTTAATCTCGTATTGGTCGTTGGCTGTAACAATAAAAACTTTCATGTACCTTATATATATTAGAAGAATTGTTAAAATGAGACTTAACTACTTAACATTACTTTGATTTCAAATGATTCTAGAGGTACACGTAAAATCAGATAAGTCTTCACAAATGAAAGATTAGTTATTTAAACGCAGCTGTAGTGCGTCCTATCAGTACAAAGGTTAATAGACAAGAGAAAGATACGAGCAGGAATGCTCTTCTTTTATTTGCGAAAACAAAACAAAAAAGTGCTGTTATCAATCGCAGTCAGCCACAGGCTGACTGCCGCTATGTCTTTGTAATGTTATTTGTGAAATTATAATTAAATTTCGCAAAATTTATGTACATAAGTTATGCACGAGGGTAATCCCAAAAGTAAGGTCCCCTATTTTTTATAAGTAAATAGACCTGTTTCTTTCTACAATTGTTTACATCAATTTACAGCTTGAATATTTAGCTATTTTTCGACATAATCGCCATTTCTGTCCATGTATTTTTGTAGACGCTGTGGCAGTTTCTATATGCCCATGTCATACCAGCTCGCCGCCATGCTGTTCAGAAAGCTATGAACCTCTTCTTTCACCTCTGCGTCGGAGCTCAATCGCTTTCCGGCCTAACGTTGTTTTAACCTAGGGAACAGGTGATAGTCACTGGGCGTCAAGTCAGGACTGTAGGGTGGGTGGGTGATTATGTTCCACTGAAACTGTTGCAGGAGAGCAACGATTTGCCAAGCGATGTGAGGCCAGCGTTGTCATGGAGAATGTGTACGCCCTTTCTCATCATTCCTCTTCTCCGGTTCTGAATTGCCCCGTTTGAATTTCTTCAGTCTCACAGTACCTGTCAGCGTTAATTGTGGTCCCAGCGATTCAGCTCCGACGACGAGGTGAAAGAAGAGGTTTATAACTTTCTTAACAGCACGGCGATGAGCTGGTATGACATGGCGTACGAAAACTGCCACAGCGTCTACAAAAATGCATCGACAGAAATGGTGATTATGTCGAAAAATTGCAAAATGTTTAAGCTGTAAACTGATTAAACCATTGTAGAAATAAATAGGTCTATGTAATTATAAAAAAATAGGAGATCTTACTTTTGGGATTACCCTCGTAGATATGAAGTTACTGCAGTAAAATAACAGATTAGTGCGCATTTTTGTGGTTTCCGTCGTTTTGCGATGTTACATTTACATAAAATTACGTGGTTCTGTCCATGTAATGCTTCACCAAGCTTTTTTTGTAAGAAGCTAGATATGCCTGGAGTTTTTCATGGCGAGCTCCACGACCCAAAGGAAAATTTTCATCAAACTGCTGACAGTTGTCTCGTAGTGTCGCTTTAAATTCGCAGTTCAACAAGAGCAACGGTTTTGTTGCGTTTGAGCCAACTGGAACAGCCTCACGCCTGACACGCTATATTCTTCAGTCCACTCAGTCAAAAACTTACTATTTTCACAAACAACTTTATGCTTTTTAGGATCCATATCGATAAAAACAATAGATTCCCTCTTTACAAAACTACCGCCGTCCAGCGCAAAGCGTGTGCCCCTGACTCACCGCAAAAGAGTTCTTCCTTGTCTAAATGTACGTCGACCTCCGTGTCAAAGTGTACTTCGATGCACGGCGAAGGAGTCGGATCCATGTCACAGGTCGCTGCGGCCGCGTACACCCGCCCGAAAGATAAAATTGCCATTTCACGTCAGAGTTAAGTGGCGTTAAGCTTTCACACGAGTTACAAGCACAAAAAAATTAGTCAAAACGAATATGTCTACTCCTATTAAGAGGCTTCATTGGTTTCCAAGAGACAGGGATCGATTTATAAAATTCCGCATTCCATTACATAAAATCCTTGCGTTGCCTTCGGGTGTTCAGAACTTTTACGTGGATCAACACTCCACGCTGTACCGGTTCCCTTCCGTCCCAGCTCTCCAGCGCTCTCTCCTGAGATATACAACGTAGCAACCGTGTATTTAATCTGCGTACTTAATCATTAAGAACTCAAATCAGTCGCCCATTACAGTTTTTTGGCCTACCACCCATCAGTCATTGACCGTAGTTTTAGCTTATTTGCTGCTCTAAGACACACATAGTTTCTAACTGTAATGAGCGTCTTGCTGTGTTAAATCTCATAGGATTAGTAATTTTTGAGAATATTTCTCTTGGAGAACAGCGGTTCGAAGGGACGCATTGAGTTCTTAACTACTGTAAAACACCTTCACTTGACTTCGGAAGGTACGACTAAGCGCCTAGCAGTTCCGTGAAGTGGGTTAGTTATGAGCAATTGTTAGTGCCTCCTCAGAGGATTTCCTCACTGACATTCAACTTCTCTCCCCACGATGAACTCCTCACTTTGAATAAATTAAAGAAAGGAGTGTGAAGAACACGAAATATTACCATTCAAGCTGGGAAGACGTAGAAATCTGTCTTGCTTTTCTGGCTGAGTCTGCTGCACTGTACCAAAATTTAGCATACTCAGAAATATATGCCAGTCTCTGGAGCGGATAGTCAGTGGATCAGCTTAATGAATCTCCACTGAGAAGTGTATTGTTTTACCGATGTAATAATGTTCCAGAAGTTTTAGTGACAGATTTTGTTAAAATAGAGGAGGATAAAAGTTCAGGATTTTAGGAGAGAGAACTCTAGGAAATAGGCGCGCACGCACATTCAGGCATGTGTAAAATTTGTTGTACTGTAAAACTCTCTTAGCAGGCCTAACGCGAAGAGATTTTCGCCGACGTTACAGAGAGCACATGCGGTAAATACCTGTCAGGAGGATTAGAAAAATCTGCAGTACATGAAAGTGTATACAGAAACTGCCGTATAGAATAATTAAGAATATTAGCAATAAAACCTGCATGTCGAAATACGCAGAAATGCCCTTATAGCGTGGTCATGAAGCCAGCCTGCCTCTACACCTAGCAGTGAATTATAAGTTAGACAAACTAGAAATACTAGAGAGAGATTATTAGGAAAATTTTAGATCAAGTTAGCACCACGGAAGCCTGGAAATTAAGAAGTAACAAATATATCAAAACCTAGAAACAATAAGGAAAAGAATGGTAAAATTTCATTTGCAAAAAATGAATGAGACCAGGCTAACAAAACAGAATTTAATATCTCATCATCATCATCATCATTTAAGACTGATTATGCCTTTCAGCGTTCAGACTGGAGCATAGCCCCCCTTATACAGTTCCTCCATGATCCCCTATTCAGTGCTAACATTGGTGCCTCTTCTGATGTTAAACCTATTACTTCAAAATCATTCTTAACCGAATCCAGGTACCTTCTCCTCGGTCTGCCCCGACTCCTCCTACCCTCTACTGCTGAATCCCTGAGTCTCGTGGGTAACCTTGCTTCTCCCATGCGTGTAACATGACCCCACCATCTAAGCCTGTTCGCCCTGACTGCTACATCTATAGAGTTCATTCCCAGTTTTTCTTTGATTTCCTCATTGTGGACACCCTCCTGCCATTGTTCCCATCTACTAGTACCTGCAATCATCCTAGCTACTTTCATATCCGTAACCTCAACCTTGTTGATAAGGTAACCTGAATCCACCCAGCTTTCGCTCCCGTACAACAAAGTTGGTCGAAAGATTGAACGGTGCACAGATAACTTAGTCTTGGTACTAACTTCCTTCTTGTAGAAGAGAGTAGATCGTAGCTGAGCGCTCACTGCATTAGCTTTGCTACACCTCGCTTCCAGTTCTTTCACTATGTTGCCATCCTGTGAGAATATGCATCCTAAGTATTTGAAACCGTCCACCTGTTCTAACTTTGTTCCTCCTATTTGGCACTCAATCCGTTTATATTTCCTTCCCACTGACATTACTTTCGTTTTGGAGATGCTAATCTTCATACCATAGTCCTTACATTTATGATCTAGCTCTGAAATATTACTTTGCAAACTTTCAATCGAATCTGCCATCACAAGTAAGTCATCCGCATATGCAAGACTGCTTATTTTGTGTTCACATATCTTAATCTCACCCAGCCAGTCTATTGTTTTCAACATATGATCCATAAATAATATGAACGACAGTGGAGACAGGTTGCAGCCTTGTCTTACCCCTGAAACTACTCTGAACCATGAACTCAATTTACCGTCAACTCTAACTGCTGCCTGACTATCCATGTAAAGACCTTTAATTACTTGCAAAAGTTTGCCTCCTATTCCATAATCTTGTAGAACAGACAATAACTTCCTCCTAGGAACCCGGTCATGTGCCTTTTCTAGATCTATAAAGCATAGATACAATTCCCTGTTCCACTCATAACACTTCTCCATTATTTGCCGTAAGCTAAAGATCTGGTCCTGACAACCTCTAAGAGGCCTAAACCCACACTGATTTTCATCCAATTGGTCCTCAACTAATACTCGCACTTTCCTTTCAACAATACCTGAGAAGATTTTACCCACAACGCTGATTAAAGAGATACCTCTATAGTTGTTACAATCTTTTCTGTTTCCATGTTTAAAGATTGGTGTGATTACTGCTTTTGTCCAGTCTGATGGAACCTGTCCCGACTCCCAGGCCATTTCAATTATCCTGTGTAGCCATTTAAGACCTGACATTCCACTGTATTTGATGAGTTCCGACTTAATTTCATCCACCCCAGCCGCTTTATTGCACTGCAATCTATTGACCATTTTTTCCACTTCCTCAAATGTAATCCTATTTCCATCATCATTCCTATCCCATTCTACCTCGAAATCTGAAACATTACTGATCGCATTTTCACCTACATTGAGCAACTCTTCAAAATATTCCCTCCATCTGCCCAAGGCATCCACAGGATTTACCAGCAGTTTTCCTGACCTGTCCAAAATACTTGTCATTTCCTTCTTACCTCCCTTTCGAAGACTGCTAATTACACTCCAGAATGGTTTTCCAGCAGCTTGACCCATAGTCTCCAACCTGTTTCCAAAGTCTTCCCACGATTTCTTCTTGGATGCTGCAATTATCTGTTTGGCTTTGTTTCTTTCTTCAACATAACTTTCTCTGTCTACCTGGGTTCTGGTTTGTGGCCATTTTTGATACGCCTTCTTTTTCCTTTTACAGGCTGCCTGACTGTATCATTCCACCAAGCTGTTTGCTTCATCCTACTTTTACACACTACTGTTCCAAGACATTCTTTAGCCACTTCTAGTACTGTGTCCCTGCACCTTGTCCATTCCTTTTCCAATGACTGTAATTGACTACATTCAACTAACTGGTACCTTTCTGAGATCGCTGTTATGTACTTGTGCCTGATTTCCTTATCCTGAAGTTTCTCCACTCTTATCCTCCTACATATGGACCTGACCTCCTGCACTTTCGGCCTCACAATCCCAATTTCACTGCAGATTAAATAATGATCAGTGTCAGCAAAGAATCCCCTGAATACACGTGTGTCCCTCACAGCCTTCCTGAATTCCTAATCTGTTATTATATAAATGACAGATCTGGTTCCCCTGCCTTCCGAAGTATACCGGTGAATGTTCTTATGTTTAAAAAAGGAGTTGGTGATTACTAAGCCCATACTGGCACAGAAATCCAAGAGTTGTTTCCCGTTCCTGTTGGCCTCCATATCCTCTCCAAATTTACCCATAACCTTTTCATACCCTTCTGTTCGATTTCCAATCCTGGCGTTAAAATCACCCATGAGCAGAACACTGTCCTTGACCTTTACTCTAACAACTACATCACTGAGTGCCTCATAAAAACTATCCATCTTATCTTGATCTGTCCCTTCACAATGCGAATATACTGACACAATCCTAATTTTCTTGCTAGACACTGTCAAATCTATCCACATCAGTCGTTCGTTTAGATACCTTATTGCAACTACGCTGGGTTCCATTTCTTTCCTGATGTAAAGCCCTACACCCCATTGTGCTATTCCTGCTTTGACTCCTGACAGGTAGACCTTGTATTCTCCCACTTCCTCTTCTTTCTCACCCCTTACCCGAATGTCACTACTAAGCCCATACTGGCACAGAAATCCAAGAGTTGTTTCCCGTTCCTGTTGGCCTCCATATCCTCTCCAAATTTACCCATAACCTTTTCATACCCTTCTGTTCGATTTCCAATCCTGGCGTTAAAATCACCCATGAGCAGAACACTGTCCTTGACCTTTACTCTAACAACTACATCACTGAGTGCCAGCTAAAACGTCCAGCCCCATCTTACTCGCAGCCTCTGCCAGCTCTACCTTCTTCCCAGAGTAGCCCCCATTGATATTAATAGCTCCCCATCTCATTACCATTTGTTTGCCAAGTCGTATCTTTGGAGTCCCTGGTTTGTCAGTTAGAGGTGGGACTCCGTCACCTCCAAAGGTCCGAGGCATTTTGCTCTGATTGTTGCCAGCATCATATTTAAAGTACCAGGGAAGCAGGTTGCTAGCCTTACTTGCCCCGAGTCCCATTGGGTTTTACCCCTAACGGCTGAGGGACTAACCGGTGGATTTGGTAGTCTTTGCCGTATGAGCACAAAGGTGACCACGACTCAGAATATGTCCGAGATACCCAGCCTTATTCCAAAGTAACTGGTATCCCGACTGTCGGGACCACTTACTTGGCCACTCATACGTTGCCCGTGGTTCATGAACTAGGACATGACTACAGGAACCCACACCATGAACCACGAATTTAATATCTGGGACAAGAAATTAACAAGAAGATGGAGCTGAGCAGTTGAAAGAGGTTTAGAAATTGACAACGTAAACAAACTGGCAGCAGAAAGATGTGGTCATTAGGAGGAAAATACTAAAATTGAAGGAGTCCAAGTTAGAAGTGGTAAGGGAAACGGAATGAAATGTTCTGAAGAAAGAAAAAGGCACAAACTAAAAAGGTGAAAGAACTGAAGGAAAACAGCAAATGAAGGGGGGGTTAAAACTGGTTCTTGGTCAACAAGAACCAGAGAGAGAGAAAAGTACCATGTATGTTCTATACCCATATATTTTCCGTGAAACTGCGTAGCTAAATAATGCTCGGCTTCTTTCTTTGTTCCAAAAAGAGTGGGATAGAGATTAAGTACGTGGTCTAGATAACGCAGTCGAACCGGTATAGTTGGTGGCAATGACCGAAAATGATGAAGAATATAGGAATAGAGTTATTTCGTAATGCTAAAGGAAAGGATTTTTTTCTGTCTGCAACATATTTATTCCTGTATGACGCAGAGCGTGAGATGAAAATTTGCCTTATCCAAATGCCTGAATTTTGTGGTATGGATAATGAAGGTGTTTAACTACAGTAAACCGTGTGTAAACATGTGCTTGAAGGCGGCTAATTACAAATGAAAATACTAATATATGTGTTAGTCCTGGTAAACGTACAGATAATTTAAGTTAGTAATTTAAAATGAATTAGAGCCAAATAACGACATCCAAGCCGACCAAGCGCTGCATTGAGACAATATTTTCGCGAGGGAAATAAAGGGATCGTATAGAAAGAAAGAATCGTTAAGAATCTTCATTGCTCGAAAACACGCTTTAAGAATATGTCGTGCCCACCCACAATCATCTTGTAGACATCTGTTCAAGGAGTATGCATTCTGACAAGTATTCACAGTGTATTTCTTTCCTCATGGAATTTGTTGTAAATAAACCGCTGTAGCTGAAAAGGAACAATGAGGCACATAACTACGATGCTAAAAGAAAAAATGAGATTCATTATTCTACATGAGAGTTGTCTTTAGCACAAAGGGCTACACAAGTCTGACACGTACCAAATGAGTAAGATGTCTTACAAATAGCAGTTAAATTTCGAAATAAACCGAAAAAGTGCCTCTATGACAATTTTTTTTCCAATTCTGAAGAAGAAATTTTATTTTGTAGTATCTGAAATGTGGTGCGTAAGGATTACTGACTCACATTCGTACAGTAAAAAATCTAAATGGTTAGCATGTAGCAATATTTGCATACGAATGTGTAATGTGAATTACAAACATGAAACTAGAGAATGAATCATCTGCTACAGTGTGGAGTTACAACCGCTGCAGCTGGGTACTCTGTTACTGGCTCTTTGTGCTGCGTTTTTATCTAGCCGCAGGCGCGCACTCGTGCGTACGATCCTCTCGAGGAATGTTCTCTTTTAATGAGCGCGTAACGGGTGACAGACGCTGGCGTTGCACGGCGGGAAATTTCTAGGCGCTCTCTAATTACGGATGCTCGTCTATGGATGCAAGACGGTGCAGATGAAGCAGCCTGGCCACCGGCGCGATGGCGCTCACGGTTGAGCCGGCCGCGTCTGTGTGAGTATGAAAGCGTGCGCGCACGTGTGTGTGTGTGTGTGTGTGTGCGCGCGCGCGTCTGGCCTGACCGTCTGGCGGGGTGAAGGACCCAGACGGTGCGCGGTGCGACGCGGCGCGATGGTACCCCTCCCACCCTTCCCATCCGTACCCCCACCAGCCCTCCCGCACTTCCCCCACCGTCGCTCCTGCAGCAGTGCAGACGGCTGTAGCCTGCCAGACAGACTTCGCCCCTGCCCCTCCACTCGACCTGCCTTCTCTCCCCTCCCTGGCCTATTTCGCCCCCCCACTCCACCGCGCACCATTACGGCAGAAGGTGTCTCGCAGCGCCGCACTGCGGCAGTCAGTTGTTCGCCGTGCCGCGTGCAGTATGTGTGTGATGAGTAGTACGGGGCAACAAGCCCTGCGTCTGCATCGTTCAGTTACAAGAGTTCTGCGGTGTGGGATGCCCGTCAGATGCTGCGAAGGCGCTTACGGTACGGAATGCAGACCTCTCCTCTGAACCGTAAGTAGACGCTCTCCTATCAAAGTAGACTGCCTACGAGAAAGTGTTCCATTTCGCGATTCAACGGCGTAGCCTTTGAGCCTTAACTAGTAGAACATTGCGATTAAAATGGAATTCGATGTCACGTGTAGAAATATGCGGAGAAGGTAGGACACGAATCTGTTCGTAAATCGCATATCGAAGTGTAAGTATTAAAGGGTGACACGTATGAAGCGGCGTTGGCGGTGCGGCGGAGGAGGAAAGATCGGTTGGCAGGGAACCTGCGCGGCTCGATGTGGTTGGCTGCTGCCTTCGCACCAGGAACTGTACCCGCATAGCAACTGTCTCCTCCGCCAATAGGTCAGGATGTTGAAGCGGTACCCTAACTTTTCCGCTTCAGTCGCTACCAGGAAGAAACGCTGGAGAGGGCCTACATCTCACACGGCTGTGTTCACGGGTTCGCCACGATACTGTAGGACACCACTGCGAACCTTGTATTTGCGCGAGGTTGGTAAGAATGTAGTTAAAACGCGTTACAGAGCATTCACGGTGACTAGGCGATGGGAGAGAATGTTCTGGAAGAGCGATGTGCTGCGGCGGGCAGCAAATGTGTTGCGCAATACCTTTCTGGTCACGTCGCATGCAAGTGAAGATGTTTCGCGAGATAGGCGTCTACTGCGCCTGTAATGATTAATTCAGAGACAAGTGACGACCAGCGATTGACATTCAACAACGCGTCAAATGAAGTGAGCATTAGATAGCAGTTCGCTCATTGCTGCGGCGCCAGTTTGCTTTCCTCTGACTTGAGACGAGTGCTAAATTTTAACAACTCTTCTTTGGTAAGAAATTAAGTCTTAAATACCCCAGACGTGGCATGATCTATGGAATCCTCAAAGAGCATTACGTAACGACTTCGAGTAAATATCGATTCCCACTGGTTGCAACTATCGCAGAATGCGTAACATCGATCTTCACAGATCGCCAGCGCTCGTTTGCGAAATTTTACGTTTCTTTTTTTTGGCATTATTGTAGGCGGTTAGTGAATTGTGGTGCGACCACGCCGCGGCCGGCAGGCAGGAAATGGCGTCAGCGCGGCGTGTTCCGCTCAAGATGGCGGCCAGTGGGCACCGCCTCGCCGCCTGTGCGAGGCGCTGCGTGCTGTCGCGGGCGGGTTGGGGGGGTGGGGGGGGGGCAGGCAGTCTGCGGCCGTGACTCAGGCGCGCGCTGCCGTTCAGTTGCCACGGAGGGCCGCTATCGAGCGCTTGGCGCGGCACAGCTAGAGAGCGGTGAGAATGCCAGTGAGTCACTGTCTGGTCGGGGCCCCATTCGTGCCGCCCCCTACCAGCCTCCCCTCACGTCGGGCGGCTGCTTCTGCTTTTTGCCCACACGGTCCGGCCAGTTGAGGGTAGCTCGTTCGCGCGGCGGATACATACATCGGCTGCGGTTGTCGTGCTGCTCCTGTTTGCGATCATTGTAGCAGTGGTGCACTGTGATTGTGATGTATGGAATTTGGCGCTGCGAGGTCTTGTCGACTGCGATGCTGCTCACTCGGAATGATTCGGATCTTCGACATACGCCGTCAGTTTGTGACAGTGCAGGAATTGTCATGATTTCCGAAAGCAGGTAAGTTGATACCGTTAGTTGAGTAGGTTTGTAGCCTCATTCTATCATGATTTAAGCAAGGGTGGGACGATTCAGAATGGTCTGCTGTGGTGCATTCTGTAACCCTGCAAACTGTTAAATGCTTTCTTGTGGTTATATCCTGGTGAGTGAATGCCGAAGTGACTTCGAGCTGATTCCAATGCACGCGAAGCTCGACCCGAGAGTAGAGCTTTTCGGGTGCTGTCGTATTCATTTACTACGGCGCCCAGATTGACCTGGAATAGGAAAGTTCAGTTCACCTTACTTTAACCGTAGAATCTACGTTGGTTTTGCAGGTTAGGTCTTCAGGTCATCTTTCGTGGCCCGGTGTCTTTGGTTATGGATTTCATAAAGTGGCCTTTTGACACACGCACAGGCATGTGCATGGGCATTTAACGTTTTGGGTGTATTCGCACATGTCGAAACTTCTTGGTGGGTATGTGGCGTAGTTGCGTAACGTCTGATAGGTATTTTTAGTACACGTCGGCGGACCTTTTGTCTTGGAATCACTAAAATAACTATTGCGGTGTCACTCTCACCGAACGGTCGCGGTTTAATGTAGATTTCTGGTAGTCTGAACTGTTCCACCGGGGTAGTGATTGGAAATTTGACAGATTGATATTTGGTCCTTGCCGGAAATGCGATCGTGTACTAGGTATGTTGCCATTCTCCGATTGTATCGATGATTGTAAAACACATCGGTTCAGAGTTAAAGTGAATTAGCGGCTTTGTTTCGTACGTAATCGCGTGTCCTAGGTCTTAACTGCAGAAGCTGAATGTCGGTAGGATTTCTTTGTGCGAAGCGGTACTGTCACCGCAACTTCAGCCAGTGACAGGTATTTGTGAATAGTTTCTGCAGATATTAGCGAGTCGGAACTCACGGAACGTACCATTACGGTACTGAGAAATATCGAAGAACTCCACAAAATGTCTTCCACTGAAGGCGTCGTGATGTTTTCCTTTCCACTGACGCATTTCACCGCATCTCTTCGCCCCTTACTTTGTTTCAATCTTGGAAGCTTCTTCCACCGGCTGTGGCGTGGCCACCGTGATCTATTTTGTACTAGCGTGTAAGAGGCACTTGGCACGCGTCGAATATTGCCTTCGAACTTTTCATGACCGATCATGTTCAGCGGCGACGTTTAGCATGTATGCCCCTTATGTTCCTTATGATTTTTGACATTAGCTGTATTCCCATTATTTTACCACATGACTTTTCAAGATTCATATTTAGCCTGTTCGTCTGCATTTTTTACGCCTACCTCGGGGGAAGTATTATGTACGTCACTACGGCTTCCCGGAGACTGAGATAAGTGATATTCTTTGCCTTGGATACGGAGGTGACTCGTGTTCCGCAGCAGTCACAATGAAATTTTTAATTTGCGTTGGTGCCTGCCAGGCCAAGACTTTGATTCCGACAGTGTCAAATGTTAATCTCCAGGGAGTCTTCAAAAAGAGGATTTAACAAACTGTCCTCCACTCATGGTGTAGGATTTAAGAAACGTTTCTCAAAAATTGATCGCTGTTACATGGCCGCTTAGATTCCCCGTGGATAGTGTGCCTTCTGAGTGTCCAACATAGTCCAAAGATTCTGTGGTGCATAAAGCAAAAGTATTAACGTTTTAACAGCCCGTAGATGAGTTTTCAGGTTTCGAGAAGCCTGTTTTGTAGTATCATTCATACTTAATACTACTACTAGTCCCTTTGCCAGAATGTCCGAGACGGACAGTGTTCCTTGCCAGAGAAAGTTAAAGGGACATTTTTAGTTCAAATTCGTCGTTATAATCGGTAGCGGAGTAAATCTTAAGTCTTTCGTTTGTATAGTAAGTTCGTACATTGAGCTGAAATTACGTCGTGTGCACTGGATTTTCGTCCGCTGATAGCACCAACGGATATTGCGGTTTCTTTTGGTAGTTGGGTATAAAACTACTCGCTTCTCGGGAGTAAAGTTTGTGGATTCTGTATGTCGGTTTTTTCCGTAGAGTTTCTACTCTCAACATATCTGAAATGTCACTGTCAAAGCATGTTCTCTCTTTCAATAAAATCAGCTGTTTTTTCTCGTCCTTTTCCGGGGTCTTTCGCGTTAGCTCTGTTTTAACTTGATGCATTCTGTGAGAACTGTTTCTTGCAGTTATTGCCGATGAAACTGCGATTGCCTTGAGGATATGGCAGAACTTGAGTTTGAAGTTGGGCTAGGCGTAGTTCAGACCGCGCCTTTTTTTTTTATTCTGATGGCAAATTTCTAAGGTTTGAGAAGGGTGCAGAACGCACACAGGTCGTTGAGATTGGCAGTGCGGTCAGAAATTAGTGAGTGCCGTCGTACATCGGAATGAGACGGCAACGCATTTTAGCAATGTTCGCCCTGTGGCAAGTATTAGATGTGAACATGTGCTATATTTCATGTTAATTTGCTTTGCTTGCCGCGTAGTACCCTTTAATTATTTTATTTGGTCGCCGGTAGGAAGAATTGAAATACAGGTAAGATACATGCTAACAGTGCCGACGAACAAATTCTGCTGTACGGACGTTAGTTCTAGCGAGTCAGTCTTGCGACATGTCATGTTGTCCAATGGTATAAATTATGTACGTCGTTAGGATTTGCTGTTAAGCATGTGGGCGTAAGATCAAATACAAGCACCCGTTAGCTGAGTCCTTGTCGGGAGTATCGGATACAGGATTCGAAGAAATGAATGTGCTGGCCTAAGCAAGCCAAGGAACACACGAGAAAAGTGCGACTGAGCTCGAATGAAACTGGTGAGTGGCTGACGTTGTGGGTGGACATCCGCTGCTGGTGGCATTTACTGCTGGCGCCGGGACCCCCTTCGTAGGAGGCGCGGGAAGAAGCTGCCTGGCAACAGCGGGGGTAGCAGGTACACCAGGCTGGCCAACCCACGTCAGCCTCATAGCATGCTAGGTTTTCTCGGTTTAATGGCGTTACGTTAGTTCTCACCTACGGTCGTTCAGAGGACCTGAGCTGACTTGATGTGGATAGGTGAGTGCGTCAAGCATTCGCGCCATGTTGCCCTGGGTCAGTTACGCCAAATTAAACTGGCTGATACTGGACATAATAGATATGGTTCTCGAAAAGTAGGACATACATAGAAACTTTCATTACAGCCAAGCTGCTGGTTGCACCGTTACGTACGTGTCACAGGTATTTTCGTTGTGCTGCACAAAAGCTAAGAGTGAAAACATAATAGCTGGATGCGACGGAAGCAACGGAAACAACTGATACTAACATTTTTGGAAAAGTTTTCTTCGGTGTCCAGTATCCAGAGCGCCTGCCGTAATGTTGGGTGTCTTGTCTTCTGCGTCTCAATGTATGAAGCTTCTCGCAATACATTTTACTTGTATAAAATTAAGTTTTTATTGGTTTTTCTTTCCTTTGCAATCACTTTCATGTATTTGTAAAAAAAGTCTGAGATCCCGTAAAAATATTCGCCCATTACTCACATCGCTCCTTGATATACTGTATTTACGTTATTGGACATGGTTAAGAGTTCAAAGAACTTGTAATAAGTCGCGTAGGTACATTAGATGCGGTATATTGATAATTTTTACTTATGGACCGTCTGACAGCAACTGAATAAAACACAATTTTAGTGCCATACGCGTTTCGCCTTTATTTTCTGCAAGGCATCAATGGCCTGGAATATGTACATATGTTAGCTATTTAATTTACATTTTTTGTCACTGTGCCTATAAGTTATGAACAGTTCTGGTGGTTGGTATTTCCTATTAGATGCGGTACGAAGTGTGGCGAACAAATCTGATCTCTTCCCAATTTTAAGGAAATGGCGACGAATACGCCGGACATTTTGCGAGACGTCTTCGTTCGGGTTTCTGGTACTGCTAATCCATAATGTGGAAGAGCTAATGTTCACGGATGTGGAAGTCGGAATGCTCGCCCGTTCACGAGCGTAAATAACGTTTGAATGGTTAAATTATAAAATTTCGCAACACGAACATACTTCGCCAGAGCGTACGAAAATTCTCATTTACGCGGCAGATCTCGTTCCGTATCTGGATTGGAATCAGCTGTTGTGAAAAATAGATCACTATAGATTTCCAGTTGACACTGGACTAGATCGTGACACGTGTGGCAAACAGTTTAAATTGAATTTGCTTCATGTGGGCGGCAAACGCACATCTTTTGCGCTATTAGATAGTATTGTACGCACACGCCACCAGGTTTCAGTTTATTCCGTCAAAATATTAGTTCACAGATAGAGATGCTTTTGTGCAGTTATACATAGTATTTGTTTCCCCAGGGTAACAGTTCGCGTTCATAATGTCAGTTCTTCGTAGGAAATCCATCATTCATATTGGGGATCTTGCTTACTCGGTCTCTGACAATTTCGCTTGATAGGCGACATTGGATATTAGAATGTGAACTAGGTTGCGTTCTAGTTTCAGTAGTGTGTGCCCACACTACCACCACGTAGACTTGTACCATATTAGGAACCATGCGGAAAATGCAATACTCTACATCTTTATTAATCACAGTACAATAAATCATGTGTTAGAACGCATGTGTAGCCACGTATTTAGCTTTGGCCTACTTTCCATAGACTGATTTTTAGTACATTGGGGCAACTTACAAAAAATTGTACCAGAAAGCATAAATGGGAAGTATTGTTGGCCCTGGAGACATCTCTGAATGGCAAAGAGGATTGCACGAGTTCTAAAAGAGCAAATTTCAGGTATTGGTGATATCTACAGAACGTCAGGCGCATGGACGGAATCAGATATGCACGTCCTGCGATGATATCAAGAAAATGGGAAGTTCCAGCAGATGTTGAAAGTAATGCTTCCGAATCAGAGCGAATAGATGTCCAAATTATCGTACTTAAAAGAAACTCATGCTCAGGAATACTGTATTGTAGAATATAAAGGACAATTGAAATTATAAAGCCGGAAACCGATAATGTCACTCTTAAATCGCGCAGTCCCTTAAGAAATTTCAAAATGCAGCTTAAAAAAAAGTCCAACCCGTAGGGCTGTGTGTTTGGGAAACTTAGTGTTCGGAAAATACTTGAATAATGGTTTTCGAGCGAAACGTTTTCAGATAAGGGGTTTTGTGCAAAGTGAGATCACTGGAGAACGCAGGATCCGGCATAATTGGGAGCTGAATGAAATCTACTGTAGACTAAACACTGGGTCTGATAAGCAAGCGGCTTATGTGGGCAGCACAGCCCCTCGGGTGGGTAAAGTCCGATGGTCTTCGAAAGCCATTGATTTTACTCCTTGCAGAAGACCAAAGAAATGGTGGAGGGATTGAATCGGTACGGACTGGTCGATTTGCGTAGTGGATGACGCGACAACAGGCGAAAAACAGGAAGCAGCGGAAGATGAATTAGTAGCTGCGCGCGGTCCTCTGTCCCTGGTTGCGTAGGGTAGAAAGACGTTAGGAGAGCGCCAGTTTGGTTTTTGCAATCTGAATTCATTCTTCGCGTGTCACCATACTGTAGTAGGGCCGCTAAAGAAAGTTTTAGCAAAGAGGCTAATAGGGCTTTAGTAAAAGCAAATGAAGTGGCGTTGCATTTGTAGATTCTGTTAGACAGTGTGAAATGGAATGATGGTTCTCATTCTGAGACGCTTATCAGGGTTCGATTAATCCTTCGTCTTTGTACGAAGCAGGCAGTTTCGGGTGGCACTGACTGGATGAGGCCCAAACTCCATAAGTATTTCGGCAGCGTAGCTGATAACTAATACTTAATGTACGCTGACAGTGAAATGAAGTAAAAGATGATGTGGAATAATCAAGGAAGCTGCAGAAAAGACATAGCAGCAAGGATTCCCAAAGACATAAGGGCGTTCTATAATCAGCTATTGACATAATAAAATACAAATGTTGAGCCTAGAAAAAGGTTAATGAAATTCATGATTGAAGCATGGCTGCGCATGGGCGCGGAAGGGCAGTCACGGAAATAACAAGCTAATCACACGCCTTTGAAATGTTAAGAGCAAGGTTGCCCACCTGTATTGATCGATTAAGGAATGATCAGGAACGAGTCAACGAAAAATGCTTATTACGGACCATGAGCCATGGAATAAGACACACTTTACGTAAGTTGTTGGGTTGGTAGGAGGAATGAATAGCAGGCCTCGGTGACACCGCGGAAGATTTAGTGCAGCAGTTACTCCGAAATAGCGAGGAAGTCGCAGCAATGGACTGCTGCATCAAAACCATAGTGCAGATGACAGTGTTGGGTACAAATCTGTCGCTTGTTTAAAAATTGACTTATTCTTTGTAGATGACTAGTATTTTACTACCTGCAGCATTCCGTTTACGTAGTCATCGCCTAGTGCAGAGGACTGCATTGTGTAGGTAGACTTTCATGAACTTTTCTTGCGGTCTGTATTGAGAGGTATATTTGGTTCCTAAAAACTTCAGTGGAGTGCATTCCATTACTCATTGGCTCGAGAAAAGTACTGTTACTGACTTTAGTACTTGGAGTTACATAGCTGCATCAAAAATATTGTGTATAGGTATGTTACCGCCATTTACGGAAGTGTTTTATGGCGCGTAAAGGGCATACGGAATAATCTTTGCTTTACCAAGTTTTTGCAACGAATTTTTATAATTACGATTGATTCTAAATTCCAACCACCGGTTTTGTGTCCGGCCTTTCCCTTGGTTATGGAATGGTGACCATCGTGGAAGGTACCCCAGGCCGACGTGTATTGAGATTTTGTCACGTGGTACAACACCGTACTCATGTCGTGACCGTTCTGTTTGTCCTTGCCGAGAATGTCTTGGTCAAACACACCAGATATGCGGATGACAACGTTCTGAGTGTAGAGTCGACGGTTGGCAAGCCTGTGAGCGCCCTGCCTTAACGCGAATTCCTGCGTTATCAGCCGTCTCCGCTGCGGCGGCGCCGGGTCCGCCATCTTGCGGCCAGCAGCTAGCACGAAGTAGCTTCGTGCTCTCGCGATAACTGTTCCTCAATTCCTTCTCCAGAAAGAGCCCACGCTCTGGCTCGATTTATAGTGAGATATCTGGATGAAATAGTACATTGAAGAATGAAACCTCGTGTAATGATTTCTTGCATCGTCAGTTTACTTTGCGGGCCAAACGTAAACGTGGTAAATTTTCGCTTTACTTCGGAATTGTTCAGGTTGGTGTCACGCTGAATTCGTCAGCTGTATTGTGTAGTTGGCAGAAATACGGTACTTTGTACAAGAAATGTTGAGGTGGGCAGGTAAGTTGGCGGAGTTCGATGTTCGCAAGGGGTTTCTTTGACACCTTCTGTAATTCGGTCGTAAGTTTAAACTACGTGAAATACAAATAAGATTTCGGTAATGATATTCTGATCAATCTTTGACTGACGAGGAAACTCAGATAAACACCGGAAGCTTTGCTTACTAACTTAATCTTCAGAAGCGACTGCATTATTAACATTTTAGTTAGCTTTTAATCGTACGCCAAAATTTGTGCAATGTTGTTTCCTAAGCGAGTGGCAACACCTTAGTTAAGCATAGTATATTTTGGGAAAACTTACTGCCGTGAATAAATCTTAATTCAGTAAGATAGTAACGCGTAAATCTGAATTTACGCGAATGCGTTAACTGACTCGTGTATTAATGTCTGACACTGAACTTTTGTTGCGACTCAGTTCTTCGTGGATCTTACATGCTACTTAATTAAAAGAACAGGATTATGAAATCTCAAGTGCAACTGAAGGTCAAAATTTGCGTAAGTTAAGTCAGCAGAGATGTAGCCCAATATAATTACTAAAAAAATCGAAGGCTATTACCGATTCAGCGTACAATGTGAGACGTGTAGTATAAACTGCGCTTTGACAGGGTGTGTTTTTAAACATAACGTGGATGAATGTCGGAAAAATAATTGAATGTACGAGGAAAAATATCTGCCCTAATAGGGCCAAGATTCCGTGGCGACAGTGTGCAATTAAATTTTCTCGGAGTATTTCGGGCAGTAGAATTAAGCGGTCGCTCTCTTAATGTTGGCATTAAGTAGCCTGTGGGAAATTTGTGTAAGAACAGCGAGTGATGTGACGATGCTTCCGTGTAAGATTTTCTCCGCGACTATACAGCTGCCTTTTTGCACTGTTCGTCGGCAGGATTTGTCATTGTCGGTTTTCAGATTTAAAGTTGAGAGTGTACTTATGGACTAAACAGTTAGAAAATTCCAAATTCTGTAACCCATCCGTTACACGGCAAGTATTTCACCATTAGCGTGGAGCGGCAGTGTAAACATGATCAGACCCAAAAATTCTGGGCAAGTGCAAAAGTTTTTATTACTGCTGCAGCGTTATGTTCCCCAATGAACCCAGGTTCTATTGTTTTGCTGTTGCTGTATACGTATCAACAAAGCCACAATAACAAACGCTAGCAACAAATTACTCTACTTGCCGTATTTCCTGCTGTGGTGGTCTCCAGATAGGCGGCTGGTTTGATGCAGTCCTTCACGCTGGTGTCAAATGCAATCCTCATTTCTACATAACTGGTGCAACGTACATGCTTTGGAACCTGTTTATTGTAGAAAATCCTTGGTTTCTCCGAAACTGCCCCCTCCCCTCCCCCGTTCCTCTCGCCTGCCCATTTCCAAAGTCGATTTTTTGATGACAGTATGTCCTACCAACAGATCCCTTCTTACAATCGAGGTGTGCCAAGAAAGTTTTCTTCCAGATTCCATTCAGTACCTCTTGTTCTATCTAACCACCTAATCTTTCACATTTCTTTTGCATCATGTTTGAGAAGCGCTTATGCTTCCCTGTCTGAAATGTTTGTCGTCCACCTTTCACTTCCTTGGAAGACCACACGCCACTGTAATTCACAAGCGATGATGGCACTAACAAATATCTTCTTTATCCTATCCTTTTATATTCTTAAAAAAACAATTTTATTTATATTTCAGCGTTAAATTATTCTTTCGAAAACTTTTACTCTTTGTAAATGTTGTAGATAAAACAAAACTGCAAAAAGATGAAAAACGAAAATTGTAAGACGTACGACCTGTTTCAAAGCACCAGGTAACAGGTCTATAATATGGCAATAAATAAATATTTAAATAAATAAACCCCAAAATGTTTCGTAACAGTTACAGATTTGCCCGTATGCTGTGGGTGTTTGACAGGACATTTGTCGTGCATGGTTTGCTTCTGATGTTTCTGGTCGTCGTCTCGTCAAAGAATAGGAAATTTCAGAATAGTCAAAATTTTGCAGCTAGAATATAGTCGGTAGAGTCTAGTCTGCGATGCGCCAAAACACTTGGACGTTATGGCTTAGTTTGTCTCGAGACGTGTTGACCCCGAAAGAGGTAGCGCATATTAGCTGCCGCACACCTCGTAGTAATTACCGACTATATTATCTAAACTCTAATGTAAGCGTTTGCCTGGTATTGATTAGCATAAGATAAAGACTAATGACGCGTTACATGTAAGTTTGAATGTAGCTGGTTCTGTCTGACAGCATGTTTTAGCTGTAATCTGAAATTGCGAGTATTATGTTAAATCTCTGAAAATGTCAGCTCTGGTGTACTGATGTGAACGTTTTCATTGTTTCTCAATACGGGAATTGTACATGCTGCAGTAACAGTTGAAAATTTATAACTTACTATTGCTCAGGTGATCTCTTGTTCCGAATGTATAAACGCTCATTGGCTGATGTCGAGACTGTGGGCATGCCAGCGAGGGCGGAGGCAGTGTTGTAACCTGACAAATATTTTTTTTATTCGATGTAAAATCAGACTTGGTCTCCCAGAACCTAGTGGGGAGTGAATGTCATTTTGAAAAGAAACCAGTTTGAGAAACATCGTGTTTAGGGTGGGAGCTGTCGGCTGGCACAAGTTTGTAGAAACTGCTGTGGAGCCGGTGAAGGCCCGGCGATATGAAGAAACGGCGATCGCGGGAAGTAGCTGTGTCGGCCGCTGTTATCGCGGCCGCTGTTCTGCGTAATCTGACTTTCGCAGAATGGGCGTCGCCCTGTGTTGCGAGCACGTGCAGATAGCAGCTGGCCTGCACCACGGAACATACTCCAGCTCCCTTAGCGAACCAGTAGTGTCAGTTTGATGGAACTCGGCAGATTTTCAGGTTGCTTTTCATTGGCCTGGTACAGGACGGATCGTGTGCTGAAGAGCGTGTCCATAAAATTTGACAAATGACTTTCATCAGTTACCAGAACAGTAGCAACAGACGTGAAAGAGCAGAAAAATGTTCTGCTGGCGACATAATACAGTTGGTAGACAAGATCCTAATATTCATAAAGTGCAGCTATGGCAGTTGACCCTGTACCTAATAAAAGCAACATATTGCGCATACATTGGAATAGAAATCAGCTACTCTACAGCTGTGCTGTTGATGACAAAGAGCTCGACACAGCGTCTGCCGTAAAACACCTAGGCGCAACTATGCAGAGCGACCTTATGTGGAATGACCACATAAAAAGATAGATAGAAAAGCAGACAGCAGACTAAGTCATTGGAAGAATCTTACGGATATGTAAACCATCCACGAAACAAGTGACTTATAAGGCGCTTGTCCGCCCGATTCTTGAGTATTATTCATCTGGGATCTCTGTCAGGTAGGACTGATAAAGGAGATATAGAAGATACAACGAAGAGCTGCGCGTTTCGTCACGGGATCGTTTAGCTGGTGAGAGCGTTACGGAGATGGTAAACAGTCCACTGTCAGACGTTACAAGAGGCGTTGGCGTCACGGAGAGGTTTACTATTGAAATTTCGGGACAGCACTTCACAGGATTAGTGGGACAACATACTACTTCCCCCACAAATCTCGCGTATTGAACGCGAGGAGAAAATTCGAGAAATTAGAGCCAGTACAGAGGCGTATCGAAAATCATTCTTCCCACGCACTATTCGCGAGTCGAAAAGGGTTGGAGGGATCTGATAGTGGAACCGGAAGTACCCTCCGCCATACACCATTAGGTGGCTTGCGGAGTAGGATGTAGATATCCTGGTCTCCACTTGAATGCGTGTTGTATCGCAACTCCCCACCGAACACATTCATCCAGGTTTGTGAAGGTTAATTATTTCACAGAATTTATCGATGTGCATGCAGATTGAACCTCGTCTGAACGCGTAGTATGTACAGGTCTCGGTATCTGAAGCATAACCTTGCACTCAGTTGTTAAAGATAGGCGTTTAAGCAAGAGAATAGCTCAGTGTACAGTCCTGCTGTTTCCATCCTGCACTATGACTGTCACATGAAGTCATTGTATGAAAATTTGTTAGTGGGCTCTCCATGTAGGTTAGCAAAAGATGCACTGCACAGTGGCGTTATTGGCTGAACCAGTCTGTCCGTGCAGAGGTGCGTAATGGAAACACCGTGTCCTGCGTCCTCCCTACCTCGGCCAAAAAACATGAAAAATACTAAAATAGAATGCTATCAGAGCAAATCATAGTAAGTGTAATTGGTACAGTGTCTAGATTCAAGAGGATAAGTCACCGCGGAAAAATAAGTTTAAAAACATAGTTAAAAATATTCGTGTCACGGAACTGTGTGTAATCTCCCCCCCTCCATCCTTCTTACAGCCATTGTCCATATTAAACAATGCTCATTCGTAGTAATTAATAAGAAAAGTCTTTTATGAAGATTGAAGAGAAACAGATTACAATAAACTTTGAAGTGTACTTAACTTTGTCATATTGAGTTGGCTCCAGTTCTTGTCCAGGGGTCTGATTCTTGAAGCTGAAAATCTCCATGTCCTCACGGTTGGTTTGAACCAAATAAAATTGAAGATTGTAGTTGCAGAATTTTTTACGTAAATATATTTCCCATTGATCTTTCTCACATTTTAGTATATCACAGTATTTGAATTTTTTTACATTAATAAATCCGAAATTACATTTTTCGCACCTATTATACAAAAATACTTCCTATATCAGTCAAGCTTCAGACCCTCACTCTACGGAAATATTCTAAAGGGCTTACAATTTTTTCTTAACTGAATTCCCCGCAAGTTTTCATTACATTATTAGTTTCAATTATTTTTCATAAATGAATCCAGAAATAAACATAGTAACCAGTACAGGATTCCGTAATTAATAATAGAAATTCTAAGTGTGCAAATTATTCGTAATGTCAAATGTTCCTAAAAAAATTTTAACTGTACATCCAGAACTATAACATCGAAACTAAAATATTTTATAAGTAATTCCTTTCATAAATTTTAGTTTGAAATATACTGTGTATAAAATAAGTTTTCAGAAAAGCTACTGAAATATTAACCAGTCCAAAATTCGAAAAATACTGGTATCAATTACTGTTCAGGAAAAGTAATGCTAGAGGATGTCCCATTAAAAGTGACAGTAAGAATGTCCCGAGCAGGTAAATTTGTTTAGCATTCTGTGTACAGTTTATCCGTTTGCCCTCGCTGAAAGTGACTGTTGACGGGAACTGGGAAGGCCACATTCTTAATTTAGAGCTTTGGCAGATAACGTGGTAATGTGAACTGCTCTGCTTGTAACTGGAGCTATCTGACTAGTTAAGTTACGGAAAGTGTCAGATGCTAGGCACTCGTTATGCCATGTTGTGAGTGCTGTTACTGCTATTTGCAAGTTTGCTGCTTTCAGTTTACGGATTGTTGATCTCAGCATTAAAGTTGCATTGCTATAGTGTTCTTCATAATTTTCCACATACATGTACAAGTAGCTCGGCAATTTACAACGTGCAACTCCCATTGCAGGTGCATGCTGTCATTACATGGGCGGATTCCTGCAGAGTTCTTCCACAGAAGAGAACTCGTGAGATGACATTACAGGTAGGCGTTGAGCATGCAATGCGCTTCGAAGGCCCACGGGATGACCGCGAATTGATAAATGCTTTCAAATGTGATATTCCTCCCAGTTTAGAGTGTACAGAATGCAGCTATTTCATTGACGGGAAATAAACTTGAACAGAAGAAGGTATGGTTTACCTGCAAACTGAAATTTCGGTGGCTGTCTTTTCTAATGACTTTGCATGTCATTCTGAAAACTGTTTTCGGCCAAGAAAAGGTACCATACAATATTTTAGTCGGAAATCGTGCGCCGTTCTTCATAAGTTTCTCTAGAGATTCGTTTTCTGGTAGCATAATTGTCTAATTTAAATTGGTTGGTATGTGAGATGTAAAGTCTGAAATTGGATTGGTGTTGCGACAAGTGTTTGTTGTATGTAGAAAAGTTTGTCTCCAGTCTGTTTGCCCTACAAAAATCGGGAAAATAATGAAATTCGCACATATTAGAATATTTGTTCCCTCTACGCATGTCAAATCTGCCCTCAGTTTGTTAGGGGAAGAAATTCTTCAGAGCCGAAATTTTTGCGACCTAGAAGTTGCCTAGTCGAGAAGTACAAAATTTGTGCAGCGCAAGTAGCAACACAGTGCTGATACAGCTCCTTCCTGGGGCAAATCAAACTAGTTCGCTGGCCTGTAATTCGGTTAGACATATTCCAAAAGTAGATTTGTTCTCATACACTTCTTGTCTAAAGAACATCGCCTTCTATGACGACTTGTATACATTGTTCCAAAAGCTGCTGCTTCATTCTCCTAACAGTAAACTGATACTTCCGGAGTACGGAGGACTCTAAAATTGTTTACAAGGACATCTTTACAAGTTCTGGTCCCGGAAACAAGATCAGTTATTTTTTAAACGTTGAAGATCTTCCATTCTTTATCCTCGAGAAAACTTCAAGCAGTTAACTACATTAGAATGTGAGGTATTACGTCATAAGTAATGAGTAATGTTGGGTACAGTTAATGTCCAATTTGCCAGAATATCAGGCATACTACGAAATTTGGAAATACCGGTGGAAGTCTCAACCTCATGCTGGTCACTACATCGGATGGACTTCACCTTTCAAAGTGTTTTCATACAAATGCACTGCTCTTAATAGGAATGGGAGTACAGTCCAATTGCTAAGTTTCCACCCAGGGGACGATCGAAGCTTAGGCCTTAATAATTATTAAGAAATATTGTGCACTGGATTATGATGACTTTGTGCTTGGCGCGGCTTCGATAATAGTTATTAATACGCTGCGTTGAGGTCGCATGACTAATTTTCCAGGCGGTAGAGAAATTACCATGCTTTACTGTCTTCCTATTACTCGCCCGTCCATGGAACTTTAGGCACAAAGCATTAATTCGTGTTGGACGTTGGCTTGGTGTGTCCAGCAATGTTAGGCCAAGGTTAGACGATAAACCTCTGCCTGTTCAGCGGAATTTGTAGGACCTAATTGGTTTCTTCGATTAGATGCCAGGTAAGATCAGTGTATAGCGTTAGTACAAAGTCAAAACTAGTACCCTGCTGATCTAAATGAAAGCGAGGCACTCCGAATGGAATACATCACAAGAGCTATTCGCAGTTAACGTGTAGAATGTTAATCTGGGACACATTTTTAACATCAACACTGTCGTCCCTGGTGTGGTCGCGGCACTATCGTGCTATGTTAGTGAAAATGAAATGATCGTATGGCTTTGTTGGTCGGGAGGCCCCATTCGGATTCGGCCGTCAAGTGCAAGTTATACTTACGTCGACCCCACACTGGGCGACTTGCGAGCCAATGATGAGGATGAAACGATAACACCCAGTCCACGAGTGGAGAAAATCTCCAACCCAGCCAGGAATCGAACCCAGGCCCGCTGCATGGGAGGCAAGCACGTTACCACTCAGCTAAGCAGGCGGACCCATCCATCAACAGTGACTGAACAGTTTGAGCATTTGACGATAGGAAAGCTACTCGAAGCAGCTCTAAAATAACGGCCTGCAGTGGTTGCAATCTTCCTTCAAAGAACCACAACCACTTATCCTGAAAGGATAAGGATATTGTTCCATTTTCTCAGAAGCAGATTTGCGTATCAGTTTACTAAGCCCTTGATCTGCTGAAATAAGCATTTGGCATTCGCCAGTGCGCTTGAAGAGTACTACGTAATTTAAGCATCGCTTTGTACATTATCTTGGTAGGTCGCTTTTCGTTCCTTAAATGGTGAATAAATTTTCTGCATAGCAGCTGCAGCCTTTTGAGAAGCGCGTCAGCTTCCTGCTTAACAGTGAAAGTGAAATGTTTTCTCCAATACACGTTTCCCATTTCCCGATATCAGGGTCCGTTTGATGTTCATGGGGATTTTCGCCGCGTGAAACGAAGCCCTTGCCGGATAAGTATGTGTAGCGTGGATTTTGTGTTGGGAAAAACGTTGTGCAGTGCAACGATACAAGAGCACCTCGATCATGCGCAATCGTTCTGTGTAATGTAAAAAAATATAACGAACCGTTGACACATTAAGACACGAAATGACTTGAGCAAGGTGTGCACTTAGATATCGTAGAAGTAACCCAAATAACGCAATTTGCCTAAAATCCTGCCAAGTAGGGAAAATGTAGGCTAGGCAGCAGTTTACGCGATGGCTATATCGATAATTTCAACTACTGCTGAAAGGACGTCCTAGGTCTGCCGTCAACACTGCAACTGTAGTCACAGCATAAGCTTTCCGTGTGGGGAAACAAAAAAACAGAATTTGCTGTGCCGCAATCGCTCTACAGCTCGTAATGTCGAATTTAAGTATGTAGTCAGCATTGTCAGGACGAAGCTATACATGTACACACGAGACGGTCGACCTTTCATTACAGTAGCTTGAGTATATTAAAGATCGGAATGCGTTTGATGTATGGTCTACTGATTAACAAAATGGAAAATGAAGGGAACGCACGTAAATCGTAAATATCACGGATACTGAGAGATAGGCGCATGGCGTTTTGGACTATGAAGGAAGATAATTGTTTGCTAAATTTTTCATTTCCCCCCCCCCCCCCCCCCCTCCGCTGAATTCGTAAGATGGAGAGTTGATAGGATGTTGTTGAATCTTCACACTCGCCCATATTAAGCTGGAGATGCTACTGCAGCTTTTGTGGAATCAGGATTTCGGTGTGATCCTACCTTAAACTGTTAGGTAGTTATCGACTTTTAATTGTCAAGATAAATTCTTATTCTTTTTGTTCTTCTCGTTAAAATTCCTTTTTAGGTACTTCTACTTCTTTGTATCGGACTCGGCAGTAGTGCTAAAGTTTTATATTTCCTGACAACATAGATGCACCACTGTGATACTGGTTATCCAGATCGAATAAATAAGTTTATGGGCGCTGTGGCGAGCAGGAATTCAGTTTGCATACAGCCAGCCGCACTTGACAATGTGTAGCAGGTCTACAAAACAGGCAACAAATACCAGAAATTTGCCCCCCTCCCTCCGAAGCATGAAACTCGCTGAGACATTAGTCATAAAATTATTTTACTCAAAGGAAAGCAGGACTGTAGCGAGAACTGTTTCCAAGAGTGGAGATGAAACGTTCGCTGTTCGTGCTAGTGAGAGGGCAGGGCTGAGCAAATGGTACTCTACTTCGAACGACCCAGAGATTTGCCGATACGGTATACAGCGCAAGCGATGTGTGAAACACAAGGAATTATCCAGGAGGTATCAACAAATCCGAAAACTGCAGAGAATCTTGATCTGTAGAAAGATTTTTAATTAAAGCTTATACTCGAAGGCGATAATATAGTCCTCCAAAACATCACTTGATCGTTTAACTATATGTAATATTTTACTTTATTGGACACACGTACCAAGGAAGTTTTCAATGCGCTTTTCGATCGCATTTGCCGCTTTAGAACAAGACGATAACATTCATTTGAAGAGAGATTATAAATCAAATACCTCATGAACAAAATGAATTGATTTGACTAAATGTCATCGCAAGACTGTTGCAGCGGCAAGACCTGATGTGGAGGTAGTACCAACAGACGTCACTAGATCGTAGGACGAGCGAAAGTTAAATTACGATCATTTATTAGTTGGTGATTTTACATATAACTCGAAAACCAGGGCATGCAGTCTGTGTTCCACAATTACTTTAGTATTAACGTGCATCAACAGCGCTAAAACGCGACGTGGAGAAAGTACCAACACAAGCCACTAGATCGCGGGGGCGATCGAAAGCTCGAGCCAAACCTGAGAGTTCTCGAACTGTGACGTCACCTGCTCGAATTCGTGCTGTTGCATAGCACTAAGAGACGACCTCGATAGTGGAAGTTGGCGAAGCGCTTGCGCGGAGCTGGTCCGCCGAGCAGTGCGGCTGAATGGGAGGAGCGGCGCAGCAACATTCCAGGCGTGTCCGGGTTCGTTGACCGCCGCCTTCGCTCGCCCTCTCCCCCCCTCCCCCGCCCACGTGGCTCGCCCTTGGCTCTGACCTTCTCCGCCGGCCGGGTGCTCGCTGCAACTGCACCGGACGGACAGTCTCTTGGCGTGTATGTGGTCGCTGTATAGCTCGCACGACGCCGCAACGTAGTTGCCTGACTTCGGAAATAGGACCGTTCGCCGTGAACCTTCGTTGTAAACTTCTACTCAGACATAATTTACGATTGTATGACAGTGACCAGAAATGCGCATCTATTATCTGGAAGTATGTGTGGGGAACCATTTGGAATGACCACGTAAAACTAGTTGTAGGTACGGCGTTTGCCAGACTAGAGGTCAATTGGAAGAAGCCTTAGGAAGTGCAGCAGTCTGGAAACCTTAGCTGGTAGAATTGATACAGGAAACGGACGTCGAAAGAACAGACTTTAGACATGCCTTCTTTCTGTAGGCGTAACAGCGGTTCCCACCCGACTCGGCCGCTAGAGACGTTGTGTATCTGTGTGGATTAATGTTAAAATTCCGCGGAACCGACCAGAATACTGCCACCTTCTACATGCACATCAAGAAGAGACCGTGAAGGTAAAATTAGACATGACCGACAGTCGTCCATCCCGCGCACCATTCGCGACAGGAACTGGAAGAAATTTAGGAGCGACAGTAGTGCACGAAGAGCCATTAAAGTGGTTTGTAGACAACATACAATAAAAGGTTTCACAATAGATGGCGGAAAGGAAAGTGTTTGACTGCGATACGTGAAAAGTGTAAAAACTAAGCAACGGTGTAAGTTGACGCAATGGGCCGTTTCATATCCCTGTACAGAAATAGTGTAGGAGCAGAATTGATCATCTGAAAGACGAGTACCTCCGGACTTTGACTTTTTAGTAGCACGAAATCAGCTGTACTAAATCTCCATTCGTAATCGATGAGTTCCGGAAAAATCAGTTCTTTCGATATTACGGTTGCGTTGACGTTCACCCACGTAAGCGACATCCTCGAAATCCTGGCAATCACAACATCGTCCTGTGATTCCATCATAAAGAATGTATTTCAAAACCGTCCGATTATGGCGGAATCAGTTTGTCGCCAGTTATGTCCGTGGTGGAGCACCTGCAGTGTAGACCTGTGCCGTCAGCATTACACTCGATCAGAGCACAACCGTTTCTCCGCCGAAATACCGGAAGAAGAGAATTAATTACGCCTACGATACTGCAACTTCATGGTTCAAGAAATACTGTGACTTTTTTAGTATTAGCGTGTTAACTCCATTGAAACGTGTGGTTATTACTGAAATGGAAAATTCGGGTAGTTGGACTGATTATTGAGCTAAATCGGTCACGTAGAAATCTTGATGCATATGCAGTACAGATATTTGTCGAAGGTAAGTTTGAGATTCTAACCTAAAATGTATATCGACTGCAAAATTACTCTGCTGGCTTGGTCTTGTCACGTTGTTAATTCTTTTGGGCGGCTGGGTTAATTTGTTTCCACATTTTGGAAAAGAGGGGAATAAAGTAACATCAAAAGTAGCGTGTATCTGTAATGTAACTTGTACATCCGATAACACATTTGCTGTAAAAGTCCGGTTACGTGATAGTTTACTGTCGTAACTTAACTCCAGAAAGTCTCAAGAAGAAATCGTAAAAGTAGTTTTCTGGAAGGATCTAATTAAATACTTCAATAGAGGATGAGAACTACCAAGAGAATAAGTTTTCAACGCCTTCACTCTAGCAGGCCTATCCTCTAAGGATACATGAGCAGTACCTTTGTCGTCAAAACTCTCATTGTTGAATACAGCATCAAGGTTTGCCACTGTTAGCTAAAATGTTTGTAGGTCATTGTCAGATTTACTGAAAGACCTTGCCGCAGGTCGCTGACCCGCAAGCGTGTTCGCGTTGCAGTCAGCTGTTGGGTTGTGTGACGTCATTGCATCGACCGCGCCCGCTGTCGCTTAAAAACGCGCACCTAACGCTCTCGCTACCGTTATTCTCGCCGTAATTGACGTGTTCCACACCTCGCTCTATTCATAAACAACTACACAGACTCTGTGTGAGCTTTCAATTTTCGTAGCACAATGAACAAATGCTGCTAAGATGCATTGCCACTTTTCTCGATATTAAAATGGACAGTGGCACGTCTGATCTTCCTGACAGTGAATTTTTGTTCCAAATTACAGCATTTCTTGGAGGAAATTATAAGTTTGTTGGAAACTGCTCTCGATGTATCTGTTGACCCATTTTCTCTTACTGTAGAGTTCTGATAAATTTTGATTTGTTTACTGCAGTTTCGATAGCTTTTTGAATGCTCTCGCATGTTACCTTCATGTATTGCAGTATCCAGTGATGTCGATGGCTCGGCTGAACGTCCTCAGAGTTTCTTCTCCTTTCATCAAATCGTGACTGCTTCAGTATAATCTGTGATCAGACCTCCACTGTAGCATTGCTACCCATATGGCCGTGCGGCTGCGCCTTCCTCATGCTGGGTTGTCATGATGTAAAATAATTCAATTAAATTTTATTTCTAGTTTTGTTACTCGTCATTTCTGTTCAATCCTGTTTACTTTGTTAAATACGTTCCCTAAAGAGTCCATTATGATTAGAGCAGTTGCCTGGAAGAGTACCTGAGGTTTGCACGCGATGAATCAACCACTAGATCAGGTGAGTGTTACTTCTAATTCGACCTTATACTGTTAAATTCGTACTTAGGATCCTATAGTGGTGTGCATAGAGGAAGGCAGTTGCGTGATGAGTCCTGCGCAGATAGACGGCGAACACTTTACGTAACATCGCCAGTGTGCGTTGTCCCACGCCACACGCTTCAACCAGTTGCCTAAGCACCAAGCTAAGCCACTGTTTTTAGCTCTGCCTAGGAAAATTTAGATGCTCTGAAAGAAATGATCGCTTTCACGTAACTGAATACTTAAGCCACCCACAGTCAACACTGCAGTGGCGAAGTGTCATCTTCGTATCGAAACCGACAACGAAGGTACCCGCTAAATGCCTTCCACGCACTCCAGAGCGCTCGCTGACAACACGGCATAAATTGGCTGTGCATCACGTCATACCTGCCTCCTTGCCTGCACACCATTATAGCCGGAGTTAATCCTGGGCGTCAGAGGATGGATTGGAACTGCTGCCCGAAGACAGGTGATCTCGGATGGAGTACGGAGTTCCACCGGCCGGCTTCTTGTTTGTCCTCGTCATTCGCACGTGCTGCATCAGGTGCTAGTGACTGTGATGTAATGGTCAGTCAGGTACCTGAAGTAGCGCGCGGAGAGGCGAGGGATTGCAGCGTGGGCCGCTCTGCTGGACCAGCCATGTCTAACAGTGCCGCGCCTCATGTTCATTGTACTTCATCAGGTGCTCTGGTGTGAGGTAACCCGGCACCTGTTGGAGTGCAATTGATAGGAAGGCGCCCATCGACACTTACTTACAGCGCAGCTTATGTTACAGATTTCGCGACAGAGCCCAGCGAGGTGACGTTGTTACCAGCGACGTGATGTGTTGTTACCTACCTTAGCTCGGAATAGTAGTAGTATCCGTAATTTATTTAGCTTATGGCATAAATTGTTGCAAGATACTTGAAGAAAAAACACATACTGTAAAATTTCTAATCCAATATTAACTACAGCTATCCACTGTCGCAGGAGCTTCGTTGGACCACCAGGGAATGCTCCTAGCCCAGATTCGTACACAGGGCGACGACGGATGCATTTGCCTTCGAGCTTCAGTTAAGTTTGGTGTTGGGTTACACACACTTCCATATATCGCAACGCATGATAATTTGTTTAAACTGTTTCGTATGTGACGGAAGATTTAGAGTTCAGTGTTCCATCGATAGCGCGGTCATTTGTCGGAGCATAAGTTCGGATTGCCAGCGGCCTTGCCGCAGTGGTAACACCGGTCCCCATCAGATCAGCAAAGTTAAGCGCTGCCGGACTGGGATAGCACTTGGATGGGGTGACCATCCGATCTGCCGAGCGCTGTTGGCAAGCGGGTTGCACTCAGCCCTTGTGAGGCAAACAGAGGAGCTACTCGGTTGAGAAGTAGCGGCTCCATTCTCGGAAAGTGACATGCGGTCGGGAGAGCGGTGTGCTGGCCACATGCCCCTCCATATCCTCATCCAGTGAAGCATGTGGATTGAGGACGACACGGCGGCCGGTCGGTCCCGTTGGGGGTTCAAAGGCATATTCGGAGTTTACTTTTACTTTATAAATTCCTGTAGCAAAAGGATGGGGAAGGAAATGGACCGTGCTCCTTTCAAAGGAATCTACTGGCATTTGCATGGAACGATTTAGGAAAACTCGGGAAAAATTAAATATGGATTGTCGAACGCGTATTTGAATGTCTACTTCCGAAATGAGCCCAGTGTGCTAACCACTGCACCACCCCTGTCATGTGTCTGAGTTCAAAACCACTAGTAATTTCTGGTGTATTAAACCACGGTGTACCAAAGAGTTCATTCCAAAATTCTAAATATTTGCCATTGAGTGTAAAGCTGCAATCATTGAGCTGATGTGAATGAAGCCAGGTTGGGCTTCGGGTCGTAGCCGTATGTGCTGATGAATGGGCTCTCTGTTTAATGATTTACGTGTATTCCTTAGAGTGCTTTCTGCCTACGCAAACAGCAAGTCTTAAAATAGGTACATAACTCTGCACCTTACATCTATTCCAATATGTACTGCCCTGTTCAAACCTCGACAATTTTGACACACCCCTGTACGTAGTTCACTTGCACGTACTGCACTGGTACATTAAAGTTCGAAGTGTGCAGTAAGAGATGACTCAGTGCCCTTCCCATATTTCCACTCCATAATGAAACGGAACATAATCCTTACGTGAAAATACTTCATTTCGTATTACTTTTAAAGGGGCACAAGGCGATACTCGGTAACACTTTCCAAGGTGCCCGCGAACTGCTGCCACCGGCCAGTCGACACGTACGTCTGCTTGCTGCAGTGTCTCCAAGCTACGAGGCACACATTCTCAACGGATGCTTGCGGGTACCTGCGTGAACAGAGGACCTGGAGAGTCCACTTTGCACGCGCATGCGCGCGGTTATTTCCCGACAAGGAGCGGATTACAGAACACTGACCTGTCCGGTTTGCAAAATACCGCTTGATGGCACTTCGAGTGGCAAGTGAGTTACGGAGCCTAGCAGCCCTCCCCCCTCCCCCCCGTACCAAATTCTCTCAGTATTGGAGCCTCAGGATGTGACGGTATCAAGGTTTTTACTCTCGTCGATTCAGCACATCTTAATTACCCGATTTATGCGTCTAACATTGAGCTGTCTCCTGCAGTATCACATACTGAAACGTACTGTTCGCCTGTCCGTACTGTTAACGCCCACCTTTTAATTGGTCACATACATACATCAAGAAAAGGCTTATTATCTTCTGTGAGGTATTCTTTTAAGAAGTGCTTTCCTTGCTGCTACCTGTGTTTTATATCCTCTTCAATCGTGAAGTCCTTTATTTTGCAGTCCAAACAGGAAACCTCGTCTCCTTTCAGCTTCTTATTTCCTACCCTAGTTCCTCGGAATGGCCTTACCTAATGAGTCTGCAATCGGTTACCCCTGTTAAACTATTGCTCATATTGTAACATACGTCACCTCGTTTCGTCGACTGGTTTTCAGACTCCTCTGTCGTTTTTGCCAGAATTAAAATGTGATGAGCATATCTTCAAAGGAGAAATTTGGAAATGGAAATAATGTAAAACGAGAGGAAATACATTTCCATTACTGCTTGTTAAATGCATCTAGATCAAATACGGGAATAATCTAATAGAACTTACTTTCCTGCTCCTCTTAAAACTGGCGTCTTTCAATAAATTTTGTTAATCTTTCCTTTGCTGAATTTCACCTCTGCGAGCTGTTGAATTCGGTTAATACAGAAAACGCTACACAGATAGGTAAAATACTTTGCTGCCTGTAAATTTTCATTCGAACTCGACTGCACGGTATTTGACAGTGTTCAGACCATTAGTGATTTATTTCTGCTTCCAAACTGTTCCGAATGGAGGTAGCTATTGGTTGTCGAATGAGATCTCATACGTCCTTAGGCATCAGTAGGTTTTTCGTCTTAGATGGGTGAAGACAGTTCCCTGCATGTGCTTAGCTCTTCAGATTATAACAATTCGGACATAGTTAAGAAGGGGATGGAAATATTTTAAGCCGAAGCTCGTGTTCCGTGGTTATCGCTATATTTCCAACCCCAAGAAAAGATATTGTTAGTTACATGCTGATAATTGTTAGTGATTTTTTTTCAGAGGCAGCAAAGTTCTGAAGTTCAAGAGTATCAGCGTTGGAAGGCGAAAATATTTGAAATCCGTATATCATAAGGGTTTCCTGTAGCTTCTTCAGTGTCGAACAGATTAAACCAATGCTTGAGTTTTAACGTAGATCGGCCAGTCTTGCCTGTACAACTCCGAACATTATGGCCAGTACCCATCGGGAGGTTGAAAGTCGCCCAGTGGTGTTGGAGGAACGTGATACGGTAAGGAACGCGCCAAAATAACCCGTATAGGCATGCAAGTAAGTTCATTTTAACGTGGTGTTATAGTCGGCGCACAAGCGATGGGACACAGCATTTCCGAGGTAGCGATGAAGTGGGGATTTTCCCGTACGACCATTTCATGAATATCAGGAATCCGGTAACACGTCAAATCTCAGACGTCGCTGCGACCAGAAAAAGATCCTGCAAGAAGGGGACCAGCGACGACTGAAGAGACTCGTTCTACGCGACAGAAGCGCAAACTTTCCGGAAATAGCTGCAAATTTCAATGCTGGGACAAAAGGTGTCAGCGTGCGAACTATTCAACGAAACATCGATATGGGCTTTCGGAACCGAAGGAACACTCGTGTACTCTTGATGAATGCAGAAGACAAAGCTTTACACCTCGCTTGTGCCCTTCAACACACACTGGTCTGTTGATTTGAAACGTGTTGCCTCCTCGGACGACTCTTTCAAATTGTATCGAGCTGCTGGGGTGCGGCAGACACAACCTCATGAATCCATGGACCCTGCATGTCAGCAGGGGAGTGTTAAAGCTGAAGGCTCTGTAATGGTGTGGGGCGTGTGCGGTTGGAGTGATATGGGACCCCTGATAAGTCTAGATAAAACTTTTACAGGTGACACGTACGTATATATCCTGTCTGATCACCTGCATCCATTCATGTCCATTATGCATTCCGACGGACTTGGGCAATTCCAACAGGACAATGTGACACCCCACAGGTACAGAATTGCTAGGGAGTGAATCCAATTCCCAGTTTCACACGTCCACTGGGCACCAGACTACCCAGACATGAACATTGAGCATATCTGGGATGCCTTGCAACGTGCTGTTCAGAAGAGATCTCCATACCCTGGTACTCTTCCGGATTTATGGGGAGCCCTCCAGCATTCAACGTATCAATTTCCTCCAGCACTACTTCAGACAGTAGAGTCCATGCCACGTCGTGTTACGGTACTTCTGCGTCCTCCCGGGGGCCCTACACAGTATTAAGGGGAGCCGGAACGATGAAAATGACAATTAACGTTTTTTGGTTTCTTTCATTATAAAATTAGTTTTTTGAAGTGAATTCTAAGTGCGGTTTTTATTGCTGCAAAGTTGACGCGCCGCGTAAACGGTTGTAGCGACTTGGTGTGTCACCTCTGACGGCGCCGCTCGCTTGCTGCAAGCAGGGCATCTTTGCGGAATTAGTGTTTTGTTTTCCAACGTTGTACGGCTTTATTTCTGTGACAAGTGACTATTCGTATCGGTAAACATAAACGCTATACCGTGTGTTTTGACTCGTGGAGTTTGCTTTGTGTTTAGCTGGTCAATTTTGCTTATTTGACGAATTTTGCTCGTACCTGTTTTACGTATTTGGTTTGTGGATATCAATATGTCCCGTTTCAGCAATCGAGTGTTTAAGAAAAGGCACAGTGAGTGGAAGAAGAAATCTTTTTGTTGTTACGAAGGGAGATGCTGCTCAGACTGCTTCACAAACTACTCCAAATGAATGTGATAGAACTTCTTTCAGCAAGAAACTTTGTGACAGCAAAAACAATTTGAACACTGTGGTGATAGTAATGATGTGAATGAAATAATTAACATTTCCTTTCTCTCCAATATTTTGAAACATATTAAGCCAAGTTTGCAAAGAAAGAGGACTGGAATTGAAAATAACTTCACACATTGGTTTGGCATGTAAAATGTTATTGAAGTGTAACAAATGTGCTGCAGAAGTCTTTTTCTAATTGTAACAGTATTCTTTGTAGTGGTAATACGGGAGAGAAAGCGTGTGTTATAACTTTGGGCTGGTGTATGCCTTGCATTTGCAAGGGCAGTGCTGCAGGAACAATGTAATGTGGAATTATGAACTTGCCAAAACCACCAACCAAGTTTGAATTTTATAGTGAATTGGTGGATCTTCTGCAGAAGATGTTCAAGCAACAATGAAGAATGTGTGGCAGATAATGGGAATTGCAGAGATTTAACTGTTGCTTTAGATGGATCATGGCGACGTAGAGGTCATAAATTCTAAATGGAGTTGACAGCTACCAGTGGAGACAGTTGCAAAGAAATTGATATTGCTATTCTCTCAAAACATTGTAGATGTAAGGGCAATACCAAGGACGAACATAGTGAAAGTTGTGAAGCAAATTTTCACGGCATGAGTGGAGTGATGGAAGTAGAGGGAGTGAAAGCAATTTTTTCCAGATCACAGGAGTGGTATAATGTAAGATACACTATCTAGGAGATGGTGATTCTAACGCATATAAAGCTGTAGAGGAACTCAAACCTTATGGCAACAAAATTCACATTAAAAAAGAGGTGCGTAGACATCCGGAGAAGTGTGTGGGGGCTCGCTTCTGCAAACTAAAGCAGACATTAGGATCCCAGAAACTTTGTGATGGTAACACCCTTGGAGGAAGAGGAAGATTGACAGATGAAGCAGTTGATAGATTGCAGAGGTATTACGGGTGTGCAATTGGGCAAAATACAAGAAGCATTGAGCATACGAGGAGAGCAATACAGGCATTACTTTTTCATACTGCGTCAACAAATGAGCACCCATAACATGCACTGTGCCCCACATGTCATGACTCATATTGTAGGTACCAATCAGGAAAGGAATATGCCCATAAAAAGTTTGCCAAATGCTGTAATTGATGTAATTAAGCCCATATTCAGAGATTTATCACAGCCAAGTTTATTGGAAAAGTGTTTACATGGGAAAACACAAAATCCAAATGAAAGTGTTAATAATTTAATTTGGATTAGGATTCCCAAAAGAGTTTGTTCAGATAAAAACATTGCATTTTGGAGTGTATGATAGTGGCAACATACAACGAAGGAAACATTATCAAATGTGATGTGCTGAAATGTGTAGGTTTGCAACCAGGTCACACCATTTCCACAATGGGCCTAATTGATGAAGAAAAACTAAGGTGCCAGAAGAAGAGACAAAAGCCTGCAACATGCAGCAAAAGGGAAGAAAAGACCAGTGAAAACGAAACTTAACACTGGAAAAAGAGGGTGCTGATAATCCATCGTGTGGGGCAGGAATGTATTAAACTTCGGAAGCCATTTCCCGTAACTAAAATTTTCATCCTCAATGTTAGCGAGTGGTTGCTCTTAAGACTTCGTTGAATGATGGGAAAGGAGTTGACTGATGAAACTGCACTTGAAGATTGATTTGTAAATTGTTGAATCAGCATTTGCCTCTGCGTGCTATCCGTGACTGCCAATGTAGTGAGTATTCGGAAGTTTACACAACATCGTAGACTCAGTGACAGAAAATATTCATGGACAGACAATAGGTTTGGCTGCTACTGTAATGGGCAAACACACATTAATTGGAAGTTTTCTATAAGGCATCCATTGCAATATGTTGATTTAATAAAGAGGAAATGCGTTTTGAGGCATTATGAGGCAACTGTTTGTTAAAATTAGATCCTTATTGGAATTATTCTTACATTGTTGTTACATGACAGTAACGTATGACTGCAGACTAGCTCTTTCCAAGTTTCGACCAAAGTCTGTGGGACATGTAACTGATTTTAATTTCACATTTTTATTGCTACAGCGAAAGAGGAATATAGGCGCTTCATATTGAACCTTAGGACTTCGGTAGAAAATGCAGTACGTATCTAGTAACTCTTCGGTAATTAGTGAACGGCAACCACCTCTTTGATTCACCGTTGCTTCACTGATTTAAGTTAAAGGTCTTGACGTAGTCTCTAACACATGATGGTGAGTAAAGTGAAACATAAGACAAAGAAATTAAGAACACAAGTATTGAGAATTGATAACCTAAAAGAAATAAAGATACTTACTGGTTGGTTAAATATACTAAACACTGAAAACAGTTTGGAAATCTTTGTAAGCTTAACTAGCATTTAAAGACTGGAATTGGTGAGTCACTACTGCTGGAGGCTTCTGAAATCACAGGTGAGAAACAAAATTGCAGGTAGCCATATGAAAAACAACGTAATGGTTCTGACAGTAGGTACAGAAAAGAAGTCCGCCCAGAAACATTTGAGAAGGCGAATTTATTTTTACTGTTGAAGGATGATGAAGATAAAAAATCTTGTTGCGTAAAGTGAGAGAGAACTGTGAAGTGCATAGAACTGATAGTAAGTGGGAAGAGTCATTGACAGAAACGCGACTGTATATCTTCTAGCGGCGGTAGCTGAGCCGTAGAGAAGTAGAGCTTAATCGGGAAACAGTAGCTAACATGTAAAGGAAGGTGGGCGATCATTGTATTCATAATGTACATAGTTTCTAACGTACGTGATACAAAACTGTAGTACATTAGACTATGATCCCAGTTTCATGCTTATCACTTACTGCCTCTAAATGGACCAAGTTTCACTGGACGGAATCTACGGACGCCTTGAATCACGGTAGATGCAGCCTCAGCGACGTCGAATTACCACATCATAATTTGAATGCCGATGTTAGCAATGTTGCTTGCTGCATAGAGGACCATTTTTTAACACCAGTAGTATGGAGACTGGACCGTGAAAGGCGGACTTGAGATTTTCGCTGACAAATCCCGTTCGGTAATGAAAACTGTCGTCTTACGTTCGTCTGGAAGAAGATCGAAACCGATACAATTGGAGACGTTGTGGATAGACGTTCTGATTGTGGGTTTTTGAGATGAAAATTTCTATTAACGTTTGTATGGAGCACAGAACTGTATGCAAGTGAATCATGAACGGTGCGAAACATCTGAGATACGGTGTCACAAGAGAATAATGAAAACTGCCCTGTTAATAAATTAGGTCATGTGTATAGAGCTGGTAGGGAAAGAAATGTGTGAAAAACCCTGATAAGAGGATGGGACATTTTAAGACAAAAGGTCGATTATCGTAGTACTAACAGCTCTAGAAGGCAAACGCGGTAAGACAGATTGGACTGTAGCCAAGAAGTAGTAAAGGATGTTAAGTGTAAATGGTATTGAGATAGAGAGGTTGAGAAGAGTGGAAGTCATCGCAGGCAGCACAAAGTCAAGAGACTGATGACACCACTGAAGTCTTGGCTGGAAGCTCTCTTGGTGGAATTAGCGTACGGAGCCTGATACTTCCGTCAGTGCTCGGAGGAAGTGCAATCACGTGTGCGCCTTTTCCGAAGTGCATTTGGTCCATTCAAAAGTCTGCGGGTGATGGTGCACAATGGGTAGACTATTTTGACACCGGACAAACTAATTCCGTAATTTTAAGTTCCTCAGAAGGTACAAATCTGGGGTCTTGGTATAAATTTAAATCCCCACGCCAAAGTACCTTAGCTCACTGCTAGAGGAACCAAAACTACAGGTTCTATATTTTCCGTGCGGATTTAACAGGACTCGGCATGTGCCTACAAACAAGTAAGAGATTGACCAGAAGTTATTTTTTGAGATGCTACTTGACTACACTTCGTACATCCTTTTGGAGCTACTCTGGTATTTATTTGTAGTTACGTAACCTCTACCAAGACTGAAATGGGCAAACGCCTGTCCGGCATATACTGGGGAAGATGTTTGTCGTTATCACGTGAAGACTCAATTTCTGCTTAGTTTTTCTTTTACATAGGAGCTGGGGTTGACTGTTACACCCTTTTAACGCTTCTGATGTAGACGAGCTTGATTTCTAACGCTATTCCTTTCTCACACAATACTTGAGCACTTTGTACAGATCATTTGACTACTGGAAACCAATGTAGTGACAGATTTTGAAATTTTTAAGCTCGGTGGCTCAATGTTAGTATCAGACTACAAATCCAAAGAGCTCTGGTTCGATCCGCGGTCAATCCTGATTTTGTCACCACTTTTTGCACCTCTGGCAATGTTTCTTGTGAAAAATGCCGAGTTTCACCGTGATTTAACTGTGTCCTTTCTAACCGGCTGTCAGTTCAAAGGTCGGATGAAGGCAAGGCATACCTTAAATAGGACCATTGCTAGTGAAGCACTGTGATGTTCAAAACAATCTTCGGATTTACGACTGCTTTACTTAAACCTTTGGTATAATAAACAGGGCATCTACCCATAAGGTTGGGGTGAACACTGTTTCACTAGGCATGGTTGAGTTGGCATTTGTATGCCGTCTCCTTCCAATCCTTGAACTGATTTACGCACCCAGTTATAGGCAGGCGTAAGGTGGACTCGCTTGAAGCAGGGTGCAAAGCCCTATTTTTCTCCTTGACAAACATTACCAGATATATCATTGACGGATAAAAACCCTAAGACTGACCAGATTCTTAGTCTGAAATACTACCACTGAGCCACCTAGGCATACTGAACTCGCAAGTGTCTTCAGGAAGGTCGTGAAGGTATTCGACGAATAGTTACAGGTTCTCAAATTCATTGTTAGTTTATGCACGAACGTTATCGGAAGCTGAGCGAATGAATGGCTGGGGCAGGGCAGTGCGGCGACCCCGCGGCTGTTACGGTACAAGCTCGTGCCGCGCTCCGTCCTTGGGCGGTGGCCGAGCTCCATTCTGATTGGCGGAGGCGGTCGGCGCGAGGTCGGCGCTCAAGGTCGTGCCAAGGCCACCCCGCCAGCGTGCTGCCATCCCCATGGCAAGCACGTCGCAGGGAACATTCCATCCAGGTCTGGCCGAGGATTGTTCCCGGCAGGTGATGTGGCGACAGATACTTCCGTCTGATTAGATCGCTCATTTGGTATAGACCCGAGACAATACCGGCAACGTATCTTTCCGTGGATCGATGGGGTCTTCAAAACGTGATGTTTGTAGCTAGTAGAGCAAGAGATCGAGCTGTTAGAATAGGTTCAATGCGCCAGCTTCGCAAGTCTGTCGAGGTCAGTCACGGTGCGCAGTTTTCTGTACTCCAGTCCGTAAATTCGAACGTGGTTTTTGGTCACAAAACAAACCAGTTGGACTAATAATCCATTTGCTTTCTTTTGCGTTCTTTTATCATTCCATTGAAATATCACACATATATTAAAAGGAACTTCACATTCTGAAGTGAGATTTAACTAACAGTGCAATAGCAGCAGTCGAAATCCTTCAAATCGATTCCTGATATTCAGTGATGCAGTGAAAGTCTTCTACTGAAGAGAGTACGCTTGTGTGTTAAATTTTTCGTGTTTTTTCTAGTCCTAACGAAAGGTGGATAAGCCTATTAAGAGGGTAGTCGAAAAGTTTCTAGTCGGATAGTTCCTTACTTCCATGGTGACTCTGTGTGGGTATAAGTCAAATTTCGCGGCTCCAGTTTCGTTAGTTTTGCTGCTAGGATGCGTTGTATACTGTAGTGTAAGCAAAATGGCAAATATCGAGAGAATCAAGAGCCGTGCTTGCATTCGTAGAGCAGTGGCATAATTTTAGTGCGATATTTTGTGTGCTGTACCACATTAGCGCATAACAGGCCACCACTTCTGCAAGTCCCATTGACGGTCAGGTGAGGACCACCACAGCATAATACCAACGCAATCGACCTGAGGTACATGTTCTGAGTAGCATTTCGCCTGAATGACAGTGTGTTGTTAATCAGTTGAAATCTATTTGCAAAAGTAAATAAAGAAAAGGATGATTTTGCGACTGGTTGCTTATTTGGTAATTTTATGGTTCAATGTCGGTGCACAACGTGGGAACCACATGGAGCCCACCATCGAGTGTGTATCTGGCTAAGACCGTCGCTCTGAAATTACAAGACACCTGATTAACCGGGCCAGGCGACACGTTTCCATGATCCATGATCCAATCTTGATGATGCTGTGCACACTGTAGTTGTAATTTACGTCGGTGGGTCAACATGGGAACACGTAAGATATTCTTCGACGGAGCCCCGTGTCCAGTAATGTGTGCTGAGTGGTGTGCTTCAGAACACTTATGTCTGCGCCAGCGCTGTGTTTTGTTGTCAGATCAGTCACAGATGGCAGCCTCTCGTTCTTTACAGAGCGGCCAAGTCTCAGACTTCTAAGTTCTGTGACGAGCGTGGACGTCCAACTACCTTGTCGCGTACCCATGGTTTTACGGTCTCAACAATTTTCCATACTCAACAGTAGCACGCGGACAACCGACCAGGTTCAAAGTTTGAGATAAAATTTCCCACGCGGCCGGCTATAATCTGTCGTTTAAGTCGCTTACGTCAGTGGCTTTCCTCATGTATGGTTGATATCGTCGCTAGAATGATTTCCCATTCTTCTCTGCTCCGCTTACGTACTAGTCGTCCGTGCCCGCATCGCACTAGGCGCAGTTCAGTCTGGCGGTGAGTGGAGGTAACAGTGTTTTCGCTTATTAGTGTCCCTCATATCCTTACTCTGATAAGCTGGTTACATACGGTGCAACCAAATGTAATACATGAGCGTGTGAAACCAGTCCCATTACTGTTTTGTTTTAGAATTATCCTTATGTACTCATTTAGTAGAAGTAAAAATATGCCTTCGAATAACTATGAAGCTAAGAAACCCGTGATCTGCATAAGTACTCAAATCACATCTGATTTATTCAGCAGTAAGCGTTACTTCTTGCTACTACACTACTGGACATTAAAATTGCTACACCAAGAAGAAATGCAGATGATAAACGGGTATTCATTGGACAAATATATTATACTAGAACTGTCATGAGATTACATTTTCACGCAATTTGGGTGCATAGATCCTGAGAAATCAGTACCCAGAACAACCACATCTGGCCATAATAACGGCCTTGATACGCCTGGGCATTGAGTCAAACAGAGCTTGGATGGCGTGTACAGGTACAGCTGCCCGTGCAGCTTCAACACGATACCACAGATCATCAAGAGTAGTGACTGGCGTATTGTGACGAGCCAGTTGCTCGGCCACCATTGGCCAGATGTTTCCAGTTCGTGAGAGATCTGGAGAATGTGCTGGCCAGGGCAGCGGTCGAACATTTTCTGTATCCAGAAAGCACCTGCAAAATGCGGTCGTGCATTATCCTGCTGAAATGTAGGGTTTCGCAGGGATCGAATGAAGGGTAGAGCCACCGGTCGTTACACACCTGAAATGTAACGCCCACTGTTCAAAGTGCGAACAAGAGGTGACAGAGACATGTAACCAATGGCACCCCATACCGTCACGCCGGGTGATACGCCAGTATGGCGATGACGAATACACGCTTCCAATGTGCGTTTACCGCGATGTCGCCAAAAACGGATTCGACCATCATGATGCTGTAAACAGAACCTGGATTCATCCGAAAAAATGACGTTTTGCCATTCGTGCATCCAGGTTCGTCGTTGAGTACATCATCGCAGGCGCTCCTGTCTGTGATGCAGCGTCAAGGGTAATCGCAGCCATGGTCTCAGAGCTTATAGTCCATGCTGCTGCAAACGTCGTCGAACTGTTCGTGCAGATGGTTGTTTTGCAAACGTCCCCATTTGTTGACTCGGGGATGGAGACGTGGCTGCACGATCCTTTACAGCCATGCCGATAAGATGCCTGTCATCTCGACTGCTAGTGATACGAGGCCGTTGGGATCCAGCACGGCGTTCCGTATTACCCTCTTGAACCCACCGATTCCATATTCTAACAGCCACTGGATCTCAACGCGAGCAGCAATGTCACGATACGATAAACCGCAATCGTGATAGCCTAAAATCCGACCTTTATCAAAGTCGGAAACGTGATGGTATGCATTTCTTCTCCTTATACGAGGCATCACAACAACGTTTCACCAGGCAACGCCGGTCAACTGCTGTTTGTGTATGAGAAATCGATTGGAAACTTTCCTCATTTCAGCACGTTGCAGGTGTCGCCACCGGCGCCAACCTTGTGTGAATGCTCTGAAAAGCTAATGAATTGCATCACAGCATCTTCCCCCGTTGTTCGCGTCTGTAGCGCGTCATCGTCGTGGTTAGTGATTTTAATGGCCAGTAGTGTATTAACCCTTTCATGACAGAGTTAATAAAAATTTTGCAAATTACTATAAAAATTATTGTAAAAATTTTTCTGATTTAGGAATTAAGACTAAGGCCTTGTTTCTAAATTTATATTCTTACAGTTCTATAATTAAGTAGGACGTGTACGTCGCACTGGACTCGGGAAGGAATAAATGGGTGCCTAAGTCTATTCCTCCTTGAATCCAGCGAGTCGTATGTCCCATTTAAAATTTTTTACCAGGTATTAGGATCTGTAAAGAGAATAAAGTAAATAACATTACGTCAAACAATTCAAAGGTGCACTAAACTCTCGCTAATACGGCCCTCTGTAGTCGGATCTCTTAGTAATCCGGCACACTTCGAGCTTCTAGTCGTTCAACCTGAAATGACGCCTACAATAATGAAATGTCGTCAGAAACAATGGTGTTAATTATAATGGTCAATATTCCCGTACGCTTTGAAATTTGAGTCTCCTGACTGATGATTATCGTGACTTCTGAAGGGAAACGCGTAATGCTAGATCTCAAGCAGAAACTCGAAATTAGATATAAACTGAAGTTCTTTGCAGAAAATCATTGTTGCTGGCAACGGTGCTGCACGAGCAACTATTTGTGACCAAACTTCAGCAGAAAAGAGGTAACCATAACTAAACAGGAAAGTTAAATGAAACTGATGAAGAGGACATAGGAGGAGAGAATATGAGGATATCTCAGACCGCTGGTGCTGAAGGTGGAGACTTCTCCCTGGAGTAAATTATGCAACAATCGGAAACATGGCAGGACCTATGAAAAGCTTGTAAAGCCGTTGCGTGATGAAGCATACACCGTCGCGTATCATTAATGTTGACAAAACTTTGGGACATGTTTAATAATGAATGTTGAGTGATGCTAAAATGCATGTACTCTAAAAGACTTAATTTTCTGCAAAAAGAAACCGTATTGTTGTCATAAAAAATTTATTGATGAACCTTTTTACAAAATTACTTCAGTCACCTTCAAAATACTCTCCATTACATGCGATGCACTTGTCAAGTGTCTTTTCCTACTTTTTGAAGTACGTTTGGAACTCTTCTAATTTGATATTGTCCAGTGCTCTTTGCGAAGCTGTTTTTACCGCTTCCACGTCGTCATAACGCTCCCATTTAGCGTTTTTTTTCATTCGTGGAAATAGGAAAAAGTCGCACGGGGCTAGGTCCGGCAAATACGGAGCGTGGGGAGCGACAGACCACCTCTGAGATGCCAAATATTGGGTCACTCTTAAGGCCGTGTGTGCTGGAGCGTTGTCGTGATGCAGAAACCAGTCACCGGATCGCCAAAGTTCCGGGCGTTTCCTCCTCACAACCTCTCGCAGACTCCTTAAAACATCCAAGTGCTGGTCAAGTCTGGCCAGGGGGTACGAATTCACGATGCACAATTCCACGAACATCAAAAAAGACTATGATCGTCTTCACATTTGACCTCACATGCCTTGCTTTTTTTGGTCTGGGAGAGTTGAGAGTCCTCCACTGGCTTGACGCTTGCTTGGTTTCTGGGTCATACCCGTAACACCAACTCTCATCGCCTGTAATGACTTTGTTCAAGAAGTTTGGATCACGTTCAATCTGTTTTCAAGTCTTGACACACATTCATGCCGATGGTTTTTTGCTACTGTGGGAGAAGGCGCGGAACAAATTTAGCAGCAACACGTCTCCTGCGCAAATCCTCACTCAAAATCCGCTGGCACGAGCTCCAACTGATTCCTGTCTCTGCTGAAATTTGGTCGATCGTTTGGCGACGATCCTAGTTGATCTTTTGGCGGACCTTTTCAATGTTCTCTTCATTTCGCGATGTTGAAGGGCGTCCAGAACGAGCATGCTCTTCAACACACATCTCACCACGTGTAAAGGGCTCAAACCACTCGAAAACCTGTGTGCGGCTCGTAGCGTCCTCCTGGAAAGCTTCCTGAAGCATTTGGTGTGTCTCCGTTGCAGTTTTTTTAAGCAGGAAACAAAATTTCACACACACTTTGTTCTTTTAAAGTTGCCATAACAACTTCGCAGGTAACCCGCCAACAGCCAGAGAAACACAATACCACACTTACACGTTCATCTCTACACGCCGTCTGCACAGCTGTTTCATGAAGGTCTCTACAAACACCATCTAGCGTGAGAACCCTGCACTACGTCTACGAGTGGCAGCGCCCTCAGAGTCGGGTTTCTTTTGGGACCCCCTCGTATGGTACATGTATGCCACGAACGGGCGGCTTTGCGACTTTATATCCACTCCCTTTTTGCTCAATCGTGGGGGCTAACCCCCCATCCCCCGGGTTTAATAAATGACTCAGATACTCCCACCATGTGGCGTTCTTCTCTCTGCCTCTCCCGGCGGGAGTCTACCATACTCTGCCGTCGTATTGGCCATATTTGACTGACCCATGGGTTTCTACTTCAGTGACACACTACCCCTTTGTAGTTGCGTGGATCCGCTCACGGTGATCCATATTTCCCCGGACACCCCCTCCCCCCCTTCCTCCTTGGCCCTTCGCACTAAATATGCCCTCCCACCTTCCTTGTCTCTGGTGTTAGGTGACGACCCTCGCATAGTTAGGTCTGTCCTCGATTTCCTTAGCCGTGCGGTCTCGGGCGCATTGGCACGGTTTGAGCGGCTTCCCCCGTCGGAGGTTAGAGTCCTCCCTAGGGCATGGGTGTGTGTGTGTGTTGCCCTTAGCATAAGGTAGTTTAAGTTAGTGTGTAAGCCTAGAGACCGATGACCTTCGTAAAAGTGGTTTGTACTCTTAAGTCCGTGAATTTTCCAGTGGGAGGTGGGAATGTCTCAGGTAACGTAGGCGTTCGTTATGGGTGCCTTGACCTTGCCTCCATTTTGGACAGCTTCTCCTTCCCTTTTCCCTGCATTCTGTATGGTCTGTTGTGCTGTCTTTCCCCTTGTCTTCTTCCCCTCATGGTGTCCCCTTTTTATCACGATTGTGGTATGGTATAATGTGGTTGTCGGGATGTGTCGGTGGCGGTGCTGGTGCACCACCAGGTGTAGCGTTTATGCGGTACACCAGCTCTCTCCGTTCCCCCCCCCCCCTCTTTTTTGCCCTCTTCCTGCTGCCCTGACATCCCTTTTCCCTCTTGCACGTTATCCGTTCCTCTGGACTGGACTGTACTGTGCTGTTTGTGTCGTTCCTTCCTTGATTTCTGCCATCCTAGGTCACGGGATCGATGACATAGCTGTTTGGCCCCCTCCCCAAAATAAATAAATCAACCAACCAACCAAGCTAGATCCAAGGGCCAAGTGTCTCCTTGTGGCCACCTAATTGCCCTATACTAGAATCAGCTGTATTGAATCTGAGATACACAGTGAGGCGCCAAAGAAACTGGTATAGCCATGTGTGTTCAGATACATATGTAAACAGGCAGAATACAGCGCTCCTGTCGGCAACAACTATACAAGACAGTGTGTCTCTGGCGTAGTTGTTAGATCGGTTACTGCTGCTACAATGACAGGTTATAAAGATTTGAGTTTGAACGTGGTGTTATGCTCGGCGCACGAGCGATGAGACATACCGTCTCCGAGGCAGCGATGAAGTGCGGATTTTCCAGTACGACCATTTCACCAGTGTATCGTGAATGTCAGGAATATAGCAAAACACCAAATCTGCGACATCGCTGCGGCCGGAAAAATATCCTGCAAGAACGGAGCCAACGACGACTGAAAAGCATCGTTCAACGTGAGAGAAGTGCAATCTTTCCGCAAATTGCTGCTGTTTTCAGTGCTGGGCTATCAAGTGTCAGCGTGCAAACCATTCAACGAAACATCGGGAAGGGCTTTCCGAGCCGAAGGTCCATCGTGTACCCTTGATGACTGCACGACAGTTTTACACCTCGCCTGCGCCTGTCAACACCGAGATTGGACTGTTGACTGGATGCATGTTGCCTGGTCGGACGAATCTCGTTTCAAATTGTATCGAGCGGATGGACGTGTACGGGTATGGAAACAGCCTCATAAATTCCCGAATTCTGCATGTCAGCAGGGGACTGTTCAATCTGGTGGAGGCTCTGTAATGGTGTGCTGAGTGTGCAGTTGGGATAATATGGGACTCCTGATACGTCTAGATAAGACCCTTACAGTTGACACGTGCGTAAGCATCCTGTGTGATCACCTGCATCCATTCATGTCCACTGTGCATTCCGACGGACTAGGGCAATTGCAGCAGTACAATGTGACACACGCACACGCACAGAGTGGCTCCAGGAAAACTCTTCTGAGTTTAAAAACTTCCGTTGGCCGTCAAACTCCCCAGGCATGAACATTATTGAGCATATCTGGGATGCCTTGCAACTTGTTGTTCGGAAGAGATTTCCACCCACTCGTACTCTTGCGGATTTTTGGACAGTGCTGCAGGATTCATGGTGTAAGTTTCCTCCAGTACTACTTGAGACGTAACTAGTCCATGCCACGTCGTGTTGCGCACTTCCGCGCGCTCACGAGGGCCCTAAACGATGTTAAACACGTTTACCAGTTTCTTTGGCTCTTCAGTTCATATGTGATACCAAAATGCATGAAACTCACATGCCATTTACTCATTACGAGAAAAAGTTAGAAAAGGCATGAGCGTACTGGCTCAAGAGATTAAACGTAAATTAGATTGGTCCACGTACATTGTCAAAAGAAGTGCTGGGAAGAAATGTCTACGGGCAACAGAAATGCTGCCGCTCTCGTTTTGAGTCTAGAGCAACTCAATGAGGGCCACCGACGTTACATTTTCGATCTGTAGATGTGCTACGACAAAGTGGTTTGATTACTGGTTTTGGAGGAATGTCGAGACTTCAGCCACTAGTCATAGGTTAAAATAGCACAGGGCACCATTCATGTCTCCATTCCCCCCCCCCCCCCCCCCCCTTCCCACGACTGATAGTGGTCAACCCCCAGCATACATTATGTACCAATTTCATTACTCTAAACTTTCAGGATTTCGCTACTTCCTTATTTTTATACTTTGCAACCACGATTGCTAACAGTTTACTGCACAGGTCTGAGTACTGACGGTGATAATTGCCTGGATTCCAAACTACCACACGTTTTTCTCATACTGCACCGCACTAAATATGTTGTGCAAGATCTGCACTTTTCGTGCAGTTCTTTCGTTAATTACTATTTTATGCACGTTTCTAGTATTAAACAGGCGTATGACTATTTTCAGTTAACTTCAGGCTCCATAAAACTATTAACCATCTAGATTGCTGGAAAAGTGTAAAAAAGTCTTTTCGTGTTTTGAAAACCTTAGAGGCATCGCGAACACAGCCAGTAGTGATCTCATGACATTTACAGTGAAATTTATTGAGAGACGTTCCGAAACAAGATTGCTGTTTTAAACCTGGAAGATCGAAGGCGGTGTTTAAGGTGATTTTTTGCAAAACAGGGACGTAGAAACTTAAAACTATCATCTTAGAAAAAATTTGTTCGAAATTTATTAATCATAATTGATTAGACCTACCAAGAGCAACCAGGTTAATTACCTACAATTTAGTTCGGAATTAAGCATACTAAGAAATACTTTGCAACTGGATTCCATCGGACGAAAGAAGCTCCCTGACTGGTAGTAAGGTTGTTGTTAATATTTAACTGCTAAATGCAAATGACTGCCGTAACACAAACCCATAACTATCTACACCTTGAAAAGGACTTCACCGTCGATGTCCAATAGAATTCTACAAATCTTGCCCACGTAGACTGAGAGCTCAGCAAAGATTTCCATCTTAACGGACACTGTAACAGCGGGTTCTCTTGATTTAGCATGGCAATAATTTGTATTTTATACTGGACTGGCATTTGTTCCGATCTTAGAATGTCACCGTAGAAACATTTAAGCCTGTTTCAAGGTTGTTTTCCCAGATGTATAAATTCACGAAATACGTCATCCAGGCCGGCTGACTGTCTCGTTATCGGTGGATCTATTGCCTTGTTGATTTTTTTCTTAGTAAAGGGTGAAAATAAAATAGTATTTCCAGCGAGGATACTACCTGTGTTACATTTTATACCTAACAATTGTCGTACGTTCTTGATCGAATGGAACTTTCTCTAAATGTCGTTTAATAAAGTATGCTGTTTGTGATGGGTGTATTTTTGGTTTGTTGTCGTATGGGGAAGTTGAGTCCAAGGCTTCTCATTAGGGACTAGATTTATTTCTGCTCAAATCTTTGATTAGCAAGAAACTAATAAGCATAAGCATTACCTAAAATACTCTGGACTCACAAGTGGACAAAAACTAAACGGCAGAGAAAACGTGAAGTTGGGAGGAACACACTTGATGCAAGCAGATGAACTATAAAAAGCTGCACAGGCCCTACCGTACGCGACTGTTGACCATAACGCACTCATCAGACGTAGTGGTAGACCCACCAAATGGACTTCGTGACTGGAACGTTTAAATCGACGCACACTGGATCCATGACCTTGCAGACGTAATTCCAATAGGCGGGAAGCGACACAAGACCACTGTCAGTGAATAGAAGAATGTCCTGTTCCCGTACTCCATAGATTCTTTTCAATTCACAATGTATTGCATAAAACTCTCAGAATCCCTTAGAGCTCTGCAGTGTCATTCCTCTCCTCTAGAGGATGCAGGAAAAGATGTAAGTCCAACAATGGTATGCATAGTTACTGCTACGAAGCCTACAATATAAGAGGCATCGTCCGAACTACTACTACTACACACGCCTCGGTGCTGCCTAAACATTATGGACACAGACCACGACAGAAGTAGGAATACTCTCCACAAATGGGTGCATCGTCAGTAGTCCTAAATGTGACTGGAGCAGCAGAGCACGTCGTCCAACAGCGCAGTAAGAGAAGATAATCTGGGAAGTAGGGACGTCCTGGAAGCTACATCTGAAGCTGTTAAATGGATAGCTAATGCTAGTATATTTATGTGAATGTGGAATGCTGTCAGTTCTTTAAAGTGTGTAATTTAGAACTCAGAGCCTAGTTTTCACACCGTAAGTAATTTTGCAATGGATTTTGTTTAAATCTGCATTCTAGGTGGACTGCAATGTGTATTTTGAAATTTCCTGTCACAAGATTTTCGTCACATGACGGCACATGCAGTGTAAATTGTGCAGTCATTCAGTTTATTCAAATGCTACATCGGAAACACATACTCGATAGTTTTTGGTGTTCCAAAATGCTCCTCGGTAAGTCTTTCAGAAACTGCCACTGTGAGGCAAGGGTATCACTCAATTTCCCTATAACATCCTTTGTTCTTTGATTTGGTACACGTGGAACGTTTCCAGTGCCCACGCTATCCTGAAGTACAAATTACCATCTGCAAATGTTTGAGCCACCAAATCTGCCATGCGTGTTTCATTATTATTATCATTATTATTATTATTATTATTATTTTGTTCGTTCTACGGCAGCTTTGTCTACCTTGATTAAAAAAACTGCTGATTTGTCTGTTGAAAAGCCATTTCCCGATGGGCGTCTGAACAGTTGTATGTGGTGATACTAGTGCTTAGAAATTGCAATGTAACATCGGAACTCAGTTACCTAAATTCAGCGCGAAAGATTTTAAAAAAAAACTGTCTCACGGAGTGTACAGAGACTTACTCTTGAGCTAAAAGCCAAGGAGTACAAATTTGATAGGAAATAAGTTACGATGCATAGACTTGCACACATTGCAAACAAAACATCAATTTTTAAATTACTCCTGCCTTCTGTAGTAGCTGTGGCCGTGAGCTTGTAGCGGGTATCATGACAAAAATTGATTTTCCCAGGAAATTAAATCAATCAGAAATAAATAGTACACATTGTTTGAGATGCTAATCCGAAGTACAAAAATCATCGTGGTATGCACAGTTGCCTTACCCATACAGTGAAATCAATAGAAATAAACTGATCATTCTGAGACAGCACCAGTTAACTCATCTTCAGCCTGCTTCATGCCGTTGACAACTCAGTAAACGGTGGGATCAGATGTTTCCCCTTCGACTGAGGACGGTACTGAAGGAAGAACAAATCACGGTGTGTAATTGGAGGCGGCTTCCACGGAATTGTCTGAAATGTCAGTGGCCATAGTAATGTGGGTCATTCAGCAACATCTTCAATTTTTTTTAATTTTTTTTCTGTCTGTGATGTTTCTGTGCATTGCCGTTTAGAAATATATACGAATTGTGTCCCAATCTTTTTGGGTCAAAATTACACACGTGGTACAAATCCTAGACCAACTATGTTGAGATTTGAAGCTCGGGATCGGGAATGCCCATTTTTTAAGTGGCACCTCAGCCGGTTTGGCAATGATTCCAAGGTTAGCGGCGGTGGCGTCGTAACTGCTGCTGTGTTGCAGACGAGACAGAATGACATCTACAAAACACGTACATGACATTAGTGAAGTAGCAACACAGACAAATTAGAATGGCCTATTAAGTAAGATAGTTCGTGTCCCCTAATTGTACCAGGCGCTACGTTAAACCTGCAATTAGACTACATTAACATAGAATAACTGTAATAGGAGTAATCTAGTTGCTTAACACACATACAGTATAAAACCACTAACGAACGGTATTAGAACAGTTGTGCGATAGATGGATCCACTCGTGACATCAGAGACTTGAAGTGTCTCGTGTGATAAACTAACAATGAGATGCACTTAAGAGGGAGGACGCGCTCGAGGAAACACATCCGAGATCACCTCGCGGAGGGGAAAATCTCCAACGGTAACCTTTATCTTTTTCCTCTTCTAAAAAAATTAAATTTGTCATTTTGGAATTTCACGTATTATATTTCAAGAATTATTAACGGCTGTTGTTGTGGCCTTCAGTCCAGAGACTGATTTGATGCAGCTCTCCGTGCTACTCTATCCTGTCCAAGCTGCTTCATCTCCCAGTACTTACTGCAACCTATATCCTTCTGAATCTGTTTAGTGTATTCATCTCTCGGTCTCCCTCTACGATTTTTACCCTCTACGCTGCTCTCCAATACTAAATTGGTGATTCCTTGATGCCTCAGAACATGTCCTACCAACCGATCACATCTTCTTGTCAAGTTGTGCCACAAACTTCTCTTCTCCCCAATTCTATTCAATACCTCCTCATTAGTTATGTGTTCTACCCATCTAATCTTCAGCATTCTTCTGTAGCACCACATTTCGAAAGTTTCTATACTCTTCTTCTCTAAACTACTTATCGTCCACGTTTCACATCCATACATGGTTACGCTCCATACAAATACTTTCAGAAACGACTTCCTGACACTTAAATCTATACTCGATGTTAACAAATTTCTCTTCTTCAGAAACGCTTTCCTTGCCATTGCCAGTCTACATTTTATAACCTCTCTACTTCGACCATCGTGAGTTATTTTGCTCCCCAAATTGCAAAATTCATTTACTGCTTTAAGCTTCTCATTTCCTAATCTGATTCCCGCAGCATCACCCGATTCATTTCGACTACATTCCATTATCCTCGTTTTGCTTTTGTTGATGTTCATCTTATATCCTCCTTTCAAGACACTATCAATTCCTTTCAACTGCTCTTCCAGGTCCTTTGCTGTCTCTGACAAAATTACATTGTCATCGGCGAACCTCAAAGTTTTTATTTCTTCTCCATTGATTTTAAATCCTACTCCGAATTTTTCTTTCGTTTTCTTTGTAGCTTGCTCAATGTACAGATTGAATAACATTAGGGAGAGGCTAAACCCCTGTCTCACTCCCTTCCCAACCGCTGCTTACCTTTCGTGCCTCTCAACTCTTATAACTGCCATCAGGTTTCTGTACAAATTGTAAATAGCCTTTCGCTCCCTGTATTTTACCCCTGCTACCTTCAGAATTTGAAAGAGTATTCCAGTCAACATTGTCAATAGCTTTCTCTAAGTCTACAAATGCTAGAAACTTAGGTTTGCCTGTCCTTAATCTAGCTTCTAAGATAAGTCGTAAGGTTCAGTATTGCCTCAAGTGTTCGAATATTTCTACGGAATCCAAACTGATCTCGCCCGAGGTCGCCTTCTACCAGTTTTTCCATTCGTCTGTAAAGAATTTGCGTTAGTATTTTGCAGCCGTGACTTATTAAACCGATAGTTCGGTAATTTTCACATCTGTCAACACCTGCTTTCTTTGGGATTGGAATTATTATATTCTTCTTGAAGTCTGAGGGTATTTCGCCTGTCTCATACATCTTGCTCACCAGATGGTAGAGTTTTGTCAGGACTGGCTCTCCCAAGGCTGTCAGTAGTTCTATTGGAATGTTGTCTACTCTCGGGGCCTTGTTTCGACTTAGGTCTTTCAGTTCTCTGTCAAACTCTTCACGCAGTTTCATATCTCCCATTTCATCTTCATCCTTTTCCATTTCCATAATATTGCCCTCAAGTACCTCGCCTTGTGTAGACCCTCTATATACTCCTTCCACCTTTCTGCTTTCCCTTCTTTGCTTAGAACTGGGTTTCCATCTGAGCTTTTAATATTCATACACGTGGTTCTCTTTTCTCGAAAGGTCTCTTTAATTTTCCTGTAGGCAGTATCTATCTTACCCCTCGTGAGATAAGCCTCTACATCCTTACACTTGTCCTCTAGCCATGCCTGCTTAGCCATTTTGCACTTCCTGTCGATCTCATTTTTGAGACGAACGGCTATAACTTATATAAAACAAGACAAAGATCTCCACGTGGGTGCAGAGGCAACGTTGCCCGCGGCCTCAGCTGTGAAGTCAAATTTCGCTGCGCTTTGGGGATCGTGAATGCTGACTGAGTGGGTCTACACAGAATGTAAGAGATGTCGCGCCCTAGTAGTCTAAATGCAGCTTTGGAGGGAAAAAATCTTATCTGCCACCGCCGTGGCTTTTTCCAGCACTCTTGCTTTTTACGTACTAGAAGAATGTGCGATCTTTTACAGTACTTCAGAACCACGCTGATACGCCTTACGGAAAGATGCGAATGAGAAATTGGCGCAAAATGATCAGGAATAGTATTGCGGACACAGCGAGCTCCGAACTTCATAAACATTATGCGAATATTCTTGTCACAACGTACAGTTTGTTAACGGGAATAAATGGGTTCGGTAACTTCTTTTGTTACAAACAGTGCAGTGCCACACACACACACACACACACACACACACACACACACACACACACACACACACAAATTGAGACATCAAGTTTCAGGACAGGGGTAACTGATGGATTTTGGAACCCACTGCATATATGATCAACTATTACTCTCTCTGTGTGAATACCAGTAGTTAGATTAAGGAAGTGCTGGCTCCCACACACTATGGACTGGAATGATATGTGCTCAGTGGGACGTGCGCTCAAGAAACAAAGATCGTGCAGAACGGAAGCTAATTTGTGAGAAAGATCTTGCCATGAAGTGTGACAGACACTCAGAAGGAAAAGAAAATTATACTCATAGCTTATGCACATTTTATTGGTCATAAAACGTAAGTACCATATAATAACTATGAGAGTGAGAGTACAGATGGTATAAGCGACATTTCACAAGAAAATGATCTAAGCACACATTTGTTGCGCTATAGTGTGGATCTCTTCAGAGTAAAAGAACTCGAAGCGATTTCCTGCATAGTAGTAAACTCTGTGATGATAGTTTACCTTCTAAGTCCATGCCTAGACTGCGTTTAGAATAAAACTATAAGGGGCATTAAAATGAAACCCGGTCACTGGTGAAAAGTAAAAGCAACGATTTTATTAACTCAAAAAAGTAGTTATACACAGTACACATGCTCAAAAATAGTCGCCAAAACTGTTGGCACATTTATCCCATTGCGACACTAGCCGGTCCATTCCATTCTTGAAGAAGCTAGTAGGCTGCTGTCGCTTCCAGGCGTGGACCCAGTCTCACACTTCGTCGTCCGTTGCGAATCGATGTCCGCAAATAGCTTGGTTTAGAGGTCCAAACACAAGAAATTCACACAGTGAAAGGTTGGGAGTGTACCGTCGATGTTCCAGCGTTTCCCACCGAAACAGCTGCAATGTCGTCTTCACCCCTTTGGGCATGTGTGGGCGGGCATTATCACACAGGAGGATAACACCATTGAACAACATGCCACGGCTTTCTATTTGATGGCTCGTCTACGGTTCTATAAAGAGGCCTGATAATGCTGGGCGTTGATGGTGGTTCCCCGTTCCAGGAACTCGGCAAGCAGTGGGCTCTTGTGGTCATAAACCGATGACATCATGACCTTACCTGCACTGGTGTCACGGCCTTTGATTTCTTTGGAGGTGGTGATGTCGCATATTTCCACTGCTTGCTCTGACGCTTGCTTTCCGGTTCAAAATGGTGATACCGTGTTTCGTCACCTGTGACAATACGCAACAGAAAGCAGTATTACTCCTCGTGATAACGCCGCAGATGACCCAGACAGCGCGATTCGACTATTGCGCTGTTCGGTGGTCAGTTGGTGGGTAACCCACTGCGCATAGAGTTTTCGAAAGTCCAATTGTTGATGTATTATGGGATGGGCTGTGTTCACGCTAATACCCAGTAACCGATGGATCTCGTCCACGGTGATTCTGCGGTTGTCCAAGACTAAAGCATTCACTTCCGCAATCATTTCCGGTGTGATGACACGATGAGCCTGTCCAGGACGAGCATCGTCTTCCAGTGAGTCGCGCCCCTCAAGGAATCGTTTCTACATCTACATCTACATTTATACTCCGCAAGCCACCCAACGGTGTGTGGCGGAGGGCACTTTACGTGCCACTGTCATTACCTCCCTTTCCTGTTCCAGTCGCGTATGGTTCGCGGGAAGAACGACTGTCTGAAAGCCTCCGTGCGCGCTCTAATCTCTCTAATTTTACATTCGTGATCTCCTCGGGAGGTATAAGTAGGGGGAAGCAATATATTCGATACGTCATCCAGAAACGCACCCTCTCGAAACCTGTCGAGCAAGCTACACCGCGATGCAGAGCGCCTCTCTTGCAGAGTCTGCCACTTGAATTTGTTAAACATCTCCGTAACGCTATCACGGTTACCAAATACCCCTGTGACGGAACGCGCCGCTCTTCTTTGGATCTTCTCTACCTCCTCCGTCAACCCGATCTGGTACGGATCCCACACTGATGAGCAACACTCAAGTATAGGTCGAACGAGTGTTTTGTGAGCCACTTCCTTTGTTGATGGACTACATTTTCAAAGGACTCTCTCAATGAATCTCAACCTGTTACCCGCCTTACCAACAATTAATATTATATGATCATTCCACTTCAAATCATTCCGCACGCATTCTCCCAGATATTTTACAGAAGTAACTGCTACCAGTGTTTGTTGCGCTATCATATAATCATACAATAAAGGATCCTTCTTTCTATGTATTCGCAATACATTACATTTGTCTATGTCAAGGGTCAGTTGCCACTCCCTGCACCAAGTGCCTATCCGCTGCAGATCTTCTGCATTTCGCTGAAATTTTCTAATGCTGCAACTTCTCTGTATACTACAGCATCATCCGCGAAAAGCCGCATGGGACTTCCGACACTATCTACTAGGTCATTTATATATATTGTGAAAAGCAATGGTCCCATAACACTCCCCTGTGGTACGCCAGAGGTTACTTTGTCTGTAGACGTATCTCCATTGATAACAACATGCTGTGTTCTGTTTGCTAAAAACTCTTCAATCCAGCCACACAGCTGGTCTGATATTCCGTAGGCTCTTACTTTATCAGGCGACAGTGCGGAACTGTATCGAACGCCTTCCGGAAGTCAAGAAAAATAGCATCTACCTGGGAGCCTGTATCTAATATTTTCTGGGTCTCATTAACAAATAAAGCGAGTTGGGTCTCACACGATCGCTGTTTCCGGAATCCATGTTGATTCCTACATAGTAGATTCTGGGTTTCCAAAAACGACATTCCGCAACACTTGAACGACTCAGACTGTACTCACCGTACACAGCCTTCATCTGTCGATACATTTCACGGCCTCTCAACTCCCTCCGCCGCCAAAAATAGAATCACTCTTCGTTGTTTCTGCTTAGTCGCCTGCATGTTTAGTAGTGCGCAGTCGTTAGTCGCTCTACCAATAGACGGCGCCACCATACCGGCAGTTACATGGTGCCACCTTGCGTGTAAGGCAAAGGTAGGCGCATTGACCAAGTTTCATTCGAATGAACCTCATAGTACAAGTGATATGGCGAACGAAAGGGGAATCGTTAATGAAGCTTCAGGTATGCATTTTTTTAAAGTAATGCTTTTAAGATTACTTACAGTAAACCAGATGTAAACAGTAATGAGATTCTAAACTCAGATTGGAATGTATACCGCAGAGAGAGGCTGGACAGTGAAGGGGGAGGCGTGTTTACAGCGATAAAAAGTGCAATAGTATCGAAGGAAGTTGACGGAGATCCGAAATGTGAAATAATTTGGGTGAAGGTCACGATTAAAGCAGGCTCAAACATGGTAATGTGATGTCTCTATAGGCCCCCTGGCTCAACAGCTGTTGTGGCAGAGCACCTGAAGGAAAATATTTCGAGTAGATTTCCCGACCATGTTATAGTTCTGGGTGGAGATTTTAATTTGCCGGATTTAGACTGGGAGACTAAAAGTTTATAACGGGTGGCAGGGACAAAGAATCCAGCGAAATTTTTCTAAGTGCATTATCTGAAAACTACCTTGAGCAGTTAAACAGAGAACCGACTCGTGACGATAACATATCAGACCTTCTGGTGACAAACAGACCCGAACTATTTGAAACAGTTAACGCAGAACAGGGAATCAGCGATCATAAAGCGGTTACTGCATCGATGATTTCAGCCGTAAATAGAAATATTAAAAAAGGTGGGAAGACTTTTTTCTGTTTAGCAACAGTGACAAAAAGCAGATTTCAGAGTACTTCCCGGCTCAACACAAGTCTTGTCTCAAGTACAGATAGTGCTGAGGGTCAGTGGGCAAAGTTCAAAACCATCGTGCAATATGCACTGGATGAGTATGTGCCAGGCAACATTGTAAGAGGTGGAAAAGAGCCACCGTGGTACAACAAGCGAGTTAGAAAACTGCTACGGAAACGAAGGGAACTTCACAGCAAACATAAAATTAGCCAAAGCCTTGCAGACAAACAAAAATTAAGTGAAGCGAAATGTAGTATGAGGAGGGCTATGCGAGAGGCGTTCAATGAATTCGAAAGTAAAGTTCTATATACTGACTTGACAGAAAATCCTAAGAAATTTTGGTCCTATGTCAAAGCGGTAGGTGGATCAAAACAAAATGTCCAGACACTCTGTGACCAAAATGGTACTGAAACAGAGGATGAAAGACTAAAGGCCGAAATACTAAATGTCTTTTTCCAAAGCTGTTTCACAGAGGAAGACTGCACTGTAGTTCCTTCTCTAGTGTCGCACAGGTGACAAAATGGTAATATCGAAATAGACGACAGAGGGATATAGAAACAATTAAAATCGCTCAAAAGAGGAAAGGCCGCTGGACCTGATGGGATACCAGTTTGATTTTACACAGAATAATCGAAGGAACTTGCCCCCTTCTTCCAGCGGTGTACCGTAGGTCTCTAGAAGAGCGTAGCGTTCCAAAGGATTGGAAAAGGGCACAGGTCATCCCCCTTTTCAAGAAGGGACGTCGAACAGATGAGCAGAACTATAGACCTATACCTCTAACGTCGATCAGTTGTAGAATTTTGAAACACGTATTATGTTCGAGTATAATGACTTTTCTGGAGACTAGAAATCTACTCTGTAGGAATCAGCATTGGTTTCGAAAAAGACGATCGTGTGAAACCCAGCTCGCGCTATTCGTCCACGAGACTCAGAGGGCCATAGACACGGATTCCCAGGTAGATGCCGTGTTTCTTGACTTCGATACAGTTCCCCACAGTCGTTTAATGAACAAAGTAAGAGCATATGGACTATCAGACCAATTGTGTGATTGGATTGAAGAGTTCCTAGATAACAGAACGCAGCATATCATTCTCAATGGAGAGAAGTGTTCCGAAGTAAGAGTGATTTCAGGTGTGCCGCAGGGGAGGGTGGTAGGACCGTTGCTATTCATAATATACATAAATGACCTTGTGGATAACATCGTAAGTTCACTGAGGCTTTTTGCTGATGATGCTGTAGTATATCGAGAGTTTGTAACAATGGAAAATTGTACTGAAATGCAGGAGGATCTGCAACGAATTGACGCATGGTGCAGGGAATGGCAATTGAATCTCAACGTAGACAAGTGTAATGTGCTGCGAATACATAGAAAGAAAGATCCCTTATCATTTAGCTACAATATAGCAGGTCAGCAACTGGAAGCAGTTAATTCCATAAATTATCTAGGAGTAGGCATTAGGAGTGATTTAAAATGGAATGATCATACAGAGTTGATCGTCGGTAAAGCAGATGCCAGACTGAGATTCATTGGAAGAATCCTAAGGAAATACAATCCGAAAACAAAGGAAGTAGGTTACAGTACACTTGTTCACCCACTGCTTGAATACTGCTCAGCAGTGTGGGGTCCGCACCAGATAGGGTTGATAGAAGAGATAGAGAAGATCCAACGGAGAGCAGCGCGCTTCGTTACAGGATCATTTAGTAATCGCGAAAGCGTTACGGAGATGACGTTACGGAGATGATAGATAAACTCCAGTGGAAGACTCTGCAGGAGAGACGCTCAGTAGATCGGTACGGGCTTTTGTTTAAGTTTCGAGAACATACTTTCACCGGGGAGTCAAATGGTTCAAATGGCTCTGAGCACTATGGGACTTAACATCTGTGGTCATCAGTCCCCTAGAACTTAGAACTACTTAAACCTAACTAACCTAAGGACATCACACACATCCATGCCCGAGGCAGGATTCGAACCTGCGACCGTAGCGGTCTTGCGGTTCCAGACTGAAGCGCCTAGAACCGCACGGTCACACCGGCTGGCTACCGAGGAGCCAAGCAGTATATTGCTCCCTCCTACGTATATCTCGCGGAGAGACCACGAGGATAAAATCAGAGAGATTAAAGCCCACTCAGAGGCATACCGACAATCTTTCTTCCACGAACAATACGAGACTGGAATGGAAGGGAGAACCGATAGAGGTACTCAGGGTACCCTCCGTCACACACCGTCAGGTGGCTTGCGGAGTATGGATGTAGATGTAGATTTAATGTATGTTTGAACAGGCTCTTTTTGAAATGGTGAATGCGAACTTGACACAAAACTACTAGGTCTACAACTTCGCTTCCGCCGTTTTTTTTCTCGAAGTTCGGGCTTTATTGAGAAAAATTTACAAAAAATTATGATTTGTGGTAGTGCCCATCGCTGCCAATTACAATCTCCTATCTTTCGGATAGCATACGAATCCCGTGGCGGATGAAGTGGGCATGTTTTGGGGGGATCCATGAATCAATTCAACTTTGCACTTGTTTATATGATCGGAAGTGCTGGTCAGCCAGACTGTATGCCACTGATCGAAAAAGGTGGTAGTCAGAGAGAGCAACGTATGGAGAATAAGGCAGGAATGTAAGACTTGCCATTTCAACGTTTCCTTGTATATTTTGACGTGTTTTGCCACATGGGGTCGAGCACTGACCTGCTGAAAAATTACCTTTACGTGTCTGTCGCTGTATTGCGGCCGCTTGTGTATTGTGGCTCGGCTCGAACGCATCAATTACTTTCGATAATGATGTCCTGTGACTGTCTTCGTCTGTTTCAGTAGCTACGACAACGTTCTGTCTTCCACCGCCATGCCGGTCTTAGACATCAAAATCACCGTTGTTAAAGCTTTGAAAACATTCTCTGCACGTTCTTCCACTAACAGCTCCCTCACCATTTGTCTTACCCAGCATTTTAAGAGCCACAGCTGCAGATTTCTTCATGTAAAAGCAGAAAATCAAAACTTCCCGCGTATGGCGAGAAATGGGTTCGTTAACGTACATAATCGAGAATAACCTTATGATGCAATCATAACTCGACTAATATTTTTATGCCATTATGCTTACAGATACCTAAGCTTATTGTATTACACTCATGACCAACCACCAGAACCCCAGTTGCCACTACTGCCGGGTTTTGCAAAACGGCGGATGCAAAGTCGTAGACCTAAGTTTATTCACACAATAGGCCAACCTTCCTTGAAGCTAACCATACGTACATGGAATGTGAAAGGGAAAGAAACACTTGAAATAAGTAGTTGTTCTCATACGGGAGCAGTGAAGGTCAGCCTTACATTTTCCATAGTGGAAATGGAAGCAGGAAACTTTATTCCACCTAAAGCCATGCATGCGATAACGAAGGACAAAGTTGCTAAAGACACTCAAGGTAACAAAGTATAGTTGAGGAATATTAGTGAGATCAGAATCAACAAAGAAAACCCTGTAACAGTGTAGTTAAATTATTAACTGATACTTGATCTTAATTTCATTTTAGGAGGCATAATATTGGTCGCCCATCAGTACCTCTTCTGCAGCCTTTGCATCAAGAGAGTATGAAATAAAAGTTGAGAAGTGGAAAAATCTTTAGGAAACCAAGAACTACATCCCTCCACTTTATCATGAATTCTTTAATAATACATCACATTTTCAGACATCAGTTGTTATGGTTTTAAGAGGAGGGAGTGAAGAGAGAAGAGGACATGGTCAAAGGAGGTGTCAAGGTAGGCTGAAAACTGCATAACGCAATGGTACATTATCACGAGTGTTGCCCAGGAAGGACATTCTTCAAGAAATACCACGGAAGGCAATGGTTCTGATTCTATATTAAAGACTGCGACAGGATTATAGAAATTGACAATGAGTTCTCTCGTAGTGTTGGAACCACACCAGTATATTTTCGTTTCGCTATTCTTTTTAATTTTCTATTTACATGTTGTTTTGCATCTTATTATATTAATTTTGCTTTAACCACACACATTATTGTTTTATAACGAACATGTCTTGTACTCTGAGTATCATGTGTATTGTAAAAAAAAAAAAAATATATCTTCAGAATAAAGCACAACAAAGAGAATATTTTTGCACTTCTACCCGTTTTACTTTCGAATGTTTCATGATGCAAGGAGTAAAAGTATTTTTAGTACATTACAAAAACTAATGCACAAGCACTGCAGTCTCTAACCATACCTACCGACATCATGGACTAAGTGACCATTAGGAAAAAGGTCTAATGTCTCGAAAGGAACTCACATAATTTGTAAGTAGCCATTTAACTTTGGCAGGCGTTTACAGAGTTTGCATCAGCAAACACTTGACCCACCCCTCAATTTTTATTTATTTGAAAATGTGCTTTACATGAAGTATTCGTCTCCATTTTTTGGTAGGGAACCCATATATTTTTCTGTGCCTGTGGCTCTCAACTGACCTAAATGTTGTTCTAGTGGCAAAGATCACGTCTGGCTAGCCTGGTGAGGCCTCAAAGAGCAGACGCTAGCTAGAGACTTGGTGCCACATGGACACTGAACGACAGCAGAAGTCGGAGCAGAGTGCGGGGCAAATAATATTAAACAAATCCATAGGAGGCAGTATTCGCCTTTTAGAGTTGACTTCAACATGCTGAGGAAAACTAGGAAGGTTTTTATGTGTAGCATGTTATACAGCTGTCTGTGAAGATTTGCAACCTCCTTCGTAAGTTTAATCTGTACGCATTGCACTGTACGACCTATATTGAGTGGTGTAAAGGCACAGGAGTAATACCGTTTCAGAAAGAACTGTCTGTATCTTCTTTCCACTTACCAATCGATACCAGCCCTATTGCTCTCTGCGGCGGAAAAATGTTTTGACTATGGGAGGAGGCACCTATCACACAAACTATGTAAATTGGCAATGGCGTTTATGCGGTACCGCATCAAGAGCGAGAGTTCATAAGATTCAAACAATGCCATTATCAAGTAAGCCCACAGCACGTAATCTTCAAAATCAGTGTTAACAATTCAGTGATACATGATACTGATATTTATGTGACGGGGTTTGTGGATGACTTGAAGTGACTTCTCACCATAGATGGATGTGGGTGCATCAGAAGGCAGTCCACTGATGCTGATGCCCTTTAGTGTTTATTATTTATAATCATTCAGCCTTCTTGGCCACGAGTGTTGACCTCTGGGACCTACGGAGTGCGGCGGATGCGCCATCTCATCGTCTCCCGGCGCGGCTGCCCTCGCATATCTTTCCTCGTCAACAGTAGCACCTACTGAGCGCCTGCTGTTTTTTTAAGGGTCCATGAACCATGGACCCTGCCGTTGGTGGGGAGGCTTGCGTGCCTCAACGATACAGATAGCCGTACCGTAGGTGCAACCACAACGGAGGGGTATATGTTGAAAGGCCAGACAAACGTGTGGTTCCTGAAGAGGGGCAGCAGCCTTCTCAGTAGTTGCAGGGGCAACGGTCTGGATGATTGACTGATCTGGCTCTGTAACATTAACCAAAACGGTCTTGCTGTTGTGATACTCCGAACGGCTGAAAGCAAGGAGAAACTACAGCCGTAATTTTTCCCGAGGGCATGCAGCTTTACTGTATGATTAAATGATGATGGCGTCCTCTACGGTAAAATATTCCGGAGGTAAAATAGTCCCCCATTCGGATCTCCGGGCGGGGACTACTCAGGAGGACGTCGTTATCAGGAGAAAGAAAACTGGCGTTCTACGGATCGGAGCGTGGAATGTCAGATCCCTTAATCGGGCAGGTAGGTTAAAAAATTTAAAAAGGGAAATGGATAGGTTAAAGTTAGATATAGTGGGAATTAGTGAAGTTCGGTGGCAGGACGAACAAGACTTCTGGTCAGGTGAATACAGAGTTATAAATACAAAATCAAATAGGGGGTAATGCAGGAGTAGGTTTAATAATGAATAAAAAAAAAAGGAGTACGGGTAAGCTACTATAAATAGCATAGTGAACTCATTACTTTGGCCAAGATACACACGAAGCCCACGCCTACTACAGTACTACAAGTTTATATGCCAACTATCTCTGCAGATGACGAAGGAATTGATGAAATATATGATGAGATAAAAGAAATTATTCAGGTAGTGTAGGGAGACGAAAATTTAATAGTCATGGGTGACTGGAATTCGAGGGTAGGAAAAGGGAGAGAAGGAAACATAGTAGGTGAATATGGATTGGGGCTAAGAAATGAAAGAGGAAGCCGTCTGGTAGAATTTTGCGCAGAGCATAACTTAATCGTAGCTAACACTTGGTTCAAGAATCATGAAAGAAGGTTGTATACATGGAAGAACCCTGGAGATAGTAGAAGATATCAGATAGATTATATAATGGTAAGACAGAGATTTCGGAACTAGGTTTTAAATTGTAAGACATTTCCATGGGCAGATGTGGACTCTGACGACAATCTATGGGTTATGAACTGTAGATTAAAACTGAAGAAACTGCAAAAAGGTTGGAATTTAAGGAGATAGGACCTGGATAAACTGAAAGAACCAGAGGTTGTACAGGGTTTCAGGGAGAGCATAAGGGAACAATTGACAGGAATGGGGGAAAGAAATACAGTAGCAGAAGAAGAATGGGTGGCTTTGAGGGATGAAATAGTGAAGGCAGCAGGGCATCAAGTAAGTAAAAGGACGAGGGCTAGTAGAAACCCTTGGGTAACAGAAGAAATATTGAATTTAATTGATGAAAGGAGGAAATACAAAAATGCAGTAAATGAAGCAGGCAAAAAGGAATACAAACGTCTCAAAAATGAGAGACAGGAAATGCAAAATGGCTAAGCAGGGATGGCTAGAGGACAAATGTAAGGATGTAGAGGCTTATCTCACTAGGGGTAATATAGATACTGCCTACAGGAAAATTAAAGAGACCTGTGGAGAAAGGAGAACCACTTGCACGAATATCAAGACCATTGATGGAAACCCAGTTCTAAGCAAAGAAGGGAAAGCGGAAGGGTGGAAGGAGTATATAGAGGGTCTATGCAAGGGCGATGTACTTGAAGACAATATTGTGGAAGTGGAAGTGGAAGAGGATGTAGATGAAGATGAAATGGGAGATATGATACTACGTGAAGAGTTTGACAGAGCACTGAAAGACCTGAGTCGAAACAAGGTCCTGGGAGTAGACAACATTCCATTAGAACTACTGACGGCTTTGGGAGAGCCAGTCCTGACAGAACTCTACCATCTGGTGAGCAAGATGTATGAGACAGGCAAAATACCCTCAGACTTCAAGAAGAATATAATAATTCCAGTCCCAAAGAAAGCAGGTGCTGACAGATGTGAAAATTACCGAACTATCAGTTTAATAAGCCACAGCTGCAAAATATTAACGCGAATTCTTTACAGATGAATGGAAAAACTGATAGAAGCCGACCTTGGGGAAGATCAGTTTGGATTCCGTAGAAATGTTGGAACACGTGAGGCAATACTGACCCTACGACTTATCTTAGAAGAAAGATCAAGGAAAGGCAAATCTACGTTTCTAGCATTTGTAGACTTAGAGAAAGCTTTTGACTGTACAGAAACTAGACGGCAGTTATAAGAGTCGAAGGGAAGCAGTGGTTGGGAAGGGAGTGAGATAGGGTTGTAGCCTATCCCCGGTGTTATTCAATTTGTATATTGAGCAAGCAGTAAAGGAAACAAAAGAAAAGTTCGGATTAGGTATTAAAATCCATGGAGAAGAAATAAAAACTCTGAGGTTCGCCGATGACATTGTAATTCTGTTAGAGACAGCAAAGGACTTGGAAGAGCAGTTGAACGGAATGGACAGTGTCTTGAAAGGAGGGTATAAGATGAACATCAACAAAAGCAAAACGAGGATAATGGAATGTAATCGAATTAAGTCGGGTCATGCTGAGGGAATTAGATTAGGAAATGAGACACTTAAAGTAGTAAAGGAGTTTTGCTATTTGGGGGGCAAAATAACTGATCGTGGTCGAAGTAGAGAGGATATAAAATGTAGACTGGCAGTGGCAAGGAAAGCGTTTCTGAAGAAGAAAAATTTGTTAACATCGAGTATAGATTTCAATGTCAGGAAGTCGTTTCTGAAAGTATTTGTATGGAGTGTAGCCATGTATGGAAGTGAAACATGGACGATAAATAGTTTAGACAAGAAGAGAATAGAAACTTTCGAAAGGTGATGCTACAGAAGAATGCTGAAGGTTAGATGGGTAGATCACATAGCTAATGAGGAGGTATTGAATAGAATTGGGGAGAAGAGGAGCTTGTGGCACAACTTCACTAGAAGAAGGGATCGGTTGGTAGGACATGTTCCGAGACATCGAGGGATTACCAATTTAGTATTGGAGGGCAGCGTGGAGGGTAAAAATCGAAGAGGGGGAGACCAAGAGATGAATACACTAAACAGCTTCAGAAGGATGTAGGCTGCAGTAGGTACTGGGAGATGAAGAAAGGTTGCACAGGATAGAGTAGCATGGAGAGCTGCATCAAACCAGTCTCAAGACTGATGACCACAACAACAACAACAGTCACTTACTGTTTGTTGCGCCAAAGGAGGTTAGAATATAGGGAGACAACCTTACCCTGAAAAGTGAATCCAGCCGCCGCCATATTGGTGAGTCTTAGTGCAGTGTTCAGATTGCGGTACTGCTCTTCGATTTTATGTAAAACGGGAATAAAACGTTCAGATGTTTTACCCCGATGTAGGATCTACTCCATGCTCGGCGAGTGAGAATTGTGGTTAAAAAATTCAATTTTCAACTGTTTGATGCTGAGCGTTCATCCACGAAACTATATTGTTCCAAAGAACTAATTTTACATTGGGCTTTAATGGAGAAACACTTCTAAGACTCACCAAGATGGGGGACAGGTTTCAACTGATGTCTGTGCTCTCCATTGATGAAACCATCTCTCCTTTATTGTAAACTCCCTGGTTATACCTTGCGCTGCTTGACCAGGCATGGATGAGTTTTCCCAGTTTGGGTATCTTCGATGGTAGTGCATACTTTGAGCGATAGTTCCTACGTATAGGTGTGTTTAAGAGTCTGCATCAGACGTGCAGGGGTGATAGATCACGTCATGGTGAACAATTTTTGTTACAAACAAATTTTCGCTGCCACTAGGCTACTTTTTATTGATTACTAGAAGAGCACGTAGCGTTGCCAGGGTCTGCATTTATTTCAATTTTCTATTACTCCAGCATCTCCTCCTCCTCATTTTCTACGTTAGCACTCCCAACCCAATTGGAGATAGCTGGTTCTTACCCCACATTATTTATTTCCAGATAATAATTAGTAAGTGTGTTGAAATCAGGCTTGAGGTTTTACCAACACGTTTACCTGCGTAGGCACGTCACATTTTACTCATGCGTTTGTACACGCATTTCACATATATCACTTTCGCTGTTATAATATCCCGACCTAATGTGAGATAATCATTCATTCAATTTTTGTACTGTTAGTCCGGTCGACTAGCGGGTAAATCTACCTTCTACTGTTACAGCTAAAATTGGATAAAATACGTCGAATCAGCGCATTTCGCTTGAGGGAGGGATGCTTTTACTCCGAGAAATATTCAGTGGCACGCGGTCGGTTACAGAAAAAAATTTGCGATCGGAAAAAGGACTTGCTATAGAGAAGTTTTAATTTATGGACCTATGGGACTCAAATGCGCATGATTGTCGATTGCTGAACACCATTTTGTAGAAAATAAACTGGTACAGAGTTGTGTAAAGGAGAGAGAGAGAGAGAGAGAGAGAGAGAGAGAGAGAGAGAGAGAGAGAGCTCTAGAGGTCTGTGATTTTGTCATTGTAAACCTATGCGAGAATTATGGAAATTCTATGAAAGATACTTACGTCTATCTCAGTTATTTTAAGAAGTGAATTTTGTGTAAGTAAATTGTTCTAAGCTTCTATAGGCACTTTGGACGTTTGGCTGATGGATTTGCAAGCACGGTCAAAAGAATTTGGAAGTTTCCTTTTATTAATGTCAATATGCGAACGGCTACGCATCGTATAACCAAATGTGGACTGCGTCGTACAGAATTAGTATCCGAGGATCCTATAGAAGTTCCTATCGCTAAAAGTTTTACAGGCGACCGGAGGATATCGGCAGTTGCTTCTGCTGTAAGAGACCAACGAGATTTCTCCACTACAGATTTAGTATTCTTTCTACGTTAAAATCTTATCGCCGGACATTTTTTAACAAAGACTGCATGATAGTTGCTCACGTTCTGTAAGACTGTGGTGGTACAATGAGAACAGTAATTCGTGCTCTAGTGCCGGATCTAATTATGACTCTTGGGCCAGGTTTGGGTAAATACCTTTAAATAGGAGGGCTGTTTTTTTTTTCAACCTCCGATTGGCTGTAAATAAAAGAAAAATGTACAGAAAATAATAATTTTATTACCAAAAGTACAGTAAAGTCTTATTTTTCTACATAATCGCCAAAACGATTGAGTCACTTGTCATACCGTGACACAAGCTTTTCGATGCCTTCCGCGAAGAATGTTGCCGCCAGTGAGGACAGGTAAGTCTTGACGGCGTCCTGAAGTTCTTGGTTAGTAGCGAAGCCTGCCCACCTAGCCATGACTTCAGTTCTCGGAACAGCTGATAATCACTTGGTGCTAGGTCCGGGCTGTACGGTGGATGTTCAAAAACTTCCCATTTAAACTTTTTGAGGAGGTCTTTTGTCATGTTGGCACTGTGTGGTCCGGCGTTGTCACGGATCAAAACAACGCCAAACGAAAGCATTCCTCTGCGTTTGTTTTGAATGGCTCTGCAGAGGCGACGTAAAGTTTCACAATAAACTTCCTTGGTTATCGTCGTAGCTTGCTCCATGAAGTCCACCAGCACCTCTCCTTTATGGTCTCAAAACACAGTGGCCGTGGTTTTTCTTTTCGTCAGTGAATGTTTAAACATTTTTGGCTTGCGTGGGGAAGCTGTGTGCCTCCACTGCTTTGATTGTTCCTTCGTTTCAGGATTGTGATAGAGAGGACCCACGTTTCATCGCCAGCAACAATCGACTTCAAAAAAACGTTTCCCTCACTGGCATAACGTGTGAGTAACGATAATGCTGACGCCATCCTTTGCGTTTTGTGGTCGGTACTCAGCATTTTTGGGATCCAACGTGCACACAATTTCCGATAGCCTAGGTCTTGAGTCACAATTGTGTACAAAGCAGACCTTGAAATGTCTGGAAATTCATCAGACAGTTCGCTAATTGTAAACCTTCGTTTGCATCTCACCGCCTGATCAACACGCTCAACGAGGCCTACAGTGGCGACAGACTTGCGACCTTGTCCACCTTCATCATGGACGTCTGTTCGTCCTTCCTTAAATTTTCGACACCATTCCCGAACACTACCATCACTCGTAACGTAGTTACCATACACGTTGCTCATTCTGCGATGGATTTCCGCAGCACTACATCCTTCTGCTTGCAGAAAACGGATTACACTTCGTAACTCACATGTGGCGGGAGCATCGAGCGTATGTTTACACGGACGTAGCTCGGCTACGACTGACACACTGCAGCTGAAAACGGCAGAGGTTGTGGTGGGAGAGCTGCGCAATCGCATGACGTGCAGGTCCGACCCCTCCCTACCTGTTACTTAGACGGACGATCGGAGGTTGGAGAAAAAAAAAAAAAAAAAACAGCCCTCGTAGTTGTTCTTCCTATTTTCAGATGACACAAAAACGAAACTGAGATAAAAATGCTACGGTTCGTGCGATTAAAGCTGCCTAAGAGGAACATATACCCGTTAAACTAGCGATACGTGAATTCAGGATAGCGGAAACAACACTGAGGACATATGTGAAGACTCTGAAGTCGCAAAACGCCGAATCTGCAGAGGTTTTTGATTGTTGCACTGAGCCGTAGAACTACACTCCTGGAAATGGAAAAAAGAACACATTGACACCGGTGTGTCAGACCCACCATACTTGCTCCGGACACTGCGAGAGGGCTGTACAAGCAATGATCACACGCACGGCACAGCGGACACACCAGGAACCGCGGTGTTGGCCGTCGAATGGCGCTAGCTGCGCAGCATTTGTGCACCGCCGCCGTCAGTGTCAGCCAGTTTGCCGTGGCATACGGAGCTCCATCGCAGTCTTTAACACTGGTAGCATGCCGCGACAGCGTGGACGTGAACCGTATGTGCAGTTGACGGACTTTGAGCGAGGGCGTATAGTGGGCATGCGGGAGGCCGGGTGGACGTACCGCCGAATTGCTCAACACGTGGGGCGTGAGGTCTCCACAGTACATCGATGTTGTCGCCAGTGGTCGGCGGAAGGTGCACGTGCCCGTCGACCTGGGACCGGACCGCAGCGACGCACGGATGCACGCCAAGACCGTAGGATCCTACGCAGTGCCGTAGGGGACCGCACCGCCACTTCCCAGCAAATTAAGGACACTGTTGCTCCTGGGGTATCGGCGAGGACCATTCGCAACCGTCTCCATGAAGCTGGGCTACGGTCCCGCACACCATTAGGCCGTCTTCCGCTCACGCCCCAACATCGTGCAGCCCACCTCCAGTGGTGTCGCGACAGGCGTGAATGGAGGGACGAATGGAGACGTGTCGTCTTCAGCGATGAGAGTCGCTTCTGCATTGGTGCCAATGATGGTCATATGCGTGTTTGGCGCCGTGCAGGTGAGCGCCACAATCAGGACTGCATACGACCGAGGCACACAGGGCCAACACCTGGCATCATGGTGTGGGGAGCGATCTCCTACACTGGCCGTACACCACTGGTGATCGTCGAGGGGACACTGAATAGTGCACGGTACATCCAAACCGTCATCGAACCCATCGTTCTACCATTCCTAGACCGGCAAGGGAACTTGCTGTTCCAACAGGACAATGCACGTCCGCATGTATCCCGTGCCACCCAACGTGCTCTAGAAGGTGTAAGTCAACTACCCTGGCCAGCAAGATCTCCGGATCTGTCCCCCATTGACCATGTTTGTGACTGGATGAAGCGTCGTCTCACGCGGTCTGCACGTCCAGCACGAACGCTGGTCCAACTGAGGCGCCAGGTGGAAATGGCATGGCAAGCCGTTCCAAAGGACTACATCCAGCATCTCTACGATCGTCTCCATGGGAGAATAGCAGCCTGCATTGCTGCGAAAGGTGGATATACACTGTACTAGTGCCGACATTGTGAATGCTCTGTTGCCTGTGTCTATGTGCCTGTGGTTCTGTCAGTGTGATCATGTGATGTATCTGACCCCAGGAATGTGTCAATAAAGTTTCCCCTTCCTGGGACAATGAATTCACGGTGTTCTTATTTCAATTTCCAGGAGTGTATTTTACCTCCAGAGAGAGAGAAGCTCGTCGAGTTCTGTAAAGCGACGGAGAAAAATTATTACGTTTTAGATGCCGATTACGTTAAAAGTATAGTCTTTCAGCTAGAGATGATTATGAACATCATTTTAAATCTCAACAAGGACTCGCAAGTAAGAACCTTTGCACCTGTTCCGAAGACGCCATTCTTAGGGAACACCGCAAGCTGCTCTCTAAATCTAGAATGCAAGAATTCGCAAAGGAGAACGTGGACAATTTTTTTGCGATTTCACAAGCGGAAATGGAGAAAATTAAATCCAACCGTATGAACACGTTAAAGTTTGATGAAACTGGCTTCACAATAGTTAAGCATAAATGCAGAAAAGTTGTTCCTGTAAAAAGCGGACATCAGGTTGTCTTCTGCGTGAATGTGATTCTCTTCCGACCCTTGTAACGTGCGCACTCGGACAGTTTATTTATCCACGCAACAACCTCAAGGCTGAATTACACGACGTAACCCCTCCAGGTATAGCCTCAGTACCTCATCCTTCTGGGTGGATACAGCTGGACTTGGCGTGAACTGGTTCCAGCACTTGAACATTGTCAAACCATCCAACCACAATCCTGATTTTAGATGGCCACATGACACCCGCAACATCGATATTATTGAGTTTGGCCGAGATAATAGTGTTTCTATAGTTCGCCTGCCTCCTCGCTGCACTGATAAAATCAACCATTGGACGTATCTTTTACGTTCCCACTAAATGATATTACGCCCAAGAAATTGGAAAATGGTTGGCTGCGCATGACAATAGAGTTATTACTCACCATCAGATAAGCGCTTACACAAGAGCTGCAAATATGTCAACAGCCGTCAATGGGTTTAGATCCACGGGAATTTTCCTCTTGGATGAAAAACGTTCGATACCAATTTTATGCAACCTGAACTCGCTCCTGAGGTTAATAATCAATGCATGTCACCTCAGGAAATTCGATCTCCGCTTGCTATAGAACCAAGCACTTCCACTCGACGAGATTGAGATCAAAGGGCTCACCTCACAAAAATAATACTGTTGAGTCGCATCAGATGAAGCAAGACAAGGAGGAATCAGCTACAAGGAAGAAGACAGGCTGTAAAAACCGGAGAGGGAAAGAAAAGGTGGTTCTTCTGAAGATTCTGCCGAGGATTTGGATTCAAATTCTGATGACGTAGATGTTTGTGACGTTGGTGAAGATGAAAAATGCCCTGTGTGCAAAAACTGCATTCGCAGGACAACAAAAGACAAAAATGAATTCCCTGAAATATATTCCTAGTTGCGAATACGGACAACCAACAGCTGTATAACGGAATGACAATGAATCTTTTTGCCGGACCGGGACTTATCGTGAGCTGTCACCTTACCATCGGGCTATCTGAGCGCGCTCCACGACCACACCCAAACTTCCATATTTAGTCAAACATGTGTCTACAACCTGCGCTCGTACATCCAACATATATTCCCGTACAGGGGAGACATTTTAACTGAATATCGCATGCTCGGTGTCAGCGAATAAATATAATATTGCTGAGATTATGTTGTTTAGAATTACGATGCAGTGTCCCTTCTTGTAAAATACCAACGATTTTACAGATATGTTCAATTGTTTGCCTCTCGTCCTTTCGGATCGCGATCGTTGTACCTGACGGCGGTCGGTCCGATTGGTTGTCATATTGCAAAGACTCCTTGTCATCTTTAAATTGTTTAAACTATTCAAATGGTCTTGCTTGACACAATTCGTGCTCACCAAGAGCGTCCCTTAGCTTGCAGTGGGTTTCAGCTGCAATTTCGCGGAATTTAAAACGAAACTTAGTATAGATTTTTGGGATTTGAGGTCCGCACACTAAAATCCGCAACGACGCACCATTTACACACAAATAGGAATACCATATAAAAGACAGCGCACACAGCTAAGAAACACACACACACACACACACACACACACACACACACACACACACACACACACACACACACACACAAAGATAAAATGCAAATAAAATTCAAATTTGGGGCCGAACTCTCTGGTGAACAAATGAACACTGACTGGGCTGAGACACATAACAAACCACAATCACACTGTGTTCTGGTGTAGTGAAAAGCGTTTTACTACGTTATATGTGAAAAAACTTGTTATAGCTACGTATGCATCACAACATCTCAGCAATGATGCGGAGAATGGAAGCGCTTGCCACACGAAAACGCAAGTAAATACGAAAATAGGCGCGAAAACATTGCGAAAAACTAAATTACACTCTAGAAGACAGGTTAACTCTCAGCAAAAACTTTCTCATCAACATCGTTTGGTTGCAGATGACAAGCTACCTGTAATAATTAACACAAAAGTAGTCCAGAAAATTCATGCTCACCAAATGTAAAGGTATTTACAAAAGAAACGATCTGTTGTTTGAACTAAAAATGCTCACGATAAGTCCCGGTCCGGCAAAAAGATTCATTGTAACAAAAATGTTCACATTGCAGAATAAATAAAAACGAAAACCCACTGATAATGGCACAGTGGTGCCGAAACATGTTTGGGTACCGAGAAAAACTGTGTTTTGCGTAACTGGCGGACCTCAAATCCCAAAACTTTTAACTGCAAACACGGCCAATACAAGGAGCTGCAAATCAAAAGATGGATATTAGTGTAGATTCTTTGTTCCTCCAAGTTGCCCATTTCGAAATTCGCGACACAGTCGAACACGGCGTCAAGAAATGAGCAACAGTGTTCGCACCGATGCACCCAGTGTTGCCACATGGCAGACCGACTGTTGAAAAATAACCGACTGTTGAAAAATAACCGACTGTTGAGAGAAATAACCGACTGTTGAGAGAAATAACCGACTGTTGAGAGAAATAACCGACTGTTGAGAAATAACCGACTGATGAAAAACACAACTAGTGGCGCCCATTGATTGAAAATTGTACTGCTGATTGTTTGGATGCAGTAGTCAAGTTCTCGGAAATGTTGGGTAGCACCTCATCTGGTGGAAAGGGGCTTTTCTAGCCTGCAGTTGGCAGATTGTATTTCTCTAAAGCTGCCATTAGACGGGACGTGTTTCTCTTCGCGAAGCACGCCAGACGTGTTGTCCGTCGTGATTGCTCTTCGCTCTGAAACGACCTACTTCATCTGACGGAACATGCTCCTCATCGTGATTTGCGACCTCAGCGCTCTCCAACTGCAGTCTGCTGTATCTGGCGCGTAGATCACACCGTTTCTTTACGAAAGTGGACGCGCGTAAAATAGTTGCATTGTCTCTGTTAGCGATTGTCGAAGAAAAGCGAAGGAAATCGCGAATAAGATTCTGGACTCTTAGATGACTTGAACAACGCATAATGCTGTACAACGATAGATATTAGTAGAAGCTATTCGAACTCAATTTAAACTTCATCCCATTTTCGGTTTTAAATTGAATGCAGTTGAAGCACAGAATCTGTCAGTTTGCGTATGCATGATATTCATATTCTCGAGCTTCACTCTGAAGTAACCTGCTTCATGTCTAGATCTCAAGATAAAGATTTTTTCCGTGATTTCATTTGAATGGAAGAAGAGATTTTTCAAATCTGCTCACCGTAATAGAAAAAGATATTTTCCGATAAGATACGAAACACGAGGCAGTCCATTAAACCTATATATATATTTTACACAAATTTCACTATAGCAAAATCTTCAGTGTGTAACTTGGATTGACTTTCTGACACAGACTAACAATTACGTTTAGATTTCCGGACAGTCGTTCGTCTTTGCAACAAGAATTGGAGCAAATACATCATTTATAATAAATAACATTGGGTGCTTCAGGTAATGCTTCTATTAAATTAATAAGAAAGACCCAGAATCTTTTAGGAAACAAAAGGTGAAAAAAAAGCATGGACGCGTATTTGTTACCTTTCACTACACTTCTCACGACGCCATCAACTTCGCTACGACTTCAACATGGCAGCCAGGCCTCCGTATATGGTACACACTAAGGACTATATATACAACAGTAGTCATTTGATATTTAACTGTGACAAATTGTATCAGATCGACGCGCTTTTGATAGATGCAACATCAAATACAAGAAGCGCTTATCTACCAATGTGAAATTGTGTGTCACTTTATTGTAGCTAATCGTAGCTAAAGGACGCGTTTTCGAAAGGTTCTGTATTTTAAGTGAAACAGTTTATATTCATACCACATACTCTGGCATAAAGAAAACTCATCAAATACTCAGTTCTGCTTGTGAGGTAAAAACGATGTCGGATCCCACTGGCCACATTCCCTTCCAAGAGGCAAAAAATGACGTACCAGATCCCAATTTCACGCTCTGCGTTGTAGTGGAACGTGGAATTCCACCAGCTCCACATCCACGTGCGTTTTTACGTCCCTTGAGAGGATGCCGTAATCTTTCTAAAGTGGGCCTTAGAGAGAGAGTACTGGATTGGCTTATGGACCAGTGACTTCACTGTCGTTGGAACCGGGAGGTGATGCAACAGTGATGAAGGCAGCGGCTGTACGAAAGTCAGGATAAAGCACAGAGGTGGTGGTGGTGATGAATGGAATCGAGCGGCAGATCGATATTAAGACATTCCTGAATCAATTAGACTTCTATTCATGTTCGTAACAGCGATGTGGTTAGCGCTGCAGTAGAGGCCGTTGGCTCTGGGATGACATCTACATCTACATCCATACTCCGCATGCCACCTGACGGTGTGTGGCGGAGGGTACCTTGAGTACCTCTATCGGTTCTCCCTTCTATTCCAGTCTCGTATTGTTCGTGGAAAGAAGGATTGTCGGTATGCCTCTGTGTGGGCTCTAATCTCTCTGATTTTATCCTCATGGTCTCTTCGCGAGATATACGTAGGAGGGAGCAATATACTGCTTGACTCTTCAGTGAAGGTACGTTCTCGAAACTTTGAGAAAAGCCCGTACCGAGCTACTGAGCGTCTCTCCTGCAGAGTCTTCCACTGGAGTTTATCTATCATCTCCGTAACGCTTTCGCGATTACTAAATGATCCTGTAACGAAGCGCGCTGCTCTCCGTTGGATCTTCTCTATCTCTTCTATCAACCCTATCTGGTACGGATCCCACACTGCTGAGCAGTATTCAAACAGTGGGCGAACAAGCGTACTGTAACCTACTTCCTTTGTTTTCGGATTGCATTTCCTTAGGATTCTTCCAATGAATCTGTCTGGCATCTGCTTTACCGACGATCAACGTTATATGATCATTCCATTTTAAATCACTCCTAATGCGTACTCCCAGATAATTTATGGTATTAACTGCTTCCAGTTGCTGACCTGCTATTTTGTAGCTAAATGATAAAGGATCTATCTTTCTGTGTATTCGCAGCACATTACACTTGTCTACATTGAGATTCAATTGCCATTCCCTGCACCATGCGTCAATTCGTTGCAGATCCTCCTGCATTTCAGTACAGTTTTCCATTGTTACAACCTCTCGATACACCACAGCATCATCTGCAAAAAGCCTCAGTGAACTTCCGATGTCATCGACCAGGTCGTTTATGTACACTCCTGGAAATTGAAATAAGAACACCGTGAATTCATTGTCCCAGGAAGGGGAAACTTTATTGACACATTCCTGGGGTCAGATACATCACATGATCACACTGACAGAACCACAGGCACATAGACACAGGCAACAGAGCATGCACAATGTCGGCACTAGTACAGCGTATATCCACCTTTCGCAGCAATGCAGGCTGCTATTCTCCCATGGAGACGATCGTAGAGATGCTGGATGTAGTCCTGTGGAACGGCTTGCCATGCCATTTCCACCTGGCGCCTCAGTTGGACAAGCGTTCGTGCTGGACGTGCAGACCGCGTGAGACGACGCTTCATCCAGTCCCAAACATGCTCAACGGGGGACAGATCCGGAGATCTTGCTGGCCAGGGTAGTTGACTTACACCTTCTAGAGCACGTTGGGTGGCACGGGATACATGCGGACGTGCATTGTCCTGTTGGAACAGCAAGTTCCCTTGCCTGTCTAGGAATGGTAGAACGATGGGTTCGATGACGGTTTGGATGTACCGTGCACTATTCAGTGTCCCCTCGACGATCACCAGTGGTGTACGGCCAGTGTAGGAGATCGCTCCCCACACCATGATGCCGGGTGTTGGCCCTGTGTGCCTCGGTCGTATGCAGTCCTGATTGTGGCGCTCACCTGCACGGCGCCAAACACGCATACGACCATCACTGGCACCAAGGCAGAAGCGACTCTCATCGCTGAAGACGACACGTCTCCATTCGTCCCTCCATTCACGCCTGTCGCGACACCACTGGAGGCGGGCTGCACGATGTTGGGGCGTGAGCGGAAGACGGCCTAACGGTGTGCGGGACCGTAGCCCAGCTTCATGGAGACCGTTGCGAATGGTCCTCGCCGATACCCCAGGAGCAACAGTGTCCCTAATTTGCTGGGAAGTGGCGGTGCGGTCCCCTACGGCACTGCGTAGGATCCTACGGTCTTGGCGTGCATCCGTGCGTCGCTGCGGTCCGGTCCCAGGTCGACGGGCACGTGCACCTTCCGCCGACCACTGGCGACAACATCGATGTACTGTGGAGACCTCACGCCCCACGTGTTGAGCAATTCGGCGGTACCTCCACCCGGCCTCCCGCATGCCCACTATACGCCCTCGCTCAAAGTCCGTCAACTGCACATACGGTTCACGTCCACGCTGTCGCGGCATGCTACCAGTGTTAAAGACTGCGATGGAGCTCCGTATGCCACGGCAAACTGGCTGACACTGACGGCGGCGGTGCACAAATACTGCGCAGCTAGCGCAATTCGACGGCCAACACCGCGGTTCCTGGTGTGTCCGCTGTGCCGTGCGTGTGATCATTGCTTGTACAGCCCTCTCGCAGTGTTCGGAGCAAGTATGGTGGGTCTGACACACCGGTGTCAATGTGTTCCTTTTTCCATTTCCAGGAGTGTATATTGTGAATAGCAACGGTCCTATGACACTCCCCTGCGGCACACCTGAAATCACTCTTACTTCGGATGACGTAGTGGGCATTAGGAGCTGGGCGAGCCGCCGTCGGCAGGAGAACCGTCCGTGGCGTGCATGGCCAGCGCCAGCATGACGTCTGCAGCCGACACAGACCGCGCGCTGCGGCAGATGAATGGCAGCTACAGCCAGGCTGTTTGACCACCTGCAGCCGCGGAATACAGCACAGAGAAAGGCGCTACTCTAACGTTAGGACCCAGTGGTCAGTGACAAGGTGGTCCACAAGGACTGGAGTGCAGTGATAGGGAACTAAAGGCTGGAACACACGTCCCAACAGCAAGATAATGCCCTCAGCAGATAGTGGCCCAAAAGGTGTCCCGGCAGTGTGAAGACACCTGGTAGCCTGCACACGGTCTCCTGAGGAGGCGGATGCCTGTAGCGTCTGGAGCCTAACTTTAGAGTAGGTGACTGGTTTCAACATCGTGTACTGCGAACGGCCTCCGTCAATAAGTTAAAGGCTGGTCATTGCACGTTGATACCGTCTGAGAATATACGAGAGCGCAAGAGGGAGAGAGAGCGAGAGAGAGAGAGCGAGAGAGAGAGAGAGAGAGAGAGAGAGAGGGGGGGGGGGGGGAGTCTGAGACAAGTACCGCTTATGTGAACCAACTCAGCTACTGTTTCCTCTCGACAACGCTTTATCCCGGAAACCAAACAAGTTGGTTCGCTTGTTGGTCCATGAAGCAATAGTGACTTCACCTGGCCTGTTTTTCTCGTCCCGTCAGCTTCTCTGGACACACTGTCGTAGCCGAAAGGTGTCTCAGCTTTGCCTTCCAGAAGCGTTGGCGAGGTTATTTTGCAGCGTTGGCTTGCTGAATAAGTACTACTGCACTCTGAATGTCTTGTTACTTCACACTGCGCAATGGCGACACCCCACTCCGTGTAATGTCGTTTTGCTGCGTTGGCGCCAGGCAGTTCAGTGCTCCAGCCTAGGAAATAAAGTTGCTGAAAGACCTGGCAGGAAGCAGCAATTTCCGGAAGAAAGGTATTAGCGGGATCATAAAAGGCAACTGAAAATGCCTGCATTTCTGTTCCTGATACTGGTTGGCTAAAAGACCTGAATGTTAAAAAACTTTCAGTTGTTTCTGGACCAGTGTAAGTTATCCGACCCATTGGCCGAATCTTGGGATCTCTAGTTGCAATTAGACAGACAGAACGTATTAAATTTACTTTCACATGGATTATAAGCTTCATCAGTGTCGTTTTAAGACTATTTAGAAAGAGTAGCAGTGCAGTCAATTGATTCTGGTTACCAGCCTTTGTAGGAAGCTCGATCTATTTCAATTGTGTGCATCTTAGTCCTCTTCTTTTCTGCTTATAACGCAGACACTTTTTGAGGGTACACAACGCCCAGGGCTCGGCCACAACGGTTGTACTAGCCATTTCCCATCACAAAGAAAGAAAGCTAAATAAAAACCCATAGATCCAAGTTGCCTACAAAATTTCGAACTTATTGATAATCTGAGAGCGGATGGATCGTTAGTTAACAATTTTGTGGATTTAGTCATTTTCCCCACCCAACGATTATCACTGAATGATTGCTTATGTGGACCATCAGATGAAGGCAGAGTGATTTTCACATTCTCCATGTGGTTAACGTAGAAAATGTTCGAAATGGGGCATTTTCTTAACAGTTCCTGGCCATTACGTTTGGATGTAAGGTGGAACCTCGTGGTGGCGTAGGCATACCAGTTTTCCCTCGTCTACATCTACATCTACATCTACATCTATACTCCGCGAGCCACCTTACGGTGTGTGGCGGAGGGTACTTATTGTACCACTATCTGATCCCCCCTTCCCTGTTCCATTCACGAATTGTGCGTGGAAAGAACGACTGCTTGTAAGTCTCCGTATTTGCTCTAATTTCTCGGATCTTTTCGTTGTGATCATTACGCGAGATATATGTGGGCGGTAGTAATATGTTGCCCATCTCTTCCCGGAATGTGCTCTCTCGTAATTTCGATAATAAACCTCTCCGTATTGCGTAACGCCTTTCTTGAAGTGTCCGCCACTGGAGCTTGTTCAGCATCTCCGTAACGCTCTCGCGCTGACTAAATGTCCCCATGACGAATCGCGCTGCTTTTCGCTGGATCATGTCTATCTCTTCTATTAATCCAACCTGGTAAGGGTCCCATACTGATGAGCAATACTCAAGAATCGGACGAACAAGCGTTTTGTAAGCTACTTCTTTCGTCGATGAGTCACATTTTCTTAGAATTCTTCCTATGAATCTCAACCTGGCGCCTGCTTTTCCCACTATTTGTTTTATGTGATCATTCCACTTCAGATCGCTCCGGATAGTAACTCCTAAGTATTTTACGGTCGTTACCGCTTCCAATGATTTACCACCTATGGCATAATCGTACTGGAATGGATTTCTGCCCCTATGTATGCGCATTATATTACATTTATCTACGTTTAGGGAAAGCTGCCAGCTGTCGCACCATGCATTAATCCTCTGCAGGTCCTCCTGGAGTACGTACGAGTCTTCTGATGTTGCTACTTTCTTGTAGACAACCGCGTCATCTGCAAATAGCCTCACGGAGCTACCGATGTTGTCAACTAAGTCATTTATGTATATTGTAAACAATAAAGGTCCTATCACGCTTCCCTGCGGTACTCCCGAAATTACCTCTACATCTGCAGATTTTGAACCGTTAAGAATGACATGTTGTGTTCTTTCTTCTAGGAAATCCTGAATCCAATCACAAACCTGGTCCGATATTCCGTAAGCTCGTATTTTTTTCACTAAACGTAAGTGCGGAACCGTATCAAATGCCTTCCTGAAGTCCAGGAATACGGCATCAATCTGCTCGCCAGTGTCTACGGCACTGTGAATTTCTTGGGCAAATAGGGCGAGCTGAGTTTCACATGATCTCTGTTTGCGGAATCCATGTTGGTTATGATGAAGGAGATTTGTATTATCTAAGAACGTCATAATACGAGAACACAAAACATGTTCCATTATTCTACAACAGATTGACGTAAGCGAAATAGGCCTATAATTATTCGCATCTGATTTATGACCCTTCTTGAAAATGGGAACGACCTGCGCTTTCTTCCAGTCGCTAGGTACTTTACGTTCTTCCAGCGATCTACGATAAATTGCTGATAGAAAGGGGGCAAGTTCTTTAGCATAATCACTGTAGAATCTTAAGGGTATCTCGTCTGGTCCGGATGCTTTTCCGCTACTAAGTGATAGCAGTTGTTTTTCAATTCCGATATCGTTTATTTCAATATTTTCCATTTTGGCGTCCGTGCGACGGCTGAAGTCAGGGACCGTGTTACGATTTTCCGCAGTGAAACAGTTTCGGAACACTGAATTCAGTATTTCTGCCTTTCTTCGGTCGTCCTCTGTTTCGGTTCCATCGTGGTCAACGAGTGACTGAATAGGGGATTTAGATCCGCTTACCGATTTTACATATGACCAAAACTTTTTAGGGTTCTTGTTTAGATTGTTTGCCAATGTTTTATGTTCGAATTCGTTGAATGCTTCTCTCATTGCTCTCTTTACGCTCTTTTTCGCTTCGTTCAGCTTTTCCTTATCAGCTATGATTCGACTACTCTTAAACCTATGATGAAGCTTTCTTTGTTTCCGTAGTACCTTTCGTACATGATTGTTATACCACGGTGGATCTTTCCCCTCGCTTTGGACCTTAGTCGGTACGAACTTATCTAAGGCGTACTGGACGATGTTTCTGAATTTTTTCCATTTTTGTTCCACATCCTCTTCCTCAGAAATGAACGTTTGATGGTGGTCACTCAGATATTCTGCGATTTGTGCCCTATCACTCTTGTTAAGCAAATATATTTTCCTTCCTTTCTTGGCATTTCTTATTACACTTGTAGTCATTGATGCAACCACTGACTTATGATCACTGATACCCTCTTCTACATTCACGGAGTCGAAAAGTTCCGGTCTATTTGTTGCTATGAGGTCTAAAACGTTAGCTTCACGAGTTGGTTCTCTAACTATCTGCTCGAAGTAATTCTCGGACAAGGCAGTCAGGATAATGTCACAAGAGTCTCTGTCCCTGGCTCCAGTTCTGATTGTGTGACTATCCCATTCTATACCTGGTAGATTGAAGTCTCCCCCTATTACAATAGTATGATCACGAAACTTCTTCACGACGTTCTGCAGGTTCTCTCTGAGGCGCTCAACTACTATGGTTGCTGATGCAGGTGGTCTATAGAAGCATCCGACTATCATATCTGACCCACCTTTGATACTTAACTTAACCCAGATTATTTCACATTCGCATTCGCTAATAACTTCACTGGATATTATTGAATTCTTTACTGCTATAAATACTCCTCCACCATTGGCGTTTATCCTATCCTTGCGGTATATATTCCATTCTGTGTCTAGGATTTCGTTACTGTTCACTTCCGGTTTTAACCAACTTTCCGTTCCTAATACTACATGCGCACTATTTCCTTCAATAAGAGATACTAATTCAGGAACCTTGCCCTGGATACTCCTGCAGTTTACCAATATTACGTTAACTTTTCCTGTTTTTGGTCTCTGAGGACGGACATTCTTTATCAACGATGATAATGTCCTCTCTGGTAAGCCGTCAGGTATTTTATCGTTTCGCCCAAGGGGGGGTCCCTCTAACCTAAAAAACCCCCGTGTGCACGCCACACGTACTCTGCTACCCTAGTAGCTGCTTCCGGTGTGTAGTGCACGCCTGACCTGTCTAGGGGGGCCCTACAGTTCTCCACCCAATAACGGAGGTCGATGAATTTGCAACCATTATAGTCGCAGAGTCGTCTGAGCCTCTGGTTTAGACCCTCCACACGGCTCCAAACCAGAGGACCGCGATCGACTCTGGGCACTATGCTGCAGATATTAAGCTCAGCTTGCACTCCGCGTGCGATGCTGGTTGTCTTCACCAAATCAGCCAGCCGCCGGAAGGAACCAAGGATGGCCTCAGAACCCAAGCGGCAGGCGTCATTCGTTCCGACATGTGCTACTATCTGCAGCCGGTCACACCCAGTGCGTTCAATAGCTGCCGGAAGGGCCTCCTCCACATTACGGACGAGACCCCCCGGCAAGCACACCGAGTGCACACTGGCATTCTTCCCCGACCTACCCGCTATTTTCCTGAGGGGCTCCATAACCCGCCTAACGTTGGAGCTCCCTATAACTAATAGGCCCGCCCTCTGTGACTGTCGGGACCTTGCCGGAGAATCGGCCACTGGCCCAACAGGCGAGGCACCCTGTGGTGGCTCGGAAACGATGTCATCACCACTAGGAAGCACCCCGTACCTGTTGGAAAGGAGTAAGGCAGCTGCCACGCGGCCAGATCCCACCTTCGCCTTTCGGCCAGGCACGCGCGAGCCCACCAATGTCCGCCATTCACCCTGGAGTGATGGCTGACCGGTAAGATGCTCACTGCCGGAAGACGCAGCGACATCAGGGGTTCCATGTGATTCCAAGGCCACCGAAGTAGGCATAGGTCTCACCACAGTTGCCCCAACGCCACTACGAGCCGACGCCTGCGCCTCGAGCTCGATGAGCCTAACAGACAAAGCCTCCACCTGCCCCCGAAGAGTGGCCAATTCTCCTTGCGTCCGCTCACAACAACCACAGCCCCTACACATGACTATGTTTACCCTACTCTATACGGTGACAAATTCCCAAGATAATCTTCTGATGAGCTACTCTGATAATCAAGAAACACTCACTGAAATACGAGACGCGAAAACTACGCTAGGTTTTCCCAGAAAAACTATTTAAAAGCTAAGCGCAGCAAATAAGTACATAAACGCTTTATACAAACAGTACTCGCTGCTGCTGGTGCTGTCGCTCTGGCTGTCACAAGACAACTGCTGATTCAAGTGACTAGTGGCTAACGGCCGCGAAACAAACAAAAGACGGTTTTAGGGCGCTTTCTGTTCTAAACGATCAAGAAAACACTAAGAAATCTAACACGAAAACTACGTAAAGTTTTATCAAGAACTGTTAGTTACTATGCAGAGCAGATAAACACAAATAGAACCCCTTCCTTAGTGGAAGGTCGTAAACAAAATGCAAAATAAACGCTTTATACAAAAACTACTCGCTGCTGCTGTCGCTCTGGCTGTCACAAGACAACTGCTGATTCAGGTGACTAGTGGCTAACGGCCGCGAAACAAACAAAAGACGGTTTTAGGGCGCTTTCTGTTCTAAACGATCAAGAAAACACTAAGAAATCTAACACGAAAACTACGTAAAGTTTTATCAAGAACTGTTAGTTACTATGCAGAGCAGATAAACACAAATAGAACCCCTTCCTTAGTGGAAGGTCGTAAACAAAATGCAAAATAAACGCTTTATACGGACACTACTCGCTGCTGCTGGTGCTGTCGCTCTGGCTGTCACAAGACAAGAATTCGCGCACAAATAGGTATCACAACATAAGAAGCAAAGAGGCAGATCCGCCCTCTGGGACGAGTCTGAACCAACAGTTCCTTCCCTCCCGCTATCATGTTGGCTGGCGGGACCTACTTGTCAACTCCGGACGCGCGCTGCGGTGCGATGCCCGAGTTTACAAACAGCATCGAGAGCCACACTCGATCCCATTCGGTTGCTGCTTTCGGAGGCGCAGTTACGGTCATTTTGTTGTTCAATTTTTCCCGTTCATCACCTTGGCAACGTCCATGTGTCAAGGGCCATCCGTGTAGATCAGCATGATTTGCTTTCGGAAGCTTGCACCAGTCAAGTTGGTTGCTACTGAGCAACTACACCGCTTGCATGGCGAGTAACTTGCACCGCGATCTCACAAATCGCAATGAGATATGCTTTGTCGTTCGGCCCCGGCCCCTGCTCCTATTTTCCTTACCCCTATCTTATTGCTAACATGTTATCATTCTCTCGCTCAACCAGTCCTCCATCTGCTGCCATGACCATTGACTTGTACACAACGGTTTTCCTCTTGCGTGTTTTGTTTGTCAACTTACACACTACGTAACAGTACCGGTCAATGTACACCCACCCGTTACACTACCCAGTTCAACCCATCATCTCTGCAGCTGATTAGTGGAACGGACCACAATCGGTGCTGTGTGTGGGAACAGCTCACTGCGAAGCAGGTTGATCGTGTGGAGGTACGTACAGGTAAACGGCACTGGTATTCCGTACGCTGTAAATGGTATCAATGATGTAAACGTGATATTAATTTACCTGTCCATCCGTTCTAGGTAGGCATTTTCACAAACGAGGAAGTGGTCAGCATGTTATTACCTTACGGAGGATGTCACCAAAATGGCGCACGAGCGGCACAATTGTGTGCCCAGCGTTACCCCAACAGAAATCACCCGGCCCCCCCTACCTTCACGAATATTGTTAGAAGTCTTCGAGCGATTGGATGCATGTCTCCTTGAACGCGGGACCGGACCAAAAGAATTTAACACATGAGGCAGCAGAGTAGCTGGTCTGGCGGCCGCTGCAAACAACCCTGATGCCAGTTCTCGTGAAATGGAGAGAATGGTGGGAATCCCTCAATCGTGGTGCGCGTTCTTAATAGGCGTAAATAGGACCTCTACCACATGCCCATTGCATCAAGGTCTTCGTGGCAATGACTTTCAAATTCGCCTAGAATACTGTCAGTAGGTTCAGCGTCGAGGCTATGAATTTATGCGGAGGACAGAAATCTCGTTTAACTTCACAGGGTGTAAATTTTAAGTTGACAAACCAGAATAGCTCGAAAAATAAGCTTCACACGAAAAAATGTGTAGAATGCAAAGCTGATTAGGTTCGAGGGGGAAATCGGCTGGTGCTAAAATTAGGCTAGCCCGCCACCCACCAGGGGTGGGGCGGATGACAGCTTTAAAATTTCAAATTGCAGAATCATTCTACAGGGTTGTTACAAATGATTGAAGCGATTTCACAGCTCTACAATAACTTTATTATTTGAGATATTTTCACAATGCTTTGCACACACATACAAAAACTCAAAGTTTTTTTAGGCATTCACAAATGTTCTATATGTGCACCTTTAGTGATTCGGCAGACATCAAGCCGATAATCAAGTTCCTCCCACACTCGGCGCAGCATGTCCCCATCAATGAGTTCGAAAGCATCGTTCATGTGAGCTCGCAGTTCTGGCACGTTTCTGGTAGAGGTGGTTTAAACACCGAATCTTTTACATAACCCCACAGAAAGAAATCGCATGGGGTTAAGTCGGGAGAGCGTGGAGGCCATGACATGAATTGCTGATCATGATCTCCACCACGACCGATCCATCGGTTTTCCAATCTCCTGTTTAAGAAATGCCGAACATCATGATGGAAGTGTGGTGGAGCACCATCCTGTTGAAAGATGAGGTCGGTGCTGTCGGTCTCCAGTTGTGGCATGAGCCAATTTTCCAGCATGTCCAGATACACGTGTCCTGTAACGTTTTTTTCGCAGAAGAAAAAGGGGCCGTAAACTTTAAACCGTGAGATTGCACAAAACACGTTAACTTTTGGTGAATTGCGAATTTGACGCACGAATGCGTGAGGATTCTCTACCGCCCAGATTCGCACATTGTGTCTGTTCACTTCACCATTAAGAAAAAATGTTGCTTCATCACTGAAAACAAGTTTCGCACTGAACGCATCCTCTTCCATGAGCTGTTGCAACCGCGCCGAAAATTCAAAGCCTTTGACTTTGTCATCGGGTGTCAGGGCTTGTAGCAATTGTAAACGGTAAGGTTTCTGCTTTAGCCTTTTCCGTAAGATTTTCCAAACCGTCGGCTGTGGTAAGTTTAGCTCCCTGCTTGCTTTATTCGTCGACTTCCGCGGGCTACGCGTGAAACTTGCCCGCACGCGTTCAACCGTTTCTTCGCTCACTGCAGGCCGACTCGTTGATTTCCCCTTACAGAGGCATCCAGAAGCTTTAAACTGCACATACCAACGCCGAATGGAGTTAGCAGTTGGTGGATCTTTGTTGAACTTCGTCCTGAAGTGTCGTTGCACTGTTATGACTGACTGATGTGAGTGCATTTCAAGCACGACATACGCTTTCTCGGCTCCTGTCGCCATTTTGTCTCACTGCGCTCTCGAGCGCTCTGGCGGCAGAAACCTGAAGTGCGGCTTTAGCCGAACAAAACTTCATGAGTTTTTCTACATATCTGTAGTGTGTCGTGACCATATGTCAATGAATGGAGCTACAGTGAATCTATGAAATCGCTTCAATCATTTATAGTAGCCGTGTACATAAAAAATTACTTATATTTTGTCTTGATTCTTGGCAGTTGTAAATTCAAGAAAATCCATGTTCTCATTTTTTCGTGGAAAATGGTTACGGGTGCATAAAAAATACTTATTTGCTTCGTAAATTTTGATTCGCTAAAACTAAAACTCTCTCTCTCTCCTCATAGGGTGGCGTTTGACAGAGAGGAATTAGAGTTTCAGAAATGTTGACCCAAATATTAATTACTTTCGCAGATTCGGAGAAGTTTTGTTTGTTTCGTGGTCATGAGGCCTCACAACTTTTAATTATCAAACAAATCATCTGACTAGCTAACTAACCACATCCTACTTACTAACTTAAGTATTTTTTATTTATTCATAACCATTTTCCATGCAAAAATGAGAACATGGATTCTCTTGTATTACAGCGCCAACTAGCAAGAATTAAAACAAACATTTAAGACAAAATGTACGTGGTTTTTTTAATGTAGAATCTGATTCTGCTGCAAAAAAATGTGGGTTCCCATTTGAAATTTTAAATTTACCTCCAGCCCCACCCCCAGGAGGCTGAGGTGGCGGTTTAATTTTAGCACGAGCAGTTGTCCCCCTCGAAAATAATCAAGTTTGGATTCTACACATTTTTTCTTGTGAAGCCTTTTTTTCGAGTTATTCTGGTTTGTCAACTTAAAATTTACACCCTATATTTCGATATATTTTCTTGGTTTAATTCCTTGCCCTACAGCACGGTAACTTCCTGCTACGACACTCAGATTTATGAACACATTCTAGAAAACTTGTGACAGGAATACGTTACATTCGTGTGTGTTGCTGCGGTATGTATATGCCAGCTTTAATCATATATGCTGCCCATCATGTTGCGTAACTTTCCAACTACCCCTTTGCTATTAAATGAAGCTATCGATTGGGGAACGAAATAACGTTATGGTCCAGGGACCACATATCAGCAGCTGGGTATAACGTCCTGTCTGAGATGGAAAGGTCATAGGCATAACACCATACGGCACCACTCAGCCGGTTCAAACAAAAGACCAACATTTACATGTTCCCTGTGTAGGTGGTCACCTGCTTGAAGGCATTTGCAAATATTTTATTACGAGCTTTGGGCTGGAAAATTTTCCTTCTCTCCAGCCAAGAGTTGTTGTATAACCGAGGGACCGCTTCCATGGCTTACAATCCGTAACCTGCCCATGCTACAGGCCAAGCACAGTTCTCACGATTGAGGACTACTGACGAGGGACACCTTGCGAACACCATGTACAGTTCTCGACCAGTGGAAATGCGGCAGAAGAATTTTCTTACTGTAATGTTCTGTGACTGTTAACATCCTGCGGCCAAAATGTGGTTCAAAACCGTGTGAACAAATTCAGAGATGAGTTGAACTATACTGCCTGTCCTGCAAATTACACTCAGTAGCTGCTGATACCCTACATCAGCGTTTCACAGCCTTTCAGTATTCGCGACCCAACTTTCAACTGTAATATGAAAAGGTTTTCAAATAACGCTTACCAGACACAAAATTTGTTGACAACTAAATCGTTTGACTGATGACCTCAGATGTTAAGTCGCATAGTGTTCAGAACCATTTGAACTAAATCGTTTATTTAGCTGCATATTTCGAGGTGATAACTTATCATCAGGGTGTAGTGGCGTTATTGATACGTTTAACTTAAATGTTTACAGATATTATAGTTTCTTTACATGACTGCTGTGATCATCTTTGTTCTTCTTTCTTGTGCCGTGGTCGTTTTCTTGTGATGTGCTTGAGGTATCACTATTTCCATGGCTCTCTCGAACTTCACCATTGTTCACAAAGTTCTCAAGGTTGTCCTTAAAACACGAGACTGAAAACAAATTAGCGTTGCAGAAAACAAGATGACCGTCTTATTGTCAGCACCGCTGATTTGTTTTCAGTCTCGTGTTTTAAAGACAACCTTGTAAAGTTTGTGAATAATGGTGAAGAAATTCAAGAGATCCATGGAAATAGCGATACCTCAACACATCACAAGAAAAACGGCCACGCCACAAGAACAAAGATGATCACAGCAGTCATGCAAAGGAACTTTAATGCGTGTATACACTTACGTTAAATGTTTATGTAAGGCCACTACAGCCTGATGACGTATCACCTCGAGACATGTCGCTAAACAAATTTTTGTCAACAAATTTTGTGCCTGGTAGCGGCATTTGAAAACTTTTTCATGTTTTTGAAACAGTACAGTCGTTTAATAGTCAATATGACTTCTGATTGTTTCAGCCATAAGGTTCATCGCTCCCCGTTCATTCATCATACAAATATAACATCCCTTTTATTTCGTGAGCTGTTACACATATCGAAGCGAGAGTTTCGGCAAGTACAGGGCTATTACAAATGATTGAAGCGATTTCACAAATTCACTGTAGCTCCATTAATTGACATATGGTCACGACACACTGCCATCACCTGCAAGTACACTACTGGCCATTAAAATTGCTACACCAAGAAGAAATGCAGATGATAAACGAGTATTCATTGGACAAATATACACTCCTGGAAATGGAAAAAGGAACACATTGACACCGGTGTGTCAGACCCACCATACTTGCTCCGGACACTGCGAGAGGGCTGTACAAGCAATGATCACACGCACGACACAGCGGACACACCAGGAACCGCGGTGTTGGCCGTCGAATGGCGCTAGCTGCGCAGCATTTGTGCACCGCCGCCGTCAGTGTCAGCCAGTTTGCCGTGGCATACGGAGCTCCATCGCAGTCTTTAACACTGGTAGCATGCCGCGACAGCGTGGACGTGAACCGTATGTCCAGTTGACGGACTTTGAGCGAGGGCGTATAGTGGGCATGCGGGAGGCCGGGTGGACGTACCGCCGAATTGCTCAACACGTGGGGCGTGAGGTCTCCACAGTACATCGATGTTGTCGCCAGTGGTCGGCGGAAGGTGCACGTGCCCGTCGACCTGGGACCGGACCGCAGCGACGCACGGATGCACGCCAAGACCGTAGGATCCTACGCAGTGCCGTAGGGGACCGCACCGCCACTTCCCAGCAAATTAGGGACACTGTTGCTCCTGGGGTATCGGCGAGGACCATTCGCAACCGTCTCCATGAAGCTGGGCTACGGTCCCGCACACCGTTAGGCCGTCTTCCGCTCACGCCCCAACATCGTGCAGCCCGCCTCCAGTGGTGTCACGACAGGCGTGAATGGAGGGACGAATGGAGACGTGTCGTCTTCAGCGATGAGAGTCGCTTCTGCCTTGGTGCCAATGATGGTCGTATGCGTGTTTGGCGCCGTGCAGGTGAGCGCCACAATCAGGACTGCATACGACCGAGGCACACAGGGCCAACACCCGGCACCATGGTGTGGGGAGCGATCTCCTACACTGGCCGTACACCACTGGTGATCGTCGAGGGGACACTGAATAGTGCACGGTACATCCAAACCGTCATCGAACCCATCGTTCTACCATTCCTAGACCGGCAAGGGAACTTGCTATTCCAACAGGACAATGTACGTCCGCATGTATCCCGTGCCACCCAGCGTGCTCTAGAAGGTGTAAGTCAACTACCCTGGCCAGCAAGATCTCCGGATCTGTCCCCCATTGAGCATGTTTGGGACTGGATGAAGCGTCGTCTCACGCGGTCTGCACGTCCAGCACGAACGCTGGTCAAACTGAGGCGCCAGGTGGAAATGGCATGGCAAGCCGTTCCACAGGACTACATCCAGCATCTCTACGATCGTCTCCATGGGAGAATAGCAGCCTGCATTGCTGCGAAAGGTGGATATACACTGTACTAGTGCCGACATTGTGCATGCTCTGTTGCCTGTGTCTATGTGCCTGTGGTTCTGTCAGTGTGATCATGTGATGTATCTGACCCCAGGAATGTGTCAATAAAGTTTCCCCTTCCTGGGACAATGAATTCACGGTGTTCTTATTTCAATTTCCAGGAGTGTATTATGTTAGAAGTGACATGTGATTACATTTTCACGCAATTTGGGTGCATAGATCCTGAGAAATCAGTACCCACAACAACCACCTCTGGCCGTAATAATGGCCCTGATACGCCTGGGCATTGCGTCAAACACAGCTTGCATGGCGTGTACAGGTACAGCTGCCCATGCAGCTTCAACACGATACCACTGTTCATCGAGAGTAGTGACTGGCGTATTGTGACGAGCCAGTTGCTCGGCCACCACTGACCAGACGCAATCAATTGGTGAGAGACATGGAGAATGTGCTGGCCAGGGCAGCAATCGAACATTTTCTGTGTACAGAAAGGCCCGTAAAGGACCTGCAACATGCAGTCGTGCATTATCCTGCTGAAATGTAGGATTTCGCAGGGATCGAATGAAGGGTAGAGCTACGGGTCGTAACACATCTGAAATGTAACGTCCACTGTTTAAAGTGCTGTCAGTGCGAGCAAGAGGTGACACGAGACGTGTAACCAATGGCACCCCATACCATCACGCCGGGTGATACGTCAGTATGGCGATGACGAATACGCGCTACCATTGTGCGTTCACCGCGATGTCGCCAAACACGGATGCGAACATCATGATGCTGTAAACAGAACCTGGATTCATCCGAAAAAATGACGTTTTGCCATTCGTGCAACCAGGTTCGTCGTTTAGTACACCATAGCAGCCGCTCCTGTCTGTGATGCAGCGTCAAGGGTAACCGCAGCCATGGTCTCCGAGCTGATAGTCCATGCTGCTGCAAACGTCGTCGAACTGTTCGTGCAGATGATTGTTGTCTTACAAACGCCCCCATCTGTTGACTCAGGGATCGAGACGCGGCTGCACGATCCTTTAATGCCATGCGGATAAGATGCCTGTCATCTCGACTGCTAGTTATACGAGGCCGTTGGGATCCAATACGGCGTTCCATATGACCATCCTGAACCCATCGATTCCATATTCTGCTAACAGTCATTGGATCTCAAACAACGCTAGTAGCAATGTCGCGATACGATAAACCGCAATCGCGATAGGCTACAATCCGACCTTTATCAAAGTCGGAAACGTGATCGTACGCATTTCTCTCCTTACAGGAGGCATCACAACAACGTTTCACCAGGCTACGCCGGTGAACTGCAGTTTTTGTATGAGAAATCGGTTGGAAACTTTCCTCATGTCAACACGTTGTAGGTGTCGCCACCGGCGCCAACCTTGTGTGAGCGCTCTGAAAAGCTAATCATTTGCTTATCACAGCATCTTCCTGCCGGTTAAATATTGTGTCTGTAACACGTTATCTTCGTGGTGTAGCAATTTTAATGGCCAATAGTGTATATATGAGCACTTTCACGCTACCAATCGGCGGGCAGTCCTTCTGAGTCGTTATGCTAGCCATCTGTCTTCCATGCCTGCTAATCCAGCCCATGACCTTTTTTTCGACGCCTCCTTTGTAGTCGGGTATGCAGGCCGCTCCTCCTCCCTACTACCCCCAGGAGTCCGCTTCCGTCAACTGCTCCATTCTCTTTCCTTCCGCTTTCCTAAAACCTTCTTGACAACTTGGGGTACAGCACCGCCTTGGCTCCGTCCCCGGATCGACTTGCTCAGAGACCTATGTCAATTTCCCAAGGATGGTACCCCTACACTTGTTTACCGTCGGGCATTTGCTGCTCTATGTGCACAAATGACGGAAGCCACATTTATTTACACCGATGGCTCGAAAACAGCGTTAGGTGTAGGGAGTTCCTATATTGTTGGCGACACCCCAAATCACTTTCGGCTTCCCGACCAGTGTTCGGTTTATACTGCGGAGCTTTACGCTGTTCTCCAGGCTGTCCACTACATCCGCCGCCATCAGCGGATACAGTACGTAATCTGCTCAGATTCTCTCAGCTCTCTCCGAAGTCTCCAAGCTCTTTACCCTGTGCACCCTCTGGTCCACCGGATTCAGGACTGTCTGCGCTTGCTCCACCTGGGGGGCGTCTCAGTGGCGTTCCTCTGGCTCCCGGGACACGCTGGTATCTGTGGAAATGAGGCGGCCGATATAGCGGCCAAGGCTGCAGTCTCTCTTCCTCGGCCAGCTATTCAGTCTCTTCCGTTTACCGATCTACGGAGCGGTTTATGTCGCCAAGTTGCTCATTTATGGCATGCGCATTGGTCAACACTTCCCCACAATAAATTGCGGGAAGTGAAAGCCCTTCCTTGCGCTTGGACCTCTTCCTCCCGAACGCGTCGTCGGGAGGAGGTAATTTTAGCTAGACTCCGGATAGGGCACTGTCTTTTTAGTCATCGACATCTTTTAAGCGGTGATCCTCCCCCACTCTGTCCCCACTGCTCTCAGCTGTGGACGGTCAGACACCTTTTAATTGAATGCCCCTATTTTAATCCGTTACGCTCCCGTCTACAGCTATCGCCTGATCTATCGTCGATTTTAGCAGATGACACGCGCTCAGCTGACCGCGTTCTACAGTTTATTAGTGACAGTGAAATGACGTCAGTCATTTGAAGCTTTTTTTGGGGGGACAACCAACCCCTTTCTATAGTGGATTTTTAAGCATTCCTTCTGCCTTTAGTTTCTCAAATTTTATGACTTTGTTCCCATTGCTGCTGATTTTAAATTTTCGTTTTTTTCCTGTTTTCTACGTCACGGGCTGGGCGCTAATGACCATAGAAGTTTTGCGCCCTAAAACCTCAAACAAAAAAAAAAAAAAAAACTTTCACGCTAAAACTATAAAGTTACGAACCTTCGTAATTAGCAAGAATAAGTGAGTTTATTGCTGTTTCACAACACTGATGGGCTACATTGACAAAACCAGAATCGATGGCCCTCTATCGCTATCTGCCTAACAGGCAGCGCGCGGTAGGTAGACGCATTGCCTCAGGGGAGAGCGGGATACAGACGGAAAGTAGCACAGCCGTCTTGGGTTGCCAGAACTTGAGAGAAGGAATGTTTTTTTGTTTGTCTTTCAGTGTTGACAACTGTTGGCGTCCGTGCCTTGTACCGATCAGCTGCAGTCGCGAAAATTACACACACGAGTAACGTGAGTGCATATTATTGAGGCAACCTTCCTCAAATGTGGCACTGACATGTAGCTGTTTGTGCAACACGCGTAATAGATACAAACTTCGACGCCATCCTAACTTCTCTGATCACTTTTGCTTTTATATAACCATAGATCTCGTGCGTACGTCGGATGCCTGCGCTGTGTACAAACGGAGGAGCTTGTTGACTCGAGGTCGAACCGATTTCCTCAAAATTGATAATGAGAAAGAACACGATTCCGGAACCTATCGAGCGTCAAGATCTTCTTTTATTTGTTTACAGGATGGTTATTATCGTTAAAATAAACAGCTGTATTTGCATGCTGCCTGCTTCCACTATATTGTAATACACATTCCCAAGTATTACTTCCGAAGGAAATTTGATTTTTCATTGAAACCAAGTCAAAACGTCTAGTCAAGAGTTGACTTCATTGAAATGCGTTGTGCAGCAGTGACACAGTCCCATTTATAAGTGATTTATATCAGTGTACATGTGTTTTTAACATTTTATCTAATCAGAATTCACTTTGTTTTACTGTATTTTCAGTAAATAATACGTATAGGACTGCTAGCAAGCAGAAGTGGGATATTTATACTGAGAAAGCCACCCTATCGCTTTCAAATCTGCCGCCCAATCGCCTCACGATTTTTGCTGGATCTTGCGAAACCCTGAATTCTAACCTTGTAAGAACTAAATGCAAAACTTCGCATTGTTTGCATTTCTTTAAAAGACAACTCGCTAGGTTCCAACAGTGAAAGTAATTTATAGAATACTCTCTCTCAGGGGCACCAATGAGATGAAAAAAAAATGAGCGCTCTCCTCTTGTGACATCACGAAAGCTAAAAAGTAATAATGCAAGTATAAAAATAAACTTCTAAGATGCCCCAGTTTTCTCAAGCACTCCAAACAACAGATCTGGTTAGGGCTGTTGATCAAGCAAGATGTCATAGTAGTAGCTGAATCAGTTAGTGAGAACTCTGGATTTTCTCTCTTTCTCTGTTGGTCCTTTTACTGTTCTTCAACCTGCCATCGGAGCAGCTTAAGTGATCTGTCCATCATAAATAATATGCTGATCTAACAGTCCTAGTCTCCATTGTTGGTGTTTGCTGTACTGGCACAATCTATGAATCAGACATGAGAACAGTAAAACAGCTATACCGAACAGCCTGTTAATAATAGTCTACTATCTACTGGTGCAAGAACGTTAGATCTAACAACATGTTCATAGTGTAGTCCAAAAGTGGAGTATATAAACGAGTCGTGGGTAGTGGTTGCAGATAGCATACTATGAACTCCGGACATCTACTGAAAATATAAGAACTTCAGCATAGGTCTTGCTAGCAGATATTGGGGAGGGGGGGGGGGATGGGGTGGTTTTATGAGTCTAATGACTGGCGAGAGCAGGTGTTGTGGACTTGGGAGCTGCACTATAGTTCTGGTCTAGAGTGCCCAGGAATGCCACTCCTGTGAACCAAGTGTTGATACTTCTTCCATTACAGAATCTCCAGACTGTTTGGATACAACAGTAAAAACCTTCACATGTCAAGAGGAAAAGGGATGTGTATGTTACTTAAGTCACTGATGCTACATCGATCAAAGGATCAGTGGTTGTCATCAAGGATGAGGTCATTAGAGATGGAGTCCAAAGTCAGACTGGGGAGAGAAACTGGCTATGCCCTTCCAAAGGAATCTTCCCAGTATTCACCATAAATGTAATTCAGATCCACTGTATTATAATGTCACAGAGAAAAAGACCAGAAAAGGTAACAGAGGTGATCCAGAAATATAAAGGCATAACTAAGCCTAACAAGTAGTTATTGGTACAGTAGCTGAGTTTGAGAAAAGAAAGCAGGAAATATGAGTTTTTATACATTGATCAATATTATCAGTTGTTACCTATACGAATGAATGCTCCATGTCAGTATTTATGTGCGATTAGGTGGGCTGTTATGGGAAAAACTATTACAGAAATGTATAAATGGCATATTGACCATAACTGATACATGGTAATAATCTTTTCTAATTACAAAGAAGGCCCTAGAAACTTTTATATGAGCATGTGTACAGTGAATTAGTGTTGCATACGTATAAATGACGAATGTTAGTAATTTCACTGACTATTGATTATGTTTTAGCAGTGTTGTATACAGCACTTTTCTTTTTGTGAATTCCAGAGGTGTGTAATGCCTTTGTGATGGTCCATGCAAAATACAGAGAGAGCAGGCTGGCACAAATAATTTGTTCACATTCAAAGTTTTGCAGTATTTGACAAGAGAGGTACAGAGTACACAGTGTCTTCAGGTGTCCCCTGGGCGGTGTACTACCATCACTGTTTCTGGTGTTACGTGACATCTAATATTGAGGCGTCCTCATCAGAGAAGTCAGCATTTACTATTCTGTGACCATTCTTGTGTAGTGTGAAATTTCTGTGCATTATCCTCAACAATGAGGCATTTGCACACTTTACTCAGGCGCCCTCAGCCCATTTCGCCAACAGTGTAGCTAATACTACTACACACCATGCCCACAAACCACAACTAATAGGGTGCGTAGGATTAGTGATGACAAAGTTAATTATCAGATGATGCTACAGTACCTGACAGAAGATTGCCACGACCCTTAAACAATATGTAGTGCCTTACAAGGAGTGGTCCCCAGTGGTGTGATTGGCTTTTTGAAACCATCTATACAGTTATGTAGGCTAACACCCCGGGTACCACACACTACAGCCATTCACCCTGGTGAGCCCTCATTTGCGAGTAACCGACGGAAAACAATTTCAGAATTTTGTCTGACACTCAATAGCATTAAAAAAGCTGGTCCAATTAGGCTGGTTGTGTGGTGTAATCCGGAATATAACACCTTCACATGCAAGAGGTTGTGGGTTTGAATCTCGCCAGGTCCAGTGAAGTTTCCTTTTTTAAAAATCTTCATCGAAATTACTTGATCAACATTTTTATTCAGTTACTTGATTTAAATGTATTTTTTTATTTCCATTCCTTTGTCACATCACTTAAATCATAAATCAACGACATCATTTGCTCTCATTTTTCTTCAATCATTATTTTCCCACTTGAAGTCATTGTTCATGTGTTTTTAATTAATTTTATGTATTAATTTTGATTTAATAACTTTTGTTTTATCACCCTGTTTTTTCGTCCACATTATTGCTTTCATTATATCTATCATTTTGTTTGAATTTATTTATCCTTATAAACCCTTCTCTCGTTTAAATCTTCATCTGCATTATTTTGTCCACAGTGTAATAAGTATTTAGGTTATGTTTTAAATGTTTGTATGACGATTACGACGCAAAAAATTGCAGATTTGGTAACGAAAAATAGATTTTTCACACCACTGCACAGTCAATATATGTAGATCGTTTGGTCTTTTGTTTTTCACTAATAGATCAGAATTTCAAATAATTGAATATTTGAATAGATAAACATAATTAGATTCAGATTCACAAAAATTCTGATTGGAAGAAGAATGATAGAAAGGAAAAAATCAAGAAATGAAAAAAGTTCATATGTTGACTAAAATAATGTGACAAAGGAATAGAAATAAAAATTACATTCAAATCAGTTAACAGAATAAAAAGAATGACCAAAGCCATTTCAATAAAGATTTAAAAATAAAGTTAATGAAGCTGACAAGATTCAAACACACAACCAAGCGTTGTGGAGCTGTTATCATACTGATTATACCTCACAACCAAACTATTTGAGCTATCTTTTTTAATGCTATTGTCACGCAAAATAACGAAATTTTTTTTCGTCAATTACTCGCAAACGATAGGCCACCAGGGTGAATGGTTGCATGGTGTGATAACTGAGATCTTAACCTACATAACTGGGTATTTGGTTTCAAAAATTGCACCACTGGAGACTTCTCCAAGTTAGTTCAGCTGCATTTGACACACATAATTATGGTATGGTAACTTGTAATTTGAAAATGGGGAAACTATTTTATTCTTAGTGTTCCATTCTTCAATGATCTTGAGAATTAATTTTTGTGTAAACCTACTTACCAACATAGTACTTGTATATTACAGGAGTATGTTATACAAATGATGTATGGTGCAAATTCTAGAACATCTTTGCCATCTGTTACATTAGTATATAATAATGTCTTTTGACTTTATCATGCAAAGCATGACTACAATACTCCAATCAAAATCAGCCTCTATAAAAACTTAAATGAAAATCTTGAAGGAAAGTACAGAGAGGATTCAGATACATGTTTACAACTTTGTCAACAACATGTGTTTTGGATAATGTGATGAACCTTAAGACTAAATTTTAAAAAAAAGAAAAATCTTTGTTGGGTTACCATTTCTTCATTGAAAGATAACTTAACAGCAAAATTAATGTTTACATTATTTGTAGTTGATAATAGTGTTTTCTATATTATATCATAATGTTAATACAGTTTATTATATTACACTTAAATTAAATGTACATTCTTTGTTTTCTTTTCACAAACCAGAGACCCCTCTCAGCAGAATCTATAGAATATGACTAATGTAATGGGATGTAAGAATACTGTGGCATTTAAAATCGCTATACAAATGAAATCATTATTCAACAACTAGAAATTAAAAATTTATGTAAATGTTTTTGAAATGAACAGGGGTTTTGTGTTTTATTGCTTTTGGAGTTTCTGAGACACAGATATCTGGCATGAAGCGTATTAATTCCAATTTTTATTTCTATTTATTTGTAGAGAATATTTTTATCTGCCATGTCAACAGTCCCATCGGATTAGTGAAGGAAGTTGGCCCTTTCAAAGGAACCAACCTGTCATCTGCCTGAAGCGATTTATGTAAATCACAGAAAACCTAAATATTGTTGGCCAGACGTGGGTTTGAACCGTTTTCCTCCAGAATGCGAGTCCAATGTGCTAACCACTGCGCCACCTCGCTCAGTTTCTGATCTGGAAGTTTATCTTTACTTATATATCTACGCTACTATTTAAGACAAGTTGTTCTTTAAGGTTGTTAGCAAAAATCTTGAAAAGTTCTTGACAGATTTACTTTAAGTTCTTACAAAATACTCTAATAAACATTTGGACAGACATACGGTATACATATAAAATTGTATACACAACTATGCTGTTCTGTTTTCTTCCTCACTGTCGGTTTTAACAGAACACAGACAAGTTCTATTTATAGCTTATTGGCTTTTGATTAAAATACTACTACAGAATCTGAATCGTCTGAAACGTTGTAATCCTACCGGTTTGCAGATTAAAACCATGCAAAACACTTTACTGAAGCTGTTGACCTTACAGATACAGTAGCACTTACTTTAAGCAACTTTCAATTCCTAATCAAGATTTCGTTGACAATAACAGTAAAAAAACAGTAAAAAAGGTGGAAATTTAAGGAGATGGGACCTGGATAAACTGAAAGAACCAGAGCTTGTACAGAGTTTCAGGGAGAGCATAAGAGAACAATTGACAGGAATGGGGGAAAGAAATACAGTAGAAGAAGAATGGGTAGCTTTGAGGGACGAAGTAGCGAAGGCAGCAGAGGATCAAGTAGGTAATAAGACGAGGGCTAGTAGAAATCCTTGGGTAACAGAAGAAATATTGAATTTAATTGATAAAAGGAGAAAATACAAAAATGCAGTAAATGAAGCAGGCAAAAAGGAATACAAAAGTCTCAAAAATGAGATCGACAGGAAGTGCAAAATGGCTAACCAGGGATGGCTAGAGGACAAATGTAAGGATGTAGAGGCTTATCTTAGAGGGGTAAAATAGATACTGCCTACAGGAAAATTAAAGATACCTTTCGAGAAAAGAGAACCACGTGTATGAATATTAAAAGCTCAGATGGAAACCCAGTTCTAAGCAAAGAAGGGAAAGCAGAAAGGTGGAAGGAGTATATAGAGGGTCTATACAAGGACGATGTATTTGAGGACAATATTATGGAAATGGAAGAGGATGTAGATGAAGATGAAATGGGAGATACAATACTGCGTGAAGAGTTTGACAGAGCACTGAAAGACCTGAGTCGAAACAAGGCCCCCGGAGTAGACAACGTTCCATTGGAACTACTGACGGCCTTGGGAGAGCCAATCCTGACAAAACTCTACCATTTGGTGAGCAAGATGTATGAAACAGGCGAAATACCCTCAGACTTCAAGAAGAATATAATAATTCCAATCCCAAAGAAAGCAGGTGTTGACAGATGTGAAAATTACCGAACTATCAGTTTAATAAGTCACAGCTGCAAAATACTAACACGAATTCTTTACAGACGAATGGAAAAACTAGTAGACGCCAACCTCGGGGAAGATCAGTTTGGATTCCGTAGAAACACTGGAACACGTGAAGGAATACTGACCTTACGACTTATCTTAGAAGAAAGATTAAGGAAAGGCAAACCTTCGTTTCTAGCATTTGTAGACTTAGAGATAGCTTTTGATAATGTTGACTGGAATACTCTCTTTCAAATTCAAAAGGTGGCAGGGGTAAAATACAGGAAGCGAAAGGCTATTTATAATTTGTACAGAAACCAGATGGCAGTTATAAGAGTCGAGGGACATGAAAGGGAAGCAGTGGTTGGGAAGGGAGTAAGACAGGGTTGTAGCCTCTCCCCGATGTTGTTCAATCTGTATATTGAGCAAGCAGTAAAGGAAACAAAAGGTAAATTCGGAGTAGGTATTAAAATTCATGGAGAAGAAATAAAAACTTTGAGGTTCGCCGATGACATTATAATTCTGTCAGAGACAGCAAAGGACTTGGAAGAGCAGTTGAATGGAATGGACAGTGTCTTGAAAGGAGGATATAAGATGAACATCAACAAAAGCAAAACAAGGATAATGGAATGTAGTCTAATTAAGTCTGGTGATGCTGAGGGAATTAGATTAGGAAATGAGGCACTTAAAGTAGTAAAGGAGTTTTGCTATTTGGGGAGCAAAATAACTGATGATGGTCGAAGTAGAGAGGATATAAAATGTAGGCTGGCAATGGCAAGGAAAGCGTTTCTGAAGAAGAGAAATTTGTTAACATCCAGTATTGATTTAAGTGTCAGGAAGTCATTTCTGAAAGTATTCGTATGGAGTGTAGCCATGTATGGAAGTGAAACGTGGACGATAAATAGTTTGGACAAGAAGAGAATAGAAGCTTTCGAAATGTGGTGCTACAGAAGAATGCTGAAGATTAGATGGGTAGATCACATAACTAATGAGGAAGTAATGAATAGGATTGGGGAGAAGAGAAGTTTGTGGCACAACTTGACCAGAAGAAGGGATCGGTTGGTAGGACATGTTCTGAGGCATCAAGGGATCACCAATTTAGTATTGGAGGGCAGCGTGGAGGGTAAAATTCGTAGAAGGAGACCAAGAGATGAATACACTAAGCAGATTCAGAAGGATGTAGGTTGCAGTAAGTACTGGGAGATGAAGAAGCTTGCACAGGATAGAGTAGCATGGAGGGCTGCATCAAACCAGTCTCAGGACTGAAGACCACAACAACAACAGCAACAACAGTAAAAAAGAATGTAGGTCAGAGAGAGAGAGTAGCGGTGGGGGGGGGGGGGAGGGGGGAGGAGGAGGAGAGACGGTGGAGAGAGAGAGAGAGAGAGAGAGAGAGAGAGAGAGAGAGAGAGAGAGTAGCTGATTAGGACTTACAGCCGATTCCCTTGCGTATTTAGCTATTGCGAAGATTTGCCATGTTCACTAGTAATTAAAGAAATCATAAACGGGTGATGTGTATCATATGATACCTAATGCCACAGACGTCCGGAGTGGCCGAGCGGTTGTAGGCGCTACAGTCTGGACCGCGCGGGCGCTACGGTATGAGGTTCGAATCCTGCCTCGGGCATGGAATTGTGTGATGCGCTTAGGTTAGTTAGTTTTAAGTAGTTCTAAGTTCTAGGTGACTGATGACCTCAGAAGTTAAGTCCCATAGTGCTCAGAACCATTTGAACCATTTAAACCTAATGCCACACCCTAATTTAATAAACCTTAAACAGAAATTGTTGATATACGAAACAGTTCGCAGCTGCAATCCCCATTGCTGATGGTAACTGCAAAATAATACATGAAGACTTTTAATTTAAGTATACTTATTGTTAATTATTAATGTGCCATAGTTTGAAATACACGTTACGTATTATCACGCTAATGGCTCGCAGCTACGCAGTATTAGTAGGGCTAATGAACAGTAAAATAATAGTAGTAATAAGTTTACATTCTCATTTTTATGTGTATATCAAAATGTGTGATGAATAAATCATCGTACATTTCAATTGTGGTACCACATTCCAGTGATAACAGATCTTGGCGCAATTGATCTGCTGCAGCCCAATGGTGAGTGCGCACATTGTAATTCATCAGATAGTGTTTCTTGGTGAAGGTTTTAGAAATGCAGGAATTCAGATGGAAGAAAGTATACTACATATAGCATGTATAAACTAAGTAATTAGTAAGTGCAAATCAGTCTGAGTGGCAAACAGTGTCCACAAAACCCTGACTTTATTAACAGTTACTTTTTTGTATATGAATTTTGTAACATGTACAAAACAATGTGGTTCATAAATACACTAAAATTTTTGGTAACTGCAATATCAGGGTGATTTATGCAACAGATCAGGCACATTATAATACGCAAATGATTGAGATTATACAAATGTACATGATCTATGGTTTTGACGTCCTCATGTGCCACAATCGCAGCTTTTAAAAGTGATGCATCTCACCAAAGAGAGTCTGAGTTTGTTTTGGAAAACTTCTGAACAAATTAGTCCATTAAAATAATTCGTGAGTGCTAAATGATCATAACGAAAATGTTTTCAATCAAGACATGTTTGATGAACAACGTATGAGATAAACATGCTGTCTAGGGAACATGGAGTACACATCAGTCTTCGATTAAGCCTTGCATATACCATAACACTAGGAACTGCACATTGTGCTGTTGAAACATGGCTAGTTAAAATACCTGCAAATGGGGCAGTATCTGCGGTGCGAAAACCATACGGATGTAAAGAATACTATGCAGATTGCTTTCAGTTCATAGCATGGAAGTTCTGTGCTGTATCCAAAGGTGCCCGAAAACATGACACCTGGCGTTTGCCTGCTATACCGTGCAACAAAGTAAGACTGTGGTAACAACAACAGTGCCTAAGATGTATGCAGGTATCTGCGTAAGACAAATTGAAGGTCTCGTTCGACAAGATTACTTTTTGCCAGCACTATCATTCATATGGAACAGAATACTGAGACGTTCATAGTTTCTGAAATGAAATGAAAGCCACCACCATGGTGCACTGTGTGCCATGCAGCAGCTGCCTTTAAACCTTGAGTATAGGCGAATGATGGAGCAGCATCAATGTGCTTAAACTATGCCAGCCGAATGTGCCGTTACATTCTTGGCTTATATGGTTCATTTCAGCACGTTGGTGAAGTAGAGGGATGTCACTGATGAAAATTTTCCAATACCTTCAGATAACTCCTTCTGGGGAGACGTTAAAAGTCATATTTTCGCCAGTAAAGTGCATGATCTTTAGAAATATGGGGTAAAAACTAATAATATATTGAACATATTTGTGCAACCAAAGATGTGCATGTTGACGATGAAATACCAACTGTAGAGCTACATGTGCGAATGAAGTATCTATTTGTTTGTTATTTTGGACTTTGAATCACAATCCAATTGGGGGCATTATACCAGACACAATGGAATCTGGATGCCATTGAGCAACGGTAGATAAGTTTGCATATAGCATCATAGTGTACTTGTATTTCTACACCAGTAAGCCAGGCAGATGTTTATCATTTAGCCATTGTCGTCGTTGTCTCTAACTACGTTCGTTTACCACAGTCGTATCTATCTGAACATGCAATCGATAATCTATCTGCGAAGAACCAGATATGGAGTTGCAGCTGAACTTGTCGTCGTTTGGAAGAGACAGTGAACGATTCGCGTCAAGGCTGTGCAATGGTAAGATAGTGCTTTTCTGTTTTGGGGTGGTGAGGTCTAAATTTCTGTTCTACTAACCTGATCAGGATTTGGGACTTGCTTGGTTTCTGTAAATCATTTCAGCAGAATGCCAGATGGTTACTTTATCAAGACAGTGCCAGACTTCCTTGCAAATCCATGTGTACCCACACAGGCATGGATGCAAGGATGGTGGATGGAGGGACTCTCCATGACATAGCCCGCCCCCGCCCCCCTCCCTGCAAAAAAGATGCTTTTGTTGAAGTGTTAAGGTTATTACATATATCAGTTTCCAGATTTCACAGCAAATATTTGGAGAATGAAGCAGCTAGAAAATTATCAACACGTCGAAAATGGCACAGAATTCTAGAACCTACAGCCGGCCGGTGTGGCCGTGCGGTTCTAGGCGCTTCAGTCTGGAACCGCGTGACCGCTACGGTCGCAGGTTCGAATCCTGCCTCGGGCATGGATGTGTGTGATGTCCTTAGGTTAGTTAGGTTTAAGTAGTTCTAAGTTCTAGGGGACTGATGATCGTAGATGTTAAGTCCCACAGTGCTCAAAGCCATTTTCTAGAACCTACAAGCTACTTTTGACTTGGCTTTCAAGCCAAGGCTGAAAGAATTTCTGAAAGTGGTAAGTTTGCAAACTGTTACAGGCCGCTGTGGTTAAAGTATGGAAAACTGACACTATCCAAAACAGGCGCCGTGACGACTGTGCTTCATTATGGGCTATAGGTGACAGGGGTGAACGAGGGCTGCATAGATGTGTACGGGCGAATTAGACGTGCAACTGTTGAGCAACGGCGTCCAGATGAACCATGGGGCTACCAAAAGTGTCTTCTCAATTACTGTTCAGCGAACGTTGTTGGTTATGGGGCTCCGCAGCAGGCGTCTGGTTCCTCCATCCATGGTGAGTGCTGTTCTTCGGCGACGAAGGCTGGATTTTGAGCGTTAGTACCACAACCGGACGTCCAATGTGTGGCGGCAGGTATGCTTTTCAGATAATGTTTTATATTTGGCGTGAACATCTGCTTAAACGTCGGAAGGGACGAGGGCGGACGAGCAGCATTATGGTCTGGGGAACGTTTTTATGGCATTCCCTGGTTTATGTCGTCATTCTGGAAGGCACAGTGCACCAACATGAGCATGCATATATCCTTGGCGTCCACGTCCACCCCTACATGAAGTTGGTTTCTTTTCTCGGCTCAGTGGCATCTACACTATGTGATCAAAAATATCCGGACACCCGGCTGAAAATGACTTACAAGGTCGTGGCGCCCTCCAACGGTAATGCTGGAATTCAATATGGTGTTGGCCCACCCTTAGCCTTAATAACAGCTTCCACTCTCCCAGGCATACGTTCAATCAGGTGCCGCGAGGTTTCTTGGGGAAAGGCAGCCCGTTCTTCACGGAGTGCAGCGCTGAGGAGAGGTACCGATGTCGCTTGGTGAGGCCTGGCACGAAGTCGGCGTTCCAAAATATCCCAAAGGTGTGTTGTAGGACCCAGGTCAGGACACTGTGCAGGCCAGTCCATTACAGGGATGTTATTGTCGTGTAACCACTACGCCACAGGCCGTGCATTATGAACAAGTGCTCGATCGTGTTGAAAGATGCAATTCCCATCCCCGAATTGCTCTTCAACAGTTGGAAACAAGGAGGTGCTTAAAACATCAATTTAGGCCTGTGTTGTGATAGTTCCACGCAAAACAACTCCATAAAAAACACGACCACATCTTAACACCACCGCCCTCGAATTTTACTGATGGCACTAAACACGCTGGCAGATGACGTCCACCGGGCATTCGACATGCCCACATCCTGCCATCGTATCAGTACACTGTGTACCGTGATTCGTCACTCCACACAATGTTTTTCCACTTCAATCGACCAATGTTTACGCTCCTTAAACCAAGCGAGTCGTCGTTTAGCAGTTACCTGCGTGATGTGTGGCTTATGAGCAGCCGCCTGACCATGAAATCCAAGTTTTCTCACCTTCCCCCTAGATCTCATAGTACTTGCAGTGGATCCTGATGCAATTTGGAATTCCTGTGTGATGGTCTGGATAGATGTCTGCATATTACACATTACGACCCTCTTCAACTCTCGGCGGTATCTGTCAGTCAACAGACGAGGTCGGCCTGTACGCTTTTGTGCTGTACGTGTCCCTTCACGTTTCCACTTCACTATCACATCGGAAACAGTGGACCTAGGGATGTTTAGGAGTGTGGAAATCTCACGTACAGATGTATGACACAAGTGACACCCAATCACCTGACCACGTTCGAAGTCCGTGAGTTCCGCGGAGCGCCCCATTCTGCTCTCTCACGATGTCTAATGACTTCTGAGGTCGCTGATATGGAGTACCTGGCAGTAGGTGGCAGCACAATGCACCTAATATGAAAACATATGTTTTTGGGGGTGTTCGGATACTTTTGATTACATAGTGTACCAGCAGGAAAATGAAACGTCTGACGCAGTTTTCAGTGTATGCGCCTGGTTCGAAGAGCACCAGGATAGGTTTAACGTACTGTGCTGGCCACCAGACTTCCCGGATTTAAAACCAATCGAGAATCAGTGTGACCATCTCGATCGGACTATTGCATCATGGATCCACAGGCCGAGGAACCTAGCGTTGTTGGCTCAGCACTGGAGTAGACATGGCTCCACACTTCTCTCAGAACCTTCCAGGGGTACCAGGGACTCTCTTCTTGTGGATATTCCAGCGGTCTGTACTGCAAAACGTAGTTATTTATGCTTTTGTCGGGTGGCCACATTATTATGACTGGACAGTGTAAGTCTTAAATCAGTTATCGCACACATGCGCTAAAATTTTTGGACATACACTTTTCAAAGGCTATATTTTTTCGAACTGCAATTTCTTGGATGTTATGCTAAAACAGTGTGGTATTTGTTAATGTAAGCAAATTACTATTATTACATTGAAATATGTTATACATTTTATGATAATTAAACAAGTTATGATTAAAATATCTTCAACATTTCGTGCCCTGTCAGGAACTGTATAAATATTAATTTTAATAATGAACAGTCTCATTTGCATCGTTTACCCAGAAATTTACCTAGGTTTCAGTCGGGATAACCCAACCTTCTTTAGAATAACTGTATCTATCGTTTGTCCATATTGGACATCGTCGAGCTAAAACTACAAATCCATAAATTATCGTCAGGCTGTAAAACGTATCTGGCACTGCCTCGGCCCCCACTTCGCGACCGCGATGCGGCAGCCACGAGTGCTGTACTGGAACTGACCGTAGCGTCGTGAGGCCCGCTTAGGCGGACACAATACTTTGCGCCTGCGCATAAACGGTATGATAGTTACTTGCTGGGACAAGACGTGAACTTAACTACTGGCGTTGAATTTCCTAGTAAAGTGAAATAAAAGGTATAGCTGAGGAAAAGGGCATATATGTTAACCTGTACAGAACGTACTTAGATCGACTGTCTTAACATTTATGAAGTATTCATTGGTCATGATATGAGGAAGACATCACGTGCTTACAAGGTATGGCCTGTCTAGGAAATTTTTGTGCATAAGCATCAAGTTTAATCACCTAAAATGAACTTAGGAGTGGGAAGGTTAATATAAAGCCAACATCGTCATTATTACGACTAGGTCTAAGAAATTTTTAAGTCGTAATTGTTAAGCACTTGCTTAGCTATGGTTACAACGCATGAACATCCTATTGACTTAGCACACAAATGGTCATGATTGGACTTATGAACAAGTCTATATCTAATCTGTAACATTCGGCAATATGGGCCATATAAATTAGATGGTCATCATTCAACATTAGTATATTTGACCTGAAGTAGTCTAGAATCAAGTCAAAAACTAATGCACGAGCATGATTGAGCTTCTTGGCGAAGTTATGGTTATGAGTTGCAGAAAACACTATAGAAGGGGATAATGTGGCGGCAGTGGGGTACTAAATTTGCCTTCATGGAGGTTATCTACACACATACTGTAAAAAATGTGTGTGTGGACCACTGCCATCACAATTCTGGCCTGTAGACCACTGCCACTGAACTTAGGGAATGACAGCGGAACTATGCTTAAAGCTGAAGTGTGACTTGGCGAACATTGCTCCAGTCAACACACTTCAAAACTATTGACTCACTTCGTAATGATATGGAACACGTCAGGTTAATAAAAGGTGTCCATACAAGATATTACATTACACAAAATATTGCATGACACTTAATTTTTTGTGGGGGTTGGGGAAATTACCCACTTACTATATCCAAAAATTCATCTAATGAGTAGAAGGAGTTGCCATTAAGAAATTCTTTTAATTTCCTTTTAAATGCTATATGGCTATCTGTCAGACTTTTGATGCTATTAGCTAAGTGACCAAAGACTTTTGTGGCAGCATAATTTACCCCCTTCTGAGCCAAAGTTAGATTTAACCTTGAGTAGTGAAGATCATCCTTTCTCCTAGTGTTGTAGCCATGTACACTGCTGTTACTTTTGAATTCGTTCGGATTGTTGATAACAAATTTCATAAGTGATTATAATTATATATTGTAAGGCTACAGTGAAGATCTCTAGCTCTTCAAATAAGTGTCTGCAGGATGATCTTGGATGAGCTCCAGCAATTATTCTGATTACACGCTTTTGTGCAATGAACACTCTTTTACTCAATGATGAGTTACCTCAGAATATGATGCCATACGCAATCAGAGAATGAAAATAGGCGTGGTAAGCTAATTTACTGTGATGTATATCGCCAAAAATTGCAATGATCCTAGTAGCATAAGTAGCTAAACTCAAACTTTTCAGCAGATCTTCAGTGTGTTTTTTCCAGTTCAACCCCTCATCAATGCATACACCTAGAAATTTTGAATATTCTACCTTAGCTACTGATTACTGATCGAAGTCTATATTTATTAATGGTGTCATTCCATTTACTGTGTGGAACTGTATGTACTGTGTTTTGTTAAGGTTTAATGAGAGCCGATTTGCAGAGAACCACTTAATGATTTCCTGAAAAACATCGTTTACAATTTCACCAGTCAGTTCTGGTCTGTTGGGTGTGATAGCTATACTTGTATCATCGGAGAAAAGTACGTGCTTTGCATATTCGTGAATACAGAATGGCAAGTCACTAATATATATTAAGAACAGCAGAGGACCAAAGACCGAACCTTGCGGCACCGTATTCTTGATTGTTCCCCAGTTTGAGAAATCACCAGCTTTTTGCATATTATGTGAACTGCTTATTTCAAGTTTCTGCACTCTTCCAGTTAGGTATGATTTAAACCATTTGAGTGCTGTCCTATTCATACCACAGAACTTGAGCTTATCTAGAAGTATTCCATGATTTACACAATCAAAAGCCTTTGAAAGATCACAAAAAATCCCAACGGGTGACTTTTTGCTACTCAGAGCATTTAATATTTCATTAGTGAAAGTATATATAGCATTTTCCGTTGAAAAACCTTTCTGGAAACCAAACTGACGTTTTGTTAAAAATTTATTTTTACAAAGGTGTGAAGCTACTCTACAATACATTACTTCTTCAAGAATTTTGGATAAGGCAGAAGAGAGATTGGGCGATAGTTGTTGACATCAGACGTATCCCCTTTTTTATGCTGTGGTTTAACAATGGCATACTTCAGTCTATCTGGGAAAACACCCTGCTTCAGAGAACTATTACGTACATGGCTAAGAATCCCACTTATCTCTTGGGAACAAGCTTTTATTATTCTGCTGGAAATGCCATCAAATGGACGTCTTGGTAATAACGTACCTCCAATATTAAATTTCAGTAAAAAGCGCATATTAATGTTTAGGATGGAAATTTAGGTTATCAGAGCCCACCGTTCGACAGTTTGCAACGTGCTGGAAATCTCAACAATCGCAGACAGATCCTATGACAGGAGGTTAATGTCCAGTAAGGCAAAACACGGTTAATACAACTAGCAGTACACACGCGTTCCAAGTCTTTACGAGAGCGCGCATATTTATTATGGTACATACACGCACCGCACGTAAAATTCGCAATGGCTCATACAGTTGGTAACAGCTGTCGGTTTGAAATATCGTTGCTGGTCCATAGCAAGTCGATTGTTTAAAACTTTGTCTCTCCTTAACACAGCCTGAATAACAAATCACAATTCGACAAATTTCAGCATCTAGTTAACACAGTTCACACTTCTTAGCAGGAATGCACGCAGTTCAGATCCACAAGTGCAACATTTTAATAATCTTCAGGTTTAACACAGCAGTAACATACATGTGGATAATACTGTAAATTGCTATTCCACATAGCCGAGCGGTTCTAGCGCTTCAGTCTGGAACCGCGCGACCGCTACGGTCGCAGGCTCGAATCCTGCTTCGGGCATGGATGTGTGTGATGTTCTTAGGTTAGTTAGGTTTAAGTAGTTCTAAGTTTTAGGGGACTGATGACCTCAGATGTTGTGTCTCATAGTGCTCAGAGACATTTGAACCATTTGAGCTATTCCACAGCGTCCATGTCGTCTTGACGTTGCCAAGTGCAACTAAAAGGAACCACTTCTGAAAATAGACAGGCTGGAATCAAATCCGTTATCAAATTAAAATTTGCACATAGCGCATCTGCAGTACTCATGTGCATCTCACTCGACCTGGCAACTCCCTTCTCTTGTTTCAGACGCAAAATCCTCTCGGTCTCGACAACATTTTACGTAGACAAAATGTATCTCTAACTGGGCCACCGCGTTACCTTACCTACAGCATAATATTTTCACACCATTTTATAATATGGCTAGACAATATTTGTACATGTGAAAAACAGAATACAATTCCATAGTTTGTAACAGGACATACATTAAGAACGAAAGAGGTATTTTACATAGCAAAACTGAAGGGTGATCAAATGATAATACATGTAGATAGCCGTATAAACGTTAGTAAAAAGATATCTGTTTCAAGCTCGGGCTGCTTCTTTTATTCTATCAGCTAGTTACAACACTCCCATGCCATCAGGCAAGCCCTACCTCAGAACTACCCATGTATTATGAATAAAATTAAGTATTCTATAAATTTATGTTCATGGCTAATTACACAGGTAATTCAGTGCAGCCAAATGACATTGAGAGTTCCAAATTGTTAGTTCTAATCTCACGCAAATTGTATTTGTAATATGTTGCTTGAACCAGATTGAAACGGGCTGACAGGTTCAAAAATATACAAAAACAAAGCTCATTAGAAGACTGCCAAATCAGTACTAAACAGAATGTTATTGTGATGTATATCAAATGATTCCGTTTGATCAGAGGATTTCGAAACTGCTATGGATATATCTTTATTAATGTTTTAATTAATAAATAGTAATTAAAGCATCAACTCTTAAGTAAACCTAGTTACAAGAAACGAGGTAGGTTGACTTTATGATTCAACTGAAACAACTTAATTGCTACAAAACGTTTTTAGAAAGGTATCAAAATTAAGATGAGGGTTGCTCTCATATTACGCCATGCATCATTAGTCCATCTAAGCCTTGTTGTTGTTGCTGTGGTCTTCAGTCCTGAAACTGATTTGTTGCAGCTCTCCATGCTACTCTATCCTGTGCAAGCTGCTTCATCTCCCAGTACGTACTGTAGCCTACATCATTCTGAATCTGCTTAGTGTATTCATCTCTTGGTCTCCCTGTGCGATTTTTACCCTCCACGCTGCCCTCCAATACTAAATTGGTGATCCCTTGATGCCTCAGAACCAACCGATCCCTTCTTCTAGTCAAATTGTGCCACAAACTCCTCTTCTCCGCACTTCTATTCAATACCTCCTCAGTAGTTATGTGACCTACCCATCTAATCTTCAGCATTCTTCTGTAGCACCACATTTCAAAAGCTTCTATTCTCGTATTGTCCAAACTATTTATCGTCCATGTTTCACTTCCATACATGGCTACACTCCATACAAATGCTTTCAGAAACGACTTCCTGACACTTAAATCTATAATCAATGTTAACAAATTCGTCTTCTTCAGAAACGCTTTCTTTGCCATTGCCAGTCTACATTTTATATCCTTTCTACTTTGACCATCATCAGTTATTTTGCTCCCAAAATAGCAAAACTCCTTTACTACTTTAAGTGTTTCATTTCCTAATCTAATTCCCTCAGCATCACCCGAGTTAACTCTACTACATTCCATTATCCTCGTTTTGCTTTTGTTGATGTTCATCTTATATCTTCGTTTCAAGACACTGTCCATTCCGTTCAACTGCTCTTCCAAGTCCTTTGCTGTCTCTGATGGAATTAAAGTTTTTATTTCTTCTCCATGGATTTTAACAGCTACTCCGAATTTTTCTTTTGTTTCCTTTACTGCTCGCTCAATATACAGATGGAATAACATCGGGGATAGGCTACAACCCTGTCTTACTCCCTTCCCAACCACTGCTTCCCTTTCATGCCCCTCGACTCTTATAACTGCCACCTGGTTTCTGTACAAATTGTAAATAGCCTTTCGCTCCCTGTATTTTACCCCTGCCACCTTCAGAATTTGAAAGAGAGTATTCCAGTCAACATTGTCAAAAGCTTTCTCTAAGTCTAGAAAAGCTAGAAACGTAGGTTTGCCTTTCCTTACTCTTTCTTCTAAGATAAGGCGTAAGGTCAGTATTGCCTCACGTGTTCCAACATTTCTACGGAATCCAAACTGATCTTCCCCGAGGTCGGTTTCTACCAGTTTTTCCATTCGCCTGTAAAGAATTCGCGTTATTATTTTGCAGCCGTGACTTACTAAACTGATAGTTGGGTAATTTTCACATCTGTCACCACCTGCTTTTTTGAAGTCCGAGGATATTTCTAAGCCTTACCCCACAAAATCTGTTATATCGCTTTGAATGAGAGGTGGGTCTGACTTTCAGTACATTTTACTAAAGCTGGCGACAAAGGAAACCAAATACAAAAGCTTGAAGCACACACATAAAGTTGATAAAGTAAACACAGGCAAAAATATCGATATGGAAAAGGCTGCAAAATATCAAGCAGCTTTATGTAGTGTCCGAAAGCACCTACAATATAAATGTGTTAGAACAAGTCTGATGTATATCTAGGCTGTCAGGAATGTCTCCGCTATCAATGAAACATTTTACAGTGGATTGGTTTCCAAGGGATACGTTTGGAAAATAGTGAGTGAGCGAAATAAAACCTCATATTTATGAAAACAGTGGTAGCTACAATAGAACTGTATCAGAACACATCTGTCAGGATACCTCCCCTGTCAGTGGAACATGATACATTTTACAGTGGTTTCAATTGCCAAGGGATGTGTCATTCTTCATTTCTCTGGTTTATTTTTATATTTTATTTTAGTGGAACTTTCTGTAAATAGATTATCTGCAACAAGAATCACAATTATGTTAAATAATATTTATATTCTTCTAAAATTAATTTCAATATTAACCAGAAAGTTCTTAAAGTAACGGAAATATAAAATAACGTAATCATTGATGACTTTTGTAGTTAAGTTTTAATGATATGGTTCTTGTTTTCACAGATGTGTTTGATATTAGGCTACATGGATGAAAGATGAATCCTCGCAACAGGTTGGGTATCGAGTTTGTTGTGGCATTTAGTTTTTGGCGAACAACAAGTTGAGAAACCTGTTTCGCACAGAAGTGCAGGCTGGTCTGAAGTAGTCTAAAAAGCTTGCAAGGGCGCTAAATGATAGGTTACGTTGAGAAATTATCATTAAGAAAGGAATTCAATAACTTTGCTGTGTGTGCAAGTTATTTACCATTGAAGTTGGACAATCATGGCGTTGCGCGCCCAGATTCAAGCGACACGCCTGAGCCAGTGTCTCCAAATGTGATCTTCGTTTGATTTCCTAAAACCGAACAACAGAGCGATACAAAACTTGGACATGGGATAGCAGTAAGGATCGAACCCGTGCCAAAGGCTGAGCAGTTATGTGTGCTATCATCTATTCTGAGAACAACTGATACTAACTGTATATGGTGGGCCGCTTGAATTTGTGCGTGCAACGGCTTGATTGGCTAACTTTAATGATAATTTATTCGGGAACAGCCGAACTTATCCGAATTTTTTATTAACAATTGTATCTCAGCACAACCTACCCTTACAAGCTTTTCAGACTTTCTGACCACCCTATACAGCTGCAAACGGTTGTAGAGTTCTAATCCATAATACATTTGGATATTTAATTTTCATTTAATTTGGAAAATATAAAAACTTCATTCTAACCTTTCAGGTTTTATTTGGGACCTATTGTGTATTGCTTTTTTCAGTTGCTCTCTTGAATGTTATGAAAAAAGGCACATAAGGTATACTGAAGCCTTCAATGACTTACACGGAACGCCAGGCTTTCGTGGAACAGGTATAAGAAACTCTGGCATCGTTGAAACCACATGGCCAATTCTTTGCACGTCTCAAAAGGTACTTCAGTTGAAAATTTGAGCCCTTCTCCCTCTGTAATTGATATTTACACACTGTATGTGTGGGTTCAGGAACCTCTCAGTTCGTCTAGGTCGATGGACGCTGTACCAAAGACATAGCTCACAACCGCAGCAACTGTATTCTATCGGTAACGCTTTGTGAGAATGCAAGTACCGAACTGTAGTTTATGTTGAGCATCAGTACATTACATTGAGCACTGAAGTATTGGGGAACGATACAGTTTATCGAGGTAGTCCCTTCCAGCCAGTTACTTGTCTCTTTGGCGAGGACGAAAATTCATCTGCAGCCACGTGTGCACCTTGGGAAACCGTTTCCTTGGCCAGGTAAGTCGCCTCCTTTTGCTTGGGCCAACAATACGCCTGATTTCCCCTGGGCGCACCATGTAAGCAATTCCGGTGACAAATTACGCTGCCGCCGCCCTCCTAATGTCTTGATTTTGTGAGCGCTATTCATGGCAGAGCGGTGGCGATCGAAGCTTCCCTCCTCCTGCCTTCAGAGAGACTAAACACAAAGACGACTGAGATACAATACCATGAATTCACATCTGAACGTCTGTGAACGCAGAAGAGTCGGTAACAGATGCAGCAGGAGATCCAGAAGTCATATGGAAACAGTAAATTCAATGTTTAGAACAATATTGGCACTACCATGAAGCCAGTTTTCACAAAAATGCCGGTACTGTCGCACAATCTTTTCTTTATGAAGAAAAGATTTAGCAAATGCAGTAACATTTTTACTGAGTAGATCGGAGAGGTCCGAAGTACTCTTGACATTGTGGTTCTACGATTCTTGATCAGCAGAATTGAAAGGAATTTCACTTGATGTGAATATTGGATCTATACAAACTCTTCACACACCTCAAGCGTCACAGGTCGGCTAAAAGTAGCCATCCCAGCGCTTTTCTTGATTTTTAAAAATATTTTCCTCAACAGAATAAATTTACAGATAATAAATATGTATCTTCTCAAATGCTCGAAAATGTGACAGATAAGTGAGATTTCCAGAGAGAGCCTACTGACAGCTCCCATTTTCATTTGGTTTTGAGTACAGAGTTAAACATTATGCTCTATAATAGAATATTTTTTCTATTATTTTATAATTTCTTTTAAACACTAAGTGTATATTGGCGCAATATACAGCGGAGTTTTTATACCATTTACTACACATTCATGGAGTTGAACAAGTAAATACAAGTTTCGACATAACTTGCAAAAATTACCGGTGTTTCTATACGGTTGCCCGCAGCTCATGGTCTTGTGGTAGCGTTCTCGCTTCCGACGCACGGGGTCCCTGGTTCGATTTCCGGCGGGGTCAGGGATTTTTTCTGCCTCGAGATGACTGAGTTTTGTTGTGTCGTCTTCATAATTATCATTCATCCTCATTACGGTCGGAGGAAGGGAATGGCAAACTACTTCCGCTAAGACCTTGTCTAGTACGTCGGTGCGGGTCTCCCGCATCGTCCCCTACGCTCCTCAGAGTATGGGACCTTATCATCATCATCAACATCATCATCATCTATACGATCTATATTCGATGTCAAAGTGCAATAACTACTCACAGACGGCAGGTGGCAACACTAGCAGTGGAGGGTACAAAGCGTGTCGGGGTGGACGCTGAAAACAGTGTAGTCATTGCCGTAATACGGAAACGGAATGATTTATCTTACGTTCAAAAGCGCATGATCATTGGCTTTTAGACACAGGATGGAAGCATTTCCGAAACGGCTAAGTTTGTAAATTCTTCGCATGCCTCCATGCTTAAAATACAGGGTGGCAATTATTGACGTGTATGGAGCAGACGTAAATTAGTTACCAACTACGGCGTGCACACACTTTATTCAGCTTGTGAGCGCCACTACAGATATTCGGATTTAGGATACGAAATGTTCCGCATGTCTGCCATCATTGGCGATAATTTAGCGCAGACGAATAGAGAAATTATGGACCCGCTAAAGTGTCGGAACATCGATGCTGTCGATGACCTACTGAATGGCTGTTTTCAGTTCAGCAATGGTTTTGGGGTTATTGCTATACACCTTGTCTTTAATATAAGCCACACCTTGCATCATTTGAAAAGAGAGAAAATCTTGACTCGTTGGACGATATTGTTCGCCTCCAGTCAGCTATTGGTCAGCTAATTTGTTGTTGGACTCGTAGGAGAGAGAAGCTTTACGGGATGTTATATGTAATGTGAGGGTGGAGGAGCAGACAGGGGTTCAGTGCACTGTCTTGCCCTCGGGGTGCGAAACTGCCCCTAAAGGCGGAAGAATCAGCAGTGATCAACGGCACGAGGATGCAGAAGGCAATGGAAACCACTGCATTAAAGACACATAATTTGTATCCACAGCACATGTGGCCTGTAATTGAAAAAGTGTCATGATGGTCTCTCCATTGGTAAAAGATTCCGGAATAGTCCCCCATTCGGAATTCCGGGAGGGGACTGCCAAGAGGGAGGTGACGATGAGAAAAAGATTCGACAACTAACGATAGGATAACGTTTTACGAGTTCAGAGGTGGAATGTAAGGAGTTTGAACATGGAAGGGAAGCTAAAAAATCTGAAAAGGGAAATGCTAAAGCCTAATCTAGATATAGTGGGGAGGCAGTGAAGTGAAATGGAAAGAAGGCAAGAATATCTGGTCAGAAGAGTATAGGGTAATACATCAGCAGCAAATGGTGTAAAAGGAAGAGGATTAGTTATGAATAGAAAGGTAGACAGACTCAATGGACCCCCAAGTAGGCTGAGTTTAGGGAAGGCCATTTGTTGCTTCGCAATAGTTGGTAGTCCTTTATTTAATAAGATATACCTAAAAACGTCAATAACATATAATTGAGTAGTAACTGTCAAAAAAATGGCTCTGAGCACTATAGTCCCCTAGAACTTAGAACTACTGAAACCTAACTAACATAAGGACATCACACAACACCCAGTCATAACGAGGCAGAGAAAATAGTAACTGTCAGATAGATTTCAGGACGGCGAAGCAAAAGGACCATACTTACAATTTTTTTTTCTTTTTCACACCACATAATTTCTCTTTAAAACAACAAGTTTAACATTCATACAAATACAGCTCGAAAGCCCTTTAGGCATCCGTAAGATTTCAACCAGGCAAATCTGACTTCACTACAATTATAGAAAGAGCGTTACCATAACAATTTCAAAACCACTCATTAGATAGTTAACCTGAAACAAGGAAGGTGGCCCTTGTTTATAAAAATTTGTACAAGTTCAGGATTACCATTAAAAGAACTTGAGGGCGCTTTTGGCTCTAGCAATTTAGCAGCTTTTCAAACAGGAAAGTAACAGTATTCTAAATTTTACAAGTTCAGCATTAAAGAATCTTTTAAACTTTTCACGTTCGGCATTACAACAGAGACTAGGAACGCCCTTTGGGCATTAACAATTTTGGAACAGAAGGTAACAAAGATTTTAAAATTTACAGCAATGCGCAGTTAAGAATTGAAACATCTTCAAATCAAGCAGCAATAGAAGACAAGGCTGGGCTGGGGGCGGCAAGGCTTGGCTAGCATGGATGACGGAAGCGGACACCTTGATTAGGAACTTATAGAGAGACGCCGTAGTAACGGAGGAGCCCGCGCCGTCTCAGTGGCTACCGCAAGACGGGAGGCGGAACACCACTGCGCACACACGTACACAGCCGACGTGGAGTAGCCACGCCCGGTGAATCGGCGGCTAGTGGATAACAAACACGCCGGGGCCAACGGCTCAAACGCTGCGATCAATTCGGGAAGCAGAGGGCAAACAAACAGGCATATAATTCCAGCAAGACTGAACATCAAAATAAGTAAACTCCCACGGTCTGACATAAGAGTACCAAATGCAAACCCTGTCCCAGACACCGACCAAAATCTAAATGTTACATTGACTGCATAGTTAAAGCAAGATTAACCTGTTAACGGTGCAATAGTAATGACTAAATGTAAATGATCTGATTAAGCAGCCAACTGTTAACAAGACAAAAAAAATCATTTAAATAAGCTTAAAAGTAAGAAGAAATGGTGAAGCGCTAATAGAAAAAAATGGCGCTGAGCACTATGGGACTCAACATCTGAGGTCATCAGTCCCCTAGAACTTAGAACTACTTAAACCTAACTAACCTAAGGACATCACACACATCCATGCCCGAGGCAGGAATCGAACCTGCTACCGGAGCAGTCGCGCGGTTCAGGACTGAAGCGCCTAGAACCGCTCGGCCACACCGGCCAGCTAAGCCCTAATACCGGAGCACTAAATCATAGTAGTAAATTATACAACAGTAAAACAATAAAATCCTTCCAGAATGAGATTTTCACTCTGCAGCGGAGTGTGCGCTGATATGAAACATCCTGGCAGATTAAAACTGTGTGCCGGACCGAGACGCGAACTCGGGACCTTTGCCTTTCGCGGGCAAGTGCTCTACCAACTGAGCAACCCAAGCACGACTCACGCACACTCCGCTGCAGAGTGAAAATCTCATTCTGGAAACCTCCCCCAGGCCGTGGCTAAGCCATGTCTCCGCAATATCCTTTCTTTCAGGAGTGCTAGTTCTGCAAGGTTCGCAGGAGAGTTTCTGTAAAGTTTGGAAGGTAGGAGACGAGGTACTGGCAGAAGTAAAGCTGTGAGTGCCGGGCGTGAGTCGTGCTTGGGTAGCTCAGTTGGCAGAGCACTTGCCCGCGAAAGACAAAGGTCCCGAGTTCGAGTCTCGGTCCGGCACACAGTTTTAATCTCCCAGAAAGTTTCAATAAAATCCTTCTTTTAAGAGATGTGCTGGCTCTCATCAAGACCTTGCAAAATGAGCACAGGAAATGAGCCAACAGGCATTGAGCCGCTGGCGTTTGGTTGTCACAGCCACCCTCGATGTTACAACTCATACGCAAGTCCAGCAAGCAACATCTTGCCACCTTAAAGGTCAGACTCGATATTCGACCTCAGTGGTCACTAATATATGCCCTAGAAGATATCACAACCAAATTAATTTCACGCACAAGCAATAATGGCAAGATCACTGAACTGCTGAAAAAAACAAAATGTAAATAGAATGAGATTTTCACTCTGTAGCGGAGTGTGCGCTGATATGAAACTTCCTGGCAGATTAAAACTGTGTGCCCGACCGAGATTCGAACTCGATACCTTTGCCTTTCGCGGGCGAGTGCTCTACCATCTTTTTTTTAATAATCTATATTGAACAAACTAAAAGTACATATATATTCACTATGCAACAGTTCTTTAAGGTACCATTTAAACATACACAAATGACTTAGTGAAACAAAAAAATATTTAAAAAAATGTTAAATACAACAAAATATAACATATTCTGTCTTCTTCCTTTTTTTAAATTTTTTTAATTTGTTTTTTTGGTCGGGTGCATGAGAACGGGGATAAGGGTGTTGCATCATGCGACAGGTAGGCATGGCACACCCCAACTTTGAGGGGGGTCAAGGAAGACGCTGCGGAGATAACCGGTAAAAGTTTGTCGGTAAGATGGTTTTCGGGTGAGGATGCTATGCGCGGTCACAACTTTGTACCAGAAGTCGAGGACTGTATGCGGAACACCCTGAAAGAGGTATTCTAAAGCATGTCCTCGAAACCAGATTAGGGTATGGTGCTTAGCAAGAGGGTAGTGAAATGTCTGGGGCAACAACAGGAAATCCGGGGTTACCGTCGTTGGCGGGGCACGGAGGTAAAAGCCCACGATTCGTTGGATGAGGAGCCATACGTTTTGTTTCGGGGGGCATGTAAGACGGTGCTCGTCGGTGTCTTCGAGCTGACAGTCAGGGCAGAGTGGGGAGGTAGCCAGTCCTATGCGATAAAGTCGACTATTAGTCGGGAATTTGCCATAGACTAAATCGTACCAGAGTGCAGACACAGACGACGGTAAAAAGGGTGCATGCACACACCCCCAAACCGTTCGCCAGTTAATGTCAGGATGCTGCAGCACCGTGGGGTCGCAGGGGTTGGACAGCATAAACAAACGATAATAATCTTTAGTACGGGGAGGACGGGTGACTGGAAGATCGGCCCGAACGTAGCTGAGTTCTATGAAACAATTGGCGACGTGGTACAATAATGGAGAAATAGGTGCCACATTGATCGGTGGATCGAGAGAAGCTGGTCGGAGGATATCTAAGAGACTGCGTGTTAAGGACGGGACCGGCCCCTGCCAGTGCCGCAACAGAGTGTGGACAAAGAGTGCAGAAGATCGTGCCCGCACATTGGCGAGTCCGAGGCCACCTTTTGCAGGAGGCAGTGTTAGAGTGATGTAGCGGACTTTGAAAAGTGTCCCTACTGACACGAAATATCCAAAGGCTGATTGGATGCGGCGGCCAAGGAGTAACGGCATTGGGAGGATCTGAGCGACGTGTACCAGTTTAGGGGCGACATACATGTTGACATAGGACACACGTTGGAGTTGGTTTAAGTTACGGTGCACTTGACCGCGGACCTGGTGCCGAATCGACTGCAAAAGCCGCCGGTAAGCCAGGGCCACTGTGCGGTGTGTGGAGCTCGTAAATTCGATACCCAAGTAACGAAGGGTGGTATTGACTGGGAGTGGGGTCGGCACCATAGCCGGGAGGCCGCGCCCAGTGTGCATCATAGTCGATTTACGGACATTAAGAATGCTACCAGAAAGATGTCCATACTGGTGGATCCATTGGATGGCGTCATTGAGTTCCGTGGAGGAGCAGGTGAGAAAGAGGAGGTCGCCGGCCGGTGTAGCCGTGCGGTCTGGGCGCCAGTCTGGAACCGTGTGACCGCTCCGGTCGCAGGTTCGAATCCTGCCTCGGGCATGGATGTGTGTGATGTCCTTAGGTTAGTTAGGTTTAAGTAGTTCTAAGTTCTAGGGGACTGATGACGACAGAAGTTAAGTTCCATAGTGCCCAGAGCCATTTGAACCATTTGAACCAAAGAGGAGGTCGTCCACATAAGCCCTGCAGTGAAAGGTGTACTCATGCAGAGTGAGACCCTGCAGTCTAGAGGTAAGACCAGTGATAATGGGCTCAAGGGCAATGGCATATAATAAAGTAGACATAGGGCATCCTTGACGCTCAGAGCGGCGAATAGGAATCGGTCCTACAAGCCTCCCATTGACTTGTACCATCGAGACCGCGGGAAGTAGTAACCGGCGAATGGCATCGACAAAAAGTAATGGGAACCCCATACGTGTCGCCACCATGAGGAGGAATGGGTGGCGAACGCGATCAAAGGCACTCGTGAAATCGACGGATACCAGTGCTGCACGAAGGCGACAAACCGACGCCAGTGCGATGAGGTCACGGCATTCTCCTAGGGCTGTTTGTAAGGTGGCCCCACAACCACGTGCAGTCTGCTCCGGTGAAAGGACCGTAGGTAAGACGGTGCGTATGCGCGCTGCTAAGAGGCGTGCATAGATTTTATAGTCTGCATTCAGTGGTGTAAGGGGGCGATATGCAGAGACATGAGACCCTCCCTTCGACTTTGGCACAAGTAGAAGAATGCCAGTGACGAATTCAGGTGGAATTGGGAAGGACGGAGTAAAGAGTTCCTGAAGCATTTCCGTCCATCGAAGAAGCATTAACGTGGTGAACGCCCGGTAAAACTCCACTGGGAGACCATCTGGTCCTGGTGATTTGTTCTTGGCCCCTTTGTTGATCGCATCTATCACCTCTTCTGCGGTGATTGCAGACATAATGGACGTTGACTCCGCTACGGTGAGGGTCCGATCAGGGGAAGGACGGGGATCGTCAGGAATTGGCGTTGCTATCGGTTCATCATCATAAAATTGGCGATAATGTTCAGCAAAGGCAGACACCACTGCCGCCTGTGTTGTGTGGTGAACACCATCGGAGGTCGTGATGTTGGGGACGAAAAGTCGACGTCGACGACTATGGTCGGATGCGGCATGGATTGTGGATGGGGTTTCGTCGTGGATGAGGTCCTGTAGTCGGGAACGCACCACGACACCATGCAGTCGTGAACGTTGGAGAGAGAGGAGACGAGCTTTAGTACGCTGTCGTTCCCTATGGGTGTCAGGTGATGGAGGAAGCGCATCGAGCTCACGGAGGACGGTGTAGTGAAAATTTGTGGTGTCTCGATGCCATGCTGCTGCTTCCTTGCCACATTGCATGAAGACCTCTCTGATCGCAGGTTTGGCACGTTTGAGCCACCAATGGAACGTGGATGTGTACTGCGGGAGGTGTCTTTCACAAGACGCCCATGTAGCGGCAATACATTGTCGGCAGCGTGGATCATTAAGGAGGGAGGTATTAAGCTTCCAGTAACCTCTGCTGCGCCACACTGACTGAGGTGGCAGAGCCAGGGAGCAAATGACGGCGCAGTGGTCCGAAAATGCAAGGGGTCATCGTTCAGCTTGGGCGACTTCATTGCCAAGGTGGGCAGAGACATAAAACCGGTCCAGTCTGCTCGCAGAATGTGCTGTGTAATGGGTAAAACGCCGGCCGCGGTGGTCTAGTGGTTCTAGGCGCGCAGTCCGGAACCGCGGGACTGCTACGGTCGCAGGTTCGAATCCTGCCTCGGGCATGGATGTGTGTGATGTCCTTAGGTTAGTTAGGTTTAAGTAGTTCTCAGTTCTAGGGGACTGATGACCACAGAAGTTCAGTCCCATAGTGCTCAGAGCCATTTGAACCATTTGAATGGGTAAAACCGGGGGTATTGCCATGAATTGTCTCCCAAACGTCCACTAGATGAAAATCTTCGATTAAGGTGAGCGGCGCCGGGCATGGCGAATAACCAGGCATTTGGTCCTGCGGATGGAGGACGCAGTTGAAATCGCCTCCCATGATAAGGCGATCATAGCGTCCAGAAAACAGGGGCGCCACGTCATGTCCGAAGAAAGCGGACCGCTGCCGACGGTTCGTGGAGCCAGACGGAGCGTAGATATTGATGACGCGCGTGTCAAAGATGGTAACAGCCATGCCCCTTCCACAGGGAAGGATTGTCGTGTCCTTGAGTGCGATCCCTTCGCGTATGTAGAAAGCCACTCCACGCCCTGATTGATCATATGTGGACGTGTATGAGTCGTAGCCGTAAACTGGTGGTAGTGTGGCAACGCGTACTTTCTGGAGAAGGGCGACGTCGGCGTCAGAGGCCTGAAGCATGTCACATAGGAGTTGCAGCTTGGGTGCAGTGCCGATCATGTTGATGCTCAGTGTGGCGAACCGGCACGTTTGTTTCAGTGGTGGTGGACGCGCATCTTCCATCACCAAGAGAAGTACGAAGAGGGCACCGACAGGAAGTCCCGTCCCATCAGCTGCAGTGCCTCGCGTTTGATGTTAACAGGCAGTCTTGTCCGGCGGAGGCAATTTATCCGGAGGAGGGGGCGTAACTTCCTCAATGTCGTCGGCCCATGCTCCTGTGCCGTGGGTCTGTCCAATGTCCATGGGAATTGCGTCGTGGTGAGAGAGATCTGGAGTTGTCGGCGGGGAGACAGGCGTCTCAACCTGCGCACCGATCGTTACATTGTGCATGGCGACCTCCATGGTGGTCGCGTCCTGCGAAACGTCTTGTCCATCGTGAAAGTTGTCCGCCGACCTCTGCGTGGAAATGTCGGCTGGTTGGGTGTCGTCTTCGTCTTCGCGGGTCGCCACGCTTTGAGAGCCCGTGGGTGAACGGCGACGGCGTTTGCGCCTACGTGGCGAGCGTTGTTTGCGCGCGTGTTCCTCAGTGTCGGACGACGGCATGGAGGAGCGTCGACCTGGTTCGAAGGCGTCGGTGGGTACGATGAAATTGTCAAACAGGTGTTGTGAAGAAGTACTGGTCTCCTCAGCGTCCGGGAGCCTGTTCGACGGTAAGGTTGTCAGGTGGGACCTCCGCACCGTACATAGGTGACTGGAACGGTGGGACGTGCCGATCGGAAGGACCGGTAGGGCGGTCATCGTGGGTGGGACGGACGCTTCCGACAACGGGAGCTGCGCGACACGTCGTTGAATACATTCAGACCGTAGGTGACCTTCTTTCCCGCAACCGGAACAGGTCCGAGGTTGGCCGTCGTACATTATAATGGCACGGCAGCCTCCGATACGCAGATAGGAAGGTACGTGTTTCTTCAACTCGATGCGGACCTGTCTAACACCGTTTAAAACGGGATAGGTTTTAAATTGTACCCATAGTTCGGCAACATGCTCCAGAACGTTGCCATAGGGACGGAGCGCCTCGATGACGACGTCTGCAGGTAGTTCGAACGGCAGTTCGAAGATCCTTATCGTCCGTGTGCCGAGACCTGCGTGATCGACGGTAACGGGTCCGACGTTGCCGTCGGAATGACAGAAGCGCAGTCCACGTTTTGCCTCGTGAAGCACCTTGTCGCACGCTGCATCGTTGATCATTTTGATGTAGACGGTACTGCTAACTATGGACAAGTGGATACCAATTAGATCCGTTGGTGGTATTTTAACTTCATCGCGAATAAATCGTTCTACCTCCAGGGCCTTGGGTCGGGCGAAATCGGAACAAAAGTTGAAACGTAATGTCTTCTTCCGATAGTTGTGCGCCATGGTGGTCTAGAAGGGAAAACGGCACTTACAGCGGCAGAAGTAAACACAAACACACCGTGCGCGCCTAGCCCGCAGCGCTCTGGCGCGTGACCGCCTCGCAGCACTGCCGGCGGCGGACTGACTGAGCTACCCAAGCACGACTCACGTCCGGTACTCACAGCTTTACTTCTGCCAGTATCTCGTCTCCTACCTTCCAAACTTTACAGAAGCTCTCCTGCGAACCTTGCAGAACTAGCACTCCTGAAAGAAAGGATACTGCGGAGACATGGCTTAGCCACAGCCTGGGGGATGTTTCCAGAATGAGATTTTCACTCTGCAGCGGAGTGTGTGCTGATATGAAACTTCCTCAGCGCACACTCGGCTGCAGAGTAAAAATCTCATTCGGGAAACATCCCCCAGGCTGTGGCTAAGCCATGTCTCCGCAGTATCCTTTTTTTCAGGAGTGCTAGTTCTGCAAGGTTCGCAGGAGAGCTTCTGTAAAGTTTGGAAGGTAGGAGACGAGATACTGGCAGAAGTAAAGCTGTGAGTACCGGACGTGAGTCGTGCTTCGGTAGCTCAGACGGTAGAGCACTTGCCCGCAAAAGGCAAAGGTCTCGAGTTCGAATCTCGGTCGGGCATACAGTGTAAATACTTTCAAGTATATGATGCATAGGGGGGGGGGGGCGTTCACACAAAGGGGGGAGGGAGAATTTAGTAGCTTGAGTACGGAGTGATGGAGAACAGAGGGCAAACCAGCCTAACATGAGCAAATTAGAATTATATTAATACTTTCAGCTGTTGACGGGCGTTGATACATATCAACGGGGACAGGTGAAAATGTGTGCCCCGACCGGGACTCGAACCTGGGATCTCCTGCTTGCCTCGAGGACGCTCTATCCATTTTTTTTATCTCATTTTGTTCGCATTTGTTCGTTGCATCTGCTCGGGACGGACGTCGTAAGGCATCCGTTTAAGTTCGTTGTTAATCGATTAACTTAGTTTTTTATTACAAAGGGCAGCTAACCGTCTGACCGAACACGCTGAGCTACCGTGCCGGCATCCATCTGAGCCACCGAGGGCACAGAGGATAGGGCGACTGCAGGGACTATCTCGCGCACGCCTGCCTTGAGACCCACATTCCCACCTTGTATGTTCACACCCTACATTCGTAGTGTCCCACCTCACCACACTCATTATTCGTGGAAGACATTGTTTCCAAGTCCCGTAAGAGTTCGGGGAATATGTGTGCATCCGCACAGAACAAGGAGGTCATGGCCGGTATTGCCAGAACTATATACTTACATGAATATGGTGTCTGTTCGAATATGGTGTCTGTCCGAAAGAACACACACCATATCCATATAACATGAGCAACTCCAGCATCGGAGCACAGGCGCCAGAATCCACAAACAGAAGACCTTACCCAAAAACAAGGTAGGACGGCTGGTTTGCCAGGGAATACAAACGTGATCACGACGCACACATCAGCAGACGGTCACTCGCAAACCCGGATGGTCAATCGGGCGCAACAGCGTAGCGCCCAACACTCCACATCAACACGGCCTAGTACAAGCAGCCGCCCACTTGGACGAGCGTCCGCCGATAAGGCCCCGTAATCGCACGCTCTCCGTACGTTACCCGTCCCTCTCTCTCACTGCCCCACCGTCCGTCAACAACGTGCCTCCAACTTCCTCCAACCAAAGAGCCAACCACGAGACGAGCGAAGCGTCTCCCGGTGGCGTGACAGGAAAATGGATTGCGCCAGTAAGCAACGATGTAACAGCTTGGAAAACGAGCCGACACAGCTCAGTAGAGCGGAGAGTGAGTTACTGTGGACAGTTCAGTGACACGGTTGTCCTCATCAGAATCGACAACAAACCGATACCCACAATAATAATTCAGGTGTGCATGGCGGCGTTGCAAGCTGAAGACGAAACGATAGAGAAAAGTATGAAGACACTGAACAGGCAATTCAGATCAAAATTTAATTATTATGGCGGTTTGAAACGCCGTTGTAGCGTAATGAATAAAGAGTCACGGGGGGGGGGGGAAGGGGGGGTTACGGGTTTGGCAGTAGGAATGAGAGAAGAGAGAGTTCTGCAATAAATTTTAGTTAGTGTAACGAATACTCGGTTTAAGAATCGGAACGGTCGCGCAGTCGGCTTCTCTCCAGTAGAACATCTTTGTCGTGGGAGGGCGTGGTTTGCGCGCAAATCGGAGGCGCGAGGGCAGTGACAGTGAGACTGGGAAGGTGAAATCAATTGGTTCGGATTGAGGCGGCCCAAGTGGAGCCTGGTGAAGAGGCGAAGTGTGTGCCGGCAGTTGATGGCTAGTACAAGTTCGACAGTTAACAGTCACAGGCTCTGAGCGTGGCAGCCGTACCAGGAAGAGACATTCTGGCGGCTTCCTGGATTGCGAACCTTTATTACCTCGGTTGCTGCTGGCTGCAAACATTTGGACATGCGGGGCATGTTCCGGGGTAAGAAGTGTGTTGTGTGCTTCAGCGACCGGTCGGACATGAAGACGGACGGAAGACAGCCGCTGTGCTGAAATTGTATGTCGGCTCCGCTCTGTCATTCCTGGATCGTTGTATGGATATGTCTGGTTAGCTAACGGTTTGCTTTGTGCGAGTTAGTTCATTGGGTTTCTGGTTTTTTGTCCGAGGTTCAGGCCGTTTCCATTTCAGACTTCTGGTTATTGACCCCGCTTCTGTGTCTAGGCAGCAAAGTTGTTTGTACACTCCTATAAAACTACTGAATTTGTTCGTTTATTTAACGCTCCAGTCTGATTGTTATTTGCTGTAAGGAGTCGAATTTGTGTGTGTGTGTGGGGTGGGGGGGGTGGGGGGGGGAGGCGGGGGGGGCATTTACACTGAAGACCCAAAGTAACTGCTAAACCTCCCTAATATCGTGTAGGGCCTCACCGAGCACGCAGAACTGCCGTAACACGACGTGGCATGGACTCAACTAATATCTGAAGTAGTGCTGGACAAAACTGACACCATGAATCCTGCAGGGTTGTCCATAAATGTGTAAGAGTGCAAGTGGATGGAGATCTCTTATGAACAGCACGTCGGAAGATATCCCAGATATGCTCAATAACGTTCATATCTGGGTGTTTGGCGGCCAGCGTAAGTGTTTAAACTCAGAAGATTGTTCCTGGAGCCATTCTGTAACAATTCTGAACGTGAGGGGTGTCGCTTTGTCCTCCTAGAAATGCCCAATTCCGCAATGGACATCAATGGATGTAAGTGATCAGACAGGATGCTTATGTACGTGTGACGTGTCAGAGTCGCATCTAGACGTATCAGGGGCCCAACTGCACACGCCCCACACTATTACAGAGCCTCCACCAGCTTGAACAGCCCCCTGCTGACATGCAGAGTCAATGGATTCATGAGGTTGTCTCCATACCCGTACACGTCCATCCGTTCAGTACAATCCGAAACGAGACTCGTCCGACCAGGCGACGTGTTTCCAGTTATCAACAGTCCAACGTCAGTGTTGACGGATCCAGGAGGGGAGTAAAGCGGTCCACGAGTGGGCCTTGGGCTCTGGATGCCCACATCGATGATGTTTCATTAAATGGTTCGCACTGTGACATTTGCTGACGGCCCAGCACTGAAATCTGCAACAATTTGCAAGGATTGCACTTCTATGACATTAAACGTTTGTCTTCAGTCGTGGTTGGTCCCTTCTTGCAGGACTTTTTCCGGCGGCAGCGATGACGGAGATTTGATGTTTTGACGGATTCTTGATATTCACAGTACACTCATGTAATGGTCGTACAGCAAAACCCCACTTCATCGCTACCTCGGAGATGCTGTATCCCATCGCTCGCGCGCCGTCTATAACACCACGTTCAAACTGACTTAAATCTTGATAACCTGTCATTATGGCAGCAGTGACCGATCTAACAACTACGCCAGACACTTGTCTTATTTAGGCGTTGCCGACCACAGCGCCGTATTCTGCCTATTTACATATCTCCGTATTTGAATACGCACAGCCTATACCAGTTTCTTTGGCGCTTCAGTGTATGTGAAGTGAATTTATTTCATGTGTCACGCCCTACATGCACTATTACTGTAGCGCACAGTTTCATCTGTTATTCCATTGGGTGTTTATACTACCAAGTCAGACTGTGTTTTTTTATTGTTTGTAAGGGTGGAGCCTCTTAATATCAATTCTTAGGCCCCTGTCTGTGAGGACTTTATTTTGCGTTTGTTACTACTATCTCATACGTGACTGTAATGTTATTCAAAATATTATGTTCGATATGTTGTTAGTCAGGGCTTCATTAGCCAACCGAACGTGTTAGGTTGGGTTTTAATGCTCCGCTCCGCTTGGCAGTTACTTGTTTACTCCTTGCCCACGTGGCGCAAGCTTGGTACAATCTGTGGTTGGCAGTCGAACTTTGTGCTCAGTAACTGTATTTAGATGTTGGTCGCCTTAACTGACTGAAAAGCTTTTTACTTGTTACTGTTTTTGCTGTGAATTTGAATGTCGTGTGGCGGCGTTCGGTCTATAGTAGACGCCAGGCCCCATTCCTGCACAACATACTATATTTCTCTGTTAGTTAGGCTATCTTTCCCTTTTTTTTGTTGTAGGACTTGCGTGAAATCTGCCTGGTTGATGGAGCAGGGGCAGCGTCCGAAAGAGAAGCCAAGTCCGCGCCCCACCGACGCGCCCAACCGGTTGCAGGTGGTCCCATACCACTTAATCTTCCCGACCTCACTACGCCTTGACAAGACTGAGTTCTACAGCACGTTGATATATTTATTTGTGTCTCAATCACGACGCGCCTACTGCAGCTAGCCGGCCGCGGTGGTCTAGCAGTTCTAGGCGGTCAGTCCGGAACTGCGCGACTGCTACGGTCGCAGGTTCGAATCCTGCCTCGGGCATGGATGTGTGTGATGTCCTTAGGTTAGTTAGGTTTAAGTAGTTCTAAGTCTAGGGGACTGATGACCTCAGATGTTAAGTCCCATAGTGCTCAGAGCCATTTTTATAAATCACTTAAGAATGAAGTAAACAGGAAGTGCAGCGCAGCCAAGGCGAACTGGGTGAAGGAAAGATGTGAACAAATCGAAAAAGAAATTATTGTCAGGAGGACAGACTCAGCATCTGACACTCCACTCCCTTTTACATTCGTCACACATCAGCAAAAACACCCTGTGAGAGCGTTAGCGTCTACAGAATAGATGAATGTGCTTAAGAGTGGACCCTTATTCTGTGACAGAGCACGGCGGTGTTTAGCTGTACACAAATTATTTGATTTCAGAATTAGTGTCAAAGAAGTACACGAATTTACATAGATTGTGACATGACACTTACAGGTCAGCTGTCAATATAACGGATTACTTCTTGTTTAGTAGAAATAACACTGAACACGACAATATCAAATTTATATAGAAGGTTCTCTACAAGATTATTCTTGTCACTACACCGTGAAGTTGGCCAATATTACGACGAATCATCCGATTCTGGTTCTAATTTCGGTACTATTTAGGATGACAATCAAGTCTACGGTGGATGGTTAGTTTTTGTGACAAGCTGAGCAAAAGATTACTCAAGGTTGTTCGAGTTCACAGTGGACGCAAGCTGGTGAACCAACAAGCTTACGCCTCTGCCAGTGGCAACATTTTAGCTGCGATGTGCTGTCAGCTGCGTGGCTGCTCCCGCCCTCTGAATATCCTATAAAAAGCTAATCAAAATCTTTACTGATATTATCACGTGAAACTGTCCAATGTTACTCGTTAAGCGAAAAAACATGCACTCATCCCTAGTCTGGAAAATATGGCGATATACACGTGCACAGATGGTGCAGTGTATATATATTTCAATGCTCTCTCAGTTCTTGCAAGAACAATTATCTACATATCTGTTTTGTTTCCCCGTTATTGGAGCTCAACGATTCTTCAGCTAAAGTGAACGCAGTGTTCACGCAAAATTCCTCTTTTAGCGTCATACGGAGCGTGATGCGCTCTGTTCTACACTTGACACTGGTTCAGAGGAGGTTCCACGAAGTTTTCAGTATTGTGTCTTTCGTAGCAAACTGTCCCCCACCTGTGTCTTCTCATGCTTCACGTCACAGTGTTTTCAGACCAATGAGAGCATTCCTTTCATTTTGTGGAAACTACCCGTACCAGTCGCAAAGGCCTACCTTTAAACTGCATCGAAATATCGCCACTTTTACTCATTCCAAGTTTATTTCAGCCAATCGGGCATTTTGTGCCCTCCCCTGGCGAATAAAAGTTAAATGTACACGTCACGAGCGTACCACGAGCATTTCAACTGCGTCACTGGTCTGTTTGTACACATCTGAAAATTCCCCGACGCAGTTTTCTAAAGAATTTTTCCATCGCAAGCAGTTCTGGCCCACTACCAGCTCTCCTCAATGTATCGCCCAGCGCGTTCATTGTCCCTCTCGCCACGGGTCACCAACCCCTTTTTAGAAGCGTTCCATCGTACTCGGGCTGCGACGGCGCAACTCGCGTCTGCCCCCAAACTAAAACGTTTCCTCCAGCAGCTTTTTTCACCTTTTGCTCATTGACATGCAGGTTTTGGGTTCAGTAAGTTAATACCGTCGAATTGAGTGTCATCTCTTTGAATTACATACTGTACATTTTGATAGGCAAATCTGCTCACTATCGCTGAAGTATGTAAGGTGACATATTCATCTCCTTGTTAAGTTGTGTAAAAACTCTCATGTAAGGTGAAAAATTGACATTCTTTCAGTCTGTCACCTTGCAAGCATAAAGAAAAGTCAAAACGAACTTCGATAAAATTAAAAGCAAGCGCGGTAACATCAAGAATGCACTGGGACTTTCACTGTTAAAAGCAGAGCAGAGAGTGAATAGGCAGGAAGAGTACAACGAAGGCCTCTGTGAGGAGCAAGACTTGTCTGATGATGTGAGAGAAAAAAATGGAGTCGATGTGAAGGACATAGGCAATCCAGTATTAGAGTCAGAATTTCAAAGAGCTCTGGAACACTTGAGATAAAATTAGGCAGAAGGGACAGATAACATTCTGTCGAAATTTCCAAAATCATTGGGAGAAGTGGCAACCAAACGACTATTCAAGTTGGTATTTAGGATCTATGAGACTGGTGTCGTACCACCAGACTAAAAGCGCGAGAACTATCGCACATAAGCTTTACAGATGGCGATCAGTTTGGCTTTAGGAAAGATAGAGGCATCAAGATGCGGTTCTCACGTTGCAATTGACAATGAAAGCAAGATTGAAGAAAAGTCAATACACGCTCATAGTATTGTCGACCTAGAAAATGCGTTCGACAATGTAAAATGATGCAGGATGTTCAGCATTCTGAGAACAGTAGGAGTAAGCTAGAGGGAAAGACAGTTAATATTCAATATGTACAAGATGCAACAGAGAACACTAAGACTGGAAGGCTGGAAGTGCTCAGATTAAAAAGGCTGTAAGACAGGGATGCTACCTTTTGTCCCTACTGTTCAAGCATCGAAGAAGAAATGACGGAAATAACAGAGGGGTTCAAGACTGGAATTAAAATTCACAGTGGAAGGATATAAGTGATAAGATCCGCTTATGACATTATTATCTTCAGCGAAAGTGAAGAAGAATTGCAGGATCTGTCGACTGAAATGAACAGTCTAATGAGTACAGAGTAGAGATCGACAGTAAATCGAAGAAAGATAAAGTAATAAGTGGCAGAAACGAGAATAGCAAGAAACTTGACATCAAAATTGATGATCACGAAGTTAAGGACCTCTGCTTTCTTGGAAGCAAAATAATTGATCCCAGATGAAGCAAGGAGGACATAAAAAGCGGACTAGCCGAAGAGCGCATTTCTGGCCAAGAGACGTTTACTGGTATCAAACATTGGCCTTAATTTCAGGAAGAAATTTCTGAGAATGTATGTCTGGAGGACACCATTGTATGGTAATGACTCACGGACTGTGGGAAAGCCAAAACAAAAGGAGAATCAAAGCGTTTGAGATGTGGTAGCATGGAAAAATGTTGAAAATTAAGTGGACTGATAGCATAAAGAATGAGGAGGTTCTCTGCAGAATCGGCGAAGGAAGAAACATATAGAAAGCATTGACATGAGGAAGGGACAGGATGACTGGACACTGTTTAAGATGTCAGGAAGTAAGTAACCTCTGTGGTACTAGAGGGAGCTTATATATGGTAAGAACTGTAGGGAAAGATAGAGACTGGAATACATCCAACACATAATTCAGGATGTAGGGTGAATATGCTGCTCTGAGATTAATAGACTGGCACAGGTGGGAGGCTGCATCAAACTATTCAGAAAACTGATGACAAAAAATTAGCAATGGCCTTTTGTGAGGCACCAGGCTCCAAACGTCCATTACATGCAGCTGTCTTCGGAATATTCCCTCGGAAACAGGTTCTGGAGCTGTAATCACTGACTGTCGGCCTTTGAAACCAAGCGTCACTGATAAGACCCGACAGTCATCTTGTAAGTTAATGTACATGTGGTGGCTTGTCAGTGGCTGGTTGATGTGCTTTTGACAGGACAGAGCCCATTAAGCCGTGAGCAGGAACAGCCTGATGAAAACTGCGGCGACTGAAATTTTCAGTGATACAGAGCTCTGTTAAACTGCGTCCAGTATTCATGGAAACTACCTGCTTACATATACGCAGTCTACCCGCACACTTAGACTCCGCGTCCATCCACACTCTCTATGTATCAAAGTCTACCTGTACTTCGAAAGTAGTCTTCCATTCCCCCAGACGATGACAACTTGGACAGTCACTTTCAGTTCGGCTCTAACTTCCATAGTGTTCCTTTTCAAATGACTTATGCGTTTGTGTGCTTGTAGTTTCGATATTTGAGGCGTCATAAACAGTCAATAGTAAGCCATGTGGCCACTATGAGGTATACTTGTACACTACTGGCCATTAAAATTGCTACACCACGAAGATGACGTGCTATAGACGCGAAATTTAACCGACAGGAAGAAGACGCTGTGACATGCAAATGATTAGCTTTTCAGAGCACCGGTGGCGACACCTACAACGTGCTGACATGAGGAAAGTTTCCAAACGATTTCTCATACACAAACAGCAGTACACCGGCGTTGCCTGGTGAAACGTTGTTGTGATGCCTCGTGTAAGGAGGAGAAATGCGTACCATCACGTTTCCGACTTTGATAAAGGTCGGATTGTAGCCTATCGCGATTGCGTTTTATCGTATCGCGACATTGCTGCTCGCGTTGGTCGAAATCCAATGACTGTCAGCAGAATATGGAATCGGTGGGTACAGGAGGGTAATACGGAACGCCGTGCTGGATCCCAACGCCCTTGTATCACTAGCAGCCGAGATGGCAGGCTCTTATCCGCATGGCTGTAACGGATCGTGCAGCCACGTCTCGATCCCTGAGTCAACAGATGGGGACGTTTGCAAGACAACAACCATCTGCACGAACAGTTCCACGACGTATGCAGCAGCGCGCACTATCAGCTCGGAGACCACGGCTGCGGTTACCCCTGACGCTGCATCACAGACAGGAGCGCCTGCGATGGTGTACTCAACGACGAATATGAGTGCACAAATGGAAAAAGGTCATTCTTTCGGATGAATCCAGGTTCTGTTTACAGCATCATGATGGTCGCATCCGTGTCTGGCGACATCACGGTGAACGCACATTGGATGTGTGTATTCGTCATCGCCATACTGGCGTATCACCTGGCGTGATGTTATGGGATGCCATTGGTTACACGTCTCGGTCACCTCTTGTTCGCATTGACGGCACTTTGAACAGTGGACGTTACATTTGAGATGTGTTACGACCCGTGGCTCTACCCTTCATTCGATGCCTGCGAAATCCTACATTTCAGCAAGATAATGCACGACCGCATCTTGCACGTCCTGTACGGGCCCTTCTGGATTCAGAAAATGTTCGACTACTGCCCTGGCCAGCACATTCTCCAGATCTCTCACCAATTGAAAACGTCTGGTCAATGGTGGCCGAGCAACTGGCTCGTCGCAATACGCCAGTCACTACTCTTGATGAACAGTGGTATCGTGTTGAAGCTGCATGGGCAGCTGTACCTGTACATGCCATCCAAGCTCTGTTTGACTCAATGCCCAGGCGTATCAAGGCCATTATTACGGACAGGGTGGTTGTTCCGGTACTGATTTCTCAGGATCTATGCACCCAAATTGCGTGAAAATGTAATCAAAAAATGGCTCTGAGCACTATGCGACTTAACTTCTGAGGTCATCAGTCGCCTAGAATTCAGAACTAATTAAACCTAACTAACCTAAGGACATCACACACATCCATGCCCGAGGCAGGATTCGAACCTGCGACCGTAGCAAATGTAATCACATGTCAGTTCTAGTATGATATATTTGTTCAATGAATACCCGTTTATCATCTGCATTTCTTCTTGGTGTAGCAATTTTAATGGCCAGTAGTGTATATCATAAAGAGAACCAAAGTATGCAGGACTGTGATTTGACGCTGTTCTAAATCAGACTATTGCCGAGAATTACTCTGAAGCAGGCGGGATCAGGCGGAAAAGATGACACGAGCAGAAGAAAATTCGATTTCTCAAGGTGACCTGCACAGTCAAGGGTTCCATTTCGTTATTGAAATGTCAGAAAAGCAAGTAAAGAAGAGGAGCTTATACAGTTACTAGGTCAAATCGAGAGGAAATCAGACAGAATCGTAGCAAGAAGTTGATCTTCATGCAGGTGTACAAATTATGAGTGACGGCAATTTTGGAAATTTGGGAAACAGGAATAGTAGGAAGAGACGCTCTAAAGAGTAAATAAGACTCTTTTATGGATGAGACATTCAGATGCCGTAGCGAGAAGTTTTCTCAAATATAGGGTAGGGTAGGGCTTTCTGAATCATGGTGTACCTGGATGGAAGTAAGAAAATACTCTACTGCTCAGCCCGTGTCGCAGCTGGGACGCCATTATGTTACAGAACCGTTGACAGGAAAGTCGTGCACAAGCAGCAAGAAACTTTTTCCCAATACAAGGGGCGTTCAGTAACTAATGCAACAAATTTTTCTGCAAGCAACTTGGTTTTGTTCAGTATTCCAACATTCCATATTAATCCACACTGTTTTAGCTAGAAAACCCTATTTTCAACATAACCTTCGTTCATTGTGACTGCCATTCGCCTGGTTACTGTGGGGCCTGTATGCCAGCTTGGTACGACTCTACTGGTTGACGTCAGAACCGAAGTCCTGCTGCTTCAGTAACCACACTATCATCCAACTATTGCTTCCCATGGAGTGCATCCTTCCTTGGGCTAAACAGATTGAAGTTGGAAGTTGCAGGCCTGGGCTGTAGGATGGATGTGGAAAAATACTCCAAGGAAGTTTTGTGAGCTCTTCTTGGCTGTGGAAAGTTGTGTGGGGTCTTGCATTGTCGTGGAGGTGTTTGACTGTGATCCGTTGTTCCTGATCTATATTAACGACATAGGAGACAATCTGAGTAGCCGTCTTAGATTGTTTGCAGATGATGCTGTCATTTACCGCCTTGTAAAGTCATCAGATGATCAAAACGACTTGTAAAATGATTTAGATAAGATATCTTTATGGCGCGAAAAGTGGCAATTGGCTCTAAATAAGGAAAAGTGTGAAGTTGTTCACTTGAGTACTAAAAGAAATCAGCTAAATTTTGATTACGCGATAAGTCACACAAATCTGAGGGCTGTAAATTCAACTAAATTCTTAGGGATTACAATTGCAAATAACCTAAACTGGAACGGTCACATAGATAATATTGTGCGTAGAGCAAACCAAACACTGCGATTCATTGGCAGAACACTTAGAAGGTGCAACAGGTCTACCGAAGAGACTGCTTACACCACGCTTGTCCGCCCTATTCTGGAGTACTGCTGTGCGGTGTGGGATCCGCATCAGGTGGGACTGACGGATGACATCGAAAAAGTACAAAGAAGGGCAGCTCGTTTTGTATTATCGCGAAATAGGGGAGATAGTGTCACAGACATGATACGTGAATTGGAGTGCCAATCATTAAAACAAAGGCGTTTTTCGTTGCGACGGGATCTTCTCATGAAATTTCAATCATCAGTTTTCTCCTCCGATTGCGAAAACATTCTGTTGGCACCCACCTACATCATTAAAACAAAAGCGTTTTTCGTTGCGACGGGATCTTCTCATGAAATTTCAATCGTCAGTTTTCTCCTCCGATTGCGAAAATATTCTGTCGGCACCCACCTACACAGGGAAAAATAATCAGGGCTCGCACAGAAAATTTAAGTGCTCGTTTTTCCTGCGTGCCGTTCGAGAGTGGAACGGTAGAGAGACAGCTTGAAGGTGGTTCATTGAATCCTCTGGCAGGCACTTTGTTGTGAATAGCAGAGTAATCACGTAGATGTAGATGACCTCGAATGAGAGTGTCTGTACGTTCCGCCACTGCAGGAGTGACAGCTGTGTATGGCTGGCAGGGGTGCAGGAGATCGGACAGGCTTGTATTGCTTGATCTTGTTGCTATGATGACAGATGGCTCGGCAAACGACTCACCGTGCTTTTGTTCACTGCAACATATCCGTAGACATTCTGCAAGTGCCTATGAGTATCCGCGATGCTCTAGATTTCCGCCGAAAGCTCTCTGCTTGGAATGCACTTTCGTTAAAGACGCCATTTTGTACGCTAGTTATAGCGACGCTACGTATTCGAGCTTCATGAAACTGTGGGGGCTGAAGTGGAAATGTTCCAGAATGTCCCACAAAAAAACTCCACAATTTTCAGTCGAAACTGGTCGAGAAAAAAACGTGTTGCATTGCTTCCTGAACGCCCCTCGTATATTTAATCCAGACGGCAACCATCCAGCAGGAGATAGAAGAGGTAAGACAGTATTGCTTATAACAACCCCCATGCAACATTGAATCTATTTAAAATAAGGTCTATTGTTGAAATACATGGAAGCTAGTTATAAATCTTTCTGATACCAGTTGTATACCATCAACCACATCCGTCAATAAAACAACTAGTGACATCTGTTATAAATCTGAACAACTGATTAAAAAAAAAAAAAAAAAGCTAAACTCCTCCCGAACAGGCCATGAAGGCCCACAGTACCGACCGGCCGCCGTGTCACTCTCAGCCCACAGGCGTCACTGGATGCGGATGTGGAGGGGCATGTGGTCAGCACACCGCTCTCCCGGCCGTATGCCAGTTTCCGAGACCGGAGCCGCTACTTCTCAATCAAGTAGCTCCTCAGTTTGCCTCACAAGGTCTGAACGCACCCCGCTTGCCAACAGCCCTCGACAGACCGTATGGTTACCCATCCAAGTGCTAGCCCTGCCCGACAGCGCTTAACTTCGGTGATCTGGCGGGAACCGGCGTTACCACTGCGGCAAGGCCGTTGGCGAACAACTGATTACATTGAAATAACAATAGGGGAATGAGGCAATGTGAATATATACTGCTTTCAATGATTATATAAAGTACAATCACCCACAATACGACAATCTTCCAAAGAAGCAGGACCACTAGCCTTCACCCATAAGTGAATACTACAATCGGAATTTATCTTACAACGTCTACGACAAGACAAAGACAAACTCCCGTGCGGTAATAGGTAGGAACCCTCACTAGCAATAATAATCTCAGAAACAGGTATAGTACGGTAAGCTAGGATTTCCCTAGTTTCAAAGGATTCCAAACCTGCTCTTCCTGCATTGTTACAAGCAACGAAAGCTACAGTTATCCATCCGTTACCCAAACTGGAAGAAGAAGAAACTTTCATTAAAGAAAAATTTAACTTCGCACCACAAAATAAAGTAGGTCCATGAATAAGAACAAATTGAGTAGTTTTACCTACTCCTCTTACTTCATTCTTTTTACCCTTCGCAGAAGATGTCGAAGCACCAAGAGTGCCGTCCACATTGACAAGTGATTTGTAAACCAGCATTCGCCGGCATTGTTGTATCTTATATTGCTGGGCTTAGAATTTTTCTTCGTCTGTTATTTTACTTGTCTGTTTGTTGCTGAAAAATTCATTTCTTCCAATGTTATTCTTATGGAGATTGCAGCGCTGATAAGCAATAATTAGAGAAAATTGACTTCCTGCTTTTAATTAGCGCCGATAAGGACATCCTGTTCAACTTTAGCTGTCGATCTTTAAATGAGGCCTTAATGAATTTCTTTCTGCAGCAACACAGCACCTAGTATTAGCACAGTCTCTGATTGGTTGTCTTGGTTTTGGCGCGCGATTCAAATTACGTTTGAGCAACACGCTACCTTCAAATAGTTCAAATGGCTCTAAGCACTATGGGACTTAACATCTGAGGTCATCAGTCCCCTAGACTTGATCTACTTGAACCTAACTAACCTAAGGACATCACACACACGCATGCCCGAGGCAGGATTCGAACCTGCGACCATAGCAGGAGCAGCGCCTAGAACCGCTCGGCCACAGCGGCCGGCTAATCACTTTTCGTGGGGCTTCCTGAATATATATTATTTCTTCTTTAGTAAAGAATTTATGTAGCCTAATTATACATAATAACCACTCAGCGTCCAGTAGAAAATTTCTTTTTCGTAACACTGTCGACGTCGCCTGTAGAGGTGAAATGCTGTGAAGGAATTGTAGAGTCCACAGGAATTTTACCCTTCTGCCCCAGCAAAATACCATCATAGAAACTCCTTCCTTCGTCATTCTTGAATGATGAGTCACGCTGTGTTCCCACAGAATTACAAGTAACCTCAGTCCTCCAAGAAATGCGGAAAGTAAGAGCTCAGCATCATCATTTTCATCTGTTTTGCTAACTCCACCACCAGTACCATATGTCTGAGAAGAGAGAAAAATTCAGCTTGCTATCTGACTTCACAAGTTCATCGAATCTTACATGAAAGAAGAGAAAATTGCATTTTGAAAACTCTCAAAGATGAAGGTTCAAGAGGAACTTTCAAATCCAGAAGAGGATTCATCTTCACCATCACCATCACCTGAAAATGAGTCGCAGGAATGAAACATACCATGTGGTATCTCCAACATTAAATATTACGAAGGAAGGGGAATCAATAGAGTGTGATACGTGCAAGGTGTGCAGTGGGAGCTGTTGATCACAACCAATTCCGCTGTGCAAAATGCGTGTAACAACTACTGAAGCAGTTAAAAAGTGTAATTTCCATATTCTGAATAAGTGTTTGCAGATAGCTTGTTAATGGCCATGCAGCTGACGTAAGCCTATAGCACCAGAAAATACTATCGTAATAAAACGTTTTTGAAATTAGCAGCATTTTGCCATGCCATAGATATAATTTTTCCGTTATTTCAACATTTTAAATTTTGCTGTTTACAATGAAGAAGAATAGATCTTGAAGGAATGTACTATTATCAAACAAAACTTGTAACTTTGATCTATTCACCATTACAATCAAACATGAGTAATAAAGTATTTTCTAGTCATCTGTGGCCCAAAAAGTTGAAATTATTCATTTACCCTTACCCTATCTTACCTTATCCTACAATCCATGCAGAATTTGAAAGTTCAGAGAACGAAACGAACATTTGTCCAGTTGTCTTCGTATTCTTATCAAATAACCAAAAACAGACATACCTTGATCTTTTCGACACTGTTCCCGGTAACATACCAGAAGACAACCCTATAAGTGTCAAAGCTGATATTGAATCAGCAGCAGTTTCTGCGCTAAAAGTTTTGCTCCCAGCGGTTGAAGTGTATATGAAGAAATCTCTCTGGCGGAATATGCGGATGATGCTGTAGTATATCGAGAGATTGTAACAATGGAAAACTCTACTGCAATGCAGGAGGATCTGCAACGAATTGACGCATGGTGCAGGGAATGGCAATTGAATCTCAATGTAGACAAGTGTAATGTGCTGAGAATACATAGAAAGAAAGATCCTTTATCATTTAGCAACAATATAGCAGGTCAGCAACTGGAAGCAGTTAATTCCATAAATTATCTGGGAGTAGGCATTAGGAGTGATTTAAAATGGAATGAGCATATAAAGTTGATTGTCGGTAAAGCAGATGCCAGACTGAGATACATTGGAAGAATCCTAAGGAAATGCAATCCGAAAACAAAGGAAGTAGGTTACAGTACACTTGTTCGCCCACTGCTTGAATATTGCTCACCAGTGTGGGATCCGTACCAGATAGGGTTGATAGAAGAGATAGAGAAGAACCAACGGAGAACAGCGCGCTTCGTTACAGGATCATTTAGTAATCGCGAAAGCGTTACGGAGATGATAGATAAACTCCAGTGGAAGACTTTGCGGGAGAGACGCTCAATAGCTCGGCACGGGCTTTTGTTGAAGTTTCCAGAACATACCTTCACCGAGGAGTCAAGCAGTATATTGCTCCCTCCTACGTATATCTCGCGAAGAGACCATGAGGATAAAATCAGAGAGATTAGAGCTCACACAGAAGAATACCGACAATCTTTCTTTCCACGAACAATACGAGACTGGAATAGAAGGGAGAACCGATAGAGGTACTCAAAGTACCCTCCGCCACACACCGTCAGGTGGCTTGCGGAGTATAGATGTAGACGTAGATGTAGATATGCGAGATTTGGGACTTAACCCGCAAATACAGAGAAAGAGAAGAAATATGGCTGCAAATTAACATGTGTGCTGCTCTGGCATCGTAGTTCTTCTTCAAGCATCCCCTGTCTTCTTCTTCAATGGTTATTACAAGCTGAAACACCACATAAGAGCCTCGGCTCTCATGCCTGACAGGAGAGTTGTGGAGTTCGAACAGGGTAATTAGTGGACATTCCCTCGACTTTTTCTCACCTCAAATTTCACTGACTGCAAATTTTTCTGCGCGCTGTTTACGGGACACGTATTCAAACGGGACCTTGGAAAGCTTAGCCGTTACCAGCGGGTTGGGGGAGCGTCCACCCAGCACGCGAACACCTTCCACCAGATGTGCGCGAACTGCAGAATAACGATTACGAAGTTAGCCTACATGTTCCCGACGACTTACATTAAAACTAAGTATCGCAGAATCTGTGCAGTGACGATACGAATTCATCGCACCTTCAAGTTCGCCTTTGCGAGCAAAATTGTCAGTTCCTGAAATTACGTAAAAACATCTGAAGTATTGCTGTGTGCAAACGCGTATAGCAATAAACAACATTCGAACGGCGAGTGGTAGCAGATAATTCGATCAGTCCTGATAGAAGTTACATATTTGTATCCCGCGTAGAAACCATTTTAACTACCACGGTAGCAATCTGTCAAATATGAGGACACATATACCGGGTGGTTATAATTAAACCTCCCCTGTTAAACATGTTATAAAACGGAAAATAATTACCGCACGAGTTCCAGACTTCGTGGCATTATTGTCAGAGTATGGGGTGCATAATTTCCATACGTCACAGCGCCACCGTCCAGTTCCAACTATGGCCACCAGGTGCTGTTATCAGTCATCGTGAGTCATATAGTCTCACACACCGACAGTGCACTTGTTGACGTGTCAACATGAGCTTGGACAAAAGGAGCAGGGCATTATTGGTGAAGCTCTGTTATCAAAACAACAGTAATGGTGCAACTGCACTTCGAGAATATCGCCGTCTGAAAGGATTATTGAAGGGTCCTCTTCCTCCACCTGCTGTGCGGAGCATGATGAAGAAGTTCGAATGAACTGTAGAACTGGGCGTCGCTCCGGGAACAGGCCGACGACTGATTGCACCACTGGTGGTTGATGAAATCGCTGTTGCTATGACAGACAACGCTGCGCGAAATTCCTGATCGTGAGGCAGTGTTCATGCTGTGTCACGACAATTGAACATCCCGTGGTCCTGCGTACGGAAGGTGTTTGGAACCAATCTCCACTTTCCCGCAAAGACTGAAGTTGACGAGGGCTGGCAATGGACCATCCTATAGACATACGAAGCTCATTTTTCTCTGACAGGTGAGGTGAACACACAGAATTACCGAGTGTGGGGATTTTTACATTCAGTCGCTGTGCATGAAGTTCCTCTGTATGGCGAACGTGTCACCATATGGTGTGGCTTCACGGCTACGTTCATCATTGGCTTATTCTTTTTCTGAACAGGTTGGCGCTCAAGGACCAAAGACATGCAGTGTGACTGGCCAGCGTTACTGCCAGCTTGTCATACCCGCCCTACAGGAGAGACATGCATTGAACTCAACAGTTTTCATGCAAGATGGGGTCCCACCGCACATAGCTCGTGAAGTTCATCTGCTTCTCCGAAACACGTTTGGAAACGGTCGAACTATCAGTCTATCGTTCCCAAATGCTTGGCTGGCAAAATCCCCTGACCTCACTCCCTGTGTTTCTGGTTGTGGGGCTACCTGAAGGACAGGGTTTACCAGCGAACATTCACACATGTGCTGATCTGAAGTGCAGCATATCAAGAGAGGTAGCCAGTATACCTACGGACATGCTTCTTTCTGCTCTGCAGAATGCAATCCTGCGCTTTCAGACTCTTCTGGACACTGATGGGCACCATAATGAACTCCTTTTGTGGCAGTAATGGTACCGGTATGTAATGGTATGATATACCGTAGAAGCACATTAAAAGTATTTCAATTGAAATGATTCTGCATTATTTCTCTTCTACATGTCCTTAATATCAATGCTACCAAATTTGGGCCTCGTACGGTAATTAGTTTCGTGTTATAACGTGATAAAAAGGGAAAGTTTAATTATAACCATCCAGTACAATGATCAATACATATTAGAAGAAGATCTGTAACGACCTCTGTCTAATTTCCACCGTCCCCACCCACTCCCACCCGTACCCAAAACTGTATGTTATTCGAATCTGGTGCCACTTAGAATAGTAATGACGGCGTGAGCGGGTGCGGCGCACTGGGGCACATAAATTCGTGGCTATTTATGTGGTAATAATTTTGTCTGATATGCTATTTGTATTTTTGTGTCCTTCGTGAGATTTAGACTGTTTAAGCTTGTAAATTTGACGTACAGTATATAGATTTGACATGTTGGTGAGGGACCAGCTTCTAACGATGAATGTTTTGTAGTATGTACTCAATTAAAGGACCATTTTTTCGAAAGCCCATAATTGTCTCCCAATGAAGTTTCAAATTTGGCTAAAAGGTGCCTACAACGTTTCTCTGTAACGGTGCGAAAGTGTGAGCCGTGCGACGTGAGCCTCGGACTCGACGACGTTGCAAACAGCAAGGTGTCGACACAAGCGAAAGAAAGACCAGAGATGAAAAGTTCATGTGAGTTGCGAGGTAGGTTAATGCTGTCACGTTGGCACAATTCTGCCCAGAGCCACCGTGTATATGTCATACCATGGGTATGTCGTCACAGCCTCTCTTACCGACAAATATCTCGTTCTTTTGAAGCCTCACTGGTGGAGGTCCGAAATACGACGCGTTTTTCTTATGGGTGATCGAGGAAAACGTTTCAAGCACACCGCCGCGCGGGATCGATAGGGAAAGCCTCAGCACGTAGCATATTGGGCAGAAATGAAACCACGTCTTTTCTTTGGGGATTGATCCCCACACATTTTGTGGTCGAAAGCCACAGTTCACAGTGCGATGACCAACAGAATGATGTTTTTGAGAACCTTTGACACTGCTGACACCCCAAGACGTTTCTTCCGTTCTCTAAGGACATCACGGGGCTGCACCCCAATTGAACGTGATTGCACCCCCATGGAGTGCAACATGACCGCAATTTTTGCTCTTGCGTGATGTACCGCTATGGACCGTTCAAAACCATTCGACATAATTTAAATGTGATCCAAAGCAACAAATATTGATTATGCATGTTCAGCTATCCTGTGAAGTAATCGGTGGGGAGGGGGATTAAGGGGGGGGGGGGGGTGACGTTGACACATGCGTCAGTAAAATGGCACACGGTCCCCTCTAAGACATCCCAGTTCAGCAATATTCTCGGTAGCACCCACCAACGTTTACCGAGAATTTTAAAAATGTGCTTTTACAAAGGCAATCTGCCATTCCTAGGCACCTGCAAGCCTGCAACCCCTTGACACACCTCCAATTCCAGATGCCTACATGCATGTGCCTAGGATTACTTCGCATGGTGCCCCTGTAAAGGCGCATTTTTAAAATTGTCAATAACACGAGAGTCGTTTGAAAAGTTCTCGGAACGGAATAGAAAAAAAGTACTTACATCACTGAAACTTTTTCTTATTTTTCAATGTAGTCTCTTTGTAGATTAATGCACTTGGTCCAAGGATGTTCCAATGCCTTGATCCCATCTCGAAAATGAGTTTCCTCCAGGCCTGCAAAATAGTTGTGAACTCTGGCTATCAATTCTTCGTTTGAAGTGAATCTTCGTAACCCCCAAAAAATTTTCCGTTTTTGGGAAGAGATGGAAGTCTGATGGCGCCGTATCGGTGAATAAGGCTGGTGTGGCAACAATTCATACCATAGTTCGTGTAATTGGCATTTGTGTGCGGGCGCGAATTGTCTTGATGGAAGATGACTTTCTACCATCGTAAACCTGGCCTTATTTCGCGTATCTTTTGTTGCAATTTATCCAGGAGGTTAGCATAGCATTCTCCAGTAATTGTTTGCCGAGTGGGGAGATAACCTACAAAGAGAATCCCATTCGCATCCCAGAACACTGATGCCATGACCTTCCCCGCCGAAGGAATTGGCTTTGCTCCCTTTGGTGGCGGAGAATCTTCATGTTTCCATTGCTTCGACTGTTGCTTTGTCTCTGGGGTATACTAGTACACCCAAGTTTCATGTGTGGTCACAAACCGGCGCAAAAAATCTTGTTCGTTTCTCCTAAAACGGGCCGAAAATTGTTCCGAAATGTCCATTCTCGTGCGTTTTTGATCCTGAGTCAAGACTCGCGGCACCCATCTTGCAGATAATTTTTTTCATTTCTAATTCTTCAGTTAAAATGTGATATACCCTTTTATATGACATCTGGCAAGCGTGAGCAATTTCACTGACGTTCAATCGGCGATCCTTCATGACCATTTTGTGTACTTTTGTAATGAGTTCTGGAGTAGTGACTCATCTTGGCGGACCACTGCGCGGATCATCTCTATGCTCTCCCGACCAAATTTAAATTCATTTGAACACTTGGCAACATTTGAATACGAAGGAGCAGAGTCCCCCAGTGTATTCTGGAAATCGGTACGAATGTCCTTTGCTTTCATACCTTCCTTTACGAAGTACTTAATCACTGCTCGAATCTCTATTTTTCCCATCTTCGCAAATCATTACGAGGGAACAACAAGAGAGCCACGTCACCACCACAGCTCTGACGTGGCACGTGTTTACAGGCAACACGTGACGTGAACAACTTGTTGCGCTGACCTCTCGTGGTGATTCCAAGAACTTTTCAAACCACCCTCGTAATTATTGGGCACCAAGCAGATCAGGGAGGTCTTGCAGACACTCTTTGCCACTTCATTCACGCGAGTGTCAGTGCCGCATCCCCCCCTCCAACTCTCCCTCCCTCCCCCTCCCCCAAGCTCCCATTATTACAATACAAGAGGGCGCGAAGCGGGAAACAGGAAGACTGAAAATGTATAAGGATCCTCTGCTGCTTCGGATCATGTTCAAATTTTGTCAAATTGTTTTGAACAGTCCCTAGTGGTTACAGCCTGTTGCACTGGATATCAAAGGGTAGCGATTACATTCAAGGGGAATGCAGTCCCAGAATGTCCTTAGAGAACGGTTGAAACGTTTGGGGACGTGAGCAATGTCCAAGGTTGTCATGAATGTCACCCTATCCTTCATCACATTGCGAACTGCCGTTTCCTACTGCGAAATGTATGGAAACCAGTGCCCAAAAGAAAGCAGTGGTTTCATTGGCGCTCTTTATGCCACCCCCTGAGGCCTTGTGTCGATTCTGAGCGGCAGTATGTCTGAAATGTTTAACTTTGCCACGCATAAGAAAAACGCATGATTTCAACGATGGGCGTCGAGGTTGTGACTTCCATCGGAGAAGCGTCAAAAGATTGGATGAAATGTGGGTAAGAGGGGCTGTGACGACTTTCCAATCGTGCGACAGGTTCTGTGTGGCGCTGGGCAGAATTGTGGTGAAATGTGGTGTCATTGTGACACCATTAACGCACCTTATACATCACATGAACCTCTGAGCTCTGGCATGTTTTCGCAAGGGTCGACACTGCGCTATTTGAAGCGTCGTTGAGCGCTAGGGTGACGTCGCAGGGCGCCACGGTTTTGCACTGTTACAGAGAAAGGTTGTAGGCACGTTTGATCCAAATTGGAAACTCCTGGCGTTCTCGCTTCCCACGCCCGGGCTCCCGGGTTCGATTCCCGGCGGGGTCAGGGATTTTCTCTGCCTCGTGATGACTGGGTGTTGTGTGCTGTCCTTAGGTTAGTTAGGTTTAAGTAGTTCTAAGTTATAGGGGACTGATGACCATAGATGTTAAGTCCCATAGTGCTCAGAGCCATTTGAACCATTTTTGAAACTCCTGCGTTGCAATGGGAAACACTTACGGAGTTTCGTAGAAGAGATCGATTAATTGTATTGCTCATGCATTCAAGAACTCAAGAGGAGAATATGATCACAATCAGCAAGATAATATTGAAAATGCCTCACATCTGTGCATACGATGAGGAGCATTTGAAGCTTTTAAAGGTTCTGAATTCCGGTACAATTCTATCACTGATATTTCGCTCGTGGGAGGTTTTCGAGTACCCAGTGTTACCTACTGTGAAGAGACAAACATGGGCTATTAAAACCTCTTCGCAGCTAGAGACACCTAGAGTCATCATACTTGCGTTTCAGACTGATAGAAGAGGTAATATAGCAAATGATTCCACCATGTTCGACCACTGCAAGTTAACTAATGCCAAAGTCTACCTCAATTCAGAATTCTACCCATATGACAGTTTCCATCTGCAGTGGAATCAAAATGTATGCAGTCTGGCTTATGACATGTATGCAACGTTTCGTGCTTCTTAGTATGAAATTGCTGAAGGAGAAGGAGGTGGATGTCTACTCAGTCCATGTAAGTTCAAGGAACTTTCACCGATCATCATAATAGACTGCTCGAAACAGAACGAGATAATTAGTCTGGACCTATAGATGTGCGAATTGAATTAGAATCTTCAACAAATTTCCCAGAACACCGTGCTGCGTATGCTCTAGTCCTACATGACCATGTGATCAACTACTGCCCGCTCACCGGTGGTGTGCAACGAGCTGTGTAAATGAATAGGTGCTGCCCATACCTAGAGCATTTCACAATGGCATCTCAAGGTGTGAACATCTTTGCAGACACTGAGGGTTTCTATGATGGAGAGAGTAGACAGTTCATGTTTAAAGATGTTGCATTTGTGGCATACACACAAGATGCTGGAATAATAGAGACATTCCAGCAAATATTGCATCACCGAGGTCTTTCTGGTACACGAAGTGTGCTAAGACATGGAAGAGCGCAAATTGGTTAACACATTTCTACCATGAAAATCACTGGGATGATCCTGGTATACCCTATAAAGATATGGTGATGGCACTTAAATTATTCGATCAGACAGATACCATCGTCTACGTGAAAGGGAAGGAGAAGATCTCATGGATGCATCAAATCTTTAAGTTTGCTGCTATTCAAGACCTGGAATTCTTCCACAGGTGTCCTTCTCTCCATCGACTCAAGAACATGTATGAAAAAACTGTTGTGGTGTCTGCTTATGAAAATGTAAAATTACTTTTAAGTTGGATCAGAAATAAATGAATTTTGTACCTCACAACCTCTGTGTTCTTTTTTCTCAACCGCGCTCCCACTGTAACAGTGTACAGTTTTTTAACCACATGCTATGTCTGTGGTTTTCTTCAACTACAGGAGATATAATTTTAGACATGTCTGCTATACATCTTTGGAAGTGGACATGGTCACTTGCCTCCTGCTCCCATAACCCAATTCGTGCTGCATGATAGGCGCAATTCAAACAACCATTATATATATTTTATCTCCCATCTTAATCTTCACCTCTTTTATAGCACTCATCTTCAGCAAAAACTCATGTCATTTGAGACGGTGCTCCCACATTGGCAGGAGCAGCAGCAGTTTGACAGGTAAATTCAGTGATGATCACTAGGAAGAATGCACCCGGTGCTATTCTGGGAAGCATTGCAACATCTCTCAGCGCTCGACCCACAGCTATGCATCATCGCACCAGCAATGGTGCCTACATGAACACGTATTTTGACAGGAATTTCTCTGGTGTCAAGTATGAAAGGGATGCCGCCACCTCATGCTTGCAGGTCCGGAACGGACACCTGTGTGTCGCTGGCCAGCTGACGGCCGCATCGCCACTTTGCAGGGCCTACCGATGCACCTGGACTCTGGCGTCAGCATCGGGTGTCGAGGGGTGGGATGTGTTCTTTTACTAGCGATATTTTCTTTAAACTATATTCCATCGATTTCACCGACCAATAGGATGCTGCAAATTAAAAACCTAGCTCATGCATATGAAGAATATCGATTTAATTAATTTGGTTAATGTTTTTATATCAACGTAGTGTTAGCAGTACAATAGGTAAGGGGAGGCTGCAAGTGAGTGGGTGACATGGAACAGAACAGCAGGTTAAGTGCAGAGCACTGGTTAGTTTAAGGGGGTGGGTGACAAAGAAAAATGCGCCATAAATGTCATTCAGAGGCATGTGAAATTCGAAAAGTGTACCAGAAAATAGTGGGAGGACATAAAAATGGTTCAAATGGCTCTGAGCACTATGGGACTTAACATCTGAGGTCATCAGTCCCCTAGAACTTAGAACTACATAACTAACCTAAGGACATCACACACATCCATGCCCGAGGGAGGATTCGAACCTGCGACCGTAGCGGTCGCGCGGTTCCAGACTGAAGTGCCTAGAACCGCTTGGCCATAACAGCTGGTGGGGGGACATAACTAATTACTTAATTTTGCATCAAAGTCAGTACTATAGTTTAAGAAAATGGAGGTGACATGGGAAACCAGTTAACAGACTTATGTCCATCCTATCCAGCACAGGCTGAGTCCTTTCCAGCCAGTTCCTAGGATGAGGTGGCACTTGGATAACTTAGGTTAGTGGAGGCAGCCCAAGTGCCCATTTCTCCTACCATAGGTAGCTGTGGTATGTTGCATTGGAACTTGAACTTCCCGCCATTTTCTGGGGGAGGAGAGGGGAGGGGCAGGGGAGGGGATTTACCAGTGGGTGGGAGGTTAATTAATTGATCAATTTGATTAAGTAGTCAATCAAATTGATTAGGGTGAGAGGAGCTATTCCAATAACTCAGACGTGAATGTGTACCTGTAGCAGTCATTGGGGAGGCGGGTTGGGGGAGGGGAGGAGGTGGTGGGACAATAGGATAAGTGCTTGTCAATCAAAAGGAAATGGGGGTGACATGGAAAACCACTTACAGAACAATAAGTTAAGTACCTCTCAGTCAAAGAAGAACAATAGGTTAAGAACCTGTCAATCAAAGGAGAACAATAGGTTTGCCTCCGAGTGCATATCTGCCCCTGATGTAGGCAACCCCGACTAACGAAATGTGCTGACACTCTCCTAGCCCCACTATTCTCATGTACCCTTGATGACTGCACGACACAGCGCTTTACGCCTCGCCTGGGCCCGTCAACACCGACATTGGACTGTTGATGACTGGAAACATGTTGCCTCATCGGACGAGTCTCATTTCAAATTCTATCAAGTGGATGACATGTACAGATATGGAGACAACCTCAAGAATCCATGGACTCTGCACGTCAGCAGTGACTGTTCAATTTGATGGAGGCTCTGCAATGGTGTGAGGCATGTGCAGTTGTATTGATATGAATATTGATATGTTCACCTTCCTGTTACAATGTATAAAAGCTCTCATGTAAGGTGCTAAACTGACATTCATTTAATCTGTCACACTGCATATCCTCTTCCTTCTGTGTTCAATTTTACTCTGGGTCAATCAGTGGTTGAGAAATTGACTGAAGTCAGTGCAAAACTGTGCAAAATTGTTTTCAACTGCTTAATGTAGCAACTGACATGTTCTTCTAATAATTTCCGGGTATGCAGCCGGATCCCGTCGACATTCTGCCACGATATTTCGGCCCAGAGACGTCCGGCCATCATCAGGTGAGTACACAACTACTGAAGAGCCCAGGTGCAGTCGCGGTATTTATGCCGAATCTCGCGCATGTGAAATGTACTGGCATCCTACAGCGCATGCGTCAGGTGTTGACATGCGCAGCATAGCCGAGTTGTACGTGCTGCCCTCGGTGGTGGAAATAAAGGTTCATCTAGTCATTGAGTATCGAATGACACTGTCGATTCCGCTGTGATTGTATAATTTTAATAACAGGATTCCAATTTTTATCCAGCTGAAAGCCGTTGTCACGATTTATAAGATTATTGGCAAGACGTATTTCCACTGATTCCTTGATTACGGAATCCCAAAAACCGGAAACCGGGGATAAAATTTTTGTTACATTGTATTCCATTGAATGTCCCAAAGAAATACAGTGCTCTGCTACTGCCGATTTTGACGGTTGCCGCAGACGGGTGTATCTTTCATGTTCTACACATCGTTCATGGACAGTTCTTGTCGTCTGGCCAATATATGCAGCGCCACATTCACAGGGAATTTTGTAGACGCCTGCCTTCTTCAGTTGTAAATCGTCTTTAACGGATCCAACCAGGGCCCGGTTCTTTGCTGGTGGACGGAAAATAACATTGATTTTATTTTTCTTCAGTAATAGGCCTATTTTCGACGACACATTCCCGGCGTATGGAAGGAACGCAGTTGATTTAAAGTCATCATCTGCGTCCTCAGTGCGTTCCTTCCATACGCCGGGAATGTGTCGTCGAAAATAGGCCGATTACTGAAGAAAAATAAAATCAAGGTTATCTTCCGTCCACCAGCAAAGAACCGGGCCCTGGTTGGATCCGTTAAAGACGATTTACAACTGAAGAAGGCAGGCGTCTACAAAATTCCCTGTGAATGTGGCGCTGCATATATTGGCCAGACGACAAGAACTGTCCATGAACGATGTGTAGAACATGAAAGATACACCCGTCTGCGGCAACCGTCAAAATCGGCAGTAGCAGAGCACTGTATTTCTTTGGGACATTCAATGGAATACAATGTAACAAAAATTTTATCCCCGGCTTCCGGTTTTTGGGATTCCGTAATCAAGGAATCAGTGGAAATACGTCTTGCCAATAATCTTATAAATCGTGACAACGGCTTTCAGCTGGATAAAAATTGGAATCCTGTTATTAAAATTATACAATCACAGCGGAATCGACAGTGTCATTCGATACTCAATGACTAGATGAACCTTTATTTCCACCACCGAGGGCAGCACGTACAACTCGGCTATGCTGCGCATGTCAACACCTGACGCATGCGCTGTAGGATGCCAGTACATTTCACATGCGCGAGATTCGGCATAAATACCGCGACTGCACCTGGGCTCTTCAGTAGTTGTGTACTCACCTGATGATGGCCGGACGTCTCTGGGCCGAAATATCGTGGCAGAATGTCGACGGGATCCGGCTGCATACCCGGAAATTATTAGAAGAAGAAATACGCCGGGAAAATTTCAGAAGTCACAACTGACATGTTTATTGACCAACTTTCTATTTTAATATATGGCATAATTAAACCATGGTTCATTGTAGTTTTCTTATCATTATTTTACAGTGCAATTTATCTCATGTATATTACTGATTTGAGCACTAAAGTAACGTTTTTCCAAAATTTAACATGTTCTTTCAGATTTTCTGATTTAATACAATTATTTAACTAATCTGAAGTCTTTTCTTTGTATTTTACGGCTGTCTATGTTTTAATTTTAGTTCAAGTAACTCAGAGCTTCTTTATAAATTTGAACCATTCCTAAATTTTTAAATTTGAGACTTATCTGGTTTTAACTTTAAGACTTATGTTAAATGATGATGGAGATCTTAATGAGGGGCCTTCGCTGCCAATGACCCATGCATGTGCTAATGTTAACTGTATGACATCAGTAACTATGACTGTAATGGGCACGTGACTTTCGGCACTGGACAATGGCGAAGTGGTAGAATGTTGCACGGTCCAATAAATCCCGATACTTTTTCATCATTTCGATGGGAGGGCGCGAATCCGTCGCCTTCCAGGTGGACAATTCCTTGACACCTGTACTGTGGGATGGGAAAAAGCTGGCAGCAGCTCCATTATGTGCTCGGAAACATTCACATTGGCATCCATGGGTCAAGCAGAACTCATGCAAGACACCATCATGGCCAAGGAGTATTGTACACTGGTTGCAGACCACCTACTCCCTTTGTGGCGATCATGTTTTCTAATGGCAGTGATATTTTTCAACAAGATAATGCGCCGTGTCACAAGACCAGGAGAGTGATGGAGTGGTTCAAGGAACACAGCGGCGATTTCCAATTGATGCTCTGACCCCCAACTCGCGAAATATGAATCAGATCGAGCACATCTGAGATGTAGTTGAACATGGCGTCAGGGCTCATCGCCTCCCTCCCTGGAACTAACAGGAATCAGGTGACTTGTGTATACAAATGTGGTTCCAGCTCCATCCAGCGACCTACCAAGGCCTTATTGCTTTCATGCCATGACGTGTCGCCGCCGTTATCCATGCCAAACGTGCACATACCGGCTATTAGATAGGTCGTCATAATGTTCCGGCTGATCAGTGTATTTTGATACTCGCTAGCTCACTCATCGAAACCAATAAATGAACTGTTTATCGACATGTCGGCCCTGGTACTTAGTCAGTTGCATTCACATGGTTCATTTTGCATAGTGAATCGTAACGATGCAGAACGAGTCATTTTAAATTCTTATCGCAAATTTGTTTGTAAATATGACTACATGGTGAACGATCGTCAGGCGCAAAAGTGAGTCAGTAATTCCCGCCCACCAACTTTTACACCTTAGAGTGACAGAAATTCTTCTACGGAACAGGAGGTGTTGTCAAGTAGAAACTTTTCAGTTTGTTTTCAAATTTTACTTTGCTGTCTGTCAGATATGTCACTAGGTAAGTGATCAAAAATTTAGTTGCAGCACTGTGTACCCCCTTTTCGTGCTAATGTGGAGTAATGACAACAGCGGTAAAGTGCGTGGTTGGAAACCGAGAGGTTGCGGGATAGAATCTCGATCGAATCACGGATTTTCCATTCTTTGTTTTAAACTGGCCTTTATCTCTCAACGATTTGAGGAGTTGCGAGAAATGACACATTGCTCTAACTCCACGTTAAACTGTAGGTTCCCTTTCCCCGATTGGATTACTGGGGTAGGTTAGGGATACACAAGTCGCCAAAGTTGCGTCCAATTACGAAGACTTGAACCAGACCGTCGCGCCCTAGCATAATTCGCTGATGCTTGTCATTCGAAGCTGTGAAAAAGTCAACGTATTAGCTTGTAAGACAGAGTCGTACTGAAAGGAACAGAGTCGTACTGAAAAAAACTGTTTCGCAGTGGTAATAAATGTCTGGCTATCGTCTTGGAAAAAACACGTAAGGTCTGCAGAATATAAGTTACATATGATACAAGATATAAATTTGAAAAGTTTTGATTGCAAATTAATTTATTCACCGTTGCGCGTTTCGATACGTCATCATCAGTACACAAAATAAAACACAAAGCAATAGACAGTTTTACACTTCACTCCACAAGTAGGAATATGATTTTCAATGACTTTTGTACTCGTTTTCATGAGCTTTGCTCTGTATTTTATTCTGTATTCTGCTAATAGTGTACTTGAATGCGCAAAAGTGAATAAATTAATTAGCGACCGAGACATTTCCAGGATTTCACCCTGTGCAAAATCTGAATGGTCGCTTCCCTCAAACACAGAAGAATTTCACCATAAAGTGATGAAAGTTACATTCACTGTCGCTCCAAAGAAACTGGTATAGGCATGCATATTCAAATACACAGATATGTAAACAGGCAGAATACGACGCTGCGGTCGCCAACTCTTATATGGCACAAAAAGTATCAGGCGCAATTGTTAGATCGGTTACTGCTGCTAAAATAGCAGGTTATCAAGATTTAATTGAGTTTGAACATGATGTTATAGTTGGCGCACGAGCTACGGGACACAGAATCTCCGAGGTAGCGACGAAGTGGGGATTTTCCCTTACGACCGTTTCACGAGTGTACCGTGAACATCAGGAATCAACTCTCCGACATTGCTGCGGCCGGAACAAATCCTGCAAGTACTGGACCAACGACGACTGAAGATAATCGTTCAAAACGACAGAAGTGCAACCCTTCCGCAGACTGCTGCAGATTTCAGTGATGGGCCATCAACAAGTGGCAGCGTGCGACCCATTCCACGAAACATCTTCGATATGGGCTTTCGGAGCTGAAGGCCCACTCGTCTACCCTTGATGACTGCACGACACAAAGTTTAACGCCTCCCCTCGGCCCGTCAACATTGACATTGGCCTGTTGATGACTGGAAACATGTTGCCTGGTCGGACGAGTTTCGTTTCAAATTGCAACGAGCGGATGACGTGTACGGGTAGGAGAAAACCTCATGAATCCATGGACTCTTCATGTCAGCAGGGACTGTTCAAGCTAATGGAGGCTCTGCAGTGGTGTGAGGCGTGCGTAGTTGGATTGATACGAGACCTTGATACGTCTATATACGACTCTTCCATGTGTCACGTACGTAAGTACCCCGTCTGATCACCTGCATCCATTCAGGTCCATTGTGCATTCCGACGGACTTGGGCAATTCCTCCAGGATAAAACGATTCTCTATACGTCGAGAATTGCTACAGGGTAACTCTAAGAACACTCTTCTGAGTTGAAACACTTCCGCTGGCCACCAAACTCCCCAGACACGAACACTGTTGAGCAAATCTGGGATGCCTTGCAACGCCCTCTTCAGAAGAAACCTCTACCCCCCTCGTACTCTTACGCATTTATGGACAAACCTGCAGGATTCATGGTGTCAGTTCCCTCCAGTACTACTTCAGACATTATTCGGGTCCATGCCACGTCGTGTTGCGGCACTTATGAATGATTGCAGGGGCCCTGCACGATATTAGGCAGGTGTACTAGTTTCTTTGTCTCTCTTAGTGTATATCGTCTCACTTTAACCCTGTGGAGCATGATTTTCACTGCAGTGGACAGCTTCTAATGGTCACTTCTCGGGCGTTTTCAATCAGTCATGATACTGCAAATGCATGCAGGAGATTCTGTGCATGCGTAACCTCAGGACTAACTGAAAACGCCAAAGAAGCTATCATTAACAGATACCCACTGTAGTGGACACTATGCGTCACGGAGTAAAGACCACACAACAACAACAGGTGTATGACAGTGACTCAGTGAGACTGAAACGATGCAGAAACTGAAAACGTGCTTCAAAGCTGAAGTATACCGGACGATACGATTCTTGTGAACAAAACGTCTAAATTGCAGAAAGATTCATCTTGAAATTCTCGCGGTGCATGGACCGAATGCAATGGTGGGTCCAACTGTAGTGAAATGGTCCCAACAGTTTCACCAAGGCCTCACAGACGTGGGCGATGCTGTTCGCGAAATGCAGATCTTACACCATGAGATTTCCATTGTTTCGGCAAGCTGAAACAACATCTGTGTTTTGAAGTGTAATGTAGCATCCCCCCCACGAACCATGGACCTCGCCATTGGTGGGCAGGCTTGCGTGCCTCAGTGGTAGAGATAGCTGTACCGTAGGTGCAACCACAACGAAGGGGTATCTGTTGAGAGGCCGGATAAACGTGTGGTTCCTGAAGAGGGACAGCTGCCTTTTCAGTAGTTTCAGGGGCAACACTCTGGATGATTGATTGAACTGGTATTGCAACGTCAACCAGAACAGCATTGCTATGCTGGTACCGCGAGCGGCTGAAAGCAATGGGAAACTACAACCATAATTTTTCCCGAGGACATGCACCTTTACTGTATTGTTAAATGATGATTCCGGAGGTAAAATAATCCCCCATCGGATATCCGGGCGGGGATTACTCAGGAGGATGTCGTTATAAGAAGAAACAAAACTGGCTTTCTACGGGTCGGAGCGTGGAATGTCAGATCCCTTAACAGGGCAGGCAGGTTAGAAAATTTAAATAGGGAAATGGATAGGTTAGAGTTACACTGGGAATTAGTGAAGTTCGGTAGCAGGAGAAACAAGACTTGTGGTCAGCTGAATACAGGTTTATAAATACAAAATCAAATCGGGGTAATGCAGGAGGTTTAATAATGAAAAAAAAAAAAATAGGAGCGCAGATTAGCTACTATGAACAGCATAGTGAACGCATTATTTGAGCCAAGATGAACACGGAGCCCACGCCTACCACGGTAGTAGAATTTTACATGGCAACTAATTCCGCAGATGATGAAGAGGTTAAAGAAATGTATGATGAGATAAAAGAAATTATTCGGATAGTAAAGCGAGACGAAAATTTAATGGACACGGGGAACTGGAATTCGGTAGTAGAAAAAGGAAGAGAAGGAAAAATAGTAGGAGAATATGGACTGGCGGTAAGGGATGAAAGAGGAAGCCACCTGGTAAAATTTTGCACACAACATAACTTAATCAAAGCTAACACCTGCTATAAGAATCATGAAAGAAGGTTGTATACGTGCAAGAGGCCTGGAGATCCCAGAAGGTTTCGGATAGATAATGTAATGGTAAGAAGGAGATTTAGGAAGCAACTATTAAACTGTGAGACATTTCCAGTGGCAGATGTGGAATCTGACCACAAACTATTGGTTATGAACTGTAGATTAATACTGAAGAAACCATGAAAAGGTAGGAATTTAAGGAGATGGGACCTGGATAAACTGAAAGAACAAGAGATTGTAGACAGTTTCACAAACAGCATTAGGGAACGATTGACAAGAATGGGGGAAAGGAATACAGTAGAAGAAGCGTGGGTAGCTTTCAGAGCCTCAGCAGCAGTAGAGGCTCAGGTAGATAAAAATACGAGGGCCAGTAGATATCCTTGTGTAGCACAAGAGATATTCAACTTAATTCATGAAAATATAAAAATGCAGTAAATGGAGCAGGCGAAAAGGAATACAAACAACTCAAAAATTAGATCGACAGGAAGTGCAAAATGGCTAAGCAGCAATGGCCAGGTGACAAACATAAGGATGTAGAAGCATATGTCAAAAGGGGTAAGACAGATGGCGCCTAGAGGAAAATTAAAGAGGCCTTTGGAGAAAAGAGAGCGCACTTTATGAATATCAAGAGCTCAGATGAGAAACCAGTCCTAAGCAAAGAAGGGAAAGCAGAAAGATGGAAGGAGTATGTAGAGGGTCTATAAAAGGGAAATGTACTCGAGGGCAACATTACGGAAATGGAAGAGGACATAGATGAAGATGAGATTGAAGATATAATACTGCTTGAAGAATTTGACAGAGCACTGAGAGACCTAAGTCGAAACAAGAGCCCGGGAGTAGGCAGTATTCTGTTACAACTACTGACAGCTTTGGGAGAGCCAGCCATGGCAAAACTCTTCCATTTGGTGAGGTAGATGTATGAGACCGGCGAAATGCCCTCAGACTTCAAGAAGAATATAATAATTCCAATCCCAAAGGAAGCAGATGTTGACAGGAGTGAAAATTATCGAACTATCAGTTCAATAAGTCACGGTTGCAAAACACTAACACGAATTCTTTACAGACGAATGGAAAAACTGGTAAAAGCCGACATCGGGGAAGATCAGTTCGGATTCCATAAAAATGTTGGAACACGCGAGGCAGTACTGACCATAGGACTTACCTTAGGAGGTAGGTTAACAAAAGGCAAACTTACGTTTCTAGCATTTGTAGACTGAGAGTGAGCTTTTGACAATGTTGACTGGAATACTCTCTTTCAACTTCTCAAGGTGGCAGGGGTAAAATACAGGGAGCGAAAGGCTATTTACAAATTGTACAGAAAGTAAATAGCAGTTATAAGAGTTGAGGGGCACGAAAGGGAACCAGTGACTGAGAAGGGGATGAGACAGGGTTGTAGCCCATCCCCGTCGTTATTTAATCTGTACATTGAGCAAGCAGTAAAGGATACCAGCGGAAGATTTGGAATAGGAATTAAATTCCAGGGAGAAGAAATAAAAACCTTGAGGTTTGCCAATGATATTGCAATTCTGTCGCAGACAGTAAAAGACTTGGAAGGGCAGTTGAATGGAATAGACAGTAGTTTGAAAGGAGGATATAAGATGAACATCAATAAAAGCAAAACGAGGATAATGGACTGTAGTCGAACCAAATCAGCTGATGATGGGGGAATTAGATTAGGAAATAATACATTTAAAGTAATAGATGAGTTTTGATATTTGGGCAGCAAAATAGCGATGATGTTCGAAGTAGAGAGGATATAAAATGTAGACTGGCAATAGCAAGGAAAGCGTTTCTGAAGAAGAAAAATTTGTTAACATCGAGTATAGATTTAAGTGTCAGGAAATCGTTTCTGAAAGTATTTGTATGGAAGTGAAACATGGACTATAAATAGTTTAGACAAGAAGAGAGTAGAAGCTTTCGAAATATGGTGCTACAGAAGAATGCTGAAGATTAGATGGGTAGATCACTTAACTAATGACGAGGTACTATACAGAACTGGGCAGAAGAGGATTTTGTGGCACAACTTGACTAGGAGAAGGGATCGATTGGTAGGACACGTTCTCAGGCATCAAGGGATGTCCAATTTAGTATTTGAGGTAAGCGCGGAGGGTTAAAATCATAGAGGGAGACCAAGAGTTGAAAAGCTAAGCAGATACAGAAAGATGTAGGGTACAGTAGTTACTCTGAGACGAAGAGGCTTGTGCAGGATAGAGTAGCGTGGAGAGCTGCATCAAACCAGTCTTCGGACTGAAGACCACAACAACAACAACAAAGTAGCATTCAATAAAAGTTTATTGGTCTTCCATAATGATGTATGACTTACTTTTTGGAGCCTTTCCCCGTATATAGCGAAGATGGTACGACGCATTGTATTTGTAGAGTGGTCTAATACGTTTGGAAATTCTCACTGTTGAAGATGAAGAATATTTATCGATACTTAACGGCGTTTGCCCAACGAACCATAGTTTGAACTGTGATTGCAGACACCGACATGTCATAAAGCCCGAGAAAAATACGAGAAATATTTGTAACGTAAGAACATACAACAACAAGCGAAAACAAGTGAGTGCCTCCAGCCTAGTGTATGCAGAAGGGAGCAAGGCGAGGGTACTTCCCCTCTGTATCCTGGGAGCGTGTTGTTAGTCTCACGACACGGAATGCGGACGGCTTCACTCTAATAGCACGTTTTTCGACTTACGCAATGTTTGCCGGGTGTCTCACCGTAGCTGCATGGTTGACAAAGACTCTGAAACCGGCACAGCATTACTAAGGTTAACTGACATCTGATCTGAAAACCACCTTGACGGAGTATTAGGACAATATCCCCAAGGACTCCTCAACACGCGCAAAATGGGCGTCAGTCCCGGAGGAAGGCATATCGTTCCTCAGAGTCCGATATCAACCTTTGTATTGCAAATATGACCTGTGTAAAACAGATTTAGTATGTCTTTTATACTGCTTTCCGAAGTCGTGAAATGTGTACCTCTTTTCGTTAAAAACATACTAGCCAAACTCTGTTACATAGGTACGACGTTTCATTTCGTCCATCATTGCGTGTGATTATTCCTTTCCAGCAGTGGTCTCTGTTATTTAGCAACCGTCAAGCAGTGTATGTAGGTTACGTTTGCCATGTCCACATTGATTAGTTTGTCTCGTATTTTTGCCCTAACGCAGGTAATTTATTCTTTAGCGATTAATATTCTTCATTAATTTTCCTACATATCTGATAAATAACTTGTGTTATAAACAACTGTACTTGTAAGATATGTATAGCTCAAGAAATAGTTTATGCTACACAATATTTAGATAGATCAGCGCTAGAAAATAACATTAAAGACCCGATACTGAACTCTATAACTCGAATACTCTAATGCAAAATTCCTCCCAGTACACTAACTATGTTTCTGGAGACCTACAAAGAACTGTTGTTGTATCAGGTCCCAAACATGGACCAGTTTGCTACTGAGCAATTGGCCATAATGGTTTCGCTCATCGGCGTACATTACCAACAACTCTAGTGTCTCAACCTCTCCATTGTGCCAGTAAGCAAAAACGCAAATTTGTCTTGAATTATAACTATTGATAATTATGATTAGTCACTTAAGGTATATTGCTTCATTTTAAAAAATGTTTTCAGGTGAGTGTAAGCAGTTTTGACATACTTCGAGAAATGCGTGGTAAGTACTGAGCTATGCTGTGAATAAATATGTTGTAAGACAACACAGTGTTTACCATGCATTATTCTATTTTAATTAAATATATATGATAAGTTATATTAGTGTGTTTTCGTTCAATAGTTCTCTAGCCATTTTAGGCTCATTCTCACGTGAAGTGTGCAGAAATTTACATAACCGTTTGCTGACCGGATAAGATATTAATCTTCCCTTTTCAAAGAGTACAGTCATGCTTTGGAGCAGTTTAAGTGGTGTAGAATTAGTATTACGCACTCACGTGACCCCACACCGCTGACGTAAGCCAAGGCAATGAAACGGTGTGTACGTGCCAGTCGTCTGTATGGTATCAGCGTAGTGTTGCGTATCAAGAAAGTGATGGGACAAGAGAGTGAATTTTCTAAGCGAACAGAACGGTCAACACGAGCCAGCCGCTGAACGTAAACATTACGACACGGTTATTCGTTCACCAAGAGTGCGACGTCAACATGTGTGAGTGTGAGCGATCTCAGAGAAAAAGGGTTAGACAAGTGCAGACCAACCTGCCTCCATTACTCTCATGACGTTATATACAGAACGCTAAGGTGCTGCAACAACACCCACCACGGATTTGAAAAAGCAGTTCAGTCACTGAAATAAATTGGTACAGCAAATGTAGCAGAACAGAAAATCACCGAAAACTTGTAAAGAGAAGAACCGATTCGGTCACGATGAATGATGTCAAAAAGCAAAGCCTCACCTCGACGCCATAAACACTTCACCTCTCTTGGCTGGAGTCAGTCGATCAGAAGTCTAGATGGCATTCATCTTTTTTTCACTCAGTGCTCCGATTATTGAATTTTCACATCTCGTGTATGAAACTGTTCCAGAACTGATCGTACTCCTGCTGCCTGACGAGATAACCAGACTTTAGCCACAGATGACAGAGGGCAGCCTCCAGTACCAGCCGCCGCAGATGAGTAGTGCAGGAGCCTACCAACACCGTTCCAGCCTGGGGCACAAACTTCAGCATTGCTTGGGTCAGACAGATTACAGAACTGGCAGGCCGGGATCAGCATTCAACACGACCTTGCGGCACCCGACATAGCAACAGTCCAGCTGACGTGACAATACGAACAGTGACACGGGGGAGACAGAGTACTCTAAGAACGACATGTGAGGCACAACACACGTACATGGACGAGCCAAAACATTGTGACCACCTGCTTAATAGCTTGTTTGTCCATGTCTGGGACGAAATACACCACTGATTCTGCGTTTCAGCGATCTGACAGTTTGTTGCTAGGTTTATGGAAGTATGTATCATTAGATGCCTACCCACAGGTCATGTAAATGGGTTCCATAGGATTACATCAGGCGAATTTGGTTGTCGAGACATCAACGTGAGTTCACTATAAATTGTAAGATGGCAAGAACTAAGCCCCTTGGATGAAGTCATTAAAAATCACCGAACTCACGTTGAGCGAACAGTAGGGCTAAACAAAAATGACTGACAAGGCACAATGCATCTTGTAGAGGGTACAGTATGAACGTATTGGAATAATTAATGTTGTGTGATGGCTTTAAAGTAATTCATGCGACATGAAAAATTTGTGGAAATGCGTCGATTTACTGGAGGCTAGTTTATCCCAGGGAAGTATTCAGAGTTGACTGTGGCCAGGTGCCAGCTGGGGAGCAGCGAAGGGAAGCAACAATAGGCAGCTTAGGATGGCTCAAACTCTGAGAAAGCAGTAATGGGGCGCAACCTTCAGCTGCCTTAATATGAGTGACAGTGAGGGGGTGGTTGACACCATGCTGGTGTACCGGGAAGCAGACGGAGAACTTATACGCCTGGTGATAAATGTCCGTCGTCCCGTTTTCAGTGAAACATACAAGAAAGCCGCGCAAAGCTACGGTGGAGCGGTCAACAGAGCCCGAAATATGCGTGTTCGTGACTATAGCAACTTCACGCTGAATTCACAGTCCGCAGAGTCTGAAGTAAATCAGGTGAAGAGCGACAGAATGAAATACACCGGCCTCCGATGGGAATGTAGGACCAAGGAATTTGGAGTACTCTCCTGGGAGTCAGAATTTCGGAAAAATTGGTGTTTTATGAAAATACTAACCTTGATTGGTGGCCTGGGAGGAGCTAAATAGCAGAAGTTGAGAGGAAGGGAAATTTTGTGGGAATTTATTCACTTCCAGAGCAGGCATTGGTCAGCACTGGGAAGCGACGCATAATTACGCGGCTTGCGCTGCAATTGGCGTAAGTGATTTTGCTGGAGGGGAAACTGAGACAAAGAGTGGACTGGCAGAAGTCTCGGTAGAGGTCTTCCATTCCCAGCTTGCCTAGAGTGCGGACGTGGCGTTCTTTACTCAGCTTGCCTGAAAGAGAGTAAGCGTCTATGCAGTTTAGGACTTAGCAAACAGAATGATTGAGTTTGGAGATAGAAAGTTTTCGTTCAGCTATATACTGAGCAAGATAGCTAGGAGTGAATAGACGAGCGCAGACTTGCAGCACCACAAGGCCGATTGACGTCCGCACAACGACGACGCCCTGCCATGCTGAATTCTGTGATATTGTACCCGCTTCGGCTTGAGTTAGGCCACTGATTAATTTGTTGGATCACGTCGGCAAAGTTTCCATCAGGGTTTGATGGGCAGTGTATTGTAGAATTCTTCTCGCACTTCGCATTACGCTTGGGTCAGTCAGTATGAATTAATTTTGATTTATCGCACTTTACTCCACGTAAACGCAATTTATTCCCACTGCCTGTTGGGAGAGTCATGTAATGTGATAACTGAACGTCGTGAGTTAAAATAAATTTGTGCTAATCGACTGCATCTGTTTTCAATCAAGTAGTTGAAATCCGAAGTCACTTTCTTAATTAATTTTATGTTCAACATTTGCATCTGGTGTTCAATAGCTGGATATAACATCGATGTGCACCCCTTTTTAATTAAAAGGGATCAAGTCTGAATCAATTAATGTCAACACTGCCACTGCAGTTCAATCAGGAGTCACAGGGTCTTATTACTTTCTTTGCAGTATCCGATATTGCGGCAGTTTTGCAGTCTCTGTTGATCTGTTAGTCAATTAACTGGGATGAACACACACCAAAACCAGATAAGTGACGGGTGAGGTGTTACAAATTCTCCTCAAAAGATTGTAGCTCAGTTCTGGCTCCACACCGACAGTTATACTGCTGAAAGATGACGGAAGGAAGGAAGGAACATCGGGTTTAACGTCCCACCGATATTGAGGTCATTAGAGATAGATCAAGCCTGGATTGAGTCAAGGATGGGGAAGGAAATCGGACACAGCCTTCCAAAGGAACCATCCCGTCATTTTCCTGCAGCGATTTAGGGAAATCACAGAAAACCTAAACCCGAATGGCGGGTCGCAGGTGTGAACCGTCGTCCTCCCGAATGTGTGTCCAGTGTGCTAACCACTGTGCTACCTCGCTCGGCATTGCTATCAAGCATGTAGGGATGCAGGTGATTCGCAGCTGTCAGCATGACTTCGATTACTACCACAGGGCCCATGCAAGTGGAGGAGAATTTCTACCATACCGTAATACTGCTCCCACCAACCTGCGTCCGTGCGCGCTACGCCTTTCGAGCCGCTGTTCACCTCGACGGTAGTGTTTGCGGAGCCCATCGACCTAGTGCAGCAAAAATGTGATTCATCCAAGGAACTGGCACGTTTTCATTGATCGACTGTCGAATCCCGACGGTCTCGTTCCCACTGCAATCGTAACTGACAATATCATTCGGTCAACATATGAACACGTAGCGGTTGTCTGCTGTGGAGCTCCATGTTCAACAATACACGATGAATGGCGTGCTCTGAAACACTCGTGTGTGCACCAGCATTGTGCTCTTTCGGCTTGTCTGTTCTTTGGTATATCCTACTTCAAGGAGCAGACAAGCCTCCAAACCCCACGTTCTGCAAAGGGTCGTGGACGTCTAACCATTTAGCATCTAGTGACTACAGAGGGCAGTGGTCATAAAGTTCTGCCTTATCAGTGCACATCGTGGTCACCGCCTTCTTCGGGCAGAACTCCTGACGGGGCACACCGTGGGTGCCAACCCGCTGAGCACAGGGCTGATGCAGAGAGATACTGCAGCCTGAGACAGCCACCGGATTCAGTAGATTCCTTGCCAGCTTGCTAAGCTGGTTTGTACTGTATGTGCAATGGACGGAGGACTCAGTCTTACGTTAAACCTTTTATATTTATTTATATCAGATGATTTCTCAGAGACGGGTTGCATAATTTAATGACTGCTTATAATTAAAATTTGGTAACGTTATCGAATGAAAGGAAATTCTCATCTGGACCAACATCTACTGTTTACTCAATAAATACGAGAAATGAAAATAGTGGAGTACATTACAAATTTACATGTATGGAAGAGAATCACAGTACGAATTCATTTAAATCAATCACTGTGTAAGAAAGTTTAATGTACTGGAATACATTCAGCATCCCTGTCTTTAATTCACAAGATACAACGACCCAATGCGCCATAACTTAATGAAAATAAACATCATGAAACAGCTGAAAAATGCTCCTGTCGGAGCACAAAAAGACGAACATGATTTTCTTTGAAAGACAGTGACGGAAGAGTGGAGGACCATCTGCCTCAATCCTCATTCTGCCTTCCTTACCAAAAATTTTAGTATAGAAACTGAAACACGTATGTAACATAGCAGCGATGGCGAGGCATTGTAGCATCTGTGACCAGAGAGTTTGCGCTTGACCACGCGAGTGTTGCGAGCGGTTCTCAGTCTGTCAGTCAGTCGTTGCGAGTCTGTCAGTTAGTCGTTGCGAGTCTGTAGCTCTGTTTAGTTGCAGAGCAGTACGCTAGTAGTCGTCATGCAGAGCGGTCGGTCAGTAGTAGCAGCCCAGTGCGGTTGTGTGATGTAGGCGGTCGGCAACACTGGTCAAGATGCTGAATGAGGTATACTGTTAATTAATATAATCATTAGACAATGTAAAACTTATTTATTGTAATCAATCTCTAACAAGTCCCCCAATAATAATTTTGATTTCAAAAGCATTTTTCAAAAAATTTTATTTTTTATTGAACTAAAGATTTCGTTGCACTTCCCATTTCATTCCACTTCTTTTGAAGAAAAATTTCAGTAAAATCACAGAAAAAAGGAATATTATTATTTGCAATGCAGTTCCTCCAAGCCGTGCGCAAAGATAAGAGCAGAAATTTGACATCCAGTTATACTGAGGTAAGAATCTAATTCTGATTGTTTTACACAGGGCCAAAGACCGATGTTTCGGTTTAATTGAATTTTCTTATCACTGAATAGACTTTAATTTTTTGCTGAAGAATTTATATTTGAGTCAGATTGCGAATTTCACATTTGTTGCCATTGTCAGTACATTTCATTGTGGGCAGGTTACGCTTAGCGCAATGTCCATTAGGATTCATAATTAAATATTGTCATATTTCTTTCTTTCAAATTTTTGTGGGGAGGTTACACTCGGCTCCCATTTCTGTTAAGTATTGTCTTTTTTTCCTTTTAAAATTTTTGTGGGGAGGTTACACTTGGCGACACCCAGTCCAGGATCGTATTTCGTTGAGAGTCTTTTGAGCGACAGTCAGATATCTGCTCTTATTTGCTTAGATATAATTAGGATTTGGCGCAACGCTTTTATTAACTTGTGACTTTCTTTCTACAGGTCAACGGCAATTCTTTGCTCTGTTGTATTTGTGTGTTACTTTTGCATTGTGCTTATTTGTTTTGTGAATAATTGTGACTATTGCAAAAATGCCGCGAAAGACTGTGAATAGTGTATCGCGAGGTATTATGAATGAAATTACCGACGCAAACAACTTTACCGATAGGACATGTGACACGCAGTGTAATGATGACAATCCTGCGTTCACTAACAATCAGTGCATTCCAACCACTAATGATGACTTTTACCTTAATGATGAACAAACGAACTCAATTGTCTCTTCTGTTAATTTGACGACAATTGATGACGCAGAACGCTCTATTGTAATGAGCGCTGCCCAGCTTAACACACCCGATTCGGGAAACTCAAGTAATGTACAGACAAATTTGTCTAATGAAAATGAACAGGATACTCAAAGTACGATGGATCTATTTAATTCCGAAATAATGTCTGACAGTGTACATCCGACTGATAAACCTTTCTGTAAATTACAGAATGACCAAATGGTCACGCAAAACAAGACAATTCCAGATCCACCATTAAACACCACAGAGAATAGAAATGCTAATTTTGTGTCGGATCCACTTAAGGCATTGTTGCTGCAAATTCTTGAAAAACAAGACAACAGTAGTAAAGATTTCAAACAACAATTTAGTGAACAGGATAAAAAATTTAATAAAATTAATGAGAAACTTGACAATAATGACGAAAATCTCAAACAACTTAGTGAACAGGTCAGACAACAGAATGAAAAATTAGACGACAATTCCAGACAGCTTAGTGAACAAATTAGAGCCGTTGCCGCGCAATGCCATGACACTAAGGAACAGTTGCGCGTGGAAATTGAGGCTTGTTCAAAAAAAAATAGCGAAGAAATTAAGTCTGTTGCGCAGGAATTAAGAGAAATGCAAACAGCCGCAACAGATACACTCAGAGACGAAATTAGCGGAGTCGCTAAACAATGCTCTGAAAAAGCTGCACAATTACGGGACGAGTTTAGAGCAATGACGGTAGAACTTTCGCGCACTATGGACGCAAAGATAGACGCGAAATTCGACAGCAGAACACTCAGATTAACGAGCGCTTTAATCAGCACATACAGAACAGTGATACGCGTTTCCGCAGATTTATTCAGGATCAAAACAAAGTAAAACGACAAGTCATGGAAACAATCACTGCACAAAGACAAGAGGACAAACGTAAAATATTCGCGAAAGCGAAGACGTATGTAGACAATAATATTACTACAGTGTCCGACAAAATTAATACCATAGAACAGTTGAACGCGGAATTACGGGATGAAATTTCTGATCTTAAATCAAAAACAGATACACACACAGTAAATATTCAAACAGTGACAGACAGATTCGAACAATTAGATCTAACACAGGATTGCGATGTCATCAAAGCTGATGTTAAAAAACTGAGCGAAACTACGCGTAAGTTGCAAAAACAGATTAATGCGTCTGATTCTAAAACCGATGATCAGGTTAAAATGCTGTCTGAAAAATGTGATGAATTGGCCAGTCGTATTGATGTCGTCGAAAATACTAATGACAATAAATCAGACGATACTGCACCGGTTTCATTTAACCAAACACCTGAATTTCAAAATTTACAACAGGCAATTAATGAGATCGATTCGTCTAACAACACGTTGCATAGAAAATTGTCGAGTTTACAACAAGAAGAAACAGAGATGAAAAACATTTCAGTTAATAACATACCAGAACAGACGCCACTTAGTGAACATTTGCCAGACTTACGCAGCGTGTATAATGTGAGCAATTTACAGCAACTACGCGACTTAAAATCCGAAAAGCCACGCGACTTAAAATCTGAAAAGCTACGCAACTTGAAATCCGAAATGACACAGACGAACAGATTCACACACAAACCTGAACGTGTTATTAAACTGAGTGACGAGAACGTAGATTTCGAGCAATTTGCATTTGTAAGAAAATGTAAGGAATTTAATAATGACAGCGTACAGGTACACGATTTGCACTGTATACGACAATTTATCTTTGTACATTCACCGCTATTACCTGTAATGCAGAAACTAGCTTTGAACCAGAGGCGACAATTTGCTATTGTATTTTCATCAGCATTACGTATTATGCAGAAACTGGAATTAGCGAGAATACAGCGATTTACTTTTGGAATTTTACCGCTATTGCTTGCAACGCAAAAGCTAAAATTTATTTGCAGTGCGTAAATGACCTCAGGGGATTCATTACGCTTTAATGAATATGTGCCGTAGCGAGCATAGGGCCCCGAGCTGTAGTAGTGCTATTTCATCTTTAGTTTTCTGCACTGCTGCCTTTTCTTCTACTATCCTTTATATCTATCAAAACTGCTCTTTAACTATTGCTCTATCTAGAATTAAGAAATATTGTAATGAAAACCGGATATGACAAATCTTTACCGAATGTGACAATTTTCAGTAGGCACTCCCGTAATGACAACTACCGCCGTAACTTTAATAACAGATAAAAATCGTAATCATCAGTATGTGTAAAATTAACAGCAAACGCATTTTTTTTTTGGTAACAATAGACCTTTTCACCACAATAGCATGAAAGTGAGCCGCTTAGCATACCTAACCAGCAATGCAGTCTACAAGGTCAACCAAACTTTAATGTTTCGCCGCGTGCACGTATAGTCCCAGCTCCAACAAATAGTAACGCATGGCAGCAAAGAAATAACTACGTACAGATAACACACTATTTCAACTCGTATCGCAATGCGCCGTATAGAAATTACTATCATGACAGACGTAAAAAAAAAAAAAAAATGATGAGCACAATTTTCAGCGTACATTTAATAACAGTCGATCTTATGAGCAGCAACAACATCAGCAACAACAAATAATCAGGAATGAAACAGACAATAGGTGTCATCCATAGCGTAACACGTCAGTAAGAAATAACAAAGCAGTTCATATAGTGGATATGCCACAATATTCTCCCGTAAATAACAGCACGTACGATAGAATTTGACCAGACACAGTACAGATTGCATATTCCAATAACGTAAGCAATAATTTAGGCACGCAGAATCTTGTTCACGAAAATGTTATTAATTTTGACGCCATCCGACACACGTTTACTTAAAGACAGAATTACGACGTATGTAGACGACATTCTTATCGCGGAAGCTAACTGGTCTGAACACAATCTGATTCTTGAACAACTGTTACAAACTTTTCATGCACAAGGACTTACAGTTAATCTTAGTAAATCGCACTTTGGCAAAACTTCCGTAAAATTTCTTGGACACGTAATTTCAGCAGAAGGCATTGCGCCAGATCCGGAAAAACTTCAAGCTCTACGTGACATTACTATTCCTACAACGAAAAAGCAATTACGCAGTTTTTTGGGCTTAATTAACTTTTTTCGTAAATTTATTCATCACTCTGCTTTAGACACGCCTAGACTATGCCAATTAACAGGTAAAAACACTATTTGGTCATGGGATACGCAAGCACACTCTGAATTCATGAACCTGAAACATGCTTTGTTGAATGCTCCACTTTTATCGCACCCGGATCTTAGCAGAAATTTTTCCATTGCCACCGACAGTTCCAACACCGCTTTAGGTGTACATATTTTCCAGGAAATAGAAGAACATGGTTCAACAGTAATTAAAAACATCGCATTTGCAAGTCGCATTTTGTCACCCGCTGAACGAAATTATTCCGTTACAGAATTAGAAACATTATGTGTTGTATGGGCTTTTACGAGATTTAGGCACTTTATTTATGGCAGACATACCACCGTTTACACAGACCACAGAGCGATACAATTTTTACTTTCAGCTAAATTCACTCACGACAGGTTAAGCAGATGGAAACTATATTTACAGGAATTTAATTTTACAATAGTTCACATTCCCGGCACGCAAAATGTTATAGCAGACGCACTATCGCGTTCTCTCGGCAACAATCAGCAAGACGTAGCAACCAACTTCTGCAAAACAAATTTCAGTGTCATGTACATTCAGCAAGTTGCATTTGAAAACTTTATTTCATCGTCATTACAGGACATAGCAAAGGAGCAAAATAAAGACAATGTGTGGAAAGAAATTAAACACCTTTGGCAAGATAGAAAAAATGTTACGATTAGAAACCATTACACTGTACGCAATGACGTTCTGTTTCGCCGCTCTCACCCTGACAGCAACAATTGGTTATTATGCATACCTGACGAACTGGTTAACAAATTAATTTGGTACACTCATTTAAGCTACGCACATTACGGAGCACGAAAATGTTTTCTTATACTGAGACAGAACTGTTATTTTGCCAACATGGAGAAACGTATACGACGAGTTTTAGCGTCTTGTAAAATTTGCCAGAAAGCTAAATCAGACACCACTTCACATATTCCTCCATTATATCCCATTATACCTGTTAAATTAAGACATATGGCCGCAGTAGATATTTTTGGTCCGATTCCGAGAACTAACAGAGGTTTTTGCTACATCTTTGTCGCTGTTGAGCTCACTTCAAAATTTGTTACTTTCACTCCATTACGCAAAGCTACTGCTAAAACTGTTTCAAAAGCATTTGTAAAACATTTTCTATTTCATGTAGGGCATGTGATGAAAGTAATTTGTGACAATGGATCTCAATTTCGTAGTAGCGTATGGACACGCATGTTACGAGCCAGAAACATTTCTCCGATCTATATATCCAAGTACCACGCTTCTTCGAACCCCTGTGAAAGATTAATGAAAGAAATTGGTAAACTGTGTAGAGTGTACTGCCACAAAAGACATATTGATTGGGATACACACGTACTCTCATTCCAAGATGTAATTAATTCCATTCCAAATGAATCCACTATGCTATCTCCGTCTGTTATACTGAAAAACGTTGAACCACCGAACAAAATTAAAGAATTAGTAAACTTCCCTAAATGTCGTCGTCTACGACACCATGAAATAATTGACATTGCGCTGAACAACATCAAACGTGCCGCAGAGCGCCGGAGAAGACAGCAAAAACAGGTTTGTACACGCCGTGACTTTCACGTTGGACAGAAGATATTAGTACGTACACACTATTTATCCAGCAAATTAAAAGGTAAGTGCAGTAAATTTGAACTTCTATACGCCGGTCCATATCGGATTCGCAGCATCCCTCACCCCAATGTCGTACACGTCGAAACTTTGAGAACCAGAAAATCGAAAGGCAATCACCATATCTCAAACATTAAACCGTTTATTGAGTGAAACCACTTTATGATGTAACATGCTATGATGCCATTTACTTATGCAATTATTTCACCTGACTAATTACTGATGATTATCGCATTTTTTCTTGGCAAGTGCCCGGCAAGGTAAGGTTAGCAGGTCGCTTTTCTTGTCGTTACACATCAGACCGTGCACATTTTTCCATTTTTTTTGTGTATATGATTGTACTCCAGTTTTGTTTATATGCACTGTGAAATAGTTAAGATATAACACACACCAGTTGACTTTGACATTTTTTTTGCCCTATGATATCTCAACATCGTGACTGTTTTACATTTTTCCTTTTGCTGCTGCACTGTGATATTCTGTGTACATTTTTGCATCTGAACACTGTCAATGTCTTTGACATATTACGTTTTCTGTCATGTTATGCTGTATGCTTAAGTATGTTACCATAAACCAGTTATTATTTAGTGGGTATATGATTTAAATGCAGGACATTAATCTCTGTCATCAATTTCAGAAAGAAATGATGCATGTAAGAAATAAATTCAACAAAAATGGGAATTTCACCTACGGGATAAACGAAAGGAGATGCAATAACTTTATGAGGAAGAGTAAATGGATCAGGATTAACAAGCATTAACAAGACTATACTATACTCATCACAGAATAGCAGTCTTAACTAATTTTTTCTTTCAGAATACAAGGTGATTGATGCAGGCTGTCAGACTGAACTACACATCTTAGTTTTAGTGATGAAATATGCTAGAGATAAGGAATAGTTGTATAATGAGTAAGGAAGTTATATTTTGCAGATGATAATGAATACTGATGAATAATGATAAAGGAAATGGTATTATGAATAATGAAGTTTTTCTTTACAGGTGATGATAATAGTGAAGTTATGATGATATGGATAATGAAGTTTTCTTTACAGATGAGGATAATGTTGAAGTTATGTATTTATGCTATGTAGTTATTTAAGTATTTGTTGCAGTTTGCTTTGACAGCAGGTGTTATATTGCATAGTAGGATGACAGAAAGTTTTGGAAAGGACAGCTATGGAACACATTTTATACACATTTCACTACCTGTTAATTCGAAGTTCACTACTTTTCAGCATAGTGTGCGTTTCTTCTTTCAGGTCAATAATCCATTTTGTATTTTTTCCAAGAGAAGCTTTTCATGATACTTACTAAACCTGTTAGTTATTATACCTGTTCTAGTATTTGCATTTTTATTTTTTACCCATTTTTGTTTATCATTTATAAATGTGATCACACATACTGCCTTGTTACATAATCTTGCTACAGCTGACTCATGACGAATGACGTTACCTATCCTCATTTGCAGCAATAGGTCAAAAGCAAATAGTGTTATGCCTCAGCAGTTAATTAACGATCCCAACGCAATGCATTGCTAACAAAAAAAAAAAAAAAAAAAAAATGTATTACCAGTCCCAAGTAGTGATACCATTTTGAGAAAATTCTGAATAATACTGATTAGCTCTGAATAGTATGTCACTTGAGTAATGACTTCTTAATGAGACAAAAAAAAATATATATTTAAAATAATGCTTTGTCACTAGCTAATAACTGCCACTGTTTATTGTAATGAGACTACTTATAATGCCTGTGATTATTAATGATTTGACTGTAATTAACTGATTTTAATAATGACTTTGTAATGATCTGAATACTACTGAAGGAGAAACAGTGTTTATTGTAATGAGACTACTTATAATGCCCATGATTATTAATGCTATGACTGTAATTAGCTGATTTTTAATAATGACTTCGTAATGATCTGAATAATACTGAATGATGAACTATGTTTTATTCTGTTCAATACTTGCTGGCCACTGAGTGCCAATAATTAATGTCACTTGAAGAATTGTTATTAATTATGCCATTAATTAGCTCTTTTTTTTCATGTTGAGTTTTCATGTTTTGGTTAATGGCCAATGAGTGCCAATAATTTGTATCACTCAATGTATTATGTTAATGTGAGGCCAATAATTGACTCTCCTTTTCAACTAAGACTTCTGATGAACATTATTCTGTCTTACTAAATATACTTTGTAACTGGCCAAGGACTACCACTGTTTATTGTAATACGATTACCCATGATGCCAGCTAATGATTCTTAATAGATTGGAATGACACATAATTAATTAACTATGGTACTGTTTAATAATGCTTTGTAATTAGAAGAAGACTAATAATTCTTACTATTGGAATGGCAAATGATTAATTAACTGTAATTAGGAAAAGGCTAATGATTATTATTGGAATGACAAATGATTAATTAACTGTAATTAGGAAAAGGCTAATGAATATTATTGGAATGACAAATGATTAATTAACTGTAATTAGGAGAAGGTTAATGATTCTTAATTATACTCTGTAACTGAAAAGAATGCGATTATTTCATAATACTTTGTAACCAGGAAAAGAAGGCTACTGATTCTATGTAAAACAATTAATGAACATTTTTCTGTAATACTACATACTTGGTACAGAAATGTTCAATAACTAGGCTATGAATGCCACAAACTACTCATGAAGACTGTAATTGTCAATATTATGTGACTTGATGTCCTTCACCTCATAAGCTGACTACCCTGAATTACTGCAATGTCCATTTGTCCTGTTTATCCTAGTGATCATGGAGCACTATCTTTGGTTTTGCACTAATTCTACGTGGGTGTGCCTTGTAAGAGCGTGGTGTTGACACGACATGCTGTCCACCACCGTGAGCAATGAAGACGTTATTATGGTCCCACTGTTTGGTGTACCTAATGTACTGCCAAAATGAAAACATGGAACATTACTACGACAGTTCAGTGTCTTGGCTACACTGATAAATTCTGATGGGAAAAGAACTTCAAGTTGTGTCACTTGGTGTTGTACTTCTGTGGAAAGATATGGACTTTCAGAACAGCTGTGTGCAATCTAAAGTGCTACAACCATGATGCAATCCTTCCCTTTCCTATCCTAATTCTTGTCACATAATGAAAATCATTTTTTTTGGTAACATCATTTCTGTTCGTAGGTTATACATTTTTTTTCGATTCGCTGAACTCCAGTGCGAGTACACTTATGTCACTGGTCGACATGATGTTTGCCATTATGTTTATTTGTTGTGAAAATGCTAAAGACATTTTTCAGTACATGTGCACTTTGGACATGATTTTCTTGCCATTATGTTTATTTATTGCGAAAATGCTAAAGACATTTTTCGATTTGTTCTGAAGTACAGTATATGTACACTCTTGTCTTTTATATTGTATATACATTTTTTTATTTTCTGAACTACAGTGCATGTGCACTCATGTCACTTGTCAACATAATATTTTTTGCTAGTCTGTTTATTTGTTCTGAATATGCTAAAGAATTTTTTCAGTGCCTGTGCACTTTGTTATCTGTCAAAAAATTTGTATATACATTTTTCTGATTTGCTACTATGTTTTGTATTCACATTTTGTCTTTGTCTGATATATTTTGTACTTAGTGCGTGTGCACAACATTTAAATATTCTGTAAGTTGTAGGATTTTGTTAATTAAAGAAAAATTTTGCCGCACTTGGCAAGTCCAAATGACTCACCATCGCTGCCAAATTTTTGCCCCCCCAGTGGAGGGTTATGAAACACGTATGTAACATAGCAGCGATGGCGAGGCATTGTAGCATCTGTGACCAGAGAGTTTGCGCTTGACCGCGCGAGTGTTGCGAGCGGTTCTCAGTCTGTCAGTCAGTCGTTGCGAGTCTGTCAGTTAGTCGTTGCGAGTCTGTAGCTCTGTTTAGTTGCAGAGCAGTACGCTAGTAGTCGTCATGCAGAGCGGTCGGTCAGTAGTAGCAGCCCAGTGCGGTTGTGTGATGTAGGCGGTCGGCAACACTGGTCAAGATGCTGAATGAGGTATACTGTTAATTAATATAATCATTAGACAATGTAAAACTTATTTATTGTAATCAATCTCTAACAAGTCCCCCAATAATAATTTTGATTTCAAAAGCATTTTTCAAAAAATTTTATTTTTTATTGAACTAAAGATTTCGTTGCACTTCCCATTTCATTCCACTTCTTTTGAAGAAAAATTTCAGTAAAATCACAGAAAAAAGGAATATTATTATTTGCAATGCAGTTCCTCCAAGCCGTGCGCAAAGATAAGAGCAGAAATTTGACATCCAGTTATACTGAGGTAAGAATCTAATTCTGATTGTTTTACACAGGGCCAAAGACCGATGTTTCGGTTTAATTGAATTTTCTTATCACTGAATAGACTTTAATTTTTTGCTGAAGAATTTATATTTGAGTCAGATTGCGAATTTCACATTTGTTGCCATTGTCAGTACATTTCATTGTGGGCAGGTTACGCTTAGCGCAATGTCCATTAGGATTCATAATTAAATATTGTCATATTTCTTTCTTTCAAATTTTTGTGGGGAGGTTACACTCGGCTCCCATTTCTGTTAAGTATTGTCTTTTTTTCCTTTTAAAATTTTTGTGGGGAGGTTACAAAACACATTCACGCTCTTTTGACACAGAACATTCCAAATCCTTTTACCAAGTCTCTCGCTGTAGTGAAGCCTTCATACTCAGCACCTCTTTCTCACTTTGACTATTGATGTTTTCTCTTTGTCTCCCACTATCACTGTCTTCTTTCCTTTCTCTCGCCCTTCATTGCTGCTGTGTCCTTCTCTGTCACTTTCATTGTCTATCTGACCCTTTGCCATAGTCTTTGCCCCATTCTTTTTCACTGCCATTGGCACCGTCACTTCCTCGTTTACCATTTGCAGTCTACTTCTTTGAGCATCATTTTCACCTCTCCACACATATCCTTGGGAATGGTTTGCTTGTGGTTTTCGGACATGTCCGAAAGAACAGATGCCATCTTAGTATTATATAGTTAAGGCTCACCGGCCACTTGACCATCTTCTTCTTCTGTGCGAATGCACAAACAGTGCCCGAACTCTTACGGGAATCGGTAACGCGCCGCGAGTAATGAGTATAATGGGCGGGGGCACTACGAATGTAGTGCGGGACTATACGTTGAGAATGTGGGTTTCGCGGAGGCGTGCCAGAGATAAATCCCTGCAGTCGCGATATCCTCTGTGTCCTCGGTGGCTCAGATGGATGCCGGCACGGTAGCTCAGCGTGTTCGGTCAGAGAGCTGGTTGGCCTCTGTAATAAAAAAAAAAACTGAGTGAAACGATGAGCAACGAACTTGAACGGATGTCATGTGACGTCCGCAACGACCAAACACAACGATCAACAACCAACAAAACGAAAAAAAAGATGGATAGAGCGTCTGCCATGTAAGCAGGAGATCCCGGGTTCGAGTCCCGGTCGGGGCACGCATTTTCATCTGTCTCCTTTGACGTATGTCAACGCCTCTAAGCAGCTTAGGGTGTTCATTTCATTGTAATTTCATTCTAACGAACTGCATGGTCACCGATGGTATCTGTTCTTTCGGACATGTAAAAAGAATAATTTTGTAGAGAACCTTCTGGTTAAAATTTGATATTGTTGTGTTTAGAGTTATTCCGATTAATCAGGACGAAATGCGTTATCTTGACAACAGTCCTAACATTGTCACATTACAACCTATGTAAATTCGTGTATTTCTTTGATAATAATTCTGAATTAAAAACAATTTTAGTACAGTTTAAACACCATTATTCTCTGTCATAGAATTAGGGTCCATTCCTTACTCCAGTCATTTATTCTATAGGGCTTTTATGCGGATGTCTGACGAAAGAGAAAAGGAGTGGAGTGTCAGAACTGACTCATAAGGTTCGTTTCACATGAGTGACATGCACTGCCGCAGTAGGGTAGAGAAGGCAACCGGCGGAAATATGCCCCTATCGGAACACAAAGAAGGCGAATGTGCTTCTCTTTAAAGGAAATTTAGAAATTTGTGGTAAGACCTTATGGGACGAAACAACTGAGGTCATCAGTCCATAAGCCTACACTCTACTTAATCTAACTTAAACTAACTTACGCTATGGACAACACACAACCCCATGCCCGAGGGAAGACTCGAACCTCCGACGGAGGGAGCTGCCCAGACGGTGACAAGACAGCGCAGTTACTCCAAACGGCCTTGTTTAAAAGACTCTGACTGAAAAATAGGGTACCAGTTACTCCACTCTACCTTCCTTGGCAAGTTTAAAATTTTTCCCAAATACGTTGACATGTGAATAGATTTGCTCTTTTTAAGCTGAGTGAGAAGGAGGCATTGGCAGTGGGAAAGAGATGGAAAATGGTTCAAAAGGCTCTGAGCACTATGCGACTTAACTTCTGTCATCAGTCGCCTAGAACTTAGAGTTAATTAAACCTAACTAACCTAAGGACATCACACACATCCATGCCCGAGGCAGGATTCGAACCTGCGACCGTAGCGGTCGCTCGGTTCCAGACTGTAGCGCCTAGAACCGCACGGCCACTCCGGCCGGCAGAGATGGAAAAGTTATAAATCCTGGAAGATAGTAGACACTGGTTGTGGTATAGAGAGAGTGAAGGTGACAATGGCATTGCGAAAGAGAGGGACACAGTGGCAGTGAAAAGTAATTGACAGTGACAGAACAGTGCTAGGAAAACAGTGAAAGAGACAATGCCATTGGGAAGTGGGTGAGAGCTGGTGTCCATGACAATGACAGTGAAGAAGAGACAGATAGTGACAGTGAGAAGAGGCAACAGCAGTGGGAAAGAATGAATGAAGTAGTAGCAGTATGAGGGACCAAGACGGAGATACATACTTTTTTCATATTAGGTGCATTATGCTGCCACCTACTGACAGATACTCCATATCAGCGATCTCAGTAGTCATTACACATCGTTAGAGAGCAGAATAGGGCGCTCCGCGGTACTCACGGACTTCGAACGTGTTCAGGTGACTGGATGTCACTTGTGTCATACGTCTGTACGCGAGATTTCCACACTCCTAAACATCCCTAGGTCCACTGTCTCTGATGTGATAGTGAAGTGGAAGTGTGAAGGGACACGTACAGCACAAAAGAGTACTGGCCGACCTGTCTGTTCACTGACAGAGACCGCCGACAGTTGAAGAGGGTCGTAATGTGTAATCTATCCAGACCATGACACAGGAATTCCAAACTTCATCAGGATCCACTGCAAGTACTGTGACAGTTAGTCGGGAGGTGGGAAAACTTGGATTTCATATTCGAGCGGCTGGTCATAAGCCACTCATCACGCCGGTAAATACCAAACGACGCTTCACTTGGTATGAGGAGCGCGACCATTGGACGATTGAACAATGGAAAAAAAAACGTTGTGTGGAGTGACGAATCACGGTACACAATGTGGCGACCCGATGGCAGGGTGTGGGTATGACGTCATCTGCCAGCTTGTGTAGTGCCAACAGGAAAATTCGGATGCGGTGGTTTTATGGTGTAGTCGTGTTTTACATGGAGGGGCCTTGCAGCCCTTGTTGTTTTGCGTGGCACTATCACAGCACAGGCCTACATTGATGTTTTAAGCACCTTCTTGCTTCCTACTGTTGAATTTGGGGGTAGCGAATGCATCTTTCAGCACGATCGAGCACCTGTTCATGATGCACGACGCTTGGCCGAGTGGTTACACGACAATAACTTAACTCCTCCCGAACAGGCTATGAAGGCCCAAAGGTACTGACCGGCCGCCGTGTCATCCTCAGCCCACAGGCGTCACTGCATGTGGATATGGAGGGGCATGTGGTCAGCACACCACTCTCCCGGCCATATGTCAGTTTCTGAGACCGGAGCCGATGCGTCTCAGTCAAGTAACTCCTCAATTTGCCTTACAAGGGCTGAGTGCACTCCGCTTGCCAACACTTCTCGGCAGACCGGATGGTCACCCATCCAAGTGCTACCCCAGTCCGGCAGCGCTTAACTTCGGTGATCTGACGGGAACTGGTGTTACAACTGCGGCAAGGCCGTTACCTTCCCGACAATAACATCCCCTTAATGGACTAGCCTCCACAAAGTCCTGACCCGAATCCTGTAGAACACCTTTGGTTTGTTTTGGAACGCCGACTTCGTGCCAGGCCTCACCGACCGACATCGATACCTCTCCTCAGTACAGCACTCCGTGAAGAATGGGCTGCCATTCCCCAAGAAACCTTCCAGCACCTGATTGAATGTATGCCTGCGAGAGTGGAAGCTGTCCTCAAGGCTAGGTGGGCCAACACCATATTGAATTCTACCATTAACGATGGAGGGCGCCACAAACTTGTAAGTCACTGTCAGCCAGGTGTCCAGGTGCTTTGATCATACAGAATAATGACAGTGAGAGGAGGCTGTAGTAGTAAGACAGAACAAAGCGGGCTTTGGCTGTGAGGCAGGAGACAGTGGCAGAGAGATACAAAGAGATGATGACAATTAGTTGAGCTGAATGAATGAGCGAGAATGGGCAGGTATGAATGGATAGTCTAGTGGATGTGAGAGCTTTTAGGAGTGAGATGAGTTAAAAAGAGAGAGCGAGAATATATTTGAACGTCAAAATTTTTGGGAAAATTTTTGAGTTGGAGTTGATTTGAAGGAGGAGACCAAACTGCGAGGTCATCGGTCTCATCGGATTAAGGAAGGAAGTCGGCCGTGACCTTTCAAAGGAACCGACCTGGCATTTTCCTGAAGCGATGTAGGGAAAACATGGAAAACCTGAATCAGGATGGCGGGACGCGGACTGAACCGTCGTCTTCCCGAATGTGAGTCCAGTGTGCTAACCACTGCGCCACCTCGCTCGGTGCAAAAGGTTTTGAAGGTGCCAAGGAACGTAGAATGAAGCAGCTGGTACCCCACTTTGCAGTCAGACTCTTTTAAACAGTTGTATATCCGCCATATTCGTTTTTTTAGTGCTCCGGCAGGAGTATTTTTCCTGTGTTTTTTTCTTCCTGCGCCAAAGCCGCTACGATCTTGCTAATGGATAAAAACATTTTCCCAATGTAATGTTTTGTCAGAAATTAAAACTTATTTGTATATCAATACTCGCCAAAAAAAGAGAAAGAAAAAAAAAAAGAAAAACCTCTCGTGAAGCATTTTCATTTATGACAAAATGTTACAGATTCTACGGAACCACGAATTTAGTCTTTAACAAGTTTCATGACCAATATTTTATTGGATCACTAACGTTATTGTGGTCTTCTGTCCGAAAACTGGTTCGTTCCCCACGCTAGCTTATCCTGCAAAAGCTTCTTCATCTCTGCATAACTACTGCAACCTACATCCACTGGAAGCCAGCCGGCCGAAGTGGCCGTGCGGTTAAAGGCGCTGCAGCCTGGAACCGCAAGACCACTACGGTCGCAGGTTCGAATCCTGCCTCGGGCATCGATGTTTGTGATGTCCTTAGGTTAGTTAGGTTTAACTAGTTCTAAGTTCTAGGGGACTAATGACCTCAGCAGTTGAGTCCCATAGTGCTCAGAGCCATTTGAACCATTTGAACCACTGGAAGCCGCTTACTGCAGTCAAGCCTCTTTCTGCCTCTACAATTTTTACGCCCCACGCTGCCTTCCATTACCAGATTGACGATTCCTTAAAGCGTCTGTTAACCCCATCCTTTAGTAAAATTCTACCATTACTGATCTTTCAAGTTCTCCTCTGACAGAATTACGGTGTCGCTGACAAAGCGAAACGTTTTTATTTCTTTTCTCTTAACCTTAATTTCCTTTCATAATTTTTCTTTTGTTTCTTTTAGAGCTCGCTATATAGATTGAATAGCATCAGGGAAAGAGTGAAATGGTGTCTCAGTCTCTTCTAATCTGCTGCTCTCCTTCCGTATCATTGGACTCTTGTAACTGCGGTCCGATGTTTGTACCTGTGTTTTATCCCTGCGACGTTCAAAACTTCAAAGGCTGTATTCTAGCCATCACTACCAAAAACTTTCTCTACATCTTCAAATGCTATAAACATAACATAACTTTGCCTTTCTCGAATATATTTGAAATATTTCAAGTTTGTTATTGAGATCAAGTTCCTGTAATAATTAGCAAATACTGTGTGAGCTACAACAGAGGCAAGTTTATACTGAAGTGCCGTTGTACCGATATGTATGGTTAAATGACCAGTGTCCAGTTTCCCTTTAGTGATAATAATTTTATGAACCCACACCGGTAGAAGAATGAAGTTGTGTTGGTTCAGCTGGTGGTTTGAAATGCGTTATTTCAAATTGGTGAAAATTGCCGATATTTGATGACTGATTGTGGCAAACGGTTGACCTGATTTTCACTCGTATTATTGTTATTTCGTTCTGGTGTTTTGGAATTTTTTTGTCAGATGTATTGCTTTCGATCTATAACCGAAAAATTGAAAAATTAAAAAAAAAAGCTGTGGTTTTTCAGTCCTCAAAATCTTAACACAAGTCAGAAATCGTCACAAATTCATTTAACTCTTATTTGGGATCCCCAACGTCGATTAAAATTATTTCCGGTTTGTGCGTATTTATTGGCCGAGAAAAGTGTAATGGACCTACAGTAAGCGTAGTAAGTGATCATACTGATCAACTTTTGGTTTATTCCTATACAGGCTGTATGAAAAACGAATAAAAAGATTGGAACAAAAACATCGTGTTTTACATGTTGTTTTCTTATTTGTTCAGTATGGTTACAGTCGATGTTAAGATCTTCATTTGATGGTGCAGTCGTGCACTTCGCACTCTTCGCTCTTATATTATTATAATTAATATAATTATTTACATTAATATAATATTTTATATTTAAAGTTAATAATTTTATTTATTATATCCAATTATAATAATATTTAATATTAAATTACATATTATTATATATTTTATAATATAATAACCTATTTTAAGCTAAAAACATAAGTAGCTATAATCCTAGGTAAGTAAATGTATTAAAATAATCACTTAATAATAATAAAATAAACTTATAGGTATTTAAATTTAATTAAATGTAATATATTAATATAAATTATTTATTATATATATATATATATATATAAATTAACCGAACCGAGATAAATTAATTTGGAATAACCAAAATAATGCATTCGCTATTGCTTCATCTTGCATGTTTCACCTGCTGAACTGTTTAACAATATTCTGAATGAAACTTCCTGGCAGATTAAGACTGTGTGGCAGACCGAGACTCGAACTCGGAACCTTTGCCTTTCGAGGGCAAGTGCTCTACCGACTGAGCTACCTCCAGGCTGTGGCTAAGCCATGTCTCTGCAATATCCTTTCTTTCAGGAGTGCTAGTTCTGCAAGGTTCGCAGGAGAGCTTTTGTAAAGTTTGGAAGGTAGGAGAAGTAAAACTGTATGGACGGGGCGTGAGTCGTGCTTGGGTAGCTCAGATGGTGGAGCACTTGCCTGCGAAATGCGAAGGTCCCGAGTTCGAGTCTCGGTCTGGCACACAGTTTTAATCTGCCAGGAAGTTTCATATCAGAGCACACTGCGCTGCAGAGTGAAAATCACATTCTGGAATATTCTGAATGTTATAACATCTTAATAATGATGTTCCAACAAGAGCTTACTACAAAAGCCATTAATCTTGTAGTAAAAACTGACTAATCATGAAAAAGAATTAAGCAGGACAATATGTCTTGTTGTCCAACAAACGCGTAGCGGCTTTTTTTACGAATACACCGCCATTTGACTGTATATTGGTAATAATTAAAGTAATATATAGTCAAGCTCGCCCAGTTAGCTGTTCTATCTAACGCACGGCTTTCTGGAGTGGGAAGGAGCACCTGCTCCCAGCCACGAATCCGCCCGGCGGACTTGTGTCGAGGTCCAGTGAGCCGGCCAGTCAGTGGATGGTTTTTAGGCGGTTTTCCATCTGCCTCGGCGAATACGGACTGGTTCCCATTATTCCGACTCAGCAACATTATGTCGGCGATTGCTGTGCAAACAAGTTCTCCACGTACGCATAGACCACCACCACCACCATTACTCTACCACGCGAACATAGGGGTTACACTCGTCTAGTGTGAGACGTTCCCTGGGGGGGGGGGGGGGGGGTCCATCGGGGGCTGAACCGCACAGTAACACTGAAAGAGCGGTTCGGTGTGGGGCGGCGGAGCGATGAAGTGGACTGCGCTAGTTGTCGTGGGGTTGTGGACCACTGCGGTTGCGGCGGGGACGGAGCCTCTCCGTCGTTTCTAGGCCCCCAGTTAACATACAATACAATACAATATACAGTCAAATGTCGGTGTATTCTTTCATAAGAGAACTGTATCACTGTGGCTCAGCATCTTCGAAAACTTTTTAAACTCTTACAGCTAGTTAACAACGGGTTTATCTTGTATAATGTTAAGCGACTGGTTGATAACAAACACAAGCGAGTGTAAAGACTATTAAATTTAACATTTAAATTTATGTTCTAAGTTTCAACCAGGGATTATAAAAGAAGGATTACTTGAGTTTATTGGGCCGGCCGTTGTGGCCGAGCGGTTCTAGGCGCTTCAGTCTGGAACCGCGTGACCGCTACGGTCGCAGGTTCGAATCTTGCCGCGGGCATGGATGTGTGTGATGTCCTTAGGTTAGTTAGGTTTAAGTAGTTCTAAGTTCTGGGGGACTGATTACCTCAGATGTTAAGCCCCATAGTGCTCAGAGCCATTTGAACAATTTTTTTTTTTTAGTTTATTGGAATCTTGAAAAATGGAGATGTTGAGTTTTGTGAAAATTTGCTACATTCAGGCGCATTTTACAACAGCAAATATTCATTTTTTTGTCGCGTTTTCCTGTATCAGTTGTGTACGGCTCATATTAAAGTTCCAGAATCCGTTAAAAAAATCTGAAAACTTATTGCATGTGTTGAGTTTTTTTAATACGGTCCTCAGCTAGTGTCAGCTGTTTTCAAAGCATAGATATCACAGCATGAGACTGCGAAGCCTTTGGCTCGGGTTCGATACCTACTACCGTCCCATGTCCAATTTTTGTGGCGCTCATTTTTTTGTTTTAGAAACTGAAACGAAGGAGAGGTCAGGCGAGGCCTTCTCTCGTGGGCCGCTGGAATTTGCGCGCGCCATGGCCTGATTGGCTAACTTCAATGCCAATTAACTCAGAAACGGCGCAGAGAATAGAATTTTTTTGTTAACATCTATTTGTCAGTACAGTCTACCTTACAACACCCTTACAAGCTTTTCAGAGTGTTTCTGAGCATCCTCAAAAGAGATTAACTATCTATACACTATTTATGAGGAGCAACTAAAATTTGTTCATTGTTATACATCACTCTAAAAGCAATGTACAGTAGCTGCAAAACACAATAAGCTACGAATTTTGTTTCAATTCAAAAGGTTTCAGACATTTATAAAATTTTTAATACACTGAAGCGCGAAAGAAACTGGTATAGGCAAGCGTATTGAAATACAGATATGTAAACAGACAGAATATGCTGCTCCGGTCGGCAACGCCTATACAGGGTGGAGAAAAATTGTGTTAGCAATTTTAACCCTGGATAGCTAATGCCAGTGGGAAGAAAAATAACTAATTTTTAAACTAGGTAAAATGGCGCCATGCGCTCCGATTAGCCGTGGGATTGCCCTGTTGCTGTTCGTCGGTTGACGGTCAGCGTTACAATGTCGGAGCGCGTGGCGTCAGGTTCCCATAGTTTAAAAATTGTGCGTTGTCGACCTACACAACATTAGTAATTTTGGTTCTTACTGGCATCAGCTATACATTGTTAAATATTCGCGACACAATTTTTCTCCACCCTGTATAAGACAACAAATCTCTGGCGCAGTTGTTGGCTCGGTTACCGCTGCTGCAATGGCAGGTCAGCAAGATTTAAGTGAAACTTCCTGGCAGATTAAAACTGTGTGCCCGACCGAGACTCGAACTCGGTTCGCAGGAGAGCTTCTGTAAAGTTTGGAAGGTAGGAGACGAGGTACTGGCAGAAGTAAAGCTGTGAGTACCGGGCGTGAGTCGTGCTTCGGTAGCTCGGTGGTAGAGCACTTGCCCGCGAAAGGCAAAGGTCCCGAGTTCGAGTCTCGGTCGGGCACACAGTTTTAATCTGCCAGGAAGTTTCATATCAGCGCACACTCCGCTGCAGAGTGAAAATCTCATTCAAGATTTAAGTGAGTTTCAACGTGTGTCACAGTAGGCGCACGAGCGACGGGTCACAGTATATCCGAGGCAGCGATAAAGCAGGGATTTTCCCGTGCGACCATTTCATGAGTGAACCGTGAATATCAGGAATCCGGTAAAACACCAGATCTCCGACATCACTGCGGCCGGAAAAAATATCTTGCAAGAACAGGGCCAACGACGACTGAAGAGAATCGTTCAACGTGACAGAAGTGTAACCCTTCCTCAAATTGCTGCGGATTTCAATGCTGGGCCCTCAGCAAGTGTCAGTGTGCGAACCATTCAACGAAACATCATCGATATGGGCTTTCGGAGCTGAAGGCCCACTCGTGTACCCTTGATAACTGCACGACACAAATCTTTACGCCTATCCTGGGCCCGTCAACACCAACACTGGACTGTTGATGAAAGGAAAAATGTTGCCTGGTCGGACGAGTCTCGTTTCAAATTGTATGGAGCGGATGGATGTGAACAGGTATGGAGACAATCACCTGAATCCATGGATCCTGGATGTCAATAGGGGACTGTTCAAGCTGGTGGAGGCGCTGTAATGGTGTGAGGCGTGTGCAGTTGGAGTTAAGTTCGTTGCGTGTTCCAAGGTACAGAATATATATTGCAATACAGAGTTAAAGATTAACATTTCTATTATTTACACCATTGCCTTAGATGGCACAAAATGCATATAGTATATTTAAAGATTTATTTGTTCCTATTGAAGAATTCATCTATGGTATAGAAGAAGTTGTCAAGGAGATGATTTCAATTTATTTTTGAAGCTATTATTGCTGTCTGTCAGACATTTTATTTCATCTGGTAATTTGTCGAAAATTTTTATAGCAACATATTTTACCTCTTTCTGTGCAAAAGGTAGGTTGAGTAGTTTAAGTCTTTCTTTTTTCTGGTATTATAATCATGAATGTCACTGCTGTTTTTAAACTGGTCCATGTTGTTGAGAACTAATTTCATTAGTGAGTATATGTACTGTGAGCCTGTTGTAAGAATTCCCAATCTTTTAAAAAGATGCCTACAAGATGTGCGACTATGAACCCCACACATTATTCTAACCACTTTCTTTTGAGCAGTGAATACTTTTTGTCTAAATGTTGAATTACCCCAAAATATTATTCCTTTTACATCAGAGAGTGAAAGTATGCAAAGTATGTTGGCTTACTAATTTCTATATCCTCAAAATTGGCGACTATTCTGATTGCAGAAGTGATATGGGAGCCCTCATACGTCCAGTTACGACTCTGACAGGTGACACGTACGTAAGCATCCTGTCTGATTAGCTGCATCCATTCATGTCCGTTGCCCACTCCGAAGAACTTGGGCAATTCCAGCAGGACAATGCGACACCACATACGTCAAGAATTGCTACAGAGTGGCTCCAGGAACACTCTTCTGAGTTAAAACACTCCCTCTGGCCACCAAACTTCCCAGAAATGAACATTGTTGAGCGTATCTGGGATGCCTTACAACATGCTGTTCAGAAGAGATCTCCAATCCCTTGTACTCTTACGGAAATATGGACACCCCTGCAGGATTCGTGGTGTTAGTTCCCTCAAGCAGTACTTTAAACATTATTTCAGTCCATGCCACATCTGCGTGCTCGCGGGGGCCCTACACGATATTAGGCAGTTGTGCTAGTTCCTTTAGCTCTTCAGTGTATGTTTCGTAGAGTAGACACTTAATTTGTTGTTCGTATTGTTCAAATGTTGAAATGTGTGTGAAATCTTATGGGAATTAACTGCTAAGGTCATCAGTCCCTAAGCTTACACACTAGTTAACCTAAATTATCAAAAATGGCTCTGAGCACTATGGGACTTAACTTCTGAGGTCATCAGTCCCCTCGAACTTAGAACTACTTAAACCTAACTAACCTAAGGAAATCACACACATCCATGCCCGTGGCAGGATTCGAACCTGCGAGCGTAGCGGTCGCGCGGTTCCAGAATGTAGCGCCTAGAACCGCTCGGCCACCCCGGCCGGCCCTAAATTATCCTAAGGACAAACACACACACCCATGCTCGAGGGAGGACTCGAACCTCAGCCGCTACCAGCCGCAGAGTCCATGACTGCAGCGCCCCAAACCGCTCGGCTAATCCAGCATGGCAGTTCGTATTGTTCTCCATCATTGTAGTTTACTTGAATAATAGTTTAGTAATGCTTCATTTCTTTTAAATAACTTTCAATATCATAAAATTTGTGTAAAAAGAATTGTATTTACAGGGGAAAAAATACGATGTGAGTGTCGCAGCTTTGGAAGTTCTACGAGGGTTGCAGGAGCTCAACAGTGCGGTTCTGATAGCCAGACTGCAGAATAAGTAGCCCAGCCGGTAAACAGGCAGCCACGATCGCGGCAGGACCTCCAGTGACGGTACAGAGGAGAGGGCAGTGCGCGCTTCGTGCTGCTGCTGGGCTGCACGCTACTTGCGTCGCGATCTGCAGAGCAGCTGAGGACCAGTCCGGCGAGCTGAAGTGCCACGTGGCGCGGTCGTTGCTCCGCCGGGGCGGGACAGGGTTGCTCCGCGGCCGTAAGCAGATGCACCCCCTCCCGCTGAGAGCTTCACTTTATTCTCTAACAGCCGTGGGAAGTGTGTCCTCCTAGCGCCTGTCCAACGGAAGGGCTGGCTTCCCGATATATTACACGTGGCGGCTACCAGCTTCTTATGAGAACAGCCCTCGAAAATACCGGGTGATCAGAAAGTCAGTACAAATTTGAAAGCTGAATAAATCACGGAATAATGTAGATAGAGAGGTACAAACTGACACACATGCTTGGAATGACATGGGGTTTTACTAGATCCTAAAAAATACAAAAGTTCAAAAAAATGTCCGACAGATGGCGCTTCATCTAATCAGAATAGCAATAATTAGCATAACAAAGTAAGACAAAGCAAAGATGATGTTCTTTACAGGAAATGCTCAATATGTCCACCATCATTGCTCAATAATAGCTGTAGTCGAGGAATAATGTTGTGAACCGCATTGTAAAGCATGTCCGGAGTTATGGTGAGGCATTGGCGTCGGATGTTGTCTTTCAGCATCCCTAGAGATGTCGGTCGATCACGATACACTTAATACTTCAGGTAACCCCAAAGCCAATAATCGCACGGACTGAGGTCTGGGGACCGGGGAGGCCAAGCATGACGAAAGTGGCGGCTGAGCACACGATCATCACCAAATGACGAGCGCAAGAGATCTTTCACGCGTCTAGTAATATGGGGTGGTTCTAATAAAACCCCATGTCATTCGAAGCATGTGTGTCAATTTTTACATCTCTATCTACATTATTCCGTGGTTTATTAAGTTTTCAAATTTATACTGACTTTTTGATCACCCGGTACATACACCCAGCTATCGCAACTGGGGTTTGTAAAGGCCCCTATTCACGCGCCAGTTTATCGGCCGACCGACCGACCGACCGATTTCGTGGCAACCTATATACGTATTGACCGACTGCTATCGACGATTTCAGCGCCGCCCTGTTCTCATCGCTGGTAGTGAATTGTTTACATAATTTTTGTATTTTCAACATTGCAGCACGGTCAGCAATCGTGATAATATAGTACATAAGAAACTATCAGCCTCGATTGCGGTAATGAAACCAACTTTTACCTATGTTTCAGCCCAAGTGATTGAGACTTCTTCGCCGGCCGGGGTGGTCGAGCGGTTCTAGGCGCTACAGTCGGGAACCGCGCGACCGCTACGGTCGCAGGTTCGAATCCTGCCACGGGCATTGATGTGTGTGATGTCCTTAGGTTAGTTAGGTTTAAGTAGTTCTAAGTTCTAGGGGACTGATGACCTCAGAAGGTAAGTCCCATAGTTCTCAGAGCCATTTGATCCATTTTTTGAGACTTCTTCAGAAGATATACCTGCATCTGTAATGTCTAAAAGGGCATGGTCTAGAAATAAAACTAAAACAGTCTCAATAGGCGTAGTCATATTTTAAAAATGCGGTACATAAGTACTAAGTCAACACCAAGACTTGACTTAAGCTTTGGCGTGCGCCTCGTCTCCATGGACGCCGTGGGGTGGGCCTCAGGAGCTCCCGAAAGAACAGATGCCATCTTCATATCGTTTAAGGATAACCGGCTGATGACCTCCTTCAGTGCGGATGCACACAATTTATCTGAAGTCTTACGGGACTCGGTGGATTGTCGGCCGCGAGTGATGGGTATAATGGCAGGGGCACCACGAACGCAGTGTGTGGACTATAGGTTGAGAATGTGGGTCTCACGGGGAGCGTGCCGGCGATAAATCACTGCTGTCGCACTATGCTCTGTGCCCTCGGTGGCTCAGATGGACAGAGCGTCTGCCATGTAAGCATGAGATCCCGGGTTCGAGTCCCGGTCGGGGCACACATTTTCAACTGTCCCCGTTGACGTACATCAACGCCCGTCAGCATCTAATGGTATTGATTTAATTGTAATTTGAAACAAAAACTGGCCGTTTTAGACGTAATATTGCCAAAAAAAAAAAGCCGAAAGAAAGCTGTAGGCAAGGAACTGGCAAATGCAGATAAAGAAATTCACCGACGGTCTGTTACTTAAGGAGATGAGAATCGATTATTTCCGTAATTATTTAAGAAAGGACGGAACATGCTTTTTGGAGCTATTAAACATCATCAAATCACTCATAACGGAAAACCGTAAAACATGAGAGAGGCTATAAGCTGCGAGGAAAGGCTGCATTACGTCTCTAGCCACTGGCAGAATACCTGAAACATGCAACATGATTTATAGTTGCTTCAGGAAATACAGTATGGTAAATCAAAATAAATATAATAAAAGATCATCGTGTAAACGTTAATTAATTTATGAATGTAGAATGAAAGATGTTCCCTGTAACTTTAACAAATTCTTTTCAAATTAAAATATGGTTCAAATGGCTCAAAGCACTATGGGACCTTAACATCTCAGGTCATCAGTCCCCTAGAACTTAGAACTACTTAAACCTAACTAACCTAAGGACATCACACACATCCATGCCCGAGGCAGGATTCGAACCTTCGACCGTAGTAGCAGCGCGGTTACGGACTGGAGCGCCTAGAACCGCTCGGCCACAGTGGCCGGCCATTTAAAATTAGAAGAAGAAACTCTGCAAATGGTGGTGGTGCACATCATCTAATTAATACAGTAGATAAATAAGAAATGAAGCATTTAGCAAGTGTCAAAATTGTAGAAAGTCCTGCACTTTTCTCTTCATAGCAGAAGTCTTGGATATAGGCTGGTTTTTTTAACTCTTCTAACATGTTAGAGCTATATTTCACGAATAAAAGTCCATCAACTTTCTATATTTTGGTCTTTAAATTGTATTTCCGTCAAGAACCGAAAATGAAATTTGATCTAATGTATCTACATTCCTGTTTTTAGATTTCATTTCCGTTAAGTATCAGAAATAAAACTTAAAAATCGAAATACAGAAGGTCGACGGACTTTTATTCGTAAAATAGTTACCTTTTACTCTTTCTATGTGTTACATGACACCATTATGGATTCGTTAAAAAATGAAAGAAGTGCTTCATTTCTAGCATCTCTATTGGTATACTCCTCGCATGACGTGTTCCACAAACGTCTGCAGTCTTTAAATTCCTCCAGGAACTGTAATTAAAAGTCTAGTCCACCTCACACTGTGTCATGTAAATCGGAACAGCATCGCATCTCGCGCGCACTGGACAAAGATGAACTTTTGTCGGTCGGTTGCCACGACTGCGCTACACACGGCACAAGTTACCGAAAGAAATGGCGAAAGGGGGTGAGGAGGGGGGGGGGGGGGAGGGAAGGTTCGCCTGTTGGGTGGTGATACCCAACCGGCAGCCCAACAAGAAAAGCCGACCCATCGGTTGGCCAAAACGCCTATACACATCAAATTTGTCGATGTCACGTGTTTAGCGCCCTTAACTGAAACGTCACAGACATGTGTTACATAAATCAAGCGCTCCCATGGGTTTGCCCATACCACCACAATGGCACGAAGTACATCATCATCATCATCACCGTCATCATTACACCCACGTCTGCTCTGTTACTTCTGGTTATGCCAACGTAACTAAAACCGACCTCACATGGGGCGTGAAAGCGTCCATTGATGAGGAGCTGCTCTGGATTTGCGAGGTAACAAAGTGTAATTTCGCGTTCCACAGCATTCCGAAACGAGAAAGACGGAATCAGACATGTCCGATTTTTTATTTATGGAGAGGAATGTGGCCGACAAGATGCGAGATCACTTTTACGGCACAAGCAGAACGCCGGCCGGTGTGACCGAGCGGTTATACGCGCTTTAGTCTGGAACCGCGAGACCGCTACGGTCGCAGGTTCGAATCCTGCCTGGGGCATGGGTTTGTGTGATGTCTTTAAGTTAGTTAGGTTTAAGTAGCTCTAAGAACTTAGGAGACTGAAGACCTCAGATGTTAAGTCCCATAGCGCTCAGAGCCATTTGAACAAGCAGTCACAGGAGACGTCGTACTGGATTATGTGATTTGAAGTTGATGCCTCTATTGGGTGGTTTTTATATTATTACTGACGCAGTATGGATACATGCTGATTCAAAGCACCAGGGCACTGTCATTTTCTTGGAATAGTTTCCTAATAAAATTATGGTAAACGTCGTAAGGGTGGTTAAAGGTTTTCCGTGTATTCTTCTTTTTTTTTTCTTACCTCGCATCTTATGAGCGTATGCTTTTACAAGGCAACGGCACATTAAAGATTAAAAAAAACGCGTTCCTGGTGCGATTTGTTATGATTAAATGTCACATAATGATAAATCGGCTGTTACAGTCTCCAGCACATCATAATATCAAAGGAGCGGGCTAATGAGAATGCTCTTAGGATTTTACTAAAAATGAGAACGATGATTTTTATCTTCTGTGGAAAACTATTGTAAATTTATATTGTACTACTTGCAACGGAAGTCTTAAAATCTGATATCCTTGCTGACTGGACATAGAATTTTACTTGTTCCATTGTGTCACTTTCATAGACATTAAACTTTCATTTACATTAGGAGAGACAGGGGCACACATACGCGGATTTATTTTCGGAATTTTTAAAAACATTTTTTTTGGTTAGCTTAACCATGTTTAACATTGTGAAGTGTTGTAACATGGTTATTAAATTACAACTTGGCATATTCAAGGTGAATATCATAAAATTTGCACTGCAAGTATTGCAGAAATTGGAAATGCTATTGATGTGCGGTTTTCAGAGAATGGATTGGTATTATACGGACACCATATCGTGGTATTTTTAGGTGGGGAGTGGTTTGAACTGTGGTCGCGTAAGATACCGGCAGAGTTCGTGCCCGAACTACTACTGCCAACCGTAACAAACAATTGCGCTGTAGTCACTACCAAACGCTTTGTGAACTCGAATTTGCTTTCTACTGTGCATTGCTTTTTTTTTTCCTCTTATTTTGAAATGAATGAAGAAACTAATCCGGGAGCATAAAGGGGTTTGAATGTTACGCTCACCACAACAAAAGCAATCGATGACCCCTGTGACCGTTATGTCAGTTCTGCTTTCGTGGAAGCACAGAACGCGGACTTAGGATGGCAGTTCTGCGAGAGAGAGGCGGGGGTAATATCCCCCACTCCGCTCCTCACCCCTCGGGCAAGTTATCATTTGTTTACGGTCGCGGCCGACTGCCACGATGTACTGTCCGCATAAGTAGTCAGGCGCTTGTATTGTTAGCCAATAAAAAGATTGTAAGAATACTCAGAAACTGTGTTTTTTGTGCAGACATATACTTTTTTTAAAAATCGAACAACGATTATTGACATCAACAAACTAAAGATAGCACAAATGTCAGTGGTGTTGGGTGCAAGAATCTAGTTCGAGTCGTTTACGAGGTATGGTACACTCCTGGAAATGGAAAAAAGAACACATTGACACCGGTGTGTCAGACCCACCATACTTGCTCCGGACACTGCGAGAGGGCTGTACAAGCAATGATCACACGCACGGCACAGCGGACACACCAGGAACCGCGGTGTTGGCCGTCGAATGGCGCTAGCTGCGCAGCATTTGTGCACCGCCGCCGTCAGTGTCAGCCAGTTTGCCGTGGCATACGGAGCTCCATCGCAGTCTTTAACACTGGTAGCATGCCGCGACAGCGTGGACGTGAACCGTATGTGCAGTTGACGGACTTTGAGCGAGGGCGTATAGTGGGCATGCGGGAGGCCGGGTGGACGTACCGCCGAATTGCTCAACACGTGGGGCGTGAGGTCTCCACAGTACATCGATGTTGTCGCCAGTGGTCGGCGGAAGGTGCACGTGCCCGTCGACCTGGGACCGGACCGCAGCGACGCACGGATGCACGCCAAGACCGTAGGATCCTACGCAGTGCCGTAGGGGACCGCACCGCCACTTCCCAGCAAATTAGGGACACTGTTGCTCCTGGGGTATCGGCGAGGACCATTCGCAACCGTCTCCATGAAGCTGGGCTACGGTCCCGCACACCGTTAGGCCGTCTTCCGCTCACGCCCCAACATCGTGCAGCCCGCCTCCAGTGGTGTCGCGACAGGCGTGAATGGAGGGACGAATGGAGACGTGTCGTCTTCATCGATGAGAGTCGCTTCTGCCTTGGTGCCAATGATGGTCGTTTGCGTGTTTGGCGCCGTGCAGGTGAGCGCCACAATCAGGACTGCATACGACCGAGGCACACAGGTCCAACACCCGGCATCATGGTGTGGGGAGCGATCTCCTACACTGGCCGTATACCACTGGTGATCGTCGAGGGGACACTGAATAGTGCACGGTACATCCAAACCGTCATCGAACCCATCGTTCTACCATTCCTAGACCGGCAAGGGAACTTGCTGTTCCAAAAGGACAATGCACGTCCGCATGTATCCCGTGCCATCCAACGTGCTCTAGAAGGTGTAAGTCAACTACCCTGGCCAGCAAGATCTCCGGATCTGTCTCCCATTGAGCATGTTTGGGACTGGATGAAGCGTCGTCTCACGCGGTCTGCACGTCCAGCACGAACGCTGGTCCAACTGAGGCGCCAGGTGGAAATGGCATGGCAAGCCGTTCCACAGGACTACATCCAGTATCTCTACGATCGTCTCCATGGGAGAATAGCAGCCTGCATTGCTGCGAAAGGTGGATATACACTGTACTAGTGCCGACATTGTGCATGCTCTGTTGCCTGTGTCTATGTGCCTGTGGTTCTGTCAGTGTGATCATGTGATGTATCTGACCCCAGGAATGTGTCAATAAAGTTTCCCCTTCCTGGGACAATGAATTCATGGTGTTCTTATTTCAATTTCCAGGAGTGTATTTTGAAAAGTTCCCACACCGACACACAGCGGCAATACATGCTTCCAGTCTGGTATGAAGCGACTGTTACACACGTGCTAGCATTTCAGCGGAAAAGTCCGAGCAGCTTGCAGAAATACATCGCTGCATGTCATCAGAAATAGTTGATATATCCTTGTAGACAGAGTCTTTCAGCTTTCCCACAGAAAAAAGTCTACAGCCGTCAAATCTGGGGAACGGGCCGGCCAAGGTACAGGTCCTCTGTATCCTATCCAACGGTTTGGAAACTATTCGCGAAGACATGCTATAGTAGTTCGTGCACTATGGACAGCCATTATGTTGATATGATAGGTTCCTCATAATCTGCAGAGGAACGTCTTCTAGCATTCGTGGAAGATGGTTTGTTAGGAGGCTGCGTTACTTGTGCGCGTTCTGTGTTCTGTCTATGAAAAACAGGCCTAAAATATAATAGTTTACTATCCCACAACACATATTTACACTTACTGGACGGTGATGTTCCATTCTGAGGAAGCCAATGTGGATTGTCAACAGACCATTAGCGCATATTTCGGTAATTTACTTGATTAATGTTGCTTCATCAGTAAACAAGATGCAAGATGCATCAGGAGAACCCTGTCTTAATTCCCAAGTGAAGAAGTTAAGACAATTCTCGTAATGTTTCCATACAACTCTTGATGGAGAGAGATGTGGTGGGGATGGATCCTATGTCAACAGAGAGTGCGTGTGACACTTGTCTTATTCATGCCACTTCCTCGGGCGATTGTGCGGGAGCTAACTTGAGGATCAACTAGAACAGCAGCAAGAACATTAATTTCCCCCTGTTCTGTCGTCACTTGTTTCCTTCCGTTACGTTGTCTAGACGTTACACTGTCACTTTCACGTAACTGGTTGAAGAGGTTGATAAATAACTGGCGAGATGGTTGACGTCTATTGGAATATCTTGTCGCATACACCATACGAGAACGAACTAAATTCTTCCTACACTCTCCATACACGATAAACATGTCTACTTTTTCTGCATCGGTAAATCCCATCGTGCACTAACAACCCTCTGCTAGGACTGTCACACACTAACTGACTAGCAAGTCACAATGCACTCAACGAACACACAAGCACACTGTAAGCAAACACAACAATATCGTATACAGTAAGTAGCTGAATGGCACAAAGAGGTGTCGGCTTGGAAACTTTGCACAATACGATATCTCGCATACGACTCGCACTAGACTCCTGCAACAAACACCATGACATTCTAATGTACCATACTTCTACATTGATAATGTCGATAGGCATTGTTCCATTTAAAAAAGTGTAGTTTTGGTCAAAAAACACTCTTTTTAAGTATTATTACAACTGTCTATTGCCTGCCACTACGAGCCGTTGGCTACCAAACCATTCGGCGAAAAGCACACATCAAAAGCACTTTCCATTTCCGCTATATTTGCGGTGCAAAATTTAGGTGATTCACCCTCTATGCATCGAACTAAAAATTACATTTAAAAGTGCAAAACAGTGTTATGTAGGTTCAAGTCAAGTGCATAAATGAGCCCCAGGTATGGGTCAGGTTTATGCACCTATGGATGCATATTTATGCATATCGTAGAACACTTTAATGAGTAAACAAAACACACCACTAAACTTTTCAATATACATTTTGTTGGCAGTAATTGAAATTACAGTCTTTCTTACGCGAATACTTTAAATGCGAACATTTTAGGTTAGCCTTTACCGTGACTGTTATTGACATTAAAAGAAACAACACATTTACTGTTACCAGTCACTTTATTTACCTCCATGACGCGTTTCAAAGGTTTAAACCTCCATCATCAGGTGGATTTACGTTTGTTAATATGACATTTGTTTGTGTGTTTTGTTATGATGTTTTGGAGGAACTTGTGGTACTGTCTCCAGTGGTCACAGGTTACTTTCACTGTCGTAACACATCACATGTATACTGTCATATTTTGTCAATAAATTTGAACGTAATATACAAAGCGGAAATGTTAATAAGTATCTCGAAAAGTTCTTGATCGATTTTTTCTTGTTTTTACACTACGCTCCAGTAAACATTTGTATGGACACTGGCTACATACTTTTTAAATATGTATGGTACGTAAATATATATGTAACGAATAAATCTGCAATGTTGGCAGAAAAAAATCTCTAGAACTTCTTGACTAGTTTATTTGTTATTTTTACACAATGCTCTAATAAAAATGGACCATCTTAGGAAGCATACTTTTGAAACATACATAATATATAAAAATAGATATAATACATAAAGACAAAATTTGTGTTTGCAAAATCTGGAAAAGTTCTCTACCAATTTAATTCAGATGCTTACATGCTCTCTAATATACGTTCAGATGGATACAGGCTACATATTTTTAAATATATGTGGTACAAAAATATCTATATTATACAGGAAGTGGAAAAATTGTTAGCTAAAATTTCGAAAAGTTCTTCACGATTTATTTCCTATTTTTACACAATACTCTAACAAACTTTTGGATTGACAAAGGATATATATTTGTAAATATGTGTGGTAAATAAATATAAACATAATACCTAAAAGGGAAATGCTATTAGCAAAAATCTCGGAAAATTTCTTGACCACAGTATTTCACATTATTATTCAGTGCTCTAGTAAACATTCAGATAGGTAAAAACTATACATTTTTTAAACAACTGCGTACAAACGTTTTTTTGAAAACCAACTGTATGAAAGAACGTTCTGTGCTGTGTGATTTCGTTTTCTTTCTCGCAGGCGGTTTTAGTGTATATATCAGGTCTTTCAAACCAATAGACAATTTCTTTCTCCTACATCTAAACTTTCTCCTTATGTATAATTGTAAACAAAAACTATATACACAGCTGTGTGCTGATTTGTTTTCGTCATCGCTGTCGATTTTAAGAGGAAGGAGAGGCTGGAAACATCTTTCCTCTATCCCTGATATTAATGACCCCAACTGAGTTACCTATTCATTTTAAGTGACTTCTTTCCCCAGTCTAGGTTTCGTTTGTAATAACAACAAAAAGGGTCGAGATAAGAGATCGAGGGAAAGAGGGGATATATACAAAGAGGAGGGGGAGAAGTGGACAGAAAGAGAGGGAAGTTGGAGATGAATAGAGGGGCCAGGAACAGACATCATATCCATATAAGTATACAGTTCTAGCAATACCGGCCATGACCTCCTTCTCCTGTGCGGATGCACACATACAGGCTGTTTCAAAAATGACCGGTATATTTGAAACGGCAATAAAAACTAAACGAGCAGCGATAGAAATACACCGTTTGTTGCAATATGCTTGGGACAACAGTACATTTTCAGGCAGACAAACTTTCGAAATTACAGTAGTTACAATTTTCAACAACAGATGGCGCTGCAAGTGATGTGAAAGATATAGAAGACAACGCAGTCTGTGGGTGCGCCATTCTGCACGTCGTCTTTCTGCTGTAAGCGTGTGCTGTTCACAACGTGCAAGTGTGCTGTAGACAACATGGTTTATTCCTTAGAACAGAGGATTTTTCTGGTGTTGGAATTCCACCGCCTAGAACACAGTGTTGTTGCAACAAGACGAAGTTTTCAACGGAGGTTTAATGTAACCAAAGGACCGAAAAGCGATACAATAAAGGATCTGTTTGAAAAATTTCAACGGACTGGGAACGTGACGGATGAACATGCTGGAAAGGTAGGGCGACCGCGTACGGCAACCACAGAGGGCAACGCGCAGCTAGTGCAGCAGGTTATCCAACAGCGGCCTCGGGTTTCCGTTTGCTGTGTTGCAGCTGCGGTCCAAATGACGCCAACGTCCACGTATCGTCTCATGCGCCAGAGTTTACACCTCTATCCATACAAAATTGAAACGCGGCAACCCCTCAGCGCCGCTACCATTGCTGCACGAGAGACATTCGCTAACGATATAGTGCACAGGATTGATGACGGCAATATGCATGTGGGCGGCATTTGGTTTACTGACGAAGCTTATTTTGACCTGGACGGCTTCGTCAATAAACAGAACTGGCGCATATGGGGAACCGAAAAGCCCCATGTTGCAGTCCCATCGTCCCTGCATCCTCAAAAAGTACTGGTCTGGGCCGCCATTTCTTCCAAAGGAATCATTGGCCCATTTTTCAGATCCGAAACGATTACTGCATCACGCTATCTGGACATTCTTCGTGAATTTGTGGCGGTACAAACTGCCTTAGACGACACTGCGAACACCTCGTGGTTTATGCAAGATGGTGCCCGGCCACATCGCACTGCCGACGTCTTTAATTTCCTGAATGAATATTTCGATGATCGTGTGATTGCTTTGGGCTTTCCGAAACATACAGGAGGCGGCGTGGATTGGTCTCCCTATTCACCAGACATGAACCCCTGTGACTTCTTTCTGTGGGGACACTTGAAAGACCAGGTGTACCGCCAGAATCCAGAAACAATTGAACAGCTGAAGCAGTACATCTCATCTGCATGTGAAGCCATTCCGCCAGACACGTTGTCAAAGGTTTCGGGTAATTTCATTCAGAGACTACGCCATATTATTGCTACGCATGGTGGATATGTGGAAAATATCGTACTATAGAGTTTCCCAGACCGCAGCGCCATCTGTTGTTGACAATTGTAACTACTGTAATTTCGAAAGTTTGTCTGCCTGAAAATGTACTGTTGTCCCAAGCATATTGCAACAAACCGTGTATTTCTATCGCTGCTCGTTTAGTTTTTATTGCCGTTTCAAATATACCGGTCATTTTTGAAACACCCTGTATTTCCCGAACGCTTACGGGACTTGGTAAGAATGTCTTCCACGAGTAATGAGTGTGTTGCGTAGGGACAGTACGAATGTAGTGTGTGGACATATAAGGTGAAAATGTGGGTCTCGCGGGAGGCGTGCGCGAGATAGTCCCTGCAGTCGCACTATCATCTGTGCCCTCGGTGGCTCCTATGGATAGAGCGTCTGTCATGTAAGCAGGAGATCCCGGGTTCAAGTCCCGGTCGGAGCACACATTTTTCACTTGTCCCTGGTGATATATATCAACGCCCGTCAGCAGCTGAAGGTATTAATATACAATTCTAATTTCGTCCATATGGTGTTGTCCCACCCTTAGCCTTGATGACAGCTTCCATTCTCGCAGGCATACGTTCAATCAGATGCTGGAAGATTTCTTGGGGAATAGCACCCCATTCTTCACGGAGTGCTGTACTGAGGAGAGGTATCGATGTCGGTCGGTGAGGCCAGTCACGAAATTGGCGTTCCAAAACATCCCAAACGTGTTCTATAGGATTCAGGTCAGAACTCTGTGCAGGCCAGTCCATTACAGGGATGTTATTGTTGTGTAACCACTCCGCCACAGGCCATGCGCTATGAACAGGTACTGTTGTGTTGAAAGATGCAGTCGCTATCCCCGAATTGCTCTTCAACAGTGTGAAGCAAGAAGGTGCTTAAAATATCAACGTGGGCCTGTGCTGTGATAGTGCCACGCAAAACAACAAGGGGTGCAAGCCCCCTCCATGAAAAACACGACCACACCAAAACACTACCGCCTCCGAATTTTACTGTTGGCACTACACACGCTGGCAGATGACGTTCACCGGGCATTCGCCATACCCACATCCTGCCTTCGGATCTCCACATTGAGTACCATGATTCGTCACTCCACACAACTTATTTCCACTGTTCAATCGTCCAATGTTTACGCTCCTTACACCAAGCGAGTCGTCGTTTGGCATTTACCGGCGTGATGTGTGGCTTATGAGCAGCCGCTCGACCATGAAATCCAAGTTGTCTCACCTCCCGCCTAAATGTCATAGTACTTGCAGTGGATCCTGATGCAGTTTGAAATTCATGTGTGATAGTCTGAATATACGTCTGCCTATTACACATTACGACCCTTTTCAACTGTCGGCGGTCTCTTGTCAGTGAACAGACGAGGTCGGCCTGTACGCTTTTGTGCTGTACGTATCCCTTCACATTTCCACTTCACTATCACATCGGAAACCGTGGATCTAGGGATGTTTAGGAGTGTTGAAATCTCGCGTGTAGACGTGTGACACAAGTGACACCCAATCACCTGACCACGTTCGAAGTCCGTGAGTTTCGCGGAGCGCCCCATTCTGCTCTCTCACGATGTCTAAGGACTACAGAGTTTGCTGATACGGAGTATCTGGCAGTAGGTGGCAGCGCAATGCACCTAATATGAAAAACGTATGTTTTTGGGGTGTCCGGATACTTTGATTACATAGTGTATGTATTTATATACGATATACATTTTTAAAAGTAGCATATGTCCATATGTAGGTTTATTATTATAGTGTCGTGAAAAATCTGAAGTAAATTAGTCAAGAACTTCTGGAGATATTTGGTAATAACATTGAAATACCACTTGCCTTAGGGTGAGTCATTTCAGATGTAACACCCCTTTTATTTCGTGAACGGTTACGCATATCGAAACGCGGTTTTCTGCAAATGTTAGAACGTCAACGGGCACATATGTTTTTGTGTGGCTAATGATTTTAGCGCTGGGATAAACGGAGATATTGAAGTAAGTACGTTTTTTAAACAGAACTGTATACTTTTTATAACTGCATTCGATATCTCTTGAGAAGACAATTACATGATAGAGCGTTTGTTAATGTTGACGTTGAAGCTTGTCTTAAAAAAATCGAGAAATGTTCTAGAATGTGAGATCAGACTGGCCGGTAACGACATTTGATGTGCAAACACTGCCAAGCAGGCGTCTTGGACCAAGCTGCGTGGTTGTATCCCTTAAGATAGGCCTGCTCTACGGGAATAAAGCTGTATTTCCCCTTAAACCAACTTACGACCTAGATGCAGATTCACCTACGAATTCTGTATATGGAAATACGACATAGGCTAGAATCTAGCGTATCACAAATGGCTTAGGAAAACTGTTTCACATTTGTGCTTCCTCTCAGATTTACGTGAGCTGAAACAGAGAAATCAACTGTTCGTTCTTCAAAAATAAAGAGGTCTTATGCGTTGCAAAAACCAACTACTGGCTATATGCATCTTAGAGGTAAAATACATGCTATCGGACAACTGCCTCTATCTACATTGCTGTAATTATATCACATGGGATACCTTTGTTGAACTAAACATTTTATTAAAAATACTATGGCGAGCACGCAGAAGTGCACAACACGACGTGACATGGACTAGATTTATGTATGAAGTAGTGCTGGAGAGAATTAACACAATGAATCCTGCAGGGCTGTCCATAAATCCGTAAGAGTACGAGGGGATGCAGGTCTGTTCTGAACAACACGTTGCAAGGCATCCCAGATATGCTCAATAATTTTCATGTCTGGGAAGTTGGTGGGCAGTGGAAGTGTTTAAACTCAGTGTTCCTGGAGGCACTCTGTAGCAATTCCGGAAGTGTGGAGTGTCGCATCGTCTTGCTGGAATTGCCCAAGTCCGTTGGAATGGACAATGGACATGAATAGATGCAGGTGATCAGACATGATACTTACGTATGCGTCACCTGTCAGAGTCCTATCTACACGTATGAGGGGTCCTCCAACTGCACACGCCCCAAACCATTACAAAGCCCCCACCAGCTTGAACAGTCCCCTGCTGACAAGCAGGTTCCATGGATTCATGACCTTGTCTCCATACCAGTACACGTCCATCCACTCGATGCAATTTGAAACGAGACTCGTCCGACCAGGCAAGATGTTTCCAGTCATCAACAGTCCAATGTCAGTGTTGATGGGCCCAGGCGAGGCGTAAAGCTTTGTGTCGCGCTGTCATCAAGGGTACACGAGTGGGCCTTCGGCTCCGAAAGCCCATATCGATGATGCTTCGTTGTTGATGTCCCAGCATTAAAATCTGCAGCAATTTCTGTGACGTTGAACGATTCTCTTCAGTCGTCGTTGGCCTCGTTCTTGCAGAATCTTTTTCCGCAGAGATGTCAGAGATTTGATGTTTCAGCGGATGCCAGATATTTACGGTACACCCGTGAAATGGTCGTACGGGATACTCAATTCACCGTTACCTCGGAGATGCTGTGTCCCATCGCTTGTGTGCCGACTATAACACCACGTTCAAACTCCCCTAAATCTTGCTAACCTGCCACTGTAGCAGCAGTAACCGATGTAACAACTGCGCCAGACACTTGTTGTCTTACATAGGTGTTGCCGACCGCCGCGCTGCATTCTACCTGTTTACATATCTCTGTATCCGAATACTCATGCCCATAGCACTTTCTTTGGTGCTTCAGTCTAGAAGAGTCCGCCCCGGTAGCTGAGTGGTCAGCGCGACAGAATGTCAATCCTAAGGGCCCAGGTTGGATTCCCGGCTGTGTCGGACATTTTCTCTCAGGGACTGGGTATTGTGTTGTCCTAATCATCATCATTTCATCCCCATCGACGCGCAAGTCGCCGAAGTGGCGTCATGTCGAAAGACTTGCACCCAGCGAACGGTCTATACGACGAGAGGCCCTAGACACACGACATTTAGTGTAGAAGAACTTGAAGAATGTCGTCAGAAAGCGTACCAATGTCCATTTAGAGCGCCTGAGATGGAGTAAGGCCATACATTGTAATCTGCAACGAAGCTGTAGCATACGTTTACGCTCCACGGCCGCTGATGTTGTACCTGACGAAGCCAGTGTGGATTTTCGGCTGCTCAGAAGTGCACGTTATGCAAATTTACATTGGCGTGAGTAGCAAATGTTGCTTCATCGATAAAGAGCACACGCTGGAAATACGTTAGGTCGTCTCTCAGTTGCTGAATGGTAAACCAACAACATTCTGTACAATGTTCGAAATGAAGGTCGTCGAGTGTCTGATGTAGTGACAGATGACAGGGGTGGAAATTCTATAGATGCAGGATGCGAATTACACTCGTCTGGCTGATTCCAAATTCCTTGGCAGTGTGTCTTGTACCACTGAGCGGATTAATTAGCGTCGTAGTCAGAACAGCTTCTTCGTGTTCTCAGTCAGCTGCAGTCTTCTGCGTTGTCCTCTTTTTGACGTTGAGGCAGCTTGTCCGCACTAGTGTCTTAATAATTCGTGCAATTGCCTTGCGCGTCGGACATTGGCTATCCAGATAGACAGCCCTATGCCACTGTACTGCTTTTACGCCATTTCTTTTACATTCGCCATGTCCAACTTGTCCTCGTTGGTGTACATGTCTGCACGCAACGAATGTTGAAGCAGAAATGAGCGGGCTGCGGAGCAAACAAGTAAACAGGGAAATGTGTTGACATTCAGACACAGCGAAGCACGAGAGCTCTGCTTGACGGTGTTTCCATCGATAATGCCGAGTCCGGCCACCGTGCTCTCACATTGTAGGACATTTCTCGATTTTCTTTTACGACAGGTTCCAACGTAAACTTTAACAAACGCTATATCTGTTGTGTCGGTAGCTGGGCCGACACCGTGAAGTTGAGATGGCTGAAAATGCACGCTAGACTAACGCAGACGGGCGTGAAGTACTGGAACAGGCTACGTTATTAATGTTAAGAAGAAAAGTACGTAGCTTGATTAATACTTATCTTTAATATCATTGTGGTACATCGATCTTGACGATACACAGGAGACTTTAAGTACAATCACTGTATGGCTAATGGCGCCTTGCTAGTTCGTAGCCATTAACTTAGCTGATGGCTATTCTGTCTCTCGGCTAATGAGAGAGAAAGGCTTCGTACATCTGGTCGGTAGCTAGGTTCTCGTACAACTGGGGCGAGTGCTCTCTCGTATCACGAGACCTGCCTTGGTGGTGGCGCTAGGTCTGCGATTACACAGTGGCGACACGCGGGTCCGACATGTACTAAATGGACCGCGGCCGATTTAAGCTACCACCTAGCAAGTGTGGTGTCTGGCGGTGACACCACAATATCAATGTAACTGTCTTCTGAATAGCTGTCGAATGCTGTTATGAGAAGTACAGAGTGATTCTAAAGTCACTGTACATTTCAGTGATATAGTCAGTCACTATACATTTCAGTGATATAGTAACGGAATATTTGTTTCTTGCGGGTACTACGACAGAATGCTAACCAAAGAAGAACGAATCGCTGTTGTTTCTGCTCGTCTTCGTGGAATGACGTACGAACTGGTGCGGACAGACTTTGCCTGTCGATTCCGGAAAACAGACCCCAAGAGGCTTGCTATCAAGACCCTCGTCAATAAATTCCAGCGTACTGGAAGTGTGGCAGATGAAGAATTTCCAGGGAAGCCGGTCATAACGCCAGACACCGTGCAAAGTGTGCAGGGTGCGGTCGCACGTAGCCCTTCCGCATCTACCAGGAGACTTAGTAGGGAGCTTGGTTTTACTCAAACCACTGCACGGAGAGTTCTTCGTTACAAGCAGCACAAACGTGCGTACCATATCCGGGTCGTATATAAGCTTGAAGCGGAGGACTACGCAGCCATACAAGCTATGTGTCATGACCTGCTACAAGCTGTAGAAAATGATAATTTGATGCAAAATGCCTTGCTCAGTGATGAAGCTACGTTTCATACCTGTGGACATGTGAACAGACACAACTGCAGGGTCTGGGCAGGCGAACAACCAAGTGTGCTGCAGGAGTGGGAACGGGACACAGCAAAAGAGAACGTGTGGTTAGGGATAACGAGGTCAACAGTGTACGGGCTCTTCATCTTCGCGGTTGATATCTGATGGTATTATGGACACTGTTGTTTTTCAACAGGACGGTGCACCACCCCATTTTGCCGTCGTTGTTCGGGATTATCTGAATCAAGCACTTCCCGGCAAATGGATTGGTCGTGCCTCTCCACGGATGTGGGCACCCCACTCTACTGACTTGACACCCTTAGACTTCTTTGCATGGCGGTTTATCAAGTCTAAGGTATACCACGTGAATATCCGCAGCGCTAAACACTTAACACAGCGGATTCGAGCAACAGCTGCTGATATTACACCAGATGGAAACCCAGTTCTAAGCAAAGAAGGGAAAGCAGAAAGGTGGAAGGATTATATAGAGGGGATGTTCTTGAGGACAATATTATGGAAATGGAAGAGGATGTACGAGGTGCATTCAAGTTCTAAGGCCTCCGATTTTTTTTCTAATTAACTACTCACCCGAAATCGACGAAACTGGCGTTACTTCTCGACGTAATCGCACTGCAGACGTACACATTTTTCACAACACTGACGCCATGATTCCATGGCAGCGGCGAAGGCTTCTTTAGGTGTCTGTTTTGACCACTGGAAAATCGCTGAGGCAATAGCAGCACGGCTGGTGAATGTGAGGCCACAGAGAGTGTCTTTCATTGTTGGAAAGAGCCAAAAGTCACTAGGAGCCAGGTCAGGTGAGTAGGGAGCATGAGGAATCACTTCAAAGTTGTTATCACGAAGAAACTGTTGCGTAACGTTAGCTCGATGTGCGGGTGCGTTGTCTTGGTGAAACAGCACACGCGCAGCCCTTCCCGGACGTTTTTGTTGCAGTGCAGGAAGGAATTTGTTCTTCAAAACATTTTCGTAGGATGCACCTGTTACCGTAGTGCCCTTTGGAACGCAATGGGTAAGGACTACGCCCTCGCTGTCCCAGAACATGGACACCATCATTTTTTCAGCACTGGCGGTTACCCGAAATTTTTTTGGTGGCGGTGAATCTGTGTGCTTCCATTGAGCTGACTGGCGCTTTGTTTCTGGATTGAAAAATGGCACCCACGTCTCATCCATTGTCACAACCGACGAAAAGAAAGCCCCATTCATGCTGTCGTTGCGCGTCAACATTACTTGGCAACATGCCACACGGGCAGCCATGTGGTCGTCCGTCAGCATTCGTGGCACCCACCTGGATGACACTTTTCGCATTTTCAGGTCGTCATGCAGGATTGTGTGCACAGAACCCACAGAAATGCCAACTCTGGAGGCGATCTGTTCAACAGTCATTCGGCGATCCCCCAAAACAATTCTCTCCACTTTCTCGATCGTGTCGTCAGACCGGCTTGTGCGAGCCCGAGGTTGTTTCGGTTTGTTGTCACACGATGATCTGCCTTCATTAAACTGTCGCACCCACGAACGCACTTTCGACACATCCATAACTCCATCACCACATGTCTCCTTCAACTGTCGATGAATTTCAATTGGTTTCACACCACGCAAATTCAGAAAACGAATGATTGCACGCTGTTCAAGTAAGGAAAACGACGCCATTTTAAGAATTTAAAACAGTTCTCATTCTCGCCGCTGGCGGCAAAATTCCATCCCCCGTACGGTGCTGCCATCTCTGGGACGTATTGACAATGAACGCGGCCTCATTTTAAAATAACAATGCGCATGTTTCTATCTCTTTCCAGTCCGGAGAAAAAAAATCGGAGGCCTTAGAACTTGAATGCACCTCGTAGATGAAGATGAAATGGGAGATATGATACTACGCGAAGAGTTTGACAGAGCTCTGACAGACCTGAGTCGAAACTAGGCCCCTGGAGTAGATAACATTCCATTAGAACTACTGACGTCCTTGGGAATGCCAGTCCTGACAAAACTCTACCATCTGGTGAGCAAGATGTATGAGACAGGCGAAATTCCCTCAGACTTCAAGAAGAATATAATAATTCCAATCCCAAAGAAAGCACGTGTTGACAGATGTGAAAACTACCGAACTATCAGTTTAATAAGTCACAGTTGCAAAATACTAACGCGAATTCTTTACAGACGAATGGAAAAACTGGTAGAAGCCGACCTCGGGGAAGATCAGTTTGGATTCCGTAGAAATGTTGGAACACGTGAGGCAATACTGACCCTACGACTTATCTTAGAAGAAACATTAAGGAAAGGCAAACCTACGTTTCTAGCATTTGTAGACTTGGAGAAAGCTTTTGACAATGTTGACTGGAATACTCTCTTTCAAATTCTAAAGGTGGCAGGGGTAAAATACAGGGAGCGAAAGGCTAGTTACAATTTGTACAGAAAGCAGATGGCAGTTATAAGAGTCGAGCGACATGAAAGGGAAGCAGTGGTTGGGAAGGGAGTGAGACAGGGTTTTAGCCTCTCCCCAATGTTATTCAATCTGTATATTGAGCAAGCTACAAAGAAAACAAAAGAAAAATTCGGAGTAGGATTTAAAATCCATGGAGAAGAAATAAAAACTTTGAGGTTCGCCGATGACATTGTAATTCTGTCAGAGGCAGCAAAGGACTTGGAAGAGCAGTTGAACGGAATGGACAGTGTCTCGAAAGGAGGGTATAAGATGAACATCAACAAAAGCAAAACGACGATAATGGAATGTAGTCTAATTAAGTCGGGTGATGCTGAGGGAATTAGATTAGGAAATGATACACTTAAAGTAGTAAAGGAGTTTTGCTATTTGGGGAGCAAAATAACTGATTATGGTCGAAGTAGAGAGGATATAAAATGTAGACCGCCAATGGCAAGGAAAGCGTTTCTGAAGAAGAGAAATTTGTTAACATCGATTATAGATTTAAGTGTCAGGAAGTCGTTTCTGAAAGTATTTGTATGGAATGTACCCATGTATGGAAGTGAAACATGAACGATAAATAGTTTAGACAAGAAGAGAATAGAAGCTTTGGAAATGTGGTGCTACAGAAGAATGCTGAAGATTAGATGGGTAGATCACATAACTAATGAGGAGGTATTGAACAGAATTGTGGGGAAGAGGAGTTTGTGACACAACTTGACTAGAAGAAGGGATCGGTTGGTAAGACATGTTCTGAGGCATCAAGGGATCACCAATTTAGTACTGGAGGGCAGTGCGCAGGGTAAAAATTGTAGAGGGAGACCAGGAGATGAATACACTAAGCAGATTCAGAAGGATGTAGGCTGCAGTAGGTACTGGGAGATGAAGAAGCTTGCACAGGATAGGGTAACATGGAGAGCTGCATCAAATCAATCTCTGGACTGTCTGGACTAAAGACCACAACAACAACATGCTTGGACAGCTTTTTCGGTGCACAGTGGAGTGCTGGGGGAGGGGGAGGGGAGGGGGGGGGGGGGTGCCTAGACATGCAAGGTCGTCACATTGAAATGTACTGAAACTGTGTCCTATTGTGTGTTAAAAATATGTGGTCTGTGGTTGTCCGAACGATTATTAGACTATTGTGAAAAAATTTGATGTGAATCGGTCAAGAACTAACCGAGATTCTTGGTAACAGTGTCTACAGCTAATGCGTGTGTGTGGCGGGGGGGGGGGGGGGGGCGGACGTTCTGTAGCCTTCAAGTCAAATGGTTCTGAGCACTATGGGACTTAACTGCTGAGGTCATCAGTCCCCTAGAACATAGAACTACTTAAACCTAACTGACCTAAGGACATCACACACATCCATGCCCGAGGCAGGATTCGAACCTGCGACCGTAGCGGTCGCGCGGTTCCAGACTGTAGCGCCTAGAACCGCTCGGCCACCTCGGCCGGCCTGTAGCCTTCTTCCGCTTATGCACGTGCTTGGAGCCATAAGCATTCATACTGACTGAATGCTTTTCTTCACGAGAGATAGTCAGGTTAGAAACCTGTACGTACTGTAAATATATGGCACTCATTAGATGCCTAAAGTGTGGCAGCATATGAACAATGAAATGAATAAAAACAAACAGTTTACGAACATTTCACTAGTTATTTATAACATATGAACAATGGCAGTCAGATGGTTGTTTATTTTGACTCCACGTTGAATGTTATGGAAAAGGCGTTAACAGCGCCCTTGGTAACAGCCTCACGTTGATCTCTCGGTCTGATTTCGTGGCGGTGAATGCAATTAGTTTTTAATCAAACCCCACAGAAAGTTAATGAGCTAGGCTTGTTTTTCCTTATAACGCAATCCCGCTTTCTTCATCATTCTCACGCACCGGCTCATACATACTCGCTATGAATTCCACACCGCCTGTTCTTGGAAAATCCCTTCTCACCACCAGCGCCTCCATTCTGATAACTCCTCGAGTAACGAGGGGATCTTTATTGCGTTTCTCTTGTTGTATAACTGGCTACTTCAATTCATAGAAAGTTTCCTTCTTAGCTCCCGCAGAACTTTTGTAAGTAGAACTAGAATTCTTGAATGTAACTTCTGCTTAATCAATTACGGTTATATAAGTGTTATATTAACATACTTAATCTTTTTAGTCTGCCTATCTCAGCTGCTAGTAATCTTGTATTAAGGTCTTTTATAGATACGTCTGTGTATTTGCAACTCGGTCTTATTACGGGTCAGTAGAACGCAATTATTTTTTCGTCGAACGCCAAACGCACCGGCTCGTACATACTCGCCATTAATTCCACACCAAATGCTCTTAGCAAATTCTTCTCATCTCTAGAGCCTTCATTCTGATAACTTCTCAAGTAATGAGGAGACCTTTATCGCATTTCTCTTGCTGTACACCCCCTGCTTCAATTCATAAAACGTTCCCTATTTAGCTCATGTAAAAGTTTTGAATCTTTGAATGTATCCTCTGCTTAATCAATTACGGTTATGCTAGTGTCATAAAAGCCAATGTTTTTAGTCTGTCTATCTCAACAGCTAGTAATATTGTACTAACGATTTTCACTGTTGTCTGTGTATTTGCAGCTTCATGATAGAAATTTTCGTTTTACCAGATGCGTTAGCATTAGTTTACTGAAAAAATTTCAGTGACGGTATCTGCTGATGCAAGCACACATGTGAAAGACACCAGTACGAATTGCTACTGAGGATGCTTCAATAAATTAACGCGAACGCATCGGGCAAAGAGAAATTTGTACTTTTTCCAGTGGCACACGAACAGAGATACCATAAAAATAGTTAATACGACAGTGTCCAATGTCTCCGTGAGTCATTTGAGAACGGCTAGCTCGTAGATCCGTCCATCTCAACGAAGTCACTGCTATGATTTGCTTCCCTGAAGAATCGTTACAATTTACGGCCTTACAGGCTTGCAAGATCTGCATACTTCATGTTTCTTGAAAAAACGTATTGAATGCTGCAGGAAAATGCAAAAAAGAAATAAATTATTGTACTATTCAAAAGTTAGCGCGACACTGATGTAAAGTCGAAGTAAATTTAAAGTCGAAACGTCAGTTTAAAATATTACAGAACATAAAAACATTCAGTTACACTGGCAAAGTTAATGTAACCTGATACCATATTTTCCGAATTTTGAGAAAAAACGTTATACGTTCAGAATTCGCAATTCGCAAAAATAAATTCGTCATTCGAAAGATACGGAATCATCTTTCATTAACGAATGAGACTTTGGCATTAGAGATAAATGTTTTTACGTTGTCTAACATTTTAGTATTGTTAGGCATTTATATTCAGGCTTTAAATTTGCTTACATTTTTCTTCATTGTTCCATTAGCCTTAGAGTTGTGCACTGACATACAGTGTGTCCCAGGTGGAGTTGTCGATATTCAGGAATATGACAGGAGTGGTCATTCAAAGTAAAAAGGTCTATAAACTCGGGCTCTAAAACACGTACCTTAGGAGCTATGAACACTTAGTCAGTAGAAGAGACGTGTTTCACAATAGCGAAAGTCAACAAGTGCCCACAGCTTTTAAGGTATACGTTTTAGAGCATGTGTTTACTAGACCTACTTGTTTCGACTGATCGTTGCTGTCATATTCCTGAATAATGACAATACCTTCTGGGATATACAGGGTGGTCTACTGATCGTGACCGGGCCAAATATCTCACGAAATAAGCGTCAAACGGAAAAATTACAAAGAACGAAACTTGTTTAGCTTGAAGGGGGAAACCAGATGACCCGCTAGATGGCGCTGCCATAGATCAAAGGGATATTAACTGCGTTTTTTAAAATAGGAACCAAAATTTTTTATTGCACATTCGTGTAGTACGTAAAGAAATATGAATGTTTTAGTTATACCACTTTTTTCGCTTTGTGATAAGTGGCGCTGTAATAGAAACATATGGCTCACAATTTTTGACGAACAGTTGGTAACCGGTAGGTTTTTTAAATTAAAATACAGAACGTAGGTACGTTTGAACATTTTATTTCGGTTGTTCCAATGTGATACATGTACCTTTGTGAATTTATCATTTCTGAGAACGCATGCTGTTACAGCGTGATTACCTGTAAATACCACATTAATGCAATAAATGCTCAAAATGATGTCTTTCAACCTCAATGCATTTGGTAAAACGTGTAACGACATTCCTCTCAACAGCGAGTACTTCGCTTTCCGTAATTTCCGCACATGCATTGACAATGCGCTGACGCATGTTGTCAGCCGTCGTCGGTGGATAACGATAGCAAACATCCTGCAATTTTCCCCACAGAAAGAAATCCGGGGACGTCAGATCCGGTGAACATGCGGGCCATGGTATGGTGCTTCGACGACCAATCCACCTGTCATGAAATATGCTATTCAACACCGCTTCAACCGCACGCGAGCTATGTGCCGGACATCCATCATGTTGGAACTACATCGCCATTCTGTCATGCAGTGAAACATCTTGTAGTAAAAATCGGTAGAACATTCCGTAGGAAATCAGCATACATTGCACCATTTAGATTGCCACCGATAAAATGAGGGCCAATTATCCTTCCTCCCATAATGCCGCACCATACATTAACCCGCCAAGGTTGCTGATGTTCCGCGTTCAAACTCGTCGGCATGCAGTTCCTGGTGCATAGAAATATGGTACGAGTGCAATCAACACCGACGTTTTTGAGATATCCGATTCTCGCGCAATTTTTCTGCTGCTGATGTGCGGATTAGCCGCGAGAGCAGCTAAAACACCTACTTGGGCATTATCATTTGTTGCAGGTCGTGGTTGACGTTTCACATGTGGCTGAACTCTTCCTGTTTCCTTTAATAACGTAACTATCCGGCGAGCGGTCCGGACACTTGGATGATGTCGTCCAGGATACAGAGCAGTATACACAGCATACGGCCGTTGGACATTTTGATTACAATAGCCATACGTCAACAGGGTATCGACCTTTTCCGCAATTGGTAAACGGTCCATTTTAACACGGGTGATGTATCACGAAGCAAGTACCGTCCGCACTGGCGGAATGTTATGTGATACCACGTACTTAGACGATTGTGACTTATACAGCGGCATCTATCACAAAGCGAAAAAGTGGTCCAACTAAAACATTCATATATCTTTACGTACTACACGAATATGAAACAAAAAATGTGGGTTCCTATTTTAAAAGAAACGCAGTTGATATCCGTTTGACCTATGGCAGCACCATCTAGCGGGCCAACCATAGCGCCATCTGGTTTCCCCCTTCAAGCTATGCGAGTTTCGTTCTTTGTAGTTTTTTTGTTTGAAGCTTATTTCGTGAGATATTTGGCCCGGTCACTATCAATGGACCACCCTGTACACTCACTGCTTACCAAAACATTGAAGACCCAGAAGAGTAGCAGGTAACGAAATGAAACAGCATGGGTTGATAGCAATATGTGATGTCATTTCAGTGATTAAGCAATCGCGTCAACGTTACAAAGAACTTGGCAGTATGAGCCCACTTGTCACCGTGATGTTACCGCATTTATGGCCTGGATCTACGGACTGATTTGACTGAGAAGGGTGTCATAAAATTGTTGCATTCTCTCCTGAGGCTGGTTGATCCGCAACAGTTGCAACTGCTCCTTGGTATTCCGGATACTGGCACAGGAATGTGGCTGACGTCTGAGCTGCTCCCACTCACATTATGTTGGAGGCAGGTCTGGGGATGTTGCCGGTCAAGGGAGTTCATAGAGACATGTGGCGTATGTGGACTAGCATGCTCCTGTTGAAAAATGACACCGTGATACAGTGCTAGGGACGTAACACATGAGTTCCTAACATACCATGTTGTCCCGTCAGATATCCCTCAAGCAGTGCCAACCATGGCCTGAAGTCATTCCTGGCAGCTCTCCACATCATGAAATCTGGACTAACACTCCTGTAGCTCTCCGAAACATTTAAAGAATTGGGCTTCTCCATAGGTTGCCGCGGTACTGGCCTATGACAGCCATCCAGTGTAGTGCAGAACTGTGACCCTTCGCTGAACACAATGCGACGCCGATCAGCAATCCAATAATTTTCTCGTCTGGCTGTAGCTAGAACACGATCAATGATGTGGGATGGCACAGAATGTTTCAGGAAGTTCATTAGTTCTTCTGTTCTGGCAGGCGCAGATGTGGTGCAAATGGTTCAAATGGCTCTGAGCACTATGGGACTTAACATCTGTGGTCATCCATTCCCGAGGCAGGATTCAAACCTGCGACCGTAGCGCCTAGAACTGCGCGGCCACACGGGCCGGCGCGCAGATGTGAAGAGATTATGAAGTGCTTCGTGCACAATACGGCAGTACTCCTCGTGGTGGCCAGAGCTGTCTACCAGGACACCAACCACGAGTGTGCCTGCCCTCAGTGATCCCATGCTGCCCAAAATCGGGCCGCAGTCACATCTGAATTCCCAACATATCTGGATACTGCATGTTTCGAACAGCCATCCCACAATAAGACCACTTTCATACTCTGTCAGGGGTTCAGGGGTTGCTAACAATATCTCACATGGTACTCCCCCCCCCCCCCCCCCCCGGTCCATAACATGTGCCATTCAACATCTGAAGCTACTCACCACATCTGGTAACAACACTAAACACGAACAACAAAAAATGGTTCAAATGGCTCTGAGCACTATGGGACTTAACATCTGTGGTCATCAGTCCCCTAGAACTTAGAACTACATAAACCTAACTAACCTAAGGACATCAAACACATCCATGCCCGAGGCAGGATTCGAACCTGCGACCGTAGCAGTCGCGCGGTTCCGGACTGAGCGCCTTAACCGCGAGACCACCGCGGCTGGCCACGAACAACACTAATGCAAACTGGTAGCCGTTCTGCATCTACATCCATATCTACACTACCGCCAGGCAGAGTGGCCGTGCGTTTTGAGGCGTCTGCACGGACTGCTCGGCCCCTCCCGCCGGAGGTTCGAGTCCTGCCTCGGGCATGGGCGTGTGTGTTGTTCTTAGCATAAGTTAGTTTAAGTAGTGTGTAAGTCTAGGGACCATTGACCTAAGCAGTTTCGTCCCTTAGGAATTCACACACATTTGAACATTTTTGATTACTCTCCAGTTCACAATTAAGTTCCTGGCAGAGGGCTCATCGAATCACCTTCAAGCTATTTCTGTACTGTTCCACTCTCAAAAAGCGGACGGGAGAAACGAACACATGCGTCTTTGCGTGTGAACTCTGAGTTCTCTTATTTTATTTCGATGATCATTCCTCCCTATGAGCCGGCCTCTGTGGCCGAGCGGCTCTAGACGCTTCAGTCTGGAACCGCGCGACCACTACGGTCGCAGGTTCGAATCCTGCCTCGGGCATGGATGTGTGGGATGTCCTTAGGTTCAAAATGGTTCAAATGGCTTTAAGCACTATGGGACTTAAGATCTGAGGTCATCAGTCCCCTAGAACTTAGAACTACTTAAACCTATCTAACCTAAGGACATCACACACATCCATGCCCGAAACAGGATTCGAACCTGCGACCGTAGCGGTCGCGCGGTTCCAGTCTGTAGCACCTGAACCGTTCGGCCACCGCGGCCGGCCATTTATTTCATACAAGCTTAGCCGTACAAGCATATAGCCATTCTGATGTGATTAATAAAACCTACAGATCATACAGTGCAATACACAATATGAGTAAAAAAAGTCAACATATAATTTAATAACGTTACTTACATATTTTGACAGTTTTCTCCCATTCAGATTTATTTTTTCTTCGGGAGTTCTACAGACTTATTGGATCTCATAAGCATTATGACCTCATCAGCATTACTTTCTCACCACAACACTCCATCGTACATGCAAATCGTGTCAGTAGCGAAAGTAGTGCCCATGCAAAACAGTAAACGAATGCCACCTCTCTGCTGGTAGTGTGGAAACAGAGAGGACAGGAACTTTCTCTGATATTTCGCTGAAACAATAACAGCGAATAACGGCGAATGTGAATTAAACATGACCAAATGCTGTTCAACCGCACTCGCTTTCCGTTTAAACCAGAGTGGGTTCTCGCTGGCTGATTGCTCGTTCGCGTTTGTTCGCTACACAGTAAACCAGGCTTTGAAGTTACGCGTGAACTACTTGGGACAACACACTACTCTATGGTTGGTCAAGAATTTCTCTCACTACTTTACGCAAAGTCTGTGCTAACACCACGCTAGAATTGCTATGGTGATCCCACCATACAGGATACTGCAGTTTGGGTAAAGTACATACTGCTTTTGGTTTCTCAGCTAGCGACGTTATGTTCATTGCGGCAGACACAACTCTTAGTATTCTTCTTGTTATCTGTTGCAGATGAAACACTCATCCACCGCAATAAAAGTTTCTAAGTAGATCGTTACTTCTTAATTTGGTACCTGGAGCATTGGTTTTAAAATAATAGAGTGCTGTCATTTGATTGTTATTTATTACAGGTAGCCAACTATACTTTCGCTCAGAATTTCAACACTGTACAAATATGACCTCCCCACGACTATATTGTTGATAATCCACTCTTTCATTTTTAGAATAAAAATCATTTTAAATCAGGCACATCATAGTACAACACAGGTAAACACTAGGCGACGCATCACTTATGGTGATATAATGCCATAACTGATATGGAGTAGGTTATCAGTGAGTGTTTCAGGCGAGATATTGATCTTACCTCAATATCAATGATCAGGAATTCTACTGTCAGGCTGCGCACTTGGGTGACTTATATTTGCGTTCAGACCCCACTTCTCTGTTCAATGTAGATTATGTGAAACTGATCAAGGTCATGCAGTGGAACCCCCTCGCAGCTTTAGGCAATATAATTATATTCAACACACGAAATGTGTTTTACAATTTGTACAGAAACCAGATGGCAGTTATAAGAGTCGAGGGACATGAAAGGGAAGCAGTGGTTGGGAAGGGAGTAAGACAGGGTTGTAGCCTCTCCCCGATGTTGTTCAATCTGTATATTGAGCAAGCAGTAAAGGAAACAAAAGAAAAATTCGGAGTAGGTATTAAAATTCATGGAGAAGAAACAAAAACTTTGAGGTTCGCCGATGACATTGTAATTCTGTCAGAGACAGCATAGGACATGGAAGAGCAGTTGAATGGAATGGACAGTGTCTTGAAAGGAGGATATAAGATGAACATCAACAAAAGCAAAACAAGGATAATGGAATGTAGTCTAATTAAGTCGGGTGATGCTGAGGGAATTAGATTAGGAAATGAGACACTTAAAGTAGTAAAGGAGTTTTGCTATTTGGGGAGCAAAATAACTGATGATGGTCGAAGTAGAGAGGATATAAAATGTAGACTGGCAATGGCAAGGAAAGCGTTTCTGAAGAAGAGAAATTTGTTAACATCGAGTATAGATTTAAGTGTCAGGAAGTCATTTCTGAAAGTATTTGCATGGAGTGTAGCCATGTATGGAAGTGAAACATGGACGATAAATAGTTTGGACAAGAAGAGAATAGAAGCTTTCGAAATGTGGTGCTACAGAAGAATGCTGAAGATTAGATGGGTAGATCACATAACTAATGAGGAAGTATTGAATAGGATTGGGGAGAAGAGAAGTTTGTGGCACAACTTGACCAGAAGAAGGGATCGGTTGGTAGGACATCTTCTGAGGCATCAAGGGATCACCAATTTAGTATTGGAGGGCAGCGTGGAGGGTAAAAATCGTAGAGGGAGACCTAAGCAGATTCAGAAGGATGTAGGTTGCAGTAGGTACTGGGAGATGAAAAAGCTTGCACAGGATAGAGTAGCATGGAGAACTGCATCAAACCAGTCTCAGGACTGAAGACCACAACAACAACAACACGAAATGTATTCACAGTTGAGAATATCGACAACCATCAGCTGTATGATGGAATGACGACAGTAAAAATTTGTGCTGGACCAGGACTTGGACATGGAATTCCCACTTATCGCAAACAGACGCCTTATAGTTGGCTACCTGAGTATGACTCACGACCAGACCCAAACTACCATAAATCATCAACCATGTGTCTACAACCTGTTTCGTACCTCTATTATGTACATTGCCATACAGGGGAGACGTTTTACTAATAAAATTTGAGCTCCCTCTTATCATTGTTGATACCGGTATTACCGCGGCGTATCATAAAACGCCCAAAGGATTAAGTGGAAGGACTGGACCTTAGGGCAGGGGAGCATTCACCCTTTATTGTTCACAATATATTTATTGAAGTCAGTCAATAAAAATAACAATTGTCATAAACTTCAAGTAAGAGATCATTTGTACATGAAGCCCATCAGTTGGCTTTAAATACCAAAGAAAGTATAACAACTTTTCAAATGAGAAAGATAATGCATTTTTATAAAAAATAGAGTACACTGTACACTTAAAGGGCTACAGTAAGTTCACTTACAGATAGTTTTAAAATCTTGCCCGAATATATTCGGTTAAAAAAAAAGGGTAAGCTTACACATGAAGTGTGAATAACTATGTTTTGTATTAACAAATAGTGAAGAAATAACATTTATAATAATAAACTTACAGTGAGAGAACATTTATAAATGAAGCCAATCAGTTGGCTTTAATTACCAATGAATGTATAACAATATTTCAAATGGGAAAGGTGATACCTTTTTCATAGAAAATGAAAAACACATTCGTTTAAAAGAAACATTAATCTTAGATACGAACTCCCAACTAGACAGGCACACAGCAAAAGATGGATGCATACCACATAGATGCAAGTGCCAGCCAGGGGCGGGCAAAGGGTGTGCATTGTGTAGGCTCAAAGGCTTGCATGACACATGAATACAAAAGGTGCCTTCTGGAGAGTGTTGGCACTGCTCCACATATGATGCGCCAAGTAATCATCATACTTAGGCCGTAAGGTACATACTGCACTGCAGTTGAAAGTAGGGCGGTCCTGAGGTTCATCAGGGTGGATGGATTTGGCACCATACCATAGCATACTATTCACTGAAATGATTACTGTTTAGCTGCTTTTTTTTTTGCAAGTAACTGATGCATATCTATGAGTATGTACAAAATAGGTTGACGAAGCAATCATCATAGTTGTGTTTCTGTGTGAGTACGAATGCAAGATTGCATATTACATGTGTGTGTATATGGTATACTTATATATTGTATACAATATACATGACTACACACTATGTACATGGTACACAATATATAAATATACAGTATAAACATATGTAGTATGCAGTCAGGTATGCAAACTCACATACAAACACAACTATAACAATCAGTTCATCAAACTATTTTGTACACAATCTCTCATACACAGCAGATATTTTCAAAAAACCGTAAGGAACTGAAACTCCAATTAGGGATCATTCTCACCTAAAGGATAAGTTCACTAGTGCAGCTCAAAATGCTACAGGTACCAGGTGCCACAGTTCATACCTGTCTTCTTTTTCAACTTGAGTGAATGTAATGACCACTTTCTTATTCAGCACTTGAATAGGGTGTCCCACCTAAACTTTTCACTGCCATTATCTCTGGACCCACAATAGATATTGACAAAAGGCTATCATGCGTATGAATGTATGGCAAGCTGCATGTGGTAACCGCGCAGTCTGAGGACCTTGCCATGGTTCACGCAGCTTCCCCTGTCGGAGGTTCGAGTCCTTCCCCAGGCATGGGTGTGTGTGTTGTTCTTAGCGTTAGTTAGTTTAAGTTTGATTAAATAGTGTTAAGGTTACGGACTGATGATCTAGCAGTTTGGTACTATAAGAACTTACTACAGATTTCCAAACTTCCAATGTACGTCAGGGGCTCATGAAAGTAAATACTATGAGACATTGTAAACCATGTGCAAATATTGGTTTCAACACGAGTATACCTTTTTTTAAATGGGCATCCCGTATTATTAGATACATAATCACTAATAAAAGTGAATCACATTAATAATGGCGTTGGTTGCATCGCAATACGCCAATTACATATCGAGAAATTGGAGCATGAAGCTGATCCGTGAAATGAGCGAAACACAACAATTTTTCGCTTCCTGCAATGTAAGCATGACCCCCATGTTACTCGTAATCGCAATGTGATTGACATACATATTCTTACTTGCACTGTTATCACGAGGGCCGAAATGCAACAATAGGGATTCCTGGCAGAAAAATTAATACGTACATAATGGTGTCCTTCGTGTGTATTGTATTTATCTATGTACAGACTGTGGAACAGTACCAGTAGCTGTATGCTGCCCCATTACACCACCTGCATCAACCATTCACCTCTGCAGTTGTGTGCAGGAAAGGGACGCAGTCGGTGCTGTGTGTGGGAACAGCTCTCTACAAAGTAGGTTGTTTTGTGTGGAAGTACGTACAGGTACATAGCACCAGTGTACTTGACACTGTAATTAGTGTCACTACTGTAATCGTGAAATTAATTTAGCTGTCCATACATTTTAGGCATCCAACATTAGTATTCACAAATGATAGAATGGTTGACATGATATGAATGTATGGAGAATGTCAACAAAATGGCACATGTTCGATAGAGGTGCATGCCCAACAGTACCTCAATAGACGTCATCTGACCTGCTGTACTTTATGAATATTGTTAGAAGACTTCATGCTACAGAGTGGTAGTCCCCACGAATGCGTAACACATGAAGCAGCAGATATCACAGAGTATAGATTCAGTGCATTCTGTTCGTCATTTGTTTAAACGTCTTCACGCCATCAATAGGTGGCAGCAGCAGCTGGAATGTGAGTGTTACGACGGCATGCACCATGTCGGGAATTAAAAAAGGTAAATAGTCTTATCTTTTGCAATTTCACATATTTAGAAGCGTATTTATATTCGCAAATGATTCATTTATCCTGTAAATAAATATCTCTACCTAGAAACTACTCTTCATGAACAAAATGTTCTACTTAATTGCAGGTGTCATCCCTGATACCTCGGGACTCTATTACTACAAATCTCCTGTCATTGTTTACTTGGTTATAGTGGCGCGTGTGTTTGCCTGTTCATTTTTTGCTATATGTTCTTCTGTTTGCTGTCGTTATCCTGTATTAAATTACGTGTTTCCCTTGCATGTAAATATATTGGGTATTTGTTGTATTACTTTAATGAAAATAATGAACCAGTAATCCCATTTTTCCGTGCTGTAGATCTAACTGATGAAGAAATAGCGAAACTTTTGGCAGTGGAAGATCCAAATATTTCTGAATTTGAGCTATCTGAAGAAGAAGATGAGCTTGATACAGCTACTAGATCACAAACTACAGCAGCTGATGAGTCATCATCTGAATCAGATGACGATGGGGTACCTTTGAGTGAGGTCCAACACAGAGGTGCAAAATGGAGCTAAACGACGGAGTAAGTAGTTGCTAGATACAAATTTGTATGGCACATTTAACGTACAGTTTGCAAAGATTTATGTTATTTTACTTGAATTTCTAGGTTTAATCCTGAAGTACCAGAATTTGCAACACCTTAAATTCCAACTTTGAAATCACCATTAGAATATTTCACACAATATATTGACCAAACGTTGTTTGATGATATGGCTTATTATATAAATTTACATCATGTTACACTAACAGGAAACTCAATAGACTGTAGAGAAGTAGAATTAAGAAAGTTTTGGGGGGTTAGTATGCTGATTGCATTGCTGGGGTTCCCTAGAATTGAGAATGTATTGGGAAAGATGAACACGTTATCCACTGATTGCAGATAGGATTAGCAGGGACAGATTTTACCTGACAAGAACTAATCTGAAACTGGTTAATGACAATGCTGTATTAGAGGAAACTAAACGAAGTGATAGTTATTGGAACATATCACCACTTCTTGACAGATTAAGAAATGCATTTCGAAATCATCCCCAACAAACTCTTACATTTATAGATGAGCAGATGACACTGTTTACAGGTCAAGTAAGAACAAGACAGTATATTAGGGGTAAACCTCACCCAGTTGGCTTGAAGAACTTTGTGCTAGCTACATCCAACGGTGTACCACCTGACGTTTGCTATACCAAGGAAAGGATAAAGATATTACGTCTGGAAAAATTGCAGTACCCGACAACCTTGATATTGGAGGGCGTGTTGTTCTGAAGCTTTCAGATTCCTTGCCACATGGGTCACTAATATACGTTGACAGATACTTCACATCTGTCCCCTTACTAGATAGTCTCCTAACTCATGGGCCAATCTTAGCAACTGGGACTATCATGGCTAATCGTCTTCCAAAACCTATATATTTCAAGAGAGATTTAAATTTGAAAAGTGAGGACAGAGGTTCTTTTGATCAGGTTATAAGGAGTGATGAAAAAATACTTGCAATGAAATGGTTTGACAATAAATCTACTTATGTTGCATCTTCTGCTTTTGGTGTTCATTCCACTGTCCAAATTCAACATTGGTCAAAGAAAGATACGGTTTACGTCCAAATTGCTAGGCCAAATGCAGTTACCAAATATAAAAAATATATGGATGGTGTGGATCTCCTGGATAGGGTAGTGGGAAAATACCCAATGACAAGCAGAACTAACAGATGGACAGTAAGCGTGATCCACCACTTCATAGAATTTGCTGTTGTAGCCGCTGGGCGAGAATATAGGCAAGCAATGCAAAGTAATAACTTTATGACAAAAGACATCATGCAATATCAAGCCTTCAAGATTGATGTTGCACAAAATCTTATTTTCTATGGTGTGCCAGAAAATGAGCAAAGATCAGACTCGAGCAAGGATGATGATGATGATGATGATGATGATGATGATGAAGGTCCACCAGCAAAATGGGCAAGAGAACCAAAAGCTTTACCATCTTTGGCAATCAGGGTATCAAATGCTAAGCACATGCCTCAGATGATTAACAATATACAGAAAAATACATCAAAATGCAGATTAGAGGGTTGTAGAGGTCTAATGCTTGCACGATGCAGCACATGTCAAATTTTCCTGTGCTTTATATCTGAAAGAAATTGTTTTGCTCTTTTTCACACAAAGTGAATTTCAACATATGTTACATTTCTCACACAAAAACAGGATTATTTTATATGTTAAGAATAAGTTTGTTGTAAAACTCATATATATTACTTTGTATTAACATGGGCCGCAGGTATCACATATGATACCATATATATAAAATGTATGTAAAAATGAAAATAAAATTTTTCCCTGTATTTTTGACTTATTTGTGTCCTTATTGCTTGTGAATATCAGTTTCAATAAAATCAGACTTCAGACCAACCTTCAGGACTTTAAAGGTTAAGCACACATTGAAATATTATTATCTCAGCAAGCAATTTTTTATATTTTCTTCTGAAAAGGAAAACTACATTCTTAATTGACATTTTTGGATTTGCCTGTTAGCTGCACAACCACGGTCTAGGGGTAGCGTCTTTTATACATAATCAAAACGTCTTCGGTACTGGGTTCGAATCCTGCCACTGCTTACATTTTGACTAATCATCAATGGCGGCCAAAGACTTCTGGCCTAAGAAGTCACCCTCATTCTACCGACAGCCTTGTTCAGGGCGCTCTCTTGTCCTATGGATGGGAAACTGCCTCTGAAGGTGGAAGAACCAGCAATGATCAGCGGCATGAGGATGGAGAAGGCAATGGAAACCACTGTATTTAAGACACATGAGATACATCCACAGGACATGTGGCCAGTAATTGGTGTCATGATTATCTCTACATTGGCAAAAGATTCCAGAATTGTCCTCCATTTGGAACTACTGGGAGGGGGGGGGGGACTGCCAAGGGGGAGGAGAGGTTACCATGAGAAAAAGATTGAATAACCAATGAAAGGATAACATTATACGAATTGGGGTGTGGAATGTCAGAAGCTTGAACGTGATAGGGAAACTAGAAAATCTGAAAAGGGAAATGCAAAGACCCAATCTAGATATAGCAGGGGTCAGTGAAGTGAAGTAAAAAGAATACAAGGAGTTCTGGTCAGAAGAGTATAGAGTAATATCAACAGCAGCAGAAAATGGTATAATGGGAGTAGGATTCGTTATGAATAGGAAGGTAGGGCAGAGAGTGTGTTACTGTGAATACTTCAGTGACAGGGTTGTTCTTATCAGAATCGGCAGCAAACCAAAACTGACAACGATAGTTCAAGTATACATGTCGATGTCACAAGCTGAAGATGAAGAGAGAAAGTGTATGGGGATACTGAACAGGTAATACAGTGTGTAAAGGGGGATGAAAATCCAATAGTCATGGGGGACTGGAATGTAGTTGTAAGGGAAGGAGTAGAAGAAAAAGTTACAGGAGAATATGGTCTTGGGACAAGGAATCATAGAAGAGAAAGACTAATTGAGTTCTGTAACAAGTTTCAGTTAGTAATAGTCAATACTCAGTTCAAGAATCACAATAGGAGGAGGTATACTTGGAAAAGGCTGGATGTTAGATAATGTCATGGTCAGAAAGAGGCTCCGAGACCAGATACTGGATCGTAAGGTGTACCCAGGAGCAGATATAGACTCATATCACAATATGGTAGTGATGAAGACTAGACTGAAGTTTAAGGCATTAGTCAGGACGAATCAATACGCAAAGAAGTGGGATACAGAAGTACAGAAGTACTAAGGAATGACGAGATATGGCTGAAGTTCTCTAAGCCTGTAGATACAACAATGTGGAATAGCTCAGCAGGCAGTATAGTTGAAGAAGAGTGTACATCTCTAAAAAGGTCGATCACAGAAGTAGGGAAGGAAAACATAGGTACAACAAGGTAATTGCGAAGAAACCAAGGGTAACAAAAGAAATTCAAATGGCTCTAAGCACTATGGGACTTAATATCTGAGGTCATCAGTCCCGTAGACTTAGAACTACTTAAACCTAACTAACCTAAGGACATCACACACATCCATGCCTGAGGCAGGAATCGAACCTGCGACCGTGACAGCAGCGCGATCCGGACTGAAGCACCTAGAAGCGCTCGGTCACCGTGGCCGGCTAACAAAAGAAATGCTTCAATTGATTGATGAAAGGACGAAGTACAAAAATGTTCCAGGAAGCTCAGGAACACAGAAATACAAGTCGCTGAGGAAATAAATAAATAGAAAATGCAGGAAAAATGTGAAGACATCGTAAAAGAAATAATTGTCGGAAGGACAGACTCAACATACAGAAAAGTCAAAACAACCTTCGGTGCCATTAAAAGCATGGATGATCACATTAAGAGTGCAACGGGAATTCCACTGTTAAAGGCAGAGGAGAGGGCAGATAGGTAGAAAGAATACATTGAAAGCCTCTATGAGGCTATTTGTCTGATGCGATAGAAGAAGAAGCAGGAGTCGATTTAGAAGAGAGAGGGGATCCTGTATTAGAATCAGAATTTAAAAGAGCTTTGGAGGACTTAATATCAAATAAGGCAGAAGGGATAGATAACATTCCATCAGGATTTCTAAAGTCATTGGGGGAAGTTGCAACAAAACGACAGTTCACGTTGGTGTGTAGAATGTATGAGTCTGGCGACATACCATATGACTTTCGGAAAAGCATCATCCACACAATTCCGAAGACGGAAAGAGCTGACAAGTGCGAGAATTATTGCACAGCCAGCTTAACAGCTCATGCATCCAAGTTCCTCACAAGAATAGTACACAGAAGAATGGAAAATAAAATTGAGGATGCGCTAGATGATGATCAGTTTGGCCTTAGGAAAGGTAAAGGCACGAGAGAGGCAATTTGATGTTGTGGTTAATAATGGAAGCAAAACTAAAGAAAAATCAAGACACGTTCATAGGATTTGATTCTGGGGAAAAGCATTCGACAATGTAAAATTGTGTAAGATGTTCGAACTTCTGAAAAAAGTAGGGGTAAGCTATAGGGAGAGACGGGTCACATACAATATGTACAAGAGCCAAGAGGGAGTAATAAGAGTGGACGACCAAGAGCGAAATGCTTGTGTTAAAAAGGGTGTAAGATAAGGATGTGGCCTTTCGCCCCTACTGTTCAATCTGTACATCGAGAAACCACTGATGGAAGTAAAAGAAAAATTCAGGAGTGGAATTAAAATTTAAAGTGAAAGGATATCAATGATACGATTCGCTGATCACATTGCTATCTTGAGTGAAAGTGAAGAAGAATTACATGATCTGCTGAACAGAATGAACAGTCTAATGAGTACAGAGTATGTATTGAGAGTAAATAGAAGAAAGACAAAGGTAATGAGAAGTAATAGAAATGAGAACAGTGAGAAAACTAACATCAGGATTGATGGCCACAAAGTAGATGAAGATAAGGAATTCTTCTACCTAGGCAGTAAAATAAGCAATGGCAAATGGAGCAAGGAGGACATCGAAAGCAGACTATCAATGGCAAAAAGACCATTCCTGGCCATGATAAGTCTACTAATATCAAAAATTGGCCTTAAATTGGGGAAGAAATTTCTGAGAACGTATGTCTGGAGTACAGCATTCTGTGGTAGTGAAACATGGACTGTGGAAAAACCAGAACAGAAGAGAATTGGAGCATTTGAGATCTGGTGCTACATACGGATGTTGAAAATTAGGTGGACTGATAAGGTAAGGAATGAGGACGTTCTGCACAGAATTGGAGAGGAAAGAAACATGTGGAAAACACTGATAAGGAGAAGGGACAGGAAGATAGGGCATCTGTGAAGACATGAGGGAATGACTTCCATGGTACTAGAGGAAGCTGTAGGAGGCAAAAATGCAGAGGAAGACAGAGATTGTAATACATCCAGCAAAGAATTGAAGACGTAGGTTGCAACTGCTACTCTGAGATGAAGAGGTTAGCACAGGAGAGTAATTCATGGCGGGCCACATCAAACCAGTCAGAAGACTGAAGAAAAAGAAAAGCTGCTAGATGCGATGTCATGAAATACAAATATGGCTGAGAAACGTGGGCCACACGTGTACTTGATTAGGGTTGCATGCAACCTGCAAGCTGCAGTTTAACGACCACTGGTCCAGACAGAGCAACAGGCGATAAACAGTTTTTGCTGCTATATTGGATTCATTGGCAACATAGAAGTCTGTGGCTTCGGCCTTTTTTGAATTATTGCAGACTGATATTATTTGCATCCATTTAGATTATTTCATCTGTTGATGAACACACATAAAAATTCTCAGACTCCACTTAAATTTCATAATGATAATCACACTGTATGGGGGGGTTGGATAAAAATATGGGAACAGCGCGAGAAACGAATGCTTGAACATAAACAACTATGCTAGCCAAGCCTGCAGGTTGCACTTTGTATTTCACTATCAACGGCACCTGTGTGATGTTCTCAATACGTTGCAAGTATCAGTCCTGGTCAGAACTCTTCCGTTTAGTTGTCAGTGCATTATATCGGAGCTAAGTGAATTGTAACTGCGGCCAATTGTTGGTGCTCATATGGTGGCAATTTCCGTAACCAAGGGAGCCAAAGTGTTTGGTGCCTCGTGAGGCACCATATTGATGACTGATACCACATACAGAGAAAGCAGAAATACATCATCCGTTAGGTAACAATGCCGACGGAAGAATGTGAGGAGTGATCGTGATGGACGGTCATTGAAGACGATTGGGACGAAAAATAAGAGATCATCAGATGCAAAAGTCACTGCAGAACTGAATGTCGCACTTGCATGCAAACCCTGTAACCACCAAAATAACATGAAGGGAGCTCTGTAAGCTGTGATTTGAAGGGCGAGCTGGAACTCCAAAATCACACGTTGAGTGATGCAAATGCTGGTAACAGTAAAATATGGTGCGAAAGCCATACAACCTGGACTATGGAGCAGCAGAATAAAGTCATTTCGTCAGTTGAGTCTTGTTTCACACTGGTCCCACCTTCTGGCCAAGTTCACATCCCAAGACTAAAATAAGGCGCAGGTTCGATGATGATTTGGCAGTTATTTGCGGTGTTCTAGAGCCCCATGGCTACTCTGCAACTTTGCATCATTGCCAAGGATTATGTGGCCATTTTGGCTGATGATTTCTGTCTCATGCTACAATATTTGTTCTCCAATATGATGCTGTGTTCCAAGATGACATGGCCCCTGCACAAACAGTCAAGGAGTGATTTTGTGAGCAAGAAGATGAATTGCTGTCTCTCTCCTGGCCACTACAATCACCAGAGCTCAATGTTATTGAGCGCTTGTTGTCTAGTTTTGAGAGAAGGATGCGTGATTGCTATACAGCTCCACTGTCATTACCTTAACTTGCAACTATTTTGGATGAAATAGGGTATAATATTCCCTTGAAAACCATACAGAACCTTTATGCATCCATTCTGAGATGACTGGAAGCTGTTTTGAATGCCAAAGGGATTCCTATACCGTATCAGGCATGGTAATACGTTGACGTTTTGCTGTTTACATATTATTGTCAAACCCACTGTAACATCCACGTGATAAATTTTTGGCTACAGTGCGACGAGAGGAAATTATGCCTGTAACAGTTATAAACATTATCTATTCGGCATATGAAAAAATAGTGAATTAATTATTTACATAATATTCTATGATGTAATTAGACATATCGATGTGTATCACACAAAGACAATGATAATTGTAAATTCCTTTTATGATCTGCGTTTTCTTCCTTTGTTTTTACCTTTTGGTTGGATGGCTTTTGCAGGTTCAGCACGCAAGACGCATATCAAACTGAGGTCTGTTAAGAAATTGTAATTATTTGTTAATTATTACTTGAAAATAGAGTTCATTATTATTATAAACATGAGTAACTGTAATTCCACTCTCAGTAAGCATTATCTGTGTTAATTGTTTCTTTCCGCTGCAAGGAGCGCAGCCATTGATGATAGCGATTTGTATCGCGTTTTTGTCTGTGTTTTCCTTAGAAACAAATCAAATGTTTGCTTGATGAAGTATAAATAGTGCACAATACGAAAGTAGAGTTTCTGTAAAGTTCAATAAGCATTTAAAATACTTATTTGCTCTAATAATAGAAAGTCTCTATCAATTGTCTGCCGCCATCTTCACAATTATCACAGCGGCAAATTCAAATTACGCAACTCTGCAGACATAAATGCCGAACGTAATACAAATGTGTAAAAATAAATGTGCACCGGTGGTCCCGAACTCATTTTAATGAAAATAATTCGAATCAGATTGGTTCTTTAAAAACAGTGCTCATAGCACGATAGATATAACAAAGCTTTTCTAGCTGATGTATGGAGCCGAAATTAATTACGCACGAGTTGCGAAGAATATTGTTTCAGGTAACATACATCAGTATTGTGCGCGGCTGATATTCGGTGGTTTTAATGATCATTTTGCTGAAGATAACTGTTTCCATCATAATTCATAGTTGTATAGACTCTGTTGTATGAACTGTGATTTAGTGACACTTACACAACTTACAGACAACACTTTAACACGACGTTAACTTGGAGTTCTTTAGCAACTTGATCAAATCTTTAGCCGGGAGAAAAATTATTTAGTAGTTACTCAATGCAATAAAATAAGATCATCATTTCCATTTACAAATTAGTTAAATAGCAAAACCACTGAATAACACAGCGAACGCCACACTGGCGGCCAACGTGGGGCCACCAATGTACATTTATTCATTTTAATAATTGAAATTGTGATCTATTACAGGTACGGAGTACCAAAACAAACTATTAATCATTTTATATTTACTTGTTTCATGAGCATTGACATCTTCCTACCAAATTGCTGTACGGATCTGTATCTGCGCTGATGTGAGTCACAGGAGTAACTTCATATAAGCAGTGCAGTTCACCACCCTCGCACAGGTTGGAACAGATGTGCATGTTCACAAATTTAACAGCACCACACATACAACATTCACTGCGTGTGCAATTTAAAATTAAAATCAGTACCTGCAGCCATAAGTAGTAATAATTGAATATTCTTATGTGCGAGAATAATATTTTTGAGTGTTATTTGTGTATATGTGTTAGTTATAAGATCATTTTGTGTCAACTGGTGCTTGTCAGTGATTTATATATTTGTTGTGCTATATTAGTGATAGAATGGTTAAACAAAAGAAAAATAAACCGAATGAGCATACTGATGCAGAGATGACATCAGAGTCTCAGGTAGAACAATCTACCCATATTTCTGTCGAATTATTAGAACATTTAATTATGAATGATAATTTGCAAACTGATGTCCCGAGTGATAGTAAAACCGAGGAGTTGCCAAAACCAACTGACACTCCTGAGTTCAACCAGTTAGGAATTAATGACAATATTTCTTCTGGGCAAGGGGCAGAAGTTATCAATGCTCAAGCTATGTCCATACAGGATATGCTAACAGCATTATTTGAAAAGTTTACTATTAAAGAGCAGGAGCGTGAAAACTAACGCGAGCTTAAAGAGCAGGAGCGTGAAAGACAACGTCAGCAGGAAAAGGAAAAACGTAGACAGGAGAAGCTTATAGAAAAACAGCAACAGGAGTTCAGGGACCAAGAAAAGGAAAAGAAATTTATGGAAAATATAAACAATATTTTTCTGGAAAGAGATAAGGAAATTGTCCGTAGGATAAATCAAATGTTGGTCGATCGCGATAATGCTATTACTACCCATTTTAAGCAGGAGATCGATGCAGTAAAAACCACTATTGAACCGTTAACAAACATTCCAGTTCAGGTCAATAGTCTTCAAACTGAAGTAGATAGACTAGAGAACCAATTCAAAGCCTTGGCTACCGCTGTGGAAACAATGCAGGAGGACATTCACTCGGAAATCCGAAAGCAAGTCCGAACAGAAGTAGCCAGGGTGCTGAGCTCTGAAAATCAAAACTTTGAAAATCTGACAGTATGCAGTAATGACAACACTGGTACTGACAGGGAAAAGATCGCAGATAATCTGACGGCGAATTTTAATGCACCAAAAGGAAGACCAAATTTTGGCAATCAACCGATATTACCAGAGCAATATGTGACACAAAGGTACAATAATAATGGAATAGAATGTACTTGTAATAAAGTAACCACACCACCTGCGAATGATAGCAATTCCATGCACTTAACTACTTTGATGCATGAAGAAAGCCTGATTAAGCATAGAGAGTTTCAAATATTTAACGAAGAAAGCAAGAAAAACATACATCCAGTAGTTTTCATTCGAAACTTCATAAGTGTTCTTCCAAAATCATGGTCGGAAGAACAGAAAATACAGTTCGTGGTTTCACATATTTCTGGTGATGCGTCGCTCTGGGCATTAAATGCAGCAGAAACTTGCAAGACTTTCCACGACTTTGAGAAGGCGTTCCTTGATCAATTCTGGTCATCGTCTACTCAATAGCGACTCCGTAAAATTGTTTACAATGCAGAAATGTACAATCCGAAGTCAGGTTCCTTAAGAAAGTACTTTGAAAAATACACTCCTGGAAATGGAAAAAAGAACACATTGACGCCGGTGTGTCAGACCCACCATACTTGCTCCGGACACTGCGAGAGGGCTGTACAAGCAATGATCACACGCACGGCACAGCGGACACACCAGGAACCGCGGTGTTGGCCGTCGAATGGCGCTAGCTGCGCAGCATTTGTGCACCACCGCCGTCAGTGTCAGCCAGTTTGCCGTGGCATACGGAGCTCCATCGCAGTCTTTAACACTGGTAGCATGCCGCGACAGCGTGGACGTGAACCGTATGTGCAGTTGACGGACTTTGAGCGAGGGCGTATAGTGGGCATGCGGGAGGCCGGGTGAACGTACCGCCGAATTGCTCAACACGTGGGGCGTGAGGTCTCCACAGTACATCGATGTTGTCGCCAGTGGTCGGCGGAAGGTGCACGTGCCTTGTCGACCTGGGACCGGACCGCAGCGACGCACGGATGCACGCCAAGACCGTAGGATCCTACGCAGTGCCGTAGGGGACCGCACCGCCACTTCCCAGCAAATTAGGGACACTCTTGCTCCTGGGGTATCGGCGAGGACCATTCGCAACCGTCTCCATGAAGCTGGGCTATGGTCCCGCACACCGTTAGGCCGTCTTCCGCTCACGCCCCAACATCGTGCAGCCCGCCTCCTGTGGTGTCGCGACAGGCGTGAATGGAGGGACGAATGGAGACGTGTCGTCTTCAGCGATGAGAGTTGCTTCTGCCTTGGTGCCAATGATGGTCGTATGCGTGTTTGGCGCCGTGCAGGTGAGCGCCACAATCAGGACTGCATACGACCGAGGCACACAGGGCTACACCACTGGTGATCGTCGAGGGGATACTGAATAGTGCACGGTACATCCAAACCGTCATCGAACCCATTGTTCTACCATTCCTAGACCGGCAAGGGAACTTGCTGTTCCAACAGGACAATGCACGTCCGCATGTATCCCGTGCCACCCAACGTGCTCTAGAAGGTGTAAGTCAACTACCCTGGCCGGCAAGATCTCCGGATCTGTCCCCCATTGAGCATGTTTGTGACTGGATGAAGCGTCGTCTCACGCGGTCTGCACGTCCAGCACGAACGCTGGTCCAACTGAGGCGCCAGGTGTAAATGGCATGGCAAGCCGTTCCACAGGACAACATCCAGCATCTCTACGATCGTCTCCATGGGAGAATAGCAGCCTGCATTGCTGCGAAAGGTGGATATACACTGTACTAGTGCCGACATTGTGCATGCTCTATTGCCTGTGTCTATGTGCCTGTGGTTCTGTCAGTGGATCATGTGATGTATCTGACCCCAGGAATGTGTCAATAAAGTTTCCCCTTCCTGGGACAATGAATTCACGGTGTTCTTATTTCTATTTCCAGGAGTGTATATTAACATGACCCGGTACCGGGATGAGCCAGTAACAACCAGAGACTTATTGCGAGTGTTAAAAGCTAGATTACCCATACATATTAGAGAATTTGTATGGAGTGTAGCCATGTATGGAAGTGAAATATGGACGATAAATAGTTTGGACAAGAAGAGAATAGAAGCCTTTGAAATGTGGTGCTACAGAAGAATGCTGAAGATTAGATGGGTAGATCAAGTAACTAATGAGGAAGTATTGAAAAGGATTGGGGAGAAGAGGAGTTTGTGGCACAACTTGACACGAAGAAGGGATCGGTTGGTAGGACATGTTCTGAGGCATCAAGGGATCACCAATTTAATATTGGAGGGCAGCATGGAGGGTAAAAATTGTAGAGGGAGACCAAGAGATGAATACACTAAACAGATTCAGAAAGATGTAGGCTGCAGTACGTATTGGGAGATGAAGAAGCTTGCACAGGATAGAGTAGCATGGAGAGCTGCATCAAACCAGTCTCAGGACTGAAGACCACAACAACAACAACATTAGAGAAAAATTATTTAATGTTACAGACACTGATCTGAAAGAATTTCTGTCTAATTGATTCTCTGGATCTAGTGCAAGAAGACGCCAGAAAAAATTCTGACGTGATCAGCAATAATAATAGTCCTAATAGAAAAAATTCATGGAATGGAAATAGAGGAGAAGGTAGTCCAAAGAAAAATAAAAGTAAAGCTTATAGTAACGGCAAATACAATAATAATAATAGTAGAAGGAATCCCTACAGCCAAAATTTTTGTTATTAGAATAATTATAACAGTAATTATCAAAAGGCTGAAGAACACCAACAACCGAATGGTAATCAGATGCCGTACCACAATGAAAACCCAAACAATAACAATAGCAACAAAATGACAACAGGTCAGACAGTCCATATAAAGACAAGCCTAAAAATACGCGGGGTGACAGTGAATATTGGTGACAGCCAGGGCCAAGTCATTGGCAGCCGCAGCAAAATTCTATCAATTCAGGTCAGCCAATAAATTATGTACAGGCTATACCTATACCAAGCAATCAATATCCACCGTGGTGGGATCCAAGCAGGCCTCCTCCGACTGAAAACTCACAAAATGTTAGAATAGTGGAGGTACCTTCGGAAGCAAAACAAAACATTCAGAAGCCAACAAACTAATTTCGGTCCCTGTAGGCCTTCGCCAGGTGACCGAGGCCAACAATGAAGGCAATAGGTCGAAAGAACAAAAAATAAACATGATACGGTATCAGGATGGCAATAAGATCGAAGATGAGCTATATCAGGAACCTGCTGTCTCTGATAAGCCTCAAAGGGAAAATATCCAAGCAACTGTCACCGGAGCTGTAAATGGTGTATGTAACAACTACTATTCTGCTTGACACAGGTGCGAATGTATCAGTTATGAACACGCAGTTTTTCAAGAAGGTATCGGAGGTAAGGAGATTGCCGATTTTGCCGGTTGCAAATTGTAAGGTTATAGGGGCATTGGGAAAAAAGGCACAGAGTATAAAATACCAAACACAGGTGGAAGTTTCCTTGGGAAATGATCGCTTATTATGCACGTTCCTACTACTGCATAACTTGTCAGTACCGGTGCTTCTGGGTCTTGACTTCCTTCGGGAAAGAGAAGCTGTAATTGATCTCGCCCGTGGGACTTGTGCACTTAAGTACCAACAGTGACCCATAACATTAATGCTGAATCGGGAGTTCGGTGCGAACCTTCTGCTGATGAGAAAAGTGAATCTTTCTGTCAGCAAACAGAAGTTGTTAGTGTTGGATCATAAGCACCCACAGATGTATCACAAAAATCGAAATAACGATGCACCCAGCAACATGAGTGACATCGTCACAACAATAGAAGAGAAAGTACAGTAGGCAATTTGCATTAATGCTTCAGAGGCTAGACAATTAAGAGAATTATTATCCGGGTACCTCGAAGTATTCTTTGAACGCCCTGGAATCATAAAAGATTACCAGTATAATATGAAAGTATATCCGCACAAGACCTGTTGCACAGCATCTTACTCGGTCCCCTGGACTAAGAAAAACGAAGTGAATATACAAAGGACCAATCAGAAATGCAAGTGCAATACCCCATAACTGTAAATATAATGTTTATGGTAAAATAATTAGCAGTAATAATGTGATAATATTATGTATGTATTAGTTTATAAGATTTTATGTCAAGTATTACACTGTAATGTTGTTGATTTATTTGAACAAGGAGTAGAGAATATCCATAATAAATGTATTTTTACTCTAAAGGGGATAAATAACTTGATAAACACTTGGGTGTTTATGTATTAAATGTGAGGAATTTTACCTTTCTATACATAGCATAGAAATGATTAGAATGCTTAAATAATATATTTGTTCGTAGAATGGATATAACAAAAATATCTTCATAAGATTGAGTCATGTAGTCCCACACACGTAGTGAGTGTTGGTGGTGTGTAAGCTGTGAGACTGAAAAAAATAAAAAATAAAAAATAAAATAAACTGCTTTGACCACTAGTGAAGCGAAATCTGAATGTGTATTGATTTACGTACACGGTTTCATTACAAAGCCATTTAAAATGCTCTTATGAGCAACATTCCTGTTAGATAAACCGAACATGGACATCTGTCCCAAAAACATGGTAAATAATATGAAAGTATATCAATAAAAAAATAAAAAATATAAATATATGTATCTGTAGTAAAAATGGAAATGTACTGTTATCCGGACAGTTCAGTAATGATCTCATGGTCAAGATAACGTAGCACATTCTGAAAGTTTTATATTGTCTCATGTTTATGTGACAGTGTAAAATTTTAAATTTTGTTATTCAGTCATGGTAATATGAACTTATGTGCAAGTGTACCAGACCTCATTACTTGAAAAGTGTCATATGCATATAGATTGTCTGTTAAGTACTGTGGAAAACTACTGACAGCAATCAGAACAGTGAAACGTGTTTCGCAGGAACTTGTGGACGCTTGAAGAACTGTGATTTATATTGTGAATAATGATGAACAGTGATAAAAACTGTGATCACGCAACCTTATGAACGCTCTTGGAGTGTCAAAGTTAGCAGCAACGCTATGAACGTTGAGTACTGTTGACTGAATTAATAATTAACTTGAACTGATGACCTGTAGTAGTTCGATCACAGCGGCAAATTCGAATTACGCAACTCTGCAGACATAAATGCCGAACGTAATACAAATGTGTAAAAATAAATGTGCACTGGTGGTCCCGAACTCATTTTAATGAAAATAATTCGAATCAGATTGGTTCTTTAAAAACAGTGCTCATAGCACGATCGATATAACAAAACTTTTATAGCTGATGTATGGAGCCGAAATTAATTACGCACGAGTTGCGAAGAATATTGTTTCAGGTAACATACGTCAGTGTTGTGCGCGGCTGATATTCGGTGGTTTTAATGACCATTTTGCTGAAGATAACTGTTTCCATCGTAAACCATAGTTGTATAGACTCTGTTGTATGAACTGTGATTTAGTGACACTTACACAACTTACAGACAACACTTTAACACGACGTTAACTTGGAGTTCTTTAGCAACTTGATCAAATCTTTAGCCGGGATAAAAATTATTTAGTAGTTACTCAATATAATAAAATAAGATCATCATTTCCATTTACAAATTAGTTAAATACCAAACCACTGAATAACACAGCGAACGCTACACCACATAGACACACAAAAGAAAAGTTGTGGAATTGGCAATATTTCGCCGAATATGGAGATATTGCTTGTCTCCAGTGATGGCTTCTTCAGTGATCCAGAAAATATTAAGAACATGATCTGACACTTCATTTCACACGTTGTAGTGAGCAATGAAGGAGCACCATCCATAAATAGAAAACAGGGTAAACTTCGTGGAGCAATTTACAATAACTGTCGTTTCCCAATTCAGAAAGAAGCAATCAGCAGCAGTAAAAATTCGATCCAGCACTAATGTCGATTATCATGGTGTTACACGCCAGCCTTCGAAAATTCAGAGCTGCAAATGGAACAGTCTGCATTTTTATTACAGTCACATGACAAAATCATTTTCAAATGCTCAGTAACTTACTTATTTACTAGGTTTGCCACACAAACTGCAGTCAGTTTTTGGCCTTGACAATCAGGCTCCTCCATTTTCTTCAGTCTATGCAGTCTTCTCCAGTTAGTCCCATCATACAGATATCCTCTCTAATCCTGTTAGTCCACCTCAGCCATGATTTTCCCCTCGGTCTGTTGGCTCTGATGTCTTCTTTCACCACCTGCCTAGTGGTCTGGCCTTCTTGAGGCATCATTCTCCTCTCTGTAATCACAGCCACAATGTCCAGCGACTTCTACAACTCATGCAATTCAGTTTTTCCTCTTCCTCCAGTCATCTCTATCCTTCACTGACCCAAAAATCTGTCTCAGAGTAGCATTCTGAATTGTCAGGATTTTTCTTTCTATGTTTTGCATCACAGTCCAGGTTTCTGCTCTGTATAGGACTACAGGTTTTATTACTGTCCTGTAGATCCTGATCTGTGTGGACCTCAACAGAAGCCGGGCTTCAGCAGCTTTCAGAGTGCCTTTATTTCCTAATCCGTCTTATTCCTTTCACTGAGTTCTACCCCAAGACATTTGAACTCTTTTACTCTCTCAAATGTTTTACCATCTACATCCAAAGTTCTGTCACCATTCTTTCTTTTCACAATGAGGTATTTGGTCTTATCCACATTATCTTCAAGCCTGCTCTCATTTTCTCTTCCATTAACACTCTTGCCATCTGAACCAGATCTTGCTCTTTCTGTGCCATTAAAACTACATCTGACTCGGACAGAGTGCTGATCATTCTACACAGTGATATTCCTGTCTCTAGGCTTGTTACTTTTCTCAGTGCTCTTTCCAGAACCAGATTAAATAAAAGGGGGAGAGACACAGTCTCCCTGTAGCACTCCATCTTCACATTGAATCTCTCTCACATTTTTCCATTCACTTTCACTGTGCATGTTGATTCTTGTATACATGCTTGTGTTAGTTTCACTAGTTTTCTGGGAACCTACGCCCTTTCAAGTGCTTACGATATTGGTTGCCTGTTCACGCTATCGCATGCTTTTGCTTGTCCACAACAACACAATGAACATCTCTTTGAAATTCCAACGTTTTTGATAGAATTCGTCTTATTATATTTAGTAACTTATAAAATGTTTTCTTAATTTCAACTGGACTGTGGTATGGTGCTTTTAAAAGCCCTTGCAGTAATTTAAATATTCAAAAGAAACCGTTGAAAACATATTTATCATGCACTATTTTTCTCTCTTTGTAATATGACTCCATGTGAAGTCGTTTCATGGAATTGCATAGACAGTGCATAAATGACAACGTGTTCACGAGAAATCTCGAGCGAGAGCATATCCAGCAATAATATGGATGCATGTGCACTCACCCAAGGTCATTGCTGTCTGCAGCATCAGTCCCATCGCTGTAGTATTGAGATATTGCATGTATACATCTACTGGCTGAAGTTTCTCACTCTCTGAAGTCAGAAACAAATGCTTTTGTTTCCAGTTTCATCACTTAATCGCAACTGGTCAGATTAGAGTAGGGATTTATTTGGTGTGGCTTCATCCAAATTGTTACGCCACTCAACGCCTTTGGACACTGATATATTGTGCCAAAGACAGGATATATCTCACTGGCCAATGAACAATCAAGGTGTGTTAATGAAGACAGTATGAGATTATCTTATGCTGCCATGCTGTTTGCAAGACTTGCTGTAGTTGGCCCAAATGATCAGAGTCTATGTTGACAGGCTGTCAACTAATTCAATGACCTGTTTTGCTAGTAGTTCTTGATTAGGTCCGATGACTGAGATTTAGAGTACCCAATGATATTACATTATTAGACACAATTTCAAAGAATGGGTTTAGATATTCACTTCTCCCTGTTTCACTCAAAATGTTGGCCAGTAATGTTCATGCTTCCACTTGGATCAGAACATAAAACTCAACATACTGGGCGAAATTTCATGTGAAACCTACACACACGAAAATAATTCATTTGTTTTGTCAGTTTATATTTACTGATAATCATCAATTAAGAGTCTGAACTTATTTTCATCTAGTATAACATTCCTTCTGATGCCTCCTCTTTTGATTTCAAGCAGACAGTAGTTGTTCTCATGGAAGTTGAACATCTCGCAATTCTTTTTGTCAGTTTGGGATTCGTCATTAAGAGAAAGTGGCAGCACATCTTCAATCACCTCTTCCTGTCTCATGTAATGAAGATTACCTACTTTATTTTGCCTCTTTTTCATTTATGGCGTGTAACGTCTCGATTTTGCATTTCAGGTCATTGCCTTTGTTATTGTAGTCACTTGAACAGTTCATTGCAGTTTTTATCATTTAGACGATCTCTCTCTACCTACTTCACATTTTAATTCTGAGACTTGTTTTCTCAACCAACCTGTTTGACTAAGTGCTTCAGTTATCTTGTCCAACTGTGTTTACCAAAAACTGGTCATCTAGGTATAGTCAAGAATATTCCATGCACTGGGTTTCTACATGTGAGATTTGAAGTTGAGTGTTTGGTAGTATTGGATAAAGTTTTTCCAAAGAAGTATATTTCTTGCTGTGTCACGTTAGACAAGATTTCCAAGTCACAGATGCATGCCAAACAACATGTAGTAATCCTAGTTTCACGCAGTCTCCAATGGTGATTTTTTTATTTCTCTCTGAGGTCTTGATTACCTTCAGCATTCAAATCCTTATTGCCTTAAATATTTTACATTATGCTACATTATGGAATTAATTTTGTGTTCTTGTAATGGGTTAGGGTAATTGTGTAAGCCGATTTGTGGATAGACAATTCATAAATATAAAGGTCGTACAAGACTGTATCTTTATTAACATTGAGCATACAAACATTTCGCCAACACACTGGACACTTTATTATGGCTAGAATGGTACATGAGGATTCGAAAGTACAAAAGTATCACAACAGATTTTTCTTTTAAAATCACACTTCTTAAACCTTGTGTAAGTAAGTTTACTCTAGAATTTGAAGAACATAATTTTGCAAGGAAGTTAATAATAAACAGTTTCCAATAACATTTCAATAGAGATTCCACATGTCTGAAACAGTATCTTTAACAACAGTTACATGAATAACAATTTTATCACAGAACTTAATGTTTCAGACATTCACATTTTCCTTAATGGGAGATAAAATTTACTCTTTTTCTCAGTCGTTCTTCCTTCAATTACATTTATTTTGGTCACAGATGATTTGAAACAAACAGAAGAACGCATAGCTCCCAATCCATTTCTGGAGGTCGCTATCCGCAAAGAAAACCACACTCCCAGTGAATGCTTCACGTTCCAAAATTCACATTGAATAGCTGTTTAAAGTTTGTACAGGTTTAAATATAGATATGTCGAAAAATCACGATCGAGAAATCTTTAAATGTATGTCTGTATTTAACATCTCGTGTACAAAAGCAGTGGTTATGAGAAAACAGTTGATGGGACTTTTTTGAAGAAAAGAATACGAGGTCCTCCATTATTTACTTCTCCAAATTAATTGTAAATGGTTTGGGTATTCCAATTATTCCCTTCCTAACCCCTCACCGAAAACTGATGAATTGTCATTTGTAGTTAGTGCTGCTTTCGGTTTGGGAAGTATTAAACAATAATATACTAAAAAGACATTCAGCTAGTCCGATATTTAAAAGTGGCTATACTAATCCGAAAAATAACATAGGCTGTATATTTCGCTCTCCGCTGTGAGTTTTTTTTTCGCCAAAAGCACTTCGTATTGTTCAGTATTCAGCACACCTATGTAAAATAAAAGTACGTGAATTATTCGACGACAAAGCAAATTTGAAATCGCTAGGTGAACAATCACCACCAAGAGGTGCAACGATGCCTTGGTATCAAGGCAACACTGAATGAAATATACGTTGTTTGCTGAAAGTATAAGAGGAGAATATTTGGAACACAGGGCAAGGTCACTGACTCAGCTCTCACTTGTTCTGATTGTCATTTAATAATATATAATTTCTATATAATATTTTACCATTAGATTCACATCCAAAATAATTCCTATGAGGTGTGAGCTATTTCCATTTCTGTTAACACCAACAACAGTTCCCTCACTTGTAGCCAACTGCAAAACTCAACTATTTCAAGAACAGAAAGATCTGAAACACAGCGGAAATTTTCGTAAGGACTGAGGATACAGCACCAAATTTCACAACGACCAACAGGAAATAGGAAAAGATTACTTGCACATAAACTTCTACAGGCATTTCCTTTCGTTCTTTTTTAATCTGAGACACGTTCGAAAACATGATTAACTGAAGAGAGGATGCGAATATGTTGCCTTTGCAACGCCGTACATGAATTTTGAGGATTGAAAATATTAATGCAAAGCAAGTTGTTGCCGATAGTAAAAAGTTGTGAAAAACCAAGTCTACTTCTATTTATTGCTAAGGTCAAACTGAATCAGCAATCATATTGTGCCTTATGTCTACATAATATTTCACGGTTTATGTATCATTTTGTGATATTTTGTCAATTAAGTTCTTACGCGTCCACAGAGACATACATTTTTGTGTCCTTTAATACTTTATATAGCTTACATGAATTACTGACTACAGTTGTATGATCGTCAATGAGTTGCGTGACAAGATTATTTTTTGTAATGCGTAATTTACGATACATTTGTTGGAGATTGTACATATAATGCGTAATATATGTACGGAAATGACGTGAAAAACAGAACACCTCGACCCGCGAAGTATGAGAGATGGAATTACGTCTCGTTACAAAAGTACAGTAACTTGTCTGTGGGATACAATCTTTTCATCCTCGCATACTGTTTTTGCGCTGAAGACGGGGGTTTGTCATAACTAAATTTAATACCTGTACAAAACCACCAATCACGTTAATGGATAGAGAGCATTTTACATTAAAGAAATGATATGAAACACTTTGAAGGGAATCGTGAAAAAAGAATCTGTGGTAGCCACTTCCGTTAAGAAAACTAATCTAGAAATAAATATTTTGTTTGTACTGTGCAGAAGTAGCTACACATATTTTGTAACTAATTTTCGACGAAGCATCGGGGGAAGAAGAGACCTTTCATGCGTTTCAGGCCACGAGTCAGACGTCTCCACATACAAATTTTGAGTATTTGCTGCGAAGACGCATATTTTAAAATTTTAGCTTCAGTACGATCTGTTTCCAAGTTGTGTAGTTAGGCTTCACGAAGTCTGAAGCCCAGTCGTCTGTGGTTTCAAACATCACCATTTCGGTGTCACTCGAAATAAAATTATTATTTTTTACATGGCCTTCTTGTTGGGGTAGTTCAGGAAAGGCCACATTATATTAGATTCATTTTTTGGTGATTTTGAAGCAACTAATATAGTCTTCTTCTCAGAGACGGTGTCTCCGAACGAAGGAGGTTAAGATGGGAAGACGGGTTGCCGCGGTGAAAGAGTAAGCATTCACTGGGAGAGCAGCCGACGTCGCAGTGTGTGGCCGGAGCTACTTGCACAGCTCGCTGGTGGGGGCGGCGTCGGGGGCGGAGGCGGCGGCGGCCCCCGCAGCGGCGGAGTATCAGGTGGCGCCGGCCGGCTGCGCGGGGCCGGCCGCGAACGGCGTCCACTTCAGGCACTCGCGGTCCAGCTGGCGGTGCGCGCCGCCGCGGCGCTTCGTGCGCTCCACGTACTCGTCGATCACGTCCTGCAACGAGAACCGGCCTGGTTACTGCCGCCTGTGCACATGTGTGTGTGGGAGGGAGAGGTGGAGAGGGAGAAGGAGGAAGGGACAGAGGGAAGGAGAGAGGGCAGGGGGACGACAGGGGGAGAAGAAGCGAGAGGGCAAAAGGGAGCAAGAGGGGAGGAAGAGTGTGAGAGGGAAGAGGAGTGTGAGGGGGTGTGTGAGGATTTGTGGAGTGAGAGGTGGACAGTTAAGTAGTAGTAGTAGTAGTAGTAGTAGAGGGTATTTTGGGCGCACGACAGCAAGGTCTTCAGCGCCCGCTCAGTAACAGATTGAGACGGGTGTCAAGAAAATACTCAGAACAGTAAGACAAAACAGAACGTAAAACACAGGTAAAAAGTATGAGATTTACACTCTGCAGCGGAGTGTGCGCTGATATGAAACTTACTGGCAGATTAAAACTGTGTGCCGCACAGAGACTTGAACTCGGGACCTTTGCCTTTTGTGGGCAAATGCTCTACCATCTGAGCTACCCAAGCACGACTCACGCCCCGTCCTCACAGCTTTAATTCCGCCAGTACCTCGTCTCCTAGCTTCCAAACTTCACAGAAGCTCTCCTGCGAACCTTGCGGAAGTAGCACTCCTGGAAGAAAGGATATTGCGGAGACATGGCTTAGCCACAGCCTGGGGGATGTTTGCAGAATGAGATTTTCACTCGGAGTGTGCGCTGATATGAAACTTCCTGCAAGATTAAAACTGTGTGCCGGACCGAGACTCGAACTCGGGACCTATGCCTTTTGCGGGCAAGTGCTCTACCAAGGAGACCCTCTGTGAAGTTTGGAAGGTAGGAGACGAGGTACCGGCGGAATTAAAGCTGTGAGGACGGGGCGTGAGTCGTGCTTGGGTAGCTCAGTTGGTAGAGCAATTGCCCACGAAAGGCAAAGGTCCTGAGTTCGAGTCTCGGTCCAGCACACAGTTTTAATATGCCAAGAAGTTTCACAGATAACAAGGTTTGAAAAATATGTGCCTACCCACACCGAAGCGTGGGACGAAGCATGTTGTCAGCAGTAAAACATGCCTCTGAGCACTATGGGACTTAACGTCTGTGGTCTTCAGTCCCCTAGAGCTTAGAACTACTTAAACCTACCTAACCTAAGGACATCACACACATCCATGCCCGAAGTAAAACATGGACAACACAGGAAGAAAGTGGTAGAGGGAGCTAAAACAATATAGCAGATGGAAGTGGTTGGCTCACCACAAGGAAAAAGGGGAGGAGCCTGTCACTCTGCAATACACTCAAACCTCCAGCCTAAAAGTTTAGGCCAGAGTCCAGACACATCACAAAACTTGAAAACCCTAGACAGTGAAGTGAGAGGGCAGTGATACGGATAACGGCAATGGGGAGGTGAGAGCCGAATGGGGAGGTGAGAGGGCAATGGGGAGATGAGGAGTGGGAAATGGGGAGTGAGAGGGGAAAGGGAGAGCGGAAGAAGAGTGAAATTGGGTGGCTGGACGAATAATAGGAGGAGGGAGAGAAATATATTTATAGGGGGAGAGAGGTGAGATGAGAAAGAGAAGAAAGAGAAGAAAGAGAGAGAGAGAGAGAGAGAGAGAGAGAGAGAGAGAAGTAGGGTGGACAGATGGGAGAGATACTGTAAAGAAATTAAGTTACGTACAGACTTGCGAGTAACACGTGCATCTGAGATAGAGGTGATGCATGAAACTAAAAAGAAAATACCTTGCGGTTGAAGTGAAAAGCGTGAGAATACTAGACGTGGAGCTCCTTTGCCCTTACGAGCGACTAGAAACGCTCTAGGGGAAAACCGAAGCGGCGAGTCTCGCCCGCGTATTCTGTACGAGACGTTGCTCGCCAGTGAGTTGTTGTCCTAACTGGTAAATCCGACAGATGGTGACGCGCGCCGAACTGATCGAGAGCAATGTGCTCAAGAGCAGCTCATGAAGCGCTCGGCTCACGCGTTTGTAGGCACCTTTTAGTATAAACCACCATAGATTTCGAATCATTTGTATTCTACTGAGCCACCTAACATTTACAAGCTATTCGAAGCTCGTAAACTATAAAAGGCACTGTCGCTTTCAAAAAATTATAACAGGACACACGACTGAAAACTACGATAAGGGATGCAGTAACAATTTTCCTCACAGTGTAACGTTGATTAAGCAACGCATGTCGATTTCTGGAATATCAAATACGTCTCTTTCAACTGTTGCATGCTCACGGATAGTGGAAATTTTTTCTGAAGAAAACCTATCAAAACAGTAGACCGATGGTTCCGAAATGAATTTTTCACTCTGCAACGAAATGTTATGAAATGTAACTTCGTTAAAGATTGACGCTGTGTGCAGAAACCTGGAATTTCACGGATAATGTTCTTAGTGGATCCGCAGGGGGCTCCCGTCTTGGGAGTATGTGGGTGGCAACCACACGGGCCCTTAGCTAAGCCTGGCATTACTTCCACTTACTTGTGTCAGGCTTCTCCTGTTTCCTTTCCTATCCGGCCCCCCTCGGCCAACTCTTGGTTTCTTCGACCCCAACGGTATTAGGTTTCCGAGGCCCAAGGGTGTCTTTCACTTTCCTCTCTAGTATCTATTATCTACCCTTCGACCTAACGGCGAAGCGAGCGGTAGAAGAATCTTATAACCCAGGTTCTCAAAGATCGTGGAGGCGGAAGAGGTCATGCCAGACGAACTGGCTGTAAAGGCGCCGCTCAGTCATCATTGAGCTCGCGGCAGTTCGTTGCAGTTCTGGTACCTGAAGTCACATGTCACATACATATGTGCCGTGATGAATTGTTCCAGAATTATAGTGTGTGGGTCACTTCCTCGCAAGCTGTAATCCACCTTAAAGAAATTCACGCAAATGGCAATTTCTCCTGTCATTTTCTCTAAAGACCAATGGCGATGGGATAAGGACGATGGTAGCAGGCTCCGAGTGAGGCTGGAAGCTACTAGTCTGGACCTGCACACTGGCGGCAGGTGTGTGATGGTCGCCTTCCTGAGAACCCGTGTGACTACTCGGGAATCCGGTCCTGCATCTGCGACTGGGCAGGCCTATTTAGGATGACCGTTGCCCACCCTGAATGGGGAAGGCCCTAGAAAATGTGGGCTAAACATCGGAAGTCACACTTGAACCGGGCTGGGAATCCGCACCCAGTAGGTCACTCCTTATACTGCGGACGTAAACAAAAGAAGAATGAAATGATTATGACAATAGGGACATGGAATGTCAGGATCCTCCTGGACGTGAACAATTACAGATCAGAGAGAAGAACCGCTCTTATCACCCAAGAACTAGCCCGTCTAGATATAGACATAGCTGCCTTGAGTGAGACAAGACTCTCAGGTGAGGGACACATTAGTGAGGTACGTTCAGGGTACACCATCTTCTGGAAGGGAAAGGATGCAGGAGAACCACGCATCCATGGTGCAGGATTTGCCGTAAAAACGAAAATAGTGAAAGATCTTCGACTTACACCTGTCTCAATTAATGAGAGACTGATGACTCTTAGAGTACCCATTGGTTCAGACAGATTCATCACCTTCGTCTCTGCATATGCTCCTACTTTAGACAGTGATGAAGACACAAAGAATCAGTTCTACCACCAACTGAACAGTACTCTCTCTAAAATACCCATTCAAGATAAATTAATTTTACTTGGTGATTTCAATGCCAGAGTGGGAAGGGACAACCGTTTTTGGAGAGATGTCATGGGTAAACAAGGGGTGGGAAACTGCAATGCAAATGGGTTGCTACTTCTTGGTCTATGTGCTGAGCACGAGCTTTTCATCTCCAATACCCAATTCCGTTTGCGTAACCGCTATAAGACCACATGGATGCACCCACGCTCCAAACATTGGCATCTTATAGACTACGTTATTACGCGACAGCGTGACAAGAAAGACATTCTCATCACAAAAGCAGCACTAAACATCGATGAGTGCTGGACGGACCATAGACTTTTAGTCAGCCGTTTGAGAGTACCAAAGTATCGCAAGCCACGATCCCACTTTTCAAACCCACCACGCGGAAAATTCAACATAAGCAACCTGAACAACAAAAACGTTCGCTCACACTTCCAAGACATACTGTCTGAACAACTTAACAGAGCTCCAGCAACCACAGATGACGTCGAACAAGAATGGACCACATTAAAGAACATCATCAAAGAAACTGCTGAGAATGTTGTTGGTTGTAGTGCACGGAAAAGAAGTGACTGGTTCGATGACAACCACGGAGAAATCCAAGCCATCATCAATGCAAAGCGGGATGCTTACCTATCCCTTGCTCAAGATCCGTCCTGCGCAGAAAAGAAAGCACACTTTCAAGAACTCAAGCAGAAATGTCAAAGTGAAATACGAGTAATCAAGAACAAATGGTGGCAACAGAAAGCCACAGAACTCCAAAATCTTTCTGATGCAAGGAACCTGCGTGGCTTTTACGCTGGTATTAAAGAGCTGTATGGACCTATCCGCTCCTCATCAGGAGCACTGAAAGCTGCTGACAACTCCACCATTCTTACTGAAAGTCAGGACATCTTAAATCGTTGGAAAGAGCACTTCAGCTCACTGTTAAACAGCCCTTCTACTGCCGCTGGAGATTTTCTCAAAAATGTCCCACAGCACCCTCCAAAACCCTGGCTGGCTGATCCTCCAACTTTTCAAGAATTTTGCAAGGCACTCAAGAGTGTGAAACCTAGGAAGGCTCCTGGACCTGACAGCATCCCGATGGAGCTTATTGAGGGTGGCGGCTTGCCTCTAAAAACTAGACTCTTCTCACTTATTATATTAATGTGGGAAACCCGCAAGGTACCAGCTGACTTGAAGAACTCCACAATTGTCACCATCTTCAAAAAGGGCGACAGAAGCGTCTGTGGTAACTACCGGGGAATATCTCTACTCTCTGTCACTGGAAAAAAAATTGCAAGAATCCTTTTAAATCGCCTCCAGACACTTTCAGAGACTATACTACCTGAGTCTCAATACGGGTTTCGACCTTCAAGAGGGACAATTGGCATGATCTTCTGTGCACGACAACTACAGGAGAAGTGCAGAGAACAGCAAAAGCCTTTACTACTTGTTTTCTACGATCTAGAAAAGGCCTTTGATACAGTTCCCAGAGAAGCCATGTGGATGGTCCTAAAACGCTTCGGCTGCCCCGAACACTTTGTTGACCTGATTGAGGCTCTCCACGTTGATATGACTGGACAGGTCCTCTGCCAGAATGAAATGACTGGTGAATTCCCAATAACAAGTGGGCTTAAACAAGGATGCGTTCTTGCACCTACATTATTTGCATTGTATCTGGCAGCTATGCTTTACGAGACAACCGTAAACAATGCAGGAATAGAACTAAAGTACAGGTTTGATGGAGGATTATTCAACCAGTCCAGACTCCATTCAAAAAGGTTCACCAGTACCACTCGTGTGACAGAGCTGCAGTATGCTGATGACAATGCCTCTCCAGCTCATTCACCTGCAGAGTTGCAGCTGTCAGTTGATTCCTTCAGCAGGGCGTACGAACGATTTGGTCTCTCCATCAATATTCCAAAGACAAAGGTGATGGCGCAGCCAACTCCTGGCTCCTCCGTTCCTGACTTCAGCATATCCATCTATGATACACTGTTGGAACAAGTGGACCATTTCCTCTACCTGGGAAGCGTACTGTCATCCAACTGCTCATCTGGAAAAGATGTGGAGAATAGATTACGTGCTGCATATGTAGCATTTGGTCGTCTTACAAAGCGTGTCTTCCTGAATAAAGACCTAACACTGTACACCAAACTGATGGTGTACAAAGCTGTAGTCATTTCCACCCTGCTATATGGTTGCGAAACCTGGACGTTATATCGCTGCGATCTGAAGAAACTAGAACGCTTCAACCAACAGAAGCTAAGATATATCATGAACCTGAAATGGGATGACTTCATATCCAACACGGCTGTTCTAGAGAAAGCAAAAATGCATAGCATGGAAGCTCTTATCATTGGGCATCAACTCAGATGGGTCGGACATGTCCAGCGGATGAAAAATGACAGACTTCCACGCCAAATGCTGTACAGCGAAGTGAGCACAGGTAAAAGGCCAAGAGGTGCCCCTCTCAAACGTTATAAGGATCAGTACAAGAAAAATCTGAAAAACTTGAACATCGATCCGAGTAACTGGTCCACAATAGCAGAAGACCGAAGTCGCTGGCGCTCAGTTACCTCAAATGCTCTTCAAAACTTTGAGCTGGAACGTCGAAGAATGGAGAATGACAAACGCCAGAGATGTAAACTCCTCCAGGCTCAGCCACGTCCTCCACCTTCCATCAGCTGTAATGTCTGTGGCCGCCTGTTCCACGCTAGGATTGGATTGCTAAGCCATCAACGACACTTCCACGCCTGAATCGTGACAAAGGAAATCTCAGGAGAGAAATGAAAACTCGGATACGAGTATCAGCCGACGACGACGACGACGACGGATCAGCTATATGGCACACGTCACGACCCAACTAAGAACTTCAGTCTCTCGGTACCTCTTTCCTGCTCTGCAAACGCCAGTTTTTTTTTCCTCTCCTGTCGCTGTGTTACAAGTTTTGAAATGACGTTTCTTCTTTACGTTCTTCTGAGAAAGAGATACATGAAACAAGAAAGAAAATATACAAAACGTATTGACAGTAAGAAAATTACGGTGAAGTGAAAGTATGCTAGTATTAGACGCGGAGCTCACCTGTTTCTTGAGGATGATGTGCTTGCCCTTCCAGTACTTCATCATGCCGAGGGCCTGCAGCGTGCTGACGATGTCGTACGAGTTGATGGCCATCTCCTGGCTGATGTCTGCAACACGAGAAAAACGCCGTAACTTGAGATGTGGGACTCCCCTACTTGCCTTCTGATTTCCTACAAGCCTAATTCCATAGTTGAGAGGAATACTGCAACTTATGTTTAGAATAGTTTTTTTCAGATAAGACAGAGAAAAGTAAAACAGCCAAGTAGCATATCGGGAAACTCTAAGTCATTTTGAAAACTAGAGATAAAAGGTTGATTAACAAGCTCCCAGTATCAGTAAGTAGTGGCAGCGACCAACATTAAAAAAAAAAAAAATTCGAGTGAGAGTTGCTTTCTAATTGCTCCGTACAAACGTAATTGTGTATATAGACAGAAATTTTGTGTGGCTCAGTGGCCTGATGGAAGCCTTTGTATTGCAGGCCACTTCAGCAATTTGCACGTGCCTAACCTACACCACTTACAACTCCACTTATTTAACTGGGGAAAGGGAACCTAAAGTTTAACGCGGAATCCAAACGACATGTTCTTTCTGGTAACCCCTCACATCACTGAGACGTTATGGGTAGGTTAAAACGAAGAGTGAAAAATCCATGGTCCGTTCGAGATTCGCGACCCCGATCTCTCGGTTTCCACGCACACGCTTTACCACTATGCCAGGCCACACATGTATACAGGTTTTCTACATCTACATCTACATTTATACTCCGCAAGCCACCCAACGGTGTGTGGCGGAGGGCATTTTACGTGCCACTGTCATTACCTCCCTTTCCCGTTCCAGTCGCGTATGGTTCGCGGGAAGAACGACTGTCTGAAAGCCTCCGTGCGCGCTCTAATCTCTCTAATTTTACATTCGTGATCTCCTCGGGAGGTATAAGTAGGGGGAAGCAATATATTCGATACCTCATCCAGAAACGTACCCTCTCGAAATCTGGCGAGCAAGCTACACCGCGATGCAGAGCGCCTCTCTTGCAGAGTCTGCCACTTGAGTTTGTTAAACATCTCCGTAACGCTATCACGGTTACCAAATAACCCTGTGACGAAACGCGCCGCTTTTCTTTGGATCTTCTCTATCTCCTCCGTCAACCCGATCTGGTACGGATCCCACACTGATGAGCAATACTCAAGTATAGGTCGAACGAGTGTTTTGTAAGCCACCTCCTTTGTTGATGGACTACATTTTCTAAGGACTCTCCCAATGAATATCAACCTGGTACCCGCCTTACCATCAATTAATTTTATATGATCATTCCACTTCAAATCGTTCCGCACGCATACTCCCAGATATTTTACAGAAGTAACTGCTACCAGTGTTTGTTCCGCTATCATATAATCATACAATAAAGGATCCTTCTTTCTATGTATTCGCAATACATTACGTCTATGTCAAGGGTCAGTTGCCACTCCCTGCACCAAGTGCCTATCCGCTGCAGATCTTCCTGCATTTCGCTACAATTTTCTAATGCTGCAACTTCTCTGTATACTACAGCATCATCCGCGAAAAGCCGCATGGAACTTCCGACACTGTCTACTTGATCATTATATATATATTGTAAAAAGCTATGGCCCCATAACACTCCCCTGTGGCACGCCAGAGGTTACTTTAACGTCTGTAGACGTCTCTCCATTGATAACAACATGCTGTGTTCTGTTTGCTAAAAACTCTTCAATCCAGTCACACAGCTGGTCTGATATTCCGTAGGCTCTTACTTTGTTTATCAGGCGACAGTGCGGAACTGTATCGAACGCCTTCCGGAAGTCAAGAAAAATAGCATCTACCTGGGAGCCTGTATCTAATATTTTCTGGGTCTCATGAACAAATAAAGCGAGTTGGGTCTCACACGATCGCTGTTTCCGGAATCCATGTTGATTCCTACATAGTAGATTCTGGGTTTTTTTTATGGGTAAATTACGAATATCAAAATATGTGACATATATATGGTAATATTTTTGACTGCTTTGACTTACGAGCTTAATCTATTTACACCGCCAAGGGACCGTAGACCTCACTACTAGACATAAATTTCACCTTGATTCCTCTACCCGTTCTCAAGGGAAGAAAGTGATCTCTACAAGCAGAAGGACGGACAGACAGAAAGAGGAACAGCAAAGTGATTCTATAAGGGTTTCGTTTCTTACTGACTGAGGTACGGAAACCTTTAAAAAAAAAAAAAAAAAAAATGCTAGGGACATTTTGACACTTGCCGCGTAAAACTGGCTTAATATAGGAGAGCAAATAGTATTGAAGCGTAAAAAAAACCCCTAATTTCTGGAATTAATTTACAAAATCTTCTTTGTTTCAGAATTTAGTGCCTACTGACCGAGTGAGCATTCATTTGTGACGGATGTTTGTGTTACGGTCTTCAGTTCAAAGACCGGTGGACAAAGCTCTTCATGCAAGTCTGCCCTGCGCAAAAAACACCATCTCTGAATAACTGCTGCAACCTCTACCCACGCGAACCTGTTTCTGTAACCACACCTTGGTCTCCCTCTACAACATTTAACCCCTATACTTCCCTCAGCTACAAGCGTGACAATTCCTTGGCGCCTAAGAACGTCCGTTTTAAACGATCCCTTTTTTTAGATAAGTTCTTTCCCCATTTACATTCATTACCTCCTTTTTAGCTATTCGATGTCCGCCCCCGGCAGCTGAGTGGTCAGTGCGACAGAATGTTAATCATAAGGGCCCGGGTTCGATTCCCAGCTGGGTCAGAGATTTTCTCCGCTCAGGGACTGGGTGTTGTGTTGTCCTAATCATCATCATTTCATCCCTATCCACGCGCAAGTCGCCAAAGTGGCGTCAAATCGAAAGACTTGCACCCGGCGAACGGTCTCCCGACGGGAGGCCCTAGTCGCACGACATTGGTTGGTTAGTTATTCGATCTACTCTTCAAATCAACAACATTCTTCTATAGCACCGGATTTCAAAAGCTTCTATTCTCTTCATGTCTGAACTCTTAATCGCCCACGGTCCATCCTGCATTAGGTTATCCTACGCACAAATATCCTCAGAAAATAGTTGGTAACATTTACACTCATATTCGATGTTAATAAATTGCTCTTATTGAGAACAGTTTATTTGCTGCTGCCACTCTGCATTTTATATCCTTTCCGGTTCGTTCATCAGTAGTTATTTTGCTGCGATGTGGCTAGGCAAATCATTTCCTCCAATTGTCATCCATTAAAATTCCACCGTTGGTTGCTGCAAATGGTCCTCGAGTAATCGAACATAACCACTTACAGTCAGTGAGCGGTTCACTTGGACCAAATGATCCATTCCGTTCCATATAAACACAGCCCACACCACAATGGAGCCAACACCAGCTTGCACAGTGCCTTGTTGACAACTTGGGTCCACGGCTTTGTGGGGTCTGTGCCACACTTGAAACCTACCATCAGCTCTTACTAAGTGAAATCGGGACTCATTCGAACAGACCACGATTTTCCAGTAGTCTAGGGTCGAAGCGATACGGTCACAGGGCAAGGAGGAACGCTGTTACCAAAGGCACTCGCGTTGGTCTTCTGCCGCCATAGCCCATTTCCGCCAAATTCCGCCGCGCTGTTCAAATGGACGTTCGTCGTACATCCCAACATTGATTTCTGCGGTTATTTTATGCAGTGTTGCTTGTCTGTTAGCATTGACAATCCTACGCAAACGTTGCTTATCTCGGTTGTTAAGTGAAAGCCATCGGCCACTGCGTAATCCGTGGTGAGAGATAATGCCTAAAATTTGGCATTCTCAGCACACTCTTGACAGTGTGGATCTCGGAATTTTGAACTCCATAACGATTTCTGAAATGGAATGCTTCATGCTTCTAGCTCATACTACCACGCCGCGTTCAAACTCTGTTAAATCCGTCGTGCGGCCATACACGTCAATGACCGGAGTACAAATGACAGATCTGACAATGCACTGACCTTATATACCTTGCGTTCGCGATACTACCTCCATTTGTACATGTAATATCGCTAACCCACGACTTTTGTTTCCTCACTGTACTGTTGTGATCTCTCTCTCTCTCTCTCTCTCTCTCTCTCTCTCTCTCTCTCTCTCTCTCTCTCTCTCTGTGTGTGTGTGTGTGTGTGTGTGTGTGTGTGTGTGTGTGTGTGTGTGTGTATTCCTACAGGATCAAACTGCTGAGGTCATCGGTCTCTAGACTTACACACTACTTGAACTAACTTATGCTAAGAACAATAACAACAACACACAACAACACACACAAGCACGCACACACACACACACACACACACACACACACACACACACACACACACACACATTCTGGAGGGAGGACTCGACCCTCCGGCGGGAGAGGCCGCGCAATCCGTTACATGGCGCCTTAAACCGCGCGGCCACTCCGCGCGGCGGCTCGTGATCGGTCTAGACAGCATTATAGATCTGCACAACTATGCTGTTCCCTACCCACAGCTTTAAAAACTATTCTTACCGGACATAAAGAAGAACATTTTATTGTAAATTTAAATTCATAATTAATATGGATTATAATAGAAATATCCCAAATGTGTTACAACGGCGATTCATCATTTCATATAGTGTTACCAGTAGGATTTTTACAGTATACCATCTCTGTGTGTTCTGTGTTACATTTTCGTCTTGTTTTCACGTCTCACTACACTGTGGTTGTAAGATTTATTTTATGTTCGCATCAGCCCTTTGTTAAGCCTATGTAACTTCGTAGCAGGGTACGACTGAAAGTAATGTCTACCCTGAATCGTCGCAAGAAACTAAAATGCAATCATTTCTAGTGTTGAGACGACGGTCAGGGCACGTTATATATATATATATATTCGGCTTCTCTTTAATATCTGATTTCTGTGGAAGATGCAACTAATCTTTCGCTTCCTCTATTTTATCCCTGCCACCTTTGTGAAACACACTGAATTCAAAAGCCCAGCCAGTTTTCTTGATGTAGGTTCTTTTTTGTTTAATCATCCTTTGCCTTTCCTATGCTCCAGTAACAGTTGTATTAATAAAGGAAATAAATTCCTTAAATGAAACTGTGACCATTATATATTTTCTTTTTCATTAAAGTCAGCTATGTTGGTGTATGTAGTTTCCTTCATCGAGAAATTTCGATTATTACCACCATCAGATCAAAACTTTGAGGCAGTCGTAATAAAATCTACACATAAGAGGATGGTCAGTTTTGTCGTACGGTTACTAAGTTTTATTCTGACAATGGCAGTAGCTCAAACGTCGTAACGCATGAAAACATACTAAGCGATATACAGGGCTGTCCTAGGAAAAAAAAATTCGGCCTGTTTATGGAAATGTGAATTTTTGTTTTTCTTTTCTTGCCCACGCATTTTTCAGCACATTTATACCATCACCAATGGGTTCTTACTGTGTTGACCTCTTAATTGTAAGGGGGCGATCAAAAAGTTTCCGTTTGAGGGCGTTGCTGCGGCGTATATGCAACGTAGCGTAACTCCGATGTAGGCAAGGGATTAGTGTAGCATTTGTGTCTTTCCGACGTAAGTGCGGTAAATGCGGAAACGTGAAATATGTCGATGTCATTACCAAATGCGCCCAAACAGGACCGACGTGCTGTTACTCTCTTCTTGGCTGCCGAAGGCCAAACACCGGTATACATCCATCGGAGAATGGAGAATATGTCTGTAGAGAACTACCGTTGTGGAACGGTACGCCAAGATCGATGCTGCTACATCATGATAACGCACGTGCTCACATGGGAAATATCGTAAAGCAGAAGTTACAGCAACTCAAGTGGGAGACTCTCGAGCACTCGCCCTACAGTCCCGTTCTCTCCCCATGCGATTGTCACGCCTTCGGTCCCTTAAAAAAAGTCTCGAAGGGTGTGCAGGAGGCAGCTATGGACTTCTTCAGGCAGCAGGACACTCTGTTTTACCAATAGGGTATCTTCAACCTGGGATGATTGTCTCAATGCTCATGGCGATTTCGACTCCTTGGAATACAGATTCTGGACTCCACGGCCTTCGAAAGGAAGAAAGGAAACTTTTTGATTTCCCCTTATACTAATTTGTTATGTTTCAAGATTTCATTGCAATAAGAACCTACTGATCATGACACAAATGTGCGGTAACAAGTTTACACACGTAATCTTTTTGATACCTTTAAGAAAACCTTGGCCGGCTGACCCAGTCGTCTTTTTTTCTACAAACTGGACTGCACAGCGGCTGCCCTTTAATGTCGATCATCACAGGATAGCACACAGAAACAAAGTCCCGAGCGACTGGAAAAAAGCGCAGGTGACGCCTGTACATAAGAAGGGTACAAGGACGGATCCTCAAAATTACAGACCAATATCCTTAACAACGGTTTGTTGCAGGATTCTCGAACATATTCTCAGTTCGAATATAATGAAGTTCCTTGAGACAGAGAAGTTGATATCCATGCATCAGCACGGCTTTAGAAAGCATCGCTCCTGCGAAACGCAACTCGCCCTTTTTTCACATGATATCTTACGAACCATAGATGAAGGGTATCGGACGGATGCCATATTTCTTGACTTCCGCAAAGCGTTTGACTTGCTACCCCACTGCAGACTCCTAACTAAGGTACGAGCATATGGGATTGGTTCCCAAGTATGTGAGTGGCTCGAAGACTTCTTAAGTAATAGAACCTAGTACGTTGTACTCGATGGTGAGTGTTCATCGGAGGTGAGGGTATTATCTGGAGTGCCCCAGGGAAGTGTGGTAGGTCCGCTGTTGTTTTCTATCTACATAAATGATCTTTTGGATAGGGTGAATAGCAATGTGGGGCTCTTTGCTGATGATGCTGTGGTGTACGGGAAGGTGTCGTCGTTGAGTGACTGTAGGAGGATACAAGATGACTTGGACAGGATTTGTGATTGGTGTAAAGTATGGCAGCTAACTCTAAATATAGATAAATGTAAATTAATGCAGATGAATAGGAAAAAGAATCCTGTAATATTTGAATACTCCATTAGTTGTGTAGCGCTTGACACAGTCACGTCGATTAAATATTTGGGCGTAACATTGCAGAGCGATATGAAGTGGGGCCCGCATGTAATGGCAGTTGTGGGGAATGCGGATAGTCGTCTTCGGTTCATTGGAAGAATTTTGGGAAGATGTGTTTCATCTGTAAAGGAGACCGCTTATAAAACACTAATACGACCTATTCTTGAGTACTGCTCGAGCGCTTGGGATCCCTATCAGGTCGGATTGAGGGAGGACTTAGAAGCAATTCAGAGGCGGGCTGCTAGATTTGTTACTGGTAGGTTTGATCATCACGCGAGTATTACGGAAATGCTTCAGGAACTCGGGTGGGAGTCTGTAGAGGAAAGGAGGCGTTATTTTCGTGAATCGCTACTGAGGAAATTTAAGAACCAGCATTTGAGGCTGACAGCAGTACAATTTTACTGCCGCCAACTTACATTTCGCGGAAAGACCACAAAGATAAGATAAGAGAGATTAGGGCTCGTACAGAGGCATATAGGCAGTCATTATTCCCTCGTTCTGTTTGGGAGTGGAACAGGGAGAGAAGATGCTAGTTGTGGTACGAGGTTCCCTCCGCCACGCACCGTATGGTTGATTGCGGAGTATGTATGTAGATGTAGAACATCCCGGCAACAGGCGGTAAATGGCGCCGCGCTGTACTGGGAAGCGAAGAATCGCGTGAGTGGAGCGCCTGTCTTCCCAGACGGCAGCGGCCATTCCGCTAAGAGCGTCCGTTCTGTGGAAGGCGAATTTCCGCTGCAGAGCCAAAGCCGGCGAGGTGTCGCGTCCTCCGCGACCCCGTCTTCCGGGCAACGCACTGGCTCGCGGGAACCGGTTCGCCCTGCCGGGCTCGCGGCCTGTAAAAGTATCCGCTGAGGCCGCCGGTTACGCCCTCACGCCCTCCCCACGCCCTTCGTGTCTCGCACTGGCGCTAGACGTTGCACAGTCCTCATTTAGTGGTCCACGAACACCGCGTAGAAGAGGCGTACAGCACCCAGAACGTCTTACGCAGGGAAGATCCCTTCGTGTATCCTAGAAATATTAATGTTGCGTCATGTCTCTTCGCTATAGGATCGGCAATATTGACTCTGCATTTATAAGAAGCAGTCAAATGAAAACCGTACAACCGCCACAGCGAGAGCGTAGAATGTTTCCAGTCAAAAGTAATGACTACACGTGTTAAGGGGGGTAGGATGTCAAACGGGCCGACTTGGAGCAGGAGAGGCACCACAGGACATTTTCATTTGCACTGTCTATACTTTTACAAATAAATTCAAAAAACTTTGTCAGCATGACCAGGAAGGATTCAGAATTCACACTCATAGCAGTAGAAGTTCGAAAACATAACAAAGTAATTTTTTTTACATGTGAAATTTCATAATTTTTTTCACTTACTAATGGCAGCATTTGTTGCTATAGGTACACTTTTCTTCATAGGTAAGAGAGATTCTTCGATGAATTTTGCACAGCATACAAACCATACTTACAGGTGTATGAAACTCTAGAATTTTCCAAATCTATTAAAAACTGTGGTAAAAATTGAGATAATTAACTATAAAATTTGTGTTTTCCTAAACATGAAGTTTAAAATATAACAGCTCATTTGTTTTTTCATAAATTAAATAAATTCTAGAGTTTCATACACCTGTAAGTATGGTATGTATGCTGTGCAAAATTCATCGAAGAATCTCTCTAACTTACAAAGAAAAGTGTACCTACAGCGACAAATGCAGCCATTAGTAAGTGAAAAAAATAATGAAATTTCGCAAGTAAAAAAAATTATTTCGTTATGTTTTCGAACTTCCACTGCAATGAGTGTGAATCCTGAATCCTTCCTGATCATGCTGACAAAGTTTTATGAACTTATTTGTAAAAGTATTGACACTGGAAATTAAAATGTCGTGTGATGCCTCTCCTGCTCCAAGTCGGCCCGTTTGACGTCCTACCCCCTTAAGACACTTATCCCTCTGGGAAACGAGGCGACAAATTTTCTGTTTCGCAGAAAACGGTCGGCAGTGTGTGAGAGGGCGTTATCGTGCAACAGCATGATTCCGTCAGACAGCATTCATGGGCGTTTTGACTTTACAACGCGTCGCAGTTTCTGTGAAATGTCTTCATATTGTTGCGCACTGATTTTGGTTCCACACTCGAGGAACTCTATGAACGGAGGGCCTCTGCCGTTGAAGGAGGTGGTCATCATGAACTTGCTGGTTATTGTGTAAACAGCTTTGTATTTCTTTGGCAGGGAGATGTAGCATGTTCCCACTGTTGGGTTTGCCGTTTGTCCTCGGGGTCGAAATGGCGGCACTACCTAGGGTCAAGAAGAGTTTCTCCTTCGACTGCAAGGACCCTCTATTCGTCGAGTTCCTCCAGTATGAAATAACAATCAGTGAACAATCAGTGAACAGCGCTATTGAAACACTTTGTAGCAACTGCGGCGTACCATAAACTCAAAACGCCCACGAATGATTTCTGCCGGAAAAATCTTGTTGACGATAACGCCCGTCGCCATACTGCCAATTGGATGGAGGCTACGCTTCAACGATTTAGTTGGGAAACGCTGTGACATCCTCCGCACAGCCCTGATCGTTCACCGTGTGATTTTCACATCTTTGGAGAGCTGAAAAAAGACATGCATGGACATCAATTTCAGTCTGACGAGGAAGTGCAACAGTGGGTTCGGTTGTGGACTTGTCAGAGGCCGACCACGTTCTACGAAACAGCAACTGATCGTCTCGTCTCCCACTGGGATGAATATCTGAACGCGTGTGGTGACTACTTTTGAATGGAACCATTCAATCGTCCCATTGTGGCCGATGCTCGGTTCTCATTTGACTACCACTTATATGTGCAACCTATATAAGTCTGCTGGATGTGTAATCACAGTGGGGAATAAAATTTTGCCACAGCCTTTCAAAGGTACAACAGGATTGAAGTAGGGATACCGCTTGTCTCTTACGTTGTTTAGAATACACACCCAGAAAGCCTTAGTCATGCGGAGAACAAAATGTGAAGGATTGGGTATTCAGATAACAAAGGATCAATGTAGGTGCCCACTGTTCTTTCCATATTGTAAGTTAACGGTGCTTGTGAAGAGGACGATACCAGCCTTATGCCAAGAAAATTATTAGAATAATACGATAAATGGGGACTGAAAGTAAATTTTTAACAAGGCAAGTGGAGAAAGTGTAGGAAAAGTAAGAGCAGATTGCCAATACATCATGGTATGTAAGGAATTTAAATATTTGAGTAGCATCATATTGCAAGATTCAATTCCGAATACAGCAAAGAGTGGTCCACGTGAAAACAGCAATCCAGAAGCTAAATCCTATGTTATGGTCTTCCAGGATAAGTTGGAAAGTGAGGAAGATGTTCTATATATCTACTGTAGAGTCTATAACAGCGTAGGGATGCGACTGAAAACAAGTCGAGAGTTGTAGAAACGGACTATTTCAGATCATGTAGAATATCCCGGCAAGACCACGGAAGAAACAGATAGGATAGAAGAACGGCACCGCCTCTGGTATGGGCATTCAATGCGAACAACAGATTTTGACGTACCGCCCTCAAAGAAAAAGGAGAACAGGACGACCGAAAGTTGTCTGGTTCCATGGGGTAAAGGAGGCCATGAGCAAAAGAGAAATGGAGGAGGATGAAGAAGCTTGAGAAGATATAACGCGATGGCGACAGATACTCGTATGTGGAATGCGACGGCAGCTGTAGAAAAACCACAGGAAAAAGACAAAGGTGTTGTCTTAAAATTAACGTGGCCCAAAGTTACTCCTGCACAGAGGGAATAATGGTAAGCAATTTCTGTCTCATCGTCCCAGCGGTAAGCAGATTATTTTAATTTACAGCTTAATTCCGTTATGAAAAAATGCAGTATCACAAACTGTTCAAAGATTTACGAACTTCCAGCATACTGGAATAATTGTAGGCCAGCAGCTTCTTATAACTAGTACAACGAAAAACCAGCCAAAGTTGGAAATTTCATTGTTTCTATTGACTCGATGACGAGTTTTGGACCAGGACCCATTTTCTAATCATCTTAACACAGTCAAAAATGGTATTTCTGAAAATGGAAAAACTATGTCAAAAATGTATGTATGCGCTGGAACTGTGTGTTCGCACATTTTTGTCATGGCTTTTGCAATTTTAGAAATAACATTTTTGACTATGTTACGATGATCTGAACATGGGTTCTGACCCGAAACTAGTGATGGAGTCAATAAAAATAGTGAAATTTCCAACTTTGGCTAGTTCTTCGTTGAACTTTTAACAATTTGTTAACGTACAATGACAGCTCCTGCCAAGTGCCAAACTGCCAGTAAAACTTACAAAATTTTTTTTGCACTTTTAACGTTTCCATTCGAATCACTCTTGTAGTTGTCTATAAAATAAACGACTGACACTACAGTAGTGGCACCAAAGACGACGACTCGGCGCCAGCGCGGCAAGACAGACCGCGATAGCTGGGACTGGTTGCTGGAAACGCCGTACCTTTGATGGAGAGCTCCTTGCCGCCGAAGTTGCAGAGGTACTGCAGCAGGACGTCCTTCCAGTAGCTGCGGTACGAGATCAGGCCCAGGTCGGACAGCGGCTTCTCTGGAGAGCCGATCTTGCCCTCGACGCGCGTCAGAAGGTAGCCTGCGCAAACAACCAATGAGCAAACCCATTAACGTCTCGTTACGATAAATAAACACCCGTTACACTATAACTCAACAGATAATTCCTTGCGTGACGAAATCGACATGCGTAAAAGTCGTTCAGAAGCACTCCAAAGAGTGTATTCTACGACCATTACTTTATATACACTACCGGCCATTAAAATTGCTACACCAAGAAGAAATGCAGATGATAGACGGGTATTCATTGAACAAATGTATACTAGAACTGACATGTGACTACATTACCACGCAATTTGGGTGCATAGATCTGAGAAATCAGTACCCAGAACAACCACCTCTGGCCCTAATAACGGCCTTGATACGCCTGTGCATTGAGTCAAACAGAGCTTGGATGGCGTGTACAGGTACAGCTGCCCATGCAGCTTCAACACGATACTACAGTTCATCAAGAGTAGTGACTGGCGTATTGTGAGGCGACAGTTGCTCGGCCACCATTGAGCAGACGTTTTCAATTGGTGAGAGATCTGGAGAATGTGCTGGGCAGGGCAGCAGTCGAACATTTTCTGTATCCAGAAAGGTCCCTACAGGACCTGCAACATGCGGTTGTGCATTATCCTGCCGAAATGTAGGGTTTCGCAGGGATCGGATGAAGGGTAGAGCCACGGGTCGTAACACATCTGAAATGTAACGTTCACTGTTCAAAGTGCTGTCAATGCGAACAAAAGGTGACCGAGACCTGTACAATGCGACCCCATACCATCATGACGAATACATGTTTCCAATGTGCGTTCACCGCGATTTTGCCAAACACGGATGCGACCATCATGATGCTGTAAACAGAATTTGGATTCATCCGAAAAAATGACGTTTTGCCATTCGTGCACCCAGGTTCGTCGTTGAGTACGCCATCGCAGACGCTCCTGTGATGCAGCGTCAAGGGTAACCGCAGCCATGGTGTCCGAGCTAGTAGTCCATGCTGCTGCAAACGTCGTCGAACTGTTCGTGCAGATGGTTGCTGTCTTGCAAACGTCCCCATCTGTTGACTCAGGGATCGAGACGTGACTGCACGATCCGTTACAGCCAAGCGGATAAGATGCCTGTCATCTCGACTGCTAGTAATACGAGGCCGTTGGGATCCAGCACGACGTTCCGTATTACCCTCCTGAACCCACCGATTCCATATTCTGCCAACAGTCATTGGATCTCGACCAACGCGAGCAGCAATGTCGCTATACGATAAACCACAATCGCGATAGGCTACAATCCAACCTTTATCAAAGTCGGAAACGCGATGGTACGCATTTCTCCTCCTTGCACGAGGCATCACAACAACGTTTCACCAGGCAACGCCGGTCAACTGCTGTTTGTGTATGAGAAATCGGTTGGAAACTTTCCTCTTATCAGCACGTTGTAAGTGTCGCCACCGGCGCCAAGCTTGTGTGAATGCTCTGAAAAGCTAATCATTTGCCTATCACAGCATCTTCTTCCTGTCGGCTAAGTTTCGCGTCTGTAGCACGTCTTCTTCGTGGTGTAGCAATTTCAATGGCCAGTAGTGTATAAATAATCCAGTGAGTAATGTCGGAAACTCTGTGAGGCGCTTCACGAACGATGCTGGTGTATACCGGAGAGCTACAACGCCAGAAGACAGTTGCGCACGATTAGTGTAAAGACTGGAAGTTAACTCTAAACTCAAATAAATATAGTATATCCTGATAAACAGGCGAAGGATCCTATTACTTCTCGATTGCACTATTCATGATAAATCACTGGAAACAGTTGCCCTAAGAATTGTAAAACACTAGGACTAACCGTCAGGTTCGACATAAACTATACAGGTTGTACAAAAATATAGAAACATCGCAAAAAAATGCATCTTTGAACACAGATGCAGATGCTGTCCACGCCTGCAGGTTGCACTGTTGTATTTGACCACAAACGGCACCTGTGCTATATCTTCAATAGATCCCAAGTGTCAGTCGTGGTCACAACGGTGTTCTGCGCAGTTGTCAATGCTTTATGTCGGAGCTAAGTCTGCGACCGTAGCAGCAGCGCGGGTCCGTACTGAAGCGTCTAGAACCGCTTGGCCACAGTGCCCGGCTAAGTGAATTAGAACATGGGCAAATTCGTGTTCGTATGGTGGGTGTTTCCCTAACCAAGGTAGCCAAAGTGTTCGGTGCTTCAAGAGGCACCGTATAGAAAATTTAAACGTTTATACCGCATACAGGGAATGCGGAAAAACGTCATTCGATAAGTCACACCGCGGTGAAAGATTATGTTGAGTAATCTTCATAGACGGTCATTTGAGAGGATTGTGACGAAAAATAAGAGGACGACAGCTGCAAAAGTCACTGAATGTCGCAATCGCGAAAGGGAGCTCCAAAACCGGGAAACTGCAGGGCGAAATGGAACTCCAAAACCACAAATTTTTTATTCAAATGTCCCTAACATGGGCGCCAAAGCCATAAAAACTAGACTTATAGAGCAATAGAAGAAATCCACTCCGTCGGGTGAGTCCTGCATCATACCGTTTTCAACTTCTGGCCGAGTTAACGTCCAATAGTGAAACGTGTCGTGCGTTCGACGATGATTTGGGCAACCGTACAGTGGTATTCCACGGGCCCCAAGGTTACTCTGCAATGTGGCATTACTGCCAAGTATTATGTGACCACTCTGGCTGGTCAGGTCCAGCCCATGGTACAGTGTTTGTTCCCCAGTGTGACGAAAGGACCCCCGTTCACGCAGACTCCATTGTTGAGGACTGGTTCTGGGAGCACAAGGATGACGTGTCGCGTCTCCCGCGACCACCACACTCGCCAGATGTGAAACTTGGGGGTTCTTTTTAGGGAAGGATGTTTTGTGTCCCGCCTGGAAGGCGGCGCGTGGGTCTGCTCCTGTAAACTGAACGGGTAGGCCGAATGTAGGAAGTGAGTAGGAGCAGGTGAGGTACGATTCTCGGTACTGCTCTCAGAAATGCTTTTACTATCTCACAATATTAAATGAATACATAAATTTGCACTGAGGTGCGAAGCCTTAGACCCGTCGTAAGTAGTACATAGTCTCAATGGCACGCGAAGTCTCCCGGCCGTCTGCTCTTGATCAAATGGGCAAAATCTGGAGCGGAGGTCGTAGAGCTCTCCCGCTCCGGCTAGAGCTCGCTGTCGTCGGTGTCTGTCGTAGTGCCAACCTAGTAGAACGCACCTACGATGTGGCACGTAGCTATTGATACCACAGGATGAGTGAACACTATCTACCTATATCATCGTTACCTGGTCCGCCCCTGGTAGCTGAGTGGTCAGCGTGACGGAATGTCAATCCTAAGGGCCCGGGTTCGATTCCCAGCTGGGTCGGAGATTTTCTCCGCTCCGGGACTGGGTGCTGTGTTGTCCTAATCATCATCATTTCATCCCCATCAACGCGCAAGTCACCGAAGTGGCGCCAAATCGAAAGAGTTGCACCAGGCGAACGGTCTACCCGACGGGAGGCCCTAGTCACACGACATTATTATTATCGTTACCTGACCTGGTCTCTATTTTACAGAAAAATGGTATAAGAGTCCCTTGAAAGCCTCACAGAACCCGTGTTTACCCATTTCGAGACGACTGTTTAAAATCCAACGTAATTTCTCCACCGTACTGGTCAAGGAAATATGTTGTTTCTTTTTGTGTTTCCATATTTTTGTCGACCCCTGTAGGATGACCACATAAAACTGGTTGTAGGAAAAGGATAGCGGGTTGAAATACATTGGGAGCATGTCAAGGGTATGCAGTTCATCCACGACAGAAGCATCTTCCGAAATACTCGCTCGATAGTTCTTTAGTATTGCTCCGGTCTGGGTCCCTTACCAGCTTGGATTAAAAGGTGAGATAGAGATCCAGCGAACAGCGGCGTTCATTTAAAAAGCACGAGAGCGTTATGCAGATTCTCTGCAAACTGCTGTGCTGACGCTACAAGAGAGGCAAAGCGCATCTCACAGACGTTTACAGTTAGAATACTGACAGCGTACGTTCCAAGAGAAGTCTTAGCCTGTAGGTCTCACGAAATGTGCATAACGAGAGAATCGGAATAATTAGAGCTCACTCTAAGGCCTCCCAAAATTCGCGAACGAAACAGCGAAGTCCGAAAGTACCCTCAGCCTTACACCGTAAGATAGCATATGACGTTTTAGATGTACATGTAAACATAGACCTATACTGATCAATATCTGATCGTTGCCAACCTTAGCTAACACTGCATCTACAGCTACAAATAGTTTAAGTACACGCAGAGTTACACATCGCTGAAATGTTTTATGCAACAGAGTTTGAAATCATCTCGCTTGTCACCGCGTAAGACGCATTCAATACAGCGTCGTCTGTGAGTTAAAGTTGGCAGCGTGCGGAAAGCAGTCAAACGTAACTGAATCTTAGCTTCCTTTATTCGTACAGGTTCTCGAGGAATAACATTTTCATTGTAGCAGTTACGCATGTCGTTACTCAATTATGTTCTTCTCCAGTCAATTTTAACGTCTGATCCTCGTTTCGAGGAAACGAAACTACTCACAAGCAATCTCTGTGAACAACTACAAACAAATTAGAAACAATTTCGTGCCAACTCTTTACATGATGTGGAGGCTTTTAAAACTCATATAATAATTAAATAACAAAAATCTGTCTACGAGGTCACTATTATATGGAAAAACTTGCACCCGTAAATACACCACAAAGGATGATAAATAGAAATTCATTCCAACCCTTGGCACAAAAACATTGCACTTAAAACACAATAACTCCGTTAATATTTACGGACGGAAAACTAGAATAATTATAGCCTCCCACGCTAAGGCATTAAGTACAGAAGGAAAAGAGTTGTTTAATCGGATCAAGTGCAACATTCACAGAGGCAATTTTCCAACATCCAGAAATACTAATCTCGTCATTTCCGGCAATTCCCAAGAGCAATCATACGATAAAACGCTGCTACGACTTTCCGGTGAACGTAGCTGTGTTTCCTGTTTGACCGCTTTCGACAAAAAGAAACGCAGTTTGCTGCTTGGCTATTTCCGCTCAAACAGTATATGATGTCCCAGTCAGATACGTATTTAGTACAACACAGGAAGCAGCAGCCCATTTTTTTCCCCAAAGGAGCGACTTTCCTGTTCATTTTTGTGGTTGAATCAGCTACATAAATATATAAGGTTTAAAACAATATAACGACAGTTACTACTAACGCAGTTTCAAGCAGCTACTTCACTTCGTTAAAGTATATCGTGAGACATACGACATCCCTAAGGGGAGTGCTTCACGAGTACATACAAGAAATTAGCGAACGTCGAAATCCTATTCAGATATTATTTTCTCTATTTTTCTGGCTTAAAAGCCACCTGTTAAAGTTTTAAACTATTTTTCGAAGCTGCTAGATGAGACACTCAGCCGCATGGACTAAGATGCCATTTATCCTCTGAAAGTGCCGAGAAATAACCAGTTCCAATCGCTCTTGGAATGATTAATAACTGACTTACAAGTGCGGACGCATCAGTTTAGCGATTGCGGCTCATCGAGTGAACAGGACGAAAAAACTGGTTTTATGCTTGATATTTGCTCCTGCCTTCATTATTCTTACCTGTGGCTTAATGGATGATATATTCTTCTTCTCCTCTTTTTTACTTCGGATGACTGGTAAGTAACTTTTCCGTTTATTTGCTCTCTGAGCATCTCTTTAAGTACACCTACCCATTTCGTTCTGTACTTAACACAAATTTCATTCGAAAAGTTGCGAAATTTCTTTTTTCCAACACAAACTTTTTTAAACAGTATGTGAAGCCTCTGCCTTTTATACAATAGCATTCAGAGCGTACAAAACAATAAGAAATAGAATAATGCGAATCTGAGCGCCGATGTACAAAAAAAAACCAGACACACATTATGGAGTACAATTGTCTGCACAATGGGCTACGTGTGACACCACTTTAGTGCGGTGTTGTCTACGTTGTGCAACTACTTGGTTCTATTACGAAAGCGTTCAACCGGTTATTTATTCTGTATTATTATTATTTACCGGAAAAAAAGACTTTAATTTCACGCAGATAAGCAAAAGATTTAAACAGCCAGTCTGCATCGAGGAGTGTCAGATACAAAAATCACAATTTTGCTTATTACAATGCGCAATTTGCCTTCTGTGCACATAAATTTCAACAAGTAATGGAAGAAATTAATAGGACAAGCATGATATTAGGTTGAATACCAATTATCCTAAAACAAAAATTAGTGTATCGAAATGAAAATAGTACAAATTAAGTACGTCGTCGAAGAAGCCTACTGGATGGACATAAGAAGATGTAAATTAGTGTGTGTGTGTGTGTGTGTGTGTGTGTGTGTGTGTGTGTGTGTGTGTGGTGTGAATTCCCAAGGGTCCAAACTGCTGAGGCCATCGGTCCTGTAAATTAGTTTTCGGTAAACTAATTTGGGCTTTCGAAACAAAGCTTCCGATGAGTTTGAAAAGGAAACTCCCAATCGGTGATTATTGCCGGTTTTTGGACTTGCGAAAGTGAATCAACTTTTCATGCGAAAACTATCCGGAACCTGAGAGTTGTTCATAGAGCAAGAGAGCTGTGTGTTGCGAGTTATTGGTATAGACAGGAAAATAAATAAATGGATAGGGGAACAAACTGAAGTGAAAGACAGAAATGTGACGGAAATGAAAATGAAACAGATATGGACGGGACATACAAATACGAGACTGAATGGTAGATGGACAGTCAGGTTCTTTGCTGGAATCCATGAGATTAAAAGGGACGTAGGCGTCGACCTAATAGAAGGTGGATGGATAATATTGGATAATGCTAAATATATTTCCAGTAAATGCCTCCGTGTGACATGCCTGAATCAATTCCCCATTTCGTATGATCGATCCTGCCTTGAGTTCTTCATCTCTGATTACCCACTATGGCAGAACTCAATCCACGTACTGCCTTCAGATAGAATTGAAGATATGCGCGGAAAAACGAGCTAAACCTCCAATGTAAAAAATCAGAAGTGTTGCCATCTGTTGCTGAATGCGGGAAATATCAAAATTGACATTGGTTTCAGCCCTAAATATCACTTGGGGTGACACCAATGTCAATTTTGATAGTTCCTGTACCCGGCAACAGATGGCAACACTTATCGCTATGCTTTTATATTTGAGAGTTAGCCAGTTTTTCCGCGCATGTCTTCAATTATTACCCCCCACACGAGCCCGTATTTTGCATTCACTAAACCAGATGCTTCAGAACCTGGTCCTCGAACATGTTCCTTCTTGTCACAGGCATCAACCACCCGTTTCCCTCACAGTCTCTGTTGCTTTGTGTTTAATATTGGCGTTAATGCTTAACAGTTCTTCTGCAATAACACTTTTGAAAAACTAACACCTTCCTACTTTCAGACTTTATTAACGACCATTTTTAATTTTAATGACGTGTTATGCTCCGAACGTATAATTTTACAGAATTCCGCAGTACTAGATACGTGATACAAACGCAGGCAAACGTAATTAAAACAGAGGGCACACAACATACGTTTATATTAGGCTGCAGTTTACAAACGAAATTCTTTTGGAACGGATAAATTAACAATTTTCTTTTTCAGTCTTAAAAACTCCGATTATACACTGACGATGTTATTTGCAGATGACCATGTTTATTGTTGCGAACGGAGTAAACAATCTACAAAGGGCGCCGTATGAAATATGTACAAATAATCTGTGCTGCAAACGACTTCTCTGTATTTGGCAACAAAACGAAAGTGACGGCATCGTATGCGAAAGACAAAATTAGTCCAATTGTAATAAATAGGAAAACAGTAAAGCAACTAATAAATTTTAAATATTTACGACGTAATACATCACATGAAGAAGATACTCATTTTCAGTATACAATACAAAAATTTAACTTAATGGCGAACCATGCAAAGGAAAATAAGGAAAGAGACACATCTGAAATTTTACAAAAACACTGTTACTCCCAGTTCTGAAGTATGGAAGTGAAACCAGGAAAAATATGACGCATAAAGCACTAGATGCGGATGTGAGAATTCTCAGACAGGTACCGGAATATTCAGGACAAGATCAAAAGAGAAAAACGTAATTAACAGCAGAATTAGTTTTAATGTCTGTAACCGGAAAGAAAACAAGAAACAATGTAGGAATAGTACCGCCATATTCGTCACCAGATACTTCACAAATATGTTGAAATTTCATATTTATTGTTCACTGTGCCGTCTTAATTACAAATTTATTTTTAAGGTATAATTAGTTACAGCCACAGCTGATCATCTTCAGATGTGTCGAACTGCGTTAAAGTTGCCTGTCGTTTCCATTCTGATTTGTGGTTCCACATGGATAAGACAGACTACCTACCCAACTACGTGGATCTGAAGACGATGAACTTTGATAGAAAATAGTCATACCATAGAAATTTATGTCCAACTCAGACGGCAAAACAGATAATAAATTTTAAATACAGAATAAAATGGAATCGCGTGTCAGCAGGATTGAAGATGACAGACTGCCAAAAATACTATACAGGAAACTAAAAGGACGAAAAACATAAGACGACCCAAAACCAGTATGAGGACTTGGATTAATCTCTATAAGTGGGTGTAACAGACAAATTCTAATACGTGCAAAATACGCTTCTTTCTACGAATTTTATTCTTCGTTATCTAGCGTAATATCGCTTCCTGAACATATAATTAATCTTAATTTGAAGCTTGACTTGTGTTTGATCTCTTTTCTACTGCTCCTTATCAAAGTTTCATTTTGTTCAACCTTTATCTGAACTCTCTCGATAAACACGCCCGCGACGCATTCCACAGAACAGATCCTATTTCGCGCCGATCACTGTTAGCAACCGCAACACTCGAACCTCGGCATTGACATCATTTCTCCTTGCGTTTCGATTTCTGCTACGATGTAACTCATTTTATCACGCCCTGAACATGAATGGAATGGACATTATACACCGCTATCCACTTAGTGATATGCGATAAAAAATTTCAATGTCACTGTGAGATAGATCAAGGTGTGCGATTTATCAAGAAGGCTCCCTCTCGACTTTTCGATCACGAAGATGGTATCTCTGAGGCGGAGTTATTAAATAAAGTTTGCAGATCTTGGTAAAGTATCGACATGGTGCAACTACAGCGAATTGTCTCTTAACGCAGAGTAACATAAAATGCTGCGCACTTTCGAAGAATGTAACTAAGGAGCATTTGGCTGGGAGATTGATGAGTCACAGTATTGTCAGAAAAGCACGTGGCCATGAACGTGTGGTTTTCTAGTGAAACCATCACGCAGCCCAATTTTAGGAACAGCGCACGGGAAGTCTTCGATTCGTTACTTTGATATTGGGGAACTACAATCTGCCAATTATAGAGATTACTTGCACAGTCCATAGAGGACGGAATAATAGGGGATATGGAGCGTATAAAAATAAGAGCCTATCTGTCTTTCGGCGGAGTGTAACAGAAACACGTAAAAGTCTCGACAGGTTGACACTCTTTACGAGAGACGAAAAACATCTCTCGAATGCCTTTATCACAAATTCCGGACCGAGCGGGGTGGCGCAGTGGTTAGACACTGGACTCGCATTCGGGAGGACGACGGTTCAATCCCGCGTCCGGCCATCCTGATTTAGGTTTTCCGTGATTTCCCTAAATCACTCCAGGCAAATGCCGGGATGGTTCCTCTGCAAGGGCACGGCCGACTTCCTTCCCAATCCTTCCCTAATCCGATGAGACCGATGACCACGCTGTCTGGTCTCCTTCCCCAAAACCAACCAACCAACAAATTCCGGGTTTGCAGAAATACTGGGTGCTTATAATTCAAGTGCAGATACTAACAGAGGTCCAGTGTGGGCTGTAATTATCGTAAGGCAGCGAAAAATGATACATACACTAATGAGTTACAATGGAACCGATTTATGGTGGAAAAAAAAATAGTTCCAGTTTTGTCCACCACGTTCAAATCTCGCACTGTACAGCTTCCGTTGACGTCTCCGATGCTCATATTGAACATTTTGTGTATACTGCAGTTAATAATAAAACCAGCATTATGCGTTTCTCACTTGTCTGACCTAGGCCACAACCTCTTCCTAATCTATTACATACGGAAACATTTCTATACGTCTTTCTCGCATTCACAGCGTCAGATATGCACCTGGTGGCCATAACAGGAACAATTTTTTTTCCAGCGTCAATCGTTTTCCCGTTAACACATTGGAAATCTAACAAGTTTCGCAATTATACGACAATTACAACCCACACTGGACCTCTGTGATTGGCTACACTTTAATTATAACCACCCAATACAAAAGAGACTGCAAATGCACGAACGTTAATTCTCTGATGGGGTATGTAATTGGTTTATACAGGGTCTGCTCAGTTGAAAACAGCTGCAAAAAAAACTTCCAGGTTTCTACCCAGCATGTTTCTCCCCACTTTGATTTATGTGTAAAATCTGCATATATTTGTGTTATAAGTCTAGGCAACATTGTACAAATTTACCACTTTCGCGATTTTCTTTGGTCGTTAATGGACTGATTTTCTGGCTTCTTCATGGAATATGAACTGCATTCCGGTACTAACATTATAATTTTATTCATGTAGGCTGTAATTTTCTTTGAACGTATGAATACCTTTTTCTCCTACTACTTTTTGCAGAAGACTCATTAGTTAATCCTTTTATACATACAGATTAGGAACGAAACCCCCGAACTGTTAGTTTGCCAAATAACTTCTCTGGTTCTGATCTTTGGTTCTAATACACATACACTTATTCTACGCTAACAACGGTGTGTGATTAATTTTTTTCCATGACGTATTTGTGTATTATTACTTGTTTTTACTTTCATGTGATTTATTCTGATTTTTTTTCGTAAAAAGGGTAGTTTTCGTAAACACACTTCCTTCCTTCAATTGTTTAACTGTACAGCAGACGAAGACCACTTGCGACAGGTGAGCATCGGTAGAACCACAACACGTCACGGACGCTGCAGTAGACTCACTTGCCACGTTCGTTGATTGAAACTAGAAAGTAGTTCGTGTAAATGGGACTTTAGACGTTTCGTCCGCTAGGCAAACAGAGTGGGACTACGTAATGGTCGTTATAGTGGCGCGCGTGATTAGTATTCAGTGAGGGGTGTGTGCCTTGCGAGGCTTCCGTGATGGGAAAGTTCGGCCATGCGCCGTGCGGGCGGTCGGCGGCGGCGCGCATAGCGGCCACTGCGCACCACGCTAACCTTGCCCGTCTGGACAGGACGGGACCGGCCGCGGCGCCGGCGCGCGGGGCAGGTCGCGGAAGCCGCTGACGCGCCGGAAGCGCCCGACGCCGGCCGAACGCTACCCGAACGCCGAGCGCCGGCCGGCGGGGAGGGGGAAAGAGCCGCGGAAGTTGGCCAACAGCGCTCGCGCTGCCGCCGGCCAGGCGCGCGTCACGTGTTCTCCACGTGCTCCCGGCCGCGCCGTGCCGTGCGAAGGCGACGCGATCTGCCGCGCTGCGCTGTGCTGTCTCCCAGTCGGAGGGGGAAGAGAGAGCGAGCGCCTGGCTAAAATTGGAATTCTTGCGACTTAGCAGCCCGCGCGGTATTTCTGGAGGGCAAAATGGCGGCGCGGCCGCGCGCGCAGCCCACCAAATGGCGGCGGCATTTCCCGCATTCCCAGCAAGGAGCGGGAAGAGGGGGAAGGGGAGACGAGACTACCTCACGCGGTAGCCGCCGGCTGCTATACGCTAACGGAAGCGTGCGCACCCAGGGAGCAATGGAATAACAAACTAGCATCTAAACTTCATTATACACTGTGAACCATAGTATTTTTTAAAGATTATTTACTGCTGCCACTCAAAAATGTCTCCCACTTATTTCTTGCACGACGCTTTTCGAAAAATCATTCCCAACTCAAGGGATTTTTTTCGTGTGTAACTCCATTTTTGGGTATTTGCATTGTATAAGATGCTGCGTTATTTTGTTGCCTTTAGGTATCTTTTAGTCGTAAAGAAAACAGACTAATATAACAGATTTCTTTCGAAAGGCAACAAAGAAATACAGCAGGTCATCCATCCATTCAGCTCTTATCATCATCACGCGTAAATGCCGTAAGACACGAAAAACCCGCAGCTACAACTGGGAATCATTTCCCGAAGCGCGACAGGCAAAAATAAATAAAAGAGAATTGTGACTGACAGCGTGAAAAATTATTTAATAACAAGCAAAAGTTTCGTTTTTACAGGCGCAGGCTTTAACCAACTATTTACATGAATATGATAAAAAATTTGAAAAATATCTGACACGAGAACGGTTAGCACGAATAATCGGTTAACACGGAATAGTACTGCGGTCCCGGCACAGTTCTGTCTGATTTTATACGTTCTTTAATATGAAATAAAAATGGCTTAAACCAAAAGTTTTTGCTTCTCGCACCAGAAAATAAACCCGCTTTCTGCAGTCGCCACGTCTCTCAGACCTCTTTTTTTCTCGTCATACCGAACGAAGTAAATAGTGGTGCTATTGCTGGTATATTACCGTTTGTCTTTGAGTACTGTCATTGTCGAAACAGTCCAGTTAGTTTCGCAATTCGTGATGAATATGTCGAAGCCGAGAAATGCGCGTCCAAATTAGCGACTATTATGTAATTTTATACGGTAGGAAGACTAACTTTATTTTAGTATGAGCAATGGCGGATAAATTGGAAAGACATCATTAGTCTGCCCTACATCATCACGGGATGAACTTTTTGCAGTCGAAGGTGACGGTGATAGTGATAATCGTTACGAAAGACAGAGACGTGTAGGAGATCGTTCAGGGCTGAAAATATTGCAATGCTTTTAATACTGCGGTTCCGACAAAGTAATGTGAGATTTCATACAGCACGGAACACGGAAATTAACAATGATATCAACTTTGAAGATCCCGTCCACACTACAATAAAGATGCTGAAACTCCTTCGGGGTAAGTTTGTTCAGCTATTTAAAATTGAATTCGTGTAACGAAATGAATAAAATGATGGACGACACCGAACAATTTGTCCAAGATTTATCTTTACTTACGTCAAGATGGCTATCGCCTATATTGGATTGACGTAACACATTAATCATTAATACAAAGTTTGTCTCGGTTGAATTCTGAACGCTGCAGTTGTCCTGTGCAAAATTATAATTCCTTTGGTTACCACATATTTACTACTAGTTAATAGTTGGCACACTTGATGGCCTTCTGTAGCTTGCAGCTCCTTTTTTCGCATTATATGCATGGATGAATTAATGCACTACAAAAAAATAAAAACAGATGTTTTCCCACAAAACAATAATATACGTGTATAGATTATCAATCTACAGTATGTACAGTGAATCACTTTACTATTCGGACACTATGATATGTTAACCTTGTAGCATAATAACTTTATTCGTAACAAAACAAACAAAGCATATAATCAAGTATTACATTCCATGATGTGTGTCGTAAATAATAGCATAAACTTTATTACGGTAACGTACGTAAGTTCTTTCATAATACTGTTGAAATACAACTCGGTCCTATATTCACGTTACTTTAATATTCGGACACTTTGCAGAATTAATCATTTCAAGACAAGATTTTGTGGAACATTAACTGTTTCGATATCTTGTCGGGTAGCCATTCTGTTTAATCACTTATTTCAAACGCTGCGGCATACTGCAAATGATCGTTTTTAAATATTCTTTTAATCGACGCTTCAGAGTTTCCTTGGGCGATAATAGTGTTTTTCTAATACGTCGCTTCAGTTCTCCCCACACATTTTCAATGGGGTTGGGATCTGGTGATTGAAGCGGCAATTGCACAACAAATATTCCTGCACAATGCGAGCCTTATGTTTCGGGTCATTGTCCTGGTAAAACGTGAACGTGTTTGATATCCCCATGGTTTCAGCACTTTTCCGTAAATTGTTCTTTAATATGTTCAAATAGATACTATCGATAAACACTAATTCGCGCGGTCCAAACATCGATATACAGCCCCTGACAAGAACGCTGCCACCTCCATGCTTTACAGTAAATTTAATATTTGTGACTGTAATTTCTTCGTTCTTCTTCCGCCACACCGTATTTCGTCCATCTGACCCAAAAACGTTAAATTTCCTTTCGTTGGCGAAAATGACGTCGTTCCACCATATCTCGCCCTTCGTAATAAACCCCCTGGCAAAGTACAATCTCTTCTCTCGATTCTGTTCATTCACATACGGTTTCTTCCTGGCCACTCTTCCATTGTAGCCACTTTTCATTCAACGCTCTGCGAATCGTTTGAGGATGTAGATTCTTTCCAGCCTCATTTAGCAGCTCACGTGCTAATCTGGGTGCAGTGAGTATAGGATCCTTCTTTATTTTCCGTATTAGCTGTCCCTTTTGCGGTATAGAGTCGATAAGGTCCTAATTTTTGAATCATCTGACGATATCTGCCACACTACTCTTACTTACGCTGAGCGTAGCAGCAATTTGTCTATATCATTTACCTTTCGCGTGGCATCTTACCGTCTGGACAGTCGAACGCGCTTGTAAACAGATGCTTGCCTTTATACTTGAAGTATTTACCACAGTGTGAACGGTGGAAACAAGTGCAGCACTGCCGTCTGTCCGGATATTAAATTAATGTGGCCATCGAAGAGTGCTTTATTTCAATCGCATTATTTAACAAGTGGTATACGTTGTGTAAGCATCATTCATACTATTATTAACTACACATCTACTTTCATATAATACGTGGATATATTACATTTTTCTATTATTCAGAATACAGTTATGATGCAGCAAAGTAAACATCTCTTAGTGTCGGAATATTAAGGTTATTCACTGTACATACAAGAGAAAATCTGTTTTTCTTGTTGCCTGTTACTGGTTTGATGTAGCTCTCTGCACGTCAGTCTATCCCGTTATAAGTCTATTCGTGTGTGAATAGCTACTACAGGCTCCATCCATTTGAACAACTTACTGCAGCCGAGTTTGGGTCTCAATCTACAATTTTTACTTGCACTGTTTCCTGCGTACCCCCAACGCGCTTAATATACCATCTGCTAGTTACCTGCCGCCTGTGAGTGGTTATTGCACGTTGACGTCTAACATTGGTGGTGGACAAACGTATGTGACTGGACCGTGTATGAAATGTTTTGGTTCAAATGGCTCTAAGCACTATGGGATTTAACTTCTGAGGTCATCAGTCCCTTAGAACTTAGAACTACTTAAACCTAACTAACCTAAGGACATCACACACATCCATGCCCAAGGCAGGATTCGAACCTGCGACCGTAGCGGTCGCGCGGTTCGACTGTAGCGCCTAGATCCGCTCGGCCACCACGGCCGGCATGAAATGTTTTATTCGAGTTCCTATACAGGGCTATTACAAATGATTGAAGCGATTTCATAAATTCACTGTAGCTCCATTCATTGACATATGGTCACGACACACTACAGATACGTAGAAAAACTCAAAGTTTTGTTCGGCTGAAGCCGCACTTCAGGTTTCTGCCGCCAGAGCGCTCGAGAGCGCAGTGAGACAAAATGGCGACAGGAGACGAGAAAGCGTATGTCGTGCTTGAAATGCACTCACATCAGTCAGTCATAACAGTGCAACGACACTTCAGGACGAAGTTCAACAAAGATCCAACAACTGCTAACTCCATTCGGCGATGGTATGCGCAGTTTAAAGCTTCTGGATGCCTCTGTAAGGGGAAATCAATGGGTCGGCCTGCAGTGAGCGAAGAAACGGTTGAACGCGTGCGGCCAAGTTTCACGCGTAGCCCGCGGAAGTCGACGAATAAAGCAAGCAGGGAGCTAAACTTACCACAGCCGACGGTTTGGAATATCTTACGGAAAAGGCTAAAGCAGAAGCCTTACCGTTTACAATTGCTACAAGCCCTGACACCCGATGACAAAGTCAAACGCTTTAAATTTTCGGGGCGGTTGCAACAGCTCATGGAAGAGGATGCGTTCAGTGCGAAACTTGTTTTCAGTGATGAAGCAACATTTTTTCTTAATGGTGAAGTGAACAGACACAATGTGCGAATCTGGGCGGTAGAGAATCCTCACGCATTCGTGAAGCAAATTCGCAATTGACCAAAAGTTGACGTGTTTTGTGCAATCTCACGGTTTAAAGTTTACGGCCCCTTTTTCTTCTGCGAAAAAAACGTTACAGGACACGTGTATCTGGACAAGCTGGAAAACTGGCTCATGCCACAACTGGAGACCGACAGCGCCGACTTCATCTTTCAACAGGATGGTGCTCCACCGCACTTCAAAAATGGTTCAAATGGCTCTGAGCACTATGGGACTTAACGACTGTGGTCATCAATCCCCTAGAACTTAGAACTACTTAAACCTAACTAACCTAAGGACATCACACACATCCATGCCCGAGGCAGGATTCGAACCTGCGACCGTAGCAGTCGCGCGGTTCCGGACTGCGCGCCTAGAACCGCTAGACCACCGCGGCCGGCCCACCGCACTTCCATCAAGATGTTCGGCATTTCTTAAACAGGAGATTGGAAAACCGATGGATCGGTCGTGGTGGAGATCATGATCAGCAATTCATGTCATGGCCTCCACGCTCTCCCGACTTAACCCCATCCGATTTCTTTCTGTGGGGTTGTGTGAAAGATTCAGTGTTTAAATCTCCTCTACCAAGAAACGTGCCAGAACCGCGAGCTCGCATCAACGATGCTCTCGAACTCATTGATGGGGACATGCTGCGCCGAGTGTGGGAGGAACTTGATTATCGGCTTGATGTCTGGCGAATCACTAAAGGGGCACATATCGAACATTTGTGAATGCCTAAAAAAACTTTTTGAGTTTTTGTATGTGTGTGCAAAGCATTGTGAAAATATCTCAAATAATAAAGTTATTGTAGAGCTGTGAAATCGCTTCAATCGTTTGTAATAACCCTGTATACTACCACCTCTTATTATTTCTCCTGGAATATCCTATATTCGTCGTGGGTCCTCGGTAAGCAGTATAGGTCTTTACAGCCACGTCATCGGGACAGGATGTGAAACCGTCCAGTCAGCAGCGCATCACTGGTGACGCATGCGAGGTGGCAAGTGGACTGTTACGAACGACGCAGCCAGCGGGAGGCGCTCGCGGTTCCGGGTTCTGTGACGACACCACTCGGACTTGAGCGCCGTGTGGCACCTGCCACGGCGTCCGTGACTAACTGCTGTCTTCTGGCCGTCCATGCCGCATGCCACAACACGTACACTCCGCGCCTACGCTTTACTACATTCTTAACACCAGCTAAGGAACAGGAACATTAGCTGGATAGGAACAATCACAGGCAATGATGAATGACATGAAACACAGTTCATACGTAATAGCGGTGGAAATTATGTTTATATCAGAACTGGTAGAGGTTTCATCATTTGGGAAAGCAGGACAACAGACATAAGCAACGTTCATGTTTGACAAAGGTCAGACTCCAAACATAAAGGTCGATATTGGGCTCCCAGTAATGCCTTCCTCCGGCATTAATGTACAGTTTTTCACCAGTTATTCACGCTGCCTACCAAACTGTTGAGGTGTCGTTGGGGTGCATTGTCCTACTCCACTCTCGAGACCGTTTCCAGTTCTCGCACAGTTCGGAGAGGTGATGTTCGTTGAGAAAAACGTCTGCGAAGAGTATCACAGGTGTAATCTATAACGTTTAGGTCCGGCGGTGCGCAGCACATTCCAGACTTTCAGTACCTCCACTCTCCAGCGAGACCTCAGCGGTCCTGCGTGGGCGAGCATTGTCATCCAGAAGTAAACATTCGAGACCTACTGCACAGCTAAAACGCACGTGCGTGACCCAGAACAATCTCTCTGCCCTGTGTTGTGCTGTAACGGTACCTCGGGCACAGATATGCAGCGGTGTTCGACCATGAACACCCAAACCATAACGCTTAGGTCATACCGATGACGTTCACGAACATTCTGTGGTGTGTAACATGTTTCCCTCTCTCTACGCACTAATTCGTGGCCAGAATCACTCGCTACAGTGAAGCGGGATTCGTCGGAGAACTTCACTCTTGACCACCGTTGCTGGCCTGACCCAACGAAGTCTCTCTCTTGACGATGGTGTGAAGTGGGTTGCATTTGTTAGGCTTCTGAGCATATAAATCAGCCTAATTTACGTACTGCAAAGTGGTACTGGCAGACTCAAGTGTACCGGTAGCGGCTGCAAGGTTGCCAGCGACCTGCCTAGTAGTGAAGTGTCTGCCCCTTGTCGCCACTACGGCTACGTATCGATTCTCTTGCGGTGCTGTGGTTCATCTACGACCAACGGCATGATTCCGCACAGCATTTCCACCTTCAGCGGACTTCCTTCATTGCGATACGACACCTTCAGTCACACACGTTGCTGTGGCCACAGCAGTGACACTTTGATCGGCTTCGAGCTGTCAGATTGCTCGTCCACGACAGTAAGCACTCAAATGTGTCCTGCGGATGTGCTGGCATACCACGCACAATGTCACACTAATCGGTTCCACAACAACCTTCGTCAAACACCGTAGTGCACGAACTGTCGAAGGCATACACAGCGTTCGTGCACAGTCTTCGCTGCAGTTAATTCGTCGCGCCTTCCACATTTCGTTTTACTATCACTGGTCGGGTGTTCTGTAGTAATTGTAGCTTGTTCCGTAGCAATTAGCAGTTGTTCCTTAGCAAGTGTCAGTTGTACCTCAGCAGATGTCAAGCAGTGTGTTATCCATTTTTATGACTGACTGAGAGATTGATTTTGGGGTAGGAGGGCAACAAAGAGCGAGGTCATCGGTCCCATCGGATTAGGGAAGGAAGCCGGCCGTGCCCTTTCAAAGGAACCATCCCGGTATTTGCCTGAAGCGATATAGGGAAATCACGGAAAACCAAAATCAGGGTGGCTGGACGCGGGTTTGAACCGTCGTCCCGCGAGTCCAGTGTGCTGATCACTGCGCCACCCCGCTCGGTCACTTTCATGATGTGAGGTAGTGGTTATTACACTTTTAAGAAATAATTATTTACATTCAATAACTTTAATGCCACTTCACGCAATAGAGCTACGTATATCACGAGACAAAGTTCTCATCAGCAGTAGTTACAATACAAACGTCATTAAATCATGTTTTCCTGCATCGATAGTACGCGGAGTGCCAGGAGGAATGGACAATATTCAGGAACGATAGTTCGAAGCAGGAGAAGTCTAGTAAATATGCGCTCTGAAACGCTAACCTTAAGAGATATGAACACTTCTTCAGTAGACGAGATGCGTTTCACACTACCAAGATGAATTAGTGCTGACAGAAGGTATGTATTTTAGAACCCATATTTACTAGACTTTTGCTTCAAATGATCGTTTCTGTCAGAACCTCCGAATACTAAAGACTCCTCCTGGGGCACCCCGTGTATACAAAATTTACAGAACGAATTTAAACATCGTCAAGAGAGAGGTCAACTCATCCGAGTGGTGCAGAATATAGGCAGGAGTACGACAAGGATGTGACCTTTCGCCACTCATGTTTATTATTTATACGAATAAAATCATCCAAAAATGGAGACAAATGTCAAACGGGTTCATTCAAATCAACAGAAACACAAAGCGGGGTGCTTCACATTCAGTAGATGATTTAGCTCTTGTACCATCTTCAGAGGATGACCTACAGCGTTCTGTACACAATTTACAGATTATGTCTGATAAATACAGCATTGACATCAACACCGAAAAAAACAAGAACTATGGACTTTGTGCAAAATACATTTGGAGTACAGGATTTTATGGTAGTGAATCATGAACTGTGGGAAAACCGGGGAAGAAGAGAATTGAAGCGTTTGAAGTCTGGTGCTACAGAAGGATACTGAAAATTAGTTGGAGTGAAAAGCTAAGGAATGAAGAGGCTCTTTGCAGAATCAGTTAGGATCACAGGGAAAACACCTACAAGAAGAATGAGAAGGATGATAGGGAATGTGTTAAGACATCAAGAGCTTCCAAGGTACTTGAGAGAACTGAGAGGGTAGAAACTGCAGGGGAAGACGGAGACTGGAATACATTCAACAAATAATGGAATACGTTGAGTGCGAGTGGTACCTTGAGATGAAGACATTGGTACAAGAGACGAATTCGTGACAACCGCAGTCAAACTAGTCAGAAGAGTAATAAGAAAATGTGAAACAGGTTAGATTTGGCATTCTCTTATACACTCCTGGAAATGGAAAAAAGAACACATTGACACCGGTGTGTCAGATCCACCATACTTGCTCCGGACACTGCGAGAGGGCTGTACAAGCAATGATCACACGCACAGCACAGCGGACACACCAGGAACCGCGGTGTTGGCCGTCGAAAGGCGCTAGCTGCGCAGCATTTGTGCACCGCCGCCGTCAGTGTCAGCCAGTTTGCCGTGGCATACGGAGCTCCATCGCAGTCTTTAACACTGGTAGCATGCCGCGACAGCATGGACGTGAACCGTATGTGCAGTTGACGGACTTTGAGCGAGGGCGTATAGTGGGCATGCGGGAGGCCGGGTGGACGTACCGCCGAATTGCTCAACACGTTGGGCATGAGGTCTCCACAGTACATCGATGTTGTCGCCAGTGGTCGGTGGAAGCTGCACGTGCCCGTCGACCTGGGACCGGACCGCAGCGACGCACGGATGCACGCCAAGACCGTAGGATCCTACGCAGTGCCGTAGGGGACCGCACCGCCACTTCCCAGCAAATTAGGGACACTGTTGCTCCTGGGGTATCGGCGAGGACCATTCGCAACCGTCTCCATGAAGCTGGGCTACGGTCCCGCACACCGTTAGGCCGTCTTCCGCTCACGCCCCAACATCGTGCAGCCCGCCTCCAGTGGTGTCGCGACAGGCGTGAATGGAGGGACGAATGGAGACGTGTCGTCTTCAGCGATGAGAGTCGCTTCTGCCTTGGTGCCAATGATGGTCGTATGCGTGTTTGGCGCCGTGCAGGTGAGCGCCACAATCAGGAATGCATACGACCGAGGCACACAGGGCCAACACCCGGCATCATGGTGTGGGGAGCGATCTCCTACACTGGCCGTACACCACTGGTGATCGTCGAGGGGACACTGAATAGTGCACGGTACATCCAAACCGTCATCGAACCCATCGTTCTACCATTCCTAGACCGGCAAGGGAACTTGCTGTTCCAACAGGACAATGCACGTCCGCATGTATCCCGGGCCACCCAACGTGCTCTAGAAGGTGTAAGTCAACTACCCTGGCCAGCAAGATCTCCGGATCTGTCCCCCATTGAGCATGTTTGGGACTGGATGAAGCGTCGTCTCACGCGGTCTGCACGTCCAGCACGAACGCTGGTCCAACTGAGGCGCCAGGTGGAAATGGCACGGCAAGCCGTTCCACAGGACTACATCCAGCATCTCTACGATCGTCTCCATGGGAGAATAGCAGCCTGCATTGCTACGAAAGGTGGATATACACTGTGCTAGTGCCGACATTGTGCATGCTCTGTTGCCTGTGTCTATGTGCCTGTGGTTCTGTCAGTGTGATCATGTGATGTATCTGACCCCAGGAATGTGTCAATAAAGTTTCCCCTTCCTGGGACAATGAATTCACGGTGTTCTTATTTCAATTTCCAGGAGTGTATTTATCCACAATGACAGGAGATGTCACTCATTATACAAAGTGTAAAACCTGTCCAGCCTGTCAGTGCGTACTTGGTGCTGACCAAGTTTTATAATTAGATGGAACGTAATTTTTGTTTGCTTCTGTCCTGCAATGTATTTCGTCACGAATGAGAACGAGTTAGGAATGGATGTCTTCGAGAGTAATAAAAATTATTCTAAAGTGGAAAGGAAATAAAAATATAAAGGGCGATCAAACAGTTCCCGTCTGAGGGCGTTGCTGCAGCGTATATGCAACATAGCGCGACTACGATGAGGGTATATAAGCACAGGCATTTACGAAAGCGATAAGTGTAGCATTCGTGTCTTTGCGACGTGCGTGCGGCAAATGCGTGAACTACGACGACATTATTACGAAATGCGTCCAAACAGAACCAACGTGCTGTTATTCTTTTCTTGGCTGCAGAAGGACAAACACCGGCAGACACACATCGGAGAATGAAGAATGCGTATGGGGGCGGCATCTCTGTCAAAAACCACCGCTGAGGAATGGTGCGCCAAGTTCCGTGCTACTGCTTCATGATAACACGCACGTCCCCATATCGCGAATGTCGTAACGCAGAAGTTGCGTCAGCTCAGGTGCGACACACTCAAGCGCCGGCCCTATAGTCCTGATCCCTCCTCATTCGATTATCATGCCTTCGGTCCCTTTTTGTTTTTTTAAAAAAAAGAAAAAAAGAAACGTGAAGGGTTCGACAATGCTTGTTGGGCGAGGCTGAGCAGCAGGCAGTTCCGGAATACTTCTCACAGCTGGACACGGTACTTTATCAGGCTGGTATCTCCAACCTGGTGCGTTGGTGGGATGGTTGCCTGAATTTACCTGGTTGGCATACCGATTCTGCACTGCACGGCCTTGGATCGGAAAAATTTTAATCGTCCCTGATAAAAAAGAAAGGGATCATAGTTATTAATTACGACAAATATATAAGAATGTTGGTTACTATTTCTCTCGCAAATTTAACGCAGTAAAGTTTTGGCTGTGAAGAATATTTCACGTGCTCGATTACACTGCATGTCTGTGATCGAAAGTACGAAGAAATGTTACAGTAAATATAACAACCTCATTATCAAGATCTACTACGTTAAAACCATGCTTTTAATTATTGATGGGCCTGCAGTGCTTGAACTGTAACATTCAGCTTAAGTATTACAGTGTTGACAACTGAGTCACAGCAGGCTATCATCTCATGGAACGTCTGTTTCGAGGGCATTTCTTTTCACATTTATCACTACAGCAGCCCAATATACACATGACACGCGATAATAGGGACTGTGATGCCATGGTTTATACGTCTAGCGACGAATGTCGCCGGGTTCTTTTAACAGTGTTTCCTTTCCGCTGACTGTTGGGTGCACTATTAGGTTGTGCACTTTACCACGTTTCAGTAGAGAAGCTATAAGCTGCTTCTGCATTTCCTTACGATCGTTCAACGACGATGACTTATAGTGAACAAGGTATAACAAATTCATGTGGTTCAACAACCGGGTGAAATACTTTCAATTGGACGTCGCTTCGAAAACTTGCGTGTCCCTACCGGTTATGCAACCGAGGAAAGAGTGACTCCTCATACTGTTGAGAGATGAGGCAGACGATTACGGGCAGACTGAAAATTTCCAAGTACCGACCAGGATTCGATCCCGCGACGTTCGGTTTCCAGGCACGCGCTTTACCGCTAGACTAGGAGACCCGACAAGGAACGAGGTGAGGACAAGACACGGAACGTGATCCTGGTACGATCCGGCTGAGGTCAGCTACTGATGAAGTCAGGGCGCCGGCCTCGTGAATCACGACGTTTGAGTTAGAGGTACGCTGCACTGACTCACCCACACGTCAGCAGATGCAGCGTCACCGCACCGGAGTCACGGGCACTGCTCCGGGCCGCCGCACGGAGAGGGAACACGTTCCTTCCACCAGCCTACACTCTGCGGCTTCATTTAAGAGTCCTACTATGTGTGCGCGGACCCGAAACTATAACACGGGGCGGGAAATACGATACCCATGTTTTCGAATGAGCAATACATTGCAAAAGGCAATGATCTTCACAGCTCAGCTATTCAGGTGTCTTCCCGGGTTTAACGGCATGGACGTGTGTAAACTATATAGTTCTACAGAGTTTTCGAGTCTCAAACATGTATGCCGGCAGCTGCGACCGAGCGGTTATAGGCACTTCAGTCCGGAACCGCGCTGCTGCTACGGTTGCAGGTTCGAATTCTGCCTCGGGCATGGATGTGTGTGATATCCTTAGGTTAGTTAGGTTTAATTAGCTCTAAACCTAGGGAACTGATGACCTCGGATGTTAAGTCCCATAATACTCAGAGCCATTTGAACCATTTTTAAAACACTTATGATGTTTATATGCTGGCTGAAGTGATGAATTGAAATTTGTATCAAAACGAAGATTCGAACCCAGGTCTCCTGCTCAGTAGGCAGATGCACTAACTACTACGCCAGCCTGAAACAGTGGATTTGCACAACTACACGGACAATCCAAGCACACCTACCTCCTCAATCCAAATTTCCATTCGCGCCTCGGGCCCCTTACAATTCCTCACAAACTCTAACAGAAGTTCTCCAACTTTACTGGTGCAGCACCTCAGCATCGGACGAAATGAGGGATCCTGCCTGGAACTCGTGCAAAGGGGCTTTAATCAAATGAAACTGTATGGTTCCAGACACCTTCTCGACTGTCAAACATCTATGATGTACATACGCAGAATGAGGCGATGAATGATGAAGGCACCTATGCCTGGGTTTCAGGCAGGGTCCCTAGGATGCTCAGGGACTATTCCAATACAATCAGGGAGCCTCTGCAATGCAGTTCGAGTTTAGTGGGAACAATAAGTGGGTTGAGGTGTGAATAGGAATTTGGACTGAGAAGCGAGGCGTGCTGGGCTATTCCGTGTAGTTGTGTAAATCCACTGCGCAAGAGCGGCGTAGTGACTAGCACATCGGCCTACTGAGGAGCTCCGGTCTTGGAGCAAATTTTCATTCATCGCTACAGGCAGCATATATATAACATTCTTCTGAATAGTTGTGACACCAGTCTGGATGATATCGGATGACTAAAAATAAATCTCTCTCCATAAGTGACTTTTTAATGCTGACTGATTTCAAATGGTTCAAATGGCTCTGAGCACTATGGGACTTAACTGCTGAGGTCATCAGTCCCCTAGAACTTAGAACTACTTAAACCTAACTAACCTAAGGACACCACATAGATCCATGCCCGAGGCAGGATTCGAACCTGCGACCGTAGCGGTCGCGCGGTTCCAGACTGTAGCGCCTAGAACCGCTCGGCCACACTGGCCGGCGACTGATTTCAAGATTTGTCAGTGTTCTTCTATCACATAAAAATTTTAATAACGCAATGAAATTTATTCTACTTCTAGTTATATCCATTTTATTAGGACAGTAAAGGGGGTGCGCTGGCCGCTGTGGTAGAGTGGTTCTAGGCGCTTCAGTCCGGAACCACGCGACTGCTACGGTCGCAGGTTCGAATCCTGCCTCGGGCATGGATGTGTGTGATGTCTTTAGGTTAGTTGGGTTTAAGTAGCTCTAAGTCTAGCGGACTGATGACCTCAGATGTTAAGTCCCATAGTGCTTGGAGACATTTTTAGAGCAAAGGGGTACACGAAAATGCACTATTTTTATAAGAATGGAGTAACCAGACAAAACAAAGACAATGAAGTGTAAAAGTTTGGTCAAATCGGAGACATTCTATGCCTGAGACTAAAAAATCTTGCATCGATAGCTTGTAGACCACAAAATAGGCTGTTTCCACCACTACACACTAAATTGCGCTGGCTAAAGGAGTCTGTAAGAGCTCTAGCAAAAGATGCGTCATGAGTTTAGTATTTTTATATGTTTTCATTCGTCAACAAACACAATAAAATGAAATTTTTGTTGGTCCTCAAATTGATATAAAGTGAAGAAGAATCGCGAATTTGACAATATAATGAATGCCAGAGAAAAAGACGCGCATGGAATGCCTTCAGGTACGCCACTGAAAAGTTTTTAGGGAATAAAAACTTCCAGTTTATATGAACATTGTCAAAACTAAGTTGGAAAAATTCACGAAGTTCGTTTGTAACACGAGTTTAAATGTACAGTTCCTACCTTCATATGTTGACTATTACCCTGAAAATTTGGGACAGTAAAGGTATGGAGAAGCGGTATCAAGGAAGATGATTCGAGAGAGATTATAATGGCCGATTATTGTCGCACTTTGAAGAGAGAAGTAAGGATGACAGTTCTGCGAGAAATCAAAAAAGAGCAACTTTGAAAATTAAATACCGCTAAGACAACTCCTTATAGTATTTTTAGTATATGACTAAAAAATAAAACAGTAGTTACAAATATATAGGCCTTGATCGAAACTTCATTTTAAAACTTGCGCGTCAGTCACTTATGTCTTTAGAATGTCAGGTATTTTGCTAAAATTCGGGTGTGATGGAACGAACTGCAAGTAACTTTTAGACTCACCATTACAAACTGAATGTTCAACATATGTTTCTGAGAAATTATATGACAAAAATTTTAAAAATTCAGCCTTTTTTAATGAATGGATGACATTATGAGATTTCGTCGTGATCGCTACAGACTGTAACATATTAATTTCACAATCTTGGTTACAATTGTTATAAATGGTTTCGATTATTCAATGGTAAGTTTCAGATCTTAATTGTGGTCAAATTATGAACAGGTCCAGTCACGAATTACGCAGGAGTGAAAGCTTCCAGCTGAATTCTTTTCTTTGAAGGACATTTTAATGGTCTTGATTTGTGAATGGCATTTGAATATGAGGACTGAATGATTGAAGTTAATAATGTTTTATAACAGATGCAACTAGGACTGTGAAAGTAACATTTTTTTTCTCTTTGCAAAGATCTTACAAAAATGGGAGGCAGGTACTATCATCATCGCTGTCGGTATGTTAGTGTGTGAAGTGGTTATACACAACACGATTACTTTTTTAAGCAGAATACTGTCAGTGCGCAATATTCAAGCAGTGCTTTCGTCCTGTAGCATCGAATGCTGCGTCAGCAGAGGCAACGGCATTGAAATCTTACGAATTTCAAAGCGTTGTCACATTTCCTTTCTTCATCGATAACCGTCTTCAGACTTTCCCAGACGATTTTGATACTATAATAGCAATACACAGAACGATTCTCAATATATTTTTTCTACCTTCGTACTTCTTCGTGAAGACACTGTGTTAACACGACATGAGTTACGATGTTCTCTACTTGAGATCCATATTGACACAATGTTTTTGAGCCATCAGTCTTCTGACTGGTTTGATGCGACCCGCCGCGAATTCCTCTCCTGCGCCAACCTCTTCATCTCACAGTAGCAGTAACAACCTACGTCTCCAAATAGTTGCCGGATGTATTCCAATCTCCTCTACAGTTTTGCCCTCTACAGCTCCCCCTAGTAGCATGGAAGTCATGGCTTAACCGATGTCCTTTCATCCTGTCCCGTCTTCTTGTTAGTGTTTTTCATATATTCCTTTCCTCTAGGATTCTGTACAGACTCTCCTCATTCCTTGCCTTATCAGTCCACCTAATTTTCAACATTCGTAACTAGCACCACATCTCAAATGCTTCGATTCTCTTCTGTTTCGGTTTTCCCACAGTCCATGTTTCACTACCATACAATGCTGTGCATTGACACAAGAATACGTAAATACGCCTCCAATTTGAACTTATGATATTCCAGTAACACAGTGGATTTTAAACTTGTCATTTACGAGGTATTTCCCTATATTTTAGGTAAACGCTAGAAAATGGCTGTTCGCGTCCGTAGCTGAATCGTTTGCGCGGCTGACTGGCGTGCGGAGGACCCGGGTTCGATTCTCTGTACTGCCAAAGCTTTTCTTTGTTGAGAGGACTGAACCAGGGTGAACTCACCCTCTTGAAGCGAACTCAAGAGCTACGTGACCGAGCAGTAGCGACTACAGGTCACGAAAAGTGACAATGGCCGGGAGAATGATGTGTTGACCCTATGCTCCTCCATACCGCATTGGACGATGCCATAGACATAGGATGACATGGCGGTCGGTCGGTGCAGTTGGGCACGCCAGGGCCTGTGGACGGAGTTTACCTATTCTACACGTCTACGAATCGTGTAACTGAGGCGGGGTGTGGGTACCAGACTCGGATTCACCTAGTCGGATGAGTAAAAGAACCTAAAAGCCACATCCATGCCCAGTCTTGCCGGCACATCGGCCCTCATCGGTTATCAGCCGGGAGGATTCGATCTCGGGCTGCCGTGACTTCCCGAATCCAGGAAGTAGCGTGCTAACGTGCGCGGCTATTCGTGTGGGTCTGGCAGGAGAATACACCGATAAAGATTTTAATTTCATGAACAAAGCAGCTTATTTTTTTTACTGTAGTGACCTGTTTCGACCGAATTGCCCATCTTCAAGTTTTAACGACGCGTAGCAGCTGATCCCCATGATAACCATATCACCCTCTCCATATTTCACATCTGAATGCTGCTTAGTTCGGTCGAAACAAGCCACTGCAATAAAGGTATTTGCTCCAGAGTGTGCTTTGTTCACAACAAAAATACGATGTCGTTGATTCAACAAGACCCACAGCGGCTTTGATTTTCTTTGAAGTTCGAATTCTCCTTTGTTAATAGAACTCAGTAACGGCAATTTTACCGTGCAGTCGGTAAATAGCTTCAAGGAATCGACCTGACGAGGACATACAAGAATTACCAAGAGTAGGGTGGAGGGGTTTCAGGTAGTCATAAGGAACACGATTTAATTTGTTCTACGAAGGCGCAATCTGTCTCGCAGCTAGTCCGAGAAGTGGTGTCGCCACCTAGCAGCGCAGAACGACGCCAAAAGAGGCGAACATCAATATGCAGATGGTGAGGTGTCACTCAGTTACCTCGAAATGCGCCAGCAGTGCGCGAGGTCTTCACAAGGAGGACTTTCTCGAGTATTATGACGCGCTGCTTCCTCTGTGAAGAGCAATGGATCTCGCAGTGCATTATCACACGTTCTGCAGTCAGCGCGGCGCTGACACACCACACACCTCTGAGATTACATGACGTGACTCCGCTTCCTCGACCGCACGACCTTAATCTCTGGCTGTCCCCGTTTGCCGTCGTCACGGCGCAGTTCTCCGTACTCTGAAGTCAGCGGGCGGTGTCCAAGCAATGTATATCACACTCCTCTGACTAGCTCGGCACGTCATCGAAGTAACTATGATGATAGGTATCGATTATTCTGCCTTTGCAGAGAAGCGCACGCAAATGGTCTATAATCGCCGTTGTATCAGTCTCCAGAATTAAACTGAACTAACTATTGTTAATTAAGACTGAATCACTTTACTGCAGACTCACCATCCATATCTGGAAATGTGTTGCAACGAATTTTTTTCATTCTTTTCCAACCAGGAAATCCGACTTTGAAAGTACTTTGCGCAGCAAAATCAAAGGATCACCTTTCAGAAACCCCATAAATGTCTACCTTGGCAGCGCATAAGATCGAAATTTGTTGCTAAAGGCTATAACTTTCGTCTACAGTGGTGCAAAAGCGTGGCGCTCTGCCACATCATGGTCGGGTTAGGCGACGCTTGGAGCAGCAAGGCGTCGACACAAGTGAAGAAAGGGCACTGCGGAATTTCGTGTGACGTGTAAGTTGGCTTCATGACGTCTGATTGGTACCAAATTTCACCACAATTCTGCCCAGCGCCACCTTCGAGGAGGAGGAGGGAGGCGATTAGTGTTTAACGGCCCGTCGACAACGAGCTCATTAGAGACGGAGCGCAAGCTCGGGTGAGGGAAGGATGGGGAAGGAAATCGGCCGTGCCCTTTCAAAGGAACCATCCCGGCATTTGCCTGAAGCGATTTAGGGAAATCACGGAAAACCTAAATCAGGATGGCCGGAGACGGGATTGAACCGTCGTCCTCCCGAATGCGAGTCCAGTGTGCTAACCACTGCGCCACCTCGCTCGGTTTCGACGTGTCACAACTCCTCTTATCGACATTTCATCCCTTTTTTTGACGTCTCTGCGGTGTAGGTCAGAACCGCGATACCCAGCGTTGAAATCATACGGTTTTATTAAGGGTGGCCGAGGAAGACTTCAGACACACCGACGCTCATAATCGACACGAAAAAGCCTCAGGGCGAGAAACGAAGAGCGTTAATGAAACCACCCCATCCCTTGGTGCGTTGGTTCCCACACATTTTGCGGTCGATGACGACAGTTCGCAGTGCGATGAGCAGCAGAAAGATGTTCTTGGCAATTTTTGACAGTGCTGACACACACAATTGGACGTTTCAGCCCTTCTCTAAGGTCACCGTAGGGCTGCATCACCGCTGAAAGTAGGCAAACCGCACCAAACGGGTGTCGAAGGGGTCGCTTAACTCTCAGGCGTCAGAGCAGCCGTCACGCTGATTTGCTGTCGAAATTTCTGAAGGTACATTTCTAACGAGCTCAACGAAGTTGCGTCGGTGGCACCGAAGATGTTGCAGAACCCTTTTCAGTTTTACTCTCGCACATGTTAACGTTGCAGTCACGGCACAGGAGCGGGAAACAGAAGGGTTGAAAAGGGATTAGTACCCTCTGATGCTTCGGATTACGTTCACATCTCGTCGAATGGTTTTGAACGGTCCTTGTGGTTCCAGCCTGTACACCTGTACACGAGAGCAAAAACTACGACCGCGACGCAGTCCAAAGGGGTGCGATCACGTTGAATGGGAAGCAGTCGCACAATAGCCTTAGACGAAGCAGCCCCACAATATCCTAGGAGAATGGTTGAAACGTCCGAGGGTGTCAATAGTGTCAAAAGTTGTCAAGAACATCTTCATGTTATTCATCGCACTGCGAGTTGTCGTTCCCGACAGCGAAATGGATGAATGGGGTGAAATGTCGTAACGGGGACTGTGACGACCTTACCATCGCGTGGCAGGTCCACGGCGGCGTTCGGCAGAATTGTGGTGAACTTTGGCGCCAATGCGACGTCCTTAAACTACATTACAACTCACATGAACTTGTGAGCTCTGGCCACACGTTGCTGTTTGAAGTTCGTCGATCCCAATGGTGAGCCGGCCGTTCTAGGCGCTTCAGTCCGAAACCGCGCTGCTGCTACGGTCGCAGGTTCGAATCGTGCCTCGGGCATGGATGTGTGTGATGTCCTTAGGTTAGTTAGGTTTAAGCAGTTCTAAGTCTAGGGGACTGATGACCTCAGATGTTAAGTCCCATAGTGCTCAGAGCCATTTGAACCATTTGCACCTGTCGGATGGAGACGCGCAACAGGCAGTTACGGAATCCTTCACGCAGCAGTATACGTTACTTTACATCATCGGTATCTACAACCAGGTGCGTCGGTGGGATGCCTCCTCAATGCTTAAGGCGATTTTGCCCTACTATCCTGCCGACTCTGGACTTAGAATGAAACCTTTTTGATCGTCCCTTAAGGATAGCGTACTGAAATACTAGAAATAAATCATCACGGTCAGTACCGGTGATCCGTCACAACCTGAGGGTGAGGCATTAACTTTCGTCACACCATGGAATGAAGAAGACACCAGAAACAAGGGTCGATGTCACATGAATTTCGAAGTCAACTACCTGGAGTTAAAAGTGCGCAAAAGCTAGTTGATTATCACATGTCCCAACCAGATGTAGCATATCTGCCTGCCTCCTCACCCCCTTTCCCCCAAACTGCGTCTGCTGGTACCGAGGCCAAGACGCGACAATTCGCGTCGTTAACTACTCGTCGCAACTGGTGTAGGCCAGCAGACGGGTAGATAGATAGATAGATCGATCTACATCTACATCATTACTTTGCAATTCACGTTTAAGTGCTTGGCAGAGGGTTCATCGAACCACAATCATACTATCTCTCTACCATTCCACTCCCGAACGGCGCGCGGGAAAAACGAACACCTAAACCTTTCTGTTCGAGCTCTGATTTCTCTTATTTTATTTTGATGATCATTCCTCACTTCAGTTTTACTCGATGATTTGCCGTCTATTACTACGAACTGCGGCCTTCCTAACAGGAAATCACGAATCCAGTCGCACAACTGAGACGATACCCCATAGGCCCGCAGCTTGATTAGAAGTCGCTTGTGAGGAACGGTGTCAAAAGCTTTCCGGAAATCTAAAAATACGGAATCAACTTGAGATCCCCTGTCGATAGCGGCCATTACTTCGTGCGAATAAAGAGCTAGAGAGAGAGAGAAAATTATATATATACGTTGTTGTTGTTGTGGTCTTCAGTCCTGAGACTGGTTTGATGCAGCTCTCCATGCTACTCTATCCTGTGCAAGCTTTTTCATCTCCCAGTACCTACTGCAATCTACATCCTTCTGAATCTGCTTAGTGTATTCATCTCTTGGTCTCCCTCTACGATTTTTACCCTCCACGCTGCCCTCCAATACTAAATTGGTGATCCCTTGATGCCTCAGAACATGTCCTACCAACCGATCCCTTCTTCTGGTCAAGTTGTGCCACAAACTTCTCTTCTCCCCAATCCTATTCAATACTTCCTCATTAGTTATGTGATCTACCCATCTAATCTTCAGCATTCTTCTGTAGCACCACATTTCGAAAGCTTCTATTCTCTTCTTGTCCAAACTATTTATCGTCCATGTTTCACTTCCATACATGGCTACACTCCATACGAATACTTTCAGAAATGACTTCCTGACACTTAAATCAATACTGGATGTTAACAAATTTCTCTTCTTCAGAAACGCTTTCCTTGCCATTGCCAGCCTACATTTTATATCCTCTCTACTTCGACCATCATCAGTTATTTTGCTCCCCAAATAGCAAAACTCCTTTACTACTTTAATTGCCTCATTTCCTAATCTAATTCCCACAGCATCACCCGAATTAATTAGACTACATTCCATTATCCTTGTTTTGCTTTTGTTGATGTTCATCTTATATCCTCCTTTCAAGACACTGTCCATTCCATTCAACTGCTCTTCCAAGTCCTTTGCTGTCTCTGACAGAATTACAATGTCAACGGCGAACCTCAAAGTTTTTATTTCTTCTCCATGGATTTTAATACCTACTCCGAATTTTTCTTTTGTTTCCTTTACTGCTTGCTCAATATACAGATTGAACAATATCGGGGAGAGGCTACAACCCTGTCTCACTCCCTTCCCAACCACTGCTTCCCTTTCATGTCCCTCGACTCTTACAACTGCCATCTGGTTTCTGTACAAATTGTAAATAGCCTTTCGCTCCCTGTATTTTACCCCTGCCACCTTTAGAATTTGAAAGAGAGTATTCCAGTCAACATTGTCAAAAGCTTTCTCTAAGTCTACAAATGCTAGAAACGTAGGTTTGCCTTTCCTTAATCTTTCTTCTAAGATAAGTCGTAAAATCAGTATTGCCTCACGTGTTCCAGTGTTTCTACGGAATCCAAACCGATCTTCCCCGAGGTTGGCTTCAACTAGTTTTTCCATTCGTCTGTAAAGAATTCGTGTTAGTATTTTGCAGCTGTGACTTATTAAGCTGATAGTTCGGTAATTTTCACATCTGTCAACACCTGCTTTCTTTGGGATTGGAATTATTATATTCTTCTTGAAGTCTGAGGGTATTTCGCCTGTTTCATACATCTTGCTCACCAGATGGTAGAGTTTTGTCTATATATATATATATATATATATATATATATATATATATATATATATATATATATATGAGAGAGAGAGAGAGAGAGAGAGAGAGAGAGAGAGAGCGAGAGAGAGAGCGGTGTCTGGGAGGCAGCGGCTGCGTCGGCTCGGCAAGAATGGCACCGCCAGCGGCAGTGTTCCGCAGGGAGTATTGATCTGGAGGCGTCTAGCCCGCCTGGCCACACACGGGCGGCGGGCGGTGGGTGTGCGCGCTCCGGCTACATGCAAGATGAACCTCTCTTCTCCTCTCCTCTCCGACGCCACACATCGATCGCTCTTTCTCTCTCGCTCGCTCGCTCGTTACTCGCGCCGTTCTCGAGGCTCGAGTGCGTGACGGGACGGGATGGCAGCAACCAGAGAGCTGAGTCGCGTCTGGTCCAGAGACGAGAGAATGAGACTCCGCTAAGGGGCCGCGGCTGCGTCCGCCGAACGGGCCCGTCGGCAGCCGAGAGCCGCCGCCGCGAAACCCCTTAATTGCTGCTGTATTAGTACCGCCACCAGCCTCTGTGGGCGACGTCGCGGCTCCAGCTTCGGCTCTTCCTGCTAGAGGAAGAGACTACAATACCCCAGTACGACGCGCGTTCAATAAGTATTGCAACAATTTCGGTTAAAAAATGCTGAACTTGTTGTGGCACATCGTGCGATATTCCCTCTTCAGCCCCTCTAGTTTCATGAAGTTCCGATGGGTTGCAGCACCTTCAAAATGATGTCTGTCACGGAGGTGCGTTCCAGAGAGCTTACGGCGGAAATCTAGAGCTTTGCAGATATTCACCTTGCAGTGAACAAAAGCACGAAGAGTCGTCGGGCAAGGCGTCTATCATCATCGCAACAAGATCGCGCAAACTTGTCCGATTTTCAACGTGCCGGCCGGCCGCACACAGTTGTGACTACTGCAATGTTGGACCGTGCGGACACTCTCATTCCAGGTGATCGATGGATCACAAACGCCTTGCTGCACAGCTGGACGTCTCTGTTGGTAGTGTTGATACACTAGTCCACCAGTTGGCGTACTCAAAGGTGTGTGCTGGCTCGGTAAGTCGCCGCCGAACAGAAGACCATAAAGACCAACGAAGGTCCATTTGTGCGGAACTCCTTGCGCTTTACGAGGCTGATTGTGGCAATTTTTTGCAGAATAACGTCACAGACGATGAAACATGGGTTCATCACATAAAACCGAAAACAAAACAACAGTAATCAGGTGACCAAAACGACTTGCAAAATGATGTAGATAAGATATCGGTATGGTGCGAAAAGTGGCAATTGACACTGAATAAAGAAAAGTGTGAAGTTATTCACATAAGTACTAAAAGAAATCAGCTAAATTTCGATTACGCGATAAGTCCCACAAATCTGAAGGCTGTAAATTCAACTAAATACTTAGGGATTTCAATTACAAATAACCTAAATTGGGTAGAACAAACCAACGACTGCGATTCATTGGCAGAACACTTAGAAGGTGCAACAGGTCTACTGAAGAGACTGCTTACACCACGCTTGTCCGCCCTATTCTGGAGTAATACTGTGCCGTGTGGGATACGCATCAGGTGGGACTGACGGATGACATCGAAAAAGTACAAAGAAGGGCAGCTCCTTTTGTATTATCGCGAAATGGGGGACATAGTGTCACAGACATGATACGTGAATTGGAGTGGCAATCATTAAAACAAAGGCGATTTTCGTTGCGACGGGATCTTCTCATGAAATTTCAATCACCAGTTTTCTCCTCCGATTGTGAAAACATTCTGTTGCTATCCACCTACATAGGGAGAAATGATCATTATGATAAAATAAGAGAAATCAGGGCTCGCACAGAAAAATTTAAGTGCTCGTTTTTCCTGCGTGCCGTTCGAGACTGGAGCGGTAGAGAGACAGCTTGAAGGTGGTTCATTGAACCCTCTGCAAGGCAGTTTATTGTGAATAGCAGAGTAATCACGTAGATGTAGATTACATGGAGTGGCGCCACACCACCTCTCCTACAAAGAAAAGTTCAAATCCGCCTCCTTAGCCGCTGAAATCATGGCGACGGTCTTTTGGGACTCTGTAGGGGACAGTCTGTTTGTTGCCTTCCCTCCTCGTGCAACTATCAACTCTGTAGTGTATTGTGTTACCATCAGGAAATTGAAGAACGACTTCAGCGTGTTAGTCGCCAAAATTTCTCCATGACAACGCAAGGTATCGCGCAAGTCTGCGCACCCGAGGGGAGCTCGCAAAACTTCATTGGACTGTTCTTCCTCATCCACCCTACAGCCAGGCTCTCGAACTTCCCGTCTTCCATGTGTCTGGCCAGACGCGGGAACCAGTACGTGGATGACTGGGAGGTTGCTGATGCAGCAAGACGTTGGCTCCGATGTGGACTGTTACCAAGCGGGCATACAGGCCTTTGCATTACGGTAACGTAAGAGTGTCTCACTGAACGGAGATTATGTTGAAAAATAGGAGTTTGTAACCAAAAGAGTGGAGATTATTATGATGTATTGGTATCCTGGATAAAACCAGCTTGCTTTCAGAAAAAAAAACATGAGTCGCGTTACTTACTGAACGCTTCTCGTACAAATCGTCTGATCTATACTCACACTGACGTCGTGTACTGTCACAAAATGTTATTAGATGTGGTGGTTATACACGATCTGATGAAACGTGTCCGGACATCAATTAGTGGACACAAATGTGGAGTGCGCCTACTCTTCGCCTTTATAATGACTTTAACTCTGCTGGGGACACTTTCAGTGAGGTATCCGAATGTCTGTGGAGGTATGGCGCCCCATTCTTACTGAAGAACCGTCACCAGGCAAGGCTTTGATGGTCGACGCTGGGGTGTGTAGCGAAATCGACGTCACTGTGGCTCTGGACGCGCAAGCCCATTTCTGCAATGTTATTGTTCACAAACCTTTGCCTCATATATGCTGTTTCACGACAGGGTGCATTTCGGTGTCATGCTAAATAAAGAAAGAAAAAAGAAAGAAAAAATAATCATAGTCTCCCAACAGTTCCTCTACACTACGCAATATACCATTATGTAAAATGTATTCATATCCTTCCATATTTAGCGCTTTCTTAAGCGCAATACAGATCATGGCAGATAAGGTTCTCCAGGCATTCGTCAAAACCTTACCCCCTGGTCATCAAACTTTTTTCCTCAAAAGCCAATACTGGCATTGTTCGGAAGCACCTCGTACCGCTTATGTCCCGACATAATTATTAATTTGTAACTTACATAAACTAGTATGTTATGAGCCGCCAATGAGTGTGTATCAACAACATTATCACTTGTATATATTAGTTTTATTTAATTGCAACCGGTTTAGAGGATACAGTGCATCATCTCCAGACCCCTCTGCAACATAGGGTGGTCAAGCTTTCAGCGGGCATCATCGCTGTATCTCAGATAAAAGAAGTAGAAACCAACGGCGTCACTTTTGTTTATGGTTCGTCTGGTTGTATAAACGGGAATTTCCGCGGACGCCTGTGGCTTCTCCCCCTTTCATTAGTGATATAGTTCTCATGCCCCGCTGAAAGCGTCGTCACTCTATGCTGCAGAGGTGCCTGAAGACGGTGGACTGTAACTCCGACAAGGGTTGCAAATAAATAAAACAGCTGCTATCCATTAGAAGATGGATGTAGGGAAATTAGCTACAGTAAAGGCGTGGTAAGCTGACCGCCAGCTCATAAGTAGCCTACTGATCGTTAAAAGTCGGCACCATTTTGGAACACACAGAGTCGACTGAGGTCTGTATCAGATTGCTGCCAACCTCAGCGACCTAACAATCGTGACACTACAGTTGCGTGGTGAAGTGTTACCTGTTCAAGTGTGTGCCAAAATAATTTTGTTTACAATAGTATTTGAACTTATAAAAATGGTTCAAATGGCTCTGAGCACTATGGGACTTAACATCTGAGGTCATCAGTCCCCTAGACATAGAACTACTTAAACCTAATTAACCCAAGGACAGCACACAGATCCATGCCCGAGGCAGAATTCTGTGACTGTAGCAACAGCGCTGTCCCGGACTGAAGCCCCTAGAACCGCTCGGCCACAACGGCCGGCCACGTTCCAAGTCACGGAGCTCTCATTCCGCTGCTACTGCTCGTCTACTGACAGCACTATGCTCTCGCCTCATTCTGTAGAGCCGGATCCATCTCTCGTGACATCCGGTGGTCAAATCCGCATTACATAGTGGTGTCTGGCTGCTTTTGTTCATACAGTGTATGATGCTGGAAACCGCCTGACACTGTGCTTGCGTCATATATGAAACACCTGTCATTTGCTTGACAGTTTAAGTAAATGTAAATCTTTGATGCACAATACATTTCTACTATCGAGGCTATGGTAGTCTTTTCCATGTTACGACTGTGGTAAAGTCATTCCGAATCAGCCGCGTCTTTATAACTGACGTTGAACGAAGGCAGAGAGGGAAGGAGGACGTCGCGCATCTCACGAAGCTTTATACTGCACCCTGATGTCACAAATGAATGGGAACCGTCCAGTCGACCTGTCCAACGTCGTAACTGCACACAGCAGGCATCGAGAACTGTCAGATGCAGAGAAAGCAGAAGCCGATGACGTGCTTCGTATATTCAGTTAAAGAGCTTTTCATGGGCCGGCATCCGTAGGGCAGTAGGAGACTTCTGAGAAAAATATTTGGGCTTGAGAAAAGTATTTGAGCAAGTTGAAATAGACTGATACACGGACCCGTTAGCAGCTCTAACTGCTAAAACCGAATAAAATTATTTCAAAATACGAAGATGTTTGCTATGTCATCGACTAAAATCATTTCTAAAACTTGACAGCTAAGTCCAGTCGATGTTTGAAAGTTAACCAATGTAACCAAAAGTCTCCGAAAAAACAATACCATATAATTCCTAATCATAACAAACTGATTTGTCAAGATTAGTGAATGAGTTATAATATGGCTAAAGGCTACACATTTTCTTGAAATAGTACGTATTGTAATACATGCAGTACTTACACGGTCGTTTCCAAGAATAGAAGTTGTCGTCTGTTCTTCCCTCATTCGTCATTCAAGTCCAAATGTGGAGTTTCAATGAAGCGATTAAAACACAGCGGAATGGTACAGTACGTATATTTGAGAAGGAGGACATCTACACGCGTTACCTTCAACATTCGTCAGTGTGTTGCAAATGAACTTCAGACATCAATGTCTGGCATAAACTGGTTTCGATTTGAAGGGACATTTCTCATAATTTGAACTATTTACGTGAAGCAGTTAGAGTAAAAGTTTGACACGGCTTGCGTCACTTGGGCTGGCGGTTAAGAAATGTATTACTGTGATATATTTACCTTGGGAGTAAAGCTATCCATCAATGCTGTCACAAGAGTCCGATGCCTAACTAATACAACAGCAAACTAAAGGAGCAATATCCAGAACCAACATTTAATACAAGAGATGGTGGCCGTACAACTGTCAGTTACACGGAATTGTCTCTTAGCGAATTGAGCTTCTGTAGAACCTTGGGTGTGTTAACCTTCAAACACAGATTGCACACAAATACTGCGATGTACAGACAAACGATTTCGACTGGTGGTAGTACAGATAAGTCTCTTTACCTTAAAATCATATTTATTCACTTTTAGCCGCTCGAGCTGCGGAACTTATGTTGTATGGTCGCAAGGTACCACCAGGACCCCGGTACAAATAGATACGAGGTACTTTCCTTGTCAGTAATTGGCTTTCTACCTACATTGTGAAAACCGAAACATCGTTCAGAATTGAACTGCGTAAGGAAACTAGTTCATAGCAGTAGCAGCAGCTGACCTCGACCACCGGTGGAATGTACGCCGACTAGACCCATACAGGTTTCAAGGCTGACTTAGTGCGTACAAGTAATTTCACGCCGACTGCCTTTCGTGTTTAGTGCTACAGGATTTTTATCTGCGAGACAAGTAAAAGGACTAGCAGAAAAGTAATGCCCCCGAAGTTTTCTTAAAACTCTCAAAGCATTTTAAATAAAACAAACGTTATTAACATTCTATATTTTTATTCTTCATGTCAACATATTTACTTCTCGACATAGTCACATTGGGAACGAATACGTTTCTCCCAACGAGAGACGAGTTTGTTGATAACGTCACTCTAGAATGTTTGACTTTGTTGGCGGAGCCACAACCTCGCCTGTGCTTGCACCACTTCATATTATCAAAGCGAAATCTTTGAAGGTATTCTTTGAGATGTGCAAACAGAGAAACTGGATGGCGCCAAGTCGAGACGTACGCAGGATGATGGACGACAGAGAATCCGAGGCGTCGGATTGTTTCAGATGTCGCAGCGCTCCTGTGTGGTCCGGTATTGTCATGCTGAAGGAGAGAGTGTTCCATGTGTGGACGAAGTGCTCGAATTCGAAACTCAATTACAGCACGCTGCTTTTCAGGCACCGACATAGTTACGTTACACACGCCATGTTACACGCTCCGCGCGACTGCTCCGGTCGCAGGTTCGAATCCTGATGTGATGTCCTTAGGTTAGTTAGGTTTATGTAGTTCTAAGTTCTAGGGGACTGATGGCCTCAGATGTTAAGTCCCATAGTGCTCAGAGCCATTTTTTATTATACTCTAAAATTCGGAGCCCTCTAGCGACGGAGGGCTGCAAATATGTAGATATGTCGAAAAAACACGTACATTGTTAATAACGTCTGTTTTGTTTAAAAATCTTTCAGAGTTTTCACACAAAAAATTTTGAGGCATTACTTTTAAGCACGCCCACATAATTCAGTCCAGAATTGTGATTGTGATTACGCGAATTTCACTCAAGGCCAGAGGCATGGGTGCGTAAAGCTGCATCGATACGACTCGAACGCACATCTTGGCTGTACGGATCGTAGGTCGAACGAAGCATCCGCAGCTAGATTATGATGCGAACATCTCGTTACCTCGGTCTCGTGCTATGCTATCAGGTCGTCTAGAGATGGCTGTGTACCAACAGAAATGTTTAATGGAGGTGGAAAAGTAATATTACAGGAACAAGTAAAACTAATTGGAGAAAGAGTGTAGAGCAAAGCGAACTTGAAAAATGCTGCAAGATGCTAATTCTCAAGAAAAGAGATAAGTCTATATCTACAATTCACACTAAATATTTGCCTACCGGTCCTCTTCTCATTCCAAAAGGTTATTTATGGCTCAGAAACGAGCGGTTCTCATATTCCTTACCGACATTTCTTGTTAACAATATTCACTTATCCCAAAGAATAAGCAGCTTTCACTCAGTTAATACTCGGCAGAAATCAAACCTGCTTTTGGATCGGACTTCCTTAATTCTTGTGCAGAAAGGTGTGCAGTATACTGCTGCATTAATTTTCAATAAGCTATCCCAAGAATTCAAAATCTTAGCACTAATCGAAGCGCTTTCAAATAAAAACTGACGAGTTTCCTCATTGGTCACTCCTTCTCTTCTGTCGAGGAGTTCCCTGAAAAATTAAGCTGATTCTTGTACTATTGTTGATTGCGTTTAGTCGAACTTATGGCTTGACTTTTTTCATGTTGTAATTTCATGTACTGACACGTTCCATGACCTTGGAGATTTGCTCCTCAATTTCGTCCCACGGAACTTGACGTGTAAATAAGTAAACAACCACTTTCAGGCTATTTCATGACCGTCCAACTCTCGAATAGCGTGTCGGAAAAAGAACAACCAAAAACTTTCCTGCGAGCTCTTATTTCATTACCATGGTCATGTCTCCCTATGAAGCTGCTCGTCGCAACGAAAAATGCCTTTACTTTCCTGATTGCTGCCCCAACTCACGTATTATACCAGTGACACCCTCTCACCTATTACGCGACAATACAAAATCAGCCAATCTTCTTCTAACCTTTTTGTGTCCTCCATCAATCCTATCTGGTAAGGATCCCATACCATGGAACAATGTCCAGAAAAGTGAGGACAAGCGTGGTGTAGGCAGTCTTTTTAGTAGATCTATTGCGTCTTCTGATGATTCTCCCAACAAGCGCAGACTAAATTTCCTTTCCCCACAACGTTTCCTATGTGATGGGTCCAGCGTAAGTTGTTTATACTCGAAATAGGTAAATATAGTTTTAAATATGTGTTTCTTGTCGCGTGGCGGAAATTTAACAGATTTTCTTAGCACTCATGTGGGCGACGTCATGTTTTTTTTATTGTTTTCGGTCCACTGCCACTTTTCGCACCACGCTAAATCATTTTGCAATTGGTTTTGATGTTCTGATGAGTTTCCTAGATGTTGAACAACAGCATCAATGCAACGATTTAAGAAGTCTGCTCATATTGTGTCTTATATCGTTTATATAGATTACGAACAGGTGAGGGCTTATTAACGCTTTTTGGGGAATGCCAGATATCACGAATCCAGTTGCACAACTCAGACGATACTGCACTGGCATGCAATATGATCAGAACTCATTTATGAGGTATGGTGTGAAAAGCCTTCTGTAAATGTACAAATATGGAAGCAACTTGAAATCCCTATCGACGGGTCGATAGTATTCATTATTTCGTGTTAATAAAGATCCAGTTGTGTTTCACAGCTAGATGCTTGTTATGTGTCGACAGATCGATTTCTTTGAGATATTTCATAATTTAGGAACACAGTATATCCATGTCAGTGATATAGATTCATAATACATAAACTATTGCTCTATTAACCTCCTCTTCGTAATGTAGAAAATACTGACCACAGCTAGCCCCAATACTATAGGAGAACAATGCATTTTAATCTTTTAATCAGGCAAAGAGCAAGCTGGATTCATAGCACAAGGGATCCTTTACAAGACTGGAGCAAGGAGCATGAGTCCCATCTACTGAGAAAGCTGTTGACTCGATTTCCATTAACTCTTGCTGCCCTTCATAAAAAAAGCCACTGATGTTAAGAGTACAAGTATATTGAACAGCATATACAGGTAGTTAAAACTTATGAAATAAGCATGGCAACATATATTGCACGAATTCACAGATGGAATACTAGGATCGTGATTCCAAATGGAGTTGTGGTAACTGAGACCAGTACCTAACTGATGTTAATTAATCGCCTTTCAAAATAATTAATTAGAAATTAAATGACTAGTACTTGAAAAAAAAATCAGACTTAATTCGATTTATTCCGTTAAAGACCTCATTTGAGGACCAATAATAATCTTTTTCAGTAAATTCTTGGCACATCTGATAAAGGGTCTGGGGTAAGATTCTAATAATCCCGTATATGAAACAACTGCAACAACAAAGTTGTACTGTGACTGTCCTGATGTTAACAGGAAAGACACTTAGTACTTCGGGAGAGAATGTGTTGTACCTGTAGACAGTTGAACGCAAGCTCGTCATTGAACATGTACGCACGTCCTCAAAGTGAAGCTTGAAGTTATGAAATCCTATAAAATGGCTTTAATGTCCCTACACACCGTGTTGCGGTTGCAGGTCGATTTCACCGTAGTAAATTACAGATGGAGGCTCAAGTGGCTGCATGATGGTACGCCATCGCGCCTCGCCAACGGCTAAGTGCGATTAAGCCTAAGAAGACGTAAGAAGTAGTAAAGTTGGGCGTTCACAAGAAGGAAACTAGCATTTCTGCGTTTTCGCTATTTGCCTTATCCGAATTAGCTCGGCTTCGGATCTTCCGAGTACCAACCAACAAAAATCTTCCTGCTCCCCTTCCCTGGGCTATTCTGTCAGCGGTTAACGTGCAACATTTTCCCTACCATTTGAAAAATGGCATCTCAGCATCTTTCTATCGCTCTCTCTGTGATCACTGAAGTGGGTCTCTGTCGGCATAGCTGAGATTCTCTGTCTAACCTATAATTCATTCACGTTAGCCAATCCTGGCGGTTCTTATGTTGCGGAAACATTTGGTTTTTGTCTCGTCAACGTCCAGCAGCGTCTCACGCCTTCAAAGTGTACCAAAACAATGGGTTCGCACTCCAGTTTCGAGATAGAATCAATAGCGTTCGGCGCCTCCGGAGAAAACACAGCATTCTACGTTTTGTGCACAATACTGCCTTCTTGCACTTAGTTAAAAACATAGTTGATAGCAATTCTGTGTTGTAAAAGCGGTAGCGGCTGGGTTGCTCATCTGTGTTTGCCAACGGCGCCACTACAGAAGACAGCCCTGTGGCCTGCGAGCCACTGACCTGCGCGCCTCTCAGCACTCTCTTCCGAGAAGAGCTCCAAGGATGTTGGCCTACATAACTTTACTCCGACCTGTCGCCTCGTCCCAATCTGCTTTCTGCGTACTCTTCTTTATATCAGGCACGCAAATTCGAATAAAAAAGTCAATGAAGCGTAAATTACTTTAGTCAGCTGCCGACGATCAACGTCATTCGCCCAAAAGTTTGCTGGGTTCAAATTATAGCTCTTAGCACTATGGGACTTAACATCTGTGGTCATCAGTCCCCTAGAACTTAGAACTACTGAAACCTAACTAACCGAAGGACATCACACACATCCATGCCCGAGGCAGGATTCGAACCTGCGACCGTAGCGGTCACGCGGTTCCAGACTGAAGCGCCTAGAACCGCATGGCCTTACTGGGTTCATTTAGAGAGCTTGTAGTATAAGAAGACTTGTGGTGTGTAGAGATAATGGGAACAACATAAAACAGATTTCGGCACATACTGATGTATATGGAAAATTTTTCTCTCGCTGAACAGGCGAAAGGAACAGGACAGAAAACGGATACTGTTGGTAAGAAGTACTCTCTGGTATCCCTGTGTAGTGGCTTGTGGAGTATGTAGGCAGATGCAGAATTTCAGAGACACGTGAAAACTTGTTTCAGTTGTACCAGGGAATACATTCGAGTGCGTATAATCTGAAGTACAAGCGAGACCTTAGCAAAAGTTCGAACAACTGAGAGTTTGATTCAACGATAGATTACTCATCAAGATGCAACGAAGGAAAAAAAAAATACAAATAACGCTAAGCCCCCAAAAAATAACATTACAACATAGAACTGCAATTTCAATAACACTTTTTTATATTGGGAAGAAGAAATTAACAATAATAACACAAATTAAAAGAATGTTGATTTTTAATGTTTTAAACCAAAGGCACATAAAAATTTCTGAAAATAAAGAAAAGCAGCTTATTATTCAAATGGTTCAAATGGCTCTAAGCACTATGGGACTTAACATCTGAGGTCATCAGTCCCCTAGAATTTAGAACTATTTAAACCTAACCAACCTAAGGATATCACACACATACATGCCCAAGGCAGGATTCGAACCTGCGACTGTAGCGGCTTATTATTGTTTTGCGAAGAAAACAGTGATATTCTGAGTAAATAAAGGAATGTTGAGAGGAGTACAGTGATAAAACAGTTATTGAAAACAACTGACCAATTAATTCGGATTATCGAATGTTAGTCGTTGACATCAAATTAGTGTATTTGCGAGTTGTGGTATGTCCCCAACATTTTTTTTTTCTCCTCCCGCTCTCCCAAGAGACCTGACGATAAACTTGATGGAGGAACAAATCATAATGAGTCGACAGTGGAAAGTACGCACTTCTGTCACGTTGAACGATTCTCTTCAGTCATCTCTTCAGTCGTCTGTTGGTGCGTTTCGTGAAGGATCTTCTTCCGGCCGCACCGACGTCGGTGATTTCATGTTTTACCGGATTCCCGATATTCACAGTACACTTCCGCAAATTGCTGAAGATTTCAATGCTGGGCGATCAGCAAGTGTCAGCGTGCGAACCATTCGACCAAACATCATCGATATCGGCTTTCGAAGCGGAAGGCCCACTCGTGTACACTCAATGACTGCACGACACGCTTTGCGTCTCGCCTGGGACCGTCAACACGGACACTGGGCTGTTGATGACAGGAAACATATTGCCTAGTCGGACGAGGCTCGTTTTATTAAATTGTATCGAGCGGATGGAGTTGTGCGAGCATGGAGACAACCTCATGAATCCATGGACCCTGCACGTCCGCAGGGGACTGTTCAAGCTGGTGGGGGGGCTCTGTAATGAGGTGAGGCGTGTGTAGTAGGAGTAACCCCTCGTACGTCTAGATATGACTGACAGGCGACACGTACGTAAGCATCATGTCTGATCACCTGCACCCATTCGTGGCCACTGTGCATTCGACAGACTCGGGGAATTGCAGCAGGACAAGGAAACACCCCATACGTCCAGAATTGCTACAGGAGCTGAGTTTAGACACTTCCGCTGGCCACCACTCTCGCCAGACATGGACATTACTAAGCATATGTGGGATGCCTTGCAACGTTCTGTTCAGTTCCCTCCAGCACTATTTCAGAGATTAGTCGAGTCAATTTGTCTCTTTAATTGTTGAATGCCCCTATGCAAAATGAACAGAAAGGGTGTCGAGAAACTTCCATGGGGGCACACGTGAAGTAACTCTGTGTTGGACTAGGAGATTCCTCCGGGGCTGGACTTGGGGTCCGCGCTTCCCGACTCGTGGGCACGGGGTGGGACCAACACCGACTCAAAGGAAGGCCTCGGCGCTTGTTGGTGACGTCACGTCAGCTAGGCACGGCGAACGCCAGGTCTGTTGCAGGCAGAAACGCCTGGGTGTGCTTATAACGATAAATCTTTTATTTTTGGACAAAATGTTTCGTATTGTTTTGGATTCTGCAATTTTATTTAGATGAAAGATTTTCTTACTATCGTAAAGCTACAAATGAAGATCATAGTTCTGTATTACTGAATCCTGTCGAAACAAACGTAGATCAATATGAGAAGATGCTTTGCCCCACTGCAAGCTTCGGAAATTTTACATTCAAGAAACTATATTTACTTGATCCATTTTGTTATCGAAACTTACCCCAACCCCCTTACAATGAACTCGTTTCTTTTATTTACTTATTTATTTATTTTCGTTTGACATCGTCACAGGAAATGTGAACTAATTTACATGTGTTAATGTCCAACTGTTGCCAGTCATTAGATTACAGTCGTTTTCAACGAAAGGAATTCTAAACAGGAAACAAAATAGCTTCATACATCGAAAATACTGCTGAGCTTAAACATTTTTAAACATGCGCATTAGAAAAGATAAACATTCCCCTCTTGCAACTGAAAGGAGAAACTGTATAATATAAAAAAATTTTACTTGATAAAACAAGTATCTCTCTTTTGCCTCTTCTTCTGCCGCCATCCCCTCCCCCAACGTGTAAAATTGCAAGATATTTCATTAACATTCAGTGCTCCTCACCCCATAGTCAACCAAGATACTTAAAGAAGAGTACCAATATGTTCAGTTTCTTGTAAAAGTAACCCGGTACAAACTTCATCAGATTTACAAATAAGGTAAAGAAGCACGAATTCTATTGCTGCTGGACCACGAAGTTGTTTTTCTATGTCAATCCTTAAAACAGGTGCAATTTAAGTTCAGGAGTACACTATTTGTTAAGAAGTGTAATGAATTGCACAATTAACTGATTGCAGAAATCTCTCAGAGCAATGTGTGTTGGTAAACTACCGCCAAGAGTTCACATTTTCCTGTGTCAGAGAGGGAGACACCACCATTATGAGTATGCCTGCAACAGACCTGGCGTTCGCCGTGTCTAGCTGACGTGACGTCACGAACAAGCGCTAGGCCTTCCTTTGAGTCGGTGTTGGGTGGGTGTAGGTGTGGGGACTGAGGTGCCAGCGGCGGCGGCGGTGCGAGAGCGACAGCCTTCACGGCGGGCGGCGTATTTTTAGGACGGCGAGGCGGCGCGGAGGTCTGGGCCGCCCAGACGAGACGCTACGGTACGGCGCGGCGCGGGACGGCCGAGCAGCGGCGCAGAGGGCGTTGCCCGCCGCCCGGTCGATACGGCGCGCCGGCCGCCACGTCAATGGCGTGACGTCACGCGACGCCCACGCCCAGGCGCGCAGCCGCCGCCGCCGCCGCCGCCGCCACCCGCGCCGCGGCGCGACAATTACACACGGCCAGGTCTGCGCACATCCCGGAACAGGCGCCATTGCTGGCCCCCAGCTGCTTCACGACCGTCGTCTTCCCGGTGACGGATGCTTCCAGTTCTCCGTTCGTGAAATCTCTGGCGCCTTCAGAATAATCTGGCGCTCTTTCCTGTGTAGCTTGCAATAAGTTCCTTTTGATCGTGCTACACTTATTTTCAAGGAAACATCCCCAATCTGATCTCGTATTTTAAGGGAGGACGTTCGTGAAATTGACTGAAAATGTTAACTTTCAATTTATTTACGAGGACTGTTCAACAAAGAATGATCATAATTTTTTTTGACAACATACCTTTATTCATCCTCATAATTTTGATGGTCCTGGTTTTCCACATCCTGCTAGGTGAATACCGGGCTGGTCCCCACGTTCCGCTTCAGTTACACAGCTCGCAGACATCTGAACACATTCACACTATTTCATGGATTCCACTAGACACAGACAGTTGGGGTACACTAATTCCGTCCTGGGGGGTACGGGGTGGCGGCAGGAAGGGCATCCGGCCACCCCTTAAAATTAACATGCCAAATCCGATTAACCATGGCCGACCCTGCGTAACCGCGGGACAAGGCGCAAGCGATAGAATAATTTTCATTGTCCTTCCAAAAGTAGTCTCCCATGAATGTGATGCACTTGTCCCATCGTTTCTGCCAGTCTTCAAATACATGCTGGAAACCATTTTTTGAGAGGTCCTTCAAAATCGCCTGCGCAGCCTTCACCACTGCTTCTGATGATTGGTAATGCCTTCCACGAAGGCGTTTCTTCATGTTAGGGAACAGAAAAAAGTCACACGGGACTAAATCCGGATTATAGGGACGGTGAGGGATGCGTTTCACGTTGATTTTTGCAAGATATTCAGCAACAACATTGGAAATACGCGGCCGTGCATTATCGTGCTGCAGCATCCAGCCTGCTTCACGGAAGTGTGGTCTTCTGAGCCTGATATGGACTCGCTATGTTTTCAGAACATCCCTGTAGTATTGTTCAGTTACTGATGCGTGCGCAGGTACAACATGCTGATAAACCATTCCATGAATATCACAGAATGAGATGACCATAATTTTCCCAGGAGAAGCAACCACTTTTGCTTCTTGGGGGGTTGGTGATGAAGGAGATTTCCACACTCAGCTTTGCTGTTTGCTCTCAGGATCAAAATGATGTAGCCAAGTTTCATCAGCAGTGATTACATTTGAAAGAAACTCCGGATTTTCCTCTGACATCAACTTTAACTGCATGCAGACCTGCACGTGAATGTCCTTCTGTTGGGGAATCAACAGTCTTGGAACCCATCGCGCACAAACACGTGTCATGTGTAATTTTTCTGTCATCAACGTGAGGGTGGCACCCAATGAAATGTTCAGTTTCAGAAAGTGATCTTAAGGTAATTCGTCGACTCTCTCTCACAATGGCAGCAGCAGTAAAGCAGTAATTGGAGCGCCGGGTCCGCCTTCCTTTGAAATTGATTGTCTCCCCTCTTTAAACGTTTTAAACCACCTGCGAGCTGTGCTCCATAGGCCTCCTGTAACATTCTATAGGTCTCAGCTGATGATTTGTTGAGACGAAAGCTGAATTTGAAAGCCGCATATTGTTTCTCGCGTGTTACCTACAATGCAGCGGTAGGCGATACTGAACATGTCCGACCTTGCCTGCCTCTCACAGGCGGGAACCATGAGTCTCAACAATGAAACTACTACGACGTGTTTGTTAACATTAAGTTAACAGAATAAGATTAAATAATAGCGCGAGAAATTACGACCATAAAAAATTACGATCATTCTTCAGTGAACAGCCCTCGTATTAGAAGAACTCCTGGGCAATAACTTTCCAAAATTTCAATCATGAAGCAGCGTCCATAGTACCTGAAAAATAAATGTGTGACGTCCACTTTTCTAAGCAACGCTTCTATACTATGATATTGCAGTGCGTGTGCTATTCTGATCACGACGCAAAAGTTCCTTTGGACATGCACGCCTGCATGTATGCACGTTCGAAGGAACTTTGCATGGTAATCAGAATAACACACGCACTGCAAAATCGTATTTACCTGCCGATACCGGGCAATCGACTTTCAAGTACAATGTCTGACATGTACGGGAATATGCATAATGTATGTACGAGTACAGTTCGTAGAGGCATAGTTGTCGACATATGAAAGTTTGGGTCTGATCGTGAGTCGTGCACGAATAGGCAAATGGTAAGGCGACCGCACGCGATAGGCGGGAAATACGGGTTCGCGTACCGGTCCGGTACAAACTATCATTGTCGTCATTCCATTCTACAGCTGATGGTTGTCCTTATTCGCAACTGCGAATTCATTAAATCTACTTCTACACTAGTTCAACATTGTTCGGCAACGCTACATTTCAAAGGATTCTATTCTCTTATTGTTCGTCACTGTCCTGCGTGTGCATTACGTCCTTCTTCCGCCCGATTATTGGTATCGGAGCATCGAAATCGGTGACTTCAAAATGTTGTTTATTAATAAAGGACTAAGAAGCTTGTACCCTGCAACTGTGCTCAATTTAGCTAACTGGTTAATGCGCTAGAAATGGAAGCCACTACATCGATATCGATACTTGCCTTTAATAAAACAGTCCTCCGCCCGCGGCAGGACAACTCATATTTTTATAGCTGGTAAACAAGACTTTTTCTCATTGAAATAGGGCACCAAAGCGGTTGCGAGTGTGCGCCGAGCTCAATTTACGATGTCTTTCCGTGATACTCACTGTCAGCCAGGCAAAAAGAGGTTCTGTTTGCTCGGTGCGTTGCGCGTGCGTGCGTCACCTTGGTTGGGTGGCGAGTAAATATTCCTGAGCCAAGGCCCGGGACGGCCCCCCGCGTCGAGTTAACGCAGATCGGCTAGCCAACAGGTCACGCCGCGGCGCGGGTACGCACCACCTTTTGACGCCACCACGTCACGGGGCTCACTGAGCCTTAATCCTAGCAAAACGAACGCGTCTGATACCGGTAAGGGGAGGGGGGGGGGGGAGAAGCACTTCATATCCACAAAAAGAACTAAAAAAAAAAGCAATTTCGTTAACTGTAATTAAATTATATTAACAACATACTTTTTAAACAGGTACTGATGTATACATAAGGTGCAAAACCTGAAATTATTTTTAGCACAATCGTAGCATTGCCAACGCATTTTCCGTGCTGTGTACATTTTAGAAAATATGAATTTCGTTAGGCGTCGTTGACTTGCACTCACAATTATTTTTTAAAAATACACGTATGTGTGCAATAAGGATCCTGAAACTAAAAATACGAGTACAACATTTGTTGCGAAAAGTCAAATATTTAAATTCTTAGGTTAAGTTCAACTGAAAAATTTGAAACAGTTACGGAATATGGTATAAGAAATGACTAAAAAGAATAAATACACTTTTTTATTTTAAAATAGGATGACAACATTTTGCAAAATGTCGGCATAGAGAGGCCCGCGTCTCTCCTTGGTAAAGCGAGGGTCAAGCTGTCGGCGCTCAGGACGAGGGAGGTAATGTTAACGTGCACGCAGACTGCATATAGGCCAAGAGAGACAGCGCCGGCGGCACAAGGGATGGCCTGGTTGACGTGGGTTTGCGCTCTCAGCGCTCTCAACCGGCAGTTGTCGGCTTTATTTGGCTCACAAACCATAAGGTATGTTCACGAAAGTATACGTGCGCAAAATTCCTATATTAGCTTTATTAAAATGTATGTTTCCTCCCTTGTCCACATGCTAGTGCGGCTGGGGTTGATGTGGGGGGAGGACACTAAACTGCGACGTCATGGGTCCCATCGGATTAGGGAGGGGAGTCGGCCGTGCCCTTTCAAAGGAACCATCCCAGCATTTGCCTGAAGCGATTTAGGGAAATTACGGGAAAACTAAAGCCGGATGGCCGGGCGCGGGATTGAACCGTCGTCCTCCCGAATGCGAGTCCAGTGTCTAACCACTGCGCCACCTCGCTCTGTCACATGCTGGTTATGTTGTTTTATCTGTGATACCCACAAATAAAAGCTGCAATATTTGCTGAACACGTAATAAGACATAAAGGACAGATACATGTCCACTCATTAAGGACATCAGCTTGTAAAAGTTCACCACATCGAACACACTCACTCCTGACAGTGCACTTATATTTACATAAAATAGAATGTTACAGATATTACTTCTGTTAATTCCATAAGTATAATTCCATAAGTATGACACATAGCCTTTTAGAAAACGCGGAAGTGAAAAAAATAAAATACAAAAATGCGAACCCTCTACCTCTTATTCCGTAACGTGGCATCTCTACTAGCTATAACTAAACTGGAAAATTCTTTAACTACTAAAATGACGTTTCCCGAAATACGGGCCCCGCAACGAACTTGTGACGTCACACTTGGAGGCTTATGCGCCACACTTCGTGAGCGCTTGGCTCTGTGCAAGATCTACGGGAAATCAGTACGTCAATGAAAACATATCTAATAAAGGAGCTTGCATGCCATTAAAAGTGCAATTAAGAATTATTAAACTCGACTGAAATACGTGCTCGCTTCCCATCGGAGACGGCTTTTGGCACTCGTAAGACCTACAGTGCCACGTGCTGTGACGTGTCTTTCTAGCGGCCCTCGAATAAAAGCGAGGCCTACGAGATAAATAGGCCGCGACGAGCAAGTCACGAAGATAGGCCGAGCTAACTCGCTCGCTCGCTCAACTCAGCAGAAATGCTGCGTTTCTAGACCTCTTAATTCGTAATTGGGTGTGTATGTACATGCGAGGATTGCATCTTTTACTGGAATCCACTATTATGGAATCTTACTGTTATTAGTCCTCCAATGATAGAAAGTGCACAGGTCTAATAATAATTTGTTACGGATGTACTGGAGTACAATAAAATCAAAATCATCTCAAAATGATTATCATTTGCATAAGGCACGACATCTTGTATGAAATGAGAACTGTTGCGCATAAGAGACTAAATGCTACAAATAAGCCGTTATATCATTTATGTCGAGAACTGATTTTAAATTTTGTTGTAAGAGCGGTAATCAGCAAGATCTTATAATACCAGATTTCAGTAGAAGATGCAGTTCTCGTTGGTACGTGCTCACCCAGTTGCGAGTTAACAGGTTTAGAAACGAATTTTGTCTGCTGAGTTAAGCGAGCGACCGAGCTCAGGCCTACACTTCGTGACGTTCGCGCCGCGGCCTGCCTTTCTCGTAGGCCTCGAATAGCAGCAAGTGACGTCACAAAACTCGTAGAGCTCAGGTCAACGTTAGCTAACTCGCCTCATGTGACAACTTTACGAAATGGCGTAGAGAAAACTTGCGAGCGAGCGAGCGAGCGAGCTCGCACGTAAACGGCTGTCGGCAAAGCCAACAGTTTACGCCGTGTTGGCAAAAGCGTCATCAGAATAATCACCTCAGGCAAAGGTTATACGTATCCAGAATGAGATTTTCACTCTGCAGCGGAGTGTGCGCTGATATGAAACTTCCTGGCAGATTAAAACTGTGTGCCCGACCGAGACTCGAACTCGGGACCTTTGCCTTTCGCGGGCAAGTGCTCTACCATCTGTGCTACCGAAGCACGACTCACGCCCGGTCCTCACAGCTTTGCTTCTGCCAGTATCTCGTCTCCTACCTTCCAAACTTTACAGAATCTCTCCTGCGAACCTTGCAGAACTAGCACTCCTGAAAGAAAGGATACTGCGGAGAAATGGCTTAGCCACAGCCTGGGGGATGTTTCCAGAATGAGATTTTCACTCTGTAGGAGAGCTTCTGTAAAGTTTGGAAGGTAGGAGACGAGATACTGGCAGAAGTAAAGCTGTGAGGACCGGGCGTGAGTCGTGCTTCGGTAGCTCAGATGGTAGAGCACTTGCCCGCGAAAGGCAAAGGTCCCGAGTTATGCGTATGGCGGTAGTCATAAAGTGTCAACTATCACACTGAAAAAAAAGGTAAGTAATTAATACTTGTCTGTTTGTTTGCAGGTACATGTCTGGCACACACTGAATTTCCCGCATCGCAGACCCACAGTACTGCCAAAACAAAACAGCGCAGCGCATCGATGAGTTGGCCTGTCGTGCTATAACTAGTTTTCGCCAACAGCGGGAATGTAACAGCTGTGTCAAGCCAATCAAGATGACTTCTTTACCATCTGGATCGCCCTGACACAGCTGTCGCACTCCCGCTGCTGGGGAACGCTAATTACAGCACGACACTCCAACTCATCAACAGCCAGCACTTCCCCCCCCCCCCCCCCTCTCTACAGGCATGCTGCTGTACTGTTGGTGCGGGGAATTTAGAGTGTACCAGACATGAACTTGCTAACAAACGAAAAAATAATTACTTACATTTATTTTTCTCATGTGACGGTTAAATCACTATAATTACCGTCAAACTAAAAAATGCCAAGACAATAACGTGACTTAAATTTACAGTCACTCTCCCGTTTCCTCTCGCAATACCTCATCCACTCAGGACGAACGAAAAATCTGTAATTTTTCAGAATGAGATTTTCCCTCTGCAGCGGAGTGTGCGCTGATATGAAATATGTAATTTTGTTATTGTTAAAACTTACAGGGTGGTTGTAATTAGAATTTCGCTACTTGAGAAGCGTCCCATGAAAATCGACTGATCGTAGGGCAGGCCCCTTGCCTTATTATCCGCGAAGTAATTATAAAATTTTATTGCAATCAAAAAGGAAACACACAAGAACATTTTTCGACACAGTCTCCTTGCGTTTCAACGCACTTGGTTCCATCGTTGTACAAGCTTTCTGATGCCCTCATAAAAGAAGGTTCTCGGTTCATCTACATCTACATCTACATACATACTCCGCAATCAACCATACGGTGCGTGGCGGAGGGTACCTCATACCACAACTAGCATCTTCTCTCCCTGTTCCACTCCCAAACAGAACGAGGGAATAATTACTGCCCATATCCCTCTGTACGAGCCCTAATCTCTCTTATCTTTGTGGTCTTTCCGCGAAATGTAAGTTGGCGGCAGTAAAATTGTACTGCAGTCAGCCTCAAATGCTGGTTCTCTATATTTCCTCAGTAGCGATTCAGACTCCCACTCGAGTTCCTGAAGCATTTCCGTAACACTCGCGTGATGATCAAACCTACCGGTAGCAAATCTAGCAGCCCGCCTCTGAACTGCTTCTAAGTCCTCCCTCAATCCGACTGATAGGGATCCCAAACGCTCGAGCAGTACTCAAGAATAGGTCGTATTAGTGTTTTATAAGCGGTCTCCTTTACAGATGAACCACATCTTCCCAAAATTCTACCAATGAACCGAAGACGACTATCCGCCTTCCCCACAACTGCCATTACATGCTTGTCCCACTTCATATCACTCTGCAATGTTACGCCCAAATATTTAATCGACGTGACTGTGTCAAGCGCTACACTACTAATGGAGTATTCAAACATTACAGGATTCTTTTTCCTATTCATCTGCATTAATTTACATTTATCTATATTTAGAGTTAGCTGCCATTCTTTACACCAATCACAAATCCTGTCTAAGTCATCTAGTATCCTCCTACAGTCACTCAACGACGACACCTTCCCGTACACCACAGCATCATCAGCAAAGAGCCCCACATTGCTATTCACCCTATCCAAAAGATCATTTATGTAGATAAAAAACAACAGGGGACCTACCACACTTCCCTGGGGCACTGCAGATGATACCCTCACCTCCGATGAACACTCACCATCGAGGACAACGTATTGGATTCTATTACTTAAGAAGTCTTCGAGCCACTCACATACTTGGGAACCAATCCCATATGCTCGTACCTTAGTTAGGAGTCTGCAGTGGGGCACCGACTCAAACGCTTTCCGGAAGTCAAGGAATATGGCATCCGCCTGATACCCCTCATCCATGGTTCGCAAGATATCATGTGAAAAAAGGGCGAGTTGCGTTTCGCAAGACCGGTACTTTCTAAACCCGTAGTGATGCATGGGCAGCAACCTCTCTGTCTCAAGGAAATTCATTGTATTCGAACTGAGAATATGTTCGAGAATGCTGCAACAAAGTGATTTTAAGGATATTGGTCTGTAACTTTGAGGATCCGTCCTATCTTTCTTATATACAGGCGTCACCTGCGCTTTTTTCCAGTCGCTCGGGATTTTACGTTGGGCAAGAGATTCGCGATAAATGAAAGCTAAGTAAGGAGCCAATGCAGTAGAGTACTCTCTGTAAAACCGAATTGGAATCCCATCAGGACAAGGCGATGTATTTGTTTTCAACCCATCCAGCTGCTTCACAACCCCAGGGATGTCTATCACTATGTCCTCCATACGGGAATCTGTACGCGACTCAAACAGCAGTATGTTTGTACGATCCTCCTGCGTGAAAGATTTCTCAAATGCTAAATTTAAAATTTCAGCTTTCGTTTTGCTGTCTTCCGTTGCCAGGCCAGACTGATCAGCGAGTGACTGGATGGAAGCCTTCGACCCGTTTACTGATTTTACGTAAGAACAGAATTTCCTTGGGTTTTCAGCAAGATCTTTCGCTAAGGTATGACGGTGGTAGTGGTTGAATGCTTCGCGAATCGCTATTTTTACAGCAGCACGAATCTCTACGAACTTTTGCCAGTCCTCATTCTCCCGATCTTTTTTGTACCGCGAGTGCAACTGCCTTTGCTTCCTGAGCATTCTCCGAATTACGCTGTTAAGCCACGATGGGTCTTTTCCGTCCGTAACCCACTTTTTCGGCACATACTTGTCCAATGCGTGATTTATAATGTGTTCAAAATTTGCCCATAGTTCTTCCACGTCCATCGTACCAGAAGTAAATGAAGTCGATCCATTTACTAAGTGGGATGCTAACAACTGCTTATCTGCTCTTTCTAATAAGAATACTCTCCTAGCCTTCTTGACCGACTTTTTAACTTTCGTAAACCACAGTCGTGATGACAACATCATGATCACTAATCCCTGTCTCAACAATGACACCGTCGATGAGGTCTGGTCTCTTCGTGGCTACCAGATCTAAAATATTTCCATTACGCGTTGGCTGTCGATTTAGATGCGAGCCAGGAACGCATCGCTTCTTTCACTGCTTCGTCCGAGGCAACTTGCATTACAGTTGCAGGCAGTCAGCATGCGTCTGGACAATGTGAGCAGGGCTTTACTCATGAATCTATTTTATCAAAACAACAGCTCTTCGCGAATATCGACGCATTAAGCGGGTACAGAGAGGTCCTCTTTTCGAACCGGGGTTGAAGACTGTGATTCGGAAGTTCGAATTAACGGACTGTAATAGCAATACATCCTGAGGAAGGCGTCTTGCAATAGTCGCAGAAACGTCGGAATATTATAGTTGACAATGCGGTCCCAAACCAGAAGAATTTTAATGACTGTGTCAACGGCCGCGGAAGCCTACGTTTACATTACACATGTCACAGGACAGTTGAACATTCCATGGTCCACCGTTGTTTCGGGCAGCAGTACCGGCATCTCTAGTGCGGTTCCACGACGTCGTCGATGCAGACAGCCTTGACACTGAGCAACGACTGTAACCTGGAACTTAATATATGTTACCCTCGAGTATAGATTTAAGTGTCAGGAAGTCGTTTCTGAAAGTATTTGTATGGAGTGTAGCCATGTACGGCAGTGAACCGTGGACGATAAATAGTACGGACAAGAAGAGAATAGAAGCTTTCGAAATGTGGTGCTACAGAAGAATGCTAAAGATTAGATGGGTAGATCAGGTAACTTATGATGAAGTATTGAATAGAATTGTGGAGAAGAGGAGTTTGTGGCACAACTTGACGAAAGGAAGGGACCGGTTAATAGGACACGTTCTGAGGCGTCAAGCTATCACAAATTTAGCATTGGAGGGCAGCGTGTAGGGTAAAAATCGTAGAGGGAGACCAAAAGATCAGTACAGTAAGCAGATTCAGAAGGATGTAGGTTGCAGTAAGTACTGGGAGATGAAGAAGCTTGCACAGGATAGGGTAGCATGGAGAGCTGCATCAAACCAGTCTCAGGACTGAAAACCACAACAACAACAACAACAACAACCCTCTCACGCGAAAATTAAAATGTGTTCATTTCCGTGTTTATTCGGTCTTTCTCTTCCGCATGTCCTTAGAAATGTTTCCGCAAAGTTTCACTGTCCTGCCATCTCTCGTTTTTTATCGGGCCTCTCAAGCAGCAGAAGTTTAATTATATTTGACACTGACAACATATTTCATTGTTCCTAACAGGGGATCATCCCCATCGCACCCCCCTCAGATTTAGTTATAAGTTGGCACAGTGGATAGGCCTCGGAAAATTGAACACAGATCAATCGAGAAAACAGGAAGAAGTTGTGTGGAACTATGAAAAAAATAAGCAAAATATACAAACTGAGTAGTCCATGTGCAAGATAGGCAATATCAAGGATAGTGTAAACTCCGGAACGCCGTGGTCCCGTGGCTAGCGTGAGCAACTGCGGAACGAGAGGTCCTCCGTTCAAGTCTCCCTTCGAGTAAAAAATTTATTGTCTTTATTTTCGCAGTTATGATCTGTCCGTTCGTTCATTGACGTCACTGTTCACTGTAATAAGTTTAGTGTCTGTGTTTTGCGACCCCATCGCAAAGCCGTGCGATTAGTAGACGAAAGGACGTGCTTCTCCAATGGGAACTGAAAACATTTGATCGCAAGGTCATAGGTTAACCGTTTCCCCCACAGGAAAACACTTCTGATATATGCTATGCGACACTGGTGACGGCATGTGCGTCACATGACAGGAATATGTTGTCGACCCACGTAACTTGTACACTTGGCGAATGGGTAAAAAAATTCTTCTACCTTGCCCGATCTAGGTTTTGTTGTGGATGTGATAATCACTCCCAAAAATGTGATGAAAACATGAGAGTTTGTCACATAAACTGAAAATAAAAAAGTTAAACTTTTCACTGGAGGGAAGGCTTGAACCAAGGACCTCTCGCTCTACAGCTGCTGACGCTAACCACGGGACCACGACACTCCTGAGCCCATATTTTCCTTGATGTTGCCTATCTTGCGCATGAACTACTTGTTTGTATATTTTGCTTATTTTTTTCATAGTTCCACACAACTTCTTCCTGTTTTCTCGATTGATCTGTGTTCAGTTTTTCAAGGCCTATCCACTGTGCCAACATATAACTAAATCTGAGGGGGGTGCGATGGGGAGGTTCCCTTGTGAGTGGGTATGTGGGTAGGCGAATGTAAGTGAAAGCATTTTTATGAGTTTGTGCATAAGTTCGTACCTTTCTTCTGTAAATTTAATAATCACTCATAACAGAGACTTTAGTCATCAATTATATATTTTGCTTCACTATTTACAACAGTCTGACAAATCTGGGGTAACTTTTCGATTCCGCGACCGCAGAAATCATGAGGTTTTGAGCGGAAGAATTCATCTAGCCATGTTCGGATATGTTTCATCCATAAAGGAAGTTCCTTGAAGGTTGTTCGATAGACAGCGCAAATTGTGAAAATCCGAAGGCAAGATCAGGTGAATAAGGCGGGTGCGGAGTGACATCCCAATCCAACTCCAGTACAGTGTTTATTGTCAGTACAGGAGAAAGCGAGCGGGCGTTATCGTGAGGTAGCACCTCTTTATGCTGTATTCCTGATCGATGTTCTCGGTCCGAGTCTGCAAGACGTCTCACAAGTTAGTCGTAAATGTCAGCATTGATAGTTACACCTCAGGGAAGAAATTCATAGTACCCAAACAGTCGCTGTCCCAACAGATGCATAACATTGTCTTTTGAGGATGGTCGCAGGTCTTTGTACGGGGAGTTGTTGCGTTGTTTGGATTGAACCATTCCTTTCTTTTCCTTGTATTAGCACAAATATATCATTTCTCGTCACCAGTAACGATATAGGTTGGGAATGGTCGGTGTTGTTAACGAGCCAACTAATGACAACAAGCAGAAATACACATATGAATGACCACCCGATTTTTGAATCTTCTCCATAGCATGTAAATTTTACACGATAGCGGAATGATCACATTTCATCACATTTGCCAGTTCTCGAGTTACATTGACGTGGATGGCTGTGGACTGGTGCTTTTAAACGATCTTCATCAAAAGTGAACAGTTACTAATGTCAAAGCAATTCTACTTAAAACGAGAAAACCATTTTCTTGCCGTGTTCTGTCAACTGACATTATAACCATACAAGACGCGAATGCCGTCACACCTCTATTTAACTCAAACACAACAATATGTCGGAAATGTTCCTATTTCTGCACTTGGTACTCCGTCTCTAGCGTTCACAGCTCCTCTATCCCTAGCTGACAAAATTACAGTGTGAATTTTGCTAAAAACTTTCTAAAGTCAAGATCGCATAAATATTTCTTCATTTAAAACAGCCGGCTTCGACAGACTTTGCTGTCATCTCCTGGTTTTAAAAAGTATTTTGTTACGAAATTTATTCAAAAAATGTTCAAATGTGTGTGAAATCTTATAGGACTTAACTGCTAAGGTCATCAGTCCCTAAGCTTACGCACTACTTAACCTAAATTATCCTAAGGACAAACACACACACCCATGCCCGAGGGAGGACTCGAACCTCCGCTGGGACCAGCCGCACAGGTCATGACTGCAGCGCCAAAGACCGCTCGGCTAATCCCGAAACGTATTCATTTATGTGCATGACAACTTAGCGTGGGGTGCAACTTAAAATGAGCCCCTTTCGTAAGAAAGAGATTATTTAAGACCTGAAGATGACAGCAAAGTCCGTCGAAACCGGTTGTTTAAAATAAATATTTACGTGATCTTGGCTTTAGAAAGTTTCTAGCAAAAATAAGACTACTTCTTCTTCTTCTTTCGCTTACGCCATAGTACCGCGGCGATCGCAGGGTCGGCCTGGTTACAACGGATTTGGCAATGTTAGTGTTAGGGATGGCTGGATGCTCTTCCTGCCGCCACCCCGTACCTCCCAGGACGGAATCAGTGTACCCCAACTGTCTGCGTCTAGTGTAAATCGTGAAATAGTGTGGACGTGTTTCAAATGTCTGCGACGCGTGTAACTGAGGCGGGACGTGGGTACCAGCCCGGTATTCACCTAGCGGGATGTGGAAAACCGCCTAAAAACCACATCCAGGCTGACCGGCACACCTGCCCTCGTCGTTAATCCGCCGGGCGGATTCGATCCGGGGCCGGCGCGCCTACCCGAGTCCAGGAAGCAGCGCGTTAGCGCTCTCGGCTACCCTGGCGGGTTTCTAGCAAAAATAAGACTATCTAAACTCAAATAGCAACAGGGAGCTACAAATAAAAGATGACCATCGATAAATAAACCCACAGGAACCGGAATACCAACTTGTGAAACAAAAACGCTTTGAACTTACGCACCAGCTTTTGCTTCAACCACATTAGTCGCGAACTATTTTAGCAAGGGCGCCCGCTAGTAAGCGCCCAAAATCCCCCCCCCCCCCCCCCCCCCACACACACACACCTCGCCCGCTCCGTACGAAAGGACCCATCAGCTCCGTAAATCGGTGCTGAGGGCGCACTTTACAGCGACACACAGCGTGCTACTGGGCGTCAGATGAGCCAGCAACACTGTCGCGTGTTCGCCGCTGTGGCAGCTAATTCCGGTTCGCTACGTGCTTGGCACGCGTCCACGGGGCGCGGCGTCGCTCGCGGCCCGGATGAATGAGCCAGAGAGCCCGCCTGCCTGTGCACAGTTATCGAAGCCGTTTCCGCTAGCGCACACGCCTGCCGCGGCTACGCCGAACGCTCTCTCCAGTAACGGGCCGCGCTGCCATCCGGCGCACACAAAAGGCCTTTACAGTCTCTCTGCGACAACGGCGTTGCGGTGTGCGTCGCATTTCTTACGCGTTATGACGGCGATATCTGCTGGGTACTGTGCTGACGTCTGATTCGAGGAACCTTACGTACACGGAAAGCTGTCGTCCGTCGCCCGCTAACTTTACATTATCTGAAGGAAACGGGGAACGTGTTATCTCCCAATACCGATAATCTGTACCCCAGAGAAATATATCGGGGGCATTACTGTAGCTACACGAGGTGTGATCAAAAAAGTAACGGGAACTCTTCAATTGCAAGGACTTTATACATCTGATTTTCAAAATTTTTTTATCTTGTTGGTGCAAATATTTATGATGTATGTTTGCATTTACAGCTGTTTTGAATATTTAATTGTGGCCGTGCGGTTGTAGGCGCTCCAGTCTGGAACCGCGTGACCGCTACGGTCGCAGGTTCGAATCCTGCCTAGGGCATGGATGTGTGTGATGTCCTTAGGTTAGTTAGGTTTAAGTAGTTCTAAGTTCTAGGGGACTGATGACCTCAGATGTTAAGTCCCGTAGTGCTCAGAGCCATTTGAACCAATATTTAATTTATTGTTGACAGCCGAAAATGTTACACTTCTTTTCGGCTCCTCGGCTAATTTTTACTTTCAAAAGGATGCTTGAGAAAATGGTATCAAGTAAAGAAAATGATTGCAGAAAATCGCCGAATCACCGTCACAGAGGTTGCTGGATGCTGATAACGTTGGTATATCCTTTGGCTTATGCCAAACAATTTTTTCTGGATGTTTTGGGCATGACACGTGTAATAGCACAGTTTGTTTCGAAATCGTTGAATTTCAATCTAAAATGACGACGCGTAGACATCGTTCAGGAATTGCTCAATGGATTCGACAACGATCCAGAACTTTTAGACAAATTTTACAACAGGTGACGAAACATTCGTATACGGGTATGGCTTTGCAACTACGGCCCAGTCGTCCCAATGGAAACTGCCTGAAGGGCCAAGGCCGAAAACAAGACGACAAGTTCGGTCATTTGTGAAGGTTCCCCTGTTTTCTTCTATTACAATGGAATTGCGCCTAGAGTTCCAGCCTTACGATTGTACAATCAATAAGGAATACTACTTGAAAGTATACGCCGTCTGCCTGAAACAATAAGAAGAAAATGGCCACAACTGTGGCAAAACCGCTCGTGGAAACTGCATCACCATAATGCTCCCACTTTCATCTCAACGCTGGGACGTAAAAAAAAAAAAACGTTACGTTGCCTCCGTCACCGTACGAGCCGGACATGGCCCCTGAGAATGAAGAGCACCATGAAAGGACATACACTCCTGGAAATGGAAAAAAGAACACATTGACACCGGTGTGTCAGACCCACCATACTTGCTCCGGACACTGCGAGAGGGCTATACAAGCAATGATCACACGCACGGCACAGCGGACACACCAGGAACCGCGGTGTTGGCCGTCGAATGGCGCTAGCTGCGCAGCATTTGTGCACCGCCGCCGTCAGTGTCAGCCAGTTTGCCGTGGCATACGGAGCTCCATCGCAGTCTTTAACACTGGTAGCATGCCGCGACAGCGTGGACGTGAACCGTATGTGCAGTTGACGGACTTTGAGCGAGGGCGTATAGTGGGCATGCGGGAGGCCGGGTGGACGTACCGCCGAATTGCTCAACACGTGGGGCGTGAGGTCTCCACAGTACATCGATGTTGTCGCCAGTGGTCGGCGGAAGGTGCACGTGCCCGTCGACCTGGGACCGGACCGCAGCGACGCACGGATGCACGCCAAGACCGTAGGATCCTACGCAGTGCCGTAGGGGGACCGCACCGCCACTTCCCAGCAAATTAGAGACACTGTTGCTCCTGGGGTATCGGCGAGGACCATTCGCAACCGTCTCCATGAAGCTGGGCTACGGTCCCGCACACCGTTAGGCCGTCTTCCGCTCACGCCCCAACATCGTGCAGCCCGTCTCCAGTGGTGTCGCGACAGGCGTGAATGGAGGGACGAATGGAGACGTGTCGTCTTCAGCGATGAGAGTCGCTTCTGCCTTGGTGCCAATGATGGTCGTATGCGTGTTTGGCGCCGTGCAGGTGAGCGCCACAATCAGGACTGCATACGACCGAGGCACACAGGGCCAACACCCGGCATCATGGTGTGGGGAGCGATCTCCTACACTGGCCGTACACCACTGGTGATCGTCGAGGGGACACTGAATAGTGCACGGTACATCCAAACCGTCATCGAACCCATCGTTCTACCATTCCTAGACCGGCAAGGGAACTTGCTGTACCTTTATTAGAATGTGAATCACTTCAACTACATGGCTGAAGTATACACCGTGATTCAATAAATGTACGTCAACTTCACTTGTTTGCAGTACAATGAATGGAATGCAATCTGTATATTACCGGTGGGGGGGAGCGGGGAGATGGAGAGAAGGAAAACGTGACGGAATATAGTACTCTCGTACGTCAGCCAATCCTGTAACGACAGCTTCGCGGGAGCTACAGCACTCGAAGGTAGAATGCTGTACAATGGAAATCGATATAAGGATAAATTGTTAATCTGCGGTTCGCACTGGAAATCAGAGCGGTGAAAAATCGAGTGCGCTACCAAACTGCAATCGTTTTGTGGTTCTGTCAGTGTGATCATGTGATGTATCTGACCCCAGGAATGTGTCAATAAAGTTTCCCCTTCCTGGGACAATGAATTCACGGTGTTCTTATTTCAATTTCCAGGAGTGTAGTTTCGCTACAACTGACGAGGCAAAAAAAAAAAAAAAATCGCTGAAGGCACTGAACACCAGAACGAAAAGTGAGTTCCAGAAGTGCTTCAAAGATTGCAAAAACCTCTGGCACGTGTGTCCTATATCTGAGGGGGATTACTCTGAATGGTACAAATTTGATGTTGGCGACTAAATAAATATTATTCATGAAAAACTTTCCCGTTCTTTTTGATCAGACCTCGTACATGTAACACATCAATCGCTTAGGATTTACTATTTCGTATAGATTTGAGACCTCGTACATGTAACACATTAATCGCTTAGCAAATACTATTTCGTCTAGATTTGAGCTATCCTATAACTCTGTAAAAGTGTTTCACAGACCGCTGCCAGTCAGAAACTGTGTTGACTTACGTAAATTATTTAATGAAGCAAGTTGTATCGAGTTTAAACCCAACCTTCAGGCTATAATGGCACTACAACAATATTTAGCAAAGGGACCCACAGATAATAAAGTTTTGCGGTGCGAGGCATGTGCTGTAGCCATCCCCCAGAGATGTGAAGGAAACTTCATTCGTTAGTTTGCTGTTCACATAAGGGATTTTACACGGTCCAGTCACATTAACGTGACCACCGCCTGTGTCCGATGATGACATGTAAAAATCACACACACATACCGACGACGGGTGGCAACACTAACAGTGGAGGATATAGAAAACTTGTCGGAGGGGGGAGAGGGGGGGGGGGGAGAAGGGAAGAGACAACGGAGGTCCGAAGCAATTTATCTGACAACAAATAGGGTATGATCACTGGCTATCGGGCCAAGTGTGGAAGCATTCCTGAAATGACCAACACTATAAACTGTTCGCGTGCTGTTGTGGTTGAAGTATGCCTCGCATAGCGAAACGCGCTATCCAAAACCGGCGCCGAGGCAACTGTGATTCACCACGGGTCATAAATGACGGGGTGAATGACGGCTGCGGAGACGAGTGAACGGTGAATTTATTTTCAAAGAATTTTCTTGAGAATTTATTCTACTTACTAGCGATTCCTCAGGAACATTAACACATTTAATCACACTATGTGAGCGTGGAAGTAACTGATGAAATCATAAACAAATGGTAATTTATTCACTTTAATGGTGACTAAAGCATTTTTTAAAAGAAACAAATTTAAAATTATAAGCCGAAAGCACCCTCTAAATATCAAGTTACAATTTATTCAGAGGCAGAAAGAAAAACTTTTGAGTGTATGAGCTTTCGGGCTGAGAACCTTGCCGCTCCCTTTTGACACGGCCGTAGTTACGACCGCTCACAACAACCTCTGAAAGACTACACTGGTGCAAATCTGCAACACACCAGATTACTTTAAACTAAAAGTTTTAACAATTCACACAAGCACCCAAACTATGCACCCCGTAGGAGGGATGGAAATGGTACAAAACACTAATATTAAAAAATTAACCTTGCCACCGAAGGTGCAGCTTGATTTTAACTTCTAAGAAATGTCTTACGGTGGAAGGGTGGCAACTTTATGTACTAAAATGACCATTTAAATAAAAGCGCATGAAATGCAATCGTATATAAAATTCTACAAAGTTGTCCAAACAAGTTAAGATGCTCTACAGTACACAGATACCGCCTCTCAAGATGATAGGCAAGATCAAACATATTTCAGGAATTAGGCCGTTACACTCCAAGCAATAAATTCGTTAACATACCGAATCCGACAAACATGACATAGGCAGCTCCGAACGACAGACAGACTAGCAAGCTGTGGACGAGAGACTGACCCACACTGACCGACTGGCGAGCTCATAGCGCCACTTAAATGCACGTGAACGGGCAACCTTTCCCCTTTCCCACCAGAGGGAGACACCAAAGCTGCGATTGCCACAGCGGCGCCACCGCCAGAACGGAGGGCGACTGCTTCACTCTACGCGCTGCGGCGGGCTCTTCAAAACAGCAAATTTTTACCACGGCTTAATGAGTATGGGCGAATAGACGCGCAACTGTTGAGTAGGCGTCTGGACCACGCTCCCATGGTGACGGCTATTCACCAGCGACGGAGGCTCGTATTTGCACGACAGAACCGCATCTGAACGTCCACTGAGTGGCGACAGGTGGCCTTAGTCACGCTTTACAATCCATCGGACAATGGATTTTGGAAGTACGGCACGATACGTCTCAAAGCAAACACCCTGCAACAATCAAGGTACGCCGGAGGAGAGTGAGTTATGGTCTGGGAATGTTTTCGTGCCATTCCCTACGTGATCTTGTCTTTCCGGAAGGCAACACAAGCTGCATCTCGCCTTTAGAACCATGTCCACTCCTCCATGCTGTTAGTATTTGTTGTGTCTAGACAAGACAGCCTAGACACAATGAGGGGAAGCCGAAAGGCACGCGCTACGCTCACGCAGATGGGCGTGAGGTCTGAAACAGCATACGTAATGAATGCTATAAAGAAAAGTACGTAGCTTCTGGAATACTTAACTTTAATCCATCCTTTTGGTACATCTGGAGCTTGTTGCGATACAAGTGAGACTCTTTAGATACATGCAATGTTACTAATGGCGCCTTGCTAGGTCGTAGCCATTGACTTAGCTGAAGGCTATTCTAACTATTGGCTCGGCTAATGAGCAATGCTTCGTCCATGTAGTCGCTAGCAAAGTCGTCCGTACAACTGGGGCGAGGGCTAGTCCGTATCTCGAGACCTGCCTTGTGGTGGCGCTCGGTCTGCGATCACACAGTTGCGACACGCGGGTCCGACATGTACTAATGGACCGCGGCCGATTTAAAGCTACCACCTAGCAAGTGTAGTGTCTGGCGGTGACACCACAGTATTCCCTCGGCACGACGGTATCTACCAGCAGCACAATGCAACGAGTCACACAATTCGGAGTGTACGTGCGTGGTTCAGAGCACCAGGATGAGTTTACCGTACTCCCCTGGCCATCAAACTCCCCCAGATTTAAACCCAATCGAGAATCTGTGGGACTATCTCGATTGCGCTGCTGCCGCCATGTGTCCTCAAACTGAGGAACCTGGTGCATCTGCCGGCGGCACTGGAGTCGACATGGCTCCACATTTCTGTCGGCACCTCCCACATCCTGACTGACTAACTTCCTGCACGTCTCTCAACGGTCCACACCGCAAATGGTGGCCACATTAATATGACTGGAAGGTGCGAACAGCATCTCACTTTGTTCATTTAACATGACTGTCTCCTTGGGGTGTGTTCTGTTGCCTCCACTGCTATGGCTTCTTGGATCTTCTTAGTTAGTATTCGTAAACTTGCAAGGTACACATAAAACATCACAACCATCTACAATGTTCAGCAGAAACAAGATGACGATCAGAACAAACCACGTTTCGGTATACGTTAAGTCTTTAACTTAAAATTTTAATTTAAAAAGAAACAATTTTGTTTTTGACCCCACCTTGTACCTACTGCACAGCAGAGTTGATTGTGGTGTCGCGTTTTAAATGCCCTTTGGAACTTCATGAACATTGGTTAATAAGTTACAAGAAACAATAGCACAGACACTACTGAACACACCACAAGATCCGATCACTGTGGCCGAGCGGTTCTAGGTGCTTCAGTCCGGAACCACGCTGCTGCTAACGGTCGCAGGTTCGAATCCTGCCTCGGGCATGGATGTGTGTGATGACCTTAGGATAGTTAGGTTTAAGTAGTTCTAAGTCTAGGGGATTGATGGCCTCAGATATTAAGTCCCATAGTGCTCAGAGCCATCTGAACCAGCCACACCACAAAAGACAATTTCATGTGAAGAAAGTGTGTTTTTCTTGATGAGAACGGCTGGCCAATAACGAAGCGAACGTTCCTTCATATTGAATTTCCTTCTGATTCGCTTTTAGTACAGTGCTTGCCAAGATTGTTCCGAACAACGTTAATATCTATGTGTACTTTTGTTAAATCTTTTAATATCGTCGTTATGGCCCGAAAATGTTCATACTTTGAAACATTTTGTTTCCTTAAATAATTCAAGTATGGCAACACATTTTGTGGCTGGTAGCGATCTCTGAATAACTTTTTCACAATGCAAATTGTTGCTTAATTGTTATTCGTCGATCACCTCGATTAAGAAAGCTCGCACAGTGAAACATAGCAGGCGTCAGAGCTGTGTGCGCCAGGCATGCCCGTTGATCAAACAGATTTCCTTTTTCTTGTTCTGTTGACGTCAGACACTTTTCTCAACAACTTAAAGCGCGCGTTTATTCTCTGCGCGGAGTCCGTAGACATTCTGTAAAAGCCTGTGAATATCTGTGATGGTCTGGTTTTCCTCTAAAAGAAATTCAGTAACTGCTTCTTGTTTTGAAGGCACGTCATTTGCAGACGCCACTTTGAAGACAGGTTGTAGCGCTGCCGTCTACAGTGAGTTACTGGGAATGTGTGAAATGACCCGATGATATTTAAGGATGTCTAAACCAAAACTAAAATTTTTTCGAGAGAAAATGTGTGTTCTTTTGTGGATGTTTGGCTGTTAAATGTGCCACTGGAAAGTTGCTGCAAGTCGTTATACGTAAGTGACATGCCAGAAACTGTATCCAGGAAGTCCTGTTATGCAGATGATACTGCCACTGTATTTCAAAGAAAACACCTAGAGGTTGAAGGATAAGTACTGCCACAAGACCTGAGAGTGCTCGGTGAATATTGCAGAAATTCGATCTTGTTCCCTAACCCAGCCAAAACAAAGTAACAGCTTTTCGTCTCAACAGCCGCTAAAAGTCACCTTCTGTAACAAAACGATTAAGGACAACCATCACGCAAAGTGTTTCGGACACACGCTGGATAGTTCATTATCATTCAGCACTCACCTCATGTCACTCGTAGAAAAGTTAAAGGCTGGGAACATTATCTGGAACTTCGTGGGGGGGCACAAGCTGACACTCTCGGTACAGCGCCACTGTCTTTTGTATTTTCTGTGACTGAATATTGCGCACCAGTATGGTACAAGAGTGTACATGTCATTAAGGTCGATGGTCGTTTGAACAATACCGTGAGGATGACAACGGGCACCTTGAAACCAGCACACTTCACACGACAAGAAGCAGTGACCTCTCAATGGGAAAAGGATTAGTAACTTGCAGTTTTCCCGGAGGCTACCTGCCCAAGAATTATGACCAGTCCCCCCAGCATGTGTCTCAAGTCAAGGAAACCATTCTGGGCAGCTCCTGAGAGCTGAAGATGTGTGGAAGGAGACATGAAAAAACACCACGATCATTCGTCGTCATGGCCACAAAGATCCCACGCGTATACCAGGTTTGCAACGGCTTAGAATAACCTTATGTTAACTGAACAGAATTCGGTGTTGTCACGGAAGAACCAACTCTTTCATGAACAAATGGGATCTCTCAGACTCCCCATTGTGAGACTGTGAAGCTGCAGAGCAGACCATTGACCACATTGTAGAGGAATGTCCAAAGATATGTTTCAGCGAAGACTGGTAGGATATCATCAATGCTTCTCCAAAAACTCTGCAATGGATAGACTCTTCTGATATCATTGAGAGCAGAGCTCTTGCATATTCCTTTTGTATTTTATTTTGTGTGAATTGTATATGTATATCCATGCGACAAATAAATAATATTAAAATGCGTCCTACTCTCTGACGTCAGCTGTATTCTGTAATTAGCGTTGTATTCTCTGTGGTAACGAATTTCTGACCTGCACTTATCTGTTGATACGCCTTAGATAACATGTTGGATAATTTAGTTTAAAGCCATACTAGGTAACTCAAAAATGTGAAAAGTGCTGCACTACTGTCGAACAACCCTCGTACATCTATAAGTAACAACATAAGGAACTGACTCAAACAAAATTGCTAAAAAAATTGTGATATGACAGGCAACTGGATGACACTACAAACGATGTTCGCATATCCATATATAATAACATTGAAAGGGGGCGCTTATACATTACATAAGAAATGTCTAAAATGGTTCAAATGGCTCTGAGCACTATGGGACTTAACATCTTAGGTCATCAGTCCCCTAGAACTTAGAACTACTTAAACCTAACTAACCTAAGGACATCACACACATCCATGCCCGAGGCAGGATTCGAATCTGCAACCGTAGCGGTCACTCGGTTCCAGACTGAAGCGCCTAGAACCGCACGGACACACCGGCCGGCAAGAAATGTCTAGATCGAACCTTCTTTTCCATAGTAACTGTTATAAAGGGCCCAGACAGACTAAAAAAAAAAGTTCAAATGTGTGTGAAATCTTATGGGACTTAACTGCTAAGGTCATCAGTCCCTAAGCTTTCACACTACTTAACCTAAATTATCCTAAGGACAAACACACACACCCATGCCCGAGGGAGGACTCGAACCTCCGCCGGGACCAGCCGCACAGTCCATGACTGCAGCGCCTGAGACCGCTCGGCTAATCCCACGCGGCAGACTAAAATAATCAGATTCTAGAATGTGAAAATAATGAATACAAGATATCTCACCAAAATCTGTACTACACGCTATCATAAATAGTGCTAACTGAATCAGGCAACTTTTCCACAAAGAACAGTACGCCCAACAGAACATGAGAATATGCTGCTGGATTGTCTGGGCGAAGATTAATGAAAAAAGAGCCCATACGGATTCCTGTGAGACACACTTCGAATACTAGAGTGCGGGTGGTACTGGAGAGAAGCAATTTACCGCAAACAACGTGGCCATATGCCCTAACGGTCGCCAGGATCGCTTTTAAACCTGCCGTCAGCGTGCGACCAACCTGACCCTTCGGACTACAAGATGATCGGGCTACCGACGCATAATTCGCAATATCACATGTGCGTCTTCTTTAATGGTAGAAACAATATAACAATATTCGTATCCAAACGCTACTATATGCGATGGCACCGCAAGAATCCCGGCTGTCAGATAAGAGTCCGAGCAATTCCCAGGAAAACACTGAGCGCCCAAGATTGGACAGAGCGCTCGTAACTCCGGCAGGAGAAGCCTCCTGCACCTAGCGGAACGCAATTGCACTCGTTGCTAGGTTGCGACGCTCAAAGACAGCACAGAGGGAACACCTCTAAATCGTTCCACGAGCTCAAAAACGGTCAGTCTATCTGGATGACCCTCGCGGGAATTATCCGAAGGGAACGGAAATCGGTAGTTAGATGTACGTGCTCAGACTAACAAACGATTAAAATTTGATGATTTATTCAAGAGAAAGAGCTTCACAAATTGAGGAAGTGAATAACGTGTTGGTCCATTTCTGGCCCTTAGGCAAGCAGTTATTCGGCTTTGCATTGACTGATATCGTTGTTGGACATAATCTTGAGGGATATCGTGCCAAATTCTATCCAAATGACACGTTGGATAGTCAAAGTCCCCATCTGGTTGGAGGGCCCTGCCATAATGCTCCAAATGTTCTCGATTTGGGGGGGGGGGGGGGGGAGACCGGCGACCTTGCTGACCAAGGTAGGGTTTGCCAAGCATAAAGACAAGCAGAAGCAACTCTCGCCGCGTGCGGGCGGCCGTTACCTTGCTGAAATGTAAGCTGATGATGTCTTGCCACGAAGGGCAACAAAACGGGACGTGGAATATCGACGACGTACCGCGGTGATGTAAGGGTCCTGCGGATGACAACCAAAGAGTCTTGCGATGAAAAGAAATCGCACCCGAGAACTTACTCCTGCTTGTTAGGCCTTATGGCTGGCGATAGGTTGGTATCCCACGGCTGTCCGGGGCGCCTCCAAACACGTCTTTGGCGTGGAATCCCACTGACTGGAGCAGAATTGTCTCCAGTGATGAGCCCCGCTTCGAACTGAGCCCCGACGCACGAAACCGTTTGTACATGAAACCATATAATGAAACTGGTTGGTAGCATCCTTCAATGACGTTTCCAGGCGTTGGTTACTGCCCTCAATTTGTTCTTGCAAGAGGAGGAGGAGGAGGAGATTAGTGTTTAACGTCCAGTAGGCAACGAGGTCATTAGAGACGGAGCAGAAACTCGGAATAAGGAAGGAGGGGGGAGGGTGGGAAATCGGCCGTCTCCTTTCTAACCGATTTAGGAAAATCACGGAAAAACGAAATCAGGATGGCCGGACGCAAGCTGTTCTTCGAATCACGCTCTACAATTTCTCGTTTTTTTCTTTTTTTTTCATCCTAGTGCATCAAACATCAGTCGTGCTTGGATAGCCTACGTCACTTCAAATGTGTATTAATGTGGTCACCGTGGCACGTAAACGTATTCATGTAAATATTTAGATTTCGAGTTTCGTATTTATGCATTATTCAGGGTAGCGACTGGCTCCGTTAATCGAGGTGGCAGGATGGAGTTGTCACTCTTCAACAATACTAGGTAGAGAAAAAATAGGAAGAGGAAGTTACTACAGAGAAATACGAGGAGGAGGAGGGGGAAACGGCGGATAAGGAGGACGGGTATTACGGATTAGTGTTTGCAGTGGCCGAGTAGTCGAGCCACGGACGAGGTAGGGCCCCACAGGGAGGCGATCTGGGTGAGCAACAGGCGGAGGCCTGGCATGACTCAGGAGGTGTAGGAACGGGGTGAGTAAGCGCCTGCTGTCACGGCCACTGCTCCAGGATTTTCCCCGAAAGCCGAGCGCCGAGAAATCACTGGCCCTCCTCCCGGCCATCTGCTGGCCGATTCTCGCAGTATTCCACCACGATAGCCAACTGCTCCACAGGGCTCTGCATCGTGGCACAGCAAGTTTCAAATATATAATGATACTGATGATGAAGATGTCTTGTTGGGTTATAAATCCCAGCACGGCAATTAAACGAGTTTGATTGCCGGACGCCTTTCCCTTCGTCGAGCATCCCGAAAGGTCACTACAGATTTTGTTTCTTTCTACAATAACTCTATGTGTTCCAAGAAGAGTCTCGCGACATATCACAAGTGTTGGAACTTCAATAGTGGCAATTACACTACTGGCCATTAACATTGCTACACCATGAAGATGACGTGCTGCAGGCGCAAAATTTAACCGACAGGAAGAAGATGCTGTGATATGCACATGATTAGCTTTTCAGAACATTCACATAAGTTTGGCGTCGGTGGCGAAACCTACAACGTGCCGACATGAGGAAAGTTTCCAACCGATTTCTCGTACACAAACAGCAGTTGACCGGCGTTGCCTGGTGAAACGTTGTTGTGATGCCTCGTGTAAGGAGGAGAAATGCGTACCATAACGTTTCCGACTTTGATAAAGATCGGATTGTAGCAAAAAATGGCTCTGAGCACTATGGGACTTAACTTCTGAGGTCATCAGTCCCCTAGAACTTAGAACTACTTAAACCTAACCAACCTAAGGACAGCACACATATCTATGCCCGAGACAGGATTCGAACCTGCAACCGTAGCAGTCGGATTCTAGCCTATCCCGATTGCGGTTTATCGTATCGCCACATTGCTGCTCGCGTTCGTCGAGATCCAATGATTGTTAGCAGAATATGGAATCGGTGGCTTCAGGAGGGTAATACAGAATGCCGTGCTGGATCCCAAAGGTCTCGTATCACTAGCAGTCGAAATGACAGGCATCTTATCCGCATGGCTGTAGCGGAACGTGCAGCCACGTCTCGATTCCTGAGTCAGCAGATGGGGACGTTTGAAAGACAACAACCATCTGCACGAACAGTTCGACGACGTTTGTAGCAGCATGGACTATCAGCTCAGAGACCGTGGCTGCAGTTACCCTTGGCGCTGCATCACAGACAGGAGCGCCTGCGATGGTGTACTCAACGACGAACCTGGGTGCACGAATGGCAAAACGTCATTTTTTCGGACGAATTCAGGTACTGTTTACAGCATCATGATGGTCGCATCCGTGTTTAGCGACATCGCGGTGAACGCACATTGGAAGCGTTTATTCGTCATCGCCATACTGGCGTATCACCCGCCGTGATGGTATGGGTGCCATTGGTTACACGTCTCGGTCACCTCTTGTTCGCATTGACGACACTTTTAACAGTGGACGTTACATTTTAGATGTGTTACGACCCGTGGCTCTACCCTTCATTCGATCCCTGCGAAACCGTACATTTCAGCAGGATAATGCACGACTGCATGTTGCAGGCCCTGTACGGGCCTTTCTGGATACAGAAAATGTTCTACTGCTGCTCTGGCCAGCACATGCTCCAGATCTCTCACCAGTTGAAAACGACTGGTCAATGGTGGCCGAGCAACTGGCTCGTCACAATACGCGTCACTACTATTGATGAACTGTGGTATCGTGTTGAAGCTGCATGGGCAGCTGTACATGTACACGCCATCCAAGCTCTGTTTGACCCAATGCCCAGGCGCATCAAGGCCGTTATTACGGCCAGAGGTGGTTGTTCTGGGTACTGATTTCTCAGGCTCTGTGCACCCAAATTGCGTGAAAATGTAATCACATGTCAGTTGTAGTATAATATATTTGTCCAATGAATACCCGTTTATAATCTGCATTTCTTCTTGGTGTACCAATTTTAATGGCCAGTAGTGTATCTATTCACAACCGATACAAAAGAGTTACACGTTTGCACCTGTTACTGTCCTTCAAAGTAGTCACCAGCGTTGTGTAGAACCCGGTGCCAGCGATGTGGAAGGCGTAGTTTACCGTTAGCAGAGCCTGTTCTGCTGATGGTGCGAATCGGGCGGTCTACTGCCTGTCGAATCTCTGGATCAGTTCTGAAGTGAATGCCACGAAATGGTTCTTTCATCTTCGGAATCAAATCAAAGTCACGAGGACTGAAGTCCGTTGAGTGTGGTGGATAGTACAGCACTTCCCAGTCCCAACGAGCGAACAGAGCAGCCATTGCTTGCGCTGTATGCGTCCGCGCATTGTCGTGCAAAATGATGGGTGGATTGCGCAGAAAGTGTCGCCGCTTCTTTCGCAAAGCATTATGGGTCGCCGCGAAAGTCGAAAGTGCGTCAGTGCCCCAGTACGGTGAAAGTTATGGTGATTCTTGTGCACAACTGTGATGGTGTTATCCTAACGCATTACGTTCCTGCACGGCAGACCCTCAATGCACAGTATTACTGTTCGTTTTTGGAGCATCACCTACGACCGGCTTTGCGAAAGAAGCGGCGACAATATTATCATGCAGGTGTGTGTGGTTAATGAAATACAGTCGGCTGGAAATGTAACAAATTACGAAATTAGAAGTGTGGGATTGATTCATATACTGACACACACACGCACACACACACACACACACACACACACACACACACACACACACACACAATTCTGGGAGGATGGGCTGCAGGAGCGTGCTGGACAATACCAAAAAATTTGTCCATGTACAGGAAAACGGGTAATGAAGAATATGATAGTAATGGAGGAGGTTAATGTGGAACCCGCAAAATTTGTTTCAAGCTAAGAAAAACGAAAGTCTTAAGCCGTCGGCACACGGACCGTGCATTCGAACGTTGAGCGTGCCGAGTTTCTGACGTCACAGCATGGAATAGCATGCTCGGGAGTCTTTCCGAACGTGCAGAGCAATATCTGGCATGTCAGATATTCTGAGCGTGCATCTGAGCGTTGACCAATGAGATGGCACAACGCCACCTACGTCACAAGCACGCCGTCCTCCTTCAGTACAGAGTTGTGAGGCGCCATATTGGCATTCATTTCAAGCCTTCATGTATATATGCCGTTCCGAGCACCAGAAAATTGAGAATTGTTAACTGTGTGATTCTTTCCAATATAATAATGAGAAACAACATATTCGTGGCAAAAGAATTATTGTAACTTGCGTATAACGAGAGTAGCCTATTTGAAGGCAGCGACACACTGAAGATTCACACAAAACGCATTGTTCTTGGTACAATTTGTTATAATTAAATTTCAGTTAGCAACATATCTACGATTAAGGTTTTTAGTAAGCGGTAAGATACTATGATTATATACGAAAGGCTTGATGTTGGTTTAGCGTAATGAACAGCGTTACTGTCCTATGTTGAGTTTTTTTGTTGGGGCTGTGGTTCGCGTCCTGACACAACCAATGTTTTTTTCTCCTAACATTCGCGTTTTTATTAGGTTCTGATACTTTATTATTAATTTAATATAAGTATAGACTATAATATTTGATGTTATGTAAATACAAGTTCACCTTTCTTTGAGGGGTGACTTTGTCCGATTGGCTTAATGTAAAGGACAGCTTGCGCTACTAGTATAAAGATATTTTGCTCCTTCTTCTTTTAGGCTTCGTAATTTACATGTCGCAAAGATTCTGCTGCAGAGTAGGAACAGTGATCAAGTAAGACTGACCTTGGGGGTTTTACTAAAATGTGGGAATGATGAAATAATGTTTATCTTATGCGGAGAAGTATTCCAAATTTGTAACGCACTACTTGTAATGGAACTTTTATAAGCCTGTGTCCTTGTTGATTGGACATGGTACTTTCCTTCTCGTGGACGATGGAAGAAATGTGCGTTTTAATAGAGCAAACGTGGGAATTTTACGCGCTCCCGTTGAGTAAACAGTGTGATTTACGTACTAGAAACATCCCTCAATTGTCGCTGGAGTGCGTTGCGATCGCGTATACCACGTTGGGGCCCACGTACCGCATGCACGAGTCGCATCGTTCCTGAGAGTTCAGCAGCACGTTGAACTTGGCACGCTCAACGTTAACGTTCGACAGCACGGTCCTTGTGCCGACGGCGTTAGGTAGCACTGGCAGTCGCACGGAACGGAGATGACGAAAACTCAGCGGAAAAGTCTGCCACCGTGGAATGTTTAGTCAGTTTTCACTGTCAATAAATTTCTCTACTGAGCGGTAACGGCAAAGTTTACTCCAGGTAGGCATTGACGTAGCCTTTTTTTACTGGGGCTCATTCTCGGTAGCAACTATTATAGCTGGAGCGCTGTTGACGTCATTGCGGGGAAGTACCGGCGCGGCTGCAGCCATTGACAATAGAGTGGCTTGCTGTGCTGGTCGGATGGCGGTGGGGAAGGGTAGAGGGGAGGGGGCGGGTCGCTTCCTGGCAGATAACGGGCGCACAGATAGCGCCCTGAGGTACGGCCGGAAGCGCACCTCCCCCTTCCCCCCCCCCCCCCCTTCCACCTATACTGGGCCGCCAGCGGCACCCCAAACCCCGCCAGCGTACCAACGCCGCGCTGCACACTTTTCCGCCGTGGCGGCGCAGTTAACTGGCTGCGAGATAACCGAGCTACGGGAACAGCGGGAGAAACCAAAAACTCGCACAGGCTCATGATACAGGCTGACTTCTTTGCAGACCATTGCAAATTACAATGTGGTCTCATCTTCTGCTTGCCTGTATATTTTTAGAACATGTTTTTTTGCTCGCGTATCATGACATTTCTGGAAACCCACAATCTACTAAGTAGAAATCAACATGGATTCCGGAAACAGCGATCGTGTGAGACCCAACTCGCTTTATTTGTTCATGAGACCCAGAAAATATTAGATATAGACTCCCAGGTAGATGCCATTTTCCTTAACTTCCGGAAGGCGGTCGATACAATTCCGCAACAAAGTAAGAGCCTACGGAATATCAGACCAGCTGTGTGGCTGGATTGAAGAGTTTTTAGCAAACAGAACACAGCATGTTGTTCTCAATGGAGAGACGTCTACAGACAAAGTAAACTCTGGCGTGCCACAGGGGAGTGTTATGGGACCATAGCTTTTTCCAAAATATATATATATATATATAATGATCAAGTAGATAGTGTCGGAAGTTCCATGCGGCTTTTCGCGGATGATGCTGTAGTATACAGAGAAGTTGCAGCATTAGAAAATTTCAGTGAAATGCAGGAAGATCTGCAGCCGATAGGCACTTGGTGCAGGGAGTGGCAACTGACCCTTAACATAGACAAATGTAATGTATTGCGAATACATAGAAAGAAGGATCCTTTATTGTATGATTATATGATAGCGGAACAAACACTGGTAGCAGTTACTTCTGTAAAATATCTGGGAGTATGCGTACGGAACGATTTGAAGTGAAATGATCGTATAAAATTGAATGTTGGTAAGACGGGTGCCAGGTTGAGATTCATTGGGAGAGTCCTTAGAAAATGCAGTTCATCAACAAAGGAGGTGGCTTACAAAACACTCGTTCGACTTATACTTGAGTATTGCTCATCAGTGTGAGATCCGTACCAGGTCGGGTTGACGGAGGAGATAGAGAAGATCCAAAGAAGAGCGGCGCATTTAAAAAAAAAATGGCTCTGAGCACTATGGGACTCAACTGCCGTGGTCATCAGTCCCCTAGAACTTAGAACTAATTAAACCTAACTAACCTAAGGACATCACACACATCCATGCCCGAGGCAGGATTCGAACCTGCGACCGTAGCAGCAGCGCGGCTCTGGACTGGAGCGCCTAGAACCGCACGACCACCGCGGCCGGCGTGCGGCGCGTTTCGTCACAGGGTTTTTTGGTAAGCGTGATAGCGTTACGGAGATGTTTAGCAAACTCAAGTGGAAGACTCTGCAAGAGAGGCGCTCTGCATCGCGGTGTAGCTTGCTGTCCAGGTTTCGAGAGGGTGCGTTTCTGGATGAGGTATCGAACATATTGCTTCCCCCTACTTATACCTCCCGAGGAGATCACGAATGTAAAATTAGAGAGATTCGAGCGAGCGCGGAGGGTTTCCGGCAGTCGTTCTTCCCGCGAACCATACGCAACTGGAACAGGAAAGGGAGGTAATGACAGTGGCAAGTAAAGTGCCCTCCGCCACACACCGTTGGGTGGCTTGCGGAGTATAAATGTAGATGTAGATATATAAATACAGACTACGTCTTTTAATTTGTATCGGTTACTATGGAAAAAATCTGTTGAAGTCTTCAATATGAAGTTATGACTCCAAAATGTAAAGTAACGAATAAGATGTGCTGTTGCAATGTAGCTCTTCTAACATGTTATTTAATCTTCCATCCGACCGGTCCTGAAGTGTGCTTGGTGATTTTAGTCCCTCATATTAGTTGTAAGTTGGGAAACTCACGCGTATCTGATTTAATTTAAAACACTTAAGTTTAAGAACTCCATTTGAAATTGCGCCTTTTACAAAACGCGTTTACCGTCTTTTATAAGTTACCCACACATGTTTTGGCACCAGGCATTTTCAGTATATCTCATTGTATATATGTCAAACATTGTACAAAACGTTTGATTGGTGGCCGGCTGGTGTGGCCGCGCGATTCTAAGCGCTTCAGTCTGGAACCGCGCGACCGCTACGGTCGCAGGTTCGAATCCTGCCTCAGGCATGGATGTGTGTGATGTCGTTAGGTTAGTTAGCCTTAGTTAGTTCTAAGTTCTAGGGGACTGATGACCTCAGATGTTAAGTCCCATAGTGTTCAGAGCCATTCGAACCATTCGTTTGATAGGTTTCCTGTTTTAGGCCTAAAACTACGGCATATTCATATTAACATTGTTGTGACTGTCCACCTGAAACTGCAATCACTTTAAACATGGGATTGCACAGGTTGACCTGCTTTTACACAGTGGCAACGTCTCATCTGCAAAGGAGTCCAAATAATATTTTTCTTTGTTCAAAGAGTCAAATAACTGCTCGATTGTCCCGCTATATCACCAGATTGTAATATCATATAGACGGTCTGGGACTATTGGAAATAAAAGGGGGTAAGTGGTATCTAATCATCAAGCAGTGGATTTAGCAGAATATGGCACACCTGAAGAAACTTCTGCACAATCTCGCTCACCGAAATGATGCAATTACGCATATTTATGTTACTAGCCTTTTCCCTACAGCTACGTCCACTATGCATTCGACACATATTATACTGAACATTGCCCCCCAAATTTGCGTCCGCCTCTTTCTCCCTCTGTCCGTCATCTCATCTTCAAACCTCAATCTATCTCCTCCTCTCCACTTTCTATCACTTCACCTCCTCCTCCCTCTCTCTTTGTCCGTTTTCTCCACCCCTCTCCCACCATAACTTCCTCCCCCTCCTTCTTACCATATCTTCCTTCCCCTCTCTCTTTCCATCTCGGCCTCCCACTCTTTCTTTTCCACCTACCCACCGGCCCTCTACACTTTCCACACACTAGGATGTTGTAAGTCCCGCAGAGCGAATCACCGTTAGGTCTGCTGTTTTTGTGCCTAATTTGGCTGTAATTGAGCCATGAGTATTGGAGAACATACTGGACATACAAATATTGATACTGTGTTCATTAGTCAAATATTCACTGAGTGAATCATAGAAGAACAGAGACATTCAGTATACATAAACATCTCGACGAAAAGCTGCTATACATGAAGAATGGTGTGCGTACACCATGCCTGGTGGGTGTTTCTAACATTGCTGGAACTTTACAGATGGTCATGGTAGCACAGCATTCTCAAATGACGTGCACTTGCAGGTTATCAACATCTCTTGGAATTTGAGAAAGATCAAAACAATTGGCAAAAGGTTGGAACATCATTTGACAGATCAGACAGACAGCTGACTTTAGTGTAATGACTGCAGAGAGAGTGGTGACGAGGAGGCCTCAGGAGAACAGTGTACCACCAAGAGTGGGCACGGACGCGTCCTTCCAGAACAACTGCACCATGAGAAGCTCATAGGATTGTTCGACTGGTTCTGACAAAGCAGATATTTTGATGAGGTTACATGCACGGATTCACCCTCAAACTGCCAGGAACAGATTACTGGAAGATGGATTCAGATATCGAGTTGCCAAATGTCACTTACCACTGACACCAAACCACAGAAAACACAGACTTACCAGAGTCGACTGGGACATGGCATTTCTGGTGTTCAAGGACATGACACTCTTCTGTTTCCAGAAGTCCGATCAACGTCTAATTGTACATGGGCAATCTGATGAAATGCCATCGGGCGCTGCAGTGATTCTTGAGACCCATATCATTAATGGAAATTATGGTGATAGAGGCTACTGGATAGGGCAACACGACTGATTCAGTAATTGTTGAAAAGATGCTGAATGCTCGGCAGTATGTGGCAAGAATTGTAATCCCCGCTGTTATAACTTTCATAAACAATTTACCAAATTGGATATTCGAGCACGGTAACGCAAGATCCCACACTGCAGTTTACATCATAAACATGACTTAATTCCTTTGGCCCTATGGGGGTATAGGGCATCCAGGAGAACGCGCCATCCGTCTCTGTCTTTGGCCATTTGCCTCAATTCTGCCCAGGTCTTGCCAACTCAGTCTACAAGTACGGAACATACCTCTTTAGCTGCTGCCACTGTTTGCAACATGTGGTGTGGGAATAGAGAAGCTGGTGTAAACCGAATCCGAGCTGATTCTTTGACTGTATCTTCTTGCGGATGTATCCGTGCCTCTGAATATTAACTAAGCAAGGCGTTTGAGGAGGAACAGTAAATATTTTTGGAAGTGATTATATAGGCTATAGACTAATTAGAATACAAGATTCCACATAACGTGTGTCCAGATTTTACTGGACAAGAAGATACAGCTCATAACAGAGATAAGTTTTCAATTCGCGTGTTGGTCCTCCAGTTGCTACGTGATTATTTATCAATTGTCATTCTCGCTTTTAAGTTCAAGTTATGTTGTATTCAAGTTTGCGTAACATTGTCATTTGGTGGCCAATCGCAATGTATCGTTTAGGCATGACGCACATTTTTACAAATACTGAGTATGCCAATACGGTATTTGTGTACACGGTTCTGTAATGGAAACGCTGTTGGTGGTTGTAGAGAATACGGTAAAAGGAATTTCTAACAGCACAGTGTCAGATCGAAGAGTGTTTTCTCGTGTTCTGACAAAGCTGGGAGAGACTGGTGGAGTGCCCAGCACTCGTGTCACATATAAACGTGCAAATAAAGATTGTGGATGAAGCAAAACACATCAGTCATAACGTAGTCCTTCCACAAGCGCAACTGCAGTTGCTACTCGTATCGATGTTACACATACAAGAGTATGGTAGACATTACGAGCACACAGCCTCTATCCATATAATTTATTGCGAATTCAACGTCTTAGATGGGGGGGAGGAGGAGGAGGAGCAGCAGATTAGTGTTTAACGTGAGGCCCTTTACACTCGTGACGGTGTCAATGAAAGTCGTACAGGGTGTTTCAAAAATGACCGGTATATTTGAAACGGCAATAAAAACTAAACGAGCAGCGATAGAAATACACCGTTTGTTGCAATATGCTTGGGACAACAGTACATTTTCAGGCAGACAAACTTTCGAAATTACAGTAGTTACAATTTTCAACAACAGATGGCGCTGCGGTCTGGGAAACACTATAGTACGATATTTTCCACATATCCACCATGCGTAGCAATAATATGGCGTAGTCTCTGAATGAAATTACCCGAAACCTTTGACAACGTGTCTGGCGGAATGGCTTCACATGCAGATGAGATGTACTGCTTCAGCTGATCAATTGTTTCTGGATTCTGGCGGTACACCTGGTCTTTCAAGTGTCCCCACAGAAAGAAGTCACAGGGGTTCATGTCTGGCGAATAGGGAGGCCAATCCACGCCGCCTCCTGTATGTTTCGGATAGCCCAAAGCAATCACACGATCATCGAAATATTCATTCAGGAAATTAAAGACGTCGGCCGTGCGATGTGGCCGGGCACCATCTTGCATAAACCACGTGGTGTTCGCAGTGTCGTCTAAGGCAGTTTGTACCGCCACAAATTCACGAAGAATGTCCAGATAGCGTGATGCAGTAATCGTTTCGGATCTGAAATATCGACCAATGATTCCTTTGGAAGAAATGGCGGCCCAGACCAGTACTTGTTGAGGATGCAGGGACGTTGGGACTGCAACATGGGGCTTTTCGGTTCCCCTTATGCGCCAGTTCTGTTTATTGACGAAGCCGTCCAGGTAAAAATAAGCTTCGTCAGTAAACCAAATGCTGCCCACATGCATATCGCCGTCATCAATCCTGTGCACTATATCGTTAGCGAATGTCTCTCGTGCAGCAATGGTAGCGGCGCTGAGGGGTTGCCGCGTTTAAATTTTGTATGGATCGAGGTGTAAACTCTGGTGCATGAGACGATACGTGGACGTTGGCGTCATTTGGACCGCAGCTGCAACACGGCGAACGGAAACCCGAGGCCGCTGTTGGATCACCTGCTGCACTAGCTGCGCGTTGCCCTCTGTGGTTGCCGTATGCGGTCGCCCTACCTTTCCAGCACGTTCATCCGTCACATTCCCAGTCCGTTGAAATTTTTCAAACAGATCCTTTATTGTATCGCTTTTCGGTCCTTTGGTTACATTAAACCTCCGTTGAAAACTTCGTCTTGTTGCAACAACACTGTTTTCTAGGCGGTGGAATTCCAACACAAGAAAAATCTTCTGTTCTAAGGAATAAACCATGTTGTCTACAGCACACTTGCACGTTGTGAACAGCACACGCTTACAGCAGAAAGACGACGTACAGAATGGGGCACCCACAGACTGCGTTGTCTTCTATATCTTTCACTTCACTTGTAGCGCCAACTGTTGTTGAAAATTGTAACTACTGTAATTTCGAAAGTTTGTCCGCCTGAAAATGTACTGTTGTCCCAAGCATATTGCAACAAACGGTGTATTTCTATCGCTGCTCGTTTAGTTTTTATTGCCGTTTCAAATATACCGGTCATTTTTGAAACACCCTGTAACTAGAAGTCGGTGGCTCCCAGGAAACCCACATGCCTTAGTGGAGAAAGATTTTCAGGAAAGTTTCTTTCGCAACTGTGGCGTGGCGTGATGTGAGAGATAACCTGTTGACTGGGCGTGTTGTGTTACCGCGCCGTCTTATACGACCCCCCCCCCCCCCCCTTCACCCCTTTCCACGTTATGGAGACCTACCAGCGTTACTGGCTACAAGAATGGGTGTGCTCTTCTAGCATGACAGGCTACAACACGTTCCAGTTGTCAGGTGACACGTCATATAAACCTAACATTCCCCGCAGATGGATCGGCAGAATCGGTCACGTTTCTTGGCCACCAACGTCCCTGTTTAGATCTTTCGTCTATATCTACATCACTACTCTGCTGTTTACACAGAAGTACTTGGCAAAACGTTCATCGAATCATTTTCACGCTATTTCTCCATCACTGTTCTCTCGAATAGCACTCCGGAAGCAATGAACACTTATATCTTTCCGTCTGATTTCCTATATCTATTATTTTACTAAGATGGTCATTTACCCCAACGTAAGTGAGAGACAAAGCTTTGGCGCATTCTTAGGAGAAAGTCTGTGTTCGTAATTTCTTCAGAACAACTCGCTGCAACGAGAAACGCTTTTGTTCGACTGCCACCCGAGTTCGCATGTTATAGTCATGATACTACCTCCCCTCTTTCGTCATAACACAAAACGAGCTGCCCTTCTTTGAACTTTTTCCACGTCATCATCAATCCGATCTGGTAAGGATCTCATACTGCACAGCAATATTCCAAAAGAGGACGGACACGCGTAGTGTCAATCTCTTTAGACTTGTTGCATTTTATAAGTGTTCTGCCCTGAAATATAGTCTTTGGTTCTTCTTCCACACACATTTTCTATGTTAACGTTCCAATTCTTGTTGTTCGTTACTGTAATCCATCGGTATTTAGTTGAATCGATAACACTTAAATTTCTGCAGTTTATTGTGTAACCGACATTTAAAGATTCTCAATACTCATGTTGCGGACGACGGACTTTTTATTGTTGAGAATCATTATTTTCTTCTGGGTAGGTCCCACAGCCACATTAAATTTGAAAAATTTGATGATTCCACCAGACTGCGTTTCAAATTACTTCATTTGCGGTACTAGTTTCAGACACTGTCCATTTTCAAGTGTATCATTTTAATCTTGGTGCGCAGAGATGTCAGTACTTTGTCCGCTGCCTGGCACTGGGCAAAGCCTGAAATATCAGCGCACCAAGATTAAAATGATGCCCTAGGAAATGGACACTGTATCGAACTAGTAGTGCACATAAAGTAATTTAAAACACAACCTGGTGGAATTATGCCATGTTTAGAGTCAACTGTCTCTCTTCGCACCATACAGATATCTTTTCTGAATCATATTACAAGTGGTTACGATCTTTTGATGACTTTACTAGTATTTAAACGGCATCATCATCTGCAAGCAATGTAATAGGGCTGCTCAGATTTTCTCCTAAATCGTTGATTAGGAACAGTGGAGAGTCTGTAACACTGCCTTGGGGAACACCAGATATGACTACTATTTCACGCGAGACTTCTGGTTACTTAGTAGGAACTGTAACTTTTGTGTACTTGTGATGATGACTGAAAGACGATATCTAAAAAAGGAAAAAAGGAAACTCAGGAGGCGAACAGAATAGACAGTTTGGACTAAGACTGGTGATGAAAGAACGCCAACATGTAGTGTTATGAAGAGAATTATTTACTGAAGTTGAGGGTGGAATCTATGAAAATCAACTTTGAAACTTCCTGGCCCCCTCTCCTCCCCCCGCCTGGGGCAGTCGCCTTGGGCACACGTCGAATGGGATGTTTTATTCGAATTATTCCATACTGTCATCTGCTAAAATACACTGCACAACAAAATTAAAGGATAACTTTTTGGAAACGCCGCAATTGTCTCCTATTGCGACATTTAAGTCTGATGTTTGGCTCAAAGGCGCCTACAACCTTCCTCTGTGCTGGTGCAAAATCTTGGCGCCATGCGTCGTCACCCTCGGGGTCGGCGACGCTTCGAACAGCAAGATGTCGACACGTGCGAAAAAGCACCATGGCTCAGAAATTCAGGTGAGGTGTACGGTGTGTTAACGATGTGACATTAGCACCAAATAGACGTGTTATACGATGGGAAGGTCGCCACACCCTCTCTCACCCATATTTCGCCTCTTCTTTTGACGTCTTTGGATGGAGGTCGGAACCGCGATGCCCAACATTTTCTTGTGGGTGGCCGAGCAAAATATTTAAGATACACTACCACTCAACTTGCAGACAGAAAGATCACTGTGCTCCACATAAAGGGAGTCAATAAAACCACCCCTCTCCATGGAGGCGAGAAATCCCACATATTTCGCTGTCGAAAATGAAAATTTGCAGTGCAGTGAGCTACAGCACGATGTTTTTGACAACCTTCGATACCGCTGATACCCCATGCGTTTCAGACCTACTCTAAGGACATCGTGAGGCTGCAACCCCATTAAACATGGTCTCTCCCATTTTGGTGTATATCGTAACAGGCATTTTTACTGTGGCCTACAGGTGGGACCATTATAGACCGTTCAAAACCATTCGACAAAATTTGAACGTGATCGGAAGGAGAAAAGAGGTTTTCTGCTTTTTCATTCCTTGATTTTCAAGTCCTCCTGTGGTGTGATCATCATGGGTTGCGACGTTGGCAGATATGGGAATAAAATGGCAAATGATTCCTGTAATTACACCCAATTCGGCAACACCCTCAGTGCGACCTGCTCATCTTTGTTGAGCACTTTATCAGTGTGCCTGTACGGAGATATCTTGTAACGGAGTCCTAACCACCTGCAGGCAGGATATGCTACTGCTCTGGTGTCACAGGGTTGCCAGCCTACAGGCGCTTAGGACTTCATCACAAGTTATCTCTGCACAGGCACACTGATAAAGTGCTCAACAAAGATGAAAAGGTTGCACTTAGGGTGTTGCAGTGGGTGGTATTACATGGACCCTTTGCTGTTTTATTTCTGCATCTGCCAATGTCGCAAATCGCCACTGTCAGGCCAATGCATGGTGCGAAAAAGGGGGACTGAAAAGCATAAAAACGCGTTTCTCCTTCCGACCATGGTTTTGAACGATTCCTAGTGGACCCAGATTGTATACCACAGCAAAAACTGTTGCAATCTGTTTCAGTGGGGTTGCAGGAACACAATGTCCTTAGAGTAGTGTTAAATCGTCCGTGGGGTTCCAACCATAAGAAAACCGCTTTATTTCAACGCTGGGCGTCGCGGTTATGTCCTCCATCTCAGAGGTATCAAAAGAAGAGCTGAATGTGGGTAAGAGTGGGTGTGAGGACCTTTCCCTCGTGTGACACGTCCATTGTGGCGTTAGGCAGAAATGTGGTGAAATTTGGCGCCAATGTGACACCAACTCACCTTACAGCTCACATGAACTACTTCTGGCTGGCCTCTTTTATGCACGTGCCGACACTTTCTACATCCATACTCCGCAAGCCACCTGACGGTGTGTGGCGAAGGGTACCTTGAATACCTCTATCGGTTCTCCCTTCTATTCCAGTCTTATATTGTTCGTGGAAGGAAAGATTGTCGGTATGCCTATGTGTGGGCTCTAATCTCTTTGATTTTATCCAATGGCCTCTTCGCGAGATATACGTAGGAGGGAGAAATATACTGCTTGACTCCTCGGTGTAGGTATGTTCTGGAAACTTCAACAGAAGTCCGTACCGAGCTACTGAGCGTCTCTCCTGCAGAGTCTTCCACTGGAGTTTATCTATCATCTCCGTAATGCTTTCGCGATTACTAAATGATCCTACAACGAAGCGCGCTGCTCTCCGTTGGATCTTCCCTATCTCTTCTATCAACCCTATCTAGTATGGATCCCACGCCTGTGAGCAGTATTCAAGCAGTGGGCGAACAAGAGTACTGTAACCTACTTCCTTTGTTTTCGGACTGCATTTCCTAAGGATTCTTCCAATTAATCTCAGTCTGGCATCTGCTTTACCGACGATTAATGCCTACTCCTAATGCCTACTCCTAGGTAATTTATGGAATTAACTGCTTCCAGTTGCTGACCTGCTATATTGTAGCTAAATGATAAAGGATCTTTATTTCTATGTATTCGCAGCACATTACACTTGTCTCCATAGAGATTCAATTGCCATTCCCTCCACCATATACCAACTCGTTGCAGATCCTCCTGCATTTCAGTACAATTTTCCATTGTTACAACCTTTCGATGTACTAAAGCATCATCTGAAAAAAGCATCAGTGAACTTCCGATGTTATCCACAAGGTCATTCATATATATTGTGAATAGCAACGGTCCTGCGACACTCACCTGTGGCACACCTCAAATCACTCTTAAAAAATGGTTCAAATGGCTCTGAGCACTATGAGACTTAACATCTGTGGTCATCAGTCCCCTAGAACTTAGAACTACCTAAACCTAACTAACCTAAGGACATCACACACATCCATGCCCGAGGCAGGATTCAAACCTGCGACCGTAGCGGTCGCGCGGTTCCAGACTGAAGCGTCTAGAATCGCACGGCCACACCGGCCGGCGAAATCACTCTTACTTCGGAAGACTTCTTTCCTTTGAGAATGACATGCTTCGTTCTGTTATCTAGGAACTCTTTGCTGTTTGAAGCGTTGCCAAACCCAAAGGTAACGTCGCAGGGCGCCATGATTTTGCACGTAGAGAGGAAGGTTGTAGGTACCTTTGAGCCAAACATTAGACTTATACGTCGTAACGACAATCATTGGGTTTCAAACGTGTTGCGCAGTGTATTCGATATTCCTCATGAAACAGGCTGTGTACCGGACACGCTCGAGTCTGCCGGTCACGAGCAAAGCACTGCAGTTGAGTCCCGCCAGCGAGACGCAGCTGCAGTGACCGGCGGCAGCAGCTGAGCCCGCCTGGTTGGTAGGAGGGACGCGCCGCGACCTTCCGGCGCAGGCGCAGTGGAGGCGGCGGCGGCGGCGACATTCCAGCCAGCGCCGTCCCGAACCGCCGGCCTGGGTCGCTGAACCGTGGTCGCCGCCGCCGCTCCGGCCGCACACGGCGGACGCTGCCCTGCGCTGGAATCCGCTGACGCGACCGGAGGCGGCGGGATGCGCGGTTGCCAGCCGCTGCAAGCGCCCTGCCCGACATCCTCACTTCTCACCGCCAGCCGCCGTCACGCCTTCCTAAGGGGCAACGACGGAGAAGGGAACATCTCCATCTTCCTAGCCAATGCGCAAGTCCGGGCGCCATAAAGTCAAAGACGGGGCAGGTAGTATCAGGCGTCCCCCAGGGCTCGTTATTAGGTCTTATACTCTTTTGACTGTATGGCAATGGTGTGTCATCAGTTTTGTCCCGCTGCAAATATCACACATACGCTGATAACCTCCAGTAAGTGCAAAACTAAGAAACCTGAAGGCAGCTTTCGAGAATCTCAGTCTGACCCGTGTGCACTATCAAAACGGGCACAGAACGTCGTATGTAAGACCGTTGCAGCATCCCTGAATATGGAAGTAAACAGAAATATAAAAAAAGGGAGGTAGGTCTATCTGTTTAGCAAGAGTAGCAGGAGGCAGATTCAGACTACCTAACAGATCAAAACGAAAATTTTTGTTCCAACACTGACAATGTTGAGTGTTTATGGAAAAGTTCAAGGCAATCGTAAAATGCGTTTTAGACAGGCACGTGCCGAGTAAAACTGTGAGGGACGGGAAAAACCTACCGTGGTTCAACAACAAAGTTAGGAAACTACTGCGAAAGGAAAGAGAGCTTCACTGCAAATTTAAACGCAGCCAAAACCTCTCAGACAAACAGAAGCTAAATGATGTCAAAGTTAACGTAAGGAGGGCTATGCGTGAAGCGTTCAGTGAATTCGAAAGTAAAATTCTATGTACCGACTCGACAGAAAATCCTAGGAAGTTCTGGTCTTACGTTAAATCAGTAAGTGGATCGAAAAAGCATATCCAGACACTCTGGGACGATAATGGCATTGAAACAGAGGATGACACGCCTAAAGCTGAAATACTAAACACCCCTTTCCAAAGCTGTTTCACAGAGGAAGATCGCACTGCAGTTCCTTCTCTAAATCCTCGCACGAACGAAAAAATGGGTAACATCGAAATAAGTGTCCAAGGAATAGAAAAGCAACTGAAATCACTCAACAGAGGAAAGTCCACTGCACCTGACGGAATACCAATTTGATTCTACACAGAGTACGCGAAAGAACTTGCCCCTTTCTAACAGCCGTGTACCGCAAGTCTCTAGAGGAACGGAGGTTCCAAATGATTGGAAAAGAGCACACGTTGTTCCAGTTTTCAAGAAGGATCGTCGAGCAGATGCGCAAAACTATAGGGCTATATCTCTGACATCGATCTGTTGTAGAATTTTAGAACGTGTTTTTTGCTCGCGTATCTTGTCATTTCTGGAAACCCAGAATCTACTCTGTAGGAATCAACATGGATTCCGGAAACAGCGATAGTGTGAGACCCAACTCGCTTTATTTGTTCCTGAGGCCCAGAAAATATTAGATACAGGCTCCCGCGTAGATGCCATTTTCGTTTACTTCCGGAAGGCGTTCGATACAGTTCCGCACTGTCGCCTGATAAACAAAGTAAGAGCCTACGGAATATCAGACCAGCTGTGTGGCTGGACTGAAGAGTTTTTAGCAAACAGAGCACAGCATGTTGTTATCAATGCAGAGACGTCTACAGACATTAAAGTAACCTCTGGCGTGCCACAAGAAGTGTTATGGGACCATTGCTTTTCACAATATATATAAATGACCTAGTAGATAGTGTCGGAAGTTCCATGCGGCTTTTCGCGGATGATGCTGGAGTATACAGAGAAGTTGCAGCATTAGAAAATTTCAGCTATATGCAGGAAGATCTGCAGCCGATAGGCACTTGGTGCAGGAAGTGGCAACTGACCCTTAACATAGACAAATGTAATGTATAGCGAATACATAGAAAGGAGGATCCTTTATTGTATGATTATATGATAGCGGAACAAACACTGGTAGCAGTTACTTCTGTAAAATATCTGGGAGTATGCGCACGGAACGATTTGAAGTGGAATGATCATATAAAATTAATTGTTGGTAAGGCGGGTGCCAGGTTGAGATTCATTGGGAGAGTCCTTAGAAAATGTAGTCCATCAACAAAGGAGGTGGCTTAAAAACACTCGTTCGACCTATACCTGAGTATTGCTCATCAGTGTGGGATCTGTACGAGGTCGGGTTGACAGAGGAGATATAGAAGATCCAAAGAAGAGCGGCGCGTTTCGTCACAGGGTTATTTGGTAAGCGTGATCGCGTTACGGAGATGTTTAGTACACTCAAATGGCAGACTCTGCAAGAGAGGCGCTCTGCATCGCGTTGTAGCATGCTGTTCAGATTTCGAGACGCTGCGTTTCTGGATGAGGTATCGAATATATTGCTTCCCCATACTTATACCTCCCGAGGAGATCACGAATGTAAAATTACAGAGATTCGAGGGTGCACGGAGGCTTTCCGGCAGTCGTTCTTCCCGCGAACCATACGCGACTGGAACATGAAAGGGAGGTAATGACAGTGGCACGTAAGGTGCCCTCCGTCAAACACCGTTGGGTGGCTTGCGGAGTATAAATGTAGATGTAGATGAACCTCCCACAGAACGCAAACAGTACTGGTTGGTCATTAGCCTGAAATATAGGGAATCCCTACCACCTTTAATCTTAACTCGGGCGATATCAACTTCTCTTCCTCAGCAAAGAGTATTGGGCGTAGTAATGGATGGCAATATGAATTGGACTGAGCGCGTAACTGCAGCGTGCAAGACGGCATCAGGATGTCTCCATCCCCCACAAAAAATAAAAAAGCTATTTCCCCTTATTGCGAAATAGACACTAGTATACACACATATATTTCCAATATTGATTACAGCGATGTTATCCTGAAAGGTCTTTCTCACGAAAGCTTACGGGCCTGAACTGGTTATGAATGGCTGTGTTCGTTACATCTGTGATGTTCGTCTCTTTGATCATATTTCAGCATCATACGCAAAGCTATCCTTATAAAATCTGTGACAGTTTTTTTTTATTAAAATGACCCGTTTCGGCCTAGTCTTATGCCATCTTTAGACAGCACCATCAGCTGAAGCTGACGATGGGCATAACAGCCAGTTGACATCAGTCGCTGAAACTGCTATCCTTGCTGCGTGCAGACAAGTGCAGAGATTTGCATAAATCCTTTCTTTTCCACTCCGTTGTTCAGCCACTTTCACGATGTCCTTCCCAGTAGCAGTAACGCGACTCTGGAATAACCTCCCGTATTATATTAGAGAACTGAAACATCTACAGCTATAGGTATTAGTGACATATCTACTGATCAACAATGACGACTACCACGTTATCCTTGTACATCCTCCTTTCCAACCAAATCTTCCTCATTTCCAGGTATACTTAGCTGGTGCAATCTCCTTACATTTCCTTTCCCCACAAACATATATTTTATACACCTATAAATTCTTTTTATTTCTGCCACTATCATTATTTTTATTCTCTTTTCTCTGTGAGATACTGGATCGGTTAAACAGAAGGTTTCGAACGCTAGGCATATTTTTTTATTTAACTAAGGTGTTTGATCGTGTTGATCACAAAATATTGCTCCAGAAGTTGGACATTACGGAATACGGGGAGTAGCTCACAATTGGTTCACCTTTTATTTCAACAACAGACAGCAAAAGGTCACTATTCACAGGGTTGAGAACGTCTGTGATGTGGGGTCTGAGGGGGGTACGGTCGAATGGGGAGTGCCCCAGGGTTCAGTGTTGGGGCCACTCCTGTTCCTTATGTATATAAATGATATGCCCTCTAGTATTACGGGTAGCTCTAAAATATTTATGTTTGCTGATAACACTAGCTTGGTAGTAAAGGATGTTGTGTGCAACATTGGCTCGGTTTCAAATAGTCCAGTTCATGATATAAGTTCATGGCTTCTAGAAAATAAACTAACGCTAAATCACAGTAACAGTCAGTTTTTGCGGATTTAACACACAATTCAACGAAACCCCGACGCCTTAATTTCGCAGAATGGGCATATGATTAGTGAAACTGAACAGTTCAAATTTCTACATATTCAGATCGTCGTGGAAAGCCCAAGTTCAGGATCTTGTTCAGAAACTTAATGCTGCGCTTTTTACTATTCGAACGGTATCTGAAGTAAGTGATCGACCGATGAATACGTATGGTATTATATTTTGAGGTAACTCTTCCCACTCTAAAAGGATATTTTTGACTCGGAAACGGGTGGTTCGGGCAATAAGTGGAGTAAGTTCGCGAACCTCTTGTCGACACCTGTTCACTAGTCTGGGTATTTCGACATTAGCCTGTCAATATATATATATTCTTTACTGTCGTTCCCTGTCAACAGTATCAGGTTATTCATAAGAATAAGCAGCTTTCACTCAGTTAAGCCGCGCGGGATTAGCCGAGCGGTCTAGGGGCGCTGCAGTCATGGACTGTGCGGCTGGTCCCGGCGGAGGTTCGAGTCCTCCCTCGGGCATGGGTGTGTGTGTATGTCCTTAGGATAATTTAGGTTAAGTAGTGTGTAAGCTTACGGACTGATGACCTTAGCAGTTAAGTCCCATAAGATTTCACACACATTTGAACATTTTTTCACTGGTTAATACTCGGTAGAAATCCAACCTGCATTTGGATCGGACATCCGTAACTCTTGCACAGAAAGGTCTGCATTATACGGCTGCATCCATTTTCAATAAGCTACTACAAGCATTCAATGATCTTAGCAATAGTCCACGCGCTTTCAAATCGAAACTTATTCTGTCGAGGAGTTCCCTGAGAAATTAAGCTGATTCTTGTTGTATTGTTGATTGCGTTTACTTAAACTTATGGCCTGACTCTTTTCAGATTCATAAACATTTTATTTTTATCACTTTTATGTTGTAATTTCATGCACTGACACTTCCATGACCTGGGAGATTTGCTTCTCAATTTGGTCCTACGGAACTTGACGTGTAAGTACATAAATAAAATTTATTGACTTTTTGTTAGTGGCAGGAACAGTAGTAGACGTACTGCCAGTACGTACAATTGATGGCTCTGCTTTTATTGGTAATGTCACGAATCTCTCCTCTCCCCCACGAGAAGGTGCGCGAGGGATAGCATTTCGCCTTCACTTCGGGCTCCTGCTCTCGAGTTGGGCACGTTTTCAGTATTCACGAGCTCAATATTTAGCCCTTGCTCGTCCGTGCTCGAACGTTCGGGTACTTTTTGGAGACATCTTATGGGTTACCATACTTCTCTCCTACTACGCCGCTACACGGAGATACAAACTTCCACGTTATGTCGTGTTGTGCTAGATATTCGTGGGTCTGTATAAGCAGAGACGAAGTGCCCGCAGTTCCGCTGTCTCTTCGTTGGTTGCGTGGAATAGTTGGGCGTTATCACTGTTGAACAGTGGTTAAAAAAAAATGTTCGAATGTGTGTGAAATCTTATGTGACTTAACTGCTAATGTCATCAATCCCTAAGCACACTACTTAACCTAAATTATCCTAAGGACAAACATCCACACCCACGCCCACGCCCGAGGGAGGACTCGAACCTCCGCCGTGACCAGCCTCACAGTCCAAGACTTTAGCGCCTTAGAAAGCTCGGCTAATTCCGCGCGGCACCAGTGGTTCCCAAAGTTTCTGAGAAACCCCTCCTCCATCATCAGCGTTCGAGCATAACTAAACTTTAGAATGAAAAAGAATTTTGTGTCATGTGCAAACAAAATAAAGGAAGCTGACAAACCTCATGGGAACAGGTATCCACATGGGACACTCCCGACGCACACCATGTACCTGTTTGTGAGTCTGCTCAAATGGGTCAACTGGTACCACAACACAAGGACCTGTACTGACTGACTACGTGGAAGAAGCAGCGCTTGCCTGCGTACAACACAACTTCACGTAAAATGTTTCGCGCGCAGTCCCGTCTACGAAGTAACAACGAAACGCCCCCAATATTTGCAGAAAGTGCAAGCTTTAATGCTTGTTGATTTCGGACCTCGCGCCGTGTTGGGGCAATGATTACCTTAGCGCAGTGCAACTGACCCGTAGTTTTCTGAGATGAAGCCTGTTGCACCCGATACGAATGTTCAGCAGCTGCAAGAGCTATGTACGGTCTGTTTAAAATATCGATGCTAGTGTACAGATTACACTCACATTCTTCCATTAGTGTTAAATAATGAAAACTGACATTATGGATGTTGGACAGCATGCGCCATTATCTTTTTATAGTTTTTCATTTACGTTTTTTTTTTATTTACACAGATCTGAATACCGTTTTATCAACTCAAAAATGATAATACGATTATGTTACAGATTAATAATGTAGACTCAGCACTGAAGAGCCTGGTTATGGTTTTTGTAACTTCGCCTTCTGGGAAGCGCGAAATGTGTTTTTTTTTTCCTTTTCTTTACCCGTACATTTTCGATAACTACGTGCTATCTTCGGAGAATCTCTTAATATTTTTGGTATAATCTTCATAGCATGACATCATGTAATGTTACAGTATGTGATGTTTTATGTTATGAGCTTCGTTGGTGTTTTCTGTTTGATGTTTTCACACCTGTCTCTCCCCTGCATAGGAAAACAGTACAGATACAAATAAGATAGATCTATGTCTGGTTGCGGCCGTGAGGACAACATCGTGGCACAGTCAGATCAACTCCGATTCAGTGGCAATCTGTTCTCTCCTACACTGCGACTCCGAATCTTAGAAGAAAAACTGGCAAAGTGCAAATTCTGAAAAAACTATATTCTCACAAGAACTCAAGAGTACTTTTCAGAATTCACTACGTCTACGACTGAAGTCAAGCAAGCCACCTTGCATCACAGACGTTTTCGATGTCATCAAAAAGTGAAAAGAACGCTGGAATAAACATCCACACCAGAACGCCCCCCTTCGTGAACAGTCGGGACTCCACCGCATCCGAATTCAACAAGGGACAAGTGGTCACACACTGAAGACGTGGGGTGGTTGTGCAAGTCCTGCGAGTGACTGTGGAACGGCGGAACAACTTGTGAAGTGCCCGCTCCACTCTTTTAAAAGCCGACTCAAAGATCTGCACGAATATCCAACTGCGCTGCGATATGATTGTCAAATCTAAATATTAATCTGTAAATAGACTGGATGTATAACGTCAACATAAGCCTGTAAACAGACAGTGTAAGTATAATGTATGCGTGTCTGTTCTGCAATGCTGTAGAGTAACAACTATACAACACTCATGTAACCACTAACTGTTGGCTATTTAAGTTGTCTGCAACAATGAAACGAACCTACCGACTACTTTCGCATTTTTCTAAATACATTTCCTGCTTTCACTCAACAGCAACATAATTTTCCTTTCCCCTGCTGTCTTCTCAGTTATCGTTTGTCCCATTTCTGTTCCTCTGTAAACAAATCCACAAACCTACGTATGCTATGAACGTCGAATAGGTCTGTGCGCAAATCAACTAACTACTACCTCGTAACGCGTCGCACGTAAGAATACTTGTACACGTGGTTGGAGGAAGTAATAGCTTTCAAACACCGCAGTCTGAATTCCGCGTACACCGCACAAAACAAGCAGTTCGAACCATTGTGTTGCAAGTTTATGAAACGCGTTATTCACTGAGGCTCAGTAAACTGCACGCTAAGGATTTTTCGTATGAATACGGCTCTTTCATCCACGCGTCTACATACGATTTCAACGAACTGTTAAGCTAATCTTTTCCACTACAATAAGTAATTAACTAAGCACTTCGTTTGAGCGCCAAATAACTGCGTATGGCGGCAATATCAGTTGCCAGTACTATTTTCTGCGACGAGCCGCAATGAGCTACGCCATCGAGTGGATTTGGTAGCGTGCTGCGTCCCTTGTGAGTGCTCCAACAAATTAAAAAAACTCTTACCCGCAAAAAATGGCCCACCTCTTTTCCATTCAATTTTTAATCGCCGGCGCCACAGCAGTAGCTTCAACACACTGCTAAAAAAGGATCGCGTACATACTATATGTGAATGTTTGGAGAGAATCCATTACTTTAATTAATAAGCTGCGAGTAGAGCGCGCGTAAAAGCGCCAGCAGCTGACTGAGAATGTAACATGCAGCATAAAGTTGACCTCATCTGTTTTGCATCACCAACACAAAAAATTTAAAAAAATACTGGCTTTTCGCCACTCACACTAGAGTACTTCCTGAAATGCAATGAAATTCCTTGCGCATCATGACAGTGCAAACGGGAAGCTGCTCTTACTGCGCACGGTTCATCGCTGACTAATGAACAATACGTCCATCGGAAGTCTCACAGCAGACACTTACTACTAAATTTTATCAGAATCATAAAATTGTCTACAAAAGGCCTTCGTGGGCACCTTTTGACATCTCGGTATCTTCGGCAGATGTTCGTTCAGTGTGTTTCGTCAGCTACCCTCCACGCTGTTCCCCATCTACAATGGAGGGAAATCTTAACAACGCGAACCACTCGTGCTAGCGAAACGTAAGAAAAATCACTAAACGAACATCGGCCGAAGGTCCCAACAAAAAATCCAACAGGCAATACGTCTTAAAATCCTCTGCCTGTAGTACCCGTTATTTCAGATCCTTTCCACAGCCGCTTCTCACGCAATGCGCATTGTGATTAGTTGAAATCTTGACAGGTTCCAGTGCGTAGCTGTCATTTCAAATGTCAAGTCCTCTGGAATATGAAAACATTTACACTACTTTCAGGTCTCGGTTATCGGAAGGTTTCTTGTAACAGTAGTTGGCAAACGAATTTGTGTTTCTATGGTTTTACGGTGTAAAATAAGTGCGAAAACTATCGCACACAAACCTTAACATCATGTGCATCCGAGCTGCTGACAAGAATAATATACAAAAGGCTGGAAAAGAAAATCGAGGATCTGTTAGATGACGATCAGTTTGCTTTAGGAAAGGTAAAGGCACCAGGGAGGCAGTTCTCACGTTGAGCTTGATAAGCAAGGTTGATGAACAACCGAGACACGCTCATAGCATTCAACGTCCTATAAATGGCATTCGACATTGTAAAACAGTGCAAGATGTTCGAAATTCTGAGAAAAATAGGAGTAAGCTATAGACGGGTAATATACAACTTGTGCAAGAACAAACAGGTAACAGTAAGATTGGAATATAAAGAGCAAAGTGCTCGGATGAAAAAGGTGTGAGGCAGGGCTGCAGTCTTTCGCCCCTGCTGTTCAATCTATTCATCGAAGCAGCAGTGACGGAAATAAAAGAATGGTTCAAGAGTAGCGTTAAAATTCAAGGTGAAATGATAACAACAATAAGATTCGCTGATGACATTGCTATCTTCAGTGAAAGTAAAGAAGAATTACAGGACCTGTAGAATGAAGTGGACACGCTAACGAGTGAGCTGCAGAATATGGATTGAGAGTGAATGAAACGACGACGAAAGAAATGAGAAGTGGCATAAATAAGAACAGCGAGAAATTTAACATCAAAGTTGGTGATCACAAAGAAGACGAAGTTAAGAAATTCTACCACCTTGGAAGCAAAATTACTCATGACTGATGAAACAAGAATGTAATAAAAAGCGTACTATCATAGGCAAAGAGGGCTTTCCGGTCCACGAGAAATCTAATGGTATCGAACATTGGCCTTAGTTTGAGGAATGAATTTCTGAGAATGTACGTTTGGAGCACAGCACTATGCTTGTGAATTAGGGACAGTGATAAATACGGGACAGAAGAGAATCGAAGCGTTTGAGACATGGTGCTACAGAAAGATGCTGAAAATCAGATGGACTGATAAGATAAGGAATGTCGAAGTTCTCCGCAGAATCGGCGAAGGAAGGAATATGTGGAAAACACTAAGAAGAACAAAGAACAGGATAACAGGATATCTCTTAAGATATCAGGGAATAACTCCTATGGTACTACAGGGAGCTGTAGAGGGTAAAAACTGTAGAGGACAGAAATTGGAATAAATCCAGCAAATAATTAAGGACGTGAGCCGCATGAAACCAGTCAGAAGGGTAAGGACTCAGACAAAACAAAAAAAGTACCACGAGGTTCTAAACGGTTTTAAATTTCCTTGCCCAGCGCTATCGCGTCGAATATAATCCCTGAAAATGACAGGCTGCGCACCTGTCGGAATATCAACGGATGTACGAGGGTCACTCAATAATTGAGGAGACAAATTGGTCTGGAGACAAAAGCGTTATTTGTTTTTAAACAATACATTTTCTACTTTTCCAAATAACCCACTTGAACATTTTTGCACTTGTTCCAAGGGGCTGCAAGCTTTTCAATTCCTGCTGCAAAGGACTCTTTATCTTGATGTTTGAACCAATTTCCCACAACCTTTTTCATGTCCTCGATATCCTGGTACGTCTTCCCACGTAATGCCTCCTTCAGTGTACCAAACAAATGGAAATCGCTAGGTGCTAAATCAGGACTTTAAGGGGATGAGGCAGTACTTCCCAGCCCAGGACTCTTTATCTTGATGTTTGAACCAATTTCCCACAACCTTTTTCATGTCCTCGATATCCTGGTACGTCTTCCCACGTAATGCCTCCTTCAGTGTACCAAACAAATGGAAATCGCTAGGTGCTAAATCAGGACTTTAAGGGGATGAGGCAGTACTTCCCAGCCCATTTTGTCGATGGTTTCACGGGTTAGTCGAGCAATATGAGGACTTGCGTTGTCTTGCTGGAGAATCACACTTGACCCCTGAGATCCACGAGACCTCTCTCTCTCATGGCTGGCTTCACCTTGTTTAAAAGCAAATCTGAGTAGTGTTGGCTGCTCAGTGTACCCTGCTCTTCGAGATAATCACAAAAAACTGGAGCTTCGGCATTCCAAAACATCGTCAACATGGCTTTTACTGGTGATGCTTGGGTTTTGAATTTTTTCTTGACTGGTGAGTTGGTGTGCTTCCACTCCATGCTTTGTCTGTTTGATTCTGGCTCATAATAGTGAATCCAAATTTCATCACAAGTTAAAAGTTTGTTGAGGAAGTGCTCATCTTCTCTTTCATAACGTTCCTTTAGCTCTGTGCACACACTAAGCCTTCTTCCCTTGTGTAGCCGCGTCAACTCCTTTGGGACACATGTTGCACATGTTTTGCGGTACTTCAGCTTGTTACAGATAATATTATGAACTGTACCAGTACTAACTCGAAGCTTATCAACTATCATTTGCACATTCACGGCACGAATAATGTCATCAATTCGACTTTTAAGTGAGGGAGTTGAAATTGCAACTGGTCGGCCAGAATGGTGTTCGCGTCACTGAGTCGCGACCATTTTTGAACTGCTCTATCCACTTGTAGAAATTTGCACGATTCATACAACCTTCACCATAAGCTTTAGATTTTTTGCAGTATATATTCATTGGTTTATCGCCTTCGGCAAGTAAAAAACGAATAACAGAACGTTGTTCAACTATTATTAAAAAAAAACAATGTTCATACATCAACTGATCAGGGCTCATCCCAGTGATGCCAACTTAAAGCCATAAAAATACCAAACTTGCCCTTCTAACATTTTTTTCCCCAGGCCAATTCGTCTCTTTAATTATTGTATGACCCCCGCAGAAGACGTCAAACGGCTGCATTCACACATGTTACTCGGCGGCAGAAACTCTAGTTGCATTGCGCCCTTTGACGGTGACGTCGTCTGCCGCCCGGTTCCGCTGACGTTCGGTGTGAGTCGGCCTTCACTGGTGTCGTGGAACGGCGTGTGTCGCACATGGCCGTGCCAAGGCACCGATGTCATCCGTCGGGCTCTATCGACGAAGCGGAGGTGAGCAGCATTTTCGAGGAACAGAAATTCCGTCGCCTAGGTAGGATCTGTCGTTCTGGGAATGAGCGTACTCGAGTTTTCTCCGTATTCGTATCTTCTGGCGATTGTGGAGTGGCGTCGGGCGCCGGGTTTTATCTGTGGCGGCGCCAGTCGGCAGATGGACGTTGCACAACGGCCAGCGGGGAGCAGATAGAGAGAGTTTCAGCTGAGCGTCCCGGACCCCGGAGGGCGGCACGGTGGCCCGCCGCCGCCGCCGCCGCCGCTGCTGCCGTCTATATTTAGTCAGAGCAAGCTCCCAGAAAAGAAGAAAAAGGGAGTGCCCTCGGCCAGCGCCGGTGACGTAGCCGCTACTTGTCGAAGGTCAGTTCCCGCGGCGCGCACCGTCTGCGCGGCCTTCGCCGCGACTCCTCCGCCCGTCTTGCACTTCTTGTCGCAGCCTCGCTGCAGCTACAGGCCGGCACAGCCGCCCGCGTGTGCTACAGCCAGCGCCCCGAGCACTTTCCTCGCCCCTTGGAATATGGCTGTTAGCCGCTCTGTTAACATACCGCAACTGCATCTACTACATACCAGAGGGAATGCTCTAGCACCACGGAAGTTTTTACAAGACGGCGAAAAACCACCGCTCTGTCGGTAGACAGCTTTTTATTAAAACTACGATCGGTTTCACATCCTCACCCGATCTAAATATACACTCCTGGAAATGGAAAAAAGAACACATTGACACCGGTGTGTCAGACCCACCATACTTGCTCCGGACACTGCGAGAGGGCTGTACAAGCAATGATCACACGCACGGCACAGCGGACACACCAGGAACCGCGGTGTTGGCCGTCGAATGGCGCTAGCTGCGCAGCATTTGTGCACCGCCGCCGTCAGTGTCAGCCAGTTTGCCGTGGCATACGGAGCTCCATCGCAGTCTTTAACACTGGTAGCATGCCGCGACAGCGTGGACGTGAACCTTATGTGCAGTTGACGGACTTTGAGCGAGGGCGCATAGTAGGCATGCGGGAGGCCGGGTGGACGTACCGCCGAATTGCTCAACACGTGGGGCGTGAGGTCTCCACAGTACATCGATGTTGTCGCCAGTGGTCGGCGGAAGGTGCACGTGCCCGTCGACCTGGGACCGGACCGCAGCAACGCACGGATGCACGCCAAGACCGTAGGATCCTACGGAGTGCCGTAGGGGACCGCACCGCCACTTCCCAGCAAATTAGGGACACTGTTGCTCCTGGGGTATCGGCGAGGACCATTCGCTACCGTCTCCATGAAGCTGGGCTACGGTCCCGCACACCGTTAGGCCGTCTTCCGCTCACGCCCCAACATCGTGCAGCCCGCCTCCAGTGGTGTCGCGACAGGCGTGAATGGAGGGACGAATGGAGACGTGTCGTCTTCAGCGATGAGAGTCGCTTCTGCCTTGGTGCCAATGATGGTCGTATGCGTGTTTGGCGCCGTGCAGGTGAGCGCCACAATCAGGACTGCATACGACCGAGGCACACAGGGCCAACACCCGGCATCATGGTGTGGGGAGCGATCTCCTACACTGGCCGTACACCACTGGTGATCGTCGAGGGGACACTGAATAGTGCACAGTACATCCAAACCGTCATCGAATCCATCGTTCTACCATTCCTAGACCGGCAAGGGAACTTGCTGTTCCAACAGGACAATGCACGTCCGCATGTATCCCGTGCCACCCAACGTGCTCTAGAAGGTGTAAGTCAACTACCCTGGCCAGCAAGATCTCCGGATCTGTCCCCCATTGAGCATGTTTGGGACTGGATGAAGCGTCGTCTCACGCGGTCTGCACGTCCAGCACCAACTCTGGTCCAACTGAGGCGCCAGGTGGAAATGGCATGGCAAGCCGTTCCACAGGACTACATCCAGCATCTCTACGATCGTCTCCATGGGAGAATAGCAGCCTGCATTGCTGCGAAAGGTGGATATACACTGTACTAGTGCCGACATTGTGCATGCTCTGTTGCCTGTGTCTATGTGCCTGTGGTTCTGTCAGTGTGATCATGTGATGTATCTGACCCCAGGAATGTGTCAATAAAGTTTCCCCTTCCTGGGACAATGAATTCACGGTGTTCTTATTTCAATTTCCAGGAGTGTAGATTATAAAAGAAGTATTTTACGATTTTTCCCTTTTACACTAGCTTAGTACATATTGTTATATGCAGTAGAATAGTGCTGTACATTAGGTACTTACATAAATTGTCTACGCCTACAAGATTATTTCACGCTGTCCTGAAGCCTTTCCCCGTCTGTCAAGCCATCGGTCAGTTAAAATCTGCAAGACGCGTTTGTCAGATTGATAAAAAGGAACCTCCCTAAAACAAAATGAATAGCGTATTTGGTACATAGTGAATAAAGTTGGCCCTGCGGGGCGCGCGAAAATGTGTATAACCACCAATTACGAAAAAAAAACAACATATTGTCTGCTGGAGGCGATACGGGCACAGCCATAAGGAACACTGAACTAGGCGAAGCCCTATGCAAGCAGCCATGAGGAAAACTGCGTTGTTGTAAGAATGGATTAGTGTTTCGAATAAATTAATCATAGGAGTTTAAACTGAACTATTGAACAGTCAATACAAAAAATTTGACAACAATAAAACTCACAAAACCCAATTTTACCAACTTTTCTTTTTAAGGGGAGGTGTCGATGAGATTTAATCACGATCATAAAAAAATCGCAGGTGGCTGAAAATTTGTTTTGTAGCTTGTCTTGGCATGTCGAATTCAGTGAACAAATTCAAGTTGCTACATAAATTGTCTGTCATCATTTTTGAATTTTGGAAAAAATAATTATTTATTCAAACCCGTAAGTGGAGTTGTTGCTTATCAAGCAATGTATTGACAAAAAAAATTTGAACCAAAAATGTTTAAAACTGAGGGAGGGGTTGGAATTTTTTATGTGGCCATTTGGACTTTTTTAAAAAATGGTGAAGTATAGTTAGTCTTCTATCACTAGTGCAGAAATTTAATTGAAACACTAATTTTACATAAGTATGTCTGTATATGTGTATAATATCAGTAATCGTGTGTGTATATGCGGCTAATTTATATGTACATCCGAAATAAACGTAAATAAATAACTATTGTTAATATTTTTTTCAGTTTCCAGACATGCGGATTTACGTTCGCGCCGGAGTCAGTTGTGAACTGCAAAGCAATTATATATAAAGGTTTCTGGTCCACGACGATGGTGATGTTCTGAGGTTGAGGAGCAGATCAACGTTCGAACACAGTCTAGTTAGTTTATATAATTTCATTCATACCACGATACATGCACACACTCTAGCCGTAATGCCCCTGCAGTCTACAGACTCTAACGCGACACGGACGCACGGCGATTGATGACAGTGGACCTGCCGGTGTGGCCGAGTGGTTCTAGGCGCTCCAGTCTGGAACCGCGCGACCGCTACGGTCGCAGGTTCGAATCCTGCCTCGGGCATGGATGTGTGTGATGCCCTTAGGTTAGTTAGGTTTAAGTAGTTCTAAGTTCTAGGGGACTGATGGCCTCAGATGTTAAGTCCCATAGTGCTGAGAGCCATTTGAACCATTTGATTGATGACAGCACGACGCGTGGCGGCCAGAAACGACCCATTTTCATTCTACGTGGCCAGCTACATCCGGGGCCGACCGACGTCGCGCCCATGCGGAAGCAGCGGAGGCGGGAATGCGTAATGTAAGATGTAAACTGAAAGTAAAGAATACAATTTTGAAACTTATCGAGCGGTCTTTTATTTATTCTTTCTTCATACTAGGTCAAACATTGTACAATGTCTAGTAATCCTATTCCACGCTAAATTCTTGTCAAATATTATGAATACAAAATTTTTTTAATTGATTTACACTTTTCGTATAAATGTGTCTAATGTTCAAAAGGTAACTATACTTCAATTCCTCTGAAAAAATCAAAATGGTCGAAACGAAAAAATGCTACTCGTCTGTCAATTTAAAACATTTTTGGCTCAAAACATTTTTGTGAATACATTTCATGAAACCAACTACTCCACATGTGGATTTGAAAAAAATAATGATTTTTTTAACTCAAAAATTCAATAGTGATGAAATAAATTTTCAACACCCCGCGATTTTTTTTTTTTTTTTTTTTTTTTTTTTTTGCAATGGGGATGAAATATCACAGGTATCTCCCCATAATACCCGTGTTTTTCTCAACCCTGATCTCTGATCTTGTCCCTAATCCCTGTCAGAGCCTTCCACGTATTTCATCCTCGGAACTTCTGCGGAGAACCTGTTCAGTTTCCGATCACCTAAGTTTCAACATCATTCTATACCGCCACGTTCCAAACGCTTCGCTTCTTCTCTTCTCATCCCCCCCCCCCTCCCCCGCCCTTCCCCTTCCGATTCATTTCAGCTCCATACAACGCTGTGCTCCACAGGAACATTCCCAGAAATTTTTTGCTAAAATCGATGCCAATGTTTCATACTACTAAGACTATTTACGGCCAGGAACGCTCCCTATTCCCTAGCCTGTTTTTATGTCCTCCTTCCTACGTACGTTATACTTTATTTGATTCCAAGGGAGCGGAATTCCTTCACTTCGTGGTCCCCAATTTCGATATTAATTTCTGCTATTTTCTTCGGTTTACTCCCAGTCGACATTCTGTGCTCAGAAGATAGCTCATTCCGTGCAGTAAGGCCTGTAGTTCTTTGTCGCTTCTACTGAGGATAGCAATGTCGTCAGCGAATCTTCTCATTCATATTCTTTCACCCTGAACGTTAATCCGATCCCTACACCTAGCTTTTATGTCCGTTATTGCTTCTTCTATGTACAGACCGAACAGCAGGAGATAAGGATTCCATCCCTGATTTACACTCTCTTTTAATGTGGCCACTAATCGTCCTGGGTCTTACATTCTACACTGGACTCGCATTCGGGAGGACGACGGTTCAATCCCGTCTCTGGCCATCCTGATTTAGGTTATCCGTGATTTCCCTAAATCGCTTCAGGCAAATGCCGGGATGGTTCCTTTGAAAAGGCACGGCCGATTTCCTTCCCCGTCCTTCCCTCACCCGAGCTTGCGCTCCGTCTCTAATGACCTCGTTGTCGACGGGACGTTAAACACTAATCTCCTCCTCCTCCTCTTACATTGTTACTGTTCCTTCTTGGTTCAATTACATACTGTGTTCAATAATTCAAAATGACAGTCACAATCGCATTATTTATTTAGCCGCCAACCGGTTTCAACCTATGATGGGGTCATTTTTACATCATTTGGTCGCTCGCTGGAGTCGTCACTCTGTCTGTGCGCGGTTATTACCAATGTGACGATGTTCGACCTCATACTGCTAGTGCAACACTTGCAGCCATCACTGACCTTCACTTTTATAGGTACTCTTCCACGTCCGCCGTAGTGTCCAGACATCGTTCCCAAGGGATTATCACGCGTTTGGACCACTCAATGAGGCAACGAGAAAAACAAATTTCGTTCCGATGAAGAGGTGCGCCAGGCGGTTTGTGAGTGGCTGCACACGCTGCCACACTAGCTTATTTTTTCCCAAAGGAATCCGTGCAATTATTGTGTATGGCAGGAAGCATGTTGAACGTCAAGGTTATGTCGAAAAATGATACACTTGTATTCATTTTTTTACTGAATAAGCCATTTGTAAAAAAAATTAAGTTCTTCATTTGACTCGCTCTCCTGTAAACTATGTTAGCCACTGTACAGTGCATGGCGGAGGGTTCATCGTAACAATATTAACGATTTTCTGTCTGTTTCTCCTACACTCTGTTATCCTAATCTCCCTACTCGTAGCAATACCCAAAGACAAGATGACCAACTCGTCCAGTACATCGAATTACAGCTGAGCCTCCGCGATGCTAGCACCTAATCGTCTGCACAGACAGAGAGTCGCTCCTAACAGTTGTAAGGCGCATTTTCTCAGGTGTTTCGGCAGGAATTTATAATCTGGACACAAAGGAATTACGACACATCGCTGCTAGTGGGAACTGATTTACATCAACGGGGAAAGTTGAAAAATCTGTGCCGGGCCAGGATCCGAACCCGGGTCTCCTGCTCAAGAGGCAGATATTCTGACCACTGAACCATACGGACAAATGCTCATTGTAACTGCACGAAATACCCGAGCAAGCCTACCGTCACACGCAGGTTCTCAACTTACCCGCACACTACTGAGGTAGTGCCCCTGTTCATCGTAATTCCTTGGTGTCTTGATTGATTATGGCTGTAGTATCAATATGGTGTCTGTTCTATCGAACGCAGGGTGTAGACGGAAAGCTCCGTTTGTTTCCCGTTACGGACAAACTGATTTTTAAAGCGAGATTTTACGCGCCCATTCGAAAGAGTGCTCCCGGATTAGTTAAGTGCAACATTCGTTTTACACATATCTATAAGCAGGGACAGCAAAAGAAGAAGAATAACCAGTGCAGCACCGGCCCGGCTCGCGCTGACTGCTACCGCCGAACAGCGGCGCCGCTCAGTCGCTGCTGTAGTACAGGTTATTCTTCGTGTTTTACTGTCTCTGTTAATACATATTGATAAAACAAGTGTCACACTAGACTAATTTGGGACCGCTCTAGCCAATGTACACGTACAATTCCGCTTAAAAGATCATTTCGTTTGTAATGGGAAACAAACCGACGCTTTCCGTCGATAGAGGGCGTCGCATGAAAGACGCGATGAGCACTATAGGCAGCATAGAATCAGTACTAGTTAGGCGTCAAGTAATTCCCAAGATTAATTCACACTACTGACTGAAATGAGAGAGTTCAGAGAACCTCAGAAATCAACTGGGTGCTTGAAGTTAACAAATACCAAAGTGACAACATACTGCGAAATGGCTTTAGGTTCAAAAATGTCAGGTAAACGACGCAATTATCAGACATCGTCCTCTTACTGCTGGAGGTGAAACAGTCATTTTTTCCAGGTGGACAGACTTGCATGACTGTTGCGCTCAAGACATGTAATGTGATTTTGTTCGCGAGTATACATGGCGTAAAGAGTCTAGCTCTGTTCAGGCAGCTGCACTTCGAAAATCTACGAACATTTCTTCACTACTTATATTATCTCTGAGTAGCGAAATACGGGTCTACAGCCAGGAAGATACTCTAATTAACATTGTGTAAGATTGTTGTCGCACACACCACGTCGACTAACGGGTAGGCCGAAGACGTCACCAAACGTGTACAACGGGAGCAATACCGTTACAAATACGCTATGCGATGATGTACCTCCAAACTCCACAACGCTAAGTTGCACCAGCATTGCCAAAGTGTCTTAGATCTTCGACTTATGACCGCGTTTATACTTTCGAAGCGCGACGGTAATGGCGACAGCTGCCGCAGGGGCAGTGAGGACACGATTAGACTACGTAAAAGTTTGCTGGGTACGGTACCGCGTCATATTGTATAAAAATTTACCAGCAGACCAGGAAAAAGGCCGCTGCAACCGTGGCCGAAACGTTGGTTTTCCAGTAGTAGTTTTATACAATATGACGCGTTACCCTACCAAGAGAACTTTTATGTCGACTGACTGGTCGCGGAAGCCTACGCAATTACGATTAGCTTAGTTACAACACGCACAAAGGAATTAAGCAGTCATTCTTCCTTAGTTCCAACCACGTTTGGTGCAGCAAGAAACCCTAAAATACGGTACGCACTGAATACCCTCTGCCATACACTTCTACAGAGTGTGTGTGTAAGTGTATATACACTACTGGCCACAAAAATAGCTACAGCACGAAGATGACGTGCTACAGACGCGAAATTTAACCGACAGGAAGAAGATGCTGTCATATGCAAGTGATTAACTTTTCAGAGCATTCACACAAGGTTGGCACCGGTGGCGACACCTACAATGTGTTGACATGAGGAAAGTTTCCAACCTATTCTCATACAGAAACAGCAGTTGACCGGCATTGCCTGGTGAAACCTTGTTGTGATGCCTCGTGTAATGAGGAGAAATGCGAACCATCACGTTTCCGACTTTTATAAAGGTCGGATTGTAGCCTATCGCGTTTGCGGTTTATCGTATCGCGACATTGATGCTCCCGTTGGTCGTGATCCAATGACTGTTAGCAGAATATGGAATCGATGGGTTCAGGAGAGTAATACGGAACGCCGTGCTGGATCCCAACAGCGTCGTATCACTAGCAGTCGAGATGACAGGCATCTTATCCACATAGCTCTAACGGATCGTGCAGCCACGTCTCGATCCCTGAGTCAACAGATGGGGACGTTTGCAAGACAACAACCATCTGTACGAACAGTTCTACGACGTTTGCAGCAGCGCGGACTATGAGCTCGGAGACCATAGTTGCGGTTACCCTTGACGCTGCATCACAGACAAGAGCGCCTGCGACGGTGTACTCGACGACGAACCTGGGTGCACGAATGGCAAAACGTCATTTTTTCGGATGAATCCAGGTTCTGTTTACAGCATCATGATGGTCGCATCCGTGTTTGGCGACATCGCGGTGAACGCACATTGGAAGCGTGTATTCGTCATCGCCATACTGGCGTATCACCCAGCGTGATGGTATGGGTTGCCATTAGTTACACGTCTCCGTCACCTCTTGTTCGCATTGACGGCACTTTAAACAGTGGACGTTACATTTCAGATGTGTTACGACCCGTGGCTCTATCCTTGATGCGATCCCTGCGAAACCCTACATTTCAGCAGGATAATGCACGACCGAATGTTTCAGGTCCTGTACGGGCCTTTCAGGATACAGAAAATGTTAGACTGCTGCCCTGGCCAGCACATTCTCCACATCTCTCACCAATTGAAAACATCTGGTAAATGGTGGCCGAGGAACTGGCTCGTCACAATACGCCAGTCACTACTCTTGATGAATTGTGGTATCGTGTTGAAGCTGCATGGGCAGCTGTAAGCTGTACCTGTACACGCCATCCAAGCTCTGTTTGACTCAATGCCCAGGCGTATCAAGGCCGTTATTACGGCCAGAGCTGGTTCTTCTGGGTACTGATTTCCCAGGATCTGTGCACCCAAATTGCGTGAAAATGTAATCACATGTCATTTCTAATATAATATATTTGTCCAATGAATACCCGGTTATCAATCTGCGTTTCTTCTTGGTGTAGCAATTTTAATGGCCAGTAGTGTATAATATGTCACTAGGTTCAGAAAGCATTATTTTCCAACTGGTGCAACGATACCATTTTCTTGCAACAGGAAGCGCATAATAAACTACTTCTGTTGGTTTTGAAAACTATAAATATGTGGTGTTTTACACCCGTATCAATCTCTCTCTATCTCTCTCTCACCCCCCCCCCCCCCCTCCTCCCAACAGACCACGTATGTAGCTGGTTCGCTGATTCTTTCAACCTCTGCCAGTTTACAGTCTTACAGCTAGAGAATTCAGAGCCACGTTTAAGAATTATCAGTTAGGGAGTTGTGTGTGAGGAGCAGGAGACGGCGGCGAGCTGCAGCGCTAGCAGCCGCTGTCGGGCTTCGCGAAACGCCCAACAAGGCCGCGCATGGCAGCCAGGGGGCAGGGCAGGGGCTGACGTCCGCGCACTTCCCAGAAGCGGCCGCCCGCCGCCCGCCGCCGGCGCCTCACCTTGGCCAGCCGCCGCCGCGCCGAGCCGCGCTGTGCTGGGCGCCTTGCGCCTGCTACGGCGACAGCTGCAGCTGCAGTTGCACACACCTGCTGCCGCTGCTGCTCCAGCCAGCCGCACATCCCCTTCTTCGGCACCGACGCGTCGCTGCCTAGCCCTCAGCCAACACAAGACGTAGCGGGTGCTAAGAGCACAACTTCATATGCATGTACACTGAGTCCAAAACGTATTCGTGTAGCCGTATATTTTCAAAAAAACAAAGTCTGTGGCATGTCAAAAGAAGCCTATACAACATGTGAAGAGCCAATCCTGTGGAAAATACTTCAGTAAATCATTTTTATTGAAAAACAAGAAAAAACATTCACAGCGATAACAGGATTAACAAAATCGAAAATTTCGTAAAAAACGACTTCATAAAGTATACGTGGTCCACCACCTAAATATGCCTAAAATTCGCTTCAAGGGACGAAACTTTAATGCTGACCCACCCACATTGTAGCGTCAACCGTTCGCAACCAGTCAACCATCTGTTCTTTTGATGGGCGCACTCTGCATCATGGGACGTAACGGCAATGAGAGGACTCTTTCTGAGACACCTTATTCTACGCTTCCATGGTCAGTCGAGATCCTATTACTAAAGTGGTCGGCACAGCTACATCGACAATTCAGTCGATAATAGATCGCTTTTGCGTAACCAAAGCATTGAAAAACCAGATGCCCACGGTCCGTTCATTGATGATTCAGACATGATGGTTTTCGTGAAGGAAATCAAGAAAAATACTAAAATCAGCGCTATCTAAGTTGGGTGGTGTACACGAGTCGAGGGGAGAGAAGATATGTGCCAACACAGAAATACGTATAAGAAGTATGGATGCAATGGCCGGATACCTCGCAAGAAATCTGGGGTCATTTGAAGACACGTTTTGATTCTGCCAAAGGACGTAGATTCAAGACGGAAAACTTCTGGAATAGAATTCTATTTTCTGATGAAAGTACATGTAACATATTCGGCTCGGATGGCAGGCGAAAAGCGTACTGCGGAACCTTCCGCACACGGAGAAACACGACTTGTGTCTCCCGATAATGTGGCGGTGCGTGAGTGCTGTTGGTGTTGGAAAACTATATTTAACAGAGAGTACGACAGATCAAACAATGTGTATCAACATCTTCAGGGAAAATTTAAATGCTAATGCTGAAAAATTAGATCTCCAAGGAAATTACATCTCTCAACAGGGGAAGGACGCGAAGCATTCAGCTAAAAAAAAGCTCAGTGCCCTCCTCAGAACCCAGATATCAATCCCATTGGACATCTTCGGAAAGTGGTGGAAGATAACATCAGAAGAAGGCAAATTTCAAACAAGAATGATTTAAAACACGTTCTTGAGAAGAATGGGACAAAATTTCGTCCTCTGTGACAGTAAACGTACCTCTATGCCCGGACGACTGGTGGAAGTAATAACTGCAAAGGGAAACACCCCTCTCTAGGAGTGTAGAGAATATACGATGTGTCGCGGGCGGAGGGGGGGGGGGGGGGGAAGGGGAAAACAGTGCAGTCGTGCTGCGGAAACGGAACGATTTATCTCACGTGCGAAAGGACATGATCATTGGCTTTCGAGTCAAGGCCGGAACCATTTCTAAAACAGCCAAGTTGGTAAACCTCGTGTCCCACCGTGCTGAAAATGCAGTGTATTGCAAAACAGAGCTGTCAAGGAGGAGGAGGAGGAGATTAGTATTTAACGTCCCGTCGACAACGAGGGCATTAGAGACGGGGCACAGGCTCGGATTAGGGAAGGAAATCGGCAGTGCCCTTTCAAAGGAACCATTCCGGCATTTGCCTCAAACGATTTAGGGAAATGACAGAAAACCTAAATCAGGATGGCCGGAGGCGGGTCTGAACCGTCGTCCTCCCGAATGCGAGTCCAGTGTGCTAACCACTGCGCCACCTTGCTCGGTGGGAACTATCAAAAACCGGCGCCATGGCAACTGTGGTTCAACACAGGCCATAGGTAGCAGGGGTGAACGACAGCTGCGGAGGTGTGTACCCGAACAGACGTGCAATTGTTGAGTAACTGAACGCCCAGATGAACCGAGGGGCTACCAACATTGTCTTCTCAACGACCGTTCAGCGAATGCTGCTGCAATAAGGGCCTCCGCAGCAGGTGCCTAATTCACGCAGCCACGCTGTTCATCCGCGACGAAGTCTGGAATTTGCACTCCAGTACCGCAAGTGGACGTCCGAAGTGACACTAAACTGCGATCTTCTTTGCCAGATGAGAATGAACTGAAGGTTAACAATGTGCTAACAGACGCCGCAAAGTGAGTGGTCTTTTGTTGACGCTACTGTGTATCCCCTGTGGACGTGGCATGTCCTCGGTCTTGTGTACCCCTCCCCTGAGCCATCACACACGTGACGGCGCCCTGTCGGCCAGTGCTGGCGCATGCGCGGTGCGTGACTTCCGTACGCACAGTGCTCGGTTCCGCACGAGGCGCGCTTTTTAGGTCCGCGCCGCGCTGCGCCGCGTCAGAGTGGCCATGAATTTTTATGAGAGCGTACATGTGTTGTGCGCGGCTCTGACACGCGGACGACGGCGCCGACACGTGCGGCCCGTTCTTTACGGTCGCAATTAAACGCGACGTTTACGAGTGCGCATACGGCACCAGCCAGTGACGGCGGCCGCGGCGGGCGCACTACACCTGTTTCGCTGGACATCGGCAACCTCGCGGCACGCTGCAACATTCAGAACACAGTGGCAAGCAAATCGGGACCTCGTTACTGCGTGCTATAAATGCGGTTGCGATTATGTGGCCACTGAAAATGAAATTACAAATCAGTCTGTAAAACCTAGTTTACACGAGGACACGTTATGAAACTAATTCTACGTTTCGAAAGCGTGCTGCTAGCCACTGCGCAATGCCGGACAGCAGCGACGAAAGTAGTTAACAAAATAATTCAGTTTCGGAGCGTTCTAACTTCTACGGTTCGGAACTACAGTTGCAGGTAGTTTTAGGTTATGTGGTGTTCAGGGACAGTTTCGCTAATCACAATGAGTTCTCTTCTTGTGCTCTTCAGTCCTGAGAGTGGTTTGATGCAGCTCTCCATGCTACTCTATCCTGTGCAAGCTTCTTCATCTCCCAGTACCTACTGCAATTTACATCCTTCTGAATCTGCTTAGTGTATTCATTTCTTGGTCTCCCTCTAAGATTTTTACCCTCCACGCTGCCCTCTAGTACTAAATTGGTGATCCCTTGATGCCTCAGAATATGTCATACCAACCTATCCCTCCTTCTAGTCAAGTTGCGTCAGAAACTTCTCTTCTCCCCAATTCTATTCAATACCTCCTCATTCGTTATGTGATCTACCCATCTAATTTTCAGCATCCTTTTGTAGCACCACATCTCGAAAGCTTCTATTCTCTTTTTGTCTAAACTATTTATCGTCCACGTTTCACTTCCATACATGGCTACACTCCATACAAATACTTTCAGAAACGACTTCCTGACAAATTTATACTCGATGTTAACAAATTTCTCTTCTTCAGAAACGCTTCCCTCGCCATTGCCAGTGTACATTTTACATCCTCTCTACTTCGACCATCATCAGTTATTTTGCTCTCCCAATAGCAAAACTCATTTACTACTTTAAGCGTCTCATTTCCTATTCTAATACCCTCAGCATCACCCGATTTAATTCGACTACATTCCATTATCCTCGTTTTGCTTTTGTTGATGTTCATCTTATATCCTCCTTTCAAGACTGTCCATTCGGTTCAGCTGCTCTTCTAGGTCCTTTGGTGTCTCTGACAGAATTACAATATCGTCGGCGAACTTCAAAGTTTTAATTTCTTCTCCATGGATTTTAATTCCTACTCCGAATTTTCCTTTTGTTTCCTTTACTGCTTGCTTAATATACAGATTGAATAACATCGGGGATAGGCTACAATGGGATAGGCTACATCCCTGTTTCACTCCCTTCCCAACCACTGCTTCCCTTTCATGCCCCTCGACTCTTGTAACTGCCATCTGGTTTCTGTACAAATTGTAAATGGCCTTTCGCTCCCTGTATTTTACCCCTGCCACCTTCAGAACGCGTAGTGTTCCTAAAATAAATGTGACTGAAGCAGTGTACCTATAACTGAATGAGGACGCACTGCCGGTCGTGGTGGCCGTGCGATTCTAGGCGCTGCAGTCCGGAACCGCGGGACTGCTACGGTCGCAGGTTCGAATTCTGCCTCGGGCATGGATGTGTGTGATGTCCTTAGGTTAGTTAGGTTTAAGTAGTTATAAGTTCTAGGGGACTGATGACCTAACATGTTAAGTCCCATAGTGCTCAGAGCCATTTTTGAGGACGCACTGAAAGAGTTATTGTGCTCTAAACATTAATATCAAAACAGTTTGTGTGGATAACACGACTACAATGCCAGCTTGTACGTGTTCTCATCCAACATTAGCTCTTGTTTCGCAGCAATCATCATAGTAACATGTATGGGTAAAGAGAGAAGAAGGGAAACTAACTGCGTTCTCTCTGCATACAGCATTTACCGGGGATGGAATTTGACGCGTCCGAAACGACAGTGTCATCCCTCCGGATACGCCAGCGGGGGTGTCACAGTGAGGTCCCGTTCGGCGAACGGCCGCCTCTGGGAATGCGGTGCGTAACTGTCGGCAGAACGGGCGACAAATAAGTGAAACGCGAAGGGCGGGTTGAGCAAGGCTCTTGGAAGTAGGTCTTCCAGGGACGGCGACCGGCCGCGGCTATTTCCGTGTCTGCAATCAGCGCCCAGGCGCCCGGCATCCGCGGGACGCGTCACCGTGGGCGTGCGCTCTGAGGCTCCTCCTGCTTACACCGTCACATTCCATCTCTCACCTCCTTCGCCGCCGCAACCGCCGAGTTGCTGCCCGGTCTGCAGTAATCGACCAACTGCAGCCCAAAATCACCGACCTGAATCTACAATGACGGAAAAAAATCGCAACAAAAAATGGGTCAAATAGCTTTGAGGCCGGTATTACACTATCAAATTTTTTTGTCAAATATCTTTGTCCAATAACTTTGTCCAATAACTTTGTCAAAGATATTTGATGGTGTTAAAGCGAACTTTGTCAAATGTCGTCCAATATTTGATCAAATCTAGGGCCTCGCTGTAGATTTGATCAAAGAAGTCGCTTATCTTCTGTTCACTGCAATGTGACACGTTACCACATGGAGCGCTAGCATCGTGCAGCATTCTGTCGTCTGCAGTGTTTTAATAAACATTGCCGGTAAATACAATTGGTGTGTGCCGACAACTACAAAATTAATAGAATTAATAGAGATGTATGAAGCTGATGAGGCGCTCTACAACATGAGGCATGGTGAATACAAAAACAGATTAGGAAGATTGGAGACCTGACCTGTCCTGACCTGACCTGACCTGACCTGACCTAACTTAACCCTCTCCTGTAGCAAGGAACCGGAACGTTACAGTGAGACTGTCTTCTGCAGATGTAGCAGTTCTTTAGTGAATATTGTGCTTTGTGATATGAGGAGACACTTCATTGAGCACATACAGAAATGTATGCTCATCCATTCTTAAGTAATTGATCTACGACTTCACGTCCTCTACTATAAGCTAACGTAACAAGTTTTGTTGAATGGTTTTATCATGTCGTCGTAAAACCCACGGCTTCACCCAGGTATGTTTACTTTTTTTCCCCGCTTCTCTTCCGAATGTGCACACAGTGCAATTGTGGTACATGCAACTGCTGCGGTTAATAACAAGTTGCTGTTGTCAGCCATCTTGAACTTTGACGAAAAATATGATGACAGTGTAATACCCCTTCTAGCGCTACGTCAAAGATCTTTGTCAAATATATTTGACGGAATATTTGATCACATCTTTGATCAAATCTTTGACATACAAATTTGGCAGTGCAATACCGGCCTAAGCACTAAGTAGGTGGTCATAATTTTTTGGCTCATCAGTGCACTCGTCCTCTTTATGAATGGTTGTAAGCACTATGGGACTTAACATCTGAGGTCATCAGTCCCCTAGACTTCGAACTACTTACACCTAACTAACTTAAGGACAGCACACACATCCATGCCCGAGGCAGGATTCGAAGCTGCGACAGTAGCAGCAGCGCGGTTCCGGACTGAATCGCCTAGAACCGCTCGGCCACAGCGGCCGGCAAATTGCAACACGAAAAAATGATTAACGTAATAAAATTTTTCGAATGCATTTGCCTAAGTAACATATTAGCGATAAATATCGGACGATCACTGATTAATGTAAGCGCAAGATAAGCCACTGCAAATGTGAAAATGTTGGTATGCTAATAATGATGTAATCATCAGACTATTAAATGCAGGCATGTAACCCTGAAAGCATTATATTGTACAGAAGCCGGATGTCACTTTATGGGATGGAATTCCATGCATCTTCCTCCTGGTCGGTCAATACAGGAAGGACGACGCTGGAGTTGTCGTCCGATGGTGTTCCATTGTGCTCGAGTGGATACAGATTTGGTAATGGAGCAGGCATGGGCGACATCTCGACATACTGTGGAACATATTGGGTTACAGCAGCAGTATGTAGGCGAGTGCTAGCTGCTGGAAAACACTTCCTGGAACTCTGTTCATGAAAGGCAGCACCACAGTTGTAATCACCAGCCTGACGTACAAATTTGCAGTCAGACTGTGTGGGATAACCACAAGAGTTGGTCCAGTGTGTCTAGCACGCACAGAGGTTGGTTGTAGGCCCTCACCTGGCCTCGTGTCGCGCGGGGTAGCCGCAGGGTCTAAGGCATGTTGTCACGGTCCGCGCGGCTCCCCCCCGTCTAAGGTTTGAGTCCTCCCTCGCGCATGAGTGTGTGTGCGTGTGTCGTCCTTAGCGTAAGTTAGTTTAAATTAGATTAAAATAGTGTGTAAGCTTAGGGACCGATGGCATCAGCAGTCCCGTAACACCTTACCACAAATTTCCAATTTCACCTGGTCTCCTCCTAACCAACACAGTGCCATCCCTGGCAGCGAGGCAGAACCATCTGCCATCAGAAAACACAGCATGCCTCACCCTGCCCTCAGTGGAATGCACGCTACCGGCCGTCTGGCTCAGAGCTGTCCCTGAAGTAACCGATTTGTAACACTTCGTTGTGTCACAGTGGTGCCAACTGCTGCTCGCATTGCTGTTGTACGAGGGTCACTCCAAAAGAAATGCACACTATTTTTTTAAAAAATCCATCTTTTATTCAACATGTTTGAAAGTTTTACAGTATGTAGATACATCCTTTAGCAACAATATTTTCATTTCTCCACATAATTTCCATCCAAGTGCCTTACGGCCTGTATACCCGCACGGTAAAATTCTGGACTAACCTGTTGGAGCCGCTCTTTGGCAGCGTGCACAAGGGAGTCATCATCTTCAAACCTTGTTCCACGAAGAGAGTCTTTCAGTTTCCCAAAAGTTCGCTGCATACAGTTTTTCTTGTTTCTTTGTGAGCCACTGTCAACATCCTGGGAACCTACCTGGCACAAACCTTTTTTAACGCCAACACTTTCAGTATTCTGCAAACACTTCCTTCCCCTATCCCAACGTAGCGTGACAATTCGTTCACTGTGATGCGTCTGTCAGCAGTCACCAATTCGTTAACTGGAGTGTGTGCAGTACGAGGCCTGCCGCTGCGAGGACAATCCTCAATATTGCCGTACCCGCTTTCAGCACGTAACCTGCTTGCCCACCAACTGTACTGCGATCGACAGCAGCATCTCCATACACCTTTTTCAAACACTTGTGGATGGTTCCCACTGTCTCGTTTTCACAGCGCAGGAATTCTATGACAGCACGTTACTTCTGACGAACGTCAAGTGTAGCAGCCATCTTGAAGACATGCTGTGACGGTGCCACTCACGGGAACAGGTTGAACTGTTTGAAAACGAGCGGGAAGGATGTATCTACACACTGTAAGACTTTCACACATGCACAATGAAAACTGTATTTTTACAAAAATAGTGTGCATTTCTTTTAGACCCTTTGACCCTCGTATAATCAGTACGATGCGCCCGAGCCATACGCCGAACACGATAGTTTTCCCCTCATGTGGCCGTCTGCAGCCCGGTCTTCTTGCGTCCGTACGTTCTCGTGACCACAGCAGCCAGCGATCACGTACAGTGGCTACATTCCAGCCAAATGTTTCTGCAATATCGCAGAAGATACATCCAGCTTCCCATAGCCCTACTACAGGACCTCGTTCAAACTCAGTGCGGTGCTAACAATGGCGTCTGCGTCGCCTTAATGGCATTCTTGACTATAATCAACTCACCACGTCCAACCACAAATGTAATTAACGCTCACGGCCGTTAAACCGTATACTTAAAGCAAACCTGATTTGCATCCTCAAACTGGCGCTATCAGCGCGAAATATGAATAGACATCTTTCAGCCTTAGAAATTCGACTACCAACATTCGTTTATTTCAGACCTTCTTGGTGTTGCGATTTTTTTTCCGCCAGTGTATAAATATAGGCTACGACCCGGCACAGAAGAACAGTGTCAGTGCTTTGGCCATCTGAAGACATTTCCGCTTCTTCCCCTGGATGTTTGTGCGGAGGAGTGGCTGATGTTCAGTTCTACTCCGAAATACCAGATGTTGGGAGCCCACGGAAGAAGCCTGCGCCCTGGTACTCGCACGGGTTCCACCGTCGCCCCGCAGAAGGAGACCATCTTTGTCTTGTCAGCATTCAGGGAAAATCTATTAACACGACACCAAGACACCAACCATCCTGTCCACCTGTCGTTGCAGGCGCCTGAACTGCCGAAGTGCTGACGGCCGCACGTGAATAGTGCCGTGTCGGCGGCGAACTGGGTCAGGTGGACATCGTCTGCTCTGGGGAGATCGTTTAGGAATATGTTAAATAACGTCGGAGACAGAATCGACCCCTGTGGGATTCCGGTGGCAGTGGCACTTAGGCTGCACACCTGTCCTCCGAGTATGACCATGATTCGGCGATCTGTTAAATAGTCATCAATCTGCCGTACATAGCAGTTGACAGCTTATGAACCATTATCGCATGCCATACTCGGTCACATATGTCCAGTCCGAGGTCAGGAAGGCCGTAGCGGTGCCGTTAGACACAAGTGCCTGGTGATGTGCTCTGCAACTGTATCTCCCCCGACAGTTTCCGGTGGAATCCAAACTGCTAGGTGGCGAATATACCTTTCTCCGTCGCCGGCTGTTGTATGCGTTTGAATACGACTCTTTCAAAGATCTTGCTGAGAGGCCTCAAATCGGCAGCATTTTCCGTCGACCTGACGGCAGTTTACGACAATCGAGAGTACGGGTTGATGTGGTCGACGCATTTCCATGTCAATCACGTTTACTCGACAACCTGCTCTATTGACCGAAGGTCTTCAGTTTTTCTAAATGGAAAAGTCTGCAGATAGAGATTGCTTCAAGGATCAGTCGCGGCTCCTATTCTATTTAAATATATGTTGACGACATTCCAGCAACTAATTCCAAGAAAATCCAGTATGCCGATTATACGGCATTAACGTGTGAGGACAAACACATCAATCATTGTTGAAACTACACATTCCGGCGATCTCACCAAACTAATAGAGCACTTTTGACCATGGGGACTCCAACCAAACCCAAATAAAATAGAGGGCACAGCGTCCCATCTTCATAATAAAAATTCACAGATAATGTTGGATGTGTTATTTGATAGGATCGAAGCTTCCTGTAACTACATCCCTAAATATCTACGTGTCACCCTGGATCGGGCACTGTTATTTCAGTAGCACCTTTTGTTTCAGTCTGTTTATTGCTTATCTAAAGACCTTCTACCTAGTATTTTAAAACAGTTTGAAGATTTTAGAATTTTCATCATGTAATAACATAAACTTTTCCATATTACAAGAAAATACTGTTTTTAATACTGGTAAGGAAGAATCGCGGTAATAATAATGAGTTACAAAGAAAATTCAGCAAAATAGGAAATGCAAGGAAGAAAAATATTAGCAATTTTCAAGACAATAAGAGAATGAGGAAAGGGTATATAAGACGTATGCCCGCTACCGTCAACGACCGGGAGGGAAAGCCTGGAAACTGCATCCAGCCTTTTCGTATAGATTAGATATTACACGTTTTAATTATAATTTGACTGTATATTAACAGTTAGTCTCCTGAATTGATTATATTTATTAAGCGCCCCTTACGCAACAACAGCCAGTCAATGTTCACAGACTATTACGAAAGAAACTTCAAGGAAAAATTATTTTAGCAGTTATTACTGTCAATGTCTTATGGCGCCTGTCAGGAACTCAGATGTCGGAATGGGGTCATCGAGTTATGCATTATTTTCTTTATTTGAAAGTTTCGATGTAGCTGTATTTGTATTTATTTCTATCTCAAAATTTTTATGTATATTTATGTAGTTTTGTAGGTACTTTTGTGTTTTGGGTTCATTTATCTTTGTCGCATCTTCTATTCCTGTATCAATGTATAACGTTTTAATTCCTCTATCGTCACTGCTGCCATTCTGTGTCCTGGTTAGGTCCACATGGTCCCTTTCTTGCAGCATAGTACAGACTTGTCAAATAAGGTTGGCTCAAGAGAAAATCTACACAACATAATCGGAAACAGCTGGGGAGCAAGCGCAGATGCGCTATGTAATGCCGTATTTTCAGTTGTGTATTCAGCTGTTAAATACTGATCCCCTGCATGGCAAAACAGCTCACATGTATCTAAGGTCGATGTACGCCTGCGTGAGGCCACGAACACGTTCCTCTCCACGACACAAAAATCTAACAAGCCAGATTCTTCGTTTGACGCTCCGCAGTGTAGTGGAACGTGGAATTCCACGCTGTAAAGTCACCATTTTCTCGTCCACGTACGTTTGCACGTCCCGTGAGAGAACAGATTTACCGGTTTGGATTAGTAGAAGAGATGATGGATGGGATGAATGGCAAGTTTTTTCACGGGTTCGTTTAGTCGGTGCGAGTGAATTACGGCGATGTTCAACGAGCGCAACAAGAGCGGCAAAGCTTACTGTCGAATCTCCGTGAGATAACGTTCCGGGGAGAGACGAGAAAACAAATTACTTCATCCAACATACATCTCGTGAAATTCGAGAAATTAGAGCTAGTACGTAGGTTCGCCGATAACTATTGTTCTCACACGCCAGTTGCAAATGCAACGTGGAAGGGGGATCAGACGGTGGTGCCAGAAGTACCCTCCGCCACACACTGTGACGTGGCTTACGGAATATAGATGTATATGGCTACAGAGCGTGCTAAGAACTTCGTCGATGAATGCTCTAAATCCGTACAAACACACACACACACACACACACACACACACACACACACACACACACACACAAGTGCTACAAGGTCTGTCGTGGTGGGCCTTCGTGACCACTAGAATCGGTACAGGCGATCAGTGTGTGTCAAATTCGTGGAAACGGCCTCCTCTCTGACCACCTGGCGTTTCCCAGAAGGCTTTCACATATGTTGGAGCGAATAGCTTGTCACTTACCATGACACCGCACGAAAAGCCAGTTGCGGTAGACTAATTTGTAGCTTAACATTTTAAAATTACAGGTATCGGTTCACGCTATTGAATACAAAACCTTTGTAAGAGAGAGAGAGAGAGAGAGAGAGAGAGAGAGTAACCGTGCCGGTAGCTACTGCGTTCGTCCAATGCCGCGTGACATTTCGGCAACTGTCGAAAAAAAATTTCACAATTATATTTCGTCGGATAGGTGGTGTAATTAATGATCTGACCGATGTAAAAGACATGTTCGGAAACTAAATACCGTTTTGAAAAAAAAAAATGTATATATATATATATAATTATTATTTTCAAACTCATGTTTACTTTTACAAAAACAAATGGTTCAAATGGCTCTGAGCGCTATGGGACTTAACATCTATGGTCATCAGTCCCCTAGAACTTAGAACTACTTAAACCTAACAACAGCACACAACACCCAGCCATCACGAGGCAGAGAAAATCCCTGACCCCGCCGGGAATCGAACCCGGGAACCCGTGCGTGGGAAGCGAGAACGCTACCGCACGACCACGAGATGCGAGCACCTGTTGAACCATTTTTCTACATAGTTGTCATCATTGTTCAGATATTTGTCACTAAGGGAAACCAATTTTTCTACACCCTTTTCACTGAAGGATGCCGTCATTGAAGACAGCCACGGCTGAACGATGTTCTTTTCGCGTCGTCATCGCTGTCAAAGAGCCTTTCTCCAAAATCACGCTTCTTGTTCAAGAACAAGTGATAGTTACAAGGTGCGACATCAAGGCTTTACGCGGCTGGTCGAGTTGCTCCCAACCGAACTGCAGAGTAAGGTTTTGTGTGACACCAGATGGATGGGGACATGCGTTGAAGCAACACAATACTCTCTTTGAGCATTCCACGCCTTTTGTTTTGAATAGCGCACCGAAGTTTTCTAAATGTTTCACAGTATCGTACCGCACTGACGGTTTCACCTCTGGGTCGGATCTCAATAAGCGAAACGCCCCGTCTGTCACAGAACACAATGCACATGGTTTTTTTAATGCTGAGAACGTTCAATTTCCATTTTTCTGGGGGTTGTGAGTGCCTCCACTCCATCGACTCCACTGTCCGAACATGCCTTGAAAGCCCAAAGGTACCGACCGACCGCCGTGTCATCCTCAGACAGTAGGCATCCCCAGATGCCGATTCGGAGGGACATGTGGTCAGCACACCGTTCTCCCAATCGTTGTCAGTTTTCATGACCAGTCTCGCTACTTCTCAATCAATTGGCCTCAGAATTGCTGAATGCACCCCACTTACCAACAGCACTCGGCAAACCCGGACGGTGACCCACCCAAGTGCTAGCCAAGCCCGACAGCGCGTAACTTCCGTCATCTGAAGGGAACCGGTGTTACCACTGTGGCAAGCCTGTTGGGACGAAGTTTCATCACCCATCACTGTACGCGCAAGAAAAGTCAAAGCACTGCCAAGTCGCTCAGTTTTGTGGACATCCGTAAGTACTTTCCGAACCAAATGGAAACACAGTTTGCGAAAATTTAAGCGATGTTTGACAATCTCAGGCACTGAAGTGTTTGAAGTTTGTAGAAAGTCATCGCAAACCATTCTTATTCTGAACCACCTGTGTTTACGAATTTTCTCATTCACTATCTCAACCAAACCATCATTGACAAAAGAGGGCTGTGCACTGCACGCTTCATCATGAACACTGGTTCGTCTATCATTGAATTGTCTGACCCGCTTTCTCACCATTTCGTCAGTCATTACATTTTCACCATAAGCCTCCACAAGTTGACTATCAGTTTCAACTGGCTTAACATTCCTTGCGTTCAAAAACCGTATTAGAACGCACTTCACAGTCGGCGGGTCCAATTATTGTCTTAAACATTTTAATGACCACTAACAAATGTAAACACTTCGCAATTCGGCTGTAATGGCGTCAGTGGAAAGACAATGAACCAGAGAGACGAGTGGGAATGTGCGGAACTGCGACACTAGGCGCTACTGTGGCAGCAGAACGAAATGGTACTTACTTTCCGGACATGTCTCGTGCTTCCATGGTTATCAAGCACCTCGTGTCACGCGTGGGGAAAACGGTCCACTTTCTTCCTGCTTAGATTTTAGTTCCAAACCTATATAAGAGGCTGCTGGCGTATTTTATGGTTCTATTCACTTAAGAAATAACTATCGAAATTTTTCATATATGTTATAACCAGTATATAATTTAACAGTAACCATCGTAAATGTTGTGGCAAGTCTACAATTATATAATACGGATTTCTAAAGAACGGACCAGTTACGAAAGAAGGTTTTGGTTTAACGCCTAACACAGCGCCAGGATAGGAGGCGCAGCAAAGGATACAGGAAGGAAATCAGCTACATAAGTGCACCGAATCCACTCAACTGAAATGAAATGAGAAGATCGTTGGGGATGTAACAACTAACAGGCAATTGTATGGAATCATACCAGACACTAGACATTCCGAGTATGTAGTGACAACTCCGAAGTCGTACCAGATCGGAACACGAACCCTGTGAGCCACAAATTTTTCATACATTTGTTTTCGTAGTTTGGTTTTGCAAAATTTTTTTTAGCAACTTGTTGCCGGGAGTGGGGGGAGGGGGAGTGGGGGGAGGGGGAGGGGGGGAGGGGGGAGGAGGAGGAGGATGAGGAGGAGGAGGAGGAAGAGCGTGTTCATGAAGGTCATGACGACTTCCCAACCCCACAAAGAATATTTTTTTTTCTCTTAATTGCAATTTCAGTTATGTTTAATCGGTGTACTAGACACTAACGTAAACCAACAATAATAATAATAATAACAACAATAACAATAATAGGCATCTGTGGCACATTAAAAACGGACCTAACAGCAAGATATATTCAGGTGGAGGGGTTGGGGGTGAACAGTAACACTTTCACCAACCCCAAACGAACTCTCGATCGGCGCCTGCTTACCTTACATGATAGGTTGAAGAAAGACAAAGCTACGTTCATAGCATTTATGGAGTTAGAAGAACCTTTTACAACTTTGACTGATACACACTTTTCGTAATTCTGAAGGAAGTGGACATGACGTATGGTATCGACACGTGATTTACAACTTGGACAGAAAGCAGTGTGCGGTTGCAGGGAGTCGGAAGTAAGTGAAAGGGAACCAATAACTGGGAATGGAGTACGGGTTGTAAATTCTTCCCGATATTATTCAGTGTGTACATTAATAAAACTGTGAAGGAAACCACGCAGATATATCGGAAGGGTAATAAGCGAAAGGAAATTAAAAGTCTGAGGTCTGCCGATAACATTATAGTTCTGTCAGAGACGGCAGGATTTGTAAAAGCAGTTAAACGCAATGGACAATGTCTCAAAGACGTTATAAAATGAACATCAGCAGGAGTAAAACAATAGAGACGGAATGTAGTCGAAATAATCAGGCGATGCTTAGGGTATTAGATTTGGAAATGAGGCACTAAAAGTGCGTAACAGATGTCCTATTTGGACAGCAAAAAAGGACGGCGGCCGAAGCAGAGAGAAGAAAAAATGCAAACGAAAAGCGTAATTCCAAAATAGAAATTTTAGTAATTTACTAAAATCTAACGTGTTAGGAAGCCTTTTCTAGAATTATTAGTCTGGAGGGAAAACTTGCACAGAAGTGAAACACGGATTGTGAACAGTTGAAATAAGAGGAAAATAGAACCATTTGAAATGTGATGCTGCAGAAGAACGCTGGAGAGTAACTAGTTACATGGAACAACTAATCTACATCCACATTACTGCTGTGGAATTGACAATTAGGTTGCTGCCACAGGGTTGACAGTCCCAGATTCAGTCCGTTTTTCGACCGTTTCACTCTCAATCACCAAAAAATGAAATCTTCCTGTGACAGCTGTGATTTTTCTTCTTTTATTACGACATTCGTGTCTCTCTATACAGGTGGGAATTAACAAAATATGATGAACAGTCAAAAATTGTCCGTTTGAGATCGTTGCTGCAGCATATATACAAATGCGCACGACTATGAGGCGGGTTAATGAGGACTCAGATGTACGTAAGCGATTTGTGTGGGATTCGCGTCATTCCGACGTGTGTGAGTTAAATGCGAAGAAGTCAACTATGGCGACGTTATTACCAAGTAACGTGCAAACAGGACCAACGCGCAGTTATTCTTTTCTTGGTTGCCGAAAGACACACGGGTAGTCATACATCGGAGAATGAAGAATGTGTATCGGCAACATGTCTGTGGAATGGTATGCGACGATCCGTGCTGGTCGCTATTCGACACAAGACGCCGGTTGATCTGGGAGGCCACCCTCATCCACTGCTCACTGATTTCTAGGGACCCAGTGCTTCCTTCACTGGGGAAGGGTATCGTGCAACGCTGAAGAAATTACGGAGTGCAGTTAAGGTGAAACGTCTGGGAAAACTGCAACAAGGGCTGCTGCTCCTTCATGACCATGCACGTTCCCATATGGCAAATATCCTAAAAACAGAAGTCGCGCCGCCCCAAATTGGAGACATTTGGGCACACGACCTATAGTCCTGATGTCTCCCCATGCGATTATCACGCCTTCAGTCCCTTAAAAAAGGCAGTGAAGGGTTGACTTTTCACGTAGAACGAGGATGTGCATCAGGCAGTTCCGGACTTCTTCGCGCAACAGGACACGGTATTTTACGAAACAGTTATGATAAACGTGGTGCTTCGGTGGGACGCCTGCCTCAATGCTCACATCGATGTTGCCTGACTGGCATAACGTTTCTGGACTGCACGGCCTCCGAACGGATACTTTTCGATCGCCCCTTATACTTTCCCATTCGGAGGAGAATGAAGAGATACTGAATCCAATGGGGTAAAAATTTATGGCGTGATTCGAGTACATGAAGGAATCGATTGATAGAATACAGTCTGAGGATGAAGCAATCGCGAATCTAGTAACGGAAGAAAGTATGGGGGGAGGGGGGGGGGGTAAAAATTGTAGACGGTACCAATTATTGAATGCATTAAGCAGGCTCGAATGGATGCAGGCTGCACGGGTTAATGCTGAGGTGAACCGACTTCTACATGGTAGACTAGTTTGGACAGTTGTATGAAACCAATCTGAAGACAACAACACCACAACAGCAGATCTTAATCTACAGATATGAGTGGAGTCAGTTCTGTCGGACACGTCCGACATCAGAGATATCACTTATTTCTAAAATTCTACGGGCGTGATGGCCGTTTGATGAAAAAGTTTGAGTGCGGACGCACAACCAAAGTCCAAACTCCTGCGGATAGCAGGTATCTGTCAGTACGAGGTTAATGGGCAGAGGCCGCTGTTGAGCGACGAACGAGAAGTTGGGGATTTGGGTGCGACGCAAAGCGTGTCCGGATGGCCGAGGCGGTCAAGGCAACCATTCTAGAGAAGCAGAGAATCCTGGTTAGAGTCCCGACACGGCACAAATTGTCAACTCTCGCCGTTACTTTGCCGCAATGCCCCGTGCGACTGGAAGTCATTATTTCCTTCCTCTCTCTTTCCCATCTCGTTTCACTTAAATTCCTTTCGCCCCCAAAATATTCATGTAGATCTTAATTTGCCATGCGAAAAATAAGCCAGCGTACTGAAATATCAGAGTCGGAAGAGGTCTTGTGCAGTTTTGACAAACCGATCTTGTGTCTATTGTTCTGTACTTTTTGAGTTGCAAGTGTCCATGCGGGTGTTGCAACTTTGACAGCCGTTACTCTACGACGGCGGCTAGCTTCCAGACGCGAGTGAACCGTTTCGCGGCAGTTCGGTGACGTGGCGACGTTACGTCCCGAGCGGCGGCGCCGGCTAAACTCGCCGCCGGAGTACCGGGACGGCAGCGGCCGCGCGACGCGCAGCGTGTGCCAAAACGCCAGCTGGCTCCGCGAATAATGCCCTCTAATTGTTTCCTGGAAGCCGGCCGGAAGCCGGCGGCGCCAACCCGGTCAACCGCCCGTTTCGCACAATGCGCACCCCCTCCGTCTACTTTCGCGAAAGCTCACGCGCGGGAACAAGCTAAATCCCTCGCGCCAAATATCACAAACTAAATTGAGACAAATTCTCCTTCACACAAGACACTGTTTCACTAGTTCTATTATGCCAAAACACATGTGAGCTATTTCTACGCTATCTTCAGTCAGTTTCATTCAGTACCTTTCTGAAAATTATCATGGCATGCATTGTTTCAGTCTCATCATCTGCGGAGCTAGCTGACATACAGGGTGTTACAAAAAGGTACATCCAAACTTTCAGGAAACATCCCTCACACACAAAGAAAGAAAATATATTATGTGGACATGTGTCCGGAAACGCTTACTTTCCATGTTAGAGCTCATTTTATTACTTCTCTTCAAATCACATTAATCATGGAATGGAAACACACAGCAACAGAACGTACCAGCGTGACTTCAAACACTTTGTTACAGGAAATGTTCAAAATGTCCTCCGTCATCCACCCTCCGTCGCATGGAATCCCTGATGTGCTGATGCAGCCCTGGAGAATGGCGTATTGTATCACAGCCGTCCACAATACGAGCACGAAGAGTCTCTACATTTGGTACCGGGGCTGCGTAGACAAGAGCTTTCAAATGCCCCTATAAATGAAAGTCAAGAGGGTTGAGGTCATGAGAGCGTGGAGGCCATGGAATTGGTCCGCCTCTACCAATCCATCGGTCACCGAATCTGTTGTTGAGAAGCGTACGAACACTTCGACTGAAATGTGCTGGAGCTCCATCGCGCATAAACCACACGTTGTGTCGTACTTGTAAAGGCACATGTTCTAGCAGCACAGGTAGAGTATGAAATCATGATAACGTGCTCCATTGAGCGTAGGTGGAAGAACATGGGGCCCAATCAAGACATCACCAACAATGCCTGCCCAAACGTTTACAGAAAATCTGTGTTGACGACGTGATTGCACAATTGCGTGCGGATTCTCGTCAGCCCACACAAGTTGACTGCGAAAATTTACAATTTGATCACGCTGGAATGAAGCCTCATCCGTAAAAATGGAAATGCAGTGTGGCTAGGGCCTCCCGTCGGGTAGACCGTTCGCCTGGTGCAAGTCTTTCAAGTTGACGCCACTTCGGCGACTTACGCGTCCATGGGGATGAAATGATGATGATTAGGACAACACAACACCCAGTCCCTGAGCGGAGAAAATCTCCGACCCAGCCGGGAATCGAACCCGGGCCCTTAGGATTGACATTCTGTCGCGCTGAGCACTCAGCTACCGGGAGCGGACGCCTCATCCGTAAAGAGAACATTTGCACTGAAATGAGGATTGACACATTGTTGGATGAACCAGTCGCAGAAGTGTACCCGTGGAGGCCAACCAGCTGCTGATAGTGCCTGCACACGCTGTACATGGTACGGAAACAACTGGTTCTCCCGTAGCACTCTCCATACAGTGACGTGGTCAGAGTTACCTTGTACAGCAGCAACTTCTCTGACGCTGACATCAGGATTATCGCCAACTGCACGAAGAATTGCCTCGTCCATTGCAGGTGCCCTCGTCGTTCTAGGTCTTCCCCAGTCGCAAGTCATAGGCTGGAATGTTCCGTGCTCCCTAAGTCGCCGATCAATTGCTTCGAACGTCTTCCTGTCGGGACACCTTCGTTCTGGAAATCTGTCTCGATACAAACGTACCGCGCCACGGCTATTGCCCCGTGCTAATCCATACAGCAAATGGGCATCTGCCAACTCCGCATTTGTAAACATTGCACTGACTGCAAAACCACGTTCGTGATTAACACTAACCTGTTGATGCTACGTACTGATGTGCTTGATGCTAGTACTGTAGAGCAATGAGTCGCATGTTAACACAAGCACCGAAGTCAACATTACCTTCCTTCAATTGGGCCAACTGGCGGTGAATCGAGGAAGTACAGTACATACTGTACTGAGCTCTAACATGAAAATTAAACGTTTCCGGACACATGTCCACATAACATCTTTTGTTTATATGTGTGTGAGGAATGTTTCCTGAAAGTTTGGCCATACCTTTTTACAGCACCATGTATAGTCATGCAAAGAAGTATTCATACGCCACGGTTCATGCAGAATATTTATTAGAACTAAGGATCACAAGCAAAGATGTTACTTAGTAAATTAACAGTACGGGCTTTCCTCCCTAATGTGTACATGTAAAAAAAAAATAAGTCAATTAGCCTTCTGCAAAAAGTAAATAAAAATTGTGTGCCAGCTGGCCTCACACAGTAGGGAAAAAAAGTATTCATACACTATTAGATATGTAAACATAGGAACGACTAAGGAACAGCTTGCAGCGAGGAACGCCATCAGTGGCAGGCTGCACCTCGTGCAAATTGGTTCTGATATGCAGACAATATTTGAGTGCCCACCAATCATTATCGCCACTCTGAACTGGAGTGAATCGTTTACACCTGTGCATGCCCGCGATTCCCTGATTTGAAACACGTGCCGTAGAAGTGACAGATTTAATTCGGGGAGTTCCCTGCCCTTTCGGTCGAAACCACTGCCTGATATTCTCGAATACATTTAAAGCCGATATTATGGTGTTCAATATGGTTTGCATCAAAACTTTTATACTTCGTGTGTTAAGCAGCATGTGGACAAGTCGAAACAAACGTGCCGACACTCGGCGATAAGTGTTCTCTTAGTGGAATGTAGTCGAATTAAATCGGGTGATGCTCAGGGAATTAGATTAGGAAATGAGACACTTAAAGTAGTAAAGGAGTTTTGCTATTTGGGGAGCAAAATAACTGATGATGGTCGAAGTAGAGAGGATATAAAATGTAGAATGGCAATGGCAAGGAAAGCGTTTCTGAAGAAGAGAAATTTGTTAACATCGAGTATTGATTTAAGTGTCAGGAAGTCGTTTCTGAAAGTATTTGTATGGAGTGTAGCCATGTGTGGAAGTGAAACGTGGACGATAAATAGTTTGGACAAGAAGAGAATAGAAGCTTTCGAAATGTGGTGCTACAGAAGAATGCTGAAGATTAGATGGGTAGATCACATAACTAATGAGGAGGTATTGAATAGAATTGGGGAGAAGAGGAGTTTGTGGCACAACTCGACTAGAAGAAGGGATCGGTTGGTTGGACATGTTCTGAGGCATCAAGGGATCACAAATTTAGTACTGGAGGGCAGCGTGGAGGGTAAAAGTCGTAGACGGGGACCAAGAGATGGATACATTAAGCAGATTCAGAAGGATGTAGGCTGTAGTAGGTACTGGGAGATGAAGAAGCTTGCACAGGATAGAGTAGCATGGAGAGCTGCGTCAAACCAGTTTCAGGACTGAAGACCACAACAACAACAGTGGTCATACGAGTATAAATCAAGAGACTGAAAGCTACATAATCATACCGTTCAAAGAAGGGCACAAACAATGTTTTCTTTCATCTACAAAGCATGTCAAGGTTCACTTGCAGTTAATGTAAATAATATATCAACAAAAGGTCAGTTTTTTCAGGGATCTGTCAAAACGTTTAATATTATATAAATTGACGGTGGAGGGGGGAGAAAGGAAAGGAAACGGAAGGAACTATTGACGTCCGCTGCATCAGGACTTTATGTGAAATCAAATGCAACGAGCGAAAATATGTGACAGAACGCTACTTGAACCTGCGATCTTCTGCTTACTAGGCAACTGCGTTAACCATTGCGCCACCCGAACACAATGTTGATCGCAAACGTGCAGACTCCTTCGGTCCGCCTCTAGGCCGACCCACATTCCCACCTAGCGCCACCCAGCGTCCCCGTCTATGCTCCCATGCTTGCTAATTTTAGGTTATATGCATGCGAGGCGTCTGTTCTCATTCATATAAAACATTTAGTATTATTTTTGCGAAACAATTTTGTCCGTCTGACTCTGTAGGCTATTCCCAAATGCCGTGTGATTATAACTGTCCCTTTTCTTTTGATGAATGACCAATGATCTATGACAGACACTGCAAGTCATGAAGTATCTGCTTTGCTTAGTGTTTGAAGGCGGAGAAACACAGGTAGGCGCTGCATGGAACATCGTCGTGGTTTGACCGGAGCTTGCGGTCACCCCCTCGGACTGAGCAGCTGCTGTGCGCCTAGACTAGGGTGGCTGCACGGAGAGCGTGAAATACATCTGGTGGCTGTCTTCCTTGTACAATACAATAGAGGAAACACGTGAGGCCCATAAGTGATGATGATGTTGGATTTGCGGGGCGCTCAACTGCGCGGTCATCAGCGCCCGTACAAAGTCCCAATTTGTACACCGTCCATTTTGTTTTCACAATCCAATCTAGTCATTGCCATAAATGATAATGATGATGAAATGATGAGGAAAACACAAACACCCAGTCCCCGGGCAGAGAAAATCCCCAACCCGGCCGGGAATCGAACTCGGGACCCTGTGATCCAGAGGCAGCAACGCTAGCCGCTAGACCACGAACTGCGGACACCCATGAGTGAGTGAAGAATTTGGGAAGGTGGCGTCGCAGCCTATTTTATATTTGCTTATTTGCGAAAATTATCTGTAAAAACCACGATATGTAGAGAGCCGTTTGGCAGCATTCACGACAGTTAATCCAATTAAAATCATTACAGTGCACCTTAAACGTAGCCACCATTTACACCTCGAGTTTCATGGTAACTTCGGGAGAATTGCAACACTGTGTGAGTGGCGTATTTCACAAATGAGCCGCTATAGAGCAGCTCCCACTACTTGCGAGGAAGCTCTTTGAAGAACAAATATGTTGCAAACGTGCTGCTGTTGTTTTCGTCTCAGTTCTAGGCAAAACCACATTCTCTGTTCTCGTAAGCCGAAAGATTTTATCGTGTAGTTACATAAACTTAGTATTAAGGCTTAGTTTGCAGAATACTGATAAATTTGTAGATATGAAACAAACCTAAAACGGCCTCCGAGTTCGCTATCTGCAAGTATAAGTCGGGGTAGTCCATCTCTCGCTGCCAATCGGGAGAGATGGATCAGTGTTATTTGGAAGAGACGGACCACATGTTTTAATGTGGGAGATAGGGACCACAACTAAATTTAGCTTAAAGGAAATTAGAATAATCCCACTCAACAAGGCCACAGCCCCAGACTATGCTTATTTGTTGGAAGATACGTCTCTGCCAACAAATGGAAGAACAGAATCTCACAACATGCCAACCAACCACATCAAAGCTCATAGAAAAACCCACTGATCCCAAGCACATCAATTGAGCAGAATTATCTGCACATGTCGAGTTCTTTCAGTGACACAACTTCGGATTTCACTGCTACTACACCTAAGAGTTCCAAGATAGCCACTTCAAAACTGACTGCTCCCTATCCAACACAGACAAAAATTTTGGATGAATATTACCTGTTACTTCTATTGATGAAAACATGAATTGTAAGAAGAAAGCATCAACTGTATCCGAAGTGCTAAACTCTGCTGAAATTAGTGAAACTGTGAACGAAAATAATAAAAAAGACAATTAGATTCATGTGTTTCCTGCTCATGACGGTCACACGAAGGTTGTTCAACATTTGGTAATAAGGGTAACTCCTGCGGTTAGGGAAAGATAGGCTGAGTCTTGAACAAAATCTACAACTCATTAGAAAAGCCAACGTTGAATCAAGATTTATAATAAACTAATAAATTTGTTTTGGACTAAAATATTTAATAGCTTAACTTTCCAATCATTACACCTGAAGCCAATTAAAAGGATGTAATTTTAATTTACTCTTTTCAACATGTATAATCATTTTTATACGGTCCCTCTCTCCCAGTACACTGGTCCATCTCACCCATACACCTACGGGTGAGGTGGATCACTCATGTATATTTTCATTTTAACATCTATCTTGTATTTTAAGTGGTAGTGCCTCAGTAATATAGCATATTTAAGTTTATAATATACTCTCTGTCAGAAGTCAAAGGAAGTTGAAAACAGAAATTTTATGGTGAAGGAAAAAAAGTGGCACAACTCTTCCGGACTTATTTTAATACATAGAAGATAAGGTTTAGATATTTTAATGGTATAAAGCAAAAACATAAACACAACAAATAAAATTAATTATTTAAAAACTATAGTATAAATGTCACGTGAGGGGGAGTGTGTTCCCATCACATTTCAGGAAATACCACGGAGGGGAGGGGGGCGGAGAAGTCATATAAATTTAAAAAAAAATAAAAAAAAACCTCACGCAATTCCTAATAGCAGGAAGCGGACAGGAAAAGCAGGTTTAGCGACGTGTCAGTGGCACACAACACTGCCAAGCTACTTTTCATCGTGGGAGCAGGTTGCAATGAGTTTCTACTGACCTGGCTCGTACTGTGCACAATTGCCAGCCAGCACAACACAGCCTATGCCGCCCTGGGCGTAGGTCGCGTGGTCACGGTCGGCCGACGCCTCCCCCAGTTTAGTTTGAAACGACAGCCGCCTGAAAAATGCAGGGCTAACGAGCGTGGCAGGAATCTGCTTCCGCACTTGCTATCTTCGACAGGTATCAATGACTGCCCTTTGTTCCGGCGGCTGTTACAGCGCGGCGCGGCGGTTAAACTTTTAGGGCCCCTAAACTGTTGGCGTCATTACACAGGAGACTCATTACGTCCGCCAGCTGACGAGGTATCACACGCAGGCGTGCGGAGCCCTTCCCGCGTCTCACAGTGTTCTCTAGCGGCCGCAACTCAATGGCCCGAGTGTGCTGACATGTGTCAACGGACTAATGCATATGTTTCAATAGCCACGTCCCACCCCAGTAACCATTGCGGAGCAAGGGGATCTAATGTTTAAATGAGAACGTGTCGTTCATGATCAATCTTCACGTTTTTGAGAGATGGAGGCTAGGTCAAACGAAGAACGCAAAATATATTGGCTCGACTGGGATTCGATCCCGTGACCTCTCGGTTTCGTCATGCGGTTAGACCAAAATGGTAATCCGGGGCAGCTGCGCCACTGACATTCAAGTACGATATACAGGGTGTACCTCTCAGGCGCATTTTCTCTTGTGTTTCACCAGATTTTTGCAATGTTGTCTTTGGAATATGGAGCTGAAGCCTGCTCATCAAGTCTTACATGCGACACAGAGTATCGACAGAAAGCGACGGTTTGTCTTTTGTTACAGAAAAAATGATTTTTAAAGGGGAATTTTACGTCCCACTCAACAGAGCGGTCCTCAAATGGCTCAATTGGCTCTGAGCACTATGCGACTTAACTTCTGAGGTCATCAGTCGCCTAGAACTTGGAACTAATTAAACCTAACTAACCTAAGGACATCACACACATCCATGCCCGAGGCAGGATTCGAACCTGCGACCGTAGCGGTCACGCGGTTCCAGACTGAAGCGCCTTTAACCGCACGGCCACACCGGCCGGCACAGAGCGGTCCCAGACTAGTCTAGCGCGATATTTGTTTTATCGATGCTTATAAATAGAACGCCGGCCGTGTGGCCTAGCGGTTCTAGGCGCTTCAGTCCGGAATCGCGCTGCTGCTACGGTCGCGGGTTCGAATCCTGCCTCGGGCATGGATGTGTGTGACGTCCTTAGGTTAGTCAGGTTTAAGTAGTTCTTAGTCTAGGGGACTGATGACCTCAGATGTTAAGTCCCATAGTGCTCAGAGCCATTTGAACCATTTTTTAGAATTTATTTCATTTTATCATGTATGCTGTATGTACCGCTGTGGGATCACGGATGATGTCTATTCTTTCCGAAAGAACACACACTAAAGTATTGGTTGAAAGCAGTCTTGGTTGCAATTTTTGTTTTTTTATTTTTCAACGACGCGTTTCGCCTTATTTAGGTATCTTCAGGTTATCTTTTCTGTGAACGGGAACGCGTTATGCAGATTTTGGTGCCTCTCGCGTCCATCTAGAAAAGATAACCTGAAGATGTCTAAATAAGGCGAAACGCTTCGTTGAAAAATAAAAAAAATAAAATTGCAACCAAGATTGCTTTAACCAATACTGTTAAGCACAGGTTTGCTGTATGCCAGATATGGATTGGAAGAATATCTACAGACCTCCCACGAACGTCTCATGAAATGGGCACAACAAGAAATTCCGAGAAATTACACCTAATACGCAAATTTCCGACAATCATTGCTTTCATGCACCATTCGCGAAGGGACCAGTGCAGGGGAACAAGTAGTGGCAACAGAGGTACCCTCCGTCACACACCGCAAATTGGCTTGTGGAGTACAGACGTAGAGTAATGCGTAAGTAATGGTGTGGGCCCCCCCCATGAACCATGGACCTTGCCGTTGGTGGGGAGGCTTGCATGCCTCAGCGATACAGATAGCCGTACCGTAGGTGCAACCACAACGGAGGGGTATCTGTTGAGAGGCCAGACAAACGTGTGGTTCCTGAAGAGGGGCAGCAGCCTTTTCAGTAGTTGCAAGGGCAACAGTCTGGATGATTGACTGATCTGGCCTTGTAACAATAACCAAAACGGCCTTGCTGTGCTGGTACTGCGAACGGCTGAAAGCAAGGGGAAACTACAGCCGTAATTTTTCCCGAGGGCATGCAGCTTTACTGTATGATTGCATGATGATGGCGTCCTCTTGGGTAAAATATTCCGGAGGTAAAATAGTCCCCCATTCGGATCTCCGGGCGGGGACTACTCAAGAGGATGTCGTTATCAGGAGAAAGAAAACTGGCATTCTGCGGATCGGAGCGTGGAATGTCAGATCCCTTAATCGGGCAGGTAGGTTAGAAAATTTAAAAAGGGAAATGGATAGGTTGAAGTTAGATATAGTGGGAATTAGTGAAGTTCGGTGGCAGGAGGAACAAGACTTCTGGTCAGGTGACTACAGGGTTATAAACACAAAATCAAATAGGGGTAATGCAGGAGTAGGTTTAATAATGAATAGGAAAATAGGAATGCGGGTAAGCTACTACAAACAGCATAGTGAACGCATTATTGTGGCCAAGATAGATACGAAGCCCACACCTACTACAGTAGTACAAGTTTATATGCCAACTAGCTCTGCAGATGACGAAGAAATTGAAGAAATGTATGATGAAATAAAAGAAATTATTCAGGTAGTGAAGGGAGACGAAAATTTAATAGTCATGGGTGACTGGAATTCGAGTGTAGGAAAAGGGAGAGAAGGAAACATAGTAGGTGAATATGGATTGGGGGACAGAAATGAAAGAGGAAGCCGCCTGGTAGAATTTTGCACAGAGCACAAAATAATCATAACTAACACTTGGTTTAAGAATCATGAAAGAAGGTTGTATACGTGGAAGAACCCTGGAGATACTAGAAGGTATCAGATAGATTATATAATGGTAAGACAGAGATTTAGGAACCAGGTTTTAAATTGTAAGACATTTCCAGGGGCAGGTGTGGACTCTGACCACAATCTATTGGTTATGACCTGTAGATTAAAACTGAAGAAACTGCAAAAAGGCGGGAATTTAAGGAGATGGGACCTGGATAAACTAAAAGAACCAGAGGTTGTACAGAGATTCAGGGAGAGCATAAGGGAGCAATTGACAGGAATGGTGGAAATAAATACAGTAGAAGAAGAATGGGTAGCTTTGAGGGATGAAGTAGTGAAGGCAGCAGAGGATCAAGTAGGTAAAAAGACGAGGGCTAGTAGAAATCCTTGGGTAACAGAAGAAATATTGAATTTAATTGATAAAAGGACAAAATATAAAAATGCAGTAAGTGAAACAGGCAAAAAGGAATACAAACGTCTCAAAAATGAGATCGACAGGAAGTGCAAAATGGCTAAGCAGGGATGGCTAGAGGACAAATGTAAGGATGTAGAGGCCTATCTCACTAGGGGTAAGATAGATACCGCCTACAGGAAAATTAAAGAGACCTTTGGAGATAAGAGAATGACTTGTATGAATATCAAGAGCTCAGATGGAAACCCAGTTCTAAGCAAAGAAGGGAAAGCAGAAAGGTGGAAGGAGTATATAGAGGGTCTATACAAGGGCGATGTACTTGAGGACAATATTATGGAAATGGAAGAGGATGTAGATGAAGATGAAATGGGAGATACGATACTGCGTGAAGAGTTTGACAGAGCACTGAAAGACCTGAGCCGAAACAAGGCCCCCGGAGTAGACAATATTCCATTGGAACTACTGACGGCCGTGGGAGAGCCAGTCCTGACAAAACTCTACCATCTGGTGAGCAAGATGTATGAAACAGGCGAAATACCCTCAGACTTCAAGAAGAATATAATAATTCCAATCCCAAAGAAAGCAGGTGTTGACAGATGTGAAAATTACCGAACTATCAGCTTAATAAGTCACAGCTGCAAAATACTAACACGAATTCTTTACAGACGAATGGAAAAACTAGTAGAAGCCAACCTTGGGGAAGATCAGTTTGGATTCCGTAGAAACACTGGAACACGTGAGGCAATACTGACCTTACGACTTATCTTAGAAGAAAGATTAAGGAAAGGCAAACCTACGTTTCTAGCATTCGTAGACTTAGAGAAAGCTTTTGACAATGTTGACTGGAATACTCTTTCAAATTCTAAAGGTGGCAGGGGTAAAATACAGGGAGCGAAAGGCTATTTACAATTTGTACAGAAACCAGATGGCAGTTATAAGAGTCGAGGGACATGAAAGGGAAGCAGTGGTTGGAAAGGGAGTGAGACAGGGTTGTAGCCTATCCCCGATGTTATTCAATCTGTATATTGAGCAAGCAGTAAAGGAAACAAAAGAAAAATTCGGAGTAGGTATTAAAATTCATGGAAAAGAAATAAAAACTTTGAGGTTCGCCGATGACATTGTAATTCTGTCAGAGACAGCAAAGGACTTGGAAGAGCAGTTGAATGGAATGGACAGTGTCTTGAAAGGAGGATATAAGATGAACATCAACAAAAGCAAAACAAGGATAATGGAATGTAGTCTAATAAAGTCGGGTGATGCTGAGGGAATTAGATTAGGAAATGAGGCACTTAAAGTAGTAAAGGAGTTTTGCTATTTGGGGAGCAAAATAACTGATGATGGTCGAAGTAGAGAGGATATAAAATGTAGGCTGGCAATGGCAAGGAAAGCGTTTCTGAAGAAGAGAAATTTGTTAACATCCAGTATTGATTTAAGTGTCAGGAAGTCATTTCTGAAAGTATTCGTATGGAATGTAGCCATGTATGGAAGTGAAACATGGACGATAAATAGTTTGGACAAGAAGAGAATAGAAGCTTTCGAAATGTGGTGCTACAGAAGAATGCTGAAGATTAGATGGGTAGATCACATAACTATTGAGGAATTTTTGAATAGGATTGGGGAGAAGAGAAGTTTGTGGCACAACTTGACCAGAAGAAGGGATCGGTTGGTAGGACATGTTCTGAGGCATCAAGGGATCACCAATTTAGTATTGGAGGGCAGCGTGGAGGGTAAAAATCGTAGAGGGAGACCAAGAGATGAATACACTAAGCAGATTCAGAAGGATGTAGGTTGCAGTAGGTACTGGGAGATGAAAAAGCTTGCACAGGATAGAGTAGCATGGAGAGCTGCATCAAACCAGTCTCAGGACTGAAGACCACAACAACAACAACAAATGGTGTGGGCTTTCAAATGTGACTTGCATCATGCTTTGTCAACATAGCGAATAGGAGCTTCCGGTAAAAATACGTGTATTTTGCACCATTCATGTGTTTCGCTTATACGTGCGGTCGCGGGTCTGCTTTAACCTAGATAATCTGGAGCTTGCTGTATCAAAGTAGCGTTTGAGGAAACTACCGATCAACGACCTATTCTTTAAGGAATTGAAATACCACGAGTAAAACGGCTTCAAACGTCTTATTAATTCACAATCGAGTTACCTAATAAATATTTGACTTTGAGTACGAAAACGCGATAAAAAGTTTAGAAAAGGTTTGAAAAAACACGTAAACTTCGTTGGAAATCGCTAAGTATTTTCATTACGAAACACTGGATAAATATAGTCCCGGTAAATTGCGCTCCATTAAAGCAAAAGCAAGTTTTTCACATATCTGAATGTTAACGACGTCATATCGCGTGAATTAAGTTTCGTACAGTAACATAATTATGCACATACATCAGAGGTATATATGGGTATTATACTCGTATGGAAACTGTATTACAAATACAATCGCTAGTAAAGAAGTAATAAATTAAAACGTTACGTCTGATGCTGATGTTTTACTGTATGAACGGCGAAAAATAAAATAAGCGATCAACTTTTTTCCTTTCAAGATTTTCTGCAGATATTACCGAGAAAATATTTGAAAGTAGGTGCATAGTTTGTTGGAAGTGGCTAAGTGCTCTCATTCTCAAATATTGGATGAATAAAGTCAGGGAATTTGAACGTCGTCAGTTACGGAGTGTCAAGACTAATGAACAGTTTTCCGCTATAGTACTTGTCTTATTGTGTCCATCTTTGAACGTAAGATTATACCTCTTAATGAGTAGATTATGACAGCATATTTAATTTTTTAATTCGATCAATAATTTTTAGGCGAAATATCGGAACTCAGATTTTTGTTGTCACTGAGGGCCGTTAGATAGACAACCTGCAACTGGTATCGGGTTCCGGGATAGTCACTTCGTAATATAGACGGCTTTACTAATCGTTCGAAATAGCGCTCGAATGACATGACAGAAATCGGGCGCACCGGCCACTGCCAGGGCCACCAGATGATCTGACAGCCACTTGCCGCGCGCGCCTTTGGACTCGCCGCCCCGCCGGAGACGCAGGCTACAAAGAAACGGAAATGCTTTGAGCTGCGCGCCGCGGCCATTTTGGCGGCTGGGGCCGCGTGACGTCACGCCGCGCCAGACGGCCGCTTCCGGCAAGATGGTGGCGCGCGCGGCGCCCGGCCGGATGTGGCGCTATTCTGGGAATTCTGCCTCCGCGGGGCGATTATGTGCGCGCAGGCGCCGAGCCGCGAGGCCCGTATTTTTAAATGCGTCGCCCACGACAGTCGCTGCATCCCATGCGCCAGCCACCACTCCACGACGCCCACCAGCTGCCGTGTTTGATACTGCAGGTTATAGCTTGTTCATACGACGACATTAGGTTACGAAGGACTCTCGTGAAACCGCTTTCGAGAAAATCTTTTCGCATATGACTGTAGACACAGCGACACAAGTGCCCACTTCAGTTTCATCGTTTTGTTTCGGCAGCTCCGCGAGTAGTGACACGGTTAACGAGAACCAGCATGAAAATGCCGCATAAGGGCTTGAATAAGAGACGTGTTTGTATTCGTGAATGGATAAGAAAAATTAGGAGCCGAGAGACCGAACAAAAGTAAGGCAAACACCACCTAAGGGGTGTCGAAGGGGTTGCCTAACCCTTTACCGCTAGAGCAACCGCGAGGCTGAACATGCGTTAAAATTTCTGACAGGTACATCTGTAACGTGCTCAACAAAAGTGGCATCGAGGGGTGTTGCCGAACTGGAGGGGGGGTCCGACCGATCACTAGAGGTTCCACGGTGTATACTAGAGCAAAAATAGGGATCGGCCTGCGTTTCAAAGCCGTCAACCATATTCAATGGCGTTGCAGCTCCACCAAGTCCTCAGAGTGGGACGGAAACGCCCGGCGGCTGTCTCGAAAGTTTTCAAATGGTTCAAATGGCTCTGAGCACTATCGGACTTAACATCTGAGGTCATCAGTCCCCTAGAACTTAGAACTACTTAAACCTAACTAACCTAAGGACATCACACACATCCATGCCCGAGGCAGGATTCGGACCTGCGACCGTAGCAGTCTCGCGGTTCCGGACTGAAGCACCTAGAACTGCATGGCCACCGCGGCCGACCCAAAGTTTTCAAGAACGTCGTCTTGTTGCTGTGAGATGTCGTTTTCTAGCGCTAAATTTGTGGGAATCAAAGTCTCAAGAGAAGGAGTGGTTTCAGTAACACCCTTTATGCCATCCTTAAGTCCTTTGCGTGTCTATTCTGAGCGGCGATGTGCCTGAAATGTTTTCCTCGGGCAACCATTAAAACAAACCGCGTGATTACAACGCTCCGTGTCGTGATTCTGACCCCCATTTCAGAAGCTTCAAAAGAAGGATTGAAATGTGGGTAACCGGGGTTCTGACGACCTTCCCATCATGCAATATCTCTGCGGTGAATTTGGGGACAACTGTAGTAAAATTTGGTGCAATGTAACATCATTAACCCGCCTTACAGCTCACACGAACTTCTGAAGTGTGAACTTTTTCTTCTTTTTTTTCCTTTCTTTCTTTTCATGTGTCGACACCTAACTGTCTGAAGCGTCGCCGAACCCGAGGGTGACATTTCAGGGTGTCACGCTTTTACATCGTTACAGAGGAGGGCTGTAGGAACCCTAAGTAAAATTTCAAACTTATGGATAGGAATGGGAGACAACTGCGGGTTTTCGGAAAACTGATCCTTTTATTTTGTAACACAGTGTATTAAACAAGCTTGCTTAAAGGTAACCTCTACGAGCAAACTCAAGACGAAAAAATTTTAGTTGTAGCTGTAAAAACAAACTGTAATTTCTCGTATTCATGGGTTACCTGAAATTATCCTCACACTGGGTACATGAGGTTCCACGTTACCAATCGATGAGCTGTCCTGGTTACAGGTTATAGACAACACACGTAGAATCCAAACGAAAAAAAGAATGACGGGAAGAAATAAACGATGATAAAAGTGACTCGGGAAACTGTTAGAAATAAAAAAAACTACATTTAAACAAACTTGCTAAATAAAAATATTAAAGTCCGACTGATAACACTTGGAAATAAAAAAATTCGGAGCATGTGTCGAGATTCGGCCCCACGACCTTCTACACGTCAGGAATGTATATTAACCACAACGCTACACCACCGCCCCCAGTTAGACGTTATATTTGACTTTCCAGTGCCAGTCGCAAAGATGATTTGGTGCCTTAAAAAAGTCAGGCTTCGCGTATGAGGCTTATCTAATGTAAGGCGATCTCTGTGATGATAAAAATGACATGTGTGTGATGAAAGGAAAATACCGACGTCAGCCAGATGAGGGCATTTTAATAGTTCAATGGCAAAAAATGAGTGCTGGATCGGGATTGGAACTCTACTTTTCCGCTTTACACGAGCACTGACTTTAACCCTTTTCGTTTCGATTATCCGAGCACGCTTACCGTCCAACCCAAACTTGCCGCACACTACATCCGTAGCGACACCCCCCGCCACTGTCCGCCATCCTTATTATCGCAGCCATGGTTCCCGCAAGAGGTCGGACCGAGGGTGAATCCACACTGAAGATTTCATGAAATGCTTTATGCTTTTCAGGAGTACATTGATGGCCAAAACATGACCACTGCCCACCTGCCCACTGTGAAGTTGTACGCTGCCCGGTGGCGCTGAAGGCACGTGACGCAGTAGGAGAAATACATGAGCGGAGTGATAGTGAACTCACGTTGATGTCTCAACCGTCAATTTCGGCTTCTCTGAATCCAATGGAACCCAACTGTGAAGGTACAGGCCCCAGCTCCGCGCCAACAAACCAACCACCAGTAAATTTCGCTAAGTGTGTGATTTGCGCGTAGCATCTGGTGCCACAAACCTCTGGAAACTTATAAAGTACTTATAAATTATAGAGTGCAGCAATCAGTCGTCCTTTTTTTTTTAGATTTTATTACCCAAATCCAGATTTCGGCTAGTAGCTAGCTATTCTCAATGCACTATTTTCTATTCTCAATGCATGTAAGTCCCTGTTGTTCGGGCATCAGTCGAAGTTCTTTGAATACTCACTTTCCGAATGGAAGGTAGCCTATCAGTACTTGTCGAATCTATTGCGCGCAGAATCACTGCTAAATTGCGTTCCAGAAGTGGACCAACGCGCTTTTAAGTTGGTAGCCATAACGTTTTGGCTCGTCAGTGCATATATTACCACGAGGGTTGAATGAAAAGTAATGCCTCCACCTTCGTTAATTGGGTTAGGATGGGAATATTTTAATAAATCAAACGCGGAAAGAATCCTTAGAATCTAATCTTTAATTACCGATATTCACTTTTTTCACGTAATCACCAGCCAACTGGATACATTTCTGCAAACGATGAGCAACTTTCCTGAAGCCGTCACGGAAGAAGTCGACACTCTGTTTCCGCAACCACAGTCTCACAGTTCTCTCAACGTCTCTGGGTCGTAATGGTGTACCCAAGTTTCGTCTCCTGTCATAATTGAATGGAGAAAGGCGTCACCTTCATTCTCGTAATGCGAGAGGAGTTCCTGGTAAATTTCGTCTGTGCGCTTTCATTTCAGAAGTCAGCACCCGGGGTACCCATTATGCACAGATCTTCCGATAGCCAAGCAAAGCAATAATGTGAGCCACACGCTCTTGTGAAATGCCGACTGTGCTTGCAGTTTCTCTCTGAATCAATCTGTCAAAATTTTGCTTGTGAAACTCGGTGGTTGCTGTCACAGGACGTCCAACTCTGTTTTTCACGCAGGTCAGATGTTCCGCCTCAACATCTTTAAACTTACTCGCCGAACGACGCACAGTTCTCACAACAATATAGTCACCATAAACTGCTTTTATTCTCCGATTCATCTCCTTTGGGGTACACCTTCTGCTGTCAATAATTCAATGACTATCATCATCATCATCATCATCATCAGTTATCTGCTATATTAGCAGGTCCTTTGCCTCTCCGTTTTCTGCGAGCCATTGCTTCCTTCTTAAGGCTGCTGTATGTTGTACCGTCCATCATTTCATCCAGTATCTGACTATACGTTTCTTAAATCGCATTGACCGACCCTCTGCGCAGGGTTCCATACTTAACACTGTAACAACACAACCGTTCATGCCTAAGACTTCCCGTCAGCTGGAGCTGTAGAGAAGAGGCTACGGAACAAGCCAGTACCTGCCGCATACGAACGCTACCAACTGTTGAAGAGTTACTTTTCAGTCAACCCTCGTATTATATGTATAGTGCCTGTTCCGGTCATGTCCGAAAGAACAGACACCACATATTCACGATTCCACGGCCGTATATAGTACCGATGTCAGTCGCATGTGGGTACTGATAGTAGTTCAACAGTGGCAAGAGAAAATTTGCCCCGGCACCGGAATTAGAACTAAGCTTTCCCGTTTTAGACGAGTGGTGGCCGTAATCGCTTCCGTTTAGCTATCCGAACGCGCTTGCCTTCCAATCCAAATCGTCGCACATCGCTTCTGTAGCGCTCCCCTGTGCACCATTCTTGTGCGAAAAGATTCAGTAGTGCTTGGTTAGTGTTGTTGATGATGATGATGATGATGACTGATTTGTGGGGCGCTCAACTGCGCGGTTATCAGCGCCCGTACAAATTCCCAACCCTTGCTCAGCCCAATCTGGCCACTTTCAGGAATGATCATGAAAGATGACATCACAAACACCCAGTCATCTCGAGGCAGGTGAAAATCCCTGACCCCACCGGGAATCGAACCAGGGACCCCGTGCTCGGGAAGCGAGAACGCGACCGGGTTAGTGTTGTGTATGAAAGCAACGTATTTCGTTAGCACTGCTGTGTGTGTGTGTGTGTGTGTGTGTGTGTGTGTGTGTGTGTGTGTGTGAGAGAGAGAGAGAGAGAGAGAGAGAGAGAGAGAGAGAGAGAGAGAGAGATCGTGTCTGATGGAATGCGGAATAAAAGTGGAAGGCCCAGGAATCGGGATCGAAAGTAAGAAAGTCATCGAGAAAGAAAGCCGGGCGAGTAATTAGAAGTGGATGGACCAGTGACCAGTTGTCGTGCATATTGGCAACGACGAAAGAGTTCGGCCGCGAAGCTGAGCGCAACGATTGGAGGAAACCAGGTCCAACGTGCGGAGCAACAAGCAGTCGTAATCGGACTACAGTTGCCGTCTATCCTCGTACCCGATGACCCATTCCAAGAGCAGACGAGGCATAAAACGCCGAGGTAGGGGGAGTGTGAGAAGTGCGAGGCGCGACGTGGTGTATACAGCGCGGCGTGGTGCCTGCCATCTGTCGCTCGTGGGCAGCGCCCAAGCGGCGGCGGCGTCCGCCCTACACCACACCACCTGCGCGCCGCCGCCGCCGCCGCCGGCCGAGGGTCGGGGCCAACCTGCTCCTCCTCGCCTATAGCTCCGCGGCCGCCAGCGCCGCCACCGCACTAACGGAAATCCCAGCGCGCTGCGAACAATGGCTAGCGGAACAGGTACCCGACGCCGCGCTGCTGCCAACCTCGAAAAACTGCAACCTCCTGCCCCGGACCACGCCGCAGATGCGAAAAATCTCGCCAAATTGCGCACCTACTTACACAGTTCTAAGCGAAGAAGGGAAAGCAGAAAGGTGGAAGGAGTATATAGAGGGTCTATACAAGGGCGATGTACTTGAGGGCAATGTTATATAAATGGAAGAGGATGTAGATGAAGATGAAACGTGAGATATCATACTGAGTGAAGAGTTTGATAGATCACTGAAAGACCTAAGTCGAAACAAGGCCCCGGGAGTAGACAACATTCCATTAGAACTACTGACAGCCTTAGGAGAGCCAGTCCTGACAAAACTCTACCATCTACTGAGCAAAATGTATGAGACAGGCGAAATACCCTCAGACTTCAAGAAGAATATAATAATTCCAATCCCAAAGAAAGCATGTATTGACACATGTGAAATTTACCGAACTATCAGTTTAATAAGTCACAGCTGCAAAATACTAACGCGAATTCTTTACAGACGAATGGAAAAACTGGTAGAAGCAGACCTCGGAGAAGATCAGTTTGGATACCGTAGAAATATTGGAACACGTGAGGCAATACTGACCTTACGACTTATCTTAGAAGCTAGATTAAGGAAAGGCAAACCTACATTTCTAGCATTTGTAGACCTAGAGAAAGCTTTTGACAATGTTGACTGAAATACTCTTTCCAATTCTAAAGGTGGTAGGGGTAAAATACAGGGAGCGAAAGGCTATTTACAATTTGTTCAGAAACCAGATGGCAGTTATAAGAGTCGAGGGACATGAAAGGGAAGCAGTGGTTGGGAAGGGAGTGAGACAGGGTTGTAGCCTATCCCCGATGTTATTCAATCTGTATATTGAGCAAGCAATAAAGGAAACAAAAGAAAAGTTCGGAGTAGGCATTAAAATCCATGGAGAAGAAATAAAAACTTTGAGGTTCGCCGATGACATTGTAATTCTGTCAGAGACAGCAAAGGACTTGGAAGAGCAGTTGAACGGAATGGACAGTGTCTTGAAAGGAGGGTATAAGATGAACATCCACAAAAGCAAAACGAGGATAATGGAATGTAGTCGAATTAAGTCGGGTCATGCTGAGGGTATTAGATTAGGAAATGATACGCTTAAAGTAGTAAAGGAGTTTTGCTATTTCGGGAGCACAATAACTGATGATGGTCGAAGTAGAGAGGATATAAAATGTAGAATGGCAATGGCAAGGAAAGCGTTTCTGAAGAAGAGAAATTTGTTAACATAGAGTATAAATTTGTCAGGAAGTCGTTTCTGAAAGTATTTGTATGGAGTGTAGCCATGTAAACGAGGACGATAAATAGCTTAGACAATAAGAGAATAGAAGCTTTAGAAATGTGGTGCTACAGAAGAATGCTGAAGATTAGGTGGGTAGATCACGTAACTAATGAGGAGGTATTGAATAGAATTGGGGAGAAGAGGAGCTAGTGGCACAACTTGACTAGAAGAAGGGATCGGTTGGTAGGACATGTTTTGAGACATCGAGGGATCACCAATTTAGTATTGGAGGGCAGCGAGGAGCGTAAAAATCGTAGAGGGAGAGCAAGAGATGAATACACTAAGCAGATTCAGAAGGATGTAGGCTGCAGTAGGTACTGGGAGATGAAGAGGCTTGCACAGGATAGAGTAGCATGGAGAGCTGCATCAAACCAGTCTCAGGACTGAAGACCACAACAACAACAACTTACATGACGTCAACATGTACACAATGAAAGGCATTTTACGGCTTGTGGTGGGGTTTACTTCAGGTACTATGAGGTGCATTTAAATCACTGCATTGTTTGAGATGTGAAAAACAAAATTTAAACTCCATTTTCATCGTTGTCCTTGATGTTTAACACTCGAAAACGCCTCGCAGAAGAGCACTGTTCTTTACGAAGATAACTCGAAAGGATCTGCCTCTAGACTGCGCTCTTGAGCTCACGACGCGACAAAGTGAGTTGCTCTGTGTACCATTGTCTGCCTAGCACACATGTCTCTCTCTTGTTGGTAGCTGCAGGCAGAAACACGTGGACGTAAAATACGAGTACATCCAGGGCATCCTATTGCCCTTGGTGCAGTTAACAGCTCCTAAAAACCGGAATGATCAAATATTACAATGAAATGAACACCCTGAGCTGCTTACAGGCGTTGACATACGTCATCGGGGACATGAAAATGTGTGCCCCGACCGGGTCTCGAACCCGGGCTCTCCTGCTTACATGGCAGACGCTCTATCCATCTTTTTTCTCCCTCGATACAGTTCGTTGCGTTTGGTCTGCGCGGACGTCGCAAGACATCCGTTCAAGTTGATCGTTGATTCCTTGACATAGTTCTTTTTATTACAAAGAGCACGCACCCCTCTGACCGAACACGCTGAGCTACCGAGCCGGCGTCCATCTTTGGCACGCCTCTCGGGAGAGCCACATTCGCAACTTATTGTCCCGCACTATATTCATAGTGCCCCTGCCCATTATACTCATTACTCGCGGTTTTACTGCCAATTCCCGTAAGAGTTCGGACACTGCTTGCGCATCCGCACAGAAGAAGATGGTGAAATGGCCGGTGAGCCTTATATGAAGAACATGTCTTTCGAGAATCGGCAGTAAAGCCGCGAGTAATGAGTATAATGGGCAGGGGCACTATGAATATAGTGCGGGACAATAAGTTGCGAATGTGGGTCTCACGAGAGGCGTGCCAGAGATAAGTCCCTGCAGTCGCACTACTCCTCTGTGTACTCGGTGGCTCAGATGTTATTCGTGCGTTGGTTCAAATCTCCCCATTATCACTTTTTCCGTTCAATTTTTTTGTTTAATAAAAAAGATGGATAGTGCGTTTGCCATGTAAGCAGGAGATCCCGGGTTCGAGTCCCGGTCGGGGCACACATTTTCAACTGTCCCCGTTGACTTATATCAACGCCCGTAAGCAACTAGGGGTATTCATTTCATTGCAATTTGATTCTAACGAGCTGCACGGTATCTGTTCTTTCCGACATGTCCGAAATAACAGATACCATATTTATATATATAATCAAATATGATCGACAGCACGAGGATGCAGAAGGCAATCAAAACCAGAGCATTAAAGACACACAATGTATTCCCATACATGTGACCTGGAGAATGTAATGATGATCTCTCCAGTGACAAAAGATTCCGGACTAGCACCCCAGTCAGATCTCGGGGGAGACACTGCCAGGAGGTCAGTAACCACGAGTGAAAGATTGAATAACGAAGGAAAGAGTGAATTCTACGAATGTCGGAATGTGTAATGTCGAAAGTTTGGATGTTGTAGGGAAGGTAGGAAATCTGATAAGGGCAATGCAAAGCTCAATCTCGATACAGTCGGAGTCAGGAAGCGAAATCGAAAGAACGATTTCTCAATAACAGCAGAAGAGAGTATCAAGGAAGTAGGTTTAGTGCCTCCACCAAGGAGGTAGTTTACAAATCCCTGCTTCGGCCAATATTTGAATACTGCTTGTCAGTGAGGGATCAGTGCCAGAAAGGACGAAACAGAGAAGGTCCAAAGAGGAGCAGTGTGTTTCATTACAACTTCATTTGGTAAGTGCAAAAACGTCACATAGACGAACATCCAACACGAGTGGCACACGCTACAAGTCAGACGTTGGGCATTACGGTGTATTTTACTGTTAACATTCCAAGAGCGTACGTTCCTGCAACGTGTGACAACGTTGTCGACATCTACAGGGCGGTCTGAAGCAGTCCGAAAAGCTTGCAAGGGTGTTGTAGGGTAGGTTGTGCCAAAAAATAATTGTTAAGAAAAAAGCACGAAGTGTTGCGCCGTTTCCCTGTTAATTAGCACAGAAGTTGGCTTTAAATGGTTCAAATGGCTCTGAGGACTATGGGACTTAACATCTATGGTCGTAAGTCCCCTAGAACTTAGAACTACTTAAACCTAACGACAGCACACCAGTCATCACGAGGGAGAGAAAATCCCTGATCCCGCAAAAGTTGGCCAATCAGGCCTTTGCGCGAGAAAATTCAAACGGCCCGACGGATAAAACTAGTGTCAACCGTTCTCATAGCGCAGATGACAGCGCACGCGACTGCTCGGTCTTTCGCTGGGGTTCGAGCCTTACTCGGATTACTGTCCCAAGTCCAGTTTTTGCGTCGATTCTTGTTCGGCTTTACGGAAACAAAGGAAGAACACGTTTGGCGACTCCACCTCTGGGGGGCTGCTTGAATTTGCGCACGCTACGGCCTGATTTTCAGTGGTAATTAACACTGAACAGGCAGAACGTACTGTATTTTTTTTTTCCTTAAGAGTAATTCCTCAGCACATCCTTCCCTGCAACACCCTTAGAAGCATTTCAGACTGTTTCTGACCAACCTGTATACTCAGCAAGCCATCGTACATCCATTTTGTGGAGATATTCCGTACCAATACTACTGATTTTCTGTCACTCCCCATTAGCGTTTCTCAGCGACAGAAAATGACGAACTATATGCGTCTGCATGCACCCTGAGCTCTCTTCTTTTCTTATTCTCGTGATTCTTTCAAGAAATATAGACGGTGCTAACATCACTGTCGCACAGTATTCCTTGCATACCGATTCAATAAATTTCGCCAGCTCGATTTCGCAAGGACACCTGTCGTCGAAATACGTTATTTCCCCGTAAGTTACCCGAACACCTCCGTTACGTTTTCGGAAGAGGTAAATCCGACATGCTACAAACCTAGCAGTCTGTCAGTGAATCCATTCGGTATCTCCTGTCTTCACTATTTCGTAAGGAATGCAAACGTTGAAGAAATCTTATATCACTAAATAAGTAAAACGGTCATCTGGTCCCAATTACAAGTTGCCTATCTACCGGCTTACTGGGCCAACAAAATTTTCATTTTCCACATTTCATAATATAATTATTGTCGGGATTTAAACATTTAAAATCTTACCATATTTTACTTAACCAAAGTAATAATACAGTGTTGAAGGTTTCACACAATGAATCAAGCACTAAAGTTAGGAACACACTATATCTCTCGCGTCAGCGTCACACAAGGCGGGCAAATTACCCAGAGTATATTCATCCAGTGTTTGAGAATGACACCACTTAGCGACTTCCAACAAACTTTACACGTAATTTGAAACCTTACTGAAACTGTTTCTCGCTGACTGCCTTCTCCGCAACATAGACAAAACAATGAAATAAAAAAAGTTCATGGCTTACTACATTTTAGCATCAGGCATAACGGTTTAATTTCTTACTTCTTCACTAATCAATGTATTTGCACTCATATTGCAGACAATGTGCACATATATCCGTACGACACACAGTTCAGAAGATATGTCATAAACATTTAGATGCGAGAATAAATCTAACCCTTCTTCAAATGGTGCGAAAATTATCTAGACTGTACCCATCCCGTGTTTGATAATGGGAGTACTTAGTGACTCCTAAAAAACTTTATAAATAATGCTTCCCAATTTAGAAAAGGTTTGAAGCTGTTTCATACTAGAGAGTTCCGCCCTTTTAAAGTGTCGACAGTGGCGCATCGAAGGGAGGCGGGTCTATCAGAATGGGGTGCTTTTTGTCTGTCAGATGCAACTGTTCCTGTCTTCTTGGGTTTTTCTGCCAACCAGGTGGCAAGTAGTTAATTTTCTGTCTAAAACTTTTGCGTCTCGTTTGTCGAATTGTGTTATTTCTGCTTCCTTCACGCCTTCTTTTTGAGCACAGATCCATCTTACTGTCTGAATTTTAGCTTTACTGTGAGTTTCGCAGAAAATTGTTTACATGCGTACTGAGAACATTAGTCCTCTGACAGGAACAGACATGCGTTCTGCGTTTCATGCTGAGCGCGGCTTTGTCGCCTCTGTACTGCTACCTGCGCTGACACACAGTGCTCCGGCCGCTACGACATACTTACCATCCTATTTTAAGGAAGCTGTTTGATGAAAAAAAATTGTTTTTGCACAACTTACCGTCCGATATCTTCGCTCAATAAAGTTCTGAAATTCTTTTCCTTACTTGTCATTGTTACTGTACTACACAAAATTACGTACGACACTGCACGAAATTTTATAGAGTTTGCACAGGTAAAGACGCATTCCTGAATGAAATTTTCACTCTGCAGCGGAGTGTGCGCTGATATGAAACTTCCTGGCAGATTAAAACTGTGTGCCGGGCCGAGACTCGAACTCGGCAGCTTTGCCTTTCGCGGGAAGGTATTCTACCAAATGACCTACCCAAGCACGACTCACGTCCCGTCCCCACAGCTTTACTTCCGCAGGACCTTGTTCCCTACTTTCCAAACCTCACAGAAGCTCCCCTGCGAAACTTGCAGGACTAGCATTCCTGGAAAAAGGATATTGCGGAGAAACGGGTTCAAATGGCTCTGAGCACTAATGCGACTTAACTTCTGAGGTCATCAGTCACTTAGAACTAATTAAACCTAACTAACCTAAGGACATCACACACATCCATGCCCGAGGCAGGATTCGAACCTGCGACCGTAGTGGTCGCTCGGCTCCAGACTGTAGCGTCTAGAACCGCACGGCCACTCCGGCCGGCGATATTGCGGAGACATGGCTTTGCCACAGCCTGGGGGATGTTTCCAGAATTAAATTTTCACTCTGCAGCTGTTATCGGCGGAATCCACAGATATCGGAGCCACTGTGACCGCAGCCTAATTACATCAATGCGCATCGCGCATCGTGAATCGTATGGTTATAGCATTCGTTGTATTTCATAAAGAGTTCAAGATATCGAAACGAGGTTTCTTGCAAATGGTCACAGGCAATGAAAGAGTCACGAATGTTTTATGATAAATACTCGAAACTTTTTTATACAGCGAGATATGGAAGTAACTCGCCTGCAGCACCGGGAGGATCGGCAGAACAGGGCGCAAAAACACGTCAACAGCGCTTAAGGAAAATTCAGAGGCCGCGTTTTTAACCCTTAACTACTATGGATGGTCTACCCCTGTTAGGTGAAGTAGGCTCTTCTGTGCACCTTTCTACCGGACGGCAAGCTACACGTGCCAAAAATCTGGCGTTGCTGTTGCTGCAATTTGTTCCTTACATTTCGGCTTTGAGAGGTCTCACAGCTGTACCATAGTGTTTGCGTGTGACGTTTTGGTTTATCGTTGCGTTTCTCCTAGTGGGGAAGGCTTGATCTTCTATGCAACGTTTTCTATGCGTGACTGATGTGGGTGTTCAAGAACGCCTCAGTGGATTCTCAGATGAAGACTTTCATGACAGTGATTATGACCCGGATTTCGAGTATTTAGTGATCACTATACTAATTCGGAGATGGAAACTGAAAGTGAAGAAGATGTGACAGGTAATGACGATGGAGAAGCGTATTTCTTCGGCAAGAACGGATAGATGTTTGCGGTGGAGGAAACAGAAGCTGCTAACTAACGTGAGAACAAGGCAACTCAACATTGTCTTCCAGCTGCCTGGACTGCAACAGATTCCGAAAAGTCTCGGAGAAAACTTGCTGTTTTGGAGGCAAGAGCCTCAACTACAGAAACAGTTTCTTGAAAAACGAATAAAATCAGGCTTTCTTGTCCTTGTTTGAAGCGGAAAACAAGATCTGTGTCAACAGTGTGGTATTCCGATTTTGTGGCTCTGTGTGAAACGCACGCAGGCTGGCAGCAATTAAAAAATTTTTCAGGACTCAGAAGAATGCGTAAGGTAATTACTTTCTTCTTAATTTTTAAAATAAAAATTTGGTGAAATTTCTCCCTTGACAGAATCATGGGGTGAAGCAACAGATCTAAGGCTGAAACGACGAGTAGTAAACTGAAATCTGACTCCAAATACAGTTTGTCATGTCTGAAATGTGTATTTCCATACAGTTATATTACGAATCTGTAATACCATCTCCATGATGATAATCTGCGAGAGAGGGGTAACTATGTCCTGTTACTTTAGTAATACATAATAAAAATAAACAGCAAATTTTGCTGCGTTTTAGTTTCCAAACTGTTTTAAATTCTTGATTTTTTTAAAAAAGCACATTTCCATTACACTCTTCCCGAGAAGTGTAACTAATAACAGGAATGCATGGAAATATATATTCACCAAAACGGTGCTTTTATACACTACTGGCCATTAAAATTGCCACACCACGAAGATGACGTGCTACAGACGCGAAATTTAACCGACAGGCAGAAGATGCTGTGATATGTGAATGATTAGCTTTTCAGAGCATTCACACAGGGTTGGCGCCGGTGGTGACACCTACAACGTGCTGACGTGAGGAAACTTTCCAACCGATTTCAAATACACAAACAGCAGTTGACCGGCGTAGCCTGGTGAAACGTTGTTGTGATGCCTCGTGAAAGGAGGAGGAATGCGTACCATCACGTTTCCGACTTTGATATCGTGTCGCGACATTGCTGCTCGCGTTGGTCGAGATCCAATGACTGTTAGCAGAATATGGAATCGGTGGGTTCAAGAGAGTAATACGGAACGCCGTGCTGGATCCCAACGGCCTCGTATCACTAGGAGTCGAGAGGACAGGCATCTTATCCGCATGGCTGTAATGGATCGTGCAGCCACGTCTCGATCCCTGAGTCAACAGATGGGGACGTTTGCAAGACAACAACCATCTGCATGAACAGTTTGACGACGTTGCAGCAGCATGGACTATCAGCTCGGAGACCATGGTTACCCTTGACGCAGCATCACAGACAGGAGCGCCTGCGATGGTGTACTCAACGACGAACTTGGGTGCACGAATGGAAAAACGTCATTTTTTTCGGACGAATTCAGGTTCTGTTTAGAGCATCATGATGGTCGCATCCGTGTTTGGCGACATCGCGGTGAACGCACATTGGAAGCGTGTATTCGTCATCGCCATACTGGGATATCACTCGGCGTGATGGTATGGGGTGCCATCGGATACACGTGTCGGTCACCTCTTGTTCGCATTGACGGCACTTTGAACAGTGGACGTTACATTTCAGATATGTTACGACCCGTGGCTCTACCCTTCATTCGATCCGTGCGAAACACTACATTTCAGCAGGATAATATACGACCGCATGTTGCAGGTCCTCTACGGGCCTTTCTGGATACAGAAAATGTTCGACTGCTGCCCTGCCCAGCACATTCTCCAGATCTCTCACCAATTGAAAACGTCTGGTCAATGATAGCAAAGCAACTGGCTCGTCACAATACGCCAGTCACTACTCTTGATGAACTGTGGTATCGTGTTGAAGCTGCATGGGCAGCTGTACCTGTACAAGCCATTCAAGCTCTGTTTGACTCAATGCCCAGGCGTATCAAGGCCGTTATTACAGCCAGAGATGGTTGTTCTAGGTACTGATTTCTCAGGATCTATGCACCCAAATTGCGTGAAAATGTAATTACATCTCAGTTCTAGTATAATATATTTGTGCAATGAATACCCGTTTATCATCTGCATTTCTTCTTGGTGTAGCAATTTTAATGGCCAGTAGTGTACATAAAAAATTAAAATGCTGTCTGAGAGACACCTCCAATAGTAATCATGTTCCTGTCAACATCCATAGTAGCTAAAGGTTAAGTCCTCAGCATCTGCGGACCGGCGGATCACGACGAGTTAATTAGTCCACAGCAGTAAAAGGATAAGAGGTCCTGCTATGCTTCCTTCACGCACACGCGAAGTTACTTTCTGCTGAACATTCAGTCGTCAAATATTCACCGAGCCACAAACATGTGTGTGAAGATGATCCGTATGATCGTCTCTTAGTTGTTAGCCGACGGTATGGTAATTCTGGAATGTGTTCTGGAGATCTAGGAAGTTGGCAGCTAGCATCTCGATTGAGACTGCGGTTTGCAAGGCGGCGTGTACCGCGGGCTTTGTGAAGAAAGCCAAGCTGGAAGCGGCGTGCCGCTTCCTCCCCCGCCCGGTAACAGGGCAGACTCGTGGCCGCAGCCAGCCAGACCTGGGGTTAAGAAAGGTCGCGCAGACAGCGCCACGGGCGGCCGGGCGGAAATGCCATTAATGGCCTCCCAGACCCACAATGGCGCCAGCACTGGCGCTACCGCTCCAGGGAGCGCTCCCGTCTATCTCCAGCACGCGGCGGAGGGCGGGCTAACAGGTGAGCGAACAAGTATCGCTGCAGAAGGGTCGTCCCCATTTTCTATCCTGCTTGTTCTGAAAGGCAATACCTGCTATCAATCATCTTACCTCGAGTCCTCAGTCTTCCCACTGTTTTGATGTGGCCGGCTACGAATTCCTCTCCTGTATCAAACTTTTCAACTGCATCTGCAACCTACATCCTCAATTATATGCTGTATGTATTCCAAACCTCTACTACCATGGAGGTCATTCCCAGATGTCTTAACAGATGTCGTATCATCGAGTCCCTTCTTCCTCTCCGATTCTGTGAAGTACCTCCTCATTCCTTACCCTGTCAGTCCACCTAATTTTCAACATTCTTCTGTCGCACCACATCTCAAGTGCTTCGATTCTCATCTGTTCCCGTTTTCCCACATTCATTACCATATAATGCTGAGCTCAAAACGGACATTCTCAGGAATTTCTTCCTCAAATTAAGGCCTATGTTTGATACTTTTTTGCCAGGGTTAGTCTGCTTTTTATGCCATCCTTGCCCCGCCCGTCTTGGGTCACTTTGCTGCCTAGTTAGCAGAATTTCTTAATTTCATATACTTATATGGATATGGTGTCTGTTCTTTCGGACGGACATGTCGAATGCCGGGACACACATTTTCACCTGTCCCCGTTGATATATATGTCAACGCCCCTTAGTAGCTGAAGGTATTAATATAATTCTAATTTCTTAATTTCATCTACTTCGTGATCACTAATCCTGATGTTAACTTGCTTACTGTTCTCATTTCTGCCACTCCTAATTACTTTCATCTTTCCTCGATTTACTCTCAATCCATATTTTGTAGTCAATCAGATTGTTCATTCCATTCAACAGATCCTGTAATTCTTCATTTTCACAGAATATAGCAATGTAATCAGGGAAACTTAGCAATGATGTCATTTTACCTTGAATTTTAATTCCACTCTTGAACTTTGCTTTTATCTGCCTCATTTCTTCTTCGACGTGTAAATTGGACAGCAAGAGCGAAAGACTACATCCCTGTCTTACACCCTTTTTAAACCGATCACTTCTTTTTGGTCTTCTAGTCTTATGTTCCCTCTTGATTCTTTCACATCTTGTATAATACCAGTCTGTCCCTACAGCTTACCCCTATTTTTCACAGAATTTCGAACACCTTTACACTGTCGAACGCTTTTTCCTGGTCGATTAATTCTATGAATTTGTCTTTCTTCCATTATCAACCACAACGTCAGAATTGCCTCTCTGGGGCCTTTACCCTTCCCAAAGCCACACTGGTCCTCAATTTTCTTTCCCACTCTCCTGCATACTCTTAAAAGAGCAGTAGTCTTATGAGAATTCGTAAGACTGTAACACTGATTACATAAATTACCAATAATTACAAAATTATTTTTATTTCAGATACTAGCGTCATTATGTTATAACTTGGTGGCGGTTACAGCTTGGGAAAATAAATTATGATAATCATCTACCTTACATGGTGTACCCACAAGCCGGCCGAGTGGCCGAGTGGTTCTAAGCGCTTCAGACTGGAACTGCGCGACCGCTACGGTCGTAGGTTTGAATCCTGCCTCGGGCATGGATGTGTGCGATGTGCTTAGTTTAGTTAGGTTTAAGTAGTTCTAAGTTCTAGGGGACTGATGACCTCAGATGTTAAGTCCCATAATGCTCAGAGCCATTTGAACCATTTTTGTACCCACAATACGCGTACTTTGTATCAGGCAGCTGAAACAATAGAACTGAGACTTACGCATCACACATGTCGAAATACCTTATGAAAATGCCTTCAAAGAGTTATAGCTACTTCCAGCAATAGACCATAAACAGCTTCGTTACTCATTTTGTAACATTAAACTAACTAACTGATACCACAGCAATACAGAATAGTAACCGTGTAATGGCTATTACGCAGCTGTAAGGCCTACACTGTATTATTATTAATATTATAACTTAATTTTATCCATTGTTTTCAGTGTTTCGTCCGCGACTGTTTTACTTTCGTAAAATGAAGAACAAACCGCCTTCAGTCACAAGTTGCGTTTATTTACTGCACTATGCATTTCGAGGCTCATCTTCAGGTGCTTTTTAGTGAGTTAAATCAGGAAGGCTACGGCAGTTAACGAATAAGTCTATGCGCATGCGCAGGATTCTCTCTTTGAAGGAATGTTGAATCGCCAGAAGAAATTCTTGTGGCGAGTCCAGACTAGTAACGACCATCTATTGGCCAGCGCTCGAACACCTTTCGGCCAGTCATAACTCACTGTAACCGGGAGAGTGTTTGGACCACACACATTCGCGTGATCATGACTGGTGTGATGGTTACTCGAACGAACCTCGAGAGGATGGGACAGCCCACTCGCGGCCAGTGGACGCAGGTGCGGGCGGATACGGAAGCTGGCTGAGGTGGGGGGATGGGTCCAGTAGAGGCACACGCAATGAAGTCACAGCCGCTTCGGGTGGCGACTCACACGCAGGCGCAGTAAAGACCCGACACGCGCCGCGCCATTCATGCCGGCCGGCTTTATAGCCGTGATGCAACCGCCTGGAATTCAGAGGGCTCCAACCTTGACCGGAACGCCACACCCGGAATCATCCGCAGCCCTTAAAATACGACTCTCGGCGGCGGCCCCCCGTCATAGCCTCCTCAGTATCAGTAGTGGCACGATATAGATCCTATATACGTTTCATAGCTCGTCAATCATTTATTTACTTACTGGTTCGGCATTTGCAAGGGCATTCATAACAGTAATGTATTAGCTAATATATTCTGACAGCGTTATACTCGGTAACAATATTTTTCACGTATGGAACCAGCACTAAGCAAAGAAGAGAAAGCTGAAAGGTGGAAGGAGTATGTAGAGGGTCTATACAAGGGCGATGTACTTGAGGACCATATTATGGGAATGGAAGAGCATGTAAATGAAATGGGAGATATGATACTGCATGAAGAGTTTGACAGCACTGAAAGACCTAAGTCGAAACAAGGCCCAGGGAGCAGACGACATTGTATCAGAATTATTGATAGCTTTGGGAGAGCCAGCTATGACAAAACCCTCCATCTCGTGTGGAAGATGTATGAGACGCGCGAAATACTCTCAGACGTCAAGCAGAATGCAATAATACCAATTCCAAGAAATGCAATTGCTCACAGGTGCGAAAATTACCGAATAATCAGTTTAATAAGTCATGATTGCAAAATACTGACACCAATATCATTATTTATTTATTTTTTTAATATAGGGCGACGATCAGTTTGGATTTCGGAGAAATGTGGGAATAGGCGAAGCAATCCCCCCGACCCTACGAACTATCTTAGAAGAGAGCATAAGGAAACACAAACCTACGTATATAGCATTTGCAGACTTAGAGGAAGCTTTCGACAGTGTTGACTGGAATGCTTTCTTTGAACTTCTTAAGATAGCAGGAGTAAAATACAAGGAGTGAAAGGCTGTTTACAATTTGTACAGAAAGCAGACAGCACTTATAAGAGTCGATGGGCATGAAATGAAAACAGTAGTTGAGAAGGAAGTGAGGCAGGATTGTAGCCGATCCCCGATGTTATTCAATTTGTGCACTGAGCAAGTAGTAAAGGAAACAAAAACAAAGTTTGGACTGGGAATTAATGTTCAGGGAAAGAAGTAAAAACTTTGAAATTTACCGATGACATTGTAAATCTGTCAGAGACGTGAAAGGACTTGGAAGAGCAGTTTGAACGGATCTGACAGCGTCTTGAAAGGAGGGTATGATATGAACATCAACGGAAGCAAATAATCGATAATGGAATGTAGTAGAATTAAATCAGGTGATGATGAGGGAATTAGATTAGGAAACGAGACACTAAAAATAGCAGATGAGTTTTGATATTTGGGCAGCACAGCAACTGATGATGGCTGAAGTAGAGAGGATATAAAATGTAGATCGGCAGTGGCAAGAAAACCGTTTCCGAAGAAAAGAAATTTGTTAACATCGAATATAGACTTAAGTGTTGGGAAGTCTTTTTTGAATGTATTTTTCTGTGGTGTAGCCATGTATGGGAGTGAAACATGGGCGACAAACAGTTTAGACAACAAGCGAAAAGAAGCTTTTCAAATGTGGTGTTACATAAGAATGCTGAAGATTATATGGGTAGATCACGTCAATAATGAGGTGGTACTGAATAGAATTGGGGAGAAAAGAAATTTGTGCCACAACCTAACTAAAAGAAGATTTCGGTTGACAGAACACGTTTTGAGACATCTAAGGATCACCAGTTTAGTACTGGAGAGGAGAGGAGAGAGAGAAAGAGAGAGAAAAAGAGAGAGAAAGAGAGAGAGAAAGAGAGAGAGAAAGAGAGAGAGAGAGAGGGGGGGGTAACAGTATCCAGATTTCGAAGGATGTAGGTTGCCGTAGTTATTCGGAGATGATGAGGCTTGCACAAGATAGAGTAGCAAGAAGAGCTGTATTAAACCAGTCTTTAAACTGAAGGTCATAGTACAAGCTCTTATAATACTTCACAAAATTACAAATATTCTTCAGCCATTCTAGGTCCTTCAGATCGCCCTCATAGCCTTTCATTTCACACATACACTCCTGGAAATTGAAATAAGAACACCGTGAATTCATTGTCCCAGGAAGGGGAAACTTTATTGACACATTCCTGGGATCAGATACATCACATGATCACACTGACAGAACCACAGGCACATAGACACAGGCAACAGAGCATGCACAATGTCGGCACTAGTACAGTGTATATCCACCTTTCGCAGCAATGCAGGCTGCTATTCTCCCATGGAGACGATCGTAGAGATGCTGGATGTAGTCCTGTGGAACGGCTTGCCATGCCATTTCCACCTGGCGCCTCAGTTGGACCAGCGTTCGTGCTGGACGTGCAGACCGCGTGAGACGACGCTTCATCCAGTCCCAAACATGCTCAATGGGGGACAGATCCGGAGATCTTGCTGGCCAGGGTAGTTGACTTACACCTTCTAGAGCACGTTGGGTGGCACGGGATACATGCGGACGTGCATTGTCCTGTTGGAACAGCAAGTTCCCTTGCCGGTCTAGAAATGGTAGGACGATGGGTTCGATGACGGTTTGGATGTACCGTGCACTATTCAGTGTCCCCTCGGCGATCACCAGTGGTGTACGGCCAGTGTAGGAGATCGCTCCCCACACCATGATGCCGGGTGTTGGCCCTGTGTGCCTCGGTCGTATGCAGTCCTGATTGTGGCGCTCACCTGCACGGCGCCAAACACGCATACGACCATCACTGGCACCAAGGCAGAAGCGACTCTCATCGCTGAAGACGACACGTCTCCATTCGTCCCTCCATTCACGCCTGTCGCGACACCACTGGAGGCAGGCTGCACGATGTTGGGGCGTGAGCGGAAGACGGCCTAACGGTGTGCGGGACCGTAGCCCAGCTTCATGGAGACGGTTGCGAATGGTCCTCGCCGATACCCCAGGAGCAACAGTGTCCCTAATTTGCTGGGAAGTGGCGGTGCGGTCCCCTACGGCACTGCGTAGGATCCTACGGTCTTGGCGTGCATCCGTGCGTCGCTGCGGTCCGGTCCCAGGTTGACGGGCACGTGCACCTTCCGCCGACCACTGGCGACAACATCGATGTAGTGTGGAGACCTCACGCCCCGCGTGTTGAGCAATTCGGCGGTACGTCCACCCGGCCTCCCGCATGCCCACTATACGCCCTCGCTCAAAGTCCGTCAACTGCACATACGGTTCACGTCCACGCTGTCGCGGCATGCTACCAGTGTTAAAGACTGCGATGGAGGTCCGTATGCCACGGCAAACTGGCTGACACTGACGGCGGCGGTGCACAAATGCTGCGCAGCTAGCGCCATTCGACGGCCAACACCGCGGTTCCTGGTGTGTCCGCTGTGCCGTGCGTGTGATCATTGCTTGTACAGCCCTCTCGCAGTGTCCGGAGCAAGTATGGTGGGTCTGACACACCGGTGTCAATGTGTTCTTTTTTCCATTTCCAGGAGTGTAAATAAATGGTCCACTGACTGGATTTTTCCGTAGTCACTTTCAGGATTGTCCAATATGCCTCATTTATTCATAAGTTGTTTACATCTCACGGTTCAGAGTTGTTCAAACTTTCCTGAAGAAGTTGAATCCATCGAGCTTTCTGCTGGTGTCGTTCACCAAGTTCCGGTTCTTATGTCCACTTACAGCCCATCTCTCTATCCAAGCTATCTGCCATTCGAGTCCTAGCAGTTCTGCTCACATTTTCCATAAAGATTACCCGGTTTTAAGACTGTTTGCAGGTGCTAGGTCTTGGGGTATAGCGAGTTTTGAGTTGTCTAGGATTTTTCTGCATGATCTGGCTACCCGTGATCGCCGAACTTCAGGGTGCTCTATGTTTGTTAGGATGGGTAGCCTGACACGTGGGGTGGACCAGGGTGTTCCAAAGAGTATCCGCATTGTATCCTTCACTTGAACGTCCACTTTAGCTACGTGTGCAGTTCTCATCCAGACTGGCGAACAGTGTACAACCAAGCTGTAGACAAGGGCTAGTGCTGAAGACCTCAGTGTGCTCTGTCCACAGTCCAATGTCGTTCCAGATAGTTTCGGCAGGACAGCATTACGACATTTTAGTTCCTATTTTGTAACTTCTAGCTGTGAGTTGTGCGTTAGAGTGCGATATAATTTCACTGCGAAGTATGTTCTCTGCTCCTAGTGCCTGAAGCGTTTGGCGTTCATAAAGAGTTGTAGTTTCCTATTTCTATCTCTATTGTTAAAGTGCATCATGGTGCTGGTCGTTTTGTCAGGATATGTTTCATCAATGTCGTCCTATTGTACATAATATATGTCTATTGCCGAACTTCAGTTGTACCCACGTGCAAAACCAATAAACTTCAAAACAGCTATCCAGAATTTCAATAATAGCATGTGTGTACTATCACAATAGGGACAGAATACAGGGTTAAAGCTAAATCCAACCAAAACCCATGCGGTCCTAAACAGGTTAGCTCGAAAATCGGGAATGCCTAACATGTTTAAATACAAATGTCACAAGTATGAATTACTCTCCATCAGCAAAGAATCTAGCACTGATAATACACTGAAGTGTCACAGAAACTGGTATAGACATGTGTATTCAAACACAGAGATATGTAAACCGGCAGAATGTGGCGCTGCGGTCGGCAACGCCTATATAAGACAACAAGTGCTGGCGCAGTTGTTCGATCGGTTACTAATGCTACAATGGCAGGGTATCAAGATTTAAGTGAGTCTGAACGTGGTGTTCTAGTCGGCGCACGAGCGATGGGACACAGAATCTCCCAGATAGCGATGAAATGGGGATTTTCCCGTACGACCATTTCACGAGTGTACCGTGAATATCAGGAATCCTGTAAAACATCAAATACCCGGCAGGCTGCGGCCGGAAAAAGATCCTACAAGAACGGGACCAACGACGACTGAGGAGAATCGTTCAACGTGACAGAAGTGCAATCCTTCCACAAATTCCTGCATATTTCAATGCTGGGCCACCAACAAGTGTCAGCGTGGGAACCATTCAACTAAACATGATGTGGGCTTTCAGAGCCGAAGGCCCACTCGTTTACCCTTGATGACTGCATGACACAAAGCTTTACGCCTCGCCTGGGCCTATCAAATGTTCAAATGTGTGTGAAATCTTATGGGACTTAACTGCAAAGGTCATCAGTCCCTTAACTTACACACTACTTAACCTAAATTATCCTAAGGACAAACACACATACCCATGCCCGAGGGAGGACTCGAACCTCCGCCGGGACCAGCCGCACAGTCCATGCCTGCAGCGCCCCTAGACCGCACGGCTAATCCCGCGCGGCGAGGGCCTCTCACCGACATAGGACTTGATGATTGGGAACATGTTGTCTGGACGTACGGGTCTCGTTTTAAATTGTATCGAGCGGATGGACGTGTACGGGTATGGAGATATCCTCACGAATCTATGGTCCCTGCATGTCAGCAGGGGACTGTTCAAGCTGGTGGAGGCTCTGTACTGGAGTGGGGTGTGAGCAGTTGGAGTGATACGGGATTCCTAATTCGTCTACATACGACTCTTACTGGTCACACTTCAGCCTGGAACGGCGCGACCGCTACGGTCGCAGGTTCGAATCTTGCCTCGGGCATGGATGTGTGTGATGTCCTTAGGTTAGTTAGGTTTAAGTAGTTCTAAGTTCTAGGGGACTGTTGACCCAGATGTTAAGTACCATAGTGCTCAGAGCCATTTGAACTGGAGACACAAACGTAAGCATCCTGTCTCATTAGCTGCATTCACTCGTGTCCATTGTGCGTTTCAACGGACTTGGTAAATTCCAGCAGGGCAATGCGTCACCCTACATATCCAGAATTACTACAGAGTGACTCTAGGAACACTCTTTTGAGTTTAAACAGTTCCGCTGGCCACCAAACTCCCCAGATATGAACATTATTGAGCATATCTTGGATGTCTTACAACGTGCTGTTCAGAAGAGATCTCCACCCCGTCGTATATCTTTCCGATTTATGGACAGCACTGCAGGATTCATGATGTTGATTGCCTCCAGCAGTACTTCAAACATTAGTCGAGTTCATGCAACGACGTGTTGCTCGCGGGGGCCCCACACGATGTTAGGCAGTTGTAACAGTTTCCTTTAGCTCTTTAGTGTGTATCGGCACGGTGCAAAACCGGCGCCGAAGCAACTGTGGTGCACTACGGGCCACATATGACAGGGGTGAATGACGGCTCTGAAGATGTGTACGGGCGAATAGACGTGCTACTGTTGCGCAGCTGACCGTTCACGGGAACCAAGGGGGCTACCGACAGTGTCTCCTGGAACTGGAAAAGGGGGACAAGACAATGGTACACACCGCAAGATGGCTTGCGAATTACAAACGTAGACGCAGAACATGCTTTGTATCAGGTGATCGTAGTGTTTCGGCTTATCAATGTATTTGAGGCGGGAGGCGAGTCCTCTACCTGGTACCAGCCGCCCACTGCCTGTGGATGAGAAGCCCGCCACGCTGTGCACTCCGTGCTGGGTAGCCCCGTATCGCTGGAGCGGCCCTTCTGGCACTCGCCGGTCCGGCAACAGCGCCGGGAATGCAAGTGCAGCAAGTAATGCGACCGCCTTTGCGCCGCGCCGTCAGCACTTCGGCGGACGTCGCTCTCTCGCGAATTCCTCGCGGTCAGCGCTCGCCCCGCCATCCAATAACCCGCCCGCCGCCATCGCGCTCTCCAATGCCCCACACATTTCACTCCAGTTGTAAGTAAAACTGAAGCACGACGTAAGAGGGAGAAGAAATAATTTCGCAACAGACGCTCCCAAATTAGAGTTACTTGACACATAATCTCCCATTAGGCCCGCAGTACCAAAACTGTAACTAGAGCAGAAACTGCGTTCATTGGCTGTTCCGTCAGTTCTTGGTGGAATATTTTATACATTGCGAATCAAAATTACAGAATATTATACCAGTGTTTTGTTTGCTTTATTCATAAAGTGCAGCAGAAACTTTACGATGCGAACACACTCGAAGCGAAGTATCATCACTAAACCATCGCACGACTTCGTACGACCTGAGCTAGCACGCTACTCACGTATTCGTCAGACTGCTGCATTCTTAGCACTTGACGTTGTGAATTTCTACCTTTGTGCCAATTTTCTTTTCCTGAGGCGAAGACAAAGGCAGCGCAAACTGAGGAAGAAATGGCTCAAAATGGCTCTGACCACTATGGGACTTAACATCTGAGGTCATCAGTCCCCTAGAACTTAGAACTACTTAAACCTAACTAACCTAAGGACATCACACACATCCATGCCCGAGGCAGGATTCGAACCTGCTACCTTAGCGATCGCGCGGTTCCAGACTGAAGCGCCTAGAACCGCTCGGCCACACTGGCCGGCAAGAAATGGGTAGATGTGAAGTACACTGCTCGACAACTGCTAAGGAACCACCACTGACAGTCGCTACTTAACAACTGCCAATTACTAAGGAACAACCGATCAATGATATAACAAGAAAATGTAGAGGGCGGGACGTGTAAACTGCAGCGAAGCCTGTCCTCGAAGGCTCTAATTGCGTTTGACAGTTCGTCCAATACGGTATCTGACTAAGGTTGAATTTATTAGTGCGAAGTTCCCTGTGGTACGGCAACATGTCTTCAACACATTATTTGAGTGCTTACGATAGTGGACGAGCATTTCGAATCGAGTGGTTAGCACACTGGACTCGCATCCGTGAGGACGATGGTTCGAAACCGCGGCCGGCCATCAAATAAACTTGAAAGCAGCTATCGAGATTTGTCGGTGACTTCCCTAAACCGCTTAAGCCAAATGCGGGATGGTTCCTTCGAAAGGACACGATCGCTTTCTTCCTCCATCTTTCCCTAATCCGAGCTTGTGCTCCGTCTCTAATTACCTCGTTGTCGACGGATCTTTAAACACTAATCATTTCCTCTTCCTGCTCCTCCTTCACGAACAGTTCGACCGCTCGAAACCGATCAAAGTGTCACTACTGTGGCCACAGCAATGCATGTGACCAAAAGTGTCATCTCACGATTCAAAATGGCCGCTGAAGGTGTAAATTCTACACTCCTGGAAATGGAAAAAAGAACACATTGACACCGGTGTGTCAGACCCACCATACCTGCTCCGGACACTGCGAGAGGGCTGTACAAGCAATGATCACACGCACGGCACAGCGGACACACCAGGAACCGCGGTGTTGGCCGTCGAATGGCGCTAGCTGCGCAGCATTTGTGCACCGCCGCCGTCAGTGTCAGCCAGTTTGCCGTGGCATGCGGAGCTCCATCGCAGTCTTTAACACTGGTAGCATGCCGCGACAGCGTGGACGTGAACCGTATGTGCAGTTGACGGACTTTGAGCGAGGGCGTATAGTGGGCATGCGGGAGGCCGGGTGGACGTACCGCCGAATTGCTCAACACGTGGGGCGTGAGGTCTCCACAGTACATCGGTGTTGTCGCCAGTGGTCGGCGGAAGGTGCACGTGCCCGTCGACCTGGGACCGGACCGCAGCGACGCACGGATGCACGCCAAGACCGTAGGATCCTACGCAGTGCCGTAGGGGACCGCACCGCCACTTCCCAGCAAATTAGGGACACTGTTGCTCCTGGGGTATCGGCGAGGACCATTCGCAACCGTCTCCATGAAGCTGGGCTACGGTCCCGCACACCGTTAGGCCGGCCTCCGCTCACGCCCCAACATCGTGCAGCCTGCCTCCAGTGGTGACGCGACAGGCGTGAATGGAGGGACGAATGGAGACGTGTCGTCTTCAGCGATGAGAGTCGCTTCTGCCTTGGTGCCAATGATGGTCGTATGCGTGTTTGGCGCCGTGCAGGTGAGCGCCACAATCAGGACTGCATACGACCGAGGCACACAGGGCCAACACCCGGCATCATGGTGTGGGGAGCGATCTCCTACACTGGCCGTACACCACTGGTGATCGTCGAGGGGACACTGAATAGTGCACGGTACATCCAAACCGTCATCGAACCCATCGTTCTACCATTCCTAGACCGGCAAGGGAACTTGCTGTTCCAACAGGACAATGCACGTCCGCATGTATCCCGTGCCACCCAACGTGCTCTAGAAGGTGTAAGTCAACTACCCTGGCCAGCAAGATCTCCGGATCTGTCCCCCATTGAGCATGTTTGGGACTGGATGAAGCGTCGTCTCACGCGGTCTGCACGTCCAGCACGAACGCTGGTCCAACTGAGGCGCCAGGTGGAAATGGCATGGCAAGCCGTTCCACAGGACTACATCCAGCATCTCTACGATCGTCTCCATGGGAGAATAGCAGCCTGCATTGCTGCGAAAGGTGGATATACACTGTACTAGTGCCGACATTGTGCATGCTCTGTTGCCTGTGTCTATGTGCCTGTGGTTCTGTCAGTGTGATCATGTGATGTATCTGATCCCAGGAATGTGTCAATAAAGTTTCCCCTTCCTGGGACAATGAATTCACGGTGTTCTTATTTCAATTTCCAGGAGTGTATGTCAAAGAATGTCGGTGGTCGCAGACTGGTCCATCACACGGCAAGAGGATCGATACGTAGTGCTAGTTGTGAAAAGGAACACTGGGAATGTATTACGCCATCCTCGCATTACCGTTCTGTACTCTTTCCGCTGCGCCAACCGCTGTCTGGAAACTACGATATCATAAGTGGCTCACACCTCGCCTGACCCGTGCCAAAAAGGCTTTTTTCCCTAAACGCTTTTCCACGTGGAATTACCGCTTCAGTCATTTTTATATCTGCCCAAGCCTTGCACGTTATACAGGGTGTTACAAAAAGGTACGGCCAAACTTTCAGGAAACATTCCTCACACACAAAGAAAGAAAATATGTTAGTGGACATGTGTCCGGAAACGCTTACTTTCCATGTTAGAGCTCATTTTATTACTTCTCTTCAAATCACATTAATCATGGAATGGAAATACACAGCAACAGAAGGCACCAGCGTGACTTCAAACACTTTGTTACAGGAAATGTTCAAATGTACTCCGTTAGCGAGGATACATGCATCCACCCTCCGTCGCATGGAATCCCTAATGTGCTGATGCAGCCCTGGAGAATGGCGTATTGTATCATAGCCGTCCACAATACGAGCACGAAGAGTCTCTACATTTGGTACCGGGGTTGCGTAGACAAGAGCTTTCAAATGCCCCCAGAAATGAAAGTCGAGAGGGTTGAGGTCATGAGAGCGTGGAGGCCATGGAATTGGTCCGCCTCTACCAATCCATCGGTCACCGAATCTGTTGTTGAGAAGCGTACGAGCACTTCGACTGAAATGTGCAGGAGCTCCATCGTGCATGAACCACACGTTGTGTCGTACTTGTAAAGGCACATGTTCTAGCAGCACGGGTAGAGTATCCCGTATGAAATCATGGCGGTGAATCGAGGAAGTACGGTACATACTGACGAAACTAAAATGAGCTCTAACATGGAAATTAAGCGTTTCCGGACACATGTCCACATAACATCTTTTCTTTATTTGTGTGTGAGGAATGTTTCCTGAAAGTTTGGCCGTACCTTTTCGTAACACCCTGTATAAATCTGGACGAAACTGGTGATGACGGATAGGCGTGGTAGCCTTTTAACTTTAAAATCTAGCACGCTGCGATCCGCACTGGTACAGATGACGTGATGCCGTGCAACTTCGGTCGACAAAGTGGTGCAACTACGCTTCCACCTTGCGTGAATCGTCATAGTGACAGTTAACACGCTGTTCAAAATTGTCTGTTTCGTGTTTTATATAACTCATTTCAACGCTGCTGCAGAAAGGGTTTTTAGCCTCCTGAGAAAAACTTGGTGAGCTGAGACAAACTGTTTAACAATGGCTACATTAGAAGCTGAATTAACGGTAAAGATGAATGAATCATTTACGTGCAGTTTCGTCGAAAACAACGGGGAAGAAGGGAAGGTCTTACTAAGCAGATTGAAAAGCGATCAGAAATATCGATATGGTAAAATGCAGTACTTTGTTATACTGTATTTTGAATTTTAGGCTTGTGTGTGTTGGTGTAAGTTTCGTAAAAAAAAATCACGATTTTCAGTTAGCAAAACACCCTGAGGAAGGAGCCTTGAAACAGTTGCCAAACGTCGGAATTTTACAGATGACAATACAGCCTCAAACCCAGAAGAATTTTATTGACTGTGCCAACGATCGCGGAAGCCTATGTTTACAAATCCCGATTTTGTTCAGAGAAACCTGACAACCCTGGTGCAAATGTTATTTTTAGTGACAACACTCCCAGCTTAGATATATAAGTAAATAATTTCATATTAGCTAATCGACAAAACTCCAGATGCGTTGGTGAGTGGCCACTGTCTGACTGCCACACAAAGGACTCAGGTTCAGTTCCCGACTCTGCCAGGAATTTTTCCCCTGTGGGAGGTCTGGAACGGGTTGCACTAGCCTTGTGATGCCAGATGTGGTGCTATTTCAGTCAGAAGTAGCGTCTCCGAGGTGGGGAAGGCTACAGTGATGAAGAAGATATTAAGTGTGACTGCGGAGCATCATATGCTTCAATGTCGACGGCATCCAGCCTCCTGCACAAAAGATGAACATCAAGGAACAGAAAATGCACTGGAAGTCGCCAAGTTTTGGGCAAGGATAATACCGGGTGTTCAAAAAGTCAGTATAAATTTGAAAACTTAATAAATCACGGAATAATGTAGATAGAGAGGTACAAATTGACATACATGCTTGGAATGACATGCGGTTTTATTAGAACCAAAAAAATACAAAAGTTCAAAAAATGTCCGACAGATGGCTCTTTATCTGATCAGAATAGCAATAATTAGCATAACAAAGTAAGACAAAGCAAAGATGATGTTCTTTACAGGAAATGCTCAATATGTCCACCATCATTGCTCAATAATAGCTGTAGTCGAGGAATAATGTTGTGAACCGCACTGTAAAGCATGTCCAGAGTTATGGTGATGCATTGGCTTCGGATGTTGTCTTTCAGCATCCCTAGAGATGTCAGTCGATCACGATACACTTGCAACTTCAGGTAACCGCAAAGACAATAATCGCACGGACTGAGGTCTGGGGACCTGGGAGGCCAAGCATGACGAAAGTGGCGGCTGAGCACACGATCATTACCAAACGACGCGCGCAAGAGATCTTTCACGCTTCTAGCAAAACTTTTTTTTTTGGTTCTAATAAGACCCCATGTCATTCCAAGCATGTGTGTCAATATTTACCTCTCTATCTACATTATTCCGTGGTTTATTAAGTTTTCAAATTTATACTGACTTTTTGATCACCCGGTACTTTCACAACTGTATATAATATGTATGTTTCTGATATGAGAATAAATAACAGAAACAGTCTTCTTTGGAAGAGGTCAACATGGAATTGGATCTGGCTGGTAACAAACGCCTCACGTGTACGAGGTGCATTCAAGTTCTGAGGCCTCCGATTTTTTTTATCCGGACTGGAAAGAGATAGAAACATGCGCATTGTTTTAAAATGAGGCCGCATTCATTGTCAATACGTCCCAGAGATGGCAGCACCGTACGGCAGATGGAATTTTACCGCCAGCGGCGAGAATGACAACTGTTTTAAATACTTAAAATGGCGACGTTTTCCTTACTTGAACAGCGTGCTATCATTCATTTTCTGAATTTGCGTGGTGTGAAACCAATTGAAATTCATCGACAGTTGAAGGAGACATATGGTGATGGAGTTATGGATGTGTCAAAAGTGCGTTCGTGGGTGCGACAGTTTAATGAAGGCAGAACATCGTGTGACAACAAACCGAAACAACCTCTGGCTCGCACAAGCCGGTCTGACGACACGATCGAGAAAGTGGAGAGAATTGTTTTGGGGGATCGCCGAATGACTGTTGAACAGATCGCCTCCAGAGTTGGCATTTCTGTGGGTTCTGTGCACACAATCCTGCATGACGACCTGAAAATGCGAAAAGTGTCATCCAGGTGGGTGCCAGGAATGCTGACTGACGACCACAGGGCTGGCCGTGTGGCATGTTGCCAAGCAATGTTGACGCGCAACGACAGCACGAATGGGACTTTCTTTTCGTCGGTTGTGACAATGTATGAGACGTGGATGCCATTTTTCAATCCAGAAACAAAGCGCCAGTCAGCTCAATGGAAGCACACAGATTCACCGCCACCAAAAAAATTTCGGGTAACCGCCAGTGCTGAAAAAATGATGGTGTCCATGTTCTGGGACAGCGAAGGCGTAATCCTTACCCATTGCGTTCCAAAGGGCACTACGGTAATAGGTGCATCCTACGAAAATGTTTTGAAGAACAAATTCCTTCCTGCACTGCAACAAAAACGTCCGGGAAGGGCTGCGCGTGTGCTGTTTCACCAAGACAACGCACCCGCACATCGAACTAACGTTACGCAACAGTTCCTTCGTGATAACAACCTTGAAGTGATTCCTCATGCTCTCTACTCACCTGACTTGGCTCCTAGTTACTTTTGGCTTTTTCCAACAATGAAAGACACTCTCCGTGGCCGCACATTCTCCAGCCGTGCTGCTATTGCCTCAGCGATTTTCCAGTGGTCAAAACAGACTCCTAAAGAAGCCTTCGCCGCTGCCATGGAATCATGGCGTCAGCGTTGTGAAAAATGTGTACGTCTGCAGGGCGATTACGTCGAGAAGTAACGCCAGTTTCATCGATTTCGGGTGAGTAGTTAATTAGAAAAAAAAATCGGAGGCCTTAGAACTTGAATGCACCTCGTACATAGCCGGTGAAAAGGAGTATTGGGATGGCACGGATGCTGGTGCGCGCGGCCGCGCTGCCTAGGCGTGTGGGTGGCGGTACCAGCTACGGGCGAGCAGGCCATGAGTCACGGCCCCGGAAGCTGGGAGTGCTGCGGAATGCGGCCACGCTCGCAGGGACAGCCAGGCTAGAGGCTAGTTACCATGCGCCGCCGCACTAGCCGCCTAGCCGCCTAGCCGCCACTCCAGGCGGCGGGCTCCTCATCCTGAGCGGACAGCTGAACGGCCGCACTGGCCCAGTCGTGCACGTCGAGAAAAAGGCATTCACTGGTGCGATACTGGGAAACTGAAGAAACTACGTACAACACTTGTACGGGCCACATTTCCGTAACTGCACAAAAAATGAAGGAAGGAATACGAAATACCAGTGCTCGCGTTAGTAAGAAGTACGGTGGAATGTTCCTTCGGACATTCGTCCGTGGCAACGCAGCGACTGCCGCCTTCAAGAAAAACACGACATGTATTCACAGTTACGACATGAACCACCATCGGCCATATTTGGAATGGCGACAGTGAAGACTGTGCCGGACGGGATTCGAACCGCTTTATGCGCGCCGTCGACTTAATCGCTTCAGCTACCCGTGCACGAATGTGTCAGCCATGTGTCTACAACGTGTAGTCGTAGATCGGTTATGTATATTCCCGTATACGGAAGATATCTTACTTGGAATTTGATTGCCCGTGTCGGCGGGGAACACTGCAATATCGCATTTATCCGCGCGACACCGGGCAAATGACTTTCAATTATTTAAAATTGTCTCCCCTGTACGGCAATATACCAGGTGATCAAAAAGTCAGTATAAATTTGTAAACTTAATAAACCACTGAATAATGTAGATAGAGAGGTAAAAATTGACACACATGCTTGGAATTACATGGGGTTATATTGGAGAGAAAAAAAAAAAAGTATTGCTAGACGCGTGAAAGATCTCTTGCGCCCGTCGTTTGGTGATGATCGTGTGCTCAGCCGCCACTTTCGTCATGCTTGGCCTCCCAGGTCCCCAGACCTCAGTCCGCGCGATTATTGGCTTTGGGGTTACCTGAAGTCGCAAGTGTATCGTGATCGACTGACATCTATAGGGATGCTGAAAGACAATACCGGACGACAATGCCTCACCATAACTCCGGACATGCTTTACAGTGCTGTTCAGAACATTATTCCTGGACTACAACTATTGTTGAGGAATGATTGTGGACATATTGATCATTTCCTGTAAAGAACATCATCTTTGCTCTCTCTTACTTTTTTATGCTAATTATTGCTATTCTGATTAGATGAAGCGCCATATGTCGGACATTTTTTGAACGTTTGTATTTTTTTCGGTTCTAATAAAACCCCATGTAATTCCAAGCGTGTGTGTCAATTTGTACCTCTCTATCTACATTATTCCGTGATTTATTCAGTTTTCAAATCTATACTGACTTTTTCGTCACCCGGTACATAATGGATGCATGAGTAGATAGATTGATGACGTAACGGTAAGGTGACCGAGTGTCGGTCCGGCACAAATTTTCACTGCCGTCACTCAATTATGCAGCTGATGGAAGCTCATATTTCCAACTGCAAATAATTTCATGCCTTTCATTTCTCGTCACCACTCGCCGATCACCGTATCAGGTACAGAGTTGAAGAGCGATTGGGGTAGAGTACGTTTCCTGTCTCATTCCGATTTTAATCTTGAAGTCCTCTGAAAGACAAAGGCCAATAATTATAATAATATATTAAAAGAAGGAGTTGCACTGACAGCCACGGAAGATCAGGAAACGGAAGGTGGGTCAAACGGGTCCAAAGGCTACAAAAACGTGGTGCATGTTTATATCGTGTCGTGTGAAAGAAAAAGCCACACACTATGAGAGGGAGATACACACACACACACACACACACACACACACACACACGAGAGAGAGAGAGAGAGAGAGAGAGTGAGAGCGCGATGAAGACGGGTGAGTGATAGTGGCGGGAGGGGGGAGACGGAAAAAGGGAGGGGACTGCCTGAGTAAGGGCGCCAGTACGTGCGTGTGTGTGTGTGGGGGGGGGGGGGGGGGTGGCGGCGTGGCGGGGGGGGGGGGGGTAAGGGGCAGGGTTAGAGATTCCACCTCCGGGTCTTCCTACACGACCAGAAACACACGCAAGCGCGCGCGTCCGCTCGCGGGGCTCTTCCAAATAAACAAATGTGAATGGTAACGAGGGGGCGACGGAAGTGGCCTGCCGCGCACTTGGACGTGTGTGGCGTACCTTGTTTAGGAGCGGCGCCACGCACCATCGGCCGGCGCGGCCAGAATGGATTCCCTCCCCTCCCCTGCCGCGCGCGCACGCAGCACTCGGCAGCGGGCAGCGCCTGTCGCGGCCAGAAGCCGCCCGAGATCAAAGCGACGTCGCCGCCCGCCCCCCACCCGGCCGCGGCTAATGGCCCCGCAAATACAGCCAGCCCACATTGGGCCTCCTCCCTCCGTCCTCATTGTCAGCTCCGGCAAGCCGCAGATACGCCCAGCCTATAGTTTCCGGAAGGCCAGTTCCAAAGGAAACTGATTAGGATACGTTTACTGCGCGCAACCCAGGAGAATCTGAGCGGCAGGAATGCTCCTGCGACCTATGACATACACTAGAAACTATACACTTGCCTGACAAAAAACATGAAGCACTCACAAGACGCAGTCGGATGACAAACTTAACTTCAACACGTACACAACACCGGCAGGTATCTATATGATTACAATTGCAGTTAGTAATCGTGGTCATACTGACCAACACATGTGAATTTTAAATGAATGAAAACTGCCTCTTCTGTATTATTACACACTAGCTGATTACCCAGTTTTGCCCATGTATGTATATGTGTACATGTTATAATCTTCTATTAGTTCATCTCCTCCTTTACCCCCTCTCTGTCCATCTCCTCCACTCGTCTCCCTGTCCATCTCCTCCATCCCCCACTCTTTCCATTTCCTCCACGCCCATCTCTGACCATCTCCTCCCCCTTTCTTTGTCAATTTCCTTCTCCTCTCTCTGTTCATCTCCTACTCCCCCCTTCTTTCGCTCTCTTCTTCCCCCTGACACTATCCATCCCCTCCTCTTTCCTCCACCTGTCAATCTCCTTATCTTCCTATCTGTGCCCATCTCCTAATTCCCCCTCTCTGTGTCCATCTCCTCCATCCTGCTTCTCTCTCCACGTTACCACCTATGCCCCAATAGGAGCTGGTCGTTCTTACTCCCACAGATTTTCTTTCCAGACTATAAATAATGTTCCTTGAAATAGATTCCCGGGTTTAGATAGTGCATTTTACCTGTGGCTTTACCTGCCTACACACATGGATATATGTTTCACACATGTTAACCACATTTCACACGTATCTGTACTCATATTTTGCCGTATCTCTGGTGAATTTTACCCCTGCAGTTTCATTTTCACACATTTCACACTCTCCTGGTTACTAGGCAGATGCGCTGACCACTACGCCATCTGGGCACAGAGGTCACCCCTCCCTCACGGACTACACTAGCATCCCTCCCACCACACGCAACTTCTCAGCTTAAACCAAACACTACTGATGTAGTGCCCCTGACCATTAGCCTCATTACTCGCGACATCTCGTCGATTCTCGTAATTATGGTGATGGCAGCCATTGAATCCTTCAGTGCAGACGTGCATTACGCTCGATCTCGTACGGGAATCGGGGAGATGCAGTGCGTAACGAGGCTGATGAGCACGGGCACTACATCAGTAGTGTTTGGTTGAAGCTGAGAAGTTGCGTCTGATGGGAGGGATGCTAGTGTAGTCCGTGAGGTTGGGGTCACTACTGTGACCAGATGGTGTAGTGGTCAGCGCGCCAGCCTAATAACCCGGAGACACGGGTTCTAATCCCGATCCGGCACAAATTTGTAACTCGACACATTAATATAAATCAATGGTCACTTGCAGCTAATGACTTCACTTTCTTTGTGTCCTGATTCTTAGCGGGTGCAGGAATAAAATTGTGTCTGTTTTTTTCGGTCATGTCCAAAACAACACACACCACATGAGTATCTACAAAAGTAATGCAAGGGTAATGCGCAATAACCGAAACTTGAAGGGTTGCCAGAAGAATAGAAGAAACATGTTAGTATGAATAATAGTCTTAGGTAGAGACGTAAGAGTGAAAGGCCTCTTCATCCGTCCAACAAGCGGTCCTACGCACTGAGAAACCGATTGGGTCGTAAGAAACGACGTATCACGACCCATCTGTAACGAAGCAGTCCTATATGCCACATATACGTGCCTTCAAATGTAAAACAAGGCAAAGTTCAACCGAACAGCGAAATTCCAGAACGATCAGCCTCGGATGACCAACAGCATACAGCAAATCTTATGTACGTGATCATAATCTTCATTTAAGCCTGTACACTATTAAGGACTTACAAAGCTTGCCTGTATATGCCTCTGGACTAGGGTTATTGGTTTCCGTCGTACCTCTCTCCACCTGTATGACACTTTCATTGTGACGAGTACTTGAACCTACGGGTTCGATTAGACAACAAAATCTGACACTTCCATGTTCTTGGTCTGTAATGCCGTAAGTTATTATATATAGCCGAATCTTAAAAGTTACAGGCCGGGGTAACTGTTTGTTCTGGTAATTAACTGGAGGTTCTAGTAAGGCGCATCTATATTTTTATAAACTAGTGGCTGTGCTCTTCTTGCAAATACGCGAAGAAGCAATAAAATGAAGGTCAGCAAGTCAACCCAGAATTGCATTTCCCTACCATCAGCATCTTTGCCTCCTTATCGTAACAGCCGAGTCATTCTGTACTGTTTCCAACCAGAAACACCTGAAAACTGTCAGCTTCATCCCGTCGCCTTTACACTCCTGTACGCAGCCGCTTGTGTATCAAGAAACGGATGATCTAAAATCCTGCATCACTTTTGATCTGAGCGTGAGCTTCTGACACAGTATGTTGCGATGGATGTCGGGTAACGACAAATGGAATACACTCAAATGGTATCATGTGATGCTCAGGAAATTAGATCAAGAAATGAGACAGTAATAATAGTAAATGATTTAAAATAATTGAAAAGCCACGATCGTTTCAATCGTTTATTAGATGACCAGTTTCAGCACTCTGAAGGTGCTATCATCAGATCTGTGAAGGTATAACATAACAGATTTGAGGGAGGGCTTACATGAGTTAACTACATACATTACAATTATTACAGAACCACATACCTGAAACGTGGATTAACATTTATAAAACCATATGGACCTCATGGCATATGAGGCAGACCATCAGATAAAATCATTGTCACAACCAATAAAAAATAACAAAAAACGGCTCTCATGGTCGTTCTTTCCATAAAATATAAAACTGAAATCACCAGATGAAACTACCACTGCTCGCCTAACACCGGTCGGCATCAACACTGCCCTATTCCTATTTTATGGAAAGAACGACCATGAGAGCAGTTTATTATTTTTTATTGGTTGTGACAATGATTTTATCAGATGGTCTGCCTCATATGCCATGACGTCCATATGGTTTTATAAATCTTAATCCACGTTTCAGGTATGTGGTTCAGTAATAATTGTAATGTATATAGTTAAATCATGCAAGCCCTCCCTCAAATCTGTTGTGTTATACCTTCACAGATCTGATGATGGCACCTTCAGAGTGCTGAAACCATCATCTAATAAACGATTGAAGCGATCGTGGCTTTTCAATTATTTTAAAAACAGAGTGTTCGCCCCACGACACGCCATGTGTTCAATGCAAAATAGTAAATAAGTTTTGCTGTTTGAGTAGCAAATAAGTGACCATTTCCGAGGTAGAGGAGACTAATAATACGGAGACTGGGAATGACACGGAAGCTTTCATGAACGGGAGAAATTTGTTAGAAAACAGAAAGAATCTTTTCGAAGCACCCAGAACATTGCGACGTCGTCAAATGTCGCCCTATCTCTGTCTCACGCCACGCGCTCTACACTGGAAACTCGCAGCGCGGGGGACGCTCCATATCGTACCCTGCATTCTACCCCTGGTAACTTCAAAACTCCAAATTATGTATTCCAGAGAACGATAAAGACGGATATCCAAAGCGTGCTACCGCCGCAGTCTAAATATGTCGACGTCCTCTTTCTGCACAATCTATGGATATGTATACACACAACTGATCGGCTGCTTTCGAGCTGACACGTGACCGCCACGAGAACAGTTTATTTCGCCTCAAGGTAAATGTATCTCGTCAGGGTTTCCGGCGAGGCACGCCATCCCGCCCCTCAGAAGCAGACCTTGCATTATTTTTCAGCGGGCGGATTTGAGCAGCGGGTCAATACCTGTTAATATACGATCAAAGGGCAGAAAGCACAGTAATCTGGCGGTAAGGTACTCACTGAAGTCGATCAGCAGGCGGCCATAGCCTTGTCGTTGGTACGGCGGCAGCGTCAGGATGCAGGACACGTTGTAATTCAGGAACGAATTCTTCTCCTGCAACAACGAGGAAAGAAAGGGGCTGTTATAGTGCCTCATATGTGTCATTAGCACACAGGAAAACAATTTCAATTTCTTTCCTTGTGAATAACAGTAAACATGTGAAACTACTCCCGCACCGGATGGAAAACCAATGAAACGTCCCTTGTAAAAAAAAGTTTTATTTTTCATTTTCTTAAATTCTTAGGGTGAAATAATTAATCTGCAAGCGAATCAGTCACGAAATGTATCTATAACGCCAAGGACTATGGAAAGAAAATTTGTTGTAATTCACGAACAGTGAAATAAAACAGCCATTTTTGGTTCAAATGGTTCAAATGGCTCTGAGCACTATGGGACTTAACATCTGTGGTCATCAGTCCCCTAGAACTTAGAACTACTTAAACCTAATTAACCTAAGGGCATCACACACATCCATGCCCGAGGCAGGATTCGAACCTGCGACCGTAGGTTTCGCTCGGCTCCAGACTGTAGCGCCTAGCTTTGTTGACTTGATTGTTAAGAAACACATAAATAGTAGGAGCACAAGGCTGAAGAGGGGTCAGTTGGACACAGTTTTGAGACGCAACCACTGTATTGTACGTCTGTGCAATAACCTAATTGTTGTAATACAGTATTGTGACTATATAGCCTGTTATGTGGAGTGGGCTCCCACTAAGAAGTGGTGCAGTTTGTTATAAATAAACCAATTTAAAACGATTTGGTACCTGGATTATTTCATAGAATTCACACAACTTGATCCAGTTAGCGGATGAAATGGACCGAGGCAACGATTATTTCAGCAATAACAACAGCAGTGGCGGCAGGAAGCAGATTACTTCGAGTTACACCGAACTAAGATACGAATAAGAAATCAACTGAACTATATATGTGTGTCACTGCAGGACTAATTACTGAAGTGTAATGTTTTGGAAACTGTTCTAGCAGTAAACATTTACATTCGTCTCAAAGTAAGTCTTTGAGTGGTGAAGGCCAATGTGGTCAGTAAGAAACACCCCCACGATCACACGTTTCTTGAATGTCTATGGAACACAGGAATAATTTTTCCGGTTTTAGTGGTTAAATTAAATAATCTCTTTCCGATGTTACAAATTTCGCCCCAGCAAAATTTCACTGCCTCCCCACGTAACGTAACAAAGAAGTTTCGTTACAACAGTGTATACGAGAAATGGTAAAGGAAATCTGTAAACTTGATTCAATTTTTTGTAAAACAGATTCGGAAGCGTAGCGTCCCTCTTCCTGTAGGTAACTTCACAAGTTGCTTATGAACCTACATGGAAGTTACGTGTGATTGGGATCTGAAATTTATCTATCTAACTTACTGAACAGTAAATCCTCTGCGTCACTGCAGAAATCTTTTTAGTTTATCCACCTTCAGCAACAGTATTTCTATTTGTACTCATCTGGGTCTTGGTCTCATAGTGTAATGTATGATGTCCTTGTATTTCAATTTGTTGAAATATCAGCAACCAGTTGCAGAAAAGAATTTTTACTCCTTTACCGCTTTCAGACACTTGGTGGCTTTCTTCAGAAGGTTATAATTATGGCATTATTTGCGAGAGTCAGAAATGAAGACAAGCATGCAGCGTATTGCTGGATCATAGTGACTGATCCACACGACCACAGCAATCTGCTGCATACATCTACTTATTTTTGACTTTCGCAAATAATGCGATAATTATGGCCTTCTCATTCTTCCCGCACAAGATAGTGACTCGAATGGGATGAAGCCCTTATCCTTGGTAAAATGGGAAGTATTCTCTGCCGCTCAGTTCATAGTGTTTAACAGAGCATGGATGTAGCTGTAGATACAGGGTATCCAGGAAAGAAGTCCCTGATTTCAAAGTTAAAAAGCTCGAAAACAGCGATCGATAGACGAGGACAACAAACAGTATGTTTATTGTGAACCGTTAAGAATTTTATACGGAAGTTACGCAGAAGTTTCGAAATAATTCGAAAAACTGCTAACAGCAGTAATCGCAACACGTAGTGCCTTTAAATAATGCGCCACAGCTCAATAGTTACACTGTTGAAACGCCGAAAGAGGTTAGCATACCGAAGGAAAAGGTTGAGATCACGTATCCCATCGAGCAACGTGTTCCTCTGATACTCGAATACCACAGGTTAGACTACAGGCCCAAGGCAATAAGGCGCTGTTCACAAACACAATGTAATGTTTCAAAAGTACTCAATGCGAAAACCACTCGCAAGCTCTTCGCCAAATTTCAACGGACAGGCAACGGTGCTTATGATATAGGGCGGAATGTTGGCCCCAGGCAAACTTCAGTTACTCCTGAAAATGTCGCCACGGTTGCTGGAATTATTCAGCAAAATCCAGGTAAATCCGTCAAAAAAATTACAGCAGAGACAGGTTAGAAGCGTTCCAGCACGCAGAGCATACTGAGACAAAGCCTACACATGTTTCCGTTCAAAATCCAAAGCCACCAGACCATACCTATACGAGGTGTGCAACAAACGGTTGACTTTCCGAACGAGATTCTCACAATGGCTGATAACGAAGAGTTTGATTTTGGCTGCAACTGATTCACAGATGACGCACACTTCCATCTGAATGGGGTTGTGAATAAACAAATTGCCAATTTTAGGGTTCCGAAAATCTCCGACTGCGTGGAGCGAGACCACTGCCTTCTCCCAAAGGTACTGTTTGGGCTGTGGTATGTAGCAGAGTTCACGTAGATGGCGCCGTGTAACCAACCGATGTGTTGAATCCTGCCTCGGGAGTGGATGTGTGTGATGTCCTTAGGTTAGTTAGGTTTAAGTAGTTCTAAGTTCTAGGGGACTGACGACGTAGGAAGTTAAGTCCCATAGTGCTCAGAGCCAATTGAACCATTTGTTCTCCACACAGCCCGCCTTCCGCAAACATTATTATTCAATTAACTGTGGATGAAGCCCGACCAACAGACATTACATGCATTGATCAAAAATGGATAGTGGTATGTCATATACAAACCATATGAGTTAAGCAATTAATTGCAACTTTTTTATGACATCATCTAACTATGTACCTGTTGTATTCTTAGCACTGAGAATGGCTAGTTTCTAGCTGAAATCTAGATCTGCCAATAAAATTTCTGAATGGAGGGTAACCTGATGAGAGAGACATTATTGCCCTTTCTTCAACCGAGAAAAGATCACGAGTGAACGTTACGTTGCAGTTTTGGATCCAATCGTTGCCACACAGCTAGCGTTGGAGGATCGACCAGGCACCGAGTGGTTCATGCAAGATGGTGCCAGACCACATCGCACCGAACAGGTGTTTCGCTTTCTTGATTAATACCTCGGGAACGGAGTCATTGAGTACTTCGAAAACATTGTGATGAGACTGCAAAGACTGCTTACATAGGACGAGTTTAATGATGCACGCTGACACTGTAGGAGTTGCACAGCGTACAGCGCCAACTGTTAGTAATTTTCGAACCATTTCGGAACTTCGGCACAATTCTTTCGGCTTTCACAATACACCTACCTTTTGTCGCAGTCATCTGTCAGTCTTTTCGAAATATTTAATTTTCACACAAGGGACTCCGTCGCTGGACACCATGCAGTGTACACCAATTGATGGACTGTATAGAGTTCCGGATCACAGACATCGCGTCTGTCCAGACTGAATCCCAAACTCCTCCATGGAGTGGGCGCTATTTTGAAACGTCTTGGCAGGCTGGATGAGGATGCCGGATCGGGACTCAAAACCGGAACCTCCCCTTTGGAGGACAATGCTCCACAGATTGAGCTACCCAGAAAGTCTCTCGAAACGCCCTCAAAGCTTTATTTCGACAGCTACATCTCCCCTAGTTTCCAGATTCAAAAAGCGAGCTTCTGTACTCAAGTCCTGGTGAGCTCAAAGATTTAATCTTCCAGGAAGTATTCAAACATGCAAATCATCGTATTCCAAGAACTTGTTATGAGTTGAGTGACCACTTTTTTTCGTTTTACCTCGGTGTCGGACCTGTATAGAGTAGAGTATGCGATGGTGTCTGTCAATACAGAGTCTGGCTTTGAAAAATACTCTGTGGACGGACGACGCTTCCCTATCCGCCATTCTAATAATTACGAAGTACATTCACAACAAATATAGGCATGTATAAGCTGATCAAGGCTAACAGCGTTTCATAAATTTTCATTCCCTGAATGTTAAAGGTAGAATGAAACTGCTACAATATCGGTGCAGACATGGCTTCCCCCGTGCTCAAGATGGACTAAATGGGCGTACATTGGAAGGTAACGGTTTTTGGTCATAAAATGCGCACAAAACGTTTTACAGGGTTTTTTAACTGATTACTGACATGGACGACAGAATAAGAATTGCATCACGGAAATAATCAGCGTTGGCTGTCTTCAGAGAACAGTAGTGTTGCCCTATCTACGAAATTTACATATTCATTTTATTTAGACTGGGTTCAGGCATTGGCCCATATAACCAATTATAAGATTCAGAGACACTAAGAAAAATAAAATTGTGGTTTCTTTATGCTTGGAGAACTATGGAATGTAAGTGCGAATCCAAGGAGCACGAATGGAGAAACCTGAACCTATCTTTGTTTTCTTTGTACGCACGGCGCTTAACTTCGTAGAAGCAGCACAATGAGTGGACTGTGTCTGTTCAACCTATGACCTGTGGACTATGAACGTATCGGATGTGTGCCCAGTACTCAAAGCAACACAAACCATCCTTTGGCCTATTTACTATGTGGGCGTCACACAAGTATAATCTTCCAAGTCGCTTTCATCAGAGGAACTCTCTTATACATAAATGAGAGAGAGAGAGAGAGAGAGAGAGAGAGAGAGAGAGAGGGGGGGGGGGGGGGACCATGCCACACACCATAATTTCTATCCAACTCCTTGCTTCAATTGACAGCACGGTCTTCCTACTAAGCCAACTGCCAACTCAATGGAAGCTATCCATCCACCCATTCTATAGGATGTACTTGGTGGTTCTTCTTATAGAAAGGGCGTTAAAGACGTAGTACAGGATCGCCTTACAATGGGTTCAAATTTGTTTCGCCTGGTTGTCAAAGGACTCTTCTTCTCATATTACGAAATACCGAGCGAAGCGAAGTAATTCTCATCCTATTCGTCCTTGCTCGAGAACCGGGTGTTACAAAGGACATCTGAGGTGGCACGTGTACAAGTAAATAAAACACGTACTGATACAAATAAAGTTATTCTCTTATGCATTTTGAACTAACTCACCATACTCCATGTTCAGTTTATTACGCTTTTGCAGAAGTGGTTTGTATTATTTGTGATATAAAAGTTTGATAAATATTTTAAATGTCATTCTTCTTTTACACATCAAATATTTTTATCAGAACGGTCCTAATTTAATTTCACACTATTTGCTACAAATAAGTAGACCCACCATCTGTGAATATGAGTGACTGTAAAAAAGTGCTTCCACGAATCTTTATTATTTGTGTGTGAAACGTTTCTACCATACATAGTAGTTGATCAGCACGACGCAAAATTCGTACATGTATTGTCAGCACTGAGCAAGATGGTGAAGTCTGGAAATCCTTACTCTGTAAGTTAACCGCCAGTTACAATGTTCGATAGCCTACGAAACCAAAAGGACACGAAGGTATTCGATTATAATTCAGGATGTTTTCAAAGTGAATGGATTTCGCTTCATAGACGAAAGTATGCAAGTTTAACACATGACCTAAGTTTACCCCAAGTCGTATCGTACGATTATTATGACGGTGTATGTGTCGTGGCTTGGTCATTATCAGCCATTTATGCGCACGCTGCTTCCACGATGAAATAAATCTCCACTCACCTTAAGGAGGCGGCATGCGGCTGTTACTCACTATGTAGGTTGCAACATTTACAGGGAAAGCAGTCTGCAGCGACGCACGATTGCCGCTCGTCTCGTGCAGTGTCACCACCAGACGCCCTCATTTTTGGAAAGAAAGGTGGGAATTGACCTCCGGCAAGCCGGAAGTAGCGCGGTATGTGGCACACTTCGGGCTCAGAGGGGATCACTTTTAGCACCAGACAAGCCACACATATTTCCGGAGCAGAAGTTCAAACACAGGTACTGTTCTGAAGGTCACAACTGTGACGGCTCAAGTGCTGGCTTTGAAACATGTGTGAAATGTACGGGATCTGAAGCGCAGTTACAGCATCGAAACAGCTGTGATGAACTCATATTAGGCGTTGCCACAGTGAACTTCCGGTCGGAGGACACTGTGCATGACACGCAATCCTAAGTATGTCTTTGTGTAAATAAAAAAAAAAAAAAAAAAAAAAAGAGGGGGAGAGAGGGAGGGGGGGGGGGGGAGAGAGAGAGAGAGAGAGAGAGAGAGAGAGAGAGAGAGACTATGTATCTAGATGTACTGCATGTTCCAAATCTCGCCATATGAGGATACGTCCACCACTGTCGAACTTGATCGCTTTGGTGAGCCAGGCTTTTGGTGGTCCAGGTGTTATAAATCCTTGAACACGGTAAACTCACTGGTCAACGTTACTCGACAATGGATTCCATCCTCATCTGCGTCTTTTCAGGGATACATTGGACGGTCCTGACTTCATTTTGTGGGTGGCAGTGAGTGACCGCATAACAGCGCAGGTGGAAGAACACTTGCAACGAGAGGATGTTCGGCGAATGGACCGGCCTACCTTAAGATCTATAAGCTCGTGTTCAGTGGAAGTGGCGTGTTTTACAGCAGCGAAGATGAGTTGCCATATCTCTTAAAGTATGCACTTTAGAATCCGTGTTACTAGACTTTCTTGGTTTGAGGGTTTCCCCTCTCATATCCTTGACCATCCATCCTCCTGGGACACCCTGTATTGGAGTGAAACGTGAACGACATAGGAACAGCACAGACGATAAGATAGCCGATACTTTTGAAATGTATTACAAACGTATGCTGAAAATTATACGGATAAATACGAGTAAATAATGGAAAGGTTCTGAACATAACTGCGAACAACAGAACTGTAAGGCAAATTTTCCCTATCTATTGATACAGCGCATACTGAAATAATAGTTCATTTGATAATGGGCGGAAGGTGGGGGGAGGGGGGATGAAGTAGTGGAAAAACGTAAAGCAAGGCCAGCAGGTTCAAATGCATGTCGGTTGCAGCAGTTACTCCGAGATGATGAGGCTTGCACAGGATAGACAAGCGTAAGAAGATGCATCAAATCGGTCTTCGCTTTTGGTGACTAGAACAACAGCACACTTTTTTTCCATCTCAGCGTGCTCGGTTAGAATCCAACTAACCCTGCAAAATTTTAATTTTAGAGTTAGGACACACTATATTCGGTGCAGACGAGGAAATTTCAGTTTCAATTGAAGCTTTCAAGCGCTAGCACTGAACGATTAATTGTACAATACAGACACAGACCTAGTATAGCGGCAGTGTTTAGACAGGGTAGCGAGTTCTAAAGTTTACGGAAGGCACGGGCTGCCAGCAGGAAAAGCGGCACAAGATGCGGGAGGCGAGCACTATCCGTGAACTTGGGATCTACCAACAGGCGCGCTGTTGACATTAAAAGTCTGGCGCTTATCGACACGAGTGCAAACACTCGAGCAGGCGGCGAGCATCGGGGCATCCGGGTGGCAACTGCTCCTGCCCGAAATACTCCGCCTGCCACAGGGCACGACCGCGTCCGGGGTGGCACCCCGCCGACACGGCGCAGGGCACTAAAGGGCGCCTTCATACCTACACTCTGCGAGTCACTTTACGGTGTCTGGCGGAGGGTGCGTTCACCATCACCTCCACTTCTCCCTTTCCAGCAGTCGCGAAGGGTCCGCGGGAAGAGCCGTTGTTGGTAAGTCGCTCCCTACCCCCCCCCCCCCCCCCATCCCCCACCATCGAGTGAGCTCGAATCTCTCCATTTTTCCCTTCATGGTGTTTCCGCGAAATACACTTAGGGAAAAAAAAGCCATTAGAGCTGGTTGACTCTTCTACAATGTACAGTCCCGGAATTTTAACAATAAATCGCACCGTGATTCACAACGCCTCTCCTGCAGCGTCTACCACTATAGTTGGCTGAGCATCTCCTTCACGCTTTCCCGATTAGTAAATAAACCTATGACAAAACGCGTTGTTCTTCTTTGTACCTTCTCGATCTCTATCAGTCCTGTCTACTAGGAATGAAAGACTGACCAGCAATATTCAAGTTCAAATGGTTCAAATGGCTCTGAGCACTATGGGACTCAACTGCTGAGGTCATTAGTCCCCTAGAACTTAGAACTAGTTAAACCTAACTAACCTAAGGACATCACACACATCCATGCCCGAGGCAGGATTCGAACCTGCAACCGTAGCGGGCTCGCGGTTCCAGACTGCAGCGCCAGAACCGCGCGGCCACTTCGGCCGGCAATATTCAAGTACTAGATTATAATAAATGACTGAAGCGATTTTACAGGTTTGCTGTAGCTATATTATTTGACATATTGTCACGGGGCTTTGCACACACACACATAAAAGCTCAAAACAAATGTTTAGGATTTCGTGCCGCAATCGGTAAAAACGGAATGCTTATAGGCTGACTCTGTCGTTCGTCCGTCCGTCTGTTAAAAACTCTTTCTCTGCAACGGGAACGCATCGAAGTTGAAATTTATATATGATAGTAAGGTTTACAATTCCTTGCTGGTGTAATAAATGTAACCTTCTGAGTTGACGCAATCAAAACATACGGTAATTTATGTCACTTATTTTCATACGCGCAAACTCACTCATCAAAACTCGTAGGGTGCTTCCCGTTGACCTAGAATCATGAAATTTGGCGGGAAGCAACCAAAGTTCCACAGCACAAGAAAAGAAAAAAAATTAAAACGATTCATTATATCACACATAAAATAATTATTATTTTTTACTTGTTATCCGACTTTAAAGTTAAAATATTCTCGAAAGTCTTGGTATTCCCAGGACCAATGTCTTGCCAGTGCCAATCTGATAATAGGCACAAAATCGTCGAGAGTCTCGATTCATAGAATGGATGCGCTGCCTTTATAATACGTAATTTAGATTGTACGGCACCCTCAAAGAGCAAGACCTACTCGCATCTAGCCAATTTTTAAACGTATTGCAACTGTTCGATATGTGATCCGCTAGTGATTCTGCACATATCGAGTCCATAATCACATTCTTACCGTGTTCGCCGCAGCATGCCCCTATCATTCTGTTCAAAACCACTGTTGATGCGAGCTCGCAGGTGTGGCAGGTCTGTTGGTGGAGAAGGCGTAAACACTGAATCTTTCTCACTACCCCACATAAAACAATCGTATGGGGTTTGGTCGGCAGAGTGTGGAGGCCATGACACGAACGGCTGGTCATCAACTCCACCACGACCGATTCATCGGATTCTCAACTTCCTGTTTGAGAATTGACGAAAGGATGGAGCATTAACCTATTCGTAGATAAAGTCCACACTGTCGGTTTCCAGTTGCAGCATGAACCAATTTTATTTCTTGATGCAATAATTTACCAACAGCCGTATGTATTGTAGACATTTATTTTATGAACTTCTTATGTGCTACCAGTTTCGGTATTACATTGATGCCATCTTCAGGCCCCACACGTCATAGTCGTAAAATCGCTATACACGGAAGGAGCCATATAACTGGATCCGTGAATCAAATCGTTATGCAACAGCTCTTGGTGGCCAGGCGACACATAAGAAGTTCATGAAATAAATTTATACAATACATACATTGGTAAATTATTTCATCAAGAAATACATGCCAGAGGTTGTCCCATGGTCCATAATGGATCAACGAAGATTGAATTTTCTAACATGTTGAGATACACTTGTTCTGTAACGTTCTTTTCGCAGAAGAGAAAGGGACCGTAAACTTTAAATCGTGAGACTGCACAAAACACATTAACTTTTTGTGTACATCGAATGTGCTGCACGATAGCGTGGGGATTCTCTGTCCACCAGCTTCATTGTGCCTGTTCACTGTACCTTTCACAAAACAATGTTACGAGGTTGCAACTGCGCCAGAAATTCAGTGTCTGAGTCTCTCACAGGAAGAAAAGGCTTGTAGCAGTTGCAAGCGGTAAGGCTTCAACTTTAGTCGTTTCCGTAAGATGTTCCAATCGGTCAGGTGTGTTCAGCTTTCTGCTAGCTCTGTTAGTCTCTGTGGGCAACGTGCGAAATTCGCCCGGGTTCGGTCAACCGTTTCTACACTCAGTGCAGGCCGACCACTGAAACTTTAAACTGCGAATGCCGTCGCCAAATAGAGTTTGAAGTTATTGCTGGACTTCGTTCTGAAGTGTCGTTCCCCTGTTACAGCAGACTGATAAGAACGCATTTCAAGCACAACATAACGCTTTCTCGGCACCTGTCGCCATCTTGCCTAACTGCTCACAGCTGCGCTTTCGTGGCAGAAATCTGAAATACGGCCACAACAATATAAAACTTTTTCAGTAGGAGTGCTGAGATTTGTGACAATATGACAAATTAAGGTCACTACAGTGAATTTATGAAATCTCTTCACTGATTTATAATCTTTTATTTGTCGAATGAGGGTTTTGTAAGCTACCTCCTTTGAATCTCAGTCCTACATCGGTCTTACCTGTTATTACTTTTATATGGTCGTTCTACCTTAATTCGCTACTTACGCTTACTCCCAGATACTTGCATGTTATTGCTTCCGGTGCCTGTTTTGCAATCGTTTGATCATACAGAAATGGGTATTTCTGCGATTTTATCGCAATACACGTGGTTTTGGAAAGTGTCTTTGACTACTGATCTAACTATCCTCGGGTTCGATACGAGCCACAGTCTAAAGTGGAATAAAAATTATCATTAGTGGCGATCGAAGATTTCTGGCATACGCAGTCAGCCTCATTCTGCCGAGAGCCTCGTCAAAATGGGCGGTGAAGCGGACAGGGGTTCGGGTCATCCTGTGGCCGTTGGAACGAGAAAAAATCACTAAAAGGCGGACAATCAGTCATGACGAGCAGCATGAGGGTGCAGAAGGCGATAGAAACCATTGCATTAATGACACCCAATGTGTACCTAAAGGACATGTGGCCTTTAACTGAAAAAGTGTCACGATGATCTCTCCCTTGGCAAAAGATTCCAGACTAGTCCCTAATTAAGATCTCCGGGAGGACACTGCCAAGGGATGAATAACCACGAGTGAAAGATTGAATAACAAAGAAAAGGGTGACACTGAACGAGACGGAGCGTGTAATGTCAGAAGTTGGGATGTGGAAGGGAAGCTAGAAACTGTCATAACGAAAATACAAAGGCTCAATCTAGATATATTCGGGGTCAGTGAAGCGAAATAGAAAGAAGACACGGATTTCTTCTCAGACGAGTATACAATAATATTAATAGCAGCAGAAAGTAGTAAACTAGGAGTGAGATTTGGCGAGCCAGCAGAAGGTAATTTACAAACCCCTCTTCCGACCAGTGCTTTAATACTGTTTGTCAGTCTGGTATCATTGTCAGAAAGAATGATAGATGAAACAGGGAAGATCCAAAGACGTGTTTCTTCACAGCTTCATGTAGTAACTGCAAAAACGTGACGGTCACTAACATCCAATTCCTGTGCCACACGCTACAAGAAAGGCGTTGAGCATTACGGTATATATTTCTGTCCAAATTCCGACAACGTACGTCCCTGCGTCGTGTGACAATGTTGTGGAAGTGTACAAGGCGGAAACAGCCTGAAAAGCTTGTAATGGTGTTGAAAGGTAGGTTGTACTGGGAAATAATTGTTAAGAAGAAAAATTCGATACGTTTCGTCGTTTCACAGTTGACTATTACTGACAGTCAATCAGATCGTCGCGCGCACGAATTCAAGCCAGATATAATTAGCGTCAGTTGTTCTCACGACTTTTATAATGGTGCACGACACTGCTCAGCCTTTGGCTCGGGTTCGATCCTTACCACTATTTGATGTTCAATATCTGTATCGCTCTCTCGTTTGGTTTTGGTAAACCAAAAGGCGAACGCGTTTGGGGACAACGTCTCTGGCGTGCCGCTTGTATTTGCGCTCGCGACGGCCTGATCGGGCAACTTCACTGCTAATTAACTCGGAAACGGAGCACAGTATCGATCTTTTCTCTTAACAATTATTTCGCAGCACAATATACTCTGCAACATCTGGAGGCTTACAGGCATTCCTCGCTTTGTCACACATGTAGGTTGCTTGCATTTGCAACATACTGAAATGGTCCTGTTATCTTTTTAGAAAGAACCAAGATAATGGTTTTATGTCCCGTCAAAAAGGAACTCATTAAAGATTGGGAACAAGTTCTGATTGGGGGAGACAATCAGCAGTGTTCTTTTCAAAGAACCCATCACATTTGGCTGTAGCCAGATCTACTCCAAAAGAATACTAGTGATTGACAACGCCGGCCGCCGTTGTCTAGCGGTTCTAGGCGCGCAGTCCGGAACCGCGCGACTGCTACGTCGCAGGTTCGAATCCTGCCTCGGGCATGGATGTGTGTGATGTCCTTAGGTTAGTTAGGTTTAAGTAGTTCTAAGTTCTAGGGGACTGATGACCACAGTAGTTAAGTCCCATAGTGCTCAGAGCCATTTGAACCATTTGATTGACAACGGCGTCATTACACTCGGTAGCGTTTTATGGGAAACGCGCTTACTTTGTTGCAACGCTATTCGTGAAATATGTGCTGGGAAACAAATCTCTCGCTGACTGCGAAAAGCCAGCACTGTAGACGACATGGGGCAGGATCTGAATTCAGACATCCCGCGTTTCATAGATGCGAGTCATTAACTCATACCAGAATTTCTTGGATTAAGTAAATTCTCTATATTTATACCTGGAAGATTTGCTATGGAACTACAGAAAAACTATTCTCAGTGTACTTTAAATGCATGTAAGACAACATTCTAGAGCATTGCTCCGTGACGCACCAGCGACTAGACGCACAGAAAAACACCAGAAAAAAAATGAATTTTCGTTTCTACACCTACAAGCAGCTGAAAAAATACTAGTGTTGTTTTTTATGCTGCCAGACTGCAATGTCCTGATCCATTACGAAACACATTCCTTTGTGTATTATGCAAGTCAGTTAAGATATCGACGACACGAGCTGTTTGCTATTCGCGTAATCAATGTCGTGCATGGTTTCCTGCAACCCTGATCTTGCAAGTCTGACCTACAGTGCGTTCATTACCAGCAAACAGGCCTAAGTTCAAGGACAGAGCGCCACCGTCTGCCATCGAGCTTTGCACTTTCGGAGCACTTACAATGTCGTCGCGTCATGTTCCGTTTGGGAGATGAAACTTGCGTAATCTCTTTAAATAAAAAGTAATGTCCTGACAGACTTACTGACTCATCGTCGCCTACGCGAAACTACTAAGAATAGAAACTTGAAATTTGTAGAAGGTGTGAATCTAATACTGTAGGCGACGTTTCTGAAGAGATTCTTCGAAATTCCAACCCTAAGTGGGTGAAATATGGGATGAAGGGCATGAAAAAAAATTCACTAAAACACAACTTTGAAGCTGGACATATGAAAATTGGTATTTGAATTCTTCGTCAAAAATAAGGAAATTCGTGTTTCAGCATTTTTGGAAATGTAACCCTATATGGGTGAAACAGAGGGTGAAAGCTTTTTTTTGAAAACATGTCATTATTAAAGAACTACTAACGTATTTTTAAAGCTACGTCTATGAACACAGGTATTTAACTTCTCGGTTACAAACAAAAAAATGTGTGTGTTTTTCGAAATTGAGCCCCTAAGGGTGTGAAATAGCGGATGAAATTTTTTATGAAAACATTTTATTGTGAAAGCATTTTTAAAGCTCAATCTATGAGCATACACATTTCGCTTCTCAATTACAAATAAAAAAACAGCCTACGTGTTTCACTGTGTTTGAAAATTCAACCCCTACGGGGGTGAACCGGAGGATGAAAGTTTTTATGGAAGCTAAATATATGGAAATTTGTATTTGGCTTCTCTGTTAGAAATAGAACATACGCATGTCACTGTTTTTGGAAATTCAACCCTTACGAGGATAAAATAGAGGGTGAAACGTTTTCTGATAGTATATCATTGCGAAAGCATCTTTAAAGCTAGATATCTGAATACTAATGTTTGGCTTGTTGAAGAGATGAAAAAGTACCTGTTTCAATTTTTTTGTTTTTTTTTTTGGAAATTCAACCCCTAAGGGAGTGCAATAGGGGATGAAAATTTTCAAGAAAATATTTCGTTACATCACAAAAAATTTTAAAGCTAAATTTATAAAAAAAGGTATTTCGCTTCTCCGTTGGATATAAAGAAATGTATTTTAGGAGATGAAAGTTGCTATGGAAGTATCCTCGCAAGAACGCAAAAGACATTGTTTGATAAAAACTTTGGTCTCCAGCTACCACAAAGCTTTCTGGCCAGGGGTACATTCGGAAAAGACCATGCTTATATGGCCTTAATTAGCGTGAAAAGCTTAGAAGGCGTTGCAATTTGTGGACAATATAAAAATTCGATTAAATAATATATCTGCAGACCATACAGTCTACGCGAGCGAAACAGCGGGAGCTAACCTAGTAAACATATATTAGCCAAGATAATAAAAGTAAGTGAAAATGGACTACAAAATAAGTAGATGAACAATTTACCTCAATCAACCAGTTTTATTCCATTCATAGGCAGTTTTCTATATTCCACTACAGGTCGTATGTCAACTTGGTAGTTATTAGATTGAGAACCGCAGTACGTTATTCATTAATGGGATTCCCACGTCCGTTGAAATAGATATCAACGTTAGTTTTGAAAACCAGTATGTCAGATTAGTATAGTTAAATACTCGTAGGAAAAAAAACAGGAGTTTCAAACTATATACATAAAACGAGACGTCGTGAGAGAAGAGGTATTACTGTGTTTACTTCTATGTTTCTAGATTAAAATTCATCTTTGCAATTGATAGCGTTGAACAGAAAGAAGGTTTTCAGCTCGCTTTCCAATTCAGCTACGCTATACATCGCGCATTTTATGTCGTTAGACGAGTGACCTTTTTTTTTTTTTTTTTTTTTTGAGAACTTAAGTCAATTAAAAGGAAATATAAAGAGGGTTTATTCTATTAAGTCAACCCCGCAAAATGTTGCTCGTTCTGAGCTATTTTCGATTATCTACAACAAACGTCATGAGGGAGTAAATGAACTGGCACGATGTAGTTAAAGTATTTCAGTCATTAAACGGTCGTATACAGGATGATATGCGGTATGGCAGAATATAATCCTATAGCTAACCAATGTTAACTTGTAGGATTTTTTTTTTTACGAGTTAAAATGGCAGCCAACTACAAAAAGTACTGAAATGAGTCTTCAACAAGCGTCGCTGAATTCAAGTCCCACAAAAAATTCCGAACGTTGTAAGATCCTTATTAACTTTTAATAGCAGTCAGTAACTCTTTGAGACAAACTGTAGCAGTAGTTTGTCGATCCCAATTGATCATCACTGCTATGTCACCCGAAAAAGAAATAATTCTGATCGATGTCTTTGAAATGGAAAGAAGGTATATATATATATATATATATATATATATATATATATATATATATATATATATAAAACAAAAAAAACAATGTTGTGCCCAAAAGTGAACCACGTGGAACCCCATTCCTGATTTCTTCCCAGTCAGAAAACGTTCCTTTGTCAGTGTTTACTGAGTTACAGAGCCGAAGTTCATTTTTCGTTACGTATGGAAGGAGTTAATAGGTTAAATACGTCGCTATTTTGATTAAATCTCATTTTTTGAGACCATATGTCGCAACCCGTACAGATGCCGATTATGAAATCATAGAAGTATGGCGCTAAGGAAGACGAGCCAACGGCAATCATCCTGCAGGACTGCGGGGCATGTCACAATAGCGAGACACCGAACTCACTTGCGACAGACGGCTTTAATCGGTCGACCAGCGCGCCAGCTGGACGCCGCACAAGTATCGACGCCGGCTCTGAGTCAGGAGTTTGGTAGCTGCGGCTGGATCCCAATACCCATTTAGAAAGCGGCATTCCGCGCTACGCAGCAGCGGCGGCAGACGCACACTTCCCCGCAAAATCTGAGATTCTCTCTCTACTTCTTGTTGCTGCTCCTGTCCACCAATGGCGGCTACCTGCTGCCATCATCAAGATTTGGGCAAGAACGGGTGTTCTTTATAAAGAATGCTTAATCTCTAGATTCCCTGTCTGCAGTTTCACGAAAATGTTGTATGCTAAATCTCAACGATTTTTCCAGTGTGCATGTTTATTAAGCGCCGAGACTGCCACGATTTTTTAAAAAATCAATTACTACGAGAGAAGAGAAGATAGCAGGATGTCTTATTTATATCTTACATATACTCGTATTACCAATAAGAAAGTTTGTGTGTGTGTGATATATATATATATTATACTTAATACGTTTGTTATTCATTCACGCTGAAACTACTGGACGGATTCGGATGAAATTCAGAATGGAGATAGCGCATACCCTGAAGTATCACACAGATTACGTTGTATACACCTACCTATGAAAGGGGTGGCGATGAAAAAGAAGTACACCCCTTAACGAGAGAATACCAGTACTTCATTCATCCAGTTTTTGAGAATGACAACAAACTTTACACGTGACATCAAACATTCATGGTATTTTTTTCTCGCTAACAACTCCCACAAAAAATAAAAGAAAAAAGTACTGTGCTTCCTGTATTTTCGATGTTCATGCAATCAAATAACCGCATCAGGCACGACGTTTTTAATTTATTACTTCTTTATTGCCGGCCGGAGTGGCCGTGCGGTTCTAGGCGCTACAGTCTGGAACCGAGCGACCGCTCCGGTCGCAGGTTCGAGTCCTGCCTCAGGCATGGATGTGTGTGATGTCCTTAGGTTAGTCAGGTTTGATTAGTCCTAAGTTCTGGGCGACTAATGACCTCAGAAGCTAGGTCACATAGTGCTCAGAGTCATTTGAACTTCTTTATTACAAACTGTATTCGCGACACATTTTGCAGTCAGTATTCACACACATCGCCGAATGTACCAGTAAAATTATCCCATTGCACGACACACGGTTCAGCACACACGATGTCATAAACATGGGACTGCATAAAATCAATCTGCAAGACGAAATTCGCTAAAGATGCAGGTGAGATATGTGTACAAATACGCGGAAATATGTTAAACATATGTGAAATACACACATCAAACAAAGTTTTGCATCACCCCGGTTCACAGAACTCCTGAAGATAGACCTTGACTGTGGATATTCTATCACAGACACAGACCCTTTGACTGTTCAGAGATGTCACTAAACACGCCCAAGCCGGCAGCTGGTGGCCGAGCGGTTCTAGGCGCTTCAGTCTGGAACCGCGCGACCGCTACGGTCGCAGGTTCTAATCCGGCCTCGGGCATGGATGTGTGTGATGTCCTCAGGTTAGTTAGATTTCAGTAGTTCTAAGTTCTAGGGGACTGATGACCTGAGATGTTAAGTCCGATAGTGCTCAGAGCAATTTGAACCATTTTTTTTTTTTTTTAAACAGGCCCAAAAGACGTTAACAACCATGCATGAGCAGCGCCTATTAGACGGGTGGGGTCCGACAGCCGGTCAGTTACAGTCATTCTACCAGGAAGGAGGTACACAGATTGTGTTGTCTGTAGTTCAACCCCGCCTAGACGGTCAATACCGCGGTTCGATCGCGTCCGCATTGTTACTTTGTGACAGGAAGGGCTCACAACAAGGGAAGTGTCCAGGTGTCATGGAGTGAACCAAAGCACACAAGGGAGATGAGGATGTGGAAAGAGAGAGAGGGGATAAGGTAATGGACTGAGAAACAGAAGAGGATGAGATGGAGTCAGAGGAGGAGATCACAGACAGTGGGAGGAGGAGGAAAATGTGAACAGAAAGAGATAGGGAAGAAGATGGACAGGGAGAGGGGGGGAGATGGGCAGGGAGAGGGGGGGAGATGGGCAGGTGGATGGATAAAGGACAAACAAGGAGATGCACAGAGGGAGGAGAGGGGAGGATGAAAAGGGCAGGGAGATGGGAGAGGAGGAGATCGACAGCGAGTGGGGGAGTGGGGGGGGGGGGGGGGGCTGGTGGAGGTGGACAAAGGGGGGTGGAGAAGATCGACAGAGAGATGGACAAATGAGATGGACAATAATAGATTGGAATAAATACATAGGCAGGCATTTTTTTAATAAATAATAGTTTAACTGGGGGTGAGACAGCAGGGCGGAATTACTCGTTGTTAATATAATACACCAGAATCTATGGACCATAGTTTAAATCTTTATTCTAACTACTGAATGACGTCTCAATTCCATTACGTCTACCTGCACAAAATCTGAATATAAACACAGACATTATGACAACTGCACATCGCGAGAATCATTGCCGACTTGTGGCGTTACGAGCGCGTGACGCGATAATGAGAGACGACATTCATTGACGACGATACGGGCCGCAAATGGGGAACTTCACTGACGAAAGCGACTATGACAAAAGGGAGATTGGGTGCCTGGAAATGGTGAAGCTCGTCAGCTGATGGCTCATGTCTGTAGAAGTAAGTTCACGGCTCATTGTTGCCATGTTTATAAGTCTTCTCATTGTTCTAGGACTGATTTTTCTTTAACGTCCGGCGGCCGGGGTGGCCGAGCGGGGCCTAGGCGCTTCAGTCTGGAACCGCGCGACCGCTACGACCGCAGGTTCGAATCCTGCCTCGGGCATGAATGTGTGTGATGTTCTTAGGTTAGTTAGGTTTAAGTAGTTCTAAGTTCTAGGGGACTGATGACCTCAGAAGTTAAGTCCCATAGCGCTCAGAGCCATTTGAACCATTTCTTTTACGTCTACATTTTCCTTTCCTGTTTGGCCTGTATTCCCCACCTTACCGCACTGAAAGTTTGATTCTGCTGAAAGTTTTCTGTGATATTCTCTCAGCAATTTCTTGCTGTGTATAACAATTTTCAGCAGGAAGTGCTACCACAACCGAAACTTTCCGAGGTAAAACATCTTTTGTCTTCCCCATAACCTCACTTTCTTTGGAAACTCCAAGATTTATTCCTATACCTAAAAACATGCGACGTTCGAAAGCTACATAATGTCTTGTTAATGTAGCAAGAAGTTGACAGAATAAATGATAAGCTGAAGCACATCACAGAAACGTAAAACATTACTGTAAACACGGTTTCAAAGCATGTACACATACAACTAACACCATTTGGAGGGAAAATGACAAATGTTACCAACTGTGAAAAATTTAGTGATCTGTGAGTTGCTTGGAAGGGAAATTTCGTGGTATCAATCAAACCACTGAAACACTGGACTCGCATTCGGAAGGACGACGGTTCAATCCCGGGTCCGGCCATCCCGATTTAGGTTTTCCGTCATTTCCCTAAATCGCTCCGGGCAAATGCCGGGATGGTTCCTTTGAAAGGACACGGCCGACTTCCTTACCCGTCGTTCCCTAATTCGATGAGACCGATGACCTTGCAGTTTGGTCTCTTTCCCCAAAACAACCCAACCCCAAACCATTGAAACAAATCAATTATTACACATTTCTCTCCTATTTTTACACAAGAAAACTTAAAGAGTATTAAAAATAATCGTTTGGTCTAATAATTTGAATATGTTTCTAGGTTAATGGTGAGAGTTCTAAAAAAATAGAATTTTTTTAATTTTTCATATATATATAACTCATTTCGAAACTTCAAACGCGTTTCTCTCGCAATATGATTTTTCAAAACGGCACATAGCAAAGCTCTAACAATTTTTAATCTTTTTGTTTGGAATTTTAATATTTCAAAGTGAACCACGAAAGGGCTTTCCGATTACTTAATTTGAACACCATTTATTAACATTTCACTAGTTACACTCATGTAGAGTATGTACTTTTTTTTCTTTTTCCAGATTCAAATTGCTACCGATCACAGTGAATGCTGGAGATCGCTTCAAATTCAACACGCCTCGGGAGAACTGCTGCAGTGTCGCCGTTCTGTAATATTTTCCGTCAAAATTTTGTTGTAATATATGCTCAATAAATAACGCAAGTATTATTTCTCCATCACTTTTCTTTCTGCCCAAAAAATTGTCAAAAAACGTTTTTTTAGACCGTTATACTAGTGTTACCCCTTAAGGTGCCCAAAAGCCTGCTGATTCGCCTTCTATAACGTAACTTTTCGACGGAGTTAAATAATTTATGAGGATCGTGACAACTCATTCATCGAGAGTTACGTTAGCGATAGTTCTGATGGCACAAAACAGCCGACGCAGCTGTCGGGGACGACGAGATGAGAAGTGCGTTGTCACTCTTACTGCACGCACCGCCACAGCTTTCTGCACTCGGTGGGCGCCACCTATGAAGATATACAAGCAGAATAACGGACGGCTGGCACGAGTGTTATCAGGCGGAGCGAGTCACAGCCGACACGTGCAAATGCATCTCGCGCGGTTGCATGTTTACTGCGGTGATAACCGACAACAAAAGCAGCGGACGCTGCTGCGACGCAGCTGCTCTCGGTAACGCCGTCTCAACCATTGTTCATCGCTATCTTAAGATATTTACGACATGAGAGACGTTGACTAAACGTACAAAAAAGAAAAAAAAGGAAAATGCAATTTGTATAACTTGCAGGGCTTAGCTCGCTTCAGTGAGTGAGGGAGAAAATAAGAACGGTTTATTTGATCAAGAAATAAAGTTTCCCTATACGTTATCCGATTGTAAACGCAGTGGACATACTAAAACTTCTTAAAGTTATTGTTATTTTTATATTTTTCTTTCATTTGTATTTCTTGATTTCCGAAAATCATTTGACTAAGTAGCACATTTACGATTATTGTCAAAAGTACGGTCATGTGGGGGCATCAAACAAATTTGTGACTGGATTGCCGGTTTGTTGGTGTGGAAGCAACTTCGGGTGGGTCACAGGAAAGAGTGTTGAACTCTTGCAGTTCATGTTGTATATTTGTGACCTTGCGAACAATATTAATACTAACCTAAAAATTTTTGGAGCTGATGCAGTCATCTATAACGAAGAACTGCCTGAAAGAAGCTCCATAAATATTCAGGCAGATCTTGGTAAGATTTCAAAGTGGTGCAATGATTGGCAACTTGATTTAAATGTTCAGAAACGTAAAACTGTGCACTTCATAAAACGAAAAAAATACACGGTATCCCATTTCATCAATGAGTCACAGCTGGAATCGGTCAACTCATACAAATGCCTGGGGGTAACACTGTGTAGGGATATGAAATGGAATGATCGCATAGGCTCAGTCTTGGGTAAAGTAGGTGGCAGATTTCGGTTTGTTGATAGAATACTGGGGAAGTAGAACCAGTCTGGAAAGGAGACGCGTACTTGAACACTGATGGAGTGTGTTTGGCCCGTAGTGAATAGGATTAACGGGAGATATACAGAGAAGGGCAGCACAAATTGTCACCGTTTTGTTTGACTTGTAGGAGAGTGTCACATTGCTTCTGAAGAAACTGAACTGGCAGACTTATGATGATAGACTAAAGCTTGAGGATTGTTTCTGAGGCGCTCAACTACACGGTCATCAGTGCCCGTACGATGTCCTGAGTTTTACATAGCCGATTTTTTACACAAACCAATCTTAGCCAATGTCACGAATGATGATGATGGAATGATGAGGACAACACAAACACCCAGTCTCCGGGCAGAAAAAATCCTCAACGCTGCCGGGAATCGAACCCGGGACCCTGTAATCCAGAGGCATCAACGCTAGCCACTACCCCACGAGCTGCGGACAGCTATCCCGAGAAGGCTTGCATGCAAAGTCTCAGAAACCGATTTTGAATTACGACTCTAGGAAAATACTACAATCCCCCATGTATCGGCCCCATAGCGATAGCGAGGGCACGATTAGATTAATTACAGCACGCACAGAGACATATAAACAATCATTCTTCCCGCGCCCCGTACGTAACTGGAACGGGACCAAGCCCTGATAACTGGTAAAGTGAGACGTACCCTCTGCCATGCACTTCTCACAGTGGTTTGCAGAGTATAGACGTAGTTATACCGAGCGAGGTGGCGCAGTGGTTAGACACTGGACTCGCATTCGGGAGGACGACGGTTCAATCCCGCGTCCGGCCATCCAGATTTAGGTTTTCCGTGATTTCCCTAAATCCTCCAGGCAAATGCCGGGATGGTTCCTCTGAAAGGGCGCGGCCGACTTCCTTCACCATCCTTCCCTAATCCGATGAGACCGATGACCACGCTGTCTGGTCTCCTTCCCCAAACCAACCAACCAACCAACCAACCAACCAACGTAGTTATAGACACGTGGAAACCATTTCACTTATCTAAAGTCTGGGTTCTAACGAGTCGGGATGTTACACTGCGTCAAAGCGATATGACGTTAGCTGTTACGCGGACTGATTGTGCAGTTTATCATGATTTCGCACGTAGTCGTTCAGGCTTTTGTGCGTCACCGTGACGTCACCCTACAGGTTGGCCTGCAACCACGTCACGCCAGAGACAAACTGCTCCGCAGCCGTGCCTACCGGTCCAAGGCTAATGAGCTCAGATTTGTGTACGTGAATCAGCCGCGGCGGCTAAGTTAGATCCTGAACGGCGGGGGGATGTGTCAGTTCTGCCCGAGTCGTGTTTCCCACTAACTATCTCATCTTTTTTTTTTCATTTTTAGGTAGCACATTAGGCACAGCTATCTATATTTACTTGCATCATGGCTCTAGCCTGCTACAGGGCTTGATGTTCGACATGTTTAACACATGACAGTTGCCAACACCGTTCTATTGCATTTGCACGTACATCTCGGCTCCAACCCACAACTGTGCTAGATACTGCATATTACACTTTAGATAAGACACCGTGACAGTTTTAATTTTTTATATATTAGCGTAACATATATATCACGTATTTTTATATTTCACGAGACAGTTTAGCCCCCTCCACTTAGCAGTACTCACACCAAAACGAACGATAATACGATTATTCACCAACGTATGTCTGTATGTATGTCTGCATGTATGGACAGTAGTTTAAGTGTAACATCACGTAATGTTGCTACTCATGCCCTCCATAGTTTTAATTTCTGTACTTTTATACCAACATACAGGCTGATTCAGGTTTTATGCAATTCAAACCATCTACATATAGCATCAGCAAGATTTTTCATATTCTCTCCCTCGGTAAACACAATTAGTACTACAGAAAAAGATGCACAGGACCGCTTTGTAGAAAATTTAATGTAGTTAGATTTTGTACTGAAATACGTTTTAGCTGGAAGTCAGTTCTCCAGTTATTCAATGAAAACGCGTTTGAAGGTCGCTTTTGAATGTTTGTCTTTAATAATTCGAAAACGACAGCCTCTGGTGATAACGTATTCCAGGACAAAATTAACTACATTAAATTTCCTACAAAAACACCTGTTCATCTTTTTCTTTAGGAATAATAGTTTGCACGTAGCAAGTGAGAGAATACGAAGATCTCGTATGTGGTTTCTAAAGGCACTGCAGGTAGAGGCAGCTGGATCACCCAGTATATGATTATTTTTTCACATTTCTCATTTAAGTTTCCGAAACGTTACTGTCTTTATCTTCTGGATTACACTTTTGTACAATCGGCGTGTACTTTTCTCCTATATACAGGGTGGCCCAATGATAGTGAGCGGGCCAAATATCTCACGAAATAAGCATCAAAAGAAAAAACTACGAAGAACGAAACTCCTCTACCTTGAAGGGGGAAACCAGATGGCGCTATGGTTGGCCCGCTGGATGGCGCTGCCATAGGTCAAACGGATATCAACTGCGTTTTTTTAAAATAGGAACCCCCATTTTTTATTACCTATTCGTGTAGTACGTAAAGAAATATGAATGTTTTAGTTGAACCACTTTTTTCGCTTCGTGATAGATGGCACTGTAATAGTCACAAACGTATAAGTACGTGGTATCACGTATCACTCTGGCAGTGCGGACGGTATTTGCTTTGTGATACATTACCCGTGTTAAAATGGACCGTTTACCAATTGCGGAAAAGGTCGATATCGTGTTGATGTATGGCTATTGTGATCAAAATGCCCAACGGGCGTGTGCTATGTATGCTGCTCGGTATCCTGGACGACATCATCCAAGTGTCCGGACCGTTCGCCGGATATTTACGTTGCTTTAAGAAACAGGAAGTGTTCGGCCACATGTGAAACGTCAACCACGACCTGCAACAAATGATGATGCCCAAGTAGGTGTTTTAGCTGCTGTCGCGGCTAATCCGCACATCAGCAGCAGACAAATTGCGCGAGAATCGGGAATCTCAAAAACTTCGGTGTTGAGAATGCTAAATCAACATCGATTGCACCCGTACCATATTTCTATGCATCAGGAATAGCATTGCGACGACCTTGAACGTCGTGTACAGTTCTGCCACTGGGCACAAGAGAAATTACGGACACGATGACACATTAACTTGCACGCGTTCTATTTAGCGACGAAGCGTCATTCACCAACAGCGGTAACGTAAACTGGCATAATACGCACTATCGGGCAACGGAAAATCCACGATGGCTGCGACAAGTGAAACATCAGCGATCTTGGGGGGTTAATGTGTGGTGAGGCATCATGGGAGGAAGGATAATTGGCCCCATTTTATCGATGGCAATCTAAATGGTGTAATGTATGCTTATTTCCTACGTAATGATGTACCGATGTTACTACAAGATATTTCACTGCATGACAGAATGGCGATGTACTTCCAACATGATGGATGTCCGGCACATAGCTCGCTTGCAGTTGAAGCAGTATTGAATAGCATATTTCGTGACAGATGGATTGGTCGTCGAAGTACGATACCATGGTCCGCACGTTCACCGGATCTGACGTCCCCGGATTTCTTTCTGTGGGGAAAGTTGAAGGATATTTGCTATCGTGATCCACCGACAACGCCTGACAACATGCGTGAGCGCATTGTCAATGCATGTGCGAACATTAAGGAAGGCGAAATACTCGCTGTTGAGAGGAATGTCGTTACACGTATTGCCAAATGCATTGAGGTTGACGGACATCATTTCGAGCATGTATTGCATTAATGTGGTATTTATGGGTAACCACGCTGTAACAGCATGCGTTCTCAGAAATGATCAGTTTACAAAGGTACATGTATCACATTGGAACAACCGAGATAAAATGTTCAAACCTACCTACGTTCTGTATTTTAATTTAAAAGACCTACCTGTTACCAACTGTTCGTCTAAAATTGTGAGCCATATGTTTGTGACTATTACAGCGGCATCTATCACAAAACGAAAAAAGTGGTCCAACTAAAACATTCATATTTCTTTACGTACCGTACTACACGAATATGTAATCAGAAATGGGGGTTCCTATTTAAAAAAAAAAAAAAAAACCAGTTGATATCCGTTTGTCATATGGCAGCGCCATCTAGCGGGCCAACCATAGCGCCATCTGGTTTCCCCCTGCAAGGTAGGTAAGTTTCGTTCTTTATAGTTTTTTCGTTTGACGCTTATTTCGTGAGATATTTGACCCGCTCACGATCAATGGACCACCATGTATATATCGTGGTCAGGGTCAGGAACAGTCTAAAAAGCTTGTAACGGTGTTGGAGGGTAGATACGAATAGTGCTAAGAAATAAATGCTAAGAAAAAATTCGATACGTTGCACCGTTTCTGTGTTAATTAGCATTGAAGTTAGCCAATCGCGTTGTCCGTACGCAGATTCAAGAGAAAGTGTCGCCAAATGCGTTCTTCGTTTGGTTTCCAAAAATCGAACAAGAGAGCGATACAAAAATTGGATATGGAGTAAGGATCGAAACCGTGCCAAAGGCGGAGTAGTCTCGTTACAAGACCTTTGCCCAACACTCAGGATGTTTATTTATTGGCCAATATCAATCTAACTACACAGACGGTTTGTGTAATTAACACTAATAGCGTACACATGAATTATAAAATGGTTGAATACAAAATATACTCACTAAAGTTTAAGAATACGGAGACGCGGTGAATAGCGGAGTTCCGTTATATTCACCTGTAAAAGGGGTGATATCGTAACCCTTTGCGTTTGTACCGCAGCCCTGCGAATGGTACTGGTCGGCGCTGCACTTCATGGCGGCAGCTGGCGGGGTGGAAGGACAGGGAGCGGGCAGCTATGCGGCAGTAAACATGTTTGTCGCGAGATAACGGAGCCGCTTCCCCAGCACATGCCCGTCTCAGCTCCGCCACACTCTTCAAGTCTTCGCCGTCGTCCCTTTCTTTGCTATGGTAATGATTTCGGAGTAATTCCAAGAGACAGCGCTTATGTCGTTTGCCATCGGCCGCACTTCGAGTGATACCGATGGGTCTCCCAGATCAAAACTGTGCGCCCGACCGGGACGCGAACTCGGGACGTTTACATTCTGCGGGCAAGTGCTCTACCAATTGAGCTACTCAAGCCACACCCACGACCAGTCCTCACATCTTTACTTCGACCAGCATCTTATTTCCTTCCTTCCAAATCTGCTAAAGGCAAAAGTCCCGAGTTAAAGTCCCGATCCGACACACACTTTTAGACTGCCAGGAACTTTCATATTAGCGCACAGTCCGCAGTAGAATGAAAATTTCAAACTGGAAAAATTCCCAGGCTATGGTTAACCCATATATCCACAAAATACATTTTCCATGAGTGCTAGTCCTGCATGTTTCGCAGGAGAACTAGTGTGAAGATTAGAAGGAAGGAGATAAGGAAGTGGCGGAAGTAAAGTTACGAGGACGCATCGTAAGTTGTGCTTGGATAGCTCAGTCGGTAGAGCATTTGCCCGCGAAAAGCAAAGGTCCCAAGTTTGAGTCTCGGCCTGGTTACAGTTTTAATCTGCCACAAAGTTGCCTATCAGCGCACTCTCCGTTGCAGACAACCAGCGGAACACGAGCGAACACCTGTAAATGAGAACAAAACACGATCGAGTGCTGTTTGCTCGCGTTCGGCTGTTTCACAATGTATGTATTCGTTACTGAGCAACAAGAATTCCGAGAGACTAGAAGTACCGTTTCGTTAATGTCTCACACCTTTCGTCACTCGCGTTTTCTTCCCCGCATGCACTTCTTGCCCGAATCGGTAGTTTTCGTATTTCTTTGATTTCTTATTCTTAGGGGAGCAAGTCGTTATTGACACGAAGTGCCGCATTTGCTACTCGCGATGTTTGCTTTCCACACATGCAATTCTTGTCTGCGATGGGCGGTATCGACAGTTTTCGTAATCCAGGGTTTTCCACAAACTATGTTTCCGCAGGATGTGAATAAGTGCTCCGCGAAAAACAATGACTTGGTAGTCTTTTCCAGCATTTCTTCTCCCTTTTTTTTTTTAAATATGTGACATTAGTTATGACTTAAAACTGAAGTAAACAGCGAAAAAAGAAGTTTTCACATTTTTAAAAATGTTATTAATTTTATTAACCAAAAAAAATAAACAAGATGGTCCATTAAAGTAACAAGATTATGAGGTGCCTCGTCAGACGGAAAGTTTGCGAACGCCTGTCGTAATCCTTCGTTTTGCACCGTGTGCTCATCGCCGGCCATTCGACAGTCAACGGCGTTTTAAACGAAGATTTTTGTAGGGCTACGTCAAGTGATCGGTACACACTACAGTCGTCCAGCGATCGTGTGTCGCAGTTTTGCAGATGCCAAACAGTGTTACTGCACAAATGATCTCCCTGGATTAGTGTTCACGCGAGGTAGTGGTGAGGCGAGTCAGTTTGAAATTATTTTTATATCACAAATAGTTCAATCATTGCAACTTCAGCTGTTACCATTAACGCCAGGATAGCCATAGTGACTGTCAGTATACAGAGGGGAAAATCGGTTCACGAAAGAAAAACCCATACAAATGGCGCGTTTACGGGCACAGCTGTACACACACACACACACACACACACACACACACACACACACACACACACACACACACACACACACCTTGATAAACTAGTAAAAAGTACCGGGTGATTACAAGGCAAAAGCTCAAGACGACGAGGTGTTGCAGTTCAAAAAAATGCCTAAGGGACCAAACTGCTGAAATCATGGGTCCCTAGGCTTACTACTTAAAACTAACTTGCACTAAGCAACACACACACCCATGCCTGAGGGAGGACTCGAACCTCCGGCGGGAGGGGCCGCGCAATCCGTGACATGGCGCCTGAAACCGCGCGGCTGAAGTTCAAACCTTGGAGGGTGGCCAACTGTGCGGAAGATTCTGTGCAAGCGATTACATCAGAAACCACACTGCATACTGCTGCTGCTTTACGAACGAGCGACCGCAACATCATTAGCAGATTTTGTTTATTTTTCCAGGAAACAATGGAAGATGGCAATTTTAACCCCCCCCCCCCTTCCGACACGTGTTGAGTGACGAGGCCACGTTCCACATAAGCTGTCACGTGAATCGTCAAAGTCCTTGTTCGGGACATGACAAAACCCACTTTTATAGAGGTGGTCGCGTCCTAAAGTGAGAGATCATATCCCAAATTTATTATTCCAACAACACGGAGTTCCGTGTCATTTGCACAGAGGCGCGGTTCTCAACCTGCGGAGCGCTACCAAACCAAATGGGTGCACGAGCTTACAGAAAAAAAAAAGAGGACAAATATTGACTGATTTACTGAAAGGAAATCAAAGCGCGAAACACATTTTGACGCAATAAAAGATTAAAATTCACACTTACACTCATATAATGCACTTACTGATTAACTTTTCAATGCTAAGTTAATAACAACATTACCAATTATTACTGATTCCCAATAGCCTGGCTTACGGAGGAAAGTTTCACGAAAGCAGCGGTCGTGTTACTTTCCCTCTGCACCCGATTCTCCTCTGAGGTAATCCATAAACTTTTTCGCGCTGGATGTATGGTAGGGAGCAACAGAGCCTCGATTTAATATATATATATATATATATATATATATATATATATATATATATATCGTATGAGGAAGAAGTGGGGAGGAGAGGAGGCGGATGGGGGAAGACGTGATGAAAATTAAGATAGAAAATGGGTCGAGAAAAGAGCGTGCAGTTTCAAAATCGGTGGATTGGGCGCTGCGCACAGAATTATGTGCAGTTCTTTAGGCGACCTGAAAGTCTTCCGAACATGCAGCTTGTGATTCTTCTCTCTTTGGAGATACGTGAAAGAATGTTCACGTACCATCTTTGCCCACAACATGAACTGCAGTATCGCATCAGTGTTGCGCTGGTGAACCCACATAGGGTCGTGCAAATTGGAAATTTGCGGTACGGTCTCATGGGACCATACTGCTGAGGTCATCGGTCCCTAAGCTTACACACTACTTAATCTAACTTAAACTAACTTAAGCTGAGGACGACACACACATCTATGCCCGAGGGAGGACTCGAACCTCCGACGGGGGCAGCCGCGCGGACCGTGACAAGAGGAGGAGGAGGAGATTAGTGTTAAACGTCCCGTCGACAACGAGGTCATTAGAGACGGAGCGCAAGCTCGGGTGAGGGAAGGATGGGGAAGGAAATCGGCCGTGCCCTTTCAAAGGAACCATTCCGGCATTTGCCTGAAGCGATTTAGGGAAATCACGGAAAACCTAAATCAGGATGGCCGGAGACGGGATTGAACCGTCGTCCTCCCGAATGCGAGTCCAGTGTGCTAACCACTGCGCCACCTCGCTCGGTCTACCGTGACAAGAAGCCCTAGTCCGCGCGTCAGGGTCGTGCACGAATGTGTATGGGTCGAATTTGACTACCGTAACACACAGAACACAGGTAATGATTTTAAAGAACATTAAAATATGGCTTTTCATACAATACATCGTACTCAATTTCTTATGTATGAGAGGCAATCAAACAGTTTCCGTTCGAAGGCCGCACAGTCCAGAATCGGTACGCCAATCTGGCAAAATCAGCGTCAGCACTGAGAAAATCATCCCATCCACGCACAACGTTGAAGGTACCCGTTTCGGAAAGCACTGCGTCCTACTCAGTGAAGGAGTCGGTAACTGCCTGCTGCACATCCTCGTCCGACAGGTATCGTCGGCCATTCAACGGCATTTTAAGCGGGACCAAAGGCGTGACAATCGCATGGTGGACGACCAGGACTACAGGACGCCGGCCGGTGTGGCCGAGTGGTTCTAGGCGCTTGAGTCTGGAACCGCGCGACCGCTACGGGGCCTGATGACCTCAGATGTTAAGTCCCATAGTGCTCAGAGCCATCTGAACCATTTTGAACTACAGGACGGTTGCTCGAGTGTCTCTCACTTGAGTTGGTGTAACTTCCACGTTACGACATTTGCGATATGGGGAGGTGCGTCATCGTGAAGCAGCAACACCCCTTGGCGCAGCATTCCACAACGATGTTTTCCACAGCTATGCTGCCTGGTAATAACGCCGCCGTAGTTGGCGTTGCCGCACTTTACGTCACACACGTTGGAAAGACACGAATGCCACACTAATCCCTTGCATTTGTGATGGTGCTTATAGCCCGTAGTGGAGTCGAGGTATGTTAAACCTGTAGGAACACCGTCAAACGGAAACTTTTCGATCCCCCTTTCTAAGCAACAGGGCTGCAACAGCAGAAGGCTGTAGCGAACTACCGGGTGATCAACAAGTCAGTATAAATTTGAAAACTGAATAAATCACGGAATAATGTAGATAGAGAGGTACAAATTGACACACATGCTTGGAATGACATGGGGTTTTATTAGAACCAAAAAAATACAAAAGTTCAAAAAATGTCCGACAGATGGCGCTTCATCGGATGAGAATAGCAATAATTAGCAAAACAAAGTAAGACAAAGCAAAGATGATGATGTTTACAGGAAATACTCAATATGTCCATCATCATTGCTCAATAATAGCTGTAGTCGAGGAATAATGTTGTGAACTGCACTGTACAGCATGTCCGGAGTTGTGGTGAGGCATTGGCGTCGGATGTTGTCTCTCAGCATCCCTAGAGATGTCGGTCGATCACGATAGATTTGCGACTTCAGGTAACCCCAAAGCCAATAATCGCTCGGACTGAGGTCTGGGGACCTGGGAGGCCAAGCATGACAAAAGTGGCGGCTGAGCACACGATCATCACCAAGCGACGAGCGCAAGAGATCTTTCACGCGTCTAGCAATACTTTTTCTTGTTCTAATAAAACCTCATGTCATTCCAAGCATGTGTGACAATTTTTACCTCTCTATCTACATTATTCCGTGGTTTATTAAGTTTTCAAATTTATACTGAGTTTTTGATCACCCTGTATTTGTGTAGAGATTGCCAGCTGACTCTAAACTTAAATAGACGTAATGTATTGTTGATAAACAACCGAATGGCCCTATTACTGCTTGCCGGCACTATTCTGGATAAATCACTGGAACATGTACACCTTACGAATTCTGAAACACCTAGGACTAACTGTCTGGTGAGGGTTGGACGGAAATATGGAAACATGGCAAGAAATACGTGTGTGTGTGTGTGTGTGTGTGTGTGTGTGTGTGTGTCGCTGGTGATGACTACATACCATGCAAAATTTAGTCGTCACTATTGTCGTTTTGACCAGAGAACATATACTCGTTCGCTTGTGTCCGCTCCAGTGAAAAGATGCTCGACTGAGTATCTCAGGACCACAGTGTAGCAACGGACGTGCAATTTAGGTTGCCGCACGCGGCAGGTGCAGTGGGAGCCCGCCGACTGGTTCATTTCGGCCTGGCCTACACGTTCGGCCGTCCCGAGGCCGGCTGGTGTTCATTCATGAGGGCGCGGGCCGCGATGGAGGAGCGATAGGCGCCGCAGCGTCTGTTGCACTTCCGGTGCCTTCCCGTACTGTGGTTGCACCGGCCAGGCGAGGAGCTACTGCGTTGCAGCTGCTGCCGTATCCGCTGGCCCCTAGACAGTGCAACCCTCACGGCAACCTCCGCCTCCACTCCAACTTTCAGGCTGTACTTGCTAGTCTGCTCTACAAATACAGCTCGGTGGGGAGAGGGGGGGAGAAAATAATATGAATACCTGACAAATACACAATATTTATATCTAGGAAGTTGGGTCGCTAGGGCTTACAAAACAGCTGCAGTTATTCGCCGAACAGATTCGTAGAGAATTCAATTCTTTCCAACGGAATGTTATCCCACTCTTGTCCCAAAACATCCACTAACTGCTTGAGCGATGTTGGAGATCGACATCCGCACCTCACACTCTGCTCTGAAACTCTCCATAACGGTTCAGCGATGTTGAGGTCCGGTGATTGTACTCGCCAGGGAGCCGAATACTCTCCTGAAAACACGGACATAGGGAAGAGGAACACCGTCACAACAACATCGACGTGTGAGTGTATCGTGTTCAAAGATTTGGAGGTCAGTACGCCCATGCCTCTTCACACACAAATAAATGGACCACCAAAACGATCATGTGCGACAATGTTCTTGGTTGTACGAGGTGTTACACCTCTCACCATATGAGGGTTGTCGAACATGATCGTTTTGGTGGTCCAGCTATTATGGTTTGACGAGTCATAATGTTGCACGAGTAATGATCTCCAAATCTTTGAAAACAATACTCTCATCGGCCAACGGTTTTGTAACACTGTATTGCTTCCCCACGTGCGTCTCTTCAGGAGTGCATTCGCCTCTGACTTCATTTTTATGGATGGCAAAGTGCGACCACACCGAAAAACGCACGTGTAGGAACTCTGGGATATTCAGCGAATTGACTGGACTGCCTTTCCTCCCACCTCAGCTTAAATCTCATCCAGCACGTGTGGGTTCCGTTGGGGAGATGTACTCCAGCACGTCCACGTGCACCAAGGACCATCAAGAAGTCGTCAACTGCGATTGTTGAGGAATGGACCGCAACCACGAAAACTCCATACCAAACCTGTGGACCACGCCGCAGAGCATACACTGTCGTCCCTAGTGGTCACGCACAGTATTAAGACTTTGCCGTCCGCACGTCTCGTACAAATTTATTCGCTTGGCGCCGGCAGCGCTAAGTCGGGTTACTTGGCGTGTCGCCGGCCGCTTGTCACCTTTCCGTTGATGACAAGCTTCAAACACATTGACTTTTGCGCGCTTTAATTTTCCGGAAATCCTCTATTTTGCCGTATTGTTCCACAAACTCGAATTTTCTTTTCAAGTAACTTCTCTGCAAGTTCTACACTGTTATAATAATTATCCATGCAGAGGTGATGCCACTTTCCATCAGAAGGTGTCAATAGTTCCATCAATGTTTTTGCTAAAGGCTGTCCAGAGCCGGAATATATCTTGAATGGGAAAATGTATCCCATACTCGAATCACACAGCATTCGAATAAGTATGCCGTATTTCGTTAATTTTCGACGGATTGTAAACTTTAAAATTTTACCGTCCACGCCACGGTATCATTACTTCATCAATTTAGATGTTTTGACTTAGATTAAACGTTTCTTTAAACTTTTTGGAAAAATAATCAATTACGAATTGCACTTTGACAAGCCGGTCGGCATTATCTAGGTTATGGTTGCTGTCGGAAAAAAGTAAAAATGATAATATTTGTCTGAATCGGTTGCGAGGCATCGTTTTCCGAAATATCGGTGTGTCTATCAACGGACTCGTTGACCAATAGTCATTGATCCTTGCTTTTCTTACAATTCCTATAAGGATAGCAAGCCGAAGTTCGGGTCCCGTAACGTCGACAAATTTGGCATTTTTTAATCCAGTTTCCTTCTATTGCAATTTTGACTCTATTACTTTTTGGTTTCGTTGCTAATATATTCAAACAGATTGTTCCCAATATATAACTGTACGATATCCTCGACGCTCTGCGTATCTTTGGAAAATATGTTTGGACCCGTGGATCTTTCAAATGTATTATTGGTCCTCGTTAAATGGCTCAAATGGCTCTGAGCACTATGGGACTTAACATCTGAGGTCATCAGTCCCCTAGAACTTAGAACTACTTAAACCTAACTAACCGAAAGACATCACACACATCCATGCCCGAGGCAGGATTCGAACCTGCGACCGTAGCGGTCTCGCGGTTCCACACTGACGCGCCTAGAACCGCTTGGCCACACCGGCCGGCCCTCGTTAAATCAAAGTCTGACGACTGTGCACCGTCTTCTTCGTCTGATTCAGCCGAATCAGTTGGCAACCTTAGCGTTCGCTGAATTCTTCTTGGACGTATTTCACTTTCTTCCTACGATTCTGCTTCACTTTAATTTTTTTTCATATCCAATGTCTTCTTCCCAATAGGTCAAGTCGTCCAGAACGTCAGACAAGACGTCCGCGCATTCATCGTAAATAATCCTATTGTCTCTTTCGTCCGTCATGATGAAAGGGCACAAGTACTTATAAAAACAAAACACTTGTTGACGTGTGTAACTTATTTTTAGCTAAACAAAAGACCAACAGAATTCAAAAGATACTAACGTGCTGGCGCCTGCCACTGCGCGATACTATGCAGACGACACCACTGTGGTGTCGCCGGACGGCGTAGTGTTAAGAACCATGTCCTGCCTTTTTTAATGTCCACTAAACCATCACAAATCGTGGAGACTTGAGTATCATTATTGTCTTTGAATAAAAGTGCCATTTCCGTTCGCCTCGTTGCATATTTTTCCGAGTTACCTTTCGTATTATACTGTAGGATTTCCTTCCATGTATGGGTCACGTTTCATCGAGCTGTGTTACTTGGCAGTGACATACATGCGGAAGTCGCTTTCGTTCTTGAGGCAGTTCCAGTGGTCAGCAGCGTATCTTACCTAAGCCTGGGAAACGATACAGGAAAGTGGCTGGAAAAGAGAGAAAGCACTGCATCCGGCTCGCGGCTTTCGGGATCTCGTGATGGAATAGGAGGAGCGTCGCGCCACTGCAGGTGTACGGTGGCAAGACGAGCTGACCCCCAGCACGCAATGCACCAGTGCGCAGACGGGGACTGGTGGCTCGGCGGCAAGACATGGGGCGGGGGCGGGGGAGGCGGCGGCGGCGGCGGCGGCGGCGGCGGCGGCGGCCAGGGAAAGCGGAGCGGCGCTTGCGACAGGCGGCGGTGGCGGCGGCGTCTATTACTGTCTGCAGCGACCAAGGCCGGCGCGGCGCGTGCAGTTTTACTGCAGTCCGGCCACGTGGCGCCGCTACGGACACTGCTGCTCACGCACTCGCAGAAATAGACCGCGGCGGGGGCGGCAGCTGCTGCAACGCCAGCCAGCGACACAGCGGCGCCACTTGTACTGGCTCTACCAGTGTTCGCAAGAACAATTACCCGATATGGATTTCGGTTGTTGGCAGTTATTTTACACTTGAAGACCAGAGACTTAACCGCAATGTATCACCTACACGTGGAGAGGCTTCAGCGCTGTGACGTTCAGTTCCTTACAAAGAAAGAATACGTGGTAATTCGATCAACCGGTTCCCTGCTGTGGACGTGTATACACGTCCTGTTCCGCCGTTTCCACGCGTGTTGCTTGTGCCTTCCCATAGTCCTTTGGACGTCTGTATGCGTTCTGTGCAGCTTACCTCTCACTGCTGCCGGCGAGTAACTTCCAAGTCTCGGTGAATAAAAAAGTTTAGAGAATTGTCAGAGCATGTGATTCGATAAGTGCCGATGCGCTAAGGAATATCGCTCAATCCATCATAAGAAGATTGCAGCACTGAATTGATACCAATGGTCATCACTTCTAACACCTTCTGTAAATGGACGTTCATGCCGCCTTTTTGACCTTCGCTGACCTTCAGAGAGCTTACTGTTACACATCACTGGAATCGTCTCGATAGCCGCTATCAGAAAATAAGTAGCAAACTACAGCATCCCATTTTAAAAACAAAGTTGATATTCATATCTCTGAAGCGACCCCACCTAGCAACAAGAAACCAACGTCATATTATGGTCCCGTTGTACCATGCAACTTTTGTCCGACGAACTATTCAGCTCCCGTCATACTTCCGGAGTTATTCTTCGTGGCAATAGTTCTGACTCACCATATATAATTAAAATTCACTCTCTATTAAAGATATACAGAGTGAACTTTAATACAACTGACAAACTGCAACGACGGGCCGGCCGGAGTGGCCGAGCTGTTCTAGGCGCTTCAGTCTGGAACGGTGCGACCGCTACGGTCGCAGGTTCGACTCCTGCCTCGGCCATGGATATGTGTGCTGTCCTTAGGTTAGTTATGTTTAAGTAGTTCTAAGTTCTAGGGGACTGATGATCTCAGATGTTAAGTCCCATAGTGCTCAAGAGCCATTTTTTTGCAGCGACGGATTGCTGACTGGAGGAAAAACCGTCCTATAAACGTGTGTCCGGAAATGCAACGTTGCCACGGTAGATGGCGCTGACGAATGACAGTTCATCTGACGACGTGCCGTGTGTTCCTGTGTGTTGCAAACAAAAATGGCTCTGAGCACAATGGGACTTACCATCTGAGGTCATCAGTCCCCTAGAACTACTAAAACCTAACAAACCTAAGGACATCACAAACATCCATGCTCGAGGCAGGATTCGAACCTACGACCGCCCAGCCAGCTTGTGTGTTGCAGGCTGTGTGATCGACGCAGTGTATTGTAAGCAGTAGAATGGCCCGGTATCCATGGCGGGAATAAGCCGTGATGGTGTTTGTGTATGGCCAAGCAAATGGAAACGGTCGAGAGGCAGCACGGCTGTACGAAAACAACTACGTTCACAGACACCAGATACATCACACAACATTTCAGGCACTTTTTGGCCGTCTGTGTGATCATATCCTTTCAGACAGACGAAAGTGGTGCGAAGCGGCGGAATATACGTACACCACATTTGGAAGACCGGGTTCTACAGGATATTGAGACGAACCTAGTACAAGCTCCAGGCGAGTGCCAGTCAACATAGCTTAAACCAAAGTATGATTATGTGTATCCTGCATGATAACCGCTACTATCTCTAACACCTGCAATCCCATGGAGACCAGTGTTACCTTATGTCGTGACGTGGATACGATGCAGCTCTGCATTATGTTCCTATTTCCGGACACATTATGTTCCATTTCCAGTCACGAATCCGCGCCTGCAGTTACATATTATTTATATTGAACTATATAGCCCACGTCCGTCCGGATGTTCATTGGAGTACCGCGTAAAACTTGAAGTAAATACGCCAAGAACTTTTAGAGGTTTTTGGTAGTAACGTTTTCCCTTGATACATTACGTATGTATTAATATACTACATACATTAAAAACAGGTATATAAAACGCTCACATATTTGAATGCAACTGTGTGTGAAGAATTCAAGTCAATCCAAACACAAACATATGCGGGTGAATTTTTATACATAAACATACTGAAAGTCGTTGCATGGGAAAGCTGCAGCTCGATCCGGGTTCTGTGCTCCAAGATAGTCGCTTTTGTTAGTAACACATACACTAATGGCCATTAAAATTGCTACACCAAGAAGAAATGCAGATGATAAACGGGTATTCATTGGACAAATATATTATACTAGAACTGACATGTGATTACATTTTCACGCAATTTGGGTGCATAGATCCTGAGAAATCTGTACCCAGAACAACCACCTCTGGCCGTAATAACGGCCTTGATACGCCTGGGCATTGAGTCAAAAAGAGCTTGGATGGCGTGTACAGGTACAGCTGCCCATGCAGCTCCAACACGATACCACAGTTCATCAAGCGTAGTGACTGGCGTACTGTGACGAGCCAGTTGCTAGGCCACCATTGACCAGATGTTTTCAATTGGTGAGAAATCTGGAGAATGTGCTGGCCAGGGCAGCAGTCGAACATTTTCTGTATCCAGAAAGGCCCGTACAGGACCTGCAACATGCGGTTGTGCATTACCCTGCCGAAATGTAGGGTTTCGCAGGGATCGAATGAAGGGTAGAGCCACGGGTCGTAACACGTCTGAAATGTAACGTCCACTGTTCAAAGTGCCGTCAATGCGAACAAGAGGCGACCGAGACGTGTAACCAATGGCACCCCATACCATCACGCCCGGTGATACGCCAATATGGCGATGACGAATACACGCTTCCAATGTGCGTTCACCGCGATGTTGCCAAACACGGATGCGACCATCATGATGCTGTAAACAGAACCTGGATTCATCCGAAAGAATGACCTTTTCCCATTTGTGCACCCAGCTTCGTCGTTGAGTACACCATCGCAGGCGCTCCTGTCTGTGCTGCAGCGTCAAGGGTAACCGCAGCCATGGTCTCCGAGCTGATAGTCCATGCTGCTGCAAACGTCGTCGAACTGTTCGTGCAGATGGCTATTGTCTTGCAAACGTCCCCATCTGTTGACTCAGAGATCGAGACGTGGATGCACGATCCGTTACAGCCATGTGGATAAGATGCCTGTCATCTCGACTGCTAGTAATACGAGGCCGTTGGGATCCAGCACGACGTTCCGTATTACCCTCCTGAACCCACCGGTTCCATATTCTGCCAACAGTCATTAGATCTCGACCAACGCGAGCAGCAATGTCGCGATATGATAAACCGCAATCCCGATAGGCTACAATCCGACCTTTATCAAAATCGGAAACGTGATGGTACGCATTTCTCCTCCTTACACGAGGCAACACAACAACGTTTCACCAGGCAACGCGCCGGCCGCGGTGGTCTAGCGGTTCTGGCGCTGCTGTCCGGTACCGCGGGACTGCTACGGTCGCAGGTTCGAATCCTGCCTCGGGCATGGGTGTGTGTGATGTCCTTAGGTTAGTTAGGTTTAAGTAGTTCTAAGTTCTAGGGGACTTATGACCTAAGATGTTGAGTCCCATAGTGCTCAGAGCCATTTGAACCATTTTTTGAACCAGGCAACGCCGGTCAACTGCTGTTTGTGTATGAGAAATCGGTTGGATACTTTCCTCATGTCAGCACGTTGTAGGTGTCAACACCGGCGCCAATCTTGTGTGAATGCTCTGAAAAGCTAATCATTTGCATATCACAGCACGTTCTTCCTGTCGGTTAAATTTAACGTCTGTAGCACGTCATCTTCGTGGTGTAGCAATTTTAATGGCCAGTAGTGTATGTTTAGAAAACGTCGCGCAGTGTACCGGAAGTCGTGGCTAGCAACTGACGAGAAACACGACTGATATGCCTGCCTTTCGGGCCAGGTTGTGGAAACTTTGCTGGAGGCGGCGAGAGCAGATAAGGGGAAGCTGAGAGCGGCAGCCGGGCCGCGGCCGTGACGTGTATCAGTGGAGCCGCCTTCTGGGAAGCCTGTGCGGCGTGCAGCCCGGCCGTTTCCGGTGGTCGTCCAGCTCCGGAAATGCCGCCGCCTCTGCATCGCAAAACCGCAGGCTCAGCCAGTACCACCACCCGCCGCAGAACGCGCCGCCTTTACTCGTACGTCCGGTGCACTGCGGTTCGCGTTAATCGACAGATGAAGGCAGTCACGTAGATGAGGTATTTGTGCACTTCCGAAAACAATTCCACTCAGCACCACAGGCAAAATACTCCCAAGCTTCAAGAAGAATGTAATAATCTACAGCACAAAGAAAGCAGGTGCTGACTGGCTTGAATGAAAGTAACACTGGGCGTGTCCCAGGGCAGTGTTATAAGACCACTACTTTTCACAATATACTGGGTCACTCAGCTGCATCTACCGACGGGTTTTATGCAAGCCACGTCATCAAAAACCACGCCCGAGGTTTCCATATTCTCTCGCTCGCTACCTGAACCTGAAAATTAATTGTCCTAAAAAAAAAAAAAAAAAAAAAAAGTGAGCAGGACCTGTTTCTAGGAAATTTAAAGTAGTTAAATTTTGTAATGGGATATGTTTTTGTTAGAGGTTGTAGTTATTCAACAAAAAACGAACAGAATTGACGTTCAAATCGGTGTTCCTTGAATGAATCGAAGACCGTGGCCTCCAGCGAAAACGTATCCAGTACAAAATTTAACTACATAAAATTTGCTACAAAAACGTCTTGTTTATTGTTTCTGTAGGAATAACAGTTTGACGTTGCAAGCGACACAACATCTGAAGACGTTGCAGGTTGCATAAAACCCATTTGTAGGGGCAACTGAATCACCTTGTATATAATGATGAGACAAAACATTATGACCACCTGCTTAACAGCTTGTTTGTCCATCTTTGGAACGAAATACATCAGTGATTCCCTGCGTATCAGGGATCCGACAGTCTGCTAGTGGGTTAGTGGAGGTATGTGGCATTAGATGTCTATGCACACATCATGTAATTCGTGTAAATAACCGGCCGCAGGCTTGCGAATGCGGTAATGGCGCCCGATAGCGACCCGGATGGGTTCCATAGGATTTATATCACGTGAATTTGGTCGCCGAGACATCAACGTGAGTTCACAATAATGCTCCTCAAACCACTGTGGCACGGTTATAGTTCAGAGCAAAGGGCAATTATAATGCTAAAAAATGACATCGCCGTCGGGGAAGACATCACGCATGAAAGGATGCAGGAGGTTCGCAGCTGTCAGCGTGTCTTCGATTACGATCAAAAGTCCCGTTCAAGAGCAAGAGAACGTCTCCCATAGCATAATACTGCTCCCACCAGCCTGCGTTCGAGCCGCCATTCACTCAATGACGGCTTTTGTGGAGACGACCATCGACCTAGTGTTGAAAGTCACTTATCTCTGTGGATTTCCCAATTTTTAGCCAATATGTTCGCTACGGTGACACCCTTCCGTGTCTGCTCTTTCTCCGCTTACATATTTTTGCTACCGCTTCACGTGCCCGCACTACCACTAGGCGGCATATAACGTCGTGGTGGGCAGTGGTCATTATGTTTTAGCTTATCAGTGTATAAATGACCTAGCAGATAAAGTCTCAAGTTCCGTGAGGTGCGCCGGCCGGAGTGGCCGTGCGGTTCTGGGCGCTACAGTCTGGAGGCGAGCGACCGCTACGGTCGCAGGTTCGAATGCTGCCTCGGGCATGGATGTGTGCGATGTCCTTAGGTTAGTTAGGTTTAATTAATGCTAAGTTCTAGGCGACTGATGACCTCAGAAGTTAGGTCGCATAGTGCTCAGAGCCATTTGAACCATCCGTGAGGTGTTTCGCGGATGATGCAGGGAAGTCGTGATGCTAGAAAATTTTAGTGAAATGTAGGCACACCTGCAAAGGATCGACGACTGGTTCAAGAAGTGTCAAATGACCCCCAACGTAAATGTACGGTATTGCGAATACATAGACAGAAAGACTCTTTATTCTAGATTACAATGTTTCTTGTCAGTATGGAATCCATACCAGACAGGAATGAAAAATGGAGAATATCCAAAGAAGAGCAGCACGTTTCGTAAGCGCGAAAGCATAACAGAGATGCTCAGTCAACTACAGTGGCAGACGCTGCAAGACAGAGGCTATGCATCACGTTACGGTCTACAGTTAAACTTCCGAGAGTGTACATTCCTAGAAAAGTCAACCAATATATTGCTTCCTTCTACGTATATCTCGCGAAAAGACCATGAAGATAAAATAAGACAGATTCGCGCCCAAACGGAAGTTTACCAGGATTCGTTTTTCCCCGTAAGCGACTGGAACAGGAGAAACGGTCAGGATATAGGTACAGAGTACCCTCACACATCGTAAGGTGGTTTGCGGAGTATAGAGGTACATGTAGACGTACCGAAATATCAATTTAATACGTAATGGTTGTAAAATTCTATACATTCTTTACAGAAGAATTAAAAAAGTAGCAGAAGCCGACCTCGGGGAAGAGCAGTTTGAATTCCGCAGCAATGTAGGAACACGTGAGCCAATACCGACCCTATGACTTCTCTTCGAAGACAGCTTACGGAAAGACAAATCTACTTTTATACCACTTGTGGTCTTAGAAAAAGTTTCTGACAGTGTTGACTGGAATACTTTTTGGAACTTCTGAAGGTAGCATGAGTAAAATACACGGAGCCAAAAGCTGTTTACTATAAAATTATAAAAGTTCACGAAGAAGAAATGAAAACTTTGATGTTTGACCACGACACTGAAATTCTGTCAGAGACAGCAAAGGACTTGGAAGAGCAGTTGAATGGAATGGACAGTGTCTTGAAACAAGGATATAAGATCAAATGTTCAAATGTGTGTGAATTCCTAAGGGACCAAACGTTCTCTTCACCGATGAGTGTCGCATATACCTTCAACCAGACAATCGTCGGAGACGTGTTTGGAGGCAACTCTGCCAGGCTGAAAGCCTTAGACGAGACACAGCACAGCGAGTGCAGCAAGGTGGAGGTTCCCTGATGTTTTGTGGTGGCATCGTGTGGAGTCGACGTAGCCGCAGGTGGTCACGGAAGACGCAGCAAGGGCTGTACGATACGTGAATGCCATCCTCCGACAGATAGTGCCAGGCACTTAAATGTGATTTGCAGAGTATCCATGTAGATGTAGATAGTGCAACCATATCGAAGGCAAATTGGCGAGGCATTCGTCTTCATGGACGACAATTCGCGCCCCCGTCGTGGACATCTTGTGAATGACGTCTATCAGGATAACGACATCGCTCGACTAGAGTGGCCAGCATGTTCTCCAGACATGAACCCTATCGAGCGTGCCTGAGATAGCTTGATGAACTCGTGGATAGTATGCCACGACGAATACAGGCATGCATCAATGCAGGAGGACGTGCTACTGGGTATTAGAGGTACCGGTGTGTACAGCAATCTGGACCACCATCTCTGAAGGTCTCGCTGTGTGGCGGTACAACATGCAATGCGTAGTTTTCATGAGCAATAAAAATGGCGGAAATGATGTTTATGTTGATCTCTATTCCAATTTTCTGTACAGGTTCCGGAACTATCGGAACCGAGGTGATGCAAACCCTTTTTTGATGTTTTTATGTATGTATGTATGTATATATGTATTCATGTTCCACATCGCCTTCTAGACTACTGGCTCGATCTGAATCAAACTTACAAGGGAACCTCCCCATCGCACCCCCCCTCAGATTTAGTTAGGATAGGCCTTGAAAAACTGAACACAGATCAATCGAGAAAACAGGAAGAAGTTGTGTGTATATTTTGCTTATATTTTTCATAGTTCCAAACTGAGTAGTCCATGCGGAACATAGGCAACATCAAGGAGAAATTGACCTCAGGAGCGCCGTGGTTTCGTGGTTAGCGTGAGCAGCTTCGGAGCGAAAGGTTCTTGGTTCAAGTCTTCTCTCGAGTGAAAATTTTAATTTTTTATTTTCAGACAATTATCAAAGTTCAGGTACTGACACATAATCAACTTCGCTCTCCAAAATTCCAGGACATGTTCAGATTTGCTTGGACATATGCAGGATTTGAAGGTCTACACACGGAAAAATTTGAAAACGTTAAAAACATATGTTTTGACAGAGCACAGGGAAAACTGTGCGACTGTGAAACTGTTGCATTCATTTGTTGCAGTTTATGTGACAAACTCTTATGTTTTCATCACTTTTTTGGGAGTGATTATCAGATCCACAAGAAAACCTAAATCGGGCAAGGTAGAAGAATCTTTTAACCCATTCGCCAAGTGTACAAGCTAGGTGGGTTGACAACATATTCCTGTCATGTGACGCACATGCCGTCACCAGTGTCGTATAGAATATATCAGACGTGTTTTCCTGTGGAGGAATCGGTTGACCAATGACCTTGCAATCAAATGTTTTCGATTCCCTTTGGATAGGTACGTCCTTTCTTCTACTAACCGCACGGTTTTGCGGTGCGGTCGCAAAACACAGACACTAAACTTATTACAGCGAACAGAGACGTCTATGAACGAACGGACAGATCATAGCTATGCGAAAATAAAGAAAGTTAACTCTTCACTCGAGGGAAGACTTGAACCAAGGACCTCTCGTTCCGCAGCTTCTCACGCTAACCACGGGACCACGGTGCTCCTGTGCTTACACTGTCCTTGATGTTGCCTATTTTGCGCATGGACTACTCAGTTTGTTTATTTTGCTTATTTTTTTCATAGTTCCACACAACCTCTTCCTGTTTTCTCGATTGATCTGTGTTCAGTTTTTCAAGACCTATCCACTGTGCCAACTTATAACTAAATCTGAGGGGGGTGCGATTGGGAGGTTCCCTTGTTAGTACATATAGTGTGTCCCAAACCTTTTGGGTCAAGTTGAAACAGGTGATAGCGTGTCCACATGCTATTATATTGAGATATGGAACCAATAGTCGGAAATGCATATTTTTTCTGTTATGGGCACATACAGCATACACTGCTTTAAAACAACATAGGTCACAGCAAGTATTCAAATCGACGATCACCAGCCTCAATGCATGTATTGCAATGGGGCATGCATTTATGCCGCACTCTCGCAAAGATCATGGGTGTCTGCCATACACTGGAACAGGCAGCGGGTGATAAACAGCGTACACCCGTGAACACCCGTGAACACCATACTGTGCACAGCTTAGCATGTAGTACGTTTGTCACATGACGACCGCATGCATCGCGCCGACTTAAGGCCGGTTCCCACTAGAGCGCGGCAGCGCGTCGTGCGGCAACGGCAGCGGCCTGCGTTTTCCGCTTTGACGCGGCGGCTCGCGGAATTGGCGTTCCCATCTGGAAGCGGCAGACGCTAGCGGTAGCCAATGACGGACAGCCACTGAGGTACGGGGCGAGACCCACCGAAACGCCCGGTGCGTTTGATTAACTATGTCTTACACAAAGGCTTGGGGGGAAGGGATGAAAGTGGAAGCCACCAGATAGAATTTCGCACAGAGCATAATGTAATCATCGCCAGCACTTTGCTTAAGAATCATGAAAGAATAATACATATTTGGAACAAAGTTTTCGAAACCAGATTTTAAATTATAAGACATTTCCTGGTGCAGACGCAAACCTACAATAATTTATTGGTTACGAGCTGCGGTTTACAACTAAAGAAACAGTAAATGGTGGCAAATTAAGGAAATGGAACTTGAATAAGTCAAGACCCACAGTTATTCGATAATCTTAAAGTTACCGTAATGCAACGACTGACTGAAACAGAGGAAGGAATCCGCTAGAATACGAATGGATATCTTTGAGAGAAGAAGTGGTCAGTGCAGCAGAGTATGTGAACGGGAAGAAGGTACAGTAGAAATCGTTAGATAAAACGTGATATATTAAATTTGATACGAGGGAAAATATAAAAATGCAGCAAATAAAGTAGGCCATAGGAAATAGAAATGTCTAAACATGACGTTGACAGAAAGTCCAAAATTGCAACGCGATTTTGCACTTGGAAAACATAAGGGAATGAAAATGAGAAAGAACAAAGTAAACTTTGCTCAAAGGAGAAGCAACTGTCAAGAACTCATTTGGCAAGTCAGAACTAAGCAAATAACAGAAGGCTAGAAAGTGGAAGGAATATGTAGAGAGGAGAGGGGGAGGGGTTGTACAAACTAATATAAGCACGATGTTAGATTCCTGTGAGATGTCTGAACACGCAAGGCAATACTGATCCTACCACTTAGCTAAGTAGACACACTGAAGAACTGCGAAACTGTGTTTATAGCATTTGCATGTTAAGAGAAAGGTTTTGACAATCTTAATTAAAACATTCCTTGAACCTCTCGAGATGTCATCGATAAAACACAGGGCCACAAGATTATCTACAACTTGTACAGAAACCAAATTGCATTCCTAAAACTTGAGTGACTTGAAAGGGAAGCAGTAATTGAGAAGGCAGAAGTAGAGAGGATATAAAATGAAGACTGTGAATAGCAACAAAAGCGTTCTGAAAAAGAAAATTTGTTCACATCGAATATAAATTCTAATGACTGGGTACTATTTTACAAAGGTATTTGTGTGGAGTGCGGTATTTGTGTGGAGTGCAGCCTTGAATGTAAGTGAAACGTGGGCGATGAACAGTTCTGTCAAGAAGACAATGGACGCTTTCAAAACGTGGTGATCAATAAGAATGCTGAAGATTAGATATGAGGATCATGTAACTAAAGAAGAGGTACGGAATTAAATAGAGGAGGAAGAGGGGTAAGTTGACAGGACATATTATGAGGCATCAAAGATTGAGGACAAAAGGGGTTGGGTGATAGTATTCTGATAATAATCATCTGTTGAAATGCTAATCTACTATTTTATCTATTAATGTAAGCAGTGAATTTACTCTTCCATGCACTACTCCACAAAACATTTAAACCAAAACTGAAATCAGCTGAACACCAAATCTTTCAACCACTGTCTGACAACTACTGCATTCACTTTCAACTTTCTATAACTATCACTGGCTAGCCACACACACATACAGATATAAGGAGAACAGAAATAAACAAACATTAGTTTTCAGCATATAATTCTTTAGGTTGGCAACATGTACATAAACAAGCCAAACAGGAAGGGACATGAGGTGAACACACTGTAGTTACGACTTCAAATCAGTGTTTTCGGTAAAATGTCTACAGCTAGTCACAGAAGAAAAAAAAAAAAGAACATGAAAATGTGCTTATGTTCCATAATCTAAGTTTTAGTTCAACCTCCAGCATGTGATCAGGTGAGGGGAAACGCAGATGTCCGCCAAAAACTCGATTCACTGTAAGTAATCAATAATTCACGTAAAAAAAATGTGAACTGTTTTATGATCTGCAAGTATCACATATCAAAACAAAACTGAATCATTCTAGATTCCACCGAAGATGCCTTAAAATAAAAGGCGAAACGCGTCTTGAACCAATAAAGTAGACTGGATAAAGAAAAAAACGTTTGTTACTTCCAAAGGAAATAATCAATAGCTGTAGATAATTAGCAAATTACATCTTATGACATACCAGCAAATTAGTCTCGGTTTAAGTTCTCATTACACATGCTATTAAATGCTGTTTAAAAAAAATCATCTATCCCTTCCGAAAAAACTGTAGTTTCTTTCATATCTTGGTAGTTAAACAGATTTTGGATATTTATCATGCGACGAAATACATGAGTTTTTACAAGTTATCGTTTGCAAAAAAACACGTTTCGATTTCTTGAACCGTTTACGAAATTTGCAGTTGATACAACCACATGGTTTACGACGAGCAGGACGAAAGTATCGGTCACGTAGCGAGCGACCTGCGCGCGTCACCGCACAGCCCGTCCGCCGACATATCATCCAATATCTCGAGAACGGTGATAGCTATCGTTCTGCTCTCAGCTTTAAAAACAATTTCGATATGTTGACTAAATTTCATACGCAATAATGTGTTACCTAAAATGAACTGTACGCAAATTCCACGCAATGCGTTTTTACCTCTGCACACTCATTAAAATTTCGTGTAAAGGTTTACGTAAATGCGATACAGCAAGTAACCACGACGAATAACGAAAAGAAATTCGGTCCTTTATCGAGAGAAGATATCAGGCTGTAACATGCCCAAGAATCAAATTTTTCTACCTAATAGTTTCCTTGGAATGGGATGATAAGTATTTCATAGCTGCCGCCGCGTCCGCGCCAGCGGTTCGGCGAAAGTTCGTGTGGCCCGGGGGTCCGTACCTGACGTCACGCTCAGCGCGTTCTGTGATTGGCGGCGCGCACCTGGAGCGCGGCACGCGGCAGCGGAAGCGGTTCGACATGGTCAAACCGCGACGCAGAGCCCGCCGCGCCTTGCCGCTGACGCCATTTTCATGGCAACCACGCCGCTGACGCGCGGTTTTGACGCGCGGCAGCCCTAGTGGGAACCGGCCTTTACTGACCTGTGCGGCGTGCACACCACTATTCCTGATGTCAGTTGTCCATTGTATCAGATAGCTTGTGAGGAGTGTTACTGTGTACAGTGCATGACGCGTATTCCAGCACGGGACGTTTCTCGTCACGACGTTGGCACACATGCGTTTAAAGTACGGTGCAGCACGGTGTAGTGCCTTTAAAGCAACACAAATGTACAGAGAAAGCTTTCCCGACAGGCGTCGTCCTAACTGGAAGAATTTTATCTTCGTGGGTACCATCTTCAAGAAACGGGGTGTTTAATTAGCCCAGGTACTCGGGAAAGACATGTCCGAACACCAGAGTTTGAGGAGATGGAGTTGGATCATGCGGCCGACCACCCAACAATAATCACCCGTCAACTTGCCCGTGAAACGCACAGTTCGAACGATACAGTGTGCAGAGTACTGGGGGAACAGGTATTATACCTGTATCATAAAGAACGTATACAAGCACTGGGAACAACGGATTTTGAGCCCCGCATTCACATCGACGCTAAAATACCCATACTTTATTCATCCACGATTTGAGAATGAGTTCACTTCGTCACTTGCAACAAACTTTACATGTAATTTCAAACCTTTATAAAACTTTTTCTCGTTGACCCCCCATCCAAAAAAAAAAGAAAGAAAACACGCCGAAAGGAAAAAAAATTACTGATTTACGGAAGAAGAGCGATACGGAGCAGACGTATGAGTGGGCTGAGGAGCCACAGGCAAGAAGGTCGCCCGTGGAGCAGCCGCCAGCGCGGGTCTCCGACCGAACAAAGACCTCAACCGCTGCCGGGGACTTCCGGCCTCACGCTAAATAACCTACCCGGCGTCCTTCGCCGTCGTTTATACTCTCCAAGTGGGCCATCGGCGCGCAGCCAAATCTGTTCCCACTACAGTCCGACACAGGACGAAGTAGCACACCTCTCCTTGCCCCGAAACTCCCAACACCAACAACAGAATCGTCGAAACAAAAACGAAATCGCCTTAAACTAGGACACATGGGACCAGAGAAAATGCTTTGGAGAATCAGGTCATATCCTTTCAAAAGAAAACAAAGGGTTGCCATAGCTTACAGAATTCATGAATCAGTTGTCACAATGGAAAACAACTTCAGGCAGCATTCCACAAGGTTCAGTTTTGAGTCCATTCTTTTTTTCGTTTGTGGATATAATTTACGTGGAAATTTAAATTGTCATGCAATACTATCAGGCTGATGTATAAGTTCGTAGCGTTTTTGTTTTGCATGTTGGTATTCCATTTGCTACGGGTTTATTTATCGAGTGTTATTTTTTACTTGTGTTCACTGTTGCTATGTGAGTTTACACACTATCATTTTACCATTTGGAGATAGTGACTGGAGCTGTGAACGCTAGAAAATGGAGTATCAAGTGGAGAAATCGGAAGACATATTCTGCCGATAGAGGGGGCGACAGCAGCATAGGAAGCCAGAAACATTTACTACGTGTATGGGGATAGTGCCACTGGAGAGAGAATGGCAGGAAAATGGGTTTCTGGTTTTGACGAGGATCGTTCGACATTAGTGGCTCTCCAGCATCAGTAAGACCGTCGGGATTTGATGAAGATCTTTTACACGTGATTCTTGAGTTTCTCCCGGCGTATTTGATAATCAAAATATCCACGGGTATGCTGCCGGTCTATAGTGTCCAACGGGCACAATATTTCGGCGATCATACATGTCGCCATCATCAGGTGAACTGACGGACTGAGCTCCTGTGAACGTGCCGGCACGGAGATCAGTACGCTATGGCTGCTCAGAGGGAACTGGGTTTGGTCGCGGCGGAGGCCGATTCAAATACCCTCCGCCCGCGGCGCGCTCCCTCCGCCGTCCGCGCCCCGCGCCACGGTCGCGCGGTGGAACAGATTGCGACGGCGTCAGAGATGACGTCGGTGTGATGGCTCTGTCCGCCATGGTCGTCACAACTATAAGTTTGCTCGATTTACTCTTGATTAATCCAATCGCTGGTTCCCAAGCCTTGCTAAGATTATAGCCACAGTCACGATTTATGAGGTCGTCATTGGTGCGAATTTCGATGGCCTCTCTAACAACGCTGTCCCAGTATCTCGACGTCTGTACCAGAATCCTCGTGCGGTCAACCTCCATGGTGTGATTTTCCAACAAACAATGTTCAGCGAGCGCCAACTTGCTCGGATACATCAGTCGAGTGTGCCTCTGATGTTCACGGCATCGATCCTCGACGGTACGCATCGTCTGACCAATATACGACTTGCCACATTGACACAGAATCTGGTACACGCCGGTCTTCCTCAAACCGAGGTCATCTTTGGCGCTCCCCACCAGTGCACGAGTTTTATTTGGAGGACAAAACACAGTTCCGACCCGGTGTTTCTTCAGAATGCGGGCGATTTTCCCCGAGAGTGCGCCTGTTGCCCGTTGGACACTATAGACTGGCAGCACACCCGTGGATATTTTGATTCTTTTACACGCATTAATCCACATTGATCCACGTCAGTGTATTCGCGACTGGCAAATGTGAGTAACTGTAACCATTCCAATATCGTGTGCCATTTTCTTGGAACAGGGAAGATTGGTAACTCATGCCCTAAGTCAGAAATCACAAAAATCAGCAGGTAGCCGTATGTGCATCTCAGCTTGCTCTTCATCGATTGACTCATGAAAAACGCCAACCATTCCTATCCTGTATCTTTACTGGTGACGAGAAATGGTGTCTTTATCGGAACACAAAGAAAGGAAAGGAATGGCTGAACACAAACAAAGCAGCAACTCCCCGTACAAATAGCTGCGCGCATCCGCAAAACATCATGTTAAGCATCTGGTAGAAGAGTGGCTGTGTGGTGTACTACTAATTGCTTCCTCGAGGTGTAACAATCACTACTGTCATTTATTGTCAGTAACTGAGACGTTCTGCGGACGCAAGCCAAGCACAACGAGTAAGAAGACTGCGTGAAGTGATGCTACTCCACGATCACAACCGTCGGCATTCTGCTAAGTCGACATAAAACACTATACTGGAGTTGAGTTTAGAAGTCATTCCGCACTCACCTTATTCAAATGATCTTGCGATCAGCAGAGTTTCACCTTTTCCGTTCTCTAACAATGGGAAGGGAGTGAGACATGGTTGTAGCCTATCCCCGGTGTTATTCAATCTGTATATTGAGCAAGCAGTAAAGGAAACAAATAAAAAATTTGGGGTACGAATTAAAATCCATGGAGAAGAAATAAAACCTTTGAGGTTCGCCGATGACATTGTAATTCTGTCAGAGACAGCAAAGGACATGGAAGAGCAGTTGAATGGAATGGACAGTGTCTTGAAAGGAGGATATAAGATGAACACCAACAAAAGCAAAACGAGAATAATGGAATGTAGTCAAGTTAACTCGGGTGATGCTGAGGGAATTAGATTAGGAAATGAGACACTTAAAGTAGTAAATGAGTTTTGCTATTTGGGGAGAAAAATAACTAATGATGGTCAAAATGGGTCAAATGGCTCTGAGCGCTATGGGACTTAACTACTGAGGTCATCAGTCCCCTAGAACTTAGAACTACTTAAACCTAACTAACCTAAGGACATCACACACATCCATGCCCGAGGCAGGATTCGAACCCGCGACCGTAGCGGTCACGCGGTTCCAAACTGACGCGCTTAGAACCGCACGGCCACACCGGCCGGCCTAATGATGGTCGAAGCAGATAGGATATGAAATGTAGACTGGCATTGTTAACATCGAGTATAGATTTAAGTGTCAGGAAGTCGTTTCTAAAAGTATTTGTATGGAGTGTAGCCATGTATGGAAATGAAACATGGACAATAAATAGTTTGGACAAGAAGAGAATAGAAGCTTTCGAAATGTGGTGCTACAGAAAAATGCTGAAGATTAAATGGGTACATCACTTAACTAATGAGAAGGTATTGAATAGAATTGGGGAGAAGAGACTAGAAGAAGGGATCGGTTGGTAGGACATGTTTTGAGGCATCAAGGGATCACCAATTTAGTAATGGAGGGCAGCGTGAAGGGTAAAAATTGTAGAGGGAGAAAATGTGTGTGAAATCTTATGGGACTTAACTGCTAAGGTCATCAGTCCCTAAGCTTACACACTACTTAACCTAAATTATCCTAAGGACAAACACACGCACCCATGCCCGAGGGAGGACTCGAACCTCCGCTGGGAGCAGCCGCACAGTCCATGACTGCAGCGCCCCAAGACCGCGCGGCTACTCCCGCGCTGCTGTAGAGGGACACCAAGAGATGAATACACTAAGCAGATTAAGAAGGATGTAGGTTGCAGTAGGTACCGGGAGATGAAGAGGCTTGCACAGGATAGAGCAGCACGGAGAGCTGCATCAAACCAATCTCTGGACTGAAGACCATAACAACAACAACACCTAACAACGTTCAAGGAGCTTCCTTTTAGGATGAAAATGCGCTTCGAACATGACTCGCCTCAAAACCATGTGATTTTTAGCTGTGGAATCGAAACGTTACCCCAGGGATAGCAGCCTGTTATAAATAGCGAAGGAGAATATATTATTGACGAGCAAACTGTCTGTTATGTTTAAATTATAGGAAAACGCTACGAACTTACGCACCAGTCCAATACTTGCATGTGATACACATTGCTGATAGAAACAGGTAGCATGGAGCTAGTCCCACCAAACAACATCCTCACACTAAGTAATTTAGGTAATTGGTTTAATACAAATGGCTTAAAACTAAACTCTGATGATACCCAAATTATGCGGTTTATGACTAAGCAATCTAGAACACATGAACAAATTTACTTAGCCAGGAACTAAGAAATGGCTCAGCCGCAACATAGGAACTAGTCCCAAAAGCGGGTCCGGATTCGAGGCCCGATACTGTAACGAAGTTCTGAATATCTCTTTGGAGTAGCAAATCCGCGACGGAGGTAATGAGGAAATCTATATTGAGAACATAACTTCCTCCTTCACTGGATCTCACGTGTTTGTCTCAAATGATATTGCTTCGTTGTGATGCTTTCCGACATTTTAGCGTATTAAGCTTTTTCGGTCGTTTCATGCTAAAGGCACTCTTACTTCAAAACAAAATTAATAAAATGGTGGGTTGCGGCAGAATCCACTGGAACTCGAAGGGCTAATCCAGGTGGCAGAAGCACTTTCCTCACTTGTCAGTCACTACACCGAATAAATGTTCGTAAATTTGCTTTAGTCAGTAATCCGATGCATTATTACACAGAGGACACGATCGGCATGAGACTGCTTATTTGCGTGTACAGCCTTCCGCTTTTCGCCTGTGGAGTGGCCACCTGACCACTGAGTTGAAACTTCCTGGCAGATTAAAACTGTGTGGCGGACCAAGACTCGAACCCGGGACCTTCGCCTTTCGCGGACAAGTACTCTACCATCTGAGCTACCCAAGTCGGGCACAGTTTTAATCTGCCAGGAAGTTTCATATCAGCGCACAGTCCGCTGCAGAGTCAAAATGTCATTCTGACCACCGAGTTCTTTGCTCATAATTGTGCTGCCTCCGTATATGAGACAGCCAAGCTATCTTTTCGGTGGCAAAGACTGAGGCAGCAGACAGTCCTGAGAAAATGAGATAAGCTCGTCTTACGACGCAAGTCAAAGACGGCACGCCCCATGCGTTGCTCCTGTTTCAATGAATGAAACGCGGCACGGTAGGGGACAACGAGCGAGGGAAGAGGCGGGCTGGCGTTACCTATGGCGAGTGCTGAGGGTAATTAGCGCGGTGTGGGAGCGAGGTGGGCCAGCCCAGCCGCTGTCCGCGAGCCGGCGGCCGCGAGGTCAGCCTCGGCGTGGCCAGACGGTGAGTCACCGCAGCGGCCCCCGCCTGCCGCAGCCGCAGCCGCTGCTGGCCTACATACAGCACTCCACGGCTCAGCCGCGCGGCGCACGGCCACCGTCGTGGGCGCAGGTGGACGGGAGCGCAGAGAGAGAGAGAGAGAGAGAGAGAGAGAGAGAGAGAGAGAGAGAGGGCGGAGAGTGGCAACACGAGAAAAGACAATGGAAGTGAAAGAAAGAGAGCAAAGATGATTGAAATGAACCAAAAAGAGACCCAAAAGGAAAGAAAAATAGACACAAAGACATGAGAAAAAGGGGAAAAATACTGCAAGAAAGAGCAAACAGTAAGAAAAGAGGCAGAAACGGTAAGAAAAGAGGAACAGTGAGGAAACAAGGGACAAACAGTGACGATAAATGGAGACAAACAGTGAGGAAGAAACAGAGACAAACAGTGAGGAAGAAACGGAAACAAACAGTCAGAAAGAAACTAAGAGTACAGAAACCAGATCCTGAAAGGAAAGAAATTGGGGACTTGGAGCGGAGAAATGTGGGATAACAGCGAAGAATTTGGAGGCTAAGAGTGAAGACATTAACAGGTAAGATAAAAAAAAGAACTAGTTGACGACAATCCTTTTCTGGGTATGGTACCAAGTCATAATACATAGAACTACTGCTGCTGGAGAAAAACCTACGTTTCGGACACGGTTGCAGCAGCCTTCTTCTGGGTTAGTCTCAGGCATTGGTTTTTTCTCCAGCAGCGGTAGTTTTATGCAGTATGATGCAGTACCATACCCAGAAATCTTTTATGTCGATTGACACTGGCCACAAAAGCCTACGCAATTATATTATTTGACAACAGACACAAAAGAGGCTGAAGACAGATAAAAAAGGTTGAAGATAGAGAAAAAGAGGCTAACAATAGAGAGAACAACTGAAAATAAAGAAGTTCGAGGAAAGAAAGGGTTGGAGTTCTTGGGAAGAAAGGGGCATAGATAGAGGGGGAAAAATGGCCAAAGATAGAGGGGAAAAGGGGCCAAAGATTCAGGGCAAAAAAGAGCCGTAGAGAGAGAAAGAGCCGTAGAGAGAGAAAGAGCCGTAGAGGGACAAAGAGCCGTAGAGGGACAAAGAGCCGTAGAGGGACAAAGAGCCGTAGAGGGACAAAGAGCCGTAGAGGGACAAAGAGCCGTAGAGGGACAAAGAGCCGTAGAGGGACAAAGAGCCGTAGAGGGACAAAGAGCCGTAGAGGGACAAAGAGCCGTAGAGGGACAAAGAGCCGTAGAGAGAGAAACAGCCTAAGATAGAAAATGAAGATTGAAGACAGGGTGGAAAGGGGCCAAAGACAGGGTGGAAAGGGGCCAAAGACAAGGTGGAAAGGGGCCAAAGAAAAGACAGGGTGGAAGGGGCCGAAACAGAGCAATAAAGAGGGTGAAGAGCTACACAAAAGGGTCAAAAAGTGAAAAGTGCTGTGAAAACAATCTAGAGAGCAAAGATTGTGGAAAAGGCTTCTAAGATAATCAGACTCAAAAATTATGTATTTTATCCTGCAAGCTTAGATATCAGAGGCTGGAACCGGCAGACAGTTTGAGAATTGAGGAAAGCAAGAGGGAGAGGCGCACCAACGCCTTTGGGGGGGAGGAGGAGGAGGAGGAGGAGGAGGAGGAGGAGGAGGAGGAAGAGGTGGTGGTGATCTGGCCGCAGGAGCAGCGGTGGCGGGTGCGGCGGAGCTGCAGAGGGCGCTGCATTATTTAGAGTCCGGCAGAGTCGCCGGCAACAAGGGCGGTATTGAGCGGGCAGCACCGCCGAGGCGTGGCGGCGCTCCGCCCGCCAGTCGCCACCTCGGCCGTCTCCAGAGGAGCCACGGCGCAACCACGCCTCCGGTCCACAACACTATCCCAGCTCTGTACTCTGTAATCGAACGTTCTCAAGGGTTAGTCTGTAACTGGCATCTAGTACGTGTTGCCTCTATGACAGCTTCCTCTGTCATATTTATATTCGTCAACGGTGGTGAAACGTTTCCCGAGGAATGACGGTTCAAGGGACATCACAGAATTAGTACTGAAGACCTAATTCGAGATCGGTTTCTAAGTCAGCATCAAATTTCCATCAGGATATTCGTACGTTACACCCACATTGTTGCAGTTATCCAAAGAACTCGACTCCATAGGAGAAGGGGGAAAAAATAATAATCATACTCCAGAGGTACCAATCGCAATTGCGCAAAAGATTTCACATGTAAGTATTTTTGCTTCTTGGATAAATTTTATTAGATGAAATGTTTTCGCATTCTTGAATATGGACAACCATCTGCTGTATAATGGAATGACGACAGTGAAAATTTGTGCCAGGCTGGGACTCGAAACCGGATTTCGCGCTGATCGTGAGCGGTAACCTTATCATCTGGCTATACGAGCGCGCGGTACACGGCTAGACCCAAACTTCCATATGTCTTCAACCATGTGTCTACAGCAACTGCCCTGTACTGGAATAACCGTAACGAATGTTCGAGTGCAAGTTGTGGACACATGGTTGACGACATACGGAAGTTTGGCTCGAAGAGCCTAATTGTAAGGCGACCGCTCGCGTTAAGCGACAGATCCGGGTTCGATTCTCGGACCTGCACAAGTTTTCACTGCCGTCATTCCATTATACAGCTGATGGTTGCTATTCATAACTGCCAAAATATTCCATGTTTCGTAATGGCTGTAATAGCCGCAGTGCCTGATCCCTCGGACATGCATGCGTGACCGGAGGTACACTGCGTGGTATTTCTGAACAAAACAGGCAGACACTGCAGTATCGCAAACATTTATTGGTACAGCGCGGATACTGCGCTCACAAAAAGACATATCAACACCTAGGAGACGTGGAAGCAAAATGAAACTTTATGCATTGAGAGGTTGTGTTGCTTTTTGTCAGTGGTGGCAAACACAGGTTAAATGAAGAGCAACATGAATACAGTACAATGTTTCATCTTTTGTAGGCAGCTTCCGATACTATCCAACCAAAGTTATGCGTGATGAGACGGGGTGTTACCTAGTTAGTCCGTTCCTTGTGTCCGGATGGCACGCACAGATGTGTGGCGGTTACAATAAGTTTGATGCACACTCTTTGTGTGGTTATACCTTGTTGACCTCATGTATCCATTCAGTCCAACATTGGGCCAATATCACTGTCTATGTTGGACTTTTCATTCAAATTGCTTTGTCACTGAGTATATAAGACACACAATTTAAGATAAGAGATTGTTCACCTGACAGCATTAATGACAAAGTCGATAATTTTACAGCAGCCGAGCAGGCAAGAAAATTACGTCACGTCGAACATTAACTAAAAGTGTGGCAGTCCTATCTGTTGGTGACATTCGTTTGTTCCTTTCCCGCACAATGTGTGGCTTTTTCTCATGTCTTATATCTACTGTTCTCGAAATTATGAGGCAAATGTCACGGTATTGTACAACTAAATTCTCCATAGATCATCCTCATTTTATTCGCCATCATCGTGTGAAAGAATGCTGCTGGAATATCGCTGCAAGATTTTCAGCAGCTGACGTGGTAGCCTAAATGTGGTATCTGTTGCGTTAGCTCCAGGAACACCCATAATCAACTCCCTGGATTGAGACGCGACAGCCATAGTTCCTATCAAGAGTTTCTGCCCCTGTGCTCTAGATTAAATAGGTAATTGCTCTGCACCTTCCATTCCCTTCATTACACACTATTAATAAATGCGATTCACAAGAATTTCTTAGCGTTATGTACGCTACCCACTACAGAACCTCACGGTATGAAAAATGTCATCCCAATGCGCACACACAATGAATCGGTAAGCCTTTAGAGATGGCGCAGCGATCGAGTCAAGCGTTCAATCGCGTGCGTACTGCCTCTACGTGAGAATAAGGCAGTAGTGATCAGTGAGGCACCTATGTTTTAAGCGGACATTGTACGTAAACACGGGTAAACGTAAGGACGTGACAGGGTGGCAAAAAGAGGCAATCGTGTTTGGCAGTGCCTATGGCCATACAGCGTGTGAATTAGCGAGATTTGTCGGTGTTTCGCGGCGGACTGCCCAATCTGTCTACGTGCAGTGGCCTAACCCATTATTGTCGGAAAAAGATCCTGACGGAGAGGGACCGGAGATGCATTTCGCGCCTTGTGAATGAAATCGCTCTAAAACACGACAGGAACTGCTGCAGGCAGTGAATGACGGTGCATCCCAATCGGTTAGCGAGAGATTACTGCGATGGGAACTGCATACAGTGAACATTTGGAGTAGGTCGTCTCACAAGAGCCCTCACCACAGGCACATACAGACGACAACAGCAAGGTTCATGAGGCCGATTTGGTTTTCTTCAATATTCTCGTGCTATATGACAGCTCGACTGGCCTGCAAAATCATATGACTTACGCGTTATAGAAAATCAGTGGTACATGTTGGCACGGGCGTAAAACGCCGACATCGGCATCCCCGAAATTTAGTGGAACTGCGCGATCAGATCCTCAGCGAGTAGTTTAATCTGGATGTGAGGCACCTGCAGAGCAGCCTCGCGGACTCACTTCCTAAATCCACGCGTTTACCAAGTCTCCAAGGGCGGAATTACATGGAGTTAAGTGGTGCCTGTAACGATTACTCTAAGGGGGAATAATTTTTTGTCTGGTCGACTTATTATACGGGTGTGAAACACCAAATATTTCTAACGTTCACAACTACCAAAAGTAACTGACTACGAATTTCCTGTTTGTGAAGAATTGGTAACAAGTTACAACGGTATGGCTGTACCAGTTGGAAAGATTTGATGCTTTTTTATCTACATCTACATACATATTCTACAAAGCACTGTGAAGTGCGTGGCAGATGGTATTTAGCACGGCACTACATCTCAAGGTTTCGTTCGTTGCCAATCGTAAACTGAGTGAGACAGGATTGACTGCTTCATCGGATGTATGTGTGCTGTAATTAGTCTAACCATGTTTCCACGATCCCCGCGGGAACGATACGTATGAGCCTGAAGAATATTTTCTTCAGTTTATACTGCTAACCTGGGACACCAGAACACCTTGAAGAAGATCCCAGCAAAGGGATCGAAACGTCGATTGGGAATATAAAAACTGCAGAGCAATATGACGCCGTCTAAGAGCCTACAAAACTTTATTTTCTGACAACCGTCTTCAAATCCTGCAGTCGGACTTGCTATTGATATTGTCCGCCATGTGATAAATATACAACGTGGACAACACGTATCCCGACAGGCCTCCCTGCGGCGCGCCCCATGTTGTTACTAGCATACAACCAATAAATCAACTCATGACCTGCAAGAGATTGATGAATGGTGCAGACTGCCAGTTGACGCTGAACGTAAATAAATGTAACATATTGCGCATACATAGGAAAAGAAATCGACTCTGTACAACTACAACGTTGCTGACAAATTGCTGGAAACACTAACTACACTCCTGGAAATGGAAAAAAGAACACATTGACACCGGTGTGTCAGACCCACCATACTTGCTCCGGACACTGCGAGAGTGCTGTACAAGCAATGATCACACTCACGGCACAGCGGACATACCAGGAACCGCGGTGTTGGCCGTCGAATGGCGCTAGCTGCGCAGCATTTGTGCACCGCCGCCGTCAGTGTCAGCCAGTTTGCCATGGCATACGGAGCTCCATCGCAGTCTTTAACACTGGTAGCATGCCGCGACACCGTGGACGTGAACCGTATGTGCAGTTGACGGACTTTGAGCGAGGGCGTATAGTGGGCATGCGGGAGGCCGGGTGGACGTACCGCCGAATTGCTCAACACGTGCGGCGTGAGGTCTCCACAGTACATCGATGTTGTCGCCAGTGGTCGGCGGAAGGTGCACGTGCCCGTCGACCTGGGACCGGACCGCAGCGACGCACGGATGCACGCCAAGACCGTAGGATCCTACGCAGTGCCGTAGGGGACCGCACCGCCACTTCCCAGCAAATTAGGGACACTGTTGCTCCTGGGGTATCGGCGAGGACCATTCGCAACCGTCTCCATGAAGCTGGGCTACGGTCCCGCACACCGTTAGGCCGTCTTCCGCTCACGCCCCAACATCGTGCAGCCCGCCTCCAGTGGTGTCGCGACAGGCGTGAATGGAGGGACGAATGGAGGCGTGTCGTCTTCAGCGATGAGAGTCGCTTCTGCCTTGGTGCCAATGATGGTCGTATGCGTGTTTGGCGCCGTGCAGGTGGGCGCCACAATCAGGACTGCATACGACCGAGGCACACAGGGCCAACACCCGGCATCATGGTGTGGGGAGCGATCTCCTACACTGGCCGTACACCACTGGTGATCGTCGAGGGGACACTGAATAGTGCACGGTACATCCAAACCGTCATCGAACCCATCGTTCTACCATTCCTAGACCGGCAAGGGAACTTGCTGTTCCAACAGGACAATGCACGTCCGCATGTATCCCGTGCCACCCAACGTGCTCTAGAAGGTGTAAGTCAACTACCCTGGCCAGCAAGATCTCCGGATCTGTCCCCCATTGAGCATGTTTGGGACTGGATGAAGCGTCGTCTCACGCGGTCTGCACGTCCAGCACGAACGCTGGTCCAACTGAGGCGCCAGGTGGAAATGGCATGGCAAGCCGTTCCACAGGACTACATCCAGCATCTCTACGATCGTCTCCATGGGAGAATAGCAGCCTGCATTGCTGCGAAAGGTGGATATACACTGTACTAGTGCCGACATTGTGCATGCTCTGTTGCCTGTGTCTATGTGCCTGTGGTTCTGTCAGTGTGATCATGTGATGTATCTGACACCAGGAATGTGTCAATAAAGTTTCCCCTTCCTGGGACAATGAATTCACGGTGTTCTTATTTCAATTTCCAGGAGTGTACAATGAAATATCTAGGAGTAGCCATTCACAGCGATCTTAACTGGCATGACAACATAAAACAAGTAGTAGGGGAAGTATATGCCGATTGTGATTCATAGCTATAATCTTAAGGAAAAGTAACTCACCCACGAAGGAAGTAGTTTACAAGGCGCTTGTTCGACGGGTTCTTGAGTACTGGTCAAAATCTCCAGTGGCAGATGCTGGAAGAGATGCGTTGTGCATCACGGAGACGTGTACTTTTGAAATTTCGAGACAACCCTTTCCATGAAGAGTCGGACAACATATTACTTCCGCTCATATACACATCGCGAAATGATCGCGAAGGCGAAATTCGAGAATTTAGAGCCATTACAGAGACTTACCACCTGTCACTCTGCCCATGTGCCATAACCGAGTGGTCGCTTGTGGCGAATGATGTAGATATACAATGTTCATTTGTATGTTCATTACAATGTTCATTTGTATCTGTCGTGTATGTTTGTCACTATTTCCGTCATTTATTTATACAACAGACATTTCATTCTCGTAGTTCAGTTACAACTATTTTCTTCTGTATTATTTTATATTGTCATGGTTCCACAAAAATTAGCCCCACTCATGTGCACGTCTACAAGTTTCCATGATCAGTCACTCTTTATTATGTAGTAAATATCTCACTCTATTTGTTTATCCGAAACGTTTTGGTCCATATTATGCGAGTACTGTCCACGTATGTCAACACATTTGAGTTTTCCGCGTCCACTTGCGTGCATTATCTACGCATCTAAATATTTTATTCTGTAACGCATCTCAAGCCAAATATCACAATAGGAAGAACTGTGATACGCAACATCTTCATACTTTTTGGACTTACGGTCAGTGTTTGTTTGACGTCAATCCAAATGTAGCTAGATACACACGCTCTCTCTCTCTCTCTCTCTCTCTCTAAAATGGCTCTGAGCACTATGGGACTTAACATCTATGGTCATCAGTCCCCTAGAACTTAGAACTACTTAAACCTAACTAACCTAAGGACAGCACACAACACCCAGCCATCACGAGGCAGAGAAAATCCCTGACCCCGCCGGGAATCGAACCCGGGAACCCGGGCGTGGGAAGCGAGAACGCTACCGCACGACCACGAGATGCGGGCCCTCTCTCTCTCTCTCTCTCTCTCTCTCTCTCTCTGTGTGTGTGTGTGTGTGTGTGTGTGTGTGTGTGTGTGTGTGTGTGTGAGAGAGAGAGAGAGAGAGAGAGATATGGCTAAAAGGTACATTATCGTAATGAATCCGTCGCAGATACCACGCAGCACGGAAGTGTATAAGGGCGATCAAAACCTTCCCTTTTGAGGGCGTTGCTGCAGCGTATATGCAACGTACCGCAACTCAGATAGGGATATATGAGGACCAAAATGTAGACGAGAGATTAATGCGACATCCGTGTCTTAGCTATGTGCGTGCAGTGAATAAGGGAAGATGAACTACAGCGACGTTACTGTCAAATGTGCCCTAACAGGACGAACGTGCTGTCTTTTCTTGGTTGCCGAAGGGCAAACACCGGTAGATATTCATGGGAGGATGAAGAATGTGTGTACGGCAGCATGTCTTTGGAAAACGACTGTTGTGCAACGGAAACTGCGACAACGGGTGCTGTTGTTTATGATAAACGCACGTCCCCATATCGCAAATGTCGTAACACAGAAGTTACGCCAACTCAAGTGGGACTCTTTCAAGCACCCGCCCTATAGCCCTGCTCTCTCCCCGTGGAATTAGCACGCCTTCAGTCCCTGAAAAAAGGCCTTGTAGGGTCGCGGATTCCTCTCGGATTAGGATGTACAGCAGTCAGTCACGGAATTCTTCAGGCAGCATGACACAGCGTTGTACCAAACGAGTATCTGAAACCCGGTGTGTCGGTGGGATGGTTGTCTCACTGCTCACGGCGATTCTGGACTGTGCGGCATTCGAAAGGAAACTTTTTGATCGCCCCCTTTAACCCTTTCAGTCCTTCTGACTACAACTGTGTACTTTAACTTTTACTGTGTCTTATCTACAAAAATACAAGTATTTTTCCTCAATAAAAACTAAGGTACGCATTTGTGAATGTCCGATCATTTGATTATGTGCAATTGCTGCCAGGTGTTGTGCATCACTACGAAAACATCAGCGAGTGTAGCAGTACACAGCAACTCATGACCACCAGAATGCACGTATGTGGTTGGTTCGCTATATTCCATTGTAGAACTGAATATTGTTGTTGTTATTTTGCATGATAATTATTGAATGATCATTATACTATTTATTATTTCGTAATTATTTTAGTTCGCAAAATGAAGCCAAGCGTACAAAAGTTTTGAGATCGGGTATATATTTTTGGATAAATCTGACATCTAAAATCATTAAAAATTCACCTAAGAGAATTATCAAATACGAGTAAATAAAAATTTTCCTTACTCTAGAAAATATTCGGGTCCGACAGGATAATAATCCCGAAACATTACTATCTCAACGTTTCCGCCAGCATCACGAACGTAACTTTCAGTTATACGTCGTCCAGAAAATAATTTTGATGTAACACCTCCATATGACGATGCGTCTGCGTTGCCTTCGTGGTACAATACATTGTATCAAATTTAAAACGCGACTGGCTGCATATTATACCTACGCAAACTGCCAGGTCACTTCTACATTCGCCGCTGACTCTCAATCAAAGATAAATGACTGCACTTTCTCTACCAAGAAATCCTCAAGCCAGTCCCATATCAGGTTGATACCGTATATAACAAAGAGTGCTTTTGTTGGTAAACGTCCGTGTGGCGCGTTTTCGTATAAGACAAACGGTGCGACACGTGACGTACGGATGACCGCTTGCTGCTGAAATATGTTTGGGAGGACAGCTTGTGTAATGGTGGCGCGCAGGCCTTTGCCCCAGCAACCCGCTCCGCCTGGAAATGTACCGGCCGTTACGTAAAGACCGGGCTGAGCTTCGCAGCCCGGCGCATGCACAACGCAGACCTACAAGTTACCTGCCCTGGCAGCCTAGCTGTTTTCGTCCAGCAGGGGGACGGAGTTACACTCCTGACCGCGACATCCTACAATCGCAAACTGTTCGAAACGCTCTTCAGCAGCTCCACAACAAGTTTTTTCTTTTTTCAGGCAACTGTCAAATGAATCGATATACTTAGATAAATGAATTATACACTCTGTAATGTCTTACAGCACTTGTATTCTCTACCGGTTTCGATCATGGACCATCTTCGCAGTGCTAGCACAAAAATGGAAACAAGGTCAAAACCGTGAATCTCAAACACATTACATTTTCATGAGAATTTTTCGTCGGAAAAAGTAAGTGTACTTACGGAAAATATCTATTGTAACAACTTCACACGGTATAAATGCTATTTAACCTGCAAGGTATACGCCATTGCGGTCTTAAAAATGTGAGAAAACTGATACGTAACGCCGCAATGCAGGCTTAACCAAGCAGAAAACAATGTTGAAAACATGAAAACATGTAAGAGAAGTAAGTGTACATCAGCAATGCTCAGGCACAAGACCCAGTAGGTTAACACACATGAGTTGATCAAATATCGTAGGAGAGGTTAGAGAAAGAAATGGTAGTATTACATGCTCACAAATTTAAGAACTACGAAGATTTATAAAGAGGGTTTAAAGATAAAGCACTGATTAACGTGCGAAGGGCAAAAATTAATTTTGGAACTGTAAAGTATAAACTGTACCGAACGTATTTTGAGTGTTATGTAACACAGATGAAGTCATTAACTAATTACGTAAGTGCAGGTCATTTAATTAAAGTCTCAATTAGATAACTGCCCACTTGTGTAAAGGATTTTCGTAACAACTTCAGGGAGGATGAAAGCAACAGCAATAACAGGAACGAAAATAAAAGAAAATGGGCCCATACAGAAAGGAAACTGAAAGTAAGAACATCCGTTTAAAAAGACAAGAGCCCCAAGAGGTGAAGAAAGTGATGACAATATAATCTCGAAAACACAGGGAATAAGTTTACAGAACTTGTTGGACTCCCTGTGAGAGATTATTTGAATTTACAGGAACGTACAAGGTCCCACAGAAAGAACCAAACCAGCGGAGCAGCACCACAGAGAAGAATGTCCCCTTCATAGAGTAGTTACGGTGACTGGTGCCATATACAATATGATCAACAAGATATCGTGACCTGGAAATTAACAACACAACAACGAACGTAGCGAAACTGGTCCAGATGAACAAGGATAACTAGTACTGGCACGAACTATAGGATTCGTTGCGACATTCACTTCAATTATGGGGAACGGCAACTACGAACCAACATCTGCAAAGACTAGACCACTAGAAAGAATTTCATGCAAATCACAAGAGGGTTTGGGAGTGGGTTGTGGAGTCGAGTAGCTAAAGCGGAAGTGGTACGAGTTCTGTAATTGGATACCCGCAATAATCGTGGCTGCTAATTGGGTGCTGGTGGCTATCGAGACCGCCCAGGATCTTTACAGAACGCCTCACGTTACGGACAGAATTAATTAGCCCATTAGATGCGTACACCAATTAATAAAAGCAGTAGCCTCTCCAACGTCTTCTCTCTGGCTGCAGTAGTAGCCTTACTGACTGTAGGGCATGTCATCGACGCTGAATCATTCCAGTGCTGTCATGAATCCACTAGTCGAGCATGAAGGCATCTATGTATTTTCTTACACAGATAATTTTTGCGCCTGAACATGGTTTCTGCATCGGTGCTAATTACGTCGTTGGAAATCATGATAACGGTATGGGGATCAAATCACAGTTAAAAAAATCGCTTATGTTTATACACCAGGAGGAAAAAAAGAAGTTATGAACAAATTACCTACTTGTGTATATGCTTTCAAAGTAATATTCAATGGGCACAATACATTTTTGACAATGTTTAAAAAGCTGTTGAAAACTGCCTGCGAAGACTTCTGAAGTAGATCGAAGCATTAACACCACCACTCTTTCAAGTTCCATCGACAAGTAGAGCTGACAGCAATGCACTGCCACCAACACACACGCCTAATGATTCAAATGGTTCAAATAGCTCTGAGCACTATGGGACTTAACTTCTGAGGTCATCAGTCCCCTAGAACTTAGAACTACTTAAACCTAACTAACCTAACGACGTCACACACATCCATGCCCGAAGCAGGATTCGAACCTGCGACCGTAGCGCTCGCGCCGTTCCAGACTGTAGCGCCTAGAAGCGCTAGGCCATCTCGGCCGGCTTACATGCCTAATCTTCTCCAGACATAGTCGTAGTGTGCTAATATGATTCATCAACTGTCATGACGGTTTACAGAAGAGATGTATCTTTACTCCAGGTATCAGCCAAATGTCCAGCAGTCTCACTACACACCGGAAGCAGCTACTAGGGTAGCAGAGTACGTGTGGCGTGCACACGGGGGTTTTTTAGGTTAGAGGGACCCCCCCTTGGGCGAAACGATAAAATACCTGACGGCTTACCAGAGAGAACATTATCATCGTTGATAAAGAACGTCCGTCCTTAGAGACCAAAAACAGGAAAAGTCAACGTAATATTGGTAAACTGCAGGAGTATCCAGGGCAAGGTTCCTGAATTAGTATCTCTTATTGAAGGAAATAGTGCGCATATAGTATTAGGAACGGAAAGTTGGTTAAAACCGGAAGTGAACAGTAACGAAATCCTAGACACAGAATGGAATATATACCGCAAGGATAGGATAAACGCCAATGGTGGAGGAGTATTTATAGCAGTAAAGAATTCAATAATATCCAGTGAAGTTATTAGCGAATGCGAATGTGAAATAATCTGGGTTAAGTTAAGTATCAAAGGTGGGTCAGATATGATAGTCGGATGCTTCTATAGACCACCTGCATCAGCAACCGTAGTAGTTGAGCGCCTCAGAGAGAACCTGCAGAACGTCGTGAAGAAGTTTCGTGATCATACTATTGTAATAGGGGGAGACTTCAATCTACCAGGTATAGAATGGGATAGTCACACAATCAGAACTGGAGCCAGGGACAGAGACTCTTGTGACATTATCCTGACTGCCTTGTCCGAGAATTACTTCGAGCAGATAGTTAGAGAACCAACTCGTGAAGCTAACGTTTTAGACCTCATAGCAACAAATAGACCGGAACTTTTCGACTCCGTGAATGTAGAAGAGGGTATCAGTGATCATAAGTCAGTGGTTGCATCAATGACTACAAGTGTAATAAGAAATGCCAAGAAAGGAAGGAAAATATATTTGCTTAACAAGAGTGATAGGGCACAAATCGCAGAATATCTGAGTGACCACCATCAAACGTTCATTTCTGAGGAAGAGGATGTGGAACAAAAATGGAAAAAATTCAGAAACATCGTCCAGTACGCCTTAGATAAGTTCGTACCGACTAAGGTCCAAAGCGAGGGGAAAGATCCACCGTGGTATAACAATCATGTACGAAAGGTACTACGGAAACAAAGAAAGCTTCATCATAGGTTTAAGAGTAGTCGAATCATAGCTGATAAGGAAAAGCTGAACGAAGCGAAAAAGAGCGTAAAGAGAGCAATGAGAGAAGCATTCAACGAATTCGAACATAAAACATTGGCAAACAATCTAAACAAGAACCCTAAAAAGTTTTGGTCATATGTAAAATCGGTAAGCGGATCTAAATCCCCTATTCAGTCACTCGTTGACCACGATGGCACCGAAACAGAGGACGACCGAAGAAAGGCAGAAATACTGAATTCAGTGTTCCGAAACTGTTTCACTGCGGAAAATCGTAACACGGTCCCTGACTTCAGCCGTCGCACGGACGCCAAAATGGAAAATATTGAAATAAACGATATCGGAATTGAAAAACACCTGCTATCACTTAGTAGCGGAAAAGCATCCGGACCAGACGAGATACCCTTAAGATTCTACAGTGATTATGCTAAAGAACTTGCCCCCTTTCTATCAGCAATTTATCGTAGATCGCTGGAAGAACGTAAAGTACCTAGCGACTGGAAGAAAGCGCAGGTCGTTCCCATTTTCAAGAAGGGTCATAAATCAGATGCGAATAATTATAGGCCTATTTCGCTTACGTCAATCTGTTGTAGAATAATGGAACATGTTTTGTGTTCTCGTATTATGACGTTCTTAGATAATACAAATCTCCTTCATCATAACCAACATGGATTCCGCAAACAGAGATCATGTGAAACTCAGCTCGCCCTATTTGCCCAAGAAATTCACAGTGCCGTAGACACTGGCGAGCAGATTGATGCCGTATTCCTGGACTTCAGGAAGGCATTTGATACGGTTCCGCACTTACGTTTAGTGAAAAAAATACGAGCTTACGGAATATCGGACCAGGTTTGTGATTGGATTCAGGATTTCCTAGAAGAAAGAACACAACATGTCATTCTTAACGGTTCAAAATCTGCAGATGTAGAGGTAATTTCGGGAGTACCGCAGGGAAGCGTGATAGGACCTTTATTGTTTACAATATACATAAATGACTTAGTTGACAACATCGGTAGCTCCGTGAGGCTATTTGCAGATGACACGGTTGTCTACAAGAAAGTAGCAACATCAGAAGACTCGTACGTACTCCAGGAAGACCTGCAGAAGATTAATGCATGGTGCGACAGCTGGCAGCTTTCCCTAAACGTAGATAAACGTAATATAATGCGCATACATAGGGGCAGAAATCCATTCCAGTACGATTATGCCATAGGTGGTAAATCACTGGAAGCGGTAACGACCGTAAAATACTTAGGAGTTACTATCCGGAGCGATCTGAAGTGGAATGATCACATAAAACAAATAGTGGGAAAAGCAGGCGCCAGGTTGAGATTCATAGGAAGAATTCTAAGAAAATGTGACTCATCGACGAAAGAAGTAGCTTACAAAACGCTTGTTCGTCCGATTCTTGAGTATTGCTCATCAGTATGGGACCCTTACCAGGTTGGATTAATAGAAGAGATAGACATGATCCAGCGAAAAGCAGCGCGATTCGTCATGGGGACATTTAGTCAGCGCGAGAGCGTTACGGAGATGCTGAACAAGCTCCAGTGGCGGACACTTCAAGAAAGGCGTTACGCAATACGGAGAGGTTTATTATCGAAATTACGAGAGAGCACATTCCGGGAAGAGATGGGCAACATATTACTACCGCCCACATATATCTCGCGTAATGATCACAACGAAAAGATCCGAGAAATTAGAGCAAATACGGAGACTTACAAGCAGTCGTTCTTCCCACGCACAATTCGTGAATGGAACAGGGAAGGGGGGATCAGATAGTGGTACAATAAGTACCCTCCGCCACACACCGTAAGGTGGCTCGCGGAGTATAGATGTAGATGTAGATCCCATACTGTCTTCTTCTACTTGTCACTTTGTGCAGCAAACATCCAGATGAGATCTTATGTATATTGAAATCCATATATGACGGTGTTCCCATGCTTTTAGAGTAGAATTCTGTCCAGCGACTGGTTGGATGCACTCTTGTCTATCCTGTGCAAGATTTCCCATTTCGCATAACTTTTGCAACCTACACCCGTTTACACTCCCTCTATTGCCAAACTGACGATTCCTTGATACTTCAGTATCAGTCCTACCAACCGACACCTCCTTTTGGTCTTCTCCCCAGTCCAGTTCACTGTTCGTTAGTTATCCGATCTACCGATGTATTCTATTACACGCTTAGTATCAGTAACACGTTAACTTGTTTCTAAAGTAATCAGACATTTGAAGCTGTTCGATTATTTAAAAGATTGGAGTGTGCATACAATACCTTGGTTATGATTTCCGATTATCAAAGATGAGCTAATGCGAATTCGGTCCATTATGAGGAATGGCAACTGAGCAGGGTGGACAAAGACATGTCTTGTCGTGCACTTTCTTTTCACCGTTATTTAAACGGAGTACAACAACGTCACATTACTCACGTCAACTTTATTGCCTTCATACACATTTAGTAAGATCGATGAATTTCAGCTAGCGGAATTTGTTCAGCATTCAGACGTTCAATGACACATTCCTGTTTTATACTCTCCTCGGCCTCAGACGCCATTATGAAATGCTCCCCTGCTGTTGCTGCTGATTGCTCTGACAACTAAAGGAAGTGGACACTCGTGGGAAGATTAAAAATTACTACCACACCAACATAATACGGGTCCGGCGCTTAAAGCCAACACAAAGTAAGAAGAGGCATTACTTTCGGAAAGATGTTCGCAATAAACACGGGTGTAGAGGTACTTGGAAGACGTAGCGTACGCGACAAGTTCAGGTTCGCTACTATTCTAGCGACAGGAAAAACCGACCGGTTAAAACCGATACCTATATTTTAGTTCCGAATAACCGGTACTTCTCGGTATTGGTTTGGTCATGGTTATGACAGTTTTTTAATTTTTGTTTACTCGTAAAACGTCCACTGCTTTGAAATGTTGCGTTATTATAAGAAACCGGAAAACCCACCAGTGCCATTTTAATACTACCACCAACAGCTAGAAACCAGCAACAGACGCATGACATCAGAATCGGTACAGCAAGGCTGAGACAGTAATGTACCTGTTAACCATGTGGCATGGCCCATTTAGAGTAGACGGTAGCGAGTACAAGAATTGCCACCAATGAGCCGTATACGGTAATTTCCCGTTGTCCTCCTAGGGCATCGGTTGCAGAGCAGAATACGCCGTCTATAGTTTCGAAGCATTTTACGAATTGCGGTACGAATAAAGTGAAATACTCCATATGCCTTAAAAGATTAAAAACGGTAGGAGGCACAACAAACTTGCAGCATCGTATAAGGAGAGACAGTGTCCCTCAGAAGAGAACGTAATTTTGTACCTATGATTTTATTTATGCCCAATGAATTTGAGATAATTACTGAAACCTTAATTTTGTGGTTGCTTCAGGGTGAATAATATGTACCATCCAAAAGTGATGATGCAGGAAAGTCGTCACGTTGTGAACTTTCGTTCTCGCTGCGCCCGTCTCCAAAAAAAAAAATGGCTCTGAGCACTATGGGACTCAACTGCTGTGGTCATAAGTCCCCTAGAACTTAGAACTACTTAAACCTAACTAACCTAAGGACATTACTCACATCCATGCCCGAGGCAGGATTCGAACCTGCGACCGTAGCGGTCGTGCGGTTCCAGACTGTAGCGCCTTTAACCGCTCGGCCACTCCGGCCGGCGCGCCCGTCTCCCTCATATTTGCTGTCTTTACTAGAGACACTGAAACCGATTTCTGCCGTAGCCTCAACCTCATATCGGTCGAGATCTTGTTCTCCCTCACCTTCATTAGAACTTTTCAATCTTTCGTTAGAAGTCACGTTTATTGCTGGAAATAATACAAAAAATAAGTAAGTAAAAATAAAAAATATCGGTTATTTCAGAAACCAATAATTGTGAGCATTTTTAATAGTCAGGTTAAACTGGAGGCAATCAAAATCGGTATAGCCGAAAACCAATTGTTTCAACTGTAACCAGCATCCCTAGAGTGGTCTGCTGGAGGTAGACCCGAAACGCCGTGACTGGTGGGATTCTACAAACGGAAGGGGTCGGCAGGAGTCTGCGGACGGCAGGCAAGGAGACGGAAGAGGAGAGAGAGGGGGGGGGGGGGGAGGAGGGAACGAGACAGACACGCAGTCCGATCGATACCCGCGCTCGACCTTGCTCGCCAGGGCACTGCATTTAGGAAGCTCTGCGTACGCGCATCCAGTAGCCTTCCCCAATGCGTACCGAGTTACACAGGGACAACGGCACTGATCTGATCCGCAAACGTGTGCGATACGAGGCGTTCTCGGCCAACGTACCCCACACGGAACATCGAGGTCCACCTAAGCAACTATTGCTATTTCATGACCTCTTTTGCTGCCAGGCTTATGAGCCCGCTACAGTAAAAACGCGTCTGAACCATTTTTAATAGCTCTGAGCACTATGGGACTTAACATCTGAGGTCATCAGTCCCGTAGAACTTAGAACTACTTAAACCTAACTAACCTAAGGACATCACAAACATCCATGCCCGAGGCAGGATTCGAACCTGCGACCGTAGCGGTACGGTTCCAGACTGAAGCGCCTAGAACTGCTCGGCCACACAGGCCGGCTATGTTTAAGTATTGAGTTATTATTAGATATTCTGTACATCTACAGACTGACAGCCTGCTTATCTCCCTTGGAGCAAGAATTGAAAGGAAAATGACGCACGTTCGCGCTTCGCGATAGCCGCTTTGTTAACAATGGCAACGGCATGTAAGTGGCAAAAAAAGGGTGGCTTCCCATGGGTCTGCTGTTCAGTTTCGTCACATATAGGATTTGTCTGGAACACTTCATGTCGACTTCCGTGTTTTTTCATTTCTGCCAACGCCAACGATCAAGCAGTTGTAGTGCCAGATTTTCATGGTGAAGCTAAACTTGGCAGTTTCCGTTGGTAGCCCATTACGTCTGCATTTCCCCTCACACGTGTCCGCCCACCGCAAGGACCAATCTTGTCATTTAGATCTTTTTTCACCATTTTCGGCAACTGGTGTACTATTTCTTCACAACGGAAATCTTGTTATTCGATTCACATCGCCCCCCGTGGAATCGAGGTGGTTCTTTTTTCGTGCCACATATACTCGCTTCACACAAAGAGAAAGACTGGACTTGATAAAAACTCAAAAAGTACTAAGACTACTTCACACGGTGTAAGTAAAATTATGTTATACTACAATTTAGAAAGAACAACTTCAAATATGTACCGAAAATTGTGAAAAAATGACAAAATAAAAATTTCGGCACTCGATATTGCCACATTCATAGCGCTATATCAATACAGTATATAGGGTGAAGGAACATCGTCGATACACAGGGTGATCAAAAGGTCAGTATAAATTTGAAAACTGAATAAATCTTGAATAATGTAGATAGAGAGGTAAAAATTGACACACATGCTTGGAATGACATGGGGTTTTGTTAGAACCACCCTATATTGCTAGATGCGTGAAAAATCTCTTGCGCGCGTCGTCTGCTGATGATCGTGTGCTCAGCCGCCACTTTCGACATTCTGGGCCTCCCAGGTCCCCAGACCTCAGTCCGTGCGATTATTGGCTTTGGAGTTACCTGAAGTCGCAAGTGAATCGTGATCGACCGACATCTCTAGGGATGCTGAAAGACAACATCCAACGCCAATGCCTCACCATAACTCCGGACATGCTTTACAGTGCTGTTCACAACATTATTCCTCGACTAAAGCTATTTTGGGGGGTGATGGTGGACATATTGAGCATTTCCTGTAAAGATCATCATCTTTGCTTTGTCTTACTTTGTTATGCTAATTATTGCTATTCTGATCAGATGAAGCGCCATGTGTCAGATATTTTTTGAACTTTTGTTTTTTTTTTTGGTTCTAATAAAACCCTATGTCATTCCAAGCATGTGTGTCAATTTGTACCTCTCTATCTACATTATTCGAGATTTATTCAGTTTTCAAATTTATACTGACTTTTTGATCACCCGGTATATCGATGCTTTTCGAAAATATCTATATCGATATTTTGTCCACAGTTCTAACTGCCTGGCTACTTCTTACGATGGTTGTCGTAATTTAGTGCGGGAAGAGAGTTTAGCACAATAGGTATTTTTCAGGCGGCCTGGCGGTTGCCACCGAGTAGGTCATGTGGGATGTCGATAGAGTAGTGGTTTCCTTCACAGCAAGAAACTTTCGCTTGCAGGGACTGTGTTGGCGGGGTGGAGAGACGCCTCCGCAGCGGCCGCTACGGCTACTTGTTTGGGCAAAAGGAAAACGGCGGTGTGTTCGAGCTGAAGCCCGCGGCCGGTGAGTCACGGCGACCGCAGAGGTAGCGGCAGAGCCAACACGGCCCAACTCGGCGCCGCCACCTGCCGTGACTCAGGGTTCCTGCCCACGCTGCCGCCGTCCGGCGGCTCCGGCGAAATTAGTGGACGCGGAGCGCCAGGCTCCTCTTCGGGGTCCTTTTCCGCAAAAACTGAAGCTCTCGATACCGCTTCGCCAACTCTCAACCACGTTGTCAGCTTTCAACTTAACCTAATCCTCGGACTAAGTTACAAATCGGCACGCCAACACAATTAAGATTTCGTATTCGAATTCGTTCGCTTCCTCAACTGACAACCAATTTGTTACCTTTCAGTCCAAACTGTACCTCGTGCTACGCTACGGATCAGACTGTCATCACAGCTTAACATAGAGGGGGTGCTCAAAACTGTGGAAACACCAAAAACACTTTGCCATGTCTAACACTGTGTAGGAAACCTGATGGCATTCACAACAGCATCTAGTCGTCTCCAAATGGATAATTACTGGTCCTGTGTGGTTTTTACGGGACTCTCATACTATTCTTCCAGCAAAGTAGTGGCAAGTTCAGGTAACGACGATGGAGATGGACAGCGACGCGGACCCTTGTCTCTTGTCTCAAAGTCTGAACGACTGAGATCTAGTGACTGTGGAGCCTGGAGGAAATGCCACAATTCATCCCTGTGGTCACAAAACCAGTCCTGGACTACGCGAGTTGAGTGAACAGGCGCCCTGTCGCCTCGGAACACGGCATCACCTTTGGGAAACAAACATTGGACCACGAGATGGTCTTATCTGCCAAACTGTTCACATAATCTTTGGCAGCAATGTGTCCATGGGGCCCATGGAATACCACGATATGGTTGCTCAAATCATCACCGTACACCCGCCATATCTCAGGTCTTACGGCTTCGGCACACCGTTTTCCTGTTATGGCCATTTGCATCATTTGTTGGATGTTTCTGAAATTCCAGCTCGCCAGCAGTTACTTGCTTATGGACCTCCTTTCGTGCTCTGCTGACACGGTTCGCGAGTGCGACTTTCAGTTTTGCAGTGACTTTTGAGGCTCTCGTCTTCGTATTTTCCGTTACAACCTTTTTCAATGGCCGCCTGTCAGGATCACTCACCACAGACCATCGTCCGCTTTGTAACTTAGTGGATGATGTTCACCGCTTTCCCTGTATGCGTTATAAATCTTCGATACGGTGCCTCTTGAAACGCCAAACATTTCGGCTCCCTTGGTTACGGGAACACCCACCATATGAGCACCAGCAGTTTGCCCACGTCCGAATTCACTTAGCTCCGACATTATGCACTCACCACGACTGAGACTTGGAACGGATTAAGAACACTGCACAGGTGCCGTACGCGGTCAAATGCATCAGTACCACCTGGCTAGCATCTGCATTTATGTTCAGGCATGCATTTTCGCAGTTTTTGCATATTATTGTCCAACTGCTGTAAGAAAAATCACCACCACTACCATAATCATCAATAATCCGTCTTTCATATTTGAAAGTAGGTGACTCACCACTTTATCCTCTGAACAATCTATCTCAACTACCCAGTCTCCTGCGTCTTGGAGCAGCTGGCCCAACAGTTTTTTAATCTTATTCTTTATCTGATTTGTCGGTGGTCTCGGTGGTCGTCCCTGCAATCTTTTCCCTTCAGTTTAAGTTGGATGATATTTCCAAGTTATTACCAGTCTTCAAGTTACGTGACCAGAGAACTGTAGGATACGTTAGAAACATACAATAAACAACCTCTTCTCCATTCTGAATTCTTGAAGGGCTTATTTTTGTTCGTTTCTCGGCCACGTTATTCTCAGCAACTACCTGTTTTGTCCGAATCTCAAAACCTATTTTTCTGTAGCCCCCTTCAGTTACTACATTCATCCACTTACTGCAAAACTGGAAACAACAGAGATTTCAGCACTCTTGAATTTACCAAGTCTGGTTAGGGTTCGGTCTTTCTGAATTAGTATCAGCTTCGATGCAGCATTACACCCCAGAACAATTCTGTGCCATATTATGCGTATAGAGCCACTCTCTTTCTGAACCACAGGGCACAGGTACACAAAGAAATCAACTTCTACATATTCTGAAAGCACATACATCAGTAGCTGGTAGTGACTCACCTGTCTATTATCTCTATCTTGTAGTTCCTTAATTTTCTTTAGTGATTCTATGTAGAGCACAGTTTCATCAGGGAATCATGAATTACTGCTTTTACGTCCTCTAATTCAAATTCGGGTACTATCAGATCACATACCATACTCTCCATAGATTCTAAATAGAGCTGGTCATAGATTGCGCATATGTGTAACTCCTTTACATGGTTCAAAAGATCTTGAAATTGTCTTATTTAGTCAGATTACTGCCTTGTTCTTAGAGCACACACTTCTGCTATACAAACGCAAAGAAAATTGTCATTGTTCTGTCCTCTTACTGATTAAGAATGTATGACGTCAAACGCCATGACGTCATTACGTCTCTGAGCGAAGGCGACATCCAGTACAGAAAAGTTTAGGTGATCTTCCCTTTAACTCGTAATACACTACAAGACAGCCGTCGCTTTTAAGCAAAATCGTTAAAAGCGTCCTTTGCCTTTTTAATACACCCCTTTACATATTGTCCATGTATTACGAAGTATAATTATTATGTTGTAATAACTCTCTCATAGATTAAACAACGTTATAATATACAGAGTAAGAGGAAACACACTAAATTTGCAGATAAATGGCAATTACATTGCAAAGGTGGTCTCAGTGTCAGGGCTGGGTCGTTCGTTCTTGTACAACATAGTCAAAAGATTTTGTCCAGGGTCATTTAAATAATATGTCGCTTAAACATTATGTTTAACCATTTTATTCTTTTATTTACATGTTTTTAAAACATAATTTATCATCACATATTTGACATTTCTCAAATATACGTTGTGCAACTTGCTTGAACCATACAAAGAGCGTAATCGTACAGAGAACAAATTGTACCAAACTCAATAGATGCTAAACGCACTCTGACGCTGTGTTGGCGGCATGTAAAGCAGCTCTGATGCACTTGGCGCTAAAACTATTTTAAAAAATGGCTCTGAGCACTATGGGACTTAACATCTGAGGTCATCAGTCCCCTAGAACTTAGAACTACTTAAACCTAACTAAGGACATCACACACATCCATGCCCGAGGCGGGATTCGAATCTGCGACCGTAGCGGTCGCCAAAACTGTTGAACGACATATATTATGAGTTCAGCTTCCTTCTAAAATAGGATATAGTCCAAACCGGCATTAACACGACTGGCTTAACTGGAACTGTGTTTAGATTTAATTTTTATACTATTTTTTCTGAAAATAATTATTTATATGAGAATTTATAGACCAAAGGATTAATAATAATGGTTGCAAATTTTGACAAAATGAAAAATAGTGCTTTCCTGTTACTTCATAAAATTGGTAGCAAAATGAGAAAAATTATAAACGAAGACAAATTTTATAAGTGAAATTTGTGGCATTTGGTCGCTTAGCTTATCGCGCTGCCACTAGCCTGCCAGACAGGACACAAGGAATGGGAAGCCATCGTGTGGTTTTTCGGCAGTTTTCCACGCTCCTTTACGCAAATGCTCGGCTGGTCCCGCAGTGAACACAGATGCAGGATTCACGAACCGACGGTGCACAGGGCTTCCCTCCGTCAAGTCGCTTTGACACGGAACGTGGCACTCGTGCAATGCGCTCACGTTGTCTTCGCCATGCTGCTACACGGTCACAAACGATCCTGTTTGTTTACACGGTACCGGTACGTGTGTACCGCGGCGCGGCCGTTTGCGACCGCATTGCTTTCCAGTGGCCATAATTGGCAACTGCCAATTATTGGCGGTTACGAGAGACGTGCGCGAATTTCATTCTTCTTCTTTATCTTCTTCTTCTTCTTCTTCATTCCTGAAGCGTTTACCCCGTACAGTACGGGGTCCGCTTTCTCAGGATTTGCCTGATTTTATTTTATTATTTAACTCCGTGCCTCTCCAGCCGCCGCAGTCGTCAAGACAACCTTAAAGTCGAGCACGCCGCGTCTGTGAATCGCGTAAACTTTATTGCGTGTGTGATCGTGCTTTAACTTTTTCTTTTCAAAATGACGTCATATTCGCCGCTGACTGTGAAATTATTTAATTCATAATTGCAATTTCGGCTTCTGGGCCATTTTCAAGTCCACTGACATGTATACATGTTGGACGATGAAGTCTGACACGTGCTGAAGCAAAATCTTTTTGCATTACCACTTGAAAATGGCTCAAAGGCCGAGACCGCAATTGTGAATTAAATAATTTCCACAGTCAGCGGCGAATATAATTCCTTCAAAATATTCTACATGGTTGTGAATCACGATCATGAAAAGTTCATCATATTTTAACTGTTTGCGTACGTATGAAGGAAAAAGTCCGTTGGCCACTATCAATCCACATCATTCGCCGTTAAAAACGTAGCGATTAATTTTGCCGAGAGTTCTTTCTCCAAAGAAACGTCATCAGTATCGAGTTTTGAGTAATACTTAAGTTTCTTTGTTTCCACATTAAAACCTGCCTCTTTTGGCAAAAGACAGCAAAGTTTATAGTCACCTCACTAACATTCCAGCGACAGAATCCTGAAACGGTATTTTACCAAACTAGCAAACGAGCGAAAGACAAGTTAACAGATTATGAACATATCCATTCTCGTTATAAAAATAAAGTGTAATTTCTTCACATATATTGTTCCACATACATTGCAACAGCAATTCTCATTTCACCAGTTTTCAATGGCCTTTAAAAATTACATAAATAAAACCCAGTAGTCGTTTCGACATCGCGCTAGATAGGGAAGTTTCACATAGTGATTCTTTCCTAGTTGCGTATTGTCATTCGCCATTTGTCAAAACGGTCGTATCTGAAGAAAACTTTGAATCTCTTCTTCACCAACTTATGGCCATTATCTAGGCTAGATGAACGACCTGCATAAGGAGAAACATTTCAGGGAGAACAAGAAGAAGAGGAAGAAAAGATGATGATCTAAAGGCGGTTTTACACGGTATTAGTGTTATGTCTTCTGAGGATGAGTAACTTCCGGTTTTGTGCGCTACGTTTCACATAGAAGTGTAATCGTAAACCCTCGAAGGTCATTCAGATAGTTCGTAGGGCCCCCGCATACATGCAGCCTGCACACGCTAACGAAGCCAGCTGCAGGCGGTCTTCTCGTTTCATTCCACTGCTACCGTTAGCAGTGTACGGGTCCCGCATTCTTCAGCTGGGCAACTCCGTTACAATGCACCGCTTCACTCCACGCCGCCGATTTCTCTCTCGCGGCCGGACTAATTAAAAATAGACTCTGTCCCTCCGTTGATTCAAGTGCGGACGGCGTAGCGCCACAGACACTCACATTTACCGAGTGCGAGTTAGAGAGCGTTATTTTTATCCTTTCTGGGTTGTCCGCAGGATTGCCGCTGAGGACAATGACACTGTAGACTAGCGCAGTCGGAATCACCTCCCGTCCGCAGATGCCGATTCCGGTCTTGTGTAGTTGTTTTAAATCATTCGTGGTGAATAATGGGTCTGCTCCAGGTGAAATGTCATGGGTGGATCTCTCCCCATCACTGCTGAATTAGAACAGTTTTACATGTTTATAGACCGTCGATCTCCTCGGAACCTTTATCTCTTTAGTCACGACCTCAGTCCTTCGTTGTTAACTTGCACAAGTCTGCATATAGTCAAGCGATCGCGACGTTTCATTTGGTCTGTTTCTACTCCTTTGTAGTTGAATGAAGCTGGCAATTTTTTGCTTTTTTTGGAGGTAATTCTCGTGAAAATTGCAATTTTTTTCCTTCGTTAAATGATATGCCTCTCATGCGTCCAAATTTTCACAAGAACGTAACTGTGTTTTCACTATAGAATTTTGCGTATATCTACGTAAGACGCTACTTACGCAGGGTAGTCATAATGTTTCAATTACTACTTCGGAAAAAATAAGATTACATATTTAATTTTTTGTTTGTTTGCAGATACATGATCCGAGTCCTGGTATACACTGAAATCCGTGCGCCACACTACCGCGGCACAGTTTGACCAATGACGTCATGCCTACCTCAATAATGCTGCAGAGCTATACTCCTATCTTAAAATAATGACGCTTATTCCCAAACAAACTAATGTAGCACAGAAAAACTAATACGCATTATGTACCAAAAACTGCAGTCATAGTTCTTGTGATTATCTACTTAGCCACGAATTATATCGTAATAAACGAGTTAATATAAAGAGAAAAATGAAATTACACATGCGTGAAATAAAGTATAGTCATACTTTACGCGAGTATGTAAAAGCACCACAGACAGCATTTAAGGCCCATTTCAAAAGAAAACACTCTGCAAGCGTAACGAAAATTCACGAAAAATAATGAAGCGTGGAATCCGCAAGTAGAATTCACGATATATGTCAGTTCTAGTTCTCGATTCCCAGAGTATTATGTTTCACGTTTCGAAAGTATTGTGCTTTGTTTTAGAATTTTCAGTGCACTTTATTTTAGGATTTTCAGTTTTGGTATCTACATGCCCGCTTAAGTTCCTTCCTAACCTCTTCATCGAAAATAGTGCCACATTCGAAAAGAAAGACAAATACTTGTGAGAACAAACATTATAAATATGATCGCTACCCGTTTAACTCACAGCAATTTAAGTTTTCCTCTTATCTGTTTTTCTAATCACACCCTCCGTCACTGCGACATATCTGGAATATACAGCATAGTTTACACTTGTCAATAAGGCAACCATAGACAACATTGGACAAAAGGCCGCTTACATCCCTCGCATCATAAACTCATGACGTCACAACGGACGTCACTGGCTAAAGCTAACTGATAGACTCTACAGCTGACCCGTTAGTTTTCTACATTTGAAGGCGAACAACGCTACAGCAATCAATGATGATTCGGTAGAAATGTACGGCAACAACGCACGATAATATGACAAAGTGGTTACGTGGCGAAGACACTTCCACTCGTGCTGGCATTTATTCATGCTCATTGCGATACACGGTAACTGATGTTTGGATTAAGACACCGTTTGTTACGAAATACTGTGTTTATTTGTTTGTCTCTTATCCGCTCCATGGTCGTAAGGAGACATACGAAAGGGCGACAAATTCCTGGACCTAAGAAGCTTGTGGTAATTCTTACGCTACCGACAGACACGCATCGGGTGAAGCAGCCGTCGGCATCGTGACCGTCTCCTGCGACTATTAATCAAATACGCATTCATTTTGTTTTCATTTAACGAGAAAATATTATGTATGGTTCATGACAGGTCATGTTTGTACCTTGACATGAATACAACAAATGGTTCAAATGGCTCTGAGCACTATGGGACTTCTGAGGTCATCAGTCCCCTAGAACTTAGAACTACTTAAACCTAACTAACCCAAGGACATCAAACACATCCATGCCCGAGGCAGGATTCGAACCTGCAAGCGTAGCGGTCGCGCAGTTCCAGACTGTAGCGTCTAGAACCGCTCGGCCACTCCGGCCGGCCATGAATACAACAACTATGTATAACAGTGTTCATATGTAATGGCGTACGACTGCTATGCAATAAAGTAATTTGGGAGAGCTATTGTTGAAAAAGGATGGAACTGTGTTGGAAGTTTTTCCCCAATAATTTATCCGAATGAAAGCTGAATTCTTCTACAAAAATATATTGCCGGAAACGACGCTTCGTCTGATGTAGATTACAACGAGATATGTCATATATTTGTACATAATAGCTATATGAACTGAATGTTTTAGGTGCAGTATTGTGCTACTTGTGACGTGAAGGTATCTGAGACAGACGTAATGAATAACAGTAGTTGCAAATAATCTCGAGTTCAGATGGAATGTGTTTGAGAACATTCTAAAGTTAACATATTAATGGCTTGAGACTTGTAATAACTGTTTGAAAATGACTAATAGTCGAAACTAGTTAATAGCATTAAATACTGCTAACAGCAATGACTATATTACAGCCTTTTCAGGTCTTTTTTTATTAAAACACAAGAAGGTTGTGGATCCCACAAAAACAAAATTCTGGCAACATTATTGTTTATATACCAATCAGATAATAACTGTCAAGTCTGTTAAGACCCAGTTATCCTTTATGTCGTAATCCAATGTAGTCTCTTCCACACGTTGCCTCGATGGCAATAATTTATCCGAATGAAAGCTGAATTTTTCTACAGAAATATATTGCCGGAAACGACGCTTCGTCTGATGTAGATTACAACGAGATATGTCATATATTTGTACATAATAGCTATATGAACTGAATGTTTTAGGTGCAGTATTGTGCTACTTGTGACGTGAAGGTATCTGAGACAGACGTAATGAATAACAGTAGTTGCAAATAATCTCGAGTTCAGATGGAATGTGTTTGAGAACATTCTAAAGTTAACATATGAATGGCTTGAGACTTGTAATAACTGTTTGCAAATGACTAATAGTCGAAACTAGTTAATAGCATTAAATACTGCTAACAGCAATGACTATATTACAGCCTTTTCAGGCCTTTTTTTATTAAAACACAAGAAGGTTGTGGATCCCACAAAAACAAAATTCTGGCAACATTATTGTTTATATACCAATCAGATAATAACTGTCAAGTCTGTTAAGACCCAGTTATCCTTTATGTCGTAATCCAATGTAGTCTCTTCCACACGTTGCCTCGATGGTCTAAGATAAACAATTATAATTCTTCGGTATTGGTTGTAGTAGGGCTAAACAGGTTTATTTTCTGTGCTGGATATTAGTATTTTGATTAAAAGTCAGATATTCCACATGCGTTTATTTTCATCCATACATTCGTAAGTGAAACAATAACCTGGTGTCTTTTACACCCGAACAGGACACAGTGCAAGCTATTGGCCGACGTTGCTTCCCGCCTCAAGCAAATTCAAATACGAAGTGACCAGCGACACTCACGTCTCATCGTAATTCAAAGAAGTGCAATTACACGTCGACTTTTCAGATACAATGATACAATTAATAGCTCAATATTATTTTATGATATTTACACTGAAGAATTTCTTCAAATTAGAATCGAATATTTATTTAAGTAGCAATAACAATAGATTTCAGTGATGTGTACGTTTATACATAACTTTTCGGCTACTGAAATAAAACAACCTCTTGTTTTACATTCATCTTTCGATACCCTAACGAAATACTCTCCGAAGAGGCAATTTATTGAAAGTTTCGTAATTCCAATTGTATTTAGTATACCTGCACAAAATAAGTGATTTCGTATAATACATTAAATTTCATAAAATTTATTATTTCATTTGTTTACTTGTATGTCATGTTCGTCCAATATGTGCTAGCATTATTTTGCATTCACTAATCAAGCCATAATTAAGAAAAATTAGGCTGGCAGTGTTGTTTTTCACTATTTTGTATAATGCGATATATATCTTATGTAAAAATCTGTTATGTCGTATACGCCAGATTGGGCATAAAATACGAAAGGTTTTGTGTATAATCATTCATAATAACTTCGAACTTTTAATTGTTTATTTTATAAATTTACACTATAGATTTGTTAACTCCATTGTTAAGAACATATAAATAGGGGGAGCAGGAGGCTCAGTTGGATACAGTTCACAGACGTGAGCAGTGTGTTGCACGTTAGTGTAATAATGTAACTGTTGTACTACAATGGTTTGGTTACCAAGAAGACTTTGCGCAGCTTGCATTAATAAACCATTATAAAACGACTTGGTACCTGGATTATTTCATGGAATTCACGTAACTAGATCCAGTTTGCAGATGAAATGGACCGAGATGACGACTTCAGCAGCAGCGGCAGGAAGCAAATTACTCCGAGTTACACCGAACTAAGGTATGCATAAGCAATGAACTAAACTTGCTGCAGAACTAATTACTAAAGTGTAATGTTTGGAAACTGTTCTAGCAGTAAACATACGTCTTTGTCTCAAAGTCATCTTTGAGTGCTGGAGGGCAGTGATTAGTAACACCCATGATCACACGTTCTTGATGTAACTGGAACAAAAGTATAACAACAAACTTTTCAACTGCTCTGTTTAACCAAATCATCTTTCAATGATTATTTTTGCTACAATTCCAGTCTACCATGCAAATTCGTTACACTACCAGTCACGATTTTCTTTTATTTGCATCTGACACGACGAGTTTCGGGAAGTGATTCCCATTTTCAGATGCATTTTTTCTGTTTAGTGTCCCATTTCTGCGTGATCTTTTTGATGTGTGAGATTTTGCATTATTCTATTGACTTTACTGCAATACATGAAAAGCGCAATTTTTACCTGGTTATCAGGCTTTACATACACTTAGTGGTGAAATTTTGAGGAAGTTGTACTTGCAGTTTTCAGTTTTCATGGGGTGCATCTGTGCAGTCTCACACATGTTAAACATTACACGCAGTTTTATGTCGACAGCACACATCAAGAATAACAAACTTATATAAACAATCCGTTACAAAGATGTTTTTAGATATAGTCAACAGAGATGATGCTAAATGTCTTCCACAGAGTATGATATACTTGCGTACAGAGGGTACTTATGTTAACAACCTGGACCATAAATTGCCTATATCTATTTTTAATGGAGCTTACTCCTAAGTGTTACTATTTTTATTGAGTATACTGTCGAAGCATATCAAGCAATTCCTAGATTCGCTTTCAAGTTCTTCGTTTATTTTTTTATTCATATTTTCTATAATGTGAATATATCTCCATTTCTTATAACATTTTGCACTACTTTTTCACAGCGTACAGGAAACTGTGTATCACGTTTAACTTGTATGAGATTCTACACAAAGACGATAAGAAAGCGGTATGTACACGTTGCCGTGTGGCTCTAGGGGCTACAGTCTGGAACCGCGCGACCGCTACGGTCGTAGGTTCGAATCGTGCCTCGGGCATGGATGTGTGTGATGTCCTTAGGTTAGTTAGGTTTAAGTAGTTCTAAGTCCTAGGGGACTGATGACCTCAGAAGTTAAGTCCCATAGTGGTCAGAGCCATTTGAACCATTTTTTTGCAACAGAACTTTGTGCGGCATCACCACCAACGAGCGAGAATGTGTGCCGGACCGGGATTCGGACCCGGGATTTCCTGATTACTTGAAAGTTGCGTTAAACACTGAGCCACCCAGACACAGTGTTCATCGCACGGACTATCGCGGCACGCCTTACGGCCGACCTACATTCCCACCTAGCGCCACCTATCCATGCTCGCTAGTCTGAGATTGCCGGCGTGTCGGACGTAATTGTGCACCCGCTGGAGAAGGTGGATGCATTACCCATCTAGGCGAATCATCTATATAAATGCGTGCTGTCTGTTCTTTCGGACACTTCCGAAAAACCAGACATTCATATAATCTGGTTGTCAGAGGGTATTGGGCACGCCGAGTGTGTGCGGCTGTTTGCTGATGATGCTGTGGTGTACGGGAATGTGTCATCGTGGAGTGAGTGTAGGAGGATAGAAGATGACTTGGACAAGATTTGTAATTAGTGTAAAGAATGGCAGCTAACTCTAAATATAGATAAATGTAAATTAATGTAGATGAATAGGAAATAGAATCCCGTAATGTTTGAATACTCCATTAGTAGCGTAGCGCTTGACACAGTCACGTCGGTTAAATATTTGGGCGTAACATTGCAGAGCGATATGAAGTGGGACAAGCATGTAATGGCAGTTGTGGGGAAGGCGGATAGTCGTCTTCCGTTCATTGTTAGAATTTTGGGAAGATGTGGTTCATCTGTAAGGGAGGCCGATCATGAAACACTATTACGACCTATTCTTGAGTACTGCTCGAGCGTTTGGGATCCCTATCTGGTCGGATTGAGGGAGGACATAGAAGCAATTCAGAGGCGGACTGCTAGATTTGTTACTGGTAGGTTTGATCATCACGCGAGTGTTACGGAAATGCATCAGGAACTCGGCTGGGAGTCTCTACAGGAAAGGAGGCGTTCTTTTTGTGAATCGCTACTGAGGAAATTTAAGAGAACCAGCATTTGAGGCTGACTGCAGTACAATTTTACTGCCACCGACTTACATTTCGTGGAAAGACCACAAAGATAAGATAAGAGAGTTTAGGGCTCGTACAGAGGCATATAGGCAGTCATTTTTCCCTCGTTCTATTTGGGAGTGGAACAGGGAGAGAAGATGCTAGTTGTGGAACGAGGTACCCTCCGCCACGAACCGTATGGTGGATTGCAGAGTATGTATAAAGATGTAGATGTGTACATGACGTGTTCCTGTTCGTGGTAGAAATAGGGTCACCGACCAGATGCGTTACAGCATGTGGAAAGAATTAACGTCATTACAGTTTTATCGTTGCAGTTATATTTTTATTCCAGGTTATAGTGAAACCTTAATGATTAGATCCCTGCTACCAGATTGAGGGACGAAGCCAGTGGCGAGGATTTTCTACTCCCGTGCGTCGTGGCTCGGAGGCCAGCGCTAGAGGTGCATCTGTGGGAGCCGCCTAAGCTGGTGGTAGGCGGGGGCAACGGGGGCGGCGGCGGCGGCGGCCAGGGTTCGACGTACACACTGGAATGTCGCCGCCGCTGCAGCTGCAGCCTGGAGCAGACACCAGCGGCTCCGCTACACGGCCGCGCTGCACGCGGGTCTTATGTCGCGTCGCCTGACTGCCAATGAGCACCAACAACGGCCTCAAGCGCCCCTCTCTCCCCCCACCCTCCACTCAAGCGCACAGAACACCATCACCTAAAGATGCATTCACATGGGCCACATTTTACGGGAATATTTGGCCCCAATAGCGCTGCCGTCAACATTGCTGCAACATTAGTTCAGAATTGAAGGTATGTGGGAGAAACTTCGCACATACTTTTCTGTCTTCGAAACATTCTGGACCATGTCTGGCACAGTTGATTTAGAGATGTTCACTTCGTTGCTCCACTGTGGTTTGACACCCAACAACGTTGACATACTACGGCGGCATGTCCCCTACTTAACAATGCCTGCTCACAACTGACTGGTCGACTGCGCACCTGTTTTTTACAAATGTTAGTTTAACTTGCCACCGCAGTTACTGCGCTGTCGTCATTTATACGCCAAGAATAAAACCAAGGAAATTTTGGTCAGACTGTCTATGTTTCGTTACATTCAAATACAAGAATGGTTCAAAATGGCTCTGAGCACTATGGGACTCAACTTCTGAAGTCATTAGTTAAAAAATGGTTCAAATGGCTCTGAGCACTATGGGACTCAACTGCTGAGGTCATTAGTCCCCTAGAACTTAGGCCTAGTTAAACCTAACTAACCTAAGGACATCACAAACATCCATGCCTGAGGCAGGATTCGAACCTGCGACCGTAGCGGTCCTGCGGTTCCAGACTGCAGCGCCTTTAACCGCACGGCCACTTCGGCCGGCAAGTCATTAGTCCCCTAGAACTTAGAACTAGTTAAACCTATCTAACCTAAGGACATCCATGTCTGAGGCAGGATTCGATCCTGCGACCGTAGCGGTCTCGCGGTTCCAGACTGCAGCGCCTAGAACCGCACGGCCACTTCGGCCGGCAAATACAAGAATATACATGGCTCTGAGCACTATGGGACTTAACATCTGAGGTCATCAGTCCCCTACAACTTAGAACTACTTAAACCTAACTAACCTAAGGACATCACACACATCCATGCCCGAGGCAGGAGTCGAACCTGCGACCGTAGCGGTCGCGCGGTTCCAAACTGAAGCGCGTAGAACCGCTCGGCCACACCGACCGGCCAAGAATATACATGCAATAGAACAAAACAATTTATATAGCAGACAGCATTTTTTAGCAGCAGACGTGGAATTACCTGTTGCCAGAATGTGGTGGAATCGAAGACACACTGCGTGATCACAGATATCTTTATTAAATTCAGGATAGCACTTTTTTCTGGCGATCCCTTCAATTATGATGAGTCTGTCTTCCTGGTCCGGCGATGCAAGCCTGATAAATACTTTACTAACAGAACATCATATGTCCTCGACACCAGTGAGAAAACACATACAGATAACACGTCCACTGTTACAGCTGCTCAGTAACACAGCGTTGCTCAGAGCGACGCTACAACATAAACACTGGTACGGGAAACCTGCTTACATTTTTTACCGCTACGGTAAAATCGTCGTTCCGTTCCGCATTGAATTTTAATGGCGGCATTCGAACAGATCGTCAACGGCGCGAAACGTTAACGCCAAGGATTCTCAGGAGGAAAGTTTTGACATCTACCTAGGCTGCAGTATCGCTAGTTAACTTACCGCACCCACAGCCGCCCACACTACAGAGGTGCATCTAATATTGTGTGTCTTTACTTTACTGTTTCCCTTAGTGTCGTGATATTTTGCGGATGATGGTTTGTTTCCTTCGAGTGTTCTTATACAAATAAAAGCTAGTATCTGACAGCGAAAAGTTATGAAAGTTCTACAGTAACTGGACAACGGAAAATGCTACACTGTGTATAAATAAGAAGGAACATAGAAAAAAAGGTTGTCTTTTCAATGAAAACTTGACAGTAAAAGAGTCTGCTGCACTGTCAGATGGTTCAAATGGCTCTGAGCACTATGAGACTTAACTTCTGAGGTCATCAGTCGCCTAGAACTTAGAACTAATTAAACCTAACTAACCTAAGGACATCACACACATCCATGCCCGAGGCAGGATTCGAACCTGCGACCGTAGCTGCCCCGCGGTTCCGGACTGAGCGCCTAGAACCGCTAGACCACCGCGGCCGGCGCACTGTCAGAGAACAAGATTTTTTTTTCTTTTTTGTTGCCCGCATCTCGTGGTCGTGCGGTAGCGTTCTTGCTTCCCACGCCCGGGTTCCCGGGTTCGATTCCCGGCGGGGATTTTCTCTGCCTCGTGATGGCTGGGTGTTGTGTGATGTCCTTAGGTTAGTTAGGTTTAAGTAGTTCAAAGTTCTAGGGGACTGATGACCAAAGATGTTAAGTCCCATTGTGCTCAGAGCCATTTGAACCATTTTTTCTTTTTTGTTGTTACCGTTATTATAATTAGAAGGAAAATAAGATGCAAAAGACAAAGAAATAACACGAAAATCACAGCCTTCTAATTACTACTTGTTGCGTAAATATTTTTCTTCTGCACATCAGTGTTGATGTTTGAAGTGTTCATCCCCGTCCGTCGTCTTGGAGCTCCTGTAGCTTCCGGTGAAGTCGTGTTGCGGCGCGACCACCGTCTACGAACTCTTAGCACCTTGCAGTGCGACGCGTTGGGTAAGACATATCACACCACGTATTGCTCCGTAGACTATCTCCCAAACGTTTGTACAGCTACGCTACAGAGCCAAGTAAAGATCGGTAGCCTCGCTCAGACCTGCGACACAGGGTTAAAACAGACACTGCCACTATACTATTATTCAGTGCTCTGAAGCCATCTGACTACCTTCAAGACCTCTATAATCTGACCACTGGACTGGACAATCACCGCAATCACCTCAACGTCACCAACCGGCTTCTAATATCTCTTCTGTAAACGACACAGGTGCACAGTCTAAAGTCAAAGACGGTACAAGGACATAAACAACTCCACACTTCAAATTTTTATCGGAGCAAAACTCACCTAATTCTTTTTCTAACAGCCCTCGCCAATCACGCTTCGTTCGTTACACAATTCCTCCACACACTGTTAGGTGGCTTCTTACTTAAACAGTCGGTGTACGCTCACTAATATCAACACCCACGTAACCTAGCAATAGGTTAAGACGTTTCCCACGCACTTCCGAACACTTTCCGAATCTTCCGTACATGGAACCAACCTTACTGGCCTCAGGCTACAAACTCCTGAAGTAGTCCTTCACACCTGAGGGTTCAAACTTGCCTCCTGTGCTCTATCAGGGCCACCCACAGACTCCTCGATTTCACCCACAGTCCCACGACATTCCCTTCAGAGGGAGACGTTTCGGCCAATCAGGCTCCGGAGCAGAAGGTTGCACTTTGATTGGCCATTTCCCGCAAACGCTCACAACACTGCTGTGTAGTGTCGCTGCCCACCGATGCTTTCAGTAGTTTGTTCCCAAGGGGGACGCTACCATTGTTTTGAAATAAAGAAAAAAAACCACTCGCCTTTGAAGACCACCCAGTCGGACAAGACGAACACCCGCTAGCCGGGTTAAGAGACTAGCCGAACGTCGCGGCCCAGAAATGATCTGAAAAACATCACATTTTTCTGTGTCTAAAAGTGGCCGCAAGCTGTCCAAAACACGTGAGTACATGACAAACTGCGTAACAGCCAACAACACACCAATGCTGTATCCGAAACACTACCGCAATCCTAAGTGTATAACGCTAATATACGTAAGTTCACCTTTTCGTATTTGTTTACTAACAGTCAGTCATACGGTTGCAGATGACATGATGATACCGAAAAAAGAAAACCGTGCACTCAGCGTCGTGGTACCAACTGAGGAGCTACTCGACCGAATAGCAGCGGCTCTGCTCAAAGAAAACCGTCATAACGACCGGAAGTGTGGTGTGCTGACCACACGCCCCTCCTATCCGCATCCTCAGTGAGGATGACACGGCGGTCGGATGGTCCCGATGGGCCACTTGTGGCCTGAAGACGGAGTGCTGCTGCTGCTACAGAAAATATACCGGAAACAGTGACGACCATCGTAAAACCATGCTGTGACGTATATTAATTATGGTATTATGAAATTATTCACAGAAAACAATATCTGGGACCAAGCAGTACACATGCAATAAGTATGCTATTTCTTCATGTTTTAGAATCAAAGAACGCACTCATGACGTCGATATTTGTCGGTGAAAAAAGTTGGGGAATAAATAAATAAAAAATTAACAGAAGTGTTTTGCATCAAGGTGGTCAATCGATACGCTTCAGACAGCATGCGCCACCTAATACGCTCCGGAGCTCATAACCCGATTTCTACACCGATACAAACGTATGGTCAAGTTTTTCAGATAGCCTTGGGGCTACAGACTACTTGTATACCAAACAGAACGATCGTCTCATTGTGACTACAACACAAAGTCAAAGACTGAATGTTCATTATTCCACCAACTTAGGCAAGAGGAGCAAGTGCGTTAGTTCTTTTTGCATTAGATATCGTCTACACTGCGCCTTAAGGGGCTTATGGAGGCGCCAATTAATTCATGGGCGTTTTCTGAGAAAATCAGAAAAATATGGTTTTCGGGTAACAAAATCGAGCCGCGAGTTAGAAGACGGCTAAGCACGGCAAAAAGCTGAAATTTTTACGATATATTCCTAAGATTGATATTCAAAACGCCTTGAAAATTTTCTTGATATCTTCATCCGTTTCCGAGATGCAAATCAGCAGATGTTCACTATTACCCTACTTCTATACGCGCGTAATACCCGTCGTGAAGCGAAAACGCAGTTTATGAAGTGATGTAGCGTGGAGAAATGTTCTGTATAGTTTCTCCATGACCATCAGAAAGAATCTGTGAACCTCTGTTGTAGTACTGAAGCACAAGCAAAAGTTTTGTGTAAATAAAATCCGATCTGAGCTGTAAACTTATATATTTTTGCGTGATTTCAATTTCATGTACGTAAACTGACAAAATTTTACTGACAAAGTTATTTTCATATGAGTGACATGCCATGTTGGAACAGGGAAAAGAAGGGAACCAGCGGGAAAATGCGAATATGCTCCTGTTTAATTTAAAAGACTGACTAAAAAGTGGGGTGCCAGCTCCACACTCTATCGTCTTCAGTAACTTTAAAAATTTTGGCATGGGAACATGTTCCTGCTTTTTAATGCTGAACGACAAGGATACAGTGGCAGTCGCAAAGAGATGGAAAAGTAACACATACTGGAAGACAGGAGACGTGGTTGTGGCATAGAAAGAGTGAAGGAGACAAAGGCAGTGTGGTGAAAGAGAGGGAGACAAGGGCAATGGTACATAGTTGACAGGGAGGAGGAATACAGAAAAACACAAAATAGAAGTGGGTGAGAGCCAATGATAATGAGACGCAGAGCCTATGACAATGACAGCGAGGAAGAGAGAGAGAGAGTGCCAGTAAGGAGAGACAGCAGCAGTGGAAAGGAATGAATGAGACAGAGCAAGAGGGAGACAATAACAGTGAGACAGTAATAGGGCACTGACATTTCGAGAGACTCAAAGAGTGAGCTGGGCTGAAAGGATGAGTGAATTGACTACTGAGTGTGAGCAAGTTACATTTAGTGGAGCTTTTGGGTGTGAGAGGCAGGTTTCTTGTTAATACGAGTATGCCAAAATTTTTACGAAAATTGTTAAGTGTACTGAGGAAGGTATAATGAGGCAGCTAGTACTCCACTTTTCAGTCAGTCTTTTGTAAACAGGGGCATATTTGCCTCTTTTGTGCTCTGACAGCAACATTTTTCCGCTCGCCACTGTATGAAATTTTACAAATTAGATTTTTGGCGCCACTCGAAGCCGTTTGATGGGCAAGCTGCAAGTGGGATCGTGGCCCGTGGTAGCCGTTAGGAATAACGACTTCTCGTCCATCTTTTCTTCTTGTTGAAAGAATGTAGAGCAATTCTCACAGCAGTAGCGTCTTGAATTTTGAACCTGCGCATTTTTATGGAACATTCTACGGAGAGCGGCAACAATACTGACTTCCTATGGGCTGCTTTACTACATCTTTGTTATGTCTTTTTCTATTCTACTTTCGAGATAGTAAAAATCGTTGAGCCGGCCGAAGTGGCCGTGCGGTTAAAGGCGCTGCAGTCTGGAACCGCAAGACCGCTACGGTCGCAGGTTCGAATCCTGCCTCGGGCATGGATGTTTGTGATGTCCTTAGGTTAGTTAGGTTTAACTAGTTCTAAGTTCTAGGGGACTAATGACCTCAGCAGTTGAGTCCCATAGTGCTCAGAGCCATTTGAACCATTTTTTAAAAATCGTTGACTCCTTACTTATCTGTAAACAGACAACATCTAGTCACACTCACAAACTAGCCACGCACAAGCAGCCTGCAAACACTCGTGACACACCATTTCGATAAAAACTGACCAAATGAACATGTAGGTAACAGGCTGTGTGAGTAGTTGGTTATGCGCGGCGCGCTTGCAGGTAGCGGAGATTGGCGCGCCATTTGCGGGGCAGGCTGTGCCCGCGGCATGCGAACGCCGTTCCTCGGAATAGCCGGGCAGGGGCCGGCTCTGCTGCTGCAGGTAGCGGCTAGCCGCTAGCGCTGGGTCCCGTCCCACCACCTGCAGGCTCCGCTGCCCCCGGCATCTCGGCTGCCCGCAACGCAACCTTGCGACACACCACTTTCCTACTTCTGCTAAACTCATCGTCACCAACGTCAAACACCACTTCTTGTCCTTCCGCATACTGGTTTATCTACCTGCTCATATTCTTCATGTGTAATCACTACGCACTGAATAGATGTGTACCCACAGGCGGTGGGACCCTCCGCAGTCTCCTGTGACTTTTGTTCAACAGATACAAAGCGGCCCTCGCGTGTTCAATAATACTGCCAAACAGTAAATATGCCGACCGTTTGAGGGCGCGCATTGACGTATTGTCATTACCAGAAAGCACTACTGATGGCCCTGAAAACATTCCTTTTTGCGGTCTAGGTTCCGAAGCAGATGGATGTACAGCGGGTCGGCAAAAACATGGAAACACGAAAAACACATTATCATGTCTAATACGGCATAGGAAACACTCTGGCATTATATACTAGTATGGTTTTTAAAGAAAAATTCGGGGTAGGTATTAAAATCCATGGAGAAGAAATAAAAACTTTGAGGTTCGCCGATGACATGGTAATTCTGTCAGAGACAGCGAAGGACTTGGAAGAGCAGTTGAACGGAATGGACAATGTCTTGAAAGGAGGATATAAGGGGAACATCAACAAAAGCAAAATGGAATGTAGCCGAATTAAGTCGGGTGATGCTGAGGGGAATTAGATTAGGAAATGAGACACTTATGGAGTTTTGCTATTTGGGAGCAAAATAACTGACGATGGTCGAAATAGAGAGGATATAAAATGTAGACTGGTAATGGCAAGGAAAGCGTTCCTGAAGAAGAGAAATTTGCTAACATCGAGTATAGATTTAAGTATTCGGATGTCGTTTCTGAAAGTATTTGCATGGACGATAAATAGTTTGGACAAGAAGAGAATAGAAGCTTCCGAAATGTGATGCTACAGAAGAATGCTGAAGATTAGATGGGTAGATCTCATAACTAATGAGGAGGTATTGAATAGAATTGGGGAGAAGAGGAGTTTGGGCACAACTTGACAAGAAGAAGGGATCGGTTAGTAGGACATGTTCTGAGGCATCAAGGGATCACCAATTTAGTACTGGAGGGCAGCGTGGAGGGTAAAAAACTTAGACGGAGACCAAGAGATAAATACACTAGGCAGATTCAGAAGGATGTAGACTGCAGTAGGTACTGGGAGATGAAGAGGCTTGCACAGGATAGAGTAGCATGGAGAGCTGCATCAAATCAGTCTCAGGACTGAAGACCACAACAACAACAATACGGCGTAGGAAACACTCTGGCATTATATACTAGTATGGTTTTTAAGGCACTCTCTAGCATTCTTCCCGAAAAACATTGGTAAACTCATGTAACGATGATGGAGATGAGATAACGAACACGCACCCTTCTCTCCAAAACACACCACACAGGCTCAACACTATGGTATATGGTCACTGTGAGGGCAAAGGAAGATGTGGAAATTCATCCTCCTGGTCAAAATCCGAGCTCACAAAATACAGAATCGTCCCTCAGGAACAAACACTGTACCATGAGATGGATTTGATAAACCAAAATGGTAACATAAAACTTGGCCGTAATGCAACCTTGCAGAGTAGTAACCATGGTGAAATTAGAAAGAACGTCAGCGTTAGCCGTAATATTGATGGTTTATTGATAGCAAAATCGATTTTCAATCACGTAGTGATCAACTTCAGTGCTGTCGTGTACAAATTAAACTCACAGGCACAGGTATCAAGTTATTATCAGTAACCAATGCTAAGAAACGGTCACATTATGTGCCTATGAGTTTTATTTGTACACCACAGCACTGAAGATGATCACTATATGGCTAAAAATCGATTTTGCTATCAATAAACCATGAATATTACGGCCAACGCTGACCTTCCTTCTAATTTCACGTATATGGTCGTTGTGCAGACAGCACTCCATGGAGTCGCCAATCAGTAACCATGGTGCCCGTGGAATACAACGATATGACTGCTCACATCATATCCGAACTCACGGCACTCCTGGGTTGTAAATTCGGCCAAAAGTTGGACATTGTGTGAAGCAAGACTCATTCGACGAAATTAAATTCTTCTCCTGCTCCAAAGTCCAGGTTGTATAGATTCCGCACCATGTTTTCCTCTTACGGGAATTTGCATCACTGATGTGTGGATTTTCAATTCCAGCTCGCCCTGCACTTACCTGCTTATGGAGCTCCCTTCGTGTTGTTTTGGTGCTGACAGTGTTCTCCAGTGCGGCACTCATTTCTGCAGTAACGTATGCAGCTGTAGCCCTCTATTTTTCGTCATTAGCCTCTTCAACGACCGCCTGTCACCTTCAGTCAATACACACTTTCGACTACCCTGTGACTAACTGGAAGACGTTTGTCCGCTTTCCCTATATGAGGTATAAATCTTCGATCGATGCCTCTTGAGGCACTAAACACTTCTATCACTTTAAACTTCCCGACTAATTGGCCGTAGTCGATAAATAAAACATTCTCCTAAACGTTTCCTCTCCGACTGCGGGAGACATCTTAAGAGGTAAAGTGGCAAACTACCTCTGAAGATGTCTCCCGTACTCGGAAATGAAACGTATAGGAGAAAGTTTTAGACATCGACCACGGCCTATTTACCTGGAAGTTTTAAGTGGTCAGTACCACCCGTGAAAACTTCCACTGTATGGCTAAACACTTCTGTTATCCTGATTACGGAGCAGCAACAATTTGCCCAGTTCGAATTCACTTAGCTCCGACATAACGCACTCTCACCTGCAACCTACTGATGACATTGCAAGCGGTTACATTCAACAGTGCAACCTGTTCGCTTGCCTAGCATCTGCATTTGCGTGCCTGCGTTACGACGGATAGCGTTCTCCGACGACTGGCATTCTGTGCGCGCTAAACAAATGCCGACTTTATTTGTAAACTGAAGGGAGATCACTGCTATCATCCGCCCGGAGTGGCCGCGCGGTCTCAGGTGTCATGTCGCGTATTGAGCGGCCCCTCCCCCCTCGTGTGTGTGTGTGTGTGTGTGTGTGTGTGTGTGTGTGTGTGTGTGTGGCTCTGAGCACTATGGGACATAACATCTTAGGTCATCAGTACCCTAGAACTTAGAACTACTTAAACCTAACTAACCTAAGGACATCACACACATCCATGCCCCAGGCAGGATTCGAACCTGCGACCGTAGCAGTCCCGCGGTTCCGGACTGCAGCGCCTAGAACCGCACAGCCACCGCGGCCGGGTGTGTGTGTTTTATTAGCATAAGTTAATGTAGTGTGTAAGTCTAGAGGCCGATGACCTCAGCAGTTTTGTTCCTTAGGAATTTGCACACATTTGAACTACTATCAGCCGCAGTGGGACATTAAGCAGAATCAGCGGCGACGAGCGAAAATGTGTACCGGTCCGGGATTCGAACCCGGGATCTCCTGCTTACTGCGGATAGGTGCGGTAACCACTACAGTCCCTGCCTAGTAAGCAGGAGATCCCGGGTTCGAATCCCGGTCCGGTACACAATTTCGCTCGTCGTCGTTGATTCCGCTTAATGTCCCGCTGCGGCTGATAGCAGCGATCTCTCTTCAATTTACATATAATGTTATACAGCTGCTGGATCTCCGTGGTGTCTGTTCTTTCGAAGGAACGGATACCGTACATTCAAGTAATAGAATGTCGATTTGTCAGATGAGATTAAATACTGCTTGATAGAAATCAGCATGGTGGTGGAACAGCTATGGAATAAAGATTGTGTCTCAGTGTGTACTGGAATCAATGTAGGATGACGGAAATATACCCCGGTTGCTAGTGACGGAAGTGAGACAAAGAGAGTTGCTTTGTTGTGTTTAGGCTTTGGTCACAAAAAAATGGCTCTGAGCACTATGGGACTTAACATCTTAGGTCATCAGTGCCCTAGAACTTAGAACTACTTAAACCTAACTAACCTAAGGACATCACACACATCCATACCCGAGGCAGGATTCTGCAAACCTGAAGTACTGAAAGGTGAAAATACATACCGTAAATTACATTTTCTAGCTACTTTATAAAACAGAATCACCAGACTACTGGCGTAAAAACACCAATAAGCAGTAATAATACTTTGTAGACAGCTAATACCAAACTATCACAACCCAAAAAAGATCAACTACAGTAACTATAAGCATAAGATACGCCATCCTTCTCACTTGAACAAACTATTTTCCTGAGGTTATAATTTATGCTTAAAATTTCCGATAAAGATTTTGCCTACTTGTGGTTCCCAATAAACCTGCGATTTCGATATATATATTGTCTACACTGTAAGCATAACGATGCTTTCTGCGCCACATGTACATACCTGTACAAAAACTATTTTGTGGGAACAATAAAAATCACAATCACAGTCCATAGATTTCGAAGTACACCCTGTTTACGATACTTTCATCCTCAGGACGTCAAGAACTCATTCTTTCTTGGATTAAGTTTATCAGCTTCTCACATTCAATATTTCGTGTGAGACATCGGCCGACTTGAGCGAAGAATACAAACTGATCTGAATTTTGCCGATTGTCGTCCGAAGCCTGTAAGTTCGGACGATTAGATCAGCTACACAGTGATGGCGCACGTATTGGGACACGGATTTGAAAGGTTCGGCCGATGTCGGTCGGCGGCGGAATCTACCGATATTGATGCAATTGTGACAACAGCCATTATGGACTGGGCAGCGCATACGGAAGGGATGGGGGCCAGTCAGCTGCGACGCAGACCGCTACTGCAGTGGGTCCTGGCGGAGAGCCAGCGAGTACGTTGCCACCCGGTAGCGAGCAGTGCCGCGGCGTTAATTACACCATTAGCGACGGAAAATCCTCTTAGCGTGCCCCCCGCCCCCCCCCCCCCCCCCCCACCGCAGCCGACAGGACCTGGGCTCGTAGTAAACATGTTCAGCGGGCTGGCAAAAGCGTTCAGCCGCTCTGGCAGCGTCCTCACTAAGATTGTTGTTTGTTGTGGTCTTCAGTCCTGAGACTGGTTTGATGCAGCTCTCCATGCTACTCTATCCTGTGCAAGCTTCTTCATCTCCCAGTACCTACTGCAACCTACATCCTTCTGGCTCAAACAATATGATGGACAGGTGGGGAACACGCTGAGAAGCAAAACGATGCATCCCATAGGGCAACGCAACAGGAGTGGGGCGAACCAACCAATGGTTTGGCAGAATGATGGAGAAAGCTAAGGGATGGGAATGGACACAGCAGCCTAACTGAGAGCCAGGGACGAACGGGCAAGGAAGATAGGTTGGGGGGGGGGGGGCGGTCCCTTGAGCAAGCAAGCTAAGAGGTGGGTGTCGACTGAATAAGCGCAATAATAGGTTGTGGGGGGGGGGGGGGGGAGAGGAGGAGGAGGAGCAGGAGCAGGAAGAGTGGTCAACGAAGCTCAGGGTTGGAGGTTGCTGGAACAGGCAAGCTAATGGGTGGGGGGATCGACCAGCAAGCAAGATAAGGGAGGAATCGTTAGCGCTAGGATTTCACCCGGAACAAGTCCCGCCCACTCACCCCCGGTTTTCCCGGTCTTTGTTCGGCGCCTGGGCATCGTTTCAGTTGACCCACGTGGCTTACCGCGTTCGGCTGCACTTGGAGTGAATGTTACATTAATATCTTGCAAAGACACATTACAAGAAACGTGCACAATTGGCCTCAGCTGTGCCACGTACTTCCACAGCAAACATTACAGAAAACAATGTAGCACTGAATTCTTTAAATACGAGAACTCAGTATCCAGATGAATAGCCTATGAAGAAACATACTTCTATGTGAGGAAAAGCACACAAAGCTAAAACAGGATAAACCTACCCTCAAAGAATAATTTGTATGGAGAAAGAGAAACCACAGTATACTTGACACTTTAAGTTTCAGAACTCAGACAGTATATGTGAAACAAGCACCAATGTTCACTATACTTCCAGAGGGCATCAAAATTACTTTGTTGTTGCTAGATCGATCCAAGCTGATTTCGCGTGCTATTCACTGAATAGTTTTGCTGAAAAATTTTAGGGGTGAAAGAAGAACTAGCACAGCATGAAGGACGTTTTACAGCCATGAAACACCGCAGCATATATTTCCTCCATAACTGCTCTGCGACAAACATAAACATCACATTATTATTTTTTAAAATTGTTTTTAACCAAAAGATTTATTAATTTCGTAAATGTCATTCAAACCGACAGGACAAAGAATAACGACACATTATTTTCCTGAGATGTTTGCAACAGCATATAGGTCACTAATCACACAGAAACAGCTACAATTCTTTGTAACCTCGTTTATAATGCGCAGGTATGGTATTGGAAGAATTTACAAGTTAAAATTCACCCATTACCCATGCAAATACTAACGAAATATGTCATACATGCAAATATCTTACTGCTTTCATTAGGCATTTCTACTTTATGACATTCTTATATTCTTTAATTTTCGTGAGCTACTATGAGGGCCTACATAAACAAAACAACCTTCACTTATTTCTATTTAACGGTGATTTTAGACAACAGAGTTATTCGAGTGCATCCGTGGCTTTACTGCCGACATGACAGATTCAAGACCATTGTTTTCGCATTGTATGTTTGCTCTGCTGTTTCCCTCAAATAAACGTATTATAGTAAGTGAATTAGTTAATGAAAATTTCTCCTTCTTGCCCTTAAATAACACCACGTTATTTTTTGTTTTCTATTGTTGGCGATGCTTTCAATTCTCTATAAATATTTTTATTTCTTTAATAATGGAGATTCATATTACATTACTATCCAGAAAAGCTTAAACTTCTTATCGTTACTTAATTTCATCACAGTATAACACGTGTTGGACTGCGACGATAACAACTTTGTTGTAGCTTTCAGTTTGCGGAACTGGCGGCCGTTTAGGGGAGGGCCTTACACTATGGATAGGCGTGGAGGGGGGTGAATGGGCGGGACTTGTTCCGGGTGAAATCCTAGCGCTAAGGGCACGTAGATAAGGGAGAGTGGATGGGTGAAGGAGGTCCACCTTGCAAGCAGCCAAACGGCTGGCGGTTGTTCATGCCAGAAGAAAAAGTGGTGGGGACTTACAAAGATAATAGAAAAGGAGTGGGGTATGACCAAGCAAGCAATGAATTGGAAAGGGCTGACGGAAGGAGTTTAACGTCTTTTCGACGAAGAGGTCATTAGATATTGAGCACAAGCTACGATTAAGGGCGATGGAGACGACAATCTTTAGCGCCCTTTTCAAAGCCACCATCTCAGCATTTGCGATTTACGGAAATCGCGGAAAACGTAAATCTCGATGGCCAGACGAGGGTATGAACCATCATCTTCCCGTCCAGTGTCCTAACCACGGCGCCACCTCGCCGTGCCAGTAAACGGGACAGATACAGACGGAACGATAAGAAAAGGGGTAGGCACCAACTGAGCAGGCAGGCAAAGGGATGGCTACAGGCAGAACAATCGAAGGTGTGGGGATAGACTGAGCAAACATAGTCGTGTGAGAAATTAAGCTAGCAAAGAATAGGGACAGACTGAGGAAGCAATGAGAATCGAGCCAACCAAATTGTAAAGGAGTCCTATGACAGTGGTAGAGTCGATGGGGAAATGGGGATCGGCTCCCCTTACGCTAGCGTTCAGGAGTGAAAAAAGAATTGTTGGGAAAAGCACCCTATTTTGTTGTATCCACCGCTCACTAATCTAAGAAGATGAAGGTCTGCTTATAATATTGGTAGCTGGGTTCTTTCACTGTCATTACAGGTGGGCAGCTATACAAAAAAATTAACAAAAAACTGATGTAATAATGACAGCCATATTTTATATTGTACTCAATTACTGCAGTACTACTACTACTACTACTACTACTACTACTGTAGCAATAACTCATAACACCCAAATTTAATGTTTTCAAATCTACAGACGTTTTCCTTGCCAATTAATAGGTACATTTTGTCACCTTTTACACTTTTGTTGCAAATGAAACGTAAAAACGAATTTACGTAACTGCCATTAATGATTAACTACCGTTGACGAACATGTTGCGCCATTACTACTATACTCTTATCCGCTGGAGCGAACACACGTTGTCACACAAAAGGCTCGACACAAATATGCATCAAGTATTTAATTCCATTACAGATTTCGACACGAAACAGTAGCTGACAGTATCTGCTTTTGGACACTGGACTATAGCTTGGATAGTAAACATCATTCCAAAGTTTTCTTTGTCCTGTGCTGGGATGTTGCACTATGACAGATTCTCTTTCTGAAGTTATTGCTGTTTCGTGAATGTTTGTCCTACTCAGGGATATCGAAAATAAACAGGTTGTTTCAGATCTGACTTAATTTAAATTCACAATCAAAAATCCATCCTATAAAATTATTTGGCAACCTTATCAAATTGGAGCTAACCTAGTGAAAAAGCAATAATGATTAGAGGCGGACAGACCAGTTTAGTGTCTTCTAATGTCGTTACACGAGATCCTTGAGGCCTTTTGCAGTTACTACCGTGTTTTTTAGAAGCATACACGACACTGTAGAGAAGAGTAAGAAGTACCCAATTCTGCACGTTCATATCAGATTCGAGCTGTCTGCTTTTACAGCCGCTTGACAGTAACGCTGATTTTTTTATTTCGCTTTTTGGTCGATTAACATGTTTCGGAATCTTATGAATCTACCGTACCTCCACGATCATTATACCAATAAACCCGCAGTATTGGAGCGGAGCTGTCGAGAGGTTGTAGAAGAAAAGAAACAGCCCTCCCCCCACCAAAATCCTTGTTTTCCTTTTTTTTTTTTATCAGAGTACAACGTCGTATCGGAGTCGAACACTTGGCGCTGGCCCTCATAAAACCTCCCACCTGCGCCAGAGCCGAAATTTGTATGCAAATGAGAAGCAATATCCATTTGCATAATGCGTCTGGGATATCATCTTTCAATTACTGCAGTACAGTTACTGGTTCACAGATATTTTATCAGATGTGGCTTCGCATAAGCGAATACTGCAGCGTACATTTCGGTGTTATTTGACTCGTGATGAGACAGCATGGAAGGTAAAATGACGCAACGTAGAGATTCAGTAAATATCACATCTGAAACACGTTTTTTTCCCCCGTGATAGCAAGTGGCACAAAGAACGCCGCAACCAATAACTGTCTCACATATGGCTTTAAAAAGTTCATTTCCAGGCACTAGTTCATTAACATGTTGCCTAACGCTTCTACAGCATCATTATGTCGATGAAGTCGAACTCTTCGGGATCTGCCTTTAACTTACCTCTCGTTCCACTACTCGCTCTCTCTCTCTCTCTCTCTCTCTCTCTCTCTCTCTCTCTCAATACTGTCGCCACATGCAGAAGGACTTCCGCTTGTTTATATGCTCTCCACAAGTTCCGAAACATATTTATGAAGGAAGTGAAACGTAAACTCGACGGATCACACGTCCTGCCGAAACTATTGTGACGTCATCCAACATTGTGCGAGTAGTGAAGACTCTGCACGGTTAGAATTATCATGACGTTTTGGAGAACGAAAATTTCCTATAAAAAATCAACGTAGATTCCGCAAACAGAAATTTTACAAAACTGAGTTCGCTCTGTTCCTTCACGAGATATACAACGCTGTACACACCGGCACTCACTCAGGTACATGCTGTGTTCCTAGACTTCAAGAAACCATCTTACACCGTCCCGCACTGCCTGTTAGAGAACTAAATAAAAGGAGCTTATCGAGTACCGGACCACATTTACAACTGGATTCAAGACTTCCTTGCAGATAGAACTCAGTACGTTGCTCTTAACGAAACAGGATCTACAGATGGACAGGTCATTTCGAGAGTACCACAAAAAAGTGTGAAAGGACCGTTACTGTTTGCAGTGTATATAAATGACCTAGTAGAATGTGTGGAAGGCTCTTTAATGGAGGTAGGGAGTCAAAAATAAAAATCGATTTTTCAAAAATATGCTCCTTCTGTAGCGCGCACCTACATGAATTGTTTGATAAATAAAGGGATGGCTAGAGGACAAATGTAAGGATGTAGAGGCCTATCTCACTAGGGGTAAGATAGATACTGCCTACAGGAAAATTAAAGAGACCTTTGGAGATAAGAGAACGACTTGTATAAATATCAAGAGCTCAGATGGAAACCCAGTTCTAAGCAAAGAAGGGAAAGCAGAAAGGTGGAAGGAGTATATAGAGGGTCTATACAAGGGCAATGTACTTGAGGACAATATTATGGAAATGGAAGAGGATGTAGATGAAGATGAAATGGGAGATACGATACTGCGTGAAGAGTTTGACAGAGCACTGAAAGACCTGAGTCAAAACAAGGCCCCCGGAGTAGACAATATTCCATTGGAACTACTGACGGCCGTGGGAGAGCCAGTCCTGACAAAACTCTACCATCTGGTGAGCAAGATGTATGAAACAGGCGAAATTCCCTCAGACTTCAAGAAGAATATAATAATTCCAATCCCAAAGAAAGCAGGTGTTGACAGATGTGAAAATTACCGAACTATCAGTTTAATAAGTCACAGCTGCAAAATACTAACACGAATTCTTTACAGACGAATGGAAAAACTAGTAGAAGACAACCTCGGGGAAGATCAGTTTGGATTCCGTAGAAACACTGGAACACGTGAGGCAATACTGACCTTACGACTTATCTTAGAAGAAAGATTAAGGAAAGGCAAACCTACATTTCTAGCATTTGTAGACTTAGAGAAAGCTTTTGACAATGTTGACTGGAATACTCTCTTTCAAATTCTAAAGGTGGCAGGGGTAAAATACAGGGAGCGAAAGGCTATTTACAATTTGTACAGAAACCAGATGGCAGTTATAAGAGTCGAGGGACATGAAAGGGAAGCAGTGGTTGGGAAGGGAGTAAGACAGGGTTGTAGCCTCTCCCCGATGTTGTTCAATCTGTATATTGAGCAAGCAGTAAAGGAAACAAAAGAAAAATTCGGAGTAGGTATTAAAATTCATGGAGAAGAAATAAAAACTTTGAGGTTCGCCGATGACATTGTAATTCTGTCAGAGACAGCAAAGGACTTGGAAGAGCAGTTGAATGGAATGGACAGTGTCTTGAAAGGAGGATATAAGATGAACATCAACAAAAGCAAAACAAGGATAATGGAATGTAGTCTAATTAAGTCGGGTGATGCTGAGGGAATTAGATTAGGAAATGAGGCACTTAAAGTAGTAAAGGAGTTTTGCTATTTGGGGAGCAAAATAACTGATGATGGTCGAAGTAGAGAGGATATAAAATGTAGGCTGGCAATGGCAAGGAAAGCGTTTTTGAAGAAGAGAAATTTGTTAACATCCAGTATTGATGTAAGTGTCAGGAAGTCATTTCTGAAAGTATTCGTATGGAGTGTAGCCATGTATGGAAGTGAAACATGGACGATAAATAGTTTGGACAAGAAGAGAATAGAAGCTTTCGAAATGTGGTGCTACAGAAGAATGCTGAAGATTAGATGGGTAGATCACATAACTAATGAGGAAGTATTGAATAGGATTGGGGAGAAGAGAAGTTTGTGGCACAACTTGACCAGAAGAAGGGATCGGTTGGTAGGACATGTTCTGAGGCATCAAGGGATCACCAATTTAGTATTGGAGGGCAGCGTGGAGGGTAAAAATCGTAGAGGGAGACCAAGAGATGAATACACTAAGCAGATTCAGAAGGATGTAGGTTGCAGTAGGTACTGGGAGATGAAAAAGCTTGCACAGGATAGAGTAGCATGGAGAGCTGCATCAAACCAGTCTCAGGACTGAAGACCACAACAACAACAATGTTTGAGGAAATATAAGACAAGTTGTATGGTCTTCAGTGTACCAAAGTGCAACGCCACGCCTCTTCGCACGGCATTCTTCTGTTGTACGAGACTGTATTTCGCTCTGTGGAATTCAAACGTATATATTTTCGCCAGGGATTGTCATACCTGAAACAAAGGGCTATGGATATTAGTGTGTAAGTAGGCTGTTTAGGTTTTCTTATTGGTAACGCCACGTAGCGCTCCGTATGAAAAATCACTGGCTGTGCTGTGTGCAGCCTGTAGCTAGGTTGCATTGTTGTCTGCCATTGTAGTGTTGGGCAGATGGATGTGAACAGCGCGTAGCGTTGAGCAGTTGGAGGTGAGACGCCAGCAGTGGTGGATGTGGGGAGAGAGATAGCGGAGTTTTGAAATTTGTAAGACTGGATGTCATGAACTGCTATATATATTAAGACTTTTGAACACTAGTAAGGTAAATACATTGTTTGTTCTCTATCAAAATCTTTCATTTGCTAACTATGCCTATTAGTAGTTAGTGCCTTCAGTAGTTTGAAACTTTTATTTAGCTGGCAGTAGTGGCGCTCGCTGTATTGCAGTAGTTCGAGTAACGAAGATTTTTGGTGAGGTAAGTGATTTGTGAAAGGTATAGGTTAATGTTAGTCAGATTCATTCTTTTGTAGGGATTTTTGAAAGTCAGATTGCGTTGCGCTAAAAACATTGTGTGTCAGTTTAAACAGAGTCATGTATAATTGTTCTAGGGGGACGTTGCAAGTGAAGGTACTGAAGAAAACTCTTCATGGCGGTACCCAAATCCAATATGAGAGTTTTAACCAATGTGTATCTGACAAATTGCGAAAAGCCACATTTGTGGGAAGAAATGCACTAGCTATTGGTGTTTATGAGGCAGTTTCATGTTTTAATGATGGAATGAAAAGCAGGAAATATGTTTTAGAGAAACTAAGCCCGGAGTGAACTGTATGCGATAGACAAAGCCGTGTTGTGAAAGCAGATAAACCGTTTTCGGAAGTGACAAAATCAAGAAGGGTGCATCACAGGAATGTGAAAAGGAATCAAACTGATAAAGAACGTCAAAAATAACCTGCTTATGGTGCTGGAAATTCTAAATACACGCTGGAACGTTAATGGTCATTTTCCGCACAACACAAATTCGTTTACACAGATACATATAATACGTAAAGTAGAAGTCCTATTACTTTCAAACTTGGTATGTTTATAAAACACAACTTCCTTACTGCAAATAGATATTCCAAATCTATTAAAAATGTGGCAGAAATAAGATAATTAACCACAAATTTAGATTTTTTTCGAAACATGAAGTGCTCATTCATTTTTTTTCATCATTTAAATAAATTCCAGAGTTTCAAACATCTGCTAGTATGCTCTGCAAAATTCATCGAAGAATCTCTTTTACTTATGAAGAATAGTGTACGTACATCAACTGGTGCTTCTAAACGTAAGTGAAAAGTGAAGAGATTCTGCACACACAAAAATTATTGTGTTATGTTGTGGAGCTTCCACTATTACGAGTGTGAATCCTGAATCCTTCCTGGTCGGGCCGAAAAAGTTTTATGATTCATTTGGAAAAGTATTGGCAGTGGAAACTGAAATGTCCTGTGTTGCCGCACCTGCTCCCAGTCGGCCGGTTTGACGTCCTCCCCCCTCTTAACGCTATACGCAGATGATGCAATGGTCTATAAGAAGGTAGCAACGCCGGAAGGAGGACTTATAGAGGATTGATGAATGGTGCACGGATTGGTAAATAAATGTAGCATACTGCGCATACACAGGAAAAGAAATACACTACACTACAACTGCACCATTGATGACAACTTGCTGGAAACAGTGACTGCCGTAAAATATCTAAAAGTATAAACCCGGAGCAACGTTAAGTAGACTGATCACATAAACAAACAGTAAGAAAAGCAGAAAGAAATCGTTTACAAGGCGCTTCTTCTACCGATTCTTGAATGCTGTTTATCAATATTGGACCCTTACCAGGTAGGGCTGATAGGGGAGGGAGGGAGGGAGTGAGGGAGAGGGAGAGAGATCTAACGCAGAGAGGCGCGTTCCGTCACAGGATCGTTTAGTCGGCGCGAGAGCGTCACAGAGATCTCGACGAACTGCGGTGGCAGATGCCAAAAGAGAGGCGTTTTGCATTACGGAAAGGTTTACTATAGAAATTTAGAAAGATTACTTTTCGGAAAGAGTCGGATATCACATTACTTTCTCCCACATACATCTCGCGAAATGACCTGGACGAGAAAGTTCGAGAAGTTAAAGCAAATACAGAGGCTTACCGAAAGTCATTCTTCCCACGACCCATTCGCGAGTGGACCACTGAAGGCGGGATCACTTAATGGTGGCTTGCGGAAGATTGATGTGGATGTAGAAGTAATCGTGAATGCTTTTGTGAGCGTTAGATCCGTAAAATCCGTCTATGCGAACATGTTAGTTCCTCATATATCCAGTTAGAATGTTTGCAACCACAGGAATTATGTGACTGCCATAACCTACGTCTACTTTATCGACTCCTCGGTGCGCATCCAACTCGCACCCCCCCCCCCACCCCCCCTACCTCCTTTCAGAGGTTAACAATCTGCAATGTATCTTAAATACAAGGTCCCACTGACGTAGTACGCTAGCTGTGTCCATCCGTATAACACAAGCAATCGCAGACTCTCTTTTGAAGCTACCCGCCCCGGGGACAATAATACGCTCTCTTGCTTTTAAGAAGAAGCTGAAGTTTTTCATTCTGTCATCCCCATAACGTTTCCCTGTAAATCAACGTATCAACATTAACTAGTTTGCCCTCTGTTAAACAGTGAAACAAATTCTCCCAGAATCTCCTAGTTAGACTTCCTTACCTTTTCAGTTCTTAATCAGTAATTATAATGTTTCTTCTTTGTATTAATGACTTTTCCGTCGCTTGTTGGCAGAGCAATTCCACTCCTGCCAATGAAAACAGACCCTCTGAATGTTGGAACTCGTTTATTTTTCACGTAAACCGGTTTTCGGCTACAAGGCCATCGTCAGATAACAGGTGTTGATGGATGATGGCCTTGAAGCCGAAAACTGGTTAACAAGAAAAAATAAACTCAGTGGAACTTTCACAGCGTGTGTCGGTCATTCATAAGTAAAAACGGGCAGTTAGTTTGCACAGCAGCGTAGGAACCTTCCTACATCAACTACCAAACTCTGGATTTGCGAACTCTGGCAGCATATGTAAAGTGCTACACAAGTCGCAGCGACAAAATTCTATTTCTTCATATCGCAGATATCTCTCCCTCCCCCGCCCCCCTCACTCTCCCACTCTCCCCGTAGCATTTATCCCCTCGTACACATTCTGCCATTTTCATGATTTGGTACTTTTGTTTTTCAATTTATTTTATTTTTTTTTTTTTTTTTTTGTGGCTGGATGTCTTTTCTGTGGCCAAAATAACTGTCAGCCCAGCGTGAGTGAGGAAAGTCGTTGCTCTAACAACAGAATTTTATTAGTAGCCTAAAACAGTGGTAATCAACCTTTTTTACCTACCGCCCACTTTTGTATCTCTGTTAGTAGTTAAGTTTCCGGACTGTACTCGTACAATAGGATAGTAGTATATACGTATGATATGTCAAAAATAAAGTTACCTTTTTGTTTGTTTGTAGATACACGTCAGCGATCTTGGTCCACGTTCAGATCCCCGGGCCACAGAACCACAGCATGCCGCTAGGGCGACCAACGCAAAATGGTAGCAGCCTGTTCATAAACAGATGTGTCGTGCGGTAATTCGTTGCAACAATCCACGCTAAGGTGTTGAACGTACACCCCAACAATACATCATTGTACGAAACACAAGTAAGGTGGCGCAGACATTTCCAGTGTGGTCAACGAAGTCTGGATGACAAACGAAGTGGCAAGCACCTCACTGCGAAGACCGCGGCAATGCTGATATTGTGAATACGTAACTCATATAAACAGGATGAACCATTTCCTACTGCGTTAGCTTACTGATCTTCCTATAACTGCGAACACGTTCTTCCAACAAGACAGGGCCATATGCCATACCTCGCGGCATTCGAGTCACGCACAGCTGAACATCTTTGTTGGTCATATCATCTCCAAAAACGAGGACGTTTCTTGGCCTCCAAAATCCCCTGATCTTTCAGCGTATGATTTCTTCCTTTATGTCATTTGAAATTTCAGATCTTCCGATGTGACCCACCACATATCATCCAGGAACTGCGGACCTAACACGGGAGGAAGTTAATCGAACTCCAATGCCATTCTCGCACGATGTGATGTCTAACTCCCGCAAATAATTTGAAATGTGTGTGAAGGAAAATGGCGGCCACGTACGTGATGCCATTTCCAAGTGATGGGCACTCTAAACTGCTAAATTCATGTTGTATTTCTTTAAAATCACTGGGAATAAATTTGTACCGCTGGTGGAGGTTTTAAAATTGCTCGTTTCACTGACGCACCAGTTAGTTTCCGGAGCAATTTTAAATTGCCCACTACAGGCACATACTGCAATCTGATGGCTATATCGTGCGTTGTCAAAATTCCACCGTCGCCGATAATGGATAGCACAAAGCAATTTTTACCTCGCCTACCGATTATCTCTTATTATAGCACCCAATGACTTCTTCCAGCTTCCTCAGATAAAGATACCACTGCGTGGTAGGCCTTTCAGAGGTGATTTTCGGGGTAACACGTTTCCTAGATCAGCCAGGATGTAGACTTCTGCCATTAACATATTCATCGTTAAAATATATTTTGCATGTATTTGAAAAATAAAAGGTCGAAAACTGTATCCTTTTGTGATAAATAATACACTTTCACTACCAAAAAAAATTTAAGCTGACCTATTTTGAAAATTGGTGAAACTAGGATTTTCCGAGTTAAAATTATTCAAAAATTAAATATTTATCAGGTTGGCAATTATAGAGAGAAGCGTAACAAACCAGTACCAAAACACATTTATTCTCCTGACAATGAGGAACATGAAATATCGCACACAAGCTCTCAACATAACATTTTAAGATGGCTTTGACATACCCCACACCAATGTATTCTACATTGCATCAAGTTTTCTACGGTAAGTAGGTCCTCCTACAAACAAATTGTCTAAAAACCAACACAACTGCTAAGGTACGTAGTTAGGATTCAAAATACTGTCTATGATGTATAAGAAAACACAGTCAGTTACATCACACATTCTTGAAAGGGACAAGATGGTGATTGATCTGACTTTCGTGAAACAGACGCACCGTGTCCCGCCCCACGACATCGCTCACACCCTTCTATACACCCATCCTGTGGTCAGCAGTATTTTTCCACGAAACTCGCTACATGCTAGCATTACACGGATATGAGATATACAAATGGGGTAATATAAGTAGTGGGGCACCTCGTAAAATGGTGTTGGACCTCCTTTTGCCCGGCATAGCACAGCAACTCTACGTGACATGGCCTGAACAAGTCGTTGGAAGTCCCCTGCATAAATATTACGCTACGCCGCCTCTACAGCTGTCCAAAATTACGAAAGAGTTACTGCTGCAGAATTTTGTACACAAACTGACCTCTCGATTACGTCCCATAAATATTCGATGGCATTCACGTCGTGCGATCTGGGTGCCCAAATCATTCGCTTCACCTATCAAAAAATGGTTCAAATGGATCTAACGACTATGAGACTTAACAGCTGAGGTCATCAGTCCCCTAGACCTCCAACTACGTAAACCTAATTAACCTAAGGACATCACACACATCCATGCCCGAGGCAGGATTCGAACCTGCGACCGTAGCAGGCGCATGGTTCCGGACTGAAGCGCCTAGAACCTCTCGGTCACAACGGCCAGCTCGAACTATCCAGAATGTTCTTCAACCCAACAGCCAACAACTGTGGCTCGGTGACACGGCACACTGTGTTCCATAAACTTTCCATCTTGTTTGGGAACATGAACTCCATGAATGGCTGCAAATGTTCTCCAAGTAGCCCACGATAACCAATTCCAGTCTATGATCGATTTAATTGGACCAGAGGACCCAGTCCATTCCATGTAAACACGGCTCACACCATTATGGAGTCACCATCAACTTGCACAGAGCCTTGTTGGCAACTTGGATCCACGGCTTTGTGGGGTCCGTGTCAAACTCGAACCCTACCATCAGGTCGTACCAAACTGTAATCAGGGTTCGTCTGACCAGACCAAGGTTTTCCTAGCTGTCTAGGGTCCAACCGATATGGTTACGAGCCGAGGAGCGGCGCTGCAGGCGGCGTCGTCCTGTTAGGAAGGGCACTAGCAACGATAGTCTGCTGCCATAGCCCATTAACGCCAAATTTCGCAGTGCTGTCCGAACGGATTCGTTCGTCGTACGTCCCACATTCATGCCTGCGTATATTTCTCACAGTGTTGCTTGTCTGTTAGGACTGACGACCATAGGCCAACGGCGCTGCTCTCGGTCGTCAAGTGAATGGCACCAGCTACAGCGTTGTCCGTGGCGAGAGGTAATGTCTGAAGTTTGGTATTCGCGGCACACACTTGATACTGTGGATCTCGGAATATTGAATTCCCTAGCAATTTACCATGCGTCTAGCTCCACCTAGCATTCGGCGTTCAAAGTCTGATAATCCTCGTCGCGCGCCTATAATCACGTCGGAAACCTTATCACATGTATCATCTGAGTTGCTGTGGTCGAGCGGTTCTAGACACTTCAGTCCGGAACTACGCGGCTGCTACGGTCGCAGGTTCGAATCCTGCCTCGGGCATGAGTGTGTGTGATGTCCTTAGGTTGGTTAATTTAAAGTAGTTCTAAGTCTAGGGGACCGATGAACTCAGATGTTGGAAGTCCCATAGTGCTTAGAGTCATTTGAACCATTCATCTAAGTACAAATGACAGCTCCGCCAATGCACTGCCGTTTTATACCTTGCGTTCGCGATACTACAACCGTCTGTGTATGTGCATACCGCTACCCCATAACGTTTGTCAGCTCAGTGTAGACGTCACAACGCCCAAAACTGAGTCAACTTTAGTGCAAGATTTGTGTCCCATCAACCACGAAAGGATTAAGGTCTCCGGCAGGACCTTCATTGTTGGGGAAAACGCGTCGAATTGGTGTTACGCAGAGAAAGACTGAAGTGCGTAATTAAAATTTCGAAATTACTTTTCGTAAGCGAGCGTGGCACAGACAGCACTAGGCGTGAAATGAGACGTAATCGTGTCACGAGCCCAGTGAGAGTCGGAGGGCGGTTGGTGCAAGAAACAATCTGAAGAGCAGCGGCCCCGGGCGGCACGCAGCTGCCGTGGCCAGCACGTGCCAGCTGCCACGCACACGCACACGCACAGCGCGCGTCTGCTTGTGTGTCGGCTGCGGCGGCCACGTGTGTAACATCTGTCAGCGCTAAAAGCCAAAAGGCGTGTCGCCGCATCCCGGCACCCAATTACGAAGCGGTGCGGTGCAGGGAAACAGGCTCATTAACGGACATTAGCTTTCGTTTCTTCCAGCCTACCTGGCGCGGGGTTTTTTGGAGCTGCTTGTCGGTGCGAGGTTGGTTGGTTGGTTCGATAGGTGGGGGTGGGGGTGGCAGACGGATCCTCGGCGCATAACGGCTCCGGAGATAGCGGGCGGCTGGCCGGGGTTTTGTGCCCCGACAGTGCAGCTGGCTACCGCCCACAGCCCCACCAGCACATAATGGAGCGCACTTTTACAGCTCACTAATGAAGCGCCTTGTCGAGCGCCGCGGACTCCGACTGCGCCGCTAGCACGGGCTTTATTTAGTTTTCCTCTCAATTTCTTTGTTTTATTCCTACCGCTGCACTTTGGTGTAACCTGCTTTCGTGCCAAACATTAGTAGGCCCTCGTATTAAGTTACAGTTGCCCTGTGCCATTTCTCTAGAGAAGCGATTCTCAAGCTATGAGGCGTACCCGCCTGGGCGGCCGTGACAATACAAAGTGGGGCGCGCGAGCTTATTGAAAAACTTCAAAAACTGATCAACTTACTGAAGGGAAAGCAAAGCTTAATACGTTCTGACATCACGAAAAATAAAAATTCGCATTTATAGTAACGTGATAAACTTACAATTAGGACTGCACAGGTACTGCATAATGCTTTTCGTAATTAACTTTTCAATATACATCAAAAGCAAATTTCAAAAATAAAATAAAAAAAGGCTCTGAGCACTATGGGACTTCTGAGGTCATCAATCCCCTAGAACGTAGAACTACTTAAACTTAAGGACATCACACACATCTATGCCCCAGGCAGGATTCGAACATGAGACCGCAGTGGTCGCGCGGTTCCAGACTGAAGCGCCTAGAACCGCTCAGCCACACAGAAAAGCAAATTTCGTAATTATTACTGACTCCCTGTGACCTGGACCGCTGGGCAAAGTTTTTCGAAGGAGGTTAAAATTGTAAAAATACCCATCATGTTTTTTTTCTGTGTTTAGCTGAGATCAATGTTTTGTCTTCAAAGCAACCAATTCAGAAAATCCAGTATAGCGGAGGTAGGAATGTTGAAAATGGTAACATTATACGAAATCATCTTGTTCAGCGGAGAAAACTCATCATCAGACTATTAATAGGTCGTCGTTTGATTTCACCACGTGCCGTTAACTCTATGATGATTTCTTCTTCAGCAGTTGAGAGACCTAGGGGAGTATGGTATTTTGATATGGATCTCTAACCCACTCGTAACCCACTACCAAGTTTTCGTCAGAGAGTAAATACTTGCAAATTCTTTTGCAGTATCGTTAAATGGTTTTCAGTGCTTACAAAACTGTTCTAATACAATCATCTTTATTTGCGAAAATTTCTAGTTTTTTTACTTTAAATTTCTGCTTCAAAATTCCAGTTTTCTAGAAAAAGCATTACTTTAGCACTCGTTTCCAGCATATGTGTATTTGCTCCTTGGTGTAGCGAATGGCAATAAATTTACTTATTCTTGTTAATTTGTACGGTTTCTAACATTTGCAGCTTTGGCGTAGAAATATTCACATTATGGTATGAGTAAGAGATGGAAGGGGGAGGGATGCGATCAAAATTGGGTCGCAAATACTGATAGGTTAAGAAATGCTGCTCCAGGGCATATTCCCGGAAACAGTTTATGAACATTATTTGTTCGACCTGACTCCACGTACACATTACAATACCTACTTACTGGGCCGTTCGAATCTAAGGCGGTTCATAGGTCCACTCTCCAGTTTCCTCCACCTACCTTTGTCTTCCTCCGCTTCCAGCTGACGTCCATTCCTCACTCCGTCTTGCCATCGAAATTAGTGTTTTGCCAGATGTCTTGTTCCATCTGGTCTTCGTCTATAAAAACGTGTGGCTGGTGATCTGAACCTACCAATACGACGGAGGACTTCGTCCGTAATGATGATACCGCCGTGTGACACCACAAGTGCTTCAACAGAAAGAGAACAGAACGCTGTGAATATTTATTTCGCGTCTGTATTAGTTTGTGAAATGTAGATTGAGGTGGCTTACTGATCTGTAGCGGAGTTCAAATTCTAGGTTAGGACGGAAGTTAACAGTTTGATTGTAGCGGAGTCCGAAATCTACGTTATGCTGAAAAATGGCACTTGTGGTTATGAGCTGGCGAAGCCAGCGAATTTGAATACATCGTGTAAGATGTTGTGACATACTGATCTGTAGCGAAGCACGAGGTACAGTTTAAGTTCAAAAGAGGTTGAATAAATGTTATTTACAAAGTTATATTTCTTCTATAGACTACGTAGCTGGGATAATAATAGAACAGTTGGTTACACATACTCTGGTTTGTTTATCTCCTGTAAAGTACTTTGGAGTTGATACCTGTGGTTGGTTGATTTGTGGGAGGGGACCAAACAGCGAGGTCATCGGTACCAGTACCTGTGGCAAAGTGCGTGTGGTATTGTGTAATTAACAGAACTGGAGAGGATATATAACGTTTCTGAAAGTGACTTTGCACCAGGGGTAATCCAAAGCAATCAAATAACTGTACACAACGCACCCCGACTGTGCAATGATGTATCACTAAGAACGGCACCATCTGGCGATGAATCACTCGGTTCTTTGAAAACGCTATGGGAAGCTAGAAGCTCTGCCAAACGTCTGACGACTGGTTCCAGTCCTTGCTGAAAGCATTTAAAAAGCTGAAAATAATTGCGCATTTCTTCTAGCAAGCTGCGTATAATCTGTAGAGCGTAGTTTTGCGGACAAGACTCTAAGCTTAATATCAATAAAATGAGGAAAAAAGACCACCTTGGAAGATTGTGGCACAGTGCCGGAGGCAATGAACTCTGGACCGGTGGACAATAGCCGAGCGACACTTTCTCACGCACCGACTCGCTCCACTGGCGGCGGTCCCATACATGCCGCTTAACCGGCAACAAAGCCAGCCAGGCTGCTGAACTCGATGCGGGCGCAGAACAAAGCCCCACTGTACCCAACAGTCGCCCTCTTCAGCGTCCACCGTTTGATTTATGAGCAGCTGAGAGCTCGGCAGGCAATTTTTAATATCCGGTGGGCAGTTCTAATCAGGAAAGGCGTGTACGACTTACCAACGACCCACCAAATACACAGCGCGATGCTTTCTCCATTATAAATTTACGACTAAGAGTCGCTAGGTAATAACCCTTTTTTTGAGAAATTATTTCGGGTATAAAACCGTGGCATTTTGTAACACTATAAACAGCTTTAAAACAAAACCGACGTTTTGGTCGCCTTTGGAGCGGTCCTTTTCAGGGGGACTCAGCTGTTGGATTCTGATGGTAGTCATGAGCTGTTGGATTCTGATGGTAGTCTGTGTGTGTGTGTGTGTGTGTGTGTGTGTGTGTGTGTGTGTGTAGGTGGGGGGATAGAGGGTGGCAGAGGGGGGACAACTTGCACTTGTTTTACGGTGAATGGCGAAACAGTTTTCTGATTTCACAATAAACAGTTCAGGATATACCTGTTACCAGTCACTATCCACTACTTCCTCCACCTACCTCCATACAGATACTGAACTGACACGTCTCTGTAGCTGGGCACAATTCAATTTTGGATTGTTAAGATAATATTTTTCTAGCCCCTGAATTTTAATTTTGACGTTATCTGTATTACTCCTCTATTAACTTCAAAACTTACCGATTTGTAGTTATGACGGTGACTTGTGACGACCGAGACCAGTAATTTTGGATTGAAATTGTTGTGAATGTGCCGGACAATAAATTATTTCCATAATATGCTAACAACGGCAGCCATTTTGAACTGCCACTGTGACCGCGATTGGTTTGTCTGTAATATACTGCTGCCTTTGCATCACTAGCAATGAAACCGCCAACTAACAGCACAACGGCGCGAAATTACGATTTTTAATGTCATTTTTATGGTTTTCATTTGACTCCCCCTAGTACGACATAAACAGGAAGGGCCCCAACACAGTTTCCTGCGACACATCTTAAGTTATTTCCACATCCATCAGTAACTCTCCATCCAAGGTAACATAGTACGTTCTTACCAAGATACTCCCAACCTACTCACAAACTCCGCTTGATACAGCAAACCATTGCTTTCGATAACTAGCGCAGGTGTGGTACTGAGTCACATGCCTTTCGAAAGTCAAGAAATACTGCCTACACACGTGGTTTTAAGACTGTCATTTGGAAAAAGCTCGAGTCTAGTATCACGTGGAGGATGTTTTTGAAAGCCAGACTCTTACCGACGTGTCGACGCCCTCCGCCACACGCGTTTTACCGGCGGCTGTTGGGCTCGCGCCGCGCCGCGCCACGCGATGCCAAGTGTGTCGCGTCGCCTAGGCGAGGCCCCCGCCCTACTCCGCCCCTGCCTAGCCTAGATACGGCCGCCCACGCGCTCTCGGCCCCCGGGCCGTGTCCGCTTTCCCACCGACGACACTCCCACGCACCGACGGCCACCACTCCCTGCAGCCGAGCTCGCTAATACACGACTGTGTCGGTGCCGCCCCACTTCGAGCTGGCCGGTTCGAATCCCGCTACGGTCACGCCGTGAGATGTCTGCCGTCGCGCGGGCACGGTAAGAGGAAAGAGCCCCGTGCGCTTGCACAACACGACTAGGCAAGTCCTGGCGGCAACCTGTAAATGTCTCTGTGTTAGCTTGGGACAATGTTGGTAGTTTGGTAGTTCAGACAGTAGCGTCAGAAAGAGCTGACATGCCTACTAGTTCCTGCCACTTCAATGCTGCGTCCTTTTCTACGAGGGTTGGAACTTTAATAGTGGCAACTATTTATCTACAGTTTGTACAAAATAGATACGTGTTTCAAAGTTTTACTGACCTTCGAAGTAGTAACCAGCATAGTGTATAACCCGTTGCCAGCGATGTGGAAGTCGTAGGATACTCTTAGCTGTGCCAGTTGAGTTGACAGTTCGAGCGGCGCGGTCTACTGCCCGACGAATTTGTAGCAGTTCTGAAGCAAATGCCGTGAAGTGTTTCCTTCAGTTCAGAAATCGAGTTGAACTTAAGTCAGGGGAGTGCAGTAGGTGGTACAGCACTTAGCAGCCCCATCAGTCAAACAAATTAATAGCCTGTTTTGTGCGTGCTTGAGCATTGTCCTGCAAAATGATGGTCAGGTCCTGCAGAAAGTGTCATCACTTCTGTTCCTATGATGTTCATTTCTGAAACACAACCTACGACCAGCTTAGAGACAGAAGTGATAAGACTTCCTGCAGGACTTTGCCATCATTTTGCTGGACAATGCTCAAGCACGTACAGTCCAAGCTGTTACTGATTTTTTTTTTGGCTGACTTAAGTTCAACTCGATTTCTGAACTGAAGGAAACACTTCACGGCATTTGCTTCAGAACTGCTACAAATTCGTCGGGCAATAGACCGCGCCGCTCGAACTGTCAACACGCAAAGCTGGTGACTACTTTGAACGCCAGTAAAACTTTCAAACGCGTATCTACTTTGTACGAGCTGCAAAATAATAATTGCCACTATTAAAGTTCCAACCCTCGTATTAAACTTCATACTATACGATGTGCGTTCGAACGTCAGGGAATAGCTTCTAGTGTACGAGTACTAGAGGGAGTCGCAGACCGCAGAAGCTATATGGGAATACAGAGACTGCACTATATATCCAAGACATACTCGAGCACGTTGAGTGTAACTGCTACTCTGAGATGAAGCGTTTTGGAACAGCAGAGATAGACGTGGCCGACTACACCAGACCAGTCTGAAGTCTCAAGATCCAAAGCAGAAATATTCAGATTAGCGATAAACTGATAAGGAGCGATAAAAAGATTCCGTCCAAGGCCGTACACTGCAGATTCGGTGTGCCAGTCAGGTAAGATCGCCCGTGATGCTACCGTCCGACGACCAATTAGGTTGAAGATACCCGTTTGGTAAAACATTGTTTTCTGCTTCGTGATGAAGTCCGTAACTGCCTCCTGCGGGTGTTCAAGCGTCTTGAAAGCGTAGCTTCTGCGTTACGACATTTGCGATATCGGTACGTGCGTCATCATGAAGCAACAGCACGGAACTACGCACCAATCCACAACGGTAATTTTCGACAGACGCTGACCCATACACATCTTTCACTCTCCGATGAATATCCACCGGTATTCGTCTTTCGGCAGCCAGGAAGCTAATAACGGCACGGTGCTTCTATTTGGACACATTTGGTAGTAACGTCGCCCAGTTCAAGTCACCACATTTACCGCAAGCGCTTTGGGAAGACACAAATACCACCACATTAATCCCTCGTTTACAAGTCGGTGCTTATATACCCGCATCCAATTCTATTCAGTACCTCTTCATTACCTATCCGATTTAGTCATCTAATCTTCACCATTTTTTAATGATTCTATTCTCTTCTCGTCTGAAGTGCTTACTGCTTACGTTTTGCTTCCATATAAGGCAACACTCCATACAAATATCTTCGGAAAATACTTCCTACCGTCTAAATTTATATTCGATGTTAACACATTTCGCTTTTTCAGAAACATTTTCCTCATTATTGCCAGTCTGGATTTTATATTATCTACTTCGCGTTCATCAGCTATTTTGCTGCTCAAATAGAAAAACTCGTCGACTACTTTTAGTGTTTCATTTTCTAATCTAATTCTATCAGCATAATCTGATTTAATTCGATTACATTTCACTAAATCAGTAAAAATTATTATTTACAATTATCTTAGATTATAAACTACCATCTAGACCGCGATTATTGGCCAGAGATTCTTCTGTTATCACCAGGAACTTTGCTGGATCGCCGGGGAAAGCTTTCGAGGGCATTCTTGAACCACACGGTGAACATTCGACTTTTCAGCGCCACAGTCACAACTTGGAAAAGTTATTTTCTTCCACTTGCGTAGAGAATCGGTACATCAGCCAGTGTCTCTTCTCATCCTGTAAAAACCGACCATATCTTGGGTGGAAATTCGAAGCCAGGCTGTTTGGTCGGAACGCACGGAATCTTACGTAAAAAAAAAAAAAGTAACACCGTTGCCAACAATCATTCTTACAGTTTCGAGGTGTGTTGGCCGAGAGCGAAACATTCCTGTATTGGTGGATGGAAAGACCGCGTGAATACGGAGGTGACAATTATTCTATAGCTTTTTTTGTACTCCCGTCGCAGTTACGGAAGTGAGTAACTATGGGTAGCCAGAAAGTAGGTGTAAATCTGTGACAGTTCAAGATGCATGGCATAGTTGACCTGTGCGTAACCAAGTTTTGTGTGGGTACTATTCATCCACAATGAGGAGCAATGTTCCGCAACAGGGTAGAGCAATCCCAGAGCCGACGTACAGAGTATCAATTAAGAGGAAGCTCACGATGTGCCCTCGAGTTTCTGGAGAATGTTATTTCGGGTTTTGATTTTGGCAGCTGTTAATTTTATATCCTCGTTTCAAGCCACTATCCATTCCGTGATCTCACTCGCGTCTCAGCTACTGCTTCCCTCAGATGTCCTTCGACTCGTAGAACTGCCGTCTAGTTTCTGTGCAAGTGGTCGGCAACCTTTAGCAATCCGTATTTTACTCTTGCTACTTCCAGAATGTCAGTGTATTAAATGAGACGTTGTCAAAACCTTCCTCTAAATCTACAAATACTGTAGACGTAGCCATGCCTTTTTTAAGCCTATTTTCTAAGGTAAGAGATAATGTCAGTATTTCCTAGCGTGTTCCTACATTTTTTCTGGAGGTTCCCGAGGTCGGCTTCTACCGCTCCATACGTTACCAGTGCAGTTTGTATCCACGTGCTTTTGCGGGCTTACACACACACACACACACACACACACACACACACACACACACACACACACACACACACAAACCAGTGGCAAATTTCCTGCGCTAACGACTAAAGACCACGAGCTCTACAACCATTCAGATATACCTGGCTGTCTCCCGCCTCTGAATTCCCGACAAGTCCATCAGCAGATGCCACTTATCTCGCTCTGTGAAACTAACATTCTTACACGCCACTGTTCCCGACGTGCTGGGCGAAGAAAGATATTTACACTCAACTCGTCGGCATGTGAGCGCTCGAAGACGTAAGATAAAACACAAACAGACGGCCCGTCGGCTCTTCGTCGGCTGCACTCCGCCCCCCCCCCCCCCCCCAACCATCCACCTTCCCAGCTCTCTCAATCTTAAGAACAATGTCCGGAGATAAGGCCACGGCCCCCTACCCAATACGAACGTCATAAAGTTTGAAAGCACACAAACAGGTTGGCGATAAGCATAAGGAAGCTCGTAACAGCAGTCCCGGTCGTTCACGACCGCGCATTCCACGCCAGATGACTTCTCCGGAGTCTGACAAACGGAAAATATTTGTTCACTGCTGCTAACGGCTCAGAAATACTGCCGAAGTCGCCATACCAGTCGGGATGGCTGACCTAATTTTCTTTGAAACGGTGAAACATTACACAACGCGCGTTGAGGTAACAGTTTTGCTGTTAGCAATGTTCTGGAGGAAGGAGTTTTGGCGTCTGGTCGTTGAAATCATCGAGCTTAAACGGTAATGGGTAATTACATACATCTGAGAAGTGGTTTCAACGTTGTATGACACGCACCACTTCTCGGAGGTAAGCTTGTAAAGCAGCCATCTCGTTATTTTCTTCCTATGACGCACTGCAGTGCGTTTATCCGGACTAGATGTGATCATAGGTCATCCGGATTACCGAAAGTCCGGAGTGTCTGGATTTGTAGGAGAAAAAAAGAAAAGAATAATCAGACTACAGAAATTTCATGAAGACAGGCGTTATTTTTCACATAAACACAAAAATTACACACTTGTTCAATAGAAGATGTGTGTTTCACAGTAGTCAAGGTGAACATGCGCTTAACAGCTTCGTGTCAAACTGCGGCCCGCGAGCCTCTGCGGTATTTTATAGTAATATGCGTCTAATAACTAACAGCCGAATCCAGAAACGTCATCTAATGTTAAGAGCTTCTTCACAGTAGTTTTCCTGCTCGGTAACAAACAAATACAATTACAGAAACAATAATATTTTAAGCTGGGCTTAATTTTACTTAATGTAGATGAATTCGTCCGTGAGCTAAGTACAACTGACCGCTTACCTCAGGGGCACAGGGTTAAGTGCCACGGTCACTGGATGTTAGAGGGGGAAGGCTTTATTGTTTGTCTTCCCGCACTGACAACTTACATTGAGTAGCCCTATGGCATACATTTTGACACCGAAGTAACATGGATTCGTGACTGCGTATTATAGACAGGGCGATCTTCAAACGCAGTACATACGTGGCAGGAAGCAGGAAACAGGAAACTGAATTACAGATGCTGTAACACAATGCAGTAAGTTGACGAAAAATGACATTCAGAACTTTTAGTAAATATTGTGATCTTGTCTCACGGATTTAAATACAGTAAAACTTCGTTTATACGTTTTTCAACGGACTACAGAAAAAAAAGGTATAAGTGTGAAAAATGTATGTATGAAATATAGCACCATACTATCAAATTAATTGGTAAACACAAATGAAAAATCCAGCAAATAAAAAATTACATTCTACAAAACACTATATAAGCTTACTAGGTACCACATTTAACAAAGACATAAGGAAAAATGTAAACTTCTACATAGAAGAAATCGTCATTTCGTAAAAAAAAGTCCGTAATTTTTGCTTGTTTCTTCTTTGATACGGCAATAGCGTACACTGTACCCTCAAAACGGGATAACTCTGTCATTGTTTCGTCAGAAACATTGTGGCGCGTCACAAATTGTTTAATTATTTCTAACGCATTTACTGCATTGTTAAACGTCACGAAGGTATGCTTCTTATTCTATTTTTGTATTCGGGATGTCTTAAGCAACACAGTGCTTCATCTGCCTAGAATATTTCTATCAATTTCGTTATACACTCCTGGAAATGGAAAAAAGAACACATTGACACCGGTGTGTCAGACCCACCATACTTGCTCCGGACACTGCGAGAGCGCTGTACAAGCAATGATCACACGCACGGCACAGCGGACACACCAGGAACCGCGGTGTTGGCCGTCGAATGGCGCTAGCTGCGCAGTATTTGTGCACCGCCGCCGTCAGTGTCAGCCAGTTTGCCGTGGCATACGGAGCTCCATCGCAGTCTTTAACACTGGTAGCATGCCGCGACAGCGTGGACGTGAACCGTATGTGCAGTTGACGGACTTTGAGCGAGGGCGTATAGTGGGCATGCGGGAGGCCGGGTGGACGTACCGCCGAATTGCTCAACACGTGGGGCGTGAGGTCTCCACAGTACATCGATGTTGTCGCCAGTGGTCGGCGGAAGGTGCACGTGCCCGTCGACCTGGGACCGGACCGCAGCGACGCACGGATGCACGCCAAGACCGTAGGATCCTACACAGTGCCGTAGGGGACCGCACCGCCACTTCCCAGCAAATTAGGGACACTGTTGCTCCTGGGGTATCGGCGAGGACCATTCGCAACCGTCTCCATGAAGCTGGGCTACGGTCCCGCACACCGTTAGGACGTCTTCCGCTCATGCCCCAACATCGTGCAGCCCGCCTCCAGTGGTGTCGCGACAGGCGTGAATGGAGGGACGAATGGAGACGTGTCGTCTTCAGCGATGAGAGTCGCTTCTGCCTTGGTGCCAATGATGGTCGTATACGTGTTTGGCGCCGTGCAGGTGAGCGCCACAGTCAGGACTGCATACGACCGAGGCACACAGGGCCAACACCCGGCATCATGGTGTGGGGAGCGATCTCCTACACTGGCCGTACACCACTGGTGATCGTCGAGGGGACACTGAATAGTGCACGGTACATCCAAACCGTCATCGAACCCATCGTTCTACCATTCCTAGACCGGCAAGGGAACTTGCTGTTCCAACAGGACAATGCACGTCCGCATGTATCCCGTGCCACCCAACGTGCTCTAGAAGGTGTAAGTCAACTACCCTGGCCAGCAAGATCTCCGGATCTGTCCCCCATTGAGCATGTTTGGGACTGGATGAAGCGTCGTCTCACGCGGTCTGCACGTCCAGCACGAACGCTGGTCCAACTGAGGCGCCAGGTGGAAATGGCATGGCAAGCCGTTCCACAGGACTACATCCAGCATCTCTACGATCGTCTCCATGGGAGAATAGCAGCCTGCATTGCTGCGAAAGGTGGATATACACTGTACTAGTGCCGACATTGTGCATGCTCTGTTGCCTGTGTCTATGTGCCTGTGGTTCTGTCAGTGTGATCATGTGATGTATCTGACCCCAGGAATGTGTCAATAAAGTTTCCCCTTCCTGGGACAATGAATTCACGGTGTTCTTATTTCAATTTCCAGGAGTGTATACGTGACGTACCATGTAAATTTGGGAGTCATACTGATAAACAATGTGTGTCAGACAGCTGCAGCGATGCTAGCGCTCCAAGCGAGTGATTACTCAATGCAGTAAACGTAAGACAAACGCTTCCTTTGATCAAATCTAAGGCGAGGCGCCAGATTTGATCAAAGAAAATATGACCAATGCCTAACTCTGACAAAGTTCCTTATTATACTACCAAATTTTATTATACTCTAATATCGGCCTTACCAATCCACTTCCCGGCAACCCACTCTGAAACACTGCATCATAACTTGTGCACACTGTAGATATTTCGCCGGGCCACGAAAAAAAAAAGTGTAAGTGAGAAAAACGTATAAGTGAGAAAAACATATAAATCAAGTTTTATTGTATAGTCTTACTGTTATTAATCAATTTATCATCCGTTCTCACAGACAACACAACAAAACATGGTCACGACAATACAGAGTCACAATTGTGGGATCGGTGAAAGTCTGTAACAGAGAAAAGTCGACTCAAACTGCTCCACACGTTTAACAACTTGGAGACGGGCGAACAATGTACCGCACCCTTACTATAGCTAGTGTACGGGAGACTTATAACATACTGACTTATGTAGGTTAGCAACTAAAAACAAGATCCTAACACATGTGGCCCGAGGTGCTGCCTCAAAAAATCAGTATTGGATCTTTAACAAAAAAAAAGTTTGATGATCACTCTCTTAGGGTATGCATTTCAGGGCCCATGTTTAGCAGCCATTTTTGCTTCGAACGATCATTCCCATCACGTGGCTTAATACTGACCATTCCTTGTTTTAACAGAATCTTCCGTCGGATTCTTGGTAAGCAAATTCCTTGTTTTGTATGCAATTTTGGTTTGAAATTACATTTACAGACAAACAACATACATGGGAAAAACAGTCTGTTTAAAGGTTAAATGTCCTGCTATCACACTTAAACTGCGAGAAAGAAAACGAAATCGCACATTTTGACAGCACAGCACAGCATTTTCTTTGTCGCTGTCGGTTTCAATACAAAACTTGGACATTGTTGTTCAAAGAAAAACATAGTGTATGTTCGTGCGAATATGTATTACCGAGTATAACGTAGACATTTGAAGTAAACTTGGGGAAACAACGTTTCCCCGTTACACTGGGTATAACAAAAACTTACTGCCAAACTTTTAGCAAACAATTCTTCATGAAATGCTTTATTTTCATGTTAGAGCTCATTTTCTATTTCCCTTGATAATCACATCAATAATGGGAAACAAACAGAAACAGGGAATACTAGCTTTACTAACATTTTCTTACATGAAACGCTGAACTATCCTTATGGGTACGTTTGGTTAGTGTGTACAATAGAATAGAATGGCGTATGACGAGGGCCTCCCGTCGGGTAGACCGCTAGCCTGGTGCAAGTCTTTCGATTTGACGCCACTTCGGCGACTTGAGCGTCGATGGGGATGAAATGATGATGATTAGGACAACACAACACCCAGTCCCTGAGAGGAAAAAATCTCCGACCCAGCTAGAAATCGAAACCGGGCTCTTAGGATTCAATGTCCGTCGCGCTGACCACTCAGCTACCGGGGACGGACAGTGTGTACAATGTGTTGTAATTCTTAGGTTCACCGGGAGTGTTTGTTGTTCAAATTGGTTGAAGGTAATGTTGACAAATGACTCACTTCATTGATCTAGTAGCATCCGGTAATCAACTGTTTAATGTTCGTCAAGGTCTTGGTTTGCAGTACACCACAACGGAAGTGTGCTCAAATGAAGAGTTGGCAGATAACCATTTGCTGTACGGATAAGCCAACGGTAATAGCCATGGCGGTCGACGCTTGCATCGGGAAACATTTCGAGAACAGTGGTTCCCCCACAGGAAGACGTTACAGGCAACTGATCGTCGTCTTCAGAGAGTATTGGAAGTTTAAGCCTACGACTCGTGACGGGGGGCGGCTTAGGAGGACGGCATCTCAATCAGAGGAGCAACATCTTCATGCAGCCGACTACAACCCTAACATCAGCGAAAAGTAATGTTAACCACATGAGTGTCACAAGAGTTTATAGTACATTCCACAATGCCTCATTCCTCACCTTAGTGCAAATGTGCTGTTTACGGACGAGGCTTCGTTTGAAAGTAGATGATCAAAATTGCAGAAACCGAGGTCTAACATGGAAGCAAAGCGTTTCCGGAACCATGTTCATACAAGAGAGTTTATTCTTCTACTTGTGTGGGATGTTTCCTGAAAGATTGGCCTTAAGTTTTTGTTACAGCATGTATATTCGTATAGATTTAACTCTCGAGCAAATCAGACGCAGAAAGTTTTCATTTTCAGTGGGCGTTGCTGCTCAGACTGAGAGCGCTTGGGTGAGTTACTGCTGCCCCCTTTAGAAGTTTCTTCACAACAGCTGTTGGAAGCACCGGCTGTCAAAAAATATTTCAGAAAGTGACTGCTCGCTGCTGGTATTTACAGTGAGGCGACGAAAGTCATGGGATACCTTACGGTATCGTGTCGGGCCCTTTTATGCCGGGCTTAGTGCAGCAACTCGACGTGGCATGAACTCACGTTGCTGAAGTCCCATGCAGAATACCGAGCCACGCAGCCTCTATAGCCGTCCACAATTACAGTATTTTGTCATGAATTGACCTCTCGATTATGTCCAATAAATGTTCAGTACGATTCATGTCGGGCGATCTGGGTGGCCAGATCAATCGCTCGAATTGTCCAGAAAGTACTTTGGAGCGATCGCGAATACTGTTACCCGGTGACATGGCGCATAGTCATCCATAAAAATTGCATCGTTGTTTAGGAACATGAAGTACATGGCCTCCGAGTAGCGGGAACATGACCATTTCCAATCAATGTTTGGTTTAGTTGGACCAGATAAATAGGTCCAATCCACGTAAATACATTCCACATCATTATGGAGCCACCACCAGAATGCACTGTACCTTGTTGGCAACTTGGGCCAACGGCTTCGTGGAGTCACACTCGAAACCTGGGGCTCATCTGCCGAGGCCACTGTTTTCCAGTCGTCTGCGGTCCAGCCGATATGGTGACGAGCCCAGGAAAGGCGCTGCAGGCAATATCGTTCTGTTAGCAAAGGCACTCGCATTGGTCGTCTGCTGCCATAGCCCATTAACGCCAAATCACGCCGTACTGTCGTAACGGATATGTCCGTGGTACGTCCCATATTGATTTCTGCGGGTATTCACCCACTTTTACTTGTCTGTTAGCACTGGCAACTCTACGAAAATGCCGCTGCTCTCGGTCTTTAGGGAAGGCCGTCGGCCACTGCGATGTCCATGGCGAAGGGTAATGCCTGAAATTTCGAATTCTCGACACATCATGTTTCTGTGGATCTCCGAATATTGTACACCGTAACGATTTCCGAAATGGAATGCCCCATGCGTCTAGGTCCAACTGCCATCCCAAGTTCAAAGTCTGCTAGTTCCCGTCGTGCGGCCATTATCACGTCATTACAAACGACAGCGCCGCTAATGCACTGCCCTTTTATACACTATGTGCGCGACACTACCGACATCTGTACATGTGCACATGGCTATCCCATGACTTTTGTCACCTCGGAGTGAATTTACAAGCGGACGACGTTGCTACTGCTCTCGGTGCTTCTGAGGAAGGAACTGGTGCTTTCATACGGTACTGGGGCGGTCAACGTATGATTTCTGGATGTGGCCGAAACTTGTGCGTGTACGTGGAAAGACGGCGTGGGAGAGTGTGGCGTCGGGTGGCGCCGTCTGCGGCTGCCAACAGCGGCGCGGCGTGCGAACCGCGGCACGGCGGCGAGAGCCAGGCCGCCAGCCGCCAGCCGACACACAGACCGTGAAGGTGACTCCGCGGGGCCGCTCCGCCAGCGGCCGCTCCGATCCACACGGCGCTCACGCAGGCGGGCTGTCCGCCTAAAAGCGGCCCGGCACACGCTCGTCACCACGCCACACCGCACTGCCTGCCCGTCACACCTGCACCGCCACCCCCCACGCCAGTTATACTCTGGAACGGCGAGTTCCAAAGCCCCCGTTACCCTTACCCGGCCGGCCACGTTACACGAAGTACCGCAAACTGGGACAACTTTACAACTGCCTGTTCTTCTGCCTGTTTTCTTACCACCGAAGCGCCAAAGAAACTGGTATAGCCATGCGTATTCAAATACAGATATACCTAAATAGGCAGAATCCGGTGCTGCGATCGGCAACGCCTATACAGGGTGTTACAAAATGGTATGGCCAAACTTTCAGGAAACATTCCTCACACCCAAATGAAGAAAAGATGTTATGTGGACATGTGTCCGGAAACGCTTAATTTCCATGTTAGAGCTCATTTTAGTTTCGTCAGTATGTACTGTACTTCCTCGATTCACCGCCATGATTTCATACGGGATACTCTACCCGTGCTGCTAGAACATGTGCCTTTACAAGTACGACACAACATGTGGTTCATGCACGATGGAGCTCCTGTACATTTCAGTCGAAGTGTTCGTACGCTTCTCAACAACAGATTCGGTGACCGATGGATTGGTAGAGGCGGACCAATTCCATGGCCTCCACGCTCTCCTGACCTCAACCCTCTTGACTTTCATGGGGGCATTTGAAAGCTCTTGTCTACGAAACCCCGGTACCAAATGTAGAGACTCTTCGTGCTCGCATTGTGGACGGCTGTGATACAATACGCCATTCTCCAGGGCTGCATCAGTGCATCAGGGATTCCATGCGACGGAGGGTGGATGCATGTATCCTCGCTAACGGAGGACATTTGAACATTTCCTGTAACAAAGTGTTTGAAGTCACGCTGGTACGTTCTGTTGCTGTGTGTTTCCATTCCATGATTAATGTGATTTGAAGAGAAGTAATAGAATGAACTCTAACATGGAAAGTAAGCGTTTCCGGACACATGTCCACAAAACATATTTTCTTTCTTTGTGTGTGAGGAATGTTTCCTGAAAGTTTGGCCGTACCTTTTTGTAACACCCTGTATACGACAACATGTGTCTGGCGCAATTGTTACATCGGTTACTTCTGCTACGATGACAGGTTATCGAGATTTAAGTGCAACTTCCTGCAGATTAAAACTGTGTGCCGGGCCGAGACTCGACTCGGGACCTTTGCCTTTCGCGGGCAAGTGCTCTACCAACTGAGCTACCGAAGCACGACTCACGCCCGGTCCTCACAGCTTTACTTCTGCCAGTATCTCGTCTCCTACCTTCCAAACTTTACAGAAGCTCTCCTGTGAACCTTGAGCACTCCTGGAAGAACGGATATTACGGAGACATGGCTTAGCCACAGCCTGGGGGATGTTTCCAGAAAGACATTTTCACTCTGCAGCGGAGTGTGCGCTGATATGAGACTTCCTGGCAGATTAAAACTGTGTGCCCGACCGAGACTCGAACTCGGGACCTTTGCCTATCGCGGGCAAGTGCTCTACCAACTGAGCTACCCAAGCACGACTCACGCCCCGTCCTCACAGCTTTACTTCTGCCAGTACCTCGTCTCCTACCTTCCAAACTTTACAGAAGCTCTTCTGCGAACCTTGCAGAACTAGCACTGCTGAAAGAAAGGATACTGCGGAAACATGGCTTAGCCACAACCTGGGGGATGTTTCCAGAATGAGATTTTCACTCTGCAGCGGAGTGTGCGCTGATATGAAACTTCAAGATTTAAGTGAGTTTGAACGTGATGTTATTGTTGGCGCACGAGCAATGGGACACAGCACCTCCGAGGTAGCGATGAAGTTGGGATTTTCCCTTATGACCATTTCACGAGTGTGGTGTCACCGCCAGACACCACACTTGCTAGGTGGTAGCCTTTAAATCGGCCGCGGTCCGCTAGTATACGTCGGACCCGCGTGTCGCCACTATCAGTGATTGCAGACCGAGCGCCGCCACACGGCAGGTCTAGAGAGACGTCCTGGCACTCGCCCCAGTTGTACAGCCGACGTTGCTAGCCATGGTTCACTGAGAATTACGCTCTCATTTGCCGAGACGATAGTTAGCATAGCCTTCAGCTAAGTCAATTGCTACGACCTAGCAAGGCGCCATTTATCCTTTGCTATGTATCTAATGAAGCATGTACAGTAACAAGACCAATGTTCACCAATTGTGGATTAAAGTTAAGTATTCCAGCAGCTACGTACTTTTCTTTATAGCATTCATTACCTATCCTGTTTCAGACCTCACGCCAGCCTGCGTGAGTTAAAGCGCGTGCCTTTCGGTTACCCGTCACTATGGATTTTGCTGTCTTGCCAGTCCACAACAACGAGTGTACCGTTAATATCACGAATCCGGTAAAACATCAAATCTCCGACATCGCTGCGGCAGGAAAAAGATCCTGCAAAAACGGGACCAACGACGACTGAAGAGAATCGTTCAATGTGACAGAAGAGCAACCCTTCCACAAATTGCTGCAGATTTCCATGCTGGGCCGTCAACAAGTGTCAGCGTAAGAACCATGCAACGAAACCTCATCATCGAATGGGCTTTCGGAGCCGAAGGCCCATTCGTGTACCTTTGATGACTGCACGACACAAGGCTTTACGCCTCGCCTGGGTCCATGAACACCGACACTGTTCATGCCTCGGAGCATGATCCCTGGTCGGACTAGTCTCGTTTCAAATCGTATCGAGCGAATGTACGTGTACCGGTATGGAGACAACCTTATGAATCCATGGAGTCTGCATGTCAGCAGGGGACTGTTCAAACTGGTGGAGCCGCTATAATGGTGTGGAGCGTGTGCAGCTGGAGTGATATGGGACCCCTGATACTTTTAGGTACGACTCTGACATGTGACACGTACGTAAGCATCTTCTCTGAGCACCTGCATCCATTCATGGACCCTTGTGCTTTTCAATGGACTTTGCCAATTCCAGCAGGACAATGCGGCACCCCACACGCCCAGTATGGCTACAGAGTAGCTCCAGGAACACTCCTCTGAGTTTCAACATTTCCGCTGGCCCCAAACTCTCCAGACATGAACGTTATTGAGCGTAGCTGGGATGCAATGCAACGCGCTGTTCAGAAGATACCTCCACCTCCTCGTACTCTTACGGATTTCTGGGCACCCCTGCAGGATTCATGGTGTCAGTTCCCTACGGCAGTACTTCAGACATTAGTCGAGTTCATGCCACGTCGTGTTGCGGCACTTCTGCGAGTTCACGATAGTAGGCAGGTGTACCAGCTTCTTTGGCTCGTCGGTGTATAAAGAAACGTTTGTGAAATCGTAAGAAAAAATGAATGTCGATCTGTACTCTCACAATACGTGGACAAAAAAATGGTTCAAATGGCTCTGAGCACTATGGGACTTAACATCTATGGTCATCAGTCCCCTAGAACTTAGAACTACTTAAACCTAACTAACCTAAGGACATCACACAACACCCACTCATCACGAGGCAGAGAAAATCCCTGACCCCGCCGGGAATCGAACCCGGGAACCCGGGCGCGGGAAGCGAGAACGCTACCGCACGACCACGAGCTGCGGACAATACGTGGAAAAATGACGAAGTAGTTATTCAAAATTGTTAAGGCTTTCGTCGCTGGCTGGTAATGTGGGTTGAAGATATGACAATGCCGACCACACGTTTTTACTGATTAATGTTTCCATTAATTCTGATTTTACTAACAATCGTGATTGCGTAAGTAGTAAGCTGTCATACGCAATATCCACATTCTTTTCATAGTCATTATTTTTTCTTTAATAATCTTAGTATTACAAAACGCAGATAAAGCACTTCTGAGAGCCTTCGGCTCGTGCCAACAGTACGCTCCGTACTGGCCAGTCCAAGAAAGGAAGGAAGGAAGGAAGGAAGATCACGGTTTAATGTCCGCCCTACATCATTAGCGACGACAGCGTTCGACTTTGGAGAGCCAATGGATCGAGCAGCTGCACAGTGCACGTGTGGGCCCGGAGGCTGTACATTTTAACATTCCATTTGCGCGCTGTGTTTCTAAATATTGTAACGAATCGCGTCTCTGCGAGCAATGCACAGTGGACGGTGTAAAGAGGAAGTTTATTCTTGTGTGTGACTGTAAATCATGTAAAAATATTTTATTACCGAAGATTATCATTATTACTTATTGGAACTGTATTACGTGTCACGCTGTAGTCGAGTATTGATTATATCATTCGTTAGCAGTTCACGGTTTCGTCTGTTACGCGGTTCATTTACAAAGGAAAAAAAAATCCTTTGGCGTCCCTCTTTGATATATGACTTCTCATTAAGTAGCACCTACTCGCTGGAAGTCTCTTATAGCCTCAAATTAAGAAACACGAAACCATGAACTCCGTCCGTATGCTGCTTCAGAGTCATTTGTAGAAGACACCAGGTAGGTAGACAATCTTAAAAACTCCTGCGTTTATGCGAAGGGGGAAAAGTGGGCCCCTCGTACGTTCTGAACACACAGAGTACGGAATACACGTGACGTTAGTTGCACTGATTATTGACTTTTGTTGCCATCCGATTGTAAATTTAATTATTTTCAAAACACAACGTGTCCTGTCGTATTCTACCGCTGTAAAGAACGAACGAAATGGGCAAAGAACAGGACTATGAAACAAGAAAGTAATGCTAATAAACGTAAGCCCGGAAGTCAATGACTTCCCCTATACCAAGTATTACGACTGGATACACGAACTCCTTATTAACAGATTCCCCGACGATATGCACTTGAGGACAAACACATAACAACAGGTGTTTTACACTGCCACCCGAAGGCAGGCTTCAGTACATAACTCCACGAATTTAAAGCTACTAAGGGAAGGACGGAAAACAGAAAAAAACGATGTTCAGTACATCTCCTTATCGAAGCCCGTACAGGTTCAAAACTCCCAGGCGTTTTCCACATGCATCCACAATCATGCAAAACGCGTTCCCGGAGTTCATCGACATTATCAGCTGGGCTCGAATAGACAAAAGCTTTTAAATATCCTCACACAAAAAAGTCTAGCAGGTTCAAGCTGGGGACCTGCGAAGCTATGGCATTGGCGAACCAGGACCGATACACTTGTTATCTAGATTCGTGCTAGGTATTCCTGAAGAGCCACGTGAAAGTGTGCCGGTGCACCCTCATACGTGTACCACGTAGGCATCCTTTCTTCATTAGGAATATCACCCAACTATTCGATTAGCTTGTACATACGCCGTATCTGGTAACTCACTGGTTTCTGGGCCTATATTTACTGGACTTATTTGCTTGCTTCACTGTCGTCTACTCCCCCGCCCCTTTCGTTTACACTTATAGCAGTCAGCGGAAAGAAACAGTCTCTTGCCTTGACCAAATGCAGTTTTCTTCTTTAAAATCCATATATGTTTCACCACCGTGGGTGGGTTTATTTTCTCCGAAACATGTAACTATTTGCATGATAACATACGCGGTTTTGCGTTTATCGTATTTATTTTCACAACATTATTAACAAAACATATACCTTTAAATTGAATACTCATGTAAATTAAATGCTCATGTAGCCATCTGTAATTTGCAGTACACCTGATATTTTACTAAAATTTGTCATTTACAATTAACCAGGATTTTTCGGTATTATATTACATACATTACGAAATTTGTTCGTGCGTACTTTTCCTTGCTCCCACGTTATCAGTATACATTGCTAAGTATGAACGATAACAGACTGATCGCAACCCAGAATATTTTTTTACAGGGTTAACCACAATTTGTCAGGTAACTGTAGTCGCAAAACATTTCTGAAAAGACCATAGTTGTGAACAGTGCTTAAAATTTAAAATTTTAGGTGCCATATCGCACCTCTCACCTCTATCGACCCCCCCCCCCCTCCACCCTAAAAATCATACGTTTCGATTTTTTAGAACTTGTGAGAAAACTTACAAAAATTCATTTTCTTACAAAATACTATTCTGAAATTCAGGCTTCTAAAACATAATTTCTTGTCGCGAAGTTATTGAAGACATTAGCTGTTACTGGGCACTAATTTATATCAATAGGGTAAGATGAAAATCTGTGCCAGTTCGGGAATCGAACAGAGGTTTCCTGCTGGCTAGGCGGATGCGCTGACCACTACGGCGCTGATGTCTTTAATTCTTTTGCGTCTTGATTCATACTGGCTGCAGGATCAAAATAGTGCACGTTCTTTCGGACACGTTCAAAATACCACCTCCTAGTAATTAGAACAATAAAACGAAAACATTTAATATAACCAACAGGCGCTGTCGTCTGTCCCCGTAGAAGCGGTTCACGAAAGGCTGCCAACTTTTAACCATGCGCGCGCCGCGCGCGCACTTTGTCAGCAGGTAAGTCATAAATTGCAATATGGAGGAAATAAAATTTCGTGAAAGCACATTATACCGACGCTCATGTTCAAATAATCCTTACGTTATTTATTTCTTATGGACACACATCTGCTACTAGATCGCTGAGGTTGCTGGCAGGCGGACACAAATGGCGCCGATCAGAACTTCGGATCTAAGCTGTCGTCTTGGTTTGATTATACTGGAGATCTCTGAGGTTCCTGGGAGTCGTAAACAAAAGACAGTTGACGGCCGAGCCCATTGTATCACTTTCACTGGTGCCACCACAAGGGCGAATTTTAATTTTCTCACGATTTAATACACGTGTACCATTTTAAAGCTCCGGTGCTGACATGTTCCAGTGAGTTACTAAACGTTCGGAGGTGCTGGAACCCCCTGGGTGTGAACATGACATTGAAAAGAACCAATGCGACATTAAAGTGGTGGTCGAAATGTTTTGGCTCGTCGCTGCAGTTATGGACAAAATGCGTTGTGAAGTATTATTCCTCTTAGTTCCTGGGTCGATTTTCTCTCAACGCTCGAAACGACGCCTGGAGGTGCTGGGCTACCAGTACCGGCCCTCGCTCTTCTCCCAGTCTGACACTGCAGCGTGTGAGGCGTCAAGAATGGGAAACGTCTCGCGAGCTCACTTGTGCAGTCGACACTCGCGCGTAAGAGATTACGCGGGCGGCGCGGCGTGCGCACTGTGCCGTATCTGGTGGATCGCCCGCCTCGTGCGCACGCGCGGCAGGGAGAGCGCACGGAGAGTACGCTGCGTGGGGCGGTGGCAGTGGCTAGCGTAGCGCAGCCATAAATCAATAGGGGCCAACCGCCGGTCCTGGGTTCGACCCCCGAGCAGCAGCGTGCTCTCATCGCCACGTCCTGATTACGCACGCGGCCGCGCCTCGCTTGCTTCACTCACGCTCGTTTCCACCAACGGTGCCCATTAGCTGTCAGTAACACGACTTGCTTGTCTGTGGATCTTCGTACTCCAAATATATTAGACAGTCCAGAAGAATGCCTGTGAAGGCTGAAGGGGGAGCGGGGAAACAGTCTTCCCTTCACTCCCTTCCGCTCCGAAAATCTCCGTGGTCGCGGTTATTGTACATTCGAAAAATAACCTCAGGCGACAAAATATTAGTCATCTCTAGAGAAATTATTACGAGCATCATTTAATACCTTGTAGTCCCACTCCTGCACTTGATAACCGAGGTAATTCGTACCTACTTTAAGCCATTCTCCAAGAATGTGACAGCACAATTCATCAAATTGAGGGGATGCTGGTGTCGGTGTTTTACCCGCTGATTCAACACGTCCCACAGGTTCTCTGTAAGATTCAAGTCATATGGTTTTGCTGGCCAATCGAGATGTAATAGGGTAGGGGAGCGTTCAAAAAACGAGACACACACATTCTTCCAGAGCGATGAAGTGTCCGGATCTGCAGACATTTTCAATGAATGCAGATCCCGTCGCAATGTTCTCACGGAGACAGCTGCAATTCCTGACGTGTTTGGAAGCGATTTTGATTCACAAGCCGTGAAATGCGTCTCTGGTTCCTCTCAGTATCTTCTTCCGTCCACGATTCTAACGTATTTCGTGGCCACGTGTGTTACCCCATTGCTTACGCACGCGTTTATCAGTCCGCTGTGAAACACCAACAAATCCAACAACGCCACACGCTGTATGGCTATAGACACGGCCAAATACGAGTGCCCCTTTTCGTCATTCTGTCAAAACAATGGTTCAAATGGCTCTGATCACTATGGAACTTAACATCTTAGGTCATCAGTCCCCTAGAACTTAGAACTACTTAAACCTAACTAACCTAAGGACATTACACACATCCATGCCCGAGGCAGGATTCGAACCTGCGACCGTAGCAGTTCCGAGGTTCCTGACTGCAGTGCCTAGAACCGCACGGCCACCACGCCCGGCGTCATTCTGTCACGTCCACACATTTACCCACGTTGACGTAAAATGTCCACTTGAAACATAAATGTCTCACTGATCGCTACTTCCTTATGCTCACGTAGAGGCAGTACGAGCGAGGTTCAGCAGGTGACCCGATTACTGTGTCTTCTGTGAAGGCTTAACGATTCATCTGGACGTGCTTACTGGGACAACTAATTATTATGGGCTTCATTGTCAACCTTGTTGTGTCCTCAATGCGGCAGTTTTCCACTTAACGGTTTTTTAATCCTCTCACTAGAAATTTTTTTGGGATGAAACATATTTATAAACACATGAAATGCATCCGCAGTTGCGACTATGGACAACCATAAGCTGTATAGTGGAATGACAACAATGAAAATTTGTGCCACACCTGGACTCTAACCCGTTTCCGACCACGACTCACGGGCACACCCAAACGTTCATATACCCTCAATTTCGAAATAATACAGCCACTGCGTGTGTCGTACTGATATTTTGATATAGGACCTATATATCCCAGTGGTAGCTTATTATTACATACAAATTCGCGTGACCCGTGGAGCAATCCCATCGCTTCTCCTACTTGTGACGCGGTGTGTAACAGTTTTTGCTCAAAACAATATGACCCGTGGTACATATTAAGATCTTCGTTCTGCTTCCCGTCTTCCTATTAGCACGTCCCGCGAACCTTATTTTCGTTCCACCTTCAGTTGCTGGAAGGTCCCCAACATTCAGCACAGATTGTACGGAACACTTGGACGTCCAGCATCTCTTTTTTTTCGCAGTCGCATTTTTCTTTCCCAACGCAATCATCTGCTCTGCAACTGGGACAAAAAAGTCAATCAACGGCGTTTTTTTACTGGGAGCGAGAGATGAATGAACTGTGTGGCATTAGCCTTTTCATTATTAAATAACATATCTTTAAAAGAGTATTATACACTAGGGGTAAACCGTATGATGTACCATTGTTTTAAACAGTGAGGACTTGTATTTGCGAGGGTGGAGTCTCCTATCTTTACCCAGTCATCCTGATTTAGGATTTCCGTGGTTTTCCTGAATTATTTCAGCCAAATTCCGGGATGGTTCCTACTAAAAGGCTACGGCCGACTACCTGTCCCCATAGTTGTACAATGGCTATAAGTCTCTAAATGTTTGTACAAGGTGCGGCCGTCACTCACTGTTGTGTGTGGGGCTCAGCGCATTCGAAAGAGTAGGACCTAGTGTTTTTTTATGGTTAGTTTAGTAACAACAACAATTGACAGGAATGGGGGAAAGAAATACAGTAGAAGAAGAATGGGTAGCTCTGAGGGATGAAGTAGTGAAGGCAGCAGAGGATCAAGTAGGTAAAAAGACGAGGGCTAATAGAAATCCTTGGGTAACAGAAGAAATATTGAATTTAATTGATGAAAGGAGAAAATATAAAAATGCAGTAAATGAAGCAGGCAAAAAGGAATACAAACGTCTCAAAAATGAGATCGACAGGAAATGCAAAATGGCTAAGCAGGGATGGCTAGAGGACAAATCTAAGGATGTAGAGGCTTGTCTCACTAGGGGTAAGATAGATACTGCCTACAGGAAAATTAAAGAGACCTTTGGAGAGAAGAGAACCACTTGTATGAATATCAAGAGCTCAGATGGCAACCCAGTTCTAAGCAAAGAAGGGAAGGCAGAAAGGTGGAAGGAGTATATAGAGGGTTTATACAAGGGCGATGTACTTGAGGACAATATTATGGAAATGGAAGAGGATGTAGATGAAGATGAAATGGGAGATAAGGTACTGCGTGAAGAGTTTGACAGAGCACTGAAAGACCAGAGTCGAAACAAGGCCCCGGGAGTAGACAACATTCCATTAGAACTACTGATGGCCTTGGGAGAGCCAGTCATGACAAAACTCTACCATCTGGTGAACAAGATGTATGAGACAGGCGAAATACCCACAGACTTCAAGAAGAATATAATAATTCCAATCCCAAAGAAAGCAGGTGTTGACAGATATGAAAATTACCGAACTATCAGTTTAATAAGTCACAGCTGCAAAACACTAACGCGAATTCTTTACAGACGAATGGAAAAACTGGTAGAAGCGGACCTCGGGGAAGATCAGTTTGGATTCCGTAGAAATGTTGGAACACGTGAGGCAATACTAACCTTACGACTTATCTTAGAAGAAAGATTAAGAAAAGGCAAACTTACGTTTCTAGCATTTGTAGACTTAGAGAAAGCTTTTGACAACGTTAACTGGAATACTCTCTTTCAAATTCTGAAGGTGGCAGGGGTAAAATACAGGGAGCGAAAGGCTATTTACAATTTGTACAGAAACCAGATGGCAGTTATAAGAGTCGAGGGGCATGAAAGGGAAGCAGTGGTTGGGAAAGGGGTGAGACAGGGTTGTAGCCTCTCCCCGATGTTATTCAATCTGTATATTGAGCAAGCAGTAAAGGAAACAAAAGAAAAATTCGGAGTAGGTATTAAAATTCATGGACAAGAAGTAAAAACTTTGAGGTTCGCCGATGACATCGTAATTCTGTCAGAGACAGCAAAGAACTTGGAAGAGCAGTTGAACGGAATGGACAGTGTCTTGAAAGGAGGATATAAGATGAACATCAACAAAAGCAAAACGAGGATAATGGAATGTAGTCAAATTAAATCGGGTGATGCTGAGGGGATTAGATTAGGAAATGAGACACTTAAAGTAGTAATGGAGTTTTGCTGTTTAGGGAGTAAAATAACTGATGATGGTCGAAGTAGAGAGGATATAAAATGTAGACTGGCAATGGCAAGGAAATCGTTTCTGAAGAAGAGAAATTTGTTAACATCGAGTATAGATTTAAGTGTCAGGAAGTCGTTTCTGAAACTATTTGTATGGAGTGTAGCCATGTATGGAAGTGAAACATGGACGATAACCAGTTTGGACAAGAAGAGAATAGAAGCTTTCGAAATGTGTTGCTACAGAAGAATGCTGAAGAAAGGTGGGTAGATCACGTAACTAATGAGGAGGTATTGAATAGGATTGGGGAGAAGAGAAGTTTGTGGCACAACTTGACTAGAAGAAGGGATCGGTTGGTAGGACATGTTTTGAGGCATCAAGGGATCACAAATTTAGCATTGGAGGGCAGCGTGGAGGGTAAAAATCGTAGAGGGAGACCAAGAGATCAATACACTAAGCAGATTCAGAAGGATGTAGGTTGCAGTAGGTACTGGGAGATGAAGAAGCTTGCACAGGATAGAGTAGCATGGAGAGCTGCATCAAACCAGTCTCAGGACTGAAGACCACAACAACAACAACAACAACAACAACATAGTAACGATCATGCAGTGGACGAGAGAGGAGCGCGCTTCCGGCATTGCGACTTATTTTTCCAGTGGCCGTTCGATCGTCACAAGCCAGCGTGCATCCTGGGATCAGTTTAATATCAATGCCTGCAGGTCGGGTTCCTGGTCAAATATCGATTGTTACCAAGCGATCTGCGCGCAAACATGGAGCTATTCCTGCAATTTCTGATCGCACAGTAAGATGAATTCTTAGCGAGGGCTGGAAATTTCGTCTATACAATCTGGCAGTGATGTACCCATCTGTGTTTCACGAAAAAATGTATGTTAAAGCCTGATCGAAACTCTGGTTCATGGTGCCCTTTTGTTCTTCAGCGACGAGGCACATTCATATTTGTGTGTGAAGACAGCTACAGGGCAGTTACGGTCACTTCTGAGTGTTATATCCAGATGACTGAGCAGATATTTTCATATCGAACTCGAAGAAATAAGTGTGGGGGACCTCTGGTTCCAAAAAGACCGCCCCACGGCTCACACGACACGGACGTCAATGACGCTCTTCCGCGAACACTTTCCCGGCCGACTCATCTCTTCGAGGGGGCGATCTTCAGCGGCTAGCACGCTCGCCAGATTTAGGCATCTGTGACTTTTTATTATGGGACTACCTAAAATCTTTGGTGAATACCAATGATCGATGGACCCTCGGTGAGATGCGGAACTACACTCCCGGAAATGGAAAAAAGAACACATTGACACCGGTGTGTCAGACCCACCATACTTGCCCCGGACACTGCGAGAGGGCTGTACAAGTAATGATCACACGCACGGCACAGCGGACACACCTGGAACCGCGGTGTTGGCCGTCGAATGGCGCTAGCTGCGCAGCATTTGTGCACCGCCGCCGTCAGTGTCAGCCAGTTTGCCGTGGCATACGGAGCTCCATCGCAGTCTTTAACACTGGTAGCATGCCGCGACAGCGTGGACGTGAACCGTATGTGCAGTTGACGGACTTTGAGCGAGGGCGTATTGTGAGCATGCGGGAGGCCGGGTGGACGTACCGCCGAATAGCTCAACACGTGGGGTGTGAGGTCTCCACAGTACATCGATGTTGTCGCCAGTGGTCGGTGGAAGGTGCACGTGCCCGTCGACCTGGGACCGGACCGCAGCGACGCACGGATGCACGCCAAGACCGTAGGATCCTACGCAGTGCCGTAGGGGACCGCACCGCCACTTCCCAGCAAATTAGGGACACTGTTGCTCCTGGGGTATCGGCGAGGACCATTCGTAACCGTCTCCATGAAGCTGGGCTACGGTCCCACACACCGTTAGGCCGTCTTCCGCTCACGCCCCAACATCGTGCAGCCCGCCTCCAGTGGTGTCGCGACAGGCGTGAATGGAGGGACGAATGGAGACGTGTCGTCTTCAGCGATGAGAGTCGCTTCTGCCTTGGTGCCAATGATGGTCGTATGCGTGTTTGGCGCCGTGCAGGTGAGAGCCACAATCAGGACTGCATACGACCGAGGCACACAGGGCCAACACCCGGCATCATGGTGTGGGGAGCGATCTCCTACACTGGCCGTACACGACTGGTGATCGTCGAGGGGACACTGAATAGTGCACGGTACATCCAAACCGTCATCGAACCCATCGTTCTACCATTCCTAGACCGGCAAGGGAACGTGCTGTTCCAACAGGACAGTGCACGTCCGCATGTATCCCTTGCCACCCAACGTGCTCTAGAATGTGTAAGGCAACTACCCTGGCCAGCAAGATCTCCGGATCTGTCCCCCATTGAGCATGTTTGGGACTGGATGAAGCGTCGTCTCACACGGTCTGCACGTCCAGCACGAACGCTGGTCCAACTGAGGCGCCAGGTGGAAATGGCATGGCAAGCCGTTCCACAGGACTACATCCAGCATCTCTACGATCGTCTCCATGGGAGAATAGCAGCCTGCATTGCTGCGAAAGGTGGATATACACTGTACTAGAGCCGACATTGTGCATGCTCTGTTGCCTGTGTCTATGTGCCTGTGGTTCTGTCAGTGTGATCATGTGATGTATCTGACCCCAGGAATGTGTCAATAAAGTTTCCCCTTCCTGGGACAATGAATTCACGGTGTTCTTATTTCAATTTCCAGGAGTGTATATTTGTGCTGCTATTGCCAATATAGGGAGAGACGTGCTGGACAAAGTGGACCCAAGCTTTTGATTTCGACTCTGCAAATGCACTGAGGAGACGGGAGGCTACCTTCACTATAACATTTTCAAAACCTAATGAGCTGCGCTGGATTAGCAGAGCGGTTTAAAGCGCTGCAGTCATGGACTGTGCGGCTGGTCCCGGCGGAGGTTCGAGTCCTCCCTCGGGCATGAGTGTGTGTGTTTGTCCTTAGGATAATTTAGGTTAAGTAGCGTGTAAGCTTAGGGACTGATGACCTTAGCAGCTAAGTCCCATAAGATCTGACACATTTTTGAACAAAACCTAATGAAGTAAATCGTTAAATTTACCCGTATGTAAAGAAAATAGAATTAATTTCAGATCTGCAGTACTTTCTGTTGTATTATTAAAAAAAAAAAGAGAGAGAGAGAAAAGGAAGTTCCCACGCCCCACCCTGTATATGTGAATTGATTTACTTTTGTTGTTTTTAAATTTTAATGCCAAGACATGACCATTATCTTCGTAAAAGAGAACTCCGGATAAATACTACTACTAATACTACTACTACTGATGGTTAAATCTTTCCCGGCGCACTACTACTACTGCTTGCCGGCCGCTGTGGCCGAGCGGTTCTAGGTGCTTCAGTCCGGAACCGCGCTGCTGCTACGGTCGCAGATTCGAATCCTGCCTCGGGCATGGATGTGTGTGATGTCCTTAGTTAGGTTTAAGTAGTTCTAAGTTCTAGGGGACTGATGACGGCAGATGCTAAGTCTCATAGTGCTTAGAGCCATTTTTTGATACTGCTTGATATTGCTTTAAACATTCGGGAAAATTCCCTATCGTGCTTCTCCCGCGCAGTGACGTTAAAAACTCACCACGCTCAACGTTGACGTTAGAATCCACGCCCCGTGTGACGACGGCTTCGAGCTACACCTCGAATGCGACGCCATGAGCCGTCTGCCCGTTTCAGGTGCAGCTAGGCAGGTGAGCAACAGGTTCCTGGGGCACATGCGCCTCCGCGAGAGAAGAGGCAGCAGGTAGGCCTTTTCTTCCCATTCCGCCCTTCACAGTCGGCTTGGCCGCCGCCGCTCGCCGCCGTAAGGTCGCCCGCTGTGGCCAATTAGGGCCCTGTTCGCTGTGGCAGCCAATTAACGGCTGCAGGCGCTGCGCTGCGGGCCTGCATTAAATCGCGTGATTCTCGTTTTCAGCGAATCGCGGCGCCTACCGTTTAGCTCGCTCCGTCCGTGTCCGAACACCGCCGCGCTATGCCGCTTCGTGACCCACAGCCTCACATCCTTATCGAGGTTTGAAAAAAGCACAGGTCACTCTCGTTTTCAAGAAGGGTCGTCGTACAGATGCACGAAATTACAGTCCCATATCTCTGACTTCGGTCTGTTGTAGAATTTTGGAACATGTTGTACTACGAAATTTCTGGACACCGATAACCTCCTCTACAGGAATCAACCGCCGTTTCGAAAACAACGACCGTGTGAAACCTGCTCGTTCTGTTCGTCCACGAAATCCATGTAGATGCCTCTTTCCTCGATTTCCGAAGCGTCCGATACACTTCCGCAGAGCTGCCTAATGAACAAAAATACGAGCGTACAGAATATCAGATGAACTGTGCGACTGAAATGAAGAGTTTCCAGCAAATAGGCCACAGAATGTCATTCTAGGGAGAATTCTTCAGAAGTAAAAGAAACTTTAAGTGTGCCCCAGGGGAGCTTTATAGAAACATGACTTCATTATATATATATATATGGGGCGATCAAAACGTTTCCGTTTGAGGACGTTGCTGCAGCTTATACGCGAAGTAGGGCGACTCCAATGCGGGTATATAAGCACCGACATGTAGGCAAGGGATTAGTGTTTCCTACGTGCGTGCGGTAGATGCGGCAACGTCAACTATCGCGTCGTTATTACCAAATGCGTCCAAACGAGATCAACGTACAGGTATTCTTTTCCTGGCTACCGAAGAACAAACACTGGTAGACGTCCATTGGAGAATGAACATCGTGTACTGGGGCGGCATGTCTGTCGAAAACCAGAATGGTGCACCACGTTCACGATAACACACGGCCTCATACCGAACATGTCAAAACGCAGAAGTTATGCCGGTTCAAATGTGCGACTCTCGGATACCCGCCCTGTAGCTCTGATCTCTCAAAATGCGATTGTCAAGTCTTGGGTCCCTTAAAAAAGGCTTTGAAGTGTCGCAAGAGGATATGCAGCTGTCAGATACGGGCTCCTTCACTCAACCGGACACTGTGTTTTGCCAATCACTGACTCTTCAACCAGGATGTGCATCGGTGGTGTGATTGCCTCAATGCTCGCGGTGATTTTGCTTGATCGGCATCCCTTTCTGGACGATACGGTTCTCGGATGTAAGCTTTTCATCACCCGTTATATATACATGACCTAGTGGAAAACGAGGCTTTTCGCGGATGATGCTGTTGTATACGGCGAAGACACAGCGCTAGAAAATTGTGGAAAAGTGCAGAAGACTTGCGGAGGATCCACACTTTGTGCACGGAATGGCAATTGACCATCAACATAAAATGAACGTATTGCCAATACACAGACAGCTGACTGTAAGAGGTCACTGTTAGTGCACTGTGCACTTGAAGCAAAATGTCTGGCAACAGTTCACTTGGTGACGCATTCACACATGCTGGTTGTTTGGGCAATCAGATTTTCCCTCATCGCCGAGCGGGCTGGCGCAGTAGTTAGCTCACTGGACTCGTACTCACGGGAAGGACGTCGGCCATCGTGATATAGGTCCTCCGTCATTTCCCTAAATCGCTTCGGGCAAATGCCAGGATGATTCCATTGAAAGGGCACAGCCGCCTTCCTTCCCCACCCTTCCCTAATTCGAAGGGTAGATAACCTCGCTGTTTGGTCCCCTCCCCCAAATCAACCAACCAACCAATTTTGACTCATTCCAGTATTCTCCTTATCTGGCCCACAGTGACGTCTTTCTCTTAACACGGATGAAGACACTATTGCACGGGAAGCATCTCCAGAAGCACGACGTCGTGGTTTTCGAGGTGGAAAGTTCCCTGGACAGACAAAAATCAATTTTGTACAACCACGGTCTCCGCCTACTCATGCACCGTTGTAAAACATTGTCTCACGGAAGGCTGAATATGTACAGGAGTACTGTCGCGATACCCAAGTTACAAGATGACGTCTTCATTTTTTTTAAAGGTGGTAATTAAAACTTTACAGCTACACTCAGTATCAGAACGGCACATGGCCACGTCATGGACTTCTCACACGCAGATATTAGTTGACACCAGCAGATGGAAAGTTTCCGTGGCGAAGTAAAAGTTGGGTATCTCAGATGTCAACGCTTGTGGGATAGACACGGTCTCTCAGTAAAAGGCGGCACGAAAAGGCGGAGGTGGCCGTGCAGCAAGCAGTGGCCGAGACACGCGATCCCAACAGAGACAGAGGTCGTCGGCGGGGATCGATGGAACACGGCGGCGGGGCTCTTCCCATTCGTCACGAATCCAGGCGGAGGCCCGCTGGTTCGTTTTCTCATTCCGAATCTGCCTATGTTGCCGAACTACTGACGCGCTCTTGTATGGCGGCGGACGACTCGGCTGTAGTCGCTTCGAGTACTAATGGTGGATCGCCATTATTCGGACGGCAATTGGAAGAGAGGTGGTAGTATAATCACTGATCACAAGACTTCGCGTCAGTGGCATGCATTAAATATCCCACTCCATCGCAGTGTCTTATGGAGTGAGAGCATATGACACTGAGGAGAGCGGACCTTGGGGTGAAATGTTAAGAAATGTTAAGCTCTGTGCCCCCCCCCCCCCCCCCCGCGCTGTTCGAGAGCAATAGGGTAGGCTAAGTGCCTGCACCAGATTTCTCGCTGTCAGTTCTTTCGACGTACAACGCAAACATACGACTAGACCACACGACATGGAGCCGGCCGAGCGGTTCTAGGCGCTACATGCTGGAACCGCGCGACCGCTACGGTCGCAGGTTCGAATCCTGCCTCGGGCATGGATGTGTGTGATGTCCTTAGGTTAGTTAGGTTTAAGTAGTTCTAAGTTCTAGGGGACTGATGACCTCAGATGTTAAGTCCCATAGTGCTCAGAGCCATTTGAACCACACGACATGGAGGAAATATGTGGTAAAGATCTTATGGGACCAAACTGCTGAAGTCATCGCTCCATAAGGTTACACACAATTTACACTAAGGAATCACACACACCCTGCTCGAGGACGACACGAACCTCAGACATGGAGGAAGAAAGCTACCACAGAATACGTTCAGCGGTGGTTGGTAGAAGTCGAAGAAAACAGTAGTTTCGGAACAACCAAACGTTGTATATGTGGACGTTGTGGAGATAAGAGCATAACACGACAGCCTATCAGCTACTTGTGTGTGTGTGTGTGTGTGTGTGTGTGTGTGTGTGTGTGTGTGAGTGTGTGTGTACTCAACTCACTTGCTCCGTGTGACATCTATTATGCTCAACCACCGAGATACTAATATAAATTAGCTGAGGATAATGGTTTCAGTCGAGCTGTCAAACTAAGCAAACTTTTAAGATTCCTATCAATGGTTGAATGCGTTTGGCGCGAATTTTCCGTGTTGTTTACTGGGTAAAGGGGATAGTTAAATCAACTACGTCAAAAGTACCATAACGAAATTAATCTCTTAAAATGATTAGCTGTAGTTCTGAAACATCGCTGTAGTAAGATAGTCCACATGTGGAACTGTAAAGTGCAACGTTATTAATAACGAATTCTGAAGCCTACATGTTATCATTTCTGCTAATCCACTGAGAGTATGAATTAAGTTTCATTCCAAAAAGTACAGTGATAACTACGACTAAATGTGAACTAAACAGAAACTTCACTGTAAACACAATTTTTCCAACTTACATTAATTATAGCAATTATTCAACGATCTTGCGCTCAACATCGCAATGTACTAGGTACTGTCGTAGAAATGACTGGCGCACCTATGGCTATTTGGTTCATTCTGTTCGAATGAATGTTCCCTTCTCTGTTCACGTTGTTTTTCTTCACCCGACACACACACACACACACACACACACACACACACACACACACACACAGCTATGCAGGCACGTACGCAGTTTGCCACCCATGGTCAGCAGACTCATTTAAGGCACAATTTTGGCACTTTGGGAAGCAAAAATGTCATTACCCGCGAAAAAAAAATGCCTTTCCAATCAGGCTGCCGATCCTGTGTCCCGGGCTCTCTTATCCAACAACCACACGTCTTGAGTGTAGCTATTAGTCCCATCATTCCACATTCCCATTGCAGTGATTACAGTCTGGCAAATTATAATTTATTGTACATATATGAGGTTTTAGTGTAAGATCAGATGTGCACGGCAAGGACAAGGTGAAAATGTGGGTGAGGAATGAGGGCGAAGACTATCACGAACGAATCACACAGTATGGTACATCAAAGATAAGCTCGTAGCAAAAAATTATTAGTTACTTCCTTAATACACTACATAGAAGGGATGGAGAAAAATAAGGAAAGACAGCGAGAAATACATGCTTAAACATAAGTATAAATGCCAGCCAGGTCAGCAGGTTGAATTTTACCAAGAAGGCACCTGTGCAATGTTCTCGATACTTTCCAAGAGTCGATCGTGGTCAAACAGTTTTCTATGTAGTTGTGAGTCCATTATGTCAGAGCTAATTTAATTCGAACGTGTGCAAAGTGTTCGTGCTTGCTTGTATAGTGAGTGCTTCCGTAAGCAAGGTAACACAAGTCTTTGGTGTTCCAAGACGCATCGTATCAAAGATTTATACTGCATAGAGAAAAGCGAAAAAATGTCACCTATTAAATAAAAACGCGGTCGAAAGTGTTATTGATTGATAGTGCTGACGGTCACCGAAGACGATTGCGACGAAAAACAAGATGATGACAGCCACAAAAATCATCGCAGAACTGAATGTCGCAAATCGCGAACCAGCAGAAAACAACACGAAGAGAGCTATACGCAGGGTAGATTCCTCTTTCAAAGCTGGTTCCTGAAACTTTCTCAGTTGTCTTTTGCGTAATAGTTTGCGCCGTCTTCAGGTGTCTGCCACGTCATTTTGTTCAACATCTCCGTGACACTGTCTCACGAGGCAAACAAATTTGTTACTATTCATGTTGCCCTTCTCTGTGTACGCTCAACATCCTGTGTTAGTGTGTGGGTCCCAAACATTTGAACAATATTCTAGGATTGGTCGCACCCGTGTCGTGTGAACAGTTTCCTTTGCACAATGATCGCATTTCCGTAGTATTCTACGAATAAATCGAAGTGTGCCACCTGCTTTAACTATGACTCTGCGTGATGGTTGCATCTGATATCCCTACAAATTGTTTGTATGAGCTGACCGATTCCAAAGGTAATTCGTTGATATTATAATCATAAGACAGTGCTTTGTTGTCTTTGTGTGAAGTGCACAATTTTATATTTAGGAAGGCAACAAGCAAGTTACCAGTCCTTATACCTCTTTGAAATCTGATCCATTAGCTGTAAACTTCTGACGTTACTACTAACACTAACTGCAATATCATTAGCCCATAACTAGTGTGGTAAAGTTACTGATACACTAGTGGTATGATATCGTCATTAGAATCTCGGTTCTTTTTATTTACAAACTGAGGAATGAAACTGAAACTCACTCATACAACCAACTTAATCTGAATAGTCATTAATATTTCAAGCTGAACATACTTTAAAAAAGCTGAATCAGGACTTTACACTGACCTATAAATCGAGTCCAGATCTAAATTATCGTTGCAGCTGTAGTCAGTGTCAGTATTTCATTCACACCGAGCGAGCTGGCGCAGTGTTAGCACACTGGACTCTCATTCAGGAGGACGACGGTTCAAATCCTTGTCCGACCAGCCAGATTTAGGTTTCCCGTGATTTCCCTAAATCGCACCAGGCAAATTCGTTTCCTCTTCCTTGAAACAATCCGAGCTTGCGCTCCGTCTCTAATGACGGCGAAGTCGACGGCACGTTAATCCCTCACTTTTCGTTAATTTTTTGTACCCACTCATCGAATTTAGGATCACTTTCTATGCCATTTCTGTCTACGACAGCAGAAAATATTTCGACGGAAAAGATATCGTACTCGCTGTGGTGGGGTCAGTCTCCAAATGAAAGAAAAATTAGTATTCATCTACACATTTACCTGTCGTCAACACAACGACTCTAGTAAACAGTTCAGAGCACACCTTCTGAAATGTAATGAGACTTGCAGCGCTAGAGTGTCCCGGACATTAAAAAAAATAACATAAATAAAAAGTAAATAAATATCCTGACATCTGCATGACCCCACCATTTTTCGGGTTAACACATTAGTGCTCCAATTGTTTGCACTGTTAATTTTTATACATTTATTAGTTTCACCTTGTTCGTAATAAACAAGAAGCATTTAAAGTTAAAAAGTAATTTTTACCTAATAAGCTTTAATGTAATATAACGAATCACGTATATAACTCTAAGCACTAAAAGTAATAACAAAAACAACAAATTCTTTGGTATGATAAGCAGCCAAAGATTAAACACACGGGCCCACGTTACATTTCTTGCACTGGGTACATACTAATGGACTGCTGTTTATTCGAAGACATCGTCTTCTTTTGAGTTCCTCTATTTTCACAGTCACCTGGTTCACCCCATCAAATTCCACATCACACAGGCTACTACAGTAATGGAGTACAGGATTTATCCAGGTCCTTTTGGTGGTTTCGCATACCTTTTCATGTATATCGACACAGCTTATCTTCGAAAATTTTCATGACCCATCATATTTCCATTTTTGCGGTAGAGTATCCAGGCAGTGTGTACAGCGACATCCGATAATCAATTGAAACGAACACAGTACCATTTGATGTTATGGACATTTATCTCTTATTCATTCACTGGATCCATTCGATTAGTTCCATCCATGTGCTTCTTGTATTCTATCGGAATGGAGGGTCGAGGAACTTCGATCCGTTTCACTGATTACTGAGAATATCATTAACATTTATCTATTTCCTTCTCCTTTGGAAAAGAAATTTTGGGGGATACAATTTTCTCTGGCAGTCTTAGTGCACTCAAAACATTGTTCTTTAAGAAAAACTAGAACAGCTATCAGTGTCATGCAGTGATTAAGAATGAACTGGAAAACTGCAATTATGGTTCCGTATCAGTTGTGGGTTATTTCGGAACAAATGAAAATTTGTGCCGGACCGCGACTTGAACCCCCGATTTTCCGCTTGTCACGAGCGATGGCCTTACAATTTGGCTGTCCGAGCACGTTTCCAGGAGCGGCCCAAACCTCCATCTGTCTGGTATATGCTCTCCCTTATGATCGAAACATATTGCCGTGATTCCCGCACAGGGTAAGACTTTTTTTTCTCTCGTCATAGCCTTGCTATGGCATGAAATGTTAGAGCGCAGTATCTTAAGACACTGAGGTGACGATCAACAGCCACAATTTGTGTGAGTTCATTCTAAAGTAAATGCGGCTTGTCCGTCATGGAGATTTAACATTGGTTGGACAAGGATTGTAAAATGTGGGTAATGGAATTATTGACGATTATATAATTTTTGGAACTGGATGTCACGGACGATTATATAATTTTTGGAACTGGATGTCACATGATTAAGGTAAAATCTGCTAAATACATTGTTTGCTCTGCAACAAAATCTCTGATCGCCAACGCAGTGGTCTGAGACACTGCACTGTGGTAATAAACCACTGTACAAAAATTATGAAAATGCTCTCATTAGTGCTTAGCGATATTATTATGTAATGCTGAAAACTTAACACGTGTCCCTGAGATACAAATAATGTTGCATAAATTTAAATAAATGATATGTAACCGATGGTTTATTTAGAAACTATTTACATTTTTGGACCTGAATGAAAAATTATTTTACTAGTTACATAGTGTGACGAGTCTCAGGCTGTAGAAGAAATGTTTAAAGTCAAATGCCAATTGTTCTCAGTAATGGATTGCTTGTCGAAAGTACCAACATTGGAACGAAAGAGCATATGTTCACAATACTTACCATGCATTGATAATATTAAGAAAATTCATAGTGGTTTAAAACCTCAATGAAAGTCCAGTCCTGTCACATGAACCATTAACGTAACGCTGGGTAGTAATGCTGTGTTGCCAGGTATCTCGATTTAGGCGGGAGTACACTGTATTTCCAGCTGAAAACCCGACTTCCGATTAAAAATTGTAGGGATAGGTGAAAATCCCAATTACCAGAAAACGGACAATATTTCACATAACAATATGGTCACTACTATAAATAATTCATTGTGGGTATAAAACTGAGGGACAGTCTTGCGAAAGTGACTCAAATTTAAAATTCCGCTTTTAGTTTCAGTCGGAGGCATTAAGATGGCGCCAGCCGGGGTGGCCGAGCGGTTCTAGGCACTACAGTCTGGAACCGCGCGACCGCGCTTAATCATTCTCTGCAAGAACAACTAAGTAGTGTTGTGCAGTTTCCTTCCTGTGTGACATCCTCAGCCATCAGCAAATGATGATCGTGTTCAATCATTCAAAACAGAAGCGATCGATTACGTGCAGCGTGGTACTACTACCTTGACAAACTATCTGACATTGAAGAGAACGTGTACAAAGCTATCAAACCGTTTTCATTAATAGGCGAACAATTCAAATGGCTCTAAGCACTATGGGACGTAACATCTGAGGTGATCAGTCCCCTAGACTTAGAACTACTTAAACCTAACTAACCTAAGGACATCACACACATCCATGCCCGAGGCAGGATTCGAACCTGCGACCGTAGCAGTCACGTGGTCCCGGACTGAAGCGCCTAGAACCGCTCGGCCACAACGGCCGGCAGGCGAAGAGTGCTCCATTTTAGAATTCATACAAGTGAGTTCTCGATACGAGCTTAGGGTAGACGAGGCTTTGATGTTCGAAGAATGTGTCCAATGAAACACCTTTCTTAAGGATGAAGAGCACGAGAAATTTTTTAATCTGAAGTTTGGTGATAAGAGGATGAAATTTTTTCGTCGTTATGAAAAAGTTGAAAACTTGTTCAAAGTTGTCTGTTTCGAGTTTTCAGTACCCCACTCCAATGATGCTCCAGAAATAATTTGCAGTGTCATGAGGAACAAATGGTTCAAATGGCTCTGAGGACTATGGGACTTAACTTCTGAGGTCATCAGTCCCCTAGATCTTAGAACTACTTAAACCTAACTAAGCCAAGGACATCAGACACATCCATGCCCGAAGCAGGATTCGAACCTGCGGCCGTAGCGGTCGCGCGGTTCCAGACTGTAGCGCCTAGAACCGATCGGCCACCCCGGCCGGCCATGACTAACATTTGAAGGGTTGAGAAAAACCGTTTGCCAATGGTACGCGAGAAGCTGAATTAATAGTGATGATGAATTACTCATCTACGTACCTACAGTTTTGTCGTTTTCTCGATGGTGACGAAAAGAAAGTCCTAATAAGGAGCTGGCGGAAATATCAATGACGTAAAACGCAGTCTTTTTCTGTACTGTATTTTGTATTTTACGCCCGTGTGTGATTTGTGTAGGTTTCGCAAAAAATCCAAATTTCGTTGAGAGAAAGATCTGGCAACTTTGATAATGAGATGATATGCAACGTGAACAGCAGGGGTCCCCATACTGAGGGTTGGTTCGAGAACATTTTTCCACACAAGCGACTTCTTATTTGCCCGCACTCCCCCCCACCCTTTTGGCCCTTCTACAGCTTCACCTGTGTCAATTTTCGCAACTATTGTGATACTCATTGTGAACAAATATTGAACGTGGGTGCCGCTCTGGGCTTGGTACTCCAAGCGGCCGGTTCTAATCTTTACAGTTGTGGCGCCTCTGGTAGCCCTCCCAGCTTGGCGTCACGAGCACCTGGGTCTTAAAACGGCCCTGCCAACACACTCATACATTTTATGAACACACCCAAAACCACACAGAAGGACGAAGAACTGGCCGGCGCTTCTTGGCCACCGGCGCCGTGTTGTAATTAACGCGCAGCGGTCGCTGCCCGGCGCCGGCGGTGCCTCGGGCGCATGCGCGGCGCGCGCCAGACGCCGGCGGCAGATGTAGGTCACACCGTCTGGCGGCCCCGTTCCGCAGCCGCTTCTACTGCCCCCCCCCCCCCCCCCCCCTCACCACACCACACCACACTCAGTACAGCTCGCCGCGCCGCTGCGCGGGCCCCTTCGCCTAGCCGCGCGCGGGTTGCCTGCGCGTTAATAGGATAAAAAGCTTAACTGCTAGGCCCGCCTCGCCGACAAAGCTCGTTACACGGCACCCGGTCGCTGCCGCCGTCGCAGTGGACTCATCTCCTGTCAGCGAACGCCGCCTGCCGGCCTTATCGATCTCTCGCGCTTCTGTTCGCAAAGAGCACTCGACACTGCCTGTTTGCCGGCCTACACTGCGCCTCAATAAACCATCCCTCCGAGCCGCACTGCATTGCCTGTACAGCAAAACCAACTGGGTACCCCTGCTACCATCCTAAATCACAGATGGAACGCACATTCCGAACCACCCCAGCTTCAATAGGAGGCGTAAATCTACATACGACGCCAGTATCCGCTAAATATTTTCCTTCCCGAGTTACACCAAGTAGTAGTTACACCGATTTGCTGTTTTCTACTTTACTATCTAGCCGACAACATAGTGGAGATCTAACTTCATTAACATGTGAAAATAATCGGATAGTTGTGAGTTCCATGTTCCACAGACCATTTGAAGGATTATTTTATCGGAATGGTGTCGAACGGGTCAGTTTACGAATTTTTGTTTCACGTACAATTTGAAACGCCACATCCTGTATATTTGATTATGGAAAAATTCTGAAACGCTGTGACAGGAACAATAAAGTCATTCCTTGTGTGGTGTTTGATCACTGCGACCCACCCAGCTTGCATGCAGAACTACTGACTTTATATCAATTTCGACGTCGGATAACGAACAACAAAAGAAATATTTTATCTTCTGATATAATTACAAATGAACAGTTTTCGAATTTTTTTCTTTACTTGCACAGTACTGTAAAATTTGCTTCTTGCTAAATTTAACGATCCTAGGTCAACGGGAACTACCCTGCACGTTTTGATGCGTGAGTCTGCGAATACTGAACTATGTGACATAAATGGCCGTATCTTTCGTTTGCACTGACTTAGAAGCTTGTGTTTCACACCACGAAGCGACCATAGAACTCAGTATATTTCAACTTGATGCGCCTACCCGTTCCTGAGAAAACGGATTTTTAACAGTCTGACAAACAGAGACAGACGGACAAAAAATGTTCTTGCAAGGGTTCCGTTTCTACCGACAGAGTCATGGAACCCTAAGAACTACGAACTTCAAACATGCTGGAGTACCTTGAGCCACCAACTTTGGTTAATCAGTAGAACGAAAAACCAGAAGTTGCAAATTTTTACTTTTTATTCATTCGATGACTAGTTTTGGGTCGAGCCCCATTTTCAAATCATAACATAGTCGAAAACGGCATTTCCAAATATGTCTAAAATGTGCAATGAACATTTACAGTGCATACAGGTAACTAAAACTAGGCCCTCCTTTTGATACAGGTGACCAGCTTTTAAATGAAAATTAGGATAAGGAATGATTTCAGATTCGATGTAAAACTTGCGTTACTACCTGTCCGAAGTTATGTTGTTGGACGTCTGATCAAAAATTTTTGTTGGTCCACATGGAATACTTCTCCCGAGCTGTTGTAAGCTTGAATAATGAGCAACAAAGGTTATTTTTTCTTCTAGTGTTATGTATCGTGTATTGCAAATGATCTGTTAAGATGCGTTTCTCGTTGAAGAGGTAGCTACAAGATTACTCTGAGTGAACACTACATATTATTCTTACTGCTCGCTTTTATGCAATCAATACTATGTAAGTGACAAGTTTGCAAGAAAATTATTCTTGTAAGATATTGAGAGCAAATATGCAAAGTCTGCTACGAGATTGCTTCGTTTGTTTTTCAAAGGGTGGCAATAACACGAGGTGCAAAAGTGGCTGAATTTAACCGTTTCAGCCCAACTGTTAATTCGCTAGAAGGCGTTTATTGAACCGTTAAGAGATAAGGTAAGGCAAATTGGAATAAAGAGAAGATTAACTCCGCGATGCCGACCAGGCATCATCAATCAACAGCGTGACTGCCGTATGGAGGAGCACTCCTCCACCCCGGTCCTTTGCGCATTCCGGAGCCGGTATTTCCACAATGGTATGGCTGGTCATTATCCGCAGCGCTTCCCTAGTTTTCTTTTCGGTTTTTCTTCCTTCCTCCAGGGGAAGCGTTGTTTTCTTTCATTTGTTACTTAACTGTCACTTCTGTCTCACGTACGTACCTGCACTAGCACTGGAGCAAATGGCTTCTCTACCTTTCACATTCAAAAAATACAGGGTGACTCAGTAGGGAAGATACATGCTTTGACGAGTTGTTGTAGTCTGTACCAGCGCTTGATTTGTGACGGTACGCTGTACCCGTCCTTTTGACGAATAAAACGCGTTAAAATAACATTTCAAATCGTTTAAATTAAAAAGAAAAATAACAGGAAGATCACAGTACCGTAACTTTTCTTGTTTTTATTTTTACAAGTCAAGAACTTCATGGGGACATATACCCTATTTCGAATGGTTTTCTTGGATAGAACACGTTTACGATCACTTTTGTGCGTTTTTCTTTAATAACTCGAAAAATGGACTCTCCAGTGGAAATATGTCACAGTTCAAAATTAAACTAAATTAAATATCCTACAGAAAGGTCTGATTCATTTTCCTCTACGACTAATAGTCTGCGCGAAGAGAGTGATAGAATAGTGAAAATCTCGCGCGTCACGCATGCGCTATACCTTAGGTACTTTTTGTAGGCCAATGTGAGATAGTTTCCCAACGTGACGGATCAAAATTGTCCTGTACCATATTGGTACTCTCAACTTCCTCTAAACAACTGTGGTACGCTGTAAACAATGACAATGTCTGAATAATGTGTGTTGTGGTCTTCAGTCCAGACTTGTTTGATGCTGCCCTCCATACTACTCTATCCTGCGCAAGCTTCTTCATCATCAAGTAACTATTGCAGCCTACATCCTTCTTAATCTGCTTAGTGTATTCATCTCTTGGTCTCCCTCTACGATTTTTACCCTCCGCGCTGCCCTCCAGTGCTAAATTGGCGATCCCTTGATGCCTCAAAACATGTCCTACCAACCGATCCCTTCTTCTAGTCAAGTTGTGCCACAAATTCCACTTCTCCCCAATTCTATTCAGTACCTCCTCATTAGTTACGTGATCTACCGATCTAATGTTCAGCATTCTTCTGTAGCACCTCATTTCGAAAGCTTCTATTCTCTTCTTGTCTGAACTAGTTATCGTCCATGTTCACTTCAATACATGGTTACGCTCCATACAAATACTTTCAGAAAAGATATCCTGGCACTTAAACCTATTCTCAATGTTAACAAATTTCTCTTCCTCAAAACAGCTTTCCTTACCATTGCCAGTCTACATTTTATATCCTCTCTAGTTCGACCATCAGCAGTTGTTTTGCTCGCCACACAGCAAAAGTCATCTACTACTTTAAGTGTCTCATTTTCTAATCTACTTCCGTCAGCATCTTCTGATTTTATTAGACTACATTCCATTATCCTCGTTTGGTTCTGTTGCTGTCTTATATCCTCCTATCAGGACACTGTCCATTCCGTTCAACTGCTCTTCCAGGTCCTTTGCTGTCTCTGACGGAATTACAATGCCATCGTCAAACCGCAAAGGTTTTATTTCTTCTGCCTGGATTTTAATTCCTACTTCAAATTTTTTTTCCTTGCTCAATATACAGACTGAATAACGTCGGGGATAGGGTAAATCCTGTCTCACTTCCTTCCCAACCACTGCTTTCCTTTCATACCCCTCGACTCTTACAACTGCCATCTGGTTTCTGTACAAATTGTAAATAGCGTTTCGCTCCCTGTATTTTACCCCTGCCACTTTCAGAATTTGAAAGAGAGTATTCCAATCAACATTGTCAAAAGCTTTCTGTAAGACTGCAAATGCTGGGAACGTAGATTTGCCTTTCCTTAATCTATCTTCTAAGATAAGTCGTAGGGTCAGTATTGCCTCACGTGATCCAACATTTCTACGGAATCCAAACTGATCCTCCCTGAGGTCGGCTTCTACTAGTTTAACCAGTTCTGAATAATACAGAAAACAAATAACAGTGTATGTTAAATGAGTTTATCTCGCAAACCATTCGAAATAGGTCGTATGTTCATATGACTTTTTTTGTTCAGAATCGTTAATAATGCTGAGTTTTTTTAAATATTATAATTACTTCGATACTCCCCAGCCCCCCTCAACTCCACTTGAGTGATCGCAGAAAACGTTCACAGAACCATGTGAAACCCTCTGCAACGTCCTTCTTTGTGATGTCGTTCAATTCACGCGTGATTGTGGCTTGGATGTCTGTTACGTCATTGAAGCGCTGACCCTACTCGTGAATTTCTCCACATTATCGTTCTGTGCAAGGTTAGTGTTAATAACAGGTCAGGTTTCGTACTGTCAGTATTCTGGTAGACGCTGCTTCGTAGGACTAATATTGGTAATAGTGGTAGCTTTTTTGTAAATCAGAGGAGATGCAGCGGCAGCTCGCTCGGCGCCATTGTTGATTCGCAGCAGAGGGCCTCCCTGGGCCGCCGGATGGAGAGCAGACGGCGGCGCGGTGGCGCGGCTTGGGTTTCTCGCGCGAGGAGAAACCCGTTCTTACACAACGTGGCGGCGCGGCGCGGCTACGTCCACTTTCTACGCGGCCCGCCACGACGCACTGCAGCCCCGAGGGCAGGGCAACCGCCCCTGCACGCTGACAACACGTGCCAGACCATCTGAGCCGGACACCTGATGCCGAGCAACAGAGATATGCGAGGTGTATTCATAAAATAGCGGCACTCTATTATACCCGATTCACGCGATCTCTTTGCTGTTGTGCTAGTAAAAATAACAAATTAGACCCTACAACTTTTCAAGAAGTAGAAAAAAACAGTGAAAGGGCAAAAAGGATAAAAATTATAAGGCATATGGGGAAGATTAGGTTTTTGTTGAAATGTGGAAATATTCAAGGACACAGTCAAGACCTCCTTACGCACGGCTCTAAAAAAAATTAGGATAACACAACAATTCCCTGAACACTGGACCACGGCCGGTACCCTCTCACTGCACAAGAAGCGGGATAAGAGCATTCCTGACAACTGCAGCGGAATTTCTCTCCTGGACCGCACAAACAAGGCTTCAGTCAAGATTCTATATGAAAGAATCATCGAACAACTAGGAGTTAGAGGGACACCAGGAAGGTGTAAAACCATGGAGAAGATCTGCAAAGCAGATGATTAGTTTAAATATGTTTATGCCATACTACAGGAAACGGAACAACACTCTGGCAGTAACATTTGCAGATTTTAAGACGGCATATGACTGTCTCCATAGACCTTCCCTATTAAACATTTTAAGGAGGAGTCGGAGGAGATTAGCGTTTAACGTCCCGTCGACAACGAGGTCATTAGAGACGGAGCACAATCTCGGATTAGGGAAGGATGGGGAAGGAAATCGGCCGTGCCCTTTCGAAGGAACCATCCCGGCATTAGCCTGAAGTGATCTAGCGAAATCACGGAAAACCTAAATCAGGATGGCCCGACGCGGGATTGAACCGTCGTCCTCCCGAATGCTAGTCCAGTGTGCTAACCACTGCGCCACCTCGCTCGGTAAACATTTTAAGCAATCTGGGAATGCGTCCAAGACTAACTGACTAATGTAGCTTACTGTAACCAACACCAAACCTAAGGTGAGGTTTATAGAAGAAATTTCTGAACCATTCCTCATAAGAACAAAGTTAAGACCGTCCATCTGTGCACTCGAATACACAATGAGAGAATGGTACAAGGAACGTAAGAATTTTAAGTCTGCATAATGATGTAAGTTTAAACTTCTTGGGATTTGATGTCGATATTTTTCTCCTGACCAACAATGTTCACGAAACCAGACTACAAGTTAAATCACTGCAAGAAATAGCACAGAAAATTGGGTTGAAGAAAAAAAAACACACAGATTACGATAAATGACCAAGCACTTAAAAAAATTACAATAGGACAGGAAATTACAACTATAGATAAATTTAAATTCTTAGGTGAAATCGTAACATAAATTCTAAATGAGAATCCAACATGGCAAAAAGAATAAAAACTGAACAAAACACATACACAGCTGAAGCCATCTTCAAAACAACTAATGCAGCAGAAATTGATAAAAATATTAAAGACGGAAAGAAAAATAATAGGACATTCATAAATGAACAATATCAAATAAATGGGCATTGGAGAATAGGTTCACATAAAACAGTATACAACAAAATAGAACCAGTAATGATGAGAGCCATTAGTAAGAAACGCATCTTTTTCTTTGGACATCTGATGAGAGCACCAGAAAAAATAATTAGTAAGAGAATAAAGCAAAAATTGTGGAATACTAACAACAATATTAAACCGACCACAGAAATTAAGGAAGATTCAAGAGAACTCCAAACTGCAGTAGATGATGTTAGAAAAAAAACGGAGAAAATGAGGATACTTCAAAACACACAAACCAGACTGCAAGTAAAGATCAATAAAAGGGCTACAGGAAGGGTGGTCTCAGACCAGGAATGAAAGGAAACATCGGAAAGAATGAAGAAATACTGGGCAGACAGAAGAACAAAACACCCTTCACATAATAATAAACTGCATAACCCTTGTAAAACCACTATATTACTGAATTGTCCAAGTGCATTATTACTGAACTGAATTGTATTATTTAATAACATCAACTTGTATAAACATTTGAGTAGCTCACTAGAGTGGTTCAATGAAGGCCATAAAATAATAATAGCGATAATAATAATAAACACTGGTAACCATCCCTTACCCTGCATTTTATGCAATCATGCTCCCATGCGTAATACAACTTCAAACATCTGAGTACAAATGATAAAATTTTGCACATAAAAACTGTCTTGCGAATAGGGTAGTAAAGAAGTAATATATGAACCTGATGTTGAAGTTTTGCGACAAGAACAGCGAAAATGTACTGTACGATCTATCGATCATATTCTTAGAAGGCGACTATATTTTTTTTACTCTCCAGGGCGAGCACTGCGTCTTACACACCACCACCATGAACTCCTTTACAGATGGGCAAGAAACCGTGCAGAATGGGCGCCCCAGGATTAGCCTTGGGTGCTGTTTACGCAAGAAACTTTGATCTGTTTGCACCCTGATAATCGCAGGCAACGTGTTTGGAGGAAACGCAGTAATACTGAATGCGTCCAACACTGTGTTTTACATATGCGACAAGGTGTTGGTGAAGTGATGCTGTGGGATGGCACTACACGATGGTACAATCTCAATGTTCTATAGTACAGGGACGAGATTTTGTAGTCGATAGTGGAACGGTGTCGCCAACATTTTGGTGACAAGTCCATTTTTATGGATGGTAACTCGTGTGCTCATCGTGTTGTTCTCGTGAACACGTTCCTTCAGCATGCTAGGATGACCAGAATGCAGTGGCATGCCTGTTTCCCGGACATGAACCCAATCGAACTGTGCGGGATCGATTGACACGAGCTGTTTTTGGACGTCAACAATGACCACGTAGTCTGCGCGACTTACGCAGAATACCACTGAATAATGGGACGATTTGGAACATGGATTCAAGCCTGCATAAAGAGCAAGGAGACGTTGCACCACGTATTGATGTTGCTCAGGAGTGCTGTGAACACTGCTCCCCCCTCCCCCCCCCCCCCCTTCCTCACAGAGGATTTGGTCGTTGCGTACATTTTTGTTTTTCCGGTGTGGTGATGTACACAGATTGCACATGAATATATACGTGTGCCATTAAATTCGAAATAAAGGAGTGATGCAAAACTTTTGTTGATGTGTGCAGATTTTTGCAAAGTATCGGCACAGTACTAGCCATATCAGATATTCAGACTGTTGTCAGCTTTCAGAAAGTTTACATTTTTTTGCACTATTGGCGACTGTTTTGTGATGTAAAAATGGAGAATTTGTATTATTTTTTGCTGTAAGGCAGCGAAATGCAGCGAATTTTTCGAACTGTTACATATTGCTATGAATGCAACAAGGGTTTACGAATGGCATACGCATTTCGAAGGAGGCCATTAAGACGTAGGTGACGTCGACCACCTCGGACGGCCCTGCACATCAACCGATGAAATCACAGAAAAGTGAAAGAAATGATTACGAATCATTTTCGAATCACAATCAGAGAGGTCATTGGTCATGTTGGCACATCATTTGAGTCGTGCCAGGAATTCTGTTTCGGATGTTTTGCGTATGACACGTGTGACAGCCGAAGTTTCAAAGTTTTTAAATTTCGAAAAATAACTGCGGCAAACGCGAAATGATCGGGAGTCGCTAGATGAAGTCAACAGCAATATAGTTACTGAAACGTGCCACAACGGGAGATAGAACATAGTTTTACGGATATGACGTCGAAACTAAAGTTCAGTTGACCCCGTGGAAACCCCCGGATCGCCAAGAGCGAGAAAAGCTCAAATGCGTTTAAATGTCAAGGATGGACTCACTGTGTTCTTCCATTTTAAGGGAATAGTACAGAATGAGAGAACGAGTTCAAGCCACAAGGTCGAACGATCAATAATCAGTAATACACACACTTTCAACGCAGTATGAGTGAAGCAATAAGGAGAAAAAAAAGGAAAAAAAAAAAGAAACCGCCTGGATTTTAGCGAAATTGCTCACAGCTTCATAAACACCATAATGACCTTGCTCACAGTTCATTACATATTCCTGAATTTTCAACTAAAATCAATGATTTAATTACGGCCCAGCCTCCAATTTGTCAGACATGGGCCTATCTGACTTTTCTATTCCCAAAAAGTAAAGAAGACCTTAAAAGGCCATCGTTTTACAAGTATATGTCAGACTAAAAACACATCAAAGACAGAGCTCAAAGCTATCCCTAAGATCGAGTTCCAGAACTATTTCGGTGATTGGCAAAGCGCTGGGGTAGGTATATAGCATCTAATAGGGAGTATTATGAAGGGATGACGCTGATGTAGACATAAAAATATATAACTTTCTTTCCACAAAAATTCACGTTAGTTTTGGAACACATCTCGTTCACGAGGAAAGCCTTGCGAAGAGCGCCGCTTTCTCATGTTTTATACAACGTGTCTCAGACCTTTAGGGGCAACATCATACAGACGGTAGAAGACCTAAGACCCTGAGCGACTTTCTAATTACCCTCGACCACTCGTGGCGCCACTGGTGTGTTATTCAAGATCTGAGACTCGTTATTTTTTTTTCCACGATTGATAAATAACTTGTGTATTATCAGCAGCGGTGTAAGGATGGTTCAAATGGCTCTGAGCATTATGAGACTTAACTTCTGAGGTCATCAGTCCCCTAGAACTTAGAACTACTTAAACCTAACCAACCTAAGGACATCAGACACATCCATGCCCGAGACAGGATTCGAACCTGCGACCGTAGCAGTCGCGCGGTTCCAGAGTGTAGCTCCTAGAACCGCTCGGCCACTCCGGCCGGCAGTGGTGTAAGGATATGAGGTACTGTCAAGCTCACAGAAAGTGGCAATACAGTAATAGCATTAAGGAACTAGCAACAATACCAGAGTTCATTAATGACCAAAGCAAAATTCACAGTGGATGTTCCTCAAAAGGTCTTACGGTGAATTGCCTACAAGCTGACTGAAGCTATAAGAAAATGTCCACCAGAAACGTCAAAACACCAGGCAATAGGCAGCGCTTTCCTACTTCATGCTTTATATCTAGTTTTTTCCCAAGTATCAAATAACATTATAAACTACTTTCCTCCTTCAACAGACCTGAATTTGTCACCACCATTTGAAACAGTTTCCATTAAATAACTTTTTAAAATCTGTTTACGTTCTTATTTATGCACAGTGTAGGCATTTTATTTCTCCAAGTATTTTATTAACTAAACAAATTTTTGCCTTCAGATATTTAGTCTCTCTTGTGGGAGAACACTCGCAGCAGAAATGTCCAGTTCTCATGCAATCTTCGCAATCTGCTACAAGAACAAAGAAACAATACAATAAGGATTAAGAATCACAGGCGCACAAAACTCAGTATTACGGTATGAGGGAGCGAAACCAGCACTAGTAAACTTCCTGTTAGCACACGATACCTTCTTCCCGCGTTTCTGGAGGCGCATTATTAACGCTATGCAATCACAGTGTGCTAAAAGCGATATTGACTGCAACGTCTCAACAATGCTTACGTAACCATTAGAGAGACTGTTTATACAAGATGTATCAAAAAGAATCATCCGATTTAAAAAAAAAAATCAGAACTATTATTTGAGATACGTGCGTGAACTATCTGCTGTTGGAAAGAGCAAACTCTCGAGTTTTACATGGTTCCCGCTAGGTAGCAGCAGTGTGCGCCGACTTCAGTTCTAGTAAAAATGGTGTCGTGACAACAGAAAGCGTTCTGTGTTCTACGTTTTGCACAGTCAGTAATAACTGTTCCACGAGTGCGGGTCAGTAATAACTGTTCAGCGTAACTTTCGTACTAGTTGTGGTGTGGTTCCTGCGCTTCACAGAGCATTAGACGATGGCATGAACAATGCCGAGAAATAGGTTGTTTGTCTAAAGGCAAATCGCCGGGCCGTCCCCGAGTGTTTGACACGGACTTAGAACGCATCCGCCAAGGCCTCCAAGGTCACCGGACCTGACTGTATTTGATTATTTCTTATGGGGTTTATAAAAGACTATTTACGTGCCTCCGTTACCAACAACAAAGAATTAACTGAAACATCGCATAACAGCAGCTGTGGAAGCTGTAACTCAAGATACGCTCGCTGCAAGTCTGGGGACAACTTCAATACCGCAATGACATATACCGTGCATCTCAAAGGGGGAATACTGAACACCTATGAACGGAAAAAAAAGCTTTTGTGTTTCCCGTTCGTCAGAAAAACAAAATTCATTGTATATGTCAATTAGTTTCAGAAATATAGACGTGCCAAATCTGATGATTCGTTTTGATACACCCTGAAAGATGGACTGTTAACATTGTTACGCAAGTTGCATATCGTACCTTACAACACGGATGCAATAAATGCCGACACGGCGATGACCTTCGAATCTAGAATAACATTGTCTTTTGGCTCCATTTTTCTTTTGGCTACTTCAGACCTAAAGTTGTGCGTTTGATAATGTAACTACTTGGGCCGAAACCGGTTATGCTCAAAGAGATAACACAATGGATGTCGCTGTATTGAACGTAGTGCTGCCCATTAGTTCTAAGTTCTAGGGGACTGATGACCTCAGATGTTAAGTCTCATAGTGCTCAGAGCCAGAAACGAAAAAAACCCCACGACATTGACCATTGTTACGCTCGGTAAAAGTATACAAAAATAACTATTCTTTGAACAAAACAAGATATTCTTCGGACTTATTTGCAGAGGACGTGCATGAGTTTTGTATAGTATTTCACAGAAATAAAATGAGAACAATTTGATATAAGACACAGATGACGAAAACATTTGAGTAAGGAACAAAAAATGAAAAATTAATACGGAAACATGCAATGATGCCGAGAGGTGGTTCCAACGCTAGCAAGATGATTCCTTGACTCAATACTCTTCACTGAAACGCCGCGACTATCTGTTTTGAATGTTGTGTTTGCTCGATATTACCACCAAGCACCAAAAGACGGACGATGTAGAGGCAGAGTAGAATTGAGGACGACGAGGGTCAGGTTAACGATTAACGCGCCATTAGCGCGACTATTAGCACCGGCGGAATGGTGGTCTCGGTGCGCGGGGATCCTCGGCGAGTTCTTGGGCGTGCAGGCGGCCGAGCAGCACCTGTGGCGCCCGCTAAGTGGTAATTAGGAGCGCAGCGGTTTGCAGCGGCGAGCGCCAACTACGGCGCCGCAGCCTGGGCGCCGAAAAACGGGAAACGCTGACGACCCACGGCGCCCGGGCCAAAAATACACCGAGGGCGAGCCAGCGCACCGCCCCGATGCCGTCCTCACACGCCACGTGAAAGGCAGCGTGGACGAGGAGCTCGTCGAGTTTCGTGACACCAGGATGTGCAATTTCGCGTTCCGGAGCATTTTCAGGCCCAAAACGTAGGATCAGTCACATCAGGAGAGGATCGTGGCCAATGAGGTGCGAAGTTGCCTTTTCGTCACATGCAGAATTTAGTATTATGTCTTTTGTAGTACAATCCCTTAATTTATAGAGTTCGTATCATAACTCACGTTTTTGGTTCAAATGGCTCTGAGCACTATGGGACTTAACATCTATGGTCGTCAGTCCCCTAGAACGTAGAACTACTTAAACCTAACTAACCTAAGGACAACACACAACACCCAGTCATGACGAGGCAGAGAAAATCCCTGACCCCGCCGGGAATCGAACCCGGGAACCCGGGCGTGGGAAGCGAGAACGCTACCGCACAACCACGAGCTGCGGACGATCATTGTATCAATATCGCAAAAAAGTGAGTGGGCCAGTAAATAATAATAAAATACATACTAAGAAGTCGAAAGAGAAGAAGGTAAAAGGTGCAAAGAAGAAAGTTGAATTCTTACCGTTTGGAAGAGGTAGCCGCTTGCATTTAACTACTGCCTATCTTCACACTTACCTGAAAGGAACAAAAAAGAACAAAATTAAGAAAACAAAATTTTATTACGGGGAAATCGCAGCATTTATGTCTCTCTCTTTAACATATTAACTCACTACTACTGCACTTCTGCTGAAAAATGTATTTTATAATAGTGCCTTGGCGCGAACACCTGTGTAGGCGGACCTGACGCCTACGCGCGCCATGCTAAGAACTAAATTACGGCGACTCGTCTGTCCCTGCCATGTACTCGTGTACCGACGGATTCATTTATAGTTGCGCGACATTGTTCCGGGGTACAGCAGTGCGCCAGCCGGTGAGTCACGGGCTATTCGTGTCGGGAGGACTATAGCATTCCTCGCAAATTGTGTCACACACACCGAGCTCCTTCGCACTCTAGTCTTGCTGGGTGCTTACCTGTTATCTACGTATCTAGCTAACTACCTCCTAGCTGTAATGCTCCTCTGTGCAGTTCAGATATAAAGTAACGTTATCGCTGAAACATCAATTTGCCTACATATCACCAATAAGCGCACATCTCACAAAAAAAACTAAAATTCACAATACTGATTTTCCACAGTAATATTTATTTTGTAGTTCGATGTGAAGCGGCTTTCGGCTTACTAAGCCAGTGTTTCTAAAACGCCGTGTCTCGAGCTCTGGTCTACTGCGAGTACATGTCAAGTGCGTCGCGAGATTTTTAATGTGTCCTGATTTTCCAATAAAATATCTGGAATGTAAAAGAATTATCACCAAATTGTTTCTTTGAGTAGACCAATTTGCGAGAAATCGTCCATCATTATACGTGAGTATACGCATAATAGTGAGAAAATGTGTTGTATGTGCTTTGTGTGTTTTTTTTTTCATCCGGGGAAAAAGAAATCGTAAGTAGAGGTGTCGCGAAAGTTTGACCTACAGAAAAAAGTAAAAAAGAAAAGAAAAAAATATAGAAAAAAGTAGAGAAACGCAGCTCTAGGCCACTCTTAGACAACTTAAGACTATATTGATAGTTCACGCATCAGCGAGAGACTATAGCTTTACAAACATTGTTTTTCCAAAGATATGTGACCTTTTATTTTTATTTCTTTATTTATTTAACCTCATCTGATTAGGCCCATTAGGCCTTCTCTTGCGTCAGATCGGGGTTTCACATGTACAGTACCCTTTTCACATCATAGTTACCAAACAAATTACAATTTTAATATGACAAATAGTATTAAAACTATCCAAGTGTCTACAGTGACAATGTGAATAAATAATACTGGCTACGAACTAATAAAGTTAATACTGGCAGAACTACTACTACTACTACTACTACTACTACTACTGCCACAAATGATAATGACAGTTAGAAAAATTATAGTGGCAGGTAAAAAAAGAATTTATAGATGTACAAAATAGATGCATCCTAATACTGCGAATTCTGGGGAAAGGAAATTTGAGGAGACTGCACCAGCTAAGAATACTGAGAAATGATGAAGACCTGGTTGGAAAAGATCTGGCTGGAAAGAAGGATGTTCAAGGGTAACGTGTGCGTTCTGGGACAATGGTAATCATTACTGTTGCCTTAGTACACATGTTATTAACTCTCTTCTGAAGCTGTAGATGTTATTCAGTTTTCTAATATATAAGGGAGATTATTCCAGAGTCGGATTATTGTTACTCGGAAGGACTTCGCGAAAGTGGCTGAATGGTGGAGTGGGACAGAAAGGACTTTGCCATTACGGGAACGAGTGATTCTGCCTTGGTGTCCACACGAGGCGTTAAGGTCGAAGAAAGATACGGGGAACAGTGTACTTTGGTAAGACTTTAGAGAAGACAGAGGTTGTGGAAGTCTCTGCGCTTGTCTGGACGCAGCCAGGACAGCTGTGCATATGATGGTGACATATAATCAGAGTGTTCAAGAGAATATATATTTACACACGAAAAGTACAATCATATTCAAATACACCAAGAAGCTAAGAATAAATAAACATTATATTACATTACGCTCAAATATTAAAAGTATAAGAACGTAAAAGCTAAAACACTATGCATGTGAGTACTGGCTGAGAATGCTATGTCACATGGACAAAACAACTGTGGAAGGTGATAAAGGGGGAAAAAGGAGGAGAGAATGAATGGCTAATTGGAATATGCGTCGAGCACAATTCAACTATTTCTCACAAGCATACTATATCATGGTGAGGAAAATACAAACAAGCTGCTGCTACTTTAGCAAAGGTGAATAATGGAGCTATATGTGACAATTAAGGATTAAATTATGGAAGTCCAAGTCTTGGTCTCATGTTACTCTATTACACTTATCTTATAGAAAGCAAGGCACATGTCTACTCAGGAGGTATAAACGGTATTATTTAGCGATTAAGTATTAAATCAGCGTTCTCTGATTGGTGTTTTAGGCACAAGTTCAAATAACGTTAGTTTTCTGACTTTATTTTCTCTATGGACAACATCACATTTAATGTCAACAGTATGAGATTCATTCAGAGCGTGTTCAGCACAGGTGATGACCTACATGCTCGTAGAATTTGCCACACAAACTGCTGGAAAGCCTATAAATCTCACATTGTTCTAAAGTTGGGATCCTGCCTTTACTAGTAACAGAATGCGGGCAACAGCAATCATAGTACAGAAATCTGGAGTACAATATCCTGCACTTTTTTTTCTGCTGCCAAGTATCTGTGAATTCCTACCTGCGCACAGCATGAGGTGAGGATACAGAGGGGTATGGGGCCATTGGGGACTGAAAAAGCAAAATCCTCCACATTTACACGCCCGCACACCCTCAGCGTGAAGACCAGTCGTACTGTTCAGGGAAATACTGATAATGCTGAGTGCACAATTCCGTTTTAAATCGCATAAACTAGGTCGTTGTCATAACTGTGAGAGTTTGTGCCTATTACAGTTCTTGTATCAATTACACGACACATGAGATTCTCAAATTTTACTAACGTACGGTTTTAACACTATTTATTTTTCTGAGTTACAATTTCTTGCAAGGTATGGTAAATCGACGTAATTATTAAGATCCTAGGGAACTGAGACTCGTTATAAGTGAAGGGAAGAGAATGGTACATAGGGGAGGGGATGAGAAAGTAACAAACTGCGACGACTCCTTGCCGCCCCCCCCCCCCCCCCCCCCAAGCTATGTCCATGTTGAACTTGGCATGCGCTCATGGGCTGCATGTTTTCCCCGTGACCGTAACAAAATGTAGTATACATAAACCACTTATACGACCAGTGCTTACATATGCCTCTGAAACCTGGACATTAACAACTAAAGATATTGAAACACTGGATGCATTTGAAAGAAAGGTACTTACACGAATTATCGGTCCAATTTGTGAAAGAGGAAGATGGAGGAGGAGATACAACCATGAGTTGTATATCATATACAAAGACCAACCCATCAGAAGGATAGTGAAATCATCCAGACTGAGGTGGGCGGGACATGTGGCCCGCATGAATGATACAGAAGTACCAAAAAGAATATTACAAGGAAAGCCAGGAGGGCAGAGAGGACGTGGTCGACCAAGAGCCGGATGGGAAGATGGAGTAATTGAACATCTTAGGAAGATGGGCTATAGAAACTGGAGAGTATAGGCAAAGGACCGAGAGAGATGGAAGGAAATTGTAGAAGAGGCCAAGGCTCACCATGAGGTGTAGAGCCAAGGAAGATGAGGAGTAATGAAATGTAAGTACTCTCGCGTAGTCAGCAGAAATGTCCCTTATCTATTCTTCAGTTTCAGGAAAAATCACAGAAATGGCTTCTTCTGAAACAGTTCCGTCAACAGCTGGACTGCGGACGTGAGTAGCCGCGTGTAGGAATGTTATTGCGACCTTATCTTAGCAGTTACTGCATTCTTCAGACCGTCCTCTCACGAGACGTGAAAACGCAAGTGGACGAGGAGCTAGTGACGTCACAGAGGGGAATTCCACGTTTCATTACTCTGCGGAAGTCGAGATGAAGAATTCGGCATGTCAGATTTTTGCCTCGTGGAGAGGAATGTGATCAGTGAGATGCGACATCATTTTTACATCTCAAGCAGAACTTAGGTTAAACTAAGTATATAGTGAGTTTCCTTTACCACAGAGTACGTGGCATTAATCTAAGCTTTCTCAAAGCACCAGAAAATTGAGGATCTCTTGAAAACGCGTCATAGCTGCGACAGAAAACCACATACCGGTGGATAAAGGCTTCCTGTATTCGATATTTTTAGTGTTATATCTTCTGTGCTATGAAAGGATACCACTGCAATGCTATGGAAAAACATGATCTATCAAAAGAGCGTCGTTCTTATGCAATTTGTCATAGTTAAATATCAAATAATGGCATTTGTAGATACAGTCTTAGATGGAGGTCTGGCTGCCGTGTTAAGGCAGTAGATTAGGTGTGAAGAGAAGGATAGGAGGTTTGTGTTCACCTCCTTCCATTGTTTTTACCTTTTGCTTTCTGTGTCTTTCTTATATATTTAATAGTCGTATTTACTGCAGTAGTCGATGTTATTAATTATAAATAAAGTATTTGCTGCAATTCTTGTTGCACAGACCGGCGACTGGAATGTTTGCACAGTTGTCAGAAATCTTAACGTGACTGCCAGTCTATGATAGAGTGTAAATACAAGTAACTTGTGTAAAATATATGTAACTATATCTTGGCTTTATGGAATGCCTCGCATTTGTCTGATGTCCGTCAATATATTTTTCTACGATGGTGAGCAGCTTCGAAAAAATCTCATCTTTCGTTCAAAAGAAATTATGAAAAGAATCTCGGTCTTGAAATCTATGCGATGAAGTACGTTCCTTCAGAGTGTTGGTACTCAATGCAACATCCAGAATACGGATACTGTGCATGCGGAAACTGACATTAAACGCTACACTGTGAACTATGATCAATTTAAAACCGAAACACGGGATGAACATTCCATTAACGATTAACTTCTACTAGTATGTATGTCAGATCATTGTACATCATTATTCACTGTTCAAGGCATCGGCGAGCCCAGAAGTTTGTTCGCGATTTCCTCCACTTTATTTGGAAAACAAATAACAGAGTTAACGCAGTGCCCAATTTCGTAAAGGAACTGTCTGATGTACGCGCCAGATGCCCCAGACTGCCGCTGGAGAGCGCTGAAGTCGCAAATCACGATCAGGAGCACGTTCTGTGAGATGTAGCAGGCCGTTTCAGAGCAATGAACAACCACATCGGACATCACGTCTGGCGTGCTTCGCGGTGAGAAACACGTTCCAAGTGAGGACGGCTTTACTGCATACGAACGAACATTCCTATGTTTCTAAACGGAAATCCAAAGTATTCTTGTCTGATCTGAAAATCGATATTCGACAGCACTTTTTATTATGTCGTAACAGGGCAACCTGCTCCCCCCCAGCGCAACCTGCTCCCCCCCCCTCCCCCCTTACCTGTATTTCCTAGGTATGGAATAACTATGTTAACCATGTAAATTACATAAACAGGTAGTTTTTATTTAATAGTTCAAACAGCCGCCGAGTAGTCTATGAGGAGAAGCAGCGCTATCCCTTCTTTTTCCTGGGCAGTTGCTTTCCTCCTGATACACATGTATAACAAATGTGGACGCATGAATTGCTCCTGGTGCACTAGTCGCGTTGAATCAATCTTTCGACAATAATCGCCACTGTGTTTGCCAGGAAAGCAACTGTGTTGTAGGCGAAGTGACAGCCAGTTGCTTTCCAGGTGAAGACAGTGGTGATTGTTGCCGATAGTTCGAATTTCTGTAAAGAATCAATGTGAAAGGTGCAATGAGAACTATTTGAAAAAAACACGTCGACGTTGTAGTCTGGAAGCAATCTGTGATTATTAGTATGAACAGACTGGCACCAGTCACCATTTGCTGTCGTTACACTGTACAAAAAAAGACTGCCGTGGCCGGTACTTTACTCGTACCGCCATCCTTGACGACAGCGGCGGCAGGTTATAATGTGCTAATGTGCCAAACTGAAACAGCACACTGTAAAATATCACACTAGAAATATGCAATTTCTCTTGGAATGAGAGCCGGAAATCGCACTAAAATCACGCCACTTTTCTTCGAATGCGTGCTGATATGCAAATAAAACGGACGAAATCACGTTCTGTAGAGCTCTCTCTGCGATAACGAGAAACCAGGGTCGAATGCTGTAATGATGGTCAGCCGCGCTACGATCAACTCACAGAAGGGACGCACTGTGTTGTGGGGCGGCGGGTGGAATAATTGTTAAATGTTCCTACTATTTATTTAATGCTGTTGTTTGCCGTTCTCAACGCTGGCTCTTTAACTACAATATTGGCAACCAGAAAGTGATTAGCAAAACGTGAAGCCTGTAATTAGAATTCCGAGTGCCCACTTCATCTGAGAAATACATTTATAGCTACAGCTTATAGCTCTGAGGAATTAGGAAATTGTCTGGGATTCATAATCAAAAACCATTCTCTCTAAAATGTTCACTATATTCTGAAAGTCACAGACAAAAAAGAATCCACACAATCAAACTACCAGAGCAGTTCAGAGTCTAATGCGCTGATGCAACTATAACTGTTCAAATTAAATGTTCAAGTGAATGCTCGCCTTAATTTGATGATAATGTTCATCAAACACCACGCTAATAATGGTAGAATGTCTGTCCTGCGGCGGCACGTGAAAATACGACATACGCAAACTAAAGATGGATCATTAACGTCATCCCAAAATTAACACTTCACTCAAAAACGATTTCATGGTTACGTGTATCCCGAGTAACTTATTACTGCATCCGAGACTGTTTATATCAACGATACCGACGCGACGCGACTCCTGGCACAGGTCGTGCGCTAATCAGCGTCTGGAGAGAACTGGGCCTTCCTCTCTCGCGCAGCGTTCTTACATATAAAGCCGCGGTGCGGACGGCTAAGGGAGCGCCTGATCAAATCTGCTCTCCCGACTAGCCACTGGGCTAGTAATGCAATGCATAAATCATTGCTTCCTTTGCTGATGGCCGATGAAGCTTTCAATTTAACTGTGCAATCAGCACACAAGTAAGTAATCATAATAAAAGTCTGACGTGGCTAAGTCAAATATTTTGGGCGAGAGAATTAATTTAATTACACTACACGCAGTAGACGAGCTCTGAACTTGCTCTTTGGAGATACGCTATAGCTATAGTTTTATAGTTATTCTGTTGAAACTTCTCACATTTTTATGATTACAGCGGATCTCCCTTCTACTTAAATTTAAACGTCCTAGCTTTATTTATTCGCCTGCTTCATCTATCTTGCTTCCTTAATTTCTAAGACAAAAACCAGAAAATCATGAATTTCAACTAAAATTTTAATTTGTGAGATCCAGAATACTGTTTCTACTAAATTATTATGCAAAAGGAATCTAAATATAAATTTTTAAGTTTCTAGCTCTTTCCTGTTGTGCCAATGATTTTTACAGAAAAACATCCAAATTTCGAAAATGGTTAAAGTTATTGAACTGATATTCAACAAATATTGATTTAGTATTACTCCTGACATGCTAGAAACGTTTCAGGTTATTTACTTCATTTTAAAGTATTGCGCAATATTTATGGCGTCAGAGCTAGTTACAGCGGACTAGGCTGGCACAATGAAAAGACTGATGTGAATTTTATAAGGCGTGAGTATGCTGCTTCCCTAAAGTGTTTTTCCCATTGCGCATGCTCTGATGTGACGTCAGCCCTTTCGGTACCGTGGGTGCTACGTTGCTCACAGTACCAGATCAGTAATTTTCTCTAAAAATGCGCGTAATGTACTGTACAAGCGCGAAGTATGAGGGATTTTTGATGAGCAGCTAACCAAACAGCCTCGTGGCCGACGTCAGCATGCAAAATGACAATTCATTGGCTCATGTTCCATTACTGCTGTTACCACAATTTTTAAAGTTGTATTTTAGTCCTTGTAATGTTAAATTTCTAGTTATGAAATGTAAATACAGAGTGTATCAAAAAGGATCATCTGATTATAAAAAAAAATCATAATATTATTTGAGATATGTGCGTGAACAACGTGCTGTTGGAAAGAGCAAACTCTAGAGTTTTATATGGTTCCCGCTAGGTAGCAGCAGTGTGCGCTCACTTCAGTTCTAGTAAAAATGGTGTCGGAACAACAGAAAGCGTTTGGTGTTTCATGTTTTGCGCAGTGCAGGTCAGTAATGACTGTTCAGCGTGACTTTCGTACTAGGTATGGTGTGGAACCTCCTACTTCACAGGGCATTAGACGATGGTATGAACAGTTCCGAGAAACAGGTTGTTTGTGTAAAGGCTAATCGCCACGACCGTCCCCGATGTCTGACAAACGTGGAACGCATCCGCCTGACAAGGAATGCGTTCGCCGTGCAGCTCGACAGCTCAATATGCTCCCGATGTCCGTGTGGCGTTTGTTGCGTCGACGTTTACACATGAAACCATACAAAATTCAGCTACTGGAAGCTCTTCGTGCAGGTGGCAAACAACAACGTGTGGAGTTCCGTAATTTCGTTTTTGGCAAGACGGAGGATGACAGTTTTCTTCCACTCTCAGTGTTTAGTGACGAGGCAACATTCCATTTAAATGGAACGGTGGAACCGTCATAATGTGAGAATATGGGGTACGGAACAAACATATGAAGTTCTACAACATGAGAGGGACTCTCCAAAATTTAATGGTCCATTTTTCTTAGCCGAGAACACAGTTACAGGAAGCACATATCTCGATATGCTTGAGAACTTTCTTCTCCCACAGTTGGAGACTCATTCGAAAGACTTCATTTACCAACAGGATGGGGCACCGCTACACTGGCATTTTGAAGTGCGGAAATTAAAAAAAAAAAAAAAAAGATTACTGAACGATGGATGATCGCATTGGACCAAATGATTCAGCCTTACATTACTGGCCTCCAAGGTCACCGGACCTGTCTGTATGTGATTACTTCTTGTGGGAGTTTATAAAAGAATCTGTTTATGTGCCTCCGATACTAGCAACAATGAATGAACTGAGACATCGCATAACAGCAACTGTGGAAGCTGTAACTGAAGACATGATCTCTGCACTGTGGGAAGAATTTCAATACCGCATTGACATATGCCGTGCATCTCAAGGGGGGCATACTGAACACACATGAAAAGGAATAAAAACTTGTGTTTCGTGTTTATAAAAAATTGATTGTATATGTTTATTTATTAATTTCAGTAATACAGACGTTTCAGATCGGATGATTCTTTTTGATACACCCTGCACAATTAAACAGTTGAATTTATGTATGTAAAGTTAATGTATTAGTTACGATAGCTACCATTTTAAGCCAAAAGGTAATGGGCCACCATATTGTAGCACACTGATAAAATTTTGCACAAGCCGCCACTGCTTCACTGCTTTCTTTTGTGATGGAGTGTACGGAACGTGGTATGTGAATGAAGAAATGGATGAACGTGAACTTGCCATTGTGTTTACATCTTCCGTTTTATTGGTGCAACAGATGTACCAACAAGTGGATTGTTTGAACAGTAAGGCAAAGTGCCGACATTATAACATATATCTGCATCAGATTTTCTTCACCATCCATACCAAATGGAGCTTGTGCCCCGGCATCGATAAGCTCTTCATCTACTGGACCTCAAATTCCGTTTTTCCTTTACTTACAGGCTAACCTACCTAACTTCGTGATGTTAAGTACTGTAGATGAAAAAAGCAAAACCGGCCGGAGTGGTCGAGCGGTTCTAGGCGCTACAGTCTGGAACCGCGCGACCCCTACGGTCGCAGGTCCGAATCCTGCCTCGGGCATGGATGTGTGTGATGTCCTTAGTTTAGTTAGGTTTAAGAAGTTCTCAGTTCTAGGGGACCGATGACCGCAGAATTTGTCCCATAGTGCTCAGAGCCATTTGAACCATTTGAAGAAAGCAAAACAAATGTTCAATCTAGAAATTGTATATTTTACATGATAAGAGACCAGCACACAGCTCTACTAACCCATTTACAAGTGGTGTAGATGTCATCATTTCTTTTGTCTCGTGTTTACATCTTCCGTCTTATTCGTGTAACAGATGTGCCAACAAGTGGATTGTTTAAACAGTATAATGTGTGGACATATAGCATATATTTGGATCAGATTTCAGAGTAGTACTCGGTTAATGTTCAGGCCAAACACTATTTCCTGTGTTTGTATAATGAAATTAACTAACTTACTGTTCACTCGTAATGGCAAACGGTCTACTCATTTTGCCGATGATCACATTGTCTTTGTCACCATCATTGCGGTCAATATAGTCGTAGAAAGTACTCCATAGAATGGAGGAACATTTAGCCGTTTTGTATATCTAGCACATTTCTTCCGAAACCTTCTGAAATTGTTCACGAGTTGAGTTGAATAGGACCTGTCATCTCTAACTCACATAAACCATTTTTCACTTCTCGTTCTTCGCACATTTGCTTAGAAATGGAGCCACTGCTTTTGAAATGGGCACAAAACTTTAGAGCTTTTGTCGTTTTCCCAAACGAACGATTCAGTAATAAGACATTTCAAGCCACTTATGATGACTAAGTATTTTCCGCTGCTGATACAACTGCATATAGGCCTAGGTGTCTGGCTAATTACTTGAAGCACTTACCTTAATGTAATTTTATTTCAGTGTGAGCGCACCAAACAATTTATTTCCCTCCATACAACAAACTACATGTTCTGCACAACGCGTTCATTCCTGAATATAATGTCTTTCTAGTGTGAAGACTTTCCTGCCATTTGTTACGGACGGTTGGAACTGTGTGTAGAAGACCCATCTTACTTAAAGGCAAAGAATGTCTGCTATCAGGAAAGAAAGTAGGCTATGTCAAAACACACACACACACACACACACACACACACACACACACACACACATACACATACACTCCTGGAAATTGAAATAAGAACACCGTGAATTCATTGTCCCAGGAAGGTGAAATTTTATTGACGCATTCCTGGGGTCAGATACATCACATGATCACACTGACAGAACCACAGGCACATAGACACAGGCAACAGAGCATGCACAATGTCGGCACTAGTACAGTGTATATCCACCTTTCGCAGCAATGCAGGCTGCTATTCTCCCATGGAGACGATCGTAGAGATGCTGGATGTAGTCCTGTGGAACGGCTTGCCATGCCATTTCCACCTGGCGCCTCAGTTGGACCAGCGTTCGTGCTGGACGTGCAGACCGCGTGAGACGACGCTTCATCCAGTCCCAAACATGCTCAATGGGGGACAGATCCGGAGATCTTGCTGGCCAGGGTAGTTGACTTACACCTTCTAGAGCACGTTGGGTGGCACGGGATACATGCGGACGTGCATTGTCCTGTTGGAACAGCAAGTTCCCTTGCCGGTCTAGGAATGGTAGAACAATGGGTTCGATGACGGTTTGGATGTACCGTGCACTATTCAGTGTCCCCTCGACGATCACCAGTGGTGTACGGCCAGTGTAGGAGATCGCTCCCCACACCATGATGCCGGGTGTTGGCCCTGTGTGCCTCGGTCGTATGCAGTCCTGATTGTGGCGCTCACCTGCACGGCGCCAAACACGCATACGACCATCATTGGCACCAAGGCAGAAGCGACTCTCATCGCTGAAGACGACACGTCTCCATTCGTCCCTCCATTCACGCCTGTCGCGACACTATTGGAGGCGGGCTGCACGATGTTGGGGCGTGAGCGGAAGACGGCCTAACGGTGTGCGGGACCGTAGCCCAGCTTCATGGAGACGGTTGCGAATGGTTCTCGCCGATACCCCAGGAGCAACAGTGTCCCTAATTTGCTGGGAAGTGGCGGTGCGATCCCCTACGGCACTGCGTAGGATCCTACGGTCTTAGCGTGCATCCGTGCGTCGCTGCGGTCCGGTCCCAGGTCGACGGGCACGTGCACCTTCCGCCGACCACTGGCGACAACATCGATGTACTGTGGAGACCTCACGCCCCACGTGTTGAGCAATTCGGCGGTACGTCCACCCGGCCTCCCGCATGCCCACTATACGCCCTCGCTCAAAGTCCGTCAACTGCACATACAGTTCACGTCCACGCTGTCGCGGCATGCTACCAGTGTTAAAGACTGCGATGGAGCTCCGTATGCCACGGCAAACTGGCTGACACTGACGGCGGCGGTGCACAAATGCTGCGCAGCTAGCGCCATTCGACTGCCAACACCGCGGTTCCTGGTGTGTTCGCTGTGCCGTGCGTGTGATCATTGCTTGTACAGCCCTCTCGCAGTGTCCGGAGCAAGTATGGTGGGTCTGACACACCGGTGTCAATGTGTTCTTTTTTCCATTTCCAGGAGTGTGTATATATATATATATATAGGGGCGCGCGCTATTGTAACTACTTACTTTTCTGCTAACATGTTTTTTTACTTCCACATACTGACAGACATTCGCCATGGCTATAGTGTTATTAGTAAAAGCTGGAGTTGCAAGAGTAACTCGTCACATGAAACAATTGCAGATCCGACCGCCTATCCAGTGCCTCACATAGGTCGCTTCCGCAGAAAGACACAGCAATTCTGCGTTCGCCGACAGGCCTCTGCAATGTCATGCCACTGCGGCGCGTTGTTATCGATAAGGCAGCCATCTGCCATACGACGGAAACCGTTGCCCGTGAAACGAAGGTATTGAAGGACTGCGAAAACTGCCGACTCCGCCCGAGTGAACCAAGAAATGGACGCGGGGTAAGAAGATAAGGCAAGTGACAAAATGTTTCTGGTACTGTGTGTCAGTAACGTCTTGCTCCTCTGCCAATAACGAACTGGACGACTATGACAGCCATTGAATACATCTGGTGAGCAACGTTAAGGAACAGGGTAACTTTTGAATGATGAATCACTGCCAAATAACGTAGCTTGATGAAACATGGACCATATATAGAAAGAACAAGGAGGTACGCAGTCAGGCAAATAGAAATGACACTATTATTCAGTTACCTTAAGTAGGATAGTGCAGCAGTTCTTTCTAGGTATGGCACATGTTTCATCAAGCTATTTTACTTGGCAGTGGTGCATTATGCAAAAGTTAGCTCAGCCCTTACGTTTTGCACACTGGTGTATACCTGTGCGCGAGAAGGCTGCAGGTTAGTATGTAGATTTTTAATTTTCTTTTTATTTTAAGAAATTGTTTCACGTACAATTTTTTCCTCAGACACCATAATGCTGTGTTAGAGTAATATATTTGAAATTTTAATTTAAAATAGCGTGTGTTGTAGTCTATGCCAATTTATGTACAACATTTGGTGTGTCCTCCTATCTATAACTGGTGATCAAAAAATGTCCGTTCTAACGCAGTCAAGCCCAGAAACGGTAAGCCAATTAGGAAAAATCGTCGTTGTCACTGAGGCACCCCGGTTGAAGATACCCGTTTGGTGAAACAGAGTGTCCTGCTGCATGAAGAAGTCCCTAACTGCCTGCTGCACATCCCCGTCTGACAGGAATCGTCGGCCTTCAAGGACTTTTTTAAGGGACCGAAGGCGTGATAATCGGATGGGAAGAGACTAGGACTATAGAGTGGGTGCACCAGCGTCAAGCACTTTAGCTGGCGTCGCTTCTGCTGTAGGACATTTGCTGTATGGGGACTGCGTTATCTCGAAGCATCAGCACCCTCTGGCGCACCAATCCACAACGGTGGCTTTCGACAGACATGCCGCGCCGCCATACATATTCTTCATTCTGCATTCGATGTCTACCAGTGCTTGTCCTTCGGCAGCCAAGATAAGAGTACCAGCATGTTGGTCCTGTTTGGATGCATTTGGTAATAACGTCGCCGGAGTTCACGTTTCCGCATTTGCCACACGCTGGTGGCAAATACACGAATGCCACATTAATCCCTAACGTGCATGTACACCACTGGCCATTAAAATTGCTACACCAAGAAGAAATGCAGATGATAAACGGGTATTCATTGGAAAAATATATTATACTAGAACTGACATGTGATTACATTTTCACGCAGTTTGGGGGCATAGATAAATCAGTACCCAGAACAACCACCTCTGGCCGTAATAACGGCCTTGATACTACTGGGCATTGAGTCAAACAGAGCTTGGAGGGCGTGTACAGGTACAGCTGCCCATGCAGCTTCAACACGATACCACAGTTCATCAAGAGTAGTGACTGGCGTCTTGTGACGAGAAAGTTGCTCGGCCACCATTGACCAGACGTTTTCAATTGGTGAGGGATCTGAAGAATGTGCTGGGCAGGGCAGCAGTCGAACATTTTCTGTATCCAGAAACGCCCGTACAGGACCTGCAACATGCGATCGTGCATTATCCTGCTGAAATGTAGGGTTTCGCAAGGAAGGATGGAGCCACGGGTCGTAACACATCTGAAATGTAACGTCCACTGTTCAAAGTGCCGTCAATGCGAACACGAGGTGACAGAGACGTGTAACCAATGGCACCCCCTACCATCACGCCAGTATGGCGATGACGAATACACGCTTCCAATCTACGTTCATCGCGACCATCATGATGCTGTAAACAGAACGTGGATTCATCCGAAAAAATGACGTTTTGCCATTCGTGCAGTCAGGTTCGTCGAGGCGCTCCTGTCTGTGATGCAGCGTCACGGGTAACCGCAGCCATGGTCTCCGAGCTGATAGTCCATCCTGCTGCAAACGTCGTCGAACTGTTCGTACTCAGGAATCGAGACGTGGCTGCACGATCCGTTACAGCCACGCGGATAAGATGCCTGTCATCTCGACTGCTAGTGATACGAGGCCGTTGGGATCCAGCACGGCGTTCCGTATTACCCTTCTGATCCCACCGATTTCATATTCTGCTAACAGTCATTGGATCTCGACCAACGCGATACGAAAAAACCGCAATCGCGATAGGCTACAATCCGACCTTTATCAAACTCGGAAACGTGTTGGTACGCATTTCTCCTCCTTACACGAGGCATCACAACAACGTTTCATCAGGCAACGCCGGTGAACTGCTGTTTGTGTATGAGAAATCGGTTGGAAACTTTGGTTCAAATGGCTCTGAGCACTATGGGACTTAACTTCTAAGGTCACCAGTCCCCTAGAACTTAGAACTGCTTAAACCTAACTAACTTTAGGACATCACACACATCCATGCCCGAGGCAGGATTCGAACCTGCGACCGTAGCGGTCACGCGGTTCCCGACTGTAGCGACTAGAACCGCTCGGCCACATCGGCCGGCCAGGTTGGAAACTTTTATCATGTCAGCACGTTGTAGGTGTCGCCACCGGCGCCAACCTTGTGTGAATGATCTGCAAAGCTAATCATTTGCATATGACAGCATCTTCTTCCTGTCGGTTAAATTTCGTGTCTGTAGTACGTCATCTTCGTGGTATAGCAATTTTAATGCCCCCCCCCCCCCATGAACCATGGACCTTGCCGTTAGTGGGGAGGCTTGCGTGCCTCAGCGATACAGATAGCCGTACCGTAGGTGCAACCACAACGGAGGGGTATCTGTTGAGAGGCCAGACAAACGTGTGGTTCCTGAAGAGGGGCAGCAGCCTTTTCAGTAGTTGCAAGGGCAACAGTCTGGATGATTGACTGATCTGGCCTTGTAACAATAACCAAAACGGCCTTGCTGTGCTGGTACTGCGAACGGCTGAAAGCAAGGGGAAACTACAGCCGTAATTTTTCCCGAGGGCATGCAGCTTTACTGTATGGTTACATGATGATGGCGTCCTCTTGGGTAAAATATTCCGGAGGTAAAATAGTCCCCCATTCGGATCTCCGGGCGGGGACTACTCAAGAGGATGTCGTTATCAGGAGAAAGAAAACTGGCGTTCTACGGATCGGAGCGTGGAATGTCAGATCCCTTAATCGGGCAGGTAGGTTAGAAAATTTAAAAAGGGAAATGGATAGGTTGAAGTTAGATATAGTGGGAATTAGTGAAGTTCGGTGGCAGGAGGAACAAGACTTCTGGTCAGGTGACTACAGGGTTATAAACACAAAATCAAATAGGGGGAATGCAGGAGTAGGTTTAATAATGAATAGGAAAATAGGAATGCGGGTAAGCTACTACAAACAGCATAGTGAACGCATTATTGTGGCCAAGATAGATACGAAGCCCACACGTACTACAGTAGTACAAGTTTATATGCCAACTAGCTCTGCAGATGACGAAGAAATTGAAGAAATGTATGATGAAATAAAAGAAATTATTAAGATTGTAAAGGGAGACGAAAATTTAATAGTTATGGGTGACTGGAATTCGAGTGTAGGAAAAGGGAGAGAAGGAAACATAGTAGGTGAATATGGATTGGGGGACAGAAATGAAAGACGAAGCCGCCTGGTAGAATTTTGCACAGAGCACAACATAATCATAACTAACACTTGGTTTAAGAATCATGAAAGAAGGTTGTATACATGGAAGAACCCTGGAGATACTAAAAGGTATCAGATAGATTATATAATGGTAAGACAGAGATTTAGGAACCAGGTTTTAAATTGTAAGACATTTCCAGGGGCAGATGTGGACTCTGACCACAATCTATTGGTTATGACCTGTAGATTAAAACTGGAGAAACTGCAAAAAGGTGGGAATTTAAGGAGATGGGACCTGGATAAACTAAAAGAACCAGAGATTGTACAGAGATTCAGGGAGAGCATAAGGGAGCAATTGACAGGAATGGGGGAAATAAATACAGTAGAAGAAGAATGGGTAGCTTTGAGGGATGAAGTAGTGAAGGCAGCAGAGGATCAAGTAGGTAAAAAGACGAGGGCTAGTAGAAATCCTTGGGTAACAGAAGAAATATTGAATTTAATTGATGAAAGGAGAAAATATAAAAATGCAGTAAGTGAAACAGGCAAAAAGGAATACAAACGTCTCAAAAATGAGATCGACAGGAAGTGCAAAATGGCTAAGCAGGGATGGCTAGAGGACAAATGTAAGGATGTAGAGGCCTATCTCACTAGGGGTAAGATAGATACTGCCTACAGGAAAATTAAAGAGATCTTTGGAGATAAGAGAACGACTTGTATGAATATCAAGAGCTCAGATGGAAACCCAGTTCTAAGCAAAGAAGGGAAAGCAGAAAGGTGGAAGGAGTATATAGAGGGTCTATACAAGGGCGATGTACTTGAGGACAATATTATGGAAATGGAAGAGGATGTAGATGAAGATGAAATGGGAGATACGATACTGCGTGAAGAGTTTGACAGAGCACTGAAAGACCTGAGTCGAAACAAGGCCCCCGGAGTAGACAATATTCCATTGGAACTACTGACGGCCGTGGGAGAGCCAGTCCTGACAAAACTCTACCATCTGGTGAGCAAGATGTATGAAACAGGCGAAATACCCTCAGACTTCAAGAAGAATATAATAATTCCAATCCCAAAGAAAGCAGGTGTTGACAGATGTGAAAATTACCGAACTATCAGCTTAATAAGTCACAGCTGCAAAATACTAACACGAATTCTTTACAGACGAATGGAAAAACTAGTAGAAGCCAACCTCGGGGAAGATCAGTTTGGATTCCGTGGAAACACTGGAACACGTGAGGCAATACTGACCTTATGACTTATCTTAGAAGAAAGATTAAGGAAAGGCAAACCTACGTTTCTAGCATTTGTAGACTTAGAGAAAGCTTTTGACAATGTTGACTGGAATACTCTCTTTCAAATTCTAAAGGTGGCAGGGGTAAAATACAGGGAGCGAAAGGCTATTTACAATTTGTACAGAAACCAGATGGCAGTTATAAGAGTCGAGGGACATGAAAGGGAAGCAGTGGTTGGGAAGGGAGTAAGACAGGGTTGTAGCCTGTCCCCGATGTTGTTCAATCTGTATATTGAGCAAGCAGTAAAGGAAACAAAAGAAAAATTCGGAGTAGGTATTAAAATTCATGGAGAAGAAATAAAAACTTTGAGGTTCGCCGATGACATTGTAATTCTGTCAGAGACAGCAAAGGACTTGGAAGAGCAGTTGAATGGAATGGACAGTGTCTTGAAAGGAGGATATAAGATGAACATCAACAAAAGCAAAACAAGGATAATGGAATGTAGTCTAATTAAGTCGGGTGATGCTGAGGGAATTAGATTAGGAAATGAGGCACTTAAAGTAGTAGAGGAGTTTTGCTATTTGGGGAGCAAAATAACTGATGATGGTCGAAGTAGAGAGGATATAAAATGTAGGCTGGCAATGGCAAGGAAAGCGTTTCTGAAGAAGAGAAATTTGTTAACATCCAGTATTGATGTAAGTGTCAGGAAGTCATTTCTGAAAGTATTCGTATGGAGTGTAGCCATGTATGGAAGTGAAACATGGACGATAAGTAGTTTGGACAAGAAGAGAATAGAAGCTTTCGAAATGTGGTGCTACAGAAGAATGCTGAAGATTAGATGGGTAGTTCACGTAACTAATGAGAAAGTATTGAATAGGATTGGGGAGAAGAGAAGTTTGTGGCACAACTTGACCAGAAGAAGGGATCGGTTGGTAGGACATGTTCTGAGGCATCAAGGGATCACCAATTTAGTATTGGAGGGCAGCGTGGAGGGTAAAAATCGTAGAGGGAGACCAAGAGATGAATACACTAAGCAGATTCAGAAGGATGTAGGTTGCAGTAGGTACTGGGAGATGAAAAAGCTTGCACAGGATAGAGTAGCACGGAGAGCTGCATCAAACCAGTCTCAGGACTGAAGACCACAACAACAACAACAACAATGGCCAGTAGTGTATGTGCTTACGTACCTGCATAAGAGTCGCGCTATATTGCTTGTGTATACGTTGCAGCAACGCCCTGAAACGGAAACTTTTTGATACTGCCTTGTAGATAGAATACTAAAATGAAACAGCATATAAATACAGAGTCGGGAACGAAAGAGCGTGCGCGGGAAAACATCCGATTAACGAAACGCATCCGGTATTAACGGAAGGGTACTTTGAGACTTGTGGGATGACCGCTACTCGGTAGTGAATACAGGTGACGAGTAACAACAGTCCCAGTGCACACACAGTGTTTACCAACTGTAGCGACGGGTCCGCGGGCTGCTTGGGCGCACCCCGGGCGCCCCTGGCGGCGCCGCCATTGGCGAGCGTGGCGAACGGCGGCGCCGGGGCGTCGGCGTCTATTTCGACGCCGGTATCTAGGTCACGGCGAGCGGCGCGCCGCTCAATGCCGCCGGCGGGCCACGAACGAGGTCTCCGCCGTCGCCGCGACTCGCCACCGGCGGCTCGCCGGCGCCACCACATCCCGGGCACATCGGGCAACGGGACGCTGTCACTGCGGCCGTGCCACGTGCGGTGCTAGACGAAGGACGCTTGTTTTATGAGAGAAGGTCTAGCTATTATTTTACTACCCGATACTTTCGTTATACACCGACGGAAAAAGGCGTTGAAGCCGTCTCACACGGAATAAAATTAGTCAGGTGGCGCGTTTGGGTGTTAGCTATGATGGAGAGGCAGTAGCTGGCTCGCATGTCGAAGCACTCACACGCACTGAGGTGACAAAGGTCGCGGGATAGCTACATGCACATACACATATAGCGGTAGTATCGCGTACACAGGTTATAAAAGGCAATGCATTGTCGGAGCTGTCATTTGTTCGCAGGTCTACATCTACATGTATACTCTGCAAATCACATTTAAGCGCCTAGCAGAGGTTCACTGAACCACTTTCACAATTCTCTATTCTTCCAATCTCGTATAGCGCGCGGAAAGAATGAACACCTGTATCTTTCCGTGCGAGCTCTGATTTCCCTTATTTTACCGTGGTGATAGTTCTTCCCTATGTAGGTAGGTGTCAACAAAATATTTTCGCAATCGGAGGAGCAAGTTGGTGATTGGAATTTCGTGAGAAGACTCCGTCGCAATAAAAATTGCCTTTCTTTTAATGATTTCGAGCCCAAATCCTGTATCATTTCAGTGACACTCTCTCCCATACTTCGCGATAATACAAAACGTGCTGCCCTTCTTTGAACTTTTTCGATGAACTCCGTCAGTCCTATCTGGTAAGGATCCGACAGTATACTAAAATAGGACGGACTAGCGTAGTGTAGGCACTCTCATTAGTAGGTCTGTTACATTTTCTAAGTGTCCTGCCAATAAAACGCAGTCTTTGGTTAGCCTTCCCCACAACATTTTCTGTGTGTTCCTTCCAATTAAACTGCTCGTAATTGTAATACCTAGGTATTTAGTTGAATTTACGGCTTTTAGATTAGACTTAAGTTTAACGCGTTCCTTTTAGCACTCATGTGGATGACCTCACCCTTTTCGTTATTTAGGGTCAACTGCCACTTTTCGCACCATTCCGATATTTCTTCTAAATCGTTTTGAGTTTGTCTTGATCTTCTAATAACTTTATTAGTCGATAAACGACAGCGTCATCTGCAGACAAACGAAGACAGCTGCTCAGATTGTCTCCCAAATCGTTTATATAGATCAGGAACAGCAAAGGGCCTACAACACTACCTTGGGGAACAGCAGCAATCACTTCTGTTTTACTCGATGACGAAGTGATTCATGTGGAAAGGTTTCCGACGTGATTATGGCCGCACGGTGGGAGTCAACTGTCTTTGAACGCCAAATGGTAGTTGGAGCTACACGTATAGGAACCACCATTTCAGAACTCGTTACGGAATTCAAAATTACGGTATAAACAACGTCAAGACTGTGCCGAGAATACCAAATTTCAAGGATTACCTCTCACAATGGACAACGCTGTGGCCGACGGCCTTCACTTACCGCCGAGTGCAGCGACGTTTGCATAGAGTTGTCACCGTCAACAGACAAGCAGCAATGTGTGAAGTAACGGCAGAAATGCGACGAACGACGAACGTATCCGTAATGACAGTACGGCGCATTTTGGCGTTAGTGCGCTAGGGCAGCAGACGACGGACACGAGCGCCTTAGCTAACGCGCGACATCGTATGCGGCCCCGCTCCTGGGATCGTGACCGTATCGGTTGGATCCTAGATGACTGGAAAACCATGGCCAGGTGAGATGAGTCCCGATTTCACTTGGTAAGAGCTGATGGTAGGGTTCGAGTGTGGCTCAGACCTCACGAAGCCGTGGACCCAAGTTCTCAACAAGGCACTGTGTGACCTCGTGGTGGCTACATAATGCTATGGTCTGTATTTTTCGGAATGGGATTGGTCTCTGCTCCAACTGAACCGATCACTGATTGAAAACAGTCATGTTCCACTACTGGAAGACCATTTGCCACCGTTCCTGGACTTCATGCTTCCAAACAATGATATCGTGTCACCAGACTACAATTATTCGCAACTGGTTTGAGGTGGACAGTTTGAATGATTTGGCCATCCACATCGCCCAACATGAATCCCATCAACATTTATGGGACATACTCGAGAGGTCAGCTCGTGCACAAAATCCGTTCACAATTATGGACTGCTATAGAGGTAGTATGGCTGGCTATTTCTGCATGGGACTTCCAACGACTGGCTGATTCCATGCCACGAAATTTAACCGAGAGGAAAGAGATGCTGTGATATGCAAATGATTAGCTTTTCAGAGCATTCACACAAGGTTGGCGCCGGTGGCCACACCTACAACGTGCTGACATGAGGAAAGTATCCAACCGTTTTGTCATACACAAACAGCAGTTGACCGCCGTTGCCTGGTGAAATATTGTTGTGATGCCTCGTGTAAGGAGGAGAAATGCGTACCATCACGTTTCCGACTTTGATAAAGGTCGGATTGTAGCCTATCGCGATTGCGGTTTATCGTATCGCGACATTGCTCTTCTCGTTGGTCGAGATCCAATGAATGTTAGCAGAATATGGAATCGGTGGGTTCACGAGGGTAATACAGTACGCTGTGCTGGATCCCAAAGGCCTCGTATCACTAGCAGTCAAAATGACAGGCATCTTATCCGCATGGCTGTAACAGATCGTGCAACCACGTCTCGATTCCTGAGTAAGAACAGTTCGACGACGTTTGCAGCAGCATGGACTATCAGCTCGGAGACCATGGCTGCGGTTACCCTTGACGCTGCATCACAGACAGGAACGCCTGCGATGGTGTACTCAACGAAGAACCTGTGTGCACGAATGGCAAATCGTCATTTTTTCGGATGAATCCACGTTCTGTTTACAGCATCATGATGGTCGCATGCGTGTTTGGCGACACATTGGAAGCGTGTATTCGTCATCGCCATACTGCTGTATCACCCGGCGTGATGGTATGGGGTGCCATTGGTTACACGTCTCGGTCACCTCTTGTTCGCATTGACGGCACTTTGAACAGTGGACGTTACATTTCAGATGTGTTACGACCCGTGGCTCTATCCTTCATGCGATCCCTGCGAAACCCTACATTTCAGCAGGATAATGCACAGCCGCATGTTGCAGGTCCTGTACGGGCCTTTCTGAATAGAGAAAATGTTCGACTGCTGCCCTGGCCAGTACATTCTACAGATCTCTCACCAATTGAAAACGTCTGGTCAATGGTGGCCGAGCAACTGCCTCGTCACAATACGCCAGTCACTACTCTCGATGAACTGTGGTATCGTGTTGAAGCCGCATGGGCATCTGTACCTGTACACGCCATCCGAGCTCTGTTTGACTCAATGCCCAGGCGTATCAAGGCCGTTATTGCGGCCAGAGGTGGTTGTTGTGGGTACTGATTCCTCAGGATCTATGCATCCAAATTGCGTGAAAATGTAATCACGTGTCAGTTATAGTATAATATATTTGTCCAATGAATAACCGTTTATCATCTGCATTTCTTTTTGGTGTAGCAATTTTAATGGCGATTCCATTTTGTTGCTGCTGTTGTTGTTGTTATTGTTGTTGATGATCTCCTCGTGCTCCTCATTCTTCCTTCTCCCTCATTGTTTTCGGCCATCACAAAACCGCGCCCCCAAGGAAACACCGCCAAGGGCATGCCCTACGACTGCCATACCCTAGCCACGCCACCACTGAGATGCCTTGTCATTAAATACACGTATGGTTCGTACCAAGAAGCTGCTGCAGAAAGAGAGAGAGAGAGAGAGAGAGAGAGAGAGAGAGAGAGAGAGAGAGTTGGCGAGCGAATGGAGCGCCAGGTTCCGTCACCGGCCGGTGCCCCAGCCGCAAACCGTAGACCCCGGTCCGGGGCCCCGAGTTGGGCCGGCTGGCCAATTGCGTCCAAGGTGAGCCTCCAGACGGCCGCGGACGCAGACAGCCTCCGCCGCCTGCTCGCCGCGGCAGCCGGATGTGCAAGTGTCGCCGCTCCCACGGCGCCTCGCCGTCTCGCCTCCCAGCAACGCTCCGCCGCTGCAACCGCTCGCCGGCCGGCTCGGCTCTAGCGCCCGTCCTGCGTCCAAGGCTACAGCCTCTCCAAATCCTCTCTCCTCCATTTCGCGTATAGGTTCGCAGATTTTCCGACGGCAAAACAGAGGATGTGATTCTGAAACCCGTAGGATCTGTGCTAATCTGATGGACGGTAGTGAGGATACAGTCGGCCAAGTTGGGCGAGTCTGTCTGCACATCGATGAAGTCAAGCGTGGCCTCATTACGATTTTACACCATGCATCGAAGAGGCCGTATATAGACTTTTGTAACCGTTCGACACGCTGATCTGCGATACCCATTCTTGTTTAATTACAGGAACAGCTCATTACATCTCCAACCGAGATATTCATTTGAATCTTACAAGATAGTTGTGTCTTTTCTTTCTTTGAAAATGAGAACCTCTCAACTTTAATGAAAGGACCTGGTTTGTAAATGGTAACTTAATATCAGATGTACACCGAGGTGACAAAAGTCATAGGCTACCTCCTAATATAGTGCCGGTGATGTTCTACAGTACACAGATACCGCCTCTCAAGGTCATAGGCAATAATATCGAAGTTTCCAAAGATCAAAACATATTTCAGGTATTAGGCCGTTACACTCCAAGCAATAATTCGTTAACACACCAAATCCGACAAACATGACAGAGGCAGCTACTAACGTACGGTAGATTGATAGGGTGATTACCGAACAACCCGAACCGCAGGTTGCTCTAACCCGCCTCTACTCCACAAGGGAAAAACGGACCACCCAATTTATAAACAACCACCTTCCAGCGGGTGGGCAAACGGAGAAGAATGATGGGACGACCCCAAAGCAAAACGGCTGGTGACCTCACCCAGAAAACAAGTACAATTTAACAAGAGTAAATCAAACAACGTATCACCAATCACTTAACTTATAATAAACTGCAATTTCTCGAGAAGACCTGGCGCAGCACCACCAAATGGCTCTTCCGAACCGTCCGCTGCCAGCCGCTTCAACGGACGCAGGAAGGCGCGCCGATCTCCCGTCTCATGGCGTACCAGCTCGCACCCGCCAGACTGATGTCGCTGGTTTCCAGTTGCTCTCGTGTCGACCGCGAAGTCACTACCCCTCGCTATACGCCGCGGCCCACTGGACTCGCGTGGCGACCTCAAATGCGCCGACGCTCAAGACGGACAAGTCGTCTTGTGTCTCAGTGCGCGACCGACCAACCGATCGATCGATCCAACCGCCAATGACCATTGCCAGAGCAAACTAGAGCAGACTGGCGGCCTAACGCGCAGACTCCGATGTAGGAACTAAGCCCCTACCGGGCGACCACTCGCTGAGTTCTCTTACTGGCGGAGTGGAAAGACTCTCATTTTGCCGGCTTTAAAGGTTGATCCGAACGACAGACATACTAGCACTCCGAACGACAGATAGACACACTAACTGCCTAACAAATACGGACGAGAGACAGACTAGCAAGCTGGGGACGAGAGGTTGACCCAGACTGACCCACTGGGGAGCTCATAACGCCCCTTAAATGCACGTGAACAGGCAACCTTTCCCCTTTCCCACCAGACGGAGACACCAAAGGTGCGATTGCCACAGTGGGGCCACCGCCAGAAACGGAGGGCGACTGCTTCGCACTACGCGCTGCGACGCGCTCTTCAAAGCAGCAATTTTTACCACGGCTCACATGGCTTAGTGGGGACTGCGCCACACTCTAACCCTACCATCAGCTCTTACCAACTGAAATCGTGACTCACCAGACCAGGCTACGTTTTTCCACTCGTCTAGCGCCCGACCGATATGGTCACAAGCCCAGGAGAGGCGCTGCGGGCGAGGTCGCGCTGCTGTGGAAGGCACTCGCATCGGTGGTCCGCTGCCAAGCTCATTGACGCCAAATTTCGCCTCACAAGTCTTAATGGATACGTTCGTCTTGCGTCCCACATTGATTTCTTTTATTTCACGGAGTGCTGCTTGTCTGTTAGGACCGGAAACTCTACGCAAACGCCGCTGTCCTCGGTCGTTCGGTGAACGACGTCCGCCACTGCGTTGTCCGTTGTGAGAGCTAATGCCTGTAATTTGGTATTCCTGGTACGCTGTAGATCCCGCAATATTGAATTCCCTAAAGACTCCCGAAATGGAATGTCCCATGCGTTTAGCTCCAACTACCATTCCGCGTTTAACGTTGGTTAATTCCCGTCGTGCAGGCATAATCTTGTCGGAAACCTTTTCACATGAATCACCCGAGTATAAATGATGGCTTCGCCAATGCACTGCCCTTTTATACCTTGTGTACGGGATACTACCGCAACCTGTGTGTTTGCATATCGCTGTTGTCTTCCACTATTAGTGGCTGGCTGGTTCAAATGGCTCTGAGCACTATGGGACTTAACATCTATGGTCATCAGTCCCCTAGAACTTAGAACTACTTAAACCTAACTAACCTAAGGACATCACACACATCCATGCCCGAGGCAGGATTCGAACCTGCGACCGTAGCAGTCGCGCGGTTCCGGACTGAGCGCCTAGAACCGCTAGACCACCGCGGCCGGCCACTATTAGTGCTGCCACCTGCTGTCTGTGAGTGATTATTGCACGTTGACGTCGAACATAGGTGGTGGTCACACGGTGTGACAGGATCGTGTGGGTGGTGGGCTTAGCAGACTACACGGTTTTTAAGGGCGAGTAGTTTCCCGATGACGGCCGGTCTTTACAATCTCCATTGCAGAAATGGTTTCAATGCCCTACAACGAAGTATCGTCTTGCAGAATCGCTTTAAGCAGGAAAAAGAAACGCCCAGAACAATTGTGCTCCTGATTCTCACTGGCCGAAACACCCATTTGTTAAATAATTTCGTCAAACAGTTTGAAACCCACCAAATCGTGGAGTCAGCCGACAGCCCGTGTGGGGTTAAGGTGGCACGTCGTGGATCCTCCGGGTACGGTGTTGGTGTTTTAAAGTGGTTACCGTTTCGGATTTCTGGTGTGAGCAACCCTCCGTGAGCGTCGACACTACTTTTCAGATACGGAAAGCTTACACAGCAATCGGAAGTGCGTTTCCACGCGCGGGAGTCAATTTAGGGTTAGGTACTTTCCTGTTTATCACAGCAAGTGCTTTCCGTGTCTGAAAAGTAGTGTCGACGCTCACGGAGGGTTGCTCACACCAGAAATCCGAAACGGTAACCACTTTAAAACACCAACACCGTACCCGGAGGATCCACGACGTGCCACCTTTGGGGTTTAGTGAGCGCCGGATAGTTCGGTCAAGCGAGGCCGCGGGGCAGAGTGTCGCGCCATTAGCTGCCTCCTAGGTGGAGCGGGTATTGGATGAAATTGGCCGACTTGTATGCGGTTCATAGGTATCAATACATTTCATTGGTTTCGTGCTAATTTGAGTGTGGCGTTTTTGCTTCGGATTTTTCCCCGTTGACCTACAACTGAATTAGCCGTTCGCGGTTGTGATAATTATCGGCGGGAGTTGCTAGTATACAGCTGGAGGCGGTTACACTGAACAGTTAGCAGCGAAAACATTCCAGTGCTGTCGTCGGATCTCGGAATTTTTCCTGAAAGTAGTTACACAGCTACAAGGCTTTTAACTATTGACTTTACCGTTGCGAGAATATTAATCCTGGCTCGTGTGTCAAACGATGTTGGCGGCCTTTACGTACTAAGACTGGTAGTGCAGCACGTTGTTGTTGTGGTCTTCAGTCCAGAGACTGGTTTGATGCAGCTCTCCATGCTACTCTATCCTGTGAAAGCTGCTTCATCTCGAAGCACCGTCCAACTGCAACCTACTTTCTTCCGAATCTGCTTAGTGTATACATCTCTTGCTCTCCCTCTACGATTTTCACCCCCCACGCTGCCCTCCAATACTAAATTGGTGATCCCTTGATGCCTCAGAACATGTCCTTCCAACCGATCCCTTCTTCTAGTCAAGTTGTGACACAAATTCCACTTCTCCTCTATTTAGTACCTCGTCATTAGTTACATGATCTACCTATATAATCTTCAGCATTCTTGTGCAGCACATTTCGAAAGCTTCTACTCTCTTCTTGTCTAAATTATTTATCGTCCATGTTTCACTTCGATACATGGCTACACTCCATTAAAATACTTTCAGAAAAGGCTTCCTGACAAATCTATACTCGATGTTAAAAAATTTTTCTTCTTCAGAAACGCTTTCCCTGCCATTGGCATTTTATGTCCTTTCTACTTCGACCATCATCAGTTATTTTGCTCTCCAAAGAGCAAAACTCATCTACTACTTTAAGTGTCTCATTTCCAAATCTAATTCCCTTAGAATCACCTGATTTAATTCGACTACATTCCATTATCCTCGTTCTGCTTTTGTTGATGTTCACTTATATCCTCCTTTCAAGACACTGTCCATTCCGCTCAACTGCTCTTCAAAGTCCTTTTTTTTTTAAAAAAAAAATTCTTTATTGACATAACAATAATACAATAATAATTATACATATGTGGCCCACCTCCTAACATGATTAGTGGACCATTAATTGTTACATAAGTCTAAGTTTTTTTTTTGCAGCTTAGATTACAGTTTTGTTGTTAGTGAGCTACTATTAAGTTCCTAAGGTAGTGTTAGATTCCTACAACAACAATGGGCAGTTTAGTTTTACCTACTTCTAACCTAGAAATGACTACTAACTGCAGCGTCACAGGTGTGCCAGTAAAATATAAACCTACTTGGAGTGGCCAGGCTCCCCGAGCTAACCCCGAGGAGCATGCCCCTGGCACCGGGCCGGCCAAGGTTAGTAATCGCTGCAGTTTCCTATGTTAGTATTCTAAACTACGTCCTACTACTACTAGCTTAACCTACGTCTTAGTTGGTGCTTGTCGTAATCGGTGTGATCGATCCCACCCCCCTAATCCCATACGTGGCGGTTTCCAACTAATGGAAGTCGGCCATTCCACGTACAGGCGGAATGGGATTGGGATCAGGTCATAGTCGGTTGGTTGAAGAGTTCGGTGTTTATTCTTGATCGCTCAGGTATTCTATTAAGACCTTTCGTGATACCTCTTCCGCCAGAGCGTTTAGGGTATGGAATGTGTCTTCTTGTCTGAGAAGATTGTATGTCTCGTGGTTTGGAAGTCTGTCTCTGAGTGTCATAGCCACGTCGTTGAAGAGAGGGCACTCGAAAACCACATGATCAGGAGTTCCCTCTGCCGCGCCACAGTCACACTCGGGGGTTGCCCTTTTCCCAAACCGACATAAATATGTCGGATAGGGTCCATGACCAGTGAGAAAATGGATGAGTCCTCGTGTGGGTTCAAAATATTTCATGGTCCCGCGTTCTTTAACATCAGGTAGAAACTGAAATGTTCTTCTCCCCGTTTCATCTTCCTCCCATATCCTCTGCCACAATTCCTCCCCTCTGTTTCTTATTCCACTCCTTTGCTGTCTCTGACAGAATTACAATGTCAGTGCAGCATACCAGAGAACTAATGCGGGTCCGGCATCACATGTATCCAATTTAATCCGCGGAGCAGTGCAAACTGTTCTTTGTGTCGCGAACCGGACGCCGCCGAGAGTGCGTTGAGATGTTTCTTTGTAAAACGTACATAATTTCCTTATTAATATAAAGGGTAGAGCCTAGAGCTAGTACGTATGAGCGGTTTTCTATCTGGGTTTTAATAAGATCAAACTTGTGAATGACATACTTTAGTGCACGGTGTTCAGCCATTAATTTCTCTTCGAATAAAATACAGGGTGTACCAAATGAATCATCCGATTTAAGAAAAATGGTAACCATTACTTTTTTGAGATATGTGCGGACATCACGTACTGTTGGAAAGAGCAAACTCTCGAGTTTTACATGGTTCCCGCTAGGCAGCGGCAGTGTCTAGTAAAAATGGTGTCAGAACAAAAAAAGCGTTTTGTGTTCTACGTTTTGCGCAGTGCGGGCCAGTAGTAACTGTTCAACTTGACTTTCGAACTAGCTATGGTGTGGATCCTCCGACAGCACAGAGCATTAGACGATCGCATGAACAATTCCGAGAAAAAAGGTTGTTTGTGTAAAGGCAAATCGACGGGCCGTTCCCCAGTGCCAGACACAGATGTCGAACCCATCCGCCATGGTTTCACAAGGAGACCGCAGAAATCCGTTCGCCGTGCAGCCCGATAGCTCAACATATCCCAATATCCGCCTGGCGTGTATTGCGTCGATGATTACACATGAAAACATACAAAATCCTGCCACTTCAAGCTCTTCGTGAAGGTGACGAACAACAAAGTGTGGAGTTCTGTAATTTCATTCTTGGCAAGATGGAGCACGACAGTTTTCTCCACGCTTAGTATTTAGTGCGAGGCAACACCATTTAAACGGAATTTGTGAAGCGTCATAATGTGATAATACGGAACAACCACATGAAGTTGTACAACATGAGAGGGACTAAAGGTCTATGGTCCATTTTTCTTTGGTGAGAACACAGTTACAGGAAGCACGTATATCGGTATGCTTGAGAAATTCCTTTTCCCACAGTTGGAGACTGATTCGAACGACTTATTTACCAACAGGATGGCGTACCGCCACACTGGTATCTGGAAGTGAAGGAATTTTTAAATCAAAGGATTACGGAACGAGGGCTTTGTAGGGGAGGAGCAAATCATTCGGCATTACATACTGGCCTCCAAGGTCACCGGACCTGACTGTATGTGATTATTTATTGTGGGGGTTTATAAAAGATTCCGTTTATGTGCCTCCGTTACCAAAGATGATGAATGAACTGAGACATCGCATAACAGCTGTGGAAGCTGTAACGCAAGACATTCTCGCTGCAGTGTGGGAACAATTTGAATACCGCATTGACATATCACGTGCATCTCAAGGGGGTATATTAAATACTAATGAAAAAATATGAAAAAATCTTTTTGAGTTTTCCGTTCATCAAAAAACAAAATACATTGTATACGTTTATTAGTTTCAGGAATATAGACGTGCCAAATCGGATCATTCTTTTTGATGCACCCTGTACATAGCGACCAGGTGATACATTACCTGTCATTGAAAATATCTAGCAGTAATTTTAGTGTAGAGTATGCTGTGAATGGTTTCGTCATTAGTCTCATTGTCGATCTTGAATACCAGTCAGACACAGGCCCCGATGTACCGTTTTTAAAGGATGGCTGTAAGAAAAGGTCTAGTGTTCTCATACATCACTCTGTACTGAACTGACGTAGCTTCTTTTCGAAGTACTAAAATCATAAGATAACAGAATCGCTTACCACCATCAAATGAACTGTTGTTATCTCGAGGCGATTGTTGTCTGCATGTATTACATACGTGCCAATTAATTTAATTTGTCGTGTACGACTCTGTCACACAACGGCAAAGAGAGATGGGTTACGGGGTGGTGTGGCAGCTGTTGTCGTAGCAAAGCTGGACAGGAGCAAAAATGATTAACGAGGAACTAACCACACGACACAGAAGATTTACTTAACCTATATATCTCTCCAAGCGTACAAAGACTCATTACAAAAAATGCAGCTAGAAACAAAGTCCAACTGTTACAATGTCAATTAAGATGAGGCTCGCCGTACTAAGCACGAATGACGAAGTCACAGGGAAGAGGCTCCAAGTGCAAATGGGGAGAGTTGTTGTCGCCGGCCGTGCTATATCGTGCCAGCAGAGGGCGCTCGTAGTCCATAGCCCCTGGAGGCATGGCTCAGCATGTGCGCACCACTGGATTCAACAGACCCCGCGTGACCGCTATTGGCGTCAGACCGAAACTTGCTATACTGCTGCCAAATGTAGAATTCCCGTGGGGTGGTACCTACCAGTGATAGCACATAATTCAACTGAATCGCCTCTCTGAAAACTTTAACTACTTCAGAGAAACTGGAGGAATGTGGATTCTGGTCGCGGAGGCGAGAGTAATTTCGCTTTTCGCTGTGTAATCCCCGAGGCACGGGCGAAAGGATAGTTCCAATAGAACTGTAACAGCAGGTCGACTGTCACGTCTGGTCAGCTCACTCAGCACGACCATTGCACGTGCGTAACACAAGGTCCTGGGTTCGAGTCCCAGTGCGGCACAAAGTTTTAATGTGTCTGCGCCAGAGTGAAAGATTCATTCTGGGCATATTTGACTTTGTCTAGAAGCTGGATAGTACACTGTCTTGTTTCACCGTCTCATATCACAGAGGCTGCGTAGGGCACTTCATAGCGCTGTAATGCGATAGCTGTATTTGAAACACTCGTTCGCCCCCTTGCAGTATGCATGTGCACACGAGGGTTCATGACGGGCACAATAGACTAATGGAGCGGAGCGGCCAAGTAAATCGGTCAGTCGACGTAAAGATAGCGGGGATATGCCCGGCAAGAAGTGCGCCGGTCTCGTATCACCTCAACCATCAATATGCCGTGAGCCGCAGCAGCAGACCGCGCATGCAGACGTGGCTTGGCCAACATCGGGCTTACTCGTCTTTCCGCCTGGTGGAGTGGAGCGGAGCGAGGGCCGGGCCGGAATTCGGCGCGCTCAATACTGCAGGGGCAGACATTGTGGCCGCAGCGCCGCCTCATCTATAATGCACGCGGACAGAGACTCCGGCCTGCAATCGCCGCCGGCGCGACCGACCGGCACGCTGCGGTTCTCCCGGCTGCTCCGTAACGCACTCTACACCTCAGCGCACCTGCACTACGACGCGACATTTCTGCCGTCATTTGACTACCACATAGGTCGAGTATCCTTTGTTAACGTCGCTATTAATTTTGTGGAATACCTTGCCATTTTCGAGAAGCTTAGTTTTCATGCTGCTTTATTCTCCTAGAGTCAGTTGGCGAAACTTGGATATTCATATACACGGTGATTCAGCTGCCACTGCCTATGGGTTTTATGCAACCCGCAACGCCTTCAAGTACCACGTCCAAATTTTCGTGTTCTCTCACTCGCTATACGCAAACTGTTGTTGTTGTGGTTTGATGCAGCTCTCCATGCTACTCTATCCTGTGTAAGCTGCTTCATCTCCCAGTACGTACTGCAACCTACATCCTTCTGAATCTGCTTACTGTATTCATCTCTTGGTCTCCCTCTACGATTCTTACCCTCCACGCTGCCCTCCAGTACTAAAGTTGTGATACCTCGATGTCTCAAAACATGTCCTACCAACCGATCCCTTCTTCTAGTCAAGTTGTGCCACTAGCTCCTCTTCTCCCCAATTCTATTCAATACCTCCTCATTAGTTATGTGATCTACCCATCTAATCTTCAGCATTCTTCTGTAGCACCACATTTCTAACGCTTCTATTCTCTTCTTGTCTAAGCTATTTATCGTCCACGTTTCACTTCCATACATGGCTACACTCCATACAAATACTTTCAGAAACGGCTTCCTGACACGCAAACTGTTAGTCCTACAGAAAAAAATGAACAAGACCTTTTTGTAGGGAATTTAATGTAGTTATATTTCCTACTGGGATACGTTTTCGCTACAAGCTGTAGCTTTCGAATTATTCACGAAAAATGTACAAAAGTGACCTTCAATCGCGATTTCTTAAAAATTGTGGCCTCCAGCGAAATCGTATCCCAGTACAAAATTCAACTTCATTAAATTTTCTAGAAAAAATGTCCCATTATTTTTTTCTGTAGGACTAATCGTCTGCTCGTAGCAGACGGGAGAATATGGAAATTTTATGCAGGGTTTTTGAAGGCATTGCTTATACTAAAATGTTCCTGGTGAGTCAAGCCTCCCCCTCTCCCTACACACCTACCTCCGTCCATCCAGTGAATCTGCGCCAGTATACATCGCTCCATTCTTTTCAAGTCAGTCACAGGTACAAAGCTTACATAACTGCCATTTACGAAAATCTTTGAAGAATGGCCTATAGTACGTCTGATCTGCCGAGTGCACTCTGCACGCAAAAGCTGATGATTTTATTGATGTAGATTTTTTAAATAAATGATTGTTCTTCTTACTCAAGTGTTGCCATATTTATTCTGTTAAAGATATTTTACTCTTTCGCGTAATTGTGATAAGCGTGCGCCGGCCGGGGTGGCCAAGCGGTTCTAGGCGCTATAGTCTGGAACCGCGCGACCGCTACGGTCGCAGGTTCGAATTCTGCCTCGGGCATGGATGTGTGTTATGTCCTTAGGTTAGTCAGGTTTAAGTAGTTCTAAGTTCTAGGGGACTGATGACCTCAGAAGTTAAGCCCCATAGTGCTCCGAGCCATTTGAACCATTTGGTAAGCGGGCAGTAGACAACTTTCCTACAGCCACTGAATTTTGAAGCTGGTGGCTCGGATCTTGCTACTTTCATGCTGGACATTTACCACTGACGAACACAACACCTTCTAAATGCGATATGGCTTTAGCAAGATCGGGCTATGATCCGTACAGTGCGTTATTCAGGGACAAAGTAAGGCACCAGTATCCATGCTGATTACTCCCGCGATTTGGTGATACCCCTCAGTAAGCGAGATCACCAGATGTTTCAGCCCCCGATTTATTTCTGTGGAGTCGTCAAGACCAAAGGGATTCACAGCTGTTTCACAATAATGAAGAATTGGTAACAAGAATCAGAAGAGATGGAGGCCATTTCCTGAGAATGCGATAACCAGTTACTGTGAACGTCTTCACCAATGCATCGCTAATGATAGAAACCGTTCGTGACATGTATTTTTTAAGAAATAAATGTGTGTTTGGCTCTTCAGTAATAGCAACGCGTTACCTGTAAGTTAAGATTAGTGTAAATATACGCTAAACTCCATATTAAGCAAATGAAAATCTACACTTCCCGTGTGCCACGCCGTAGACGTGTCCACGTGCTGAGAGAAATGTACTGGTACTGACTTACAAGGGTTATAGAAAAATATGGAAACATAGCGAGAAACGTACCCTTGAATTTAAATGCAGATCCTATCCGAGACTGAAGGTTGTGCTGTTGAATTTGAGCACGAACGGCACCTGTGCAAAGTTTTCAATACGTTGCAAATATCAGCCGTGGCCAGAACAGTGTTCTGTTGTGATCGTAAAGTGACTTCGAACGTGGGCAAGTTGTTGGCGCACGTACGGTAAGTGCTTCCGTAACCAAGGTAGACAAAGTGTTTGGTGCTTCAAGGGACAGCTTAGCGAAAATTTATACCCCAAAGAAGGAAATCGGAAATTATCAGCTAAGTCACCACGCGGACGGGTGTGTGAGTTGAGTGATCGTGACAGGTAGTCATTGAAGAGGATTTCGACGGCTGCAAAATTCATTGCAGAACTGAATGTCGTACTAGCTAACACTCTCAGAATGAAAGGAGCTCCATAAGCAGGGAATTGCCGGGCTAGTGGGAGTTTCAAAATAACATCAAAATCACACATCAGAGAGGCAAACGCACGTACGAGGGGCGTTTGAAAAGTCCGCGCAAAGTCCGAGAGATGGCACCACCGGCGCGTATCGAGGTCATTTGTAATTAGTAGCATCTTTGGAAAGTGCGCACACCAAGTTCCCGCCATACTGGTGTATTTCTTTGTGTTTGGCATTTGTGTGAATCAAGGAAGTCGAGTGATTGTCAAAACATGGACGGAAAAGAATTTCGTATGGTGATTAAACATTACTTTATGAAAGGCAAAACGCCTCGGGAGACTAAAGAGAAGATTGACTCTGCACCTTCGATTAGAACAGTTTATAAGTGGATTCAAAATTTTCGGAGTGGCCACATGGGCACAAGCGATGCTGAAAGTTCTGGACGCCCTGTGGAGGTTACGACTCCAGAAATAATTGATAAAATCCACGATATGGTGATGGATGACAGAAGAGTTAAGGTGCGTGAGATTGCTAGTGATGTGGGCATCTCGAATGAACGCTTACATAATATTTTGCATAAACATTTGGACATGAGAAAGCTATCCGCAAGATGGGTTCCGCGATTGCTCACGCTTGACCAAAAACGGAATCGTGTGAAATGTTGCAAGGATGATTTGCAGCTGTCCAGGAAGAATCCGCAGGACTTTAAGCGTCGTTTCGTCACTGTGGATGAAACATGGATATATTACTATACTCCTGACACCAAACTACAATATAAACAATGGGTTACCAAGGCAGAATCTGCACCAAAAAAGGCAAAGGCAATTCCTTCGGCCGGAAAGGTTATGGTGACTGTCTTTTGGGATTCGCAAGGGATAATCCTCATCAACTATCTGGAAACGGGTAAAACTATTACACGTGAATATTATTCATCGTTATTGGACCGTTTGAAAAACGAGCTGCAAGAAAAACGCCGGCGATTGTGGAAATAGGATTCCAACTCGTTTCACATCCCCCCTTATTCTCCAGGCTTGGCTCTCTCGGACTACTATTTATTCCCCAATTTGAAGAAATGGCTGGCGGAACAAAGATTTTATTCATACGAGGAGTTGATTGCAGCAACTAATAGCTATTTTGCAGACTTGGATAATTCCTATTATTCGGAATGGAGCAACAAATTGCGTTGGACGAAGCGTATGAGTCTAAAAGGAGACTATGTCGAAAAATAAAAAAGGTTTACCCTAAACACGTAAGTAGTTTTTATTTTTGCACGGACTTTTCAGTCGCCCCTCGTAACAAGGAAACGTAGTGCTGAAGCGATAACAAACACGTGGAATAGGGAGCCATCATCGGATGAGTCTTGTTTCACACTATTTTAAAACTTCTGGCCGACATTACGTCCAAAGAGTGAGACATGGCGGAGGTTGGTGGTGATTTGGGCAACATATCGTCTTATTCCATGCGTCCAATGGTTACTCTGCAAGTTCGTATTATTTTGACTCATCAGATCCATGGCATGGAAAAATGTTTGTTCCGCAATCGTGATGCTGCCTGTGTTCAATTGCTACGGGCCCCTGTTCACGCAACTCGCATCCACCGGGATTGGATCTGTGAGCACTAGAGTGAATTGCCGCGTCTCCCCTGGCTACCACAGTCACCACATCTGTAATCTCTCTTTATATTCGATGAATTATTCTGATACAATTCTACCCTTGAATGACGTTTACTAATTTTCTATCTCCATACTCGCAGAATCCATGCGCAAAGTAGTTTCATACAATAGCTATGCCATGAGCGCATAATTATTCTTTGTAGTACTCTCTCTGGTCGTTGTAAAAAAAAAGCTTCCAGGATTGTCTTCGTGCCGATTAGCCTGAGCGTTGTTTGAACAATTGTAATCTGAATATTGAGATTTATGACAAAAGATAACAGATACGAAATTGTACGATTAAAAGGGAAATTACATATATATTGCTCCTTCATACAAAAGGTGTGTAACAATTTACATTATTTGACATTTGAGAATTAATGATATTCATCGATATATTGCGTAGTTGTTAATCAGAAGGGAACTTCCGAAAGACTGGATACGAACCTGCATTTAATAATCCAAGAGCTCCATTACTTCTTCGGAAGGTTGAACTTCATCAAAACCAAATATCCGCTTGATCTGAGGCTCCCCGACTGATTATACAACGCTCTCAAAAATACGAGGCATTTTATTTGTACAGATTAGCAGACTGCCGCAAAGCACGAGCCTGCAGAGAAGAAGAATCATCGCCTGATTTCATTCTAACAAGTAAAATTTCTGAATCATTTTGAGTGATTGAGTTATGACTGTGTTTCCTATTATGAATGATTGATTGCTCGAATGAATTGAGAACTACATAATTACATAGATAGGAGGAAAAATTACACATCTTTAATATTATCGAGGTCTTGAGGTCTACTTTGGAAAGAAGCGTCAGTGATCGCTATCCACTTCTATCATTGTTACCTGAACTCGACTTTTTTTGCAGAAAAAAATGGCACAAGATTCCCTTCAAAACCAAACAGGGCCCTTATTTATCCATCCCGAGACGACTGGAAGCTGTTTTTAAACGCCAACGAATTTCCTAAAACGTACTGGGCACGATTGTGTTCCCCTGCGTCTGCACTGACTCGCGAGATTACACCTGCCGGGCGGACGCAGCTGCGAGAGGCGACGCAGGTGCCGGTGTTTCCTTTCCGAGTAGCCAACCACTCGGCGGCGCCCACGCCAGCCGTGACGTCACGGTGCCGCCGCCGCTGCCGGCCGGAAACCGCGCGGCCGCTCGCATTCCTGGCGACGCCGCGCTCTGCTGTGCTCCGTTCCACCGCGCGGTGAATCAGCGCAGAAGCGCGCGCCACGTCACGCCGAGGCGCCTTCTTTGGGCACGGGCAGCTAGAGGAATGCACGACACGGGGGCAGAGCCGCTCTTCGGGCTCTTCACTGGCTGCTGCCGGAGAGCAGGAAATACAGACCTCGGTCGTTAGTTCAGGCAGACTATCTTGGTGTTATCAACCCGAGATCATTCACAGCTCGTAGCAACTGAGCACAAACGAGGCTACAGTTACCACAGACAGAAAAGTTACAGAAAGGCGACCTTACGTTTATAGCACTTGTAGAGTCAGCAAAAGTTTTTGACAAAGCTGATTAGAATAAACTAGTTGAAATCCTGAAAGTAACAGGGATAAAATATTGAGAGCGAAAGGTTACTACAACACGTACACTACTGGCCATTACAATTGCTACAGCACGAAGAAATGCAGATGATAAACGGATATTCATTGGAGAAATATATTATACTAGAACTGACATGTGATTACATTTTCATGCAATCAGTACCCAGAACAACCACCTCTGGCCGTAATAACGGCCTTGATACTCCGGAGCATTGAGTCAAACAGAGCTTGGATGGCGTGTACAGGTACAGCTGCCCATGCAGCTTCAAACTGATGCCACAGTTCATCAAGAATAGTGACTGGCGTATTGTGACGAGCCAGTTGCTCGGCCACCATTGACCAGACGTTTTCAGTTGGTGAGACATCTGGAGAATGTGCTGGCCAGAGCAGCAGTCGAACATTTTCTGTATCCAGAAAGGTCCGTACAGGACTTGCAACATGCGGTCGTGCATTATTCTGCTGAAATGTAGGGTTTCGCAAGGATCGAATTAAGGGTAGAGCCACGGGTCGTAAGACATCTGAAATGTAACGTTCACTGTTCTAAGTGCCGTCAATGCGAACAAGAGGTGACCGAGACGTGTAACCAATGGCACCCCATACCATCACGCCAGGTGATACGGCAGTATGGGGATGACGAATACACGCTTCCAATGTGCGTTCACCGCGATGTCGTCAAACACGGATGCGACCATCATGATGCTGTAAACAGAACCTGGATTCATCCGAAAAAAAAATGACGTTTTGCCATTCGTGTACCCAGGTTCGTCGTTGAGTACACCATCGCAGGCGGTCCTGTCTGTGCTGCAGCATCAATGGTAACCGCAGCCATGGTCTCCGAGCTGATAGTCCATGCTGCTGCATACGTCGTCGGACTGTTCGTGCAGATGGTGGTTGTTTTGCAAACCGCCCCATCTGTTGACTCAGGGATCGAGACGTGGCTGCACGATCCGTTACAGCCACGCGGATAAGATGTCTGTCATCTCGACTGCTAGTGATACGAGGCCGTTGGGATCCAGCACGGCGTTCCGTATTACCCTTCTGATCCCACCGATTTCATATTCTGCTAACAGACATTGGATTTCGACCAACGCGAGCAGCAATGTCGCAATACGATAAACCGCAATCGCGATAGGCTACAATCCGACCTTTATCAAAGTCGGAAACGTGATGGTGGGCGTTTCTCCTCCTTACACGAGGCATCACAACAACGTTTCATGGGGAAACGCCGGTCAACTGCCGTTTTTGTATGAGAAATCGGTTGGAAACTTTCCTCATGTCAGCACGTTGCGCGCCAACCTTGTGTGAATGCTCTGAAAGGCTAATCAATTGCATATCACAGCATCTTCTTCCTGTCAGTTACATTTCGCGTCTGTAGCACGTCATGTTCGTGGTGTAGCAATTTTAATGGCCAGTAGTATACATAAAACAGACTGCAGTTACATACATACTGTCCAGTCACATTAATGTGACCACCTTCCTTATCCTCAATAACCATCTTTCTCAGTGTGGACCGCTGCGAGACGTGCAGGAAGAGATTCAATTATGTTCTGGATAGTACCGACGGGGATGTGGAACGATGCCGACTCTAGTGCCGGGGCCAACTGCCCTACGCTTCACGGTTGAGGGCCCACGGCACGACCAGCCCGATCGACGTGGTCCACAGATACTGGTTTGGGTTTTAAGCTGGGGTCTTTGGTGGGCAGGGCAGTACGATAAACTCATATTGACGCTCTTCGAACCACGCACGTACGAGTCCACTGCAAGATGCGTGACACGATCGATTGTTCTGCTGGTAGACGTCATCGTGCTGAGGGAAAAAAAAATGCACGTAGGGGTTAACATGGTCCCCGCAGATAGATGCATACTTGTCTTTACGCATTATGCTTTCCAGAATGACGAGAACACGCAGGCAATGGCACGAAAACACTCCCCACACCATAACGCTTCCTCTTTCGTCCTGGACCCTCCCGACGAGTGCTGCAAGGTATCAGCCCCACGAAGCATAAAACTGGATTCATATGAAAAGGCCACCTGTCCCCACTCAGTGGACGTCCAGTTTTGGCATCGGTGTGCATATCCCATCCTTTGTCGCCGGTAAAGCAGTCTGCATGGGTGTATGAACCTGGCGTCCATATGAAACAACGTTCACTGAACGGTCGTTGAGCAGACACTACTGGCAGCCGCTTGCTTCATCTGGGCGGTCAGTTACTCAACAATTGCACGTCTATTCGCATGTACACATCTGCAGAGCCGCCGTTCACTCACATCTACGGGCAGTGGCGCACCACAGTTGTCTCTGCGCCAGTTTTGGATAGCGCCATTTTGCCATGAACGGCGGCACGTGAAAGTTTACAAACTTTGTAATTTTGGAAATGCTTCCAACCTTTCCCGAAAGGCAACGATCAGGCCCTTTTCGACGTCAGGTACATCGATCCGTTTCCGCATTACAACAACGATAGCACTGCTTTCCGCGTCCCCTAGGCACGCTTTATATACCTTCCACTATTAGTGCTGCCATCTGCTGTCAGTCAGTCCTTATTGTACGTTGATGCCCAACATAGGCGATGGTCACATTAACGTGATTGGACCGTGTAATAGTCGGAGGACATGATAATGGAAGCAGTGATGAAAAGTAAGTGAGACATGGTTGCAGCCTATCCCCCAGCTTATTCAATATATGCATTAAACAAACAGTATAGGAACGCAGACATAAATTTGGGAAGAAAATTAGAGTTCGCGGAAGAAAAATAAAAACTCTGTGGTTTGCCGACGACATCGTAAATATGTTACCTGTGGCACACGATGTAGAAGAGCAGTTGAACGTAATGGATACTGTCTTGAAAACAGATGGAATGGAACAGTAAAAGCAGCATCTGAGTTCTGCTATTTAGACAGCAAAATAACTGATAACGGGCAAAGCGGAGGGTATATAGTACGCACACTGCCAACAGAAAAAAGTATTTCTGAAAAACAATGTTTTGTCAACAATGAGTACCAATTTAAGGGTGAGGAAGAGTCTTCTGAAGGCGTTTGTGTGGTGTGTGGCCTTCACGCAAGGAAAACTTGAACAATAACAGTTGACACAAGAATAGACATGAACAGTCTGAAATGCCGAAGATTAGATGAACAGACCGAATAACAAATGAGTTGCTACTGAATCGAATTGAGGAACAAAGAAATTTATGGCAAACCTTCATCAAAAGAGAGAATCGCATGATGGGGCAGATCCTGAGGCATCAAGGGCTCGCCAAGGAAGGGCAAGCGGTAGGGGGAGAGCTCGGCTTGAATATCATGAGCAGTTTCGAGTACATGTAGGATGCAGAAGAGATTAAGAGCTTTGCAGGTACTTTCGACTGATGTGTTCACGTGCTGAGGCACGTCCTATGATAGGGCAACATTCGCCGAAATCGACGGCGTGCAATGAAATACTCACATCCCTACATTCCAATCTGATTAGTCAGACAGCTCATTCACTGCTTTCTGGATGTGTTTCAGCGCCTCGTAAAAATGCCCTCGCAACTGCTTTTTTTTCTTTTTTTCCACAGAACCAAGGATAAGACTGGTCGAGGGTGCCACTCAAAGACTGAAGGGACAATGAGAAAGGCTTTTCCACGTCAATCGCCTGATGTTCTCCACGGCGACATGAGCAGTGCGAGGCAGCACGTCTCAGTTCTGCAGCACGGTCTTCTACCCAGGGCGTCTATCGTGCAATGCATGTACCGCCAATGATTTAGTGTCTGTGCAGAATAGGGGGAAAAAAATTAACCAAGCTGCATACCAGCAAACACCGTTCATATACCCGTCACATCAAAAAGTTTCGAGACTGGACTGAAACAATAGAGAAACGTTAAGACGGTGGTTTTAACGCTTCGGGTGTTCTACATAGTCTATCCCCTACTACAGAACCAAGCACAGAAAGGTCATACAACTATGCGGAACGGTCAGAAAGATCCTCCTATGGGATGTTGTTCAATTGTTCAACTTTCTCGTCACAGTGGCATTATTGCCAGTTATATCGTCAGAGCGTTGCCCCTGGATGGGAAAATCTGAACTTTGCCGTTTAGTGGTAGGTTCGTATTGATAACAAACACCAAGTCTCATCGCCCGTGATGATTTCTCCCTTCAGGGGTCCACCTGTCGTCGTCGTCTTTCTTCGGAAGTCAAGGTATTCGGGCCGGCCGTTGTGGCCGAGCGGTTATAGACGCTTCAGTCTGGAACCGCGCGACCGCTACGGTCGCAGGTTCGAATCCTGCCTCGGGAATGGATGTGTGTGATGCCCTTAGGATGGTTAGGTTTAAATAGTTCTAAGTTCTAGGGGACTGATGACCTCAGATGTTAAGTCCCACAGTGATCAGAGCCATTAGAACCAATGTGTTTGGGACGAACTTTGCACACACTTTACTCTTTTTCAGCATATTCTGGACAATTTCATACTCTACAGTCGTGCGCTCACTACTTAACACTGCCTGCTAACAACTGACTGGTCGAATGCACGTCCGGTGTTTACATTCAAGGTGCCACCGTAGTTACTGCGCTAACGTCGCTTATACGCCAGGAATAAAGTCTCGGTACTTTTTGGAGAGCCGATACACTTTCCTAGAAAACCAGCTGGGAAAAAATTAGCAGAAAGACGATTTTCCCTCAAACAACAAAAGATAGACAGCCGCCTTACGGAAACCAAGATCGCTCTTCGCTGTTACCGTAGTCTTCAGGCTGACGACTGCTGTGATGGAGCTCTCCACGTTGGTCTATCCTGTCCTCGTCTCTTCACCTCTGCGTAGCTACTGCAACCTACATCCATTTGAACCTTCTTACTGTATTCGAGCCTTTACCTACATTTTTCAACGTCCCGCCCACACTTCACCATTAGCAAATAAAATATACCTAGATATCTTAGAATGCTACATAACTAACTAACCGTCTTCAAGTCGTTCCATAAACCCCGACTCATTGCAGTATCTCCTCGTTAGAAAACTGCACTACCCATCTAATCTTCGGCATTGGTTTGTAACATTGCATCGTAAAAAGGGAAGAGAGGGGATTAGTGTTTAACGACCCGTCGACAACGAGGTCATTGGAGACGGAGCACAAGCTCCGATTAGGAATGGTTGGAGAAGGAAATCGGCCATGCCCTTTCGAAGGAACCTTCCCGGCATTTACACTATGGGATCAAAAGTATCCCGACACCTGGCTGAAAATGACTTACAAATTCGCGTCGCCATCCATCGGTAATGCTGGAATTCAATACAGTGTTGGCCCACCTTTAGCCTTGATGAGAGCTTCCACTCTCGCAGGTATATGTTCAATCAGGTATTGGAAGAAACTTCCTGACAGATTAAAACTGTGTGCCGGACAGAGACTCGAACTCGGGACCTTTGCCTTTCGCGGGCAAGTGCTCTGCCAAGTGAGCTACTCAGTGAGTAGCTCACTTGGCAGAGCACTTGCCCGCGAAAGGCAAAGGTCCCGAGTTCGAGTCTCTGTCCGGCACACAGTTTTAATCTGCCAGGAAGTTTCATATCAGCGCACACTCCGCTGCAGAGTGAAAATCTCATTCAGGTATTGGAAGGTTTCTTGGGGAATGGCACCCCTTCCTTTATGGAATGCTGCGCTGACACGAGAGGTATCGACGTCGGTCGGTGAGGCCTGGCACGAAGTCAGGGTTCCAAAACATCCGAAGGGTGTTCTACAGGATTCAGGTCTGGACTCTGTGCAGGCCAGTCCATTACAGGAATGTTACTGTTGTGTAACCGCTCCGCCAAAGGGCGTGCATTATGAACAGGTGTTCGATCGTGTTGAAAGATGCAATCGCCATCCCCGAAATGCTCTTCAACAGTGAGAAGCAAAAAGGCCCTTAAAACATCAATGTACCCTGTGCTGTGATAGTGCCACGCAAAACAACAAGGGATGCAAGTCCCCTCCATGAAAAACACGACCACACGATAACACCACCGCTTCCGAATTTCATTGTTGTCACCACAATCGCTGGCAGGTGATGTTCACCGGGCATTCGTCATACCCACACCCTGCCATCGGATCGCTACATTGTGTACCGTGATTCGTCACTCCACACAACGTTTTTCCACTGTTCAATCATCCAAGCGAGGGGTCGTTTGGCATTTACCAGCATGGTGTGTGCCTTCTGAGCAGCCACTCGACTATGTAATCCAAGTTTTGTCACCTCCCGCCCAAATGTCATAGTACTTGCTGTGGATCCTGATGCAGTTTGGAATTCCTGTGTGATGGTCTGTACGCATTACCACCCTGTTCAACTGTCGGCGGTCTCTGTCAGTCAACAGACGAGGTCGCCCTGTACGCTTTCGTGCTGTACGTGTCCCTTCACATTTCCATTTCACTATCGCTTAGGAGGAAGTTATCTAGGCATGTTTAGGAGTGCGGAAATATCGCGTACAGACGTGTGACTCAAGTGACACCCAATCACCTGACCACGTTGGCAGTCCGGAGCGCCTCATTATGCTCTCTCATGATGTCTATTGACTGCTGAGGTCGTTGATATGGAGTACCTGGCAGCACAGTGCACCTTATATGAAAAATGTATGTTTCTGGGGGTGTCCGGATACTTTTGATCGCATAGTGTGTAATCCAATGAAGTTATCAGTAAATAAGTTAATTTAATGTAAAGTGTGATACAAAATTTTATTGCCTTATATTCGGAATTGTGGATTTGGTGCATCTTTTAAATAGCGTCTTTTTCTTGAACGTTCTCCCGGATCGCTCGCGATAAGCGGGAAATCCAGTTTCGAGTATCGTTCCGGCACAAATTTTCATTTGTCGCCATTGGATTTATTTCAGTGTGCTATCTGCTCACGTGAGAATTTCTTTTGCGTCGTGTGGAAGACAGATATTGGAAAGGAAGATCAGTAAGGTGAACTTGCGTTGCTCAGAATGTAACAGCATTACACGCGAAAGCAAAGGGTCCGGGTTCTAGTCCCGCCCCAGCTCACAATTTAAATAGCCTGGACTTCTCACGATCGTCGTTATCGCCATCTGCGAAACGCACGTGTTCGGGCGATCGCCTCGGGCGCACTGTCCATAACGCCGCAAGCACAAAAATCTCATATCTGGAATGGACGTAACTCTCTTTCTGCGACGCAAGGCGGCGTCTGCCGGCAGTTCGGAGCGCTGGACGGGTTGCCAGGTCGGGTCCCGTCGCGACCTCGGGCGTCGCATCACGCCACCGCCGCCACTTTACGCTCTCCCCGAGAGTCTTTGTCGCCGCGTCAAAGGCCGGCGCTCATATTCAATATCTGTTACTGCGCGACAAAGGATAAATGGGCCCGTAAATAAAAGCCACTCCTCTGAATCGGTCTCGGTTCCGTCCGGTCCCGCTCTGCCCCTTTTTCTTCCTCTCCTTTCTGTTTGCCGTCGCAGGATGGCCCTCGCTGTCTGCCGGCCAGTCGCCAGTCGGCCGACCCCGAAGGATTGGAGTCACCGGCTCGGCGGGAAATTTATGGTGCGTAAGTCAGAGGTCGAGCGAGCGCTTAAATGTCACCCGCCCCACGTGTTTTATAAGCGTCGCCTGCCGGGGAATGGATGCCTCGGCAGGCGAGACCGATATGAAGGCACGCCGCGTCCCGGATCCCATTAGTTTCCCGGACTGCTTGAACGGTTCGCCTTCGTGTTGGGGCCTGACCTCTCCTCGCCCGGCGACCTGTAATACGTCAGAAGCCCGCGTGTTGTAGCTAGTTTTGTTGTTTACACGAGTCCAAGGGCGTGGAAGGGGGCAGAGTTAAGAAAGGAGCGCGGCAGTACTGTTGTCTGTTCCCTGTGTCACTTGGTCTGTAATACAGTACGCAGTTAACCCTTCAGTCACCAAATTATTTCCGGAAGTTGTAGACTTTTTATGAACACTTTATTGGGCTAGGAAAAATATAAAATCATAGTTTACATCTTGAAAGTGAGAGTTTAGCCTACGAGTATAAAAAAATTAGTGGGAACTATTGTTCCCACCGAACTCCGGGGTCACTTGCTAATTTAAAAAAATGTATTTCCTTTATTTTTTAGTACAAAAACATGTTAAACATTACATTTATATTTGTATTAGTTCATACTGTTCTCTGAGTTCGCTAAGGTGATGTACTACGGAACTTAGAGAAGCATATTGCTACACACAAAGGTACACGACAGTTGCTACACATTATTTTTGTTCTCTTTTCTTTGGTCTTGGTGCTAGATTGGCGGTATCTTCTGTTTGTTGTACCTTTTGTAGGGAAATGAGTTCCAACATTCTCCAGACAAACTTCATCTGGTATTCCAGACACACCTCTTTTTGGTGTTTGAAAATGAACAGGCCTTCCTCTTCTCTTTGAGAAGCCAGAGATGAGCTGCCTTGCCAAGTGCAATATAAATGTTAGCTGGTCTGCTTCTGTCTTCTGTAGCTTCCACATAACGTAGGAATTGACAATTGCCAAATCCGCAAGAAAGAAAAACAGTTTGTGCCGCCACTTCCATGAACGACGGTCTACAGCATACCGTTCACGCAGCTGATCAAATCTATCCACTCCTCTCATTATTTTATTACACTCTGCCACAGCCAATGGGCAGAATACTTCACTTCTGCTTCCACTAACTTACCTTGTAACATTTATGTAATTTTCAGTCAAATCCAGCAAATATACACGGATACTATCTCCCTCATAAATATAAAAGTAGATAAATACAACACAAATGCCCGCATCTCGTGGTCGTGCGGTAGCGTTCTCGCTTCCCACGCCCGGGTTCCCGGGTTCGATTCCCGGCGGGGTCAGGGATTTTCTCTGCCTCGTGATGGCTGGGTGTTGTGTGCTGTCCTTAGGTTAGTTAGGTTTAAGTAGTTCTATGTTCTAGGGGACTTATGACCACAGCAGTTGAGTCCCATAGCGCTCAGAGCCATTTGAACCATTTACAACACAAGTCACTTCACACGCAAAAGGAAAGCACACTATCCAAAAAACGCTGCAGCGGTCGAACTGCGCTTCTGCATTGATTGACTCACAAAGTAGAAATACAACATGAAACTTCCTGGCAGATTAAGACTGTGTGCCCGACCGAGACTCGAACTCGGGACCTTTGCCTTTCGCGGGCAAGTGCTCTACCAACTGAGCTACCGAAGCACGACTCACTCCCGGCACTCACAGTTTTACTTCTGCCAGTACCTCGTCTCCTACCTTCCAAACTTTACAGAAGCTCTCCTGCAGAGTGAAAATCTCATTCTGGAAACATCCCCCAGGCTGTGGCTGAGCCATGTCTCCGCAATATCCTTTCTTTCAGGTGTGCTAGTTCTGCAAGGTTCGCAGGAGAGCTTCTGTAAAGTTTGGAAGTTACGAGATGAGGTACTGGCAGAAGTAAAGCTGTGAGTACCGGGCGTGAGTCGTGCTTCGGTAGCTCAGTTGGTAGAGCACTTGCCCGCGAAAGGCAAAGGTCCCGAGTTCGAGTCTCGGTCGGGCACACAGTTTTAATCTGCTAGGAAGTTTCATATCAGCGCACACTCCGCTGCAGAGTGAAAATCTCATTCTAGAAATACAACAGCTTTCGCCTAACCGTTGACAATCTACACATAGTTAGCACACTCTAACAGAGTTGGTAGCACAAGTTAGAAGTGGAAACACGGATTACCACTGAACTTACAGCGAAAACGAATGAGTGGGAACTATAGTTCCCACTGGTCACTAAAGGGTTAAGGAAATCTAGGAGAAGCTTGGAAACAGATCTGAAGTTCAGAGATCGAAATAAAAATTTTCAAGGTTTTCTGCCGACATTGAAATTTTGTCAAAGACGGCAAAGGACTTGGAAGTGCGACTGAGCGGAGTAGATAGTATCTTGAAAATGGCTCATAACATCAGCAAAACAGTACGGAAAGGAAGGTACTGAAGTGCAGTCAGATTAACCCTGTGTCTGCTGTGGACAAACTAACTATAGTTAAAGCCACAAATGATAGCGGTCAAGTTTAGGCTCTTTCTGTTCAACTACGTCACGCGTTCTCCGACAGCCAATGAGCGTTGAGTAGTGTTCTGAGCGCTCTTCTGCGAGCATTAAACTGATAGTAACGAGTTATTTAGTACAGTTGTATTTCATTTGTTGCGAGTTGTCGTGGCTAATTGTGGTGGTAAGCGACAAATTCTATATAAATGAGACACAATTTGCACGATACATGCTTCCATCAAGTGCGTATCGCAACTGTCACTTGGAACCGGCAGCAATGCGATCCCCGTCCGTTTCTCAACCTGCGCGAACTGCCATCGTTCGAGGATCGAACTACAGTCATCCTCCTGCGCGCCCCACGTACTGAGGATGTGTTTAAACGTGACCTCTGGGTTCACATTAAGCTCTTCTGACGGGGTCACGCGTCCCGTTCCGCCGATCCTCTCGCTGTTGCAGACGAAAAAAGTTCCGTATCTCAGTGAATAAAAAAGTTTCAGGTATTTATCATTTAACATACGCTTGCAATCATTTGAAAAAAAAAAATCTCGTTTCGATATCTTGAGCTGTTCATCAGATATGTCGCTTCAGCTGTTTATCATAATGTCGATTGTTACGACCACATAATTCCCCTAGGCATAAGCACGGAACTGGGCGCGCTGAGCCCGAACATCCGTCGAACATAAAAACAACCCCGAACGAAATCAGATAACGCCCTGCTCTTAGTTTTAAATAAAATTTCGATATCTTATCAACATTTCATACACAGCAATATATGAGTTAAAATCAACCACACGCTAAGTTTACGTAATGCGTTTTTACCTGTGCAAACTCTAAAAATTCGTGCAGTGCTTTACTTAATTTGATGCAGCACAGTAACTATGGCGAGTAACGAAAACAAATTCAGTCGTTTATCGAGCGAAGGTATCAGACGGTAGGCTGTGCAAACAACAATTTTTTTCACAGGTTAGTTTTCGTAGATTCGGGGCCGACCGTTGTGGACGAGCAGTTCTTGGTGCTTCAGTCTGGAAGTCTGGAACCGCGCGACAGCTACGGTCGCTGGTTCGAATCCTGCGTCGGGCATGGATGTACTTAGGTTAGTTAGGTTTAAGCATTCTAAGTTCTAGGGGACTGATGAACGTTTCATACCAGACGAGTGTCACCCCAAATGTTTGCGTGGTAGAGTAATTATGGTGTACGCGTAAGTGGAGATTGTTTGCGCAGCAATCGCTGACGTAGTGTAACTGAGGAGGAATAAGGGGAACCAGCCCGCATTCGCCGACGCAGATGGAAAACCGCCTTAAAAACCATCCACAGGCTGGCCGGCTCACCGGACCTGGACACTAATACGCCGGCCGGATTCGTGTCGGGGACCGGCAAACCTTCCCGCTCGGGAAGCAGCGCGTTAGACCGCTCGGCTAGCCGGGCGGGTTAGACAGTAGGGTACTCTAAGATAGTACTCGCAGAATTGCTTATTCTAGGGGCGAATTTTCGCTGACAGTTACTTTCTGTAAGAATCTTGCGAGAATAGATGCCGAAATCGTTTACACATAGCACGCTGAGAGTGCGTGTGAGAGCTGAGAGATCACTATCAGCGAGAGTTTTCAGTCGTCAATAAAAAAGTAACAAACTGGGAGAGAGACGTCGAAGTCGCTTGTAGCAGCTTTAAATTTATATACCTTTTCAAGATACTCACCTTGTGAACTTAAACACTTATCCCATCACTTTAAAAAGCGTTAAAAGCTTGCAGCATAGAATCCTTGTGGCAGCGTTCGCTTTTAATGAGCGACCTCTCGGGATAAAGTAAGTATATTTGGTTCTTTATATTGCTGCAACGCATAAAACCGATGTGCCTTGGGGGAGCGGAGAGGGGGGAGGATGTCAGGACGATCCTTGTTAATGATTTTTTTTTTGTCCTTTGAGAAATTCCTGTATCCTACTGAACAAAAATTTTCACGAAATAAAGTTCTAACCATATACAGCAACAATTTCGCTATGGACTTGTCCTGCGGACAGTCCTCGGGCTCACAACAACCGTGTTATTCTACTCGGTTACACACTCATAGCACCCCTGCCATCTTCATTTGACTCCTTCGCAGTTCCGTGTGTGAAGGAAGAAGTTGCAATGGAAGAGCGTCGGACTTCAGTTGCACTTTTAATACTTTTAGTGGGAAAAAAAAACGTAAACGGCCGCGTTCGTGTAGGATTGGAGAGTGAATTTTTTCGTTTATTTGTGTTATACTGTATTATACATCCATGATGGTTTTATAAATTCCTTGTTGCACTGCGTTGTTTAACTCCGTAACTTTCTAAAAGGCTTACTACTCGTAATGTATGTGTAGGAGGTAAAACTGGCGATTTCTCTGCTCAGAAACGCTTCACAGCCACGAATTAATGGTTCAAAACACGCATATTCGTCAGTCCTTTCATTTAATGCGTGTATGCAAAATATATTTCCGAGACGTGGTAGCATAAAAACTGCGAATTACGGTACAAACCCTGGATGTAATATGGGCGCTCAGCAGACTCCGAGTGGACCTAGTTCTCTCGACGTGCCCGTTTCTTTTTTGTCGGAGAGCTAAGCCGAGCAGCTCTCGGCAGATGGTGGTTGCCGTCTGCACGACAGGTCTAAACTCGCAGAGCGCGACTGAGATCTTGGTTCCCCTCTAGGACCCTGCCGGCGAACTCTGTGAGTTAACTCTCCGTGCAGTTTACACGGCACTTGAAAATTGTCACGTGTATACCCAGCTTTACTCTGTTGCCTTTGCCGAGCCGAACCTCTTCCACCACTGCTCTCTTCCACAAGTGTCGTGGTTTGACGTCCTGCTGAAATACGAGGGAAGTTCCAAAAGTAAGTTTCGTCACTGTTTTTCACACAGGAACCTAGTGCCAGGAACAACTACGACATGGCGTCATGAACTATACACTTAGCACTATTTTTCTACGTAGTCGACACCGATATTGAGACATCTGTCGTAGTGTGCAATCAGTTTGCAATTGCCCTGCGACGCAAGGAAGTGTCGTACAGAATGCGCTATGTCAGCATTGCTTTGGAAGTGGTGTCCCGACGGTGCGGATTTCAATGCAGGTGAAAGTTCGACTGGGGAAGATAGGGACTGTAGGCCGGGTGATCCACACAGGTTCAGATCGTTGCTTCGGATTGGAAAGATTGGAGCACTCTACAGCCCCGATCTTGCCTCATCAGACTGACACCTGTTCCCTGCATGAAAGCCACACTCTCGGAACGTCACTTGCAAACCAAAGCTGCGGTGGAGCAGGATGCGTGACAATTCCTTGCATCGCAGGACACCGTTTTAGAACAGTGGTTGCTTCAAACTGATTGCACGCTACGATAAATGTCTCCATGTTGGTGCGACTATGTCAAAAAGTACTGCAAGATGTAGGCCTACAGTTCGTGATGCTGTGCATTTGCTTTTGAGAGCGTTGTTTGAAACAACGGCGAAATTTCTTTCGGGACGTCGACGGCAGAACAGATCCAATTCTGGGTCTTTTACCTGATGGATACATTTTTTTCGTGTCAGTCGGAACTCCTTGGCAAGATCCTTCCTAGTTGCTGTTTCTCGGTCACATGAAATAGTTATCCGTGTGTCAACATTTAGCAAGAGGTTTAGCATCAACGTCGTATGACTTTCTCAATCTTAAATTTATTTCCATCAAAGTGGCGTTTAGGGTCTCTTCGTTCACGAGAGCTATCAAGCGCCTTCCTCGAGCACTTCTTGGCGGGGCCAATCATACGTTTCCACTAGCTTCCTCACCAAGTCGCTAATGGTGGTAGGTACTTCCAGCTAATTCCATGGTGACAGATGACCCTAAGTGCCTCTTCTTATTTCCGAGTACTTCACGCGGATGCGACAACACATCTCACTGGAGCAAAGACGGAGGGCGCTGCACCAGAGCCGGAGCCAGAAGCAGAAGCGGCTGCGTCCGGACGCAGGCGGATGTGCGCAACAGGACGCGGCCAATTTGCGGCAGCTTGCTGGCCTCTCGCCATTACACTTCCCTCCGAGAAGTCTGCCGTTCGACAATGTCTCACAATGGCCATTACGAGGCCTGTGCATTCCGGGAATCAAAAACCGAGGTTTTCACATGAGCAGTCTCATACTTAAGTTGAAATAATTTACTAGCATATCACAGTTTGGATTCCAGAAGTGTTGCTGGACTGAGAATGCTATTTATACGTTCACTCATCACATAATACAAGCCTTAAATAATAAAATTTCGACAGCTAGTATTTTTTGTGATCTTTTCAAGGCGTCTGACTGTGTAGATCATGTTACTCCTTTAGAAAACCTCAACATTTGTCGGAAGAGTAGAACACTTTAGTGAGTGAGGAGGAATCACACGAGGAGTCCCACAGGGTTCAATTTTGGGTCCATTTCTACTCATAAACACACACACAATATTATATATATATATATATATATATATATATATATATATATATGACATGTTGAGATTCAACAAACAGAATTGGTAGTTTTTGCAGATGATACGAGGGTTGTATAAAAGCCCAGTGGAGAAGAAGCAACAGAAGAGATGATAAATGATATTTTGCAAATAATTGTAAAATGGTTGTCAGAAAATGGACTCTTCCTGCTTTGAAAAAAAAAATAAAAAAAACACTATATTCAATTCCGTACAACATATGGAGTCATACAAACAATTGGTACAACACATGAGCAGGAATCAGTACAGAGGGCACAATGCTCCAAATTTTTTTGGGGGGGAGGGGGCATACTGATGAAAACTTGAATGGAAGAAGCATATTACTGAGCTCCTCAAACAATTACGGTCAGCTACGTTTGCTCTTCCGATTATTGCTAATCTTGGCAACAAACGAATCAATCTTCTCACATATTTTGCATATTTCCACTCAATAAGGTCTTGTGGAATTGTTTGTTGGAGTAACTCATCACTTAGAAACAAAGTACCGACTGCACAAAAGCGCGCAGTAAGACTAACATGTGTTCACCCACGGACATATTCGCTAATGAAATTCGTTATAAATAATGCATCACAATTTGAGAAGAACGGTGATATCCACATCTCCAACATTAGAGGGGAAAAACGCCCTTTATTATCAATTTTTAAACCTGGCAGTGGCTCAGAAGGGAGCTCAATATTCAGCAACAAACATCTTCGATCATTGCCAAATAATATAAAATGTCTAACACGTAACGATGCAAGTTTTAAATATAACTTAAAATTATTTCTCTTTTACAACTCCTCCTACTTCACTGACGAATTTCTACTGAAAAGATGGTACCCAGTAAACAATAAAAGAATAAATGAAAAATAAAAAAGCTTTTTGAAGTATGGTTGCATGAGTAAGATTAAAATAATAATGTGTTCATCAATGATAACACTAATCATGTATAGATATTCTGCAAATTGACTCGTTATACATCAGTTCCACAGAAAAAACATTCAAATGTTCAATAATACATATAGTAACTAGTAACTAACTATTTTGATTCTACAGTATGGGGTTATTCCGAAGTACTCCCGAGATATCACAAGACTACAGCACGAAAACTCTAAAGGTATGTGCAAAATAAATACGTACCAGTGCACAGAGCATTTCTGAAAGTTAGGATTGGTAATATGCCCTGTGGTATAGTTCGACTAAGGGGCAGGCGTGTCGGAGCATGCACGGACAAAAATAACCCGCTCCGTATCGTCGCACCGAATTAGTTCCCGCCTGCAGATAGGCAACCCAATGACCAGCTTTCAAAATCGGGCTGCTGTCGTTGAGGCTTCCTGGGTAATTTATGTCAGCGACTTGAAAAAATTCCACACAAGTATTCAGGTCTACCACGTCACAATCGTTACCCAAATTGAGCAACTGTAATAAGAGTTAAAAAATTGGATGGAAGCTCTATCCACTGACACACGTCATTTTCCTGTGTCTTGCACTTATTGTGCAGTCGTCTTCTGGAACTCCTGAGGTAGTTAAGAACAACCCTGGTATTCCAATATCACATACGTTTTACGTTGCACATCAGCTCAAATCGGCAGCATTCGTAATCACAACAAGAACGCTTGTTATTTCGTCTCCTAAAAGCTACTGGTTAGTTCTCGTTTTTCAATCGGCTCTTACTATCGCAATTAGGTGAACAGCTTTTAACTGTTCACTTGCCAAACAAACAAGAACAGTGCATCGAAAAATTATTAGTAAATTAAGAAAGGAAATGATGCTGGTTGGCACATACTTCGTAACTGCACTGTCATAGTCCTACAGAAACAAGAAACGAGAGGGATTAAATAAAAATGGTAGACCAAGAGCGAAGTGCTGGAATTAGAAAGGGAGTAAAGCAGTGTTGTAGTCTTTCGTCCCAGCTGTTCAATTTATACACCGAAGAAGCAATAATGAAAATAAGAGAAAGTTTTGTTTTTATATTTTTTTATTTAATCCATTACTGCAGTGTTACTTCCGTGACTGTACTACTTCCGTAAAATAAAGAACAACCGCTTATAGTCACAATCGTGATTTTATTTTAATGCATGATGCATTTAGAGCCCTAGGGCTTGGGCTCATCTTCAGGTACTTTGACACACTATTTCTGCTCCTGGCAACATTTCAGTGTTTTCCACTCCTTTCCTCGCCGCTTCCGCAGAGAACGTCCCCATTCCTTACTTTATCAAGCCATCTAACTTTCAACATGCTTCTGTATCACCACATCTCAAATGCTTCGATTCTCTCCCGCACCTGTTTTTCCCACAGTCCATGGTTCACTACCACACAAGCTGTGCTCCAAACGTACATTCTCAGAAATTTGTTTCTCAAATGGAGTCGTATGTTTGAGTCTAGTACACTTCCCTTGGTCAGGAATGCAGTTTCTGCCAGTGCTGTTCTGCTTTTTATGTTCTACCTGCTGCGTCCATCACGGGTTTGCTGTCTCGGTAGCAGAATTCCGTAACTTCATCTACTTTGTGATCCCTAATTTTGAAGCCGGCCGGGGTGGCCGAGCGGTTCTAGGCGCTACAGTCTGGTTCAAATGGCTCTGAGCACTATGGGACTTAACATCTACGGTCATCAGTCCCCTAGAACTTAGAACTACTTAAACCTAACTAACCTAAGGACAGTACACAACACCCAGCCATCACGAGGCAGAGAAAATCCCTGACCCCGCCGGGAATCGAACCCGGGAACCCGGGCGTGGGAAGCGAGAACGCTACCGCACGACCACGAGATGCGGGCTTAGAGTCTGGAACCGCGCGACCGCTACGGCGCAGGTTCGAATGCTGCCTCGGGCATGGATGTGTGTGATGTCCTTAGGTTAGTTAGGTTTAAGTATTTCTAAGTTCTAGGGGACTGATGACCTCAGAAGTTAAGCTTCTCGCTGTTCTCATTTCTGCTACTCCTCATTTCTTTCGTCTTTCTTCAGTTTACTCTCAGTCCACATCGTAGTCTCATTAGACTGTTCATTCCATTCAACAAATCCTGTAATTCTTCCCATGATTACTTGACTTTTTTGCTTGTTTCGGTCCATACTACCGCTTCTGGAAGTCTGTCGGTGGAATTCTGGTTCACACCGTAAATCAACGCCATTTTCTCTATCTTCGCCATCTACGTTCTCGCTCAGAACATCTTTGGTCTTAATGTCTTCATTGTGAAGTAGCTGCATCGTTAAATCGTGTTGGCTGTTTGTTGCGACTGTATGAGGGCGAGTGATTGCAAATGCACAAAAGTGAAGCATTAGGCAACTCTATAATTGCACAAGTGGCGGTTAAATGTGCGATACGTTTTCATTACACAGAATGTGCCGGATGTGATGTACGTTCATGAGCTCTGCAATGGCGGTGCTCCTGCAGATAATGAATATCGTCTGCGCTTTAAGACACGTCAACTTCCTAATCGCCGCAATTCTCCAATTACACACCACCTTTGGCCGGACGGGACGTATCATAAAGGGCACAGGAATCGTCCGAGAAATTATCAAACAAGACACTGTTACATATAAATAGAAAATAGGTAGCAATTTTTAATCTGAAGAGGTGGAGCGTTAATAATACTTCTCAACTCACAATACAAAAGCGAGATACGAGTATGATAAAGCTTATAATGTTGTGCATCTACAAGTACGCTTCCCTAGTAGCCCAAGCCAATAGTGCTGTGCATCTGCAAGAACGCTTCCCTAGTAGCCTCTGGCCATTCTGCGAACTCCTCCCTTGCTATGGCTTAGAGTTCCAATCCTTCGAAAATCCCGGAGATTCCGAGAGCCGCTTGTTTTCGGTCCCTTCCACAAACTTGACGAAATCTCCGCCGAGTCCAACACAAACAGAGAGGCACTCAGCCTTCGCCGTATCACGTTTGAGTGGATTCGCATGCGGAGGTCTTCGCCTTCAGCTATATCGCAAGATCATTTACTGATAGCCTACACTCTTACATGGAATACTGTTCCGAAAAACAGGTTTTTAAAACATAATTTCTTATAATCGAAACAATAATAAAGCAAGATTTAATAAAAACAACAGTTACCGCCTGCCTCATAGTAGTGTCGCTCTGCAGTGAGTGTATACGTGGCCCTCTGCACTGTTCAATACACCGGAAAATTTTAGTTACGTTTTCGATTTAATATACGTGTACTGTTTTAAATCTCCGCAGCCGACATGATCCACTGAGTTAACAAAAAATCCCTGGGAGGTGCCGCAACGACGAACTTACGCCAGGACATAAGCCACCGTTCAGTCATGACGTGAACAATGAAATACGTCATTTTATTTTAAACAAACTCATAACTCGTGATTTGCAAGATGAACTAACACGAAGTACGGATGATAACAGCAATCTAAGACAAAAGAAGTGTTTCGTACGAACACTGGAACGCAAGGATTCATAGGAAATAACGAAAATTTACTTATTGTGCAATGTAAGGGCCACCTGCTGCTGTAGCTGACCGTGGTCGACCAACTTCCTCCGGGCAGCGGTGCCTGTGGTTCTGAACGCCCCACAACACGTGAAACAGTGCTGTGAGCACTACCAAACTCATAGGCTACCCTCGTCACACTTCGTCCTCCTTCCAGTCCCTGATGATTCTTCCCCGTGAGAAGTCATCCAAATTTTGTCTCCCGGCCGTGCTGTAACGAAGACCACCACCACAGTGCACCGTAAGTGCTCGCCGAGTGACACACACTTCCTTTTCCTGTTCCTTCAACTGCCTCGTGTTGCAGTGCCAGCCCCATTTGGTGCTAGTCACCCCCATGTCACGCCACGTGATGTCCAGCTTTCTGTGCACAACTGGGACACCTCTGGGAACATGTTTCCGCATTTTCATTCATTTTCAAAAATATGTTGTATTATCTGTCTCGTCCGTAAGTTTTGCGGAATAGTGTATACGAGGGTTGGAACTTAAATAGTGGCAACTATTTATTCACAATCGATACAAAAGACCTACATGTTTGCACCTGCTGCTGTCCTTCAAAGTAATCACCAGCGTTGTGTAGAACACGTTGCCAGCGATGTGGAAGGCGAAGTATACCGTTAGCAGAGCCTGTACTGTTGATGGTGCGAATGGAGCGGTCTACTGCCTGTCGAATCTCTAGAACAGTTCTGAAGCGAATGCCACGAAGTGGTTCCTTCAACTTCGGAATTAAATCAGAATCACAATGACTTAAGTATGGTGGATGGTACTGTACTTCCCAGTTCCATCGACCGAACAAAGCAGCCACAGCTTGCGCTGTATGCGCCCGCGCATTGTCGTGAAAAATGATGGGTGGACTGCGCAGAAAGTGTCGTCGCTTCTTTCGCGAAGCTGGTCGCAGGTGATGCTCCAAAAACGAACAGTAATACGAGTTAAGTCCTTGTGACTCTGATTTGATTCCGAAGATGAACGAACCACTTCGTCGCGTTCGCTTCAGAACTGGTCTAGAGATTGGACAGGCAGTAGACCGCTCCATTCGCACCATCAACAGAACAGGCTCTGCTAACGGTATACTACGCCTTCCACATCGCTGGCAACGGGTTCTGCAAAACGCTGGTGACTACTTTGAAGGACAGTAACAGGTGCAAACAAGCAACTCTTTTGTATCGGTTGTGAATAAATAATTGTCACTATTTAAGTTCCAACCCTCTTATACACTGAGATGACAAAAGTCATGGGATAACTCCCAGTATAGTGTTGGATCTCTTTATGCCCGACGTAGTGCATCCACTCGATGTGGCATGTACTCAACACTTCGTTGGAAGTCACCTGCCTAAATATTGAGCCATGCTGCCCCTATAGCGGTCCATAACTACGGAAGTGTTGGCCGTGCAGGATTTTGTGGATGTCCATTAAATGTTCGATGCGACTCAAATCGGGCCAACAGAACGTCCAAACTATTCGCTTGAACTGTCTAGAATGTTCTCGAAACCAGTCACGAACAGTTGTGGCCCGGTGACATGGCGCATTGTCATGCATAAAAGCTCCATCGCTGTTTGGGAACAGGGAGTCCACGAATGGATACGAATGGTCTCCAAGTAGTCGAACTTAACAATTTCCAGTCAATGATCGATTCAGTTGTACCAGAGGACCCACTCCATTCGATCTAAACAAAGCCCACACCATTATGGAACCACCAACAGCTTTCGCAGTGTCTTGTTTACAACTTGGGTCCATGGCTTCGTGGAATTCGCACCTCACTGCAATCCTACCATGAACTCTTACCAACAGAAATCAGGACTCACCTCACCATGCCACGGTTTTTCAGCCCAACTGATATCGTCACCAGCTCAAAAGAGACACTGCATGCGATCTGTTGTTAGCAAAGGCACTCGCACCGGTCGTGTGCTGCCCATTAATGCCAACTTTCGCCACACTGTCCCACATTGATCCCTGCGGTTACTCCACACAGTGCTCCTTGTCTATTACCACCGACAACTCTACGCAAACGCCGCTGCTCTCGGTCGTTAAGTGAACTGCGTTGTTCGTGGTGAGAGGTAATGCCTGAAATTGCGTATTCTTTGAACACAATTGACACTGTAGATCTCGGGATACTGAATTTCATAACGATTTCCGAAATGGAATGTCCCATGCGTCTAGCTCCAGCTACCATTCTGCATTAAATGTTTGATGATTCCCGTCGTGTTGTTATAATCACTCGGGAACCTTTTTACAAGAATATCAGGGCACTGGAAGAAAGACGAAGTGTCACGAGTATCTGAGTAAACATGACAGCCCGCCAATTCACTGCCCTTTATACCTCGCGTGCGCGGTACTACCGCCATCGTTTATGTGCGTATCGTTATCCGATGAACCTTGTCACCTCAGTGTAGAGTTAGACAGTGGCGCCCCTGTAACACTCCTTCTCTTTCAAAGAGTTTCCTGGGAGAAAAGCAACAGTCATACCGCCGCACACGGTGGCGTATTATTTGGCAGCGACGTGGAGCCGGCAGGCAGTGCGGCCAGGAAGAAGCAAGGTGTGGTCCGTGGTGTGACGGGCCAGGCGCTATCGGCGCTGCAGCAGCAGGCTCTGGCGCGGTACAGCCTCCGGGTCGATAGGCCGCCGCCTGCGCCAGCGGCCGAACTGCTCCTGTGGGCCGGCGCTGTACAAGGTGAGTCCCGGCGCCGCAGAAAAACTTTCCGATATTGTTCTGGAATATTTGCGGAGTATTTTCGTACGAGGGTGTCTCGTGACTCATTATACACTACTGGCCATTAAATTGCTACACCAAGAAGAAATGCAGATGATAAACGGGTATTCATTGGACAAATATATTATCCTAGAACTGACATGTGATTACATTTTCACGCAATTTGGGTGCATAGATCCTGAGAAATCAGTACCCAGAACAACCACCTCTGGCCGTAATAACGGCATTCATACGCCTGGGCATTGAGTCAAACAGAGCTTGGATGGCGTGTACAGGTACAGCTGCCCATGCAGCTTCAACACGATACCACAGTTCATCAAGAGTAGTGACTGGCGAATTGTGACGAGCCAGTTGCTCGGCCACCATTGACCAGACGTTTTCAACTGGTGACAGATCTGGAGAATGTGCTGGCCAGGGCAGCAGTCCAACATTTTCTGTATCCAGAAAGGCCCGTACAGGAACTGCAACATGCGGTCGTGCATTATCCTGCTGAAATGTAGGGTTTCGCAGAGATCGAATGAAGGGTAGAACCACCGGTATAAGACATCCGAAATGTAACGTCCACTGTTCAATGTGCAGTCAATGCGAACAAGAGGTGACCGAGACGCGTAACCAGTGACACCCCATACAATCACGCCGGCTGATACGCCAGTAGTGTACCGACGAATACACGCTTCCAATGTACGTTCACCGCGATGTCGCCAAACACGGATGCGACCATCAAGATGCTGTAAACAGAAACCGGATTCATCCGAAAAAATGACGTTTTGCCATTTGTGCACCCAGGTTCGTCGTTGAGTACACAATCGCAGGCACTCCTGTCTGTGATGCAGCGGCAAGGGTAACCGCAGCCACGGTCTCCGAGCTGATAGTCCATGCTGCTGCAAGCGTCGTCGAACTGTTCTTGCAGATGGTTGTTATATTGCAAAGTCCCCATCTGTTGAGTCAGGGATCGAGACGTGGCAGCATGATTCGTTACAGCCATGCGGATAAGATGCCCGTCATCTCGACTGCTAGGGATACGAGGCCGCTGGGATTCAGCACGGCGTTCCGTATTACCCTCCTGAACCCACCGATTCCATATTGTGCTAACAGTCATTGGATCTCGACCAACACGAGGAGCAATGTCGCGATACGATAAACCGCAATCGCAATAGACTACAATCTGACCTTTATCAAAGTCGGAAACGTGATGGTACGCATTTCTCCTGCTTACACGAGGCATCACAACAACGTTTCACCAGGCAACGCCGGTCAACTGCTGTTTGTGTATGAGAAATCGGTTGGAAACTTTCCTCATGTCAGCACGTTGTAGGTGTCGCCACTGGCGCCAACCTTGTGTGAATGCTCTGAAAAGCTAATCATTTGCATATCACAGCATCTTCTTCCTGTCGGTTAAATTTTGCGTCTGGAGCATGTCATCTTTGTGGTGTAGCAATTTTAATGGCCTGTAGAGTAGATTTATGCGCAGTTGGACAAAAATATGGAAATTTTGCGAGAAAAGAATGCTTGAACATAAATACAAATGCCAGCCACGTCTGCAGGTTCTGCCGTTGTATCTGACTACGAACGGCACCGCTGTATTGTCTTCAAAGCGATGTAAGTGTCAATAGTGGTCACAACAGCGTTCAGTGTAGCTATGGGTGCATTATATCGGAGCACAGTGCATTGAAATGTGAGCAAATTGTAGAGGCTCATATGGGGAGTGCTTCCGTAAACAAGGTAACCAAAGGGTTTGGTGTTTCAAGAGACAGCACAAAGAAGATTTATAAAGCGTACTGCGAAAGCGGAAAAACATCGTCCGCTAATTCACAACGCGAACGAATGTGTGTTTTGTGTAATTTTAGCAGACCGTCAATGAAGAAGATTGCGCCGACTATCAAGAAGACGACACCTTCAAAAGTCACTTCACAACTGAATGGCGCAGTCGCGAACCCTGTCACTAGCGAAGCAACACAAAGGAAGCGCCACAAGCTGAGGATCGCAGTGCGAGATGCAATTCCAATGCCGATCGTCAGTGATGCAAGTGCCCGTATCAGGAAAGAGTGTATCCGCAGCCATAAAATCTTAACTTTGGAGCATTGGAAGCATGTGATCTGGTCGTATCACTCTCGTTGCACACTGTTTCTAACTTCACCGACATTACGTCCCAAGAATGAAATATGGTAGGCATTCGGGGATGATTTGGACAGCCATACCGCGGTATTACAAGGGCCTCATGATTACTCTGCAACGTCGCATCAATGCCACAAATTATGTATCTGTTTTGACTGATCGTGTCCATTCCGTGGTAAAACGTTTGGTCCCCAAGAACAATAATATGTTTCAAAGCGACGGCTTCACTGTTCACACGGATTGCATCGTCCAGTACGGGTTTTGGGGACACGACTTTGAATTGCTGCATCTTTCCTGGCTACCACAAATTCCAGAGATCTCAATATTACTGAGGCTTTGTGGTCTACTTTGGGGAGAAGGATACATGACTGCTGTCCACCTACATCATCGTTATCTCAACTTGCCATTGTTTTGCAGGAAGAATGATATAAGATTCCCTTGAAAAACACACTGGACCTTTATTTATCCATCCCGAAAGTATTGGAAGCTGTTTTGAAAGCCTACGAATTTCCTGCATCGCAATGTGTTGTTTTCAGTGTTTCCATATTGTTGTCCATTCCCTTTAGTTCCTTCCCATTTATCTCTGTATTTCGCGAACCCGAGACTTTTCGTAGACATTACACACAGGGTGGCCTTAGCAAATGCTTGGTTCAGCTGTTACGAAGGAAGAGGACCGAATTTTCAACTGATATAAAATCCAGCCACAGATTCGAAGTGGCAGTCACGAATCCAATGACCGCAATCACGAGTCGATTGCGTGCGTACTAATCGAGTTGGAAAAATTAGTATGAAAACTACTACTTACACCCAAACCTCCAGATGTTAGACACTCAGATCGGTACCAAACGTTGTATGTCGGTAGAGTATGAACCAAAACACCGATTTAGTTCGTGCTGTGTGCTGTCATCCGACAGAACATGGGTAAACGGTAATTAAAAGTATTAAGAGGGCTACGGAGCACAGGAAAGGCGTATCTCTGAGTGACTGTTGTGTAGGTCGTGCGTGGGTGAGAAGGTAGAGCGTTCGGTCGTCGTACTGGCCTGTTTCGTATTGCATTACAGGTAAATATTGTTTTGAGATTTAAGATTTATTCTGCGCAACAGTGCCCTGGTCGAAACTCCACTTGGTATTTGTCGATTTCATGCTCAAGGTGCGCTCTTGTTCTCTGAAGTAAACATAATGAGAAGATCTCGTACGTGGCTAGGGGCGGACAGATCACCCTGTAGTTATTTCCGTCCGTTCTGTCACCTATCTTCTGGAGTGTGTGGATGAGTGCTCACGCCCAATCTTCAGACTGTTTTTCTGTGTGCCAAATATCTGCGATGGTTTGTGTACGTTCTTGGAGTGTGTGTTTCTATGTGCTTCAATAATCCTGCGATGATGCCATCTTCCTCAGATGTCTTGTTGGTTTTGAACCTAAGTAAATGTTTACAGACTTCATTATAAATACGCAATGAGACGAGCAGAAATGACGCTTTAATTCAAAGACAGTAAATGCAATGAAGTCACTGGTATCATGATGGTCTTCTGGACATTATTAAAGGCGAGATTTTGTTCTTAGTAAGGCGTGAGACCACCACGGACTGCGATGCATGTCCCTCAACGTGCTCCCATGCTGGCCACAAGTTTTTGCGCTACTTCCTTTCATTCCTCCACCAGCGCGGTTGCTGGATGCTCAATGGTGCCTGTTGACGTACTGCAGTGTATGTCTTCCCAAGGCATACCACACGTGCTCCATGGCATTTAAGTGGAGGAAACTGGTCAATTCGCCAAATATCACCTCATTCCAAGAGATAATCCACCTGCGATGTTCGATGCAGTCGCACATTCCCATCCACAAAAATGATTGCCGAATACACCTCTGAAAAGACGCACGGGGAAGGAGTACAGTCTCACAATAACTTAACCAGTGAGTGTACCATGTCACAGATGCAGTGTTAGTTGCCCATGCAACATTATGCCTCTCCACATCCTAACACCTGGGCCAACAGAAGGATCATGTTCGACAACGCTGAACTCGCCCTGACATGGAGTGAGGTGGGAACATATGCAACCAGTAACATGATCAACAGAAGAATCATGTTCGACAATGCTGGATTCGCCCTGATATGGAGTGAGGTGGGAACATATGCAACCAGTAACATGATCGTTTAGGTGGTCGCTATGTTATGTTGTAGGGAGGTTCAAAGTGGTTCAAATGGCTCTGAGCACTATGGGACTTCTGAGGTCATCAGACCCCTAGAACTTAGCACTACTTAAACGTAACTAACCTAAGGACATCACACACATCCATGCCCGAAGCAGGATTCGAACCTGCGACCGTAGCGGTTCCAGACTGTAGCGCCTAGAACCGCTCGGCCACTCCGGCCGGCTTGTAGGGAGGCACAATGTTTTTTGGGCGTACTGACCGCAAATCTTTGAACACGGTACACTGATCAGTTAAAATTATTGTGGTACCGCAGTCCTCCATATGCGTTCATTTGGCCGTGGCTTCATTTTTATGGACAACAATGCGCGATATCATCGCATTCCGTAGGAGCAGGAGCTCTTGGAACGAAACGATATTTGGCGAATGAACTGGCCTGCCCGTTCCAGAGCTAAAAACCCCGTCGAGCACGTTGGGATTCGTTGGGGAGAGGTACTGCGGCACGTCCACTTGCGCCATGACCATCCAGCAGTTGTCAACCGCGCTGCTGGAGGAATGGACTGCTCTACCATAAGAACGCCTTACCAACCTTGTGGCCAGCATGGGTGCACGTTGCAGACCATGCATTGCCATCTGTGGTCGTCACACACGCTATTAAGAACCATGTCTCGCCGTCTGTAATGTCAGCGGAGAAGCATAAACCGCGGCGACTTCAGTATAATAAATATTTTTGAATGAACGTGTCATTTATGTCCGTCTTATTCAATTTTTCTTTCAGTTTCCTTCTGTACTATACTAGCCACGCGGTCTTAGGCGCCTTGTCACGGTTCGCACGGCTCCCCCAGTCGAAGGTTCGAATCCTCCCTCGGGCACGGGTCGTTATTAGCGTAGGTTAGATTAAGCAGTGAGTGAGTATAGGAACCGATGGCCTCAGCAGTTTCGTACCACAGAAGCTTACCACAAATTTCCTTTGTACTATACCGCAGCAGTTCTTTTTATGTATGACACAAATTTTCATCGAACTATGTTACTTACAAGAGAACCTCCCCATCGCACCCCCCCTCAGATTTAGTTATAAGTTGGCACAGTGGATAGGCCTTGAAAAACTGAACACAGATCAATCGAGAAAACAGGAAGAAGTTGTGTGGAACTATGAAAAAAATAAGCAATATATACAAACTGAGTAGTCCATCCGTAAGATAGGCAACATCAAGGTTAGTGTGAGCTCAGGACCGCCGTGGTCCCGTGGTTAGCGTGAGCAGCTGCGGAACGAGAGGTCCTTGGTTCAAGTCTTTCCTGGAGTGAAAAGTTTAATTTTTTATTTTTAGACAATTATTATCTGTCCGTCCGTCCGTCCGTCCGATGCGAGGTAACTGCGCCGTAGTATGGGGACGCTACACCTAAACAAACATCGAAACACACGTCAGTCGACTACTGCGCACGGAAGAGAGAGTATTCCTGCTAACGTGGCTACCCGGCTGGCAGTTGACTGTTCGCTACTTTTGGACGAGAGTGCATTAAATACGTGAGATATATTCCGTGGGCAATATGAATCCATCAAATATAGCTCACGACTTCAATTACAAGGTCAATGAATATCTTCCGATTTTTTGCGGTGCGGTCGCAAAACACAGACACTAAACTTATTACAGTGAACAAAGACGTCAATGATCGAACGGACAGATTATAACTTTGCGAAAATAAAGAAAGTAAACTTCTCATTCGAGGGAAGACTTAAACCAAGGACCTCTCGTTCCGCAGCTACTCACGCTAACCACGGGACCACGGCGCTCCTGAGCTCACACCATCATTGATGTTGCCTATCTTGCGCATGGACTACTCAGTTTGTATATTTAGCTTATTTGTTCATAGTTCCACACAACTTCTTTCTGTCTTCTCGATTGATCTGTGTTCAGTTTTTCAAGGCCTATCTACTGTGCCAACTTATAACTAAATCTGAGGGGGGTGCGATGGGGAGGTTCCTTAGTTAGTAGTGGCGTATCTTGCTGAAGGTTACTTTTGTCGTTATGTTTCGCACATCAGTGAACATTAAAAACTCTAGTCGTATTATTAGGTTTCCTTTAGATAGACGCGAAGTTACTTTCGTTTCTTTGGAACATTTTCCGTCCAGTATGACGCAGTGGTTTCTATTAGCTAAATATTCCTTCAGCCAATCACATCCTCGTATGATCGAACTGTTGTTTGCAGTCGACGATGTGGTACAGAATCGGACATCTTGCGGAAATCTAGGAAGACGCAGTCTACCTGTTCACCGGCCTCTGTTATTTACCTATATCGGCCACATTCATGCTGATGTTGTCGACTTCTGTTTATCCGTGGGTTAAGACGTCGTTTATGAATGAAGCAAGCTGTGTTAAAACACGCGCAGATCTGTACCCACTGCACTGTATTGATGGCGTCAGGTGCCACGTACTTCAAACAACAACATGGGGGGGGGGGGGGGGGTGCTAGGAGACTACGATGCTAGAGGCGTCGGCGTCGCGACGCTAATGATTGGCGGCGCTGCGGGCCCAGCAGTTTGGGGCGGCGGGACGCCCTGACCCAGACGGCGCGTGACCCAGACGAGGCCACCCCCACCACGCGCTTCCGGCGCTCCACGCAGGCGCACACGTCTCTCCCCCTCCCCCCCCCCCCCCCACGCCGCCCCACCACCACCCCCACCCCTTTTCCCAAACGCCGTGTCCCAGACCGGAAGCGACCGCCTCCCGTACACGCGGGCCAAAGTGCTCGAAACGAGCCGGCTTTATGCAAATGGATGCAGTTCGGTAACAGTACCCGACGAAGTTGGGGCTAGCGACTCTCAGTTGTTACTGCCCGATAATAGTTATCGCGGTTAGCCTATCCATGCCCACAGGACCGATAACGACCCCGCAGCGACCCGACAGGATCAACATATTATTGTCAGTGGTCAGATCAGAACCAGATGTGCGCTCTGTAAAAGTAAGGCTATCAGAATGTGCCGCAAATATGAAGTAAATTAGCATGAAAAATAGTTTGCAGAAATTATGCATAATGGTATTATGTTTTATGTTTCTTACCTATGTGATATGATTACTTAATAGTTTATAACTCGTAATAATAAAGACTGATTATCAAATTCCTGATAATAAACACTAATTCACGAAAAACATTTTTATTATTCCTGTTATACAGTAGTGTACGACCTCATGTGCCCGTTGTGCCATTGATACCATACTGAAAATAAATAAATAAATAAATAAAAACTTCTTTCAAAACTCACAGCTACAAATACTATTACAGGTGTTGTCTGTGGTCACTAATAAATGACGTATGAGAAAGTCATAGAACTACATGTTAAAAAATGTGTTGGGATTGTATGGGTTGAAGTTGCTTTTCGGTACCTGGCAGTTCTGGCTGTGATTTACAACAGTTTTAAATCCTACAGTATCCTCCGTATTCACAACCTGTATTCTCCCACACTTGTAATAACCAATGTTATTACTGTCCCTGTTGTTACCATGTGACAATGTGATTGGACACATATACTGTTCGTCAAATGTTATAAATGCAGATGAAAGTACAGGCCTGGCAAAGTGGCCTGGAGAACACAGTCCCAGGGTACAAAAAAACACAGCAATGGAAATACAGTACTAACCTGGCTATAGCAGATGCTAAAAGTGACCATTCATCTCTTGGTACTTTTGGGCCCTCGTCAGCAACCTGTCGATGGTGGGTCGAAGCTAGACTGCTGGAATTTCTGCAGTCTCATACGAAATGGTCTGCTGCAGTTTTGAAGGCCTTAGACCTGAGGGCTCCTCACACAGAGTAACTGCACACTGACAGATAAGGTCATCTGGGTGGCCAGCGAGGGCCGCGATCAGACTGCCCTCTGCTAATAATTCTTTCATGCGTGAAGATTGTGAAAATGTGCTCCAAGGTTCGGCCGGGTGTATGGGCAATTGCTCCATCGTGTTGGAACGAACTGTAGGTCTTTTCCCCCTCTGTTAATTTGCCACAAATGGTTTCAAAATGTTGCAATGTAACGAGCCGAAGTCAGCGACTGATGGAATAAGATGGGACCAATAAAGAGGCGTGCAGAAACTGCATACCAAACCTCAACCTTCTGATCATGCAATGGTGTTTCGTAGCAGTTATGCGAATTATCCACTGCCCAGAATCTGTGATTCTGTGAGTTGACATAATCACTGAAGTGAAAGCAGGCTTTATCACACATCAAGAACAAATCTATGTTCAAAACATTCATTGTTATTTCACTGAACAGCTACTCACACAACAGGAGGTGCTTAGGAACATCTGCTAGTTTTAATGCATGAACAACAGACACTCCGTATGGACGCATGTGCAGATCCAGGTGGAGTATTCGTAATATGCCGGTCTCCCGCGACAGGCTTCGGGTTGATTTGGTAGGGCTTGAAGGATTTTCTGGTGAACTGCAGCCACATTTTCTGGTTTGCGGGCACGTTTCGGAATGTCTTTTGACTTGTTCAAAACAGATCCGTCTGACGCCACTTTAGGACTAAACTTTGTATGGCACTCTTTGCTGGCACTTTGACACCATTTAACATCTCAGCAAACAACTGACCACATCGCTTCCACGACTTAGTTGTCACGTAACTTTTCACAACGAACACCCGCTGCTCCATTGTGAGTACCCTCTCCCCTTTGCATTACACCATTCACACTGATACCACCCGCACTACGCTCCGAACCGGCGTACGCGTGATGTGCGTGTCTTGGGGTGAAGTTGTATGGATACATTCACGTCCAATCGTATCCACTCGTCCGTGCTACTTTTATTTACTGCTCCCTACAGTAACTGAGATCTCTACGACAACTGACAAGGGGACTGCTGCTACTCGTTATCAACGATTCCATTCTAATTAACAGAATATGCAGAGCTTGGCCAGAAATGAAAGTGACAGTAGAGGAAGTGCGAGATGGCCAAGCGTTCAGAAAAAAATAGCATTTTGGCGCCGATCGGGCGAGGCTTGAGTCATGTATGTCAGTGTAGTTTCCAGATAGTGGTTGGCACAGCTGAAAGATTGCAGAACCCTCAGATTATAATCTGAAGTCGTGGGGTCGAGTCCTTTTATGTGGAAAAGTTTCTTTTCTTCTAATTTTTTATGTTCAGTTTTTACGTTACCTGCACCGCATATAGACGGAAGTAATGCTCAATATATTATATTTATTATTACTTTCGTAAAAGGCATGAAAAGGAAAAACAAAGCGAAATTTGGCATTGCAAATAAATTTCCAGGAAGGAATTGTACTTACAAGGTCCACGAGGACTGTGCAAATAACTTTCCAAGAAGGGATTGTAACTCAAGTGTAAAAGACTTCATTACGCGTGGTTAGTAGCCAAACTGCGATGAGAGAGAAACTTTTATGAAAGAAAGCCACATTTGTTTTTTATATAGAAACTTTACAAACAAGCATCTGTAAGAAGGTGTCATTTATAACCTGTGCTAGACGCTGAAAAAATTACTGCTTCCCCTGTTTTTACGATGAATATCACCCTACCATGTGTAAATCAACTGTAAAATAATAAAAGTATCTAATCTTATATACTAAGTTCTCGTTACCGCCTTACAATCCCTTCCTGTAAGTTTATTTGTAATCCCAGATTTTCCTTTGCTCTTCCTTTTCATGCCTATTACGAAAAATCGATAAATACAATATACTGAGCATTATTTCTGTTTATTTGCTGTGTGAGTAACATAAAAATTGAAGATAAAAAGGTCTTCGCATTGAAATTCGAACCCATGATCCTCGGATTACCATTCTGTATTCCTTCTGCAGCACCAGCAGCTGCCTGAAAATTATGCTAACGTATATCGCTCAACTCTCGCCCGACCCGCGCCAAAATTGGTGTTTTTCTTTTTTTTTTCCTAAACGCTCGGCAATCTGAATCTTCCACTTCTCTCACTAGCATTTCTGGCCAAGCCCTGCATATACCATAAATCTGGACGGAATCGGTGGTGACGAATAGGCGCGATCTCCTTGTGAAACAATTAATGTTTTATAAATATTCGAGCTACAAGTGTTCTGTTACCATGTCGAATGACTGAACGAGGATTTCCACGAGTCGGTCACCCGAAGTTCGTGCTCGCACGTTGGTAACGGCTGCTGCCGGCGTCCACGACGGACTCTCATTGACTGTCACGTGGAATTACCAACATAGCAGTGGCGTGCACAACTCAGGTATCACGGGCGATGGGAAACCCTCGTTCACTTTAGCCCGATGGTAGTCTTGCAATTTGGAACGCAGACTGGACCGAGAGAAAATGAATAAGACGACAATCCCAGACTTAATAATAAATTTTCCCATATTGACTTCGCGAAACATCACACTGCTTGGTATGCTGTTCCTTTGGCATATCTACCGCTGTTTTAAAAGTGGGTGTGGAAACCAAAAATAAATACTTGTGGCATAAACCCTAGTAGCTCTGGCAGCAGGGACACCCATATATCTTGGTATCTAATTTGTCGCAAAGTTCTCCGATAGGCGCGACCTTTGAATTCTCAAGTTCTTCGACCCTGAACTGTACGAAAACTTCTTTTCCGCACAAACTGCATTTCGCACAGTGTTTATCAAGAATCGCGGAATAATACAACACGTCGTTCGTTGGCTGTCGCTTCACGTTGACAGCAACAAGAAATCAACCGCCGGACAACCGGAAAGGACAAAATGTTTCAAACTCTCTTTCATTCCTTGCATTTTGAAATACCCTGGTGAGTCCCAAATGAAGTATGGACAGTGGGCTCATTCACCGTCTCCTATGATGCAGGCGGCAGCGGTCCACTTCTTCAGCTTTACATAGTTTACACGTTGACTGTGTGAGACTCATGGTTCTTAGAAGTGCGAACTTCGTCGAACAGATGGCGCACAGCTTTCGATGTTTTGATGTTGCTGTTAACTGTTATACTGTTCCGGAGAACATTGGATATAACGCCTCACTGCCGTGGCACTATGAATACCGCAAAGAGACTGCACGCACTTTTGGCCATTACCGAAATCACAGCCAGATTCTGATAACTTGTTATACAGGTAACAGTGAATTATTAACAACTCGTTATTGTAACAGTTACGTTACATTATTCTTAGCTGGCCATCTCGATCCCGCTTTATTGTACAATTCATACTATGACCGGTTTAGTGTAATCATCAGATGCGTTAAAAGAAAATTGAAACAACTCTAATGTAACACTAACAGGTTCTATCAGCTAAAGGTCTAGCCTACAGAAAAAGAATCTAAGAGTACATAATAAGGATAACATGCCTGACAGCTATAACCTATCATTAAGAGTGTCGACATGTTTTGTACATGCAGGTACATACAGAATTAACGGCGATGGTCTGTGGGTATCCTACACTTATGCAACACGAACTATAGCCGACAGATGCCGCAAGTGACGAGGTAAAGTTAACAGAAGTTTCCGGCACCACTGATTAAACAGTTTAAAATGTAATACTACCAGCCATTAACAGCGATTATGCTAGTTAGCTGGAAATGTTTTCTAAGCCTACCGAACAAAAAATCAGTCATCCCAGTGCACACGCACAGATGTATTGTTAAGCCTTTGCAGATGGCGCAGCGACAGTCACGTGCTCGAGCGCGTGCGTACTGCTTCTACGTGAGCATAAGGTAGTAGCAATCAGTGAGACATCTATGTTTCATGCGAACATTATACGTTAAGATGGCTAAATGTAAGGACGTGACAGAGTGGCACAAAGGGGCAATCGTGTTTGGCCGTGCCCATGGTCATACGATACGTCGGACGGTTCAACACGTCTACAAGTAGAGGTGTAATATACGTGGCCACCTAATCAGATCTGTGGTCGCGAAAAGATCATGACCCAGAGGGAACAGAGATGCGTTCCACGTCTTATGACTCAAAATCGCTGCCAACCCCGACAGGAATTGCTGCAGGCAGTGAATGAAGGTCCATCCCCCGTCTGTCAGCGAAAGAAGATTGCGACGGGAACTGCATGTAATAAACATTTGGAACCCGTCACCTCGGAAGAGGCCATTACCCACACAGGCACACCACGCTGCCCGTCTTCAATGGCCTGCAAATCATCGAACGTGGACAGCAGCTGCCTGGCGGAACGGAATGCGGTCTGACCAATCATGTTTTTTTGCCTATACGCAAATGAAGCGCGTCGTCGAGTGCACCAAAGGCCAAATAAAGCATTTCATCCTGAATGTGTGCAGGGTCAGGTTGAATCCAGAAGTGGGGCGGTGATGTTATGGGGGTGTCTTTCTTACTCTGGACTGGGCCCGCTCACTGAGTTGACAACTAACAAGAATCACCATTTCTATTTAAACATTCTAATTGATCAGATGCTATCTTTCAGTCATATCTGCATGATCAGTGTGCTATTGATACCCCTATTTCTCAAGACAACAGCAAAGCTCTTCCGGTTGAAGACAATGGTTTTCTGAACGCTCCTCCACCATATTACATGTCGACTGGTCTTCAAAATCGTCTGACTTGAAGGTCATAAAAGATCTGTGTGACACGTTGGTATAGCAGGTAAAACGTCGACTCCGCAAGCCAACTTACGGTGTGTGGCGAAAGGTACTTTGTGCACCAGAGTTATTTCAGCCTTTTCCTGTTCCAGTCGCTTCTAGTTCGTACATTAGATTGCTAGTAGGCCTTCGTGTGGGCTCGAATCTTTAACATTATCTTCGTGGTATTTTAACGATATATATGCAGGAGGAAGCAATGTACTGGTGACTTTTCTAGGAATGTACGCAGTCGGAATTTTGACAGTCGACCCTAACGTGATGATGAACGCCTCTCTTGAGCGTCTGCGACTGGAGTTGGCTGAGCACCTCCGTGCTGCTGCTACGTTACTAAACGAGCCTGTAAACGCTGCACTTGTTTGGATCTTCTGTATCTGCTCCATTAGTCCTATCTGGCACGGATCCCTAACTGACCAGCAATGTTCAAGTATTGGTCGAAAGAGTTTTTTTGTAAGCTACTTTCTTTGTTGATGGACTACTTTTCCTAAGGATTCTTACGATGAATATAAATCTGGCATCTGCTCAACTCGCGATTAATTTTATTTGGTCGTTCCACTTCAAATCGCTCCGTATGCATACTGCTGGACATTTTATGGGAGGAACTGCTTCCGGTGAGTGTTCTGCAGTTTGCTTATCATACAATAAACGTTTTTCTGTCTATGTAATCAAATGGTTCAAATGGCTCTGAGCACTATGGGACTTAACATCTGAGGTTATCAGTCCCCTAGAACTTAGAACTACTTAAAACTACCTAACCTAAGGACATCACACACATCCATGCCCGAGGCAGGATTCGAACCCGCGACCCTAGCGGTCGCCCGGTTCCAGACTGTAGCACCTAGAACCATTCGGCCATCCCAGCCGGCTCTACATAATCCCAATACTTTATATTTGTTGATGTTAAGGTTCAATTGCCAAGTCCTGCACCAAGCATTGATCCTCTACAGGTCATCTTCCATTTCGCTACCATTTTATAGCGTCGTAATTTCTCTGTAACAGCATTTACAGCGCAAAGCCTCATGGAATTTCTATTAGGCTATTTATATACGAATATACTGTGGAAAGTAATAGCTCTATGACAATCCCCTGGTGGACGTCTGAAGTTACTTTTACGTCTGAAGACTGACATGCTCCGTCGTGTTAGCTAGGAACGCTTCAGTCCAGTGACGCATTTGTCTGCTATCCCATATGCTCGTATTTTGTTCATCGGGCGGCCGTGCGAAACTGTATCGTATACCTTACGGAAGTCAAGTATCACGGCATCTACCTGGGCGCCTCTATCTATTGCTTTCTATGTCTCTTGGACGAACAGAGAGAGTTGGGTTTCGCACAATCGTTGTTTCCGGAACCCATGTTAGTTCTTACAAAGCAGATTTTGGGTCTCCAGAAACATAATTGGGCGAGCATAAAACAGGTTCAAAGATTTTACAGAAGATCGACGCCAGTGATATAGGTCTTTAGTTTTGTATGCTGTTCAATGAACGTTCCTGAACGCCGGAATGACCCGGCTTTTTTCCATTCATTACGAACGCTTCACCTCTCAAGAGACCTGAGGGGGAGGGGGCCAACTTCTTTCGCATACTCTGTGTAGAATCGAATTGGTATCCCGTCGGGTCGCTTTGCTTTCTTCTGTTGGACGATTTCAGTTACTTCTCTCTCCCTCGGTCACTTACGTCGATATTTATCATTTTATCGTTCGTGCGACGATGAAAGGAGACACCACAGAATGATCTGCAGTGGTGGAATTGCACGATCAAATTCTTAGCAAGTGCTTAACCTGGAACGTACCTTCACAACCTTCTGCACTCACTTTCTAACCGAATTCAAGCGGTTATCAAGTCCACGGATGGAATTCCACGGTATTAAATAATGATCATAATGATTTTTCTAGGGGTGATTAATTTTTTGTCCGGTGGGCTTACTTAACTAGGAAATAATCTGATCTTCAAAGGCCTCTTTTTCGAGTTTTTGCGAGTTCGAATTGTACAGCTTCCAGTGATTTATGTCCTGGCACTTGGCTTCAACTTCGGTATGAAGAAATTCGAAAAGGGCCAGTCTCTAATGTCTGAGCTACCAATCTGCGAGTGCCTCTATTAAAGCATGCAGTATGTACGCTGGTCACCTTTTGGCAATCGAGGCAGCGACAGAGGATCGCCCGGTCGGCAGTGTGCGCCCCAGATTTGGTGTGTCGGCAACAGGTAACCCGTCGACATAGGCGGCGTCGGCGAAGCCCCGTGCGGCTGCCGTAAACGGTTTGTGTTCATATTTTGAGCGGCGATCCCGTGAAGCATTCCTCGCTGCGCGGCTCGGAGTGCCTGTTATGCAAACAGCCGCGGCCAGTAATCTGGGTTTCCGCCGCCGGCTGACCTGTTTGCGCGCCGACACTTACGTAACGCCTCCTCCGTCTCGAAACGACCGCTGCCCGCACAGGGCTACCGAACCTGGTGACGTCAGCCAAACTACACGTGCAGTCGACAGAACGCCGGGCACCATGTAAGGAAATGGTTAAAGACTAGACGCCGAGTCACACTGGGCGACAAAGCAACGGTACCGCGTCGGCATCGAATATTGCTTTGCTTTGCTCCGGCTAGACGCAACGTGAACAGAACTCATTTTGCAAAGCTCAGTACTGTACGGTGAAAGTGAGATTATGGACGTCGGCGATACAAGAAGCAGAAATGTAGAAACTGTCAATGATACATTTTATCAGCGGAAAGCATGTGATTAAAGACTGGGCACAAGCTAGGTCTGACGACGGAAGGGAAACGAAATCAACGGTGACCTTTTCAAAGCAACTATTGTAGCACCTAAGAAACGCGCGTCCACTGTCAGAACTGTGGCACCTCGCTTGCTTGGCCTAGATCTCATAAAGGATGTTCTTGACAAATGTGTGGTAAACTTGCTAAGAAGTGACACAATACGTTAATCGTCGTCCAGACATTTCGAAACATCGACATTTATTTGTTAGAGAAAATATAAGGAGCGATCAAATGTTTCCGTTTAAGGGCGTTGCTACAGCTTATATGCAGCGCAGCGCGAGTCTGATGCCGGTATATACATAAGCACCGCCATGTACGGAAGTGATTAGCTTGGTATTCAGGTCACCAAAAAGCTCCAAAAACGGCCAACATACAGTTATTCTTTTCTTGGCTAGCGAAGTACAAACAGTGGTAGATATCCACCGGATAATAGTGAATGTATGTGGCGCAGCATCTCTGTCGAAAACCACCAAATGCGACAAAGGTTGTTGCTGCTTCATAATAATGCACCTCCTCATATCACAAATGTCGTAACGCAGAAGCTACGCCTACTCGACTAGGAGACACTCGAGCACCTATCGTATGGTCGCGATCTCTCCCCATGCGATTATCACACCTTCAGTTCCTTAAAAGAGGCTTTGAACGGTCGACGGTTCCTGTCGAACGAGGATGCGCAGCAGGCAGTTACGGTGTTTTACCAAACGACTATCTTAATCCTGGTTGTCGTTGAGATGACTACCTGCATGCCCACGGCGATTTTTCTTGATTAGCATAGCGATTCTGGACTGTACTTCCTTCGAATGGAAACTTTTTGATCGCCCCTTGCATGCACATAGGTAAAGAGCGCATAATAGTTTGTTTTAAAAATTGTTTATTTTACGGTACACTCACACATGATTGCAATAAGCAATTACGCGGTTCCGTCGTCACCGGCCATTTTTAAATAATAAGACGTGCCGCAGTTAAGGTAGTGTCTTTATTTGTAATGATAACGATATTCCATAGTCGATAAACCGCACTCGATAGAGGCCACTATGTTTATGTGTTTACATCTCTCGTGGAGCGGTCATGTCTGGGCAGTCCAGTATACAGCATGCCATTTTGCTTTCGCTTACTGCTCGTCGTGTTTCTTCCAGCTGGTCGACGGAGTGTCTATACAAGGTGCGTCTGAAAATTTCGGTGAATGGTGTCAGAGAATAAAGGAAACAACAGTTGTAACAAAAATACTTTTACTGGCCTTTGAAGTAATCAACATTCGCTAGAATACATTTGTAACATCGGTTGTAAAGCTGCTGGGATCTGTCAGCATACGGTTCTTGTGTAGCTGCTCGCTCGCCAGAGTGGCCGAGCGGTTCTAGGCGCTAGTCTGGAACCGCGCGACCGCTACGGTCGCAGGTACGAATCCTGCCTCGGGCATGGATGTTTGTAATGTCCTTAGGTTTGTTAAGTTTAAATAGTCCTAAGTTCTAGAGGACTGATGACCTCAGATGTTAAGTCCCGTAGTGCTCAGAGCCAGTTGAACCATTTTTGTAATTGCTCGAAGCACTACGGTAACGCGTTGTGAGATATCCGCATCATTGCAGGAGATGAGACCTTATGTTATCAATACGATCCGTTGACCAAGAAGGAGGCAGTGGCATGGTGTATACCGCAACCCTACATTCTCGAATAAAATTTCATGATGGATCGAGCACTTGCTGTTGATGAAGGCTATCAACATCGTCCTTATTTTGGATTGTGTCAACCGACTTTTTTACGAAGGCGGGGAAGACGATGACACCATGCAACTAGCTGCCGCTTGGTAACCGGATCGTACAAATAGCAGCAGGTGTCATCTGCTGTTATGATACGGATATCCAACAATGTGTGACCATGGTGCTTCGAGCGATTCCGCAAGTAGCGTTTGCTGTCAGTCTCAAATGGCTCTGAGCACTATGGGACTTAACATCTGTGGTCATCAGTCCCCCCCCCCCCACCCTTGAACTTAGAACTACTTAAACCTAACTAACCTAAGGACATCACACACATCCATGCCCGAGGCAGGATTCGAACCTGCGACCGTAGCGGTCACGCGGTTCCAGACGGAAGCGCCTAGAACCGCACGGCCACACCGGCCGGCGCTGTCAGTCTCCAACGGCTTTTTAACCTAAGTCAGAAGTCAGTTGTAGCGAATGGTGATTACTTCGAAGGTTTGTTTCCCTTACGTTTGGACATCATTCACCGAACTTTTCAAACGCACCATCTTTTGTAGCAAGCACACAACGGGAAGGAGAGGTGGATTACAGGGTCGTGCGGCAACTGTCGTTGTAGTAAAGCTGGACAGGAGCAGAAATGCCATGTTCCAGAATTTGTCTTATGTAGTCCTAAGTCTGTAAGTCATAATATTGACAGAAATCTGTGAGGCTTATTTATGAAGACTTATTTGTAGCTTTTAGCCTAATTCTTGTTTTGGTTAACTGCGTGTAAGGTGATGTTCTTTGAACTAAACTGGCCCTAACATTCATTCTGTATTGATACAACTCGTTGTTTTATGAATGTTAACAAAAATTAGATGAGATGCTCAAGATGATAGACTGCACTGAATTGAAGCGCTCTATAAATGTGGTCAACTGCCAGATAAACAGAGCTTTATTTTTTTCCGTTCATCATATTATGTTTCAGAGACGTCTGCAACTGCATCATTCATGATTTAAATAATGAGAACTGTACGAGTTACTTATGTTTTGATGCTTAGCACGATGCGTTTCGAGAATTTATTCTCATTTTCAAGTGCATTTGTTTACATGAATATGTTTGGTGATTGCTTTTCCGTGTGATTTCCCGCCTCTCTTGCGTCTTTTTGCGGTTAGAAGGTATTGTGACTCCTCTCTTACGCAGAATATCACATATATGCAGATCATCACTTACAATCAAAAATTCTGGATTGAATATCTCATACCTTGGTGTGCTTTACTAGGTCTTCTCCTATTGGATGTGGTCTACTCTTGCCTTTCTCCGAGCTTTCAACTGACTCGTCAGCCAATTATAAAGGCACCTATTATTTAACGTGGATTCTGAACCACATTTGATGTTTCTGACAGTAACTGGATCATAAGCATAGGAGAAAGAGCGATTAAGTCACAGAAAAAATTCTTGGACTGATTGGTGATAGAAATTTGGATTGGTAGTCTACTAACATTTTTTAACCCACTGAACCACTGAACACACCAACTGTCAAACACTTAAATTTACATTAGATGTTATCGAATTTTTTTTTAAATAAATGCTTTCCTTGCTACACCCAGTCAGCATTAACGCCCAAAGGAAAGACGAAGAACCAATTGTATCAGGCTACCGTATTAGTTGGACACACGCAGAGACTTGTTATATCATTTGAATATCCAGGAATAACGAGTCATTAAAAGGAGATGGGAAATGGGACAAATATGTGAAGCAATCATTACGAAAGGCGACTGAAGATAGTTTTGTTGCTAGTGGTCAGGGGAAATTACAAACCGTTGCACCCATTTGTGAACTGGAAGGCATAAGGTAGGATCTGACACGCACTTTAAAAATGTGAATTTGAGGACTACTGGGCCAATTCTGTGGTTGAACTGAGCACATCCTACCATACAGAACTGAGCAAGCCAGTCGTGATAGGGAACAAAAAGGAAAAAGTGAAATTAATTTCCAGTGTACCGCAAGGAACTGTTACAAGGCGGTTACTTCGACTACATACACAGAGTGAACCAGAACTCCACAGAGAAAATTTCGGAACTTGTTCTGCGATACTTTCTGAATATTTTGGTCGCTGATGGGTCGTTACAGAGAAATAATGCAGTTACAACTTACTTCGTTATCACAAATGGCTTTGTGTCTGCGAACAACCTTCACTACATTGGAAAGCCTGTAACACATGCAGTCATCAAAACGCATAACACAAAGCACGAGGTAATGTAAAAACCTTCAGACAGATGAAAAAGTACTGTGACGTGGCTGCCGCCTGTGTGTGAATAGCGTCGCCGTGCAATGAGTGAAGTCATGCACGGTGTGCCTGTGTAGACAAGTTAAATTCCCTTTCACATACTTCATTAAGATGAATCAACGAATGAACGTGTTGTGCTATTGGTAAGGACGAAGGAGTGTGTGTGTGTGTGTGTGTGTGTGTGTGAGAGAGAGAGAGAGAGAGAGAGAGAGAGAGAGAGAGAAGCGAGAAGCTGTATGTAAACTACGTAGCAGGACCCCACGGTTTGCAGAATGCGAATGCGGATGAGAGTTCAAAATCAGGCTGTTTCCTGTCGCCGTAAGTGCTTGACATAGTAGTTACCCGAAGCACTGAAGCACATATCCCTCTTCAAGCACACTCGACGCGCCGTGCAGCCTTCATGCGACATGCGTAGCGCCTACCAACTGCAAAATGAGGTCGTAATTTTTGCGTCGTCCCGAAGTTGGTCCCATTCTACAGATATTAATGTGATCTTGCGACGCCGTTCTAGCTTTCACCCACTCAGCCCTGGAGAGCGCCGCTCTTTGTTTTCAGTGCACAACAATAATTATGCACCAGTAGGTTTGCAACTAATCAAAACACGTACGACTAACAGAACAGTGCCAGTTCATATTCCATCTGTGAAGCATACACCGAGTGACAGCTGCTGGCTGGAAGTCTAACTTCAGCTGTTGTACGTCTCCACTCTGCAAACCACCTTATGGTGTGTGGCTGTGGTACTCCCAGGATCCACTATCATTTCGCTCCTTCCCTGTAAGATTTGCGAATGGCAAGTGGGAAGGAAGACTGTCGTCAGGCCTCAGTACGAGCTCGAATTTCTGATTTTTTTTCGGCGTGGCAATTTCATGAAATGAATACGACGGGAAGTAATATGTTGCAGGCTCTTCTAGAAACGTACACTCTTAAGAATTTTATTTGTTAACTTCTCGGTGGTGCACACCGCCTCTCTTGTAGCGTCTGCGTTAGAGTTTATTCAGCACTGTTGTAAAGCTCTCGCGCTTACTAAACGATTCCGTGACGACCTGCCGTGGTACCATGAGCGAAAAGGTTCTAACTACAGGGCTATTACAAATGATTGAAGCGATTTCATAAATTCACTCCAGCTCCATTCATTGACATATGGTCACGACACACTACAGATACGTAGAAAAACTCAAAGTTTTGTTCGGATGAAGCCGCACTTCAGGTTTCTGCCGCCAGAGCGCTCGAGAGCGCAGTGAGACAAAATGGCGACAGGAACCGAGAAAGCGTATGTCGTGCTTGAAATGCACTCACATCAGTCAGTCATAACAGTGCAACGACACTTCAGGACGAAGTTCAACAAAGATCCACCAACTGCTAACTCCATTCGGCGATGGTATGCGCAGTTTAAAGCTTCTGGATGCCTCTGTAAGGGGAAATCAACGGGTCGGCCTGCAGTGAGCGAAGAAACGGTTGAACGCGTGCGGGCAAGTTTCACGCGTAGCCCGCGGAAGTCGACGAATAAAGCAAGCAGGGAGCAAACGTACCACAGCCGACGGTTTGGAAAATCTTACGGAAAAGGCTAAAGCAGAAGCATTTCTTAAACAGGAGATTGGAAAACCGATGGATCGGTCGTGGTGGAGATCATGATCAACAATTCATGTCATGGCCTCCACGCTCTCCCGACTTAACCCCATGCGATTTCTTTCTGTGGGGTTATGTGAAAGATTCAGTGTTTAAATCTCCTCTACCAAGAAACGTGCCAGAACTGCGAGCTCGCATCAACGATGCTTTCGAACTCATTGATGGGGACATGCTGCGCCGAGTGTGGGAGGAACTTGATTATCGGCTTGATGTCTGCCGAATCACTAAAGGGGCACATATCGAACATTTGTGAGTGCCTAAAAAAACTTTTTGAGTTTTTGTATGTGTGTGCAAAGCATTGTGAAAATATCTCAAATAATTAAGTTATTGTAGAGCTGTGAAATCGCTTCAATCATTTGTAATAACCTTGTATAAGGATGGTCCGTAACTCTTGGCGGTTTTTTTAAGTGAAAATTTTCCGCGAAAAGTAAAATATTTTGGCAATGCGTTTTATATTATTCGACACAGAATTATGTGCTCTATAAAATATTGTGTTCAGTTTTTTTTATTTTGGAATACTTTCTATTATTTTCAGTCACTGAGTGGAGTGTCGAGTCTACAAAAAAGAGCGTTATCGACACCTTCTGGTTTTTGCGTTTAATCAAGGTGACAAATTGATAGAAGCTGCTCGAGAGATATGTGAAGTGTATGGCGAAAAAGTGCTGCCTCTTAGGATGGCTCACAATTTGGTTCAAACGATTCGAATCCGGCAGTTTCGACCTCTAAGATAAGCATCACTGCGGGCGCCGCATTCAGTTCGATGAAGAGCCTCCGAATCAGCTTATTCACAAAGACTCACGCTGTGTCTGATGTTACAATGAAATACAAATGGATTGAACTGAACCTGGATACGTTTAATGCGAAGCAAGCGTCGAATACAAACAGTGCGCGATATAGCGGTAGACTGTACCAAACTGTAAAGCCAGGGCTGACGTAAATACTTTTTGTATTCGTACTCGCTTAAAAAATCACGCAGTCTAGGGCCTATGTGCTGGTCACATAAATCGTTTGATGTTTCTTCTCCTATACCCACAACTACAGATTAATATCCTGTACACATTAACAGCCCGTCAGCTCAGCACTATTAAGGAAATCTATTAACACCCTGTGCCGTCCTAATTGCTCTCTTTAAGGAAACCCAATTATCGATGGGCCAAATAGGCAAAGCGCCGAGAGAAAGAGAGAGAGAGAGAGAGAAAAAAGAGGGGGGGGGGGGGGGGACGAGAAGGTGACGACTGATCTCACTGGCTATTGAATCCGACGCCTTCGTCATGGTGACTGGGTCGCCAGTGGGGACAACTTTTCAACGACGGAACTCGATCCACATTCACCGGGTCAACTTTCGTCACGACATTTCACCGGCGGACAGCGGGCTGCCGTACCGCTCCATGAATGGTTCCTTGTGTTTCAGTTCGAACGGCGTGTCTGGAACTGACCACATAATGCTGTTTCACTCTCTAATGTAGCTACAGTGGTCGTACAGCCCGAAAGTAGCCAAAAGTCGAACACGGGGTATTACTGTTACAAATATTACAAGTTCTTCCCATTTCATACGATGTTTCAGTGTTATCCCGTAATATTTAAACACTGTGGGGGGCAACAGATGTTCACCTCTAACCTTGTAGTATAACAATATCGGATTGTTTTTCTTTGTTATAGGGACTATCTCGCATTTGTTTAAAGAGGCTTACCATTCAGTACACCACATAAAAACGCAGACGTTAAATTCGTCGGCAGTCTTTCCTGTTACACGAGAGGATCCAGTTTCATAACTTCTGGGTTCTAAATAACGATTCAGGCATGAGCGTGGCGTATCAGCGAGCCTACTATTCTGACATGTATGCAGCTGTGTGACATTGTTACTCAAGTATTGCGCATTACTCATCTTAATCCTATATATTCGGTAGCTGATAATGTTACTGAAGGTGCTTACAGTTCAGCGTCCCAATGACATACAGACCATCGAAGACGGAGGGCAGGTTCAATTGTACAATCAAACAGGCCGTGGACTTGTATAGGAATCAGCCTAGAATTCCACTGAGGTTATGAATAGACACCACGGAAAACATAAATGAGAATGATCAAATGATAGTGCGGACAACTTTCCCTCAGATTAAGAGTCCGAGGTCTTGAACAGCACATCTCTTTCAGTCAAAACATTACTCTCTGATTATGACTAACGTTATTACCTGTCGTTGCAATATGTGTGTGTAAGTTTGTCAAATTCTGCGGAAACTTTGGTTTACAGCGACAGTATTTCATTTCATTATGTGCCAGCCAGAACGTTATTAAGAGCGCAAATCCTCTTACCGCTAATCCTCTTAGTTACACACGTTCTCGCCATGAACTCATACTTTCTCGAAAGAACAGTTTGCGGGGCAAACCGAAGTCACCTCTAAGGAGAGACGCAGTAACACCCACTGCAGCTTATCCTTGGAGATGTCACCTGTTCCCAGTATTAAAATTTAAATGTGGCATCTGTCAACCGGCTGAAAATAACACGTTTGTTATCGGCTGGGACCCACTTCCAAGAACTTCTGATCGTGTGCGGTTCTGTAATGCGACAGGGCGAGATAATGTGGACCATCTGGTATTTTGCAAGTGTCCGTATACAACCTGATGCTCCACACAGCTTTGTGCTGTGATCACCTATCTGCAGCCAACCGGAAACAAATGTATCTCTCTCGGCGTCTGCAGCTATAACAACATTGCATCACTCTTTTTGCTGGTGATTCCAAGCCAAGAAGCGGAATTGGACATGTTTGTTTTCGGAGAGAGTCTGCCTTGAGCAAAACACAATCTCTTACTTTTCTTTTTATCCCCCCCCCCCTTTCAAAGACAGGTTGCGCTGAAGTTACAGCATCATTAGTGGGTTATATGTTATCTTGTTGTTACCATATGTTATGGATTTCCTAGATTTTATATAATTTAATGCAGTTGTTTTGTTTCACAGTTGGTCATTTTTGCTAGTTCCCCCCTGTTATCTTCACTGTGAAGGCCTGCACTAAGTAACTTTTCGTGTCACTCTTAAAAAACGTATACTGATGATACCTGGACATGTTTCTCAATTGTGTGGGAGTTTTGTGTCAATAAAATGTTTCTTGTGTATTGAAGATTTGAACAACAATATCCAATTTTTCTGCGACTTGCGCGCAGATCAACAGCGATACTAACACATAAATAACTACAAACGTATCATCTGTCTTTTATTTCTTTTCGTCTGGCTCACCTCTCTATACAACAAACGAAACAATGCACTCAATATTACCCACTGTAAAATGTAAATACCCAAACTGTTTCTTCCATTAGGAGATGAAAAATCTTGACTGCTCTTAGTATATGTCCCACTAAATTCTTTCCTCGTCCTGTTGAGCGTTCCCTAGGAATAATCCTCCTTTTTTTCATAGATGTCGCCTTGGGCTCCCTTTACAGTTTTTAGCCTCCACACTTCAGCATATCTTCACTAGTTAGGCTATTTACCCATCTAATCTTAAGCAATCTTCTGTAGCACGACATTTAAACCGCTTCTATTCTTCCTTATACTACTTATTGCCCACGTTTCACTTCCTTATTTTTCTTCACTCCTGACGAATACTTTGATAAAAGACTGCCAAAAGCTTCAATTTGTATTCCTTATTAACATGTAAGGAGCGATCGAAAAGTTTCCGTTTGCGGGATATGCTGCAGCGTATATGCAACATAGCGCGACTGCGATGCAGGTATAGGTATAAGCACATACATGTAGGCAAGCGATTAGTGTCGCACTCGTGTCTTTCCGACGTGAGTGCAGTAAACGCGGAAACGTGAACTATGGCGACGTTATTACCAAATGCCTCCAAACAGGGCTGTTACTCTTTTCTTGGCTAACGAAGGGCAAACACTCTTAGAGGAGGAGGAGGAGGAGGAGGAGGAGGAGGAGATTAGTGTTTAACGTCCCGTCAACAACGAGGTCATTAGAGACGGAGCGCAAGCTCGGGTGAGGGAAGGATGGGGAAGGAAATCGGCCGTGCCCTTGCAAAGGAACCATACCGGCATTTGCCTGAAGCGATTTAGGGAAATCACGGAAAACCTAAATCAGGATGGCCGGAGACGGGATTGAACCGTCATCCTCCCGAATCCGAGTCCAGTGTGCTAACCACTGCGCCACCTCGCTCGGTCAAACACTCTTAGACATCCAAGGGAGAATGAAGAATGTATCGGACAGCACTTACGCCGAAAACCAACTCTGCGGATTGGTGCTTCACAAGGCGTGCTGCTGATTCATTATAATGCACGTCCTCATATAACTACTCTTAACAAAGCCGTCAACGCAACTAAAGTGAGGAACAGTCGAGTGCCCCCCGCCCGCATTGTCCTGATCTCTCTCCATCCGATTATCAATCCTTCGGTCCCTCGGAGGAGGCCTTGAAGGGTCGACGATTCCTGTCGGACAAGGACGTGCAACAGACATTTACGGATTTTGCCACGCAGTAGGACACTGTGTTTTACCAAACGGGTATCTTCAACCTTGTGCGTTGGTGGGAAGATTGCCTCAATGCTCAGAGAGATTTTGTCAGGTTGAATACCAATTCTGCACTGTACGCCCTTCGAACGCAAACTTTTTGATCACCCTAAAAAATTTTCTTGGTATCGCCAGTTTGCATTTTATATCATTCTTACATCGGCCATATTGAGTTATTTTGCTGCTCATATAACGAAACTCATCTTCTTCTTTTAGTGTCTCATTTCCAGAAACGATATCCCGGTCATCATCTAACTAATTCGAGTTCACTGCATTTATGTGGCAAGGAAATATAAGATCTTATGGCACTCACAAGTGTACGGCGCAAAAAGGTATGTTTGAAGCCAATTTTTACATCCAGTACACAATAATTATCAGAATATTACGCATGCTAAGCGTGTGTACACATTGTAGCAACACGCAAGAACCACTATAGATCATCGCTTCACGTTTCCAAGGATCTAAAAATATAAAACGAACTGAGTATTATGGGTGGCACACTCGGAATAGAGGTGATGGGACGAAATAAAACCGTGGAAAATTAGTGTTTGCAATCTTTCATTGCTGCGACACCTTAGGACTATAGATTCATCAACTGAGATAACTTATAGGAGAAAATCTTTCCGCCCTTGACTGTAATGTTTTATTGTTCAATATCCGATTGGGCAGATTGGGCGGGTATTCGAGACCAGTTTTAAAGAACACAATAGGTCGCTTGATAACACTTCAACATAACAGTAGACAAAAACGAAGTAGCAGACTATGAATCAGCACATTATTGTAAAAGGAGAAGAAAATGAATATACTCGAGAAATTGGAAATATACAGTCACCTCAAAAGCCAGTCTGACGGTATTCGGAACGAACACACACACACACACACACACACACACACACACACACACACACAATTGGTTAACAGAAAAGTTCTTGGCAATTTCGTTTCGCTACTGAGGCTGCAAGGGCAACGGCCTTGCCGCAGTGGATACACCGGTTCCAGTGAGATCACCGAAGTTAAGCGCTGACGGGCGTGGCCGGCACTTGGATGGGTGACCATCCAGCTTCCATGCGCTGTTACACTCAGCCTCGTGATGCCAATTGATGAGCTACTCGACCGAATAGTAGCGGCTCCGGTCAAAGAAAACCATCATAACGACCGGGAGAGCGGTGTGATGACCACACGCCCCTCCTATCCGCATCCTCAACCGAGGATGCCACGACGGTCGGATGGTCCCGATGGGCCACTTGTGGCCTGAAGTCGAAATGCTTTGTGTGCTACTGAGGCTGCAAGACAAATTACGTTGTACCGTTGGTGTGCGACCATCCTTACAACTGTGAGAAATTGTCAGTCTATGATGGCGAAGTCGACATATGCATCGGTAAGGGCTTTTGTTGAAGTTTCGAGAACATACCTTCACTGAAGAGTCAAGCAGTATATTGCTCCCTCCAACGTATATCTCGCGAAGAGACCATGATGATAAAATCAGAGAGATTAGAGCCCACACAGAAGCATACCGACAATCCTTCTTTCCACGAACAATACGAGACTGGAATAGAAGGGAGAACCGATAGAGGTACTCCAGGTACCCTCCGCCACACACCGTCAGGTGGCTTGCGGAGTATGGATGTAGATGTAGATTATCGCAAATGTGGATAGCTGAAGACTATATGTTTTACACTGGTAACTACTGTACATGACACTATGTGATCAAAACTATCCGGACACCCCAAAAACATAATTTTTTCACATTAGGTGCATTGTGCTGTCATCTACTGTCAGGTACTCCACATCATCGCCCTCAGTAGTCAGTAGACATCGTGAGAGAGCAGAATGGAGCGCTCCGCGGAACTCACGGACTTCGAACGTGGTCAGGTGATTGGGTGTCACTTGTGTCATACGTCTGTACGCGAGATTTCCAAACGCCTGAACATCCCTAGGTCCACAGTTTCCGATGCGATAGTGAAGTGGAAATGTGAAGGGACACGTACAGCACAAAAGCATACAGGCCGACCTCGTCTGTTGACTGATAGAGACCGTCGACAGTTGAAGAGGGTCGAAATGTGTAATAGGCAGACATCTATCCAGACTATCACACAGGATCCACTCCAAGTACTATGACAGTTAGGCGGGTGGTCGAGCGGCTGCTCATAACCAGCACATCACGACGGTAAATGCAAACAACGCCTCGCTTGGTGTAAGGAGCGTAAACACTGGACGACTGAACAGTGGAAAAACGTTGTGTGGTGTGACGAATCACGGTACACGATGTGGCGATCCGATGGCAGGGTGTGGGAATGCCGAATGCCCGGTGAATGTCATCTGTCAGCGTGTTTAGTGCCAACAGTAAAATTCGGAGGCGGTGGTGTTACGGTGTGGTGGTATTTTTCATGGAGGGGGCTTGCACTCCTTGTTTTTTGCGTGACACTATCACAGCACATGTCTACATTTATATTTTAAGCACCTTCTTGCTTCCCACTGTTGAAGAGCAATTCGGGGATGGCGATTGCATCCTTCAACACGATCGAGCACCTATTCACAACGCACGGCCTATGGCGGAGTGGTTACACGACAATAACATCCCTGTAATGGACTGGCCTGCACAGAGTCCTGACCTGAATCCTATAGAACACCTTTGGGATGTTTTGGAACGCCAACTTCGTGCCAGGCCTCACCGACCGACATTGATAGCTCTCCTCAGTGCGGCACTCGGTAAAGACTGGGCTGTCATTCCACATGAAACCTTCCAGCACCTGATTGAACGTGTGACTGCGAAAGAGGAAGCTGTCATTAAGGCCAAGGTGGGCCAACACCATATTTAATTCCAGCATTACCGATGGAGAGCACCACGAACTTTTAAGTCATTTTCAACCAGGTGTCCAGATACTGTTGATCACTTCGTGTAGATTACGCGGTATACAGATGTTATTCGTAACTTTAACGTGTAATTTGGCAATTAAGAACAAAATGCATGCTTGCTTCCCTTCTACCCGGTTCTAAGTGTAAAGTTACCTTAAGAGTACCACCTTTGGTTACTGCCTGACAAAACAAACGAAATGCCCAGAAGGGTAGACGCAACGATATGTATCTTCAGAGGATAAGAGGTTAGGTTATGTTACGAGTATTTTAGTGATTACAAAATCAAGTCAAATTTATAAAGAGCGTGTCAGTATGAGCCCCCCTTATGGCCTCGATCGATGCACTGATTCCGGTGGGAAGGGTGCCATAAAACCGTTCCATCCTTCTCTGCGACAAGCTGGCGTAACTGGTCGCTGATATCCTGGATACTGGCAGCGAGACGGAGTTGACGTCGGAACTGATCCCACGCAGGTTCAATCGGGGACGTATCTGGGGATCTTGCTGGTCGCACGAGTACCTCATCGTCCTGCCTACAGTTCACAGAGAAACGCACAATGTGTGGACGTGCATTGTCCTATTGAATATTAACACCAAAATGCAGTCACATGAGGGGTAACAAATGAGAACGAACAGTTGTGTCGTCACAGTTTCATCACTCACTGCTAGCTGTGACTTGAAGTAATACCCAATGGCTCCCCACGCAACGACGCCTGAAATAACATCGCCGTGGCTCTGCAAACAATGGGAACTCTGCCAAGGTCACCGCGACACCCACCGACGATTATCATCCGGAGTAGCGCAGGACCGCGTTTCATCGCTGAACACAATGCGAAGTCATTAATCAGCAGTCCTTGATACCCATTCATGACACCATTCCAAACGCAGCCGTTTGTATTGTGGTGCTAACGGCAGCCTACGTATGTGACGGTAATTCCCTAGTCCGGCTACTCATTGTCTCTGGTCAATGGTGCGAGGCGAAGTCCATTACTTGTTCACGGATGGCAGGCGTACATATAGCGCTTACGATGTGCTTGGTGCGCAATAAGGCGATTTTCCCTTGTAGTAGACAGATGTGGTCGACCAGAACCTTGACGTCAAGTATGTCTGCCTTTACATTCCCATGAAGTCCACCGTCAGGCCACTGTCACATCCGAATGCCCTACCCGTTCTGGATATTATACGAGTCGAACAACCGGCCAAATGGAGACCCACAGGGAGCCTCCTTTGAAACTCTGACAGGTACTGATAACGCTGTCTCATACGAGTATGCGATATCTCAGTCTTCGTCACAATGATCACTCAACATCTGACGCTTTTCACGACTTTTATATACCGTACCAGGCATGGTAATAGCTCTGAACACGAGCAACATTAACGCACTCTGGTAGTCGTCCTACATGTCACACGAAACTGGAACTTGATCATTTACATACCCGCCGATGGTGTATACGTGTATGAACGTATATTAATGTCTAATAATGTGTTCTGGGTTCCTTCACTGTTCTTGCCAGGCGGTGCAATATGCCATCTGTAAAAATGGTAGCTAGTAAAGAAGGATCGTTGAGAAACTGATCCCGCCGATTGTGTGTTTTATGTTCTGATATGGTGGTGATCAAACGCAGAGAAACCTGTTAGGTAAGATTTTCATTTACAGTCAGATTATGGTAAGAAAAGACTTCCAATGTAACTGTCTAACAATAAATTTTTTCCGGTTGCTGCATCTTAGCATTTATATGCAGATGCCATCCACGCTCTCTTGAAAACGGCCTCGAATGTCTCGATGTGTGTACAATGACTGAATTTTTTGACTTATGATAAGGCACTGATTTGTTAATACTGACATGTTGGCTGGAGCATTACGAAGGACGTTTTCAATTTAACATATTATGAAAGAATTAACAATTGTCGTTACGTTGCAGAAGAACATTACAATAACCAAAGTGCCAAAATTGCTGTCGAGCACTGAAAAATGAAACATTACAATCAACGACAGAACTACAATACACTTCAAAAAACATTCACCTTGGAGGTGGACCACAAGCACGAGAACATACGTAACGTACAGAGATTTGTAGTGCTTCCTGAAATTTGCATACAGCAATAAGCTTGAAATATATGCGCCAGATTGAGAGAGTAATTCTGACAGGCATGCAGCAAAGTCTCATTTAGCAAAATGCAACCACCAATAATTAGTGACTGCTGTCAATAATGCGTTACGTAATCAAACGTATAGCTTAATACGTCTTCGCTACTTAGCATGTAATTTCGCGTTTTTAGGGTTCTGTACCTCAATTGGCAAATCGCAACAATTGTAGGATCACTTTGCTGTCCTCTTGTCTGTCCGACCGTCCGTCTGCTAAGATCCCATTTTCTCAAAAACGGGTGGACGTATGACGTTGACATTTATGTGACATACTAAGGTCTGTGATCCTTTGGCGATGTAAAAAAAAAAAAAAGCTTTCAAGTCGATCCAATAAAAAGACACGGCCATTTATGGCACATTTTGATGCACGCGAACTCGATCATCATAACCTGTAGAGTACTTCCCGTAGACCTAGAATCATTAAATTTGGACAGAAACATTTTTCAAGCGTATAAGTGAAGGGAAACTGAAAGTTGGTAATTACATCACACAAAAATACGATTATATCTCTTCTGTCATTTGTTATACGACTTCATACTTAAATCAAAACGTTCCCGAAAGTCTCGGAAATCCTAGGACCGATACCTTTGCCAGTCTCAACGTCAATAACAAGCAAAAATTGTCGAGAGTCTCGATGTATACATAATTAAGTTTGTACGGAATCCTCACAGCATGAGTTCAAGTCGCCCCTTACCAATTTCTCTTTTTTTTTATTACACGCTTTTTCACTGCGATTGGATATTTTCAGACGGCGGTGGTGGGGAAGCCGTCCGAGACGAGGCGGATACAGGGCGGGACGCGGGATGCCTGTAAGCGGACGGCGGGCGGCGAACGTGGCGCGTGTGGTCTGTCCGACACATTCCGGCATCAATTACGCAGACCGCAGAAGCGGCAGCCCGACACGGCTACCACAGCCGCAAAAACAGATCACTGACTCCCTCCCAGTCCCGACTCCTATCCGAAGTTTCAGGATTTGATTCCACCTGACGCTGCTCGAAAAGCCCAGAATTTCACTCAGCCATGCCTTCGCGGAAGACCTTCATACAGTACCAGCGCGATTACATCTGAAGAAAGGAAAAAAGCTCAACGTAAGAAAATTTCACAAAATATAAACTCCAAGAAATACCACCTGAACTGTCTATACGGTCCAGTCACATTAATGTGACCACCACGTATCTCCGACGTCAACGTGCGACAACCGCTCACAGACAGCAGGTGCCAGCACTAGCAGTGGGAGTGCATAAAGTGTGTGGGAGACATGGAACGGGGTGCACTTGTTGACGTAATCCGGGAACGGAACGATCTGAGGTCTACAAGGTCATGGGGACAAAGGTGGATCCATTTGCGAAACGGCTATGTTTGTTGAGTGTTCGCCTGCCGCCGTGATTAAGGTATACCTTTCTTGGGAAATACACTATCCGAAACTAGCGACGAAGCCGACTGTGATGCACTACGGGTCACATGACGGGGGACACTGGGGAAATGTGTACGGGCGAACAGATGTGCAATTGTTGAGGAGCTGACGGCCCAGATGGGCTAAGGGCCTACCAAATGTCTCCTCGACGACCGTTCTGCAAACATGGCTGCGTATGGGCGTCCGCTGCAAGCGCCTGGTTCATGCTCCCATGCTGACTACTGTTCATCGGTGGCGAAGGTTGGAATTTGCACGCCAGTACAAGTGAAAGTCAACTGACGCGAAACAGGTGGCCGATGAATCACATTTCCTCCTCCATCGGACAGATGATCGTTGGCGTGTATGTCCCCGCAGTAATCGCCGGAAGGGTCCAGGCCGTAGGAGGGAGTGTTATGGTCTGGGGAATGTTTTCGTGGCCTTCCCTGGGTGTCTCGTCATTGTCGACGGCACAATGGATCAGCACAAGTCCGCCTCTATACTTGAGTATCTTGTCCATCCCTACAAGCTGTTTTTCCTCGACACGAAGGCATCTACCGATAGAACAACACAGCTCGCAGTGTAGCTGCATGGTACGAAGACCACCAGAGTTAGTATATCCTACGACCCTGGCCATCCAACTCCCCGGATTTAAACGAAATGGACAATTTGAGGGACCGACTCGATCGGACTGTTTGCGCCATGGATCCTAAACTGAGGAGATGTCCACGGTTCTAGACTTGGCATGGCTCTATGCCCCTGCCAGCACCTTCCAGAACCTCAATGACCCTTCGTGCACGACCGCGCTGCAAATGGTGGTTATTCAGTCTTTTGACAGATGGACACAATGTGACTGGGCCGAGTAAATACCAATCGTAGAGCAGGGGGAGTGTTAAAAAGTAAAGGTAATCTTGTACTTACCCATGCTGTACACAGTAATGGAAAAGTCGCACATGTCAAAAAGTGATTCAGATACAGCTGAAACAATAGGCACGGAATCTAATATTATAAAGTTCTCTACGTTCCCCACTTTTACATTAATGTAAGTGGCTGAACCTTTTCAATAGCTGAACTCCTGTAACTCAATTTCTTCCAATAAATGAGCTTTCTCCCTCCCTCCAGACTTTAAGTGACACCAGTTAGTTTCCCGACTGTTTGCCTTGAAAACTTCGGCTTTATGGACCTTCTTGCCTCGGCCATTCCCTATCATCATCGTTTCTCGGTTCAAAATTATCTCTTCTTTCCCCACAATTTCTGTTTTTTACTTGCTGCCTGTTTCTCCAGCCCGAGTTCTGGTTACTGTTCCCATTCTTATCTCTCCATCTTTTACGTTGATTCCCATTAAAGCTATTATTATTACTCTGTCCTCATTCCCTCTATTTTCTCTACGTTTTTCAAATCTTTCTCCATAACAAAGAGTCCTGTTCTTCTTAATAAAATTTAGAAGTTCTTACACAGAATCTGCAAGACTGTGGATAAGATCCCATTGCAATGCTTCTGGAAGTCTCCTCTTCAAGCTTAATTTATGTAAGCGGTTGGTCTGTCGCAATGTAATGACTTATTTAAGTCACTGAGGCAAAATTCTTCCATGTTGTATTTTCCATTCTTAAAATCTGCCCCATGCAGAAAGTCATTTTGCAATGTTAATACTTACTCACGCACATAATTTAGAAAAATTTTAAAAATCAATAAACTTCTTAGCACGCTGTTTAGTCCATGAAGTCCACTGCATGATATTTATTCTCTCCGCTTAATGCCTTAGTGGATATTCCTTACCTCATGGGATACCCTACGATTAAAACTTGCTTGCAAAATTGTTACAGCATTTAATGTTTCCTTTAAAGTTTTTTCCCCTTCAATGATATTTACCTCTCCTTCTAACTTATTATTTTTAATGACATTCACATATGCATACATTCACAGCTTTACACTCTGCATTTGCAATTAATACAGGGCACTCTGCATTTGCAATTAATACAGGGCGTAAAAGCTATGTACACAAAATTATGGAGTGTTTGGATTAATAAAAAGAAACAATACTTTTCCTGACACAATATCACAGTTGTGCCATTTCCCCGCTAGGATTTTATGAGGGTTTGACTTTAGTGATGCATAGAGATGTGTGTTCACAAACTGGTGCGTGACTAACATCCTACCGATTTCTTTTTGTGAGGGCAGATTAATTAAACGAATTTCCATTATTGCACTTCTCTGTGACATTTGACATGAAATCCTTTCCGACGCTTTACCTTGAGTGCGCCTGTTGCTGTATTCAGCATTGCTGCGTTCGTAAATACATCGATATTTCTCCACAACAACCAAATGACTGTTGTACTCAGGATTGTCTATCATTTTGCTGAGTACAGTGAGTATAGCACAAAAAATAGCACAACCAAAGCAGAAACTTTTGTAAACTGTCACTACCACAGACGTGGCATTTGGCAAAAGTGGAGCACGCCGCATTCATCTAACAGTGACGTGGCGTTTCATACGACTCAGTTGTGTTACGTAAGTCGGTAGGTGCTGAACCGTTAAAAGACTGTTTGTTCCATCTGAAGTGCAATCTCGGTGCAAGGCTGGTACAAGACGCACGCCGTATCACTTGCCACGTCATTCCAGTGGGCGCCTTCCTTGCATTAAGCGCACACCACATAAGAATAAACCTAATTTAACTATTACAACACTTATTCTTCCACGTTTGCTGGAACCTTATAGGATTTCGTTACACGTGGAACGGAAGCCAAGCTGTCTTGAGTACAGTATTGCACGACAATAAGGATACGTTTTATGCTGCGTGTTACTGGACATAGACTCAGCGATAATGCGTAACAGCAGGTTTACCGGCGCTTGTAACTTGGACAGCACTAGACAACCATTTGGTCCGCATAAGCTGCTGTGACGTGAACGGTCGCAGCGAAGACGTAAAAAGAAAGAGATGAGCAGAGAAACAATATAGCCTGGGCATTTAAACCGTAATCAGAATAAAATAATCTACGGCGAAACTCTGATAGTAAACTTCTTACAGGACCAGACGTAAGACATACCATGCTCTCGTTCCGAGTTAACACAGTATTGTAATTAAAAACAAGAGTGATGAAAATTCTTAACTTAAACACAGCGTAATTTCTCTATGTGAGCTATGTGTGACATAAAAGCGTATTGCAGGGATTTCACCGCAGAGTTAAATACTGAAGCCAGTGAAGTATTACTTACAATTAGTCGTCTGGTAATGTCTGAACTTCTTCCATATCCTATTCCGAAGAATACACTTCAGTATTGGAACTGGCATTTGCGACACTGACAACGGGGCGATCAACAACAGACTCTACGAAGCCACCGAAGCGACACGTTTTCTCGTCTTCTTTTATGACGTGCTATTCTGTATCCGGCCAGCGTTCGGCGATGACGTGTAACAAAGCTTCGAGAGTTAGTTCCAGTACGTCTGGCAGCTTACATCTGTTGTTAATTTTCGCGACAAAACCCTTAATTTGGCTCCAGATAAATTGTATTGGGTTCAGTGGGACGGCAGTAAATCTGAAAATGCAGCATTTGTTGTACGGCGCGCTCGATGCCGCAAAAATTACTGTTATTCACGTTTCTACGACGCTTATCATTCTAACTCGTGTGAGGCCATATCTGTGGTACAAAATAATGGACTAGTCCAAATAAGGAGTGTTTGATTCTTCATTTTGTATCAAAAACGTAATTTATAATGTTATGTTAATTTAAACAACCGTTTATAAAATATCGATAGTTCAGAATTTATATGCAATTTTGTGTGCGATATATAATCAAGCACAAGAAGAAGAGCATTTTTGATAAAAATGATTACTAGGTATATGTTAATTAGCATAGGCCTATATTTGATGGATTTAATATTTAAATGATGTACGTAATGTATCAGAACGAAAAAATATAAAAAATTATGGTATACAGAGAGATTCGAACCCGTGAAGCTCAGAACAAAAAAAATGGTTCAAATGGCTCTGATCACTATGGGACCTAACTTCTGAGGTCATCAGTCCGCTAGAACTTAGAACTACTTAAACCTAACTAACCTAAGGACATCACACACATCCATGCCCGAGGCAGGACTCGAACCTGCGACCGTAGCGGTCGCGCAGTTCCAGACTGTAGCGCCTAGAACCGCTTGGCCACTCCGGCCGGCCTGAACCTCAGAACAGCTGATTATCATCTTCGAACGCTACGAGTTTCAATAACAAAGATTCCTTAACTTTAGTGAACACAGTTGCTCGGAAAACTTCAAAGCCGATTTTTCTCTCTAAACTTGTGAAACACATTAAGCACAACCTGTTTTTCGCCATTTTAACAGTGTTCCACGCGCTTGTTTCACTACGGAGCAGGAGGCAGTGTTAGCTGTTTTTACACACCTATTAACAGCTCGACAATCAGAGTACAATAGTATAGAGACTGTGACTGTACACGATTTTTGAAACACAAAATACATTGCTAAAGTGTCATTACGGATAGCTTCGAAGGCTGTTAATACATTAGAATATCTTTAAGTTCATTTACAGTAACACAGTAACACGATACCTTATGCATAAGTACGGCCTTCTTCCAAGAGCATAATAACGGAAGTGTACGTCTATGCTACGACTGCTGACCAAGCAACATGTTTGTGTTTATTTACATGAGGTTTGTTCTTATGACGACCTAAGTACAGTTATCGCCACACCTGACTTCCAACTGCCAGACACTTTTTGACAACGGGTTGTTCAGAGTCCAGATGCAGACCGGTGCGAACCAACCAAAAACCTTTTAAAATGAGAGAAAAAAAAACAGCCAGCTACTTAGTAATAGGTCCTTTTACGTAGTACTGTTTTGTAGATTACAGGCAGACCATTGGAGCGACTGGCCCGACTTCACATCTATGGCGCGACAGCTCAGAGAGTTTGGCAGAGCAGCCGGCGACAGCGGCGTCAAAGGGAGCACCGCCGGTGATACATTCACGTTTAATTAAATATTCGCCGGCGCTTATGATTAAAGCCAGCCGAGCGGAAAACCGCAGACAGCCGCGGCGTGGCGCCTAGCGCGGGATGGCGATTCCGAACCTTTATGGCTGCCGGCGGAACAGCACTTCACAGAAAACCCCGCGCCTAACTGCGGCCCGTATCTCGATTACGGCTAAAAACTGCCTCGCAGGCCACCTTACGGCATTATACGCGGGAACTAATGGCGACGGTACGATATCTGTCGCATCACGTCGACTTCACTGAACCCTGCATTCACGATAAACCACGAACCACCACCATTAAATCTCGGTGAACAGCGTAACAGACTACATGAGAACATAAGAGTGTGTGTGTGTGTGTGTGTGTGTGTGTGTGTGTGTGTGTGTGTGTGTGTGTGTGTGTGTGTGTGCGCGCGCGCGCGCGCGCGCGCGGTTGCGTGCGTTGAATTCTCTCAAAGAAGGACCATCCCGATATTCGGATCCGGCTGTCCACTCAGTCACAATCAAACATTATTCTCGACCATAATGGCTATGTTTGTGAACCGTGACTGTGTGGGATAATTATTTATTTCTAATTTCTGCTACTAGTCACTTACTTTATTTTATGTTTAATCTAACATAATACAACGCGTTTCGGACATGCTCTGTTCTCTTCAGGCGTTTATAAATACATACAGATAAATGTTACTTAAAAAATAAACAGTCTTAAACTAGATTAGTCTAGAACTCTTTGTCCATTGTTTGTTACTGTAGCGGCTGGTGTGGCATTTGGAGGGGGGGGGGGGGGAGGAAGGGGCTGTGGTTGGCTAGAAATCGAAATCAGTGGTGTCTTCTGCTGGTTTTCTTCCTTATGGTTGACTATGTATGATATTACAGCCTGTATAGGATGCAAATGTATTTGCATCAGTTACGTGTTACAAAAATAGTGTGAAAGGATTTTATATGACATTTGATCACTTACGATTTCATCGTCTTGCTGCTTCACTTGCATCACTGGTGTAATGGCGAAGCTGTTGATTGACATTATACTATTGCACATTGTATTTTGTCACTGACTTATCGATACAGACTCACATGGTACACTCCGCCATCATGTATTGTATGCATAATGTTTACATGTATGTCGAAGCAATTTGTGCAGTGAATCACGTTGGCAATCAGTGACAAAATACAATGTGCAATAGTGTAATGTCAATCAACAGCTCCACCACTACACCAGTGATGCAAGTGAAGCAGCAAGATGATGAAATCGTAAGTGATCAACTGTCATACAAAAGCCTTTCACACTATTTTCGTAACACATAACTGATGAAAATCCATCTGCATCATATACAGGCTGTGATATCACACATTGTCAACTACAAGGAAGAAAATCAGCAGAAGACACCACTGATTTCGATTTCTAGCTTCCTGTCTCTCCTCTTGGCCAGCCCACTGTTACCGATACTCTTTAGGTCATTCTATCGATATTCATCCAAATACATGCACCACAAATCTTGCCCTTTTCGATGCTGTTGCTCCTGATACTTTCCTCTCAATAATGGCACTTCTATAAAGTGTTCCTTCCAGATGAGAATTTCTGACGGTTCTTCCCAACGGTCAATGCAAAACGTAAGTCATAATGGGAAATCACAAGCCCTGAAGGCAGCCTTGTCGTCTCCAGCCACAACGTTGTTTGCTAAGCGACATTTTTGTGGTATGAGATTTCCTTCTGGCATCGCGTTATTGGTCCTGTTTTGCTTTAGTTGATTTTTTGTTTACGCGACTATTTAGTTTTCAGTAGCCTACTGAGAAGCTACTGACTCTGAAATAGTACGGTATATTTGTTGTATAATTGCGTCACTGTAATAATTCGCCCAGATAGCCGAGAGTGCTAATGTGCGGATTTCTGGGACACGGTGGGGCGACCCAGCCCTGGTTAGCCAGCCATCACAGATATTGTTTAACTAGGAAAATACCGGGCTGCTACCCCCGTCCCGCCTCGGACGGAAACATTTACGGTAAAGGTAGCAGATATGACACGTGTAGGAAAGAAGACGCACTTTCCGTTTTCATACGTCCGGATTGAGGCAGCTCCCGTCAGTTAATAGTAGCAGAGGGGAGGCGTACACGAAATTCCATAGAAATTTTGGGCATATTGGCAAGTTTTAGGTGGGAATATTATCACTGAATGGCCGAGTTAAGTGACTGAAATTTCACGAACATAGTGCAAAAATGTTATAAGCTCCACGACAAAGAAAACGACACACACGCAGGAATCATACGAATGGTGAGGAAATTGATAGATGTGACGAACATGTACAAACAGTTGATTACAATCTCAAAGAAATTGTTTTATTCTAAAGAAAGAGCCTGAGAAATTGAGCAAAACCGCAACGTGTACGTCTACCTCTGCCACTTCGGGAAGCAGTTAGTCTGTTTAGCATTGGCTGATAGATGATGATGATGACGATGATGTTTGGTTTGTGGGGGCGCTCATCAGCGCCCGTACAAATTCCCAATTTGTAGACAGTCCAATCTAGCCACTTTCACGAAATGATGATGGAATGATGAGGACGACGCAAACACCCAGTCGCCGGGCAGGGAAAATCCCAAATTGTGCCGGCTGATTGATAGAGTTTTTGGACGTCCTCCTAAGTGTGATGGTGCCAAATTCTGTCCAACTAGTGCGTTAGATCGTCTTAACACCGTACTGGTTGCCCATAATGATCCGTACGTTCCCAAATGGAGAGGGATCCGGCGATCTTGCTGGCCATGATATGGTTTGGCATGCACGAAGACAAGCAGTATAATCTCTCGTTGTGTGCGGACGGACTTTATTTTGCTGAAATATAAGACCAGGATGGCTTGTCATAGAACGGAACAAAACAGCACTTAGAATATCGTAGACGTAACGCCGCTGTGCTGTAAGGGTGCTCCGGTTGACAAACAAGAGGGTTTTGGTATGGAAAGAAATGGCACCCCAGATCACCACTCTGGGTTATTCGTCCGTACAGTGAAAAACAGTCAGTTCAGGATCCCACCGCTGATCGCGGCGTCTGCAGACACGTCTTGGCTGGCGATCGAGTCAATTCGAAGCGGAACACTTCACTGAAGAGAATTCTACTCCAGTTGAGGTTCCAGGCGGAAGACGTGTCTGGAGACACGCCAGACAGTGGTGGGATACCAACCTGACCGTCGCCTTTGGCTGTCATCCGCAGCACCCTTACAACACAGCGGTCCATCGACGATAGTCTACGCTCCGTTCTGTTGGCCTCTATGAAAAGGCATCTGCTTGTCTTCGTCCTCGCCAAACCATACCTTGGCCAGGAAGGTCGCCGGATCTCTTCCAAACAGAGAACGTTTGAAGCATCATGGGCAGGGCCCTCCAACTAACTCGGGATTCTGACGATCTAACGCGCCAATTGGGCAGAATTTGTCACGATATCCCTCAGGGAGACATCCAACTACTCTACCAATCAATGGCAAGCTCGCATACGGATCGGAAGTGGACCAACGCGTTACTGGTTTCCTCAATTTCTGAAGCTTTTTCTCTAGAATACTTCATCCAATTTTTCTGAATATGTAATCATTCGTTTGTGTGTACATGTATACCACATCTATCTATTTTCGTCCAATTTGGATGATTCGTTCGTGATGCGTGGTTCTTTTTCTATTTTTTGAGTTTTTTTGACGACGCAACTTTCTCGATGAAATTTGATAGTAAAAAACCGTTCTCACAACGGCGTCGCCAGTAGCACGGTTGCCCATGCCCTGCCGTGCCGTGCCGTCTACGTAGGTCCGGGGCCAGTTAATTTTGTGTGCACTCTGCCGGCCCTGAGGACGACGACTGCTGCGCCAGAGGCGGGACTCGACTACGGGACTGAGAGACGGCGGCGGACCACTCGCTCAGCAGCTGGTCGGGTTGCACGTGCTGAGGCTGCGGTCGGCAGGGACGCCGGAGAAGGCGCGAACGCACACGTGCCAGGGTCACACTTTTCTCCGCCGGCGCAGTTACGGCCCGCATTTACGGCGCCGGCCTCGCACCGACGCGACGGGAGAGTGCCGACTGCACGCCGCCTAGGCGCAGCGCAACGCAAAACAATGCGCGCTCGTCTGTTGTTCCAGCAGTGCAGTCGCCGTTCCCGGCTGTCTCAACCTCACAAGGAGACTTTACTCACTGGGGCTGTATCAGTAACGACTGAATTTTACACAGTATTTATTCGCTTTTCTAGAAGCACATACCCGTTATCAACTACTCGTTACCGTTATTTTCGATTCTGAATGTCATTAACGGCGGTCTTCGCAAAGTAAAAAAGTTCTCTGTGTGTCGTTTGGGTGAGCGCCACACTGTTTCGTGGAAACATGCGATAAAATCATGCGATAAAAAGTGTATCGTGCCAATTTGTAATTTAATTACCAATCTCTTCAATGCAATGGTTACTGAGAGCAAATACAGAACAGATGAATCTGAAGTTTGGACTGTCGCTGGCAGCTGTACGCCCGATGGGCCACCTACAACACGATGAACAAATCACTGACAGCACAGACATAAAACAAATTTCGGCTGTGGCACTAAAAGTCATCTTCAAACGGCTAAATTTTTATTTATTCTCATTAAATCTAATTCCCTTTCTACATTTCTCTTGGATTCTTGTATTGCTTGCTCTATGTATACGCTGAGTACAAATTTAAAAGACACGCCACGAAGAAATTACCGACGAAAATAGGTAGATGCGATGTAAATGTACACATACACGAATGATTACAATTGCAGTAGAATTGGATGATTTATTCATGAGGAAGAGCATCACAAACTGAGCAAGCCAATAACGCGTTGGTCCAACTCTGATTCTTATGCAAGGAGTTATTCAATTTGGCATTGACTGATAAAGTTGATGCATGTCCTGCTGAGCTATATCGTCCCAAATTCTGCCCAACTAGTGCGTTAGATCATCACAATCCCGAAATGGTTGGAGGACCCTGCCCATAATGCTCCAGTCGCTCTCAATTGGAGAAATACTCCAAACTATCTCAATCGGGGGGGGGGGGGGGGGGAGGGGGAGGGGGAGGAGAGAGAGAGAGAGAGAGAGAGAGAGAGAGAGAGAGAGATCCGGCGACCTTACTGGCCAAGGTAGGGTTTCGCAAGCAGGAAGACAAGCAGTAGAAACTCTCATCGTGTGCAGGCGGACATTATCTTGCTAAAATGTCAACCCATGATGACGTGCCATCAAGGAGAACAAAACAGGATGTAGAATATCGTCGACGTACCGCTGTGCTTAAGGGTGAAGTGAATGGCAACCAATGGGTCGCTGTTATGAAAAGAAATGGCATCCGAGACCACTGCTCCTGGTTGTCGTGTTGTACAGCGGGTGACTGTCAGATGGTATCCCAAAACCGTCGTGGTCGTCTCCAGAAACGTCTTCGCTGGTCACTGTGTGTCAAATCGAAGCGATACTCATCGCTGAAGATAATTCCATTCCACTCAATGAGACTGCAGGTCAGAAGACGCCCTGGACAGCGGTGGGATACAAACCTGACTTTCATCCGCCATGCGGCCCGACAGCCAGTAGTCATGGTCTTGGGTGCCATTTCTTTTCTTCGCAGGACCACTTTGGTTGCCATCCATGCCACTCTTACAACACGATTTTCTACACCCCGTTTAGTTGTCCATCATGGCAAGCTATCTGGGGCCTACTTTTTAGCAAGATAATGCCCGATCGCATATGACGAGAGATTATACTGCTTGCTAAACCATACCTTTGTCGCCGGATCTCTCACAGTCTGAGAACGTTTGGAGCATTATGGACAGCCGACCGAGGTGGCCGTGCGGTTCTAGGCGCTGCAGTCCGGAACCGCGGGACTGCTACTGTCGCAGGTTCGAATCCTGCCTCGGGCATGGATGTGTGTGTTGTCCTTAGGTTAGTTAGGTTTAAGTAGTTCTAAGTTCTAGGGGACTGATGACCTAAGATGTTAAGTCCCATAGTGCTCAGAGCCATTTGAGCCATTATGGACAGGATTCTCCAACCATCTCTGGACTCCGACGATTTAACGGACCGGCTGGATAAAATTTGAGAGAATATCCCTCATGAGGACGTCCAACACGTCTGCTAATCAATGAAAAACCGACGAACAGCTTGCATAACAGTCAGAAGTAGACCAACACGTTATTGACTTGCTCAATTTGTGAAGTTCTTTCTCCTGAATAAATCATCCAATTTTTCCCGAATTGTGGTGATTTGTTTGCTGTACATGTACAGCGCATCTACCGCTTTCCGTCACATTCCGGTGACTCCTCCGTGGTGCGTCGTTTCTTTTGTCTTAGAGGTAACCTGGTAGGGATAGGCTACAAGACGACCTCAGCTTCTTCGAAGATACTGTCCGCCTTTCATAGTTTTCAACTCTTTGTAAATGAGTCTCCCTTGATTTTTTTAAAGTCTGTTCCTTGTTGTGTTCCTAGGTGACCTTCCATCCACCAATCGCACTTACACACAACCGCCATGGGTGCAGCTCTGGATCGCAGGTGTCGGCTTAGGACTGGAGGTCAGCTTTGCAGCGTGGGGTGAGTATTCCTTTTTGGGGGTGGAGGTGGGGGAGGGTGTAGGGGCCGCGCAGGGTGCAGCTGGCCCGAGTATCGAGCCGTGCGGCCGCACTTGCGGGGCGTCCTTTGCACGTGTCAAGGTCGGACCACCCAGCGACCCCGCATTTCTGCGCCTCTTCGGCCAGCTGCGGCGCTGGCGCATCACCGCGCGACCGCACGGTAACTACTATCCCCGCCAAGTCGCCGCCGCACCTATGATACAGCCCAGACTTCCGACATTGGCCCACTTACCACACTATAGTTGGAGCCAGAAACGATGGCGGTCGTATTTACGGTCCTTGTGCGAACCTACTTAACGCATTTTCCGACACCCGATCAGCGTTTAATGGTGCTCTAAGAGCTCTGCAGCAAATGTCGTACCCAATGCGAGCATTAAACTTGAGTGTAGCAACTAATTTTGTGAATTTTTATTCCACTTTTTGCGAGTTCTCATCGCTGATGTTGGTGGAAAGCGACAATTCAAGCAAGCAAGAGACATAATTTGCAGGATACAAGCTCGCATCAACCGCGAATCGAGTCTATGCGCGTACCTCAACTGTCGACTGGAAGCAACAACATCTCTGTCCGGTTCTCGACCCGCGCGAACCGCCACCTTTCGTGGATCAGACTATAAAGCCGATGCCTCAAGCGACGAAGCTAACGTTGACGTGAAGGCGGACGCGAAATCCAGCCACACCAGACACAGCACACTCATCACAATGCACGTGCTAGTTAACGTGATTTGGGAACGCAACGTTCTAAAGGGGCAGTTGTCGCCTGTACCTGGCTGTCAAACGAAACTGAAAGCGTGTGAAATTCCTATGCTACCTCTACTACAACGCACGGTTCTTTCCTTGTCCATATGCTAGTCACGTTGCTCTGTCTGTAGTATACACACAAAACTTCGAAGCTGTATGTGCAATCAGCAAGGACATCAGCCTATAAAACTTCCCAAAATCGGACAAACTAGCTCCTGAGAGACGGAATGCACATATACAGGGTTATTACAAATGATTGAAGCGATTTCACAGCTCTACAATAACTTTATTATTTGAGATATTTTCACAATGCTTTGCACACACATACAAAAACTCAAAAAGTTTTTTTAGGCATTCACAAATGTTCGATATGTGCCCCTTTAGTGATTCGGCAGACATCGAGCCGATAATCAAGTTCCTCCCACACTCGGCGCAGCATGTCCCCATCAATGAGTTCGAAAGCATCGTTGATGCGAGCTCGCAGTTCTGGCACGTTTCTTGGTAGAGGAGGTTTAAACGCTGAATCTTTCACATAACCCCACAGAAAGAAATCGCATGGGGTTAAGTCGGGAGAGCGTGGAGGGCATGACATGAATTGCTGATCATGATCTCCACCACGACCAATCCATCGGTTTTCCAATCTCCTGTTTAACAAATGCCGAACATCATGATGGAAGTGCGGTGGAGCACCATCCTGTTGAAAGATGAAGTCGGCGCTGTCGGTCTCCAGTTGTGGCATGACCCAATTTTCCAACATGTCCAGATACACGTGTCCTGTAACGTTTTTTTCGCAGAAGAAAAAGGGGCCGTAAACTTTAAACCGTGAGATTGCACAAAACACGTTAACTTTTGGTGAATTGCGAATTTGCTGCACGAATGCGTGAGGATTCTCTACCGCCCAGATTCGCACATTGTGTCTGTTCACTTCACCATTAAGAAAAAATGTTGCTTCATCACTGAAAACAAGTTTCGCACTGATCGCATCCTCTTCCATGAGCTGTTGCAACCGCGCCGAAAATTCAAAGCGTTTGACTTTGTTATCGGGTGTCAGGGCTTGTAGCAATTGTAAACGGTAAGGCTTCTGCTTTAGCCTTTTCCGTAAGATTTTCCAAACCGTCAGCTGTGGTAGTTTAGCTCCCTGCTTGCTTTATTCGTCGACTTCCGCGGGCTACGCGTGAAACTTACCCGCACGCGTTCAACCGTTTCTTCGCTCACTGCAGGCCGACCCGTTGATTTCCCCTTACAGAGGCATCAAGAAGCTTTAAACTGCGCATACCATCGCAGAATGGAGTTAGCAGTTGGTGGATCTTTGTTGAACTTCGTCCTGAAGTGTCGTTGCACTGTTATGACTGACTGATGTGAGTGCATTTCAAGCACGACATACGCTTTCTCGGCTCCTGTCGCCATTTTGTCTCACTGGGCTCTCGAGCGCTCTGGCGGCAGAAACCTGAAGTGCGGCTTCAGCCGAACAAAACTTTATGGGTTTTTCTACGTATCTGTAGTGTGTCGTGACCATATGTCAATGAATGGAGCTACAGTGAATTTATGAAATCGCTTCAATCATTTGTAATAGCCCTGTATTTACGTAACATCGAAAACTACAGAATATAGCGCTATAAATTTAATAAGCAAGTACCACAGACTTTTTAGAAAACGTGAAGGAAGATGCGTACTCGCTACATATTGTTCCATGGGAGTTCAGTAAGTAATGCAACACTTTTTTCTCGTCCAATTTCGGTTAAAAAATACTTAATATTTTGTGCGAGATCGTGGAATATTCCCGCTGATCGTATCAACTTTTAATCGAACATCGTCACGGACTTTCGTCGTTCATCACTTCAAACCGGAAGGATAACAGCAGTGCATGGAGTGGCGCCATACGGCCTTTCCTCCATCAGTTTGGCCGAATAAAAGACGCAATCCACGGGAAGCAGTACGCGGATGATGAGTAGCTGCCTCCGACGTCGACCACTAGCTGGTACCAATGCGGTCATGAAGACCTTCCCAAGAAGGTGGCGTAACGCCGTCGCATTCAACGGAAATTATGTTGAAAATAAAGTTTTGCAGCCAAAAGAGTGGGGTGTAATATCGTATACTGAGCCATCCAGCTTTCTGGAAAGTGTTGCATTACTTATTGAAAGCCCCTCGCAGCTTAACTCGGGGCCTCTACCAACTATGCAACGCGTAGACTGTACGACCTGCAGGGATTTTTTTTCATATTTATTTAGTCGAATTTTTATGTTGTTCACGAACTGCAACACTTCCTAAGCTTTTCGAAGGGGTTGCACTGTGGATGATTTAAAATTGAAATGCGTGTTACCGCGTTCTCAAATAATAATTTTGTGGCTCTTAATGTTCTCGTACTGAAGCTGACGAGGCAAATTCTGGAGAACACTTCGAGCTTCCCTTCTCGCTATCCACCGTTTCACCCAAAATCGCTTCCGTTTCTTTTTCTTCCTCTGCAATGCACTCGACGCGAACGGTAATGTTCCCTCATGGACGATTAACTGGGAGCATCACTTCCCCAACAAGCAGGTAATGGCTACAGTGACGTACTTGGTCAAAGAAATTTGAAGAAGTCTTCGACAGAAATCTTAGATCAAAGAGCTGACAGTGTAATAAGGCCTTAAAAAGGGCCCTCGCACGTTCAGTAATACTGTCAAACTGTCAATATGTTGACCATCTGAGGGCGCGTATTGACGTACAGTTAACACCAGAAATATTCAAAAATAGCTCTGAGCACTATGGGACTTAACATCTGTGGTCACCAGTCCCCTAGAACTTAGAACTACTTAAACCTAACTAATCTAAGAACATCACACACATCCTTGCCCGAGGCAGGATTCGAACCTGCGACCGTAGCGGTCACGCGGTTCCGGACTGAAGCGCCTAGAACCGCACGGCCACACCGGCCGTCTCCAGAAATATTGATGAGCAGTATTGATGGACCTCAAAATATTCTCAGTATTGTAAATACCTACTGAACGTGTGAGATCATATACTAACGGTTTGACAATATTCTCCATTCGGATGTTGACAGAGCTACACGAACCAGTCCACGCGGTTTTTAGTGCGCACTGTTGTTTAATTTGCCGTTGTATAAATCATATCTCAGGTTCGATTTTTAAGGAGTGTTTTAACTCAAAAGAATTTTCAACAGTCTTCTGCAAGGGTAATCATTGGATATGCCACTTCAGGATCACTAACGGAGGATTCTCGATGGCACCGTCTGCTTATTAAGTTGAAAATATAGTGTAGATTGTTGTGTTACATCGTATTTTTGAAAAACGACCCCATTTCGAAAAATACGTCATATAAGGATTGTTAAAAAGAGGTTTCCAAGCGCGTGTGAACTTCACCAAATTATCACAAAGGGCAAAAAAAGTTTTTACGTTAACTGCCTGAACAAGTCTTTGCGAAGAAAATTGATTACTTCACAGGTTTGCATAGTATTTTACTAATTGTGCTTGCTGATATAAGAACTAAACTTCGAGCACTAGAATATACCGTTCTGTTGCCAGACATCTCGAAGTTGCTCCTCGTCTCTTGTTGTTGTTGTTGTGGTCTTCTGTCCTGAGACTGGTTTGATGCAGCTCTCCATGCTACTCTATCCTGTGCAAGATTCTTCATCTCCCAGTACCTACTGCAACCTACATCCTTCTGAATCTGCTTAGTGTATTCATCTCTTGGTCTCCCTCTATGATTTTTACCCTCCACGGTGCCCTCCAATGCTAAATTTGTGATCCCTTGATGCCTCAAAACATGTCCTACCAACCGATCCCTTCTTCTAGTCAAGTTGTGCCACAAACTTCTCCCCAATCCTATTCAATACCTCCTCATTAGTTACGTGATCTACCCATCTAACCTTCAGCATTCTTCTGTAGCATCACATTTCGAAAGTTTCTATTCTCTTCTTGTCTAAACTATTTATCGTCCATGTTTCACTTCCATACATGGCTACACTCCATACAAATACTTTCAGAAACGACTTCCTGACATTGAAATCTATACTCGATGTTAACAAATTTTTCTTCTTCAGAAACGCTTTCCTTGCCACTGCCAGTCTACATTTTATATCCTCTCTACTTCGACCATGATCAGTTATTTTGCCCCCCAAATAGCAAAACTCCTTTACTACTTTAAGTGTCTCATTTCCTAATCTAATTCCCTCAGCATGACACGACTTAATTCGATTACCTTCCATTATCCTCGTTTTGCTTTTGTTGACGTTCATCTTATACCCTCCTTTCAAGACACTGTCCATTCCGTTCAACTGCTCTTCCAAGTCCTTTGCTGTCTCTGACAGAATTACAATGTCATCGGCGAACCTCAAAGTTTTTATTTCTTCTCCATGGATTTTAATACCTAATCCGAACTTTTCTTTTGTTTCCTTTACTGCTTGCTCAATATACAGATTGAATAACATCGGGGAGAGGCTACAACCCTGTCTCACTCCTTTCCCAACCACTGCTTCCCTTTCATGCCCCTCGACTCTTATAACTGCCACCTTGTCTCTTATCTAATGCGATTTCCACCCTCACTAAAGTATTTTGTTTCTCCATTCGATATCGCATCAATAGTAATAACTTGTACGATGCAGAACTCATAGGAAATAATCTTTTGTGTTCGTGATTCTGAATTCAGTCAGTAAATTAACATGTGATCAGTTGCTCCTTTTTTCCAACCAATCTCTGACCCGTATTTTCTTTTTCGTTGTTTTCTGTTGCTTGCAAGCTATAGCACACGCTTTCTTTTGGGTTTTCGACATCTTAACCCTATAAAATCGCGTTGCTAACTGACAGTTTTTATCAGTGTTATTGATAGTGTGAGGCAGCTGCAATATACTGAAGGTTTGACAGACTGCTATTTGTCAGTAAATACTGTACGTGTGCAGGCTCCTCAAGCGCCGCCGTGGCGGCCACTGCACAGTCGGTCTGCGTCGCGGCGCGGCTAGCTGTGCCCCGGCGGACGGCGGACGCGCCGAGAGGTCTGGTCCGTTATCTGCAGTGGGGGAAGGGGTGGGGGTGGGGGCCGGGGTGGTCTCCACGTGGCGGGCCGCAAGGCGCTGCGTGGTGCCCTTGGGCAGGACACGTGTGTCTGGGTGGCGCGCCAGCGGCGGCTATCGATTGCCGCGGGAGCAGGCTTACCAACTTGGCCGCCAGTGTCGCCGCAGCGTCCACGCCACTCACCAGGAAGCCGGTGGCGGCAGGGCGTGGCCCGGAAGCGGCCTGCTCGCAGCTTCCGGCACCGGCGACGCACGCGCCGCCCGACACCCACCAGCCACCGCTGTCTCCACAGCGCGATCGTTCGCTCTGGCACCATGTGTACTCCACATCGACTTAAGTGTTTGCTTCTTATCTCTCGACAGCTACTGGTACTCCACTGCTAAACTTGTCACGCGGCTAAACTTGCGAGAGTACAGCGAGAATTACTAGAAAGGGGAAGAATATCACAACACTTTCCAACAGTAACCCCACAAATCTATCAAGACTACAACATCGCCAGCGCCACAAAAGAAAATGTTAAGGCATCAACAAACTTAGCCTTACGACAAGAATGCAGTTTGCCTCTGATACACTGAAGAGCTAAAGACACTGGTACACACGCCTAATATCGCGTAGGGCCCCAACGAGCACGCTTAACACGTGGCATGGGCTCGATTAATGTCTGATGTGGTGCCGGAGGGAACTGACACCATCAGTCCTGCAGGGCTGTCTATAAATCCGTAAGAGTACGAGGGGGGAGGAGATCTCTTCTCAACAGCACGTTGCAGGGCATCCCAGATATGCTCAATAATTTTCATGTCTGTGGAGTTTGGTGTTTAAACTCAGAAGAGGCCGGCCGCTGTGAGCGAGCGGATCTAGGCGCTTCAGTCCGAAACCACGCGGCTGCTACGATCGCAGGTTCGAGTCCTACCTCGGGCACTGATGTGTTTAATGTCCTTAGGTTAGTTAGGTTTAAGTAGTTCTAAGTCTAGGGGTCTGATGACCTCAGCTGTTAAGTCCCATACTGCTTAGAGCCAAACTCACAAGAGTGTTCCTGGAGAAACTCTGTAGCAATTCAGGACATGTGGGATGCCGCATTGCCCTGCTGGAATTGCCCAACGCACAATGGAATGAAGGTGATCAGACACGCTGCTTACGTACGTGTTACCTGTCAGCGTCTTATCTAGACGTATCAGGGGTCCCACACCACACCAAATGCACACATCCCACACCATTACAGTGCCTCCACCAGCTTGAACAGTCCCCTGCTGACATGCAGGGTCCATGGTTTCATGAGGTTGTCTCCATACTCGCACAAGTCCATCTGCTCGATACAATTCGAAACGAGACTTGTCCGACCAGGCAACATGTTTCCAGTCATCAACAGTCCAGTGTTGGTGATGACGGGCTCGGGCGAGGCGTAAAGCTTTGTGTCGTGCAGTCATCAAGGATACACGAGTGGGCCTTCGGTTCTGAAACCCCTTTTCCACGATGTTTCGTTGAATGGTTTGCACGCTGACACTTGTTGATGGCCCAGCATTGAACTCTGCAACAATTTGCGAAAGGATTGCACTTCCGTCACGTTGAACGATTCTCTTCAGTCGTCGTTGGTCCCGTTCTTGCAGGATCTTTTTCTGGCCGCGGCGACGTCGGAGATTTGATGTTTTACCGAATTCCTGATATTCACGATAAACTCGTGAAATTGTCGTACGGGAAATTCCCACTACCTCGGAGATGCTGCGTCCCATCGCTTGTGCGCCGTTTACAACACCACGTTCAAACTCACTTAAATCTTAACCTGCCATTGTAGCAGTAGTAATAGGTCTAACTACTGTGCCAGACTTATATAGAAGTTGCAGACCGCAGCGTCGTATTCTGCCTGTTTACATATGTCTGTATTTGAATAAGCATGCCTATACCAGTTTCTTTGGCGCTTCAGTGTACGTTTCAAATCTATAAATTGATGATGGTGTACAGCAACGAGCCACAATTTGGCTGTAGGTTGTTTTATTCAAGAAGTACCGTTACCGGTTTTGAATTTATACAGTTGATCAACCGACAGATTTGGTCAAAACATACGATTTATTGCTTTACTGGCGACTCGCCCTAGGCTAAACAACAATCCACAGTTACAAACGTTTAATAAAGATGGTTGTGCTACAGACTTGTGTTAGAATGCAACTTAAGTGGAATGGCCGCCTGGAGCATTTGTTTTTAGTTTTCTTCCAGCGAGTCATATCCGCAATATTTGTTGTATTTTCACCATCACAAACGTCGTCTTGCATTATTAAACTCATCTGTTTGTCCCAAAAACGAATTTCTAATGCCCATCAGGTATTTTGACTTAACATATGATCGCAAAGACAGAATTTACAATGATACAAAGATATGGCATTCGGAAAGGAAGCGTAAATTACTGTTGCGTCAAAAAGTATTTTACATTAAATGTAGGACAGATAAATGGGTTTTTGTGAATTACAGCTTCACAAATTTACTTTACAAAACGATGATGGAACAAATGAGGATGAGAGAGTATCTTAAATCCTTAAGTGCTATTCGAACAGTGGTAGTGACAGTAAATTAAAATCCATTCATATTTAATACAATGAATAATAATGACTATTGTAGATACATGCAATATTATACGATTAGTTACTTCATCTTCATACAAATATATAAACATTATTTATATTCGAGAGTCGAAAATGCTTTCTGTAAGTTTTTCAGGAAAGGAGTGCTAGTTTACTCAGTCTGCTGATTAAGGATACTAGTGTTTTTGTGTATTTATTCTTTTTTTTTCTAAAGGGTTCAAGTCGATCCTCTTTCTGCTAAATTAAGTATTTCCAAACTGTCTCTCATGGAATGGATTTCTTCAGCGATGTGGGCTGAAAATGTAGATTTGTTCACATCACCGAGCCTTAAAGCATCAAAGTGTCCTTGCACCTAATTTGCATGTCCAACCAATGCGGAATTTTGAGAACAAATCACATTGCAGCTTGTATATTCCAGATTTACTGTATGGGCCTTGGAAAAGTTTACATCATGCCTTACTTTTTGCTGTAATTAATTATCAGACGAATCGTATAAATTCGAAACAGGTAACTGTACTTTCTGAATAAAGTAACCTAAAACCAATTTGTGCCTGGTTGATGTACACTATTAACAATGTGTTTCATATAACAGCCAGGTTCTCCAACCGTGTCTTTATTTGAGAAAACAGCACTTTTCACATCAATTTTGATGGAATGTACAGACATTGGTTGACTAAGTAACAATTCTACAGCAAACTTTAACCAACGTAATTATCCAATGACGACACTCCTTGCTGATGAACAGCTCCTTATATCTTCATCTTTAAAAAGGCATTTATGAAATTCAGTACACTGTAAAGAGCTATTATTTAACAATCTAGTCGAAATACAATGACTTTTGAAGGTCAAGACTGGCCCTGGCAAAACTGCAATAAACGACAGAGAATGGAGAAATGAATGGTTGGCTGGTTTTGGGTTTTGATGGGGACTAAACATCGAGGTCATCAGTCCCCTGTTCCAAACAGACGTACTTGTAAAAGGCCTATACAGTAAAAGAGTAAACCTCTGCACCCAGAAGGAGGGAACAACAAGGGGTACAGAGCTAAAATGAACACCGCAATAACACAAAATAGAGGACACTTAAAAGGAGCAGAGCAAATAGTTGACTAGAGTAAAACAGACTACAGTGGTTGATGGATCAGGTAAAAGGTCAACCACTCAACTACAAACGAAGAATCTCCAGCTGGAAAGATGGCAACTTGTTACCAGAAAAGACACTATTTTGGTATCCAGGTCACAATTAAAAGTCGCTGGAGCGGGTGTAGCCTGAGAAATCATGCGAGAGCGCCCACACTAGAGTGAGTGATAAAACCCAGCTGCACGGATAAAACGTAAAACTGAGTCAGCTATAGAGGCATCGTCTCCTAGAATTAAAGGAAGTGCAGCTGGTAAATTAAAGGACTGCCGCAAGGGGGCTAAAAGGGGTTAGTCCATCAGAAGATGGACCACTGTCAGCCCTGCACCACAGCGACACTTGGGCGGGTTCTCACGGCGAAGCAGATAGCTGTGGGTCAACCGCGTATGTCCAATTCGGAGACGGCAGAGAACAACCGCGTCCCAACGCGTGCTCGTCAAGGATGAGTTAGTTCCATACGGCCGTGGAAGACTTTACCACGCGGAGCTAATTGGGCGTGTTCAAGACAGACCATTCAGAGCTCCAGACATCGCGGACAGAAGTGAATGAATTCAACTTCTTGGTAAGTACCACCTCCTTCACAAACGAAAAACAAATTCCGAAAAAATTAAAACATTAGATTATATTAATGAGACCATATACGTAAAGCCGAATAGAATGGCGCGAAATAAACGCTGGAAAAGTTCTACGAAGCAGTGGCTGTATGACCATATGGCAGTGAGAGGTGGGCAATAACAGCTGGAAATGAACGAGGAATACAAGCTGTGGAAATAGGGTTTTACAGAAAGAGCAGCTGCATGTTAACTATGTGATAAGGGACACAACGATCAGGCAAGAATTACGACTTAAAAGCATATTTGAACAGATCAAGAAGTATAAAAACAAATGGAAAGTGAAGTCACAAGAATATCTAAAATAATAACGAATTTTCGATGAATACGGCAAATACAAATAGACAAACCAAGAGAGAGGTGGAGAGATCAAATAAAAGGTAAGCACTGGCAGTAGACTCACAGGCCGAGAGGACGAAGCAATCAAAAGGAACCAGTGAGCTCGCTGCAGGTACAGACGATGGTTGTACCGGAAATTGTGCAAAATAACTATAATTCTTTGCTAAAGGACGCACATGAAGTTGGAGCTTCATTCTTGCCGGATGTTTAAAGTCTGAGCTCATCTTCGTCAAACGTTTTTATCGCGGCCGTACAAACCATATGATAACGCACGACATAGAGGAATAAGGGTAACGAACGATCATGGATTTCAGGGGCCAGAGGCAGAGAGAGGAAAAAATACTAGTATAGACATGTACAACAACTTCTAAATGGCTGCCGTAACTGAACAAAGGTATTAAAACTTATTAGAGAAAATATGAAGCCTTTGCAAAAGTTTAAGGTTGTTAACAATCATCATTTTGAAACTTCCTAGCAGATTAAAACTGTGCGCTGGACCGAGACTCGAACTCGGGACCTTTGCCTTTCGCGGCCAAGTGCTCTATCATCAGAGCTACCCAAGCACGATTCACGACCTGTCTTCACAGCTTTCCGTGCGTAGTGCCCGCGTGGTTTAGGGCGCCATGTCACGGATTGCGCGGCCCCTCCCGCCCGAGGTTCGAGTCCTCCCTCGGGAATGTGTGTGTGTGTGTGTGTGTGTGTGTGTGTTGTTCTTAGTATAAGTAAGTTTAAGTAGTGCGCAAGTCTAGGGAGCGATGACCTCAGCAGTTTGGTTCCTTAGGAATTCACACAAATTTGACCATCTGACCTCATAGCTTCACTTCCGCCAGTACCTCATCTTCTACCTTCCAAACTTCTAGAAAATCATCATTTTGTTAAAATAAGATGTGTGGCATACGCAGTACCTGTACCGAAACCAATCCCAAATAAGTTGAAATCTGAAATCTGGAAAAGTTTGATTTGTTTGACGATATATTATTTCAAGTTTAAAATGACCCCCTCTGCTTTACCAGACTCACGGAGGTTTAGGACTGTGGGATGTGAGCCTCACCTCTGTATACGTCGCCAATGGCAGTAAAAGCATCACCGAATGCTCTGGAGCTGCTATTTTGAAATAGGTGTACGTGTGACCACGAAGCCTGAGCTCACCAGCGAATACATCTCGTACCAGTTATGTCTTGGACAGGGTTAGGCTGTATTACATGGAACACAGTTATGTAATGCGCCGGATAAGACACAAGACTTCCATAAAACACTGCGGATGTGTAGAAACAAAGAGCGACTGATCTTACATATGGTGGCCTTCTGCCAGAATTCTGACTGTGCCACACGACTTTGAGAAGTTAGGTAACTTGCTCTCGATTTTACATTTATACATGGCAATAAAGCTCCAGAAATTATGGCTTGGTATTTATCTCAGGCAGGCAGACAGTGGAAAATTTTTTATACCATTACTGTTCCCTTACAGACCATTAGTTTAGTCCCGTTTTTCGCGATTTCACAATTTTCTTTCTACGTTGCGCAACAGTAGAACTGTTTTTCGTAAGTTATCTTCGGAGGAGCCGATAACATGCTGTTAACGCAAAGACTGCTGTATGTTGTTGACTATGAACGATTCTTACGTCTAGAGCATCCCATGTTGCCTAATACAAGATGAATACATCTATGCGGCGGGTGGCTTACGACACCTGTTTCTAGCGACTTGACTGGCTATTCAATACCTTAGAAACCAGTCCTTGAAATTAGATAAGGAAACAGAGACCTATTTGTATGTCATTTCAAAACTAGCATCGGACGTCCTGGTAAATTTTTATATCCAAGCTTTTCTCACAGCCTAACTTGCCTCGCTTTGTTTAATGGCTTAGAATAATCAACCACTACAGCACGTGTTTCGAAATTAAATCCACATTTGGTTGTTGGTAAAGGTTCTGTGCATGTCTGAATTATCTTGACACCTTCACCTTCACACATATTAGTACACATATTTGATATGTGTAGCCAATTTCGCCCTGCAGTTTCATCTGATTACTGAGGTAATAAGTAATTCTGCCTGGATAATGATGATGATGAAGTCCCATACTCCTTGACAGGGCGTAGGGGAACGATGCGGGTAGCCCGCACCGCCGTACTAGGCAAGGTCCTAGTGGAGGCGGTTTGCCATTGCCTTCCTCCGTTCGTAATGGGGATGAACGATGATGATGATGATGATGATGATGATGATGATGATGATGATGATGATGACGACGACGACGACACAACACCGCCCAGTCATATCGAAGCAGGTGAAAATACCTGAGCCCGCCGGGAATCGAAACTGGGACCCCGTGCTCGGGAAGCGAGAACGCTACCGCGAGACCACGAGCTGCGGACTGCCTGGATAAGGAGTACCCAAAAAGTTGTGGACAATGTTTAAACTTTTTAGGTGTGAAGCTGAAACAAACACATTTTACATCTGTGATGAGGTAAGTATTTCATCCATTTTTTACATTCAAGCGCATTCTTTGTTACTTCTTAACTTTCTTCGTCGCAAGAACATGAGTTCAGGCCTAATTGTAAAAGACATCTATATTCCAGACTTCGTCGAAATTGCTCCAAACATACCTGAGTTATGCTTTTATGTCACGACTTTTCACACTATCCTCAACCATAGAATGAGATGGATGTCTTACTGTCACACCATTCTTTTGCAGCTGGCAATTACACGGTATAGTAACATTAACGTGACCACCCGCGACGTTCGCCACGAGACAGATGGCTGTTGGCGTGTAGGGCGTGAAACGTCTGAAAACGACACCCTGCAACAATCATCTGAAGAATCCAAGGCTGAGGAGGGAGCGTCATGGACTGGGGATTGTTTTGCAAGGCACAATGGATCAACAAAAGTATGCGTGTATCCTTGTGGATCATGCCCATCCCTACTGACTTTCGTTTCTTTTCGGCACGACTGCATCTTCCAGCAGGACAACGCAACACGTCGCACAGCTCGCAGAGTACGTGCGTCGTTTGAAGAGCACCGCTGTTCGGTTACACTGAGTTTTGGTGTCTCTTGTTTAATCTGACTGTTGTATGCTAACCGGGAACCTGGAAACAACGGAGAGGCTCCGTCCCCGCCGCAGCCGCAGTGGTCCACAACCCCACGACGACCACCGCAGTCCACTTCAGCCCTCCGCCGCCCCACACCGAACCCAGGCTTATTATGCGGTTCGGCCCCCGTTGGACCCCTCCATAGAAAATCTCACACCAGACGATTGTAACCCTTATGTTTGCGTGGTAGAGTAATGGTGGTGTACGCGTACATGGAGAATGTGTTTGCGCAGCAATCGCCGACATAGTGTAGCTGAGGCGTAATAAGGGGAACCAGCCCGCATTCGCCGAGGCAGGTGGAAAACTGCCTAAAAACCATCCACAGACTGGCCGGCTCACCGGACCTCAACACAAGTCCGCCGGGCGGATTCGTGCCGGGGACCAGGCGCTCCTTCCCACTCCGGAAAGCCGTGTGCTAGACCGCTCGGCTAACCGGGAAGGCCAATCTGATTGTTAAAACCGCTCCAAATGATCGGCATCTGAAATAACAGAGTTTCGGATTTTATTGCTATTATTTCTAGCAATGTACATAGAATTCGAACAAAGCTTGAAAAATTCTAATGAAGATGAAGTTGTAGCAGATCTCGATCGGTATAAGGTTGATGCTGTGTCAGACATCGGCTTCACTTTCTCCAGTAAAGATGGCGAAGGCGAAAGGTCGCATGGTGTTGGCTTACCCTGAATCACGAGTTCAGATATTCTCCCAAGTTTATAGTACGTCAGTAAAATTATAGGTCAATCAATCAAATTTACCATCTCTTCCAATGGACACAGTGTTTTATCCTTGCACGATGTCGCAAGTTTATTATATATTCTCCCGCATAGTGCCATTCTGCAATACAACTGATTTCCGAGGACGACAGCGATAAACTGCCGCATAGAACTGGTGGGGGTAAGTTTTGCACACTGCAAGTCCACGGGTACCATCTAATCGGCTATACCAAAAGGCACCAGGTGTATTACTCCAGAATGAAATTTTCATTCTGCAGCGACGTGTGCGCTGATTCCTGGAAGATCAAAAAACTGTGTGCCGGACCGACACACGAAATCGAGTACTTTGCCTTTCGCGAAGAAATGCCCTACCGACGGAACTATCCAAGCGCGACGCACGATCCGCCCTCACGGCTTTACTTCCGCCAGTACCTCGTCTTCTGCCTTCCGAACTTCACAGATGCTCTCCTGCGAAACTTGCGACACAGTTTTCACCTGCCAGGAAGTTTCAAATCGGCGGACACTACGGTGGAGAGAAAATATCCTTTCTTGTAGGTGTGCTAGTCTACCAAGTTTCCCAAGAGAGCTTTTGTGAAGTTTGGAAGGTAGCAGGTAAGGTATTGGCGAAATTAAAGCTGTAAGTCATGCTGGGGTACTTCATTCGCTACAGCACTTGCCCGCGAAAGGCAAACGTCCCGAGTTCGAGTCTCGGTTCGGCACACAGTTTTAATCTGCCAGGAAGTTTCAGGTACATTAAAAAAAAAGAACTGTTACAAATCAAATACAGAAAAATATCGATTATGGGGTACTAAAATACAGGTCGGTTTTTCCCATCCCTGTCATCAGGGTGAGTTTACCGTACTGTTCTGGACACCAAACTCCACGTATTTGAAGACAATCAAGCACCTGACGGGATCACCTCGATCGCGCTGTTCACGCCATGGATGCTCAACCGAGAAACCTAGAGCAGCTGGCCACGGAAGTGGAGTCGTCATGGCTCCACGTCCCTGACAGTACCTTCAATAGTCTCACTGACACTCTTCCTGAACGTCTCTTAGAGGTCGACGCTGAAAAAGGTGGTTATTCTGCCTTTTGTCATGTAGTCAGACTAAATTGACTGAAAATGGTTCAAATGGCTCTGAGCACTATGGGACAATATCTGAGGTCATCAGTCCCCTAGAACTTAGAATTACTTAAACCTAACTAACCTAAGGACATCACACACATCCAAGCCCGAGGCAGGATTCGAACCTACGACCGTAGCGGTCGCGCGGTTGCAGACTGAAGCGCCTAGAACCGCTCGGCCACAAAGGCCGGCAATGAGACTGAACAGTGCCTGAGTTACCTCCGCACTATTATCCTTTTCACTGCTACAGACGTGCTCTCCGCATTTCGTGCTGAGTGCGGCTATTGTTATGGCTGTACTGTTCGTCAGATGCTGTTGCGTCTGGCGAGACAGCGTTCCGACCGATATGAAATATTTTCACCCGTTTTTCCGAAGACTATTAGGTGAAAAAATTTGATTTCTTTTCACATCTTACAGTCCGATACCTTCACTCGACACAGAAACGAATTTCTTTTTCGTTACAGTGCGCTGACTTTGCTTGTGGTTGATTTTAGCTCATACGCTGCAGTGAATAATATGTGGAAAAGATATCTAATTATTATTTAAAATTGCGAGCAGAACGACATCTCACTTCGTTCTCGCTTTATTGGATTTGATATCCAACGTACGGTAGCGCGTGCCGTGCAGATTCCCGTCCTTGCGCATCGCGAATCATGTGGATATAACAATCGTCATATCTCATAAACGATTCAAGATATCGAAACGAGATTTTTTGCAAATGATAGTAGGCAATGAGGCACATATGTTGTATGATAAATACTCGAAAGTTTTTTCTGACCGAGACAATTAACGGGCCATCGTTCTCACCGGCTGGTGCGCGCTTTGTCCTCGCACTCGTTCTCGCCGCCGCGACGCTCCGCTTCCGGTGTCAGCGTGCGGGCGTAAAAGAAAAAGAATAGCCTCCGGCCCGCCACCCGCCCGCCGTCGGCCGCGAGAGAGCGGATTGCGAAATCAACTCGTTCGCGGAGAGGAGAGTTGGGCAGTTCAGGACGCGTACAGAATTCCATAGCACTGTAGACCAGGGGTTCCCAACAAAATTTTCTCGAGGAACCCCTCATCGAGTATGATTCGTACCTTGTCATATGACAGTAACAAGTACCTAAAAAGCCAAATTAAGAGTCTTTTTATACGTTTTCTATTTTTGGTACTTAGAAAAAACATTGACATATTTATTATTGAAAAAAATATTGAGCTTAAAACTTTTTCAATTTAGCTGCCATTGTTATTAAGTATTTGCCTCTATCTAATTCTAGTTTTACGCTAGTGTTTGCTAGAGTTGGCTCTAGGAAGACGCTAGACGCAAAAGTTAGCGTTCGCTAAAGCTCTGCTCATGCAGGAAGCGGCCAAAACAAAAAATCTGTTATAATACGAAATATATTAAATATATTTTTTATTCTAATAGCATCTTGCGGACCCCTCTGGCATAGCTCGCGGACCCCTGGGGGTCCGCGGACCACCTGTTGGGAACCACTGAATGTAGACAAACCAAAGTGGCTCGCGTATACACGTCCACAGCTCAGCAAAGCAGTACAGCAGGGCGTGTGTCCGCGCCCAAAGCAACGAAAGGGCTGTTCCGCCTCGGAGCGGCAACGCGTGATTTCGCAATCCGCTCTCTCGCGGCCGACGGCGGGCGGGTGGCGCGCCGGAGGCTATTCTTTTTCTTTTACGCCCGCACGCTGACACTGGAAGCGGAGCGTCGTGGCGGCGCGAACGAGTGCGAGGACAAAGCGCGCACCAGCCGGTGAGAACGATGGCCCGACAATTCCGCGACGGCGCGGGCGCATAAATCACCGTTTTACTGTCCCAATTGCCTTAACGCGCCGTAAGCGGAACAAACGCGTAATTTACAGCAACACGGCACGCCGCGTTTCCAATTAGACGTCGCATGATGAGCGCTGGCCGGCGGGTCGCCGTAAACACTCTGAACACGACGCGCTCTGCGCCTAGCCTCCCGGTCTAGCCAGTAAATCACGCTCTGTCCCACGTAACCGCGCCCCGTCGCCCCAGCCCGGAATGCGCGCGCGCGCGCCCCCACACCCCCGTAATGAGCACTGACGCTCCCTCTGTCCAAATAGCCCGGCGCTGTCCCGACGCGTCCAGTCCGGTCCGGTCTCCGACAAGATCACGCACGTCGCAGGGGCCGCCTTTGTGCCGCAGGGAAACCCGTTCCCAGGACGCCGGTGGTCGTAGCCGTTTGTGCCGAGGTTAACTGCTTCGCCAGAAACTGACCCCCATAAAGCGTGCGAGGCTTTCGCGGTATCCAAATCCTTTCTGACTTATTTCCAAGCCTTCCTGTTCCTCGCCGTCATTTACGACTGTCATCCACAAAATATAGAACTGGATTCTTTTTGGGCCCAGCCAGACATTATTTGCGGGATTACTGCCACAACCTCGCCCCCTTTCCACTACAAGAGTCGATACGGTTTTCCTTTTCTTTTTTAAAAAAATTTTTCAAAGTGCGTGAACCAGAACGAGATTTTCACTCTGCAGCGGAGTGTGCGCTCATATGAAACTTCCTGGCAGATTAAAACTGTATGCCGGACCGAGACTCGAACTCGGGACCTTTGCCTTTCGCGAGCAAGTGCTCTACCAACTGAGCTAGCCAAGCACGACCCACGACCCTTCCTCACAGCTTTACTTCTGCCAATAGTGCTAGTTCTGCAGGGTTCGCAGGAGAGCTTCTGTAAAATTTGGAAGGTAGGAGACGAGATACTGGCAGAAGTAAAGCTGTGAGGACGGGGCGTGAGACGTGCTTGGGTAGCTCAGTTGGTAGAACACTTGCCCGCGAAAGGCAAAGGTCCCTAGTTCGAGTCCCGGTCCGGCACACAGTTTTAATCTGCCAGGAAGTTTCAAAGTGCGTGAAGTTGGAAAGTTTTGTCAGCAAAGAACGTGAAATTCGCAATTGAGCCCACGAACACAATAAGGCCAAAAATCAACGTTCCATCCTGACTGCTTTCTATTTACAAGTACTCTAGAAAGTAATTTAAGTAAAAAACTTTTTAATATACAGGGTGGATCAAAAAGAACCATCCGATTTGGCACGTCTATATTTCTGAAACTAATAAACATATACGATGAATTTTGTTTTTTGATGAACGGGAAACTCAAAAAGAGTTTTTTCATGCCTTTTCATAAGTGTACAATATACCCCTCTTGAGAGGCACGGCGTATGTCAATGCGGTATCGAAAATGTTCCCACACTGTAACGAGCATGTCTTGAATTACAGCTTCCATAGCTGCTATTATGCGATGTCTCAGTTCATTCATTATTGTTGGTAACGGAGGCACATAAACAGAGTCCTTTATAAACCCCCGCAAGAAATAATCACATACAGTCAGGTCCGGCTACCTTGGAGGCCAGTAATGTAAGACTGAATCATTGGGTCCAGTGCTACCGATCCCTCGTTCACTTATCCTTTATTTAAAAATTGTCGCAGTTCCAGATGCCAGTGTGGCGATGCCCCATACTATTGATAATGAAGTCTTTCGAATCAGTCTCCAACTATGGGAAAATGAAGTTCTCAAGCTTATCGAGATATGTGATTCCGGTAACAGCGGTTTCGGCAGAGAAAAATGGACCATACACCTATTCCCGTAAACCTGCACAAAGCACATTATATTTTGGACACTCCCTTTCATGTTGTACAACTTCATGTAGTTGTTCCGTACCCCATATTCTCACAATATGACGGTTCACCTTTTCATTTAAATAGAATGTTGCCTCGTCACTAAACACTAAGCGTGGAGGAAAACTGTCATCATCCATCTTGACAAGAATGAAATTACAGAACTCCACACGTTGTTGTTTGTCACCTTCACGAAGAGCCTGCAGTGGCTGCATTTTGTGTGGTTTAATGTGTAAACGTCGACGCAACACACGTCAGGCGGACATCGTGGGCATATCCAGCTGTCGAGCTGCACGGCGAACGCATTTCTGCGAACTTCCTGTGAAACTATGGCGGAAGCGTTCGACGTCTGTGTCAGACACTCGGTGACGGCCCGTCGATTTGCCTTCACACAAACAACCGGTTTCTCGGAATTGTTCATGTCGTCGTCTAATGCTCTGTGCTTTAGGAGGACCCCCACCATACCTAGTACGAAAGTGACACTGAAGAGTTACTACTGACCCGCAATGCGCAAAATTTGGAACACAAAACCCCTTCTGTTGTCCCGACACCATTTGTACTACAACTGCAGTGGGCACACTCTGCTGCTGTTTTTTTTAAATCGGATGATTCTTTTTGATACACCCTGTATTACTTTTTACAAGGGATTAAAAGGTATAAAACAACTTCTCATAGCCCCATACAGATTCCCGACGTCAGACAGACACTCCTATAATTTGTGCTTGTGAATTTTTAACAGCTATGAAAATACAAGTCGAATTTAAAAAGAAAACCGTGATGCCGATGCAATAGATATCAGTAAGCAGGTGAACTGTTCATGCATCAATTATGTATTGCATGCGCCCGACGTTCTTCGTTTCAAATTCCAGAAGTATATTCACAGTTATCAAAACCTCACAAGGAAAAAATTACAAAACTATCTATATGGAGCTACGAGATTGTTATTTTATACTTTTTAATATTATACGTTCTTAAAAACGGACTAAAAATTTATTTAAATAATTACTTCCTAGCGTTTAGTCTTGTGCGAGTTAAATTTTTCGATCGATTTCAAACAATTAGATGAGACTGTAACAGAGGCACGTGGTAAATTTCAGGATTATTTCAGTTTCTCTTCACCTGAGTCAACCAATACGCTGCTTCCTCCTTCGGGTATCTCACGCGAACACTTCGAAGTTGAAGATGAGAGAGAATCGCGCTCACACGCGCGCTTATCAACAAACGGTTTTTACCACGAAACATTCCTAGTGCATCAGGAAAAGTATGAAATAACCGCGGTACACAAAGCACCCTCCGCCACACATCAGACATGAAAGCGGGTTAATGTTGGATTGTCATCGGATTCTGAGCTGCATTGAAAGTTTCAAGTCTCTAGCTCATCGGGAAGTTAGTTTAAAATCAATCCCAAAATTTGTACCGAACAAGCAGACAAGAAACCAACGTAATAAAAACATGTTAAAAAGAACTTGGAAGATCACATGAACAGAATGGATAATGCCTTGGAAAGACGTTATAACATGAAAATCAACGCAGGTAAAAGAAGAGCGAGGCAGTGCATTCCAGTTAAAGCAGGTGATGAGGCATTGAAAGTATCACCTGAATTTTCCTATTTGGACATCAAAATGACAGACAATGGGCGAAGTAGAGAGGATGTAAAATGGAGACTGGAAGAAACAAGAAAATCGTTTCTGAGAAAGAGAAGTTGTTGGCATCGAATATAAATTTAAGCGTTAGGTATTTGAACGGACTGTAGCCTTGTATTTAAGTGAAACGCTGACGATAATCTGTTCGGAAAAGAAAAGAACTTTATCTTCTAGAATGTGGCGATACAGGAGAATGTTTAATATTAGCTGAGTAAATTGGATAACTAGTGAGGATTCAACGAACAGAGCTGGGAAGAAATCGGATTTGTGGCGTAAGAGGAATAAAAGAAGGGATTGAGTGGTATGACACATACTGAGGCATCAGGCAAACAGTCTTCGGACTGAAAACAACAACAACAACAACAACAACAACCACCACCACCACCACCACCACCACCAACAACAACAACAACAACCATGTTCTTCGGGTATTTCCTGGAGTTTGATAATTTACATCAGATCTTCAGTTGGCCATGTGTGAAATTGAATGGAAAGGAAGGGAAATTAGAATAACGAAAAAAAGACACTCTACCGTGCGATTTGCAGAGGCTATGGCAGTCCTAGCTAACAATACGGTACAACTGAAATCTTCTGTAAGGGATTTATCAGATGACTGCGAAGAAGGGGGTCTTCAGATAAATATGTCCGAAACAAAAACTATGCACAACACATATGTAAGTGTACGGGGTGCGGCGTTTAAATCCAGACAAATGAAACTTTTTTAAAAAAGCAAATTCATTAAAACAAAAAACAAATGAAAATCCTTTTACATATAAGCAGTGGTATCTTTCAAGAGTAACATTACTCGATGTAATTCCCTTCAGCCACAATGACCGCCTCCGATGTTGTTCTGAGGCGAACGAACGCATTCTTTAAAGCAACGCCTTTTCGATAGCGGTGCGTAAATCTTTCTACTACGCTCCAAATATAGCAATCGAGGGGGTTAAAATCTGTGCTATTCCGGGGCAGAACTCCTTTGACCAGAACATGTCATCGTTATCAGAGAGCCAGTTTTGGACTAAATGGTTCTTGTGAGGTCCTCCTCTGGCAACCGACGCGCTGTTCGCTCGCTGAGATTCAGTACTGACGCCAGTTTCCTCAGCGGTTGTCCCGGGTCCTTCGAAATCAGCGCCTGAGCCTTCTCGAAGGCTGCCGCAGTTAGTGATTTGGGTTTCCTCGAATAAGGTTTCCTGCCGGGTTAGCGGAACCTTCTCCTGACTTCTCCGAAGCATTGGCCACAGTATCATAAACAGTTGATCTCGGGTACCCGAAGAATCGAACTATTTTATTAGGCAACCGCCCAGAGCGAAGACTTCCGATAATCGCGGCTCTTCGGTTGTACTCCACACTTGTCCGTAACATCTTGGCCATTTTGAGGTTCTGACTGTTTATTAGATGCCTATGGCTTTCAAGAGCGCCAATCGTGACCTACGGCGGGACTACGATATGGAGGGAAATTCGAACAGAAGTTGGTCCGGATTTAAGCGACGCACCCTGCAGGTCAAATAACACTGAAAAAAACGTATATAAAAATGTTAACGAATATATTTATCTGGGGCAATTAATTAATACTGGACGATAAATAGTTTAGACAAGAAGAGAATATAAGCTTTCGAAATGTGGCGCTACAGAAGAATGATTAAGATTAGATGGGTAGATCACATAACTAATGAGGAGGTATTGAACAGAATTGGGGAGAAGAGAAATTTGTGGCACAACTTGGCTAGAGGATCGGTTGGTAGGACATATTCTGAGGCATCAAGGGATCACCAATTTAGCACTGGAGGGCAGCGTGGAGGGTAAAAATCGTAGAGGGAGACCAAGAGATGAATACACTGAGCAGATTCAGAAGGATGCAGGTTGCAGTACGTAGTGGGAGATGAAGAAGGTTGCACAGGATAGAGTAGCATGGAGAGCTGCATCAAACCAGTCTCTGGACTGAAGACAACAACAACAACAACAACAACAACAACAACAACAACAACGAGAAGACTTACAACCCGAAATTTTTCCCAAATTAAGATAAGTTTGGAAGTTAATGGAAGAAATGAAACCGTTTTTATATCTTTTGTGCCAACAGACTCAAAAAAGGTTGTTTTCGAACAGTGTGTTCTTCCTGCACTAACCTACGGTATATGTCATCTAATTTTCCTCAAATCATTTGTCTCTAGACGTACGTCACAGCTACCAATTTCCTTCTCATTCGTAGGATATTTCCTTCGTCGTGCGTTTTTTCAGCTTAATAGTGTAAGTCAGGTTAGAATGCACATTGCTTCGGTACGTACAGTTCTGCAAATCTCAGCAATCAGTTTTGCTATTGTAGTCCGTCCAACAAGTTGTAATCTTGCGGTTCGAGGGCGCGAGAATGCTGACGGAAAGGCAGGAGAGCAGTGCATTGGCAGCGGACTGTGAAGGTTATTTAGGGAGGCCACGGCGTCGCTGTTAACACAGCCGTAAAGAGGCGCCGCGCCACAACGGCGTAATTGCTCACGATGCAGCCAGGCCACTGCCGCTGGAAGCTCCGCTACTGCTGCCTGCCTTGCCGCAGCACCATTTGCAGTTGTGATCTATCCTTCCCAGCCAACCCCCCCCCCCCCCCCGCACACAACACACACAAGGGCAGCGAGGAATATTCTCCCAGAAATAAATTACAATAATTCCAATCCGCCAGTTCCACACGATGGATTTGCTGGAAGTTTTCTTTGGTCATCAGGGATATGTCAGGCCTGAAAGGTCCTTTTAAGTAAGCTACGCGGACAAAATACACCACTGGCCATTAAAATTGCTACACCAAGAAGAAATGCAGATGATAAACTGGTATTCACTGGACAAATATATTATACTAGAACTGACATGTGATTACATTTTCACGCAATTTGGGTGCATAGATCCTGAGAAATCAGTACCCAGAACAACCACCTCTGGCCGTAATAACGGCATTCATACGCCTGGAAATTGAGTCAAACAGAGCTTGGATAGCGTGTACAGGTACAGCTGCCCATGCAGCTTCAACACGATACCACAGTTCATCAAGAGTAGTGACTGACGTATTGTGACTAGCCAGTTGCTCGGCCACTATTGACCAGACGTTTTCAATTGGTGACAGATCTGGAGAATGTGCTGGCCAGGGCAGCAGTCGAACATTTTCTGTATCCAGAAAGGCCCGTACAGGACCTGCAACATGCGGTCGTGCATTATCCTGCTGAAATGTAGGGTTTCGCAGGGATCGAATGAAGGGAGAGCCACGAGTCGTAACACATCTGAAATGTAACTAACGTTCAATGTTCAAAGGGCCGCCAATGCGAACAGTAGGTGACCGAGACGTGTAACCAATGGCACCCCATACCATCACGCCGGGTGATACGCCTGTGTGGCGATGACGAATACACGCTTCCAATGTGCGTTCACCGCGATATCGCCAAACATGGATGCAACCATCATGATGCTGTAAACAACTTGAATTCATCGGAAAAAATGACGTTTTGCCATTCGTGCACCCAGGTTCGTCGTTGAGTACACCATCGCAGGCGCTCCTGTCTGTGATGCATCGTCAAGGGTAACCGCAGCCATGGTCTCCGAGATGATAGACCATGCTGCTGCAAACGTCGTAGAACTGTTCGTGCAGATGGTTGTTGTCTTGCAAACGTTCCGTCTGTAGACTAGGGGATCGAGACATGGCTGCACGATCCGTTACAGCCATGCGGATAAGATGCCTGTCATCTCGACTCCTAGTGATACGAGATCGTCGGGATCCAGCACGGCGTTCTCTATTACCCTCCTCAACCCAATGATTCCATATTGTGCTAACAGTCATTGGATCTCGACCAACACGAGGAGCAATGTCGCGATACGATAAACCGCAATCGCAATAGACTACAATCTGACCTTTATCAAAGTCGGAAACGTGATGGTACGCATTTCTCCTCCTTACACGAGGCATCACAACAACGTTTCACCAGGCAACGCCGGTCAACTGCTGTTTGTGTATGACAAATCGGTTGGAAACTTTCCTCATGTCAGCACGTTGTAGGTATCGCCACCGGCGCCAACCTTGTGTGAATGCTCTGGAAAGCTAATAATTTGCATATCATAGCATCTTCTTCCTGTAAGTTAAATTTCGCGTCTGTAGCACGTCATCTTCGTGGTGTAGCAATTTTAACGGCCAGTAGTGTATTACGCTCCACTGTAAAAGACATCCGCCCACGGTACAGAACTAGTGGCAGTCAGTCATGTGACTCTGCACATCTAGTGTAGGTCATGTCAGTGAAATGGTGTGGATTGTACCAGCAATGTGGGTCGCCTGGAGAGGCGACAGAATGGCACGAAGGAGCTGTCGCACTTGGATGTGTTGTAAGGTTTCTATAGGATACGTGACCGTCTCAACCTCGATAGGTGCCTCTCTCGAGAGGGCGGCGTCTGGTAGTGAGTCGAACGGGAGTCTTAGATGTTTGCGTGGCGGGACGTGTGGCCTATTAGGAATGCTGACAGTTGCGGTGCCAAAAACGATTAAAACCTTCTCCATAGGTTTATATTTTATACTGGTGTTATCCGCGTCTGCGCTCGTGTAGCAGTAGTTTCGTTACGATGTGTGTTGGTGAGTAAGTAAGCTACTATACGTGCAACAACATCAGCTGTCCTCCCGTGTCTATGTGTTCAGGTAAGCATAGCTCGTGACGTGTGTCCCACTCTTCCCACTCCCAAGCTGTCCGAGCGAACGATTCGCGTCGCGCTGATTCCGATTCTTTGCCCGTCCAATCTCGCCACTTTCATGATGATGAAATGATGAGGACAACACGAACACCCAGCCATCTCGAGGCAGGTGAAAATCCCTGACCCCGCCGGGAATCGAACCCCGGACCCTGTGCTCGGGAAGCGAGAACGCGACCTCGAGCTGCGGACATTACACACAGGGTACATTACGCAACAAGTAGTGTGGAAGCGTGGACTTAACACAGTGAGGATTGAATAAGCATCAAATTCATTCCTTTTAACCGTTTCGCTTAGCAAAATCAACCAATGAAAGCATTTTCACAAATATAATAATGATCAAAAGTCATCGAGTGAATTGCTTTTTCAAACAGAGATTATTTTCCCCTAGTTCGCCTAATATTCTACAAATCAGTAATTATTTTGTAATACATCCTTTTAACGCAGCCTATGTTCTTCCACAGAGTTCAAGCTATCTCCATATGAAATGTCATCGAAACTGGTTTAGCGGGTTAATAGTGATAACGTAACGGGCAAAATTACTTTCGTATTTGTAACCTTAGCATCGACAAATTTTCAATTACGGTATCTTTTCGTCCGTGATACGATTTCGACGGAATAAAGCCTATACAGTGCCCCAACTTATGCTCAAGTTACCTGTGAAAACTGAATGAAAATTCGTGCAGTAGTTTTGGAGATTAGCGTGTTCAAACAGACACGATAATTATTAGTAGTATATATCAATGTTCAACAGCAAACGTACCTGTAATTATTATGAAAAATGAGTTTTCCGCATTCGTGTGTCGTGCATCGAGGTAGACATCAGCCACGACGCAGCAATTAAGTAATCAACGAACACGGATTTGATCACAATACTGTGAAAATTCCACTTGAGAGAAACGCAAAAGTGTGTAATTGTAATTCAGGAGTGTAGATACATTCGTCCGCATATTGTGTCGTGAGATCAAGAGCCAGCCGCTCTCGCTGAACGGTCACGCGTGCGCTCGATAAAGTAACTGGTAGCGTCACTGGAATTAACTAATGTTAATTACTAGAAACTATGCCGACCACAAAAAGCGGATCTAAATAACTGCTCAGCCACGAGACGCTAGTAAACGAACAATGTGACCGAACAGCCTACAGCCGGTTGTACTGCATCGCAAATAGACCACTGTGGCTGTGGTCTATTGTATGATTCAGTGTATGCACATTAATGTGTCATACATCAGTCTTTACCATGTATTTATGGTCCTCATTACGTGCATGCTTTTCCAACCTGCAGCTAATTAAACAAACGATTACAGGATTAAATTGTTGTCGGTTGTCGCAGCAGTGAGAAGATAGAAACCGAGGAGAAATAGAAATATGTGCGTTCTGGCCACATAGTCGTTAAATATTCCGAGTCACGTGCTTTTCTCATTAGCTGCGTGTCAGACTCTGATCTGTCGGCGCAGGATAAACCACCCAGCATGTTTATAACCCTCGGGACGCTTACGGTGTACCAGGACTTTTCCCCGATTGATTGGTGTATCACTGCGGACTGTTCAATGAGTCTACATGGGACACTGTATTTTTTTCTGTATTTTCCATTTATTTTGTTGTTTATGATTATAAAAAAGTATCTTATCTCGAAGTATGTAGCAAACTTTCTTGAATTGATATACTTTTCCTCCAGTTTGTTTCCTTTTCGTAATGCTAGGAAGAAGATTTCCAGCCAGCTCCCCGAGTAGTTTCTTCGACATCCTAAGAATTCCTTTGAACTATACCTTCGTCTCTTTTTAGTGCTCGCGCTAATAGGAAAGCTAAAAGCGTCTGTTTATCACGACTGAAAGGATCAACCGAAAATTTACTATTTCTTCGAAGCTTCCTCGAGTACCAGTTCGGAAAGCCGTATGGCTTGCTACTGTGGAAAAAAAAAGTGTTTATGGGCAGTCAGAAAAAGAGTGAATAAAAGGAGGAAGAACGAGAAACGGGCCTTTCATTCAGCTGTAGCCAAGTTGCGCTGCGGTCTCGTCGCACTTCGACTGCGGTTGCGTTGCGCCAGTGGACGAAGTGTGTTAAACCGTCCTCTCACGGGATGCGGAAACGTACGTGGGCGAGGAACTGTTGACGTCAAGGCGTGGAATTTCACTTTCCACTAGACTGCGAGGCGTGGAATATTGGACACGGCGTATCACAATTTTCCGTGGTGGGAAGGAACATAGCCAATGACATGTGGCACAGGTTTTACGTCACAAGTGGAACTTACGAGGCGTCCATATTCTATGGAGTTAAAGTCATCATTTAGTAATATAATAATACAGTACGCAGTCATGGACTGTGCGGCTGCTCCCGGCGGAGGTTCGAGTCCTCCCTTGGACATGGGGGTGTGTGTTTGTCCTTAGGATAATTTAGGTTAAGTAGAGTGTAAGCTTAGGGACTGATGACCTTAGCAGTTAAGTCCCATAAGATTTCACACACATTTGAACAATACAGTATGTGACAGAAAAATAAGCCATTTTAAAGCATCAGCACACTGAGAATATCTCGAAAACGTGTCGTTTTAGGTACGATTAGTCATAAAAAAATGGCAGAAAACTAAATACTGGTAGTTAAATGGTCCCAGTATTTGACGCTTTTAGTGTTGTAACTTGTGTGCTATGAAACTATTCCGTTTTTATGCTACGAATCAATGATGATCTATCAGAAGCGCGTCGTTTTTGCTTCAGTTTGTCACTGACAAATATCAAATAATGACATTTGTAGATAAAGCTATTATACAAGGCAGTTGATAGTAGGTTCGCATCTGCCTACATCCAATTTTTTCACCTTTTGTTTCCTACAATAATGTGGGTCTTTCTTATTAATAGAAGTATTATCTGCAACAGTCCATGTTACTTATTATAAATAATGTATTTGCTCCAATTGGTGTTGAATAAACCAACCATTGTAACGTTTCGCCACTGACTAGAAGTACTAACGTGGGCCAGTCTATGTTAGAAAGAAAATGCAAGTTAGCACACTAGAAGTTTTTACAATTATGAAACTTTGTGTAAAATACTGTACGTAGTTCACATGCAGGCTCTGGTCCTGCACTGGTACATTTAAATTTTGAGCGTATAGCGCAGGAAGACTCACTGGCCTCGAATTTCCGCTCCACAATGATTAGACGGAACAGAACTTATTATGCAAAAATATTTTATTCTGTAGAAACTAACAAGTTGCGGCCCTTCGATGGTCCATACGTATGTCTGCTAACTACCAAGTCGCCATGCTATTTGGCGAATCTTCTGTCATTGGAGGCTCACCAATCTCTGTGTGCACAAAGGACCCGAAAGGTCCAGGTATGCACACCCAAAGATACATTTCCCGACAGGGAACAGGTTATACTGGACATTCTGAATTGTCCTGTTTGCAAGATGCCACTAGATGGTACTTCGAGTAGCAAAGTGAATTAGGGAACTCAACAAATACGTACACGTATCTTCGTTTCCATTCTAATGAAATTACGGAACAAATGTCGATCTTGAAATCTCTGTGATGAAGTACACTGAGGAGATAAATGTCTTGGGATAGGGATATGCACATACGCAGATGGCGGGAGTATCGTATACACACGGTATAGAAGGGCAGTGCACTGGCGGAGCTGTTATTTGGACTGAGGTGATTCATGTGGAAAGGTTACCGAAAGATTATGGCAGCACGACGGCAATTAACAGACTTTGAACAAGCAATGGTGACTCGAGTTAGACGCACAGGACATTCCAATTTGGAAATCGTTAGAGAATTCAATATTTCGCGATCCAGTGTCAAGAGAGCGCCGAGAATACCAAATTGCAAACATGATCTGCCACAACGGATAACGCAGTGGCCGACGACCTGCACTAACGACGGAGGGCGGCGGAGTTTGTGTAGAGTCGTCAGCGCCAACAGACAAGCAACGCTGCGTGAAATAACCGCAGAAATCAATGTGGGATGTGCGTATCCGTTAGGACAGTGTGGTGAAATGAGGTGTTACCGGGCTATGGCAGTAGACGACCGACGCGAGTCCCTGTGCTAACAGCACAGCGTCGCCTGCAGTGCCTCTCCTGTACCCGTGACCATATCGGTTGGACATTAGACGACTGGAAAATCGTCACGTGGTCAGATGAATCCCGATTTCAACTGGTAAGAGCTGACGGTAGAGTTCGAGCGTGGTGCAGAGCCCATGAAGCCATCGACCCAAGTCGTCAACAAGGCAGTGTGCAAGCTGGTGGTGGCTACGTCATGGTGTGGGCTGTGTTTACATGAAACGGACTGGATCCTCTGGTCCAACTGAACCGATCATTGACTGGAAATGGTTATGTTTGGCTACCTGGAGACTATTTGTAGCCACTCCAAAATAACGACGGTGCGCCATGTCAGCGTGCCACAGTAGTTCGCCATTGGTTTGAAGAACATTCAGCACCGTTCGAGCGAATGACCTGGCCCGCCAGATCGCACGACATGAAACCCATCGAACGTCTATGAAACATAATCGAGAGGTCAGTTCGTGCAGAAAGTTCTGCACCGGCAACACTTTCGAACTCATGGGCGACCAGAGAGACAGCATTACTCAGTATTTCCGCAGGGGACTTCCAACGATTATTCAATCCAAGCTAAGTCGAACAGCTGCACTATGCCAGGCAACAGTAGGTTCGACACCATATTAAGAGGTACCTCATGAGTTTTGTCGCCTCAGTGTATATTACTTGAGAGTCATGGTAGTCAATACGACATCGAGAATTTGGTGAGTGGAAGGCAAACTTCGACTAGTAGGTGTCAAAGATAGCTGTGTAGCATTATGAACGTTCCTGTACCAGGAGATAGCTGAGATGCATTGTCTAATGTTCCTGTTCAATGGCTCTGAACATTATGGGACTTAACATCTGAGGTCATCAGTCCCGTAGAACTTAAAACTACTTAAACCTAAGGACATCACACACATCCATGCCTGAGGCAGGATTCGAACCGGCGACTGTAGCAGCAGTGCGGTTCCATACTGAAGCGCCAGAATCGCTCGCCACTGCGGCCGGCAATTTTCCTGTACCAGCAATTCGCTGTTCAAACCATCGACGAGTCCAAAATCTTCTCCGCGATTTTCTCTGCTCTTCTTCGACAATCGGTAACGGAATTAACCCAGCTATTTTAGGCACGTCTGTTTTCTTAGAGAAACTGTGTGATTTGTGGACCGGATGCAGCCGAGAACTGCCGCTGGAGAGCGCTGCGGTCTCAAGTCACGACGAGGAGCACGTCCCGTGAGATGTAGCAGGTCGTTTCATAGCGCGCAGCAATCACGACGAGCCGGCTTTGGTGGCCAAGCGGTTCTAGGCGCTAGTCTGGAATAGCGCGACCGCCGCGGTAGCAGGTTCGAATCCTGCCTCGGGCATGGACGTGTGTGATGTCCTTAGGTTAGGTTTAAGTAGTTCTAAGTTCTAGGGGACTGATGATCTTAGATGTTAAGGCCCATAGTGCTCAGAGCCAATGACGACGGACACCCCATCTTGCGTGCTTCACGGAGAGAAACACGTTCCGTGTGATGACGGCTTTACGGCTAAGTTCGGACCAAGCTGCAGAAGGGCGGTGTGTTTTGCGGCATGTTCTTATGACTGCCCCACCGCTGTAGGCCGGTGAGCCGCGGCCCTCGGTCCGGCTGCGGGGATTTGTGGGCGGGATGTGTGCTGTGCTGCGCGGCGCTGTACAGTATGCTGTCCGCAGCGTCAGCACGCTGCGGGGCCAATATCACGGCAGAGCAACAGAGCAATAACGCGTCTGCGGCGGCGGTGGCGGGTGGGCCAGGGGTCCGAGGGGGCGCGAGCAGTCCGCCCGGCGCTCTCGTGCAGGCCAGGCCCAATATAAATGCTAATGGCAGAGCACTTAGCCCGCGCTCGCTCCCACTACACAACTCCTTCGCGCCACACCGTCTACTCGCCTACTTGCTGCCACCCCGGTCTCTTCTCTCCACCGGGACTACATACTGATAACACCGAAACTGTCCACAGGCGCAGGGACATTCTAGCGGGTGCGAATGCGTCGACTTTCCTCGCTGTTTCTATCAGATACAACGAAAGAAAGTACAGAGCTGACCACACTGCCAGGACAAACTAGTGTACCAGGAAAACGATTTTCATACGATGACGGCATATTCCACCTGGCGCATAGTAGATTGGTTGGTTGTTTGGGAAAAGAGACCTAACAGCGAGGTTAGTGGTCTCATAGGATTAGGGAATAATGGGGAAGGACGTCGGCCGTGCCCTTTCATAGGAACCATCCCGGCATTTGCCTGGAGCGATTTAGGGAAATCACGGAAGACCTAAATCAGGATGGCCGGATGCGGGATTGAACCGTCGTCCTTCCGAATGCGATTCCAGTGTGCTAACCACTGCGCCACCTCGCTCGGTGCGGATAGTAGATATACTGATAATCGTTTCAATGTAGTGGCATAGCTGCCAGAGCGCCATCTGTGTCTACCATTTAAGTAAGGAATGCTCACGACCAGAAGATTCAGTGTGGTGCAAAAGTCTGAAGCAAGCAGGCAACTATGCTACGGAGACGCACTCGTGCTCGCTACAGCAAGCTGAGTCGGTTTGAAAAGGGTCAAACTGTGGCCATATGAATGGCGGGAACTGGCATAAAGGAGTCTACCTGTAATATTTAAATGAACAGAAATAACGATTGTGTTGACTAAACGAGAAACTAGATCAGCTGTTTTCCAGACGCCACATTTAACTGGGCTAGCCAATCCATACAACCTTTACATGTACCGGATGATCAAAAAGTCAGTATAAATTTGAAAACTGAATAAATGATGGTATAATGTAGATAGAGAGGTACAAATTGACACACATGCTTGGAATGACATGGGGTTTTATTAGAACCAAAAAAAACACAAAAGTTCAAAAAATGTCCGACAGATGGCGCTTCATCTGATCAGAATAGCAATAATTAGCATAACAAAGTAAGACAAAGCAAAGATGATGTTCTTTACAGGAAATGCTCAATATGTCCACCATCATTCCTCAACAATAGCTGTAGTCGAGGAATAGTGTTGTGAACTGCACTGTAAAGCATGTCCGTAGTTATTGTGAGGCATTGGCGTCGGATGTTGTCTTTCAGCATCCCTAGAGATGTCGGTCGATCACGATGCACCTGCGACTTCAGGAAACCCCAAAGCCAATAATCGCACGGAGTGAGGTCTGGAGACCTGGGAGGCCAAGAATGACGAAAGTGGCGGCTGAGCACACGATCACCACCAAAGGACGCGCGCGAGAGATCTTTCACGTGTCTAGCAATATGGGGTGGAGCGCCATCCTGCATAAACATCGTACCTTCCGGAAGGTGTTTATCAGCCAGGCTGCGGATGATGCAATTCTGTAACATATCAGCGTACCTCTCACCGTCACGGTAGCAGTTACAAAACCAGAATCACGCATTTCCTCGAAGAAAAAAGGCCCGATAACGGTAGATGTGGTAAATCCAACCCATACCGTGACTTTCTCGTCGTGCAATGCAGTTTCCACGACAGTTATAGGATTTTCGGTAGCCAAAATTCTGCAGTTGTGGGCGTTGACAGACCCTCGGAGCGTGAAATGAGCTTCGTCGGTCCACAACACGTTACTCAACCAATCGTCATCTTTTGAAACGCCCACACCGCAAATGCCCTCCGCTTCACTAAATCGCCAGGCAACAATTCATGATGCCAACCAAACAGTAGTGTATGGAATGCCGGTGCAACGTGGGACTGCACGAGCGCTGACTTCTCCGTGCATAGACGAAACCGCTACAGTCTCCATTTCTTCCTGAACTGCCTCAGCAGCATTACGCCTTGTGCTCGGTCAGCCACTACGGGGTCTATCGTCTAAACAACCCGTGGCTTCGAACTTCGAAATCATTCTCGCCACAGCTGCATTTGTCAACGGACCTTTACCCGTTCGAAATCCCTTCCTATGGCGATAGGATCGTAACGCTGAAGTAGCACATTCCCCACTCTGATAATACAGCTTCACTAAAAGCGCCTTTTCCGGTAACGTTAACATGCTGCGACTGCTGGCGCATCTGATTCTCTCTCTCATTGCAGCTCCTTTCATACACGATTGTCATGCGCACTCACTGACGTTTTGCTGTCGAGCGCCATCTGTCGGACATTTTGTGAACTTTTTTTGTTCTAATAAAACCCCATGTCATTCCAAGCATGTGTGTCAATTTTTACCTCTCTATCTACATTATTCCGTGGTTTATAAAGCTTTCAAATTCATACTGACTTTTTGATCACCCGGTATAAACACGACTGCGAAAAACAATTTCCGAAATTCCGTTTACGTCTTTCGAAAGATGTGCCACATGCAGACGTAGTGCTTGTAAGGCCAGCAGGATTGTGAGCCCAGACGTGTCAGCATGAACTGTTGTGAACCCGTTATTAGCTGAGAGTCTGCGGGCACGCACACCTCTAGCCCGTCTTCCAATCCCTCGGGCATGTGTGTGTTGTTCTTATCATAAGTTAGTTTAAGTAGTGTGTAAGTCTAGGGACCGATGACCTCAGCAGTTTGGTCCCTTAGGAATTCACACACATTAACATTCTGCACGAAGAATAGTACAAGACTCCCTTAAGAACCACACAGGACTTGTATATATCCATTCCGAGATGACAGGAAGCGGTTTTGAAGTTTTCCTGCACCGTATTAGGCATGGTAGTGTATTGTGTTGGTGGTGTGTACATATAATTGTCCACATCCTATAAATCATAATAAAAATGTGACTGGTTATATTTTTCCAACAGGTTTTAAAACTAATTCCTAGTAACTTGTGTTACTAGACTCAGCTACACTTCCGGACAGCAAACAAATTCTTAGTGTGTGAGCCGTGGCGCTCGTTACTGGCGCGCCAGTCTCTTGGATGTCCACTATCGATCCTTCGATGTTTCTTATCGTTGCTTGCCTTGTTGTTTTCCACATTCGCGGGGCGAGTGGCAGTTGACGTTTGCTCGGGCTACCTGCTGAGACGCCGCGAGGTACGAGGTGGGAAGCAACCACGTGTATGTGGAGTTGGTTGTACGTGGTCTGCCGCTTCCGCATGGAGAATATGTGTTGGCTGCCTGCCTGTCTGCTCTCCTGATTTTGCTCGCCGCGCCTTGCGACCGCCTAGCTTGGGTTGCTGCCTGGTGTATCCTACACGAGCCATACCGGACGTCCAGCAGAAGTTAAGCAGCCTTGTGTTTCTTTAAAGAAAAGGAGCAAATGTATAAGACCTTTTGTAGCAAATTTTGGTGGCCTCGTAAGTGTGGCCTTCGCGTTTACACTGCCTTTGAGAAGAGCCGATCCTTTCAAATTTCAATAGTTGGGGTTCCCTGTCCTTTATAATCTTTTGGGGGTTTTATTTGAATTTTCTCTTTGTGGTTCCTTCCTTGTGCTTGGTTAAATGTTTACTTGTATAGCGGGAAGTGACTCCTGGTTAAAACTTGGAGGTGTTTGATGTTACTACCGCTTCCGGCATTTGTCTTTTCAATTAAGTGTTGTCATCCCTTCGAGCGAACTGGTGTCACTCCTCGTTAATTAATGCTGGTTTATGTGTACTTAATTTTGAATTGGCCATTTGAATTAATATTTTGGAGCGCAGTATAGCACTAAGGCAACCTCATTGTATACCCCCTTGTGCCCTGGTCTAGTACCTTAATTTTCAGTGACACGAGTTAGCTCCACTACCGGATTTACTGATGTGGTCCCTTCAAAATTTTTTCTTGTGTAAGTTTGCCCCATGTGTGTCTCGGAACACAGAGATGAGCTTTAGTGTGACTTCAGTGCTAGTCTGTTAATGGAATCTTCATTTTGGCTTGGCTTCCACTGAAGAGTTTGAGTGGAGCGTAGTGTGTTTGATTTGTTATTCATTTAATTACTGTAAGTTTGTTTATTTAATGGGGAGCAAGACATTTAAAGACTGCTGTTATTAACTACCCTATTTGCTGGGTGTTGCTAATTCGTTCCAAATGGCCTACTACTCATTCAATGGCAAGGCTACTGATTAGTTGGTTACTGTGAGTACAAATTCACGCTGTTTATTTGTTACCGAAATTGTTGAAGTGTCTGTGTCGTGATTCAATCACTGGCTACGTGTTTGAGCTAAATTGATATAAACATTACGTTGCCTCCTTAAAATTTGTTGCCAGCAGAAACAACTAAGTTTTGTCACTGCTTATGTTAACCTTTACTGGGAGCAATATTTCATGTAGTTAAATTTTGTCTTAAAATGTGTATTTCTCTGATGTAATAAACGAGTGATAAAAGAAAAAAGCAAAGGGGCCTGGGCCTTCCAATTGTGTCCGGTTTGTAACACGTGTCAGTGTGCCTACACGATACCTGCAAAAAGCCGCTTTTCCAGCAGTATCACGTGGCTCCGCAGAAATATGTCAACCCCTAGTTCGCCGGGTTCGGCTCGAACCGTGCGAGCCAAAGGCTTTCGACTCGTGACGACTACGAGACAGTAGTGGGAGTAGTGAGCGCAGATCAAGTCGCCGAAGTGGCGTCAAATCGAAAGACTTGCACCAGGCGAGCGGTCTACCCGACGGGAGGCCCACGTCACACATTATTATTAGTGAGCGCAGATGGTGGTGGGCATACCTTCTACACTTGCCACTTGAGCGGCCACTTTCGTTGTTCCCTAGCGCATCACTAGAGGTCACAACATGGTTCTCGTCATTTTTTGTGCCCGGCTTTGCCAATTTTGGTGGCGAGCTGTTTCGCGTCATCCGGTGTAAACAACCACTGCTAGACATTTCCCACAGGGAAGTTACAGGTCATGCATGATATACTGCTGACGGAGATCCGATTGCTCTTTTGAAGTACAGCGGGCCGTATTTTGTGCTTGCAACTCATGTCCGAGAAAGCTTCATTATTAAACAGATAGCAGGCGCCACGAAATTAACCCAATTATATCTGCGTGCAATGGGAATGTGTTTCAGATTTTATAAGCGCTGTTTACGTTCAGTTGTATTTAACGGAAAATGAAAGCAGTATCAGTACGTGGAAACACGAATGGAGGGTACAGAATATGCAGAGAGGTTCATCCGTGTTAGTGACGTTATATTCGCCCCAGCGTCTCTACGGAAACCTGAATAATCTTTAGCATACGAGTCTGGCTGCTAGGTGTTTAGCTTCTAAATTCCCGTATCAATTTTATAGCTGTTTTTTTTATTTACAAGGGTCCACCTACACTCATCAACATCGATTACGTTCAAATTTATGGTATATGCCGGACTTGGCCAGAAATTAAAGTGACAGAACTGGCAACTACAGACGGCCAAGTGCCTAGGAAAAATAGCATTTTTGGCGCAGGTAGGGCGAGGCATTAGTTTTTTATGTTGGTGTAGTTCCCAGACAGCGGCTGGCGCCTCGGAAGGAGTACAGAACGGTAATCCTAGTATTGTGGGATCGAGCTGCCATGGGGAAACCTATTTTTTTTTTAATTATTACTTTACACGAAGAGTCATTTTCCATTTCTTCATTATCTCCTCGATCATCGACTCATAGTCGCACACAAACGTATACAACGATAAAGTTTCATTGTCTTCTTGTGTATTTTACTTCAAATCTGATTGTGTCCTTCAGTTACTACCGCGGAACTTTCTCACGTGATCAGATCGTTGTCGGCCAAAAAAAGTGCGATATAATACATCACCGTCTTCAATCGGTGCTTCGACACCTCGCTGTTGATGTTATAATCGTGTGGTTCCTGCTGTTGTTGAACTACATAGCTGCCAACCTTGAGAAGAGGCTGTCAATAATTTTAATAATTAGAAGCCTGATTTAGGTGTTTTAAACGCTCAATTTCAGACTTCTCCGACGCTAAATAAAGAAGATACATTTAACTGATATACATTTATTTTTTCATATTAAAATTAATCCGTATCAGCATTTTCTATGAAGAAAACTTTTTCAATTTTAATGTCACTCACACTTCCAATGAATGTGATGGGGAACCTGCAGCTGATAATCCCCCTGCCACATCTACGTTTATTACTGCCTCCTATTTAAGAAAAAGCGACGCTTTTCTTTTTTTCCATCTTCACCGCCCTTTGGAATGGTGCCCGCTCACATAACTTGCTGACCACAAATTTCCCCAAAATCAGATAATAACCCTGTTGTTGCTGCCCGTTTGGGAAATGACTTTTTTTTATATATATTTAAGTCATTGCCGCTGGCGCATAACAACGCAGCATTTGCTTGTAGTGACTCACTTTTCTGATTAACCCTTTCGGACCTGAATTTCTTCTTGAGACAGGACAATTTTTCGTTATGCTATAATGTTCGCAGGTGATTTCTTTTAATGATTTTAGATGCAAGATTTATGTACATATATGTACCCGTTTTCAAAACATACTTCGTACACTTGGCTTATTTCTATAGACTAAAATAATTAATTTTGAAATATTCACCGTCGTAAGAGCTAATCTGATCAGTCAGCAATTACCCTGCAAAATAACAATTTCATTTATACATTGGACTGTAACTAACTAACCAACCATTTCCTTGTATTCTGGCGGCCACAAGCAGCTCCGTTCTGCTACAGTCAGGTGTTGATATTTTTATAGTTATGTCAACAGGTAGCAGCACTTCTGTACGGTGAAAAGATTGAACATTCAAAAATGTGTACATGAGGTTTCCATTGAGGAAAAGTATTTCTGTTGCAGCTAATAATGGTACACAGCAAAAATTGATGTCCACAATTGTAGCAAGAGGGTCTGAAAGGGTCAATATTTTGATAACTATGACGCCGAGCGTTCCAGAGGCACTACTCTGCCTCACAGACACGTAAAGCCAACACGTAACACTACAGACGAGGAAAAACTAACGCTAGCGCTGCGTAGCGGCACTGAGTGGTAGCAGGCCAGGAACAATGTTCCTTCAATCTGTACCGACACAGCCGTGGAACACTGGTTTTATGTTGCCAAGATGTTGACAACCTGCTCCGTACGTCGGTGGTACAGTACTCCGCGAACGCAGTGTAAACACACCTTTAGTAAACCGTGGGGACTACATCATAAGCAGGCAGATTATTGCATACTCAGGAAGGAAATCATTACAATCTATAAAACATTTTAGTATCGTATGATTATCGAAATGTAACTTTTGGATTTAAAAAAAATCAAACTGTAATATGTCTATTTCCGTAGTTTTCAGTAAATTCCGAAAACTCCGTAACTAGGTTGATAAATCTGTAACATTTGGCAGCCCTAGTACTATCAGACACTTTCGGTAAACTCTATATTTTTCATAATATTCTCACTGCGTTCTCACAATTTTTTCGTAAAATTCACGTTACTCGGTCGAGAGCTAGTAACCAAAGCAGCCCTGCAGCCGCAACTAGTGTTGTCCCAAACAGGCGATGGGCTGTATTTGCCTGTACCGAGAATGTATTGTTCGCGTGCAGCTGCCGCGGACTGTTCGAAGGTCAAAATGAAACTGCACGCTTCAATTACAATCGCTTCTTGGAAATATATTTACAGAGTTCTCGTGTACGCCGTAAATACAATCCTTTCTTCAAAATTTATTTGTAATCCCAAATTCTCCAGTGTCTTTCCTTGTCATGTCTTCCGTGAAAATTTTAATACATACGGCACAGCATAGAGAGCATTATTTCGGTATATTCGCACCGTAAGAAGCTTAAAAGCTGAAAATAAGAAAATTACGAAAAGGATTGCACATAATTATCGGCAGGCAACGGCCTTGCCGCACTGACTACACCAGTTCCCGTGAGATCATCTGTTAAGCGCTGTCGGGCGTGGTCGGCACGTGGATGGGTGACCATCCAGGCCGCCATGCGCTGTTGCAATTTTTCAGTGTGCACTCGGCCACGAGATGCCAATTGAGGAGCTACTCGAACGAACAGTAGCGGCTTCAGTCAAGAATACCATTATAACGACCGGGAGAGCGGTGTGCTGACCCCACGCCCCTCCTATCCGCATCCTCCTGAGGATGACACGGCGGTCGGATGGTCTCAGTAGGCCACTCGTGGCCGGAAGACGGAGTATATAATTATCGGACCCCACACTCCTCGGATTAACAGCCTGTACCGTTTCCGCTGCGCCAGCGGGAGCATCCACAGCATATTCATTATGAAGATGTAGAAGAAAGGGCAACAAATTTGACACAGAGTATGTTGAAATTGACAGCGTGGTTCAAGTTCACAGTAACCTGAATTAGTAAGCCCGAGTAATAACACGAAAAACACCCCCCAAAAACACCACAGAACCACGTCCAGCCCGAAGTAAACCTTCCTCAGACTGCAGGTTGAACGTCCCATTGGGCCTTCGACAAACTGGACACCTTAAATCATTTGGCAAGAGGCGAAATGTGACCACATTACACGCCTCTGGTGAGCTACTGTTCAGGTTTTCATGTTGTTTCGGCCCACTAGATACGTGCGGCTTCTTTTGCTGCTACGAGCAATGGGCTTTTGCCGGGAACTCGACCCCAAATGTCCACTGGGAGCAGTGCCTTTCATAATCTTCGCTCGGAAACTGTAGAGACAAATCTGAACCCACTGACAGCAACGGTCCCTATAGCGCTTGAAACAGACTTCCACTGTTGACGAGTGACACTCGCCTCCGGTCGCTATCGGTTAGGATGTTTCTACGATCACTGGTTTTATGGCCTGTTGCAAGGCTGCGAGTGAAAAACCGTTCCTTATGGACACGTTGGGTAGTCGCGTTGGCCACACCAACAAAAAGGTTAAATTCACTCACGGTGTGGTCATGTGAACGTCCACACACGTTATCTCCTTTCTAACGTGCTCTCGCTTTCCCGTGTTACTTGTCTTACTGTGGTGATTCGAAACAACCGACTAGCACACACAGGAATAGTTGGTTCGGGTCCACCCGTCTGCTTTGACTCAGAAGTCATATTTCGCGGAAAGAGGGTAGCTGACACGAGTTGCTAAGACCACCACATATAACATTTAATAATAAGTCGATTACGTTCTTCAATATGGCGGCCACAAGATAGACCATTAAGATCGAAAGTAAACATACAAAACACGCGACTAGTTTCAGTCAGCTATTAAAATGAAATTAACGCGACAACTGTGGGAATGAGTGGTTTTAGGGGGGGGGGGGGGAGACTCAAAAGGGATTAATAAAGCTAAGATCATTCCAAATGAGTCAACAAATTGAAATATCATGCACACGAATTGCTCTACAATAAACCGAACAACAGAACCACAAAATTCGCACTATTGGGATAGAATTTTTCGTTTCACCTATACAGATCAAACTACGACAGGGATACCAGGCACAACACCAGCAAACAACGACATATTCGAAAAACAACACACAACACAAATTCGTCCAGGAAAAAGCAGAACCAAGTAGAATCGCAGAGTACACTCTACCTATGTAGCTAAAACGATGACAGGGGTACCAGACATACCCTCACAAAACAACAATTTAATCGAAAAATAAGAAACAAAATTTCCTATAGAACAAACCGAAAGAAAACACACCTACAAAATTGGAATTGCACTACAAACGAAAATGAACAGGTCAAAAACTGAAAACCAATAAATACGAAAGACTCGGATCTCATTCAACTGAACTATCATTACAAAGCACATGGCAAAAACAAGCATCCACCACAACAGTGAGCCACCATTAATAATAACGCGACCCATATAAGAACAATCTATTTCATGTACACAGAGCCTCCACGACATCACATTTGGAAAAAAGCCAAATATTTGTTGAAACCAAAACTATAAATAAAACTACTACTATGAGTAAGTCGACTTAACTCTGAGGACGGCCGAACGATACGCGGCCAAAATATCCGTGGAAGAAATTTTATTTGCGCGACTGAATGCCCGAAATTTCATGGACTAACATTACTACTAGTTCCACACTCACACCACTTGAATTATGCACTTACGTTCCTGGCTAGCCTCATTCTCAACAAACTTGCCAAGTTACAAAAAACAACCAAATAATTGTAAGAAAGAATAAAGCCAATTATAATCACTAATCGTTTCAGTCGTAACTTTTGCTCTTAAGTTCCTGACTAACCTTACCCTCTGAAATCGTGCTAAATGGAGAAAGAAAAAGCCAAATACTTGTTAGGTAAAAAAAAATCGCTACTCTCATAGATTCTTCATCGACAATTTAAGCGTTGCTCTCGGGGTCTATCCACGGCACACCGTCGTACGTCGAAATATTTGGAATAAACAGCACAGTTTACAAACTTCATAGATTACACTAGTAAGAAAGACAACCAAAATTAACTTTTAGTAACAGGCCACTTACATTCTTTGCAACGTAAACTACAGACTTCATGGGGCATAGCACGCGGATGGAATCGGACTGTGCGCGTACCTGCTTTTAACCGTATACAGGCATCACGTCATTGCCATTATTTATGTCAGTGGTCCGCACCTCGTGGTCGTGCGGTAGCGTTCTCGCTTCCCGCGCCCGGGTTCGATTCCCGGCGGGGTCAGGGACTTTCTCGGCCTCGTAATGACTGGGTGTTGTGTGCTGTCCTTAGGTTAGTTAGGTTTAAGTAGTTCTAAGTTCTAGGGGACTGATGACCATAGATGTTAAGTCCCATAGTGCTCAGAGCCATTTGAACCATTTTTTTATGTCAGTGGTGAACGGTCACACGAATATCTGCATCATCTACAGCGCTGCCTAACGACCAGCGTGCTCTTTAAATTGGGTGGCTGATTTGTTGTAAACGCCATTCTAAGATTAAGCAGATTTTTACACTGTAGTCAGTCGAACGTAATGATTGAGAAATTTCTACATCTACATATGCAGAATGAAATAGATAATTTGGAACACAATGAACATTTGGCAAACGATTCTAAGTGTCGAAACGAAATTTCTGGTGAATGACAGTACGCAAAGGGCCAAGTAATGTACTATATTGGTAATATTTTTATCTTTTCGTCTCCAGAGATATTGCAGGCACGTATAGGCATGTGTGGATATTACCGAACCATTAATGAAACAATTGCAGTGTTGTTCAGAAGTACGAGGCAATGATCTTTTGGACATGCACGCATAATACCAGGCAGCGACATTCAATTAAAATGGCCCCCTCCCTGTGCGGGAATTACAGAATGTGTATGAGTGCAGTTGGTGCACACATGGCTGACGACATACGGAAGTTTGCTAGGATAGCCTAGTAGTAAAGTAGTAAGGCGACAGCTCACGATAAGCGGGGCCCTCCGTGTTCGAATCCCGGTCCGGCACAAATTTTCATTGTCTTCATTCTCTCAGTTGTTGGTCGAGAAGGGAGAGAGACAGAGTTGTTACGTACCTCCGATGTCATGCAATCTGTACACTGAGCAAGCAGTAAATGTAACTAAAGTGGTGCTATTTGGAAAATGAGTTAAAGTTCAAGTAGAACAAATAACTTACAGGTTGGGTGGTCCGAATCTTCCTACAGTAATTTGACGAACATGATTGTGAACTCACGTTGATATCTTGGCCACCAAACTCGCCTGATCTGAAACCGGTGGAACACATCTGGGATGCTATCGGGCGTAACCTATGTGTGGATATCTGGTGCCACATACTTCCGGAAACCTACCACGGAATCGTCGCGCAGAATCGCTTTGTGTTGCGTTCAAAAGGTGCACCAATGCGTCGTCAAGGAGGTGGCCATTATTTTTTGACTCATCACTGTAGATGGCTATCAGCCGAAATCTCAACAAGTAATTGCTTTCGGACAAATTCTTATAGGACTTTCTTCCTAGTTTTGACCAACAGTACCTTCTCCAAGAATTTGGGACTTTTTTAAAAATATCTTTCATACTAGTTACATGCCGTTTGTTTCTGGCTCGATAGCCGGCCGGTGTGGGCAAGCGGTTCTAGGCGCTTCAGTCTGGAACCGCACGACCGCTACGGTCGCAGGTTCGAATCCTGCCTCGGGCATGGATGTGTGTGTTGTCCTTAGGTTAGTTAGATTTAAGTAGTTCTACGTTCTAGAGGACTGATGACCTTAGAAGTTAAGTCCCATAGTGCTCAGAGCCATTTGAACTATTTTGCACACGGATCTGTCAAACAAGTCCGCACAAGATTCAACAAATTTGTCAACTTAACCTCACTTTCGGAGCACACGCTGTTCGTGTATGCTGTATTTGACGCTGTTGAGAATAACTACAAATACGGATACAGCGTTTCTAACACTGACTCTAGCAATGTGTTTCACGAAGGTGAAGAAGAAGAAGTCACTGTTTCAGGGAACGATTTATAAGGGGCGATCAAAAAGTTTCCGTTCGAAGGACGTGCATTCCGGTATCAGTATGCCAATTAGGTAAAACCAGAGTGAGCACTGAGGCAATCACCCCACTGAAACACCAGTTTGAAGACACTCGTTTGAATAACGCCGTTTCCTGGTGCGTGACGAAGTCCGTAACTGTCTGATGCACATCCTCGTCCGACAGGAATCGTTGACCCTTTAAGGTTGTTTTTTTGTTTAAATTTTTTTTTAAAGGGACCGAAGGCGTGATACTCGGATGGGTGGGGGTAGATGAGGAGTAAAGGGCGAGTGCTCGAGTGTCTTTCCCACTTGAGTTGGCAGAACTCCTTTACGACACTGGCAACATGGGGACCTGCGTCACCATGAAATAGCAGCACCGCTGTCGCGCAGAGATGGTTTTTTCAGACATGCTGCCCAATACACATTCTTCGGTCTCCAGTGGATGTCTACTGTCCTTCGGCAGCCAAGAAATGAATAACAGCAGGTTGGTCCTGCTTGGATAGATTTCCTAATAACGTCCCCATAGTTCATGTTTCCGCATTTACCGCACAGGTGTCAGAAAGGAACAAATGCCATACTAATCTGTTGCCTACACATCGGAGCTTATATACCCGCATCGAAGTCGCTCTACGTTGCATATACGCTGCAGCAACGCTCTCAAACCTAAGTTTCTGATTGCCGCTTATAAAGTATGAGTGAAACGAGAGAAGTATACATATGAAAACCTGCTTAAATGAAGTGCTACACTGAGAACCTGCCGATTACATCACATTTCTCCTAATCGACAGTAAAATTTTTACTAACCTGTTTAGAGTTACTTTGCCCTTATATTCAAACAGAAGACATAGGTACGCCGAAATTTATTCTATTCTACTTGATCAATTCAAACAGAAGACATGGGTACGCGAAAATTTATTGTTCTAGTTGATCCTCTAATGAATCGTCCGTGGAATAACCGGAGAACTATTTTTTTTTAATTGGACTCCGCTTGTGTGGTGTTCGTAGAACATTGATTTGCTTCTTAACTTCTTCCTGCGTAATATACAGCTGGGAAAGATGACAGACCTCCTTATTTCGTTTTTATCCTCGATCGGAGTTTCCATGGTTGTGGAAACCCACGATACACCGAGATAAACTGTGCTCAAACTCTTTTTACTACGCACCTGAAGCGAAACGTCAATAAAACAACGTCCGCCATCTGGTCAAATTTTCCGTCTGTCAAAATTTCTATCAGACACGTCAGTAACACTACGTTTGACAAACGCGTCAAGCAACATCGTACACAGTCAGATATTTGGCAAACATAGTGAAATCTGCCAGATAATCGTTCGATTAATGCTTGCCGGCAGTCTGCCGGCGGCGCCTAGACCTAGGCCAGCGCCTGATACTCGGTAACCTGCTCTGCCCTCCTCTGCTTTCGCAGCAGGCTCTAGCTGCTGGCGCGCTGCCCGTGCATGTAGGAATGTGCTCGCCAGCTCAGCACAGCTTCCTTCCGCCGTCGCCGACGCTGGCGATGACGTCCAACCCCTCCCCCTCCCCCCCCCTCCTCCTCCTATCCACCCATCACGCCATACTTGGCAGCATGACCAACTCCTTTCTGTCCCTCCCAGGTATCTTCTCACACCACAAAACAATCCAGCATGCCAATTACTGCGCCGAATCAGTAGCACTTCACGAAACTGTTACCCACTGTATAATATCACACAGCAACCCTCCTCGTACCTATCCGCAATGTACAAGGTACCTCACAAAAAAAAAACCTCCCAAGAATTAAGACAGTATCATTATCTCTATAGCACTTCCAGAGACCAGCCCTGATATACAAACACAAAGAAGTGGGGGACTTCAGTTTCTATAAGTTGAGAGAGAGAGAGAGAGAGAGAGAGAGAGAGAGAGAGAGAGAGAGAATGTGTTAATAAATTACTTTTATTTATTTACCAATGGCAGTAAATTTCTTCCTCTTCTCATCAAGGAGTAGGCATATAGCCTGTTCCGTCTTCTCAAAAGCCACCTTTTGCCGTGTCGTCTTGTACCTGTCTTTGCAACAGGTCTATACTCTACTTCATGTCCGACTATTCTTTCTGTTCCCATTCTTTCAACATGCTTCTCCTGAACTGTTACCTTGTTTTCCATTCTTTTATTCACGCAAAATGTATTTAATTTTTTCCTTATTTCAGAATTCTTAATTTGATCTCTGAGAGTACATAGTTTTACTTTCCTCAAAATTTTTTTTTCAGCTGACTGTATCCTTCTGTGGTCTTCCTTAGTTACTGTCCAGTTCTGACTTTCGTATATGAGACCAGTTGTAGCCATAGCTTTATAGTTTTGTCTTCGAGTTTTTTCTTTTTTCTTTAATTGGTTAATGTTGTACGATGCCACTTATCATTTGAAACTTATTTAACTTGTTGGAGATGCCATTATCCCATTCATAACTTACATCATATACTAATAGCTGAAATTGAGACACCTTTTCAACTGCTTTTCCATTTAGCATTATTTTAGTACATACTGGATATTTTCCTTTAAAGGCCATAACTTTGATTTTATTTTCTGATATTTTCAAATTACACAGTTTACCTATTGAGTCAGACGATATGGAGCAAACTGTGAATCATCCTTCGTTTTTTTATGTGATATAATCACAATCTCATAATTTTCGGAATTTTTTTCTTTGCTTGTGCTACGAAACCTTCCTTCATAGCAAATGTCATGATTCTTTGTCAAAAAGAAGTACTCTACAGGTTTTGATGAATGTGTTTTTGGGTATCAAAATATGTTAGATAAAAGGCAGTATCTTTTAACTGCATCGACATGCAAGCTTAAATTTTTCATTCCGCCAAGGGACCGTAAACCTCAGCAACTGACTTAAATTTCAACTAGATATGGCCACCCGACCCATTCCTGAGAAAATGGCTTCTTAATAGTCGTACAGACAGACAAAGTGATCCCAGTGATTCCGTTTTCACCGATCGAGGTCCGGGACCTTGGAAAGACGGACTGAATTTTAGTAAAGCAAAAGAACAATCTAGTTCTAGAACTGGAGGAGACGAGGAGATTAACGTTTAACATCCCGTCGATAACTAGGTCATTAGAGACAGAGCACAAACCCGGATTAGGAAAAGATGGAGAAGGGAAGTGGCCGTGCCCTTTCAAAGAAAAATGGTTCAATGGCTCTGAGCACCACGGGATTTAACATCTGAGGCCATCAGTCCCCTAGACTTAGAACTACTTAAACCTAACTAACCTACGGACAGCACACACACCCGTGCCCGAGGCAGGAGTCGAACATGCAATCGTAACAGCAGCGGGGTTCTACACTGAAGCGCCTAGAACCGTTCGGTCACAACGGCCGGCCCTTTCAAAGAAACCGTTCCGACACTTGCCTTAAGCGATTTACGGAAATCGCGAAAAACCTAAATCAGAATGGCCTGACGGGGGGGTTTGAACTGCTTTCCTCCCTAACGCGAATCCAGTGTGCTAACCGTTGCACTATCCCGCTAGATTTCTAGAACTGGATATTGCACAACAGACCATTTGCAAATCGCGAAGAAAATTATAGACTTAAGCAATGAGTAAGAATTTTCCAAAGCAAACCATAGATCCACGTTCTGCCCCATTGGAGCCAATCGGGGCCGACCGACCGCCGTTTCATCCTCTGCCACTGGCGTAATTCGGTTCCAATATGGAGTGGCGTTGGGTCAACATACTGTTCTACCGGCCGTTATCAGCTTCTCGATGTGGGAGCCGCTAATTCTCAATCTAGTAGCTACTCAGTTGGCACCACGAGGCTGAGTGCAGTCCGGTCCAGATGCCCACCCCCTCTCCTGGCAGTGTCGGGAACTGAATCAGTGTGCCCCAGACAGCAGCCAAATGCGCTGACCACTGAGCTACGCCTAGAATTATGATTGAAGCGGATTCCGTAGATTTTGAGAAACGTTCTTCTCAATCAAACCAAAGCTTTACCTACAGCCACTGAGAAAAAAAAGCTCTGATACAACATAGGTTAGCGTCCTGTAGATCACATGCGTCAGTGAAAGATCTCCCGTTACGCTTCATCAAGCCAGTTAGAAATTCAGGACTGAAATAGGAGATGGCCAAGGACTGATATAGGAGATGGCCAACGAGATTCCGTTTCACCGCAACTATTCTTGGCGCTCCTACACAGATTTTGCAAGTGCTTAAATGGGGAAAACGAGTTAATGGAATACATTTGATTCTCGATAATTCGAAGTTCAAGTGATCTAAAAAAAATGTGACTATTAGACAGTTCGTAGAATTTAATAACCCAGCCCATCTGTGCTTCGTTGACTTCTCAAGAGCCTTTTACAAGATTAGATAAAACGATATAACGCGAACCTTAATCGACAAGAGAGTGCTAATGGGTTTATTGAAAACCATACACGTTATATATACAGGTAATAAAAAGAGTTAAAGCACACGAAGGATTCACAGATGAAATTATAATAGGTAAAGGAATTAGACTCATGAAGTGCATTCCTGTTCATCTTAATAATGGACCACATCACTGATGCCATTACAAAGCAACCAGGATATAAAATTGGAAATAAAGAGCATAACATATAGTATTTGTTATGCTGATAATTCTGTACTGATAGCAAATAATCAGAATAATTTACAAAAGGTTACTTCACCAATTTAATATAAGAGTTAAGCAATATAACATGGAAATCTCGTCTAAAGATCGAAGAGTACGATAATAACAATAACATCTGCACGACGTAAATTAGAAGTAGATGGTGTCAACTGAACTTTATTATATAGGGACTGTTATCACCTACTATGAAGACCGATCTGTGAAGTGAAGAACGAAGTGAAAAGGCAGTAAGTGTATCCGGATGCCTGCAAAATAAAGTATGGAGAAACAAATTTATGACAACTGAGGGGAAAATAAAAATATGTAAAAATGATGCGTCCTGTTGGGGCATATCCAGCAGAAACTAGAGCTGGAACGAAATATATAAAATCCCAGTTAAGGCAGTGGAAACGATTACCCGGACGACCACTAACATCCACGGAATGACGCAGAGAGGGGAAACCCTGGTCGCAAGCACCAGCAGCAGCAGCAGAAGAAGAAGAAGATTTGACGCAAATATGACACCTCAATGTTATATCAGGTAGTTGTATAAAGTTTAAAAAAACAGTACTGTAGTCTCAGTACAAAATACCGTATATTTCTTTACAAAGGGAGACAGAGAACAAAAACTAGAACTCAAAATAATTTATTTTTTACTAGTTTCATTAATTTTTATTTATTTTAATATTTCCACCGAAAGGCAACACAAGAACACTTCAGTTTCGTTCACTTTCCCACGGTGGACAGACGATGTCATTGACGCTCGCGTTTCCTACACAAATCACCTCATAACCGAAGTTTCAAAGTCAGTAAGCCACTCTTTACTTGCTGCGAATCCTCCAAAGTGCAGACCAACAGTGAATGATTAAGGTTTTTGCTTAAGCATCTATTCCTGGCCGAAAGCAGAATACAAGTATCAACTATCTGTCTTAATTCAAGGGACAAATTTCTGAGAACTGGCAGTTGGTGCACAGCATTGCATAGAAATGACACACAGACCGTGAGAAAAACGGAAAACGAAGCGTGTGTAATGTAGTGCTTTTTGAAGATATAAAAAATTATGTGGGCTGATAAAATAATAAAAGATAGGACGTGTGTTAATATAGCAGCAAATAATTTTCATGGAATGTGAGGCAGCTGTAAAGGGTAAAAAGCTGCAGGTACGGCAGAGAGTGGAATATATCCAACAAATAATAGACGACGTTCGGTTAAGGGATCCTCTGAAATGCAGAGGTTGGCACAGATACGGAATTCGTGATGAGCCGCATCAAACCAGACAGAAAACCGATGAAATGAATAAAAAAGGATATTGCTTCTTATAGGTATGATTTGTCCTAGACGCTGAATATGCACGCATTCGAAGCGAAAACTCACCTCGCAGTGTCCGCTTACCACCTCGGAACGATACTTTTCAGCAACCTATCTTTCTGCTTCAGCACTGTCGACAGTGTGTATGACGAAATCTCGAAACCTTTCGTTACAGCCAATTTTTTTCACTAAACATTTCACGGGCTCAATAATTCGCTTCTTTTGCGAAATTTTTACAGCCGACTTGCATACTGTGGTGAGTTACGCACTGTTGACAAAACAAAGGAGTGTCGCGAAAACTGTGGAAATCGTATAGCGATAACATTCAAAGATGACTCATTCTAGATTGCAAAGATGATGGAAGTTGGTGACACTCACAGAAGTGGAATAAATCATAGACCGTTATTGTAGAAATAAACAGTGTCCTGCTGTTCTATCGAATACGATTTCGATGAAATACGTGACTATATAGCCCGTAAGCACTCCGCAGTAGGCAGGCAGGCAGAGAGAGAGAGAGAGAGAGAGAGAGAGAAAGCATAATCAGCGTGCGGATGGAACAGACAGAGCTTCACGGCTGCTGCAAGGCGTCTGGGGCAGCGCGGTCCTTCCCCGCCTTGTCTGGTTTTTACGTCATTATATCCGTCGGGCTGCGCGGCTGGATACTGCGGCCGGACGGCGGCTGTCTAAGGTGCAGCCGCTCCTGCCATCTAGCGGCAACGGCGCAACTACGTGCGACATCGACCCTCGCAGTTCGTGGAACTTGCGGAATGGCGATGACGCTGGGAAAATTTTGCACTTTCTACTTCGCGTCAATTTACATCTGAAAAGGGACACATTTTCACGCGGTGAAACTGAAATGTAAGAGGGAATTGGAGGGAAGGGAGGATTCGAGATATGTTATAGATCACAAGCGGGTTAGAACAGAAAACTAGGATCTAAAACCGCTTTTTGGGGCATTCTGGATTGCAGTTATTCTGGATGCCACACACAATATATTTCAATGCCTGGAATAAAACGTATTTGCGATTACCAAGTATTAAAAAGTTTTATGATATTAGCATTTTAATTTATCGAGAGTGTGTGTCTACTACGCAGCTTGTCCTTAACACCACTGGAATATACTTCAAACTGAATAGTTTTTCAAAATAAAATCTGCTTGGTTTTTATTGGGGATGTAAATAAATAGTCTATTCCACATACGATTTTATTTAGCTTATTTTTTAAACGTTAAAAATACATTTAAAAACAAACGGAAAACTAGTAATAAAAATGTAAGTAGTTAAAGGACGAAAACGGAAATTAAATACGGTGTCAAAAACAAGATAAGAATCCTGTAGTGATCCCATACATTTATCCTGTTGTCAAAACTGAATACAAATATTTCACCAACATTTCTGAAGCCTATTTGGTCCAACAGTAACTTGTGCACACAGCAAACTGCTACGTGGTTGAGCTGACCACAGTCACAAATAATGATAATGATGATGATGAAATGATGAGGAAACACAAACACCCAGCCCGGCGGCAGAGAAAAATCCCCAACCCGGCCCGGAATCGAACCCGGGACCCAGTGATCCAGAGGTAGCAACACTAGCCGCTAGACCACGAGCTGCTGACAGATTGAATTCTGTTTTCAAAGACTGAACATCGATTTCCGAGTATGGTGCTATTATTGCATCATGACCTTTTTCCCTCCAACAACACTTTTTCCAAGGAAATCTCTTTATTACTGCCAGCTGATCAATCATTCGACATCTAAGCCCTTGGACAGTCATATCAACGATTTCAAAATATTTCTGCCTATAAAGTTCTTCAAGCGATAGAAATTCGTGTGGATTCGTGCCCTCAGAAAACCGCTTAATTTCTTTTTTGTTTCGAGTTGCAGCTGTTCTAAGCCAAGCTCAGATATGTTAACATTACATTTTTATCGGGAAGGAACGGTGATTCGCTCTGAGTCTGTCAATGCCCTCAATTATAAATTCAACTAATGAATAAAGTCCGAAGACTGTTCTTTTTTTTCTCCTTGGAAACTCGTGTTGAAGATTACTAGAAGCTCAATTACTTCTTTCCCTATGGTGAAACCTAGGATGTTTTGCCAGTCTCAAAAACACTAAGTAGGCCAATGGCTCCACCATATCCCTTTTCTATTAGTTATTTCAGTGTCTTGAGAACCAAAGGATATTTTTACTAAATATCACTGATCTGTGACTCCTGGAACAACTATCCAGTGGGACACAAAGGATCTTAGCAACATTACTGATAGCTGCTTCAGCTACATTTTGAATAATATGCATAATTTTGTCTTTAACTTTTGTGTTTGAAAATAGTATTCTTAACTAATGAGCTGATTCCATGGACCACTTGACAGTTTTTGAAATTTCGCAGATTGCTTTTAACGCTAAACAGAATCGTGCTTATCTACCGCGCTCCTTCGCCACACTTAGTCGTACCAACACAATTAATTAAAACTTCGCATACTGTCTTGTTACTGAATAATATATGTGGATTTGATTAGTGAAACGTTAGTAAATCCTACAAATCATTAATCCTTACTGCACAAGAAGTTTTAGTATGTGTGATTCCAATCCCAAACAAAGCAGGTGTTGACAGATGTGAAAATTACCGAACTATCAGTTTAATAAGTCACAGTTGCAAAATCTAACGCGAATTCTTTACAGACGAATGGAAAAACTGGTAGAAGCGGACCTCGGGGAAGATCAGTTTGGATTCCGTAGAAATGTTGGGACACGTGAGGCAATACTGACCCTACGGCTTATCTTAGAAGAAAGATTAAGAAAAGGCAAACCTACGTTTCTAGCATTTGTAGACTTAGAGAAAGCTTTTGACAATGTTAACTGGAATACTCTCTTTCAAATTCTGAAGGTGGCAGGGGTAAAATACAGGGAGCGAAAGGCTATTTACAATTTGTACAGAAACCAGATGGCAGTTATAAGAGTCGAGGAGCATGAAAGGGAAGCAGTGGTTGGGAAAGGAGTGAGACAGGGTTGTAGCCTCTCCCCGACGTTATTCAATCTGTATACTGAGCAAGCAGTAAAGGAAACAAAAGAAAAATTCGGAGTAGGTATTAAAATTCATGGAGAAGAAGTAAAAACTTTGAGGTTCGCCGATGACATTGTAATTCTGTCAGAGACAGCAAAAGACTTGGAAGAGCAGTTGAACGGAATGGACAGTGTCTTGAAAGGAGGATATAAGATGAACATCAACAAAAGCAAAACGAGGATAATGGAATGTAGTCAAATTAAATCGGGTGATGCTGAGGGGATTAGATTAGGAATTGAGACACTTAAAGTAGTAAAGGAGTTTTGCTATTTAGGGAGTAAAATAACTGATGATGGTCGAAGTAGAGAGGATATAAAATGTAGACTGGCAATGGCAAGGAAATCGTTTCTGAAGAAGAGAAATTTGTTAACATCGAGTATAGATTTAAGTGTCAGGAAGTCGTTTCTGAAAGTATTTGTATGGAGTGTAGCCATGTATGGAAGTGAAACATGGACAATAAATAGTTTGGAGAAGTAGAGAATAGAAGCTTTCGACATGTGATGCTACAGATTAGATGGGTAGATCACGTAACTAATGAGGAGGTATTGAATAGAATTGAGGAGAAGACGAGCTTGTGGCACAACTTGACTAGAAGAAGAGATCGGTTGGTAGGACATGTTTTGAGGCATCAAGGGATCACAAATTTAGCATTGGAGGGCAGCGTGGAGGGTAAAAATCGTAGAGGGAGACCAAGAGATGAATACACTAAGCAGATTCAGAAGGATGTAGGTTGCAGTAGGTACTGGGAGATGAAGAAACTTGCACATGATAGAGTAGCATGGAGAGCTGCATCAAACCAGTCTCAGGACTGAAGACCACAACAAGATATTAGTTCAATGTTGCGCCGCGCGGAGTGGCCGCGCAGTTAGAGGCGCCGTGTCACGGACTGCGCGGCCCCACCCGCCGGAGGTTCTCGAGTCCTCTCCCTCGTGTGTGTGTGTGTGTGTGTGTGTGTGTGTGTGTGTGTGTGTGTGTGTGTGTGTGTGTGTGGTGTTGTTGTTCTTAGTATAAATTAGTTTAAGTAGATTGTAAGTCTAGGGGCGATGACCTCACATTTGAACTTTTTTTTTCAATGTTGCCACTGTTTGTCAACTCACACTGATAACATTGCCTATCAAAACACATTTGGGGGAGCAACAGCTTCCCCTCCCCTCTCACGGCGGTGACGTCCATGGATACGAGAGCAAATGAAAGATTTAATTAACGTAATGTGAGTAACGCACAGAGTCTTTCTACTGGGAAGGAAAGTATACTGAACGATGTAGCGGTTAAATTTGTCATTTTCGACGATGTAGGTTAAAACTGTTCAACAAAAGTAAAACAAGGATAATGTAATGTAGTCGCTTCAAATCAGGAGGCACCGCAGGAAGCAATTTAGGACATGAGATACTAAAGTAGCAGATGAATTTGGTATTAGGCAACAAAATACCTGATGACAGCCGATGTGGAGATTATATAAAAGGCAATCTAGTAATAGCAAAGAAAGCATTTCTGAAAAATGAGAAAACATCGAATATAAACTGAAGTGCTAGGAAATCTTTCCTGAAGGCATTATGTTTGGAGTTTTGCTCTGTATGGAACAGAAAGCTGGACATTACGCAGTTCGGACAACAGAAGCTTTTTAAATGTGGTACGGAACAGAAATGATGAAGCTTAGATGGTCAGATCGTTTACTAATGAGGCGACAGTGTGTCGAAACGGGGCAGGAGCGGGAGGGGGATTGTGGCACAACTTGGGGCACTTCCTGAGGCACCAAGGAATCGTCAGATTGATAATGGAGAGAATTGCACGGGATTAACAAGTATGGACAACTGCATCACACTAATCTGCAGATTTAAAGTAACAACAAGAACAGCAATACGCATTGCACACGATGTATGTCTAAAAGATATCGGGAATATAACTGTAAACATTTTCTTTCAAAAACACATATTTATTGTCATCCTCAATACACTCCCCTCCTCTATACTTAAAACGCTCCAATGATTGATACAGAGCTGGAAGTTTTCCTGTGAGAGCTCCTAGAGACGCGAGCCACTTTTCCTTTCACCGCTTCATCTGACTGAAATCTTGTTCCTTTTAATGCAGATTTGGCCTTGGGAAATAGATAAGACACATGGCGATAGGTCAAGCGAATAATGTGGGTGGTCTACCACTGGTATGCCGCACTTCGCTAGAAACATCTTAACACACAATGCGGCATGAGCGGGTGCGTTGTCTTGATGCAGAACCCGTGACTTTTTCTTCCACAACTCCGGTAGTTTTTTCCTTATTTTCTCACGAAATTGAGCAAGCACCTTCAAGCAGTAATGTTGATTAATAGTCTGACCTTTAGGAACCAGTTAAGATACAGGATTCCATGAATATCGAAAAAACAAGCGCATTCGCTTTGAATATTGACTTGCTCATTCCAGCTTTTTGTCGCTATTGATGTAGTTGGGCCGTTGCAATGCAAGGATTGGCAATTTGTTTCAGGACTCAAGTGAAAAAGCAAGATTTGTCATATGCTAATACTCTGTCCAAGAAATTACGATCGTTTTCAATGGTATTCAACCTGTGAGTACAAATATTTTAACGAATTTCTTTCCATTCGATTGTGAGAATTTTCGACACTAATTTCGCACATACTTTTCTCACCTTAAAATGGTTATGTAAAATTTGCCTTACGCATTCTTTGTCAGCTCCTACAGTTTCAACAATCGATCGAATACTCAACCGTCTGTCTGATCGAATCGGATTACCTACTTTTTCAGTATTTTCGCCCGTTTTACATAAAGTAGGTAGCCTTCTCGGCCATCTTGGAAACGCTTGAACCACTCAAAAACTCGCGTACGTGATAAATAGTCTTCGTCATACACTTATTTTAGTAACAGATAGGTTTCAGTAGTAGTTTTTCTCAGTTTCGTAGGAAACTTCACGACAGTTCGTTGCTCTGTTATTACACTTACCATTTTTTCGACAAAATAGCAGCTCTAACACAAACGCAGGCGACGACCACACTAATTTGTCTAGACACTAGAGATGCCGCATTCAACTGAGAAGGCTTGTTCATCTTTGGCGCATGCGTATCTACTCTGTGACAGAATCAGTCCCGTTATTTTATAGCCACACCTCGTACAGTGTCCCTCGTTCAGAAATTGTAATCTGAACTTATTTTGGTAGGCTGTGAATCCACGGGTTACATTTTTCAATTTTACGTACTACGCTACCTCTTGGTACTTTTCCTGTAATAGTATCTACACACGAAGGAAACGGCGGATTTTTGATCTTCAAACTCCCTAAAAGTTAAGCTCATACGGGTGATCTCTCTAGCCTGTTGTCATAGAGAAAGGGAGAAATTGACTGCAGTGTTTCAGGAAGAATGCCCATAGCACCTAACATAAATTAAACTTCGGTGAAATACGTACCATATGAGAGAGATTCGAATGCCGAGTCTCAAGAAAACGAATACAACGTGGTTCACTGTTACGGCGTACAGACTCTATACGAAATAGCGAAACAGATTCCTACATTGACATGCGTCTTAAAATAAATAAATAAATAAATAAAATCTGATGCACAATACAGACCATTTTTCAACGTTTCAAGTCTTTTTTTTTACTGCCAGAAATTCTACTTTCCGACATTTATTTTATGCCAATACTGAGAAATAAGCATCTGTTCCGGAATGTTATCCATCTATTCTGATAGATCAACTTGTGTGTGTCTCAGATAAACCGGCAATACTCAAGAGCAGACCGTGTGTCTACTCTGGGTTTAATCTTTTTCATTTCACTTCCTGACTCCTAAAAATCGGACCATCACACTCAACGTATTAAACTGATTACAATTATCTGCACCTTTTCGCGTCAGAGGGGAGAACGGGGAAATGGCAACTAACTTCTTGCAAGATCTTAATGCCGACGACTTGTCCCTAATCTCACAGATGACTGTAAACATCTCCAATACACCACACTCCGCTCGCCATCTAAGGGCGTGTGGCGGGAAGAACTTCTGGTGCCACTAATTTATTCCCCTTTTCCTGCTCCATTCGCGAATAGTGCGTGGGAAAAATGATTATGGGTAAGCCTTTGTATCACCTCTATTTTCTCGTCTTGGTCATTTCGAGAGATGTATGTGGGAGGAAGTAATACGTTGTCCGACTCTTCCAGGAAAGTTCTCTTGAAATTTCAACAGTAAACCTCTCCGTGACGTAAACCGCTTCTCTTGTAACGTCTGCCACTGGGGTTTGTTGTGATTCTCAAACGCTGTCGCGCCGACTAAACGATCCAGTGACGAAACGCGCTTCATGTTACGGATACAAGATTGATGAACAATACTCAAGTACCCGACGAACAGGCGCCTTATAAGCCACGTTTTTAGTGGATGAATTACATTTCCTTAAGATCTTTCTCTCTTTCAAATTCTGAAGGTGGCAGGGGTAAAATACAGGGAGCGAAAGGCTATTTACAATTTGTACAGAAACCTGAGAGCAGTTATAAGAGTCGAGGGGAACGAAAGGGAAGCAGTGGTTGGGAAAGGAGTGAGACAGGGTTGTAGCCTCTCCCCGATGTTATTCAATCTGTATATTCAGCGAGCAGTAAAGGAAACAAAAGAAAAATTCGGACTTGGAATTATATCCATGCAGAAGAAATAAAAACTTTGAGGTTCGCCGACGACATTGCAATTCTGTCAGAGACAGCAAGCAAAGGACCTGGAAAAGCAGCTGAACGGAATGGACAGTGTCTTGAAAGGAGGATATAAGATGATCACCAAAAGCAAAACGAGGATAATGCAATGTAGTCGAATTGAATCAGGTGATGCTGCGAGAATTAGATTAGGAAAATGAAACGCTTAAAGTAGTAAATAAGTATTGCTATCTGGGGAGCAAAATAACTGATCATGGTCGAAGTAGAGAGGATATAAAATGTAGACTGGCAATGGCAAGGAAAGCGTTTCTGAAGAAGAGAAATTTGTTAACATCGAGTATAGATTTAAGTGTCAGGAAGTCGTTTCTGAAAGTATTTGCATGGAGTGTAGCCATGTATTGAAGCGAAACGTGGACGATAAATATTTTGGACCAGAAGAGAATAGAAGCTTTCGAAATGTGGTGCTGCAGAAGAATGCTGAAGATTAGATGGGTAGATCACATAACTAATGAGGTATTGAATAGAATTGGAGAGAAATTTGTGGCACAACTTGGCTAGAAGAAGGGATCGGTTAGTAGGGCATATTCTGAGGCATCAAGGGATCTCCAATTTAGTATTAGAGGGCAGCGTGGAGGGTAAAAATCGTAGAGATGAATACACTAAACAGATTCGGAAGGAAGTAGGTTGCAGTAGGTACTGGTAGCTGAAGAACCTTGCACAGGATAGAGTAGCATGGAGAACTGCATCGGGCCAGTCTCGGGACTGAAAACAACAACAAAAACAACAACAACAACAACAACAACATCTTTAAAAAATATCTTGTCTGGCACCTACTTTTCGTGCTGCTTATTTTATGTAGTCTTAAAGAGTTTTGTCGCTTCCTACTAGCTCATTTGTATACACCGTAAACGCTTTTTAGGTGAACTTACTGTTGTTGAATTCATTCACATACTTAATATGAGAAAGTATTGTCCGGGAATGATCAGCACATTATTCAACTATCGATCATCATGGTGGAAATATTATCTGATGATTTTTACGACTGATCGAGGAGTTCATTAATGGTTTAATTTCCCACACCACGCCCGAGGTACGGTGTGGCTTTGGTTATTTACCTTACACTACGAAAGTGAACATTTTGCAACAAGGTTGCAACAATATCACGTAATAGAAGAGAATCTAAAGACACAGATCGGTGCTTCTCGTCGCATGGCAAACAACATTACATCCGCATTCACTGAAGAACTGTTGTGGAGTCCTCTGATATTTATTTTCGTTCCAAGCGACGCGACAGATTACGACAGCAAATGGAGCCTGGTGTGAAATGCTAAAGGCAGACTAACATATTCTCAGAAAAACAAAAAAAATCGTAACGGCAGACTCTTCTTCCTGTGGAATGCTGGCGGCTATCGCAAGATCTTATACAGCATTTGTCGTATCTTTCTCCTCACCAGATGCAAAATCTCGGTGCTCAGGGCTAGGAGGTAGACTAGTATCACACAGCAAGCGTGGAAAGGCGCCGATGTTGTACTATACGAATATATACGTAGTCTTCTAACTGAAAACCTTGTTGTGTACTGGGACACGGCGCGCGAAGTATAGTAACTTATGCGCATGTACAAATAATTAAAGTGTAACTTATTTAAACAGTGTCCCAGTGCAATGGTAGAATAATACAGTATGAGCAAAGAAATATACAACTTAGCTGGTGTTTGACGCACCGCAAGTAACAGCGCAATATCGATGGCAAGTGCCATCGCTCCAAATTATTACCTCTCATTAGAAGGAAGAAGATATGTCTCACTATAATACGCGTTACTCATTTTAATGCCACGCTTTCCGAAAATACCGGTCTGATATATATGGTAGTCGTAGTCATATAACACACACACACACACACACACACACACACATACACACACACCATTTTAATTTTCAATTGAATCAGCGTTCTTTTCAACCAAATATTAACAAGTGGCGAATGGGACAAGAGTGTTTCTAATAGTAGATACTTTGAACGGGATTGCCACTACCGGCATTCGCATGACCAAGGGAAACGCCTTGACAACCTTGATCAGAACCGGTAAGTCTAAACTAATTTTAACTTTTTTCTGGAACCATGTGGTCATGGTCTCAGTTCGATAGACAGAGAAGATCCAGCGAAGAGCGGCGTGTTTCGTCACGGGATTATTTAGTCAGCGCGAGAGTGTTACAGAGACGCTCAAAAAACTCCAGTGACAGACGTTCCAAGACAGGCGTTGAACATCACGGAGAGGTTTACTGTTGAAATTACGAGTGAGTACTTTTCGGGATGAGTCAGACAGCTAATTACTTCCTCTCACATACATCTCCTGAAATGACCACGACGGGAAAATTCAGGAATTACCATTCCTACGCGTCATTCGCGAATGACAATGGGTAACGGGGATGACACTGGGTAGCGGTGATCAGTTAGTGGCACCAGCCACTGCTACGTACCGTTGGGTGGTGTGCGGAGTATAATGTAGATGAATCACGATGTTGAGGAGATGACATAAATGCTACAGTGAAGAAGATGGAGCACCGTCTGCTAAGCACCACACGTACATGACACATCTTGGTTATCATTCAGTCGCGATTTTAAAATGGTAGTTCTACACTCCTGGAAATGGAAAAAAGAACACATTGACACCGGTGTGTCAGACCCACCATACTTGCTCCGGACACTGCGAGAGGTCTGTACAAGCAATGATCACACGCACGGCACAGCGGACACACCAGGAACCCCGGTGTTGGCCGTCGAATGGCGCTAGTTGCGCAGCATTTGTGCACCGCCGCCGTCAGTGTCAGCCAGTTTGCCGTGGCATACGGAGCTCCATCGCAGTCTTGAACACTGGTAGCATGCCGCGACAGCGTGGACGTGAACCGTATGTGCAGTTGACGGACTTTGAGCGAGGGCGTATAGTGGGCATGCGGGAGGCCGGGTGGACGTACCGCCGAATTGCTCAACACGTGGGGCGTGAGGTCTCCACAGTACATCGATGTTGTCGCCAGTGGTCGGCGGAAGGTGCACGTGCCCGTCGACCTGGGACCGGACCGCAGCGACGCACGGATGCACGCCAAGACCGTAGGATCCTACGCAGTGCCGTAGGGGACCGCACCGCCACTTCCCAGCAAATTAGGGACACTGTTGCTCCTGGGGTATCGGCGAGGACCATTCGCAACCGTCTCGATGAAGCTGGGCTACGGTCCCGCACACCGTTAGGCCGTCTTCCGCTCACGCCCCAACATCGTGCAGCCCGCCTCCAGTGGTGTCGCGACAGGCGTGAATGGAGGGACGAATGGAGACGTGTCGTCTTCAGCGATAAGAGTCGCTTCTGCCTTGGTGCCAATGATGGTCGTATGCGTGTTTGGCGCCGTGCAGGTGAGCGCCACAATCAGGACTGCATACGACCGAGGTACACAGGGTCAACACCCGGCATCATGGTGTGGGGAGCGATCTCCTACACTGGCCGTACACCACTGGTGATCGTCGAGGGGACACTGAATAGTGCACGGTACATCCAAACCGTCATCGAACCCATCGTTCTACCATTCCTAGACCGGCAAGGGAACTTGCTGTTCCAACAGGACAATGCACGTCCGCATGTATCCCGTGCCACCCAACGTGCTCTAGAAGGTGTAAGTCAACTACCCTGGCCAGCAAGATCTCCGGATCTGTCCCCCATTGAGCATGTTTGGGACTGGATGAAGCGTCGTCTCACGCGGTCTGCACGTCCAGCACGAACGCTGGTCCAACTGAGGCGCCAGGTGGAAATGGCATGGCAAGCCGTTCCACAGGACTACATCCAGCGTCTCTACGATCGTCTCCATGGGAGAATAGCAGCCTGCATTGCTGCGAAAGGTGGATATACACTGTACTAGTGCCGACATTGTGCATGCTCTGTTGCCTGTGTCTATGTGCCTGTGATTCTGTCAGTGTGATCATGTGATGTATCTGACCCCAGGAATGTGTCAATAAAGTTTTCCCTTCCTGGGACAATGAATTCACGGTGTTCTTATTTCAGTTTCCAGGAGTGTATTTCGGCCAATTCCGAAACGAAGACAGTGTAGATATTTCCATGTCGGCCAAGGCAGGCTGTTTCGTGGGGTGCAGTTCCTCGCTTGCTTACATCCAATAATGTTTAACACTGCCCTGCCAGCGCTGAAGTCTCCTTTTTGCCTCTGGCTTCACTAGGGGTACGGTGGTTGAGATGAAGCTTTTCTTGCTGCCAAGACGCTGAACAACAGCTCCATTCCAATAAAGTGTGTGCCTGTCATCGTTGCAGTCTTTGTTCCCATTGTATTTGGCTTTTACGATCCGTCCGATGGAGAATGGTGAAAAGGTCACTTTTTGGCCCAGAACTGTGAAAATGGGAGTGAACAAAAATATGGAACACCAAAAACACAACAAACTGCCATACCTCATACGGTGTACGAAAACCATTGGCATTCAAAACAGCTTCCAGCCGTCTCTGAATGGGTAAACACAGGTAGGTACGGTTTTGACGGGAATCTTATACCATGCTTCCTGCAAAGTAGTGCATAGTCCACGTAACGATGAAGGAGGCGAACAATGCTCGCGCTACCGTCTCTCCAAAACAAACCGCTCAGTAGTAAAGACCTAGTGGGTGCGGTGACCATGGGAGGTATGACAATTTATCCTCTTGTTCACAAAGCCAGTCCTGGATGATGCAAGCTGTGAAAGAAAGGGCCCTGTCATCTTGGTACACAGCAATACTACTGGGGAACGAACATTGTACCATGGGATAAACCTGATCAACCAGTAATTGGGTACATAGTTTTTGGCTGTAGTGGGCTCTTCCGGAATATCCATGAGGACCGCGATATAGCCGCCCAAATGGTCACCGAACCCCGGCCGCGTTTCGCTGTTGGCACGTAAACTCGGCCAGAAGGTGGAAATAGTGTGCAACAAGACTCATCCGAGCAAATGACACTCGGTACCATGTTTTCCTGTTACGGTCATTTGTATCACTGATGAGCGGTTTTATAATTCCAGCTCGCCCTGCAGGTGCCTACTTCTGTTGCTCTCTTCTTGTTTTTGGCGGTGACATAGTTCGCATGTGCGACAATCAGTTCTGGAACGTCTTTTGCAGCCGTCGTCCCCTTATTTATCGTCACAACCTGTCACGATCACTGAACAAACACTTTGGTTCAAATGGCTCTGAGCACTATGGGACTTAACATCTGAGGTCATCAGTCCCCTAGAACTTAGAACTACTTAAACCTAACTAACCTAAGGACATCACACACATCCATGCCGAGGCAGGATTCGAACCTGCAACCGTAGCGGTCACGCGGTTCCAAACTGAAGCGCCTAGAACCGCACGGCCACAGCGGCCGGCTTCCCGAATACGACTCCAGTGTGCTTATCACTTCGCCAACTCGGTCGGTAGCTTTCCCTGTATGTGGTATAAATTATCTTTATGTTGCCTCTTGAAACACCAAATTCTACGGCTCCCTTGGTTATGGAAGTAGCAACCATACCGGCACCAACAATTCGCCCACGTTCGAATTCACTTAGCTCCCACATAATGCACTCACGACTACACAGAACTCTGATCACTAGTGACACTTGCTACGCATTGCGGATATTGCATAGCTGCCGTTCGTGGTCAAATACACCAGCGCTACCTGCCATCCTTGGCTAGCACCTGTATTTATGTTCAAGCATGCATTTCTTGCGGTGCTTCCATATTTTTGTCGAATCCCTGTAGTTTACACTGCCAACTTCGGCTGTACCGCTGGTTCGGCGAAGGCGCTGCGCCCCTACCTATCTGGGGCCAGTAGCTGGCGTGCACAATGGCCCGACTCGCGGCGCGGCCTAGGAAAGTTATAAAAACGCCGCTACACAAGGCGGCTGGGCGCGCAGCTGCCGGCTTTGGTCGGCTGGCTTTACAATTCAATCCGGGGCCCAAGGAGGCCCGCGCAGCGGCGCATAATCGCAGGCAGCTGCCGCCACTGCCGAGGGACAGGTGTGCGCGTCTCGCACAATTCGCCACCACGTCGGGACGTCGCTGGCCGCGAGGGTATTCCCCTGGAACCAGCGGCAGGCGGCGCTGCGACTCGCGCCGACTCCCAACTCTTACCTGCTCAACACCCTAACTTGCCCAGACCTGTTCTTTACCGGCAGTACGCCAAATCGGCAACTAGTAGCGGACCTGCGATTTTCTACTACGAGGGTCACTCCAAAAGAAAGGCACACTATTTTTGTAAAAATACATTTTTCATTCTGCATATGTGAAAGTTTTACAATGTGTAGATAAATCCTTCCCGCTTGTTTTCAAACTTAGTTCAACCTGTTCCCGTGAGTGGCGCCGTCACAGCATGTCTTCAAGATGGCTGCTACACTTGACGTTCGTCAGAAGCAACGTGCTGTCATAGAATTCCTGTGCTGTGAATACGAGACAGTGGGAAACATCCACAAGAGGTTGAAAAAGGTGTACGGAGATGCTGCTGTCGATCGCAGTACAGTTAGTCGGTGGGCAAGCAGGTTAACGCGATGAAAGCGGAGACGGCAATATTGAGGACTGTCATCGCAGCGGCAGGCCTCGTAATGCACACACTCCAGGCAATGTGCGGAGAGTTAACGAAATGGTGACTGCGCGCATCACAGTGAACGAATTGTCACGCTACGTTGGAATAGGGGAAGGAAGTGTTTGCAGAATACTGAAAGTCTTGGCGTTAAAAAAGGTTTGTGTCAGGTGGGTTCCCAGGATGGTGACAGTGGCTCACAAAGAAACAAGAAAAACGGTATGCAGCGAACTTTTGGAACAGTAAGAGAATGGTGGAGATGAATTTCTTGGAAGAATTGTGACAGGTGATGAAACATGGCTCCTACATTTTTCACCACAGACGAAGAGGCAATCAATGGAGTGGCATCATGCAAACTCACCAAAGGAAAAAAAAAAAAAAAATTCAGAACCACACTTTCTGCTGGAAAAGTTATGGCTACAGTGTTTTTCGATTCCGAATGACTCTTGCTTGTGGACATCATGCCAAGTTGAACCACCATAAATTCTGATGCATATGTGATGACACTTAAGAAACTTCAAGCTCGACTGAGTCGTGTTCGACGACATCGGCAAAAGCAGGATTTTTGCTGTTGCACGCGATGCACGGCCACATGTCAGTCAACCAACCATGGAGGCGATCACAAAACTCGGATGGACAACACTGAAACACCCTCCTTACAGTCCTGATCTGGCTCCATGCGACTATCATCTCTTAGGGAAACTGAAAGACTCTCTTCGTGGAACAAGGTTTGAAGACGATGACTCCCTTGTGCGTGCTGCCAAACAGTGGCAACATGTTGGTGCAGAATTTTACCGTGCGGGTATACAGGCGATGGTTCCAAGATGGCGTAAGGCAGTTGAGAGGGATGGAAATCATGTGGAGAAATGAAAATATTGTTCCTAAAGGATGTACCTACGCACTGTAAGACTTTCAAACATGTGGAATAAAAGATGGATTTAAAAAAAATAGTGTGCATCTCTTTTGGAGTGAGCCTCGTACACGAGTTCTGCGTTGAACAAACACAGTTTTCTTGAAACTCGCTGGCAGTTCAAAACTGCGTGCGGAACAGCGAGTCGAACGTGCGACCTTTTACTTTCGCGGGCAAGCGCTCTACCGAGTGGCTTATTCAATCACGATGCAGGGCTCGTCCTCACAGCTTACACTTTATCTTCAGCTTCCGAACATCGCAGGAGTCCTTGCAGGATATGCACTCCTGGACGAAAGGGTATCTATAGTATCACTAAACGGCTAGCGAGCACTCAGTCCCAGTTGCGGGATGCCTCGATAGGGCTTCTATAGCAAACAAAACTTTGATTTTCACGATTTCAGATGATTATTGACGAAATGTAAAATTTTAAAAAAATGCTGTTATAATGTACTCATTAATACGTGTAATCCCCTATCTGATTACAAGGCTGTGCAGTCGGTGCAAGAACGTATCTACATAACGCCGCAAAGATTCTTCCAGTACGATATTAGGTATCTTGTCAACGAGACAGACCAAGTGCACAGAAGCAGGAGGTCATTATGTAGAGAAACGACGTTACGGTACTTGAAATGGTGTTTGTCGAATAAATATTTTCTTTTGAAAAGAAACTTGCATACACTTTTTGACTTGCCCTCGCTATCTTTATCATGTTGGGAAAGGGGCCGGTAGATTTTGTTCGTTTGTAATACATTGCACATTCACATTAATGTGAAAACCTGTCAAAAGCGTGAATAATCACCTTTTGCAGTGTGGACCGCTGCGGGACGTGCAGGGAGAGTGTGAGTGAGGTTCTGGAAGGCACAGACAGGGTTGCGGAGCTACGCCGACTGCAGTGCAGCGGCCAGCTGCGATGATTCTCGGTTGAGGACCGATGCCGCGAACACCCCGACCGAGATGGTCCCACAGATTCTCAACTGGGTTTAAATCCGAGGAGTTTGGTGGCCCGGGAGTACGGTAAACTCATCCTGGTGCTCTTCGGAAAAGGCACGAACGAGGTGAGCTGTGCGACACGTTACATTGTCCTGCTGGTCGATGCCACATTGCCGAGGAAAAACAAACTGCATACAGGGGTGGACACGGTCCCCAAGGATAGCGTCATACTTGTATTGATCCACTGCGGCTCCCAGAATGACGTGATCACCCATGGAATGCCACGAAACCATTCCCCAGACCGTAACGCTCTATCCTGCGGCCTGGATCCTTCCGACGATTGTTGCAAGGTGTTTGCTTTAAGGCCATTCACGCCAACGGCCATCTTTCCGATAGAGAATGAAAAAGTCACGTTCCACCCCTCAGTAGACGTTCAGTTTTGGTACTGGCGTGCGCCGCGCTGGATTAGCCGAGAAAGGCGCTGCAGTCATGGACTGTGTGGCTTGTCCTGGTGGAGGTTCGACTCTTCCCTCGGTCATGGGTGTGTGTGTTTGTCCTTAGGATAATTTAGATTAAGTAGTGTGTAACCTTAGGGACTGATGACCTTAGCAGTTAAGTCCCATGAGATTTCACACACATTTGAACATTTTTGTACTGGCGTGCAAGTTCCGGTCTTCGTCGCCGATGAACAGCAGTCACCTTGAGTGCATGAACCGAGTGCCTGCTGCGGAGGCCCAAACAAAGCAACGGCCTTTGAGGAGACACTGTTGGCATACCCGTCGATCGTCTGGGCGGTCAGCTGCTCAACAGTTCCTTGTCTATTCGCCCATAAGTATCTCCGCAACCGCCATGTCGTTCGCTCGTGTCATCTATAGCCCTGGGTGCACTAGAGTTGCCTCGCCGTCGGTTTTGGATGGCGCAATTTTCGCCATTCGTGGTATATTTTAACTAACAAGGGGACCCTCCAACTGTAAATCACGGATTTTATGCGCTTCAAATATGTTGTAGAGATACTTGCCCTGAGTTCCTGGCTATCCGGTTTTTTAGCGACGGGCCTTGGTTTTTGAGAAAATCGATTTTGAAGTTCATTGCGCGCTTAGTATACCCGTAACATTACATATATTCCGAGCAAGTCAGCGTAGCGCAGTGGTCGAAGGTTCACGGCTACCGCGCTAGAGGTACCGTGTTCGAATCCTGCTCCCATAGATTTTTTTTATGTATGCAAGAACATTCAGGAAAACTTGGTCCAAACGTTCAAAAACGAGTAGACGAATTAACTGGGTAATACAGAAATGTAGTCGTGTCCTGCACGAAATCCGGGAAGTTCACGAAACTTCGCGTTAATCCTTCCGTACGTGGGACAGAAAAAAATGTTTCTACATTATCAATTCGAGGGGAGGGCAAATCGATTAAACTTTATACGATCATCTCTTCACTGATGAAAGGAAAAGCGAGCATCTGCAACCTAAAAGTGGTCACACCAAAGTGCACTCCTTATTTCCAGCCCTGCTATGTTTATTTTTGCCGACAGGTGAAAATCGCGACGAAAATTATTCAGAATGTTGCCGACTTGATGAAAGACAATAGAGAGATCGCTTCTAGGGAAGATTCGATAAAATTACATTCACTAATCCTACATCAATTCAGCGCACCTAATTTTGAAAGCATGATTAGATACGCATGGTTCGCTTCGAAATTAGCGGATGAAAGATAAATCTTTTTGAATGCAAAAGAATTGTGTTTGCCGGTATCGCTCATTAAGAAACCGTGCGCCTGCAAGGCGGTTGCTTTCATAAAATGCGCGTGGTGCTGCGAAAATGTGTGCTTCGGTTGTTTCTATAAGAATCACCCACAATATTGTTCTGGCCAATCAAGCAATGTGGACGATGAAAAATAAGATTTTGTAATATTGTATGACAGAAAAAAATTAATAACTGAAAATATCTTTATAATTTCACACACCTTACATTGTTTGTTGATATTCTTTCAAATAAAATTGAAAAATTTGGTCTATTTTGAAAAAAAAGGCACACCAGCAGGATTCGAACACGGTACCTGCAGTACGGTAGCCGCGAACCTTTATCGCTGCGCTACGCTCAGTTGCTAGGAATATGTGTAATGTTTCCGGTATACAAAGCACGCAATGAAATTCAAAATCGATTTTCTCAAAAACCAAGGCCCGTCGCCAAAAATACCGGGTAGCCAGGTACACAGAGTAAGTGCGTCTACAACATATTTGAAGCACATCAAAATCCATGATTTACAGTATGGAGAATCCCCTTGTAAGGCGGCACGCGAAACGTTTACAAAATTCGCCGTTTCTGAAATGCTTCCACCCTTGGCCGGAAATCCAATAATCGTGCCCCTCTGCGCGTCAGATCCGCATTACGACTGCATTGCTGTCCACGTCCCCCCCCCCCCCCCCCCTGTTAATGTTGTCAAGTGCCTTCCGTGAGTCTAACATACGCGGTCGTCGTATTAATGTGACTGGACCGTGTGTATTTTGGTTGCCACGACTTTCGATATGTATGCTTGTAAATGACGAACCATAGAAATTGCAGTCGTCGTTAATAAATATATTGGCAGCTGGAAACAGTCTTCATCGTGGAAAAAGAGACAGGTGAAAAGCGAAAATAGAAGGAACGCACTTTACACGAAACGCTATGGGGAACGAGTAAGACCTCCGCCCCTCGCCCAGTTGCTCAGGGTGTTTCAAAAAGATTTATCCGATTTCACATGCATGTATCTTCTTGGTGTACATTTAATTTACGCACAGGGCTACGAAGTTTTTATCTGTGAAAGAACCATCCAATTTTACAAGCCTATATCTTTTACACATTTGCACTTACACCTATGATGTACTTTTTACAATTACGTTTAGGACCAAAGTTATCATATATCTGTCACAAGTGTTCAATGTAACTTCACCGAACGCACGAGAAACACCCAGATGGTAGCCGAAACCGTTCCACACTCCAGCGAGATTTTCTGAAGCTACTGTTTTCACTCCTGCTGCTATGCGGTGTCGGGAAGCCAACGTTGTAGGGGAAAAAAAGGAGAAGAAGAAAGAAAGAAAGAAAAAAAGAAAAAACCAGAATATTGCACGAACTTCCCTCAAAAAATCAAATAACGGGGGATCGTGCGACCTTGAGAGGCCAGTTGTGCAATGCGAGGTTCGCACGTCCCTTACATCCCATATATCGCTGACGCTGCTCATTGTCAAGAAATGCTCACGCAGGTACACCGTCCTGTTGAAAAGGAAATTTTCGGCCTGTTCTCGGAATTGTGGAAAAAACAGATTTCGAACACATGCGGGTACGCTATTCTTGTCGTCGTCACCGTCTGCGAATGCTGAAACCCAGCAGAAGTGCAGGTGAAATGGTAACAGCCTGTAGTTATTATTCCTCAGCAAATTTTTTTGTGAGCATGTTGTACAAACACTTTGCGGTTTTCACAGTTTTGCCCGCAGGGGAATGGTGGGAACACCAATTTAGCTGCGGTTTATTGGCGTTGCATTGTCTGGCTAGGATTGCAGGTGTCCAGTTTTTACGGTTGTTTGCGGCCAAACATGAGGTGTGTGAGAGAAGTTATTAGACTGACAACATTGCCGGCGATCTGGAAGTAATGAGTCGATCTGCTTGTGTCGACCGGTGTTTTCATCTCTTCCAGGTGCGCAGTCCGAGTTTCAGCACCGTACAGTCATCAAGTGATTTTTGTGAGCGCCACCAGTGAAGTTGTTTTTTCTTGTTGTGTGTTACGAAACTGGAACAACGGTATTCAGAGCAACGGTATGCCATCAGGTTTTGTGTTAAACTTTAGAAATCCGTGAGTGTGACCTCTGAAAAACTTGAAACAGGCTTATGGGGAGCCTTCCTTGTTATGAGCATAAGTTTTTCGCTGGCAAAAGTTATTTTTTGGAAGGCCGAGAACACGTTCAAGATAAATCTCGTCCACGGAGACCTTCAAATTCAAAATCCGACACAATTCCCTAACGTGTGCGTGCTCTTGTGAGATTGGTTCTCCACGACAAACTGTCAACCAAGCGATTTACAAAGACGTCCTCGAAAGGCTCATGAAAATGGTGGACCGAGTGAGACCGGACATTGCAGCCAAGTGACTGTTGCATCATGACAACGCCCCATGGCATCCGGCCACTTCCATCACGGAATGTTTGACCTAAAAAAGGCAGTCCTGTTGTTCCATAACCCCCTATTCATCTGACCTGAGTCCTTGTGACTTCTTTCTTTTCCCGAAATTGAAAAATATTCTAAAAGGAGATCTTTTGGGACTCTGGAGAACACTGAGAAGATTGTAGCCTTTCAGCGCTGCTACCAAAACTGGGAACGACGACACCGCCGGTGTACAGCTACCGAAGGGAAATACTTTGAAGGGGACAATACAGTTCCAGAATGAGATTTTCACTCTGCAGCGGAGTGTGCGCTGATATGAAACTTCCTGGCAGATTAAAACTGTGTGCCCGACCGAGACTCGAACTCGGGACCTTTGCCTTTCGCGGGCAAGTGAGTATCGGGCGTGAGTCGTGCTTCGGTAGCTCAGATGGTAGAGCACTTGCCCGCGAAAGGCAAAGGTCCCGAGTTCGAGTCTCGGTCGGGCACACAGTTTTAATCTGCCAGGAAGTTTCATATCAGCGCACACTCCACTGCAGAGTGAAAATCTCATTCTGGAAACATCCCCCAGGCTGTGGCTAAGCCATGTCTCCGCAATATCCTTTCTTTCAGGAGTGCTAGTTCTGCTAGGTTCGCAGGAGAGCTTCTGTAAAGTTTGGAAGGTATGAGACGAGGTACAGGAGACGAGGTATTGGCAGAAGTAAAGCTGTGAGTACCGGGCGTGAGTCGTGCTTCGGTAGCTCAGATGGTAGAGCACTTGCCCGCGAAAGACAAAGGTCCCGAGTTCGAGTCTCGGTCGGGCACACAGTTTTAATCTGCCAGGAAGTTTCGACAATATAGTTGTTAAAAAAAAGGCAGCTTTGGTAGACACAATTCATTCTCATTACTTTTCTCACACCTCGTAGATACAAGTCCGGTCTGTGGGGCTTTTTTTTCTTTTTTTTCGATGTACTGAACAAATAACAAGGGCCCCTTCAAACTCGTGACGTAAATCCATAGATAATCTTTTCTCAATGGTTATTTTTCGCAGTAATATATGAAGTAGCTTTTGTTCATAACGACAGCTCTTCTAAAAAATGGTTCAAATAGCTTTGAGCACTATGGGACTTACTTCTGAGGTCATCAGTCCCCTAGAACTTACTACTTAAACCCTAACTAACCTAAGGACATCACACACATCCGTGCCCGAGGCAGGATTCGAAACTGCGACCGTAGCAGCAGCGCGGTTCCAGACTGTAGCGCCTAGAACCGCTCGGCCACCCCAGCCGGATATCAGCTGCACGTTGCCCATCACATTCATTGGAAGTGTGAGTGACATTGAAATTGAAAAAGTTTTCTTTATAGAAAATGCTAATACGGATTAAATTTAATTTGAAAAAATAAATGTATGATCAGTTAAATGTATCTTCTTTATTTAGCGTCGGAGAAGACTGAAATTCGATGTTTAAAACACCTCGGTTCCGGACTGAAGCGCCTAGAACTGTTCGTCCACAACGGCCGGCCAGCTCCTCTACTTCAGAACAGAGGAGAGAGAGGGAGAAAAAGATACAACTGTCGCTATGTCACACATATTTTACAGATTTATTGTGGAATGTCGGGGCTACAGTCTCCAGGTTGCACTATGTGCGCTGATGAAATGCTTGTGCGTTTCCGCGGCTGACGTCGATTTCCGATGTACCTGTCAACAAAACCGGTTAAAGATTGTACTTACACAACGCTGCAATATGGCCTCTAAAAAATTCGAACGTTAACATTAAAATGTGAATTTACCCTTGAAATTTTCCATCAACTGTTTCTGATGCTTGGTCGTTTAAGAAAGGCTGGCATAGAATAGGATTAATAACTAGAAGTTTTATTTCTAGATATTTGAGAAAAGAAAAGTAGAAGAGTCCTCTTTTTCGGGACATCACTTGCTCTTTCCTCCCTATTTTCTCCTTGGTTATTAATGTTTTGTATTATTTCACTGTCATATGTTGGAAAACACATGTTGTCGCTAGTTGAGGTCAATAAACAATTAATAAGATAATATTGTACAAATTGTACAAAACGTCTAGAGTATGACAGATACTATGATATCAGTTAAGTTACACAATCCTATGATACGCGTCAAGAGCTAAGCCTTGAGCAGTCGCGCGGGGGACATGTGTCACACAGCGATTTTCTTTTTGTTATGTCGTTGGCCGTACGGGTTGTCCACAAACGTGAATTTGTATAGCTTCGAGGTCCACTTTAAAGGTCAGTATTTCATCATTCTTATTTGAACGTCGCTATTTTTAGGGAGCGAAGAAAGTAAGTTTATGCACATTGTGTGTTCTGGTCATCCACGCGACGATTGGTGTCGCCATTTACGTTTCCATTTCGATCGATAAGTTATTTATTTCTCAGGTTTTAATTCAATAAACGAAGGTCAAGCGCTGATAACTACTTTCCCAAACAATAATGCATGGGAACTTACAAAGCCCCAAATAGAAAGAAGATGCCAAGCACCAAACGTGATCAGGAAGCGTGGATTTCTACTGCGTGGAATGGATGAGACTGTAAAAAGGCCGCAAGAGAAAAGAAAGGAAAATGAGCAATATTTAACCGCTAATATCAAGTAGATGACAGGGTTAAAAAGCTACTCTTTTAATAAAATATTGCTGGTCTATTTAGGAACAACATGTATCAGTTGCAGCTGCGTAACTTTTAACACAAGCCTTAAATGATAATATACGTAAACACTGCTCGTTCGCACTCTTAGCCGCATCGTAGAGAGTACACTACATGTAATCAAAGAGTACGCACACACATACTAACATAAATCATAAGAAAATTCACCATGTTCTTCATAACCTGTGGATTCTTCATGCCACCATTGGGAGCAATTAACACGCTTAATCCAGTATTCCGTGGTAGGCTCCTTGTAGACTTCACCACATCCTGGGCAATTCAAAACATCAGATCCCACATCGGATTTGGGCCTGGTTGTTCCTGAAGACGACGGCACTTTCAAGTCCAGATTAGCCCTAGAGATTCTGCGTTGTTCATTACTCGTATTTTTTCTCTTCTAGGGTTTGTCTGGTTTAGCTTGTTTTTTCTAACAATGAATTTTTTTACGGAGACCTAGACAAAACCTGATTTTTTTGCCGTGTTCTTCTTTGCCGTGGGTCGATCATGTTTTGGCAGTGTGTAAATACTGGACAGGCCTACACCTGCTCGTACATCAGCACTCTTAACTTCGTTTGTGTCACGTTCTTTGTCTTGTCTGGTGACTGTCAGTGAGCAGCAGCATCTGTCCGTGGGCTCCTCTTGAACTCCTTTGCTTTCTTCGGCTGTTGGAAATTCGGCTCTCTCAGTGGTTTCTGATAAAACAAAGCCTGCTGCTGTGAAGACATGCAGACTGAACGGGAATATTTCCACCGACTCGAAGAATTTCTGAGCTGTTTGGATTGCAGCTACTTTAGAATATGAAGCTCGAAATGAATCACTCACATCTCCCTTTCTCAATGGTCTTTCTGAATTAGTAAACGTTAGAAACTAAAAGGGAGAAGGGGTGGGGTGGGGTGGGAGGCGGGGATGATTAAGAGTACGGTACGCGCGTAGTCTTTCCTGCTATCTGACAGCGTATTCTTAGCCGATGCGCTACACAGTTAAAAACAAACTTGGCGCAGTGGTTTGTTCCTCACAGAACGGCAATTTTTTCTAGTGCCTACATGGATACTGTTTGTTGCTTACGATATACAACTTAAAGATTACATAATTTACGACAAAAATTATATTTACCTGCTATAACCAGTAAATCTGGCGGACCTGTTCAACATTACATGCGATGATGTCGCTATAGAACCAACAACTAAATGTAGTTTTCCATTACGTGTCAGTGTTGCCAATGTAGAGAAAATGCTACTGCGAACTCTTACCAGACGCATACTATTGACCGACCTTACCCTACACGTACGCGTATGGTTCACATGTTACACTTATTCAGTTTTACTGCAATATTAGTTCACTTTTGTTTGTTATCATTAAAATAGGGTATGTGTGGATTTATGATACATGCAGTGTGTGGCGCTGACATCAGGGCAATGAAACTTTTATTAAAAGCAAATTTATTAAAAGAAAATACAAATGAAAATCCTTTGACATATAAGTAGTGGTATCTTTCAAGAGTAACATTACTCGATGTATCCCCATCACCCGCAATGACCGCCTCCAATCTTGTCCTGCTGCGATCGCACGCACTCTTTAAAACAATGCTGCCCATATTCGCGAATGCTGCTTCGATACACATAGTAGTCAACGGGGTTCAAATCCGGGCTATTCGGGGGCCAGAACTCCTTTGGCCAGAATATGTCAACGTTATCCGAGAGCCAGTTTTGGACTAAATGGCTCGTATGACGTCCTCTTCTTCCATCCGACGCATTGTCCGCTCGCTGACATTCAATACTGTCGCCAATTTCCTCGTCGATTGCCCTAGGTCCTCCGAAATCGGCGCCTGAGCCTTTTCGATGACTGCTGCAGTTCGTGACACTCGTTTTCTCGAATGAGGTTTCCTCGCAGGGTTAGCGGAACCTACCCAGACGCCTCCGAAGCATTTTACTTGGTCACAATAACGTAAACAGTTGATCTAGATTATCCGAAGTATTTTATTGGGCGAACGTCCCGCGGGAAGATTTTCGATAATAGTGGCTCTTCGGTTGTACTCTGCACTAGTCCGAAACATTTTGAGGTTCTGACTGTTTACTAGATGCCTAGGGATTTCAAGAACGCCAATCGCGACCTCCGGCAGAACTATGATATGGCGGGAAATCCAAACTGAAATTTGTCCAGATTTAAGCGCCGAACCCAGTATAGCGTGTTCGCGTGCGGAGTGGAGTATTTAATTAAATTCGAGATCATGGTTAAAATAACAGTGAAAACAATGGTTGGTGACAGCTGTCACCCACGCGACCAATAATCTAACAGAAATTCACGCGACTACTGCAGGCCTAAGCTACATAAGGAACGACCACTGAAATACGGGACGACTGGTCACTCTGTCGTAGAGCGGTGCGGTTGCGCTCGGAGGGCCAGGCACGGCGAACCGCAGCGCTTAGCAGCTGACGCGCCCGCGGCAGGTGCAGACAGCGCCGAGATGCTGCGGCGTGATGGGGCAGGGTGGTGGTGTTGGGGAGGGGAGGGGGGCAGCGCAGGGGGTGGGGGAGGTGCGTGCGCCGGCCGTGCCGCAATATCGGCGCGAGTGCGGTGCCCGCGCAGCAGATGAATGGCAGCGCCCGGCGGCCCGCTCGCCGCAGACGCAGACGCCGCACATCGATCGCGGTGGCGCCGCTGCCGCCACCCCCCTCCCTGTCCACCGTACTACTCTCGCGACGCCGACGCGACGCCGGCGCCGCGGCCAGCAGCCGTGGAGGTCGTCGACCCGCCGTACGCTGCGCCCCCATTGACCGCCTGCTGCAGCGACCGCCGCCATCTTGTCGTACGGCCGCGCCCTGACTACGGCGCCTTCTCCTTTCCATGTTTGCTCCAGCACTTTGAGCCACGTGCAATCTTTGTAACACACTAGCGTCAGTTTCAGGAACTTCCGTGGCCGAACTACCGAAAAACGAACACACAAATTCTAAAATCTGTCTGAAATGCCATGATTTGCCAACGCTATATCGAGAAATGTATAAAACAAAATCTTGGATGTGTGGGTTGGCAGTGGTGCGGGGAATATATACATACAGGGCGTACATGAAGTCCGGGAACACGTTCAACTATTTAATGCACAAAAACCAAACACTGTAGAGATATCATGCATATGTCATTTTGATGAGAAACCCTGTAAGTTTTTTTCATGTATACCGCCACAGCGTAGTTTAGTAATTTGCCGATAGTCAGCGCTAGTTGCAAACATGGCCGTGCTACAAAAGGGGACAGCTGTTTCATGAAATGGCCTCCCCGATCACCAGATCTCACTCTGTATGACCTTTCTCTGTGTGGACACATTAAAAGATCTGGTGTATGCACCGCCTCTACCACGTGACGTAGAAGAGCTCCGGACAAAAATACGGGAAATGACTGTCACAGTCGACGATGCCATGCTGGGACGGGTACGGCAAGAATTCGATTATCGTACTGACGTCTGCCGGGTCATTCATGATTCGCATATCGAACGTTAGAGAGAAAAAAAAAACTTTCTGAGTTTCTCTTCAAAATGCAATATGCATGACGTCTGTACAATGTCTAGTTCTTGTGCATAATTACCAATAATTGTTCAAATTTTTGGGGATCCGTCAAAACGGTTATTATTATTTTCATCGAGCCTTTTTGTCCGTTTCCCTCTGTCTGTCCAGCCGAAACAGTACTTAGGGTTGTCATGTTTTACGTAAAGTATCACTAGTCACGTGTTAAAAACACAATTTAATACACTTTATAAATAAATCTCGATTTTATTAAAGTGTTTTAATAGATGTTTAAGACAAATTATTTTTTCATTTTTACGTATCTTTATCCGACTACGGGTTACATCTCACGTGAGGGGGGGGGAGTGTCCCCATCACATCTCACCAACTGGAATCAGGAGTCGGTTCAAATTTTAAGGATAACCGCCTCACGTAATTAAAGGCTGTCCGTTTTGGGAAATGTCACCAGCTCAGCTTTAAAATGTGCAAAATTCCGAACGCACGTGATGCCGTACGATTCATGAGCACCAGTTTCTTACTTGTTCAGTTCCAAGTGATTATTTGCCTTTTGTACAGAAACCTACTATTGATTCGATGGGGATGTTCACAATATAGCCTTGGTCAGAAGTTAATCTAGCGTGTTTTCTCATTCTTGGAGGCAGTTTCAGTAATTAGCATGGAGCATTTACTACGCACATTGTCCCAATTCATCGACCAATGTGGGACGTCATCTTGTACACTACTGGATGCGTCGGATGTTGTAGCGCACGGTAATCGCAGGTCGTCGATTTTTTTAAACAACTTCTTTGCCAATACAAGGCTGTTCAAAAAAATACCCTACTTTTATTTATAAACTCAATCTTCTTTCACATACAATAACTGTTTGACACCAGTCACCTTCAAAGCAGACCAACTTCTACACACCTCTCCCAACGCTGCTGCCATTACTGCAGCATCGCTAAGCCTCTTTTGGTACGGTGTGCAGTTGCTCCATCAAATTCTGTATTATGTCTTCCCTGATTTGAAATTTGTTCCCTTTCAGAGCCTTTTTCAATTTATGTAAAAGCTAGAAGTCACTCGGTGTTAGGTCAGGGGAACAGGAAGGCTGACAAACCACAGCCGTATTGGGTTTGGCCATAAAAACTGAATTAATTGAGAACGATGAGCGGGTGCGTGAACGCGAGGAATCTGCCAACTACACGCTGCCCACAAGTCGGCCGTTTGCGCCTCACTCTCGACGAAGGCGACGCAAAAGCTGTTGGTAGTACTCCTTATTGACATTAGTACATTCTGGGACGTACTCATGATGGACCACGCCACTGGAGCCAAAAAAGACGGTCCCCTTGACATCCGTACTTCCGCGATCGTGCCTCGCTCTTTTGGGTATTGGGGACGATGGATGCTTCAATTGCGATGACTGGAACTTTGATTCCGGGTCGTGCCCGTGAACCCAGGACTCATCATCGGTGATCACTGTGTTAAGAAAGTTGGGATTACTGTTCACAGAGTCCAACCATGTCTTTTACGATCTCCGAACGAAGTTGCTTCTGCTCAGATGCTAGCAAATTTTGCTGAGATGCTCCTGAGGTCAAAATGTTCCGTTAAAATGGAATTAATGGATCGAATGGTTCCTTATTATAGATCATACTGGATTACGTCGTATGAAGTTGAAGCCCATATTTTATGATTTTTATACGGGAGGCGTTCAATAAGTAATGCAACATTTTTTTCTGAAAGCTGATTCGTTTTATTCTGGATTTCAATACACCATATTATTCTTCACAGTTTTGGCTACAAAACTCTATTTTTCAACATAATCTCCGCACAATACGATAGCCTTACGTCACCTTACTAAGATAGCCTGTTTGCCTGCACGGGACCACTCTATTGGTCGACGTGGGAGCCCAGGTTGTTGCATCAATAACCTCCCCATCATCCACGTACTGTTTCCTGCGGAGGCATCCTTCATTGAGCCAAAAAGATGGATGTTGGCAGGTGTGAGATCCGAGGTGTAGGGTGGATGAGGAAGAACAATCCAATTAAGTTCTGTGGGCTCTTCCGGGTGCGCAGATGGTGTGTCATCACTACCGACTGAGACGCCCAGTTGAGCAGCGAGATGTTTGTCTGTGATCCCCCGATCACCTCGAAAGAGAGTGTCCTCACGTTCCAGTGTTGCAGGAGTCACATGTGTATGCAGCTTGTCGGCACGCTGGAGATCGGGCAAGTTTGCGCGACCTTGTTGCGATGATGACATACCTCCAGCCCTACGATTCACCGTTTTTTTGTTCACTGCCAGGTCTCCGTAGACATACTGCAAGCGCCTACGAATATCTGCGATGCTCTGGTTTTCCGCCAAAAGACACTCATTGCCGGCTCTCCGTATGGGACGCACTTGCGGTACACACGCCAGTTTGAAGGCTAGCATATCTCTGCCACCTATCGGAACTTAATGAAACTGTACGAGCTGAAGCAGGGGCATTCCATGATGTTCCACACAAAATTCGCATCTTTTCAACGAATTCGACCAAGAAAACAAGTGTTGCATTACTTATTGAACGTCCCTCGTATTATAACTAACGTAAAAAAAGAATGAAAAGTGTGGCACTTTACCGCATAACGTCTGTCTATTGTTCTGGTATGGATAGACAGGGATTTTGAATTGAAAGGTTGCTGGTTCGCGTGCTGCTTTCTACGATTTTTGTTTATCCAGTTTCATGTTTTCTAAAAGGTCCTGGGTGTTTCTTATTAACGTAAAGGAATATTTAATTTTATATTCAAATAAATGAACTTTCCGTCCAAGGGAGAGTTTGTTCGATTTTGTGAATCTTAAAGGCAACATGTAGCAGTGAATCGCAATTTTCTCCGAGACACAGCGCAGGAAAAGCCACCTGACACGTATGAGCGCGCGCTGGACCACAGTCTGTTAGCCTGTAGCGCCCAGTATTTCTTTTTGGACTCACGGATCTCAGTTCAGAGTCTCATTCTGGTGAGGAAACTGACATGCTGAAACAATTATATGACACACCAGAATGGAAGAGATGAGAATGAAAAAGCGCATACGCGAACAAGAAAGAAACTCGTGGTGAATTCGCTTTGATATCTGAGTTTATCAGGAAACGGTTCACTAACTGCCTTTCCGTTTGGATCCGGAGTCAGTTCCACGAAGTTCTTCAAAAGCATGTTTGGTCGAGCTGCTTCAGCAACCTGTTCATGCATTTTCAATGCACGCTATGCAAAGCGCACTCTGTAAACGTGCCAACACTGCGGGGCGCATGGGGAAGCAAGCGCTTTTGACTGTTCTCTTCTGCCCGGCGAGTCCCGATCCGGCACACGCTAAGTTTTGCATGAAGAATCTGAGTCGGTACTCGTGTTGCCTAATTGCTTGGATACTAGGAAGAGTCTTTCATTAACAAAAATGGTTCAAATGGCTCTGAGCACTATGGGACTCAACTGCTGTGGTTATCAGTCCCCTAGAACTTAGAACTACTTAAACCTAACTAACCTAAGGACATCACACACATCCATGCCCGAGGCAGGATTCGAACCTGCGACCGTAGCAGTCGCACGGTTCCGGACTGCGCGCCTAGAACCACGAGACCACCGCGGCCGGCTCTTTCAATAACACCGCAACTATAGTCAAGGAGGCTGAGGTGTCATAAATCCATATCTACAATGCAAGGCCATATCTCTAATATGGACGTTTGGGATTCTGGCTGTCGACAATGGCAAGCGATTTTTTCCGTCTTTTCAACAGCCGAGTCCGATGCCACCCATTAATCTTTGCCCTATAAGATGGCTCGTACAAATTACGTCGACTTATATTACCCTTTTTAGCTCTTCTAAAAGTATCCCTTATTTTTTATTGTTGAAACCAAAAATGGTATTGGTTCTCTCTCTCTCTCTCTCTCTCTCTCTCTATGTCTGCAGGCATACGTAGTGCGTACGTAGGACGAGGAATTCCGACTTATGCAAGACACATTTTCAGTTTCGTTTTACCCAGAAATGTTTCAGCACTTTTTATGCTAATCTTCAGTGCGTTATTTTATTTTCTTACTTACATGAAGCTATTGGGTATTTATGTTCGTAGTTAGTCTGCTACACAATCTACAGCTTGTCTTGGCTTTGATGGTTCAAATGGCTCTGAGCACTATGGGACTCAACTGCTGAGGTCATTAGTCCCCTAGAACTTAGAACTAGTTAAACCTAACTAACCTAAGGACATCACAAACATCCATGCCCGAGGCAGGATTCGAACCTGCGACCGTAGCGGTCTTGCGGTTCCAGACTGCAGCGCCTTCTACCGCACGGCCACTTCGGCCGGCCTTGGCTTTGATGTTGTAATGTTTTCTCACATGTTTTGGCGAGGTGAATACGCTGATTTCTGTGACTTACGGTCGTTTGACAACGCACTTTCTGCGGATTTTCAAAAATGGGCAGACCATAAGTCACAGAAAGCAGCGTAATCAGTTCTCCAAAACATATGAGAAAACACTACAACATCAAAGCCATGACAAGTTGTCGATTGTGTAGCAGACTAGCTACCAACATAGATAACCCAATAGCTTCATGCAAGTAAGAAAGTAAAATAACCCACAGAATCCGATTTCATAGCAAGCACGGACATAAAAACTGCAACACCACAAGATCATTAGTAGTGCGTATGCCTGATTGTTTTCACGACTGCAGTAACAATCCGTCGCTGCCTAGCAGTTGACAAGTGAATACGTGTAAGTGGTAGTCATCGGATTTTGTGTTGTGGGCAGAATGACAGAAAAAGTTATTGCATCGAATTTTGTTTTAAGCTTGGCGATTCTCAAGCTGAAACAACTCGCAAGATTCGACAAATCTTTGGGGACGAAGCAGATAAAGCAGTGGCACAACCGCCTCAAAGATGGCGGCTCAACAATGGAGAGCGAAGCACGTTCAGGCAGGCCCTCAGCACTCGCAGATGAGGCTGATTGCGTAAGAATACTGGTAATGCAGCATAGACGAATCACTAGCAGACAACTAGCAGACTTGGTTAAAATGAAACATCGCTACCTCGATCTCGTATTTGAATGAGAAAAAGGCACACTTTAAGATATCAGCACCAGCAATGGATTTTGGGCGAAAATTTAGTCCCTAGTTGTGACAGTACGCAATTACGACCTTCTAAACGTTTAGATTTCAAACTTTGCGCATATGTGCAACACAACACACCCTCCAACTCGTTGGCAAGTGCATTGAAATGGGTGGGGGACTTAACTGAACACCTCTTGTGGATGGTTCAGTCATCTGTCCCACCATTATTCAATCAACTACAGCGCTTGTCACAGCATTTCGGTGAGTAATATTCACACTTGTCTTCATATCCATTCAGAGATGTGCGTAGACTTCAAACCGCTGCAGTTCCGTACGATCCAAAATCGCACACCTGTATACAGGAAATTTTTATTTATTTACACATGTAGAATCAAATGGCTCTGAGCACTATAGGACTCAACATTTGAGGTCATGAGTCCCCTAGAACTTAGAACTACTTAAACCTAACTAACCTAAGGACAGCACACACATCCATGCCCGAGTCAGGGTTCGAACCTGCGACCGTAGCAGTCGCGCGGTTCCAGACTGAAGCGCCTAGAGCCGCTCGGCCACCGCGGCCGGCATGTAGAATTACCTCACAAATTACGTAACATTCCTCCTGAATCACCTTGTATAGGCCTGAACATCAAAATTAATAATTCTAACAACCGAAGAATTATTATTAAATGGAGTTACCGATTTTCGTTTTACAATTTAATCATGCCAATAACGTTTCTTAAAAGAAAAAAAAAAAAAAAAAAACCAACAAGCGCGACAGCGATGACAAATAATACACTCATTGATTTTCTTAATTTACATAATCGCAAAATAAGAGTGTTTAAAGCAATGATATATCTGGCACCGGGTTAGAACTCACGCACTTTGACACAATAAACACAGCACTATCGCTTGTTTGTTCATCGACATTATGTACACGAACCTCTTACTTAGTCCTTTGTAGAGTACTTCCCGCTCGGGCATTACATCTACGTCTATACTCAGCAAGCCGCCGTTAAGTGCATGGCAGAGGGTACGTCCCACTGTTCCACTTTTTAGGGTTTCTTCCTGTTCTACTCATGTATGGAGTGCAGGAAGAATGATTGTTCGAATGTCTCTGTGCATTCTGTAATAATTCTAATCTTATCCTCACGATCCCCATGTGACTGATACGTAGGGAGTTGCAGTATGTTCCTAGAGTCATCATTTAAAGACGGTTCTTGAAACTTTTTAGAAGACTTTATGGAAACAGCTTACGTCTATCTTCAAGTCTGCCAGTTCAGTCCTTTCAACATCTCAGTGACACACTCTCAGAGATCAAAGAAACCTGTGGCCATTCGTGCTGCCCTTCTCTGCAAACGTTCAATATCCCCCGTTAGTCCTATTTGATGTGGGTCCCAAACACTTGAGTAATATTCTACAACCGATCACGTGAATGATGTGTAAGCATGTAAGCAATCTCATTTGTAGACTGACGGCACATCCCCAGTATTCTGCAAATAAAGCGAAGTCTACCTCCCGCTTTACCCACGGCTGAACTTACATGATTATTCCCTTTCATATCCCTACAAAGAGTTACACTCAGGTATTTGTATGGGTTGGCCGATTCCAACAGTGACTAACTAATGTGATAGTCATAGGATACTGTGTTTTTTCGTTTTGTGACGTGCACAGTTTTACATTTTCGAACATTTACAGTAAGTTGCCCATCTTTGTACCACTTATCGAGATCTCACTGAATATTTATTCCGTATTTTCAGACAGTAGTTCATTATATACAACTGCATCATTTGCAAAAAGTCTGAGGTTACTACTAATATTGTCTACATGCTCATTAATATATAACATGAACAGGAACATGAACAGGAAGGGTCCCAACATACTTCCCTGGAGCACACCCAAAGTAACTTCTACCATCTGACAATGACTCTTCGTGCAAGATGACATGCTGCGCCCTCTCTACCAAGAAGTCCTCAACCCAGTCACAAATTTCACTTGATACCCCCATATGATCGTACTTCTGTCAATAACCACAGGTGCGGTACTGAGTCAAATGCTTTTCGGAAATCAATAAATACCCCCGGCTGCAAAGGGCGGAGCGAGTGACGCGGAATTTAAAAGCTGTACATTCAAATGCCATAACTGCGTACTTTCAGCATTATGGCCCAGTTTTTTGAGCGGACGGATTTCTGGGGCTAATATCTTGCAAGTGTGCTTTTTTTTTCCTCCTTAAAATGTGAGATAGAGTTGGTGATGTTTCCTTGTACTGGCACTGCCAGCAACAGTGAAAATCGGCAGCACTTTTTGTAAGATATTCATTTGGTTCCGAGCGCTCCCAGTATTTCCTCGCGTGTCATCTCTGCTTTCGCATAAGCACAAAACATGGCTAACTGTACCAACACTGCGGGAAGGAGTCAGCGTTGCCTTCGCGTCCCCTCCCCTCCCACCCTTCTGCGTCCCGAGGTGACAACTCGTCCACTACCACGCCCACGCTCGCTTTCGCGACCCGTTTGAGGGCGGCCGATACCCTATTCGCCAGGAAGGCGCAGTTGGGCAAACTGACCTGCGCGGGTGCCATGACTCACGCCCGCGGCTCCTGACCCCCACAACTGCCGCGATAAACATCTGCCGGGCGGCGGGTCTGCCTAATTACGCCACCTCACCTGCCCCAGCCCAACATAACCCAACACGTCAACTGCGGGCCGCTCACGCAAAGCGGCGCGATTTCCTTTCAGCCGGCTGCGCGGGAAAAGATCGAACCACTACAATACTCTACGTCTAACGTAACAGTCGTTATGTTTACATCAGCCCTCAAAACCAAGTTTCCTAAATCGATTTCACAATACTGTTTCAGGATGGTCACATAAACTCTCCAAAATCGATTCTGAAAATTCGTTTCCGCTTCCCAATCGATTTTCGCTCACAAGTAAACGCACAACAGTTTTTGAAACGTGTCTGGATTATCAGCTTGCGTCTTGGTTTCAAAATATTCGCCTAATATGGGCGGGATTACTTATTGTGCAGTGAACGAGAAGCAAAAATATTACAATCAGCATAAAACTGTCTACTTCTGGCATTTAAGAGTAAATAAAGACCGACTAAATCCGAAACTGGCACAGCTGTTTTCCAGGCGCCATATTTAACTGGGGCAGCAAATCCGCTTCAGACCTTCACTTGTAAACACGATGGCGGAAAACGGGTTTCGAAAATTTGGTTATCGTCTTTCGGAAGTTTTGTCACGTATATACGTAGCGCCAAGCGGCTAGGAAGCTGTACTTATGATGAGTTCGGCGTGATGTTGTGAAAGTGAATACGACTGTTAATTGTTAGATTATTATTATTATTATTTACGAACAGGAGTATCAGCAGTGCAATAAATTGCAACGACAATAAGAAGAAGACACCCAATTTGCCATTTTTTTTTTTTTTTTTTTTTTACATTTCCTCGCGCCTCGGGAGGCGTAAATCGCTACATTACAGAACAATTCACGATTTTCTTGTAATGTAAATATATTTTCTGAAGAATGTTCTGTTCTCTGAAGGGCAAAAACATTGCTAGTAAATGGCGGAAGATTTGACATTTTGCAGGACGACGTCGTATATATACTCAGTAACAAGAAGTCTTCTCTATACTTTCAGCCAAATCAGTGAATGTGGAATGTAGGAAACTTGTACTGAACGCGATGCCTGCATTATTCAATGCACCGAATACAATGGCAAGTATTTTCAAAACATTCATTTTAGAAGCAAAATTAATTAAACTTTCAAAATATTCATGTGTTAGAAAGTTGAGTGAAGTGTAAAATGTATGAGTCATTACACTTCATACAAAACTGTTGTGTGTCAAGGATAGTGGCTATCACAATATAAATGGATTAAAGCAATACATGCTGCTCGAGCATGAAGTATGTTTTTATATTCTTTTGCTTTCAGTGGAGTAAGCTCCAATTATATGCATATTTATGCATATTTTGTTCATGAATAAGTTGTAGCTTATGTCGCCAAACCTGCGAGATTCAGGTAATTTTGTTAATCATTTAGGAAAGTAATTATAAACTAACATTAATATTAGTGCTGCTTTCTCACTGCTTGGAGCACTACTGTCGTACCAACTGTGAGACGGTAACAACTTTCACAGCAGCGACTGTCACAACTGTATGTTAGACTGTGCTATCACTGTCAATTCGAGTCCTTTGTCCCATCAGATTTTTTAATTTTTAGAATGAACATACTGACATGAATTATTTACAAAAGAATGGAACGACTGGTAGAAGCTACTGACCATATGACTTAGCTCTGAAGACAGATTCAAGACAGGTATACCTAAATTTATAGCCTTAATAGATTTAGAGACAGCTTTAGAGAATGTTGATTGAAACACACACTTCAGAATTCTGAAAGCAGTAGGGAGCAAATATGGTTATCTACAACTTAAACAGAAACCCGATTGCAGTTTTAACAAACAGTGGACATGGAAGTGAAGATGTAGTTGAAAAGGGAGTGAGACAGAGTTGTACCTTACCTATAAAATTTTTCCATCTGTAAAGTGAGAAAACTGTGTAGAAAATCACAGGAGAAGAAATTAAAACTGATTTTTTCCAGTGACAATGCAACTCTTTGTCAGCGACATCAAAGTAGTACTAACATCAACAAAAGCGAAACAGTGAAACAAGACTTATGCAATACAGTCAATTAAAATCATGTGATGCTGACTGAATTATTAAGTTAGTGCAGACATTCACAGTGTTTTTGTTTTTCATATTGGTAATCTGATTACTAAGGGTTTATTTATCAATTGTCATTTTTTATCTGTAGCTCATGTTGCTATTTGAGTTTACATATTGTTATTTTGATATAGTAAGTGGAATTGTGGACACTAGAAAATGGAGTGCCACGTGGAGAAATCAAAACATTTCCAATACAATCTTCTGTTTGAGTTCAACAGAGGGGGCAACAGCAGCAGAGGCAGCCACAAAGATTTGCGCCATGTATGGGGATAATACCTTTGGTAGGAGCATGGCAAGAACATGGTTTTCTTGTTTTAAGGAGGAGCGTTTTGACATTAGTGATTCATCACATTCATGACGTGGTTTGATAAGACTGTTTAAACAAATTAATCCACAATGATCAATGTCAGTGTATTCGAGGACCTACAATGTGATGAAGAAACAAAGAAATGACTGACATCAGCTGTCGGCACTTATTTGAATCAATGGAGAAAATTGAAAATTTGTGCGACACTGGGATTCAAACCCTGTCCTCCTGGTTATGAAGCAGATGCACTGCCACTGTGCCATCTGGACACAGTGGTAATCACAGCTGCACCGACTACCCAAGTACACCTCCCATCAGCCCCAAATTCTCAATTTATCCACACACTACTGATGTAGTGCCCTTTATCATACATATTTACCTCAGTAACAAAAAGGCAGCTATTATTTGCTTCTGCACAAAACACACTGCGTGCCCACTCATCTTATGAAAAAACAGCGTGTTCACTTGAGGGTTAAAACAGTTCTGGAACCAACTACAGCAAATATCCCTTACTTTGTAGGTTCCAATTTATAAGCTACGAGGTATTTTCTGTGATTTGTCGAAGGCATTTGACTGTGTGAACCACATCATTTTAGGTTAATCTGAAATACTATGGTGTTACTGACAATACAACAATATGGTTCAAGTCATATCTCAAGCAAGAAACAAGTGGTGACCAGAGAATTAAGCTGTCAGTCATCACCAGATTTGGAAGTAATTATGTGTAGTGTTCCACAAGTATCCATCTTAGGGTCAATGCTTTTTTTGTGTACATGAATGACCTCTTGTAAATTACATTGCCAGATGCAGAGTTTATTTTGCTTGTAGATGGTATAAGTATTGTGATAACAGCAAGTTGGCCACAGTTTTACAAACTGCTAATGACATTTTCATGTACATTAATAAATGGTTCGTAGCCAGCTCACAGTCAATAAACTTTGAAAACACTCACCAATACCATTCAGAACATGTAAGATGTTTCCATTCCGCAAATGCATACAGCATGAAGAACTGAAGATAGAAGAGGTTCAGAGCATTAAATTTCTGGAATTACAACTTGATAATACATTCAGTTGGTAAATGTATACCACGGAACTACTGAAATGCCTAAACAAATGTTTACTTGCAATGCGCATGTTATCAGACATAGGTGACACAAAAATAAAAAGGCTGACATACTTTGCTTGCTTTCATTCATAATGTCATATGCTATGATATTTTGAAGTGAAACACATGGTTTCAGAATCCAAAATCATGTAATATGCATTATTTGTGGTGTGAATTCACAGATATCCTACAGAGGCCTGTTTATGGAAGTGGGTATACTAACTATTGCTTCTCAGCATATTTGTTGCTTAGTGAAGTATGTTGTAAATAATGTATGCCTTTTTCCAACAAAAAGCTCAGTTAAAAAAAATCAGTTATAGAAACAAGAACAATTCACATAAAGACTTAAAGGCACCTGCTTAAGTTCAAAAAGGGATTCACTATAGTCTGATCCACGAACAATGGCGGTACACGGATGGTCGTGCTTTCTGCTTGAAGAAAACATATTTTCTTCAAATCATGTCTCTTGGGTGCTCATGTAGAATTTATCACTTACCACCAGTGATAACACCCAACAAATGGTTTAGAAATTCTCTGAACAACTCACTATGATCAAGTTTAATGCTTGCATTAACTGCGGCATTCACAGCAGAGTGCTCAGAACACTTCTGAATGCTCATTGGCTGTCAGAGGGTATGTGATACAGATGCGAAGAACAAGCCTAAACTGTGTTACAAGGACATTCTGCTGTAATCAAAGTGAAGCATAATGTATTATTAATCACTACAAACTTTGTTGAACATAGTAAATCACAAATGAAAATATTGTATACAGCTGCTAACTAGTAATTTCTTCCAAACAATCTATCCTGAAATCTGTACTGCAGCATCTTGCTACACATTAAACAACAGACTGAACTGTTAAGGGTCTACAAAATATGGCAAGATGCCCCATCATTTCTGGAACATTAGCCAAAATACAGTACTCTCTGTAAACAAGCAAATGCAGTTAAAATGCATCTGAAGCGATTAGCTTCTAAATATATGGAAATATGGTTAGTACAGCATAGATAAAAATCTATAAACATTTTACAATTGTGAAGGATAAGTGCACATAGCTCGCAATCTCCTGGATAGCACTACAGGAAAACATTTAACAACCTGAAAAATTTTTACATGGACAAAGTTACATGAAAAACAAAGTGGCTGTAAACTGACCAAACAATCGAATGATTTGATCAGCTGCATGGTTCCAGAATGAATCTTTACTCCGCAGCAGAGTGTGCCACAATGAAATTTCTTGACAGACTGAAGGTGTACACTGAAATACAACTCAATTCGCAATCCTTTACTTTTGTGAGCAGTGCACATGCCAAGCAAGCTATATAAGCACACCTCGTGGTCTCCTTTCCATTAAATTGGTTATAACAGTTTTAAATGGAATGTAGCACTTATTTATACAGCTGCATTTCTGACAATTTTATATTTCAAGGTTTGGCAGTACGTTGCTGCTTAAGTCTGATGTTCTAGGATAATAACTGAAATGATTTTGTTTTAATTTTATTAATGAATGGCATATAATTCTCGATTAATACATAACAATGAAACATTAAGGCTACTACTGCTTACCTTAGTAATGATTTGTATAACAATATTTCGCAGCATATTTTACTTCCTTATTTTATGTAAGCAAAAAATTAAAATAGCAACTACATTTTGCATTCTTCTTCCTCACAGTAATGTGTGAACATATGTAAGTATTCAGCAAAAGACTGCACATCAATAAAATTGTTAGAAGGCCAATGTAGTTAGTTAATGTTTACAGAATTTTGCATTTTGTGTTCGGTGCAACACAACACATCATTAATTTTTATATTCAGAGATTTCCTATTTAAATTTGTAAAACATGCAATATACTAACAACTATAAGAAATTTACTAAACTCCTGTAGCATTGTAATACATGCAATAAATAACATATAAAGTGATAATAGACTTACCTTACTGAAGTAACCAACTGTATGGCAGCCTTCAGAGTCACAGATGGTCATAACATAAAACAGAAATGGCTCTACATCATAGTACAGCGTTTTATGGTCAAGAAAAAACTTCGCCAATAGACAGAGATTTTGACAATACTGTTTATATCTCTTGCCATCCACTTCCCACACTGAGAGTCTGTCCTTCCTGTGCATGAAAAAGTAATAAGTGGAGTACATAAGAACTTGTTTTCAAAGCAATTGCAATAAATATATAGTTCACACAAGTATTCAATGTAATGATACACTGAAAAAACACACATGGCCTACAGTGTGGAGGAGGAGAAGGGGTGGGTGACAGAATTGCTGGAAACTAAATACATATTACTAGCATAGGCATGTATACAGATGCTTGTTGATAATTGGTGATAGGACACTCATGGTATCTTATGATAATATTATGGTTATTTATTTTTGTAGTGACTAATCAAAATGTGCACCAGACTGAGACTAACTCCACCATCCATTCATTTCTTTTCTGTGACTGTAGCTCAAATGTCGATTATTTCAATGAGATCACGTGTGGCCATGACTTTTTGGTAAATGGCACAAGAATAATTATTCAATGCTTAGTGTATATAAACTACTAATAAATCTCTATAAACGCGAGGCATTCAAACCAGAAGTGTACTAGAATGAGTTTATTACTTCATTTAATGTAAATAATTTAAGGTAGCTGTGGAAAGATTAGTCATTTTACTCCTACATTCATTAGCCTCAGACCTGAAATTTACATGTCAGTAGGCCTACTGGAAATGTTGTGTATCCAAACAAACAGAAAAAGCTCATTTGTTGACATACCTATAGACTTCTTCACCTGGTGGATGCCTCCACACACACTTCACCATGTGCCTTTTAAGTATCGTTCGAGTCTTCATATAACGCAAACAGTATTCACAAAGGTATAGCTTGGGTACTCTAGCATAATCATCAGGGTACGGACTTTGGTACCACACTTCCATTTCATGTTTACCCATTTCTACATACTTTGTACCCTTCACATGAGGAAGGTTGCTCAGTTCTTCTTCCTGCCAAAAATGTTTTTATTTGTTACATAAATAGTACATCTGTTTGACAAAATTATGAATATGTCATGTCATAATGTTGCTCACAAAGGGATGTAACCGGGTGTTATTTGACAAAGAAGCTTAAATAATCAAATAAAAGAATGCCACATTCTTTCAGAACAGCTGTCTGAAACATATTAAACTCGACTGCTCTGTACACTGCCTATTTTAGAAGTAAGGAATTTGTTCATTTAGTTGTAGTGAACTTCTGCATTAAAACTGAAAGAAATGGAATGAAAATTTAAAATACAAAATAATATGTTTAAGGTATGTACATGACAACTGTCCATATTCTACATGGGTTTATAGCTACAAGTACAAGTAATATTCTGAAAACACCTGAAGAAAGAAGATTTTGTGTCTGCGTGTCGTGCACATCAAACAATCTGTATCAGCAGGAACCTCAACACTGTATGAGAATGAGAAAGTAAGTTTTGGCATATGCAGAAGAAGCAAAGCTTTGAGTGTTTATTACACTCTTTAAATATCGACATATGTAATTAAGTTACATATGTAACGGTAATTAATTTACTAAGTCAGTCTATAGTTTGGTAGTTTTACTTAATACATCCACAGCTACTTCTGTTATAAATTTACATTTTTTGCTACAGAAAGCTGACACTCACAATTTTTTCACTGGCAATGGCTTGGGCCTCATGGAAAAGACGCAAGTCATATTCAGGAACCCCTGTGAGACGTGGTTCCCTTTCTTTTTCATCTGCAGTCCCATTACTATTGGCTGAGGGTCCTTTGTCATCATCCTTTTCTCCAGAGCGACGCATTTCTCGAATTTTCATCTGATACTGTCGCTGCTCTGCCGTGGGTGGTGCTTTCGATGGGCGACGTGCTAGAACTGCGAGTGCCTTGCGCCGTTCTTCTTCCCGTTTACGGTGTTCCAAATATGCTTCCTGCATTGAGACCCAAGAGAAACAGATATTGAATGCACAAAATAAAATGCATGCTTCTCCCAAACTGGTGGGTGTATTCTGTCGCTAAGAATAAAAAGTAGGGGTACCAAAATCTGGTGAAGATAATTATTTTTGGACAGCCAAAATGAAATGTCAGAAACAGGTTAGATGATTTTTCCGTAAAATGTGATGATTGAGTTTTGCGAATGACATCCAAAAAATGATAATACTAGAGACGTATTATCATTTTTTGGATGTCATTAGCAAAAGTCACACACATTAAATGTTAGCTTGATTAAAGCAGCATTTGTGACAAACAGAAATTTGGTTATAGAAGTGATTAAAATCCTATAACATTACCTCGGTGACATTAAGACTTAAGCTTTGGATGAGAAAACTGCAATAACTATAGACACCATATTTAATACTGTAACTTATTCTATACCCATTACTAACAAGTGATGGACACTATAGAGGTTATTAACACAGGAAATGTTTGGTTCTGGACATCAGAGCTGAATTAAGGGAATACTTTATAGCACTGCACAGATTAACAAGGAAACACCAACACAAGTACAGGTGATGCCTTTCCACAAACTCTAGTGACGAAGTTATCACTAATTTGTTTACAAACACTGGGTTAAGAGACTGCCAAGATACTCTGAGGGGAATCTAAAGCCGATTATTTATTTACTGTGGTGCTTCTAAAGTCAAACCATATAACAATATTTTTCCTGAACATGGTAGCCTGATAAAAAAAATGAGTTAAATATCTTACATGTGATGTTTGTTGTTAATAAGAGAACTATGAAAAAACTTTCATCGCCAAAACAAAGTGATATATTACTTTGAAATTTAATTATACAATGACTTTAAACTGGAAGTGCTTACTTTGACTTCACTAAAAAATACTGAATCTTCCAGAGCTTTAACAAAAGACAATATTAACCAATTCATAATGCAAACTTATTAAATTAGTTGCTGCAGCTTGTTCCAGCTGTTCTTGAGGCTAAGCAATGATTTTACTAACAGTAAACAAATAAGCTGCACAATTCTCTATGCATGACAGAATAACTGCTCAACAACACTTCTTCTTACACAGCATCACTGCCATATACAGAATACTGTGCTTTAAAATTTGTCATAGCTTCACAACAATAGTGTCTGTCTTATTCCACATACAGTTGTAATTTTGTGAGTGTGTTTGTGCTGTCCACGTTTGCACTGCTGCACAATGACAGTGCGCATTCAGCCAATACATCTGATAACTAAATAATCCTCTATCTTTAAACCTGACAATTCATTCAGTTCATCACAGTGAAGTCTACAGCTTTGATAGTATTAAATGGAGTTTAACAGATGGTGTTATAATCAAACTTTCATTACTTGAGAGGGCCCCTATGAAAAACAGCACAATGAAACATTGTGGAAATATTTGTAAGGGTTTGCAGAAGAGAAATACTGAATAAACCACTGAAGCAACATATTTTAATTTCCACATGGGAGGGTAACATTTGTTAATTGCATACCATGTTTACGTTCCAGATTACATATGTGATGACCATCTGCATCCACAACAGCCTGGAACCACACTATAGATAACTCTAATGAAGTCCGAAACATCTCCTGTGGCACGTGGACCATGGAATGTTCAGTGCCGTGACAAAGTTCGTGCACAGCTTGAAAATTGCACACTGCATACAGCACCCCCAGCCACAGCAACAGTAACTTTTTCAGCAATTTGTGGCACAATTGGCTGTCGGCCTCTATCACGAGCAATTCCCAGAATGTCGGTTAATTTGAACTTTCGAATCATGTCCATCATCAGTGTGGATTTCTTTAGTGTGTCAATACTTGCAATGAGTAGCAGCACTATTGATCTCAGTTTGATAAAACAGCTTTGCAAGTAAAACCCTACTCACCTTTCTAGATCCGTGTTGATTGTCTGCAACTGCAGTCCACACTGATGCTTGTGTATAATCCTACATTGTCGTATGAGTACTGGTGCCTAAAGGCAAGTTGTGACACTAATACTACTAACGAAGCAAATGCTGCAGCACACAGCCTCAACATCATCCCTATACATTAAGGTCCCATAAGGTAAACAGTTTTCCGTCTACAATGGCTCAAGTAGCAAAAATTTAATTATAACCAAGCTATGTATCATAAAAAATCTTAGTTTTATACCAAAAATGTCTGACACATGGCCCAGATTCACTGGGGCGCTACAATGTTCTCAAACAGTAATAGTCTGTTAAATACTTGACAACATGGTGTTTTTTTTATATATATATAAAAGAGTTATTTACAAATCGTGATTAACAACATACCTTGCATTCTTGCACAGTCTTATTGTGATACATCGGACATGCCTCAATCGTAAAATGTCTCTCGAGACGACCGCCCAGGTGACCCACAGAGTCGCAGCCCTCTAGAGGACACTGCCGCTCTTCCTCCTGCAAGGAGCCAGTTTCCCCATCCCCACGACCACTGCCTCCAGAGCCTCGCGGTTTAGACTTGTTGCGCTGTTGAGCTGGTGGGGCTTTCGGCCCTGCTGGCTTCTTCACAGGAGACTTGCTACTGGCAGTGCTCATTTTACTCTCTGCAAGATACAAAAGACACTTTGTACATTAGGTAGAAATTAAACAAATAAAAACCAGTTTCATTATTTATTTAGATTGTCTAAACAGATGTGCACACTACAGCAAACAATACCACAGCTGTAAGAACCAATTCTTTTAAGTTGGTCATTAGTACTGTGTGCAGGTATTGTATGTTCTGTCAAAGGAGATCCAGATGTTCCTTTGTATGTAGAAACAATGCAGAACTAGTTATGTTGTTGCAGACGATATTATTACAGAGGACTAACTGACAAATGCAGGGGTTGGATTAAAATACGAGAACACCATGAGAAATGTTTGCTCACGAATAAATGCAGATTCTAGCCAAGCCAGTATGTGGCACGGTTGACCATGAATGATACCTCTGCAAGACTACTGGAAGCTGTTTTGTATGCAAACAATTTTCCTATGCCATATTAGGCATTTCTGGTGTTTCCATACTTTTGTCCACCCACTGTAATTTTTCTGTCACTGAAAGCCTCCTGAGTTAGCAACCAAGTAGCAGTGAGCTTTGAAGCAATGTTTGAACAAGTGGAAACTTGATGGAACATTATTTCAAAATGACACAACTATAACCTCAAAATATTGTGCCAGTGATATTTCCCAGAACTCGGGATTCTCAACTATTCTGTTGACACCGTACGTATAAAGTTGGCAACAATCAAATAAATGAAACAGGTTACGTAAGAATATAGCTTTGCTTTTTACATACTCTGATCACTGAAAACAGTTCTCTTAATGGTTTTGTTTCTTATGGAATACGCACTGCCTAACACAACTGAAATTCATCGAGACAGGTGGAATGGCCAAAAGAGCATGTTTGCAATGTTCATGTGTAGTGCTGTTGCCTGGCCTGGTACGTGTACAAGGGGCGTGAACATCGCCAGATATTGAGTGATAACTGTGAAGAACATGGAGATGTCACATACATGTATGAGACAGCATTTTCAGCACCTGACACAATCTGAAAGGAGCCTCATTGGGGATCTCCATTTCGCTGGCTAATTGAATTGAGTAATATCCAGACTTGTATGGCATTTGGAATTGACAGTGGCTCGATGTCGGATTGCATGGGAACATCAGGGCAGGCACACTCATCATCAAGGTTCTGGTTGATCATGCCTTACAATTACAAGGGAGGATCGCCATATTGCCCATCAAACGCTTTGTAATGGCGTCACATTTGTGCCTGTCATTCGAGAACTAGTAATGGACCCCCTGCAACATTCTATATGATTTTGCATCATTGGTTAGAGACTAGCAGCAGCCAGACTAGGGAATTACCGTCCCATGAGTGAGCTGCCCTTAACATCGCAACACAAATGGCTGCATGTATAGTGGTGCTGTAATTGGGAAGTATAGCTTGTTGATAACTGCCATTGATGAATTGTGGTACAATACTACCCTGGATGACCACTGTTGGCGAGTATGGTGGCATCTAGGGAAAGATCCCATTCTTCCAATGTTTTGCTGAGATAGAGTGATGTTACTTCTGCTGTCGTGGTGTGGGGAGCTATCAGCTATGACTTCAGGTCATGGCTGGTGGTGACTAAGGGAACTTCAATGTCATGTCCCGTGTTATCCCTCTTATAACAGTGTTGTGGTGACATTTTCCAACAGGAGAATGATCACTCACACAGGACACGTGCCTCTATGAACTGTCTGTGTTATGTCAAGATACTCCTGTGACCAGCAATATCTGCAGATCTGTGACTGATAAAATGTGTGGGCCCAGCTAGGACATCAGCTCCATCTTAGTGCCAGCACCCATGATATCATGGACTACCTACAACTGTTGTGAGCCAGCTTGCCTAAGGAGATGATGCAACCTGTTTATGACCTCCCCTGCCAACTGAATCAGTGTGTGCATCCAGGCCAGAGGGGAGTGCAGTGGTTCATATTGAAATGTGTTTTGTACATTTGACTCAATCATGTTATCACTAACATAACATCACATACCCTCTGAATTTGTGAAATTTCATTTTGTTTCTTCTTTCCTTTCTGTGTGCTTCACTTTTTTTGTCAGGCAGAGTTAATATTTTTGATTTTTACATCTCCTGATCACTGAATAGATTTTTCTTAATGGTTTAATTCCTCAGGGCATAACTGTACCATCCTCCCATCTGTTTCCACAGCCACATTCTGTGAGATGTGCTGTTTGCATGAATTCCGACGCTGACATTTACAACTAAAATTGCAATGTTCAGTTGTCGTTATGTTTGGGCTCATCAGTATATAACACCACCTTCTAATCAGTAATAAAGAATATATAATTATAAAATCATAGGATAGTTTACCATTATTGAAAAATTTAATGTACCTACTGAAACTGATGATGACTGTGTTTCAAACACCACACACAGTTTAAACAATGTAACAGAGCATATACACACACTCATCAGAAAACAGAATAGTCTGTTCACATAATATCAATAATAATCACAAACATGCATTTAATAAAGCATTATTAATTGTCTTTCTACTGTATCTAAATTAGAGTGCATGGCATTATGGCATATTCTAAATCACTTAGAATACATTCACAGATTACATTCCAAACACAAACAACTAAAATAAAATACATACATTCAGTAAAATGATATACAATGTTTAAATTTAACTGCTCCATTGGATGAAATTTAACTACAAAATATGGAGGCAAGCGATAAACACAGCTGTAAGGACGACACTGATAGACACAGTTCACATAATAACCATCATGCAACTCCTGCTATGGCTGCTGTGTAAGCAACATGATCTGTGATCAAGATGACAACTCATACTATTCTGTCTAGTTTTAAATCCCTCAGAAGCAATACAATAGAATACTCAAATCAGACAACATTCAGACCCAAAAGCAATTCCAATTCATATTTTCCTCAATGCAGGCATGAACGTACTACATCAGTTAAATAACTACAACATCAGACACATGAAATACAAGTAGTATGTGGCAATCCTGTATGTTAACAATTTGGTTAATCTGTAGTTGAATGATCAGTGCATGATATTAATTGCCTGATGACCTCAAACGGGAGGGGTACTCTGTCAAAGCAGTGGATGACCATTATAAGATGTTACACTGAAAAATTAAGGTAAGTAGCCACCATATTTAGTATTTAGCAAACATCATGAATAAAATACTTACCTGCTTCTGACTCTGTATCAGTTGCTTTTGCAACAACATGTTTACTTCGCCGGGCACTAGACGACCTAGTCTGTTTGCGAGTGACTACACTTGGCTTTGGCCCCTCTCCATCACTTTCAGACTGGGCTGGTTTTGTCTGAGAAGGTGTTGGACCCCGAGGCCGAGGTCTTACTCTCTTCTTTGCAGCATTCCCACGTTTCTGTGGAGCTTTAGTTGGTGCAGCTGAGGAATCAGCTGAAGACTCACTGTCTGAACTGCTATCTGTATGGAAAACATTACTGGTTTAAAAGGTACAAACATCTTAAGGATTGTGACTAATGAAAGGGCACATTAAAAATTAAGAAAATAAACTGACTGCATGTTTCCTCAATTTTCTTGTATATAATTTTGACAGAAGCCAGCAATTTATAATTTTGAGGTCTAATGAAGGTTCATTTCATTTCTGTGTGTTTCTGAATTACGCCCTATCCTATCTCCCCTTTAGTATGAAGTGCTATATACTAATGAGAAATGTAGACAAGAGTATATTTTATTAGTTAAGAATCAAGTAAAATGAAATACAGAGATGTTTTAAATGATTGGGATAAAGGCCTGCTAATTGGATACACACGGCAAAATGTTTCAGTGTGGAAACGGGTTTCATATGCAACAAGGGCTCAAGCTATCCTCCACTATTATACATAAATATCTTTATTTAAGAAAATACATTGAAGGGTTACTGTGGCTAGGTGAATCAGTTGTACAATATAAATTTTAAATAAATTCAAAACTTTTCACCGAACTATCTCAACATAAAATTCAATATTCTTTTCTCAATGTTGTTGTTAAAGACAACAACAAGGCAGAAAATCTGTAAAAACTGAGTCTAACTGTGATTTAGCGCTAGTTTATTTTCTACAAGCCGTGAACTTAGGTCAAGAACTGCACTATTTGAAACTGGGCCAATGTTGCACGCAACATCCTTTACTGCTAAGCTAGTGTCACCAACAAACAGAAATATTTTAGAGTTACCCGTAATACTGGACGGCATATCATTTATATAAATAAGGAACAGGAGTGGCCCCAACACAGATTTCTCGGGCACCCCCCACTTGACTGTACCCCACTCAGACACCACATAACAGTCATTATAAACATTGTGAATAATGACCTTTTGCTGTCTGTTGCTAAAGTAAGAGGTAAACCAATTGTGAGCTACTTCCCATATTCCGTAATGGTCCAACTTCTGGAGCAATAGTTTGTGATCAACGCAATCAAATGCCTTAGCTAAATAAAAAAAATATGCCTAGCGTTTGAAACCTTTTGTTTAACCCATCCAGCACCTCACAGAGAAAAGAGAATATAGCATTTTCAGTTGTTGACTTCTAACCAGCCTTTCCAATAACTTTAGCAAACACTGTCGGTATAGAAATAGGTCTAAAATTGTCTACATTATTCCTTCCTCCCTTTTTATAAAGCAGCTTTACTACTAAATACTTTAATTGTACAGGAAACTGACCATTCCTAAAGGAAAAATTACAAATATGGCTAAATACAGGGCTAACATGTGCAGCACAGTACTTTAATATTCTGCTAGGCACTGCATCATATCCATGAGAGTCCTTAGTCTTCAGTGATTTGATTATTGTCTCAATCTCCCTCTTGTCTGTATCACAGAGGAGTATTTCAGACATCAATCTCGGAAAGGCATTTGCCATGAAAATTATATGATTCCCTGTGGAAACTAAATTTTTATTTAATTCAACAGCAATGCTCAGAAAATGATTGTTAAATACAGTACATATATCTGATGTATCAGTAACAGAAATATTTTCACTACGAACTGACTTTATATCGTTGACCTTGTGCTGCTGACCAGACACTTCTTTCACAATTGACCATATGGTTTTAATTTTATTCTGTGAATTAGCTATTCTATTTACATACCACATACTCTTTGCCTTCCTAATAGCATTCTTAAGCACCTTACAATACTGTTTGTACTGGGCTACTGCAGTTTGTGACTAATTCTAACATTTTGATATAATTCCCACTTTATTCTACATAATACCCTTATCCCAGTAGTCAGCCATCTGGGCTGGCTATTACTGCTAGTAACCCGTTCGGAATGTTCTAATAGAAAGCAACTATCGGAGAGCATGAGAAATGTGTTAAGGAAAGCATTATACAGGGTGTTTATAAATGAATATTGAGGTTTTAATGCTTTATAATATTTGTTATGTTAACTTTTATAAATGAAATGTCAAATGAAAGAGCAACTCAAACCGTGTTACCAAGAACCTTATAAATGTTCAATGTGAGCACCATTTGTCACAAGGCACACATCAAGTCTAAAGCCGAGTTCTTCCCAAACATTGATAAGTGTGTCTTCAGTGATTGTAGCAACGGGTGCTTCAATCCAATTTCTTAATTCAGGGAGGTCTGCTGGTAACAGAGAGATGTACACATGATCCTTGATGAAGCCCCACAGGAAAAATCGCATGGCATTAGGTCGGCTGAACTTGGAGGCCATGCAATGCAAGCCCTGTCATTAGGCCCCTTGTGGCCTATCCAGCACTTGGCTATAGACTTTGTGTGTGTCGTGTGACAAATGGTGCTAGCATTGAACATTTATAAGGTTCTTGGTAAAACTGTTTGAGCTGCTCTTTCATTTGACATATCATTTACAACTGTAAGTTTAATGTAATAAAATTATAAAGTGTTAAAATACTGATTTTCATTTATAAACACTCTGTATTTGTCATCTTTGTTATCAGCACTATAAACATCCTTGACAAGATTTAAAAATCTCTATATTGCTGTTGGATTAACCTTCCTACATAGTCAGTAATTATACATGACATTTATTTTAGGACAAAAGCCTTTTAGTGTTAAAATTTGTGCATCATGGTCTGAAACGCCAGTCACCCTTTTACTAACAGAATGCCCATCTAATAATGAAGAATGAATAAAAATATTGTCTATGGCTGTGCTACTTTCCCCTTCACCCTGATTGAAAAAACACAGTCCGCTTCAGATTATATGAATTTAGGAGATCTACCAGGATCCTTTTTCTTGAACCATCATATACAAAATTTATATTGAAGTCACCACATATAACTAATTTCTGGTACTTCCTACAAAGTGAATCAAGAACCCTCTCTAGCTTGAGCAGAAATGCTCTGAAGTCAAGAGTTACAGAAACTACAAACAACAACAATTAGAAGTTTTGTTTCACTAAATTCAACTGCCCCTGCACAACATTCAAATATCTGTTCAGTGCAGTGCCATGATATGTCTATGGAATACTGTTTTCATGTACATAGCCCCTCCCCCTCCCTGCAAGGAACTCCTTGCAAAACAGCCAGCTAATCTGCATCCTGGTAAAGGAAGCCTATGAATTGTCAAATTATTAAATGGTGCTCTGATATATCAATAATTTCAGAGTCAACATCTATAAGCAGTTCACTAACTTTGTCTCTAATACCTCTTATATTTTGATGAAATATGCTGATTCCTTAAAAAAAGGTGCAGCTGTAACACCAACTACTACAGCGATTTTTCCATGAGTGATCCCACCACCACCCACTACACTGTTACCCGTAAGCTTTTGCCAGTTTCCCCTTCCCAGATCTATTTAAGTGCAGGCCATGCCTCATGAAACCCAAAGAGGTCAAGGTTCACAATGAACTGTAGAGCCACAGAAGAAGAAGAAGAAGAAGAAGAAGATGATGATGATAATTTCTTTTGTCTTTAATTAAATAAAATTGTGAAACTTCCTGGCAGATTAAAACTGTGTGCCCGACCGAGACTCAAACTCAGGACCTTTGCCTTTCGCGGACAAGTGCTCTACCATCTGAGCTACCGAAGCACGACTCACGCCCGGTACTCACAGCTTTACTTCTGCCAGTTATCTCGTCTCCTACCTTCCAAACTTTACAGAAGCTCTCCTGCGAAAGGAGCTCAGATGGTAGAGCACTTGCCCGCGAAAGGCAAAGGTCCCGAGTTCGAGTGTCGGTCGGGCACACACTTTTAATCTGCCAGGAAGTTTCATATCAGCGCACACTCCACTGCAGAGTGAAAATCTCATTCTGGAAATAAAATGGTATTTAGAATCCTCCGATGTACAACTCACTTGAGAAAACTAGAATATTACAAGGAGACAGAATAGCTGGCCACTATTTACATTTGGGAAGCCAGATTCTGTGGACTGATGAAAGGCACACATAAAACTACAAATATTTTTGTTTCCTGTCTTTTTCATAACCTGTAGGTTCCTGTCACCCTAAGGTCTGAATGACCTCTTGCTCCATTCTATACATTTACCCCCCTATCCCTCTTTCCTTGCCGAGAAAATAATTGTTTCAAAAGCTAGGAAAGAGAGAGAGAAGAGAAGAGAAGTGCTGGAGTTGGAGCTGGGAAGGGGACAAATAGATGGAGGACGGAGACTAGACCTGGAGCTGGGAAGGGGACAAATAGATGGAGGACAGAGACTAGACTATCTCTGGGATGATTACATTGGTACCTCCATCCATATAAAACCTGCCAACCACCAGAAATTCCTGCATTTCAATAGCTGCCACCCATTCCATACTAAGAAGTCCTTCTCCATACAACTTATACGCTTGGGGTCATCACATGTGTAGTGATGAGCAACCAATGTACCAAGCGTCTCACTGAGAACTTCACAGACTGAAATTACCCTACCAACGTTGTACAGAAACAGATCTCGCATGCTTTGTCTCTCCAGTCACCTTCCTTCTACTACCTACCACAAATCCACTGTCCAGCCACAAAACAGCACTCCTCGTGTGACTCAGTACCACCCAGAACTGGAGCAACTGAATCATATTCTCCACCAAGGCTCTGACTACCTCTCACCATGCTCTGAAATCAGGAATATCCTACACACTGTGCTTCCCACACCTCTCACAATGATACTCTGCCACCCACCGAACTTATGCAATATCCTTGTCCATTCCTACTCCACTCCCGCTCCCAATCCCATGCTTCATGGTCATTATCTCTGCAACAGACCTACAAGACCTGTCCCATGCATCCTCCTACCACCATCTACTCCAGTCTGGTCACAGCCATCTCTTATCCCGTCAAAGGCAGGGATACCTTTCAAAGAAGCCATGTGATCTACAAACTAAGCTGCAACTGCTGTGCTGCATATTATGTGGGCATGACAACAAATGAGCTGATGTCCACCTGGATGGCTACTGCCAAACTGTGGTCAAGAGACAGCTGGATCACCCACCTGCTGAAAATGCTGCCCAACATGATGTGCTGAATCATGACAGCTTCATGGCTTGTGCCACCTGGGCTCTTTCAAGCAACTCCAGGTTTCCTGAATTGTGTAGGTGGGAGCTCTTCCTGCAATATACTGTATCCTATGTTCCTGTAACATTTCTGGGCTCCACCTTTCCTAGTTGATAGCTGATGGTTGGAGAGACAACACTGCTGTTACAGTCTGCAGAAACCAGTTATAAACGTTGGCCACTGATGAATTGTGTATATGAATGGTATTGACCCCTTCAGTGTCAGTTAAAGCCTGAAGAGGGTGCAAAGAAGAACTGAAACCGGTAGCCATATATTAAATGACATCATAAGGACAACTGCAGATGTTCCATTTTATTACATAAGGGAACAGCTGAAGTTCATCAGACCTCCAATCACAAGGATGGACACACAAAAACTTACCTAGTCCCTGTCCTGCGCCTACCTATTTCCTTCCCTTCCACTAGACGTATTCCACCAACACACCCACATTCTTTTTCCCCTTCTCTACATTTCTCTCCCCCCCCCCCCCCTTTCTCAAGCTTCCCAACTGCACCTAGCTGCTGTACCTTTTCTCTTTAGTGTTCCACAAGCAGGACTACATCTTTCCCCACCCCTACCCCGCTATCCCTCTCCCTCTGCACCCTATGCCTCTTCCTCACTCCCACTATCCACGCCAATTTGCTGCTCCCATCAGATGCAGTCCCAGTTGCAATCTGCAGTCCAGGCACAATGTCCTCAGACAGTTGTCAAGTGTGTAAAGTTGTAGCTGTCCGAATGTGTGTGCATTTTCTATTTCAGAAGAAGACCTTTTGGATGAAAGCTTAAATATATAGCAGTCTTTTCATTGTGCCTGTCTATGACTCAACATCATCTCTATAAGGCGAGTAGGAATCCATCTTTTTCATAATACTGTTGTAAATGGAAATAGTATGAACTACCACACCCTAGGCGTATGGCACAGACCTCATAATCCCAGGCGATATAAATGAAAAGAACTTCCCACAGTTTTCTGGCTAGAGAAACATAAACTGGCCACTGGGATTTTAATTTGGTTTCCTATCCATTATCTGACTCTGTGAGGCATCGATAACGTTCCCATCAGCAGAGGGGGTCCCCGATCCATTTGGATACTGGAGAAAGGTGGCACAAATTTGTAATATGGGAAAAAGGTTCTGAAGTAATAAAAACGGAGTTACACAACCTAAGAATAAACGTGAAGAATGATGAGGCTGCAGCTGCTGATCGGTGTCAGAGTTCAGGATGGGCCGGATGTGACGGCACACAGACCACTTACGGACTGATTGGTGCTTCATTCTGGCAAGCCTCCAACTTAAAAATATAGTGTTATTATCACCTTTGCGGGATGGGAAGTGGCTGGAGTTTGCCTGCTGGGACATAGAAACTAATAATTTTCTTTTCATCCCCTAAACAAGTGCAGTGTCAGCTGTCTAAATGATGGGTTTTTCTGACACATGCCACATGAGCAAGGAACTCTTGTTTAAAACTTTAAGCATTGTCAGTGGTTGATGCCAACTTGAATAAATTAACTCCGTTTCCAGATTTTGCTTCCTCAGTATGTCAGGAATCATTATCACAAATCTTCCTTTCTCCCTGAACTCTTTTCAGTGGTTTAATTTGTGACTGTAAAATTGTATGTATGAGACAGGTCAGTTGTTCATCATCAAGGTCTCCTGAGTCTGTCACCAGATTTATTACTTATGGATTACTACTCAATTCAGCCTCTGTTTTAGTTTTCGGTCTTGTGCCCATGTGCATGTTACAGCACTTGGCAGTCTTGCGGGGTTTGTAACAAATAGTCTTATGAATATTAGATTCATGTAGTAATCTTGAGAAACAATCAGATTTTTTGTTTCTGAATAAAACTATGTGACTAGCTTCAGAGTTGAGCCCATTATTCAACATCATGATAACAAATGAAAACATTAATACATATGGTAACTGTTTGTATGCACCTTCTGTGTCACCATTAAGTGAGATAGTGAAAGTATTAAAAGAGAACACCATTCTGCCAACCTCAAAACACCTAAATGTCCAAGTGTCTTCCTTCACACAAAAGTTAAAATTATATTGGGAATTGCTCACCAATCAGCAAGAAAATCACTTTAAAGCAGAAATAACATGTAAGGCGGAAGCAGTTTCTCACAGAAGTCAATTTCTGATATCTAAGACTTCAGAAAATGTTACTAAACCTGCCTTCTCAGTAATAGTGAAATATGTAATTTAAAGATATAATAATGCTATGAGTGTGCTTATTGTAAATTATAATGTATTTAAGATTCACAAAATCCACAAATACCAAGGGGGGAGCATATGGATTGTACCACTTATCTGAAATACCTTCCAGCTCATCAAAAGATTTCCTTGTATAATCTAGAGATTAAGTGTGAAACCTGACTCTTTAATGTGAGCCTCGTGCTAAGATAGCTTAATTCTGTAATATTACATCATATTCAGTCACTTTGTAGTAACTTATATTTTAACACAGAACACAATACTAATAATAGTCACAGTCACATTCTAACAATTACTACAAATTGTGTGCAAAATTCCAATTTCAATCTACAACATAAATATACTATTAGATACATACCACAAGCCTATTTAACACCCAAACATACAAGCATAACACAATAACACAGCAAAGGACAGAGATACAAGCTAGTGATTGCAGGCAGAATTACATATGATCTTACATCTGAGTAGAAGTGAAAGGGAAATAAACACAACAGAAGGGAGAAATTCTACACTATCCATTACAATTATTAAATACATAAAATAAAAACAAGACAGAGGAAACAATATTTTAAAACTGAAACACTATCAGTCATAACTTTTATTTATTCAGTTGTTTCTGGTTTTGTATGCACAGCAAACCGTGTAAGTGACGATTAGTGTGTATGTACTTGCACAGAAATGACACTATAAATTCCTGAAGTCTGAAAACAATGCAGCATCTCACACACGACCAGCATTATGTTTACAGTGACACAATGTATACCCTTCTTTGTACACAAAAGCAAATCAATTAGATAATGCATACTTGTGAAACAATTCGATGCCAGTATGCAACAAAAGTGTCCAGCTTCGTTCAATGGATGACTGATAGTGTACATGATAAAGGCTATATGAAATACCTTACACTAATGCGCATGTGAGCACCAGCACTACAGACAAGGTATCAGCAGCACTTGTTTGTCTTATCACTAACAATTTATTACAGTAATAACTGTTATGCTTTTAAGAAAGCTCAGAACATCAGAAATAATACAGCATTAACCCTGTATTATTTCTGATAGTCTGAGCTTTCTTAAAAGGATACCAGTTATTATTGTAACAAATTGTTAGTGATAAGACAAACAAGTGCTCATTTCCATTTGAGTACAGCCTATTACTAGACAAGTTTTGACATTGTAGATGGTCATGTCCCTGCCATACCAGTTCTTACTGTAAGTGTCCATAGCTCATATGACTTGAGATCGTGAATACTATGCACACTTTCTGTCCATCAATGGTCATAAATGTGTACTATAATACCACCACCATCACTATTATCTTCATGAATGAGTACTTGCTAACAAAACCAATGCGTTACCAATCCAGATGAAGACTAAGTACATTTCAGACTGCAGCATCATGAGTGATTTGAAGGAATGAGGCAATATACATTTCAATATGTTTTAATTGAAAAATGATGAATGTGATTGAGCAGAGACATTTGTGACAAACTCAACCGCTGTAAACTGTAAATGCTCCAGAAACAGTCACTTCCTAAAAGTTATAAACCATTAGCAGTGTCCTGTGAGCATAACCTTTTTGGCTTGGAGTAGATGATGGTACGTCAGAACGTGCCTGCACTACATTTTTCAGATTAATTAAAACAACAGTACATTTTATGAAGCTGTACATCAAAACATTATAGTTCTTGCAATTCACTTAGCTCTACTTACTTCCACTGAGACTGGGAGTCTTCTTACATGCCACGTGGAAACTTTCACTCCAAAATTTTATGACAACCTCTTATGTATCACTCTTCATGAACATTTTTTCATGTATGGTGACGTGTCATTTCGAAAACATTTCCTCTTCATTAGCCTGACAGTCCAGCAGCTGCTAACAGATTCTCACACATTGTGCTTGTGCTCTTCAATGTGTTTTGTTGAGCTCCATCTCACACAAACTGCGAAAGCTGGATGTGTTATGGATGACATCATATGCAGAACCACATGATTAATGTCCTTATAGTTTGCCACTTCATCAAAAATTGCTCCTTAGTTATTCAAAATCAGGTCACAGACTTTTCCAGTGTTAGCATCAGTAATGGGTGTGACTGGACATCCAACTCCTTCCTCGCTCTTCTTTATTGTTCAGCTACTTTTGACTAGTCCGATCAAGCAGTAAACACTGTCATGATAAAATACCCTCCCTGTAGTATGCTGAAAGCTTTCTGTGGATTTGAACCACTGGCACACCTTCAGATCACAAAAACTGATTATAGAATACCATTCTTTACTGATTGAAACAGAGAATGGTGCAGCCATATGTACTTTGGAAGAATGTAAAGTGAGCTGACGTGATAAGGCCAAAAGATGCCACTAGTAAAGAGAATGGTACCATCCAATGGCTAGAGAATGGTCTTAACCACCCTGCCAACTTACATGCAACTAGAATGAAGATACTGACTTACTTTCAGGTAATGTGCTTTTCAACAACTTCCATTATTTACCCATTCACGATCTAGTACAAGGACATTGTCTTAATTGGTTCATCAGTGCCCAACAGCAGATACTGGATAAGATCTGCAGACACACACAAGCACCCACAAACACCCAAAACAACCTTTCTACCTTAGTTCCCTAACAAAATTAAGCCCAGTGTAGTTTGTGGTGGCTTCAGTGACTTCAGTTAAGCATTGTATCAGTGTCAGACAGAAAATGTAATATACTGTAACACCAACAAAAATATGTAATGGAATGAGAAGACTACTGTCTGTCACTGTATAGAGCAAATGGTGAGAATAGTGAACCTGAATGTATACACAAATACAACAACACCAGAGAAAAGAAAGTCAAACTTACTAGGGAAGAGTGGGTTGGGGGGAGGGGGAGGGGCAGAGATTTGAGCATATGAAGAGTGATATGTAAGAGTTTTATGATAAACTTTTACTCCAAAGTTCCACATGGCACATAAGAAGACTCCCATGCTCTCAGTGGAAATAGATAGAGCTAAGTGAACTACAAGAACTATAATGTTTTGATGTTCAGCTTCATAAAATATACTGTTTTCTGCCACTATAGCCAATCTGCTCTCACCGATGGCTGGTGAAAGCTTCGTTATAGTAGTAATTAAAAATTGCAAACACTTATGAATATGAAACTCTCAAACCTTGTTGTTATTATTATTATTATTATTATTATTATTATGCAAGCAACTGCTATTTGTTGAACAGAAAAATCCAAGAATGCTAAACCACACAGCTACAGTCTACTAGTTATAGGCCAGGGAGACAGAGGAATGGAAAAGGTGTTGAGGATAATAATGGAAAGATAAGACTGAGGAAAGGAAATGGCATGTGTGAGATACTGCTGTTACAGATATTAATTAATTCATCACACAGGGCTGATCAACAGGGAAACCAACATAAAGATTGAAAGTTTTCTGTAGTCCTCTAAAAGTCTGTGACACATTAGACCTGTAAAAGGATTATTTGTAACATCATTTTTATTGAATGTATTGTTCTCAGCACTAAGATGTGCTGTTACACGGCAATCTCATCAAATTATCATATATGAAAACTGTTTCACTTTTCTTCATAATTTTTTGGTACATCTGGTGTGAAAGTTACAGGGTCCACCAAACAAGCCTCCACATACACAGATTAAAAGGTTCCTATGTTTTTTAAATGTATATATAAAAATCATGGTGTACACATACAAGAACTATATTACAGTGAAACCCTAAACTATTGCAAGGGAACACTGGGTAAAATAAAAGGAGTGCTCTGCAAAGAATTCTTTTGGCTCAGATCAGAAATCTGAGTATTACTGCTCAATTCGTCTGTTTCTTATGGAAGTCATATCAAAACAAAATTTAGGTGCAGTACACATCTTTTTGCCCAAATAGCTAATGAAACTATATCAAACTTCAAACTGGTTTTCTTATAATGGTATCAACTGAATTCTGTAATTTTATTAGTAATAGTGGAAAGTGGCCTGATGAAAAAACTGGAACCACTCCGTTTCTGCACAAGATTCATAATGTGGATAAGTAACTACTTTCAGTCCCAGGTATTTATAATGTTTGATTTTACTGTGTATTTGATTATGTCACTTTAATGACAATTCTCTGCCAGACATTGTATGCACTGTGTTTTATTGATGTTTAGAGAAAATGTGCATTCTGCAAGTCACATAACTTACATAACTTACTCCACTAACTAGTTCAAATTTTTCACAAAGCCACACACATCACCTGTAGATAGCAGTTCTTGTTTTTATTCTGTCTAGTAACAGTCTGATTATATGTATGAAGAGAATCAGTGCATAATGAACATAATATTCCGTTATGCACACACCACCACTTCCCTTGCTTCAGGCAACTTCTAGAGTTAAAAATTTCAGCTGCTGCTGACCCTAGAGAACAACCTCCTGTTGCATGTTTCCTTGATATGATGGTACCCTTTGCTTTGCTACAAGCATGTTTCTGTGTTGCACACAGAAAATACAAGAACCTCATGAGTATGTTGTTGTTGTTGTGGTCTTCAGTCCTGAGACTGGTTTGATGCAGCTCTCCATGCTACTCTATCCTGTGCAAGCTTCTTCATCTCCCAGTACCTACTGCAACCTACATCCTTTTGTATCTGCTTAGTGTATTCATCTCTTGGTCTCCCTCTACGATTTTTACCCTCCACGCTGCCCTCCAATACTAAATTGGTGATCCCTTGATGCCTCAGAACATGTCCTACCAACCGATCCCTTCTTCTGGTCAAGTTGTGCCACAAACTTCTCTTCTCCCCAATCCTATTCAATACTTCCTCATTAGTTATGTGATCTACCCATCTAATCTTCAGCATTCTTCTGTAGCACCACATTTCGAAAGCTTCTATTCTCTTCTTGTCCAAACTATTTACCGTCCATGTTTCACTTCCATACATGGCTACACTCCATACGAATACTTTCAGAAATGACTTCCTGACACTTAAATCAATACTGGATGTTAACAAATTTCTCTTCTTCAGAAATGCTTTCCTTGCCATTGCCAGCCTACATTTTATATCCTCTCTACTTCGACCATCATCAGTTATTTTGCTACCCAAATAGCAAAACTCCTTTACTACTTTAAGTGCCTCATTTCCTAATCTAATTCCCTCAGCATCACCCGACTTAATTAGACTACATTCCATTATCCTTGTTTTGCTTTTGTTGATGTTCATCTTATATCCTCCTTTCAAGACACTGTCCATTCCATTCAACTGCTCTTCCAAGTCCTTTGCTGTCTCTGACAGAATTACAATGTCATCGGCGAACCTCAAAGTTTTTATTTCTTCTCCATGGATTTTAATACCTACTCCGAATTTTTCTTTTGTTTCCTTTACTGCTTGCTCAATATACAGATTGAACAACATCGGGGAGAGGCTACAACCCTGTCTTACTCCCTTCCCAACCACTGCTTCCCTTTCAAGTCCCTCGACTCTTATAACTGCCATCTGGTTTCTGTACAAATTGTAAATAGCCTTTCGCTCCCTGTATTTTACCCCTGCCACCTTTAGAATTTGAAAGAGAGTATTCCAGTCAACATTGTCAAAAGCTTTCTCTAAGTCTACAAATGCTAGAAATGTGGGTTTGCCTTTCCTTAATCTTTCTTCTAAGATAAGTCGTAAGGTCAGTATTGCCTCACGTGTTCCAGTGTTTCTACGGAATCCAAACTGATCTTCCCCGAGGTTGGCTTCTACTAGTTTTTCCATTCGTCTGTAAAGAATTCGTGTTAGTATTTTGCAGCTGTGACTTATTATGCTGATAGTTCGGTAATTTTCACATCTGTCAACACCTGCTTTCTTTGGGATTGGAATTATTATATTCTTCTTGAAGTCTGAGGGTATTTCGCCTGTTTCATACATCTTGCTCACCAGATGGTAGAGTTTTGTCAGGACTGGCTCTCCCACGGCCGTCAGTAGTTCCAATGGAATATTGTCTACTCCGGGGGCCTTGTTTCGACTCAGGTCTTTCAGTGCTCTGTCAAACTCTTCACGCAGTATCATATCTCCCATTTCATCTTCATCTACATCCTCTTCCATTTCCATAATATTGTCCTCAAGTACATCGCCCTTGTATAGACCCTCTATATACTCCTTCCACCTTTCTGCTTTCCCTTCTTTGCTTAGAACTGGGTTTCCATCTGAGCTCTTGATATTCATACAAGTCGTTCTCTTATCTCCAAAGGTCTCTTTAATTTTCCTGTAGGCAGTATCTATCTTACCCCTAGTGAGATAGGCCTCTACATTCTTACATTTGTCCTCTAGCCATCCCTGCTTAGCCATTTTGCACTTCCTGTCGATCTCATTTTTGAGACGTTTGTATTCCTTTTTGCCTGTTTCACTTACTGCATTTTTATATTTTCTCCTTTCATCAATTAAATTCAATATTTCTTCTGTTACCCAAGGATTTCTACTAGCCCTCGTCTTTTTACCTACTTGATCCTCTGCTGCCTTCACTACTTCATCCCTCAAAGCTACCCATTCTTCTTCTACTGTATTTATTTCCCCCATTCCTGTCAATTGCTCCCTTATGCTCTCCCTGAATCTCTGTACAACCTCTGGTTCTTTTAGTTTATCCAGGTCCCATCTCCTTAAATTCCCACCTTTTTGCAGTTTCTTCAGTTTTAATCTACAGGTCATAACCAATAGATTGTGGTCAGAGTCCACATCTGCCCCTGGAAATGTCTTACAATTTAAAACCTGGTTCCTAAATCTCTGTCTTACCATTATATAATCTATCTGATACCTTTTAGTATCTCCAGGGTTCTTCCATGTATACAACCTTCTTTCATGATTCTTAAACCAAGTGTTAGTTATGATTATGTTGTGCTCTGTGCAAAATTCGACCAGGCGGCTTCCTCTTTCATTTCTGTCCCCCAATCCATATTCACCTACTATGTTTCCTTCTCTCCCTTTTCCTACACTCGAATTCCAGTCACCCATGACTATTAAATTTTCGTCTCCCTTCACAATCTGAATAATTTCTTTTATTTCATCATACATTTCTTCAATTTCTTCGTCATCTGCAGAGCTAGTCGGCATATAAACTTGTACTACTGTAGTAGGTATGGGCTTCGTATCTATCTTGGCCACAATAATGCGTTCACTATGCTGTTTGTAGTAGCTTACCCGCATTCCTATTTTCCTATTCATTATTAAACCTACTCCTGCATTACCCCTATTTGATTTTGTGTTTATAACCCTGTAGTCACCTGACCAGAAGTCTTGTTCCTCCTGCCACCGAACTTCACTAATTCCCACTATATCCAACTTCAACCTATCCATTTCCCTTTTTAAATTTTCTAACCTTCCTGCCCGATTAAGGGATCTGACATTCCACGCTCCGATCCGTAGAACGCCAGTTTTCTTTCGCCTGATAACGACATCCTCTTGAGTAGTCCCCGCCCGGAGATCCGAATGGGAGACTATTTTACCTCCGGAATATTTTACCCAAGAGGACGCCATCATCATGTAATCATACAGTAAAGCTGCATGCCCTCGGGAAAAATTACGGCTGTAGTTTCCCCTTGCTTTCAGCCGTTCGCAGTACCAGCACAGCAAGGCCGTTTTGGTTATTGTTACAAGGCCAGATCAGTCAATCATCCAGACTGTTGCCCTTGCAACTACTGAAAAGGCTGCTGCCCCTCTTCAGGAACCACACGTTTGTCTGGCCTCTCAACAGATACCCCTCCGTCGTGGTTGCACCTACGGTACGGCTATCTGTATCGCTGAGGCACGCAAGCCTCCCCACCAACGGCAAGGTCCATGGTTCATGGGGGGGGCTCATGAGTATATACAACAGGAAAGATATGCCTGTTAACACCACAGTACCACAAAGGGTCTATACATCTATATGTTAACATCACTGAGATTCAAAATTGAAATTTTTCTCAGAGCCTGAAATTCATTGTCTTATGGTAGTCACATTCTTCCCTCCTCCCCCCCCCCCCCCTCCCATTTTTAAAGGAAAAAAAGAGGAACTCCCTACTGGTAAGACAGGAAAATAGACAATTTTATATAGCTCACATATTTGAAAAATGCTACTGATTTACCTGAGGAAGCTGAGGATGCTGTTGTTGAGGTCTCTGTGCTTGCACCAGATTTGCTTGGTGGTGACTGCAGTGGTTCTGGTTTAGCAACAGCTTTCCTAGTTCTTGTCTGGGCAATTGCTTTTGATGCAGAATTCTTCACTGGGCTTAACTTTGGTGGCTGTGTTGCTTGATCATCACTTTCACTACTGTTCTCAGGACTAAATATGCTTTTAGTTTTTAGTTTTCTCTGTGTTGTGGAATCCGCCTGTTTACTTGCAGCAGCAGACTTTGTAGCGGGTTTTTCGGCTGTCGACTTAGCATTGGCATTTGAGCCAGATTCTTTTACTCCCCTTTGTCCTGATCCAGCATTGTTTTTTGTTGGGTTAACTCTAGAAGGCTTCTGAATTGGAGTAACAGTGGCAGTTGCTTTTGGTTTTGTTGAAGCTTTCCGCTTCACAGTTGGCTTCACAGGTGAATCTTCAGATTCTGATGAGCATGCAGCCGTGGCGTTAGCTTTAGATTGCCTAGTTTTTGAATTTGAAACCTGCGACTTCTCTTTAGGTTTTGCAGTCTCGGTATCATTTGAAACTGTTGTACTTTTACTACTCTTGACAGGTGAGTTTTTCTTTTTTGCCACTTTTCTAGTGTCCGAATCGGTCGACCCATTTGCACTCTTCTCCGCACTACCCTGTGATGTCGACGTATTCTCCGTGTCTGAAGAACTTGAATCAGAACCACTAGAAGAAGATGAACTCGAAGATGAGGAGGAGCTGTTACTTGAACTAGACGCCTCAGAGCTTGATGCTGCTTCCTGAAAGCAAGACATAATCAGGTTTATGCACAAAGACACAACACAACACATAATAAAATCACAATCACAAATTATCAAAAATGTAATCTAAACAACAGAAGTGTGTGAAAGATATACAAACAAAAATCTGACTTACACAGACATTTGTAAACTGTCTTGAAAGCAGATACACATAGAAAAGAAACAAACAGTCACATAAACAACGCTGATAAGAAAATGAAGTTTTATACAAACACGAGTGTTGCCATGCAAAAGCAATACACACTAGTAACACTTAATAACATACCTTACAGGACTGATAAAATTAGTTTTGTTATAACAGTAGACCGTAATAACCCAAACGCTGACCTGACATTATGAAGCATGTCTCTAATTTGTTTTGTAAGTTTTTACCATTTACAATGAAAACATCGGAGGTTCATTGGAACTGTTAGTTTTATGGGTTATTCTCTGGTTAGAGAGCATGCTGAAAAGGAAAGAAATATTGAATGTACTTAGCTGTTGTAAATGTGAAAAATAACTAAGCTAGGAAAGGGTAAATTTTTTTTGAGTCCTACATAAAGTAAAATGCTTTACATGGGATTTCTCTCTTTGTTATCTAAGTTTGTATCACCACTAGATTAATGAGTAATGAGTACAGAAATACTGCTCTTCTACTGAGTTTAAGACAGAATGTGTACATAATGGGAGGCCTCAGTTCTGAATTCTAGCAATGCAATTTAAAAGCAATTTTCAGATGTTAATTAGAGTCAAGCTGAAAATTAATGCTACAACATTAATTATGTGATAAATAGAGTCACATTCACTAAAACTGATTATGCAGTATGTAAGCAAAGTGATGTGAAATGTTGCCAGCCTAGAGATCTCAGGAAATATTTCTTCTTGGTAAGTGTATAATACTGCAAAACTCTTAATATCTACAGTTGTCATAAAGAGCGAAGAAAAAAATTTGTTTGCAAGGCAAATATGTGGCAAGCAACAGCTAACAAACTGTTTGAGTTTACACTCATAGTTGCAGTGATTCCACTACAAGGCTTAACTTTCTCAGATGGCTTGCAAGCAGGGCAAATACCGGAATGTTCCAACACTTGGTGTAAATAGATTGAGATATGATAAAATGAGTCACTGGGTTACGACAGTATTTTTCTTTGCAACAGAGAGACATTAAAATAGTAAGTTTATGAACGCTTGAAAGAAGGAAAATGCAGAAATGACCACCACATTTAACTTTTTAAAAAATTCTTTTTTGTCAGAATTCATAAAAAAATCATTCTGGGTGAATACATACTTATATTTGAAACATAATACTGACTCAGTCAACAAGGTATTTCACAGCAGCATGTACAACTGTTAAGTGTATCTGGTAAAAGTAGAAATTAGGGTTTCAGATTCGAATGAAAATAAAACTATTATGTCATCATAAAATACTGTTACCATGTTGTTAACCATACTTTAGTTGGTTAAGTTGCTAATACTACATTCAGAAATTCTCTATGCAGTTTACAGAACAATGATTTAAGTTGTAAAACATTGTTTTTAAAGATTTCTATATCAACCTTCTGACAAAAAAATAGAAAGCACTACAAGTTACTAAGAAAATAGATTCGATCAAACACACATCGTAAAAGTTTCTCCTCAGTGACTTATTTTACTTGTACATCAATGATTTTACAAATTTGTAAGTTAACTAGTTAAAAGAATAAATGCAGATGCAGAGTGAGAAAAAGCGAAAAGACTGTGCCAGGTCAATAAAAATAAGGATGAATAGAACTGAGAATGAGTACTGTTTATTGGTAGTACCAAGGACTGATATTCAGTCCATAATTTTAACATGTGATTAAAATTATTAACTTTTCAGTATAGTGCATGTATAGAGTTGTAAATATGTTTTTTTACCGAGCACAAGATTTTCTAAAACATATAATTTCAATCAGAGTCTTGAAGGTACGTGATGGGGTACTGGTGGAAATAAGGCCATGAGGATGGCTTCGTAATAAAAGTAAAGGCCCTGGGTTCAAGTACCATTCCAGCACACAGTTTTGATCTGCCAGGAAGTTTCAAATGCTTGCAATGTTTCTTTACGAATGGGTCTAAGTACTTGACTTGTGCATTAGTTATCAGTGTCAACTTGAAATAATAAGCGGCTAAACACAGGCATTTAAGTAACAAAAAAATCATTCAGCTAAAAACTCATATTCATTTCCTCTTGAGAGAATCTGTAAGAAACATTTTGTATCTGCGCCTCACTACAAATAAGAATGTAATTCATAACCTAATCAGTAACGAGTGTTCTTGAAATGACACTATTACATTTTGGAATTATTTGTGATTTATGTTTGGGTCATATTTGTTCCTTATTCTTTTGTATTTCTGCTGCTCAGGGGAGAATAATATAAGCTTTAAAAGATCAGAATCCCATTTTTAATTAAATCCAAATACAAGAAATGTCACTGTCTCCACAAGAAAAAAAAAAAAAAAACAACACACACACACACACACACACACAGTTTGGGTTATAAGTATACTGGTAGTGAATGACTAAGAATGACTAACACAATTGGGAAAACAATAAAATATGTAGTAAAGCTGTGAGGAAGGGTCGTGGGTCGTGCTTGGGTAGCTCAGTTGGTAGAGCATTTGCTCGCAAAAGGCAAAGGTCCCGAGTTCGAGTCTCGGTCGGGCACACAGTTTTAATCTGCCAGGAAGTTTCATATCAGCGCACACTCCACTGCAGAGTGAAAATCTCATTCTGGAAACACCCCCAGGCTGTGGCTAAGCCATGTCTCCGCAGTATCCTTTCTTTCAGGAGTGCTAGTTCTGCAAGGTTCACAGGAGAGCTTCTGTACAGTTTGGAAGGTAGGAGACGAGATACTGACAGAAGTAAAGCTGTGAGGACTGACAGAAGTAAAGCTGTGAGGACCGGTCGTGAGTCGTGCTTCGGTAGCTCAGATGGTAGAGTACTTGCCCGCGGTAGGCAAAGGTCCCGAGTTCGAGTCTCGGTCTGGCACACAGTTTTAATCTGCCAGGAAGTTTCAATAAAATATGTACCCTATCCTGTCTAGGGCCACATAAATGAATCCAGAAAGTATTAACAGATTTTTTTGGACTCTTGCATTAAACTTAATGGCAATTGACACATACTTCATTAAAAATTACCCCACTCGCCTTGTATGTGTTTTGAGCTGCTAATTCACTCATATTTACAGGTGGGATATCTTTGCAACTGGATAATACCCAGAGTGTCGTGACTGATAGCCATATAATCTTTGTCTATACTACTACAAGAAAGATGAACTCAACAGTAATTAAAGTGTGTGTGTAAATATCAACTTAACAATGAAACCAAACTGGATACGACAGTTAATACTTCAAAACTGGTGTATCTGCAAACAGAAACCAGCAGTGTGAAATATGAAAACTGAGCATACAATAATAAAACTGTTAATGGTACCATTTCTATCAACATTTCACACTAATAAGTCAAAATTTTGATATCATGTTCACTGAAAGCATCCATACAAAAATAAGATGTTCACTTACATGTGTAAAAATTACAAGTGACACATCAATGTTACATAAAGATGTGCTTTCCAATGGGCGACACTACCAAATATATTATATTGGGATCTTACAACAGTCTTTCATCATAGGGTCTTATAAAATTAATGCTGATTGTATTTTTAAGGAAAAAAACTGTGTATTGGCTTTGTTACATTGCTATGGGGCAAATATTAAGAAAAGTCTTTGGCACATTATCCATGTCCAAGTCACAACTTACACGTTTCTCATAATATCTGATGTAAGGGGACTGACTTGCACATTTTAGAGCTTCAAGAAAAAATTCACGATGACACAAACTGTCTTCAAACCTGGTTGCAAATAAATCTATATAACTGAAAAATGTGGATAAGGGCACATAAACAACTGTGACCTAACAAATCATGTTGTATACAAGAAATTTTATTACAGGAAGAATATAGAAGTAAATATAATATTTAATGGATTATGTTGAAGTAGTTGGATAAACTCACTTAAGAAAAATAAAGCAAAATATTATGTTAAAACTAACTTATTTTATCATCACACATCAGACTATTGGCCAGTACTGCTCTGACTGCATTCCAAGTTATAGCAAAAGGAGCAGTGGAGCCTCTGACATTGCAGCAGGTTTTAGAAAAGAAAAAGTACTAAACTACAACAGAGACCCTTCATCTAGCCGAGATCTTAATTTTTAAACACCATAGTAAAATGGGCTTACTTACATTTACACTTGTGTACAAAAGCAGCCTGTGACAGAAAAGAGACAAATAAAGAGAATCATCATCGTTTAAATCTTAACTTACAGAAATTAGTTATAAGCCTTTAAGATGAACATTAAAATGATCTACAAATCAATTCTGATAGATTTGCTCTTTGCTGTACTTAATTCTTCATTGTGGGTTCGCCAAATGTTTTACAATTCCTCTGCCAAGAGGGTCTAATAGTATCTCACAAATATGTGTGTTTGCTATTTATGGTGAAATACACATGTGAAAGAATTGCACAAGAGGAAAATTCATCTGTAGGAAAAATGGTTATGAGACAGCCCTTCATGGAGTGAAACATTACGTACTGCCAATAGACACACATAAAAGGACATACACCATCCTCGCTTTCTTCTGAAAGATAGCATAGAGTTTATTTTTATATGTGGCTCTCTGCAGTACTGAATATTTCACATTCTGAATGTGAATACTAGCCAGTAGTTCTGTCATGTAACTGTTTTTACAACTGTACAAAATTTTGATATCAGAGTGATTTATCAGCCACCAGACGGCAGCAACTTTTTTTTTTTTTTTTTTTTTAAAAAAAAAGAAGTGTAAACTGAGGAAGCACTGAGCATATTAATGCTATCATCATTACATAACTTTCAATATGAACATTGGTTCTTAATAGCTTCAGGGAAAGGAAATAAAAGTACACTGCATCAAGCAGCCTCTCATTGGTGAAGATTGCTTAATGTGTTGAAGAATCACACTCTCAACAATCTAAGACAGTCAAGAGAAATGCGTGTCCCCAACGCAATGTTTTCTCTGGCAGTGGTATTTTTCCCTGAATCAAGGTATTCATAGTAAACTCCTGACACAATGGCATTTGAAAATACCAGTTGTAGCACAACCTTGGGGGTGGAGGAACCCATTTATTGGGCATTCATGACACAGCCTCGACCAAATGCATTGACACCATGTGTATTGCCTACCTGAGTGCTTGACTGATATACTAATGGACAGCATAAGGTTTAAGATTACTCTAATTATGAGACATGCTGCATAATTCTATCCTCCACAGCAGTAGCACATCTCTCACACCACATAGCAGTGGCTTCTAATCCAATGGCTCACAGTGCATGGCCAAATAAAATATCAAATTCACAATACTCTATTTAATCAAGTAGTTAATAAGAAATCAGACACAGTTGTTTCACTGCTTAGTATGAATTGCTGAATATGCACAAAGGAGATATGCCACAGAAAACCTTTGATTTCACAAAATATACTGCCTTGCTACTACTCATCCCTTTCGGGTCTTGAATACAATGTCGTTTCTAGAGAGACAAAAATGTATCTCCAAAAATCAGAGTGGATTTAGGAAGCATGACTCATGTCAAACAGGGTATTTTGTTTTCACACATGATATAATGCAAATTGTGGATGTGGGCAAACAGGCAAATGCTGAATGAATTCTTTGGTGTCTAAAATGGTTGAATACCACAACCCTGCCAATTGACAAAGACATGAAAATATGGAGTGCCTTCTCAAATACGCACTTACCTCAAATAATTTAGATTTGGAATCTAATGTGTTGGTGTGTATGTCAAATACTTAGAAGAGCAAAGGCAACACAAAATACTACAGTGTAGTAATATGATGTCAATGATTCATTCTTTCACAGCTTTTCACCCCCCACCCCCCAATATAACTTACATCTTATCTTAAAGCCAAGAATGGTTTCGGAGAAATTATTTTTGAGGAAATGAAAGCATTCTTATTTTCTGTATTGACGACAAGAGTGTCAAAATGTTTAACAATGATTCTTCCACAAAACTATCTTCAATAGATAACACAAGTGAAAAGTTAATGCTATCAAGTTGTACCAGCTTATACAGGGTGAATATTAACAAAACCAAAAAACTGCAGGGACTGATTCCTGACTGGAAATGGAGGAAAAAAATTCATATGAACATGTGTCTGAAAATAAACTGTTGCCACAGAAGATGGCTCTCACGAATGAAATTTCCTCTGACAACATGATGTGTGTTCCTTGTGAGCTGCAAGCTGTGCAACTGATGCAGCATACTGTAAGCAGCAGAATGGGCTGGTATTCATGTTGGCAACAAGCTGAAATGGTGTTGTTTTTGTGTGCCCGAGCAGATGGAAATGGTCAAGAGACAGCACAGTTATACCAAAAGAAGTACTCTTACAGGCTCCAATCACATCACACAATATTTCAAGTCGTTTTTGGGTATTTCTGTGGTTATGGGTCCTTTTAGACAGGTGGATACGAAGAGAAGTGGCAGACTGCGCATACACCAGATTTCGAGGACCAGGTTCTACAGGATACTGAGACGAACCTTAATACAATATGCAGGCAAGTGGCCCGCCAACATGCCGTAAACTAAAATACGATTATGTGTGTCCTACAGGAGAAAAGGCTTTGAAATGTTGTGTGATGTGGTTGATGTCTATGAGTATATTTGTTTTGTTGCCTTATGACCGTTTCCATCTGGTTGGCTATCCACAAACACAATCTTGGCTTGTTTCCAACTTAATACTGGACCATTCTGCTGCTTACAGTGCGCTGCATCGATCACACAGCCTGCAACACACAAGGAAAACACGGCACATGGTTAGAGGAACTTTCACTTATCACTGCCATCTAATGTGGCAAAGATACATTTCCAGACAAGTTAAGGAGAGTAGATATGACAAGATGCAAAACAGGACACCACACACCCACATCATCATTTGGCATTACTGCAACAAGTACATTACAAAAAATACAAATTTCTTATTCTCAAGGACATAAAAATGAATGGTGTAAAATACTACATTAAGTAACAAGCTAATTTAGCAAAACACAGATGTGTTTTAACAGCAATTTGTATTAACATAGTACTTCACATTTACATTACAGGTTCAACAAATAAATAAATAATAAGTTGACAGCTACACTAATTAATACAAATTTTCAACTGACATTTTTAATAAAAGTTTGAAAGCAATAAATGATAATATTTGTGTGTCACAATGGCAAATAGAGGAGTTAAAATGTGTGTTATACAATGATGACTTGTTAGGAAGATTTACTAGGTTGTAGACCTACATGGCGCAAAATATTAACAGTTGTATGGAACCAAAGATGGCACTTCAACTTTTGAAAACTACCTCTAGCCCATCATCATCATCATCATCATCATCATCATCATCACTGTCATCATCAACAACAACAATCAGAAACTAAATTACAATTAACAATGCCAACTAAAAACTGGAGCAGAGATATCGGCAGATATTTTCAGTAATGGCTGCTACCCAGTACCTCATCATGTTTGCATAAACCAGTTTTGCTTTACAACTGTCACAGATTAGTCTGGTATTTTGCAGGTCCCACAAGAAAAATTCCCACAGCAGCAAGGTTTAATAAGGAAACTGTGAATACCATCGCTAAAGCAAGTACCAAATGCAATGGCAAGAGGTACTATTATATTAGCTGCTCTGATTTGGTTCAGTGAGAAAATAAGGAAAGAAACAAGAGCAAATGGAAAAATAAAGAAGAAGAAGGGGGAGAAAAAAAACGTAGTAGCAGTAAATTAGGTCTCAATGGGAACACTGGTTGCAAGTACACTTCTTTAATAATGTCTGCTCAAGTAGGTATGGCACACATTTTTCTTTATACAGGGCCGTAATTGTCTCAACCAGCAATTGGTCTGGAATCTAAACTGTCTCTTACTTTTTTCTGCACACAAGAGTTATAAGAAGTGAAGCCTATTTAAATTGTACACCACATGCACTCACTTTTACTGAACTTTGCCTCCATCCAGATAACTTATGTATCCAGTGCAATTTGTTTTTAAGTTGACACTACAGCAAAAGACAAGCAATGACAAGCCACCATCACTAGCATTTGCTGGAATTAGCTGTGAAAGGCTTCTTATCGCCCACTCACTAATCGTGGTATTTTGGGAGGCAAACACAAATCAACCACACAATCACAGATCAGTCTGATGGTTTCTGATTTGATTCATTTAATTTGAGTGGAAGATTACAGGATTAAGTGTGCTTTTATTTCTGTAAGATGTCAGATCATTAGAACAATATTGTGAGCGTCACCCAGAATGTACAGAACATTTGCTCACAGACCTTGTACCGCTATTTCACTGCAGTTGTGAACCTGTGATACCAGTACCAGAGGTGCCTCAAGTACTATCCTCTCCTGTGGATCCTGTCTCCTCTGCAGAAAGTATAGGATCTGTCATTACCCGCTCACTTGACTGTGAGTGGTGTGTCAATGGTAGACCTAGGTATCATGTACAGAGTGGATGGGGATTAGAGAGGACTCAGCATTTTGTACCAATCCACCTAACCAACAAGTTTGAGATGCTGTCTTTCACTGAAACTGGCCCAGTGGTACTCACTTCACCTGTTGTGGGGGAACCTGTTCCGTCCGGTGTCAGCAGGAAGCAAATGCAAAAGGGTAGGGGTCTATTAATTGTTGGCAGTTCAAACGTGTGGCGAATGATAGTACCCCTTAGGGAAGTGGAAGCAAGGGACAGGAAAGTGTGCACTCTGTGTGTATGCCTGGGAGCTATCCCGGCAGCCATTGAGAAGAACAGGGTGCAACCAACTGCAGACTGTGGCACAAGCTCGAACAAATGATGCCTGTCATCTGGGGTCCAGGGTCATTCTTTGTTCATTCCAGCAACTGGCAGAGAAGATAGAGGAGGTCAGCTTTGAGTGTGGAGTTTCAATGAAGCTCACAATTTGCAGAATTGTCACCAGAACTAATCATGGCCCTATGGTTCTAAGTTGAGTGGAAGGACTGAACCAGAGACACTGAAAGTTCTCTGACAAGATAGGCTGCGACTTCCTGGACTTGCACAACAGGGTTGAGAACTGTATGGTCCCCCTAAATAGGTCAGGTGCACAGAGGATGATGGAAATGTATTGGATCTAATGGCAACAAATAGATCTGACCTCTTTGAGGATGTACACTTTGAAACTGGTATCAGTAACCATGATGCAGCTGAGACAACAATGATTACCAAAGTACAATGGACAACTGAAACAAGCAGAAAGAGATATATATTCAGTAAACTAGATAAAAAAAAAAAAAAAAAAAAAAAAACAGTGTGGAGGAACTTTGGCTCGAGTTTAAAAGAATAGTTGAATATGCACTGGACAGAACAGTTCATAATGGTAGGGAACCTCCATGGTATATATTCACAGTAAAGAAGCTTCTAAAGCAACAGAGATTACTGCATAATACACGTAAAACAAAGTGTATGGCTACAGATAGGAAGACGCTGAATGAAACACGTTTGGCTGCCAAAAGAGTAATGCGCGATGCCTTCAATAACTACTGTAGCAGAATATTGTCAAATGACATTTCACAATATCCAGTGAAATTATTGTCGTATGTAGTGGCTGTCTGTGACACCAAAGATAGTGTCCGGGCCCTAGCGAATGAGCCAGGAACTGAAATTGAGGGTAATGAAGCAAAAGCTGAAATGCTTAACTCTGTTTTAAAATGTTCCTTTAACAAAGGAAAACATAGGAGAATTGCCCCAATTTAATCCTTGTATGACTGAAAAGAGGAATGAAATAATTATTAGCACCAGTGGCATTGAGAAACAGCTGAAATCGTTAAAAAATTTAACAAAGCTGCAGGCCCTGATAGAATCCCTGTCAGATTCTACACTCAATTTGTGGCTCAGTTAGCCCTGCTTCTTGCTATATTCTATTGTAGATCCTGGAACAATAAAGTGTGCCCAGTCCTTGGAAAAAGCACAGGTCACAGCCATCTACAAGAGGAGTAGTAAAAGTGATCCATAAAACTACTGTCCAATATCCATGACATTGATTTGTTGTAGAATCTTAGAACATATTCTGAGCTCAAACATAATGAGGTATCTTGAACAGAATGACCTCCTCAATGCCAACCAACACGGAGTCCAAAAACATCGATCATGTGAAACCCAACTTGCACTTTTCTCATATGACATACAGAAAGCATTGGATCAAGGCTACCAAGTAGATACAGTGCTCCTTGATTTCCTAAAAAACATCTGACTCAGTACTGCACCTACACTTATTCTCAAAAGTACAGTTGTATGGGATATCAAGTGAAATTTGTGACTGGACTGAGGACTTTTTGGCAGGGAGGACACAGCATGTTATCTTGGATGGAGAATGAGCATCAGATGAAGACGTAACTTTGGGTGTGCCCCAGAGAAATGTGTTGGGACCCTTGTTGTTCATGTTGTATATTAATGACCTTGCAGATAGTATTAATAGTAAAATTAGGCTTTTTGCAGATGATACAGTTATCTATAATGAAGTACTATCTGAGGGAAGCTGCATAAATATTCAGTCAGATCTTGATACGATTTCAACATGTTGCAGAGATTGCCAACTTGCTCCATATGCTCAGAAATGTGAAATTGTGTACGTCACAAAACGAAAAAACATAGTATCTTATTACTATAATATCAATGAGTGACTGTTGGAATCTGCCAACTAGTACAAATACCTGGGTGTAACACTTTGTAGGTACATGAAATGGAATGACCACATAGGTTCAAGTCATGGGTAAAGCAGGTGGTAGACTTCAGTTTACTGGTAGAATACTGGGTAAGCGCAATCAGTCTACAAAAGAGATTGCTTGCAAATCACTTGTGCAACCAGTTCTAGAATATTGCTCAGGTATTTGGGACCCGTATCACACAGGACTAACAGGGGATATTGAAAGTATGGAGAGAAGGGCAGCAGCATGAATGGTCACAGGTTTGCTTAATCTATGGGGGCGTGTCACTGAGATACTAAAGGAACTGAAATGGCAGACTCTTGAAGACATACGTAAACTATCCCAAGAACGTCTATTAACAAAGATTCAAGAACTGGCTTTAAATGATTACTCTAGGGAAATACTACAACCACCTACAAACGCTAACATAGGGATTGTGAGGATAAGATTAGGATAATTACTGCACACACAGAGGCATTCAAACAATCATTCTTCCCACACTCCATACATGAATGGAACAGGAAGAAAATCTAATAAGAGGTACAATGGAATGTACCCTCTGCCATGCAGTTCATGGTGGTTTGCAGAGTATAGATGTAGATTCACTGAGATGATGCAGAGACTCACCTATTGCAGCTTGTACAATGCTCCTAGTGCTCAAATGGTGAGCAACAATTACTCTGCTGAATGTAAAAAGCTGCCAATGGTTATTAGATTTCTGCACATGAGAAATAATTGTCATTGAGGCATTCAGTACAGACAATGCAAGAAATGGTACTTCTGTGTCCAATGCACGAAGTGGAGAGAACAATCATTTTCAAAGGGAAGTAAAATGTTTACTGTTAAATATTTAAACGAAGAATGTCAGAATGAGTATTCACACTCATCAAATCAACAAACAGCCACATGAGACAAGATAGTATCACTTAATCTGTTTCTGAAGTACAATGGTGCCTAACTGTTCTTGGCAAATATAGGGAGACGAATGTCCATGGCAAATAATATGTATGAAACTTTTTAATTATTGTTAATAACTACCTACAGAAGTCTGAAGTACACCACATACTGCATATGTTTAATTACTGTTTGTATTAGAGTTTTATTTTCCCATCTCTGAACACTAGCTCTCTTCAAATTGACATTGTTTTTGCTTCAAGCACGTAAGACGGATGACATGTGACTATCACACTGGCTACAGAGCCAAGACAGAGTAGCTCTGTGTGGGCTCTTAACAAGAAAGCAAGTTTGTACGCTCGGCTATGTGATTTCAGCTCTCAGTTATGTGACTGACACTGTACAGGGTGGCCCAGAAATGTTGCGACAAACTTTTGAGTGTTTGTAGAGGTTGTCTCGAGGAACAAATCGAGGCTAGGAACCTGTTTCTGGAAACATCATCCAATAATGCTACTGAGTGTTGACATTATAGATGCCGGTACCTGCTACTAGTCCAGCCTTTGGCAAGAAATGTGACTTTGTATGCTGACAGATTGGAGGCAGAACATCCCACAATGTTGTTTGTTATTCAGTGATCATTATTGATTGCCATGATCGCCAGTGCGGAAGATGGAGCTAGCTGCTGTGTAGACAAGCCTCATCTCCTACGAATGCGATGCTCTGTTGCCTTGGTGGATGATGGTTTCTGACACAGGTTTCCATCTGCAGTTTCCTCCTTTACTCCAAAAAATACTGCAGATTTTAGAGGGTTTCAGAAGAAAAATAAACTGTAGATGGAAACCCATGTCCAAAACCATCATCCGAGGTAACAGATCATCTCATTCACAGGAGACAAGGCTTTTTTTCTATGTAGCTGCTAGCTCAATCTTCTCTACTGGCGATCATGACAATCAGCTGCAATCACTGAATAACAAACAACATTGTGAAACATTCTACCTACAGTCAGTCAGGGTACGAAATAATATTTGCTGCGAAAGGGGTGGCCTAGTGGTATGACTTGGCATCTATAACTTTGATGCTCGATAGCATCATTGGACGATGTTTATAGACATGGGTTCCTATACTTAATTTGCTCCTCAAGACATCCTATACAGCCCCTCAAGCATTGTTGCAATGTTTTTAGGATACCTTGTATGACGATTTGGTATCTTTATTCATTTCAGTGTCTACATTCGGAAAAATCATAAAAATGTTTCTAAATGCATTGGTGGCTGAATTACACTTCATTAGCATTCTTCCAATGATCTAATCTGGTCTCTCCCTTTCTCTGAGCTAGTATTATCCACCTTAAATCACTATAGAGGCTAGACAACTGCAATTTAATCCAGAAATTTAGAGATAAGCTGCTGTTATGGTGTTTAGATTGGATTATGAATATTTTTATGTTTTGCAGTTTACACATACCTACCAATAGTACTGGCCCCTGCAACCATAAGATATGCTAATATTTAACAAAACTTACTGTTACAACATGAAAGGTGTGGTAGTAAGTAGACATATAATACTGAATATATCATATCGTTTTAATTTAAATCACCTAATATCAAGTATCTTTTCACAACTGTAGCAATACAAGCCTACATGACACAAGCAGGTTAGAACAGGATGCATGAAACCTACACCACTTGGGAAGCTATACAAACTGGCCAGATTCTTAGACCCGCATTCCAAACAATTGTATATGAGCACACACAAATATTTCAACAGACTTTCGATGAGTGCCATGCTCTACATCATAAACTTAGACAACACTGTCTATGGAGAGCAGCAACCTGATGCCATATTTATATTAAAATTATCAGTAGAGATTGCAATAATATTTGTTTATTTACCAGTTTGAGCTCCCATTAAAGCTATCTTCAGAATTTTTGATCCCCTATGGCAGGTACTGGCAGCTCCTTGGTTTTCTCCTGATAACATGATCATGCATGGTGTACAATCGTGGTATCACAAGAAAACCACAGAGCCGCCAGCACTAGAGAGCCAAAAATTCTGAAGATGAGTTTAACATAAGCCAAAACCAGTAAATAAACAAATATTATTGCAATCTCGACCATTCATTTTAACATAAATGCTCTACATGTTGCTTCATATGGACATGAAAGACTTTTTTCACACAAGAGATTCTTTAGCAATGAGCTAAATAAGCCCCCAAAAGCCAATCCTGCCTCACAAGAGATGCCCCGTGGCAAAACATCATGTTGGAAGATTTGGAGAACATTGAATCACAACAGAACGGTGTAGCACCAGTACAAACACATGTCATTAAACGAGGCTTCAAAGTTGAAGCAGACAACAAACATGACTGAGGTGAAGTCCAGGATATGGAAAAATTACAATGTTCCAACTGCCCCATGAGGTGTTCCCCTAATGGCATACGGCTCAACAAGAAACACTGGACGTAGCTCAATATTGAGCTGCAAAACTTTAAAACAGATTTTCTGGAGATGAAAAGCAAAGTAAATGCACCAAGCACATTGAGCAGGGGTCAACAGAAGCATTTGGGACTGGTTGTTGGCTTTTGAACTTAGACGTAGCAATGTCAAACATGGACATTATATTTGAAAGTCGGCCTGTGAGAAGAGAGCTTTATGAAATAGGTAGGCTGCTTGATATGGCAGTCTCTAGCAGCGAAGTGGATGATGAGTTTGTTATGTGTGATGGATTTAACTGTGAAGTTCAACATGCATACATTGACAGACGAACTGTACGATATTTCAAGCATTATAGACTTCCTTCGGAGTCTGGTACAGGCCCGTTGGTGGGTCATATAAAATCCCATAACCATGGAAAGCCTATCAAAATGATTTCAACCCATTTTTATGGGGAGCTGTTGAGTGAAATCTGATTCAACAGGAAACTTGGTTCATAAAATCTAGCAAGGTGATCTACAATATCATACATTTTATTTATTATGTCTGGTGTCAATCAGCTGTATGTATTTATGCCCAAGAGTAATTATTTATTTACTGATTGTTTGCAGAAACAAGAGTGGGGAGCTGTATATTTTAAAGTTTCTTCAACAAAAATAATCAAGTCTTTAAAATATAATGTAATTGGTTAGACAAAAAATCTACTCACCAAGCAGCAGCAGAAGAAAATGCACAGAAACATTAAGTAAATGTGCAAGCTTTTTGAGCCAGTGGAGGAGGAGGAGATTAGTGTTTAACGTCCCGTCAACAACGAGGTAATTAGAGACGGAGCGCAAGCTCGGGTGAGGGAACGATAGGGAAGGAAATCGGCCGTGCCCTTTCAAAGGAACCATCCCGGCATTTGCCTGAAGCGATTTAGGGAAATCACGGAAAACCTAAATCAGGATGGCCGGAGACGGGATTGAACCGTCGTCCTCCCGAATGCGAGTCCAGTGTGCTAACCACTGCGTCACCTTGCTCGGTTTGAGCCAGTGGCTCTGTCCTCTGGTAGAAGGGTTGTTGGAGAAGGAAAAGGAATGAAGGAAAAGGACTGGCAAAGTTTAGGAAATGGGGAGAGTTCAGGAAAGTCCCATGTCAGGGGAGACTTACAGGACAAGTGCAGTCCCCAAGAATCAGTCTGTCCTCCCGTGACCCAGTGTTCCACATGACTTTTCCAAACTCTCCCCATTTCATAAACCATGTCCGTTCTTTTCCTTCATCCCTCTTCCTTCCCCTTCAACCCTTCTGCCAGAAGAAGGGGCCACTGGCTCTGAAAGCTTGCTTATTTACTTAACTTTCATATGCTTCTTTCTGATTGCAAGGGCCTTTTTCTCATGGAGTATTTCATAGGGGTATGCAGACGGGATTGACACAGGACAGGGGGTGTAGTAGAAATTATTTAGTTATATTCATTTCTTGGTTCGTATGATAAAGAAGAGTGTATTACAGTGGTTTGTTTTCCAACAGACTATAGCAGTTATTTTTGTACAATTTTGTTTTTTGAGTAGCAAGCATGTTGTTAATATACATTTATCCTGTTTTTGGGTTTTACTGTGAATGTACTAATGGGTGTTTAGTTGATATTAGGGATTTCTTTTACATTCATATCACTGATGTGTCATTTGGTTTATTTGTGAATATTATATTTTGGGGGATGGTGGGTGCTGTGGGGCTTATCTGTATGTTAGGCACACATAACAACAGAGATCTTGAGTTGTAACCGCTTGTTATTTTTTTATTATAACTGTTTCATGTTCAATTAATACTGTGAAGTCATTTGAGCTCCATAGATACTAAATCTGACAAAGAAGTGAAACTTTCGAATCCTTTTTAAATGTCGCTTGCCATGGTATTGGCACAAGCCTTTTAGATTATCATAGAGTTTTCACATTTCATATGAAACATCTCCTACCACAATAAACAAACAAACTGATGACATTGTATAAAATGAACCTCTATACCTAGGCTCAACTGCCTCTGTAGAGAAAGTCACTAACACAAGCATACACAGTAGCACTCAACTTTGAGGTAAGCTGGCCCAAATCCTCATGGAGGAAAATTTTCACTGCCAGTATTTGTCCAGCAAAAGGGGGAAAAGTAGTGGCACATTCTAGATTAAATTCCAAACCTCTCCAGAGTATATCATGAACTGAGGGTATGTGACACTGCTGATGATGATAGGCCTGTAGGATGGGGGATGATAAGCTCAGTGACGGCCTTGGTGCTATTCAAGAGACATTGGCTACCTGTTGGGACTAGGTTTCATCCATAAAAAATCCAACATTATGCTGCACATGCAATCATCACAGTCATCCATATGACACTTTGTAACAGATCAGAGGAGGACAATAGCGAAACCACATCCATTAGGACCTTGCGGGAAGGCAATGCAGACTTCCTGCATCTGCTCCACAGCACTCACTTCCTGAGTATGGGTTCATTTTGACTCTGCTTAGAGATCGAGAATCATCCTTTGCTCTGGATTTTACATAATACACTACCCCTAAAGTTTTCCAAGCACAAATGCATTAACACCTCCACTAACAGGGCAAAAGAACGAAGTATTACCGATGAATACTTCTTAATGCATAGGGCAAGTATCTCAGATTATATCGTATGTAACTGTGCAACAGTGTGACACATGCCTTTGCCGATAAAAATGCCATTGAAGCTATATAACATAATACAGGATACTTCAGCAGTTATCGAAATGAAACTGATGAAAGTGTTTGCTAATTCTAGGAAAAAGATAATCCAATGATTCAAAATTATTGAACGCGCGTTTACCACGAACTTGTAAAATGATTGGCACATTTCGAGTTTCGTACGGTTAGTGCCAACTGACTTCAATGTAGTTTGAGGACCTAGAAGCCAGCTATCAGTTAACCACGATTTCGGATGTAAACAAGTAAGATAAAACACAAGGCACTTTACCTTCGATGTTTTACTATTGATAGTAGCAAATCGAACCCTAAATATGAGGGGTAAACAAAAACAATAACACTATGAATGTGCCAAAAGCAATAACAGCACGCTTTAATGAGCGAACTACAGTGTTTCAGTAAGCTACAAATGTTTACTTCCATAGTCCCTCGTAATACGTAAACAAAGGCAAGCATACTTAGTATTAGCTACATTTTACACGCACAGTAACATTAATAAGAAACACTTTATATTGCATCGACGATAAACGTAAACTAATCCACTAAATGTAGCAACGTCATTTAGAAACACTCAAACTTTCACAAAACAGGAAGCGTAGATAGTCAGCTGTAAGCAAATCCGGATTGGCAGTCACTGTTTTGTATAAAATTCGATGTCTAGTTGTACTGTGCAGCTCATGAACTGTTATATTTCGCTTAAGGATTTACTGAAAGTTACACTTTTGACTGAAAATTAAAGCTTATACAGATGCTGTGCTCGTTACAACAGTCAATAAACGCATAGTTATGATTAAGTCAGCGTATTTTCTATTAGTATTCAAGCTCAGCATAACATTACCTTTTCTTTTGAAATCATGTCTCACCGCAGCCTACCCGACAGCAAATGATCAATAACACCGCGTATCTGTCAAAACATTAAAACATCTACAATCAACACATTAAACCGCGCAAACACCTACTCGTCAAAGATACTCCATTCTACGGAATCCATTTTGACTATCGATATATTGACAGTCGATGTTCCAAAATAATTTCTTTCTGACAAAACGATTAATATGTGCGTTCCCATGTACGCCGGAAGCCTGCACATGCATACGTGTAGAAATTCTCATGTGAACCAATTTGCCTGTGGAAACCTTCTGTTAGCATATTGAGGTGAAAGCCAGAAACGTCAAAAAACTTTTTAACTGGGTTTTCACACGCAGTGAGAAGTTAATACATACATCCACCAACCATCGCCTTTGGAGTCCAGTAAACGTAAACAAATGCGCATGCATGCCGGAATTTCCGGTGTTTTGTTTGTTTATTCAACATGGCGACAACTGACGTTAAGTTATATGTCGTTAATTGTAGCAATGCAATTAGCTGAAGAGTGTACAGAAATGTCAACGGAAAGAAAACGATCCCAGAAGTATTACTTACAAGAAGGCATTTATCATGGAAACATTTGGGGCATCAAACACACCAATGAAACCGTTACCGGTGGAAGTGTTGTTCGAATATTATTTTCAATTCAGGAAAACTAACTTTGTATTAGTCTGAGCTGTAGTTCTTCCTCAACGTGATACTCAGAAACACGCATGCGAGATGCCACGACTGAGGTGATAATATTACTTACACACTGCTGAGCATGTCTTTAAATAGCACAAATAATGTCTTGGTTGTAATCTTGCTGCCAACAACAAAAGGATGAGCAAAATCTGGATAATTGCAGCACTTTACAGCAGATTTTTATAACGAGTCGTGCTCTCCATGATTGTGTTATTTGTCTAATTATTATTGTGAGCAACGCACTGCCAAGAAGATGCATTTCCTCTGTTAGCCCACATTAACTTTGTGGTTTGCACAAGACAGCAACAGAAGTCAAGGCGTTTGATTCTGTGTATCGTCAGCAGATGAAATGAAATAAGAATTAATGTCGTCGACTGAGCTATTTTCAGTCAATGGTAGAAGTGAATTTAACGTACCACTGTTTCCTGCCAACTATTCTGATAGCTCAGGGACGTCAGTAGTAGGAAACAGTCAAGAACTGTGTTAAGGGAAACTGTGCCGACAACAGGCGGTGCATAAAAACTACACCCCATACTCAGGTTGGTGTGGTGTTTTGATTTTTGCCTGTCTGGAAGGTTCAGCACACACATTTCACTTTTATTGATAAAGCAGAAATATATTTTAACAATTACAAATACTGATAGCGGATACATTGTACATTCACATTGCAAATTAATTTGTACATACAGTTACATTCTGAACCTTTTTAAATTTTTTTACTCATAAGCTAGTTCTCAAAGTGAAAGTTTCTCAGTTTGTTATCAAATTTTACCTTTCCATCTGTCGGACATTTTATGTCACTATGCAAGGGATCAAAAATTTTTTAGCGGCATTGTGCAGCCTTTCTTGTGCCAAAGACAACCTTAATATGGAGTAATGAATATCACTTTTTCGTCTGGTATTGTAATTATGAACTTCATTGTTCCTTTTGAACTGCAGTGATTTATTTACAACAGGCTGCCTGAGGAATAAATACACTGCGAAGCAGCAGCCAGATTGCCGAATCTCTTAAACATATATCTACAAGGTTACTGTGGGTGAGCACCACATATTATTCTTAAAGCACATTTGCACAATGAAGTCTTTCTGTTTTACAGGTGAGTTACCCCTGAACATTATTCCATAGAATATTACTGAATGAAAATACGCACAATATGTTAGCTTACTAATGTGCCTCTCCCCAAGAGTTGCTGAACTAAGTTTCAATTTTTTTTTAATTGTTTTTTTTTTTATTTGTCATCAGTATGGACTCCTAGGAATTTTGGAGTTTCCAACCTATTTATCATTTCCTCACCATGTATTACACATTCATTGTTATGGTACCTCTAGAAGTGCAGAACTGACCATGTTGTGTCTTTTTAAAATTGAGGGCAAGACCATTTGCAGAAAACTAGTTAATGATACTTTTAAGAACTTTATCATGTCTTTTGTTTCTGTACGTATGTTTGGATTGATTACAATACTAGTATCATCTGCAAAAAATTCTGGTTTTTGTGTAACATGCAGAAGATTGTTGGCATATACGAGTAACAGTAGTGGACCTAAGAGTGAACATTGGGGAACCCCATAGGCCTACATGATGTCTCTCCAGTCAAAATTCTGTCCCTGGACTATATGGCTTAAATGGCTATCTACAACTCCCTGCATTCTTTTGGTTAGATGTGGCCATTAGCCATTGGTTGCCTGTATCATCAATCCCACAAAATGTTAAAATTATCTAGGAAATACTGTGATTCATACAGTTAAATGCCACAGAAAAGGCACAGAAAATACCAGCCGACACTATTTTATTATTAAAACTGGTGAGCGAATGTGTAAATGGCATTCTCAGCAGAACAGCCCTTCTGAAACCCAAACTGTGATTCGCTAAGGATACTATTGTTGCTAAGATGAGATAGCATTCTCGAATTTTGGAGAATGATGTTGGACTTAAACAGGTCAGTAGTTATTGACATTCCTCTTCATCACCTTTCTTAAAGAGGGGTTTCGCAGTGGCATATTTCAGTCTCTGGAAGAATGCTTTGAGTGATTCAGATAAGACTGGGCTTATTACATGAGACCAATTTTTCAATACTCTATTGGAAGAACCATCAAAACCAGGTGAGCTTTTATTTTCAAGAGAATGTATAATTTTCTTAATTTCAGAAGGAGAAGCTGGTGATACATTCTTCTTTTATTCCATTGGCACTACATCCTGGGGTGGGACTTGGCCTTCTCAATAATTTTTTGCCCTTACTTTCTGGGCTTCGCTGTGGACTTCCAGTTACGGTAACTGACTTGGGCAGCGTCCTGTCCAACCTCATCGCTCCTTCTCAACCGAGGTCATCCTCTTGCTCTTCTTCCTCTAGGTTCACTGCAGCAGGCTTTCCTTGCGGGATCTGTCTAACCAAGTTGCATTATATATCCAGCCCATCTCAGTCTACACAGCTTTATGAACTTGACCACATCATCCTCCTTATAGTAGTCATAAAGTTCTTGATTCCTTCGCCATCTCCTGGTCCCATTTTCATATACAGGTTCAAAAATCCTCCTCAATATACTAATTTCATGTGATCTCAGTTTCTTTTTGCCCTGCATTGTAATTGTTCATGTTTCTGAGCCATAAGTAAGTACTGGGTATATCAGTGTTTTGTAAAGTTGGCACTTAATCCCTCGTGATAGAAGCTTTGATTTAAAATGTCGCAACATTCCAAAGTAGCATTTGTTAGAAGCGCTTCTGCGAGCCATAATTTCAGTACAGGTGGTGCCATTTGCTTTTATCTTTGAGCCCAGACAGGTGAAACATTTCACTCTCTCAAATGTCATTCCATCAAGGGTTATTGTGGCCTGTAAAGGTTGGATAGTGCCATTATACATATACTTCATCTTTCCTTCATTAATTTTCAGGCCAATCTTCTCTGCACGCTGTAGAGCTGAACTTGTGCCTTGTAGATCTCTATATGTTCTGCTCATTAAATCCAAGTTATCTGCATGTCCCAGCAATTGTACAGACCTATATTAGATAGTACCTCTTGTCTGAATATCCTATTTGCGTACCACTTTTTCAAGTGCCAGGTTGAAAAGTAGGCAGGAAAGCCCATCTCCTTGCCTTAGCCCAGTTCAAGTGGGAAATTGAGGTGATAGCCTGGACTGCGCTCAAATGGCACACTGGGGGGTACTTCGAGGTGACCTATTAAATGCATGTTTTCCAGGCACTCGAAATTCCTGCATTGCCTCGTAAAGTTTGGCCCAGTGTATTGTGTCATATGCAGATTTAAAGTCGAGAAAAGATGGTGCACACCAACATTGAATCCATTGGACTTTTCCACTATTTGTCGGATATCTGGTTTACAGTTGGTCTGAACCCGCATTGATAGCTTCCAATAATGCCTTCTGCTATAGGTGAAAGTACTCTACCTTTTCCCTGATGAGGCACACAGTCTTGTAGATACTAAGCTTTAGCTTAACTCCTCCAGCTTTCAGTTGTTCAGATGTTATATTGTCAGTCCCTGGTGCTTTATTGTTCTTCAGTCGGGCAATTGTTTTGTTCGTTCCCCTTGGGAAGGGGGAGGTACTATGACATCATCTTCTGACGAGACTGGGATATCTTCAATAGAGGACTCTGAAGCATCCAACAGTTCACTGAAATGCTCTACCCAGCACTCCATTACCTCTTGATCATTGGCTAGTAGTGTGCCATTTTTACTTTCACATAGGTTGATACGCGGCTTAAATGCTCTTCTTTCACTATTAATTTTCTAACATCATTTGTTTTTCCCATTGTCTCCAGTTCTTCAATCTGCTTTCTTTCCCATTCCCTTCTCTTTCTCTGATGTAGTTTCTTCTCTTCTTTCCTTTTATCTTGATAATTTATTACTGCTAGATGAGTATATGATTTCTCAAGCATTTTCCTGTATGCCAGATTTTTCTCCTGACTTATTCTCTTACATTCACATCAAACAAGGAATTCCTCAGTTGTCTTCCTTCTTTACCTAGCACTTGTTCTGCTGCCTTAATGACTGCATCCCTGCAAGCAATCCATTTCTGATCCAGATTATCACTTACACTAGGGGTGTATAATGCAAGATTCTCAGCAACCTTCTCAGAGTGCATTTTGGAGATGTCTTCATTTCTTAGCTTCGATACCATACACTTATGTTGAGGTATTCTATTGACTTTCTTGCATTGGATATTCGAGCTCTTAGTTTCACAATTACACGGTAGTGGTCTGAATCTACATTAATTCCTATCTAAGTACGTACATCTACTAAGTTTGAGGAATGCCTGCCATCAATAATTACCTGATCAATTTGGTTGAAGGTACACTTATCAAGGCTGCACCATATTACTTTATGAATCCTTTTGTGTGGGAATATGACTCTACCTACAGCCATGTTATGACTCTGTGGCCATTGTCATTTGTGTATTCAAGGAGGCTGTGCTTTGCTATTGCTGGGAGGTAATGGTCTTCTTTACCAATCTGTGCATTGAGGTCTCCAGTAATTATTTTAATGTCATACACAGGGCATCTGTCAAGTTCTCTCGAGATTCTCACAGAAAGTGTCTTTATCCTGGTCATCTGATACCTCTGTGGATGCACGTACATTGATCAATGAGTAGTTTGAGAATCGGGTTTTCCATCTCATATGTGAGATTCTAGATGTTATTCCCGTGAATCCACTCACTAGGTGCTTAAATTTTGTCTTACCATGAACCCTGTACCAAATTCATGGTGGCTCTCTGAACCATGGTAGAAAATTATACAGCTTCCCATATCAAGCACTCCATGTCCAATCCATTGCATTTCCTGTAGGGCAGTTGGTTTTATCGAGTTGGTCTAGCAGTGACCTCTAGCGACTGTACGTTCCAGGTTCCAATAAACACATTTTTTTCATTTTCATTTGCCTTTGACAGTGCCATGTCGTCATCTATAAATCCGTCTGGCTTCTTTACTTTGAGGCTTCTGAACAAGATTTTTTTTTTACAGGGAGGGGTTGTTAGCCACTTGCCCGACTCCCAACTTGGGGGAGCAGGATTTGTATGAAGTTTACTCCTGTAGGGAAGCTGGCTTCACTACGCCTATAGAGCCCTCCCTGCTCTTTGTTGTGGGACACACTTTGTGTGGCTCCTTTGTCAAGACCACTGCGGCTTGGTGACCCTGCCAGTGGCTACGTTACTGCCGATGCAGCTCTCGACTTCATCAAAGCATGCAAACCCTCCCGCCTGGCACTGAAGGTGCCTCCGATTAGGCGGTGTCCCCTGGGAGGGGGTGATACATTCATATGACTGAATTTTATGAAAGTTACTTTTTCAACATACTACTGCAATTTTGTGTCCCTATGCTTTTTATCATATTTTAGAAATGATTATTAAATGCATTTGCTCCATGTGACTCATCATTTATTGTCCTTCCTGTTTGTTCTTTAGTGATTTTATCTTGTTTTGTGGCTGGTTGTCCACTCTCTTGTTTCATTACATTGCATATAGCCTCAATCTGTCATTGGAAGTACTAATTTCTGACATTATGTGCATGTTATTTGATATTTTAATAACCTTCCTCAATAATTTTGAGTAGTTTTTATAATGTGCAGTTACTGCAGGATCTGTACTTGTTCTTGCCAAAAGATACATATCCCATTTTCTCAGGTTACCTTCCATTAGGAAAGTGAGTGCACTCAGCAACTGTTATGTGATTTATAAATTATAGAGCACAGGAATCAGTCGTCCTTTCTTTTTTGCAGGTTTTATTACACAAACCCAGATTTCGGCTAGTGCCTAACCGCTATAAATGGATTATTTTTTAATCGTGATGCACATTAGTTCCCTGTTCTTCGGGCATCAGTCACAGTTCTTGCCCTTTCACAATATGCTTCGATCCCTCAAGTGTTCCTTGGCTTTCTACATTTCTGTTTAGTGCCGTTTTGGTTAGCTTATTTGGAAAGTAAGTTGCAGCATGACCAGAACCAAAAATAATAACTGCAATGGTATCAGCATATCATCATCTTATAATACAACATGAGTGAGGTCAGCCTGAAGCTTGGCTTTCTTGCCAGTCATTTTACGTTCACTGTGTATATGCCTACATAGCTGATATATGTACTGGTCAACTTAAAACCATTCCCCACACTTGAGCATTCACGAACTTATCGGTGTGTTTCTTGAATTATATTAGTTTGCTGCGTTTGTTGTTATTTTTAGGATTAAACCATCCTTTTATTTCATATCATTCACAGCTACATAGTTTGAGCCATGTAGGTATTCTCAAGTGCATGCAGTACATATCATTAGTACATAGTTAAAATAAAGCTGTGACACAGCCGTTCCTTGTTTAGTCGAAAGGATAAAAAGAGAAATTAGATGGTGTAACCTGTTGAATGCACATACTTACAGTACTTGTCCACATCACACAATGTTATGAGCTTTTAGAAAGCTCATTATGTACTTGCTGCACTAAATAACCCAAGTCTGTATTTCAGCAAAATGCTTTTATTCCAAAGCTCCAGAAACTATTAAAACAATTGGGAATCAGTGTGCAATAGACTAATGGAAGGTGACCTGATAGTCACCAATTCAGCAATGTTCCCAGACTTCATGTCGTGTCAGCCTGACAGCACTGTTTATTCGAATTGCGAACCTCCAACCGTAGGTACTGGTAGACAGGGCATGATTAATTTGAAGTATTATTAGTTTAATTTAATGGCATTTATTGAAAACTGCTGAAGTGTTGTTTAATGGGGCCCCTTAGGGATATGGCAGCAAGAGAGGGGAATAAAACCAATGTGCACTCCGTGTGCATACCGGGGGGAGTCATTCCAGATGTGGAAAGGGTCCTTCCGGATGCCATGAAGGGTACAGGGTGCACCCATCTGCAGGTGGTCGCTCATGTCGGCACCAATGATGTGTGTCGCTATGGATTGGAGGAAATCCTCTCTGGCTTCCGGCGGCTATCTGATTTGGTGAAGACTGCCAGTCTCGCTAGCGGGATGAAAGCAGAGCTCACCATCTGCACCATCGTTGACAGGACTGACTGTGGACCTTTGGTACAGAGCCGAGTGGAGGGTCTGAATCAGAGGCTGAGACGGTTCTGCGACCGTGTGGGCTGCAGATTCCTCGACTTGCGCCATAGGGTGGTGGGGTTTCGGGTTCCGCTGGATAGGTCAGGAGTTCACTACACGCAACAAGCGGCTACATGGGTAGCAGGGGTTGTGTGGCGTGGGCTGGGCGATTTTTTAGGTTAGATGGCCTTGGGCAAGTACAGAAAGGGCAACAGCCTCAACGGGTGCGGGGCAAAGTCAGGACATGCGGGGACCAAGCAGCAATCGGTATTGTAATTGTAAACTGTCGAAGCTGCGTTGGTAAAGTATCGGAACTTCAAGCGCTGATAGAAAGCACCGAAGCTGAAATCGTTATAGGTACAGAAAGCTGGCTGAAGCCAGAGATAAATTCTGCCGAAATTTTTACAAAGGTACAGACAGTGTTTAAGAAAGGATAGATTGCATGCAACCGGTGGTGGAGTGTTCGTCGCTGTTAGTAGTAGTTTATCCTGTAGTGAAGTAGAAGTGGATAGTTCCTGTGAATTATTATGGGTGGAGGTTACACTCAACAACCGAGCTAGGTTAATTATTGGCTCCTTTTACCGACCTCCCGACTCAGCAGCATTAGTGGCAGAACAACTGAGAGAAAACTTGGAATACATTTCACATAAATTTTCTCAGCATGTTATAGTCTTAGATGGAGATTTCAATTTACCAGATATAGACTGGGACACTCAGAAGTTTAGGACGGGGTGGTAGGGACAGAGCATCGAGTGACATTATACTGAGTGCACTATCCGAAAATTACCTCGAGCAATTAAACAGAGAACCGACTCGTGGAGATAACATCTTGGACCTACTGATAACAAACAGACCCGAACTTTTCGACTCTGTATGTGCAGAACAGGGAATCAGTGATCATAAGGCCGTTGCAGCATCCCTGAATATGGAAGTTAATAGGAATATAAAAAAAGGGAGGAAGGTTTATCTGTTTAGCAAGAGTAATAGAAGGCAGATTTCAGACTACCTAACAGATCAAAACGAAAATTTCTGTTCCGACACTGAAAATGTTGAGTGTTTATGGAAAAAGTTCAAGGCAATCGTAAAATGCGTTTTAGACAGGTACGTGCCGAGTAAAACTGTGAGGGACGGGAAAAACCCACCGTGGTACAACAACAAAGTTAGGAAACTACTATGAAAGCAAAGAGAGCTTCACTCCAAGTTTAAACTCAGCCAAAACCTCTCAGACAAACAGAAGCTAAACGATGTCAAAGTTAGCGTAAGGAGGGCTATGCGTGAAGCGTTCAGTGAATTCGAAAGTAAAATTCTATGTACCGACTTGACAGAAAATCCTAGGGAGTGCTGGTCTTACGTTAAATCAGTAAGTGGCTCGAAACAGCATATCCAGACACTCCGGGATGATGATGGCATTGAAACAGAGAATGACACGCGTAAAGCTGAAATACTAAACACCTTTTTCCAAAGCTATTTCACAGAGGAAGACCGCACTGCAGTTCCTTCTCTAAATCCTCGCACAAACGAAAAAATGGCTGACATCGAAATAAGTGTCCAAGGAATAGAAAAGCAACTGGAATCACTCAACAGAGGAAAGTCCACTGGACCTGACAGGATACCAATTCGATTCTACACAGAGTACGCGAAAGAACTTGCCCCCCTTCTAACAGCTGTGTACCGTAAGTCTCTAGAGGAACGGAAGGTTCCAAATGATTGGAAAAGAGCACAGGTAGTCCCAATCTTCAAGAAGGGTCGTCGAGCAGATGCGCAAAACTATAGACCTATATCTCTGACGTCGATCTGTTGTAGAATTTTAGAACATGTTTTTTGCTCGAGTATCATGTCGTTTTTGGAAACCCAGAATCTACTATGTAGGAATCAACATGGATTCCGGAAACAGCGATCGTGTGAGACCCAACTCGCTTTATTTGTTCATGAGACCCAGAAAATATTAGATACAGGCTCCCAGGTAGATGCTATTTTTCTTGACTTCCGGAAGGCGTTCTATACAGTTCCGCACTGTCGCCGGATAAACAAAGTAAGAGCCTACGGAATATCAGACCAGCTGTGTGGCTGGATTGAAGAGTTTTTAGCAAACAGAACACAGCATGTTGTTATCAATGGAGAGACGTCTACAGACGTTAAAGTAACCTCTGGCGTGCCACAGGGGAGTGTTATGGGACCGTTGCTTTTCACAATATATATAAATGACCTAGTAGATAGTGTCGGAAGTTCCATGCGGCTTTTCGCGGATGATGCTGTAGTATACAGAGAAGTTGCAGCATTAGAAAATTGTAGCGAAATGCAGGAAGATCTGCAGCGGATAGGCACTTGGTGCAGGGAATGGCAACTGACCCTTAACATAGACAAATGTAATGTATTGTGAATACATAGAAAGAGGGATCCTTTATTGTATGATTATATGATAGCGGAACAAACACTGGTAGCAGTTACTTCTGTAAAATATCTGGGAGTACGCGTGCGGAACGATTTGAAGTGGAATGATCATATAAAATTAATTGTTGGTAAGGCGGGTACCAGGTTGAGATTCATTGGGAGAGTCCTTAGAAAATGTAGTCCATCAACAAAGGAGGTGGCTTACAAAACACTCGTTTGACCTATACTTGAGTATTGCTCATCAGTGTGGGATCCGTACCAGATCGGGTTGACGGAGGAGATAGAGAAGATCCAAAGAAGAGCGGCGCGTTTCCTCACAGGGTTATTTGGTAACCGTGATAGCGTTACGGAGATGTTTAACAAACTCAAGTGGCAGACTCTGCAAGAGAGGCACTCTGCATCGCAGTGTAGCTTGCTCGCCAGGTTTCGAGAGGGTGCGTTTCTGGATGAGGTATCGAATATATTGCTTCCCCCTACTTATACCTCCCGAGGAAATCACGAATGTAAAATTAGAGAGATTAGAGCCCGCACGGAGGCTTTCAGACAGTCGTTCTTCCCGCGAACCATACGCCACTGGAACAGGAAAGGGAGGTAATGACAGTGGCACGTAAAGTGCCCTCCGCCACACACCGTTGGGTGGCTTGCGGAGTATAAATGTAGATGTGGATGTAGACACTTTCGCTCATACTCCAGCTGTTGGGCGAGGTCACACTCCTGGGTGCATTTTCATCCATCATCTGTGCAATATCACTTTCTGCACTGTCGACGATAATGGACTTCTTAGCTCATTTGTGCCTGATATCCAGCACGGTAGCCAGGCCGTTATGGTGGGGCCACCATGTATCCTGTTGGTCGTAGCCCCCTAACCACACAGGGATCTCTCTGCTGATGCCTGAACTGTTAACTCCCCATGTATGCCAAGGAGTTAATGCCCGTCAGCCTGGGGCAACGGGACTCCCGGCAATGGCCATCCTGCCAGGTAGCCTTTGTCGCAGCAAGGTGCCGCCTGTGGGGAGGGCCCCTGGTTGGAGTGAGTGGTATCAGGGCAGATGACACACCATGAAGCATAGTACATAGTACATCATCTCTAAGCGGTCAAGATCTAACTTCAATGCTCAATGCTAGGAAATACGACCCGAGAACACCCCCCGCCCCTCTCGGCCACACAATGGGAGGAACGCCAGGCTCAGGATGGCAGTGAAGCTTATTCACCCCGGTACCTCGTATGTCAATGAAACCTCAGTTTTTTGTGGAGCATTTAGAGGACAATTTTGGGAAGGTGGAGGGCTTGTCCGAAATGCGGCCAGGGTCGGTCTTGATCAAAACAGCATCCTCTGCCCAATCACGAGCGTTACTCGCCTGTGAGATGCTGGGGGATGTTTCTGTTTCCATCACACCCCTTAAGAGCTTAAATATGGTCCAGGGTATCATATTTCACAGGGACCTTCTTTTGTGGTCTGACAATGAGCCATGCACCAGTTTAGAGCAGCGAGATGTCCATTTCATCCAGTGCGTTCGCCAGGGTCCGACGGATGATCAGGTTGCCACCAGTGTCTTCATCTTGACCTTAGAGTGTGACACATTACCCGAGAAGGGATCAACATAAACATCATTTCTGCCTTTTTAATTGCTTATGAAGACCACACATTGCATATTGTACCACCATACAGTGAGACCTTCAGAGGTCGTGGTCCAGATTGCTGTACACACTGGTACCTCTAATACCCAGTAGTATGTCCCCTTGCATTGATGCATGCCTATATTCGTCGTGGCATACTATCCACAAGTTCATCAAGGCACTGTTGATTCAGATTGTTCCACTTCTCAACGGCGATTCGGCGTAGATCCCTCAGAGTGTTTGGTGGGTCACATCATCCATAAACAGCGCTTCCAATCTATCCCAGGCATGTTCGATAGGGTTCATGTCTGGAGAACATGCTGGCCACTCTAGTTGAGTGATGTCATTATCCTGAAGGAAGTCTTTCACAAGATGTACACAATGGGGGCATGAATTGTCGTCCATGAAGACAAATGCCTTGCCAATATGCTGCTGATATGGCTGCACTATCAGTCGGAGGGTTGCATTCATATATCGTACAGCCGTTATGGTGCCTTCCATGACCACCAGCGGCGTATGTCAGCCCCACATAATGCCACCCCAAAACCTCCACTTTGCTGCATTCACTGAACAGTGTGTATGAGGCATTCAGCCTGACCGGGTCACTTCAAAACACGTCTCCAACGATTGTCTGGTTGAAGGCATATGCGACACTTGTCGGTGAAGAGAACATGATGCCAGTGCTAAGCAGTCCCTTCGACATATTTTGGGTCCATCTGTACCACGCTGCATGATGTCCTGGTTGCAAAGATGGACCTCACCGTGGACGTCGGAAGTGAAGCTGCGCATCATGCCGCATATTGCACACAGTTTTAGTTGTAACATGATGTCCTGTGGCTGCACGAAAACATTATTCGACATGGTGGCATTGCTGCCAGGTTTCCTCCGAGCCATAATACTTAGGTAGGTCATCCACTGCTGTAGTAGCCCTTGGGCAGCAAGAGCAAGGCATGTCATCAATAGTTCCTGTCTCTCTCTATTTCCTCCATGTCCGAACAACATCACTTTGTTTCACTCCGAGATGCCTGGACACTTCCCTTGTTGAGAGCCCTTCCAGGCACAAAGTGACAATGCGGACACGATCGAACCACAGTATTGACCGTCTAGGCATGGCTGAACTACGGACAACACCTGGTGGAATGAGTGGAACTGAACAGCTGTCGACCCCTTCCACCTGATAGGCGCTGCTCATGCATGATTGTTTACATCTCTGAATAGTCAGAGGGACTGTGTCTGTGGTACAGTATCCACACTCAATGTCAATCTTCGGGAGTTCTGGGAATGGGGGTGATTCAAAACTTTTTTTTTGTGTGTGTGTGTCTTTCAGAAAGATTAAAATTAAACCAAGAGAAAAGTTATGTGCATTCCATCATAAAACATGGTTTAATAACAGTGATGACAGTGATGTTATTGATAAATACTTCTAACTGGGTGAACACAGAAATAACAGAATTATAAAAAGAAGCAGCAAAGAAGTGTGTAAATACTAGTTTCACAGACTTAGTTGTAGTGAGAACTTCAAAAGGGAGCATACAGAAGTTTATCTTCAAATATTAGGGTAAGTCTGTGAAAGAAAATTAATTTAGATGTTGAAGTGTCAGAAAGTAGGAAGTACATTGGAAAAGACAGTAGAATGAAAATCTGCTGATATGGATTTGCTAATTGATAATATTAGGAGCAGTTTACACAGCAAGCTATAAAGAAGCAACAAATTCAGTTGCTGACTAATCGTGCATCATTGAGCTGGTCTCAGTAAAAAAGTAGAAATATTTTCAAAGTTCGCACATACTCAGCATAGCAAGGTTTCTTGGCAGTGCCAAACCTGAGGGAAGGAACTAAAACTTGAGGTAATTGCATTAGTAATAAAGTTAAAAAAAAAAAGTGATGAACAGTCTGTTTAAGGAACCAGGAGTATTCCCGGTAGCTTCACAATACATATATTCCATTGTGAAATTTGTTATTAATAACCCATCCCACTTCAAAAGTAATAGCAATGTGCTTCACCACAACACTAGGAGTAAAGTTGATCTTCACTGTTCTGGCTTAAATCTAACTTTGGCACAGAAGAGTGTGAATTATGCTGCCACAAAAGTCTTTGGTCACGTCCCGAATAGCATCGAAAGTCTGACATGTAGCCAAACAGCAGTTAAAAACAAAATAAAAGTATTTCTGAATGACAAAGCCTTCTATTCAATAGATGAATTTTTAGATGTAAATTCATAGTCACTCAACTAAAAAAATTAGGTCTATTTACATGAAATTTATTTAATTTTTAAAAGCAAATATCAGGAAGCAAAAGTAGGTTTTTCTAAAGTCTTTTCAGTACTGTTTCAGTAAGTGCTAATAGAATCCATTTGGTATTGCACAATTCATTAGAACATAATTTTACCAATGACACAGTACCATGTGAAGAAAACTATAAAGATCTCACAAAAATGCTAATATGTGAAAACCTGTTGCTCTGCATGTGTGCTGTGACACTACAAGGAATGCCCTCCAAAATGAAACTACCTGTATAATGTTTCTTAGAATAAAAAAAATTGAAAACTGTAATGAATATAAAACCTTCTGTTTCATAAATATTTCAACTGCCAAAATAAAAATGATCACTTGTATTGCAAATGTTGCTTACTTAAATGAGGACCTTTCATCATAATTGGAAAGAAATACTTTCACACTCACAATCAAAATGTTGTAAGTTACATAAAGAAACATCTGATGTAAAGTTTTCTCAGTATGAATTTACTTAAGTGAAATATTGTGTTATATCTGATCACATGAGACATAATGTTTGTATGGTCCACATAATTCAAGAAACTGTAATGGAATCCAGCAAAGAAACATATTTACATACAGTATTAAAAGAGGTTCATTATTTTAGTGATAGCCGTGGAGGCCAAAACAAAATAATTTTTATTGTATAATCCCTTGTCCACATCAGAACAGTTCCTTTTTTGGGACTAACCATGGGAAAACTCGGTATGACAGATAGGTGGAACAAGTAAGGATAAGCATGAAAGGAGAGTTTACAAAGTAATGAAATCAAATGAACCGGCATCAGTTTTTTTTTTTTTTTTTTCAGTTTTATAATGTTAACATCAATGAAGTTAAGTTTTATTTCTGAAGTGTCTGTAAATCACATGCATTCTGACCTTGCAGAACACTTTACAGAACTTAAAGCACTTCCTAGAACCAGAAGTTTTCATGACTTTAAACCATTAGATTGTTACGGGAATTAAGAAGCAAGGAGAATCAGTTATGATGTGGAGCCCATCTTTTAATGTAATGTAAAAAATAAATTGACATCCTTTATGAGATAAGAAAATTTGATCTTATCAAGTTATTGCATTTGTACTACTATCAATTGTGCATTAGTACATGTAAAAATCAGTAATTTGTGTATCACTTAAAATTGAATATTTTGAAATGAAGTATTTTACAAATACAGATGTTATTGTAGCAGAATGATACAGAACTTTTACCTCACTGTTTATTATTATCATCACGGCAATGTGTAACCTGGGAATGCTGTTCTTGCCCTGATTACTATCAAATGATTGACAGCTGCTGGAAATTGGTGAGTTGGAAAAGCTTCCAAGAGTCATGTACCTGTAGTACCTGTACCAAAGGTACCTCAAGTACTATCCTCTCCAGTGGATCCTGTCTCCTCTGCAGAAAGTACAGGATCTATCATTACTCGTCCACCTGAGGGCGAGTGGCGTTTCAGTGGTAGATCTAGGCATCCTGTACATTGTGTTCAGGGCCAGGAAGGCCTCAGGGTATTATACCGATGCCCTAAGTTTGAAGTGCGGTCTTTCACTTAAACTAAAACTGAGCCAGTGAGACTCACTTCACTTGTTTTGGGGAAACCTGTTTTTTCCAGTGTCAGGAAGAGACAAATGCAAAAAAGTAGGAGTCTACTAATCACTGGCAGCTCAAACATAGAGCAAATGATGAAATCCATCAGAAAAATGGCACCAAGAGACAGGAAAAGTCACCAGGTGCACTCAGTGTGTGTGCCTGGGGGGCCTCATTCAGCATGTTGAACAGTCTATTTTGGCAGCCATTGAGGGAACAGGGTGCAAGCAACTGCTGATTGTGGTGCACATTGGAACAAATGATGCATGTTATCTGGGCTTCAAGGTCATACTTGGAATTATTCCAGGGGCTGGGCACAAGACTGGTCTTCTCCACCTTCTGTGCCAGAGTTTCAGTGAAGCTCGCAAGTTGTAACATTGTCGCCAGAATTGGCCATGGCCTCATGGTTTTAAACCAAGTGGAAGGACTGAGCCAGAGATTTCGCAAGTTCTGTGACAAGAGAGGCTGTGACTTCCTGGACTTGCACCACAGGGTTGAGAACTGTAGTTTGCCCCTCCTTGGGTCAGGTGTACACTACACATCAGAGGCTGCTGTCCAGGTAGTGTACTGTGTATATTAGACAACTCTCCATCCAATCCAGATACCAACATCTGTAGCAAACCAAGAAGTATTAGTGTAAGATCAAAAGAAATGCCTTCCACAGATGAGAGTATTAAAATCCTAGTTATTAACTAACAAAGCATTTTAAACAAAGTTCCAGAGTTTGAAGCGCTCCAGAAAAGCAGTGAAGCTCACATAATACTAGGTGCAGGAGCTGGTTGAAACCTGGAATTGATAGCAGTGAGTTTTTTTGGAGACCATGTAAGTGCATATCAAAAGAATGGGAACTGGAGGCAGTATGTATGTCGCAGTAGACAAGAAACTCAAATCTGCTGATATAGAAAGTGAAGTTGCATGGGAAATTGCTTGGGCAAGACTCCAGTACCACAGATGGCCATAAAACTGTAATTGGATCATTCTATTGTCCACCAGACTCATCTCCTGATGTAACTGAAAACTTTAGAGAAAACCTCGTTTTGCTTGTACATAAGTTCCCCAGTCATACTGTAATCATTGGTGGAGACCGTAATTATACAATGATCAATTAGGGAAATTACAGTTTTGTTAGTGGTGGGCACGGCAAGACATCCTGTGAAACATAACTAAATGTCTTCTCTGAAAACTACCTAGAACAAATAGTTTCGACTCCCACTCATGATGGAAATATTTTACATCTAATGGCAGCAAATAGACCTGACCTATTTGAGAATGTCCACATCAAAATTGCTATTAGTGATCATGACGCGATTGTGGCAACAGTGATTGCCAAACTACAAAGGGCAACTAGAACAAGCTCAAAGATACATATGTTCATTAAAAATATAAAAAAAAATCACTAGTGTCATATCTCAGTAAGGAACTTGAAACTTTCAGCACATGGCAGGAGTGTGTAGAGGAACTATGGCTCAAGTTGAAAAGAATAGCTGACAATGCACTGGGCAGTAGAACAGTTCATAATGGGAGGGACCCTCCATGCTATACAGTCACTTTAAAGAAATTTCTAAGGAAACAAAGATTATTGCACAATAGGTGTAAAACAAAGATAAAAATATACATAGAATGTTGCTGAATGAAATGCATTTGGCTATCAATAGAGCAATGTATAAAACCTTCAGTGACTACCCTAGCAGAATAGGCAGGACATTGTCAAATGAACTTTCACAAAACCCAAAGAAATTCTGGTCACATATAAAGGCTGTCAGTGGCACCCAAGTTAGTGTTCAGTCCCTAGCGAATGAGACAGGAACTAAAATTGACTGTAGCAAAGCAAAAGGTGAAATGCTTAACTCTGTTTTAAAATGTTCTTTACATTGTGTATTAATATACAGCACTACACAGCCATCATTCCATGACCACACCCAGTCTTTTTATTTCTCTCTTTTTTCCACTACTTCCTGCACCCCTTACCACCTCTCGTTTGCCCTCCATCTAACCTGCAGCACTTCAGTTTCCGCCACTCCCACCTCACTATCCCTCCCCCTCCCCGCCCCAGCCTCATCCTTACCCCACCCAATCACCACTCCCATCGTGCACTGGTCCAGCTGCTTGCAGTGTAGTTTCAGTTCAGTTGCCTGAGACTGCAGTAATGTGTGTGTGAGTTGTATTGTGTGTGTGTGTGTGTGTGTGTGTGTGTGTGTGTGTGTGTGTGTGTGTGTTGTTGATGGAGGCTTTAATGGCCAAAAGCTTTAACTGCAAGAGTCTTTTTGTGGTGCCAATCTGCAACTCAGCATCTCTGCTATATGGTGAGTAGCAACTTTCCTGCTCATAATATAATTTAAAACCTATTAACAGACTCTTCCGTTGTTTCTTGGTAAAACGACATTATAATAAATGAAAAGCACCAGTTTGCTTTTGTCCAGATCTAATCCTAAATGACCAGACACAGATCAACACTTCCCCTCTCCTAAACTTCATATAATCATCTCTGTTGTTCATTACTTCCCACACTGTCTGTTTCTACATATGCCCATTTTCCTGTATTCATTTAGTTCTTTTGTTTTATTGAAGTTGTCAGTGTATTCCAAATAGACTGTAGTTTCAACTGATTTTACTTTATTTTATTAGATTTGTTTATTATTAGAAACTGTCATGTAGGCATGCTGTTCCTATTTTGTGTTAATGTTTTTCCTGTCTACTCCATTTTTATTTATTTACTGTTCAATTTTTTACTTTTTCATTGCATTACCACCACACTGTCAAAGATATTTGTTACTGTATGTTTCTCCTTCAGTCTAGAAGTGTTACTTCTCTTCCAGTGTTGTTTGCAAACATTTGAACTTCTTTGGTGACAATACTCAGTAAACGTCTGACTATGGCCTTGTATGCCGAAAATCGGTTAACACAATAGAAGTAATATTGTAGAACAAAAGCAAACTGATGCTTCTCATTTATTATTAAAACCTATGTTGCACAATAAGCAGGAAGAAGAAACAATTGCTCAAGTAAAAGTTGCATGTAGCAGTGCTAAATGTAGCAGGCTTGAATGATTCATTGGTGCTGTAGAAATTAAAAATTCTTAGAACTTGAAAGAGCATCCACAAATGTAGACCCAATGGATCAGGTTTTTTTTTTTTTTAAAAAAAAAGAAGAAACACCCTTAAATAACATACTTATAGATCAACAAGCTATTGTGGACAAAGCTGATAAGGACACTACAGCTGTCCTGATCCGTGATGGGGATTACATAGAAAAAAGAGAGAAGTTCTTTGCAGAAAATATTGTTGCAGAGGTAAGTAAGGATCTGCAAAAAGAATTTCAAACTGAAAGAAGAAAGAAAATAGATGACTTTGTTTCCCTTCTGAGACAGAGAAAAGAAGCACTTCAAAGTTATGAATCCTGCCATTCTGAAATTATAAGCTCTAAGTTACATTACACAAAATGGAAAAGAGTATCTGCCCTACATTCAGTAATATTCCTCTGTTACTTCCTCAATAAAAATCTGAACAAAAAACTTAAGAGCTTTGTACACTTTCCCTGAAACATTTTGCATTAAGAACGGCTTTGAACTCTTCAATCAACTTAAAACACCTTGATGTACCTCAAGATACAATACTACCTTAACTTGATGATAAAAATTTGCGTAAAAAATGTATCAATTAATGAAATTAGTTCACTAATTAAAATATAAAAAAGCCAACTGAAGTGAAATTACCGAAATGGTAGAGTTTTCTTCCATTTTTTCATGTTTAATAATAAAATATACCAGGAGATTGAGGGTCTGGCTGTGGGCAACAGTCTGGCAGGCAATTTGCAGACACTTTTTTTTTCAGTGACGTTGAAATTAACTTTTTCCAAAAACATGAATGGTTAAACATCAAATTCCTTACTATAAGAGGTATGTCAATGAGGCAATAATTTTTTTTATGGGAATGAGAAAGACATGAAGCAAGTACCTACTGAAATGTGTACCATATATCCTAAAATACAGTTTACTTTAGAAACAAAGGAAGGTAATACTCTCAATTACCTTGACCTAAATAGTATGAATTAATAACAATTTTTTCTTTAATTATGTATGGCAAAATTTCTTTACATTGTTTTAATGTACTTATCTATGACTTGCGGTCTGGTTATGTGGTTGTGCAAAATTTATTTCCCACCACCATATCCTCATTTTTTGTTACTTTCATACAACTGCACTGCACTGCACTGCAAGGGTATATTTGAATATTTTGTTCTACTTTTACAGATCATACGGCAAGTGTTTGTAATATGATACTTCTGTAAAATCATTATAATTATTGCCTTTTTTCCTGACTGAGGCTTGAACATAATCTGCAACACAGGTTGAAAACAATAGTTGGTAAATACACAGTTTTGATCCAGACAGTGTTTGTTTACTCATTATAACAAAAGGGTCATGGTTCCTATGACATAGCATCAATTATGAATAACAAACATGTCTCATTGAACTTAGTTAAAAAAAAATTCATTTATTCTTTTGAAATACATTAACTTCTGCTGTAATTTATTGCGGCAATTTGACCAATTCCAAGTATTTTTTGCATTAACAGGGTGAATATGCAGACAAGGGAAAAGAATTCCAGAATTTCCCGATTAAAAATACTCTGCCGCGTGGGGTAGCTGTGCAGTGTGGGGCGCCTTGTCATGGTTTGTGCGGCTCCCACCTCCGGAGGTTCGAGTCCTCCCTCAAGCATGGGTGTGTGTGTTGTCCTTAGCATAAGTTACTTTAATTAGTATGTAATCCTAGGGACCGTTGAACTCGGCAGTAAAAAAAAAAAAGAAAAAAAAACTATGAAAATATACTTTTCCGTTGCTAAGTGACAGTATTTTGGAAAAATCTTTGATGCACAGCATATATGCTGCACATTTTCATATTACAAAAGTATAAATTTGAATTCCACCAAACACAGCACATTACTTTCTGAAGCATTGTAATTGAGATTACGATGTGCTTTTATAAGCTGATTAGAGTTCATGTCGTGTGATCTCGGCAGCTGATGACAGCAGATATTCAGAGCATAGGACATGTGATGTAGTCAGCCAATAGCAACATCACTGTTCAGTAGCGTGAACACACAAATAGAAAAAGTTAATGGTTTAAATTAATATACATACTCAGCTACAGAAAAAGCTAAGCTTTCACATATAATATTGGTCCTTCTTTGTTGTGTTACATAACAAATATGCCAGTAAAATTTTAAATAACGATGTAAATGTGTTGTGTATTCGTCTAAGTGACTGGTCCTCAAAGTTTAAGTTTTAAAGAAATGACAGTAAAACACTCTGTGATTCATTGCACATTCTCAGATATAATATAGTTCATCTTGCATAAAAGGAAATTTACTTTCAAAGTAACCTTTGTCAAACCACCATTTGTAATATTTTCCCACAACCTATTAGAAGCAGGTTCATTTCAGCAATTACGAGAGTGCCAGAGAATAGAGGTTACTGCACGTCCGCATCTGTGATGTAGGAAGCATTCATGTTTGTATGTATATGGTGTTAAGAGATCTTACATTACCTCATTAAAGAAACAGGACATCAGAGGATACTCCAAGAGCATTGGAATTTCGCAAACAATACTAAAACGTATAATTCAGCTTAAAGTGCACATTCATATGTCCAGATTCACAATGAAGTACACCCGTACGTGATATTAAGCTTTTCAGTATGGTTTTTGGGATGTAAATTTTCTTGGAGTATCGGTACTGCATTATTTCATGTTTGGTTCTTTATTATGACATAATGCCATATGTGCCAGAAGATGAAAACGTCTACTTGAAATTCAGCAAACAGTTGAAACCAACCAATAGTGTGGAATGAAACACTTCGTTTCAAGTATATTGATTGCCTCTGTGGAAATGATTAATGAAAACCAAATTTCTTTAGCAAACCAACAAAAAGACTGGAACTGCCAAAAACACGAAAATAACATAAAATTAGAAAACTGAAATTAATAACATATTTTAGCCTTTCATAATTATGTAGTTTTAATTCACTTGATAGCTCCTGACCACAGAAATCAGTTTTGGTTTTATTTGACGTGAGAGCTGTAAACGAAGAGGAAATGGCAAAAATCACTAAACATAAACACGGGTCATGTGGAGACAACCCTCTTCCCACTACACCTCAGACTACTCTGCACATGTGTAAATTTGACAGCTTGGATGGCGAGAGTAACTGTGACACTCTTAATGGTGAGAACAACTATGACTCTCTTGCCCGCATGACACAAAATATAAGGTAGCCCCACTGTGCCCCATGTCCGTGTGGCTGCGATCGGTGTGTGGTGCCTTAAGCCTTTCTGCAGTGAAGTCCAAGCACTAGCCTAATCGGGGCGTGAGTCTGGTGCAAATGGGCTGCTTCCTGCGGAGCCGAGGCAAGTCAAGGGGACACTTGTTTGCAGCTAATGGGGCAGGGCCACAGGGCCATCATTTGAGGTGTCGGGGCACGTCTTTCTGTTCTAGTATCCGAGATGAGTCCCTGTACCAGGGCTGTCATTTGAGGTGTCAGGGTAGATTTCTCTGTCCTAGTATCCGACACGAGTCCTTGGTTTCATAAGCCTATTGGCTGCAGGAGAGTCGGGTTCGTAGCCTACCTCCCCTCTTCCCTAGGGAGAGCCTTAATTGTGACATCAAATTCAATGGTGTCTTGTATGGAGGGTCCTAACGTACAGGATGCTCATCTTTCAAATGTGGCTATCACAGGCACAAGACTTGGCAGGAATGTTAATTCGCCAAGTTCAGGTAGCGTAACATGTGCTAAATGTGGACTGGATATTAGTAGGCGAACATGGGCCCTCCAGAAACAGAACATCTGTAGGTGTAACAGCATGACACATGCACCCAACAAGGATGGCTTGCACAATGTGCCTTCTGTGAACAAGAATTTACGACCTTGACTGACCATCGGTTGCATGAGAAACAAGCACATCCTGTTCAGTTTTATGCTGCTGACCTAGTGCAAGCCCCTGGGAAACAGAAAGGGAATTGGAGTAGCCCTGAGGTGGAGGAAATGGTGGTGTTAGAAGTGGAATATGAGGGCAAGTGATCTACTCAAGTACAATTAAATTCATATCTTGGTAGACAGTTAGGAAGAACAGCTGAAGGTATTAAGAAACGGAGGGCATTGCCAGAATATAAGCAGATCCTGGGAAATCTGAGAAGCAAGTTGGAGGATGTCCTTGCTGAGGTACCTGATGTGGATATAGAATCTGCTACTTCTGCCACTCCAGTAGAACAACGATGCTGGATAAACAATGAGTACATTTTTTTCCCACTTACAGGAAATTAAAGATAAGTGCTCACCTCCCTATCGAAGGATGGTTGTTTTAGTTCCTGACAGTGCATCATCTTGGTCCTCCATCGATGTGCAGGTCATGGAAATTATTCAAGGATTGAGTACATCACCACATTCAAGACCTAAGAGAGTGTGGAGACGGCCAGCTGCCAATATGCCACAGAAGGGGGGCAAGAATGAACAGTGGAAGGTGAGGCAGCAGGATAGGTCTCGTGATGCCCAGTATCAGTGGTTAAATTGCAGGACTAATTTAATTAAAGAAATTCTCAACGGTGTTGAAGGCAATGAAACAACCATGAGACCTGATATAGGCCTGCTTGTAGATTATTTCAGGAGCTGCTATGCAAAGGAGGAACATGGCCTGAAGACAGCACTGATGCCCAGGAATCCCAACTCCATCAGGGAGATGAGCATGCCTTTCTCCTTGAGTGAATCGAGGAGATGGATGCATTAGTTAAAGTGAACAGCAGCTGGTCCTGATGGCGTGGCTCACTGTCTCTCAGTGTTATAATCAAAGAGCATAGGGCCTATGGAAAGCCGATTTTTGTTGTAGCCCTTGACTTGACAAAAGCTTTTGACCATGTATCTTGGAGTGCCGTCCTTCATGCACTGTGGTTGCATGGATTGGATGAGTTGACCCTGGATTACATATTATCGTCTTATAAAGGACAAACTACCAGCTGGGTAAAGACAGCTTTGGTGAAGTTGAATTTCATAGGGGAGTCAAGCAAGGGGATCCACTAAGCCCTGTTATCTTTAATATGGTGATGGATGGGCTTATGGGATCTTGTCAACTAGTCCTCTGGGGTGTAGGTTAACTGCGAAAAATTTGCATTTCTTGGCTTCGCCAATGATATTGTTCTTCTCTTGTCAGCTAAAGAGGGTATGCAGCAAAATGTGTGCTGTGTTGAGAGATTTACAAAGAGTATGGTGCACGAATTAAACCCTTCAAAAAGTAAGGCTTTCTAATTTATTAGTGTGGCACACTCCAGGTGATGTGCAGTCGAAACAAGGAGTTTGTTTAAGTTACCAAGTGTAAAATACCTGCCTTGAATGTGCAGGAGCAGCTGCACTACCTTGGCTACATGTTTGAGCAACAAGTAATTCAGACTCCTTCTCCATGGCATAAAATAACTGTTCTCCACACGTACTTAATACATAGGATTATTCATGTTCTTCAGAATAGCAATAGTACAGCCAAGAAGCTGGGTTACTTGGATCGCCTGATCATTCAGTTTGTCAAGGCAACTCTCCATCTGCCTAGGACAACTCCAATGCCATTCCTCCATGCTAAACAGTGTGGTGGTGGCTTGGGAGTACTTGTGTTAAGGCTGCTGATTGGTTCAGTGTTCTACAGAAGAATTCAGCTGCTGCCTTCTATTAATGATACACATCAGCAAGCCATAACTAAAACAGGAACCGTGGCCAAGCTTGTAGCCAGCCTTAAGAAAATCTTAAGGGTGGAAGGTGGAGAGGTCATCCCAGCAATTGACTGGGTTACAAGCTGTTGGTGGATATGGTTTCACAATACTGCACTAGGCCACGGCTTGGAGTATTGTCAGCATGCCTGCAAGTGTAATAAATATATGAGGTTTGTAAGGTACCTCTTACGCGAGGAAGACATTTTTACCAGTTTTAATAAATTATTGTCTCTTATTGATGTATTCACGATAGTCAGGAAGTGCTGTAGTCCATAGCCGGCCGTGAGTCAGAGAGCATTTCCCACACTGGCTGGCTAGGAGATGAAGCGACCATATGTTGCATGTAGTGGGGTGGGGCTCGGCGCTGGACCGTAGCTACGAGAGTCAGCCTGGGAAATATACATGATGGGGAGTACCGCCATCTTGGCGCCAAAGTCACCGATTTTGTTTATTTATATTTATTAATTAAAGTCATTTATGACAACATGAATATTAGGAGGAGCCTCTGGATGTTTAAAACTATTTATCCAAATTTTGCCTCATTAACATTCACACCCTTTCGTTAACAAATGCATATCTTAGTAAGTACGAACTTGATCGGAAATCGACGAACTGTGACGAAACTAGTAAGAGTAAAGTCGGCAGTTGGCGTTAAGAGCTCTTGCTATCTTGTTCGATGGTAGCCATGCCCTCATTCACGAGTACTTTGTGACATGAGTATTTCATTATTGATCTAATAGGAATAAATGTGATATTACGGCTTTCTGAATGTTAATTTCGATTAAATAGATACCCCAAAGTTGATCGACAGCAACTTCAGATAATTAACTTCCACCGACAAAGACATCCAATGCGCCAAAGAAGACTTTGCACGGGACAGCATTTACGAGAGCTGCACCGCACACAGGTAAGAGGAAATCCGACGACACGACCCACCAAGGCAGATCAAGGAATGTCCGTCTTATACTCGCAAATTCCGGGTGGAAATGCTGTCCAGTTATACTGTACATCACATACACCACCCTCTATGGACTCGCGGCTAAGTTGAGTAATAACAGTATCAGTTTAGAAGAGAGAGGATCTTGCAGGTTCTGCTGCCAATTGCAGAGCAGGAGGTTCTTGCAGGAGAGTCTACAGCATGTCCTTCAGTGTTGCTGCCAATTGCAGAGCAGGAGGTTCTTGCAGGAGAGTCTACAGCATGTCCTTCAGTGTTGCTCACTTACTCACTTCGCGAGAATAGATAGGCACGATCAAGCAGGTAGTGCTGTCAGAAAGGAAATAGGGGATAATGGCTATTACAAGGTTATTACAATCCATCTGTCACCCAGACCTTGTTATACATGACACAGGGCAAGTCGGGAACTGGGGAAGGGACAGTGCTAGAGACAACTATAACATATGAATAAACTGGGAGCCTCAATCGTACTGAAGTTTTTAAAATGCAGAAATATGAACAGCCAAGTTTTCTCAACATTCTGCAGCGGAAGAAGAATCTAAGCTGCCCGCCAAATATTATGCCACCTGTTGTTCACACACGGGGTACTTGGGCACCCTGTAATAAGATTATATGGAGCCATTTCCATCTCCTCCAGTTCCTTATTAGGGAGCTCATAACCAGATGTGCAGTTCTTCGCCAACCAGGAGCTCCTCCGACAGGACACTCATCGACATTGAGGGCCAGAGGTGTAAGCCTGCACACCGTCAGCATGTGCAGGAGTTTCTGGCCATCCTGTGGGAGAGGGATGAGGAGGGCCTGGTGCCTAGCCCACGGCTGGCGAAGTTGCCGCCACTGGATGGGTAAGAAGACAGCACGACACCGCTGGGGCCATTGCCGCTAGATGGCGATGTTGGCGCAGCCATCTGAAAGCATCTTGCGGAGCTTCCTGCATCTGCACAGCGATTCTTGGCCCTGGACCACATCATTGGTTTGGAGCCTGGGACACCACCGGCCACCATCTTAGGCATGCTCCTGGATGCCCTCATAGCTGTCGGCTCCAGGGAGGGGAAGATTCAACCCATGGTCCCATGTGCGTTGCATGTGGGGTCTCCTGGATGGCACCTTGCTACAGCTGCCACCTGACATCTCTGGCTTGCAAAACTTCTTGGTTGACCACTTCCGGCAGCAGCAGTCGCTGTCCACCGTTGGCAACACTCGCAGCCTATCTAGTTTGAGTGCTTTTGGAGGCCGGTCACAGTTAAAGAGGTCACTGTTTCCCTGCGGCACAGGAGCTCTGCTACAGGCCAAACGGCTTGTCCTGCTGTGGTGCAGTGCCTGCCATGCAATGTCATGGTCATGGTTATGAATCTCCTCCTCCTTGCATGATCAGTCCCTGGTCGCCTCCTCTGTGCCCAGACCACTTTGCTCCCCAAAATGGCTGCATCATCATCCCCCACTGACTCATCCCATCACTGTATGCTCGGTACTTGTGAGGACCTTCCACAAGGTTCTGGCCTTGTGCCCGATGCGTCTGTGTGCTGTGGACGAATATTAGTAGGCAGTCATCCCTCGGGATGGGATGCTGGAAAACGCATTCATCTTATCCCAGGCCCTCATTGACGCAGTCCACTCGTGCCTTTCTATCTTTGTTGTGTCTCTCAACAAGTCTAAGGCATTCGACTCACTACACCATGCTGCTCTCTGCTCCGTGCTGAAAGCACATGGCTTCCCAAGCGAATTTTCCGATTACGTTGATAGCTCCTACAGAGGCAGCACGATGGTGATAGCGGGAGGCGGCGGCGGCGTGAGTGTGGCCGTGCAACCATCGAGGGGTGTCCATGAAGAGGGTCATCTCTCTCCCCTCCTTTTCAACATGGTCATGGACACTGTGCTGAACAGCTTGCCTTCCCACATAGGAGCCTGGATTCTAGGTCGCAGAGTCAATGGAGCAACCTTCGCTGATGATGTCCTGCTGTTGCATCGATGAAGATGGGCCTACAGTTCCTCATCGATGCAGCCATGGTATCCCTCGCCCATCTGGGGTTGCAATCAATGCTCGGAAGTGTTTCACTTTTGCCTTAGTGACATCTGGTTGCCAGGAGGAGGTGAAGGTGGACGGCTCGATCACCTTCACAGCCGGAAACGCCACCATGCTGACATATGGGTGAGACCTCCGCTACCTGGGGCTGCAGTTCTACTCTTCTGGTCGGCGCCTGTTCCATCCTCACCGTCATCCGCAGAAGCAGCTGGACATCATCAACTGGGCTCCCCTGAAGCCACAGTGGCACCTCTGTGCCCTCGTGCATGTGCTGCTGCCAGGTCTGTTGCATGGGCTGGCCCTCAGTCGCACCCAGATGGGTGTCCTGAATGCCGCGGATATGGTGGTGCAAGCAGGTGTCAGGAGGTGGTTCCGCCTCCTGGTGGACACCCCCTTGGGCAACATCCACTCTCCTCCACTCATGGATGATTCGGCAGTCATCTGCCCTCTTAATGGGCTCTACCCTATGGTGGGCCCAACTTCTGACACTGCATAGGATGGGGCCAGCTGTGAATGATGCGGACAGGTGCAGCATGAGGTTGTGGTGCTTAAGTGGCGCTTGACGTGGGAAGGCCACCTCCTTACGATGTTGGAGCAGCTTGGGGAAATGTGGGTGGCTCGCCTACATGTCACCTTTGATGGTGCAGCCCTCTCGGAGTCTACCGCCATCTGGGGACAGCAACAATGGGTCACCGACACCATTCAACTCCTGTCTGGGCGCAACTACATCAATGCCCTCTGCACCCGGGTAAATGCTGTGCCCTCCAAGGTGCGGTGCAGTCAGGAATGGGCGACAAAGTGATGCTGCGCAGGCTGCAGTGCTGTCGAAACAGCCAACCACGTCAACCAGCCTTGCAGAAAAATGCACAAGTCCCATGTGAAGTGTCTTGCGTGTGGACTCGCGCTTAGGGATTTTTGTCTCTGTAGAGTCCCACCTTTGAACACCGGAAAGACTCCACAAGCCTGACATCGTTACGGTCAAAGTTGGCTCAGCCCACATAGTCAATTCCCAGATAGTCGGTAACCACTTTTGGCTCGACTGGTGCCACCAGCAGAAGGTGATGAAATAAAACACGCCATCCATCAGGCATGCCGTCCTCGACCTGCATCCCGGCATCCAGTGTCTGCTATTCATTGACCACGTTGAACTGGAGTGGAATGTGGTCCTCACAGTCTGCGAATGACCTCCTGAATCTGGGCTTCAAGGTGTAGCACCTCGCAATTATCTTGTCCAGAGTGATGTCTTCATGTTGCGCATCGTTCAGAATCTTTGAGTGTATGACGTCACAGTACCTGCATTATAGACATAGATAGTTGGCAGCAGCACAACCCTTCCACTGAAGGCACCATCCCAACACCCACTCGGCCAAGCAGCCTAGTCGAGGATCCTGTTTGGAGGGGGGGGGGGGCAGCATCCACCTGCAGTGAGTGCGACCGCACTTTCACAGTGAAGAACTGTCTCGGGGTCCACAGCCGTCGCCAACACCTTGTGGCCGCAAATGAAGAGATTGTCACAGATACACATTGCATGGGGTGGACAGAAGAGGAAGTCCTGTTGCTTGCCCATGTGGAGGCCGAACTGTTCCTCAAGAGGGACACCAAGTTCTTTTTTGTTAATCAAGAACTACTTAGGATGATCCCTGATCACACTCGAAGCAATTAAGTGCCAGAGACGGAAACCTGTCCGCCAACAGAGGGCCTGTGAATTCATGGAGGCACTTAACAACAGTCGGGGAGAAGAGCCGGTGTCTGACTTGGGGGGCGAAAAGACCCCTGCTCAATGTGGGCGATACTGCCACCCAGGTCGAGTAAGTGGAAGGGACAGCACGACTACCAACACCGAGTTGCTGCCATGAGAGCTGTTCAATGGCGCCATCTGGGAACACCTGGTGGGGCTACTCATTTCCGCCCAGCAGTTCTCGGCCCTGGACCACATCATCAGTCTGGGGCCAGGGACACAGCCCGATGTCACCTTTGGTATGTATTGGCTGGTTCCAGAGAGGAGAAGGAACTGAGGAAGCAGAAACTGCGCCTGCCACCAAAGTGGCTGCCTGCAGAGCCACCGTAGCAGCAGCACAAACACACCAATGGATGTACACACAGACATAGAAAGCCTTCCAGTGGTTGTGCGTGCATTGCGTGTGTTGCCTCCTGGACGGCACCTTCCTGCAGCCATCAGCCAACGCCTGCTGAACTTCTATGCTGATATCTCTATGAGGAAGTCCATCTCCACCACGGGCTTTCCGTGACTGCCTCCTGCCGCACTTGCAGCCTGTCGCTCTGGAGTGCTTGTGGGGGCTGGTCACTGCCGAGGAGATCACAGCTGTTTTGCTGCCCTGGGTTTTGGCAGCGGACCCTGATGGCCTAACTCCCATTGAGCTGTGGTGCCTGCCACATGAGGTTCTGGTGAAACTGCTTAATCTTCTCCTCCTGGCAAGGACCCTTCCTGAGCACCTCCTTCGTGCATGCACCTCTCTTCTTCCCAAGATGGTTGCACTAACATCCCCCACAGATTTTCCCCCCTTCACTGTTGCTTTGTGCTGGCATGAACCTTTCACAAGGTTCTCGCCTCACGCTTGATGTGTGGTGTGTGGTGAACAAACATCAGCGGGTGTTCATCCTCGGGATGTGATGTTGGAAAACACTTCCATCCTTGATCAATCTCTCTTTGACACTGTACTCTCTGTCTTTGTTGCCTTGATCGACGTTTCTAAGGCGTTTGATTCAGTAGATCGTGCTGCCCTCTGTCCTGTGCTGAGGGCGCATGGTCTGCCAGACAAATTTACAGATTACTTGGAGAGATGCTACAGGGGCAGCACGACTAACGGGCAGTGCTGGCATGAGTGTAGTTGTACAGCCATCATGGGTTGTATGTCATGGGGACCCTTTCTCCCTCCAGTTCTAGAACAACTTCTCTGCCACATCGGATCACAGATCCTGAGCCAGAGAGTCAATGCAGCAGCCTTTGCAGATGACATTCTGCTGTTTTCATCGACCAAGAGGGGCCAGCTGTCCCTCATTGCAGCAGCTGTGACAGCCCTCACACATCTGGGGTTTGCATATCAATCTGCACAAATGTTTCGGTTGCTTTGGGCCACAACAAGAAAGTGAATGTGGTTGGTGACGTCATCTTCAAGGCTGGCAACACCACCATCCACCCTTACGTGTGGGTGAGACCTTCCACTATCTGGGGCTGCAGTTATCAATGTTGGATCAGTGCCTGTTAAACCCTCGATGACATCTGGAGGAGTAGCTGGACATCATCTCCTGAGATCCACTGAAGCCGCAACAGTGCCTCTCTGTGCTTGTCAATGTGCTTCTGCTTAGCCTGTACCATGAGCTGGCCCTCAGCTGCAACTGGGTTGGTGCTCTGAGGTGGGCAGACATCGTCATCCAAACTGCCATCAGCAGATGGTTCCGCCTCCTGGCGGTCACTTCTCTGGGCTACTTTCAGCTCCTTTGAGCCAGGGAGGACTTGGCATTCCATTGTGCCACTGGATGGGGCCAATCCTCTCGACACTCTCATCTCCTGGCGCTGAGGAAGATAGGGCCAGCCATTGACGATGGAGGCCTGGTCAAGGTGCACTGCAAGACCGTGGTGTTGGAGTGGTTACCTCCTAAGGACATCGACGCAGGTTGGGGAGACGTGGGCGGTATGCCTACACATCGCCATCGATGGTGCGGCTCTCTGTTTGTCTGCCACACCTCAGGGGCTCAGCATTGATTTGCTGGGTACAGGCTTGGTGATCTCGAGGTTCCTGAGCTAGGGGCTGGTAAGCGCTGCCAGTCCTCTGTCATCGTAAGCTGTGGGCATGCTTCAGCGACCACCATGCGGCGCGGTGGTGGAATGTTGTGTGTCTCAGCAAACGGGGATCTTGGCTTGACCACCCGGATCGTGAGGATGGAATAAACTATAAAAATCCCTCAGTCTCAAAGTGTGCTGCACACTGATGGGATGCATGGCTGTTGAGGTGGAACAGTCATTAGCGGGCAACCTCTGGGGAACCTGCCACACCTCAGTTGTATAAGGATTACCTAGGCACACAGGGCTCTGTCTAGGTGGACTTGTAGTTCCCTAGCTGCCCGTGGGACCGAGATGGAACCTTCGAAATCTTCTCTTCCTCTTCCCATCGGCAAGAGAGGGGCTGCTGGTAGGTACCAATACCCAAACGAACAAGAGGGCTTGTTTAGCCAGTCCTCCAGACTTAGAGTTACACAGACTCTTTCAGGCATGAGTAACAGAACTATTGCTGGTGGCCAGAATGTGTTTCTTATAATTAAACGGAAAGAGGGGAGCTTTCAGAAAATTTCACATTTTTACATTCAGAAAGGGTTAGAGGGAATCGCTGGCACTCTGAAAACTGTCAAGCACTTGTGGAATGGGACCCTGTTGATCGAAATGTCCAATTCTCAATGGGTCAAGAACATCCAGAATGCTCAGTGCCTCGGGGAGTATGCAATCGAAAGTGAACTGCACAACACTTAAACTACAGCAAAGGTCTTGTGACTTGCAGGGATCTGGTTGACATTCCCCGAGAAGAACTGAAAGCTGACTGGTCTCAGGAAGGAATTGTTGATGTCCAGGACATTATGAAATGGGTGGGTGGTGACCTTGTGAAGTCGGACTCATTTATACTAACTTTCAGCAGCACAAAACTTCGTGAGTGCATTACGGCTGGTTTCTCCCGTCTCGGTGTGCGGCCCTATTTCCCTAGCCCGATGCGCTGCTTTACCTGCCAATGCTTTGGGTACACCACCTCATGTAATAAGGGGGCTGCCACATGTGGCAAATGTGGTAAGGCCACCTATGATGGTGTTGGTTGTGCATCTTCTCCAAAGTGTGTCAACTGCTCTGGTGATCACCGTGTCTGGAGTAGGGACTGCTGTGTCTTCCTTGAAGAAAGGAAGACACAGGAAATCAAAACGACTTCGCGTATTTCATATGGAGAGGCCTTGAAGATCTAGAAGGCCATGCAGCCCCCAGCATTTGTTACTTCCTTTGCGTCTGCTCTGAAACAACCAGATCTGAAGACTGAAGCTGTTACCCAAATGGAGGTTGGAAGGAGAAACAGCATTGGTCGTATTTTTGTTGTTGTTTTATTATCCATAAAATCGATTTTTGGTCACTTAGAGACCATCCTCAGTGCTGTAATATACAATTAAAATTTGTAGGCACTGGTATCAACAAGCTTAGAGCGATATGTGTGCCTGCAAATTTTAATTGTATATTACAGCACTGAGGATGGTCAGTAAGTGACCAAAAATCGATTTTACGGATAATAAAACAAGAAAAAAATACGACCAATGCTGTTTCTCCTTCCAATTATATCCATTATCTGGTCGTGGTGCACAGAACACTCCATGGAGTCGCCAATCAACAAACGGAGGTTGCTAGTGTCAACACTAGCACCTGCATTTGCCAGTGTACTTGTGCTGCTGCAATTCCCTCAAAGTCCACTCCCGAAACATTGGACAAGTCTGTTGTTGCTGACACTGCAGAGTTCCCTACTCCCTCATAGGCTCAGTCTGGGCTACCGTCCAGTGCTGCCACTACCCTCGCCACTATTTTGGGCCCAAAGCCTACCCAGGGCAAAAAATCGAAAGACAAGCGTCCACCACTGCTGGAGCCTGCATGTAAACAGTCCACTGATGTGGATGTCTTCCTCTCTGACTTCTCTCTTGACTCATCGGTAGAAATAATGGAGCTAGAGTCGAACAGGGGCAATCATCTTGCCCAAAGACTGAGCCCCCACCCATTATGTGCTCCCCGCCCCTCTGTAAAGACAGGGTGAAAGGAGAACCCCCATGATAGGTGGCTTCCATATTACAATGGAACTTTAGTGGGCTCAGGACACATGTGGAGGAACTGAAAATCCTAGAAGAGGAGCGCCCTCTGTGCCTGTGTTTCCAAGAAACACATTTTAAAGCCACTGACTCCTCTGTGCTACACGGCTATACCCTTTAGTGGAAGGATGACCTGACCGACGACAGGGCAGTTGCTGTGTTTGTCAATGATGTGCATCACTCCTCTGCTGTCCTCCTGGCTACCAACCTGTGAGCAGTTGCTGTCGAAATGTATAGGTGTCGGACGATCACTGTTTGCCCACTGTATCTCCCTCCACAAGATGTGATTGACTCTGGGGCTCTTACAGCTCTCGTGGAACAACTCCCTCGACCTTTTCTTCTTCTGGGAGATTTCAATGCTCACCATGTTTTGTGGGGCTTGACCTCTACTTGCCCTCTTGGTCGAGTTTTGCTAGAGCCTCATGACATCTCACGAGTTGTGCATTCTAAACACAGGTACTCACACTCATTTTTGTACTGCTACTGAGTCCTTCTCCACCATTGACCTCTCTTTCTGTTCGCCAGCCCTCACAGACTCTGTTCAGTGGCCGGTCATTGCCGACCTCCAATCCAGTGACCACTTCCTGCTCTGCATTCACCTATTTTACTGAGCCATACGTAAAGAGCAGCCACCAAAATGGTTGGTCACCAGGGCTAACTGGACGCTGGTCGAAGTAGAGTGTGATCGTGAAGTTATCTGGACACGTTTAACAGGACTAGGGGAAATGAAGTTAATTGTTGGGTGCTATTACCGAACACCAGGTTCCACTGTGGCAGTTCTAGAAACATTCAAAGGGAGTCTACATTTTGTATCGCAGAAGTACCCGGATCATTCTATATTAGTCGGAGGCAACTTCAACATAACTAGTATAGACTGGGATGTCTATGGATTCATTACAGGTGGTACATACAAGCCGTCATGTGAATTACTTTTGAACACATTATCCGAAAACTGTCTTGGGCAGCTTAATCGACAGCCAATGCGTAATTGAAATATTTTAGATCTGGTAGCCACGAACAGACCAGACCTCATCGACGGTGTCAGTGTTGAGAGGGGGATTAGTGATCATGATGTTGTCAATACGACTATGGTTACGAAAGTTAAAAAGTCGGTCAAGAAGGCTAGGAGAGTATTCTTACTAGAAAGAGCAGATAAGCAATTGTTAGCATCCCACTTAGTAAATGGATCGACTTCATTTACTTCTGGTACGATGGACGTGGAAGAATTATGGGCAAATTTTAAACACATTGTAAATCACGCATTGGACAAGTATGTGCCGAAAAAGTGGGTTACGGATGGAAAAGACCCACCGTGGTTTAACAGCGCAATTCGGAGAATGCTCAGGAAGCAAAGACAGTTGCAGTCGCGCTACAAGAAAGATCGGGAGAATGAGGACAGGCAAAAGTTGGTAGAGATTCGAGCTGCTGTAAAAAGAGCGATGCACGAAGCATTCAACCACTACCACCGTCATACCTTAGCAAAAGATCTTGCTGAAAACCCAAGGAAATTCTGGTCTTACGTAAAATCGGTAAGCGGGTCGAAGGCTTCCATCCAGTCACTCACTGATCAGTCTGGCCTGGCAATGGAAGACAGCAAAACGAAAGCTGAAATTTTAAATTTAGCATTTGAGAAATCTTTCATGCAGGAGTCTTGCACATATTCCTGTATTGAGGACATAGTGATAGACATCCCTGGGGTTGTAAAGCAGCTGAATGGGTTGAAAATAAATAAATCGCCAGGTCCTGATGGGATTCCAATTCGGTTTCACAGAGAGTACTCTACTGCATTGGCTCCTTACTTAGCTTGCATTTATCACGAATCTCTTGCCCAACGTAAAGTCCCGAGCGACTGGAAAAAAGCGCAGGTGACGCCTGTATATAAGAAGGGTAGAAGGACGGATCCTCAAAATTACATACCAATATCCTTAACATCGGTTTGTTGCAGGACTCTCGAACATATTCTCAGTTCGAATGTAATGAATTTCAATGAGACAGAGAAGTTGCTGTCCATACATCAGCACGGCTTTAGAAAGCATCGCTCCTGCAAAACCCAACTCGCCCTTTGTTCACATGATATCTTGCGAACCATGGATGAAGGGTATCAGACAGATGCCATATTCCTCGACTTCCGGAAAGCGTTTGACTTGGTGCCCCACTGCAGACTCCTAACTAAGGTACGAGCATATGGGATTGGTTCCCAAATATGTGAGTGGCTCGAAGACTTCTTAAGTAATAGAATCCAGTACGTTATCCTCGATGATGAGTGTTCATCGGAGGTGAGTGTATAATCTGGAGTGCCCCAGGGAAGTGTGGTAGGTCCGCTGTTGTTTTCTGTCTACATAAGTGATCTTTTGGATAGGGTGGATAGCAATGTGCAGCTGTTTGCTGATGATGCTGTGGTGTATGGGAAGGTGTCGTCGTTAAGTGGCTGTAGGAGAATACAGGATGACTTGGACAGGATTTGTGATTGGTGTAAAGAATGGCAGCTAACTCTAAATATAGATAAATGTAAATTAATACAGATGAATAGGAAAAAGAATCCCGTAATGTTTGAATACTCCATTAGTAGTGTAGTGCCTGACACAGTCACGTCGATTAAACATTTGGGCGTAACATTGCAGAGTGATATGAAGTGGGGCAAGCATGTAATGGCAGTTGTGGGGAAGGCAGATAGTCGTCTTCGGTTCATTGGTAGAATTTTGGGAAGATGTGGTTCATCTGTAAAGGAGACCGCTTATAGAACGCTGGTGCGACCTATTCTTGAGTACTGCTCGAGCGTTTGGGATCCCTATCAGGTCTGATTGAGGGCGGACATAGAAGCAATTCAGAGGCAGGCTGCTAGATTTGTTACTGGTAGGTTTGATCATCACACGCTTGTTACGGGAATGCTTCAGCAACTTGGGTCGGAGTCTCTAGAGGAAAGGAGGCATTCCTTTCATGAATCGCTACGGAGGAAATTTAGAGAACCAGCATTTGAGGCTGACTGCAGTACAATTTTACTGCCGCCAACTTACATTTGGCGGAAAGACCACAAAGATAAGATAAGAGAGATTAGGGCTCGTACAGAGGCATATAGGCAGTCATTTTTCCCTCGTTCTGTTTGGGAGTGGAACAGGGAGAGAAGATACTACTTGTGGTACGAATTACCCTCCGCCACGCACCGTATGGTGGATTGCGGAGTATGTATGTAGATGTAGATGCAGATGTTCTGCCAGTTGTCTGTGTTTGAACCATTGCGATAGCATCCAGGAATGGGTGGACCACATCACACAAGTGGTCTATCATGCAGCTGACTTACTCTCCCCAAAGTCCTCAGGTCATCCCTGGAGGCGACCTGTGCCTTGGTGGATGGATGAGTGCCGTTCTGCCATTCGGAACAGACATGCAGCTCTTCAATGATTTAAACGCTGCCCTGTGACAGACCATCTTATAGCCTTTCGAGTAGCAAGAACGAATGCCTGATGCATGATTAAGGAGAGCAAGAAACATTCGTGGCAAGTGTTCCTGGAGTCCATCAACCATTCCACTTGTTCATACGAAAGTATGGGAAGCCATCAGGAGGATTTCTGGTTAGTGTAGTTGTTCACCAATAGCTGCAGTGCTGACACGAGAATGTCTCCAAACAGCACCTGGAGACATTGCTCAGATGCTGGCGGAGACCTTCGCACAAACGACTGCAAATGCCAGCCAGGATCTGGCGTTTTGTTGCTACCGTGTGACTGCAGAGCGGAGTAAACAGGACTTTGGTTCCAACGATTCCGAAAGTTACAATTCTCCCTTCTCCATGTAGGAGCTGGAATCAGCCCTATCTGAGACTCATGATATGGTACCTGGTCACCAGATCCGGTACTGCATGCTTAGACATATGCCAGCAGCATCGAAAACAATCCTCCTCGAATGTTTTAATCTTATATGGCAGACAGATCACTTCCTCAACTCGTGGAGAGAGGCAGTTTTGATACCTTTTCTCAAACCAGGAAAAGACCACACGTCTCCCAGTAGTTATCAGACTATTGCCTTAATGAGCTGTTTAAGTAAGACCCTGGAGTGAATGGTTACCCGGCGTCTGGTCTGGCTATTAGAGACCAGGCAACTCCTTAGCCACTCTCAGTGTGGAATCCGAAGATTTCGGTCCACTGTTGACGAACTGACCCTGCTCAAGGCAGCTGTTCAGCAGTCTTACCTACATAGACATCACTGCATTGGAATATTCTTTGGTATCAGTAAGACACATAATACTACACTACTGGCCATTAAAATTGCTACACCACGAAGATGACGTGCTACAGACGCGAAATTTAACCGACAGGACGAAGATGCTGTGATATGCAAATGATTAGCTTTTCAGAGCATTCACACAAGGCTGGCGTCGGTGGCGACACCTACAACATGCTGACATGAGGAAAGTTTCCAACCGATTTCTCATACACAAACAGCGGTTGACCGGCGTTGCCTGGTGAAATGCTGTTGTGATGCCTCGTGTAAGGAGGAGAAATGCGTACCATCACGTTTCCGACTTTTGTAAAGGTCGGATTGTAGCCTATCGCGATTGCGGTTAATCGTGTCGCGACATTGCTGCTCGAGTTGGTCGAGTTTCAATGACTGTTAGCAGAATATGGAATCGATGGGTTCAGGAGGATAATACGGAACACTGTGCTGGATCCCAAGGGCCTCGTATCACTAACAGTCGAGATGGCAAGCATCTTATTCCACAGAGGGCATAGAGACAAGGACTTCAGAGCATCTTATCCGCATGGCTGAAACGGATCGTGCAGCCACGTCTCGATCCCTGAGTCAGCAGATGGGGACGTTTGCATGACAACAACCATCTGCACGAACAGTTCGACGACGTTTACAGCAGCATGGACTATCAGCTCGGAGACCATGACTGCTGGTACCCTTGACGCTACATCACAGACCGGAGCGCCTGCGATGGTGTACTCAACGACGAACCTGGGTGCATGAATGGCAAAACGTCATTTTTTCGGATGAATCCGGGTTCTGTTTACAGCATCATGATGGTCGCATCCGTGTTCGGCGACATCGTGGTGAACGCACATTGGAAGCATGTATTCATCATCACCATACTGGCATATCACCCAGCATGATGGTATTGGGTGCCATTGGTTACACGTCTCGGTCACCTATTTTTCACATTGACGGCACTTTGAACAATGGACGTTACATTTCAGATGTGTTGCGACCCGTGGCTCTACCCTTCATTCGATCACTGCAGAACCCTACATTTCAGCAGGATAATGCACGACTGCATGTTGCAGGTCTTGTATGGGCCTTTCTGGATACAGAAAATGTTCGACTGCTGCCCTGGCCAGCACATTCTTCAGATCTCTCACCAATTGAAAACGTCTGGACGGTGGCCGAGCAACTGGCTCGTCACAATACGCCAGTCACTACTCTTGATGAACTGTGGTATCGTGTTGAAGCTACATAGGCAGCTGTACCTGTACATGCCATCCAAGCTCTGTTTGACTCAATGCCCAGGCGTGTCAAGGCCGTTATTACGGCCAGAGGTGGTTGTTCTGGGTACTCATTTCTTGCGTGAAAATGTAATCACATGTCAGTTCTAGTATAATATACTTGTTCAATGAATACCCGTTTATCACCTGCATTTCTTATTGGTGTAACTATTTTAATGGCCAGTAGTGTACTTGGCGACACTGTATTCTCACTCTGCTGCATCAATGGGGCTTTCGTGGCCATCTCCCCATCTTCATTTGGTCCTTCCTGTCTCAGTGCTATTTTAGGACCTGAGTTGGCTACTCGTTGTCAGTTCGTTTTGCGCAGGAGAATGATGTCCCTCAGGGCAGTATTTTAAGTGTTACCCTCTTTACCATAGCCATCAATAGTATCACGTCTACAGTATGGAGTCCAGTAGAGTGCTGCTTATTTGTAGATGATTTTGCTGTTTTCTGTTCCTCCTCCAGTGTTGCGTCAGCAAGCCGTCAGTTGCAACTTACTGTGCGGCGGTTAGAGGAGTGGGCTGGAAATACGAGTTTCCAATTTTCTGTGGATAAGTGTATGTGTGTTCATTTTAATCATTCTCGTAGTATTTTTCATTTACCTGCCTTGCGTATGAGGGACACCATCCTAAGTTTTAGAGATTCAGTGCGGTTTCTGGTCCTCATTTTTGACTCCCGATTGTGTGGTTGCTGGACCTGCGAGACCCGAAACCCAGAACCCTGCAGGCACTGAATATCTTAGAGTGCCTTAATAACAGGTCTTGGGGAGGGGACAGGGCACGTCTCCTCCTGTTTTGTAGGGCTTTTGTGTGTTCATGGCTGGACTACAGGTGCACAGTGTATGGATCAGCTGGGTCTTCCTATTTGAAGATCATTGATGCTGTTCACCATGAGGGTCTTCTCTTGTCCACGGGTGCTTATCGGAACAGTCCCTTACCCAGCCTCTATACTGAGGCAGGGGAACCACCACTTAATATCTGCCAGCAGCTCCTCCTGGTGCCCCAAGCGTGTAAGTTTCTCACAGCTCCAAGTTCGCCTGCTCACCATATTTTTGCTCATCCACCTCTGGACCGTCTTTTTTCTCACCGTCCCTGAGCCATGATGCTGGTAGGGATCCACATGCAACGTGTGCTGGAGTGCCTCAGTGTGGAGACTGTACAGCCCCAAATCCAGGATTTTCACCACCTGCCACCCTGGTCACTGGAGAGGCCCAGAGTGATTTTAGATTTGGTGTGGTACAAGATAGATCGCACTCCTGCTCCCATTTTTAATGCAACATTTTCTGCCATTTTATCTGAGCTCCATGACTATGTAGCAGTTTTTACGGATGGGTTGAAACAGGACGATTCTGTTGGTTGCTCTGTTGTTTTTCCAGATCGTGTCCTCAAGGTCTGGCTGCCTCCAGCGTTTACTGTCTTTGATGCAGAATTCTCTGCGATCTTGCGGGCACTGGAGCAGATGAGATGCTCTTCCTATCCTAAATTTCTTGTCTGTTCTGACTCACTCAGTGCCCTTCACTCGTTGCAACGTTTGTATCCAGCAGTGAAAATGGTCCAGATCATCCAGGATGCCCTCCTCAATCTACGACAACAGGCAAAGGAGGTGGCTTTCAGCTGGGTTCCAGGGCATGTATTGCTGCGAATGAAAGGGCAGATTCGCAGCCAAGGAGGCGTGTCTCGATCCGCAAGTATTTCAGTGTGCCATCCCCCTTCATGCTCTCACTTCGCTGTTGAGCTCAAGATTCTTGCGTCGTTGGCAGGATGAGTGGCTGGAAGGGACTGACAATAAGCTCCGTTTAGTCAAGCCCACAATGCATTTGTGGTCTACTTCCTTCGAGCCATGTAGACAGGATGAGGTTCTCTTCATTTGTCTTCAGGTAGGCCACAGTCCTATGACACATGGCTTCATGCTCCGGCGAGAGGACCCTCCAGTGTGTGGTGCTTGTGGCATCCAGGTCACTGTGCACCAAGTTTTATTGGATTGTGTTATATTTTCTGACTAGCAGGCCGTGGCTGACTTGCCAGCAGATCTGCCATCTCTTTTAGGTAAAAATCAGACCAATGTGGTTAGAATTTTCAAGTTCTGTGACTTGTCGAATGTTTTTACCAAGATTTCAGGGAGAGGGTGTTAATTTGTTCACAGGGTGACTGGCTCACCCATATTTTACGTAAGTGGCCAGCCAGTGACAATTTCCTGTGGTGTCCTTGAAGCTCCTTTCTCGTTTCATTTAAGTTTTATTCTCTTGTACAACATTTTTCGTCTTTTCCTGCTTTGTTTGCGTGTATGCTCCCATTTTACAAATGTTGTTCACATTCGTTCTTTTACTGTGTGTCAAGGGCACTGATAACCTTGGCATTGAGTGCCCATAAGCTCCAACAAACACACACTCACTCACTCACTCTCTCTCTCTCTCTCTCTCTCTCTCTCTCTCTAACACACACACACACGCGCACACACACACACACACACACACTCACACAAAAATAGGTGACAAAAATGAGCACACACTGTTCTACTGTCCAAAGATTCAATTGCACACACATGACTAAGATATGAAAAGCCCAGACTGCACAGATATTACAATATATTTAATTTTTCTTTTAATATTGACACTTCTTACTATCACAAATTTACCAGAATTACTTTTAAAAAGATAAAGAAATGTGCTGAAATTTTACCCTGTTATGTTAACAGATGAGATCTTTATAATCACCAATTTAACTGATTTTTTTTTTTTTTTTTTTTTTTTTTTGTACTTGAACAAGGTAAGCTAGCCACATACAGGCAATACAATCAAGATACTATTTGTGGTGACCAATGCCTCTGAATTATCTTTTAATTATAAATCAAACCCTTCACCCCCTGAAAGGATTAGCCAAATCAGCATCAAATCTGTAGTAGCTCTCTTTTACTGAAGTTACTCTGAATTCCCTTTGGAAGGTTTACAGCTCAGGATCTACTTCTTCCAGTTATCCACACAGACAGGAAGTCATCTCTCTCTCTCTCTCTCTCTCTCTCTCTCTCTCTTTGTCTGGCGCTGTCCGGGGACAGCACCAGTGGATCGTGAGACCGGTTGGTTACTATCTGGGTGAGATTTCTTCAGTGCCATCCATGGCCACATCAATGCCTTCCCAACGAAGGTGTGGCACAGTCGCGGGCAGGAGGCAGACACCACATGCTGTGCGGGTTGAAGAGCTGTCGAAACCGCCAACCGTATTTGCTACCAGGCGCATGGATCCCACATGAAGAGCCACGATGCCATCGTGAAGTATGTCGCCAGTGGACTCGTGAAAAGGGGCTTTGATGTCACCATGGAGCCCCACCTCCACACACCTGGGGGATTGCGCAAGCCAGACATTGTGGCAGTCAAAGACCTGCGTGATTGACGCCCAGGTAGTCAGCGGCGATCTTTGATTCGATTGATGTCACAATGAGAAGGCAGCCTACTATGTCACACCATCCATCCGGCGTACTGTCGCCAACCTGTGTCCAGGCATCCATGAGCTAACGGTTTCCACAGCAACATTGAACTAGTGAACTGGTGGGGGCCGGTCTCCTGCGTTGGCACACGACCTCATTGACCTGGGCATCAGTCCCCAAGAGTTCATGGTATTGAGTGCCAGAGTCCGGCAGTCACACTGTTCATCATACAGGATTTTCGAATGGATGAAGGCGAGAAGGCTGATGCCTAGAGTAGGAATTAGGTGAAATGTGGTGGGGAGCAAGACTTTTTATTGATTTTTTGTTGGTCAAAAATGCCACAAAATGTTAGACCATAGAATTTAGTCATGAATTTAACTTTGTATTGAAATTTCTTGGGTCAATAAAATTGTTTTATAATCACAGGTCACATGGAGATAACTCCCGTCCACACTACACCTCAAATTGCTCTGCACATATGCGAATTTGACAGCTTGGATGCACCATGAAAGATTTCTAGATAGCACTGGGTTGCTTGTTGCTACTGTTGATACAGTTAACAGTCACAAGTCACACATGTAGCCTGAAAGGGTGAAGGTACTGCTTCCACACAACTCAACTGCATGTACGCATGAGCCCGGTGGCAGCTGTTGAAATGAACCTAACGTGAACAGTTGTGACATCACACTCATCGGAAGCTATGTGTTGTTATGAAGTATTGCAGTCTTCGTTGTAAAGCCTTTGACACATTTTACTGTTGGCAGATGCTGGGGTGTGCACTATGTTTTGTTGTTGTTAAGTGCACGTTTCCTTTGGAACTTAAGTTTTACTTTGGTTTTTTGTTCTAGTTTATATTTTATTGCTGCAGTATTATTCTGCAGTGGTGAGATACTGTAGAATTCTTTGTTAGAGTATCAGTTCTTATCAGTCAAAATTACAAAAATTTAACTGGATAGTAAAACAATGAAAAATTCCCGGAATTCTAAAAAATTCTCTGATTTTTCTCAGTTTTCTCTTGGATGAAAAAATCCCCAGTTTTTTCCCAGATTTCCTGGGGCGTATATACACCCTGTAAATTAATAAGACATATTCTTGTTAAGATTAGTTATTTAAAACACGCTACAAAGTGTAAAAGATTTTTAAAAAAAGAATATGTTTCCTCATACACACACACACACACAATGACAGAAATAAAGAAAGCCCAAGCCGAACTACCGAACATTGTAAGCAACATAGCACAAGATGTGCAAACGCTTCAGACGGCACACACAGTCATCCGGGACGAAGTAGAACAGCTTGCGAACCGAATGGACAATTTAGAAATGACACAAAAAGAAACCATAGAAACGCATTTAAATGATCGAGCCCAGAAAGTAGAAAAAGAGTTCCATGACTGGCTCACTGAAAAAGAAAGCCAGATCACAGAACGTGTAGAAAGCAAAATACAGTCTGCTCAAAGTAACTAACGGAGCAGCTGTATGTAAACAACCCACAGCAGACACGCTACCACTTGCAGGTGAAAAAAGCGGAGCGAGATACAAATTGTCAGTACCGCTGTGGCAGCATATTATGACACACAGAATTGCTGAACTCGAGCGTGCTCATTTGCAAATGCTTAACAACAACTGTGGCACGCCTGTCAGGAACGTGTACAGTAATGAGAACATTGCGTACAGTCCATACCAACAAAAAAGCGACTCGGAAAGAGAAAACATACAATTTACGGGAAGCATTCCTATTCATAACCCTCGTGGGGGCAGCTTCCACTTCCACAAGCAATAACATTGATGAAAGCTTAATAAAACATAGACAATTCCAAGTATTTAACGCGGAAAAGAAGATAGTGCATCCGGTAATCTTTATAAAAGGATTCCGAAATGTATTACCGAGTGCCTGGAATGAACGCCAAAAAATGCAGTTCATAATCCCACACATACAAGGCGACGCTGCTTTATGGGCAAATGAAGTCATAGAAAATTGCCATAGCCTGGCACAATTTGAAAAATCATTTCTAGACAGATACTGGTCTAAGGCTATTCAAGAGCGCCTGAGGACTGAAGTATACAGCCCGCAAATGTACTGTCACAAACAGGGTACACTCCGTAAATATTTTGAAAAATATATCAACAAAACTAGATATTGGGATGACCCTATATCAGCCCGTGATGTGATCAGATCTTAAAATTACGATTGCCCGGTTATATACGAGACAAATTAATAAATGTACCCGAAAATGACCTGGAACGGTACTTGTCTGTGCTGGACGAAATCGATCTCTCCCAGGAAGAAAATAGGATAAATAAAGACCGGGAGAACAGTAATGGTTTACCACGCAAGTTTAAAAATGGCAACAACAATTCCAATTTTGGAAGCCACGGAAATGGAAAGGAAAATCAATCCGCAGAACAAAACAGGAAGAACGGAAACGGTCAACCATCTTACAATCAAAAACGTAAGTGGGAAGATAGAGGACATCCCGGCTACAGTAACAGTAATAATAATTACAATAACAAACGTCGAAATGAAGGTCAATGGCCGCAACAAAGCAGAAGTGCCAACAACCGCACTTACCCGGTGCAGTGGATGCAAACTTCTATGCCACCGCCTTCTAACGGTAACCAGTACCAGTGTGACAATAGGAATTCTATGCAGAATACTAACGCAATACCACAAACATGGACAGACTCGAATAGCAGCGTAAGGATAGTAGAAATGCCCACTGACGGAAACCACCATAGTGCAAGACCGTCAAACGAACAACGGCCACAATAAGCTCCCAATTGATGGTCGGCGAAAAAACAGGGGGCACACCTATAAACAATATACAAGATAATATATTATTACTGAGGTACCAACAACCGCAACAAAGCAGTAGTGCCAACAACCGCACTTACCCGGTGCAGTGGATGCAAACTTCTATGCCACCGCCTCCTAACGGTAACCAGTACCAGTGTGACAATAGGAATTCTATGCAGAATACTAACGCAATACCACAAACGTGGACAGACTCGAATAGCAGCGTAAGGATAGTAGAAATGCCCACTGACGGAAACCACCATAGTGCAAGACCGTCAAACGAACAACGGCCACAATAAGCTCCCAATTGATGGTCGGCGAAAAAACAGGGGCACACCTATAAACAATATACAAGATAATATATTATTACTGAGGTACCAAGATGGAAGCAGTACACAACATGATTTACTTATGGAATCAAACCAATGTAACAAAAAAGAAATAACTGAAGTTCAAACCATCATATAAGCTAGAATTAATGAATTGCCAGTAGAAATATACATAGATACAGGTGCCACTACTAATGTTATGAGCTATGATCTATTCAAAACCTTGAGCAAAAACCGCAGCTTACCGACATTTCCTGTACAAAACTGCTGTGCCATTGGAACCATGGGAGCACAAGCGCAAAACGTTCGGTATCAGGTGCTGGTAGATTTATGCCTAGGGGAAGATAACGTAAAATGTATCTTTCTCGTAGTCAAAGGATTGAGAGTAACCTGCATCCTGGGGGGAGGTTTCCTGAGCGAGAAGAAAGCAAAAATTGATTTCTCCAGCGGGAAGATCTCCCTACTGGATGAAAATAAGCAGATTGCACTGGATTTAACACGAACAGTAAGTACACCCGGTAAAGATTGCCCGAGCGTACGAGTAAAAAGCGAAGAGATGCCCATATTTCAATTAAGCAGCAATTTAAGGGGCCAGGGAGAATATCATTCGGACGCAGCTCACAACGAAACGCTTCGCTGGACCGAAACCCTTAACAACAAAGCACAAGAATCATGTTATCTAACTGAATCCCGACGAAAAAGTCGATATGACAAGTCAATAAAACGGACAGTCCCATATCAGATAAACGACTTAGTTTTGATAAGAAACCACCCTAAGTCGTCACTCATAACAAAGAAGAACAAGAAATGACAAACGCTGTATGATGGACCTTTTAAATTATACAAATACCGCACGGATGTAGCTACCTTATAGCTGATGTGATGAGCGGGAAGATCAAAGGATTGTATCCCTATAAGGACTTAAAGAAATTTGTGGTACCTGACAACAGGACATGAATGGTTTACCGTATTTTTGTGTAATATGTAGGTCTTGCACAGACTTCAATATATATTTTTTTGTAGTTGTAAGAATTTGATGTTTTGTTTGTGCTTAGTATGTAAGATGTTTTGTCTTTATGTCAAGGAATGATTTACACATCAGCCTTCAAAAATGAGTAAAAAGAAGCTAAAGGACCATCAGTCCAATGATAGAATTTGTTTAGAAACACAATCAGTAAGTGTAATATGTTTTTCAGCGGTTATTAGAGTTAGTAACTATAAATTTTATTATGCTGTGTGATAAATGTTTATTTAAAGAATGCACTAAATATTCTAATCTGCCACATGAAAAATGAATAGAAATGGTGTATGCAAAAGACTATGCACATACCATGTGACATCTATGATGTTGTGCTTTGACCATAAAAGAGAAAGTATAAGCATCTAGCCACCATATTTGAGATTAAATAAGAGCTCTACTTTAGAGCCTGTTTTTGACAGTTGCAAACCTTTCATAGGATACGCGATTACGCTAACAGCTTATGGAGCAAGCACATGCGCAGCGGTCCTAATCCCCAAATGAATATACCCTATGACAAATTTATTAATGCTCAAATATAAAAGTATTGCAAGTCAGGCCAGAATCCGTTGCATGTATGATGTAACACTTAATTGTATGCAATAACAGAACAAAAGTGCTTTTGATCTGTGAAATTTCATTGTAACATATTGTGTAAACGAACAGACATCTGTGTCACTATGTGATATAAAAAAAAAACAGTAATCATGTAATACAATTGTATCAAAGTCATGCTGTAAGCAATACTAACAGGAACTACAATAGTGTGTTGGTATTCGCGGAGGAAGTGTGAACTTTGAGAACTGTATTAGTGATCAACTTGGACAGTGAACACTTACATGCTGTACAACTGAAAAAACGCGAGGTACAAACGTTAACAAAACATATCTGTGTGCAGTGACCGAAAACACAAAACTGTGATCAGTGTGTGTTCGAAACTGTACAGACAACATTATTAGTTTGGACGCTACCTCCCGTGCGCCAACAATTAATATGACGTCACGGACCACATAGTAGGACGTTACTGCAATGGCAATTACGGTGGAACGCCATCAAACAAAAATAGTGAAACATAAATATTCCATACGAAGTGATGACAACAGGGATGTGCAGTGCTTACTTCAGCATCATATCTCCTGCATCATTCAGCACCAGTACGTGCTAACGAACACGAAAATACCAAGTAACTGAGCCTGTGCCTCGATGATGCAATAATGTTGACTAATCAATTCTTACCCACAGCCATAACATCTTAGAAAATCCGTTCTATAACATATGTGCATTTGTTTCATGATTTGCACGAGACAACATCCTCTCCCGTGCTGAAAACTTTAACGAGCGGTGCGCAACAATGCAGACGCACCACGCAGACAAAATAACGTCGTTCCGTACTCCACATCCTGACCGCCGCCTACGGACAAGAAAGAAGACAACAGTTTCCAGCCGACGCTCCATGGCAACGGGCACGAGGCATCGCGGTAGCGACATACAGCGTCATCCACACCACACGACGAGAAATGCGCCGACAAAAATAAAAAAAAAGAAACTCAAAATATTACCAACACAATATAAAAAAATTTGATGAACACCTTCATATAAAAACTATATGTTTGTTTCTTTTTCAGAAAATTTTATATTTGATGTAAATACTTGTAATACCAAAACATGTAGAACCAACTTATGTAAGTAACACAAAGGGTTAAATCTATCAGCTCTGCCGAGGTTTTTCTGGGGTTTCCCTGCGGCCCTCGTCCAAATGGAAGAGCTTGTTATATTGTAACTGTCCCCAGTCATGTTCCGGCATAAGAAGTCAGCCTCATTCTGCCAACGGCCTTGTCAAAGAGGGCGGAGGAGCGGATAGAGGTTCAGGGCACTCTCTTGTCCTAGGGGTGGGAAATTGCCCCTAAAGGCGGAAGAATCAGCAATGATCAACGACATGAGGATGCAGAAGACAATGGAAACCACTGCATTAAAGACACGTAACGTGTATCCACAGGACATGTGGCCTGTAATTGAAAGAAGACCTAATACACGGTAAAGTAAACTGAAAGTGACCAACGAACGAAAGAAAAGTGACACTCGTGGTCTACAAGGACCAAACATGAAGTAGTGTGTTCCCTGTAGCCCAGGGGGCCGTGTAGTGTCCCTTTGCAATATTCACCATTATCGAGGTGAAAGATAAATAAAAATGACTGTATGTGACTCAAAATGAATTACAAACATTGATTTATCTGCGAAAGGTAATAACACTAACTGTAAAAATATACAACATAGATCGATAAATGCAGAAAAGACATTATTTTTATTGTATGACATTATAATGTGATTATCTTCGTAAGAATATAAAATACAATGCAATGCTCATTCATCTGTCTAGTCTGTTTTGCTCTGTTCGTTCTGGTGTTAGCTGGAATAAGGTACACAAGCTATTGTGCTGCGCTAGCACTTGTTTCTGTCGTAACGTAATTGCAAATATTTAATGGTGTAAACTGTGTCCTAGTAAGAATATATTAGTATAAAGTGACCTCCGTGTGTTATTTCAAGAACCTATGCCACATTTATCTTATGAAAAGAATATATGATGAAAATTATTTAGCATGTTTCCAGCTGCTGTGGAGCGAGTAACAGTGATCTCTGACTGTTAACAATTAGCCGCCATTACGCGGTACATTTAAAAATATTTTTTCATAGCACAATGTCTGATAGCCGGAGCGGAAGAAATTATGTTAAAATATTCAGTGAGATTAATTGAAGGAATCCATTGAAATAATTTTATTAAAACTTGTCTATTTTCTGTGATAGTAATAATTTCAGAGCTGAGTAATACTACGCTATTGCATTTACAGTAATTTGTAGGGAGCCTGGCGCTCGGTAAAACCAGATACAATACGTAATTGGCAACCTACGAAATTCATTATTTTGCTTATTATATCTCTTTTGTATTTTTTTGAAAGCTAAACGTAAAAACTAACTTCACTAAAAATCAGAAACAGATCACGATAAATCAAAGGACAAACAAATTTACTAGGAGAGTGTTTCCTCTAAATAGTTACATTATTTTTTCTAAGAGATATAATATGCTCCAACAGTAGAAGAGACACGGATCAGCATCACTGTTTTTAAATCCAGCCTTCCTGCCTACATTTGTAACAAAGAAATCTTCGTTTGACCCATTCATTATTCTTTTTTGATTTTTCAGTGCTGATGTTGTCACTTTCGTTTCGCTGAATTTTCTTTTTAGGTCAACTGCATGTAACAAACGCAGCTGGTTCAACCATACTTTGATCATGCAATTCAATTGTACACAATTTTTGATTCAATTTTTGATTTTCAGATGGAATCATGTCGCACAAGTCCTTGAAATAGTCATATTCTTTGCCTTGTGTGGAGAGAATTCGGCCATTTAAAATTCTTTCAACAAAACATTTTGATTATGCTTCTGCAATTCGTCTTTCAAATCCATGAAAAGCTTCTGCAATTTAATGAAGTGTGTGTTAATGTCCTCTTTGGTATCATGTTGTACACAAAAAAAAAAAGCTTCTATCAACATATTGAGACGTTGTGTACTGCTTCGTTCAAATCACACATGTAAATTATCCTAAACTTCACCTGCATGTGTACACATTAACCCAAGCTCGGCAACAGATTTTCCTCACACACTTGTTAATAAACTTGCTGCTTTTGCATCATCCTTCAATCACTGCTGATGTGCCGCTTTTTTCTGTGCGGTCAAATTGTGCGGCCATTCAGGACACTCATACATACCATTTACCACGTCTTCAAATGCATATGCTCACAGCAGCATCAACACTTGCCATTTCCACTTCACCCAGTCTTCAGGTGCTTCGAGTTTTTCCACTTGTATTTTGTAATCACAAACACCTGCTGCCATTTTCGTCGAACACACAAACTACCAGCAAATTTGTGTTGCTTTAATCATGAGCAAAGCAATTACTTCGCAGCTGTTCACATGCAGTCTGGGCCCAACCTGTTAAGATTGTTTTAAGTTCCTCACAGGCACTTTGTCTCTCTCTCTCTCTCTCTCTAACACACACACACACACACACACACACACACACACACACACACACACACACACACAAAAACAGATGACAAAAATGAGCACCCTCTGTTCTACTGTCCAAAGATTCAATTGCACACATATGACTAAGATATGAAAAGCCCAGACTGCACAGATATTACAATATATTTAATTTTTCTTTTAATATTGACACTCCTTATTACCACAAATTTACCAGAATTACTTTTAAAAAGATAAAGAAATGTGCAGAAATTTTACCCTGTTATATTAACAGATGAGATCTTTATAATCACCAATTTACCAGAATGTTTTTTTTTTTTTTGTTTTTTTTTTTGTAAGTGAACAAGGTAAGCTAGCCACATACAAGCAATACAATCAAGATACTATTAATGGTGACCAATGCCTCTGAATTATCTTTTAATTATAAATCAAACCCTCCAGTCCCTGAAAGGATCAACCAAATCAGCATCAAATCTATAGTAGCTCTCTTTTACTGAAATTACTCTGTATTCCCTTTGGAAGGTTTACAGCTCAGGATCTACTACTTCCAGTTAAGCACACAGACAGGAAGTCAGAGCCGTGGCCATCTCCCTTTGACACATGAATAAGATTGTTTTCTTACTCATGTGTAGAACATAAGTACTTTAGGAACAATTCATATGATTGGTTTACACACATTCACAACACCAATTCACAACAGAAATTCACAACCCCTACTCTCAGACAAGATATCATATCTCACTAATGGCTCGCCATTGCGAGAGCAAAGGCAGACATTTGTGAAACAGTCAATTATTCTAGTGTAACAAGATGGCATCAATATAGAAAGAATCCACAACTCTCAGTACCCTACATACACCCATAAACTACTACCAATGTTTAATATGCAGACTAAACCATGAAAATGTGGAGTCACGTGGAGTGCACTTCACTATAACATGTTGGTAAGGAGTGAAGCAATGCCCCTATATCCACATCCATCAAATGATGCTGGACACATCAGTTAATGCTCAACGGAGGCTCTTAAGGCTCTGCACAAGGGTAAACACTCTTAGCACTGTGTCTGTCATACTGCTTCCTTTCAGAAGAACTCACACTTTGTGCCATGCAGTGACTTCTGAAACACATGCAACTCATGTAAACAGCTGCCCAGCACCCACAGTCAAGAGCATCAACCATATACTCTGATTTCTGAGAAGTAACTCCTTTTCTGCTCCCTCCACACACTTGTCCATTCCAGACATATGACCCATTCAACATCTCTCCTTCAGTGATTACCCCAACCTTTGGCAAATTTAGTAAAACAAGGTGACCTATTCTACAAATGACAAATTATTGTTACTGTTTGCAAGTTATGAGAAGCTGTAAAAATGGCAGTAACAATAATGTTATTTACATAATTTCATTTCTTTTATGAGGGTTCTCCACATGGTGACTATTCAGTTTTCTTAATCAAATTGTCTGTGGCTCTTTACCAATTGTTACTGTCAGGATTAATTTCTACAGGGTTGAGTATAGCTCTTATTTCAGCAGTCATTAATGACATTGCCCTTCTGTTAACAGTTCTGTTAATGTGTGTTACATTTTTATCCATAATAATTCAGCTTAAATGTAAGTTTACAGAATGATTCAAACATTTTTATACTTCCCAATTCAGAGAACTGAGTAAACATAATCATTCAATATAGTTTCTTTTTGTCATTAGTAAAACTTTAAATTACCTTCACATATGATTTTATGAACAAAGCCAGTTATGTTGCATAAAAATTCCTAGCAATAATCTAACCATCATATTCAACACTACATCTTTAGTAAATAATACAGGTAAATAATAAAGTTCACAAAACATTTTAAGAAAATTGATATAATAATAATAATAATAATAATAATATGTAGCAATTGATACCTGAAAAACAAACTCTCAAAATTCTCTTTGAATATGATGCCAGAAACAGATCTCCCATCCCATACCTCCCTAGTCACATACCATTCCCCAAATTCCCATTGTTTGGCTTGAAGGAACAATCCACTCATGACTCAGTACCACAGAGGAATGGGGCAACTGAATCCCATTCTGGGCTAGGGTTTTGACCACCCCTTGCTGTGCCCTGGAATGATAGATATCCTTCACATCCCTCCTAAAGAAGTATTCTGCCATCTCCCCAACCCACACAATATCCATATCTGTCCCTATTCAATCTCTGCATTCAATCCTTTAACCCTTAGCTGATTTCTCTGTGGTAGACTTAGATGCACGACATGTCTTGTATATTCTTTGACTAACATCCACTCCAGTCCCGTCAATAGCATATCATTCCCCATCAAAGAAAGCTGCCAAGTGATTTTCCAGCTGAGCTGCAGCCACTATGCCACTTTCTATGTGGGTATGATCACTAACAAGCTTTCTGTCCGCATAAATGAGCACTGCCAAGTTGTGGCCAAGGAGACAGCTAGATCACCCAGTTGCTGTGGCCCTTAGCACCTGAAGCCAACAGTGACCAAGTTTGTGTAAGTTTGCGTATGTGAATGTGTCTGTTTTTTGTTTTGTCTGTGTCTGATGAAGGAGTTAATCCAATAGCTAGCAATATTTAACACACTGTTTTTCAAAGTGCCTGTCTGTTACTCAGTCTCCACCAGTGCTTGAAGTATGATTAATGAACTTATGTCCCAGTGAAGTGAGGTGTTCTATAGCGTTTTTGGTTACATCAGGAGATGAGCCTGGTGGATGATGCAAGTATTGAATTGCCATTTTATGCCAATCCGTGACACTGGTCTTGTCCAAACACTCTTACGTGCAGCTTCAATTTCCATCTGAGTGGATTTAAGTTTCTTGTTTACTGTGACAAATAAATCACCTCCATTTCCCGTTTGCCTAACCTTTTGATACACACTTAAATTTTCCCCAAAAAATCCCACTGCTATCAATGTCAGGTTTCAACCAGCTTTCTGTGCGTAGTATTATATGAACTTCACTGCTTTTCATGAGCACTTCAAACCCTAGCACTTTGTTGCAAATACTTTGGCAGTTTACCATTAGGATTTTAATATTCTCATCTGTGGGAGGCACTTCTTTTGATCTTACACTGATACTTCTGGGTTTCCTACAGCTGTCGTTATCTGGATTCGGTGGAGAGTAACCTAATCTAAAAAACCCTTGGGTGTGCCCTGCACACAGTCAGCTTCCTGAATAGCAGCTTCTGATGTGTAGTACACACCTGATCTATATAGGGGGCCCTACATTTCTCAATCCTATGGCGCAAGTCCAGGAAGTCACAGACTGACTTCACAAAACCTTCAAAGTCTCTAGTTCAGTCATTCCACTCTGCTCTGATCTGGGCACAATGTTGCAAATTATGAACCTCATTGAATACACGTGCAAGGCTGGTCCTCTCAACCTTCTGTGCCAGTCACTGGAATGACCTCAGAGTCCAGACAACAGGCATCATTTGTTCCAACATGTGCCACAATCTGCATTTGGTTGCATCCTGTTCCCTCAGTGGTCGCTGGAATAGCCTCTTCAACATGGTGAATGAGGTCCCCAGGCACACACACTGATTGCACTTGGTATCCTTTCCCATTCCTTGCTGTCATTTTCCTAAGGGGTACAATCATTAGCCAATGATAAATAGACCACTTTTTTTCTGTATTTGTCTCCTCCTGACACTGAACAAAGCAAATTTACCAAAACAGGTGAATTGAGTCCCACTGGTTCAGTTTCAGTTCAGTGAAAGATAGCACCTCAAACTTGTTGGTTGGGTGGATTGGTGCAGCACCCTGAGTCCTTCCTGGTCCCTGGCTACTCTGCACATGATGCCTAGATCTACCACTGACACGCCACTTGCAGTCAGGAGGATGGGTAAGGTCAGATCCTGTACTTTCTGCAGAGGGAACCGGATCCACAGGAGAGGATAGTACTTGGGGTACCCTTCGTGCAGGTATCACAGGTAAGTGGCTCTCGGGAGCTCTTCCAACACAACTATTCACAGTAGCTGCCAATCATTTGACAGTAGTCAGGGGCGATTTACAGCTGCTTATGAATGTCAACCACCTTATCCTGTGTTTGAGAACAGTGTTCACAGTGAGGCTGCATTTTGGCTAGTTTAATGTATTACAAGGCAGTGAACAAATAACTTTAAATTAAGCCCACAGATTATCTTTTAATTTGTTGAGTTAAGAAGTTTCTGCCTCCCTATAAGATGGGAAGCAAATACACTAAATGAGATTTATGTAAACACAACATAAAAAGCTGTGGTAAAAATTACTAGTTTCCTGAAACACCTTATTATTAACTATAGTTCTTTGCAAACTCAAAAACAGAGTTATTGCAGGCGATACATAAGGGTACTCCTCTTCAGGAGACAACTAGATGTAACACAGTATTTTAGTTCGAAAATCTGCTACAGTAACCAAATCATAAATATCAATTTGCTGCAAATAACTCATAGATTATGCAAACAACAATTCCAAAAATTCTCAAAAAATGCACATTTTTCGTGTTGATATATAATGAAGTTCAGGGGTGATGTATTCTTTGGGAGAACTGTGAACCACAAATGCTGATTCATTACAAAGTAAATTATGAATCCAAAGCACTCATACCAGTAAGTTATGAAAACAGTTTTTTAAGCATCTGAAAATCTGAAACTAACCTATTTCTCATGTAATTGTGCAATGAAATTAGAGAACGATTGTTTTGAATAAGGAGAGGCCTGTTCTCAAAAATTTTAAAAGAGCTCAATTTAGTTTAAGCCATAATTGATGATAACACTAAGAGTTTATTGCAGCATTCGTGAATGTTTGAAATTTCACAATATATCACAATACAAACAGATATTGATACAAGCAATGAAAGATTATGCAGAAACAATGTGAACAGTAAAATTGGGAATCTGGAACTGTAAATTGGTACATTATCTTGTATGAGTGGTCTTGCACAAATGGAGATTCCTAAGCCGGCTTTTATATATAAATAAAAGTGTGTATTACATGGATTTTTCACTTCGCTGATTCTGCGCATGCTTCTACACTGGTGTGCTGAAGAACAACATTGCTAAAATGTGCACCACCAACAAAGCACGCATTCCGTCTGTTCCAGCTGACAATGCACTGATTGATACTGTGGAAGATGAAGCAACTGAATATGAAACAAATTTCACTGAAACAATTGAGAAAATTGGGTAAACGTTTTGAAATAATGCACAATGTAACAAAACAAGAAAGCCATTTATTTAGGTCAGAGATGGGACAAAACAATCAAAATCTTGAATGTAAAATTAATAATTTGGAAACAAAACAGAAAACCAACTCTTTGTTATTATTGAGGTAGAAAAAAGTTGTAAATAGCAACGTGGCTGCATGTAATAGCCGTTTAGGTAATGTTTGGGAAAAAGAAGTAGCTGACTTGGAAGAAAGATTTGCCACTAAAAATTTCAATACTAACAATAGTGTTATGTGGGACAATGTAACAATTAAAAGTTTTCCGGGAGATGATAAACTTCACTCAGTTGATTTTCTACAACACCGTCATGATAATTTGGTGGTATGACTGATTTGCATGAAATAAAGTTTGTAAAGGTTTCTGGTTGGGGAAGCACTCTCTTAGGTTAATCAATACAGAGTCAAACCTTTCTAAATAAATTTTGGCCAGACGCTAAACAAGCTAGAATCAAAACTGAATTCTTAAATGGACCACATTGTAGAGGAGGGAATAGTAGTAGTGAAGATTTGTATGAGAAGCAACTGAGATGGTTAACCCATTCAGATAAACCATTTGATGAACTTATCCAAATAGATGAATTAAAGATTATCAGGGAAAGTGCAATGGGGTTTCATTTATGGGTGAGATGATTCTGCTGAGCAATTTATTAAATACGTTGATAAACTAGATGGACATTAGAGAGAAGTGAAAGATATAATTTTAATCAGAATGAGAATGGTGGGAAGCAGCATGGGGGGAAGGAATGAAAATCAAAATAACACAGGTAGTTATGGAAGAATAGAGGGAAGAAATTACAGGATAATGTTCAGAGATTAGGAGACATGAAAATAGAAAGAGTCCATCGGAAGGAAACCACAGATGATTAAAGTACAGTCTGTATGAAAATAAAGGCAATGATCTAGTAATTTAAAGATCACCATATTGTGAGCCTGTCATTTTAGAGTGGGGAGAAACAGGACAGTTTAGACTAACTATTAAAAAAAAATGAGAGATGGAGAAACTTTGAACCATATTGGCAACAAAACAAAAATATGGACAGAATAGATTGACTATATTAAATTTTGATAGGAGTTTCTGGAAGGCAGTGAACCTAGATATGTGTGAAGAAAAAGAAAGGTTACTCATAATGTGGAAGTACATAGAATCAGATGCACAATATCTAACAAATCTTTACAGTGTATCAAATGAATGATGATTTTGATGAATTTGGCTTAATGAATGAAGATGTAGCAGACACAAAAGTTGAATGTTATTGTTTTTAATACTGAAGCTGGTGAGCCTGTCAATCAAGTACCTAGGGGGGAACAAAGTATATTACATAGTAGTAGTAAGACAGTGAATGATTATAATGAGGTTAGTAAGGAAGCTGTAATTGTTAACTGTAGTGAGAATATTGAAGATGTTGTACAAGATTTTGAAGAGAAATAGGAAGTGAGATGGACTTAGATGGGATGATATGTGTAGAAGTTAAAGACCAAGTGTTAGAGGAAGGTATTTCTGATGACAGTAATGAATATATTTAATAAATCCAGAACTGTGATAGGGAGGTGTGTGGGTAAAGTTTTACCAGCTGATATCAGTAAATCAGAAAAGAATGAAAGGGAATATGGAAAGTATATCATCATCATCTTGGACAGTCTCCAGTCTCTGGCTGGGTCTGTATGGAACATAGGCCTCTCCATCATCTTCTGTCTCGCCACCCTCTCTCCATCATCATCTTGGCCCAGTCTTCTCCTTTCTTCTGGATGCATTCCTCTACTCATTTCAGCTATCTGTCTCTCGGTCTTCCTCTTGGTCTCTTTCCTTCCAGTTTCATCTTGTGTATCCTCCTGGGTATCCTCTTCTCCTCCATTCTCTTATCGTGTCCATACCATCTCAGCCATGATTTCTCTGTCTCCTCCTGTAATGGTTCCACCTTCATTAACTCTCTGATCTTCTCATTTATTAACCTGTCTATCTTTGTCACTCCAATACTGTTTCTCAAGAATTTCATCTCATTAGCTTGTACTTTGCTTTTCTCTCTTCCTTTCATAATCCAGATTTCTGATGCATATGTCAGGATTGGGACATAGTATGACTAGTATATAACATTTTTACTGATTTGGGGTACATCCTTGCTCCATATCAGGCCTCTGACACTTTTCCAAAATGCTTCTGCTTCTCTCCCACACTCATTTATTTCTCTCTCGTTTTCTCCATCTTCCTGTATCAGGCTTACTAGGTACTTGAAACTCTCCACTCTTCTCAATTATTCCTAACCAATTGTTATTCCAGTTGTTCCTCTCTCCTTTTTTCTTGTTATGATAATCCTCTCACTCTTACTTATATTAAATTTCATCCCATATTCTTTTACTGTTCATTCCCATATGTCCACATACTCTTGTACTTCCTCCTCATCATTCCCCAAAATCATCAGATCCTCTGCAAACAACATGGCTTTCATCTCCCTTTCACCAATTACTTGTGCTGCTGTTCTCATTATACCATCACTACAATGAAGAGTAATGGTGAAAGTGCACCTCCCTGCCTCAAGCCACTCTTCTGTTCAATCCTAGCTGATCTCTCTCCTCCCACTTTCACACAGCTCACACTTTCATGGTACATTTCCCTTATCCTCCAAATAATCTACTTTGCTACTCCTCTGTTCTCCAAGGCTTTCCACACGTTGCTTCTACATACACTATCATATGCTTTTTCAATATCCAGGAAGGTCATTAGTAGATCTATTCCATTTTCATAGTGCTGTTCCTGCTGTTGCCTTACAGCAAATGCTAGATCCACCATGGACCTTCCTGTTCTGAAGCTGCGTTGCTCTTCTCTCATTCTTCATTTAATTTTGCCAGAATTTGTGCTTCCAAAATTTTCTCAAAAATCTTTGCACAATGACTCATCAATGTTATCCCCCAACAGCTCTTGCAGTCTTTTCTGTTTCCCTTCTTAAAGATCGGGACAATTATTCCCTTCTTCCAGTCTTCTGGGATCATTTTCTGTCTCCCCACAATTTCATTACTCGATATAGCCATTGTATCACCACATCTCCTGCTGCTCTCACCATCTTTACACTTAGCTCATCCAGACCTGGTGACTTCCCTCCCTTCATCTTGCCAATGCGTCTTCCACTTCTCCCTGTGTAAGGTCTTTTTCTATTTTCTGTTCCTCCTCTTTTTTTCTCCGTAGCTTGTCCCTCCTCATCCAGGTCTCCATTTGGGTTCAGGGGTTCTTTAAAATGCTCCTTCCACATGTTCTTGAGTTCCTCCTTATTCTCAACATCTTGGCCACTTTTTTGTTCGCCAATCAGGCATAACCAGTCACACCATTCTTCTTCTTACTTTTAATCATCCCACATAACACCTTTTTTGAACCTTCACTATCCTCCTCCATCATTCTGGTCCGCAGTTCCATCCACTTTCTTCTCTCCTTCACCACCACTCTTTTTGCTTCTTTCTTTCTTGCTTTATACTCTTCTCTTGTCTCTACTGTTCTCTCCTGGAACCATACCCTAAAGGCTCTATTCTTCTGTACCACATCCTTTGTTTTATCATATAACCAGGGTATTTCTTTCTATCTTTTTTTGTTGCTTGTCCTCCCACATACTGCTTACACTGCAGTTACTAAAGACCCATTGAATCTAGCCCATTCTTCTTCTACCATTTTTGGTTTGTCCTTTGGGATGCTTTCCTTTACTACTTGTGGGTACTGTAGTCTGCTTTCGTCCTGATTCAATTTCCATACCCTTATAAGGCTTTCCTGGTTTTCTGTCCCTTTATTATCCTTAGTCCCTCTCAGGTTCATTACGAGCAAATGGTGGTCACTATCCAAAGCATCTGATGGTAATACCTTAATGTCAATGATGTTCCTGGTCATCTCACTATCGAACGGGAAGTGGTCAGCTACCAACTTTCTCTTTAAGTCTTGACTGTACCAGGTAATCTTGTGGCTTCCTCTTTTCCTGAACCAAGAGTTCCCAACCAGCAACCATTCCTTTGACAGAAATCCAATAGTCTTTCACCTTCCTCATTTTGGCAGCCCCAACCCTCTGGTCGAGGCACACTTTCACAGCCTTGTCTTTCTCTTCCAACGTGCACGTTTAAATCCTCCATTATTATCATATTTGATGAAAAATATTATTTTAAAGGCAAGAAAACATTTTATTAACTTTATAATTACACCCTGGATATGAAAAAAACACATTTACTGGAAAAAAACACAGAAGTTACACAAAAGCAAAGAATAAAGATGTTGACAGCAGAGTCATGGAGCAGCACATAAACATAGACCTCAAGGAATTTTTCTTCTTTTCTTTTAACACTTCCTCCAAAAGAAAAAAAATCTTGAAATTATTGCTTTCTGAATACAGCCTTTTGCAACCAATCTGGCTTTAAAGCGAGTACCTCCATTGACTGCAACCTTCGCCGTAGAACACAGTGGTTTTGCAATACTTTGGCATTCTTCAGATGGTCAAACAGCACCCATGTATTGTTTTTCTTTAGTGATTGAAGTTCTTCACTGACGGCTTGCATCCATTCTTCCTTCTCGTTTGACTGCAATATTTCTGAAAAACAGTTTGGATCTTTGTATTCAAGTGCATCAACTTTTGTTGCCAGACAAAATTCACCACTTTCTATCCGGGTTGGTTTTCTTCATTGTCTTTTATTCTTCTGTTTCTCTTCATTAGAAGATTCAGCAGCTTCTGCTTTTAGAAATTCTGTTAATTCTTTATTTTCATCAGATGCACTTGACTCTTGACTTTCTCTAAAATCAAGAGTGCCAATTTTTTCTTGAGTTTGACTTCCTCCAGAAGTGTACAGCCTAGGAGATTTACATTGGCCATCTTTAGATGAATTCGGATCATTAAATTCTTCCTGAGGGACTTTGAATTCAACATGATCACTACGTAAATAACAAACAATTTTTGGTTTAAATTTCACATCGTGACTCAACACCACTTTTCTTTTAGATGGAATCCAAACTCTAATCCGATCCTTGTCATTAACATATCCAACAAGTCGTCCAAAAACTGCCTTATTATCAAACTTGGAACAGAATTGTTTGTTAATGTGAACATAGCAGCCTGTGATAAAAATTCTGAGATGATCAAGTCATCCTACTGGTCAATTAAACCATAGTTCATAAGAGGTTTTATTTTCAACTGAAGATTTTCCACTACGATTTCTCCTCAGCTTGTTCCTCCTCATCCAGGTCATCATTCGGGTTCAGGAGTTCTTCAGAATACTCCTTCCACATATTCTTGATTTTCTCCTTATTCTCTACATCTTGTCCACTTTTGTTCACTATTCAAGCATAATATGTCATACTGTTCTTCCTCTTACTTTTAATCATCTCATATAACACCTTTTTTGAACCTTCACTATGCTCCTCCATCATTCTGGTCCACTGTTCCATCCACTTTCTTCTTTCCTCCACCACCACTCTTTTTGCTTCTTTCTTTGTTGCCTGATAATCTTCCCTTGTCTCTACTGTTCTCTTCTGGAACCATACCCTAAAGACTCTATTCTTCTTTTGTACTACACTCCTGGAAATTGAAATAAGAACACCGTGAATTCATTGTCCCAGGAAGGGGAAACTTTATTGACACATTCCTGGGGTCAGATACATCACATGATCACACTGACAGAACCGCAGGCACATAGACACAGGAAACAGAGCATGCACAATGTCGGCACTAGTACAGTGTATATCCACCTTTCGCAGCAATGCAGGCTGCTATTCTCCCATGGAGACGATCGTAGAGATGCTGGATGTAGTCCTGTGGAACGGCTTGCCATGCCATTTCCACCTGGCGCCTCAGTTGGACCAGCGTTCGTGCTGGACGTGCAGACCGCGTGAGACGACGCTTCATCCAGTCCCAAACGTGCTCAATGGGGGACAGATCCGGAGATCTTGCTGGCCAGGGTAGGTGACTTACAACTTCTAGAGCACGTTGGGTGGCACGGCATACATGCGGACGTGCATTGTCCTGTTGGAACAGCAAGTTCCCTTGCTGGTCTAGGAATGGTAGAACGATGGGTTTGATGACGGATTGGATGTACCGTGCACTATTCAGTGTCCCCTCGACGATCACCAGTGGTGTACGGCCAGTGTAGGAGATCGCTCCCCACACCATGATGCCGGGTGTTGGCCCTGTGTGCCTCGGTCGTATGCAGTCCTGATTGTGGCGCTCACCTGCACGGCGCCAAACACGCATACGACCATCATTGGCACCAAGGCAGAAGCGACTCTCATCGTTGAAGACGACACGTCTCCATTCGTCCCTCCATTCACGCCTGTCGCGACACCACTGGAGGCGGGCTGCACGATGTTGGGGCGTGAGCGGAAGACGGCCTAACGGTGTGCGGGACCGTAGCCCAGCTTCATGCAGACGGTTGCGAATGGTCCTCGCCGATACCCCAAGAGCAACAGTGCCCCTAATTTGCTGGGAAGTGGCGGTGCGGTCCCCTACGGCACTGCGTAGGATCCTACGGTCTTGGCGTGCATCCGTGCGTCACTGCGGTCCGGTCCCAGGTCGACGGGCACGTGCACCTTCCACCGACCACTGGTGACAACATCGATGTACTGTGGAGACCTCACGTCCCACGTGTTGAGCAATTCGGCGGTACGTCCACCCGGCCTCCCGCATGCCCACTATACGCCCTCGCTCAAAGTCCGTCAACTGCACATACGGTTCACGTCCACGCTGTCACGGCATGCTACCAGTGTTAAAGACTGCGATGGAGCTCCGTATGCCACGGCAAACTGGCTGACACTGACGACGGCGGTGCACAAATGCTGCACAGCTAGCGCCATTCGACGGCCAACACCGCGGTTCCTGGCGTGTCCGCTGTGCCGTGCGTGTGATCATTGCTTGTACAGCCCTCTCGCAGTGTCCGGAGCAAGTATGGTGGGTCTGACACACCGGTGTCAATGTGTTCTTTTTTCCATTTCCAGGAGTGTATATCCTTTGTTTTATCATTCCACCAGGATGTTTCTTTCCATCTCTTTTTGTTGCTTGTCCTCCCACATATTGCTGCCGCTGCACTCACTAATGTTCCCTCGAATCTAACTCATTCCTCTTCTACTATTTTTAGTTCATTCTTTGGGATGCTTTCCTTTACTACTTGTAGGTACTGTAGCCTGCTTTCTTCCTCCTTCAGCTTCCAAGCCCTTAAACGTCTTTCCTGGTTTTCTGTCCCTTTATTGTCCTTAGTCCTTCTCAGGTTCATTAGCAGTAAATGGTGGTCGCTATCCAAGGCCTCAGATGGTAATACCTTAATGTCAATGATGTTCCTATTCATCTCACTATCTACAGGAAGTAGTCAACTATTGACTTTCTCTTTAACTCTTGACTATACCAGGTAATATGGCTTTCTCTTTTCCTGAACCAAGAGCTCCCAACCAGCAAGCCATTCCTTTGACAGAACTCCAATAGTCTTTCACCTTCCTCATTTTGGCAGCCCCAACCCTCTGGTCCAAGCACACTTTCACAGTCTCGTCTTTCTCTTCCAATGTGCACATTTAAATCCCCCATTACTATCATATTTTCCTTCCCATCTGCTTCTGCATTTCCTCCTCAAACTCTTACTTCTCCTCAGAAGTGCAAGCCACCTGCATCACATACACTTGTATTACCTCTATGGTCATCGCCTTGACTGATATTTTGGTCTTCATCATCCTATCACTTATTCTCTTCACCTCCTCTTTCTATCTGTCTCTTACTATTATTCCCACTCCATTGCTCCTTCCCTCCTCATTTCCACTCCAGTACAGTTGGTAGCCTTTCCACAGTTCTCTCCTTCCTTCTCCTTTCCATCTCATTTGAGCTAACCCCAATAAGTCTAACTTCCTTCTTTCCATCATGTCTACCATCTCCTCCACCTTTCCAGTCAATGTTTGTATATTTAATGCTCTAAACCTTAATCCTTGTTTACATCCAGTTCTTCGTCGATTAAATCTGTCTTTTCTGAGGCCCATTCTATTTTTGAAAGCAGAAATCAGAATCCACTACTGGCTTGCTGGGCCTATCGTAGCTTCACCAGAGTCCTGTTAGCCGTCACTTTTCAGGGTTCCTCTAGTACTTTAACAGCCACTGTAGCGGTCCTGGGCACACACAGTCCCCACTGTACCTTGCTCCTACAGGTAATTCCCTACTTCATGCCATTGTCCATCTCCCATGACTTGGATGAGAGGTTGGACTTGTGGGAGAAAGGAAAGTGTATAAATATTGAATTTTTAAAGGGAGCCTGGCATCATTTTAGCAGTGATAGTAGAATAAAAGGTACACTAGAAAAGGTATATGAAAGCCTGTATCCAGAGTTGTGGGAAGAGACAAGAAATATTGTAGAGAACTTGGAAAGAAACTGATACACCTATGAGTGCCATGCAACTGATAGTAAAAACAGAAGTAAACAAAGATGAAATAAAAGATCTGGGGTTCAGAGGAATTGAGAGTGGTGTTTTGGATGAACCAGAGAAGAAAGGTGATAGTAATCTACAGGGAAGTCTGTACATTCAGGCTGAAACTGTAATTGGGATGGTAACTGCCTAATTGATACAGGGAATAAAGTTTATAGTGTGTCTGAAAAAGGATAGAATAAAACACAGTCCAAATTTTGTTGAATTAAGTATGATAGGAGTTAAGATAAGAGGAGCCACAGGAAGACACAGTAAAATAGTGAATAAACAAATGTTTTCATTTAGAATTAATAACATATCATTTATTCCTGATTTGAGTGAGGAAATCATTTTGAGCATGAATTGGACTGTAAAAACTGAAGTAGGATTTCATTGGACAAATAAGAAACTCTACTTTATGGAACCAAGAAGTGGAATTTTTTCTCAAAGAAAACTGTTCATTATGAAAGGCATAAATAGCAGTAATCAAGTAAGGGGATAAAGAGTATAGATGATAGAGGATACATTGAAGAAGAATGTAGAATATTTTCATAATTTAGTTGAAACCAACATAGAAGGTGCAGAGAAACTTAACAAGAGTCACAAATAGGTGTTAATGAAATTTAATGGGAGTCTTGGGATGTTTCCATTGAGAAACGGGGAAGAGTAATGAGTTACCAGTGTAAACTCAAATTAAGACCACATGATCCATTTTTATTAAATCTTATGGAATACCCATCTGTAGAAGAGAGGCTGTAGAAAAAGAATTACAGAGGATGGAAAGTTGGGGGCTTATAAAAATATTTCTTCATTTAGAACTACTGATAGAAGCGAAGAGAAAATTAAAAGATGTAGTATGCCATTAAAGCTGAAAAACGTAAATTTGCCATGAAACAGTTGAAATTTCTTTTTCACAGCATTACTGAGGAAGGCAGTTTGCCTAACAGCCAAAAGATTCTAGTCATATCAAAATTTCTTCACCCCATAGTCAAAAAAAGAAATAAAACAGAGGAAATCTGTTATAACCTTTAATCACTAATAAATTGCATGGATATACAAAAGTAGAAACACTAGCGGGTTACATGTTACTAACTCCGTATCTGTCATTCGACTGCCGTGCCGTGACATGCGGCCGGCGCCGTTCATAGCCAAGTGGCGCTCCCGCGCTCGGCCGAGCTGCGGAGCGCCTCTATCGCCGTGTTCGCGTACTAACGTAGCGGCACTTTTGAATGTCGTGGCACTGTCACAACAAAATAATTCTTTGGGTTAGCTGGTGTTTATAGAATTATGTAAGGAATTAGGCTTTGAATGCATCTTGTTTGTATATTCTTTTAAAGAAAAATGTAATACGGGAATGGAGTAAGGAATGCCAAAAAGCTTCTGATGAAATAAAGAGACAGTTAAATGATACCACAATTTTACATAGACCAGATTTGACATTATCATTTCTCCTTATGACAGACAGCAGTGACAGTGGAGTGGGAATTTACTGTTTTCAACAGAAAACAGTAAATGGTAGACAGAGCATCATTATACAGAATTTGCAAGCAGAACATTACAAAAGCAGGAGTAGTAGTACACTGTGAGTGAAAAGGAGTTGTTGGCAGTACTGTTGACTTTTAGTAACTTTAGAAACTCTTTATTGGGACATAAAACTTGGAGCTCAGATTCCTTCTAAATCATAAACACTTTTATAAAGGAGGAATATATAAAGCATATATTAATATCAGCATATAATCCATCAAGCAACCCAACTGAAAGATGTTTGAGGGAATCTGGTAGACTATGTTGAACTGATTGCAGTAAAGAGCATTCAAATATTGGATTGAACATATACAGGGCTATTACAAATGATTGAAGCGATTTCATAAATTCACTGTAGCTCCATTCATTGACATATGGTCACGACACACTACAGATACGCAGAAAAACTCATAAAGTTTTGTTCGGCTGAAGCCACACTTCAGGTTTCTGCCACCAGAGCGCTCGAGAGCGCAGTGAGACAAAATGGCGACAGGAGCCAAGAAAGCGTATGTCGTGCTTGAAATGCACTCACATCAGTCAGTCATAACAGTGCAACGACACTTCAGGACGAAGTTCAACAAAGATCCACCAACTACTAACTCCATTCGGCGATGGTATGCGCAGTTTAAAGCTTCTGGATGTCTCTGTAAGGGGAAATCAATGGGTCGGCGTGCAGTGAGCGAAGAAACAGTTGAACGCGTGCGGGCAAGTTTCACGCGTAGCCCGCGGAAGTCGACGAATAAAGCAAGCAGGGAGCTAAACGTACCACAACTGATGGTTTGGAAAATCTTATGGAAGAGGCTAAAGCAGAAGCCTTACCGTTTACAATTGCTACAAGCCCTGACACCTGATGACAAAGTCAAATGCTTTGAATTTTCGGCGCGGTTGCAACAGCTCATGGAAGAGGATGCGTTCAGTGCAAAACTTGTTTTCAGTGATGAAGCAACATTTTTTATTAATGATGAAGTGAACAGACACAATGTGCAAATCTGGGCAGTAGAGAATCCTCACGCATTCGTGCAGAAAATTCGCAATTTACCAAAAGTTAACGTGTTTTGTGCAATCTCACGGTTTAAAGTTTACCGCCCCTTTTTCTTCTGCGAAAAGAACGTTTCAGGACACGTGTATCTGGACACGCTGGAAAATTGACTCATGCCACAACTGGAGACCGACAGCGCCGACTTCATCTTTCAACAGGATGGTGCTCCACCACACTTCCATCATGATGTTTGGCATTTCTTAAACAGGAGATTGGAAAACCGATGGATTGGTCGTGGTGGAGATCATGATCAGCAATTCATGTCATGGCCTCCATGCTCTCCCGACTTAACCCCATGCGATTTCTTTCTGTGGGGTTATATGAAAGATTCAGTGTTTAAACCTCCTCTACCAAGAAACGTGCCAGAAGTGCGAGCTCGCATCAACGATGCTTTCGAACTCATTGATAGGGACATGCTGCGCCGAGTGTGGGAGGAACATGATTATCGGCTTGATCTGCCGAATCACTAAAGGGGCACATATCAAACATTTGTGAATCCCTAAAAAAACTTTTTGAGTTTTTGTATGTGTGTGCAAAGCATTGTGAAAATATCTGAAATAATAAAGATATTGTAGAGCTGTGAAATCCCTTCAATCATCTGTAATAACCCTGTACATAGTTTTGAGGACACATGCTAATTTAATAAGTCAAATGATAGAATTATGTGCAGGCAAAAGTCTCACTGTACAATGAGGAGGAGAGATAGTTAGCTAAAACGTGGAGGAACAGTGTAATTTTAGGAAGCAGAGACATGATGAGAGGGTTAAAATAACAGAATTTAATGTGGCAGATCTGGTTATTGTGAAAACTATGAAAAATCTTGGGCAATTAATGGAGAAATTAACAAATTTTTGGACATTTATATTGAACCATTTGAAATAATGGAGAATAATTCATCCAAAATCAAGAATGTTATTTTGACTAACAAATGTACCAGGTATACAAATATGAAATGCAAATTTTTTTTATAAAAAAAAGTGTAATTCAGAAGGATGATAAATAGTCTTTATTCAAAGTATGCTCCATTGTCTGTTATATATTTGTCCCACCTTTAAGGTAATTTGTGAGTACCATACCAGAAAAAGTTTTCCCGTTTTGCTACAGACCATTCATTGAGCAATTTTTTCACATCTTCATACAAACCAATGTGCTGCTCAGCAAGTGTGTGACCCATCGATGTAAAGAAGTGGTAATTGGAAGGAACAAAATCTGCTGAGTGAGCTACATGGGGTAGAACTTCCCAGCCAAGTGCGTCCAATGTGGTTTTGCCACATGTGGAGGAGCATTGTCATGAAGCAAAATGACTTTACGTTGACTCTAGCAGCAAATAGTTCAAATCAGTCAATTGTTGTTGGTAGTGTTTAGTATTAACTGTTTCCCCAGGTTTTAACAGTTCATAATAAACCGTGCTCCTCTGGTCCCACCAAACACAAGAACAGACACCATATCCATATAAGTATATAGTTCTGGCAATACCGTCCATGACCTCCTTCTTCTGTGCGGATGCACACATATTACCCGAACTCTTATGGGACTTGGTAAGAATGTCTTCCACGAATAATGAGTGTGTTGGGCAGGGACACTACGAATGTAGTGTGTGGACATATAAGGTGAGAATGTGGGTCTTGCATGAGGCATGTGCAAGATAGTCCCTGCAGTTGCCCTATCCTCTGTGCCCTCGGTGGCTCAGATGGCTAGAGCATCTGCCATGTAAGCAGGAGATCCCGGGTTTGTGTTCCAGTCGGGGCACACATTGTCACCTGTCCCCGTTGATATATATCAATGCCTGTCAGCAGCTGAAGGTATTAATATATAATTCTAATTTCATTCTAGATGGCTGCAGATCTTCAATGCTGTCTGGTTTTTCGGACATGTCCAAAAGAACAGGCACCATATCCATATAAGTGTATAGTTCTGGCAATACCGGCTATGACCTTCTTCTTCTGTGCAGATGTACACATATTACCTGAACTCTTACGGGACTTGGTAAGAATGTCTTCCACGAGTAATGAGTGTTTTGGGTAGGGACACTGCGAATATAGTGTGTGGACATGTAAGGTGAGAATGTGGGTCTCACATGAGGCCTGTGTGAGATAGTCCCTGCAGCTGCACTATCCTCTTTGCTGTCAGTGGCTCAGATGGATAGAGCATCTGCCATGTAAGCAGGAGATCCTGGGTTTGAGTCCCAGTTGGGGCACACATTTTCACCTGTCCCCGTTGATATATATCAATGCCCGTCAGCTGCTGAAGGTATTAATATATAATTCTAATTTCATTCTTTCATATATCAATGTGAAAATAGACAAAAAATAAGACTGATTCAGAATAGGAATAATTTTCAGGTGAATAAAATATCAGTAGATGAGAGGTATTGGTACAAGTTTTGGCATGGACACAAAATAAATCAGAGTAATTCAAAGGAGGTAAACAATGAGTTTTGTCTAGAGAGTGGAGATTTAGAAAATCTGTTTAATCAGGAGCTTGTGAATGATCCTTCTAGCTGTACTGAAAATAATATTCTTGAAAATCTATTTGAATTGAAAGAGAATAATAATACCAAGGGTAATATTGTAACTTATAGTACTGTAAATGATAGTATTATTGACAATGATGTGAATGATGCAGATGTTGATGATGCTGATTGTACTATTAGTGATTGTAATGAGTCAAAAGTTAATGATGATAGTGCTGGAGATGTGAAATATTTTGTTGGTTTAAAGGAACAAGTGAAGTTGTGTTGGGATAATAATGATGGAGAATTTTCAGAATTAATTGAACTTAATGGTACAAAGGGGGTTTTTGCAGAACATTTAAGTTATGCTGTGCTCAAGGCATAAGTAATGTTGAGGGAAAATACAACAAAAGTACAGAACAAAACTCAGAATGTTATGACAAGGAAGCTAGAGAGGGGATCCTAGATTTATGTGAACTAGATAGTAACAGTAAAAAAGTAAGTAAACTTAGCAATCTGACAGCTATACAGTTAATAAATAAGGAGGTTACCTAAATAACTTTGATGAAATAGAACAAGACTTACTTACTGAACCTGCTTACCATAATACCCATGATCAGACCAAAATTCCTTACATTAATTTAAAAATTTGGAACTGTGAAGGAAGATGCCTTTTGGTTAGTGGTAGTCAGCTCTCAGGCATTTCAGAAACTTTGAGTGAAGAACTCAGACAAAATCCTAAGTATTTAGAAGTACCTGTTGTGGGAGTCAAGGTTAGAGGGGCAAGTGGCAGACACAGTAAACAAATTAAAATCCAGGCTTACATATCTTTCCAAATTAGTGACACTACATTTACCCACAGGTTTCTTGTCATTCAGGATTTGAATGAGCTTGTAATTTTGGGGGTTGATTGGCTACATTAAACAAATGCAGTAGTTAAAATATATGTTTATTTTAGGCCATAATGATAAAATTATACAAGCACCATTCTTGCAGGAAGAGGACACACCATTAAAAGGTAAGGCAAATAAATTAATTTACATTGAAGACAAAGTTTTTACAACAGACTGTGTGGAGGAAGGAGGTATATATGATGACTTCAGACAGACTGTTAATGAAAAAGTCACAAATGCAAACAGTCTAGATGATGGGCAGGAAAGTGAACTTAAGTCCTTACTTTACAAGTATTGTGATATTTTTAGTGATGTACCAGGCATAAATTAGAATTTGAATGTGAACTTAGGGTGAAACCTCATACCCCATTTTTTTCAAAATCCATATGATATTCCAATTTCTAAGAGAGAAGCAGTAGAAAAAGAGTTACAAAAACTTGAAAGATTTGGGATTATAGAAAGGAGTAAAAGTGAATATAACAACCCAATAGTCCGTATTTCTAAATGATGTTGGGGTATTAGAATTATTCTGGACTCTCAGCTGTTGAACAGATACATACAAAGAGAAAATGACAACCCTGAAAATATGGATGAACTCTTACATTAATTCAAGAGTGTAAAGCTAATGAGTTGGGTTGGGTTGTTTGGGGAAGGAGACCAAACAGCGAGGTCATCGGTCTCATCAGATTAGGGAAGGATGGAGAAGGAAGTCAGCCATGCCCTTTCAAAGGAACCATCCCGGCATTTGCCTGGAGCGATTTAGGGAAATCACGGAAAACCTAAATCAGGAGGTCTGGATGTGGGATTGAACCAACTTCCCCCCAAATGCGAGTCCAGTGTCTAACCACTGTGCCACCTCGCTCGGTGAGCTAACGAGTACCCTAGATTTAACATCAGGTTTTCATCAAATACCTGTGTCACCTGAATCTAGAAAATATACTGCCTTCTTGTACAATGGTAAGTGTTATCAGCACAGGATTGTACCATATGGTTTAACTGTATCATTGGCTGAATTCATTAGGGCATTGGACAGTGAACTGGATGAAGAACTCAGATCTAAATTAGCTATCTATGTAGATGACATTTTGGCATGTAACTCAAATTAGGATGATCATTACTGGTTGTTGAAGGAAATTTTTTTCAAAATTAAGGGAAGGGAGTATGACTTTAAAACTAGAAAAGTGTAATTTTGGAATCAAAGGAATAAAATTTTTAGGTCATTGCATTTCGGAAGAAGGTATTCTGCCTGATGCTGAAAAGATAGAAGCCATTGCTAAGTTACCAGCCCCATGGAATAGGAAGCAGTTGAAATCGTTTTTTGGTTTGGTAGGATTTTACCAAAAATTTTTAGACAGCCAAGTATTAAATGCACAATGTCCAGTAACCTTCTTAAGAAAAACATAATTTGGAAATGGGATCAAAATTGCCAGGAAGCTTTTGAAAAAAGTGAACAAACCCTATGCAATGGTAGGATTCTATTTAGACCGGGCTTTTCTCTACCATTTTCTTTATATTGTGACTCAAGTGACTATGGCTTAGGAGATCATTTATTTCAAATACATGAAGAAAATGGAGTAAGGAAGTGTTGTGCAATAGCATGTGTGAGTAGAATCCTATTAAAACATAAGCGTAAATACACAATGACTGAAAAGGAACTTCGTGCCAGACATTGGGCTTTTACAAAATTTAAGACTTACCTTCTACACCACAAAGAAATAGTATTTTCTCACCATAAGTCACTGAGTTACTTGCAGGAATGTAGACTGTATCACAGGTGGTTAGCCAGATGGGGAATTTGATTAAGAAATTAGGTACATCAAAGGTTCAGATAACAAAATTGCAGATGCACTATCTCGATTACCTGTAAGTAATGACCAAATAATTCATTACCAAGAGAAAGAGAAAGAGTTTACACTTATGTATATGAAAGGAGTAAAAGGTGAGACCATTTGTGATGACATCAGAAGGAACCAAAATCATGATAACAATTTGAGACTAGTTAGGAGCCTATTAGGAAAGCCAGGTGAAGATAAAGTAGCAAAATTTTATGAAGTACACAAAGGTATACTATTTTGTAGAACCCAAGAAGACTCAGATGTTTGGAAATTATGCTGGTCAGAACCATTTATTGAAAAATTAGTTAGTTATACTCATGAAAGCTATGGACATTTTGGTGCACAAAAATGTTTACAAAAATTACAGGAAAATGTTCATTTTTATAGTATGCCAAAACATGTTAAGAAAATTACTGCTAGTTATGATAAATCCCAAAGTGTAAAGGTGAGTAATCAAACTAGTCGAGGTTTGATTCAAAATATTTTACCTGAAAAACGATTAAGTGTTGTGGCTGTCAATCTTTATGGACCCCTTCCCACATCAAAAGGAGGACATAGCTACATTATGGTGATGGTAGACATTTTCTCAAAATTTATTAAACTCTACCCTATTAGGAAAGCCACTAGCCATGCAATTACACCAATAGATGAAAACAAATATATCCCTACAGTAAATTAAACACATTTTAATAGCTGCCTATAATCCGTCCAGTAACCCAGCAGAGGGAAGCATGCGAGAGATTGGGAGATTGTGTAGAATGTACTGTAGCCATAAACATACATCCTGTTTTGAGCACATTGCAGAATTTGAAGATGTTATAAATAGTTTGCAACACTCAAGTACAGGTTTTTGTCCTTTTGGAGTTATGTTTAATGGGAAGCCACCAAATTCCATAAATGAATCCATAGATTTCCCAAGTTGTACACCCATTTCGGCCCAGGAAAGAGATGAAATTGTTAGAGACATAATGAAGAAACAAGGCGATGCTAGAAAAAAGAGATATGTAAACAAAGTAAAATCCAGTCAGACAAATCTTGGTGATTTGATCCTTGTTAAGACTCACGAACAATCAAAATTACTCACTTGCAAACTTAAGAAATTCTTCCATACTTACACTGGGCCCTTTGAAGTACCTGGAATCCTCACTCCAATTCATACAGACTGGTATACCCTAATACTAGAAAACTGTTATGTTTGCAAAATTTTCAAATTTTGCAGAAGGCAAGTAGGGGGTCCCAAGATCTGTCTGGGACACTTCAGTGGTGATGTCACTTATTCTTCTTCCTATCCTGTCATTAGTTTGTAAAAAGTTAGGCAGTGAAAAAAAAAGTATATCGATTATACAAAAAAGGTAAGGTAATGGAATTTTACAAAATGTACAAGTGTATCAAATTATGTTGAGCACCCTGGGTAACAAGTAAATATGGAAGTGTAAAAGGTTGTATAATTGCAGGAGTAATGAGATTAGAACACAGTGTATACACAATTTTTGTTAAGTTTTGAGGAAGTACGTGGTATATATAGCTATTAGTAGAAGAGTACACCTGAGATATTTAGGGTCATGCACTAGTTTTCAGAGTGTTTGTAAATTGTAACAAGTGAAAGAACAGTTGCCTAGTGATGCATATTTGAAAGTAATGAAGTGATTGTAGAGATTGTTACCTTTCTGACCCTTAAGTTAAAGTAATATGAGTATATATAATAATGAGTTGTGCAAGCAATGCAGTGATTATTACATACAGTAAAATAATAAAACATGTAAATAGTGCATTGTCTGTTTCTATTATTAGAAGAAAAGGTATACCAGTTGTGAGGTCTGCTGCTATGTGATGCTATTTTGTGAGGTTGATATATTGTGCGAGATGAAGCAGGTGATTTTTGTAGGCGATTATTGTTGTGCAGTATTTAGGGGAATAATGAGGTCATTTTATGAGGATGTGAGATGGAGTTGTTATGTTGATGCACTGAGGAGATACTCGATGTATTTAATGAAGTACTGATGTATTCTTGATGCAATGAGGAGAATGATGTTAGTTAGGGACTGGTTAGGGAACCTGTTTATTCTTACTGTGGAGGAAGTTTATGAAAGACACACATAGTCAGCAAAGTTTGTAATGCAAGTTGTTTTTGATTTGAAGTAACAGATGCAAGTAAATACTCAGTTATATTCATGCAGAAAGGTTGATTCTATGTGTAGTGTGACATCTTTTGTAATTAGGAAACAGATCAGTAATCTGTACACTGAAAAGTGTTGTCAATTAATGTAAAGAGCATGACACTTGAAAATAAGAAGTAAACTGGAGAATATTTTTAGTGAATTATCAACTATACCTATACACCACTACATACGAGTACTTGTACACTGTTGAAAGGTAATGAGAAGTGAAAACTGTTTATTTCCTAACATACAAAATTTTTTATACTTGCATTTGATTCATATAAGGTAAGTCAAGATGACGCATCTGAACAATTGATGGTTGATGTATTTAGTACTCAAAAGGCTATATGAATTGAACTACTTATTTTATCAGACTATATACTTGAAACATATAACTGTTTTGTTACTGTTTCTGAAAGTCTAATGAGAGATGAGAGTTATTTTGTTACTTTTCTGAATACATGATGAGCAATATATTAAGTTTTTGAAACATTTTACTCCAGATGGGAGGCTCTATACTGAATTTGTCTTGTGCTTGATGTGCATGAAGTTTTACAACCATATAGTGACAGGAGTTTTGCTATTTGGGGAGCAAAATAACTGATGATGGTCGAAGTAGAGAGGATATAAAATGTAGACTGGCAATGGCAAGGAAAGCGTTTCTGAAGAAGAGAAATTTGTTAACATCGAGTATAGATTTAAGTGTCAGGAAGTCATTTCTGAAAGTATTTGTATGGAGTGTAGCCATGTATGGAAGTGAAACATGGACGATAAATAGTTTGGACAAGAAGAGAATAGAAGCATTCGAAATGTGGTGCTACAGAAGAATGCTGAAGATTAGATTGGTAGATCACATAACTAATGAGGAAGTATTGAATAGGATTGGGGAGAAGAGAAGTTTGTGGCACAACTTGACCAGAAGACGGGATCGGTTGGTAGGACATGTTCTGATGCATCAAGGGATCACCAATTTAGTATTGGAGGGCAGCGTGGAGGGTAAAAATCGTAGAGGGAGACCAAGAGATGAATACACTAAGCAGATTCAGAAGGATGTAGGTTGCAGTAGGTACTGGGAGATGAAGAAGCTTGCACAGGATAGAGTAGCATGGAGAGCGGCATCAAACCAGTCTCAGGACTGAAGACCACAACAACAACAACAGTGAATTAGTGAAACTTGTAATGATCAACAATTATCTGTACAGAAATTCTAGTTATTGTTTTAACACAACCATATTCCACACAATGACTTGTAAATATCTTAGTGCTATTGCACTTTTTCTTTGATATTTTGTTATTTACTTAACCAACTATGAGTATTGAAGTGATTCTTGACTACTTTGCCATTGAATACTATACCCACACTCTGCAAAAGAGAGAGCGAGGGAGAGAGAGAGAGAGAGAGAGAGAGAGAGAGAGAGAGAGAAACTGCATAATATTTTATCATTTCTGTAAATCCCTTGAAGATTCTGTCTGATAACTAGTAATATGTGTATACTATTCTTTGTCCTTGAACTACTTGTAAACAGTGCAGAAGGTACCAAACAATTTGGTGTGGATGTCTATGATGCAGAGCTCTGAAACAAACAAATCCTATCTTCACCAAAATGTGTAAAAAATATCAAGAGAGTTATTGAAATCTGTGGACACTTGTTTCCCAAACTTTGATACATAATATCATCTGTGTACAGCACATAATTTTGTGTATTACCTAAGGAGACATTTTTCAGTTCTATCTAGTTTTAAGTGAATTTTCAACCAGAAATGGTAAGTAAATTTCAGACAACCCCATGATCTGGGAAGGACAGTTTCATTTTTGAGCTTTAATTGTTAGTTGCATGACATGTTCTACGGACTTTCAACATAGTGCTTATAAATATAAGTTGTTTCATTGATGTTGTATAGTATCCTCAGCCACGAGTTGAACCAAATTGATAATGAACTTAGCTGTGTGTTTAAACACATTACATGCCATGTTAGCACATCAGACTTATATTTGAAACTACTATACACATAATATGTATGAAACAGGCGAAATACCCTCAGACTTCAAGAAGAATATAATAATTCCAATCCCAAAGAAAGCAGGCGTTGACAGATGTGAGAATTACCGAACTATCAGCTTGATAAGTCACAGCTGCAAAATACTAACACAAATTCTTTACAGACGAATGGAAAAACTGGTAGAAGCCAACCTCGGGGAAGATCAGTTTGGATTCCGTAGAAACACTGGAACACGTGAGGCAATACTGACCTTACGACTTATCTTAGAAGAAAGATTAAGGAAAGGCAAACCTATGTTTCTAGCATTTGTGGACTTGGAGAAGGTTTTTGACAATGTTGACTGGAATACTCTCTTTCAAATTCTGAAGGTGGCAGGGGTAAAATACAGGGAGCGAAAGGCTATTTACAATTTGTACAGAAACCAGATGGCAGTTATAAGAGTCAAGGGACATGAAAGGGAAGCAGTGGTTGGGAAGGGAGTAAGACAGGGTTGTAGCCTCTCCCCGATGTTGTTCAATCTGTATATTGAGCAAGCAGTAAAGGAAACAAAAGAAAAATTCGGGGTAGGTATTATAATTCATGGAGAAGAAATAAAAACTTTGAGGTTCGCCGATGACATTGTAATTCTGTCAGAGACGGCAAAGGACTTGGAAGAGCAGTTGAATGGAATGGACAGTGTCTTGAAAGGAGGATATAAGATGAACATCAACAAAAGCAAAACAAGGATAATGGAATGTAGTCTAATTAAGTCGGGTGATGCTGAGGGAATTAGATTAGGAAATGAGGCACTTAAAGTAGTAAAGAAGTTTTGCTATTTGGGGAGCAAAATAACTGATGATGGTCGAAGTAGAGAGGATATAAAATGTAGGCTGGCAATGGCAAGGAAAGCGTTTCTGAAGAAGAGAAATTTGTTAACATCCAGTATTGATTTAAGTGTCAGGAAGTCATTTCTGAAAATATTCGTATGGAGTGTAGCCATGTATGGAAGTGAAACATGGACGATAAATAGTTTGGACAAGAAGAGAATAGAAGCTTTCGAAATGTGGTGCTACAGAAGAATGCTGAAGATTAGATGGGTAGATCACATAACTAATGAGGAAGTATTGAATAGGATTGGGGAGAAGAGAAGTTTGTGGCACAACTTGACCAGAAGAAGGGATCGGTTGGTAGGACATGTTCTGAGGCATCAAGGGATCACCAATTTAGTATTGGAGGGCAGCGTGGAGGGTAAAAATCGTAGAGGGAGACCAAGAGATGAATACACTAAGCAGATTCAGAAGGATGTAGGTTGCAGTAGGTACTGGGAGATGAAAAAGCTTGCACAGGATAGAGTAGCATGGAGAGCTGCATCAAACCAGTCTCAGGACTGAAGACCACAACAACAACAATACACATAATCTAGTATCCTGGAACTGAGTAGTGCTTATGTAGCACACATAACTCTATAAAATGCTTTGATGTTTTAGTAGTGTCTATGCTGCACACAGTATTTCATGAACTATTGAAAATGTAAAATGGTATTGTAAGCCATGATAGTGCCAAAAAGGCACTGAGAACTTGCTTCTGAGATATGGTATCACATTTTTCGGTAGTGAAATTGGTATCGTAATCTACATTATTGCAAGTGGTATTGTATTTTACAGTTATGATGAAAGGAACAGAAAAGACTATTTTCAAAGTTGTATTGACTTCTCAAAAATTGAGTAACCTTAGGAAGTCAAGTGTATACGAGAACAGTCATTTGTCTTATCATTTTCTGCATCCAAGTTAAAATTGACTGTTTGTTGAATGTTAGTTTTAGTATAGTTACCAATAATGCATTAATATTTGCTTTATAATTTTGTCTTAGTTTAAGTATTTTTTATTTAATATTGTTAAATAGTATTTATACAAAATTCAACAGCATAATTACATCTGACAAAATCTAAAACATTATTTGCAAGAAGTAATCTTTTTCAAATGTTTTTAAAGGTGACTTTGTGTTTGCTTTTGCCTAAGGGAATGCCAAGTATTCCTCCACTTAACTTCAAGTCACTAAAGAAGCCATTTGACATTTTTTGTTTTTTTAAATTCAGATTCTGAGAGCCTTGTTTATCTTGCATTTTTCACATGAAATATTCCATGTATATGATTAGGGAATGTTGGATTCTGAAGCTGATACACTGAAAAATGTTGTAGGAAATACCCTGGGAGCTGTGTCCACTCCTAAAATAAAAGGATCAAGATCATCAGCAGTGTGAAGAAACATTGGACACCACCCTCCAATTCAGTGTACGTCAGATGCCTCCTTTTACCAGCTTTCAACTATTCGTACCATGGAAACCTAAGATAATATTTCAAGATCATCTGTTTTACTGCATGTTCTACTTTTCAAATTTGTAAATATCATGCACATCTGCGAGACTTTCACTGGCAGTGGAATGTGAGCGAAACTCTTGGGGGTTGTGTAACTTGCAGTAAGCTGTTCGAACCATGTATATTCTCAAATTTATGATCTTATTCTTTTTTGATCTTATTTGAAATGCTATAAACACTGACTGTATAGTGGTATATGCTGTGCTAACACAATTAACCCCTGTGATTAAAAAAACAAATTTCATAAAATTACTGTACTACAAAAAGATATATAATTATTTTTTGTGAATATATGTTGTTGTAATTTGTTGTGTTGTGCTGTTGAGTAAATGTCATTTTTTATAAATTATTTTCAATCTTAGTATGACTATATCTTTACTGATGTACTTTGGAATGATGTTAACTGGATGTGGTTTGCTGGTACATTGTGTGTGTGAGAAGGAAGGAAGGAGAAATGTAAAGTTTTCTGGAGTTGCATATAAATTGCATATAAATTTAATTTCACTGAGTGAACATTGTAAATTTATGGCAGCAAGGCATCTAGGACCATTAAATATGAAAATTACATAGGAATCAGTTTTGTCATCTACATTGTTCTACAAAAATGTCAACCTACAGGGCTTCCAGACCAACAAGAGAACTTGGTTTCCAGACAGAAGAAATTCAAGCAATGGATTTAAGGAGATCCTCACAAATAAGTTGAGTATTTTTTTTTTAAACTACCACTAGACCCAGCCAACAATATTGTAAATCCATGAACAATTATTACAATTAATGGTCATCCAATGTGTGTAACAAAGGAGGTCATTAAAAAGCGTATAGGCCAGCCTCGTCTGTTGACTGACAGAGACCACCGATAGGTGAAGAGGGTTATAATGAGTAATAGGCAGACATCTATCCAGGCCATCACACAGGAATTCCAAACTGCATCAGGATCCACTGCAAGTACTATGACAGTTAGGTGGGACTTGAGAAAACTTGGATTTCATGGTCAAGTGGCTGCTCATAAGCCATACATGCCAAATGACACCATGCTTGGTGTAAGGAGTGTAAACATTGGATGATTGAACAGTGGAGTGACAAATCACTGTACCCGATGAGGCAATCCAATGGCAGGTTGTGGGTATGGCGAATGCCTGGTGAACGTCATCTGCCAGTGTGTGTAGTGCCAACAGTAAAATCTGGAGGCGCTGATGTTATGGTGTGGTCATGTTTTTCGTGGAGGAGGGTTGTACCCCATGTTGTTTTGCATGGCACTACATCTACATCTACATCCATACTCCGCAAGCCACCTGACGGTGTGTGGCGGAGGGTACCTTGAGTACCTCTATCAGTTCTCCCTTCTATTCCAGTCTCGTATTGTTTGTGGAAAGAAGGATTGTTGGCACACCTCTGTGTGGGCTGTAATCTCTCTGATTTTATCCTCATGGTCTCTTCGCGAGATATACATAGGAGGGAGCAACATACTGCTTGACTCCTCGGTGAAGGTATGTTCTCGAAACGTCAACAAAAGCCCGTACCGAGCTACTGAGCATCTCTCCAGCAGAGTCTTTCACTATTACTAAATGATCCTGTAATGAAGCGCGCTGCTCTCCATTGGTTGCTCTCTATCTCTTCTATCAACCCTATCTGGTACAGATCCCACTGCTGAGCAGTATTCAAGCAGTGGGCGAACAAGCATACTGTAACATACTTCCTTTGTTTTCGGGTTGCATTTCCTTAGGGTTCTTCCAATGAATCTCAGTCTGGCATCTGCTTTACCGATGATCAACTTTATATGATCATTCCATTTTAAATCACTCCTAATGCGTACTCCCAGATAATTTATGGAATTAACTGCTTCCAGTTGCTGACCTGCTATATTGTAGCTAAATGATAAGGGATCTTTCTTTCTATGTATTCACAGCACATTACACTTGTCTACATTGAGATTCAATTGCCATTCCCTACACCATGCATCAATTCGCTGCAGATCCTCCTGCATTTCAGTACAATTTTCCATTGTTACAACCTCTCGATATGCCACAGCATTATCCACAAAAAGCCTCAGTGAACTTCTGATGTCATCCACAAGATCATTTATGTATATCGTGAATAGCAATGGTCCTACGACACTCCCCTACGGCACCCCTGAAATCACTCTTACTTCGGAAGACTTCTCTCCATTGAGAACGACATGCTGCATGCTGTTATCTAGGAACTCTTCAATCCAATCACACAATTGATCTGATAGTCCATATGCTCTTACTTTGTTCATTAAACGACTGTGGGGAACTGTATCGAATGCCTTGCGGAAGCCATAAACACGGCATCTACCTGGGAACCCGTGTCTATGGCCCTCTGAGTCTCATGGACGAATAGCGCGAGCTGGGTTTCACTCGATTGTCTTTTTCGAAACACATGCTGATTCCTACAGAGTAGATTTCTAGTCACCAGAAAAGTCATTATACTTGAACATAATATGTGTTCCAAAATTATACAAGTGATAGACGTTAGAGATATAGGTTTATAGTTCTGCACATCTGTTCGACGTGCCTTCTTGAAAAGGGGATGACCTGTGCCCTTTTCCAATCCTTTGGAATGCTATGCTCTTCTAGAGATCTCCAGTACACAGCTGCAAGAACGGGGGCAAGTTCCTTCGCATACTCTGTGTAAAATCGAACTGGTATCCCATCAGGTCCAGTGGCCTTTCCTCTTTTGAGCAATTTAAATTGTTTCTCTATCCCTCTGTGGTCTATTTTGATATCTACCATTTTGTCATTTGTGCGACAATCTAGAGAAGGAACTACAGTGCAGTCTTCTATTGCGAAACAGCTTTGGAAAAAGACATTTAGTATTTCGGCCTTTAGTCTGTCATCCTCTGTTTCAGTACCATTTTGGTCACAGAGTGTCTGGACATTTTGTTTTGATCCACCTACTGCTTTACATAAGACCAAAATTTCTTAGGATTTTCTGCCAAGTCAGCACATAGAACTTTACTTTCGAATTCACTGAATGCCTCTCGCATAGCCCTCTTCACACTACATTTCGCTTCACGTAATTTTTGTTTGTCTGCAAGGCTTTGGCTATGTTTATGATTGCTGTGATGTTCCCTTTGCTTCTGCAGCAGTTTTCTAACTATCACAGCACTGGCCTACATTGATGTTTTAGGCACCTTCTCGCTTCCCACTGTTGAAGAGTAATTCGGGGATGGTGATCGCATCTTTCAACATGATTGGGTACCTGTTCATAATGTACAGTCTGTGGCAGAATGGTTACATGACAATAACATCCCTGTAATGAACTAGCCTGAATGTTATAGAACACTTTTGGGATGTTTTGGATGGCCAAATTTGTGCCAGGCCTCACCAACCAACATTGATACCTATCCCCAGTGCAGAACTCCATGAAGAATGGCTGCTATTCCCAAAGAAACCTTCCAGAACATGACTGAACATATGCTTGCAAGAGTGGAAGCTGTCATCAAGGCTAAGGGTGGGCCAACACTGTATTGAATTCCAGCATTGATGGAGGGTGCCACGAAGTTGTAAGTCATATTCATCCAGGTGTCTGGATACTTTTGATCACATAGTGTATTATTGACGACTAAAGTCTCTTTTATGTGGATCTGTTGTGTTTATTAAACATATGGAAAAATGCTACGAGCTGATGCACTAGTACAATATGATGAGGGCTACAGGAAACACTTTGAATATGTTTGTGATAAATATCATGATGATTATGGTCAAGCTAGGTTGATTAGGCCTTACTGTTGCTCTGTTGTATAATTTATATTAGTCTTGTTCATGACTGTAAACTGAGAGAAATGTCTATGCTGAGTTAGTCTTGTTTGCTGTAGTACAGTTTTGATCTGAGATTCTGTTCATGAGCTATTGAAATATTTGCTGATCATCATCATCATCATCATCATTCTCCAACTCCAGTTTCCCAGGTGTGGTGTACAAGTGCTCACCATCTCCTGTCTTCATAAATATTCTGTTCCAGGACAGTTCCCCATTTGTGTCCTTCCTCCTCCACATCTGAGCTTACATCCTCTATCCAGTGTTTTCTTAGTCTTCTCAGTGGTCTTCTTCCCATGAAATATGTTTTGTCAGGTCTTTGGCTGTTCATTCTCATTATTTGCCTGTACCACGAAAGCCTGCATTTCTTTATGACACCAGTAACAGGAATCTCAATACCAGATACTTTTCTGCTCATCTCATTCCTGATTTTTTCCTTTCTAGTTGTCTGATTCATAGTTCTAATGGATCTCATTTCTGTTGCCTGAATTCTTCTGAGGTCTTTGTTTAGTAGGGTTCATGTTTCTAAACCATATGTTAGGATTGGTACAAAATAGATGTGAAACTTCCTGGCAGATTAAATCCGTGTGCCGGACCCAGACTCGAACTCGGGACCTTTGCCTTTCACAGGCAAGTGCTCTACCGACTGAGCTACCGAAGCACGACTCATGCCCGGTACTCACAGCCTTACTTCTGCCAGTATCTCATCTCCTATCTTCCAAACTTTAAAGAAGCTCTCCTGCGAACCCTGCAGAACTAACACTCCTGAAAGAAAGGATATTGCGGAAACATGGCTTAGCCACAGTCTGGGGGAAGTTTCTAGAATGAAATTCTCACTCTACAGTGGAGTGTGCGCTGACATGAAACTTCCTGGCAGATTAAAACCGTGTGCCGGACCGAGACTCGAACTTGGGACCTTTGCCTTTCGCGAGCAAATGAGCTACCCAAGCATGATTCACGCCCCGTACCCACAGCTTTACTTCTGCCAGTATCTCATCTCCTACCTTCCAAACTTTACAGAAGCTCTCCTGCGAACCCTGCAGAACAACACTCCTGAAAGAAAGGATATTGCGGAGGCATGGCTTAGCCACAGCCTGGGGGATGTTTCTAGAATGAAATTTTTACTCTACAGTGGAGTGTGCGTTGATATGAAACTTCCTGGCAGATTAAAACCGTGTGCCGAACCGAGACTCGAACTCGGGACCTTTGCCTTTCTCGGTCCGGCACACGGTTTTAATCTCCCAGGAAGTTTCATATCAGTGCACACTCCATTTTAGAGTGAAAATCTCATTCTGGAAACATCCCTGAGGCTGTGGCTAAGCCATGCCTCCGCTATATCCATTCTTTCAGGAGTGCTAGTTCTGCAAGGTTCGCAGGAGAGCTTCTATAAAGTTTGGAAGGTAGGAGACGAGATACTGGCAGAAGTAAAGCTGGTGGTACGGGGTGTGAGTCGTGCGTGGGTAGCTCAGTCGGTAGAGCACTTGTCCGCAAAAGGCAAAGGTCCCGAGTTCGAGTCTCGGTCCGGCACACGGTTTTAATCTGCCAGGAAGTTTCATATCGGTGCACACTCCGCTGTACAGTGAAAATTTCATTCTAAAATAGATGCGGTATATGGGCACTTTTGCTTTTTGTGGCATTTTATGATTCCATAGAAGATTTCTGATTTGACTGTAGAAATTGGATGTTTTCTGTGTCCTGCTGAGTATTGCCTGCTGAATGGTGTTGTCTTTTGAGATCATGCTTTCTAGGTACTTGAAATGTTAAACAGATTCTACTTTGACTTGTTCTTGAAATATGTTTGAGGTTGTTCCTTGACTGTTGATGGTCGTTTCTACTGTCTTTGTTTCACTTATTTTTAGTCTGAAATTTTTGAATGTGTTGTTCCAGTCATTGAGTTTCTTCTGTGCTTCAGTTTCTGTCTCTTCCCATACTATCAAATCATCAGCAAAAACCAGGGCATTTGGTTCACTGTCTATTTTCTTGATAGATTTTATGATCTTGTCCATTACTATTACAAACAGGAGTGATGAAAGGGCACTTCCTTGTTGGACACCTCCCTTTGTTTCAAACTATTCTGATGATCCATTGCCTATCTGGATGCAGCTGTAATACTTTTGGTATAGCATGTTGACTTTATTGATTAGGTACTTTGGCACTTTTAGGTCTTCCAAACATTTCCATATCTTGTTTTTAGGAAATCTGTCATATGCTTTTTCAATGTCCACAAATACAATCACATGATTTCTTCCATATTCCCAGTACACTGCATAAATAAGATCCATAGTACCTTGGTCTTTCCTGAATCCATATTGCTCTTCCTCAAGCAAAGGTTCTACTATCTTTTTAATTGTTATTTCTATGGTCTTTTGTAACAGCTTTAGAGTGTGTGACAGCAGTGTGATGCATTTCCACATTTTCATCCATTTCCTTTTTTGAACAGAGGGATGATGACTCCTTTACTCTAATCTTCTGGGATATTGTTTTCTTTCCAAACCACTGATAACACTCTATATAGCCAACGTAAGCCTAATATTCCAGCTGTCTTTATCATGTCTGAGCTGAGATAATCAAAGCCTATTGACTTTCCATTCCACATGCTCTTTAATGCTGTTTCTACCTTATGCCATGTTAATGGATGTCCGTTGGTTTGGACTTCATTAATTACTCTACAGCTGTTGACACTTGTGTTGCCCATCTCCATCTAGCAGCATCTTGAAGTACTTTTTCATTTCATCCCTGATCATTTCATCTGTTTGCATTAAGTCACTGTCATCTGGGTCCAAGGTAAGGATATTTACATATTCATTTCATTTACTTTTTAGTGCTTTGTATAATAATTTCCTACTTCCCTGTCAGTCTTTCTTCGGCCTTGTAGTAAAGTGTCTCCAGCACCTTTCCTTTTCTTTCTGGACCAGTCTTTTCATAGCTAGTTTCTTTCTCCAGTATTCCTGAGATAGATGTTCAATAGCTAATCAATTTTGTCTATCATATCTTTTCTGTTTTTCATGATCTAATTTTATTTTTAGTACACTTCTATGTTTTACTGCTGTCTTTATCCAGTCATTCGACCAAGGTTTTTAATTCTCTTTTGGTGTGGCACTTGTTCTGGTTTCTCTAACAAGGGTTTCTTTGAATAAGGACGATTCTTCTTCTACTCCCCCTTCCTCAGCTTTGGATAATCTTCCTGCTGTTTGTGCTTTATACTTTCTTTTCTTTTCGATGTCCTTCAACAACCAAGTCTTAATCTTTGGCATTCTCTTTTGTTTAAATTTTGGCACTCGAACATCTTTTAGGTCAGCAATTAATAGGCAGTGGTCGCTATCTAGTCACTCACTGTGTATGACTTTAACATCTGTAACATACTGACCAGCTTTTTTATCAGTGATGATGAAGCCTATCATAGTTTTGAGCTTACCATCCCAGCTGTATCTTGTTATTTTATGACTTTCCCTCTTCTGATACCACATGTTCTTTATGGCTAAGTTGTTTTGCACACAGAAATCAATTAGATTCTCTCCTTCTGGGTTTCTATTCCTTTAACCATGAGGACCAATGATGTTTTCACACCATAGTCTTTCTTTGCGAACTTGAGCATTCAGATCATCCATTTGAGCTTACCATCCCAGCTGTATCTTGTTATTTTATGACTTTCCCTCTTCTGATACCACATGTTCTTTATGGCTAAGTTGTTTTGCACACAGAAATCAATTAGATTTCTCCTTCCAGGTTTCTATGCCTTTAAGCATGAGGACCAATGATGTTTTCACACCATAGTCTTTCTTTACAAACTTGAGCATTCAGATCATCCATAAAGATTGTGTTCTCCTCTGTTATTTGTTTTTCAAGTTCATTAAGGAAATGCTCCTTCTCCTCCAGTCTGTCTGTGGTGTATATACTTGCAAAACAGTATGCTGTATATTACCAGCCCTTAGTCTCATCTGGAAGAGCCCATCACTCACGTATTTGACGTCTATCTGTATGTCCTTATCTTTATGGAGGATAAGGCCAACTCCATTTATGGATTCTGTGCTGTTACCAGTCTTGTATAGCACATATCCATTTCTCAGTGGTTTCTTCCCACAGCTTTCCCACTTTGTCTCATTCAACCACAATATCCTGAGCTGACGCCTGTCCATAAGCTCTACTAGTTCTTCACATTTGTTGGTGAAAGTGAGGATATTGAGTGTTCCAATTTTCAGCTGTTCCTTTTTGGGAGGGTTTTGTGTCTTCTAGTATTTTTGATAAGCATCAGGCATTTGTCCATCATTACTTCAAGTGGTACTAGACGATCTGTCATGTCTTCTGTTTAATGCATTCTTCCATCTGAGGCTTGGTTTAGATTTGAAAGCAGTTTATATTTGCTCAGGTGCTGATTTACTAGGCCTAACACAGGTGAGGATTTTCTTTCAGCATTTACTCTCTGCTGATAGTCTAACATATTTGTGATGTGTAGATTGTGGTTGAATAGATCTGAAAATTTGTGGTAATCCTATGGGACCAAACTGCTCAGGTCATCAGTCACGCACCATGGCAAGGTATCTCAGACTGTGCAGCTATCCTGTGTAGCAGTTAAATATATTGCAGGAATGATATAAGGATGTAATTATTAAAACAACTAGAATGATACAGATGAAATGATGATTATAACAGTGTAGCAGATTATGAGTAATTAACATCAGAGCATAAATCTTGGGAACTGACTGACTCATTAATTACAACATTGAGCTCTATCAAAAACAAGGAATTGTAACTGAAGAAAAACCAATAATAATTATTCATGACTACAAGATAATTAATATGGCACTATATGCATGGTAAAATATCGGTACAACACAGTGAGGTTACTTTTTTTTCGTTTTAGTTTAAGAATATTTTGTAGTCTGTACAGTATATCCATTTGATATAGGCTAGAGGATTAAGCTAATTCCTTTGAATTTGAGATTTGTGTGCATAATTACATTACTGAAAATCATTTCTATCCTGGGAAGGTTGAAGAAATTTTCTTATTGTCTTAACAAAACTCCATGTATGATTTGTCAGTATACTTGGATAATTAAGTGAATCTTAAGCATAAATGCATATTGGAAGGAGAGAGAGAGAGAGAGAGAGAGAGAGAGAGAGAGAGAGAGAGAGAGAGAGAGAGAGAGAAAGAGAGAGAGAGGGAGAGAGAGAGAGAGCATTCTATATAAATATACTTGTATGTTTTGTAATAAATATTTTTGATGTAAGGATTGAAATCGCTGCTTTGCAGTGCCAAAGCATATTTTCACAAACAGATGTTTCATGTTTAGGATTTCTTGGTATCCATTTTTTTTATTGTTTTTATGTACCATGGCAACACTGTACACTAGTGTACATCAGACTGTGGGAGGGGGGAAGGTTAGAATTTGTAAAAATTACATTAAAACAATGATTTTTTGTTCAGTTAGTTAAAACCAAGGACTGAGGAGACAGGGGATATATAAAATCCTGTGCCAGCATGGGAAATCATATATTGGCCAGATGTGTTGCACTCTCGGAGATAGATGCTCTGAACATAAGATGTCACACTAGTCTGCTGTTGCTGAATGCTGTCTTTACATGGAACATAGCATGAACTATGAAGAGACAATGACTCTGTCATCTGTTGCCATGTACTGGAACTCCAAATAAGCAGTTGAAATACATATAAGTAATTACCTGATTAATCAAGAACTAGGATTTCAATGTAGCAAACAGGGAACCTGTGTTTGTGGTACTAAGGCATTGTTGGCCACAGATGAACAAATCAGAGTAAACTCAGATAGGGTATGCACACTTAAACTGGGTGCCAACATGCTGCCCCAGTGCACACTGGGCTGTGATTTGTGGCAACACTCTTCCCACATTGTGCGTGTGAAGACATGGCCTGACTGTTCCGCAGGGGGCACTGTCTTTCATCATTCTCTATGATTTGTCTATGATGATGTTATAGCTTGACACCCAGGAACCTGCATTTTTATAGTGAGCCAGGATGTACATCGGTGAGCCACTGCAGTAACAGTAACACATCATGTCTCGTTGAAATGTTGTGGAACTTTCACAACTTTATCCAGTGCAATGCCTGTGAACCACTAATGCAAAAATGAAATGGTCTGGATCCTTTGAACATAATACGAGTTTTATAGTTAACAGAAAATTCTATTGTCTTCACTTTGAGATGTTAACAAATAATATGCTCTGTGTAAAGAAAATACTTTTTACATGCAGAGACTTTTCCTCAATTATTTGTAATTAATTTTATAATTGCTGGAATTTACATCTTCTTTAAAATCACTCTTTTTATGAACTTTTTTCCTTTTCTTATGTCATACATTTCTACTAAACTAATCTTAGGATGAATCTAATTTCAGAAACTGATGTCTGAGTCTACTGAAATGATAAAACTGCAGACAGAGATGAGTTGAGGACAGCGCACCTAAGAGTATGGAACAGAAATGAAGGAAACCAATGCAAGTCAAGTGAAGGTCACTAGTGTTATATATATCAAGTGGACAAAAAAAGAGGATGATTGAATAACAAAAATTTTAAGATTTGGTACAAACAGTATTATTTATTAAGCATTTGTTTCTGGAATCCATCTGGACTTAGGATCAAAGTGTGATGTAAGGTATTGGAGGAAAATACTTATGGCACATTTTGTAAACTTATAAGTTTTATTTATATTATCTTGGGCAAGTTAAAATGAATACTAATTGCATTTTTTCTTAAAATGTAATACAAGTTTGTTAAAAATGAATATTTTCTCTCTGTGCAAGTTAGGAAGAGTCAAGTTAAAACTTCATATGAGTATGTTCTATGGAAACACAAAGACTAGGAATGCAATCTAAATCCTATGTGATAACTTTGTAAATATGCTATTATATTACTATCAAACTAGAGAAAGTGAAATGATCTGAAGTCACAAATTTGCATTTTTAACACCAAAATCTGTTTAAAATTTTGAAAATTGGAGTCAATGTGAAAAAGAAACTAAGGCCTGTCAGATAATCAGTGCTATTTGTAGTACCGTATCCTGTTGATACTGCTGGAGCTGTTGCATAGAGGATTTCTGCAGGCCCGCAAGCAACATGTTGAACATTGCTACAAATGAAGACTCTCCAGGCCACTGACCAATGAAGACCACCAGGATGGTGCTATAAGCATTGGGCACCTAGGCACTAGACTTCCAGTTCAAGATTGTTTCTGGTTGAGATTACTTCTAGTTCCTTGTTAGTGCTGGACGTTACACGAAATTGTTGATAGTTAGCTCTGCTGCCAAGCATTCATTGTACGTAGATGTACACCCTTGTCAGGCCTCTGCTTATAGCTAGCCATACCTGCCACAAGTTGTCAACAGTGTAGCAGTTCTTTTGCACAAGTTGAGTACAGCATATTTATTTAAGTGCACTTATGTCAACTAGTCTTTTGCTTGCCTGTCCAGATTCCTACAGCAACAGATCCCTTTGGCCACCTTCCACCCATTTATCCTTAGCAACAAGGAAATAAGATTTGGCTCCTTAGAACACAGAGGCAGCCGACTCACATCATAGCATCGGGTGATGAACCTTGTTGCATCTACACCACCACATCATTTTACTTCCTTTCTTGCCTATTTTTTATTGTTTTCTGAACATTTTTGTGTGTGCTTTTACCAGTTGTGCTTGCAGATATTTCTGTTTCAGATCTGTGTTTGCCTTTTTTGTTCAGTTTACTTGATTATGCTGCTACATATTCATTTATCTTTAGAATTATTTGCTTTTATATGTCTATCCCACAGCCCCAAGCCCCAAACATGTGTGCCTCATACTTATCAGCAACACAATTGCAATTGCCCTCGGCACCAACAGTTGATATAATACCAATTCTTCAGTTACAGATGCAACAAATGATGCAGCTTACTGAGATGATGATGGGCACCATTCAACTGTAGATGGCAGGCAGTGAGAATCGCTATTAGACATCACTAAGTACGGCACTGCCACAACTTATACAGCCATCATTAGTGCCTGTGTTTTGCCTATAGGAAGAGGACAAAGAGGGCCGGGTTAAGTACTTGGCTGATCTTGAAGCTCATCTATCTGCACACAAAGTACCAAATACTGTTAACAAACTTTTTTTTTCAGCAGCTGGTGTGTCAGTATACAGGATGTGCTGCAAATTGTTCCCCACTTTGCAGTCAGAATTTGTGAATTATGAACAATTAATTCGTGCTTTGAACAAATACTACAATGGAAAAGTACATGTTCCAGCTGCCAGGTTTAACATTTTCAGGCTAAAAAGCAGTCAAGACAAACTTGTAGACAGGCCTAGCTGGACGATGAAACCATCTTCTTGAATGCTGATGCACAAATATGTCCAACATCTTTTGGGGATCTCAGAAGAGTGAATATGGAGGAAATGGACAGATGCTGTGGATAGGTGGCGCTCGATGGGAGTGTGGATCAGCTGTGAGGTGAGCTGAGATAATCCATGCAGTTGCGATAACACTGTATCCCAGATGGCACAGGGGTTACTGCACCTGGCTAGTAAGCAGAAGGTCCCGGGTTCAAATCCTGGTCTGGTACACATTTTCGCTCATCGCCACCAATTCCACATAATGTCCTAGTGCAGCTGACAACAATGATATCTCTCCTTTCCTTTCCTTACCTTTCTATTCTTCCCCTCTCCACCTTCAATTTACATTTAATTACACTTTATGTTGAAACAAGCCTATAATGATATGATTATACTTTCATTAAACAAAGAAACACTGTATCCTGCACTTTAACAAGCTGGAAGTTACTTTAGTCACATACAAACAAATTTAAAAAATCATGTAGACTGAAATACCACCACAATAATTTTCTGTTTAATGTAAGTGCATTTTGGTGTCTTCTTCTGCAACACTGTTTCCAGTTTGTAGCATTCTTTATAAGAACATAACTTGTAAAATTCTTTGATGATGCTACAATGTTTTACTCAATGATGTCAGTAATAGAAATTTAGAACATGGTATATTTATCACCAGCTCATATATTCTTACAAACAAAGAGATGAGGTCATGACTTTTGCATTATAGAGAACTGCACCAATAAAAAATATACTTTAGGCTTTTCATAGGCGGTGAGCACTGCTTACAGCCTATTAAGAGAACTGCTACAGTATGATGAATTTGTAACTTTTAATTGTGGCTTAGATGTTGCAGTACTTTCCATCATTGTACTCAGCCAGCACAATGGATCTTGCTGCAACGTAATGCATGCCATCAGCCAGTGTACCACAACTTCAAACTGGTCCACAAAAATATATAGCCACCTGCTCTTTCTTGGGAAAAAGCTGCTTAAAACACTGCATAATTAATAGTACCAACTTTATCTCATTCATCTGAGGCTTATATAATAATTAAGCTCAATTTTTTCCACCACAACATAATTTATGTCTTTACCATTTCACATGTAACCTGAGACTATGTTCCACTTCTAATTAGAGAATGCTCTAGTGAGTAAAAATGCAGCAATGCTGCTGCTAAAACACTTCCATGTAACAGTATAAAAGTCATCATTTAAACAGTAAAGTTCAAAACAACATATCTACACTTTATCTGTCTAGTATCAGCGCTGTATGGTAATAGGTGAGCTCATTTTGTCACTGTTTCTGCTAGATGGCATAAGTGTACCTCACTACCTTCTGTATATTGTTATTCATCTATGCATGGCTAATAACAATAATAACAAGATACAAAAAATTGTTTTATTGTGGAAATGAAACAGTTATACAAGTGGGTAATGATACTTGTATTGTTACAATTTACTCCTTTTGATTTGAAGGACAGTGTGCTGAATTCCAAGACATTTGCTGATGGCTTAGGCAAAGCTTCTAATTTTTTTGTTCATGTGTTCATGAAAGACAATGCACAGCCTCACTTCTTCAGGCTCATTTTGTACCGCATGTGCTCTGTGAACAGGTTGCTCAGGACCTTTCACAGTGGCAGAACATTGGCATTATTGTACCCACCATGGCCAGTCAGTAGGCATCTCCATTAGTACTCATCAAGAAGCCTCCAGGCAAATTGTGTATTTGTGCAGACTTTAAGGCAACAGTGAACTCCCAACCAGTGATTGATTAATTTCCTTTGCCTTGACTTGATAAACATATCGACAGTTTGGGAACTGGTCATTACTCCTCTAAGACTGACTGATGCGATGCCTATCTTCAGACCCCTTTAGATGAACAGCCACAGAAAATGTTTTTCATTACTACATATAGGAGTCTCTTCAAATTTTTTGTTTGCCATTTGGTAGTGCATCCACACCAGCAATTTTCCAGTGATATTTGGAACTATTAGCTGCATCTGTGCCTTCATGTACAAATTATGTAGATGATACAATGGTATCATGTCACAAAGCGGACCTTAGTACTTGTGCACCCTGTTCCAAGTGTTATCAGAGGCAGGCCTTAAATGCAACAGAGACAAGTATGTGGTCCCAAGACCAAGTACTAGATGTGGTTAATTCTCAGGGTGTTCATGTGATGCAGTCAGACTTGCAGTCCATTTGTGATCTCAAACCTTCAACTGCTTACAGCCTATTAAGAGAATTGCTACGGTATGATGAATTTGTAACTTTTAATTGTGGCTTAGATGTTGCAGTACTTTCCATCATTGTACTCAGCCAGCACAATGGATCTTGCTGCAATGTAATGCATGCCATCAGCCAGTGTACCACAACTTCAAACTGGCCCACAAAAATATATAGCCACCTGCTCTTTCTTGGGAAAAAGCTGCTTAAAACACTGCATAATTAATAGTACCAACTTTATCTCATTCATCTGAGGCTAATATAATAATTACGCTCAATTTTTTCCACCACAACATAATTTATGTCTTTACCATTTCACATGTAACCTGAGACTATGTTCCACTTCTAATTAGAGAATGCTCTTGTGAGTAAAAATACTGAATTACAGTCAGTGCTAGAGAAGCTGCTGTATTATATCTACTTCATTCCAAATGCAGCTCAGATTGCAGCACCGTTGCACTGCCTTTGCTACAAGAATGTACCTTTTTTGTAGCACCAGGAATGTGACATTGCTTTTCAATGACTCAAAGACACTTTGCTCAGTGATCATTGTATATTTCATTTTGTTCCTTCCAAACCTGTCATCTCTGTACAGCATTGATGCTGTACTCTTGAACAGGGCTGGTTCTGTTGATAAACCAATGACCTTCACCACCAAAGAGCCTAGCTATTTACAGGTAGAGATGGAAACTCTTACCATCATCTATGGATTGACTAAATTTCATCAGTATTTGTGTGGTAGAAAGTTCTAATTGTTCACCAAACAACAACTCCTTGGAGTCACTTTTGAATCTAGCCAAATCCATTCCAAATTGCACTGCACAGGAATTGCAACATTGGGCTCTTATCGTATCGCACTACCAATATGAGGTAATGTACAGGTCCACATCCAAGCTTTCCATTGCAGAAATGCTTTCATGTCTTCCCTTGGGAGTGGATGCAGACTTTGATGCATCAGAAGCATCTTGTTGCCACATTGATGCACAGGACTCAGACACATTGGACAAGCTTCCATTAGATCACCAGAAGATCACCCAGGCCACAGCAGTGGATCCAGACTAGCAGATTCTGGTGTGCTATGCCTGTTCTGGTTGGCCATGCACTGTGAAACAGATTGTTAGCCCAGTGGTTTGCCAATACTTTGCATGTTGGGTGTCCTGTTGCTATGCACTGAATCTGAAGAATTGTGTGCAGTGATTTCAAAGGTTCTCTAGGGACATGTTCTTAGTTTGCTTCATCAGGGTCATTGGGGTGTGGCCTTCACTAAACAACCATCTTGCTGACATTGCACATGGTTTGGCATGGACTTGCAAATACAGTAGATGATGGCTCAGTGGCATGCTTGTGTGGAACACCAGGCAGTCCCTACTCAATGGTTCTTTGATTGCCCAAAGCCTGAAGTGCCTTGGCAGCATTTGAATTCGAATTTTGCTGGAGTCTACTGCAACATTCGTTGACTGATTGTCATTGTCACATATAACAAGATTCCTTTTGTTGTTCCCACACCCTCAGTGATGACACATTGCATCCTTCAAGCTTTGCAATCCATATTTTGCCTTGAGGATTTACCAGAGTTACTTGTGAGTGACAACCTCAATTTGTGTCAGCAGAATTCAAGTACTTTTGTGGATCCAACAGGATTCATCACACCAACAGTACGCCTTTTCATCCACTGTCTAACAGAGAAGTGGAATGCTTCACTTGCACTTTTTAGCTGCAGATGGATAAACTATGCACTCACCACAGGCGGGCCCAAACTTTACTGCTCTTTTGTCATCATACCACTCCTAGTCTTGCAACAGCACATTGTCTGGTAGAGTTGCTTCACGGACGGCACCGCTACACATTGCTCCAGCAGCTGCACCCACCACGGTGGCTGGTGCCTATTCTACCCACTCAGCCAATGTATCAGATTAATGAGGCTGTTTTTTTTTCAGAATGTATAGTGGTTTGAAGTGCTTGGAATGTGGCATTGTCATTAAGTTGCTTTGTAAATGCATGTTTTTGATACAAGGCCCAGGTGGGTTGTAGTGATGGCACCTGAATCAAATTCACATCTATAAATTGCATGACACTCCCACTGATTCATTGTTCCCAGATTAGTTGCCTGCCCATATGATACAGCCTACTGGAGTCCTGTGTTGCCAGCACCTGGCCCTCAATCAATGGACCTGGACGCTACACACCTCATCTATCGCCAAGTAGACAGCAGATTTCCACAGGTGTTGGTCCCTTGCACTCTGCAGCCAGCCAGGGGCCACCACAACGCTTTAAGATGCTGTGGTGGTTCAATCACGAGAATCCTTCACACCATTGCTGGATACAGGAGCTGGTGTCCTGGAATGGTATCAATGCAAATTCCGAGGTGTGGACACCAGCTACAGCTTTGGCTGAGGCTTGTCACCAGCTACAGCTTTGACTCCTGTCCTTCATCACTTCCTGCATCCACATATCCTTCCCACCATCATTGCAGCGATCAGCACTATACAATCATCGTGGGGAGTTTTGGGGGGGGGGGGGCAGCGGGAGGAAAGTAATGTGGTAGTTCATTAAACTGCTGTAGCTGGTGCCTCGAAGATTCCTGTGGGTGCTCTGAGTGGGGCAGTGAACACTGTCACCAATGAAGAGCCCCCAGACCACTGGCCAATGAAGCGTGCCAGTGTGGCAGACACCTGGACACCAGTCTTCTAATCAGGATTACTTTTGTGTCACTAGTTGGTGAATTTAAACCAAGTTGTTGATAGGTAGCTCTACCAGCAAACATCCATTGTACATACACTATCTGATCAAAAGTATTCGGACACCCCAAAATCATATGTTTCTCGTATCAGGTGCATTGTGCTGCCACCTACTGTCAGGTTCTCCATATCAGTGACCTCAGTAGTCATTAGACATCGTTAAAGAGCAGAATGGTGTGCTCTATGGAACTCATGGACTTCAAACATGGTCTGGTGATTGGATGTCACTAGAGTCATACATCTGTATGTGAGATTTCCACGCTCCTTTACATCCCTAGGTCCACTGTTTCTGATGTGATGGTGAAGTGGAAATGTGAAGGGACACATACAGCACAAAAGCGTTCAGGCCGACCTTGTCTGTTGACTGACAGAGACCGCTGACTGTTGAAGAGGATGTAATGTATAATAGACAGACATCTATCCAGACCATCACAGAGGAATTCAAAACTTTATCAGGATCCACTCCAAGTACTGTGACAGTTAGACAGGAGGTGAGAAAACTTGGATGGTCGAGCAGCTGCTCATAATTCAAACATCATGCCAGTAAATGCCAAACAATGCCTTGCTTGGTGTAAGGAGCATAAACATTAGATGATTGAACAGTGGAAAAACAATGTGTGGAGTGACAAATCATGGTACACAATGTGGCAATCCGATGGCAAGGTGTGGGTATGCGTGAATGCCCAGTGAAAATCATCTGCCAGTGTGTGTAGTGCCAACAGTAAAATTTGGAGGTGGTGGTGTTATGGTGTGATTGTGTTTTTCATCGAGGAAGCTTGCACCCCTTGTTGATTTGCATGGCACTATCACAGCATAGGCATACATTGATGTTTTAAGCACCTTGTTGCTTCCCACTGTTGAAGAGTAATGCAGGGATGGCGTTTACATCTTTCAACACGATCGAGCACCTGTTCATAATGCACAGCCTGTGGTAGGGTGGTTCCATGACAATAACATCCCTATAATGGACTGGCCTGCAGATAGTCCTGACCTGAACCCTACAGAACACCAATGGGATGTTTCGGGGGATGCCGACTTCATACGAGGCCTCACTGACTGACATTGATACCTCTCATCAGTGCAGCACTCTGTCAACAATGGGCTGCCATTCCCCAAGAAATCTTCCAGCACCTGATTGAACATATGCCTGTGAGAGAGGAAGCTGTCATAAAGGCTATGGATGGGCCAACTCCATATTGATTTCCAGCATTACCGATGGAGGGCACCATGAAGTTGTAAGTCATTTTCAGCCAAGTGTCCAGATACTTTTGATCACATAGTGTAGATGCATGCCCATGTTGGGCTTCTGCTAGCACAAGTTGTCAACAGTGTAGCAATTATTTTGCACAAGTTGAATAATTTATATTTATTTAAAGCACACTGACGGCAACTAATCTTTTGCTTGCCTGTCCAGATTACTCAGTGACAGATCCTTTGGCCACATTCCACCCATTTATTGCTAGCAGCAAGGATGTAACATATGGCCCCTTGGAATATAACTGAGGCCTGGTATTAGGGAAAGGTAGGATTTGGTGTGGATGGGGCCATACTATTGGTCGCTCCATTCCTAATTTTTTTATTAAAATCAGGCACTCCAAGAACCGGAGGGTTGGCTATAGCTGCCTCAATGTGCTCAAACGTGGCTCCCTGGGCAGGTATCCATTCAGAACGCACCCCTTTTTGATGCAATTCATTTAAAGGAGCCGCCAACTTAGCAAAATTAGGGACAAAACGCCTAAAATAATTCGCCGTGCCTATGAACCTGGCAATCCTGTGTTTATCAGCAGGTGGTGGGAGAGCTCTCAATGCCTTAGTCCACTCCTGGTCAATGCAAATGCTCTCGCCTGATACTAGGTGACCTAAGAAGGATACCTGCTGCCTGGCTAATGTCATCTTACTGGGTTTAACAGTCAAACTGGTCCCCTGCAACCTAGCAAAAACTTTATGGATATGTTCCAAATGCTCCTGAAACAAACGGCTATAAATCATCAAGTTGTTCAAGCAATTATAAACACAGACTAATTTCAAGTCTCCAAGAATATTATCCACCAAATGAGTAAGAATGGCTGCTCCAGTAGCCAAACCAAAGGGAATCCTGTTAAACTCAACCAGATTCCAATCAGTACAAAATGCTGTAACGTGTTTACTTTCTTTGGCTAAGGGAATCTGATAATAGGCTTGATTCAGATCAAGCACAGTGAACCAATTAGCGCCAGCAAACAAAATAAAAGAGTTATGAAGATCAGGTAACGGAACTGATTTGAGGACAGCTTTGATTATCAGGCACCAGTAGTCAACAACAGGCCGAAAATCCCGCCCCTGATCCTTAGGAAGAAGGAATATGGGGGAAATATAAGCAGATGTAGAAGGCCTAATAACTCCTTGCGTGAGCATTTTAGAGATCTTTCCTCTTAGTATCTTCATCTTAGGTAATGAGAGATGATAAGGAGACTGCCTGATGGGAATATGGTCAGATAGGCGAATATGGTAGTCAAGAACATTAGTAACCCCCCAGTCTATCACAGAGAAGCTCGGGGAACCTCTGCAACAAATCCCCAAGTTCAGAGGCCTGCTGTGAAGACAGATGGGTGAGATCAAACTCATTAACCTTAGTATCAACAGCCAGCATGCCAGAAATTCGATGCTCCTTATGCTTAGCACAGTCACAGAACCCAAGCTTCTGAGCAGAAGCGAACTTAAAGAAGAAGGTGTACCCAGAATAATCCAAGACAAGACCAGTTTTACTGATAAAATCACGTCCCAAAATCAAATTGACTGGCAGCTTCTTAACCAAGGCCAAACACAAGGGCCAGAAGAAATCCCCAACCAAGATACTCTCTCGGATCCAACCATGCATAGGCAACACCTGCCCATTGGCATCCCGACATCTCTGCACTGAAGAAGGGATCAACCTAAGTCTCATAAGATGACCAAATTCAAGAAACCATTCCAAGCTCAATGATGAAAAGGAGCTACTAGAATCCAAAAGGGCACAGATAGGTTCACCACCTACTCAAGAACAAATATAAGGCAGGGGGGGTGATGATTGAGCAGTGACACAGGCACACGAGGTTTAAAGGCTTGATCCCAAGGTCGCTGCCCAGTCCTGCGTCACTTATTGGCATGATTGAATGCAAGAACAAACTAAATGACCTGTCCGACCGCACCTGAAGCAACACTGCAGTTCCCTTTTAGCAGACCCAGACGATGTAGATAATCCAGAGTTCTCCTTGATAATGTCTGTGGGCTAAACCGTAACTTCATCGCATGGATCGTCTGCGAGTGGCAACGCAGATATCGCTACAGTGGTGGCACAAAGTTCTTCTCAGATGGAGGGATGACCACGAAAAACAAAGTGCGACTTATCCATCACTCGCATTCCCTGCAGGACAATAGAAACTAACTCCCATTGTCACAAATCAACTAACAAGGCCAAGCAGACCTTCTTGACTCTATCCACATATTAATGTAACTCCTCTTTACCTTGCTGCAACTGCCAAATGTAGTGTCACTCAAGCTGTTTGCGAACTCTCATGGTCAATCTTTTGTTAATTAGAAGCTCCCTCAACAACTGCAAGGAAAACCCCTCTGCCATGGCTCTGGATACAAGGGTCCTCAATTGGCCTCTAGCTAATGAATACAATAGTGACAAAACTACTTGATGTGAAATGCCAAAGGAATCAGCGTATTGCTCAAGGTGAACCAACAACCATAATAACCTTTCAATTTGCTTGAGTTGGTCTATAACTAATTCTGTGATGTCCTGAAAGAAATGCACCAGAGGATTAGGCAATTTAGCAAATGCTGCATCTAACCTCTGAGGAGATATAAGTGCATTATTCCCGGGCTGGCTTGCGCACCACCCTGAAGACAGCAAGTCTTGCTCCCCAGTCCTCTTCCCATCAAGCTCTAAACATGTAATCTTAAACTGCAACTCATTAATCAAGGACCCCAATTCAGCGGTTGATTCCTTGCAACTATAACGATCCTCTAACTTTGTTGATGATGAGGTCCCATAATCCGAGGAGCGTAGGGGACGATGCAGGAGACCCACACCACCGTACTAGGCAAGGTCCTAGCGGAGGTGGTTTGTCATTGCTTTCCTCCAACCATAATGAGAATGAATGATGATGGTGAAGATGACACAACAACACCCACTCATCTCGAGGCAGGAAAAATCACTAACCCCGCTGGGAATCAAATCTGGGACCCTCTGTGCGGGAAGCGAGAACGCTACCACAAGACCATGAGCTGCAGACCAATGTCCATAAATCTGCTATGCGGTTGGTTAAATGTTTTAACTGTGCCCACACCCTGTCTAACTGAATGCCACTAGGTTGAGTGCCCTCTAAAAAGCACATGGAGTCCTCAAGACCCCTAACAGCCTCAAACAAAAACTCAGTGGCTGCTCCTGTCTCACCCACAACATCCGGCATGACGTCAACCGGCTGAAGAATGGTAGCATGCAAATGGGCAGCTAAGTACGGGACACTACCCTCAATAGGCAGGCGCCTTATTGCCAGCTCATAAATGAGGTGGTCCTTCCTCAACAGGCCAATCTGGGGGCACTACCTGACCGCCATTAGAGTTGGTCACCTGAAACAACAAAATAGCAAAGACGAATATCGTGTAACACTGACAGAGCTACAATTCAAACCAACGGTAACTGTAATGGCAATATTACAATCATAACCATGCTCTGCTACCAATAAGACCTGGTACTTAGAGAAAGGCAGGATTCAGTGTGGACAGGGCTGTAATCAGTTACCATTGGTTGCTCAGTTTTTCTTTTTTATCTTTTTTTAGTCATGTACACTTTGTTTGGAAACAATTGCAAATAAAGTTGACAATAAGGAACAATTATTCAATTTGACTATAAGACACAATGTCTTTAGGTATTGCCAGGTAGATCTGAAGTAAAGATGGCGGCGAGTTTACACGTAGTTTCAAATCGCTCGGTAATTTGTGATCGTATTTCGTCAGTGAAGTGTACCATATGCCATAAAATTGTGTTAAATGGATTAAGAATCTGTGCATTCAATCATAAGTGGTGCCATACCCATTGTTTCTCACGATCGGAAGTTCTAAATAAGTGCGACTGCGGTAGAGAGTGCAACGGGTGGGACAATGCCAGTGAAATGCACAGGGCAGGTTTGCAAGTGAATGTAGAGAGCGAACTTAGGAAAGAACTCGATTATATTATAAAATACGCAAAAACGCTTGAAAACTTGGTAATAAGTGTGAGAAATTCCTCAAAATCTAGCCTACAAGAGTTCTCAAATACCAGTCAAATAAGCAGCACACGACCAAAAACAAAAACAGCGCGACTTACTTTAAAACTAAGTAATAGGTTTAGTGTGCTTGAAAATAGCACAGAGGAGAAAGAACAATCAAATTGTACCATCATCCACACGGACAGTTCTGTGATCAACGCTAAATTGCGCTCATAAAGCAAAACAAATCGGCCTGCTATTTGTAAACAAAACAAAGAACACACGTTGGAAAATAGACATGAAATCCTTATTCTAGCAGACAACTATGGAAGAGGTGTAGCCGAAATTATGAGTTCTAAGAAAACAGGATTCAAGGTAACTGTCGTAATCAAACCAGGAGCACCACTATGTGAAGTTTTAAAGAGCTGTAATCAATCTATGACGAATGGCAGGACATGTGTGATAATTGGAGGCGCCAACGATGTATACCACAATGAAACTAGACGTGCTACAACAGTTTTAAAGCAAGTAATTTGTAAAATGCCTGAAGTGAAATTTTTTGTTGTCAGTATCCCTCATAGGTATGATCTCATGGTAAACTCTTGCGTGAATACTGAGATTATTACCGCAAACAGAATTTTCGCTAAGATATGTCGAGGTTATCCTAATGCTACATACGTTGGGATAAATAGTGATTGCAGAGAGCATTTTACAGAGCATGGACTTCACAGAAACATGAAAGGGAAAGAAGCCATGAGTGCTGAATTATCGAATGCTATTAAAGACTCTAAAGTAGAACGAAACACTATTACACTGTCTGAAAATGGCAGATGTACCACCCTCCCCAGCAGGTTCAAAATCAAGTCCAGAATCTGTGACTAGTCCATCAATCAGAAGAACAGAGGCAAGAACAGTGGTACAAAATGCCACTCAGATATCATCAACAGAAGAAAAATCAACACCATCGGAACATCATTTATCAGCTTCATACGCAGCTTCAATGTCCACAGTAACGTCAGTGCCAACTGTAGTTCAAGATTTAAACGAAAATACAGTTTCAGCAAAAGTTCCAGTATCAATTGGAACATCACTTACAAAACCAGACTCAGCATCAAAACTGGCAGCATCTCCAACATCCACTGAATCATCAGCTTCAGAAACATCTCCAGCATCCACTGAAACAGCAGCTACAACTACAGATACAACAAGTGTGGTGACACGTCCAGGGGTAAGAAATACAAGGAGCAGGAAACGTGTAATTCTTAAGGATTTTTGGTACCCAGCCTCAGCAAGGAACAGCCGGTAACATTGGGAAATATGAGTACAAACTCCCCTCAATCTAATGTCAATAATTTAAAAATAATGAGCCTTAACATACAATGCATTAAAAATAAAATATTAGAACTTGAGATTGCAGCCAGTGGAGCTAGTATAGATTGTATTTGCATTCAAGAACATTGGTGCATGAGTTATGAACTAGAAAATATTTGCATTTCTCCATACAAATTAGTAAGCCATTTTTGCAGGAAGGAAACAAGACATGGTGGTGTTTGCATTTATGTAAAACCTGGAGTAAAGGTTAAAAATATGACTGTAACTGAATCCTTGAATGAAGAAAAACATTTTGAGGCTGCAGCAATACAGTTGAATATGCAAAAGAGTAAATTAATAATAATGTCAGTGTACAGATCACCATGTGGTGATCCTGAAATTTTTAGAAATAAGTTAGAGGCATTGCTCAAAATATTACATCATAAAAAATCAACAATAATCATATGTGGAGATTTTAATGTCAACTTATTGACTGAAGGTGCATCCAAAGATCAGTTCCTGAATGTTTTACATAGCTTCAATTTGTATCCACATATAACTAACCCTACAAGAATAACAAACTCTTCAAAAAGTCTCATAGACATTATCTTCACAAATATAGATGCCACAGATATAGATGTAATAAATGTTGACCTAGGAATATCTGATCACAATGCACTTATCCTTAAATTTTCCATAGCCCCTGTGACCAAAAATAGTTCATACCAAATGTACAAAAGAACCTTCTCCACAAATAGTTGCAGTCACTTCATAAATACACTGACTAACCAATCATGGGCAGAAGTATTGTTACAAACTAGCACAAACACTGCATATAATGTTTTTTCTTCCCTGTTTATGTTGAATTTTGAAATGTGTTTTCCTAAGAAACTTGTCAAAACAAACACATTTGGGCATACACATGCTAACTCCTGGATCACAACAGGTATTAGAAATTCCTCCAGGACCATGAAAATGCTTAACTATAGACTGAAAAGTTAGTTTGACCCCAAGTTTAAAGAATATGTAACAAATTACAAAAAAATATATAGAAAAGTAATTACAAAAGCAAAATTACTAAGCAATGATAAATTAATAAGAAAATCAGGCAATAAATCAAAAACTATTTGGGAAATTGTGAAAAGAGAAACAGGTAAGGGCCTCAAGGATCAGGAAATAGTACTAAAAAATAGTGAAAATATTGAATTAAAAGGTGAAACTCTGGCAAATTACATTAATAATTACTTTTTAAGTGTACCAGTGTCATTAAGTATAAACTTTACCAAACATGAGAAATTGTGAAAAGAGAAACAGGTAAGGGCCTCAAGGATCAGGAAATAGTACTAAAAAATAGTGAAAATATTGAATTAAAAGGTGAAACTCTGGCAAATTACATTAATAATTACTTTTTAAGTGTACCAGTGTCATTAAGTATAAACTTTACCAAACATGAGAAATTAACAGCCCCAAAAGTAGACAGTAGTATGTTGTTAACTCCCTCAAATGATAATGAAATATTAAAGGTGATAAAGAGTCTAAAATCAAAAATGTCTGCAGGTGTGGATGAAGTGCCTGTGTCAATAATAAAAAAAGTTGCCAAACAAATTATAAAGCCCCTGGTACATATTGCCAATTTGTCTTTCAGTGAAGGTGTTTTTCCTAGAACTCAGGTAGTAGAAATCATCGCAGAACATAAAAATCAGAAAATCAAGTGGGTCTCAGATGCAAAGAAATTGGAAATAGGTGTCCCATAGGGCAGTGTTCTTGGTCCCTTATTATTCTTGCTTTATATAAATGACATAAAAAATCCTAATATTTCTACCAAAATAATGTTGTTCGCAGATGACACTAGCATAATTATAAGTGATGATAAAAAATCATTAACTACCACAACTGATATAGTCCTGAAATATATTCAATATTGGTTTAATGCTAATGAGTTAACACTTAATCTAAGTAAAACAAATTATATACAGTATGGCAAAGCAACTCAAGATATGGACCTCCAGTTAAAACTAATGGATAAGAAGATCGAGAGTGTACGATCCACAAAGTGTTTGGGAATGCACATTGATCAAAACTTAAGCTGGAAAGACCATCTCAAGTACTTATCCCAAAGGCTCAATTCGGCATGTTTTGCATTGATGATATTATCTAGAGTATACAGCACAGACTGTACTAGACTAGTGTATTTTGCTTACTTTCAGTCCATCGTATCTTACGGCATAGTGTTCTGGGGTAAAACTAAATCAAGCTTAACAGATATCTTCAAATTTCAGAAAAGAGCTATACGAATCATAACACATAACTCTCCAAGAACTCATTGTAGGCCCCTTCTCAAAGAACTGCAAATACTCACAATACCATCACTGTATATTTTTAAAAGCATTCTGTGTACAAGAGCACATATGAAAAATCTACGTACAAATGAGGACTGCCATAATTATAATACTAGAACTTGTAAGAATTTGTATGTAGAAAGGGTAAGGACAACACAAACCCAAAAGCATGTAAGTTATTTTGGAATAAAAGTCTACAATGCTCTTCCAGTGTACATGAAGGCAATAATAGATGAAGTAAAATTTAAGACTGAGCTTAAAAATTACCTTTTAAGCAAAACTTTCTATGACGTAGATGAGTACTTTGATTGTGTGTAAATTTATTGCCAAAAATTTTAATTTATATGTCTAAATTTGTACTTTTAAAAAATGCCTTGAAAGTGATATTCCATTATTATGTCTGTAGTACTTGTACTAGTATGATAACTTTGTTGTGACAATTCCTACATCATGTATATGATATACAGGAAGATAATAAAATGAAATGAAATGAAATGAAAAAATCTTAATGAAATTGCACTCACAGCTGAAGGCCTTATTGACCAGAAATTCAAATTATTCGTCAGCTGAAGGCCCCAATAGTAATAACTCAAAAAACAATTTGATGGCTGAAGGCCTGGATAGCACATTCTTCAAGAGATACTAAAATATTTCTTAAAAAAGACAATCATTGAAATTTGCCTATTAAGAGACAATATCCAATTAAGAATTCTTAAGACCAATTGCATTCATAGGCAAAGGCCTCATTGACAAGAAATTCAAATTATTTGTCAGCTGAAGGCCCCAATAACAATAACACAAAAAACAGTTTGATGGCTAAAGGCCTGGATAGCAAATTTTTGAAAAGCAATTAAACTTCTTAGAGAGATACTTAAAGAACGATCATCAACATTTCAATGTTAAGATATTTTGTCTTATAAAAATTTGTTAAGACAAGTTACACACAGGATGAAGGCATTATTAACAAGAAATTCAAACTTTTTGTCAGCTGAAAGCCCAAACAGTAATAATTCAAAGTTAATTAAAAAAGAAAACACACATCACAATCTGACCAAATCAAGAGAGAAGTGGCCCTCAGACAGTGCTCCAAGGATCGACCTGGGAAAGTTTCTCAACTTTGTAAACGATGAGACAAGCAGCCAAGAGTTGTATTCACTTAACCGGATGACAACTCAAACTAGTGACAATTTATATGCAGACCAAAACTCTTGCAGAATCTTCCTAACATCTGATAACCAATGCAATGATGAAATAACCCAGGCAAGGCAGAACAGGCGGGCAGCACTGCATCTTCAGAATCCGGTGTTTAGAACATCCAGAAGCAGAAGGGACCACTATGACAAAAGTAGTCCAAAAGAAATAAATATCCAAACCACAATCAAGGATGCTGTCTAACTACATGCCTTACCGGACAGCAGTGGCAAGGTGAGGAGAGGTACACTGCCGCGAAAATAAGCTAACCTCCAGGGCAGGTAACTGGGGCGTTAGTGGCCACCAGGCACAAAAATACCGCTGGTTGAACTTCACCAAAATAACACAAGAAATTCAATGATTAATAATAAGAAGTGGAGAATGGCTAATTAATTTCACAACTCCAACCACTCCACTCACTGCTCTTCATCTCAGCGATCCTGCAAGCAGCAACTTGTGAACAAATGGCGTGATCTCAAAATAGTGGAGGTTTCACTACTGGGTTAATGTTCACTCAACTCAAATGTCCTGGGTCCGGTGGACAATGAGGATGTGGCCCTCGCAAATACAGCCCCTAGATCCGGCAGTGCTTGTGTGTTGCCAGCGGTCCTGGCATGCCCACACGCTGCCAAGCCTCACTGCTGCTCCGTCCCAACTGAATTCCCCGCCACACTCCAACCCGGAAAACCCACTTGACGACCTTCCAAAGATAGTACCACCATACTAGATATCATTAACCGTTGCTGCTGCCACTTGTGGACAGACAATGCTAGTAAACATAGTGGTGCCAGCAAACACAAGAAGAAAACGAGACGCCACTATCCCTATTACACGATGCCACCCTACTAACGGCACCAACATGAGCTGCAACATGGCTCAATAATGGTTACTGACTCACATCATTAACATGCATAATACAGAATTATTACTTCAAACACTCAGCCCCATGTCCATAAATCATAACCTTGTTGTAGTTTTACACATTCCTAATCTTTTTAGAGGATAATTAAAACTTTTGTTTGGGGACCTTTTTTGTAAAGGTATCAGTTATCTGTTTTCTATATAGCAAATTATTTAGAATCTATATTGCTTACCAAACAAATTCTGAACAAATTCATACAGCATTTTTAGAATGTAACAGTGTCGTGTAAATAAATGAAAGCACTTGAAATAAGGGAATCATCAAAGCTGTTTCCAAATCATTTAATGTACTTCCTTCACCATGTTAATGTATCAGAGAAACATCCCTATTCTTTAAAGTGTGTTACACTGATGAAGGAGAAGACTACAAAGAAACTGTGATATTCACAAACATAGTATCAGGCTGAAAAAAAATCTCCTTCTAACTCAATATCAGTACCATACAGTGCCAGCCTGGCTTATTTTTTATAGATTTTGAGATTTTCAACTCTAGAGCAGGTTCATTCTATAACATTACAGGAACAGGCTTGTGGTGTATTATGTACACAATGACAATAAGTGGCCTTTGCTTTATCATTTAATGCAGTAATTTACATTACATCATCAGCAATTGTAGGTGATATTTAAACTTATGCTTAACAATAATTCCATACATGTTACAGATGCTACTTTGTTACAGTGGAAAAAATTGCTTGCAAATTAATTGCCTTCAACCTCTGGTGAACAAACTCTGCATTTTTTGTAGAGAACTGTTGATTGAGAATGACTGTTGCAGACAAAATTATTATAAGAACTACATCTTATTGTTGTGGAGCTATTTTTTGCCCTTCTCCAACTCACCTCTCTTCTTAATTAGTCCTGCTTGTACATACATCTCTTGAACCTTGTAATGACACAGCTACATGCTAACATCAGCTGGTAAACTTAGTTTCACACTTCATTTGATATGATTTCATAAGTTGAAATGAAAGGTTATATAGAAAAACATGATGTTTATGTTTCTCACTCTTTTCATTTGCTTGAAATAACACCTGCATATTGATAATAGCCACACTGAATAATGTGTGCCATATAGCCACTGTCCATCTTCTTGTCATTCGGGTTGCTGAATATTTATTGTGCATTTGCTCAACAGTATCAACCCTGTCATTTGTCTTATTATAATGTAGTATAATGTGAGGTTTCTTAGTGGCCTCATGTATGGTTCCTTTGTTGTGCATTGGCAAAATGAGTATGACAGATTTGTTATGTTTACTTACATATAATAACATGGTAATGTCTTTCGAGTATGCAAAATCTGCCAAACCAATTTCTCTGTTCCTTTTTGGTAGAAATTTTGTTATCGTTACTTAGGGTTCCTATACAAGTGATTTTGTTTTGCAGCAGAGAGAGAGAGCCATTGGATAACTATGAGTATTATATTAGTTATCTGTTGTCAAATTTCTGTTTGTTCCTTGGCTCATTTATTCTACACACAACATGAAATGGATTATTAGAAACACAAAACAATCCTTCTGCCTGTTTGTCACAATACATTTCCAACAAGCTAGTATAGAATAACTTAGCATCACACAGAACAAGTATTTTGATGCCATATTTAGCTGGTTTGTTGGGAATGTATTGTGTGAAGCTGCAAAGACTTCTGAATGCTTCTAGTTTCTCATTAATAGTAACAAATTTTCCAAGATTGTAACAATTCATGCAGTTTTTCATAAATTCACTCCTTAAGCTCCTAATAGTAGCAAACTTATCTGTTTCACCTCTCATATTCTAGTTTCTTTACCATCAGATCTAATACACCTGAAAAGGAATAAAAATATCTTATAACTCAGGTAGTATCTTGAAACAGTCACTCCTGTTCCATAATTTGACCAAAGTTCATATACATTTATACTGTATCCATCTGTGAGGCCAACCAAATAAAGAATGCCTAATACTGTACATATGTCATTACATTCTATCAACTTAGCATCCTTACCTCTAGGAGCGGTTTCTTCTTGCTTTTTCTGTGAATGTTACATTTGTAAAATGCACAGTTTCATTTATCACATCAGTACTGATGATTTTATGGAACAATTCAATATCCTCTACGGTAACTTCTGGTACCATATTAGGGCCTGGAGAAATCTTGAAAATATTTTTTGCTGGTACTTGTGATGCCTTTTTATGTGTATCAGTATTCATTCATTTTGTTTATTTATCCCTGCCAGTAAATATATAAACTTCAGTATCAAAGGAAGGTAATCTTTCATCACATTCAATTTCAGAGAGACTAGAAGAAGCAGCTTTAGTTTCTGTTAAGTCAGACATATATGATTTGTTTTGTGTCAGGTGCCTAATACTGTACATATGTCATTACATTCTATCAACTTAGCATCCTTACCTCTAGGAGCGGTTTCTTCTTGCTTTTTCTGTGAATGTTACATTTGTAAAATGCACAGTTTCATTTATCACATCAGTACTATATCGTTTTTAGATCTTTGGGCAACATACACTCCTGGAAATTGAAATAAGAACACCGTGAATTCATTGTCCCAGGAAGGGGAAACTTTATTGACACATTCCTGGGGTCAGATACATCACATGATCACACTGACAGAACCACAGGCACATAGACACAGGCAACAGAGCATGCACAATGTCGGCACTAGTACAGTGTATATCCACCTTTCGCAGCAATGCAGGCTGCTATTCTCCCATGGAGACGATCGTAGAGATGCTGGATGTAGTCCTGTGGAACGGCTTGCCATGCCATTTCCACCTGGCGCCTCAGTTGGACCAGCGTTCGTGCTGGACGTGCAGACCGCGTGAGACGACGCTTCATCCAGTCCCAAACATGCTCAATGGGGGACAGATCCGGAGATCTTGCTGGCCAGGGTAGTTGACTTACACCTTCTAGAGCACGTTGGGTAGCACGGGATACATGCGGACGTGCATTGTCCTGTTGGAACAGCAAGTTCCCTTGCCGGTCTAGGAATGGTAGAACGATGGGTTCGATGACGGTTTGGATGTACCGTGCACTATTCAGTGTCCCCTCGACGATCACCAGTGGTGTACGGCCAGTGTAGGAGATCGCTCCCCACACCATGATGCCGGGTGTTGGCCCTGTGTGCCTCGGTCGTATGCAGTCCTGACTGTGGCGTTCACCTGCACGGCGCCAAACACGCATACGACCATCATTGGCACCAAGGCAGAAGCGACTCTCATCGCTGAAGACGACACGTCTCCATTCGTCCCTCCATTCACGCCTGTCGCGACACCACTGGAGGCGGGCTGCACGGTGTTGGGGCGTGAGCGGAAGACGGCCTAACGGTGTGCGGGACCGTAGCCCAGCTTCATGGAGACGGTTGCGAATGGTCCTCGCCGATACCCCAGGAGCAACAGTGTCCCTAATTTGCTGGGAAGTGGCGGTGCGGTCCCCTACGGCACTGCGTAGGATCCTACGGTCTTGGCGTGCATCCGTGCGTCGCTGCGGTCCGGTCCCAGGTCGACGGGCACGTGCACCTTCCGCCGACCACTGGCGACAACATCGATGTACTGTGGAGACCTCACGCCCCACGTGTTGAGCAATTCGGCGGTACGTCCACCCGGCCTCCCGCATGCCCACTATACGCCCTCGCTCAAAGTCCGTCAACTCCACATACGGTTTACGTCCACGCTGTCGCGGCATGCTACCAGTGTTAAAGACTGCGATGGAGCTCCGTATGCCACGGCAAACTGGCTGACACTGACGGCGGCGGTGCACAAATGCTGCGCAGCTAGCGCCATTCGACGGCCAACATCGCGGTTCCTGGTGTGTCCGCTGTGCCGTGCGTGTGATCATTGCTTGTACAGCCCTCTCGCAGTGTCCGGAGCAAGTATGGTGGGTCTGACACACCGGTGTCAATGTGTTCTTTTTTCCATTTCCAGGAGTGTATATTAAAACATTTAGAGATAATGTTCATGACTCTGTTGAAGTCTTCCTCTCTGTAAGTGTTAACATTCTTATCAGTTAATAATCTAACATCCCAGTACTGAATTTGTTCTTGGTCTACATTTAATTTCTCAGTAATTAATTTCCCTAGTACACATTTATGGTCTGATAAGTGACCAATATTAAATGTCCTAGTTCCAAATCACTTTTATGTACATTTGTTATGAAGTTATCAAAGCATTAACTTCTTTGCTGAGTTATTATTTTTAATTGTATTTTTTCTAACATCAGTGTTTAAATTTCCAAAAATTAGTATGTTGTATTTGGTATATTTCTATACATAACTCCCATAACCTTCATTGTGTCTACAGTAACTTATCATTAGATGAAAACCTGGTGGAACATACAGTTTTATGTCATCTTCTTTTAGCCTATGTTCATTTCAGCATAATATCATTCTTCTATTACCTTTCAAAAGAATATGAAGTCCATCAGTCTTATATTTTAGGAACCTGATATTTAAGTGTAAAAATGAAATGAAGTACTTATTAAAAGAAGGAAGATTTAGTATGCTATGGGGCAATTTGTAAGAACACAGAATTGTTTGTGTGGCACTGGATCCTAAGTTAGTTTGCGATTGGGCTTCCTTGAAGCACCCTATAAAAAAAAAAAAAAAAAAACCGTCACTTCCCTGTGGCATTTTTTGGGTCTGTCGGAGACTCAGATAGCAGTGTGCTTTACATGACATTCTGCAGGATTTATGTGACTACACGATTTTGAAGCACTTGGTATCACTTAAGCAAGAGATGATGTAGATTCTATACTTACTGTGACTACTTCCTTCTTTTCTGCATGTGGTAGTCATGTCTTCTTGGAGAGTGCAGCTGTATTTCTGCTTCTGCAGCTTCTCTTGGTTTTGCAGCAACTGTTGAGGCTCCCATCTTTTTTTGATTATGGTTCTATTTATTGGCACATGGAGACAGAATATGTTGATGGGAAGGGGTCAGACATTTGATATTAGGTCTGTTGTTTGCTAGCACCGTCAGTAAATTTGCACAGAGCTTAGTTTTTTCTATCTTTTCCATGTGAAATCCATGTCTTGAAAAATCTCTTTATTGGAGAAACCTGTTTACATTGATTACTTTGATGTAGTTTGTCACTATAACTCCTTTCATTAAATATTTGTTCCTCCCAAATATCTTGTGGTTTTCTCCAGGGTTATCAAATCTATAAGGTATTGTGCGTAGTATAGTATTGTGCATAGTATTAGTTGAGTCTGCATAGCTTTTGATATAGTTTCATTCAGTGGGCCCACACTTGCAAAATTTAAGCTATAAACAACTATTGATTATCATCTATTGCTGGCTTGGGGCGTGTAGTTTGTGTCACATAAAACAGGCATACTATTAATTCTCTGCAAGGCATTTTACCATGCAGTCTGTTATCATTGTCAGCTTTTTTAAAATTGAATTTCATAGGGGTGCTTATTGGCTCACATTCATTCAGACCAAATCTTTTCACAAGTTTTGTAAAAAATATTGACTTAGAAATTATTCAACCATCCCCTGTATCCCCTTTAATGCTAAAATTGTAAACAACCTCATCATAAATTAAATCCCTAGCTTCTGATGGTTCTGTGAACAATATTTTTTTTGAAACTTCCTGGCAGATTAAAACTGTGTGCCCGACCGAGACTCGAACTCGGGACCTTTGCCTTTCGCGGGCAAGTGCTCTACCAACTGAGCTACCGAAGCACGACTCACGCCCAGTACTAACAGCTTTACTTCTGCCAGTATCTCGTCTCCTACCTTCCAAACTTTACAGAAGCTCTCCTGCGAACCTTGCAGAACTAGCACTCCTGAAAGAAAGGATATAGCGGAGACATGGCTTAGTCACAGCCTGGGGGATGTTTCCAGACTGAGATTTTCACTCTGCAGCCGAGTGTGCGCTGACATGAAGGAGGAGTTTGCAGGAGAGCTTCTGTAAAGTTTGGAAGGTAGGAGACGAGATACTGGCAGAAGTAAAGCTGTTAGTACTGGGCGTGAGTCGTGCTTTGGTAGCTCAGTTGGTAGAGCACTTGCCCGCGAAATGCAAAGGTCCCGAGTTCGAGTCTCGGTCGGGCACACAGTTTTAATCTGCCAGGAAGTTTCATATCAGTGCACACTCCGCTGCAGAGTGAAAATCTCATTCTGGAAACATCCCCCAGGCTGTGGCTAAGCCATGTCTCCGCTATATCCTTTCTTTCAGGAGTGTTAGTTCTGCAAGTTTCGCAGGAGAGCTTCTGTAAAGTTTGGAAGGTAGGAGACGAGATACTGGCAGAAGTAAAGCTGTTAGTACTGGGCGTGAGTCGTGCTTCGGTAGCTCAGTTGGTAGAGCACTTGCCCGCAAAAGGCAAAGGTCCCGAGTTCGAGTCTCGGTTGGGCACACAGTTTTAATCTGCCAGGAAGTTTCATATCAGCGCACACTCCACTGCAGAGTGAAAATCTCATTCTGGAAACATCCCCCAGGCTATGGCAAAGCCATGTCTCCGCTATATCCTTTCTTTCAGGAGTGTTAGTTCTGCAAGGTTCGCAGGAGAGCTTCTGTAAAGTTTGGAAGGTAGGAGACGAGATACTGGCAGAAGTAAAGCTGTTAGTACTGGGCATGAGTCGTGCTTCAGTAGCTCAGTTGGTAGAGCACTTGCCCGCGAAAGGCAAAGGTCCCGAGTTCGAGTCTCGGTCGGGCATACAGTTTTAATCTGCCAGGAAGTTTCATATCAGCGTACACTCCGCTGCGGAGTGAAAATCTCATCCTGGAATATTTTTTTTATCTTACCTCTTCTGTATGATCCCAATAGAATATTTGCAAAAAGAAAATGTCTTCATCTTCCATCATCTAAATTTTTGTGAAGGAAAGCATCTATTACATTTAGTTGGTTTTCAGTCAGTTTTTCGCGGAATCCATTGACTTCAAACTCAAACTGAAATAATATCTGGTTCAGAACTCTTGCTCCACAGCAGAATTCTTGAATATGTTTTGTTTGTGTGTGTTCGACTTTGGGGGAAGAGTACGAGAGGGAGAGGGATGGGGGGGAGAGAGGGGGGCAGAGAGGGGGGAGAGAGGGGGGCAGAGATGGGGGTGAGAGGGGGAGAGGGGGGAAGAGAGGGGGGAAGAGAGGGGGAAGAGAGGGGGGAAAGAGAGGGGGGAGAGAGATGGGGGAGGAGAGGGGGAGAGAGAGAGAGGGGGTGGGGGGAGGGGGGAAAGGGAAGAGATTGGTTGTAGAGTTAAGTATAAATCAACATAACACATGAAAAAAAATTACTGAACATTAAAGTAAAAGACAACCAATTAAATTGGCAGCATGTGGCCATGTATTTTACTGAGAAAATGTGTTATGAGTGTAAACTGAGTCATTCCACAACATAGTGAGTGATGCAGTTATGAACCATGGAACATGCAAATAACTGAACTACATTAATGACAGTCAGAGTTTCTAATCTTGACTCATGAGGTTTTTTCCATTTACTTTGTATTCAAACCTTTTACATTAGGAACAACTATAAGCAACCAGCCTAGATTTGCAACAATCAATTTTACCTACATCAAAATGTGTACCATGCCACCTCAGATTGCTGAGTGCTACTACTCATCGAGCTCAGGTTGGTGGGCAGCATAGTCTGTGTTAGTAACTGTGCCTGGTCAGCTGACACACTGACTTCAGGAGGTGTAAATGAAACTTGCAGTGGAGGATGCATGATCTGCATCTGATGATATGGAATCTTTCATAGAGTAAGATGTTTTTTATGTTTCGATTTATTAGTTTCATAACATGCATAATATAAATGATTTTTTTCAGATTACAGAAGACACCAAAAATTTTGAAGTAAAGCATCATTAAAAACAATAAATAAATATAATACTCCATTACCTCTTGCTTAAATTATCATTTTATTCTCCCAATTCTGCTAATGAATAGTAGCATTTCTCCCACAGAATTTGCTGCATCTGTATTTTTAAGTATCTAGCTTCATGTTAGGTACATATTTGCCTATTAAGTCATTATCTATTTTCTTCCCCATATACAGTGGAGTCTTTGTGTATAATGTCAAATGGTGAGACACACTGTATGTGTATGCCTGTGTGTGTGTGTGTGTGTGTGTGTGTGTGTGTGTGTGTGTGTGTGTAAAATAATTCTTCTCAAATAATATTTGTCTCCTGTGTAAGAAGATTATTATTTTGTGAATGTATAGGGAAGGAACACTTAGGGCTTGTAGTTTCTTAAATAATGGACAACAAGATTCTTTTAGCTGTGCAGTGCTCGTGTAACTGATTATTTTCTTATACTGTTCCAGTAGCCAAGATATGCTATTTGAACTCCCTCAGATAATTATACTATACCTAATAACATATTCAAATTAATTATGATACGCTATTTTTGTGTGTCATGTCAGTAGGATGAATGAGTATTTGAACTCAAAATGCAAAAGTGCTTAATTTAATTGATATGATGCCAATATTTGTATTCCACCTTAAGTTATTGTCCCTGTTTATTTCAAGTAATTTAGTCATGTTAACTTCTTCCATAAATTGATTGTTGTGTTGTACTTTAAGCTCCACATATTTTGAATGTTTAGTTTTGAAATGTACCACATGGGCTTTGCCAATGTTCAGTTTCAACATGTTTGACTGGAACCAGTTCTCTAGGGCGTAAATGTGTCCCAAATAGAGCTCAGATTTTATTCTGAATCATGAGCTTCATTTGGTCTGACTTCCACACAAGGACAGCATACCTGTTCAAAAGACAGATTGATAATTGGGTGGGCCCACATGCTACCAAGGTTGTTTCAACTATGCTGCAGAAGTTTCGCATGGAAGCCTCTACACATCAGTCCTGATCTCTTCCCACATGATTTCCATATTTTTGGATCCCTGAAGAAAGGCATTTGTGGCTGTTGATTTGCTTCGGATGAAGAGGTGTACATCTTGATACAATCGTGGTTCTATAGGCAACTGCACACGTTATTCCATGAAGGTATGGACTATCTTGTCTCACACTGGGATAAGTGAATTAACAGTTTTGGTGATTACTTTTTAAATAATAAAGTTTACTTTCTTCTTTTTCATTTGTCTTGTTTTCTTTTGTCGACTCCTAATATTTAGCTATGTTTATATTGAAGAGTTGACTGCGGTGACATTAAGCTTACCTCTTGGACAAGAGTATATCTGATATTTGGTGGCATTCTCTACTTCTCCAGCTCAGTGCAGAATTCTTGTTGTCTTCTTTGTAATATTTCACACCATCTACTTCTTGAGATGAGTGCAGTGTCATCTATATATATAGCAAGACATATCCATGATGTTGCAGACAGGTCCACAGTGTATGTACTGTAGGGGATGGTTCCCATAACTGATACCTGTGGTAATCCTAATCCTGCTTTATTGTCTACCTGTTGAACCATAAAAGTGCATCCTATTATGTAGCTGGTCATCAGTCTGGTGAAGGCTCCTGGGAGGCTATAAGTGTGCCTTCAGTAACTACTACAGAAAAATATTATCACAAGGCCTGTGTAAAAACTCCAAGAAATTCTAGGTTGCCAGTGGCACGAAAATCAATATTCAGACATGTATGATAAGGCAGCAACTATAATAGGCTAGCAAAACAAAACCAAAAATGTTGAATTCAGTCTTCAAATGCTTCTCCACAAAGAAAAAAAAGGAATTTTGCCTACATTTCATAGTCGTATCTCTGTTAAAAAGTGTGACATAATGATTAGTACTGGTGGTGTTAAAATGCATGTTAAGTTTACTAAACTCCAATGAAACATTAGGACCCAATGGAGACTATGTTAGGTTTTGTAAAAATTTTCCAAGTGAGTTAATTCCAATCTTGACTGTAATTTACTGCAGATCATTTGAGCAGAGATATGTTCACTATGATAGGAAAAGAGTGCAGGTGATATACTTTATAAAAAGGGAAATTGAACTTATTCACATAACTACCATCCTATATCACTTGCATCTATTTGTAGCATTGTGTTAGGACACATTCTGAGTTCAAACATTTTGATGTATCTAGGAGATACTAACCATCTCCATGAAAATCAGCGTGGGTTTCAAAAACATTGATTATGAGAAAGTGAACTCAGGCTTGTCACACAGTATATTCTGAGTGCCCTAGCTGCTTTGGTGTTACTAGATTTTTGAAACACATTTTATTCAGTACCATAGTGAGATACTCAAAGGAAAATACTTTCCTATAGAATATTTAAGTAGTCTTACTAGGACTAAATCAAACAGCCAGGAAGCATCACATTGTCCTGGATTCTGAGTCATCTACAGACATTGAAGTAGTATCTGGTAACCCCAAGGAAATGTATGGGACTGCATCTGTTCATATTACAAATTAATGACCTAATGGATAGCATTAGTTGTAATTCCAGGCTTTTCAAAGATGATATAGTTATCTGTGATGAAATTCTATCTGGTAAAAATTTCACTAATATCTAGTTAGATGCCAACAAAATATCAGTCCACTGAAAACTCTGGAACCTGTGCCTTAATGCAGAGAAATGCAGTGTTGTTCACTTCATGAAACGTAAAACCATGATATCCTTTCACTGCAGGGAGACATGTCATACAAACATTTGACAATGTTATGACATTGATAGATTAGCATTCTCTATTGAGTGGAGATGCTGAGTCACAGATATGCACAACAAAAAGGCTGTCAAACAAATAAGCTTTCGACCAAACACACACACACACACACACACACACACACACACACACACACGAAACTCACAGGCACATGACTACAGTCTCTGGCTGCCAAGTCCAGACAAATATTTGAGAGTAGCAATGTAGAGATATGAAGGAGAATGGCTACAAAAGCTCAGTTATAGATAAAGCAATTGGTAGCCTATGATTCATTGGGAACTGCAATTTGTCTATAAAAGAAATTGTATCAAAAACACTTGTGTAGCTAATACTTAAATCATGTTCAATTGTATTGGATCCCTGTCAGGTCAGATTAAAGGGAGATATTGAGTATGTATAAGGAAGAGTGGTGTTAATAGTCACAGGCATGCTTGGCAAGAGAATGTAACAGGAATGTTGAAAAATCTTCATTGATAAACACACGAAGGAAAATGCCATATACTATACAATAACCTTCTGGGAAAACATCAAGAACCATCTGTCAGTATTTTTCAGCCGTATACTGTCTACGCTATAGAGATCATGCAGATGAAATTGCATGAATAATGACTTTTGCAGAGGCATACAGGCTATCATTTTCCCCATGCTTCATCTATGAATGGAATGAGGAGAAACTGTAATACATTATAGAATAAAATGTACTCTCTGTAATGCACTTCATTATCATGGTATAGATGTACAAGCAGACCTTTAACTGAATAATCTAAATCGTCAGTGACTTCACTGAGCCCCACTCTTCACTGAAAAGTACTAGTTACAAGTACCTGCTTCCCAGGGAGTTATAACTAATTTGACATTTCCCTCCCATGACTACTCCGTAGCTGCCTAGGAGAAGGACCTTCTTGGTCACTTTAATCCTCTGACTACTAGTTGCTTGAATGTACACTGTTTACACTTGACCTGTAGTAATGTCCCTGTATACCTGGGTTGCCTGCACACTTCTGTTCACAGTCTCTAGTTCAGTGAATCTGTTGGAGATGTATAGAATGAGGCTAGCAGATTTGCAGCAGTTTTTAAACCACTTGCCTCATTTGACAAGTTTCGAAAAAATCAAATCACTCTGAGCACTATGGGACTTAACATCTGAGGTCATCAGTCCCCTAGAACTTAGAACTACTTAAACCTAACTAACCTAAGGACATCACACACATCCATGCCCGAGGCAGGATTCAAACCTGCGACCATAGTGGTTGTGCTGTTCCAGACTGAAGCACCTAGAACCACTCGGCCACACTGGCCGGCACTTCGACAAGTTTGTCGGCAGTCCAATCATTACTTTATTCCTTACGTTACTGCTTCAAACTGCAGCTTTTAACTATTTTAATTGTGCTTGTGCTACTGACACAGAAACTTTGAAAGATTCGCTGTTCCTTCTTAATAATAAGACATGCATGTGGGGATATCAACATCAGTGGCACTGCTTTGAGGCACAGGTGTCACTGGGCAAAGAGAGCAGAGATGCTGAACATGAATATGTTGTGCAATAAACAAAGACTGTGAAGTCATGCCTTTGTATCATTAGATCATAAAGTAATTTTTATTCACAACTGTCTTGTCTTCATTACTGGAACTTACATCCAGTAAGAGAATCTTCTGTAAGCACAACTACTGTAGTACCAAAGACAGATCACATCTCCTTGCAAGAAAGTTGCTTCACAGCAAACTGCATGAACAAGTGTTGGCTGTCTATATGCTCTCGACTATTTATCAGTGCTCTGCAGCAGTTCCCACACATGTCCATGTTTATTAAGCCTAAATGGCTCATGCACTATGGGACTTAACATCTGAGGTCATCAGCCCCCTAGTCTTAGAACTACTTAAACCTAACTAACCTAAGGACATCACACACATCCATGCCCGAGGCAGGATTCGAACCTGCAATCATAGCAGGCATGCGGTTCCGGACTGAAGCACCTAGAACTGCTCAGCCACAGCAGCTGGCTATTAAACCTAGATAGGTTATTTAATGATAGCTGTTCAATGGAAAATTGTAATTAAGTGACATCTTGCCATTTTATTTAACCAAAAATGGCTGACTTGTGATACTAATTGGGAGAAACATGTGTATGAGGCACTGAAAGTTATGAGCAGTCCTTTGTAACAACTGAAATTCAGGCAGTGTGATCATATGATTGCATTATCATAATCTACATAGCTTGAAATTTGTGCTGACTCATTGTGTCTTCATTAAATTCCATTATTTGATCGCAGGCTTCCCTTACAAACTGGCTGTCACTGATGTTTTGTTTTGACTGTATGTAGCCTCTTTAATTCTTTGTTAAAAAAGAAAAATCTGCTGAAATTCATGTCATACTTCATTGTTATATAGAGATGTGAGCATGGGCACCATATGTGCTAGGTGGTTGGCGAAACAGATTAAAGATGGGAGTGTGCACATTCAAGATATGCCTTGTAGTAACTGCACTCAAATATGGTACATAACAAGGAAAAATCTTATGATTTCATTAGAGGATACAGGCATGTCCCTGTAAATTAAATCATGACAAAACTTGCAATAAAAATACATCACTGCATAAAAAAGATTTAAAGCTTGGGTTATTAAAATGTTTGTGCTTATTTGGCCCATGTTTTTTGACCAAAGATCATATTTGGTGGGATGCAGAGGCTTGTATTATGGTTGAGTTTCTTTAGCCTTGAAAAACCACATATCCTCTCCAAATTCTGAAGACACTTTTGAAGCTATGTAGTGTATTGCACCACCCTGGGAAGAAATTCATCCTATAGCAAAATAACATTTGGCTTACCAGTTCTTGTGTCACTTTGGGATAAAATAGGTTATTTTGGCTCCCTTAATCTACAGTCTTTTTGTTTCTGTAAAGGAAAAGATGTGAGGTCAACAATGTGAGACATTACACGACATTTAGAGAGAAAAATATATGGAAAGAAATGGAGACTACAATGTAAAGTGACAACACAGTAGAGGTATATTGATTGAGTTTGTCAAAAATAAAAATTAATATTTGTAACTATGGGTTGTCACAGCTTTCAGTATGTTCTTCCTATGAGTTATAAAAATTACTTAGTTAACTAAATACTTGAGAACTATAATTTTTTCTATAAAAGGTTTTTTCTCTGTGCTCTATGTAACTGGTACTACAATAGATACTGAAATTAGGTTAAGTGTCATGTCTTGTTGTTGTGCCCTTCAGTCCAAAGACTGATTTGCTGCAGCTCTCCACATTAGTTTGTCCTGTGTGAGCCTCATCATCTCTGCACAACTATTGTAATCTACATCCACTTGAAACTGTTTACTGTATTCATGTCTTGGTCTCCTCTCACAAGTTTTTACTGAACACAGGTCAATCCATTACCAAACTGTTGGTTCCTTAATGCAGCATGGATATGTTCTGTTATTTGATCCCTTCTTTTAACCACATTGTACTATGAATTTCTTTTCTCCCCCATTCACACCAGTAGCTTTTTATTACTTATCTTATCTACCCCTCTAATTTTCAGCATTCTCCTAGTATAGCTGTCCTGTTCTGTAACTTTTATTGTCTTCTAGGCCGAACTGTTTATCATACATATTTCACTTTGTTACATAACGAGAACAGAAATTTTGAAGTTAAATAAAAGAACATATTTGACTATTTTGTATCCTATAAATTGATGAAAAATTGGTAACTGTTCTTTAAAAATGCTGGCTGTTTCATCATACCTCTATAGAACTTAAAATGTTTGTCTTTGGTAACAATATTCAGTGTAACTATTTGACACTTAATTACTGGTAAAATGTGCATTATGACACTTCTGCAGCTGTAAATTCTCTAAAATTAAAATTAGAATTAGGTATTACTTCTACAGCTGCTATATTGTCCCTGAAGTATCAAAGTTTAGAAGTCCTTCAAAATTTCTATGATCTTTACCATATCTGTGTTGCAAAAACACGTTCTCTGAAAATATTCTTTGTATGTGGATATAACCTGTGTTGGGCGACAGCAAATAATTCAGTACAGTGACTGAAAGGGATGCACTCAAATAATGCAGCACCTTATCTCTATTGAGATAAGGTACAGTGGTGACTGTGTGCCCTGGGACCACTACGGTAGCTGTGAAGTTCCTACAGGAACCCTGAAAAGTGATGGCTAGTGGGGTTCTGGTGAAACTATGATAGGCCCAGCAAGCCAGTAGTGGATTATGATTTCTGCTTTCAAAAATAGAACAGGCCTCAGAAAGGATGGATTTAATTGATGACAAACTGGCTATAAACAAGGACTAAGATTTGGAGCATTAAATATACAAACATTGACTGGAAAGGTGGAGGAGATGGTAGATGTGATGGAAAGAAGGAAGTTAGACCTATTGGGGTTAGCTGAAACGAGATGGAAAGGAGAAGGAAGGAGAGAACTGAGGAAAGGCTACCAACTGTACTGGAGTGGAAATGAGGAGGGAAGGAGGAATGGAGTGGAAATAGTAGTAAGGGATGGGTTAAAAGAGGAAGTGAGGAGAATAAGTTGTAGGATGATGAAGATAAAAATATCGCTCAAGGGGATGACCATACAGGTAATACAAGTGTATGCACCATGAGTGGGTGGCACTTCTGAGGAGAAGCAAGAGTTTGAGGAGGAAATGCAAAAGCAGTTGGGAAGGAAGAATATTGTTAAAAGAAAAGAAAAAAATTCCTTGAGGTCTATGTTTATGTGGTGCTCCATGACTCTGCTGTCAATATCTTTATTCTTTGCTTTTGTGCAACTTCCGTATTTTTTTCAGTAAATGTGTCTTTTTTTAATATCCGGGGTGTAATTATAAAGTTAATAAAATGTTTTCTTGCCTTTAAAATAATATTTTTCATCAGGTTATGGGCCCAGTACACGTGTAAAGGCAAACAACATAGTTTAATTAAAGCAATATTTGAAATGAGCCTATGTCTGTAAAGAAACATGATTGCTAGCAGCTATTATATGGTCAGCATTGATAAGCGTGAAGGACCTGAGGACTGGGCCAATTGGAAATGGCATATTTCTATGGTGCTGCGTTCATATGGACTAGGAGATATTATTAACGGTACGCATGAACGTGTAGAGTTGCCGCAAGATGCGACAAGTGCACAAAAAGAAGTGTGTGTGGAATGGCACAAGGACAATGCAAAGGCAGCAAGTCTTATAGCAAGTGCACTAAGTAAACCTGTTGCAGAACTCGTCTTAACATGCAAGAATGCTAAAGAAATCTGCAACAAATTACGCGCGCGATTTGAACGTAGCAGTACTCTGCATTTGAATATGTCGATTGAAACATTTTCCGTGTTAAATGTGATGAAACGGAAGATATTAGTGCACATGTGGCCAAACTAAAAAAGTTATTTGTGGACCTGAACGATGAAGTAGCAAAACATGAAGAAAATACACTATTTGAAAGAATCTTAAATGGTCGAATTTTGTCTACACTGGGAAAAGACTACGACAATTTTAAGGATATCTGGGATACGATACCGATAGAAAAGTAAAGCTTGAATTTATTGATTGAAAAACTCTGTACTATTGAACTGCGTGAACAAGACATTAATGGAAGTGCAGCTTTCGTCGTTTCTAAAACAAGAAAATGGCAAACAAGTAATCAGCAAGTAAAGATGACGAAGTCACAATTAAAACAGAAGTTTCCGAGTAATATATGCAAACAATTAGGTCACTGGGCAGCGGTGTCCACAGAACACTCGTGACAGCAATAAAAGAAAAGAGAAGGAGCAAGAAAGTGAACCCCTGCAGTTACTTCATATACTATGGGTATGTGTACCAGTAATCACAGTGGCCCAAATAAATGGTATTGTGATAGTGTTGCTACAAATCATATCACTCCGAACGAACAGTATTTTGTTTCATATAGTGAATTAGATGCTCCTCAAGTAATTTCATTGGGAAAACAAGATGTCAAAATGTGTGCGTATGGTCAAGGAACAGTTAACATCCAAATTCAATGAAACAATAAATGGTAGAATGCTAGAATGGACAATGTTTTGTACGTCCCTTATGCAAGTGCTAATCTGTCCTCTGTGAGAGCCATTGCCTGCAGAGGCTACAGTACTAATTTTAGTTATAATAATGTCTGTGTTTGAAAACAAGTCAATGGCAATATTGTTATGACAGTTTATGTGAAAAATGGACTTTATGTACTGAACATGCGTGTTGTTAGAAATGCAAAAATGAATCATGTGAACTTGATGACTTCATCCGAAACATTTGGTCATCAAAATAAACAACACATGAAGAATATTTTAAAAGGAATTAACATTAATGTGGAAGATGCCAAGAGTGAATTTTGTGATGGCTGTGCGGTTGGAAAGATGCATAGGCTTCCATTCAAAACATGAACAATATGCTCTACCGGTACTGGTGAATTAATCCATGCAGATGTCAGTGGACCAATGAGCACAAAATCTTTTAGAGGTAAGCATTATTATGTATTTTTCAAAGACAATTTTAGTAAATTTCGTCGAATTTTCTTTTTAAGACACAAAAATGAAGTGTGTACTGTGCTTAAGCAGTTTTTAAATGAAGCACGAACTAATGGACATGTTGTCAAACAATTTATATGTGATGGTGGCAAAGAATTTAACAATAAGAATGTCAGTGAACTGCTTGCAGACAGGAGAATAGAGCTTCTGATTCCTCCTCCTTACACTCCTGAACAAAATGGTGTGGCTGAATGGGAAAATAGGACCATTGTTGAACCTGCCCGGTCAATGGTAAATCCGAGTAAATTACCTAAAGGGTTGTGGGCAGAGGCATGTAACACAGCTGTCTACCTAATAAATCGTACTGGAAAATCTTCAGTTGAAAATAAAACCTCTTATGAACTATGGTTTAATTGACCAGTAGGATGACTTGATCATCTCAGAATTTTTATCACAGGCTGCTATGTTCACATTAACAAACAATTCCGTTCCAAGTTTGATGATAAGGCAGTTTTTGGACGACTTGTTGGATATGTTAATGACAAGGATGGGTTTAGAGTTTGGATTCCATCTAAAAGAAAAGTGGTGTTGAGTCACGATGTGAAATTTAAACCGGAAATTGTTTGTTATTTACATATTGATCATTTTGAATTCAAAGTCCCTCAGGAAGAATTTAATGATCCGAATTCATCTAAAGATGACCAATGTAAATCTCCTAGGCTGTACACTTCTGGAGGAAGTCAAACTCAAGAAAAAATTGGCACTCTTGATTCTAGAGAAAGTCAAGAGTCAAGTGTGTCTGATGACAATAAAGAATTAACAGAATTTCTAAAAGCAGAAGCTGCTGAATCTTCTAATGAAGAGAAACAGAAGAATAAAAGACAATGAAGAAAACCAACCTGGACAGAAAGTGGTGAATTTTGTATGGCAACAAAAGTTGATGCACCTGAATACAAAGATCCAAACTGTTTTTCAGAAATATTGCAGTCAAACAAGAAGGAAGAATGGATGCAAGCTGTCAGTGAAGAACTTCAATCACTAAAGAAAAACAATACATGGGTGCTGTTTGATCATCTGAAGAATGCCAAAGTATTGCAAAACCACTGTGTTCTACGGCGAAGGTTGCAGTCAATGGAGGTACTCGCTTTAAAGCCAGATTGGTTGCAAAAGGCTGTATTCAGAAAGCAATAATTTCATGATTTTTTTTTTTTTTGGAGGAAGTGTTAAAAGAAAAGAAGAAAAATTCCTTGAGGTCTATGTTTATGTGCTGCTCCATGACTCTGCTGTCCATATCTTTATTCTTTGCTTTTGTGTAACTTCTGTGTTTTTTTCAGTAAATGTGTTTTTTTCGTATCCAGGGTGTAATTATAAAGTTAATAAAATGTGTTCTTGCCTTTAAAATAATATTTTTCATCAAATATGATAATAATGGAGGATTTAAACGTGCACGTTGGAAGAGAAAGACAAGGCTGTGAAAGTGTGCTTCGACCAGAGGGTTGGGGCTGCCAAAATGAGGAAGGTGAAAGACTATTGGAGTTCTGTCAAAGGAATGGATGCTGGTTGGGAACTCTTGGTTCAGGAAAAGAGAAAGCCACAAGATTACCTGGTACAGTCAAGACTTAAAGAAAAAGTTGGTAGCTGACCACTTCCCATTCGATAGTGAGATGAACAGGAACATCATTGACATTAAGGTATTACCATCAGATGCTTTGGATAGTGACCACCATTTGCTCGTAATGAACTTGAGAGGGACTAAGGATAATAAAGGGACAGAAAACCAGGAAAGACTTATAAGGGTATGGAAGTTGAATCAGGACGAAAGCAGACTACAGTACCCACAAGTAGTAAAGGAAAGCATCCCAAAGGACAAACCAAAAATGGTAGAAGGGGAATGGGCTAGATTCAAGAGGTCTTTAGTAAGTGCAGTGTAAGCAGTACGTGGGAGGACAAGCAACAAAAAAAGATAGAAAGAAATACCCTGGTTATATGATAAAACAAAGGATGTGGTACAGAAGAATAGAGCCTTTAGGGTATGGTTCCAGGAGAGAACAGTAAAGACAAGAGAAGAGTAGAAAGCAAGAAAGAAAGAAGCAAAAAGAGTGGTGGTGAAGGAGAGAAGAAAGTGGATGGAACTGCGGACCAGAACGATGGAGGAGGATAGTGAAGGTTCAAAAAAGGTGTTATGTGGGATGATTAAAAGTAAGAAGAAGAATGGTGTGACTGGTTATGCCTGAATGGTGAACAAAAGTGGCCAAGATGTTGAGAATAAGGAGGAACTCAAGAATATGTGGAAGGAGCATTTTAAAGAACCCCTGAACCCAAATGGAGACCTGAATGAGGAGGGACAAGCCACGGAGAAAAAAAGAGGAGGAACAGAAAATAGAAAAAGACCTTACACAGGGAGAAGTGGAAGAGGCATTGGGCAAGATGAAGGGATGGAAGTCTCCAGATCTGGATGAGCTAAGTGTACAGATGGCAAGAGCAGCAGTAGAGGTGAGGTTACAATGGCTATATCGAGTAATGAAAATTGTGTGGAGACAGAAGATGATTTCAGAAGACCAGAAGAAGGGAATAATTGTCCCTATCTCTAAGAAGGGCAATAGAAAAGAGTGAATAACATTGATGAACCACTGTGCAAAGATTTTTGAGAAAATTTTGGAAGCAAGAATATGGGCAAAATTAGAAGGAGGATGAGAGAAGAGCAACATGGCTTCAGAACAGAAAGGTCCATGAAGGATGTAATTTTTGCTGTAAGACAACTGCAAGAACAGCACTATGGATATAGAATAGATCTACTAATGACCTTTCTGCACACTGAAAAAGTGTGTGATAGTGTATGTAGAAGCAAAGTGTGGAAAGCCCTGGAGAACAGAGTAGTAGCAAAACAGATTATTTGGAAGATAAGGGAAATGTGCCATGGAAGAGTGAGCTGTGTGAAAGTGGGAGCAGAGAGCTCAGCTTAGATTGAACAGAAGAATGGCTTGAGGCAGGGAAGCGCAGTTTCACCATGACTCTTCATTGTAGTGATGGATGATATAATGAATGCAGTAGCACAAGTAATTGGTGAAGGAAAGATGAAAGCTATGGTGCTTGCAGGTGATCTGATGATTTGGGGGAATAAGGAGGAGGAAGTACAAGAGCAGTTGGACGTATGGGAACAACGATACAAGAATATGGGATGAAATTTAGTATAAGTAAGAGTGAGATGATTATCACAACAAGAGCTAAGGAGAGAGGAACAACTGTGGGGAATGATTGAGGAGGGTGGGGAGTTTCAAGTGCCTAGGAAGCCTGATACAGGAAGATGGGAAAAACGACAGAGAAATAAATGAGCAGGGGAGAAAAGCAGAAGCATTTCAGAAGAGTGTCAGAAGCCTGATATGGAGCAAGAATGTACCCCAAATCAGTAAAAAGCTTATATGCTGGTTACACTATGTCCCAATCCTGACATATTCATCCAAAACCTGGGTTATGAAAGTGGACATGAGACCATTGGGATTTGACCATTGATCTATGGAAATATGTTGGCTCTTCAGGTGTATCTCATTTTTGCTACACAAGGTTGATGGTTGTCTCCACAAATGCTGTCATCAAGGTGAACAGCGGCTCAAAACTTGCAGTTTGCCAGGGATGCAGGCTGGTGGGAGCAGTATTATACTGTGGGAGACATTTTCCTGCACTTGCATAGGACCTGTGGTAGAACTCAAACTCACACTTACAGCTGCAAACGACTTGCACCCCTTCATGCTTTATGTCTTTCCCTACGTCAATGTCATCTTCCAGCAGTATAATTGTCCATGTCTTAGAGCCAGAACAATGTTAACCATGCTACAGTGGTTTGAGGAGCTTATAGTAAACTCACGTTCATGTCTTGACAACCAAATTTGCCTGATGTAAATCCTATGGAACCCATCTGGGTCACTATTGGGTGGCATCGTCATGTATGTAAATCAGTGGCCCATGGTTTATGTGAATTATATGGCCTGTGCATAGACTTCTAATGCCATATACCCCAAAAATCTACCAACAAACTGTCAGAGCCCTGATCACAGAATTAGTGATGTATTTCATTCCAAAGATGGAGAAACGAGCTATTAAGCAGATGGTCATAATGTTTTGGCTCCTCAGTGGAAGCTGATGGACTCTGACACACTGGCACTTTGCCAGAAGATGGAAAGAGATATTAGTGTTCCCTAAACATTGCACTCACACTGTGATCTTGTGAGGCAAGAAACTTTAGAAGATTTTATTGCATTGACACCTGTCAAAAATCTTCAGAGACACATCAATCACCTCCATAGGGAGGACATCATCCACTTGTTACGTCATCTGGAGAAACTGCAGATAAAGGAAGCCATATTGCTTTCCACAGTGGCTTTGCTTCAATGTTTCCATGGACGGGATATCATTTGATGATTTTCTGAGATCCACCATGCAGAAAACACCACTGCTTCTCAGTGCATCTTCTACCATATCAGTGAGGCTCACTTTAGGAGATGTATCTGAGATACTTGCAGAGAAGTGGCTAAAACTACTAGGCACTTCCTATCTAACCATCCATTCCTCTACAGCATTCTGGTGCTGTGTTTATGGGACAGTGTAGATGCAATGACCATGTCACAAAGCCATCTGTAATGGAGGAGAGCAATGGCTTGACATTTTGGAATGTTTCAGATGTTGCACCCTATGAAGCAATGCACCATAGGATCATAATTATCAGGAGCTCTTGTCAACTTGAATGCAAGAGAAATTAATGCAGCAACAACTTTGATTCTTACTGAAGGTATAAACATTGTTTGAACACCTAGGACACTGCCAAAATGAGATAACATCAGTGCAGTAGAACAGGCCATCAGATGACTTTCACATGAAGCAGCTGAGGAAATCTGTTGGGCAACATTCCACATTTTTGCTATCACTCAACCTCCAAATGATCCAACTTACAGGACAATTGGAAAGGATCAAACATATGCCATCACAAGGAAGACAGCTACAAATCTGGGTGCCATGAGGTTGCCACAAATCATCATGAAGTGATTGAAAACAGAAGCACCTTCACCATGTCATTTGCATAGCATCTCTAAAGAGCATTAGGATGGTGTACTGTTAAGGATCATAATTAATGCCTGGTGGGGCTTTGATTGGCTCACCTCTATCACCAATTGTATTGAACTTTTACATGGAAGAATTTGAAGAGCTTACATTGTTGTGGACTGGCCATTGTGAGATTTAAATGCCAGCTGCTGACATGTAACATATATAAGGAAAACAAACTGACAAATTGTGACAAATGCACTTCATCAGATGATGGAAAGAGACACACACAAAACACACACACACACACACACACACACACACACACACACACACACACAGAGAGAGAGAGAGAGAGAGAGAGAGAGAGAGAGTAGCCTCACTGTAGTAATTTTTTTTTTAAAATTGGCATTTGGCCATCACCATACAACCATCCACTCACTACAGTCATATCAAATAAGAAACCTGTGAAGATATTATTGCATTAACATGCCACAAAATCCTTCATAGGCAAATGATAAAATGTTGCCCTCTAGAATAATGAGCTCAATGAAGGGACAATCAGCAATTTGAAGCATAAGGTAGTGCTTCTACTATTTTTTGTTGGAGCAGCAGCAATATGAAAGCATAATGATGCACAACTGTTGAAACATGCTAAAGGTGAGACTCTTCTCAATTCATAAAAAGTAACTCCACTGCCAGAAACATTCTAACAACTATATGAGCTTTACATTTTCAGTTCTTTGTTGAGCATATTGTTTTTAAGTTAAATTGTTATTTTCTCTGTCCCTGAGATTCTCCCTTGTGACAATTGTAGAATTGTTTTCTTCATGTTATACCTCAGCAACAATGGAAATTATCATGAAGAAACAATATGCATATGTTCTGCCAGCATTTTTTATATTTCTTGTTTGCTGCTATTGGAATGTTCAAGTAGTTGTCATTCAATCATTTAAAGCTCATATATTGACAGACTCATAGAAGCACACCAAAAAGACAGTCAACAGTTAGGTTTAAACAAAGTTGAATTTGATGGAAAAAGGGGAAACACAATTCACAATATAACAGAAAAATTAAATGTAGGATATGAAACTTTGTAAGATTTTTATTTCCTTAGCTTCAAGTAACACTTTGATGTAGAGCATCACTTAAGCATTATGTAGAATGCCTTGTGAAAATTCCTTAGATCTTAGAATGAATTTCTGAGAAAATATTCTTAAGTACTGTATGTGCAGTGATACAAAATTAATGTCTGAAAAATAAAGAATTGTGGAAATATCTGTTATTCATTGCATGTAATGAAAATGTAACAAAGTTCTATAACCATGAAAAACTGGAACTATTTTCCATTTTAATTTGATTTCCATTCCATTGATAAAGTATATTAACACCTCTTGCACTTTACAAAAGCCTCAATAAAAATAGTAACAAATTACTATTAAATGAGCAAGCAGGACTCAAATGTGTTGAATTTTTGTGACTGTATGAATGAATATTTTGTGAGAATAACATGTGTATTTTATTGTTACAATGAAATGTTTTTCTTTTCTCAAGTCAAATTTCCAGCCACAGATGGAACAAAAATGCTGAGAGGAGAAAGAAATACTCAATTTTTTGTGAAGATGGGTCTGCACAACTTCACGGAGAACAGTTTTAAATTACATAGCTGACCTACAATGCAAAATTCAAAACACTTCAGGGAGAAGATAGTGAAGCAGTGTGCAGTGACTATTTGAACAGAACATTAGAGTTAGTTATAAAATATTCTGCTATTTCTTCCTATAATAGCAAATTTATTAGTCAGTGGATCTGTGACATTTTTATCTGATGCTGTGGAGTCAGATGCTCAACACTGGTACTTTCTTTGCATTTTTAGCTCACTGCTTCATCTTCTCACTGGTTGTCCATCGATAGATGCTTGAATAGGAGCAAGATGTTTCCAACAGAAAGGGAAGGCTGTTGATGTCTTAAGTGGATTGTTAAAAATCTTATCTTTACCTTTAACTTTTGTGATTTTGGATGGGAGTATGTATCATCACAAAATTTCTAGTCTCATTTCATTTATCAATGTAAATACATAGCACACAATCAAAGAGGACAAACACAATGTGAATTTTTTAAAGTGAAAGAACTAAATTAAAGAGCAGGGGAAATACTGTTATTAATAATCACACATTTAGCTTATCCAAAGTGACAAGACTTTATATTTTTTGTCAAAAAATAAAGTGAAAGAAACCTGTTGACCACTGAGTCTTTATACATTCATTTATGTTATAGTACAATGTTTATTAAATTAATTTTTTTAATGATTTTAAAAATCAATTTACGACAATTATCTCCAATAAAATAACTTACTTTGTCATTGATGGTTCATTAGGAAAGAAAAATCTGAGGCAGTAATCACACAGAAGTGGTGCTGGTTGTATTTTCTTTTTACAAGTGCTATATTAAAAACAATTGGTTACAATTAAAATAAATTTCAGTAACTGTATTAATCATAGAATAAAGTGATAGTTTTAAGAACTGAAGAAAGGATTAACAGATTGTGCCATAATTTCAGGTGGAACACCAGTAAAAGTGTTTATTAATAAACATGGCTTTACATCTTTTAATTGCTGAAAAATACTAGTGATATTTTGGGATTGATGTGAAGCCAGAGCACCTACATTTATACTCTATATTGGCAGGTGTTTCCTGATTGAGAAATTGTAAATATTGTCAAAAACATGAGCTGTATGAAAAGATTTGTCAAACTTGCCACAAATTCACTAACATGTAGCATCAACTGTATCTGTTTTTGAAAAATATGGTCTTAAAAAAGTGTACCTGTGTACACAATGTTTAAAATTGCAAATCTTGTCAGCTACTGTTATCTATTCAGGTATTAGATGATGAATGTTAATCATCACTGTACTCTGTTATCACAACAGTTGTGATTTATTTATGTATTGAGATTTTGCATTCCTAGGCAGGTACAGATTCTGTTACTGGTCAGGGCCATGTAAAACATTATAAATTAATTTAAATTAAATGGAGTATTTACTTAGAAATAAGTAAGGTAGTGATTTATGTGAAATATTAAACAAGTAATTGTCTATATTAAAATTACAAGAGTAGAGAGTCAGTGGAACAATTCTTATTTACAAATGCAAGCAGCATCACCCCTCAAAAAGAAAAAAAGAAGAGTAATCATAGCTGAAAATTCCCACAGACAGACAAGTCTTCATTACAAAGAAGGACACACACACACACACACACACACACACCACACACACACACACACACACACACACACACACACCACTTTATTTAAAGTCACAGATGCCACCAAATTAAAGGCCACCAGTAGTTGTACCTCATTTACAACACAGCCTCAAAAAATACATCTACTGACACTTCCTGCATGTTGTGTTTGATGCGTATATAAAGAAATTAGTCCCTAGTTTCACAATAAAAAGAATCACAATCAACTTCACTCTCAATGTTACTCATAATGATAGAGTTCATTATCTGTCAGAAACAGAGACTGGCTCTGAGTCATTAAACACTGGTCAAAGTTATCACTCCACTTTAAACTTGTATCACAACAGAAGTAAAACACTTATTATGTTACATATTTAGTATTATTGATTCCACAAATCCATTCATGTTCTTTATGTTTATTGTCACTGATAAGAAATGAATAAACTGTTAAGCCTAGTTTATCTTTTACACAGGGCAAATGAATTTCCAATAATCTGATTGTGTTTGAAATGTTACTGTGAGCTACCCAGGTATTAGGGAAAACAATAAGCTAAAGAAATTTACATTTGTTCAGGAAGCTTTGCACTCTTCTCTGTATATCAGGAAAAATAATACAAGAAAAGAAAGAAAAATATGTAGACAGTACAATGAAATTAGTTGACCGTATGTATCATTTCAGTGTTTTATACTGGGCTTAAAACAGATAAAACATGTTCGCTGTGGATGTGCATGTCACAGCAGTATCTATGTAATGATAATAGCAGGGAGTTTTTGAGTTACTAAATAGATATTAGCAGAAGAATGTCCACATACTTTTGCACCAGCATAAATTGGTTTTCAACAATGTGTTATTCATAGTATCTAAGGACCAGTTTTGTTTACATTATGGTAAGAATGATTTATTTTTACACTTCTTTACTCTTGGTGAGAAAGTACTTATGCAGCAACTGAGAAACATCAGACAAAACTCTCTCAGAACTGAAGAACTGATATTGCATCACAAAAGACTGAAAATATTGTGAAATGTGATACATGCAAATCTTATCCTAGGCGCAGCTACGGCAATCCAGAACTCCTGTTATGGTGTTCATTAAGAGAAAGTCAGAAGATACTTTTTTCTTGTGGGATGACTGAGTTTAATTTATGTGTCCTGAACTATGTTTTATGGTGACAAGATGATTTGTTCTCCAAAATCAAAAGCTTAAATATTCATTTCAAGAGATGTGAAGCTGCTGGTTCAGATAAATGCAGATTTGTAATACTCTCAACATTTCCTAAAAGTGATATTGATGCTTATCACTTTTGCGTATTAGGTGCTCAAAAGTGGAAATTTTCATTAAATTGACTATCTTCCTGTTATTTATAATGTCTGAGGTAAATCAGTGTTATAATTTTAAGGACAGTAAAAAGCCTTGATTTTTATCTGTCACTTGTAAGTACTGGTTTTCAAACCATAAGAGTAGTTATAAATACTGTCAAGAGCACAAGGTACTCATTACATTGGAGTCATCTAGAAGAAGGAATTACTTTTACATGCTATCCCCTTATGGCTTACTTTCTGGGTTCAGTGTGTTTAATATGGTAACTTACTGTGATGTTGTATTCTGCTGGAGAGATGTTCCAGCTACACTTTAAATGAATCAGCAGTGGAGCATAGATTCAATTTAGAGAAGAATAAATGAAAATTCTGCAATGGCATAAAAGGGTTTTTAGTTACGAATAGTCTTGTGTTTCGCTTTTTATGGTGGCTACAATGGTTATGAACAGAGCATATTAATGGTCTTTCATGACTGAAGAAAACTATGTTTGGAAAAAAATACATTACTAGTAGTGAGTGAATAGGAAGTAAAATGTTGTCTTCACAGTTTCAGTTGTTGGACTTTTCCTAATGGATGGCATTCTTAAAATGGTTTGATTTCAAACTGTCACATGACCATAGTACTTGAAGACAATATTTTTAAAAAAAGGTAGAAATAACAGCCAAAAGCTTTATTAAAGATTAGTTTTGGAGATTTATTAATAGAAGACTGTGTGAAAGTTAAACTAATAACTTTTATTTTGGACAAATGGTGAGCTTTGTTTTATATCAGTCCTGCCTGTTCACTTACAAAATCAACTTCTCACTCTACCTGCAAAATGCTCAATAAGTACTTCCTTAAATGATAAAGACCAGCTAATAGCATATGAAACAGCTAGAAGCACAACAGGAAGAAGTGAAAACTTATGAAAAAATACTTTTAAGATTCTACTACTGCTTCCAAACAATAAGTGTATGTGAATGCAAGATATTTGTGTTGTAGTAACTGTGTCCATTATATGACTGATGCATGCTTTTATTGCCTATGCCATAATATTTTAGTTTATCTGTCAGTAAGTAATTTATTATAAAGAAGAGAATAAAAATAAAAATGTGAAAGTTCAGAAGAAAATACCAATTCTTACAGTTTGAAACAATTTAAAATTAATTTGGGTATCATCTTTCACAAACATATTTTTTCAGTAAAGAAAGGTGCAAAAATTGTGTTCTGCAGTCAGAAGCTCATAGGCATTATTTCAGACTTTTTTGGCGGTGTAGATAGATAACAGCTAATACACTGTACGGTGCTGACATTATCACACTTCTGAGGTGTTCCACATCTTATTTGCAACTTGCTGGGGTTACTTTGAGATAGACAGACAAGTTAAACGTAAGATCTTTTCTGTTCTAGCAACTTCATTGACATGTATGGAAATGGTATCATTGCATCTGAATGGTAATGACATGTTGATTATAAACTAATGTTGAACATGGTATAGAGGACAGAGGTAGTATTGAGTGTTCATTTAGAGACTAGCATCACATTCAATGTATTCTCAAACTGTAGTAGTTGACTCATCTGGAAATGGTCCCATCCTACCTGAAAGACAACAGTTTGTCAGGTGTTGAGTCATGGTGAATATGGTTTAGAAGGTGGTATAACTGGTTCTGCAATTTTTGCCGAGTCTGTCAGCTATGACGTAATGTGGACCAAAGTGCCAACACACATAAAATATGAGGAAACCAGTAATGATTGAGCTGTAGGTTCTTATACATAATTGTACAGAGCGTGAAAAAGCAAAAGTGTGTGCCAGTAATACCAGATAGTGAATTATGTGTTTAGATAGTATTACTTAAACATTGCAAGTGAACTGATGCTCTGGTAAGGTGAACTGGCAATGGTGAACAGGTTGTGTTATGCTGAGAGCTCTGATTGGAGGAACCAGTAACAATCAAAAAAAGTGACTCTATGGTCAGGCACAACAGACCATGCGATGCTGATTGGCTGTTGTGTCATCCCTTGCTACAAAGCATTATTTAGCTGTGGTGTGGAGAGGTATCGTGTCAGCACACTACTCCCCATCCACTGTAAGCTCCCCAGACCTTGGAGCCACTACTTATCATTCAAGTACGTCAGGTTACCAATTATCCATGTTAATACATGTTAATATGGACCCAAGACTGTAGGATAGCCTAGAAACCTGGATAATCCAATTTACACATGTTTTTATCAGAAACTGCTGTTTAATGTTTTTACAAAACAAGCCATATGTCACAGTTGAAAGTACACTGTAGTAGTTATGTGTTACTCGCCAGAAACAACAGGTTGGAAATTATCAACCTTCAGTTTCTATGGGAAGTGTTAGGCAATCATTCAGACAGAAAATTAGCTGGAAATACATTATAAGGGCAGAGTAACCTGATTTAAAAGAAAAAGAAATGAGAAACAATGGAAAAATGTTTCTCGATCTTGCAACATATTCTGGAAGTGAAATGTGAGTCACATGGGAGATTAGTGTAGTCTAAATGAAAATATTCATTCTGATTACATTTCAGACTTCATTTTTTTATTTTTTTCAGAAAATGTTTGAGAGATGTATGGGCATCAGGAGCTTACTGTATACTAAATGGCCTGATAAGGCTGTGTTCATTTGAGTCCAGTCCTCCCACCAATGAACAAGCAAAAAATCTGTGGAAGTACCAGGAACTGATCCAAAATTAGCCTCCACACGGCAGCCAGATGTGCTGACTGCTCAGCTGCTGCTGTGGACAGTGTAAACTAATGAAGTAACAAGCAATTTAGATCAGATTACAGATGATGACATAAAGCCATGGAGAATCTTCTCCCCCCCCCCCTCCCCCTACCTGCCCCTGTGGAAAAATGATATTCACAAATAACGCTCAAATCCTCCACTACCATACAGCTGGACATAACATGAAGTTTCAGGATTGCAGTTGGATGTTGTTGACTTCTTGTGATTATTTTTTGGTTGACAACCATTCAGCCATCTTAAGGAGAGTGTTTTGCACTGGAGATTGCTAGTTTACTTTGTATGAAAACTTGGTGCGGAGACACATGTGTGAAGGCAGCTGCTACACGGGCAACCTCTGTTGAGCTTTGTGCCTTCTTCAGATATTGCTCCATCTATGGCGCCAGGCACGTGAATGGTGCTGGTACTGCATGAACACTCTCTGCTGAAATGCAGGCTTGCTGAGTTAAAATTTAGATGTCAAATTCACGAAATTAATTGTCATTAGATAGATCAGTGGTCACAAAATGTGTTCTTTCTGTAGATATTAAAGAAATGACTGGGTCATATATCTTAACCACTTGAAAGCTGCCATCATTATTAATAAAATCTTCCTTCAAACATTTTTCCACCGAATCCAAAAAGGACCTTGTCGAGTCCAAGATTTCCATGGCAGAACAATGTGAATGTCCTGCAAAAATGCAATGCTCAGCTATTAAGAAATTGGTGGAAATACGTTTAGCGGAAGATGTTATTAATTGTGGTGGCAGTTTTCAGCTGGATAAGGCATAGGACTGAGTGACTTCTTTAATATCTACAGAAAGAAAACATTTTATGACTAGTGACCAATGCAGTGATATTTAAATTTATTAATCCGACATCTGAATTACAAACTGCCTATTGGCTTCTGTCTCGGGTTCTTCGGCCGACATTCGTCTAATGATTTTTCTGACGTTTCGCCAGCACGAGTGGCTGGCATTGTCAAAGCTTCACCCTCCATTGAACCACCGGCAATGGAAGATGAAGCTTTGACAATACCAGCCACTCGTGCTGGCGAAACGTCAGAAAAATCATTAGACGAACGTCGGCCGAAGAACCCGAGACAGAAGCCAATAGGCAGTTTGTCAACAAGTGGCCACGAAAGCCTTAGCAATTTTGTATCTGAATTACAGTTCCACAAATCTGCATTCTGACGGAGAGGGCGCACAAAGTAGCACTGTTACGCACGTGCCCGCGTGCCGTAGATGGAGCAATATTCAAAGAGGGTACGAAACTAGACAGGTCACTCGTGCGGCAGCTGCATCTGCACATATGTCTCCGCGCGAAATTTTGTTATAAGGTTACTGATGTGAACTAGCAATCTCCAGTGCAAAATATGCACCGGAAGATGGCCGGACGGTTGTCAGAGAAAATACTGCGACGAGAAGTTGACGTCGTACAGCTACAGTCCCGAAACTTCATGGAATACTCTTTATGCTGGGAAAATTTCAAGAATCACTATTCGGTATCAGTTGGAAGAAAAGTGGAACGTGGAACGCTTACCGACTAGTAGCGAGTGTTCGCAGAACTAATTGTCACAAAATATCGAAACCGTTTTGCCGTTCCCTGTGAAATTAATGAGAGATCCTCCCGAATATCTCAGATCTTGTGGGTAAGCTCTCGTGTAAAGCTATTCTGTATAAGCCTGGCAACACTGTTCTTTCATTCTGGCCGAACTGAGGTTGCCATTTACGGAAGTGGTGTCATCCCACTCCGCAGTCGAGACGTACGGGTACGGTCCCGCGTCAACGGAACTGCTGAGGTTTGTCAGTATCGAACAGAGAGCAGATGTAACCTATTTCGCTGTATTCGCTCGCTTCGGAACCGCAGCGACAGTGGCGCAGTCCAGAGTCCGACGGAAGCCGCCAGCTGCGCTAGCGCACCGAGTTCCAGCGTCGGCGCGACAGGCTCTTGACGCGCTGGTAGCACCAGGAGCCGGCGTCGGCGGGCGGCCGTCAGATAGAGGCGCGGTGAGGGTGCAGCGGCGGCAGGTCGCCGCGCGTCACGGCGCCCGTTGCCAGCGCGAGCGGCTGCAGCGGCAGCAGGTGCTGGATGCGGCCGGGCGCGCGCCGCACCGTGTAGCGGGGCTGCGCCGCCGAGGCGCGCGGGTAGCACGAGCAGCTGCACACGGACGCCGCGTCGCCGCCGCCCGAGCTCGAGTCGTCGCCGCCGCCGCCCAGCTGCCCGCTCAGGATGGACCCGTTCGCCGTGATGACGTCGCCCTCCAGCCGCACCGCGCCTTGCGCCGCCTGCACAGTCACCGAGCGAGGTTGCCGTCAAAATGCTGATCTCACGACGTAAGTGACCAAAGTTAGGGGAAGGTGCCTATCGATCGGGCACCTGAACGAAATGTGTGACAAAATCCTCGGATTTTGTACGAAATATTTTACACTACTGGCCATTAAAATTGCTACACCACGAAGATGACGCGCTGCAGACCTATATCATTGACGTGGTTTGCAGTAGGGTTTTGGAGTATATACTGTATTCAAACATTATGAATCACCTCGAAGGGAACGATCTATTGATACGTAATCAGCATTGTTTCAGAAAACATCGTTCTTGTGCAACGCAGCTACCTCTTCATTCGCACGAAGTAATGGCCGCTACCGACAGGGGATCTCAAGTTGATTCCATGTTTCTAGATTTCCGAAAAGTTTTTGACACCGTTCCTCACAAGCGACTTCTAATCAAGCTGCGGGCCTATGCGGTATCGTCTCAGTTGTGCGACTGGATTCGTGATTTCCTGTTAGGAAGGTCGCAGTTCGTAGTAATAGACGGCAAATCATCGAGTAAAACTGAAGTGATATCAGGTGTTCCCCAGGGAAGCGTCCTGGGACCTCTGCTGTTCCTGATCTATATAAATGACCTGGGTGACAATCTGAGCAGTTCTCTTAGGTTGTTCGCAGATGATGCTGTAATTTACCGTCTAGTAAGGTCCTCCGAAGACCAGTATCAGTTGCAAAGCGATTCAGAAAAGATTGCTGTATAGTGTGGCAGGTGGCAGTTGACGCTAAATAACGAAAAGTGTGAGGTGATCCACATGAGTTCCAAAAGAAATCCGTTGGAATTCGATTACTCGATAAAGAGTACAATTCTCAAGGCTGTGAATTCAACTAAGTACCTGGGTGTTAAAATTACGAACAACTTCAGTTGGAAAGACCACACAGATAATATTGTGGGGAAGGCGAGCCAAAGGTTGCGTTTCATTGGCAGGACACTTAGAAGACGCAACAAGTCCACTGAGGAGACAGCTTACACTACACTCGTTCGTCCTCTGTTAGAATATTGCTGCGCGGTGTGGGATCCTTACCAGTTGGGATTGACGGAAGACATCGAAAGGATGCAAAAAAGGGCAGCTCGTTTTGTATTATCACGTAATAGGGGAGAGAGTGTGGCAGATGTGATACGCGAGTTGGGATGGAAGTCATTAAAGCAAAGACGTTTTTCGTCGCGGCGTTCTCTGCCTCGTGATGACTGGGTGTTGTGTGCTGTCCTTAGGTTAGTTCGGTTTAAGTAGTTCTAAGTTCTAGGGGACTGATGACCATAGATGTTAAGTCCCATAGTGCTCAGAGCCATTTGAACCATTTTTTCGTCGCGGCGAGATCTATTTACGAAATTTCAGTCACCAACTTTCTCTTCCGAATGCGAAAATATTTTGTTGAGCCCAACCTACATAGGTAGGAATGATCATCAAAACAAGAGAAATCAGAGCTCGAACAGAAAGGTTTAGGTGTTCGTTTTTCCCGCGCGCTGTTCGGGAGTGGAATGGTAGAGAGATGGCATGACTGTGGTTCGACGAACCCTCTGCCAAGCACTTAAATGTGAATTGCAGAGCAATCATGTAGATGTAGATGTACATGGAGCACATGAACAAAATATATAACAAAATCCTCGGATTTTGTACGAAATATTTTACACTACTGGCCATTAAAATTGCTACACCACGAAGATGACATGCTACAGACGCGAAATTTAGCCGACAGGAAGAAGATGCTGTGATATGCAAATGATTAGCTTTTCAGAGCATTCACGCAAGGTTGGCGCCGGTGGCGACACCTACAACGTGCTGACATGAGGAAAGTTTCCAACAGATTTCTCATACACAAGCAGCAGTTGACCGGCATTGTCTGTGAAATGTTGTGATGCCTCGTGTATGGAGGAGAAATGCGTAACTTAGATAAAGGTCGGATTGTAGCCTATCGCGATTGCGGTTTATCGTATCGCGGCATTACTGCTCGCGTTGGCCGAGATCCAATGACTGTTAGCAGAATATGCAATCGGTGGGTTCAGGAGGGTAATACGGAACGCCGTGCTGGATCCCAATGGCCTCGATCCCTAGCAGTCGAGATGACAGGCATCTTATCCGCATGGCTGTAACGGATCGTACAGCCACATCTCGATCCCTGAGTCAACAGATGGGGACGTTTGCAAGGCAACCATCTGCACGAACGGTTCGACGACGTTTGCAGCAGCATGGACTATCAGCTCGGAGACCATGGCTGCGGTTACCCTTGACGCTACATCACAGCGAGGAGCACCTGCGATGGTGTACTCAACGATGAACCGGGGTGCACGAATGGCAAACGTCATTTTTTCGGATGAATCCGGGTTCTGTTTACAGCATCATGATGGTCGCATCCGTGTTTGGCGACATCGCGGTGAACGCACGTTGGAAGCGTGTATTCGTCATCGCCATACTGGCGTATCACCTTGCGTGATGGTATGGGTTGCCATTGGTTACACGTCTCGGTGACCTCTTGTTCGCATTGACGCATTTTGAACAGTGGACGTTACCTTTCAGATGTGTTACGACCCGTGGCTCTACCCTTAATTCGATCCCTGCGAAACCCTACATTTCAGCAGGATAATGCACGACCGCATGTTGCAGGTCCTGTACGGGCCTTTCTGGATACAGACAATGTTCGACTGCTTCCCTAGTCAGCACATTTTCCAGATCTCTCACGAATTGAAAACGTCTGGTCGATGGTGGCCGAGTAACTGGCTCGTCACAATACGCCAGTCACTACTCTTGATGAACTGTGGTATCATGTTAAAGCTGCATGGGCAGATGTACCTATACATACCTTACAAGCTCTGTTTGACTCAATGCCCAGGCGTATCAAGGCCATTATTACGGCCAGAGGTGCTGTTGTGAGCACTGATTTCTCAGGATCTATGCACCCAAATTGCGTGACTTCAGTGGAAGATGCTCCTCGTCCAGGTCAGGTACAACGAGTTGTGACTCCACACAACATTGCAACAGTTGAAGCCATAGTGAAGGAAAACCGCCAAGTGACACTGAATGACATTGCAGCATGTTTACAGATTAGTCATGGGTCAGCACTCCACATTGTGCATGATGTGCTCCAGTTTCGCAAAGTGTCTGCAAGATGGGTGCCACGACAGCTGACTCCTGAAATCAGAGAACGACGTGTTGATACTTGTGAAGAACTGCTTCGGTGCTTTGAACGAGAAGGTGATGGCTTCCTTGCAAGAATCGTTACTGGTGACGAAACCGGGGTTCACTTACACCACCGAAACCAAAGAAGTTTCGAACAGAACCATCAGCAGGGAAGGTTATGCTGACTCTCTTTTGGGACGAAAAAGGCGTCATTTTGGAGCATTACATGCCTAGAGGGACCACTGTCACCAGTGCATCATACACAGACCTCCTAAAAAATCATGTGCGGCCAGCAATCAAATCAAAGCGACGTGGATTGATGTCAGTAGGCGTACTTTTGTAACAAGACAATGCAAAGCCCCACACTGCCCGTACAACAGTTGCAACAATCACAGAGCTGCATTTTGAGTGTCTTCCTCATCCACCATACTCACCAGACCTTGCCCCAAGTGATTTCCATATGTTTGGACCACTCAAAGACGCAATGGAAGGAAAGAAGTTCCGTTCTGGTTCTGGTGGTGAGGTTACGAGCTACGTGACCGAAATATCGTGCAAGTACGACGCTGATATCCGGCAGAACACCCGACAACCCAAGATGTCATTAGATCGCCGGGAAAGCCTGAAGAGTTACATGTTCTTTTTAGATTATCATAATATGAAAAACGACGTTCATTTTTGCTAGAATGAATTCAACAAACCCGCAATACACATTCTGGAAAAAGTAATTAAAACTGGTGTAACTGGGGTCATATTTGACTGGAACTCCCTAAAATTATAGAAATTAAACTCCCAATACATTACTTTAATTGTTGTTGCAGTATAATAGGCACGTTCAGGTTCTTAGGTACAAGATTCTCGAGCTTCAGAAATGGTTCTCATTACTACAGAAAACATGTATTGCAGGTGACCTGATCATGCTTTGAATTGAGAACAGCCAATACTATTCGAAAGTGAGAGAAGTTGCAGAGAAAACTGTTCGTATCGAAATAAAAATAACCCCGAAATACGCCGAAAAGAAAAAAAAGAGCAAATAAAACCCACAACATTGTCGCCAGTCACTGCCAGTTTCTCTTTTCTGGCGTGCTGAAATAAGCAAGAAGTGCAGTCAAAACAAACATGAACTTTCGTAAGCTAAGGCATTACGATTCAAATCGAAAATCATCGTGTGGCGTTATATGCTTATCACTCAGAAAGAAACGATCGCCGATGCATCATATCTTGATAAAGCGAGTCACATGTACACCTTTCCTCGCTGTATGCCTGAATTAAGACGCTTAACGCCTCTTTGCTCCATTTCATTTCTAGAATACCAAGCTATCAACAGAAAAAATCCTTTCACAAAGTTATTTTAAAAGAATCTACCACAAAAAAGTTTCTTTTCTGCATTTATGAAACCTGCTTACTGAAAAAAATTCGGAAGATTCCCAATGCGAAAAATCCTCAACACGAAAATCTGCAATTAGCCACTAGCCGTCTAACAACAACCAAACAACAAGCAGAAAGGACCATGTTACACCCTTCTGCGCATGCACGAGTTATCGCTGCCTACTGCACATGCGCGGATTGACGGCAGTTTAGGACCGCTCTCTATTCAGGCTCGCGGATAATGTGTCTGCTAATTTTCGTAGTTTCACCCATTCCACCATTAGATGGCTGTCGTGTAATACTCGATTTAGACACCACGCGACTTCCGTGACCTTCACCTACCCCCAGTTATCCAACCGGCGAAGCAGACCTACAGTTTCGCGTGGAATCCGAGCAAGGTAGTGTTTCCGGCGACTCCTCACATTGTTTAGAAGTGAAGGCTAGGTTAAAAGAAGACTGAAAAACCCATAGTCCGATCGAGATTCGATCTCGCGACCTCTCGGTTTCCAGGTTCGCGCTGTACTATTTTCATTTCTTCATTTTGATCATTATTTCTCTCTGCATTGATCGGGGCTTACGTTACACGACACCTGTTAAAGTTGATCACTCACAGTCAGTTTTTCTTTGTTTTACCCGTGGCAGACAGCTCTCTGACCATATACGCTGAGCTACCGTGCCGGCATTGTTGGACCACCATTTGCTTTGCTGACTGAGTTTACGAGTATCAAAATATGTGACATAAATGGCCGTATCTTTTGAATGCAGTTGCTTATAATCTTAAATTTTTCCACTGACAAAGAACTGTAGACCGTAGTACCAGATATAAATTTCATCTTGATACCTATACCCATTCCTGAGAAAAGGGAGTTTTGACAGAGAGAGAGACGGACAACAAAGAGCAAAAAATATATGTTTTGAGATAGTTACAAATTAACAGTTCCAGGAATTTTTCACTTACTTGTATTGTGAAACTCTGCTTCTTCTGGCCGTATCTTTTGATTCCACTGACTTAGAAGCTTAAATTTCACACCGCCAAGGGATCGTAGGCATTAGTATGCGACATAACTTTCAATCTCTACTCATTCCTGAGAAAGAGAGATCTGACAGAAAGGTAGACAACAAAGTGATCCTTTAAGGTTTCTGTTTTCAGCGGCTGTGGTATGGAACCCTAAAAACACGCCTTTTATATCTATTAAACTTCTTCAGACTCGCTTCTACAGGTACAGGACATTCAAATGTGTGTGAAGTTCAAAAATGGCTCTGAGCACTATGGGACTCAACTGCTGTGGTCATTAGTCCCCTAGAACTTAGAACTACTTAAACCTAACTAACCTAAGGACATCACACACACCCATGCCCGAGGCAGGATTCGAACCTGCGACCGTAGCAGCAACGCGGCTCCGGACTGGAGCGCCTAGAACCGCACGGCCACCGCGGCCGGCTGTGTGTGAAGTCTTATGGGACTTAACTGCTAAGGTCATCAGCCCCTAAGCTTACACACTACTTATCCTAAGGACAAACACACACACCCATGCCCGAGGGAGGACTCGAACCTCCGCCGGGACCAGCCGCACAGTCTATGACTGCAGCGCCTTGACCGCTCGGCTACCTTGGAAGCAAAATAATGCACGATGAGCAAAGCGAGGAGGGCAGAAGATGCTGTCTAACACAGGCAAAGAGAGTACTTCTCGCCAGAATAACTCTACTAGTATCAAACATAGGCCTTAATCTGAGAGATAAAATTCTGATGATGTATATCTGGACCATAGTATTCTTTGAAAGTGGCTGGTGGATTTTGAGGAAAGAGAGGAGACTCGAATGGTTTATGATGTGGTCTTAGAGAAAGATAATGAATATTAAGACTGAGGCTGATAGGAAGGTTCTCATTAGAATCAGTAGGGAAAGGAAATGTAGTAAAAGACAAGTATAGAAGAAAGGAATGATGTGTTAGGACATCACGTTGTAACTTACTTGGTACTACAGGGTGTCCTGGAGTGAAAGAATTGTAGAGGAAGACAGGATTGTAAAATATACACCAACTACGCCTAATTGAGGACAGTGGGCGCAGGTTTTACTCTAAGATAAAGATAACTGATGTGAAGCCATCACACAACTGTTATTCAACCAATACTGAAGGCGTTCAGTCCAATTGTCAATCGTGTAACTATTGCCACAACATTTTTCGAGACAACATAATCCCATTTTCAAGCGCTAAAAACAAGGAAACCAGCTGAAACAGTCGTCGTTATAGGAGGATTTACCCATTTTATTTCCGTTTAGATTACAGTGTAGAGGTAGTTTTATGTTAGAATTGGCTAGGACCAGACAGACATTTCTCAAAGATTTTATGACAGAGACAGTAGTATCGTTGGGGCTGAGCGTTAGGCTTTAAGTAAACATTATCGTTTGTAGGTGATGGCAGCGGCTTTCAATTTGCAACTGTACCTCGGGAACGGTAATGTTTTATGGTTTGAGTTGACAATGCACATTTGCAGTTTGTTTTTAAGTTCGGACGAAGCCTAATAGCATAAAATTTTTTTAAAGGTAGGTTTTAACGCCGGCCTCGGTGACCGAGCGGTTCTAGGCGCTACAGTCTGGAACCACGCGACCGCTACGGTCACAGGTTCGAATCCTGCCTCGGGCATGGATGCTTGTGATGTTCTTAGGTTAGTTAGGCTTAAGTAGTTCTAAGTTCTAGGGGACTGATGACCTTGGACGTTTAGTCGCATAGTGCTCAGAGCCATTTGAACTATTTCTTTTAGGTTTTAACTCAGGTCTGTAATCCTTATATGTCTGTCGGAATGAGAAGGACTGTTTTATCTGGTATCCTTGTTTTTAACACTTGAAAATGGGATGCTGTTGCCCCGAAACATGTTCTGGCAATAATTACACGATTGACAACTGGGCTGAATATTCGCAATATTGCTAAGATGAAGAGACTGGTGCAGCCGAAGGCATTTTGGCGGCCATATGAAACAAAGCAGAATACTAGTGACTACAGCTTCAGCTATCAAACTTTCAGGTGTTGAATTATGGATTAAAACAAGAAAAAAGTGTAGTGAATATGAGATGTAAAGTGCATACCTTAAGAGCTATGAGCACTTGTTCACCTTCGATATTGTAAAACACATCTCCGTCGCTGAATAAGTGCCCTTAGCTCTTAAGGTATGCTAACAATATTGGCAACAATGAAAATGACGTGTGGCTAGGGCCTCCCGTCGGCTATATGGCTGTGTGCGCCGCCATATTGGCGGGTGACCTTGAACGAGTTTCGCTCGGCCGCCGCTAGAGCTCGGAGGATCGCGCTATTGTTTTAACTAAGCGCGATCCGCTGGCAAAAGGGTCTCTTCCGGGCGCCATTGCGCTTTCTCTGCTCACGACTTCCTGCCGCGCCCAGTTTGGCAGTGCTTATCGATAGGCACTTCCGCAGTACAGGCAGCTGCACGCTCATTCCACTCGAAGGAGCCGCAAGTGTTTTGAGTCAGTTCCTTGAGAGTGAAATCGCAATAAGTGTGAAATGCTGTGAAGATATGACATAAAGTCAAAACGCCCAGGAATGCTGTCGGGCGGAATCATCCTGTTGCCAACAACGCCTGCCCCTATACTGCCAATCGGACGAAGGATACACTTCAACGATTTTGGTTGGGAAACATTTCAACATCCTCCTTTCAGACCGGATCTTGCACCATGTGACTTTCACACATTTGGCGACTTCATGAAAGACATGTTTGGACGTCACTTTCAGTCGGATGAGGAAGCGCAAGAAAGGGTGCGGTCGTGGATCCGTCAGTGGACGACCACGTTCTATGAAATAGGAGCTGATCGTCCCGTCTCCCAGTGGAATAAATGCCTTAAAATGTGGTGACTACTTCTAAATGGAACAGTTTCACGGTCCCGTTGTGATGGGTACCTGGTTTTCATTTGACTGTCCCTCGTAGTAAGTGGAGACGGCAGCGTTACCAACGCCACAGGACCTTACCTGGAGAGCTTCCGCCTCGTCGCGCCGCTCGTCCTCGGTGTTCATCGTGACGAACCGCAGCACGAGCAGGTTGAGCGAGGCGGCCACAATGGCGAGCCCGAACAGGATGAAGATGAGCGCGAACGCGACGTACTCGGGTTTGCGCTCGAGCGCCTTGTCCTTCTGCAGCGCCACCATGTCGCCGAAGCCGATGGTGGTGAGCGTGATGAAGCAGTAGTACACCGAGTCGAAGTACGTCCAGCCCTCGTAGCGGCTGAAGGCGGCCGCGCCGCCCGCGATCGTGAGGCTGCTCAGCGTCGTCACCACGAAGATGAGGTTGATCTCGGACGCCTCCTCGTTCTTGCAGTGCAGCATCCGCTTCACGTTGCGGATCACCACCGAGGAGAACTTGTTGAGGCGCTCGCCGATGCTCTGGAACATGACGAGTCCCAGCGGGATGCCGACGATGGCGTAGCACATGGTGAACAGCTTGCCGCCCACCGTGTTGGGCGTCGAGTGGCCGTAACCTGTCAACAGAACGCGACCACACAAGTTGTGAGACATCTGCAGGGTGGCTCTGAAACTCTACAGACAAAGAATACTCTAAAGTGATTATTTTTATCATCATCATCATCATCATCATTTAAGCCTGATTATGCCTTTCAGCGTTCAGTCTGGAGCATAGTACCCCTTATTAAATTCCTCCATGATCCCCTATTCAGTGCTAACATTGTTGCCTCTTCTGATGTTAAGCCTATTACTTCAAAATCATTCTTAACCGAATCCAGGTACCTTCTCCTTGGTCTACCCCGACCCCTCCTACCCTCTACTGCTGAACCCATGAGTCTCTTGGGTAACCTTGCATCTCCCATGCGTGTAACATGATCCCACCATCTAAGCCTGTTCGCCCTGACTGCTACATCTATAGAGTTCATTCCCAGTTTTTCTTTGATTTCCTCATTGTGGACACCCTCCTGCCATTGTTCCCATCCACTAGTACTTGCAATCATCCTAGCTACTTTCATATCCGTAACCTCAACCTTATTGATAAGTTAACCTGAATCCACCCAGCTTTCGCTCCCGTACAACAAAGTTGGTCGAAAGATTGAACGGTGCACAGATGACTTAGTCTTGGTACTGACTTCCTTCTTGCAGAAGAGAGTAGATCGCAGCTGAGCGCTCACTGCATTAGCTTTGCTACACCTCGCTTCCAGTTCTTTCACTATGTTGCCATCGTGTGAGAATATGCATCCTAAGTACTTTAAACCGTCCACCTGTTCTAACTTTGTTCCTCCTATTTGGCACTCAATCCGTTTATATCTCTTTCCCACTGACATTACTTTCGTTTTGGAGATGCTAATCTTCATAACATAGTCCTTACATTTCTGATCTAGCTCTGAAATATTACTTTGCAAACTTTCGATCGAATCTGCCATCATAACTAAGTCATCCGCATATGCGAGACTGCTTATTTTGTGTTCACATATCTTAATCTCACCCAGCCACTCTATTGTTTTCAACATATGATCCATAAATAATATGAACAACAGTGGAGACAGGTTGCAGCCTTGTCTTATCTCTGAAGCTACTCTGAACCATGAACTCAATTTATCATCAACTCTAACTGCTGCCGACTATCTATGTAAAGACCTTTAATTACATGCAAAAGTTTGTCTCTTATTCCATAATCTCGTAGAACAGACAATAACTTCCTCCTAGGAACCCGGTCATATGCCTTTTCTAGATCTATAAATCATAGGTACAGTTCCCTGTTCCACTCTTAACACTTCTCCATTATTTGCCGTAAGCTACAGATCTGGTCCTGAAAACCTCTAAGAGGCCTAAACTCACACTGATTTTCATCCAATTTGTCCTCAACTGATACTCGCCCTTTCCTTTCAACAATACCTGAGAAGATTTTACCCACAACGCTGATTAAAGAGATACCTCTGTTGTTGTTACAATCTTTTCTGTTTCCATGTTTAAAGATTGGTGCGATTACTGCTTTCGTCCAGTCTGATGGAACCTGTCCCGACTCCCACGCCATTTCAATAATCCTGTGTAGCCATTTAAGATCTGACATTCCACTGTATTTGGTGGGTACCGACTTAATTTCATCCACCCCAGCCGCTTTATTGCACTGCAATCTATTGATCATTTTCTCCACTTCCTCAAATGTGATCCTATTTCCATCATCATTCCTATCCCATTGTACATCGAAATCTGAAACATAACTGATCATATTTTCACCTACATTGAGCAACTCTTCAAAATATTCCCTCCATCTGCCCAAGGCATCAACAGGATTCACCAGCAGTTTCCCTGACCTGTCCAAAATACTTGTCATTTCCTTCTTACCTCTCTTTCGAAGACTGCTAATTACACTCCAGAATGGTTTTCCAGCAGCTTGACCCAAAGTCTCCAACCTGTTTCCAAAGTCTTCCCAAGATTTCTTCTTGGATGCTTCAATTATCTGTTTGGCTTTGTTTCTTTCTTCAACATAACTTTCTCTGCCTACCTGAGTTCTAGTATGTAACCATTTTGGATACGCCTTCTTTTTCTTTTTCCTTTTATTTTTATATAATAACATTTTTAATCCACCTAAGTAGCTTTCAACTCAAAGAAGAGAATCCAAAAGATTTATAGTCTGGTCAATCACAGTCACGATACATCATGTAAGGTGCCGTCATTTTACAACTTACAAACCGCGTTTACGTCCAATACGACATAAGTAAGCCCCTTCAATGATGGAAAATACAGATTTGTGGTGCTCGTTCATTATATATGTTACTGACATCGTCTAGTACACTTAATTTATTGTATAATGTCTGTATGTTGGGTGAGTAGGGAACAAGCAGAGCTGTGAAACTCGTGGTAGAGCGGAAGGACACAGGAAACTCACACATTCCTTCGGACAATAGGACGGCACAGCCGCTTCCGGCACTGATCCCGGGCCCGCCCGTGAGCTGGACCACCTGCAAAACGGGATCACGTGACCGGCATGCAGGCGTGAGAAAACGGCCTGGTCAGCCAAAAACACATGGCAGCAGATATTCGCGTACTTTCCTACGGACATAGAAACAACTTCCAGAAACTCCGATCTGGGTTGTAAGCTGCGATTGGTCGGCATAGAGAAACGGGCGCCTTCCGGATAGATGATTCGCCACCGAAATTTAAGGGGAGAAAAGACTTTGAGCAGTGAAAAGAGGAGAGAAGTAAAAAGTGGAGTCGTTGCGGGGTCGTGGAGCAGGAGAGTCGTCTTGGAGGTCCACGGCAGTCGACGGACGTCTTCGGCTGTAGTTTTGGTGAAATACAATTTTGCTATTATGTCGGTGAGGCGAGACATTCAGCGGTTATAGCTTCTGGTCATTACGCTGAATTTGCTTATACACCGGCGTGTAAGAAAGAGAATTTACGTTGGTGAATCACGTGTTCCACTCCGTTCTGCACTGAGGTTTCACACTACTCATTGAGGTAGTAGTTCCTTCTTGCCATTTAGTACAACGGGCGATGTCAGTTACTCCGCGCCTAATCACAGATCGCGAGTACATTATAGGGCAGAGCCAGACAGTTTAAGGGCCAGTATTAATACATGGAGAAACTGAGATTTGTAATCATCATTTTACCAATTAATCATGTCACTTGTGTACATTTTATAACTTATACGTTAAAAGGGGTACTGGATTTTGTCGGCTTATCCTGACATTGTATCGTATCCCCAGGATAAGATTAAGAAGCGGGTAGGTTATCACATGACAATTTACATAATTAATGAGAATAACGTACTCCTACTGGGCGACGTGTAAGTGTCAGGGCGACTTCAGTAGCGTTAAAATATCCATTGCGCAAATTATCACTTGTACGTACTCATGGCAAGTCTCCGCCATCAATAGCCAGTAGAAGAAGTGGAGGTACGTTAGTCATGTTGAGAAATAAAAGCGCTTCAGGGGTAACATTCTTTTATTCTCAGGCGCTGCCGATTTTACAGTACTTACAGCTGCGTCTTCAGGTGCAACCTTTGTATTTAAAAGGCGACGTCACAACTGACTGATTCACTGACTCATCATGGCCCAGCCCAAACCGCTAAGGACAGAAACTTGCAATTTGAAGATAGTGTGAATCATATACTTAGGCGTCGTTTAAGAAAGGACTTTTCAAAATTCCACCGCTAAGGGAGTGAAATAAAGCATGGTAGGTTTTTTTGAAAATATGTCAATATTATGTCAATTTTGAAGCTACACCTACGAAAGTTGGTATCTGGTTTCTTGGTCAGAGATAAGGAATTGCGCGTTTCAGCAGTTTTTAGAAATTTAGCCCTTACGAAGGTGAAATAGTGAATGGAAGATTTTTTGAGAAAATAAATCATTGTTACAGAACTACTAAAGTATTTTAAAGCTACATATATGAAAATTAGTATTTGACTTCTCGGTTACAAATAAAAATAATATGCTGCAATGGTTTTGGAAATTCGACCCCTAAGAGGTGAAATAGGGATGAAATAGTTAATGAAAGAATTTCATTATGAAACTATTTTTAAAACTAAAAAATATGAGTTGTCTTCTCAGCCAGAAATAAAAAAAGTTTTACTGTTTTTGGAAATTCAACTTATAAGTTGGTGAAATAGGGGATGGAAGTTTTTATGGAAATGTTTCATTATGCAATCAGTTTTGAAGCTAAATTATGAAAGTTTGTATATGACTTCTCTGTTAGAAATAAAAAAACTACACATTTCGCTTCTTTTGGAAATTCAGTCCCTAAGGGGGGAAAAACGCGGGTGAAACGTTTTATGAAAATATTTCATTGTGAAAGCATTTTTAAAGCTAAATATTCGACAGTTATTGTTTGGTTTCTCAGCTGGAAAAAAAGAGTTTCACTGTTTTTGGAAAAGTAAACCCTTAATGGGGTTAAATGGGGCCATACTGATTCACTGACTCACCATAGCCCAGTCCAAACCGCTAAAGATAAAAATTTGAAATGTGGAGAGGGTGCGGATCTGTAGGCACAGTTTATGAAGGGATTCTTCGAATTTCCATTGCTATGAGAATGGAATAGTGGATGAACAGCTTTTTGAAAATATGTCGTTGTTAAGGCAATTTTGAAACCAGAACTGTGAAAACTGGTATTTGGTTTCTCAATCAGAAATAATAAAACACGTGTTTCAGAATTTTTGGAGATTCAACCACTAACGTTAGTTACAATATAGCAGGCGAGCAACTGGAAGCAGTTAATTGCATAAATTATCTGGGAGTAGGCATTAGGAGTGATTTAAAATGGAATGATTATATAAAGTTGATCGTCGGTAAATCAGATGCCAGACTGAGATTCATTGGACGAATCCTAAGCAAATGCAATCCGAAAACAATGGAAGTACGTTACAGTACACTTGTTCGCCCACTGCTTGAATATTGCTCAGCAGTGTGGGATCCGTACCATATAGGGTTGATAGAAGAGATAGAGAAGATCCAACGGAGAGCAGCGCGCTTCGTTACAGGATCATTTAGTAATCGCGAAAGCGTTACGGAGATGATAGATAAACTCCAGTGGAAGACTTTGCAGGAGAGGCGCTCAGTAGCTTTCGTTGAAGTTCCGAGAACTTACCTTCACCGAGGAGTCAGGCAGTATATTGCTCCCTCCTACGTATATCTCGCGAAGAGACCATGAGGATAAAATCAGAGAGATTAGAGCCCACACGGAGACATACCGACAATCTTTCTTTCCACGAACAATACTAGACTGGAATAGAAGGGAGAAGCGATAGTGGTACTCAAAGTACCCTCCGCCACGCACGGTCGGGTGGGTTGCGGAGTATGGATGTAGATATAGATGTAGATGTAAGGGGATAAAATAGTGGGTGAAAGTTTTTTTGAAAATAAATTTAAAATAAATAATTTTAAAGTTACATCTGTAAAAATTAGTATCTGATTTCTCAGTTAGAAATAAAAAAAAACATGTATTTCAGTGTTTTTGGAAGTTCAACGACATAAGGGTGTGAAGTAGCGGATGAAAAGTCTTACGAAATTATTTCATTACGAAAGCACTTTCAAAGCCAAATCTATGAAAATTTGTCTTTGGATTCTCTGTTAGCATTAAATAAATATTTGTTTGACCACTTTTGGAAATTCAACGCCTGAAGGGGTGAAATAGGGGATGAATATTTTTATGAAAATATTATTTTATACTACAAATTTTGAATATAATATGTCAAAATTGGTATTTCACTTTCCGGTTTGATGTAAAGAAATATGTATTATGGGATGACAGTTTCTGTGGAAATATCTCCACAAGAACACAAGAGACATGATGAACAAAGAATCGCTTTTTGGTCAGAAGTACATTGGGAAAAGACCATGCTTCCACGGCCTTTATTAACGTGAAAAGTTTAGAAGGTGTTGAAATTTGTGAATAACATAAAAATTCAATTAAGGAAAAAAAAATTCTGTGCAGGGCATACAGTCCACGCGAGCGAAACAGCAGGCTCTAAGATAGTCTGAGGAGGCTGGTTGCGAATGGAGTGCGGTAGACTCATTCTGCTGTCCTTCCAACGACGGACGTTCACTAAGGCTGTGTGACAAATTGCATTATAGTACTGGTAAATGCCATTATGCAGAGGTAGACAAATTGCATGGAGGGGTGGATACGGTCACCGGGGATAGACGTCTATTGTCTTGATCCGTTGTGCCTTCTAGAATGACGAGGCCATCCAGGGAATGCAACGACAACATTCCCCAGACCATAAACCTCCCTCCTGCGGCCTGGACCCTTTCGAAGATCGTTGCAGGGCTGTAAACGCCAATGGCCATCTGTCGTTGGAACATAAAAAATGATTCATCTGAGAATATCAGCTGTCGCCACTCAGTGGACGTCCGGTTGCGGTTTTGGAGTGTAAATTCCAGCCTTTGTATCCGATGAACAGCAGATAGCTTGGGTGCATGAACCAGGCGCCTGAAGTGGAGACCTCTAAGCAGCAACAGTCGCTGAACTGTCGTTGAGGAGACACTGTCGGTAACCCTTTGGTACGCCGGCCGCTGTGGCCGAGCGGTTCTAGGCGCTTCAGTCCGGAACCGCGCTGCTGCTACGATCCCACGTTCGAATGCTGCCTCGGGCATGGATGTGTGTGATGTCTTTAGGTTAGTTAGGTTTAAGCAGTTCTAAGTCTAAGGGACTGATGATGGTTCAAATGGCTCTGAGCGCTATGGAAGTTAACATCAGAGGTCACCAGTCCCCCAGAACTTAGAACTACTTAAACCTAACTAACCTAAGGACATCACACACATCCATGCCCGATGCAGGATTCGAACCTGCGGCCGTAGCGGTTGCGCGGTTCCAGACTGTAGCGCCTAGAACCGCTCGGCCACCCTGGCCGGCGAGCATGTCATTTTGGGTATCAGATAAAAGGTTACGTTTCCTCATTGCAACAACGACTGCACTGTTTCCCGTGTCCCCCCATCACGCTTCATGTACCCTCCATTGGTAGTGCTGCCGCTTATCGTCTGTGAGTGGTTATTGCTCATTGGCGTCGAACATAGGCGGTGGTCACATTAATGTGACTGGACCATGTATCACTTCTTTGCAACTACCTCAGTTCACAACATATTTGAAACAAAGTATACGCGTGTACCATTTACACTTACAAAATCATCACTTTGCGGAATATAGTTCAGAGGATATAGCGTGATAAATATTAAGATGCGCGAAAAACTAGCCTTTCTTAAGGGCTATCCAATCTGTTTTATACATAGGAGATCGGCTCTTAAAAGGATCGGTGTGGAGGGGTTACTGGTTGTGAACTAAGTGTCCCGTTCCAAATCATACCGAGAAGCTGCAAATTTTGATCGATCGAACATATTACTAACTAAATTATGTGTCGGATAACCTTCGACACTTTGGAGTGTCGTAGGTGCATGATGCTGTTATAAAAACGTAGTTGATAGTGTCGGAAGTTCCATGCGGCTTTTCGCGGATGATGCTGTAGTATACAGAGAAGTTGCAGCATTACAAAATTGCAGCGAAATGCAGAAAGATCTGCAGCGGATAGGCACTTGGTGTAGGGAGTGGCAACTGTCCCTTAACATAGACAAATGTAATGTATTGCGAATACGTAGAAAGAAGGATCCTTTATTGTATGATTATATGATAGCGGAACAAACACTGGTAGCAGTTACCTCTGTAAAATATCTGTGAGTATGCGTACGGAATGATTTGAAGTGGAATGATCATATAAAATTAATTGTTGGTAAGGCGGGGAGAGTCCCTAGAAAATGTAGTCCATGAACAAGGATGTGGCTTACAAAACACTCGTTCCACTTATACTTGAGCATTGCTCATCAGTGTGGGATCCGTACCAGGTCTGGTTGACAGAGGAGATAGAGAAGATCCAAAGAAGAGCGGCGCGTTTCGTCACAGGGTTATTTGGTAACCGTGATAGCGTAACGGAGATGTTTAGCAAACTGAAGTGCCACACTCTGCAAGAGAGACGCTCAGCATCGCGGTGTAGCTTGCTGTTCAGGTTTCGAGAGGGTGCGTTTCTGGATGAGGTGTCGAATATATTGTTTCCCCCTACTTATACCTCCCGTTGAGATCACGAATGTAAAATTAGAGAGATTCGAGCGCGCACGGAGGTTTTCCGGCAGTCATTCTTCCCGCGAACCATACGCGACTGGAACAGGAAAGGGAGGCAATGACAGTGGCACGTAAAGTGCCCTTCGCCACACACCGTTGGGTGGCTTGCGGAGTATAAATGTAGATGTAGATGTAGAAAAATATAAGGTCATAGTAGTACAGCGTAATGAAGGAAGACCTTCAGAGGCAAGGACTGCTGGTTGGCCCTCACATGCACTGATGTTACCTGCGATACCTCCTGATATCGCGTCGGATCTTCTTTTATCCGGTGTGGGGCATCAACTCGACGTGGCATAGACTCCACAACACGTAGGAAGTGCCTCGAAGAAAACGATTTATTGACAGGTAGTCAGCATGGATTCAGAAAATACCGTTCTTGCAAAACACAACTAGCTCTTTATACTCATGAGGTAATGAGTGCTATCGACAAGGGATGCCAAACTGGTTCCATATTTTTAGATTTCCAGAAGGCTTTCGACACCGTTCCTCAGAAGCGTCTTCTAACCAAACTGCGTGCCTACGGAGTATCGCCTCAGTTGCGCGACTGGATTCGTGATTTCCTGTCAGAAAGGTCACAGTTCGTAGTAATAGACGGACAGTCATTGAGTAAAACAGAAATAATATCCGGCGTTCCCCAGGGAAGTGATACAGGCCCTCTTTTGTTCCTGACCATTATTCACGACATAGGAGAAAATCTCAGTAGCCGATTGTTTGCAGATGATGCTGTCATTCACCGTCTTGCAAAGTCATCAGATGACCAAAACGAATTCCAAAATGATTTAGATAAGATATCTGTATCATGCGAAAAGTGGCAATTGACCCTGCACAAAGAAAAGTGTGAAGTTATTCATATGAGCACTAAAAGAAATCCGCTAAATTTCGATTATGCGATAAGTCACACAAAATCAACTAAATAGGGATTACAATTACCCTATATTGGAACGATCACATAGATCGTAGAGCCAACTAAAGACTGCAATTCATTGGCAGGACACTTAGTAGGTGCAACAGGTCTACTAAAGAGACTGCTTACACCACGCTTGTCCGCCCTATTCTGAAGTACTGCTGTACGGTGTGGGATCCAAATCAGATGGGACTGACGGATGACATCGAAAAAGTACAAAGAAGGGCAGCTCGTTTTGTATTATCGTGAAGTAGGTGAGAGAGTGCCACAGACATGATACGTGAACTGGAGTTGCAATCATTAAAACAAAGGCGTTTTTCGTTGCGTCGGGATCTTCTCATGAAATTTAAATCACCAGTTTTCTCCTCCGGTTGCGAAAACATTCTCCTGGCACCCACCTACATAAGGAGAAATGATCATCATGATAAAATAAGAGAAATCTAGGCTCGCACAAAAGAATTTAGGTGTTCGTTTTTCACGCGCGCCGTTCGAGAGTGGAACGGTAGAGAGACAGCTTGAAGGTGGTTCATTGAACCCTCTGCCAGGCACTTTATTGTGAATTGCAGAGTAATTACGTAGATATAGCTGTAGATATAGGAATTTCCCTGCAGAAATACTGAGCCAAGCTGCCATTGTAGCCGTCCAGAATTGCGAAAGTGTTGCCGGTGCAAGATGCTGTGCACAAAGTGACCTGTTGTTGAATGGAATTCTTTTCGGGCGGTCTAGTCGGCCAAATCATTCTCTGGAAGTGTCGAGATTGATCTTCAAACCAATCGCGAACAGTTGCGGTGTGATGATGTGGTATGAATGGCTGCAAATGGTCTCCAAGTAATTTCCAGTAAATTGTCGATCCAATTGGAGCAAAGGACTCAGTTCATTGCATATATACAGAATCCACACTATTATGGAGCCACCACCAGCTTGTACAGCGCCTTGTTGACAACTTGCGGCCATGGGTTCGCGGGGTCTGCGCCACACTCGAACCCTACCATCAGCTCTTACCAACTGAAATCGGGACTCATCTGACCTGGACACAGTTTTCCAGTAGTCTAGGGTCCAATCAATATGATGACGAGCTCAGGAGAGGAGCTGGAGGCGATGTCATGTTGTCAGCAAAGGTGTTCGCGTCGGTCGTCTGCTGCCATAGCTCATTAACGCCAAATTTCGCCCCACCGTCCTAGCGGATGCGTTCGTCGCACGCCCCACGTTGATTTCTGCGGCGATTTCACTCAGTTGTGCTTGCTTATCTGTTAACACTGGCGGCCGCGGTGGCCGTGCGGTTCTGGCGCTGCAGTCCGGAACCGCGGGACTCCTACGGTCGCAGGTTCGAATCCTGCCTCGGGCATGGGTGTGTGTGTGTGATGTCCTTAGTTTAGTTAGGTTTAAGTAGTTCTAAGTTCTAGGGGCCTTATGACCTAAGATGTTGAGTCCCATAGTGCTCAGAGCCATTAACACCGACAACTCTACGCAAACGCCGCTGCTCTAAAATGGTTCAAATGGCTCTGAGCACTATGGGACTTAACTACTGTGGTCATCAGTCCCCTAGAACTTAGAACTACTTAAACCTAACTAACCTAAGGACATCACACACATCCATGCCCGAGGCAGGATTCGAACCTGCGACCGTAGCAGCCGCGCGGTTTCGGACTGCGCGCCTAGAACCGCTAGACCACCGCGGCCGGCCGCCGCTGCTCTCCTTCGTTGAATGAAAGCCGGCGGCCACTGCGCAGCCCGTGGTAAGAGCTAATGCCTGAAATGTGATATTCTCGGAACATTCTTAACGCTGTTGATCTCGGAATATTGAATTCCCTAATGATTTCCGAATGGAATGTTCCATGCGTCTAGTTCCAACTACCACTCCCCGGTCTAAGTCTTAATTCACGTCATGCGGCCATAATCTTGTCGCAAGCCTTTTCACATGAATCACCTGAGTACAAATGACAGCTCCGCCGATACGCTGCCCTCTTATACCTTGTGTACGCGATATTACCGCCATCTGTATATGTAGATATCGCTATTCCATAACTTTTGCCACGTCTGTGTAAACGAACATAAGGTGGTCAGGAACAGCGTGAAAAACTTGTAAGGGAGTTGCAGGGTAGGTTGTGCCGAGAAATAATTGTTAAGAAAAAAATTCGATACGTCACCCCGTTTCCGAGTTAATTGGCATAGAAGTTAACCAATCAGGCTGTTGCTTACGCAAATTCAAGCAGCCTGTGATACAATTAGTGTTAGCTGTTCTCATAGCGTAGATGACAGCGCACTAGACTGCTACGTCTTTCGCTCGGGTTCGACTCTTGTTACCGTCTAATGTACAGTTTTTGTATCGCTTAGTTTTAGGAAATGAATCGAGGTATACATTTGGCGACACCGTCTCTGGCGGTCCTCTTTTTGCAGATCTGCGCAACATATCAAATTTTCTTAACAGTTCTCACCCAGCACACCATACACTGCAACAACTTTACAAGCTTTTGAGACTGTTTCTGACCAGCCTGTATAACATATTGAGCATAACTGGCGGAAAGGCCTATAATTGTTCGGGTACACGATTAGCAAAAAGTCTCTGCAAAGAGCAACAACCGTAAAACATCTGGGAGTAGTTGCCCAGAGCAACCTGGAACGGAACGAGCACATAAAACTAAAAGAATGAAACGTCACTGTCACACAGATGCTTTGGAAGAACCATAAGGAGATGTAATTCATCCTTCGTTCGATTGATTATTGAGTATTGTTCGTGAGCTGTAACCATATTACATTTAGTAAGTGAGAGAGCATTATGGAGATGGATATGAAATTCCAGTGACAGACGCTTCAGGAAGGCGTTAGCTGTCATGAAGAGGTTTGCTGCTAAAATTCTGAGAGCGGACGTTCCAAGAAGAATCACGGCCCACATTATTACTTCCTCTCATACATATATCTCGCTAAATTATCTGGTCGAAAAAATCAAAGAAATTCTAGTTCGTACGAGGCATATCGACAGTAATTCTTCTCGAGTGCTTGAATGGTGCCATTCAGGAGTGGAACAACGCAAGGGAGTTAAGCTTAATATTATCGCTAGAAACCCGAAAGGTATTTGCGGAGTACAGAACATGGCATCTGGAATAAGGTAATTCACTTTCTTTGTTCACATTACCATAAGATATATATTACGGTCGAGAAATATGATACACAGGTATACCATTTTTGTTTATTTATTCTGTTGTATAGTTAGTTTTTGGGAATTAAAATGGTATTTAGTATGGAAGATTTCGGCTCGACTGCCTGTTCTTTTCTGCCACTGAGACGGGAAATTAGTTACCACTATCAATGTAAGTGCTAACGGTTCTTACTTCAAAAGAGGGTCTCAGAGTCATTCTCAAAGTCGTAAAACCGTTAGCAGGCTGCCATTAAGACTTCCTTAACTGCTTCTGCTGGATCTCTTTTGAGTTTGTTCCGCGCTTCACTCAGTTTTTTTTAATGTTCGTTCTCAGTTCTACAGCAATTTAGCGCAAGTGCTGCTCAATCGGCCCTGGAACACAATCGTTTAAAAATTTTTATGTGAAATAAAACGCATTGTAGGAATAAACACCTAAAGAGGAAGAATTATGAAATGAGTACTTGTATAATTAAGAAATTTCAGCCAAAACGGGCGTATCAAGGAACAGGGGGGGAACATCAATAGACTAGAAATTGGAATAAGTTAGAAAGTACTGTATTCTTTAATGTAGGCAACACGAAAGCAATCGTGAATTTGGCAAACTCCTCGATTTCAGCTTTCTGTTGAAGAGTCCAGGTTTTGTAACCAACGGGAGAAAGTTTCCAAAATATTTCGTCCTTTGTCAAACGACTTTACTTCCAATCACGTCACATGACGTAATAATATGTTAGCAATATTCTTGTCGCTTACGCTTAAAAATAATGGAAAAAAAGTAAAGACAGTTACGTTATAATCTACTGGCCATTAAAATTGCTACACCAAGAAGAAATGCGGATGATAAACGGGTATTCATTGGACAAACATATTATACTAGAACCGACATGTGATCACATTTTCACGCAATTTGGGTGCATAGATCCTGAGAAATCTGTACCCAGAACAACCACCTCTGGCCGTAATAACGGCCTTGATACGCCTGGGCATTGAGTCAAACAGAGCGTGGATGGCATGTACACGTACAGCTGCCCATGCAGCTTCAACACGATACCACAGTTCATCAAGAGTAGTGACTGGCGTATTGTGACGAGCCAGTTGCTCGACCACCATTGACCAGACGTTTTCAGTTGGTGAGAGATCTGGAGAATGTGCTGGCCAGGGAAGCAGTTGAACATTTTCTGTATCCAGAAAGGCCCGTACAGGACCTACAACATGCGGTCGTGCATTATCCTGCTGAAATGTAGGGTTTCGCAGGAATCGAATGAAGGGTAGAGCCACGGGTCGTAACACATCTGAAATGTAACGTCCACTGTTCAAAGTGCCGTCAATGCGAACAAGAGGTGACCGAGACGTGTAACCAATGGCACCCCATTCCATCACACCGGGTGATACGCCAGTACGGCGATGACGAACACACGCTTCCAATGTGCGTTCACTGCGAAGTCGCCAAACACGGATGCGACCATCATGGTGCTGTAAACAGAACCTGGATTCATCCGAAAAAATGACGTTTTGCCATTCGTGCACCCAGGTTCATCATTCAGTACACCATCGCGCTCCTGTCTGTGATGCAGCGTCAAGGGTAACCGCAGCCATGGTCTCCGAGCTGGTAATCCATGCTGCTGCAAACGTCGTCGAACTGTTCGTGCAGGTGGTTGCTGTCTTGAAAACGCCCCCATCTGTTGACTCAGGGATCGAGACGTGGCTGAACGATCCTTTACAGCCATGTGGGTAAGATGCCTGGCATCTCGACTGCTAGTGATAGGAGGCCGTTGGAATCCAGCACGGCGTTCCGTATTACCCTTCTGAACCCACCGATTCCATATTCTGCTAACAGTCATTGGATCTCGACCAACGCGAGAAGCAATGTCACGATACGCTAAACCGCAATCGCGATAGTCTACAATCCGACCTTTATCAAAGTTGGAAACGTGAAGGCACACATTTCTCCTCCTTACACGAGGCATCACAACAACGTTTCACCAGGCAACGCCGGTCAACTGCTGTTTGTGTATGAGAAATCGGTTAGAAACTTTCCTCATGTCAGCACGTTGTAGGTGTCGCCACCGGCGCCAACCTTTTGTGAATGCTCTGAAAAGTTAATCATTTGCATATCACAGCATCTTCTTCCTGTCGGTTAAATTTCGCGTCTTTAGCACGTCATCTTCTTGGTGCAGCAATTTTAATGGCCAGTAGTGTATGAAAACGAAAGGAAATTAAAAATGAAACAAATTATATTAGGCTCCTCTAATCACATCGCAGAAGCGTCGCATCCAAACCACGCTCCTTCCCAAATTTCTAGGTCCTTCCCCTTCCCTCGAAACCACGAGTTTAAATAGTCCAAACCAAAGAGAACCACATTTCGTAGTGTTTCCAGGTTTTAGCGAGATGGTGAAACAGGAGAGAAAGTGCGAGGAGGAGACTGGAGTATTGCTTTTTTTTTATTCCGGAAAGTCTTTTTCCTTTGTTATAATACAATTTTCTCCTCCTGAAGTTGAAGATTTGCTGAATAATATGTCTTTTTTATTTTTTAAAATGACTAGTTTATTTCCACACTTTTTTAAACAGAATTTCACAGACTCCACAAATTCTCTCGGAATTACTAACTTGCCACTACTAGTTATCTGACATTCCGTTCATCACTGAGGGACAAGTGTTAACCAGCGCTCTGAAACACCTTTTTATTTATTTATCGTATGGCATTCATTAAATGTTTTTGAATCAGAAGAATCTTCGGGTCGACGACTTGTGCCGACACGGAAGGGTGGGGCTGAGGGGCGGGGGGAGACATGATACAACATGAGCAACTATCTGTCGTTCCGCACCGCAGTGAGAAGATAGTGATAAAAATTTGACCAACTTGTGGAGAGTGTCTGCACGTCTTCCATGACACTTCGTATGCAATCCACGGTAGTCCAAATTGCCCGAAGCTGCTCATATCCAAGAGGCTTCTCCTGGATATTTTCGGGCATTGTGGAGGACGTTTCTCAGTACGAATCCAGGCTGTGACAAGAGTGGAATGTTTTATCAGAATTGAACTGTCAAAATATCTGACAAAAACGTAGTTTTATGTTTCTGAACTGCAGAAAGTAATGTACTTACCAAGACACGACAGAAAAAAAGTAGTATAGATGCAGTATGGTCGTCACTTCCAATTAGATGTCACTTGATAAAGGCAACAAGCCGAAACAGGTCTGTCGTGTAAAATATTAAAAATATGTATACAGGATGAGTCAGGAGGAAAGGTACATGCTTTGAGGGGTGATACTAGTAATGATTGTAAACAAAAAACTCCTAATAAACGTAATCGTTTCCGGGTAAACCAATGAAACCAACCAGGAACGGGAAACGTATAGCGTCGTCCTTACTAACCATGTCAGTACGTGGTTCACTTGCGCATGGTGCAGTTGTTTACCTCAAGTCTCAGTCCGACAGTGCTTGTCGTACTGCACTGTACTATAGTGTTGTTACGCGCTCAACGAATACAGTTTTCTGTAGTGGAAATGCCAAGGATCTTCACACATGCAGAGTATGCTGACATGGTGTTTATCTATGGTTTGTCAATGGGAATTCCAGAGCTGCTGTGAGAGTATACCAACAACGATTTCCGAATAGCAGAGTGCCAGGTAGCAGGGCGTTTAGCAGGGTGTTTCGCGGATTGCGTGAACGTGGTACGCTTCCCAGGGTAAATGTTGTCTCTGAACGTCCCGTACAACAAACTCTTAATGAAATTGAGAACATTCTTCAAGTAGTGGAACGCAACCCTACTACTAGCTCTAGTGGATTTGCTGCCGACCGTGGTATTCCACAAACACGAGTGATACACACAGTTCATGAGCACGGTCTGTATCGCTTTCATTGTCAGAGTGTACAACATCTGCATGAAGGAGATGCTGTCGTCCGGCAAGAATTCTCTCAATGGATCATTGCCAATGACCGATTAATTCCACATACACTCCTGGAAATTGAAATAAGAACACCGTAATTTCATTGTCCCAGGAAGGGGAAACTTTATTGACACATTCCTGGGGTCAGATACATCACATGATCACACTGACAGAACCACAGGCACATAGACACAGGCAACAGAGCATGCATAATGTCGGCACTAGTACAGTGTATATCCACCTTTCGCAGCAATGCAGGCTGCTATTCTCCCATGGAGACAATCGTAGAGATGCTGGATGTAGTCCTGTGGAACGGCTTGCCATGCCATTTCCACCTGGTGCCTCAGTTGGACCAGCGTTCGTGCTGGACGTGCAGACCGCGTGAGACGAAGCTTCATCCAGTCCCAAACATGCTCAATGGGGGACAGATCCGGAGCTCTTGCTGGCCAGGGTAGCTGACTTAAACCTTCTAGAGCACGTTGGGTGGCACGGGATACATGCGGACGTGCATTGTCCTGTTGGAACAGCAAGTTCCCTTGCCGGTCTAGGAATGGTAGGACGATGGGTTCGATGACGGTTTGGATGTACCGTGCACTATTCAGTGTCCCCTCGACGATCACCAGTGGTGTACGGCCAGTGTAGGAGATCGCTCCCCACACCATGATGCCTGTGTGCCTCGGTCGTATGCAGTCCTGATTGTGGCGCTCACCTGCACGGCGCCAAACACGCATACGACCATCATTGGCACCAAGGCAGAAGCGACTCTCATCGCTGAAGACGACACGTCTCCATTCGTCCCTCCATTCACGCCTGTCGCGACACCACTGGAGGTGGGCTGCACGATGTTGGGGCGTGAGCGGAAGACGGCCTAACGGTGTGCGGGACCGTAGCCCAGCTTCATGGAGACGGTTGCGAATGGTCCTCGCCGATACGGTGTGCGGGACCGTAGCCCAGCTTCATGGAGACGGTTGCGAATGGTCCTCGCCGATACCCCAGGAGCAACAGTGTCCCTAATTTGCTGGGAAGTGGCAGTGCGGTCCCCTACGGCACTGCGTAGGATCCTACGGTCTTGGCGTGCATCCGTGCGTCGCTGCGGTCCGGTCCCAGGTCGACGGGCACGTGCACCTTCCGCCGACCACTGGCGACAACATCGATGTACAGTGGAGACCTCACGTCCCACGTGTTGAGCAATTCGGCGGTACGTCCACCCGGCCTCCCGCATGCCCACTATACGCCCTCGCTCAAAGTCCGTCAACTGCACATACGGTTCACGTCCACGCTGTCGCGGCATGCTACCAGTGTTAAAGACTGCGATGGAGCTCCGTATGCCACTGCAAACTGGCTGACACTGACGGCGGCGGTGCACTAATGCTGCGCAGCTAGCGCCATTCGACGGCCAACACCGCGGTTCCTGGTGTGTCCGCTGTGCCGTGCGTGTGATCATTGCTTGTACAGCCCTCTCGCAGTGTCCGGAGCAAGTATGGTGGGTCTGACACACCGGTGTCAATGTGTTCTTTTTTCCATTTCCAGGAGTGTATTTTGTCCGCTGATGAGTCAACATTTACCGACAATGGAATCAACAATACGAACAACTCTCATCCATGAGCAAATAAAAATGTGCACGCTACTGGGGAAACGAATTTTCATCGACGTTTCTCAGTCAATGTCTGGTGCGGTATTATTGATGACCAACTCATCGGTCCAGTTGTTTTAGTTAATCGTCTTACTGGGATACGGTATCCTGAGTTTCTTCCAAATGTGTTACCAGAATACGTTAAGAGGTGACGGGCGAGTTGTGGCGCCCTGGAAATATTCTAAGTTTGGAGTTGGCATGGCCGCACGGGTCGCTCAGCAAGTCGGGGCCTGGCAGCAAACACGTGGTGCCGAACGTTAGCTGGACAAGAGGGGCAGCCCCAGCACGTGGTCCAGGCTCAGCATGTGGCTGGGGATTCCATGGTGACGCTGTGTCGATGAAAGAGACTTGTATGCCGAGAGTGCCAAAGATGGCGGACTTTGTGAAATCATCATGTGCAGACATTTCACAATTCGTATAGAAATTAATAGTAGCCAGAGGAATTATTACACCTTAAAAAGAAACATGTACTTTAGCATTATTTGCACGACGATTCTGATGATGTAATCAGATTTTCAATATCTTAATTAGTTTGAAGTTTAGTGTCTGAGAGTAAATTATGCAAGTAACTCCCAGCAACGAATTTCCAAAATCTAAACTGTTCATCCGATTTCGTCGATCAACGTGTCTTTAGAAAGCTATTAGTGTAAACCTAAATTGGTATAAATTACAGGCATGTAACTTGAATAGTACATGATTGATTGGAGGTCAAAGAGACCGATTACTATCGATCGCATCAGGCTGAAGTACTCCACAGTTACACGAAAAAATGGTAGCAGCATGCTTATAAATATATTTATTCATCTATGTCTTTGTTTATATCCGATATATACTGCTCATGAAGAAATTGGTCAAATATTTACTGTTTTTTTTATAAAGCACAGAGCCATTAGGCTATTGGTCTACTTTTGGTTGCTATTCCTTTGATATATGTTTATTTAATTTGTTTATGTATTTAATAGTGTGTGTTAGAGTGCGTTTATGGTCCAGCCGTAGGAATATTTATTTGATTTCAAGTTATTTAAATGTAAATCCAGTATTTCGAATGTGTTTTAATATGTTTGTGAGTGTGCGTTGGCTTGAAGACATGGCGGGAGTGCCCTAGCCAATCACAGTGTTCGTTAATGGAGAGACTGTATGGAAGCGGGGGAGGAGCGTGGAGTATGGGACACGAGAGGCAGTTGAGAACAGTATGGGAGAGGGCAGGACAGGGAGGTGCTGGATGCGACGGCGCGACGGAGGTACGGTCGCAGGAAAGACTTGGAGACTGTGGAGAGGTTTCTGCGTGACCGCGGGATATAGAAATACTTCGGAGTGCTGACTTGTGAATGTGTGAGATTTCCGTCGTTTCTACAGTGAAGACGTAGTATGCGTTTAGAAGTGACTATCTCGCGAGCTATGTTGTCGTTCATAACTAATTACGTGAAGTAGGAATCTATTGTTTCCCTGTTATTCAACTTATATTTTATTTCATTGCTGGACCATAGATACCAATAAGTGTTTTGCAGAAATATACCGCATTCTCAAAAGTACTTCTACTATCGTACTCATAATTTAAAGTCGTTAAGATAGTACAGGGTGTTTCAAAAATGACCGGTATATTTGAAACGGCAATAAAAACTAAACGAGCAGCGATAGAAATACACCGTTTGTTGCAATATGCTTGGGACAACAGTACATTTTCAGGTGGACAAACTTTCGAAATTAAAGTAGTTACAATTTTCAACAACAGATGGCGCTGCAAGTGATGTGAAAGATATAGAAGACAACGCAGTCTGTGGGTGCGCCATTCTGTACGTCGTCTTTCTGCTGTAAGCGTGTGCTGTTCACAACGTGCAAGTGTGCTGTAGACAACATGGTTTATTCCTTAGAACAGAGGATTTTTCTGGTGTTGGAATTCCACCGCCTAGAACACAGTGTTGTTGCAACAAGACGAAGTTTTCAACGGAGGTTTAATGTAACCAAAGGACCGAAAAGCGATACAATAAAGGATCTGTTTGAAAAATTTCAACGGACTGGGAACGTGACGGATGAATGTGCTGGAAAGGTAGGGCGACCGCGTACGGCAACCACAGAGGGCAACGCGCAGCTAGTGCAGCAGGTGATCCAACAGCGGCCTCGGGTTTCCGTTCGCCGTGTTGCAGCTGCGGTCCAAATGACGCCAACGTCCACGTATTGTCTCATGCGCCAGAGTTTACACCTCTATCCATACAAAATTCAAATGCGGCAACCCCTCAGCGCCGCTACCATTGCTGCACGGGAGACATTCGCTAACGATATAGTGCACAGGATTGATGACGGCGACATGCATGTGGGCAGCATTTGGTTTACTGACGAAGCTTATTTTTACCTGGACGGCTTCGTCAATAAACAGAACTGGCGCATATGGGGAACCGAAAAGCCCCATGTTGCAGTCCCATTGTCCCTGCATCCTCAAAAAGTACTGGTCTGGGCTGCCATTTCTTCCAAAGGAATCATTAGCCCATTTTTCAGATCCGAAACGATTACTGCATCACGCTATCTGGACATTCTTCGTGAATTTGTGGCGGTACAAACTGCCTTAGACGACACTGCGAACACCTCGTGGTTTATGCAAAATGGTGCCCGGCCACATCGCACGGCCGACGTCTTTAATTTCCTGAATGAATATTTCGATGATCGTGTGATTGCTTTGGGCTATCCGAAACATACAGGAAGCGGCGTGGATTGGCCTCCCTATTCGCCAGACATGAACCCCTGTGACTTCTTTCTGTGGGGACACTTGAAAGACCAGGTGTACCGCGAGAATCCAGAAACAATTGAACAGCTGAAGCAGTACATCTCATCTGCATGTGAAGCCATTCCGCCAGACACGTTGTCAAAGGTTTCGGGTAATTTCATTCAGAGACTACGCCATATTATTGCTACGCATGGTGGATATGTGGAAAATATCGTACTATAGAGTTTCCCAGACCGCAGCGCCATCTGTTGTTGAAAATTGTAACTACTGTAATTTCGAAAGTTTGTCTGCCTGAAAATGTACTGTTGTCCCAAGCATATTGCAACAAACGGTTTATTTCTATCGCTGCTCGTTTAGTTTTTATTGCCGTTTCAAATATACCGGTCATTTTTGAAACACCCTGTACCTGCAGATTTCATGTAATTGCAATCTTTCATTTATAAATTTCTACGTTACATTCGCAATTGCCGAGTGATAGGAACCTTCGAGCATTCGATTCATGTGTATATTCATTCATATTGTATACTGTAGACTCAGCAGTATTTGGCCTGTAATACGGCAACTACGTATCCCAGCCCCTAGACAACGAAACCAGCCAAAACTTTTAATACTTCATCTCAAATGGTTCAAATGACTGAGCACTATGGGACTCAACTGCTGAGGTCACCAGTCCCCTAGAACGTAGAACTACTTAAATCTAACTAACCTAAGGACATCACACACATCCATGCCCGAGGTAGGATTCGAACCTGCGACCGTAGCGATCACGCTGTTCCAGACTGTAGCGCCTAGAACTGCTCGGCCACCCCGGCCGGCACTTAATCTCAGAGTCAGTGGGTACATAGTTGGGGGCCACACTACACCATCACATCATTTTATTATATGAAAGCCTGCAACGTGGAGGATATCCCTTTGGGAACATGAGCTCGTATATACTTTCAGCATGACGGAGTTCCTACACATTCCGTGCGGCCAGTGACCCATTATCTCAACACAACGTATCCTGGTCGTTGGATAGGTCGCCTTGGAGTCATTGCTTTGTCACTGAAGTCACCCGATCTTACCCCATTGGATTACTGTTTGTGGGGGTGGCTGAAGAGTCTACATAGTGGACACAAGAGAGGAATTCTTGCTCATATTTTACATGCTTGTGCCCAGGTAAAGGAATGCAAAACTGAGCTCCGATCGGTGACACAACACCTGTCTATAAGAGCAGCAACATGCATTGAAGTTGATGGTGGACAGTTTGAACATCATCTGTGAGAAAACGTACACAATTTAAAAATCCATAACATAATAGTATCTTAATTTACCGTCACCTTCACCTTTGCCGTTCCTAGCTGTTTTCATTGGCTTACCCGGAGACGGTTAAGAAAAGGGGATATGTTTATTAGAAGCTTTTTGTTCAGACTCACCAGTAGTATCACCTGTCAAAGCATGTGCCTTTCCTCCTGACCCAACCTGTATATATTATCTTATTGCAGCTAGTTTTGGAGTATTCATTTTCGTTATGTCTTATACCAGCGTATACTATGCTGCAGGCCCAACAGAACGTAACTATCTTAATTTTTCTCGCCCCACTGGTAATACGTCTTTCAGTACTGAAGGTCGCGGTTATCAACAATGTTGTGGTATTCACGGAACTGCGCACTCGTCCGTATGATATCAAGAGGTGAAATGTGACCCAAGACAGGTAACCACAATGTTGAAGTAGATCGTATTGACCTATCAATGATGCGCATGGATTTGTTTGTACTTACGCCTTTTTCACTTGTGCACTATTAAGCCGACAGATGAACAGTAATCCGCTGCTGAGTATACCAAACCGAGTGATGATGCTCAAGGAGTGTGTGCTGACGGATCCAAGGTATTGCCACAGAACTGATGGAGAACGTCGTTTCTGCTTTTGAGCTTAACAAATATTTGCAAGTGCTCCTTAAAAGAAAGTGTCCTGTCTAACGTGATACCAAGGTATTGACACGTCATTACAATGCACGGTGACAATCAATTTGAATTGAAAGTGATTTGTGTTATCGGTAATAGTACAGTATTTTCGTAATAGAAAAATAAGAGGTGTTTATATGATCCGGGCTATAAATTGAAAGTGATGGCATACACAGAAGAACATAGAAAAAGAAGAGTTGAGCGCCATTTCGGCCCTCCACCAACAGAAAAAAAACCATTCGCGATTGGCGGGCTAGTAAAGAAAAACTGAAAAAAAATGAGGAAGACTAAATGTGCAAATAAAGCACTGACCAAAAGTAGAGGATGACGTGTTGAAATGGATTCAAGGGGACCGGCAAAATGGCATTGGAATTAATATAAGAATGGTTCAAATACACGCACGTAAGCTAACGCTACAGAGGAACTTTACAGACTTTAAGGATAGAATTGATTGGTGCTGCAGGTTTATGAAGCGCCATGAAGCGTCACGGAAAATGTCTCAAAAAAAGCCACAAGAGTACGAAGAGAATATATTATGTTTCCATTGCATTAACATTCAAAGTCAAAAGAAAACAGTGTGGAACTGAGCCAAATAGCGAATATGGACGGATCTCCTTTGACATTTGATGCGCCGAGTAACAGAACAGTTGCCATGAAAGACTCTAAACTCAAAAACAAGTGGACCTGAAAAAATGCACTACACTGTTGTCCCTTCATGTCATGCTAACGGTGGTAAACGTAATCCAATGATCATTTTCAAACGCAAAACAATGTCGAAACGTCCTGAAATACCGCCAGGTTTTGTTGTTCACGTGCATGACAAGGCTTGGATGGATGAGACTGGCATGAAATTATGGATTAACAGAATGTGGGGGAGAAGGAAAGGTGCTTTATTGAAGAAGAGTTCTCTTCTAGTGCTAGATCAGTTTAGTAGTCATCTGAAAAATTCTGTGAAAGAGAAACTGACACAGGGGAATGCACAGCTTTCTGTTAATCCGAGAGGACTTACTTCAAAATTGCAGCCTCTTGATGTCTCGATAAATAGACCATTTAAAGAGTGTATGAGAGAGGAATGGAAATAAGTGGGTGTCGGGTGAAATCCAACATGAATTCACGCTGAAGGGAACTTTAAAATGACGTACAATCACGTAAGTGTGTCAGTGAATAAAACAGTAGTGATCTAGAGTAGGAGAGGACATTTTTGTTACATCTTTCGAGAAGTGCGGCGTAAGAAAAGCTCTCGATGGCAGTGAAGGCCAACTTGTATATGAAGAGGGCAACAATGAAGAGGAAGAGGAAGAAGAAGAAGAAGAAGAAGAGGAAGGAAGTTTAGGTGACGATTTTCGGGAATTTAGTCAGTTAAGTTTTATGAGGTAAACTCACTTTGCAGTTTAGTAATAAAAATGGTAAAAATAGTTTTTAAAAATTGTATAATAATTAAGGTGCGTTTTCTAGTCTGCAGCCCATTATACTCAGTAAAATACGGACAGTCGAGTCTGAAAGGAACCCGTCTCACGTAATAATATGGGCAGTGATAACATCACACCTGCTTGAGCCATACTTCCTTTGAAGGGACTGTGAATGGCGCAGATTATTTGAACATGCTACAAACATGGATAATACCTCAGCTCGAGATAAGGAGCCTCACAGAACGCATATGGTTGCAGCAAGATCGAGCGCCTCCTGTAGCATCTTGTAGCGCGCGAGTTCCTAAATGAACATTTTTCAGGACGGTGTCTCAGTCGTGGCTCATCAGCAGCACCAGCTCCATCGAAATGGTAACCAAGACGTCCTGACATCGCCATACCTGACAACTCCTTACGGGAAGTCATTAGGGCGCATGTATCTGCACGTCGATACGCTTCAAACGAAGAACTGCACGATGCAGTTGAGGATGGATTTTGCATTATGACACTGGACATACCCAAAAATATGTTAAGAATAACGTGGAAGCGTGAGGAAATTTGTGTACAGCATGATGGAGAACATACCAATATATTGGGAACTTAATACGTAAGTAAGTAATTGCGCTAAAACAAATCAAATCAATTAGTATTCGATACTAGGGGTACTGGAACTTCTCGTTCATCCCACAATTTTCGCTGTTCATGCAGTAGAACTTCTACACCAGGCATGACGTTTCAATTTCTTACTTATTTACTATCAATTCTATTCACAACAAATTTTGCAGTCTGTATCGACATAAGCAGCTGGGGGTAGCTGCAAAATTATATCATTGTACGACACGAAGTTTACTAGCTTTTATTTTAAACGGAGCGAAAACTGCCCAGATTATACACGTACAGTGTTTGATAATGAGAGGACTTAACGTGGTTTAACAAACTTCAAACTGAATTTCAATCTTTTCAGAACGTTTTCTCGCTTAAAGTCCGGCAAAATAATGAAATCTTTTGTTTTCACTTTTTTTTAGTTATGGATAAATAATCCGAAATTAATCAAACCAAAATAATTAGGGTTTTCCGTCTCCAACCGTAAAGGTTTTACTTGTTTAAAGCCAAATATGTCCATGTTCTAGAGAGCGTGCGTGAAAATACGATTTTCATTAGGGGTCATAGCTCGGGTTTGTTGATCGCAGAGATAAGGGATCAAGGGTTTTGGATAGCCCTTGACCTAGCGAAAAATTGTATACCTATCGGAAAACGGGCGTACTGTAGCTATTCTCCAGTACATGTCAACTGAGCAAATCAGTTGGTTGTTTTCCACTAGGTATGAACTACGGTGAACCTTAGGCGGCTTATAAAAGCACCATTTGTACATGGGCGGTTCGTGATAAAACCTCGAAAAACCACGGTTTTTCTTTGTGACAAATACCAGTTGTGGGATTCGCCACTTCTACAATTTCTGTTCATGGCAGATCACTGAGATTTTTACCATGTGTTCTTAATATGATACTCTCGAGGAACTTCGAAACTTTTTTCGAAAAATCATTATCCGTTACAGAGATTCAGAAGTTTAAAGTTTCCGTACCTGTGCACGTAGTAGTTGCATGTAATATGCTATCTGAGGCGTAAAAGTAGTTTCAACCGACGTCGTGAACACATGACAAGGCATGTACAGATATGGCAAAAGTTCTCAGTCTGACAACCAAACTATGTCTTTACACAGCATTTTTCACCAATGAAACTTTATGACGCCATGTCTTTTTATAATGGGCAGGCCTATTCAAATATGCCCAAAGTGGTACCGTAGTGGAAAAATATGGGCTGAAAAGGATCTTAACATGCTTGAAAAGAACTGAAAATGACTACCAAAATTTATGTAATACTGGAAAGACTAATAGTTCAGTAAAAAATTTGTAATAACATTTTAACTATTCTAAGATACAAATTACAAGCCGGGCGTCGATGGTATGCGATCGATGAGGATCCAAAAAATGTAAGGCATACGTTGTTGTGATGTGTATGTTATATAAGCTATGTAAAATAGTATAAAGTGAACTTGAGTTGGACGGAATGACGATTTTGTGTTAACCTTATATTATGTGTACTTACTTGTAGTTTATATGTGTCAAAGTATATAAACAAACAGTCAAAACTGTACTAACCTACAGAATTCGTTTTGTATAAGCATTACGCCCTGCTGCAGCAGAGAAACAAGGGGACCTGCTGAAAAATGCTCCCACCCAAGAACAAAAAAGGTGCATATGTTCCTCTTTAAATTTTGGGATTCGAACACATTCACGATTTTTTGAGCTGAGAGAGAGACAGTGACGGTGAAAGAGAGAGAAGAAAGTGCAAGTGGAAGAGAAACAGAGAGGCAACAATGACAGTGGAAGGGAAAAAGTGAAGGTGAAAGAGAGGTGTCTGGAGACAGAAGCAGTGGGAGCAGGAGAGAAGACAGTGGAAATGAAAAGTGCAGATGAGTGGAGACTCAACGATTTGTACGAAATATATGATTTTCTTTAATATTTTCGTTAAAACTTAGAAAGCCTTTATCGTATGCTACTGCCACAGAGAACGAACAGCTAATGATGTGGTGTTACAACATCGAAAACATGGATAAGGTTTGATTTTTTTCCGAATTTTCCACCGCACCATCAGTTTGGCCTCCTTAGTGTCTTGCCGCATTATTCAAAACCTTCGATGCTCGTCATAGACAGTCTTCTACAGCAGTACAGACGTCATTATAGAAGTTCCTCACTAACGAGGCACTAATGGAAGACGACTGCGCTTCGGGGACATTTACAATTCATGAGCGCCGCAATTTAAACTGTGGGCCTATTCAAATGAAGCCGGAGGTTGGCGGCCAGCCATCAGCGGCTAACCTTCCACCATTCGACGATGAGAATTCCCCGCGGATCCAGCGGCTGCAGGTATTCTCGCCTTACCCGTATCGGCTTACTCGCGATTTCGGCTGTGTGTGAGATCAGGCGAAAGAAAGTGGTTTGATATGCACTCACTGACAAAAAACGCTAAGTATCTGGACTGATTCGTCGGATGTACACTCATGCTCATAAATTAAGGATAATTGCAGAATGTGGTGCTACAGAACGTGGCACTACACAAAATTGGCGCTAATAGCATAGGCACATAGGGAACACGCACGACACAGATCCGTAAGTCCACGGTATTGGTGATAAGTTGAGAAAACCGTCCCGAAACACATGTGCTACAAAACGCCACTGTTTCCTGCGCATGTACCCCAACATCAATATGTGATATGATCACCATGCACACGTACACTGGCCGCACAACGGGTTGGCACACTCTGTAGCAGGTGATCGAGCAGCTGCTGGGGTATAGCCTCCCATTCTAGCACCAGTGCCTGTCGGAGCTCCGGAAGTGTCGTAGGGGTTTGAAGACGTGCAGCGACACGTCGACCGAGAGCATCCCAGACATGCTCGATGGGGTTTAGGTCTGAAGAACAGGCCGGCCACTACATTCGCCTGATATCTTCTGTTTCAAGGTACTCCTCCACGATGGCAGCTCTGTGGGGCCGTGCGTTATCACCCTTCAGGAGGAAGGTGGGACACACTGCACCCCTGAAAAGGCGGACATACTGGTGCAAAATGACGTCCCGATACACCTGACCTGTTACAGTTCCTCTGTCAAAGACATGCTGGGGTTTACGTGCACCAATCATAATCCCACCCCACACCATCAAACCACAACCTCCATAGAGGTCCCTTTCAAGGACATTAAGAGGTTGGTGCTGGCCGGAGTGGCCGAGCGGTTAAAGGCGCTACAGTCTGGAACCGCACGGCCGCTACGGTCGCAGGTTCGAATCCTGCCTCGGGCATGGATGTGTGTGATGTCCTTAGGTTAGTTAGGTTTAAGTAGTTCTAAGTTCTAGGGGACTTATGACCACAGCAGTTGAGTCCCATAGTGCTCAGAACCATTTGAACCATTAAGAGGTTGGTATCTCATTCCTAGTTCACGCCAGATGAAAACCCGTCGAGAATCACTGTTCAGGCTATACCTGGACTCGTCCGTGAACATTACCTGGGACCACTGTTCCAATGACCATGTACTGTGTTCTTGGCACCAGGCTTTAAGGGCACTTCTGTGACCAGGGGTCAGTTGGACGCACCTTGCTGGTCTCTGGGCGAATAAACGATGTCTGTTCAGTCGTCTGTAGACTATGTGTCTGGAGACAACTGTTCCAGTGGCTGCAGTAAGGTGGCGAGCAAGGCTGCCAGCAGTACTCCGTGGCCGTCTGCGGGTACTGATGGTGAAATATCGCTCTTCTTGTGGTGTTGTAGACTGTGGACGCCCCGTACTGTAGCGCCTGGACACGTTTCCTGTCTGCTGGAATCGTTGCCTTAATCCTGAGATTGTGACAAACGGAGGGCCCGTGCTATGACCTGCTGTGTTTGACCAGCTCCAGTCGCCCTAGTATTCTACCCCTCATAGAGTCATCAATAAATGTTCTCTGAGCCATTTTCAACACACAGTCACCATTAGTACGTCTGAAAACGTCTGCACACTTACTCGCTGCACTGTACTCTGCCATGCACCAACACACCTATGCGTATGTGGACTGCTGCCAGCGCCACCGTGTCAACCGCAGGTCAAATGCCCCGCATGGTCGTACACCCAGGTGAATTAAACCCGCAAACCGCCCACCAGAGCGTTGTTTCACCATGTATTAGCATTATCCTTAATTTATGAGCGTGAGTGTAGATACTGCTTCGTGGCTGTACATACTATCAGTGCCGTAGTGCAGTGTCTATGCTGCACTACACACACTGACGTGACAAAAGTCATGGAATACCTCCTAAAATTGTGTCGGGCCTCCTTTTTCCCGACGCAATGCAGCACCTCGTCGTGGCATGGACTCAAGAAGTCGTTGGTAGTCCCCTGCAGAAATATTGAGCCACGCTGCCTCTTTAGCCTGCCATAGATGCGAAAGTGTTGCAGGTGCAGCATTCTGTGCACGAATTGACCTCTCAATTATGTCCTATAAATCCTAGATGGGTGGCCAAATCATTTGCTCGAATTGTCGAGAATGTTCTTCTAATCAGTCGCAAACAATTGTGGCGCGGTGTAATGGCACATTGCGATCCATAAAAATTCCACCGTTGTTTGGGAACTCGAAGTTCATGAATTGCTGCAAATGGTCTCCAAAAAGCCGAATATAATCATTTCCAGTCAATGGAAAATGGAAATGAGCGTTTGGCGTAATTTGCCGGGAGGCCCCTTACGGGGCAGGTCCGGCAGCCTTGGTGCAGGTCTTGTTACATTCGACGCCACATTGGGCGACCTGCGCGCCGGATGGGGATGAAATGATGGGGAAGACAACACAAAACCCATTCCCTGAGCGGAGAAAATCCCCAACCCAGCCGGGAATCGAACCCGGACCCGTAGGACGGCAATCCATCACTCTGACCACTCAGCTACTGGGGCGGACATTTCCAGTCAATGATCCATGTAAACACAACCCACACCATTACGGGGCCATCACCATCTTGCACAGTGCCTGGTTGACAACTTGGGTCCATAGCTTCGTGGGGTCTGCGCGACACTCGAACCCTACCATCATCTCTTACCAACTGAAATCGGCACTCATCTGACCACACCACGGTTTTCCAATCATCTAGGGCTCAACCGACATGGCCACGAGCCTAAGAGAGGCGCTGCAGGCGATATCGTGCTATTAGCAAAGGCACTCTCGTCGATCGTCTGCTGCCATAGCTGATTAACTCTTAATTTCGCCTCATTGTACTAATGGATGTGTTCGTAGTACGTCCCACGTTGTTTTCTGCTGTTATTTCACACAGGGTTGCTTGGCTGTTAGCATTGACAAGTCTACGCAAATGCCACTGCTCTCGGTCATTAAGTTATGGCTATCGGCTACTGTGTTGTCCGTGGTGAGAGATAATGAGTGAAATGTTGCATTCTCGGCACACTATTAACACTGTTGGTCTCAGAATATTAAATTCCCTAACTATTTCCGGAAAGGAATCTCCCATGCGTCTAGTTCTAACAACCATTCTGCGTTTGGAGTCTGTTACTTCCCGTCGTGCGGCCATAATCACGGCGGGAACCTCTTCACATGAATCACCTAAGTAGAAATGACAGCTTCGCCAATGCACTGCTCTTTTATACCTTGTGTACGCGATACTGCTTCAATCTGTACGAGGGTGAATGGCTGGTTCAAATGGCTCTGAGCACTATGGGACTCAACTGCTGTGGTCATAAGTCCCCTAGAACTTAGAACTACTTAAACCTAACTAACCTAAGGACAGCACACAACACCCAGCCATCACGAGGCAGAGAAAAGCCCTGACCCCGCCGGGAATCGAACCCGGGAACCCGGGCGTGGGAAGCGAGAACGCTACCGCACGACCACGAGATGCGGGCTGTACGAGGGTGAGCCGCGCGGGATTAGCCGAGCGGTCTAACGCGCTGCAGTCATGGTCTGTGCGGCTGGTCCCGGCGGAGGTTCGAGTCCTCCCTCGGGCATGGGTGTGTGTGTGTTTGTCCTTAGGATAATTTAGGTTCGGTAGTGTTTGACCTTAGGGACTGATGACCTTAGCATTTAAGTCCCACAAGATTTCACACACATTATTATTATGTACGAGGATGAGTCAAATGAAAACCTTAAATTTGTGATAAAAAATCGAAATTTCACGCCATTATCCTGTAAGTTGGTAAGCGTGCTACAAACAGCGTACAGAGTGGCCTGTAGGTGGCAGCACAGTGCAGATGCACACACACCGTCGCAGTATCAGTATAAAGATGGCCGCCCCACTTCCGACTTGCACCAGGGAAGAACAGCGTTCTGTTATTCGGTTTTTGCGTAGTGAAGGTGTGAAACCTATTGAAATTCATCGACGAATGTAGGTTCAGTACTGTGGTGCATGTTTGTCACAGCAAAAAGTCTACGAATGGAGTAGGAAGGTCGCAAATGGTGTGACTTCAGTGGAAGATGCTGTTCGTCCAGGTCAGGCACAACGAGTTGTGACTTCACAGAACATTGCAGCAGTTGAAGCCACAGTGAAGGAAAACCGCCGAGTGACACTGAATGACATTGCAGCATGTTTACAGATTAGTCACGGGTCAGCACACCACACTGTGCATGATGTGCTCCAGTTTGACAAAGTGTCTGCAAGATGGGTGCCACGGCAGCTGACTCCTGAAATGAAAGAACGACATGCTGATGCTTTTGAAGAACTTCTTCGGCGCTTTGAACGAGAAGGTGATGGCTTCCTTGCAAAAATTGTTACTGGTGACGAAACCTGGGTTCACTTCCACCAACCGGAAACGAAGAGACAGAGCAAGGAATGGCACCATTCCTCATCACCGAAACCAAAGAAGTTTCGAACAGAACCATCAGCAGGGAAGGTTATGCTGACTCTCTTTTGGGACGAAAAAGGCGTCGTTTTGCAGCATACATGGCTAAAGGGACCATTGTCACCAGTGCATCGTACACAGATCTCCTAAAATATCATCTGCGGCCAGCAATCAAATCAAAGCGACGTGGACTGATGTCAGCAGGTGTCCTCTTGCAACAAGACAATGCGAGGTCCCACACTGCCCGTACAACAGTTGCAACAATCACAGACCTGCATTTTGAGTGTCTTCCTCATCCACCATACTCACCAGACCTTGCCCCAAGTGATTTCCATATGTTTGGGCCGTTCAGAGACTCAATGGGAGGAAAGAAGTTCTGTTATGATGAAGAGGTATGCCACGCGGTGCATGAGTGGTTGCGCAGGCTACCAAAAGAATTTTTTTCTAAACTAATTTATGCACTTTGTAAGCGCTAGAGGACTTGCATTTAGCGTGGGGAAGATTATGTTGAAAAGTGATACAGCTTTGTACCACTTCGACACAATAAATAATATTTAACGAAATATTTAAGGTTTTCATTTGACTCACCCTCGTATATGTGGGTATCGCTGTCCCATGACTTTGTTCACCACACTGTAGTCCGAAGCACTGTTGCTTTGGACATACATGTACGTCCAAAGGACCAGACACCGCGTCGACCATCAAGTGCTGCATTCAGTCAAGGATTAACTCGCAAAATGCGAATATGGTTCAGCATCAGCTGTAGAATATTCAGAACAACCGAACCCGTATTCGAACTCTGGTTTCCCACTTTAATTATTCTACAGCTGATGCTGAAACATAATCAAAATTTACTTTAGAATATTTCAGAACAGGAGGGCCGGTACTCGAATCCTGGTTTCCTGCCTTAATTATTATACAACTGATACTGAACCATAATTAGAATTTGCGAGTTCGTCCTGGATGGAATCCTGTTGTTCATCGTCAGTGCGGTATCTGGTCTTTTGAACATGCATGCATGCCAGAAGAAACATTGCTTCGCACTGTGCAGTAGAATACAGACACTGCTCTTAAGTATTTCATGCCATGGCAAGGAATATGACGAGAGATAACAATGTCTCAACCTGTGCGGGTATCGTGAATATAGTGTACATGGTGGCAGCCAGTCAAGGAATATTTTAGGGAATTGGTTTAAAAAATTTATTTCCAAGGCCCAGTCTAGTTTTTACAAGTGTTATCCCCGAGTAACTTACGCCGTGTGTACGTGACACAAGCCGCTTGTCTTTCAAAACCGAGGCAGTTCAGTCCAGTTAAAGCTGCTGACAAGAGATGCCTGAGCCCTCTCCTGAAACTGCTAGCGAATTCACGCCATTGGGTTTAGCCAATAGAATGCGTGGGATACCGATCACGTGTGTGGACGCTGGAGTTTTCTGCGGAGCGGAACACAGGTGCTTCTCTCTCTTGTAATCCAGACCTTGAGCAGAACAGACGTCTTTTTGGGAGGCAGAGCCTCTGGCTCTGCTTTTCACGACCGGCCACCAACATAAGTTAACACGAACCGCTTCCCCTTCTGTTGTCCATTTCAATTAATTGTTCGACCTCCTTGATTGGCCTAAACCTGGTAACTTCCGACCCTAGGAGCGCCCCTTGTACACCTTACATTGAAATACATCCTCTTTATTGTACCTAATTTGCTGTTTCGTCATTTAACGGCAGCCCTGGATGCTCACTCTCTAATCCTGATCTCCTGCACCCTGTCGTCACAAGGCATATGTAACAACAGCCTCCCCCCTTTCCCAAACCCCGTATACTTCTACTATTGGTACCAGAAGTGGTGTCATATACCCGATAGCTGAGTGGTCAGCGTGACGGATTGCCGTCCTACGGGCCCGGTTTCAGTTACCGGCTGGGTCGGGGATTTTCTCCGCTCAGGGACTGTGTGTGTTGTGCTGTCTTCATCATTAATTCATCCCCATTCGGCGCGCAGGTCACCCAATGTGGCATCGAAAGTAATGAGATCTGCACCAAGGCGGTCGGACCTGCCCCGCAAGGGGCCTCCCAGCCATTGACGCCAAACGGTCATGTCATGTACATTTACAATAGTGCGAGCACAAGAGAGTGTACCCATCACAAGTTGAGGTACGGGCCGCTACTGGAAGTGTGCTCGGACAGCCGAAGTGGTTAAGGCATCCACTCGCGGGAAATTCGGTCTGGCACAAATTTTCATTTGATCTGAAATATTCTACAGCTAATGATCAACCATAATTGCAGTTTGGGAGTTCATTCTTTGTAGTATAAGTGGATATGTGAAAGATTAGGCCTGCAGTGATTTGTGACGCTTAGAACAGCCAACAAAAACGTTTAGTGTTATCACACCTGATAATTTTATAATAGTGCCCGAAGAAATGTAGGAACACACGAGGCAGTTCTGAACCTTTGACTTATTCTACGAGACAGGTTGAAAAAAAACAATCCTTCGTTTATAGCAGGTAGTTCTAATTAAAGTGCGGCTAGTGTAGAGGTTCAGTTGAGCTGTAATCATGGTATGGCAATGAAACTTGGTAGATATTATAAAGCGTTAATGCAGAACTGATTTAAATTGGGAACAAAATCAGTTCCAATTTTGACCCCATTTGCAAATCTGGCGCTGTACAACATCTCGTTCATGTCTCCAGTGCTCATATTGAACAAACTGTGTAAGTGGTTGTTAACAATATCATAGCCCACAGGCTATCGTTTATAGAAATAAGAATTTTGCAATAAATGAAATGTCTGTGTTTGTATAGTCCATGAGAGAACAGGTGCTCGCTGTTGCCCTCCTCATCCCCTTCCCCATCTTCCTCCCTCTCCACATTTTGCGTACACACTCCTTCACCCACCATACTGCGACTTATTGAATAGCGCTAGATACACAGGAAGATTCACCTGCCCCTACATGTGGATTTTATGCAACCAGCAACACTCGCTATGTGCAAACTACACTACGGGCCATTAAAATTGCTACCCCACGAAGATGACGTGCTACAGACGCGAAATTTAACCGACAGGAAGAAGATGCTGTGATTTGCAAATGATTAGCTTTTCAGAGCTTTCACACAAGGTTGGCGCCGGTGGCGACACCTACAACGTGCTGACATGAGGAAAGTTTCCAACAGATTTCTCATACACAAACAGCAGTTGACCGGCGTTGCCTGGTGAAACGATGTTGTGATGCCTCGTATGAGGAGGAGGAATGCGTACCATCACGTTTCCGACTTTGATAAAGGTCGGATTGTAGCCTGTCGCGATTGCGATTTATCGTATCGCGACATTGCTGCTCGCGTTGGTCGAGATCCAATGACTGTTAGCAGAATATGGAATCGGTGGGTCCAGGAGGGTAATACGGAACGCCGTGCTGGATTCCAACGGCCTCGTATCACTAGCAGTCGAGGTGACAGGCATCTTATCTGCATGGCTGTAACGGATCCTGCAACCACGTCTCGATCCCAGATCGATCAACAGATGGGTTCGTTTGCAAGACAACAACCATCTGCACGAACAGTTCGACGACATTTGCAGCAGCATGGACTATCAGCTCGGAGACCATGGCTGCGGTTACCCTTGACGCTGCATCAGAGACAGGACCGCCTGCGATAGTGTACTGAACGATGAACCTGGGTGCACGAATGGAAAACGTCATTTTTTGAGATGAATCCAGATTCTGTTTACAGCATCATGATGGTCGCATCCGTGTTTGGCGACATCGCGGCGAACGCACATTGGAAGCGTGTATTCGTCATCGCCATACTGGCGTATCAGCCGGCGTGATGGTATGGGGTGCCATTGGTTACACGTCTCGCTCACCTCTTGTTCGCATTGACGGCACTTTGAACAGTGGACGTTACATTTCAGATGTGTTACGACTCGTGGCTTTACCCTTCATTCGATCCCTGCGAAACCCTACATTTCAGCAGTATAATGCACGACCGCATGTTGCAGGTCCTGTACGGACCTTTCTAGATACAGAAAATGTTCGACTGCTGCGCTGGCCAGCACATTCTCCAGATCTCTCACCAATTGAAAATGTCTGGTCAATGGTGGTCGAGCAACTGGCTCGTCACAATACGTCAGTCACTACTCTTGACGAACTGTGGTATCGCATTGAAGCTGCATGGGCAGCTGTACCTGTACACGCCATCCAAGCTCTGTTTGACTCAATGCCCAGGCGCATCAAGGCCGTTGTTACGGCCAGAGGTGGTGTTTCTGGGTACTGATTTCTCAAGATCTATGCACCCAAATTGTGAAAATGTAATCACATGTCAGTTCTAGTATAATACATTTGTCCAATGAATACACGTTTATCATTTCTTCTTGGTGTAGCAATTTTAATGGTCAGTAGTGTATCAGTCACACAGAAAAATGAACAGGACCTTTCTGCAGGAAATTTAATGTAGTTTTCGCTAGAGGACATAGTTTTCGAATTATTCCAGAAAAACATACAAAAGTGATCTCCTAACGCGTTTTCCTCGAGTAACTCGAAAACGTTTGTCTCCAGCCAAAATTTATGCCAGTAAAATATTTAGCTACATTAAATTTCCCACAAAAACGTCCTATTCATTTTTTCTATAGGACTAATAGTTTCTACACAGTGAGCGAGGGGGTTGAAACTCTTGCTGTGGTATTTGACGGCATTGCAGGTTGCATAAACCCAGTGGTAGGGGCAGCTGACTCACCACGTACACATTAGGAGACTAAATATACGCGGCACCGAATAGCCGTATTGAATCTCCTCTGTTTTCATATATCTGGGATCGTTTGCAACCAATCGATCTATCCATGTCGAATATTTCAGCTGAAATCTCCTTTGCAAAGTATAGCCTACAACTTTACGTAAAAAAAGTCCAGTCCGATTTAATCAGACATTTTCGGCCACTACTCGAATGTAAAGTTGTTTGAAATTATCCATCACTTTCCTTATGGATCGTTTCACTTTACCACCTTCCATAGCGTAGTTCAAGGTTTCGTATTTGATTTTTTTCTTTTAGAAATTATCCCCTGATATACTAACATGTGTTGGATGTCAGAAGCACCTCTTCTTCGTATAAACATTATCGGTATTGTAGGTGATAGCTTCCACGAACTAAGCTTGTAGGGGACTTTTCATCTTAATTTTAACACTTTTTTTAAAAAGAAAAGTCTTGTAAAGAAGTTGACGTATTTCAGCCGAAGCACAAGGCCAGCGCTATCTAGATTCTGATAACTAATTTTAGCTTTCGGTGTGGCCGTGCGGTTCTAGGCGCTTCAGTCTGGAACCGCGTGACCGCTACGGTCGCAGGTTCGAATCCTGCCTCGGGCATGGATGCGTGTGATGTCCTTAGGTTAGTTAGGTTTAAGTATTTCTACGTTCTAGGAGACTAATGACCACAGATGTTAAGTCCCATAGTGCTCAGAGCCATTTGAACTAGTTTTACTTAAAAGTCGATGTTTTAACAGCTATCAGTTAATAAAAGTATTCATAAAGGAACTTCGATAAGTCTCGCAATATCGTGCATAGACAGAATTCAGTTACACGCTCGTAATCCTCTGCTGAAGTGGAATCGTTTGATATAAGTTACATCACAAACAGTCCGTGGGCGACCAATACGTTCCAAAAATCTGCTCGCTAAAATGGTTTTTTTTATGGGGTCATATTTCGGGTTTTGTCGCTCACAGAGGTAACTGGTCAAGTGTTCTGCATAGCCCTTGGCCTAGCGATCATTTGTATACCTATCGGAAAAAAGTGGTTACTGTAGGTATCCTACAATACCGGATCAAAATTTAAACTTTACACACTTTCTCTAGCACTGGCAAATTAAGCAAATCGGTTAGTTCTTCTGCACTAGATGTCCTTTAGGGTGGGCCTTAGGCGTCTTATAAAAGCACCATTTGCTCACGGGTTATTCCTGAGAAAACCCTGAAAAACCATGATTCTTGGGTTCGAAAAGTGCTTTTTGTGGGACTTATCACTTCTATAGTTTCCAATCAAGGCAAATCGTAAACATTTAAGATGATGATCTTGAGGAACTTTGAAACTTTCTTCAGTATCATTATCCGTTACCGAGATTCAAAGGTTCGACGTTACCATATTTGTGCACGTAAAATATGCCCAATTTTTAATCGACTTATTGAACACATGGCAAGGGTCTAGGGTAATTGAAAGTGTTTTGAGGTGTTCATCTATAAAACGCTATCTGTGTATAATGGACACATCATGCCCAAACAAATATGTCCAAAGTGGTACTGTAGTGACCAGAAATCGGCTGGAAAGAGTCTTAACATGCGTGAAAGGACTTAAAGTGATTTCCAAAAACCATGTAAAACTGAAAGACTGCATATTCAGTGAAATATTTTTGCCCTTTTAGACAATCATAAGCCGTGTGATTTCGGTGAATTGCGATCGATGAGCAAAGTATCCAGAAAAAAATGTAAACTAAACGATTTTGTGTTAACACTATATTACGCGTGCAGACGACATGCCGCAGTGGCAACACCGGTTCCCGTCAGATGACCGAAGTTGAGCACTGTTTGGCTTGACGAGCACTTGGACGGGTGACGTCCGGATCTGCCGAGCGCTGTTGGCAAGCGGACTGCACTCAGCCCTTGTGAGGGCAGTTGTGAAGCTACTTGACTAAGAAGTGCGGACACCCAGAATTTTTGATCAGGCGAGGTATGGTGGAGACAGTGATAGTGGGGAAGAAAGACAAAAGGAGGCTGTGTAAGTGAGGGAGGAGATAGTGGCAAGGGGACATACTGTAAATCAGTATGAGAAAGGAGACTGTGAGAGACAAATATAGACAGTGTCAGTGAGTGGGAGATGTTGAGTATGATGGCTTAGCTGCAAAGAGAGACTGGGTAAGAAGATTTAGAATGTTCTGTGTTAAAGTGTGCGAATTTGTTCACACAACAAAATGCTTAGCGAGAAAAGCGAAATGAGGATTGTGGCAGCTGGTTCCCGACTTTTCTGTCAGAGGAACACATTGGCCTTTTGTTGCTCAGACAGCAGCATTTTCTCTGTGGTAATATTCTGTTTGAATTTTATTTTGGAATTTATCTAGAGATTTTTGTTGTTGTATGTTCCCAGCATTTCCAACACCCTTTCAACCAGTTTCACCCAATATAAGTATGATTTGAATGCGAACTTGACAGAAATTACCGAAATCTGTGACGGACTGACAATGTCGTTTAGATGCTCTGAATTATCCGTGTAATTAACTATCAGCGCATTCATGAGATACTTCGTAATTCTGACGTAGGGCTTGTTTGACGCAGTGGGAATGTATCACTGGCCAGCAGAATAAAAGAAGCGGTCTCAGCTAATGGTGGGCGCTGTGACGTAGTTGGTGGCATGATATCGACAGGATTATCAAACAGACGCTTTGACGGTTGCAGGTATACACATTTTTGAAGATGGCACCGCACTGTTTTTGCCTTTTGTGAAGGTGGATCTGACTTGTGGTATTTTTATTGTACTGAACAATAATACACAAATATTACTGAAAGTTCGTTATTTGTGTAGATAAAATCAGGTCAGAGAGCAAATACAGGGTATCCACGAAAGTGGTTCCTGATTTAAAAATAAAATATTTCGCAAACTAAGAGCAATAGACGATTGTACCGAATGGCTACGTTAATTGTGAAAAATGGTTCAAATGGCTCTGAGCACTATGGGACTTAACAGCTATGGTCATCAGTCCCCTAGAACTTAGAACTATTTAAACCTAACTAACCTAAGGACATCACACAACACCCAGTCATCACGAGGCAGAGAAAATCCCTGACCCCGCCGAGAATCGAACCCGGAAACCCGGGCGTGGGAAGCGACGTTAATTGTGAAGGTAGTAAGAATTTTATACAGAAATTTCGAAGCAATAGCTGTGAACAGATGGTGCGGTCATCGTAATACTTAGTGCCTGTAGATAGTACTCCGAAGCCCAGGGCGATTATCTCCACTGCTGAAACGTAAAAGGAGGTTAGCGTACCAAAGGAAGAGGTTGAAATCATGTATTTGGTTGAACAACATGTTTTTATGGTGCTGGAACACCAGAAGTTAGAACACTGTCTTACGGCAACAAGGCGCAGTTTTCAAACACGACTTGATGTTCTAAAAGGACGCGATGCGAAGACTGTTCGCAAGCTCGTCACCAACTTCCAACGGACAGGCAACTTTTCTGATAACGTAGCTGGGAATGTTGGTCACAGGCAAACCATAGTTAATCCTGAAAATGTCTCAACGGTTCTGGACTTACTCACCAAAATTCAACGAATTCCGTCCGAAGAATTGCAGCAGACACTGATTTGACGTGTTCGAGCACGCAGAAAATGTCGACAAGGGAAACTTTCCATTGCAGCCTCCCCCCCCCCTCCCCCGTGCCCGTGTTTAGTAGGAAAATGGCGCAGTAGATATCCTGTCAAAAACTGAACGTACGTCAAGCATGAAAACAAGAGGAAGGTATACTGAACTGTAAAAAAAGAAGCAAAATAGAAACAGTGAACTATCTAAGCTCAAGATGTGGAACATCGAGCGATTTGCCAGAACCACGACGTCGTGGTTGTGTGGTCACGGTGATAGACTGCAAAGCGTGTTCAAATTTTCCTTGTGCTCCATTTTTTCACAAATTTATAAACTGCCCGTCAGGTCATTGACGTATCTTCGTCTTCTGTAGTCTTGGCAATTGTCATACCATACACTGGTTATAGAATATGAGATATACGGTAAGAGGATATTATCGAAGCAAATAAATGTGATGAATAGTGAGAGCAGGTGAGATGCCACATACAGCTCTCACGGAAATGAAAACAACAGACAAATTGGTGTGGACTATATTACGACAAAGGAATTCGAGAGTCATAACTTACAAAACAAAACCCAAGAGTCATAACATGTGGTACTCGTGCAGAACAAATAGGAGGTACGTACGTCTGGAGGTTCCTTCCGTTGAAAACGGACGTTACACCACGACACAGACACAACTTTGAATACAGCAAACAGACACGTCGATAACCCGACAGACAGTTCATAATTTCAGTGACATTTGAATCCGGATCTCCCCCTTCGCAGACCAACATCGTAACCACATGACCAAGGCACCATGGCTATTCAAATTCGTTCGATGTTGCACCCTTTAGTTTGGACTGTTTACTGTTTCTATTTTGTTTCTTTTTTCACAGTTCAGTACACCTTCTTCCTGTTTTCATACTTGATCTCTGTTCAGTTTTTGACGGCCATATTGCTACTAAACCAGAGGGGAATGCGATGGGGCGTTTCCATTGTGAGACAGATCTTATGCTTGTTTTCATTCGAGTTGTGCAAGAGAGAGCTGACTTTGCGAATAAGATTCTCACAATGATTGATGATAAAGGATTTGATGCTGGCCGCGTTTATAAACAGAATTGGCGATTTTGGGGTTGCGAAAATCTGCATTTGTGTGAAGCGAACCCGCTGTATTCTGCAAACTTAACTGTTTGGGCTGCAGTATACGACAGAGGTATTATTGGACCTTTTTTATGCGAGAAACGGTCATTATTGAACGTGAGGTTGCAATTTTGAAACAAATTGTCGCCACACAGCTTTGGATGATCGACGAGGTACCGAGTGGATCATGTAAGATGGAGCCAGACTGAACAGGTGTTTCGCTTTCTTGAGGAATAAGGCGCATTGTCACGGTACGTGCGCCCCCCCCCCCCCCCCCCCCCAACCGGCGTAGGTTCGCGTCCTCCCTCAGTCATGGGTGTGTGTACTGTCCATAGCGTAAGTTCGTTTAAGTTAGATTCAGTAGTGTGCAGGCTTAGGGACCGATGACCACAGCAGTTTGCTCTCATAAGACCTTACCACAAATTTCCAAATTTCCGTTCGATTATTTTCAGATTTACAAGCGCAGGGATGGGTTGGCATCTATATTCGCCCGATAGGACTCCTTGTGACTACTTTCTGTGAGGCACATTGAAAGACTGTCTCTCAGAACTATCTCACCACCATGGACGAGCTTGAATCGGCGATATGTGTGGCATCTGAATTCATTTCCGTTGCGACACTACAGGCTGTGATGGAAAAGTTCATTCTTGGTTTACGCCACCTCCATATTGCGAGTGGTGGACATTTCGAGAAGACTGTTACGTGATTGCAATGTCTGCTTGCAGAGGTCGAGTTTGATTATGCACGCTGATACTGTACCACCTGACCAGCGTACAGGGCCACCTGTTAGCAGCTTTTTGAGTTAGCTGTAAAGTTCTATATAAAATACTTACAGCTTTCACAGTAAACATACCTTTTGTTACACTCGTCTATCGATCTTAGTTTCGGTGAACGGCACATTAGCCACACGCTAGCGCCTCCATTCCATCCATCTCACCGACGACTCTTTCTGTCCGCTCTGTGCCGTCTTCTATTCGGATGCGCATGGCCTGTCATGTGCTGTGACAAGCAGATGCTGGGACGTTGTACAATGTAAGCTGGCGCTCCTGTTGCGACGACAGCCAGAGTCTGTCACGCCAGACGAACTCCTACACCCAGATACCACTTACTTTCCCACTACAAGAACGAACGCCGTCAACTGGCTGAAGGGCATGGTGCTGTATTACATTTTGCAAGCCGCTGCCGGAAACGCTCAGGACTTGTGGGTCCACCTGACAACAACTCATGAGGCGTTCTGCCACCACGCATTATACCGCACGCGACTATCAAACTATTTAGGCGCATTATTCGAGGATTCTCCTGCCCATTGGGGCGTTCCGAGTATTACAAAGCACACTTAAAAACGATTCACGGCACACGTTTGATCCTCAGATACCGTTATATAAAACTAAATAAATACATGGGAAATATATATAGATGTATACTTATAAGAAAGTGAATTTGATCCAATAAAGTTCTCTAGACCCTATCGAACCCCTTTCTTTTCCTTGGCGCTGGGAGAGCGAGAACAGGTCATTGAGGCCAGGCCTAGGAAGACGACCCCTGTCGTCTTTGCCTCCGTCCCTTCTCTCCGGCCCTTATTAAATAAAAGATTTAACACAGGTAAAAAAATATATTAATTTCGAAATCACGGGCTCCTTCGCTGGACACCCTCTAGATCTGTGGACCTACAACTGTAACAGGATGTATATACATTACTGAATGGTATAAATACTGATTGCATCAGTTACTAAGGTGTACCGACATAACGCATTTGTGTTATGGCTATTGTTCAATTACCCTCAGTGGCGGATTTAAAAATTTTGCGCTCCTAGGCGCACCATATTATATGCGCCCCCCCCCCCCCCCAAAAAAAAACTTATTTTAAATAATACCCGATCACTTCACAATTGCCGTTTTGGGTGGGAGCGCTGTGAGATGTTTCCGTACTCTGCTGTTCGTTATACTGAAGGACGCGTCAGCGGTCTAGTTGCGCTCAATCAAAGTGGAATATGGTTCCTGAACTGTACTTGGTGTATGGCAGCGGATAAAACAAACTTAAAACTGCACTGCGTTAACACATTCTTCTGTCGAAGGACAACAGAAACGATCACAAGGAAAGTAACTTTTCTTTTATGGCTTAAAAATTCAGCAGAGCGTGTAGGAGACAACGTATTTTTGTTATACATTCACTTTTAATTTGTTCTTTTACACGAAACTATTGAAAATGAAAGTAAAAAAATTGTGTTACTATCAAAAAATTAAAGCGAACGTGTCATACATTAGAAATTAAAACTTACTTTTACAGAGATGCGTTCAAAATTAAAATTAAACTGTCGTTTTACGATCTAATAACTTGAATGTGTAGCAGATAAAGAAACACGTTCGGTATTAATACGTGAATCTATAGGAAAGCGTAAGAAATGAAAATGAAGTAGAGATTTCGGTGCACGAACTAATAACTAAATACAGACGAACAAACGCAGAACTGGATTTGCTATTGCATAATTTCACAGACTAGTGTGGAAAAATCAAATTTGTTTTATAATCTAATAGTTAACGTGTAAAGCATTAGGGTGTGTGTAGCTAGATGCTGCATAATAAGTGTACACAATACCATTAATCCATATTAGGGCTGAACGGTTCTGTACTGCAGGTACTGCTCTCACTCTAGCTCTTTCTAACGGTATTAGCAAAGCTTTTACGTATTTATCGACAGAACTGAACTACGTTATTTATTAACACTTTTTTATCTGAGCGTACTTTTCGATGACGTATAATTCCTCGATAGCTATACATTTCAACAGAAGCCAAGAATACGCATGAGTCGTCATATACTACAGTATCAGTATGACCTGACTGTACAGCGCCGGGCGACCTGGGTCATACGGGTATTGTTTAGTGTTGTCAAGCGCCTTCGGTCACGTCTGCACGTAAACGAGGTTTAGTTCCGCGTTCTGCCATCGGCAAACGTAAAATAAACAGGTAATACGTAGTTTGTAAATCCAGTGAATGTGCTCCAAGTTATAATAAAAATCACATTATAATCTTAAATTTTCAAAACTAGCATGAATAAATAAACAAACTCACCAGTCAGCCAAGTTTGCGTCTGGCTTTGATGGCAGAAAACTCGATGACCATATCTTCATAGTTCAGACGGTTATCAGTTAGGAGATCGGCTTCGATGTTAAGAATGGACAAGCCGTTCAATCTCTCCCCAGACAACGTAGAACGTAGGTACGATTTTAGTCTTTTAAGAGCCGAAAACAAGCGTTCTGCTGAACAATTTGTAAGTCTCACAGATAGAAATATTCTAAGAGCAATGTCAACATTCAGGACACGGACTATAACCTCTCTTTTCGTAAAAACTTACTCATTCCGACTGGTATATCTCTAATCTCAGAAGATTTCAAAAGTTCCGCGAAATGTACACATTCAATAGGGAAGGAATGCTCTAAATCTGTATCATATGACGCTTGGAGTTTTGCTGCACGTTCAGCAATATCGTCAGGTGAACTGCTCTTAAGGTTACTGAAAACTGAGAAGGAGTCCAACAGTGTTCTATAGCTTTCCTTCCTCCTATCTTTTATAGGTGGATTCATAGTCTAAGCTACAATGTCCATGGATTTATTTTCATAACAATCGAACATGCCACGAATAGATGAAATAAATCCAACAAATGATTCATTTAATTCATGCACTATTTTATTAATAATATTTACACTTTGCAATTTCAGATTTACACTGTTAAATCTCTGGAGTATGTCCTTCCAATCTGTCATCATGAATACTGTTTATGCTCTGCTGAGTTGATTCAATAAAGCTGAAGCCTCATTTCGCACAAGTGGTTTTCAAATGGATTATTGGCAATACGTGTGGGGGCATTTATAACGCCCTGCCAGTTTCCATACAGACTTACGCAAACTTCCTTCGAACCTGAGACCGTAGCGGTCGCTCGGCTCCAGACTGTAGCGCCTAGAACCGCACGGCCACTCCGGCCGGCCTGACATATTGCTTGTGTTGTCATATGACTGGCCTCTACAGTCAGTTATATCGATGGAATGTATAGACAGGACATTTAGTAAGACCTCAGCTAAGTTTTCGGACTTGTGTCCTGAGTTTGGTAAAAACAGAAGGAAACGTTCAGCAGTTCAACACTCTCGTTCATATATCTTAATGTGAAAGATAATTGATCAATATGTGAAATATCGGCAGTAGAGTCTACTATTATAGAGAAATATTTGGCCTGTCTTATTTCACTTATGATAATTCTTTTTATTCGTTCAGAAAGAAGCTCTATTATTTCATCACAGATTGTCGAAAATAATTTCTGTGTCCCTGCCCTGGATTTCCATATCGTTCAATGAGCTCGGCGAGAAAAGGATCAGATTCGGCTATAAATTGACCATTATGTAATGAATGGAAGCTTTCAACCTGGCCACGCAGGGGAAATCCACGACTTATTAGCTTCTTCACTACTGCAAACACCCTTTTCAACACACTGCGACAGTACATTTTTTCTGTCTCAGCATGTGACTCGAAATGGTTATCTATTGTTCCAAGTGATTTTTTTCTTTTAAGAGTGATAACTCAGAATTTTTGTGTTCAAGTGAATTCTCACGATGAGATAAAATGTTAGAAATATTTTTCCAATCTGCAATACCATTAGTAGCGATCGCAGCCTTATCTCCGAACAATTAACAAGGTGAAAAAAAAAAAAAAAAAAAAAAAGCACCGGTGCTACAAGAGTATACTAGAAAATCTCGCAACGTTGATTCACCATTTAAAAGTTTGCGGCAAAATACATTTTGTTCAAATATCTGGTTTTATCGCCTATTGATACTTGAATTAGAAAAATCACCGTTACAGTTTTGGTTAATGCCATGTTGTAAGAGAATGTCGATTGTTGATTCATTGATACACCATTCTGCAAGATCATCACTAACGAGGTTATTTCTTTTTGTAATGTCTGATGCTACGGTCGCAGGTTCGAATCCTGCCTCGGGCATGGATGTGTGTGATGTCCTTAGGTTAGTTAGGTTTAAGTAGTTCTAAGTTCTAGGGGACTGATGACCACAGCTGTTAAGTCCCATAGTGCTCAGAGCCATTTGAACCATTTGTAATGTCTGACTCTACACTTAGTTTTTCGTGAAACCCGAAATCAGGAACAATTTGCTTTTCTTCATTTTTACTTTTGTTTCGCTTGTATTTACTTCTTTTACAACAGCTGCAGTGCCAGAAGCAGCATCTGTACTACTTGAACTTGAAGTCGAACCAGCAACATTTTTTTGCGAAAAATTTATCTACTCTGCTAAGCGTTTTTAGAACATTGGCTTCTTGTTCTCGCCTTTCCTTCGATAATTTCCGAAATGCCGCCCCACTTAATTTTGCACGTTTGCTTTTTTCGCTGTTATGCATGTTAAGACACTTACAAAATTGTCAACCAACATTCAAAACAAAAGAAAAAAATTGAAAAAGGAAATAAAGAAAGACTGTATCCAATTCCAATCGCACTACACCGCACATGGGCACAAAGCTTTTTACTTTAAACACGGCAAACGAGCACAAAGATTTTTCCTTTACATACGGATCGATGAACTGACCAGTTCGGATTACTCGACGTAACAGTTTTGAAAGAACGGCAATGCAGAATAATTTAATTTCATTGTCGCCTGTTTCTCTGTTGTCAGTGAACAGTAGAAGCACACCTGCCGGCTGGAATTCGTCTCGTAAAGAAAACGGGACACTCCCTTTTTTGGCTTCTGTTTTCCACGTCACCAGAATTTTAGTTGGGATGCAAATATGTTCTGAATATTCTTGACACTGTCTTTCTAATTTTAAAAGCGAATAATTTTTGCAATTTCTTGCAGTGAGGTGTGCTGGATCGACTCTTATCCCACTTATTCTTATAACATTTTAGCGATTTCTGTGGGTAGAGAAGACAGACTACAAACTTTAACTAGTCTTGTTAGCAGTTGATGTGGTGTGTTGTCATTTGTGCGATTGCTGCTGTTGTGTCTATACGCAAAATCCTCTTTTGTTCCAATATAAAATAGAAATAACCTTTCCTCGAAGAAAAAAAGCTTAGTTAAGAAGTTTAATCATAAAATTTGCAATGCCGAGTACTATTCGATTGCACAGAGTGGGAACTTTGATACCGTGCAGACTTGCTATCTTTTTCTTTTTTCGCCAAAAACGTAGATAAGTTCATAACTAAATGAAATTTTTAAACTGTTGTGAAGTGTATTTCACACATTATTAGATACCCTACTTATGTTATTTTCGTATAAACATATGTTTAAAAATGTAAATTCCCGGTATCAACATGTTTTGTTAAACGGGTTCATTAAATCAAAGCTCAGATATTGAAGACCACAGAGCTTCCACGTTAATCACGATAATGGAGGGTTGACTGATACTTACCCGTAATTTCTACAGGAAACTTAAGTATAGTCCGGTTTTACATACTGAGGCCCACACATGTTACAGTATTTAAAAAACTGCTGATTAGTTTATCAAAGCTTTTCAGGGGTCCCGGTATTTTCACGGGGAAAAGATGGTAGGGTTAAGTAGAAGCCGACAACATTCTCGGAATAATAACGTTTCAAACATTGTTTTGTAGATTGCCGCCCTGACAGCTTACATCAAAGTATTTTGATCAATCATGAAGATGATACCAGACAGAAACCCAATGTTAAATTTCTAATCAGTCACCAAGTTAACTATGTATATTTCCAAGCTTGTATTGTCGAATTTCGTTCTTAAGGCTTATTTAAACTAGCAAGTTGTTTAACAATATTAAAAATTTTTGTCGTTTGTAAGCGCAGTTATTTTAAAACATAAAAAGTTAAAATGAGTACAGAGCAAAAAATGCCGTCCCCCTTAAGGTATCTCTCCTAGGACTGTGCCTAGTGGGCCTATACGTAAATCCGCCACTGATTACAGTGCGTTGTCACGAAGAAGAATTTCGTTTGCATTTTCGTGGCGACGAACTTGCTGAAGTCGTTTCTTCAGTTTCCTGTGGGTATCACAATACTCTTCAGAGTTGATCGTTGCCGCATGAGGGAGACCATCAAAAAGCTGTTTTTAATACTGTCATGTATGGACGGTGTCATTTTAAAAAAGATTTTAACGATGTGTGAAGCCGTAAGGCTGCCAACACTAATCAAGAATGTCTGTTAGCCGAAACTAGTAATCATCCCAAATAAAGAATATGTCATATGTGATCTTGAGTTTATAGGTTTTCAATCCCTAACAAAAATAATAAATTTGCAACAGACAGCGGCTCTCCTCGTTGACAATGTCAAAAACTTCATATCCAAGGGAGTTGTGGATTTGGAATTCTAAATTATTAATGGGGGGCACGTATTCAAATCAACACAGGTAAATCTTAAACAGAGAGACACATTCGAATGTTTCTTTAAAATGTGATTTTCTTTAGAACGCTGGGCGGTACGTCGCTTGAACACATCACTGTAGTTCCCTATTGGTTTGGGGCAATACTGTGAGTGTAGTACGGTTCGATATGTGGGAAAAACGCGACTGCCATACAGCCGTAGCCTCAGCGGATCTGCACTGTAAGCCGGCAATAGGGCTCTGGAGTTTTATTCACTCGCTTTTTCTCTTTGTTCTGTGTTAGCAGCCTGATACAGCTTATTTTCCGTCCCTTGAAGTCGGCAATTTATTTCGTTCCCGTATGTGGCCCGCACTCCTGTACTGCAGTCGTCCTGGCCTTTGTGCCGCCGGGCCAGCTTTCTTCTGCCAGGCTTCAGTGAATACAGTATAACCCAATCTCGCCTGCAGGGGAAACAGGCTGCAAGAGCTTACTGTCGGCAGAGTTACAATACACCTCCAAAGACGGAAACAAAAACCTCCTTAACTTTTTTTTCTGTAGACTCCATACTCTCACCTTTACATCATATCCTTTCTAAACTACAAGAAAAAGTATTCTTTTAAGTTTTACGTGCACGTCTCCAATGTAATTAATGCTTGGAAATATTTTACTAGAGATTTTTCTCAGTAAACCCTCGGACATCTTTGGGAGATAACGTACGTGAAGAGTACGTGTGGTACTGATATCAAAGACCGAAAGCTGTCTGTCTAAGACTGTAAAATTTGACAGGAAACAGTGAAAGAAGGAATTTCTTTAACTGGCTCTCTTGTTATGCTAAAATCTCCCCTCCCATCCCCCTTCACCAACTCTTTAAACAATCGAACTCCCTTATATAAAACAGCTTCAAATGCCTGATTACAAATGACTAAATGTGTTAATTATTTGAGTAGAGATAGTACTAAAGAAATGATAAACTAAACCGTCATATCTATATCTGAAGTTTTACTGCATAAACAGCGAAAATGTAGTAAGCGATAAACTTGTCTTTTGTTTTGAGGGGGCGTCAGAGAGAAGTAGCTCCGAAATGATTTCAAATTATATGTGAAGTTTGTTCGAAGCCGCCACATATATACACATCAAAAAAAGTTTTGCATCTCCCCGGTTCCCAGAACTCCTGAAGATAGATGTTGACTGTGGATATTGTATCATGAACACCGTCCCTTTAACTGTTCAGATATGTCACTATATCCACCCAAAGATGTAAACAACCATGCATGAGCAGCGCTTATTAGACGGAGGGGGTCCGACAGCGGATCAGTTCCAGTCATTCCACTAGGAAGGAGCTACATGGCTCGTGTTGTCTGTAGTTAAACCATGCCTAGACCGTCAATACCGCGGTTCGATCGCGTCCGCATTGTTACTTTGTGCCAGGAAGGGCTCTCAACAAGGGAAGTGTACAGGCGTCTCGGAGTGCACATAAGCAATGTTGTTCGGACATGGAGGAGAGACAGAGTGACAGGAACTGTCGATGACACGCCTCGCTCAGGCCACCCAAGGGCTACTACTGCAGTGTATGACCGCTACCTGCGGAGTATGGCTCGAAGGAACCCTGACAGCAATGCCACCATATTCGTCCTACTGGCATAACCTGTTAATCCGGCAGTCTGAAGACTAGCTGGCTGTGACTTGGAAGTTATGCGAGCAACACATTCTTTTTCTGAAAGCAAGTTGGTTCTATTCAGCATTCCAGTGCACCGTATTATTGACCATTATTTTGGATGCAAAATCCTATTTTTCAACATAATACCCGTTCAATGCGACAGCCTTAGTCCACCTTTCCGGGAGGGCTTGTTTACTCACTCTGTACCACTGTACTGGTCGACGTCAGAGCCAATGTCTTGCTGCATCAATAACCTCCACATCATCCAAGTACTGCTTACTGCGGAGTGCATCCTTTGCTGGGTCAAACAGATGGGAGTCGACAGATGCGAGATCCGACAAGCTGTAGGGGGAAGGAGGGAGAAGAACTGTCCATTGATGTTTTCTGAGCTCCTCTTGGGTGCGTAGACTTGAGAGGCCTTGCGTTGTCACGAAGAAGAATTTCGTTTGCATTTTCGTGGCGACGAACTTGCTGAAGTCGTTTCTTCAGTTTCCTGTGGGTATCACAATACTCTTCAGAGTTGATCGTTGCCGCATGAGGGAGACCATCAAAATAATAACCCGTTCAGGGTCCCAAAAGACCGCTGCCCTGACTTAACTGGCTGAGAGTGCAGCTTTGAACTTTTTCTTCCTAAGAGTAGTGGTATGGCGACACTCTGTGGACTTGCTGTTTTGTTTCTGGTTCGAAGTGACGAACCCATGTTTCATTGCCTGTGATGATGTTCGACAAAAAATTGTCACAATCAGCCTCGTAACCCACAAACAGTCCAGCATAGATGGTCCTTAGTTGCTCTTTATGGCATTCTGTTAGGAGGCGAGGAATGCAGTGGGCACACTGCTTTGAGTACCACAACTGGTGGAGGAGTATGTCAGCAATACCAAGAGAGACGTCCATTTGAGCAGCGATGTGTTAGATTGTGACCCATTGTTCACCTGAAATGAGAGTGTCCGCACGTTACAACATTGCAGGAGTCACAGCTGTGTGTGGCTGACTGGCACACGGGTGATCAGACAGGTTTGTACACCATGGCTGTGCTAATGACAGACATCTAGCACAACGACTCACCGTGCTTTTGTTCATTGCCATGTCTCCACAGACCTTCGGCTAGCGCCTATGAATATCTGCGATGCTCTGGTTTTCCGCCAAAGGAAACTCAATGACAGCTGTCTGCAATGAAACTCCGTTAAACAATAGCGCCACACCTATAAGAAAATCATAGAACTATAACGGCTGAAGCAGGAATGTTCCACGATGTCTCTCAGCAAATTCGGCGTTTTTTTTAAACCAAAGCTGGCAGAGAAAAAAAGGTGAACGCCTGTCCTACGTTTGTATCATAGGTCTCAGCTGTCGAACTGCACATCCTCTGCGGTGTGGTGGCCGTTCACGGCATATTCGCCGAAACTACGATTATCCCTTCTCCTGCCTGCGCCGGTTTTGTGCACACTCTGTCCCCTTCTAATAATGTGGCATGACAGTATAGGGTGGGGACCACATTTGGTCTCATGGGGGATGACAGAGTGTTGACTTTCCACTCACGGTGTGGGGGCGGTATTACGGTGGTGTAGCGCTGCAGTGAGCGAGTTTTTTCGAGTGCAGAGCTATGTGGCTGGTCCGGAGGCGGTTCTGCAGGAGGACAGGTGCTAGAAGCGCAGTCTGGTCGCGCCGAGAATCGGTAACGAGCCGTCTTTTTCTGGCCGCTCCACTCCTAGGAGGGTCGGCTGCGATGAAGCGCCGCTAATTGTAGTCCCGCAGCTAATGCCGGCGGGGCCTCATTCTGGCAGCGCCGCACCCTGTGAAAGGCTGTAATGAAACCTGCGCTGCGCAGCACCGCGCTGCCCACTGTGGGCTGCCAACTCCTGCCTGCCGCACTCTGGCGAACGCCCAGCTGCTAAAGACACAAACTTGGCATATACACTGCTCCAAAATATTATAACGTTGGGATATAGGCTTCCCTGCGCGACAGGCATGTTGTGATGGAACAATCTGTCTTGCAAAGCAGCCTACATGTCAGGGGCTAGAAGCGATTTCCCAGGCCCCGACATGTGTGCGTAATAGCATACTGCGCCACTTTTGTTTCATGATATGGTACATTTGGAGCACAGCATTCTATGGTAGTGGACTGTGAAAAACTGGTAAAGAGGAGAACTGAAGCATTTGAGATGTGGTGCTACAGAAAAATTTTAAAAATTAGGTGGACTGCTAATGTAAGAAATGAGGAGGTTCTCTGCAGAATAACAAAACAAAAAACAAAAAAAACGTTAAGAAGAAGGGACAGGATGGTAGGACTTCAGTTAAGACATCGCAGAATATCGCATATGGTCCTAGAGGGAGCTGTAGAGGGTAAAAACTGCAAGGGAAGACAGAGATTAGAATATACATAGCAAATAATTGAGGATGTAGGTTGCAAGTGCAAAGAAAACCACTAGGGATTAGCAATTAGCTATTCTGGATGCCACAGATTCGATAGAACCTTGACTGATTTGCAAAGGTAGCTGCTTCAGCTTCAGACCATGTGCATCTGGAAGCAGAGATATTAACGTGAGCCACACGGGGTAGACGTGGGGTCTAGGGCGTCTTGCCATAGTTGACACGGCTACTCCCCCCCCCTCCCCCCCATCAGATGTTCTAGTCCTCCCTCAGGCATGTGTGTGTGTGTGTGTGTGTGTGTGTGTGTGTGTGTGTGTGTGTGTTGTCCTTAGCGTAAGTAACTTTGGGTTAGATTAAGCAGTGTGTAAGCCTAGGGACCGATGACCTCAGCGGTTTGGTCCCTTAGGAACTCACCAAAAAATTTCCAAAATATTAACGCGAGTGGACTATCATGTCCTGCGAAGAAATTCATCTGGCTCTAGCCTTGTGTTGCAGTTATCCTGGAAGATCCAAAGGCCGTTGTGGATGACATCAAACATTAAGCCATGCAGGGCTTTCACAATAACGTTCACATAGTCCACAGAAATGGCAGATAGGTGCGAAAACTATCCCATAATCAGTTTAATATCTCGTGGATCCAAACTGCTACAATAATGGTAGCAACCCTGAAGAAAACTCAGCATAGGCTCATGAGATCTGTAGATCTAGAAAAAGTTTTCAATAATGTACACTACTGGCCATTAAAATTGCTACACCACGAAGATAACGTGCTACAGACTGGCAATGTAACCGACAAGAAGAAGATGCTATCACATGCAAATGATTAGCTTTTTCGAGCATTCACACAAGGTTGGCGCCGGTGGCGACACCTACAACGTGCTGACATGAGGAAAGTTTCCAACCGATTTCTCATACACAAACAGCAGTTGGCCGGCGTTGCCTGGTGAAACGTTGTTGTGATGCCTCGTGTAAGGAGGAGAAATGCTTTCCATCACGTTTCCGACTTTGATAAAGGTCGGATTGTAACCTACCGCGATTGCGGTTTATCGTATCGCGTCATTGCAGCTCGCGTTGGTCGAGATCCTATGACTGTTAGCAGAATATGGAATCGGTGGGTTCAGGAGAGTAATACGGAACGCCGTGCTGGATCCCAACGGCCGCGTATCACTAGCAGTCGAGATGACAGGCATCTTATCCGCATGGCTGTAACGGATCGTGCAGCCACGTCTAGATCCCTGAGTCAACAGATGGGGACGTTTGCAAGACAACAACCATCTGCACGAACAGTTCGATGTTTGCAGCAGCATGGACGATCAGCTCGGAGACCATGGCTGCGGTTATACTTGATTCTGCATCACAGCGAGGAGCGCCTGCGATGGTGTACTCAACGACGAACCTGGGTGCACGAATGGGAAACCGTCAGTTTTTCGGATGGATCCAGGTTCTATTTACAGCATCATGTTGGTCGCATGCGTGTTTGGCGACATCGCTGTGAACGTACATTGGAAGCGTGTATTCGTCATCGCAATACTGGTGTATCACCTGGCGTGATGGTATGGGGTGCCATTGGTTACACGTCTCGATCACCTCTTGTTCGCATTGGCAGTACTTTGAACAGTGGACGTTACATTTCAGATGTGTTATACCCCGTGGCTCTACCCTTCATTCGATCCCTGCGAAACCCTACATTTCAGCAGGATAATGCACGAACTCATGTTGCAGGTCCTGTACGGGCCTTTCAGGATACAGAAAATGTTCGACGTGTTGAAGCTGCATAGGTAGCTGTACCTGTACACGCCATCCAAGCTCTATTTGACTAAATGCCCAGGCGTATCAAGGTCGTTATTACGGCCAGAGGTGGTTGTTCTGGGTACTGAATTCTCAGGATCTATGCACCCAAATTGCGTGAAAATGTAATCACATGTCAGTTATAGTATTATATATTTGTCCAATGAATACCCGTTTGTCTTCTGCATTTCTTCTTGGTGTAGCAATTTTAATGGCCAGTAGTGTATAATGGAGCGAGATGTTCGAAATCCTGAGAAAAATAGGAGTAAGCTATAGGGAAAGGCAAATAACATACAATATGTACGAGTACAAATAGGAAACAATAAGACTGGAAGACAAAGAACGAAGTGATCAGAGTAAAAAGGTATAAGGCAGTTATGCATTCCTCTGCCCTTAACTTTCAGTCTATACGTAGAAGAGGTGACGACGGAAATAGAAGAAAGTTGGAAGAATGGGATTAAATTTTAGAATGAAAGGGTATCAATGGCAAGATTCGCTGATGACAATGCTATTCTTACCGAGGGTGAAGAAGTAGTTCTGTTGAATGGAGTCTAATGAGTACAATGCATGGACTGAGAGTAAATCAAGGAAATATGAAGGTAATGAGAAGTAGGAGAAATGGGGTAACGAGAATCTTAACATCAAAATTGGTTGTACGACGTAGTTGAAGCTAAGGAATTCTACTCACTTGCAAGAATGGACGAAGCAAGGAGGGCATAAGAAGCAGACTAGCACAAGCAAAGGGTTCTTTCCTGAGCAAGAGAAGTCTACTCGTGTCATAGATAGGCCTTAATTTGTAGAACAAATTTCTGATAATGTACGTTTGGAGTACAGAGTAGTCTGGCAGTGAATCTGAACATTGAGAAAACCGGAACAGAAGAGAATCGAAGCGTTCGAGATGTGGTGAGGAGATAAGGAATGTGGCCGTTCTTCGTAGCAGCTCTTGCAATAAGAGAATATTTGGCATGTGTAGTACCCATTCCCACCGATTTGTACCATGGAGCACATGTGGCATGTGTTGAGGAGGCGTTCTGCATCGCGTCCGCAAGCGCCAATGACCATCTAGCAGTTGTCAAGCTGCTGTGACGGAACATTCTACCACAAGAACTCCTTACCAACCTTGTGGCCACTGTAGGACCATATATTGCCGTCCGTGGTGATCACACAATCCTTTGCAAAGTCCAGAGGACTATCAAAAATTGTGGTAATTTCAATGTAATTATTGTCTTTGGATGAAAGTGTCATTTCTGTTCGTCTCATTGCGTTTCTTTCCATTACCTTCTGTACTATACTGTAGGAGTTCTTTCTAAGTTTGGTCCAAGTTTCATCGAGTTCCGTTAATTCGCAGTGACAACTAGTGTGAAAGTTACTTTCGTTTTTAAGTTTAGCACGCCAGTGTACATATTTAAAACTTCAATTAGAAACGTAGGATACAGTTTGGATGCTGCAGCTACGCTGTGCGACATAACCATTTCGTTTAACTACTACACTTCTCGAGTTGCATATTTCAATACATTACCTGTTAGATGCACTTTTTGTTCTGCTTGTTATTGCTCCAATTTTTCGCATTTATAAGCGTGACACAAATAGTTTTCCTTTGTACGTTGCACAAAAACAGGGACGTATATGCAATGTTGCCAAATGACATGTTTGTTTAAATGGGAAGATGTAACTTTGATAGCAAATATAATTGTCCGATTATAAACAAATGGTTCAAATGGCTCTAAGCACTATGGGACTTCGTGTCTGCGGTCATCACTGCCCTAGACTTAGAAACTACTTAAGCCTAACTAACCTAACGACATCACACACATCCATGCCCGAGGCAGGATTCGAACCTGCGACCGTAGCAGCAGCGCGGTTCTGGACTGAAGCTCTTATAACCGCTCTGTCACAGCGGCCAGCCCGATGTAGACAAACATGTCATTCGGCAACATGGCGGATAAAAGAGAACGTGTCTGTGTAAAGATTATAAATGCAAGAAATTGAAGCGATAACAAGCAGAATAGAAAGTAAGCGCAAATAACGAGTAATGTATTGTAAATATACAACTCGTAAAGTGCAGTAGTTGAACAAAATTGTCATTTCCCGTAAGGCAGCGGCGGCATCCCAACTGGAGTCGAAATTTTTAACGATGTGCTAACTATTGAAATTTGCATATGTAATGCGTCACTTGAAGATTGGCGAAAGCTCGAAACTCCAATTAGTCACCCATAGAAAATCATTACGACCATAGTTTAATGTCGTGTAATTCCGCTCCTGGACTTGATAACGGACTGGATTCGGTTAGGAAGCCGGCCGGAGTGGCCGAGAGGTTCTGGGCGCTACAGTCTGGAACCGCGCTACCGCTACGGTCGCAGGTTCGAATCCTGCCTCGGGCATGGATGTGTGTGATGTCCTTAGGTTAGTTAGGTTTAAGTAGTTCTAAGTTCAAGGGGACTGATGACCACAGCAGTTAAGTCGCATAGTGCTCAGAGCCATTTGAACCATTTTTTTTAGATTCGGTTAGGAAGTGAGTCCATATGGCTGCACGGTTACGTTGCATCCAGTTTTAGACACTCGCTGAGGGTTAGATCGAGCAGTTCCATCAGACTGCGGTGATACTAATGTCGGAGTTTTACCCGCTGTTCCAACATGTGTCATAGATTTTGTATGGGGTTCAAGTCAGGTGATTTCCGAAGCCAGTCGAGATGTAATGGGGTGGGGAAGTGTTCAGAACTACATATTCTCCCAGGCCGATGAACGTTACTGTGCCGCGCTGTCAAGGGCGCCTTGTCACGGTCCGTGCGGCTCCCCCGTCGGAGGTTCGAATCCTCCCTCGGGCATGGGTGTGTGTCTTGTCCATAGCGTAAGTTAGTTTAAGTTAGGTTAAGTAGTGTGTAGGCTTAGGGGCCGATGACCTCAGCAGTTTGGTCCCGTAAGACCTTACCACAAATTTCAATTTTCAAACGTTGCTGTTGGCGTCTTGAAAAATAGGGGTATCAATGACCTCTTGCGAGGTGACCGACTCCAAATGTTCATTACATGCAGTTCCCGTCACAGTGTTCTCTCGCTAATAGGTTGAGAAGGCACTCCGTTCAGTGCCTGCAACAATTCCTATCGTGTTTGGGAGCGATTTCGATTCACAAGCCGTGAAACGCTTTCCTCGACCTTTCTTCGACTACAGTTCTGACGTGTTTCGTGCCCACGTGTGTTACACCAATGGATGTAGTGACGTTGAGCAGTCCGCCGCGAACCACCGGCAAATCTAGAAACTTTACACACTGTACGGGCATCGGCACGGCCATACACGATGCCCCTTTTTGCCACTCTGTCACGTCCTTGCATTTACCCACGTTTACGAACAATGTCCGCTTGAGTCGTTGATGTCCCACTGATCGCTACTTGCTTGTGGTCATGTAGAGGGAGTGAGCGCGCGGCTGAGCACATGGCTCGATAACTGCACCATTTGTAGAGGCTTAAGTATTCATTTATGCATGAGCACTGGGGTGAAAATTTTTTCGTCCGGATGACCTTATATAAAAAAAGAATGTTTGCCGTATTTCTTAAAGTAATACAATCTACAACCACGGAGCTCAATAATCAGTAAAATGGGTGAATTAGTATTCAGCCTCACAAGTTCTTCGAAGTTGTTGACAAACAAAAGCGGAAAGAAACCAGAATATCGGTAATAAGGTCAATGAGAGAAGCTGTCAATTAAATTGGAAGTAAAATTTTGCCAATCGCTCTGACTAAAAATCCTAAGAAGTTTCGTCCATAGAAAAGACAGCGGATAGAAATCATCTATTCGTTCGCTCACTTGCCGTACTGGCACCGAAACTGAAGATGGCAGAGTGAAATTCGAAATTTTGCAATTGATCTTCCGATTTCGTTCCCTTTCAGAGGGTCGTAATACGGTTTCTCCTTTCCATCATTCCACAAACGGAGAAAGCACAGATACTGGGGTAAGCCATCGCGAATAGAAAATCAATCAAATAGTCAGTCAACAGTGGAAAGGCATGTGAGCCAGGTGAATTACCGGTGACATTCTACAGAAATTATGGGAGAGAACTTGCAGCGGCAGAGTATCGGAGGTCGCTGGAGCAACACACAGTGCCAAGCGGCTGGAAGAAAAACCCGGTCGTTCCCATCCTCCAGAAGAGTCGACAGACAGATGTACATAACTATAGACCTATGTCGTTCGTCGTTGACGTCAATCTGCTGCAGGATTACGCTGCTTGTTTTACGTTCACGTATTACGCCGTTTTTGGGGAACGAAAATCTTCTCTAAGAAAAATCAGCATAGGTTCCGTCAACAGAGATAGTACGGAGCCCAGCTCGCTCTGTTCGTCTATGAAATCTCGAGCACCTGAGGCAAAGACTTCCAGGTTGACCGAGCGGAGTACCACAGGGGTTAGCACTCTGGACTCGCATTCGGGAGGACGACGAGTCAAAGCCGCGTCCGGCCACCCTGCTTTAGGTTTTCCTTGGTATCCCTAAATCGCTTAAGGAAAATGTCGGGATCGTTCCTTCGAAGGGCACTCCCGATTTCCTTCCCCATCCTTCCCCAATCCGAGCTTGTGTTTCGTCTGTAATGGCCTCGTTGTCGACGGAATGTTGAACACTAATCTCCTTCTCCTTCCCCTTCTCCTGTCAGGTCGGTGTCGAGTTTTTGGTTACCCGGAAGTCATGAGGATGTTCGCTGTTGCCCACAGCAATGGCATAACGACAAAAAACAGCAGCAAAGGTAGGGAATATGCGTGTGGCATCGAAGACTGGTGCAGTAACCGTCTGTTAACTTTGAATGTAAATAAACTTAACCTAAAAAAAAAACAAGAAAAAAACGGTACCGACCAGTCGCCGTGTGATCGTCAGCCGATAGGTGTCACTGGATGCGGGTACAGACGGGCACGTGGTCCACACACTGCTCTCGCGGACTTTGTCAGCTTTCGTGATCGGTGCCGCTACTCAATCAAGTAGCTTCTCAATTGGCCTTCCAAGGGCTGTGTACAGCATCTTCCCCACATCACTCGGCAGACCTGGACGGTCACCCATCCAAGTACTAACCAAGCCCGACTGCGCTTCTGTGATCTGGCGGGCAGGACGTTGGTAATAAACTTACCCCATTGAGCATAGATAAGGGAAGAGATCCATTACTTTTTGCTTTTGTGGGGATCGACAGCATCCAAGTGTGCAATAAAAGAACAGAATACAGTGTCCGTCGCAGGCCGTATTGCGCTCATTAAAATCGTGCTATATGCTAATTTCGGCCTTGAGATATTATCAAGCACGATATGTAATATATGACACAACAAATGTGCCTGATAATGGCTCACAGTCGAAATCAGCTAATAGCACTATTTTAATAAAGCACAATACAGCCTACAATGGACAATGTATTGTTCTATTAGATCCATTACTGTTCGATTGCACCACTGGCCATAAATCACTGTAACAGTAACAATCGTAAAATGCCTCGGAGTAACCGTTCTGAGCGATCTTAAGTCAGATGACCACATAAACTAAGTCTACGAAAAGCAGATGCCAGACAGAAATTCACTGGAAGAATCTTAAGGAAATGTGGTTCATCCTCGAAAGAAGTGTTTTGCAAAACTCGTGTAACACCGATTCTGAAGTATTGGTCACCAGTCTGGGATCATTACTAGGTTGGAGAAGACCCACCGAAGAGCAGCTCGTTTTGTTACGAGACGTTTTAATAATCGCAAGATCGTTACGTAGATGCTCAATGTACTCCAGTGGCACACCTACAAGACAGGCGTTCTGCATCACGGAGAGGGTTAAAATCGAAATTATGAGAGCATATGTTCCAAGAAGAGTCGCATTTTATTTATTTATTTGCGATGGGGAGGGGAAGGGCGAGTCATCTAACTCTGAGTGGCTTAATGCGGATCGTCACGAATTCCTCTCTTCATCTCAGAGGAGCACTTGGACAATTCGTCCTCAGTTATTTGTTGGATATACTCTAATAAGGAAATATATACTCTAATAAGGAAATAAAAATTATGCTGAATGGAGAAATACTAGAACAGGTGCAAAATTTTAAGTATCTTGGAAGCAGGATAGACACCGACTGGAAGTGCACCACAGAAATTAAAACAAGGATAGCAATGGCAAAAAGAGGCGTTTTATAAGAAAAGGAGAATCTTCTGCAGCGGTCTGGACAGAGAACTCAGAAAGAGACTCATAAAATGTCTTGTATGGAGTGTTCTTCTATATGGCGCCGAAACGTGGACTATGAGGGAAAAAGACAAAGGCTGGAGGCTTTTGAGATCTGGACATGGCGGAAGATGGAAAGAATAAGCTGGATGGACAGAGTAAAAAATTAAGAGGTAATGAGAAGAGTGGGAGAGAAAAGACAGTTACTAGATGTAATAAAGAGAAGAAAAAGAAATTTGATTGGGCATATATTAAGAAAGAATGACGGACTGATAAAAACAGTTTTAGAAGGTTATGCAGAAGGGAAAAGGAAGCGAGGAAGGAAGAGATTCCAGATACTGGATGACATGATGGACGGTATACAGCAGCCTTAAAAAGGAAGCAATGGATCGCAGAAAATGGAGAGGGAAAGGACCTGCTAATATAGCAGATAACTGATGATGATGATGATGATGATGATACTCTAATCTCTGTCCCCTTACAGTTTTAACCCTCTATAGTTCCCTCTAGTACCATGCATTTAATTGCCTGATGTCTTAAGTCCTATCATCCTCTCCCTTCTTCTTGTCACTGTTTTCAAAATGCTCCTTCCTCGCAAAAAGATACTCCGGAGAACCGCATTCCTTACCTAATGAGTCCACGCAATTTTCAGCCTCCCTCAATAGCATCAGATCTCAAACGCTTCAATTCTCTTGAGTTCCGATTGTTCAACAATCCATGATTTAGTACCATACAACGCCGTGCTAACAGTCTTCTCTTGGGTAGAAATACTCTTTTTGCCTGTACTAATCTGCTTTTTGTGTTCTTCCTGCTTCATCAGTCATGTTTTAATTTACTTCTATGGCAGCATAATTATTTAACTGTGTCTGATTCGTGGTACTCCTCATTACTTTCGTCTCATTTCATTCACTGCTTCTTCGATATGTCTCGAGAAATGAGCACGACGAGAAAAGTCACAGAAATGAGAGTCGTTCTTACCTCATACCATTTGCGACTGGTGGGGAGGGCGGGTTAGGAGTGGTGGAAAGACAGCTGTACCTGACGTACTCTCTGGCACGTACCGCAATGTGACTCGCCGACTGTATTGAAATACAGCTGTCGTGATTTTTATTACGATTCTCGTAGATGTAAATGTCATACGTGCAAGGAACGTATAACTGCGTTACGTCAACTCATAGTTGCTTTTGTGGGCTCTTTGGAAGAACAAAAATATCTTCATCCACGGCTGTAGATAGGAAGAAGCAAGGGGGAGTAATCTTCAGAGCGGCGTCATCTGTGTGAGTGCAGGCGAGGCGACCCAGATTTTGGCAGTGGTTCGCCGCCGGCGATGTCTTAGCACTGCTACTGCTTCACCTCCGGCGCCTGAGCCGCCTCCACGTGGCGCACAGCTGATGTACGCGGAAACTTACAGACCACTTGCTCCCAGGGCCGCGTTTGAGTTATCACAAAAACAGCGAGAGAAAAACATTTTCCAGTGGACCGGCAATAACAGCCAACCAGTTCCAAGATACAGGTTTACTAACCTAGACAATGGTTTCGACCCTTTTAAAACTGTCTTCTTGAGAAGAAAGTCGTAGACATAGTCTAGTACATGACATCCACTTTATCATTATTACAAAAGTACTAGATGTCTACTGTTGTCTTTGTCCAAATACTTTTTAAAATATCACATATGCAATGCTGGATGAAACAATATATAGTATTCCACTTGAAAGATTTTTTAAAAACTGACACTTAAATATAAAACATGGCATTGGATCCTGCAGCTCGTAAATATGCCACGTTCAGAGCTGGTGATGATTTGGAAAATATTTCGAGTAGATTTCCCCACCATGTTATAGGGTGGAGATTTTAATTTGCCGGATATAGACTGGGAGACTCAAACGTTCATAACGGGTGGCAGGGACAAAGAATCCAGTGAAATTTTTTTAAGTGCTTTATCTGAAAGCTACCTTGAGCAGTTAAACAGAGAAACGATTCGTGGCGATAACATATTAGACCTTCTGGTGACAAACACACCCGAACTATTTGAAAAAGTTAACGCAGAACAGGGAATCAGCGAACATAAAGCGGTTACTGCATCGATGATTTCAGCCGTAAATAGAAATATTAAAAAAGGTAAGAAGATTTTTCTGTTTAGCAAAAGTGACAAAACGCAGATTCCAGAGTACCTGACGGCTCAACACAAAAGTTTTGTCTCAAGTACAGATAGTGTTGAGGATCAGTGGACAAAGTTCAAAACCATCGTACAATATGCGTTAGATGAGTATGTGCCAAGCAAGATCGTAAGAGATGGAAAAGAGCCACCGTGGTACAACAACCGAGTTAGAAAATTGCTGCGGAAGCAAAGGGAACTTCACAGCAAACATAAGCATATCCAAAGCCTTGCAGACAAACAAAAATTAGCCGAAGCGAAATGTAGTGTGAGGAGGGCTATGCGAGAGGCGTTCAATGAATTCGAAAGTAAAGTTCTATGTACTGACTTGGCAGAAAATCCTAAGAAATTTTGGTCTTATGTCAAAGCGGTAGGTGGATAAAAACAAAATGTCCAGACACTCTGTGACCAAAATGGTACTGAAACAGAGGATGACAGACTAAAGGCCGAAATACTAAATGTCTTTTTCCAAAGCTGTTTCACAGAGGAAGACTGCACTGTAGTTCCTTCTCTAGAGTGTCGCACAGATGACAAAATGGTGGATATCGAAATAGACGACAGAGGGATAGAGAAACAATTAAAATCGCTCAAAACAGGAAAGGTCGCTGGACCTGATGGGATACCAGTTCGATTTTTCACAGAGTACGCGAAGGAACTTGCCCCCCTTCTTGCAGCTGTGTACCGTAGGTCTCTAGAAGAGCGTAGCGTTCCAAAGGATTGGAAAAGGGCACAGGTCATCCCCGTTTTCAAGAAGGGACGTCGAACAGATGTGTAGAACTATAGACCTATATAGAATTTTGGAACACGTATTACGTTCGAGTATAATGACTTTTCTGGAGACTAGAAAACTACTCTGTAGGAATCAGCATGGGTTTCGAAAAAGATGGTCGAGTGAAACCCAGCTCGCGCTATTCGTCCACGAGACTCAGAGGGCCATAGACACGGGTTCACAGGTAGATGCCGTGTTTCTTGACTTCCGCAAGGCGTTCGATACAGTTCCCCACAGTCGTTTAATAAACAAAGTAAGAGCATATGGACTACCAGACCACTTGTGTGATTGGATTGCAGAGTTCCTAGATAACAGAACGCAGCATGTCATTCTCAATGGAGAGAAATCTTCCGAAGTAAGAGTGATTACAGGTGTGCCGCAGGGGAGTGTCATAGGACCGTTGCTATTCACGATATACATAAATGACCTTGTGGATGACATCGGAAGTTCACTGAGGCTTTTTGCAGATGATGCTGTGGTGTATCAATAGGTTGTAACAATGGAAAATTGTTCTGAAATGCAGGAGGATCTGAAGCGAATTGACGCATGGTGCAGAGAATGGCAATTGAATCTCAATGTAGACAAGTGTAATGTGCTGCGAATACATAGAAAGATAGATCCCTTATCATTTAGCTACAAAATAGCAGGTCACGAACTGGAAGCAGTTAATTCCATAAATTATCTGGGAGTAGGCATTAGGAGTGATTTAAAATGGAATGATCATATAAAGTTGATCGTCGGTAAAGCAGATGCCAGACTGAGATTCATTGGAAGAATCCTAAGGAAATGCAATCCGAAAACAAAGGAAGTAGGTTACAGTACGCTTGTTCGCCTACTGCTTGAATACTGCCCAACAGTGTGGGATCCGTCCCATATAGGGTTGATAGAAGAGATAGAGAAGATCCAACGGAGAGCAGCGCCCTTCGTTACAGGATCATTTAGTAATCGCGAAAGCGTTACGGAGATGATAAACTCCAGTGGAAGACTCTGCAGGAGAGACGCTCAGTAGCTCGGTACGGGCTTTTGTTGAAGTTTCGAGAACATACCTTTACCGAGGAGTCAAGCAGTATATTGCTCCCTCCTACGTATATCTCGCGAAGAGAGAGATTAGAGCCCACACAGAAGCATACAGACTATCCTACTTTCCACGAACAACACGAGACTGGAATAGAAGGGAGAACCGATAGAGGTACTCAGGGTACCCTCCGCCATACACCGTCAGGATGTAGATGTAGATGTAGACATACGAGGGTTGCCCAGAAAGTAGAGCATCGCATTTTTTCATCAACGGTTCTTTACTGAACATAATGAGAATCATACACACGAAAGAATGGTGTTTTATATACACACCCTATTTTTCCACGCAATATACATCCAGTTCTACGGCCTTCCTCCAGCGTGAAACGAGGGCGTGTGTGCCTTGTCGGTACCAATCCTTGTCCTGGTGGCGGAGCCAGTGCTTCACTGTGTGAACCACCTCCTCATCATCGTCAAAATGTCTTCCACGAATGGCATCCTTTAATGGCCCAAACAAGTGGAACTCCGAGGGGGCTAGGTGAGGTGTGCCAGGCGTCACAGCCGTGGCTGGTCTCCCCGACCGCTGCAAATCGTGGAGCTCCGCCAAACTGCCTTCTTATGGCCTCACGCTCTTTGCCCAGCGACTAACTGTACTTCATATATGAAGACGGTATCTGTTCTTCGGACATGTCCGAAAGAACAGATACCATCCTCATGTAGTTAAGGCTAACCGGGCATCGACCTCCTTCTTCTGTGCTGGATGCACATACATAGCTCGAACTCTTACGGAACTCGGTAAGATTGTCTGCCGCGAGTAATGTGTGTAATGGGCAGGGACACTACTAATGTAGTGTGTGGACATTAAGTTGGGAGTGTGGATGTCACGGGGAGCGTGCAAGGGATAAATCCCTGCAGTCGCACTATCATTTGTGCCCTCGGTGGCTCAGATGTGTAGGGCGTCTGCCATGTAAGCTGGAGATCCCGGGTTCGAGTCCCGGTTGGGGCACACATTTTCAACTGTCCCCGTTGATGTATATCAACGCCTGTCGACAACTTAGGGTCTTGATTTAATTGTCATTTCATAACTGTACTTCTGACGACAGCAGATGCTCCACAGACTTCGCACGAGCGTTTGTGAATATTCCCCACACTTTCTTTTTCTGCAGTGAAAAATTCAATTAGGGCACGTTGCTTGTAACTTACATCACCTACAGACGCTATTCTGAAACTGTTCTGCAGCTACGCCATCTGTCGGAAGTGACGGAAACTTGGCGCGCTCACTCAGGAGACTTCAAGTAATACGTACGTAACGTTTCGCATTGTTTTGGGCTGAGAAAAAAATGCGGTGTATTACTTTCTAGGCAACCCTCTTATTTATGCTCTATAGGATCCGATTACACGTTTCATATTTAAATGTCACTTTCTATTCAAATCTTTCAAGTGGCGTACTATATGTTGTTTCACCCAGCGTGACAAATATGCGATATTTTAAAAAGTTTTAAGACAAGAAGCCCTACAGTTGACGGCTACTACTTTTATTAATGTATTTTAAGTGGTGATTAAGAGGACGATATGACTAGACAGAGTAAACGACTCCCACATTGGCTATAGATAATATGATTAAATAAACAACATCTTCTGAAGAAGACGGTTTTAAAACGGTCGAGACTATAGTCAAGGTTTAAAAAACCTGTATTTTGCAACTGGTTGGCTGTTATTTCAAATCTATTGAAGCTCTTGCGTGCACACTTGCTGAAACGCAGCCATGTTCAAATTCTTTAAAAAAAATTCCGTAATGAGCGTTTTATGGCTTCGCAAAACATAATTGCGTATAAAACTTTGTAGTTGTGGCTCAGATCCCAAAAACTGAAGTTCAGTAATAATTTAGTTCTTATTGTTTATCTCAGGTGAACCACCTCAATGCGGTGGGTAAAATAATAAAATCCCTGGAAAATTTAAGTTTCCAGTGTAAAATATACCTGAGGCTCTAGATTTATCATCTGCCTGCATTAAAAAAATGTCCCATCTCTACGGGCAAAACAGCTGAACTCAACATGTAAATAAAAAACACAGTCTAACTCATACAGTCACGACAGTATTGCTCATGATTGTTCTACACTGTAACAGCAGCATTCTAAGCGGACAGAATGCTGTTATTCTGAATACGATATCGGATGAGCGCGAGTAGTAGCGCTTATTTTGATCCGTGACATTCTTTTTACAATAGGAAGCGTATGTAGTGCCATAAAAATTGGCACAGACTAAAAAACTGACACTATATGTGTCTTTCTGTAGTTTCCTAAGCACCCTGGAAGGTACGAAGCGGTACATTACACGGAAAATTATTTACGATTCTCTCGTAATATACAGATAATTGCTGAAGAATGTCATTTTCTTTTAAGATAAAAAAAAAGACGGCTAGTGAACAGCAGAAGAACTGACTTTTGCTGAAAGACTCTGCGTATCTGCTAAAAAAATGAAGTTTTCTTAACTACTGTACACCTTCAGTCAAATTAGTGAATGTGGAACGTAGGAAACTTGTGTGGACGCAGTACCTACGTTATATAATATCCCAAGTAAGCCACAACAACTATAGCAGAAGGGAAAGCCACACAGACGTAATAGTAAAACTCAGAAGTAAGAAAACTGTTTGTTAACGCAGGAGAAACCAGATCCACATCTGTTGTTACGTCTGAGCCACAAACGGCAAGATTCTTCAGTACATTCGCTTTTGGAGCTAAAGGAATTACATTTGCAAAAAAATATTCGCTTATTAGAAAGACGAGTGGAGAGTAAGAAAGACCGAATCATTAGATTCCACACAAAACTGTTACTCGTCAAGAAAAGTGCCTGTGCAATAATCATTCACAGACGGCAGTGGACTGCGCTAGCAGCGGAGGGTACGTAGTATGATACAGGCTGGACTATGTGAAATAAAATCGTCATAACTTCCGAACGGTTTGCGTTACGACGTTCAAACTGCACGGTTGGCCGCGGGGCATGCTGGGAATTAGTGTGCGCTGTATGGTTTGGTTTAGCGACAAAGCCCACTTACATTTGGATAGGTTCGTCAATAAGCAAAACTGGCTCATTTAGGGGTACTGAGAATCCGCATTTCACGATGGAGAGTCTCTTCACCTTCAAGGGGTGACTGTCTGTTATGCAATGTCCAGTCACGGATTAATAGGTGCGATATTCCTTGATGGCACAGTGATAAACGAACGGTACGTGAAGGTTTTGGAAGATGTTGCAGCCCCATTATCCAAAGTGAGCCTAATTTCGACAAGATGAGTGTGCAAATGGTCGGATGGGAAGGCGGTGGGCGTGAAGCATTCATTAAAAGAGTTCAAGTAATAGGTCTTTCATTGACCACTTTTACCTTATAAAGGGCCACATAGTTTTTTTTATAAAATGCCTTAAACCGGCGCCTTTTTTTCGTTTTTTTATTTTTATTTATTTATTTTTTTGTAACTTTGCGAAAATAAAGAAACTAAACTTTTCACTCGAGGGAAGATTTGCACCCAGGCCCTCTCGGTCAGCAACTTTTTTTTATTATTGTTTTTCCTAACAAAAGAAATAAAACAAAATCATAGCCATCCCTACGGGGCACCGCCACTTGTGTCCCTGCCAAACAAAAATGAACTCTTACCTCTTCAGGCGTTGCCTTCCTAACTATATGTAACCACCCCCCCCCCCCCCCCCTCATCGAAAATGTGCATCAACCCACAAAAACACGATGAAAGGAATGGGGGAAGGGTATTTCTAGTAGGGTGTGGATGGTTTTTTTTCATTAATTTATATAGATATCAATGTGCGAACAGTCATAGTTAATCAAGCCTGGAAAACTAAAACAGAATGAAGACACCATCGAAGATAGTAAACATAAATAACATGAAAATAAAGCCACCACTTCGTAGTCAGGCTTCCCAGCGACTGCGCCCACTGATAAGGATTGTTCAATATACGATCGTTTGCAGTTCGTTCTGACCTCATCTACCACTGCCTGGAACATTCCAGCTACACGGCGGGCTGTGAAAGGCACTCCAGAGGTAGTTTGCGAAGCATTGTCGATATCTGGCAAGCCCGGAAATAGCATGATGTCTTTCTTGCAAATAGAACAATTTGTATCACAATACCTTCTTTTCGATTGTTTATAATAATGTTGTTGTATCAATAAAGTGTTTTAAAAAAAATAGAGCCAGAAGTCAAGTAAGTTCTTGTGTCAGTCACGACAGAGGTAATGGACCGCATGTCCACGTATCCAGGTGACAGAGTTGGTTCGAGTCGTAGGGTAAAATGTCTCATCCGGAAACAATAACGTGCGTGCAGATATATGCTTCGGCCTAACTCGCAAGAGATAAGCGAGCATCTGCCGCACAAGGTGCCAAACCGGTTCCGCCTCTCCACAGCTGAGGCGGTGCTCGTCAGAATCTACTGTATTGCAACCCACACAATTGGGAGATTCTGCCATGTGGATGTTGTAGAGACGTTCTTGCGTCACCAGGTTCCCATTAACGACTACGTACCATTGGGAAACAACATCGGAATCAAGCATGGCATCGTGTACAGTCTTCCACACCACGCGCCACTGTACGTCAGGATATTTTAGTTCGACCACATTTTGGGGGCGGCGTTGCAGCATGTCGTGATACAGGCGTCGAGTTGTGGCCATTTGCGGTGTCGTAAGCGCTACACTGCAATAGCTTTGTTCTAAATAGAAATGTCCTATATAAAAGAGGGGCGCTGCGATGTCCTGTAATGGCACTGGCGCTCTTAGTGAAGCAGGTCGTAGAGCCGTTAGAAGCAGACTCGTGAGGCTCGTAGGACAACGGCGCAGCAGACGTAAATTTGAGCTAACATAAAGGGCAATGGCCCTATCATGGACGTTGACTAGGCCGAGACCACCTTTTTCCTTGGGGAGGGTAAGAGATACGTATCTGATCTTCAGTAACATACCAGCGGTGACGAAGTATCCCAGCGCTGCCATAATGCTACGAGTCAAGGGTTTCGGAATGGGTAGCGTTTGGGCGACATGCGGTATGCGGGACGCAAGGTATACATTGGCATAATACGCCCGCTGTACGATGTTGAGGGATCACAAGCGCTGATTTGCAATTCCGGACCTAATTTGGTTAAGAAGGCGTCGATAATTGGGCGTCGTCGTGCGTCGCATGTCGTTCATGAAATCTAAGCCCAAGCAGCGTACAGTATCACTGAAGCGTAAGGGGGCAATGTGTTCCTGCGGTAGCCCAATCCCGATGCTCAAGGCGACGGACTTGTCAACGTCGATTTGGCTACCAGAAGCTGTACCGTAGGTTGCAATCCAGTCCAAAGCCGCGGCCATGTTGTCAGCTCCACGTATGACGATCATCAAATCATCCGCATATGCGGTGCAACGATAGATGGAGCCGCAGAACTGTATCCCAGCGAGCCTGTCTCGGAGACCACACAACAAAGGTTCTAAGGCCAATGCAAATAACAATGTTGATAATGGGCATCCCTGTCGTACTGATCGGCGGATCGGCATGGGTGCCGTCAGTCTTCCATTAACAATAACTCGAGAAGTAGCACCATGTAGAAGGCGTGTCAACACTGTGATAAAGGGGTCGGGGTATTCCATGCGCCGTAGAACGGCCGTGAGGAAAGTGTGGCCCACACGGTCAAAAGCCTGGCTAAAGTCGATAGACGCCAGGGCTGCCGGCAAACGTCTCACCCGTGCAAGGGAGATGAGATCTCTGTAACGACATAACGCAGTTCTGATGTTGTTGGGTCCCCCCAAGGACGTCTGATCACCGGACAGGACGTGCAATAGTGTGCCGCGAATACGTTCTGACAGCAGCCTCGAAAATATCTTGAAGTCCCTGTTCAATAACGTTAAGGGGCGATAACCGCGGACATGATTCCGTCCCTTCGGCTTATGGATGGGGACAATCAGACCTTCCAAGAACGGTGCAGGCAATGTTATACCCGGGGATATCAATTCCTGACAAATTTCACTCAAACACGGTACCAACAGTTGTTTAAAGGCTCGATAGAACTGTAATGGTAATCCATCGATTCCTGGTGATTTATGGGGAGCGCCTTTACCAATGGCGTCGAGCACTTCCTCTTCTGTGACTTCTCCCAGTAAAGTCGGTACCATGTCTGGTGGAACTGTACCGTGGACATGTGCTGAAACGGTGTCTACCGTCGCCGTATCAGGGAGCACTGCTGAATAAAGTTGAGTGTAACGCCCATAGACGGCTTCTGCCATATCTGCTTGTTCTACCACGTGTCGACCGTCGTCCGTTATCATGTCGGTTACCAGTGCCCTACGGCGCCTCCTGCGTTCTAGGAGCACGTGGTGCATAGATGGCCTTTCTGATTGTATCGTGTCTGGAGCACGCGACCGTATAACAGCGCCTTGTAAATGACGGCGTGCTAAGGAGACGAGCTGCGCTTTCGCGCGATTGACTATGATCTGCCTGTCAGGTGAGGGCTCCATAGCAAGACATTCCCGTAGGACGGTGTGATAAAAGTTTTCCGTGCTCCTCCTCCATGCCGCTGCTTCCCGGCCGTAAGCTATCAAGGTGCGCCTAAGAGCAGGCTTCGCACATTCAATCCATCAACTGAGGGTCGATCGGTAACGACCACGACGCTGTAAGGACGCGTTACACGACTCTTCGGTAGTACCTTTACATGCCGGCTCGTCGAGATGGGCGACGTTCAGTTTCCAGGGGGGCCTACTGCGCCACACACGTGCAGCTTGGAGGGCAATGGTGCAAATATATGCTGTGTGGTCGGTGAATGCAGTGGGCCAGAGCTCTGCTCCTCTCGTCGCCGTAGAAAGGGTGCTTGTGACGTAAATCCTGTCTAACCGACTTGATGAATGACTTGTATAATGGGTGTAACCAGGAGATGGGCCGTGGATGTGGCGCTACGTGTCGATAGGTGGAGATCACGCACTAGCATTTCCAATTCCACACACTGGACGTGATGTGGCTGCTGATCAGACGGAGATAATGTACAGTTAAAATCTCCTCCGATCACCATATCGTCTATGCGGCCCATAAATAGAGGCGTAATATCTTCCGAAAAAAAGCGGACCCGATCTCTCCGTCTCCCTGACCCTGAAGGGGCATATACACTCCTGGAAATTGAAATAAGAACACCGTGAATTCATTGTCCCAGGAAGGAGAAACTTTATTGACACATTCCTGGGGTCAGATACATCACATGAACACACTGACAGAACCACAGGCACATAGACACAGGCAACAGAGCATGCACAATGTCGGCACTAGTACAGTGTATATCCACCTTTCGCAGCAATGCAGGCTGCTATTCTCCCATGGAGACGATCGTAGAGATGCTGGATGTAGTCCTGTGGAACGGCTTGCCATGCCATTTCCACCTGGCGCCTCAGTTGGACCAGCGTTCGTGCTGGACGTGCAGACCGCGTGAGACGACGCTTCATCCAGTCCCAAACATGCTCAATGGGGGACAGATCCGGGGATCTTGCTGGCCAGGGTAGTTGACTTACACCTTCTAGAGCACGTTGGGTGGCACGGGATACATGCGGACGTGCATTGTCCTGTTGGAACAGCAAGTTCCCTTGCCGGTCTAGGAATGGTAGAACGATGGGTTCGATGACGGTTTGGATGCACCGTGCACTATTCAGTGTCCCCACGACGATCACCAGTGGTGTACGGCCAGTGTAGGAGATCGCTCCCCACACCATGATGCCGGGTGTTGGCCCTGTGTGCCTCGGTCGTATGCAGTCCTGATTGTGGCGCTCACCTGCACGGCGCCAAACACGCATACGACCATCATTGGCACCAAGGCAGAAGCGACTTTCATCGCTGAAGACGACACGTCTCCATTCGTCCCTCCATTCACGCCTGTCGCGACACCACTGGAGGCGGGCTGCACGATGTTGGGGCGTGAGCGGAAGACGGCCTAACGGTGTGCGGGACCGTAGCCCAGCTTCATGGAGACGGTTGCGAATGGTCCTCGCCGATACCCCAGGAGCAACAGTGTCCCTAATTTGCTGGGAAGTGGCGGTGCGGTCCCCTACGGCACTGCGTAGGATCCTACGGTCTTGGCGTGCATCCGTGCGTCGCTGCGGTCCGGTCCCAGGTCGACGGGCACGTGCACCTTCCGCCGACCACTGGCGACAACATCGATGTACTGTGGAGACCTCACGCCCCACGTGTTGAGCAATTCGGCGGTACGTCCACCCGGCCTCCCGCATGCCCACTATACGCCCTCGCTCAAAGTCCGTCAACTGCACATAGGGTTCACGTCCACGCTGTCGCGGCATGCTACCAGTGTTAAAGACTGCGATGGAGCTCCGTATGCCACGGCAAACTGGCTGACACTGACGGCGGCGGTGCACAAATGCTGCGCAGCTAGCGCCATTCGACGGCCAACACCGCGGTTCCTGGTGTGTCCGCTGTGCCGTGCGTGTGATCATTGCTTGTACAGCCCTCTCGCAGTGTCCGGAGCAAGTATGGTGGGTCTGACACACCGGTGTCAATGTGTTCTTTTTTCCATTTCCAGGTGTGTACATTGATGAGTCGTACACCATTGACAGTTACCGCCATGACTCTTGCACTCGGTAAGTACAGTACGTCCGTAGCCGCCAAGCCGTCCCGTAGCAGGCCAGCCACACCACAGTCGGTAGAAGAGGCGTGGGAGATGTGGGCGGTATATCCGTAGAAGTCAGGGAAACTAGCGACACATACTTCCTGCAAGAGGGCCACGTCGATGTCCGCCGCATCGAGCATGCGTTGTAGCATTGTCAGTTTGTGTGGTGCCCTTATCGCGTTGATATTGATTGTGGCAAGGCGAAAGGTGCGCTGCCTAGCCTCTTCTCCTAGGGTAGACGCCATGGCAATCGAAGATAACCGCAAGAGATGTCGGACCCACCGAACCCGTTACAAATTATGAGTCTTTCACGCTAGAAGTGGCGTCCTCAATGCCACCCCTTCCCCTGTGACCCGTGCCCTCTCCAGGAAGTTCCTCAACATCGTCCGACCACAGTGGGTGCAACCGATGCTGTGTAGCTGATCGGCACCTAAATCTCTCTCACGCACGTCGTCTTTGCTAGAGGTAGACGGAGCGCCATCCATCGACGCGACCTGTTGCATATGTGGTGCAAGAAGTAACTGGGCACTCGTAGTATGGGCAAGTGAACCGTCTACACCACTTAGATCCTCAGTAGGCGCAGCATCCATGCCGTCTGACGAGATGTCACCTTCTTGACCGGCCGTGTGTAGGAGGCAATCGTCAGAAGGGGTCGGCCGACGTCGCTTGCGTCGTTGAGGCGAACGTTGCTTTCGAACGTGGACATCCGTATCCGAATGTGGGAGGCAATCCAGCGTCGTATCACCTTCCGCTAGGAAAGCCGCGGTCGGGACAATGTTCGCGTCCACGTCCATCTCGTTCTGATTGATATGTTGCGTCTGGAGTCCGTGGGACTGTTGCTGCTGTTGTTGCTGCGAAGGAGGCGACACATGGGTTGGCATCTGGGGTCCTTCCACTTCCTCCCTTGGTTCTTCTGACGTCGATGGATGTGCCCGATCGCCCGTGTCGTCCTCAACTATGGTGCGCATCGTCGTCTGAGCGTACGTGAGGGGCAGGATTGTCGTCGCCGTCGGGGAAATGGAGTCTCTCACTGGTGTCTGCGTAATTCTACGTTGTAAGCAGCTCGATCGAACATGGCCTTCCTGTCCACATCCGGAACAGGTACGCGGTTGACCGTCGTACATTATGATTGCACGACAGCCACCGATGTTCAAATAGGACAGCACATGTTTCTTGAGCTCAAGTTTAATTTGGCGCACACCATTGTAGACCTTATAGGTCGAGAAAGTTTGCCACTTTTCTACAACGTGACTGATGACATTGCCATATGGTCGGAAGGCGCCCTTGACAACTTCCTCTGGGACCTCGAAGGGGAGCTCAAAAACCCTCACAGTCCTTAGGCCCATGTCTGCATGATCCACCGTCACTGCACCGATATGCCCGTCAGAATGTTTGAATATGAGTGAGTTCGAGTAGTTAGACACCACAGTCGCGCAGACCTCTGCACTGGTCATTTTAACATAAACCACGCTCGCCGTTATAGAAAAATGTATTCCGACGACAGTCGCCGGATCTAAACGTAGATCATCGCGTATGAACTGTTCTATTTCATAGGCTCGAGGACGCGCGTGATCTGGTTGGAAAGTAATTTTGATCGTATCGTGGCGCCATGTTTGTGCCATAGTCGCACTGAACTTGGAACAAATATAACTCGCGTCGCGAGAAGGTAAACACAAGCAAGCGCTCACGGTCACGCACGGCGGGGCGCAGCGGCCGTCCTCGCCCCACCGCAGCCGAAAGCATACTGTAGTTAGACCTAGGGAGGCGAGGGTTAGTCAGAGTGTAGAGTTTGGCGAAACATAGTTCGCAAAGCTAACGAAAGTTGCGTCTGCCAATCGGGCAAGTTCGAGTGGCATGCCGGCTGCGAAACAAAGTCCACAGTGCCGCAGCAGTTGGAGAAGCGGGAGATCATCACTGCTACAGAGCGTGCGTCCAAGAGAGAGAGGCCCGGTGACGGGCGGCAGGGTACATCCAATACGGCCACGTGGCTTCCTCCGCCCTGATTGGTCAGAAGGAGACGAACCCGTGGGGGCTTCATGGAAATTTCCAGAGCGTGACCTGGTCAGCGTCACACACACGGTGTTAGTTCGTCAGCACATGAGAGAGGCACGTGATCGAAGTAGCCTTCCTTGGTGCTGGCTTTTCTGTTGCCAGACTGTGGGACGAGAAAATTTACAGGCAGCTGACACTGCCGGAAGAGGCTTGTCCGTGACAAGAAAACTAACGTTACCTTTTGAAAGTTAATAAAATAAGGTAAAATCCCCTACTGTCTGGCTCATCCTTACATGTGGTTCATATAAGACGGAGCTCGATACCATGGAAGCAGGCGAGATGCCCTGGAGGAGCACTTTGAGATCTCATTCTGGCTCTGGGCCACAAGCCGCACAACAGAGTAGCATACTCTGGATCAGGTGGTCGAGCAGCTGCTGGGGTATAGCCTCCCATTCTTGCACCAGTGCCTGTAGGAGCTCCTGAAGTGTCCTAGGCGTTTGAAGACGTGCAGCGGTACGTCGACCGAGAGCATCCCAGACGTTCTGGATGGGGTTTAAGTCTAGACCACAGGCAGGCCACTCCATTCGCCTGATATCTTCTGTTTCAAGGTACTCCTCCACGATGGCAGGTCGGTTGGGCTGTGCGTTATCATCCATCACGTGAAGGGTGGGAGCCACTGAACCTCTGAAAAGGTGGACATACTGGTGAGAAATGACGTTCCGATGCACCTGACCTGTTATAGTAGCTCTGTCAAAGACGTGCAGGGGTGTACGTGCGCCAATCATAATCCCACCCCACATCATCAAACGACGACCTTCATACAAGTCTCTTTCAAGGACATTAAGGGGTTGGTATCAGGTACCTGGTTCACGCTAGATGAAAACCCGGCGAGAATCACTGTTGAGACTGTACCTGGACTCGTCCGTGAACATAACCTGGGACCATTCTTCCAATAACCATGTACTGTGTTCTTGACACCATGCTTTACGAGCTCTCCTGTGACCGGGAGTCAGTTGGAAGCACCTTGCAGGTCTCCGGGCGAATAAACCATGTCTCCAGTCGTCTGTGGACTTTGTATCTGGAGACAAGTGTTCCAGTGGCTGTGGTAAGGTCTCAAGCAAGGCTACTGGCAGTACTCCGTTGCCATCTGCGGGCACTGATCGTGAGATATCGGCCTTCTTGTGGTGTTGAACGCTGTGGACGTCCAGTACTGTAGCGCCTGGACACGTTTCCTGTCTGCTGGAATCGTTGCCATAACCTTGAGATTTCACTTTGTGGCACACGGAGGGCCTGTGCTACGACCTGCTGTGTTTGACCACCCTCCAGTCGCCCTAGTATTCTACCCTTCATAACATCATCAATATGTGTTCTGTGTGCCATTTTCAACACACAGTCACCATTAGCACGTCTGAAAACGCCTGCACACTTACTCGCTGCACCGTACTCTGACATGCACCAACACGGCTCTGCATATGTGGACTGCTGCCAGCGCCACCGTTCGACGATCGCAGGTCAAGTGCACCGCATGGTCATACCCCGAGGTGATTTAAATCCCCAAACCGCCCACCAGAGCGCTGTTTCACTATGTATCCTTATTTTATGAGGATGAGTGTAATACGATCTTCTTTACTGAATCTCTTTTGGAAAAAGGAATATGGCAGAGAGGGGGCCGAAACACTAGACAGTGTTATGTTGTTATCCTATTACGGCCAGAGCGTCTTCACAGATAGGGTTGATCTTTGGACTGATTTAACATAAAACCAAAACTTCTATATACACTGAAGCGACGAAAATCATCGTGTCGGACCTCCTTTTTCCCGCCGTAGTGCAGCAACGCGACTTGGCAAGGACTCAACTAGACGGTGGAAGTGCCCTGTAGAAATATTGAGCCGTACTGCCTATAGAGCCGTCCATAATAGCGAAAGTGTTGCCGGTGCAGGATTTTGTGTACAAGCTGACCTCTCCGTTATGTCCAATAAATGTTCGATGGGATTAATGTCGGGCAATCTGGGTGACCAAATCTTTAGCTCGAATTGTCCAGAATGTTCTTGAAACAGATCGCGAACATTTGTGGCCCAGTAACATGTCGCATTGTTATGGGAACACGAAGTCGATGAAGTCTGGAAGTGGCCTCCGTGTAACCAAACATAACCTGTTCTAGTCAATAATAGGAATAGTTCGACAAGAGAACCTAGTCAATTCCATTGTAAACACAGCAAAAATGATTGGCTATCGAAGTCGCGTGGTCCAAACGGTACATATCGATCATGCGATTGTAAATCGATCATATGTCACTGGTGGCGGGTGTTATGATCAATTATTTGTGATCGTCATTTTTATCTGTTTTCCGTCGTTCTTTTAGTTGCTTTAAATTACATACCTCCGCGAATTATTTGTGGGTTGCTTGGGAAACCAAATAGTGAGTGGGATATCTGGTGTTCCTTACATTTCTTCGGCGCATTCTCACACGTGGAAAAATATGATTCCGTGCTTATACAACATAGAAAATGGTTTACTTTTGCCGGCCGGAGTGGCGCTTCAGTCTGGAACCGCGCGACTGTTACGGTCGCAGGTTCGAATCCTGCCTCGGGCATGGATGTGTGTGATGTCCTTAGGTTAGTTAGGTTTAAGTAGTTCAAAGTTCTAGGGGACTGATGACCTCCGCTGTGAAGGCTCAGAGCCAACTGAACCATTTTTTGTTTAACTTTTTGTCACAAATATGGAGTACTACCGGACAAGGAAAGGAGGGACTATGTAGATTGTGGTGGTGTGAAGTGTGTAAAACTTAGTAAGAGGAGTTTCGATGCTGAATTACCGTTACAGTTTCATGGCGGACAGTGGGGTGAAGGAACGAGTATCAGGAAGAATACGAGGTTCGACTCTTCCAAATTATCCATCTACACCAGCGTAATTCTTCTATCTTGCTGGATTCGAGACCTTGCAAGCAACAGCATCGGAAACTGACTTCTCTGCTAATACCGTGTGTGACTATTTCGGGTTTAGCGCAGAAGTTTGTTATGTGGTAGTGACAAATGACAGTGTACCAATTGATGGACCGAGTAAAATTGTGGAAGTGGACGAATCTCAATAGCTAGAAGGAAGAACCAGAGAGGACGACCTTCAAAGAGTGAAATCGATCATATTTGGGTATTCGTTGGAATATAAAGAGAGTCCCGGAAGTGTTTCATTGTGAGAGTATTGTCCAGAGACAAGGCCATTTTGGTGGGTCTGATAAAGCACTTCATACTGCCTGGTACTAACGTCATTACAGACAGATTTCAGTCCTACAAGACCCTGAAAGCTGAAGGATTCGACCACGAGTTCGTCAACCACTGTGTAGAGTTCGTGTCTTCGGATGACCCCAGTGTGCACACGCAGAACATCGAGCGGCTATGGAAATCTGTGAAATCTTCCATTAAAAGAGAAGGACGTCCATGACAAAGAGACGAACTGTACTCATTTCAGTACCTCTATTTCCACAACTTGCGTTTTCAGGGAAAAGTTAACGCATGTGACTGCCAATATTCTTGCGTGATATTGCCAGAGTTTACCCAGACTACGGCAAAAAGGGAATTTCCCTGAAGCGTACACATCACATGGACTCTCACATGACGACAACACCGACGACGAGTAAGGTAAGTCGTCTCCTTTGTAATCACAAGTATTTTTGTAACGCTCTTCTTTTATTGTTGCTATAGTGCCTACCGTAACACACTCATAACGCCCGCCACCAGAGTCGCATGATCGACTTACAATCACACGTTCGATACGTATCGTTTGTACTCCGTGACTTCGATAGGCAATCATTCTTGCAAATTACCGCTCTGCCAATGCACTGTTCTTTTACACCTTGTGTGTGCGATACTACCGCCATCTGTATATGCGCATATCGCTATCCCATAACTTTTGACATCTCAAAATACACGGAGATGCCTCAGATACTGAACTATAATTCAGTTTGTGGGTTAATACTACCTCGCTAGCGGAACCGTTATCTAAACATAAAAAGCAACGATTAAAAGGATGTGGAACGATGCAGCAGGAACATGTCAAATAAGACTGATTCATAACTGTGCACAAATAAGTACAGTTAGTTGACGCTTCTGAAAAACAGATTTAACGGTCTGATGGTCGTATCAGTCTGAAAATTCAGTCTTTCTGATTTCTTTATTGTACTGAGATTTTATGTACAACAAAGTGTGCACAGTTTTGAATCGTTAGTACAAATAAGAACTACAAATTTAATTTAAGTGCACGATACCATTTGAAACTCTTACCTCAGTAACGTTTCTGGGGCTCTGTTCCGTAATTACCCGTTACCTAGGCCGTGCTTGCATCCGAAACTAATTAAGCCCGCCACAGCGCGTTGCATAAATCCTGTTATTCCCCGCGCGGATTAAAAGTTCGACGCCTCTTCAAACAGATTAACTCGGTAGCGCTTAATTAACAAAAGATACAACAGTTGAATGATCCTCGAAATTGCAGTTGCCATACAACATAATAGGTAATCTTGAAAGCCGAGACTAAAACTGTGATAACTTGAAGCAATAACGAACACAAGAACAGACTGAATTGGATTTGCCCATTAATCTAATACTTGAACACTTTAACGAAATTTATTTCAATCCGTCCTTTCGATATTAAAAGTCGCGCACCACATTAATGAGTTTTATTTTTCTCTCCAAAGATCACAGATTGCTCCTCTTGAATCAGTTATCCTATAGCTGGTTTGGTTTTCTTTTCAATTTGGTCTATCCATCTCTCAGGACGTCTAACTCGTGGTGTTGGGCCATGATTGATAGTCTTTTCTAAGTTGAGTTCTTGCCTTGGAACTATGTTTTCAAGGAATTTGAGGATTTCTGGTACTATGTTGTGGTCAGCCTCGTTTTACATGTAAGGGTTTTAGTATTAAAGCTTTAATTACACACTATAATCTCCTACATGACCATATTTCAGATACATAACTTTCTCTCAATTTTATACATCTATTAATGGAATCATGAATTCATGTAACTTTTAGCTTTGGTGATGCTTCTCTCACGAGTGTTATCCTACCTTTATTTTCCTATTTCTATTGGAATAATATCCGCAGATATCTTTTCTCTTCTTGTCTGAACTGCTTGTCATTCACGTTTCATATCAGTACAAAGCTACAGTTCAGACATATAACTTCAGAAACCGCCACCTAACACTTAAATTCATATCAGATGTTAACAAATTCCTTTTTCTGAAAAATGCTTCTCTTGCTGCAATCAGGTTGTACTTTGTATTCTCCTTACTATGGTCCTCATTACTTATTTTTCTGCCCAAATAACAAAACATAATTCCTTCTTTGAGCCTCTCCTAACGTAGGTCCTTCAGCATAACTTGGTTGGACTCAGCTGCACTCCATTGTCGTTATTTTATTTTTTTTATGTTCGTCTTTCAAGACACACTGCATTGTATTCAACTGCTCTTCCTAGTCACTTACTGTTTCAGAGAATTACAGTGTCATTGGCAAACCGAAAGATTTTTATTTCTTCTCTTTGAATTTTAATTCCCTTTCCAAATTTCTTCATGGTTTCTGTTTACTGTTCGCTCAATGGATAAACTGAAAACCATCACGGATAGCCTACAACCCAGTTTCATTCCCTTCTCAATCACTGCTATCTTTTCATGTCCTTAGACTTTTATAACCGCAGTCTGTTTTCCGTACTGATTGTGAGTAACTTGTATATCGTCCCTGCTTGCGTCACCATTTCAAAGTATGTATTTTAGTGAATATTGTGAAAAGCTTTCTCTAAACCTAAAGAGGCTATCAATGTAGGTTTCCCCTCTTCAACATATCTTCTAATTCGTAGGGTCAGTATTTCCGTGCGTGTTCTGACAGTCCTCCCGAATCCAAACTGATCTTCTCTGAGCTCAACTACCAGTTTTTCCAGTATTCATAATTCAAGTCAATATTTTGCAGCTGTGACTTATTAAACTGATTGTTCGCTAATTTTCACACCTGATGGCAGTGGTCTCCTTTGGAAAGGGAACAACTGAAATCTTCTTTAAGTCTGAGTTTATTTCGCCTATTTATGATACCAGGGGTCTCTCCTAACAGTTGTCAGGCACATTTTCTCTGGTGTTTAGGCAGCTATTTGCAATTTCGTTTTTGCATTGCCTACCTGTAGTCATTCCAAACAATTACTGCTGCTCACGTATTTCTTACGACGCCCAGCGACGAAAGAAAGCGTCAGTTGGTTTCCCATTACAAACAAGATTATTTTTAAATCGAAATTTTTCGTGCCCAATCGATAGAGCGCTCCAAAATTAGTCTAGTTCGATATTTGTTTTGTCGACATGTATGGCAGGGAGAGAAAATCGCTAAGAATAAACAGCAATCCAGTAGAACACAGTAGCTCTCCATTAGGGCTGTTATACAATATCGATAAATCGGTATACACCAAAAGATATCGTTGTATATCGGTTGTACTTATTCCACCGTGATATCGATATCAAAATGGGGATATCAAAATGGGGATATCAAAATGGGGATATCAAGTGCCGATATTTTTATTTTACATTATATTTTTTCCCAATTTTTGGTAAATATTTGAAATTGTAGAAGAACATAATTTTACTTTCATTGTATTAAGTAGTCTTACTACTTCTTGAGGTTACATTGCGTCCAGTGTTTCTCTTTGACTGTGTGAAACAAATATAGATGGCACACGAGTGTGCTATTTCTTCACATCGGTATTCTTCAATAACAGTTGCTGAAACTGATAAACAAAAATCTGAATAACAAGATTGGTTTTTGCAGTTGGCGGAGACGTTTGACGGGAATTGCTAACGTAATCGGCGCTCGGCACTACCATAAGAAACTGCAACGGCTTAACTTCACTACAGTTTTGACATTACGACTGCTAATTCTCTGGCGTTTGCAGAAATGAAAACAGGAAAAACGACACGAAGCGTTCCAGACAAATCGATACGTGACGAAAATCAACGACAGACCCGTCAGACATCTTTTATTGTGTTACTTACATGCAGTTACCATTGTTAGCAAAGTGGTTATCACCAAGCATGAACGCGCATTGTATTCCTATCAGTTCTTGGTCTAAGGGGGTTAAACTAGCTGCTAGCTCGTTGATGCACAAAATATATACAATAATAAATCAATACTTAAATATACAGCTTTAAAACTGGCAGTATATTTAGATTCTGCAACCGATCATTTTTGATCAGTACGTCGATATTTTTTCCGTCGGTATATCGATAGTTTTTCGATATGTTGATTGCTGACAATAATACTTCTCTAAATATCGACACATCGGATTCCCGATATTAAAAAAAAAAAAAAGTATCAGCAGTTCTACTCTGCATGCTTGGCTGTAGCAGTCAGGTATTGCTGCTGGAGTGCTGGCTATTCTTCTGTTTTACTGTTTCTGTTAATGAGGTACAAATGAAACCAATATCCCACTTGACTAATCTGAGACCGCTCTAGCGAATTGGCACGTAAAATTACGCTTGAAATAATTTTGTTTGTAACTGGAAAGAAACTGATGCCTTCCATCGACAATAGGTGCCACATGAAATGCTTGATGAGCACTATTTGTTTGGAGTGACTGCACCCACATAACGCAAGATCAGAATTGCAAATATCTCTGAAACACTAGAGGAAATGCGCCTGAGACTCTTAGGAGAGCCATCCTGTTTACCAGGTGGATTGGCTCTGTCCGTAGTTGACTATCTCAATGATCTAATTCTGTGGGTCTTGTTTCCACTAAGTCTCTCCGTTCTCTATTGAATTCTTCTCGTAGTGTCGTTCCCCTATCTCAACTTTATCTACTTCCTTTTCCCTTTCCGTAATACTGATCACGTATCACCAACTATCCGGATTGCTTCAAGGAAAAGGAAATTTGCACTATATGACTAAAATTGTTGGTTTTGTTCGAGAGTTACTATAGTACACGTTTCTCTAGCCTTCTAAAATAAATCAACAGTGAATGTATTAAAAGACAAAATCCTCCCGTGAACAATGAATACAGTACGCGCATTGTCGTATGCGCAATACTCTCATTGTTGTGTGTGGTGCCCGTAATTCAGAGCAACCTACATCAGTCTGTGCCGTGACCTTTGCAAATACACTGATTTGTCGCGCTACGTTCCGCCTTCCATGTCTTTTGTTTCGTTTTGCGCGATTGTTTTAATTTGCTATGCGGCATATGTCTTGTAAGAAGCCAGCGGCCCTCCGCAGCGGTAACACCGCTTCCCGTCGTATCATCGAAGTCGGGCTTGGCTAGCACTTGGGTGGGTAACCGTCTGGGTTTGCAGAGTGCTGTTGGCAAGCGGGGTGAACTCAGCCCTCGTGAGGCCAAAAGAGGAGCTACTAGAGTGAGAAGCAACGACACCGGTCACGAAAACTGACTACGGCCGGGAGTGCGATGTGCTGACTACATGCTCATCCGCATCCAGTGATGCCTTAAGGGCTAAGGATGACACGGCGGCCTTTTCGGAAGGTGTTTGCTTTTTGTCTTCTAATAGGAACTGCGTTGCCTTATGTCGGGAGACAAAATAAAAGTCCTTTAACAATCAGACAAAGGCGTGAGTGGTAAGCACTGAGCTGAGATGTTTAGCATGGGGACGTCAACAATCTCAGAAATAAAGAAAAAGGAGTCATCAGTTTTAAACTTTGAGTCTGTCCTCGAGGATGAAGATGGGAGTTCATTGAGAAAAGCGCTGAAAACAGCAGAAAACAAAGACCTCGAAGAGGCTGTATTCAAGTGGTTTTTGCAGCAGCCAGCATTAGGATACCCTTTTTCAGGGCCGATTGTTCGCGAAAAGTAGAGCTGTTAGCCGAGAAAAATAGACAGTTTGTCTTTATTTAAAGCGAGCATTGGCTGTCTACGGAATTTCAAGACAAGGAATGGTATTCGTGAGGAGGACGTAAGTGGTCAAAAACTATTAGCAGACCCAAAAGCAGCAGAAAATTTTATTAAAACATTCAAAATTGAGCAGAATCTTATGACACTGAATTTTTATACGACAAAGACGGGACAGCCGTCATTTGGAAGGCTCTGTCTGAAACAACTTTGGCTTCAAAAATGAAAATTAGTGCTCCTGGCCATAAGGTTTGCAAAGACCGTGTTACCATTCTGAACTGGGCTAATTCTACCAGAGGCCACAAAATACCCCTTCTATTGATAGGAAAATCGAAAAACACCCAGGCTATCAAAAATGTGAAAGAACTTCCCATCAAGAATCAGCTAATGGCCTGGATGACTGCTACTTTGGTTTGTGAATGGTTCGTTTCAATTTTCCTACTTGAAATAAGAAAGTGCCAAAAGGCCGTCGGTAAAAAGATAGTAAGGGGATGTTAATTTTGGACTGTGCACCCACCCACCCCACAGAAAGTCTTCTTGATAGAGAAGATGGACGTTTCTAAACACTCTTCCTGGCACTAAACGCAACGAGTTTGCTGCAGCCGGAGGACCAATCGGTTACCAAAATTATGTAGCGACTTTCCAAAAAAACTGTTGAGGAACTTTTGATAGAAGATGGAAAGGAAGAAGGCACTATGGCTCACTTTCGTGAAGACAGTCATATTAAAAAGAGCTTGATATAAACTGAAAGACATTCCAACTAAAGATGAGGTACAGAAAGATGAAGAAGAAAATAAACAGCGTGAAAAGGAAGAGGAAGAAAGAGAAGTAGCAGAGGACGAAATAGCACTTGAAGAGATAAGAAAAATCCTTCTGAAATATCATGGAAGTTCAGACTAAGGATACAGGTGAGTGGCTTGCTTCTGATTCCTCAGACCTCGAGGCCAAATTCTCAGTGACGATGAAATCATTCACAGCATGAGAGAAGAAACTAATGGCCAGGTGGATGAGATTGTCGCTGAACCAGATGTGGGACCGTCAGACAGTGAGACGTTTGCTTGCCTTGACACTACGCTAACGTGTATGGAGCAGCAGCCTGTGACTATATACAGATACTCACCCTCAAGCGGAGGCAAGACTTGGCAGCACGAAAACGATTGAAGAAAGCAAAACAACTGGCTGTGACCGATATGTTCAAGAACTGACGCTGTGTGGAAGTACAGTACTGTACGAATTCTAAATTCAGTAGTCATTAAAATAATATTACAGTAGTATGTATCCACAAATTTAGCTTTTTTAAAAAAAGTAAATGACGTGTTTTATTCAGTTATTCCGATTGTTGTAGTCAATGGCCTTGCCGCAGTGGTAACACCGGTTCCCGTCAGATCACCGAAGTTAAGCGCGGTCGGGCTGGGCTGGCACTTGGATGGGTGACCATCTGGTCTGCAGAGCACTGCTGGCAAGCGGGATGCACTCAGCCCTTGTGAGGCATACTGAGGAGCTATTTGATTGAGAAGTAGCGGCTCTGGTCTCGTAAACTAACACACGGCCGGGAGAGCGGTGTGGTGACCACATGCCTCTCCCATCCGCATACAGTAATTCCTGTGGGTGAGGATGACACGGCGGTCGGTCGGTATCCATTGGGTCTTCATGGCCTCTTCGGGCGGAGTTTAGATATTTGTTTATTAATCAGGTCCGGTCCTGAGAAGTTCGGATAATTCGAGTTCTACTGTACTGACCTCCCATCTGAACTATTGATGTTCGTATATACGGTTTTCCTCCAAAGGTCTCTTTAATTATAGGCAGTACATACAGGGTGTTTCAAAAATGACCGGTATATTTGAAACGGCAATAAAAACTAAACGAGCAGCGATAGAAATACACCGTTTGTTGCAATATGCTTGGGACAACAGTACATTTTCAGGCGGACAAACTTTCGAAATTACAGTAGTTACAATTTTCAACAACAGATGGCGCTGCATGTGATGTGAAAGATATAGAAGACAACGCAGTCTTTGGGTGCGCCATTCTGTACGTCGTCTTTCTGCTGTAAGCGTGTGCTGTTCACAACGTGCAAGTGTGCTGTAGACAACATGGTTTATTCCTTAGAACAGAGGATTTTTCTGGTGTTGGAATTCCACCGCCTAGAACACAGTGTTGTTGCAACAAGACGAAGTTTTCAACGGAGGTTTAATGTAACCAAAGGACCGAAAGGCGATACAATAAAGGATTTGTTTGAAAAATTTCAACGGACTGGGAACGTGACGGATGAACGTGCTGGAAAGGTAGGGCGACCGCGTACGGCAACCACAGAGGGCAACGCGCAGCTAGTGCAGCAGGTGATCCAACAGCGGCCTCGGGTTTCCGTTCGCCGTGTTGCAGCTGCGGTCCAAATGACGCCAACGTCCACGTATCGTCTCATGCGCCAGAGTTTACACCTCTATCCATACAAAATTCAAACGCGGCAACCCCTCAGCGCTGCTACCATTGCTGCACGAGAGACATTCGCTAACGATATAGTGCACAGGATTGATGACGGCGATATGCATGTGTGCAGCATTTGGTTTACTGACGAAGCTTATTTTTACCTGGACGGCTTCGTCAATAAACAGAACTGGCGCATATGGGGAACCGGAAAGCCCCATGTTGCAGTCCCATCGTCCCTGCATCCTCAAAAAGTACTGGTCTGGGCCGCCATTTCTTCCAAAGGAATCATTGGCCCATTTTTCAGATCCGAAACGATTACTGCATCACGCTATCTGGACATTCTTCGTGAATCTGTAATTGCTTTGGGCTATCCGAAACATGCAGGAGGCGGCGTGGATTGGCCTCCCTATTCGCCAGACATGAACCCCTGTGACTTCTTTCTGTGGGGACACTTGAAAGACCAGGTGTACCGCCAGAATCCAGAAACAATTGAACAGCTGAAGCAGTACATCTCATCTGCATGTGAAGCCATTCCGCCAGACACGTTGTCAAAGGTTTCGGGTAATTTCATTCAGAGACTACGCCATATTATTGCTACGCATGGTGGATATGTGGAAAATATCGTACTATAGAGTTTCCCAGACCGCAGGACCATCTGTTGTTGAAAATTGTAACTACTGTAATTTCGAAAGTTTGTCCGCCTGAAAATGTACTGTTGTCCCAAGCATATTGCAACAAACGGTGTATTTCTATCGCTGCTCGTTTAGTTTTTGTTGCCGTTTCAAATATACCGGTCATTTTTGAAACACCCTGTATCTTTCCCGTAGTTACGGGTGATTTTACATCCTTTCGTTTGTCCTCTAGCCAAAGCTGCTTAGGCCATTTACATCTTGTGTGTATGTCATTTTTAGGCATGTGTATTCCCTACTGCCTGCTTTATTTGTTGCATTTTTATAATTTTACCGTTCGTCAGTTGATAGAGTATTTCAGTTCACAGGTCTGCCTGACGTCTGGGAGAGCGTCGCAGACTTGCTGAAAGAACTGAACTTGAAGACTTGAAGAGAGGCATAACCTATCCTGTGAAAGCCTATTAGTAAGTTTCAAGAACCAACCTTAAGAAATAAATCGAGGAATACGCTACAATTCCGTATGTATAACTTATGTGGCTACTGTAAAGAGAAGGTTAGAATAATTACAGTGCGCACAGACGCGTTTAAGCAATCATTATTCCCGCGTTCTATAGCTGAAGCCGGGATAACTGGTACAATAGGAAGAACCCTCTACCATGAACTTCACGGTGTTTTCCAGGGAATGAATATAGATGTAAGGAAGTCAGCCACAAAGAATCCACATGGCGGATTAACTACCACTGGCCTAGTACATAGACAAGTCTTTGGTTTTTAGGCGTTTTTCCACACTCATTTAAGGGGATAATGGGCTGGTCTCCAACAGCTGCTCCAGAAAATTCGAAACAGAAGCATTTAAAAGACGATGACTGGATATTATCACGATTCCATAGGCAACAGCAAGCATTTTACCATGAAGGCATTGAGCCTCCTGTCTGACAATGGGATAAATGTGTCAACATTTAGTTTTGAAATAATAGACGATTTACTTATTTTTTCCAGTCTGACTTATTTTCACTTGAAGTGCCTTATAAAATAGTATGTTGGCGCCAACAGAGCACTGAATATTCAAAAACACTTCAAATAAACGATGTTTTTGGAAAACATTACACTATTTCAATATTACACTGTAGCAACACAAGTAGCTATTACAAAAACACTAAGCTTAATACTAATTGATATACACAGGGGGATGAGGAAGATTCTTCAGTTTTACTTAAGCCAGAAAACTTATAATAAACACAAATACACTAAACTGTACAGCTTGAGGATACACTATTTTCCTGCAAGAGGCAGTCTCATACCAGACGGAAAAACGACACCACCCAGACATAGCTAAGAAAAACAACGCCGCGCAGCAATCAAGTCCTTGAACATAAACACCGCCCAAATCCCGATCAGGCACAACGTAGCGTTCCAGTCGCACTGCTGTGCTCTCACTGGAGTAACAAACATAGCGAATGGCCTTTACCAATAATACAAATATTGTTGAACACCGCCAACTAGCAAATAAATTCCACTGCGCAGCTCCTTGCAGGCTAATTCCGTTGGCAAGCCCAACTGAAACTCACGTTAGCTATTTGCTTGCACCAGCAGCGCACCGTCCGCCGTACACAGCAGCGAAAGAGAGAGAGAGAGAGAGAGAGAGAGAGAGAGAGAGAGTGAGAAGAGGGGGAGGGGGGGGGGGGAGGCAGCGCTGGATGGCCACTTGCTGACTGCCCCCGCTGTTTTCTCGCCTCGCTTCGCGGTTGCACCTCTGGCGTTCTCGTCAACCACCTGTCCCACAGCCGACACTAAGTACCGGGCAAGGTGCCGTCCATTTCCTCGTTGTCCAAAGAGAACCCTCTGCATCAACAGCACCTGTAGCGACACTTCCTAGGAGTCGGGAACCAGTCCTTTCCCGAACGGCTCACATTTGGGCATAGAAAATTCATTACCTTACAGCTGCTAGCCGAGCGGAGTGGCCGCGCGGTTAAAGGCTCCATCTCACTGACTGCTTGGCCCCTCCCGCCGGAAGTTCGAGTCCTCCCTCGGGCATGGTTGTATGCGTTGTTCTTACCACATGTTCGTTTAAGTTAGTTTAAGTTGTGCGTCAGTCTAGGGACCGATGACCTCAGCAGTTTTGTCCCTTAAGAACGCTCTCTCTCTCTCTCTCTCTCTCTCTCTCTCTCTCTCTCTCTCTCTCACACACACACACACACCTGTTACGGCAGAGAATAGTAACGGGTAGAAATTAGAAAAAAATTATCATATCAGGGAGCGAGGCGGAAGCAGGACGCGAGCCAGCAAGCTGCAAGTGGGTCAGGTCAACAACTCATTACGACACCGCCTACCATGTAACGATACGCATTCAGCAGAAAGTAGACTGTGGCAGAGGACCGAAGGAAGCGAGACAAGTACATTCGTTAGCTCGTGAGATCTTGCAAGAGACTGTCTCTTTCATACGAGCACATAGCGAGAGACCGACAGAGAAGTTAACAGCCTGTTAAATGAATATAGCAGAATAAGGAGGAAACATTCTGACATTATGAACCGAGGCTTGCGTCATAGCCTCACGGCTAGCTCCCTTTAAATACACTACTGGCCATTAAAATTGCTACACAAGAAGAAATGCAGATGATAAACGGGTATTCATTGTCAAATGTATTATACTAGAACTGACATGAGATTACATTTTCACGCAATTTGGGTGCATAGATCCTAAGAAATCAAAACCCAGAACAACCACCTCTGGCCGTAATAACGGCCGTGATACGCCTGGGCACTGAGTCAAACAGAGCTTCGATGGCGTGTACAGGTACAGCTGCCCATGCAGCATCAACACGATACCACAGTTCATCAAAAGTAGTGATGGCGTATTGTGACGAGCCAGTTGCTCGGCCACCATTCAACACACGTTTTCAATTGGTGGGAGATCTGGAGAATGTGCTGGCCAGGGTAGCAGTCGAACATTTTCTGTATCCAGAAAGGCCCGTACAGGACCTGCAATATGCGGTCGTGCATTATCCTGCTGAAATGTAGGATTTCGCAGGGATCGAATGAAGGGTAGAGCCACGGGTCGCAACACATCTGAAATGTAACGTCCACTGTTCAAAGTGCCGTCAATGCGAACAAGAGGTGATCGAGAAGTGCCGGCCGCGGTGGTCTCGCGGTTCTAGGCGCGCAGTCCGGAACCGCGCGACTGCTACGGTCGCAGGTTCGAATCCTGCCTCGGGCGTGGATGTGTGTGATGTCCTTAGGTTAGTTCGGTTTAAGTAGTTCTAAGTTCTAGGGGACTGATGACCACAGCTGTTAAGTCCCATAGTGCTCAGAGGCGTGATCGAGACGTGTAACCAGTGGCACCCCATACCATCACGCCGGCTGATACGCCAGTACGGCTATGACGAATACACGCTTCCAATGTGCGTTCACCGCGATGTCGCCATACACGGACGCGACAATCATGATGCTGGAAACAAAACTTGCATTCATCCGTAAAAATGACGTTTTGCCATTCGTGCACTCAGGTTCGTCGTTGAGTACACCATCGCAGGCGCTCCTGTCTGTGGTGCAGCATCAAGGGTAATCGCAGCCGTGGTCTCCGAGCTAGTAGTCCATGCTGCTGCAAAAGTCGTCGAACTGTTCGTGCAGATGGTTGTTGTCTTGCAAACGTCCGCATCTGTTGACTCAAGGATCGACACCTGGTTGCACGATCCGCTGCAGCCATGCGGATAAGATGCCTGTCATCTCGATTGCTGGTGATACGAGGCCGTAGGGATCCAGCATGGCGTTCCGTATTACCCTCCTGAACCCACCGATTCCATATTCTGCTAACAGTCATTGAGTCTCGACCAACGCGAGCAGCAATGTCGCGATACGATAAACCGCAATCGCGATAAGCTACAACACGACCTTTATCAAAGCCGGAAATGTAATGGTACGCATTTCTCCTCCTTACACGAGGCATCACAACAACGTTTCACCAGGCAACGCCGGTCAACTGCTGCTTGTGTATGAGAAATCGGTTGGAAACTTTCCTCATGTCAGCGCGTTGTGGGTGTCGCCACCGGCATCAACCTTGTGTGAATGCTCTGAAAAGCTAATCATTTGCATATCACAGCATCTTCTCCCTGTGGGTTAAATTTCGCGCCTGTAGCACGTCATCTTCGTGGTGTAGCAATTTTAATGGCCAGTAGCGTATTTCAGTTCTCGTCGTGAGTTGATCATTGGGATTGATGGATTCACAGTAATAGCGATAGATTCCATGATTACCATATTGTAGTGAGTCTTTGTTCTAGATGCTCCAGTACATTTTATGAACTAGCTGAAGATGTACTCTAGACGATGGCGTTCACCTAATGAACGTCGTGCTGCTCGCTGCCTGCTATCTGCTGATGGAGAAACTGAGTGTCTTCCGACAACATTACCCCAGTGTGTTGCTATTTGTGGATTTCAACGCGAAAGCCAGCAATAGGGCGTCTTGGGAGTCCACATTCCAACACACAGGCGCCTTCGGATGCGGACACCTATTAGGGGTAGGGAGATCAACCGACCACAAGACCATCGACAGCAGGAACACAGAGATGGGTCATCAAAAGTCGTCATAGAATTCGGAGTGGGAGCAAACACGGTCTAGCAGTCAGCACGAGAGTCACTTGGCGCTAGGTAACGGCCGCTCTGTTCCGTCAGCCCGCCGTGGCACCAGCGTCGCTGACACCATCTCCAGGGCGTCCAACCGCTGGGCTGAGTCGACGGTCGCAGCTGTAGGAGCAACAGCCGAGGCTGGTGCGAAAGAACGACGGCTTGTGAATAAATGACTGACGTACCTCTAATAATGTATCATTAGTGTCGTTGACATTTCACAGGTTCCCAATAGCTATCCTGACTTCACACAAAGGTGTCTCCACTCAGCCCTCTTCCTTTGTTCATGAATTCTACCACCTATACTTTGCCTACATGTCTGAGTACTTAATCTTTGTTTCATGCAGAACGTACTCCATTCGCTTCAAGTGAAATGGCAGGAGCGCGAGGGGAGTGGCAAGGTGCCATGCCACTTTACAAACACGTCTTAAAAACAAATTTATTGGTAGTCTCTTCAGATCTTTTAAACGCTTGAACACAGGTGGTTAGTTCAGAAAACTTTAAACAAAGCCTGATAAACAGCATTAAAGAAAAGTATTCACTTTACAACTCTGATTGATGACAGTGAAAGAATATTGACAATAAATAATATGTTCAAAGAATTCCAAGAATTTTCAAGTATGAATTCTTCTTCTTAAAAAAATAATTACAACTCACAATTTAACAAATGGCTGGCTCGAAAAGCCATTCTGGACAGTCAATTAAACAACAGATACAATACTTGCGAAACCAGTGACAAGCAAGAGGTAAACAACAGTACTGAACTCTTGGGAAAAGGGGAGGGGGGGGGGCTATGGCCGAGAATTCGCTGGACTTTCTCTTTACAATAATCCGCTTCTTGGTCCTTCTGCTTGGAATAAGTTAATGAGACCTGTAAAATAAACCTGTTAGCGCCAGGCATAGGCAAGAAGTCACAGCACTCAGTTAAGATGTTTAATAACGGCAAACAACGTACGTAACCCCTCCCCCCTCCCCCCCCCCCCCCCGACACACACACGCATACAAAATTTACAATGAAAAGCAATTACAAATATTAGAATTATCGCTTGGAATTAAACACCACAAACCTATTTAATTTTAGCCTTTTAATTTAGCCGTCTGTGGATCAACCCAAAAGATTATTGCTCCCTCTCATACCAATGCAAACAAGATCACTCGACTTTATGAAACAATTCCGGATCAACAGCAGTGTAAACGGTTTAAGCCAGCCGCTAGTATTCCACACGTACTCAGTAAATCAACAGCTATTTCGGAAACACCTCCTCGGTTTACGAGAAACAGTTTCATCCCACGTAATTGCACTAGAATTATAAACAATTCAGTGATCATCCACCCAGCTAATTTTAACATAATGATTGAGTAGAAGGAACTTCCTGGCACAAAGCATCTGAAGTACTGTAAGACAACAGCAGCACATGATAGCTCTTTAGATACGAACATCGTACTAAGTTACAGCCAACAGAAGTTCAGACATTTCTTAACGGGAGAAAGATAGTTAAACAGTGCAATGTGGCAAATAAATACTATCAAATCACTTAGATCAACCAGCTCTTTCATAACATATACGCTCGGTAGTGCAACCCGGTCACGGAATGGTATATAATAGCGTAACTGTACTCGTACTTCCATTGTAATCGGGCTGTGAGACACACTATTGCTTTAAACAGCCTTTAGCCATCAAACCAATAAACAGTTACCACTGTTTGTGAACACCAGTGCAAATTGGCGCCGAGTGGTTCTAGGCGCTTCATTCCGGAACCGCGCTACCGCTACGGTTGCAGGTTCGAATCCTGTCTCAGGCATGGATGTGTGTGATGTCCATAGGTTAGTTAGGTTTAAGTAGTTCTAAGTTCTAGGGGACTGATGACCTCAGATGTTAACTCCCATAGTGCTCAGAGCCATTTGAACCATTTGCAAATTGGACCCTCAGACTCGAGTACAGTACTCTCGTCGCACTCGTACTCAGCGACCACGCCGGCTCCCTCACAATCATAGAGGAGTATCTTCGGATCACCGTAGTACCAAACCTGAAGGACTCGAGAGCAACCGACAGTCCGCAGCTCGTCGTGTAGTGGTTAGTGTTGCTGCCTCTGGATCACGGGGTCCCGGAATCGATTTCCGGCCTGGGACTAGGTGTTTGTGTTGATCTGATCACTTCATCATCGCTCTGAAATTGGCGGAACTGGAAAGTGCAAAGATTGGGAATTTGTACGGGCGCTGATAGCCACGCTGTTGAGAGCCCCACAAACCAAAAATCATCGTCAGCAACCGACAGGCTGCGCGCGCTTAAATAGTCTTCCAGCCAAAGACCCACAGACCAGCGTTTCTGCTCGGACGACTAAACCCCGGACGACCATCGATAACCAGAGAGCCGGCCGAAGTGGCCGTGCGGTTAAAGGCGCTGCAGTCTGGAACCGCAAGACCGCTACGGTCGCAGGTTCGAATCCTGCCTCGGGCATGGATGTTTGTGATGTGCTTAGGTTAGTTAGGTTTAACTAGTTCTAAGTTCTAGGGGACTAATGACCTCAGCAGTTGAGTCCCATAGTGCTCAGAGCCATTTGAACCATTTGATAACCAGAGAGGCACTACTCTGGCCGCGGAGCCAGTGCGCATGGCTCGTAAGTTACGTTTACGTCTGATAGTTGTTGCATCATACACTCCTGGAAATTGAAATAAGAACACCGTGAATTCATTGTCCCAGGAAGGGGAAACTTTATTGACACATTCCTGGGGTCAGATACATCACATGATCACACTGACAGAACCACAGGCACATAGACACAGGCAACAGAGCATGCACAATGTCGGCACTAGTACAGTGTATATCCACCTTTCGCAGCAATGCAGGCTGCTATTCTCTCATGGAGACCATCGTAGAGTGCTGGATGTAGTCCTGTGGAACGGCTTGCCATGCCATTTCCCCCTGGCGCCTCAGTTGGACCAGCGTTCGTGCTGGACGTGCAGACCGCGTGAGACGACGCTCGATCCAGTCCCAAACATGCTCAATGGGGGACAGATCCGGGGATCTTGCTGGCCAGGGTAGTTGACTTACACCTTCTAGAGCACGTTGGGTGGCACGGGATACATGCGGACGTGCATTGTCCTGTTGGAGCAGCAAGTTCCCTTGCCGGTCTAGGAATGGTAGAACGATGGGTTCGATGACGGTTTGGATGTACCGTGCACTATTCAGTGTCCCCTCGACGATCACCAGTGGTGTACGGCCAGTGTAGGAGATCGCTCCCCACACCATGATGCCGGGTGTTGGCCCTGTGTGCCTCGGTCGTATGCAGTCCTGATTGTGGCGCTCACCTGCACGGCGCCAAACACGCATACGACCATCATTGGCACCAAGGCAGAAGCGACTCTCATCGCTGAAGACGACACGTCTCCATTCGTCCCTCCACTCACGCCTGTCGCGACACCACTGGAGGCGGGCTGCACGATGTTGGGGCGTGAGCGGAAGACGGCCTAATGGTGTGCGGGACCGTAGCCCAGCTTCATGGAGACGGTTGCGAATGGTCCTCGCCGATACCCCAGGAGCAACAGTGTCCCTAATTTGCTGGGAAGTGGCGGTGCGGTCCCCTACGGCACTGCGTAGGATCCTACGGTCTTGGCGTGCATCCGTGCGTCGCTGCGGTCCGGTCCCAGGTCGACGGGCACGTGCACCTTCCGCCGACCACTGGCGACAGCATCGATGTACTGTGGAGACCTCACGCCCCACGTGTTGAGCAATTCGGCGGTACGTCCACCCGGCCTCCCGCATGCCCACTATACGCCCTCGCTCAAAGTCCGTCAACTGCACATACGGTTCACGTCCACGCTGTCGTGGCATGCTACCAGTGTTAAAGACTGCGATGGAGCTCCGTATGCCACGGCAAACTGGCTGACACTGACGGCGGCGGTGCACAAATGCTGCGCAGCTAGCGCCATTCGACGGCCAACACCGCGGTTCCTGGTGTGTCCGCTGTGCCGTGCGTGTGATCATTGCTTGTACAGCCCTCTCGCAGTGTCCGGAGCAAGTATGGTGGGTCTGACACACCGGTGTCAATGTGTTCTTTTTTCCATTTCCAGGAGTGTATTTAGATGGAGGTATAATACGGGAAGTTGTCACGACGTGACAAACTTGAAGTCGACGTCCGCCATGTTAGTAACCACAAACATTAGTTTCTGGTGGAAGTGTTCGATAAAATAACGCCAGCTTGCTTTATGTACAGTTGTACTGGTCGTTCTGATTATAACCTATAGTGTAAAGGAATCACATTTCATTCGTAATTGGACTCGTTGAAGCAACATATTCTTTCCTATATGAATTTTACTGAGCTGGTTACTTCCACTGTGGTGGTTTTACTTCTGTAGTTCGACTTAAGATTTCCTATCGACACAACTCGAAGAGCGCTCTAGTTGAACGATGTGAGAAGGAAATAGAACATACCCTCCAAACATAGCTCAATATATTCTCAGCGTTGTAGGGAGAGGGACATGGAAGGAACATTAGTTTCGCCATTCAGTGTTAAAGAAAATGCTGGATTACGGAAGCAGTCTTTTCACATCACAATCTTCGCTTCTTGGTTTTTCGAAAAGTGTCACAAAAAGGAAGCTTCATTAACAAAGCCAAATGCGTTGCATTACTGGATCAAATATGCCTTTAAGACCACAAAAACGTCTGAAAATGCCGTCTTGACACTTTGTTATTCACGAAAGTGCTGTAATGTTTACTGTTTAAAACTAGCCCGCTGTTACGTGGAAACAACAGAAATTGACTACAAGAAGCTATTGTAGCGGTCTGCTAATGCTTAGGGGCTGCTGATATGGAGGCGCCGACTTCAATGCACTGTACAGCGTAAGTCTGTAGCGCCACCTCCTCTTACTATACCTCCATGGATATTTATGTCAATTGCGTGTAATGTAAACAGTGAAGAATTTGTGTCAGAGATATATATTTCTGCCGCCAGCGATATTTGTTTCACATCTATACCAACAGATGTAAACACTATTTACTTGCAAGATAAAACACGTCCGACAGATATAGCCCAAGATGGCTGTTCGTCTATTTTTCTGGCACTGAGCAGTAAGTGTGAAGTGAATATGGCTGAAAACAAACATTGGTTAAAAGTTGAAGTTGAAGAATTGATGAAAAAGTACCACGGAAAACTTTAAAAATAGTTCAAAGAAAAATTCGTAACTAAAGAAATCAATTTTACAGTAAATTTAACAAATAATTTTTTTCATAATGTGGGGCCACAGTCATAATATATTTCTTTAAAGTCAGTACTTCCATTAGACTGTTTTTAAATAAATAAATAAATAAATAAATAAAAAACAGTCTAATGGCAGTACTGACTAAAGAAATTTAACAAAAGCGCAAAGATCAAATCCGGCCAGGGCACAGAGCACTTCCGTGAATCAAAATGACTGCGGTATAATTTGCTGTTATTTACGTAAGGAGGCTTAGCGTGCAAACCGGCAGAAGAAAATTTTCCCATGGTCTCTTGCTTTGATATAAGAGGAAAAATTTTACAAGCAAACTTTTCGAATTTAGCTGGTTTTGTTCTTAAAAAATTCGAAATCTGCGCTGGTTCCTCAATACGGAGCTCAGACATAAACTGACCGTAGGCACTGAAATTTTCAAGTCTCAAAATCCAGTCTCGAACGCGCACAGAACGTTTTTTCTTCTTCTCTAACATCTTGACGTAATTACACAGACTGCCACTTCGCGTTTCTATGGTTTCGTCATGGCAAGCAGAATTTGTATGTACGAGGGTTGAATGAAAAGTAATCCCTCCACCTTCGTTAAATGGGTTTGGATGGGAATATTTTAATAAATCTGTGATCTTTAATTGCCAATATTCACTTTTACACATAATCACCAGCCAACTGGATACATTTCTGCCAATGATGAACAAGTTTTCTGAAGCCGTCGCGCAAGAAGTCGACACACAATTTCCGCAACCACAGTCTCACAGTTTCTTCAACGTCTTCATCAGAAGCATACTGATGTCTCCGCAGATCGTATTTCATTATCGGGACCAGATGGAAGTCAAACTGTGCTAAATCTGGACTGTATGGACAATGCCGCACGGTGGTGAGATTCAAGTCTCTGCGCTTTTATTTCATTTCTGGAGTCAGCATCTGGGGTACCCATCGTGTTATCTACCGATAACCAAGCAAAGCAATAATGTGACCCACACGTTCTTGTAAAATGCCGATTGGGGTTGCAATTTCTCTCTGAGTGATAATACGATAGTCCTGAATCAATCTGTCAACATTTTGCTTGTGAAACTCGGTGGCTGCTGTCACAGGACGTCTAACTCTGTTTGTCACGTAGGTCAGATGGTCCTGCCTCAACATCTTTAAACTTACTCGCCCAATGACGCACAATATTCACATCAACACAATCACCATAAACTGTATTCATTCTTTGATGAATCTCCTTTGGGGTGACACCTTCTGCTGTCAAGAATTCAATGATTACACGTTGCTTAAATCGCACTGACCGACGGTCTGCGCAGGGTTCCATACTTTACACTGTTACAACACAACTGGAGCTGTAGGGAACAGGCTACGGAACAAGCGAGTACCTGCCGCGTACCAATGCTGTCAACTGTTCAAGATTAACGAAGGTAGAGGCATTACTTTTCAGCCAACCCTGGTGTGACGGAATAGCTGTCAGCTGAAAACGTACCCAAGCGGGCCGTACATTAATCACAGATTATAGCATTTCGTTAATTGTCAATTTTTCCTGAATTCCTGGTGATTTATGTCAGTATGTTAACAGTCGAAACGATTTTCTGTCGGACACTCGGCATATATTTCAGAAGAAAAGTTTGAGATGCAAACGCAGTTTTACGTTGCATTTTGGTCAGGGTCTACGTTACATATATACTTGTCACGTTTGCATTTATTTTTCGTAAGAAATTTCAGCATTCCAGGTAAGTCGACGTGATAGCAGCGGTGGAGACTGTGTCATCGTAAACAGCTTCTTTCGCCACACCATTTCACTATTTTCAGGTTATTAGATAGCGTAGCCAACAGATGGCGAAAACGTTCGTCGTAGCGGCAGAGCACAATTTACTACACCTTGAGGCAATAGCGAATGAGGTTTACAATTGATGTTCGAGTTCAGTTCTTAGTTGTGTTACTTCCGAGTAATATCCCTCATTCGTTGCGCTGTGCGTAAGCTTTGTCATCTCCGAACTAGGTTTTCGTAGTTAGGTTCCGTTATTAACTGGTCAGATTCAGTCTCTGCGTCAGATTCAGTGTCTGGGGGTTTATTTCAGGGTATAAATCGGGTTCATCACCTTACACTAACACACAGATATAGTTACAAAAGGAGTGGGAAGACTTACACTCTGATTCGACTTAGTACGCAGTTAAGGGGGGACCAGTAGCTTATCGTGAATTTCGAGCAACGAAGACTCGGCATTTTTCACAAAGACAAATTATTTCCTTAGGTTAAAGATACGATTAGAGACAGAAGATAGCAAAGGAGGGACTCGGGTTTTGGTCTCGAAACGCTGGATTTGCAGTCAGACACTTGTCAACCTGGCCACTGACTCACACTGTGGACGGCGTATCATCATTTAAATATTTGGGTTCTAATTTTTTCGATTAACTAATTAACCCTTATTAATCTGACACAGTCAGTAGGTCGTGGTATCGCGGTAATGTTCTCACTTCCCGAGCACGGTGTCCCGCGTTCGATTCCCGGCAGGGTCAGGGATATTAACCTGCCTTGAGATGACTGGGTGTTGTTGTGTCGTCTTCATCCCCAACTTTCAGAGATGATGGAGATGGAAAAATGTATCAAATTGATGTAAGAGAAACTGGTACGGAAACGATCGCGACGGAAATTATAACTGAAAAATCGTTCTGCGACCTCTGACAGTGACATGTACCGGAGCTGTTGTTGCTAAGATTGTTGGATCGGCAACTTTCAGAGGCATTAGTACCGACTTAAAGAAGAAAAAAAATGTCCGGCAAACATGGGCTCTAAAATGCAACCTAAAGAGCTACACCTTGCGAAGGTTACGATTTTTGTCAGATCTAAAACTCACAATTCCCCCCCCCCCCCCCCCCCCCCCCCCTCATGAACCATGGACCTTGCCGTTGGTGGGGAGGCTTGCATGCCTCAACGATACAGATAGCCGTACCGTAGGTGCAACCACAACGGAGGGGTATCTGTTGAGAGGCCAGACAAACGTGTAGTTCCTGAAGAGGGGCAGCAGCCTTTTCAGTAGTTGCAGGGGCAACGGTCTGGATGATTGACTGATCTGGCACTGTAACATTAACCAAAACGGTCTTGCTGTTGTGATACTCCGAACGGCTGAAAGCAAGGGGAAACTACAGCCGTAATTTTTCCCGAGGACATGCAGCTTTACTGTATGATTAAATGAAGATGGCGTCCTCTTGGGTAAAATATTCCGGAGGTAAAATAGTCCCCCTTTCGGATCTCCGGGCGGGGACTACTCAAGAGGACGTCGCTATCAGGAGAAAGAAAACTGGCGTTCTACGGATCGAAGAGTGGAATGTCAGATCCCTTAATCGGGCAGGTAAGTTAGAAAATTTAAAAAGGGAAATGGATAGGTTAAAGTTAGATATAGTGGGAATTAGTGAAGTTCGGTGGCAGGAGGAACAAGACTTTTGGTCAGGTGAATACAGGGTTATAAATACAAATAGGGGTAATGCAGGAGTAGGTTTAATAATGAATAAAAATAGGAGTGCGGGTAAGCTACTACAAACAGCATAGTGAACGCATTACTGTGGCCAAGATAGACACGAAGCCCACGCCTACTACAGTAGTACAAGTTTATATGCCAACTAGCTTTGCAGATGATGAAGAAATTGATGTAATGTATGATGAAATAAAAGAAATTATTCAGGTAGTGAAGGGAGACGAAAATTTAATAGTCATGGGTGACTGGAATTCGACAGTATGAAAAGGAAGAGAAGGAAACGTAGTAGGTGAATATGGATTGGGGCTAAGAAATGAAAGAGGAAGCCGCCTGGTAGAATTTTGCACAGAGCACAACTTAATTATAGCTAACACTTGGTTCAAGAGTCATGAAAGAAGGTTGTATACATGGAAGAACCCTGGAGATACTAGAAGGTTTCAGATAGATTATATAATGGTAAGCCGGTCGCTGTGGCCGAGCGGTTCTAGGCGCTTCAGTCTGGAACCGCGGGACCTCTACGGTCGCAGGTTCGAATCCTGCCTCAGGCATGGATGTGTGTGATGTCCTTAGGTTAGTTAGGTTTAAGTAGTTCTAAGTTCTAGGGGACTGATGACCTGAGATGTTAAGTCCCATAGTGCTCAGAGCCATTTGAACCATATAATGGTAAGACAGAGATTTAGGAACTAGGGTTTAAATTGTAAGACATTTCCAGGGGCAGAATTGGACTCTGACCACAATCTATTGGTTATGAACTGTAGATTAAAACTGAAGAAACTGCAAAAAGGTGGGAATTTAAGGAGATGGGACCTGGATAAACTGAAAGAACCAGAGGTTGTACAGAGTTTCAGGGAGAGCATAAGGGAACAATAGACAGGAATGGGGAAAGAAATACAGTAGAAGAAGAATGGGTAGCTTTGAGGAAAGAAATAGTGAAGGCAGCAGAGGATCAAGTAGGTAAAAAGACGAGGGGTAGTAGAAATCCTTGGGTAACAGAAGAGATACTGAATTTAATTGATAGAAGGAGAAAATACAAAAATGCAGCAAGTGAAGCAGGCAAAAAGGAATACAAACGTCTCAAAACTGAGATCGACAGGAAGTGAAAAATGGCTAAGCAGGGATGGCTAGAGGACAAATGTAAGGATGTAGAGGCTTATCTCATGAGGGGTAGGAGAGATAACTGCCTCAGGAAAATTAGAGAGACCTTTGGAGAAAAGAGAACCACTTTCACGAATATCAAGAGCTCAGATGGAAACCCAGTTCTAAGCAAAGAAGGGAAAGTAGAAAGGTGGAAGGAGTATTTAGAGGGTCTATACAGGGGCGTTGTTCTTGAGGACAATATTATGGAAATGGAAGAGGAGGTAGATGAAGATGAAATGGGAGATATGATACTGCGTGAAGAGTTTGACAGAGCACTGAAAGACATGAGTCGAAACAAGGCCTGGGGAGTAGACAACATTCCATTAGAACTACTGACAGCCTTGGGAGAGCCAGTCCTGACAAAACTCTACCAACTGGTGATCAAGATTTATGAGACAGGCGAAATTCGCCCAGCCTTAAGGAAGAATATAATAATTCCAATCCCAAAAAACGCAGGTGTAGAAGGTGTGAAAATTACCGAACTACCAATTTAATAATATCATGGCTTCAAAATTCTAACGCATATCCCTTACAGACGAATGGAAAAACTGGTAGAAGCCGACCTCGAGGAAGATCAGTTTGGATTCCGCAGAAATGTTGGAACACGTGAGGCAATACTGACCCTACGAATTATCTTAGAAGAAAGATTAAGGAAAGGCAAACCTACGTTTCTAGAATTTGTAGACTTAGAGAAAGCTTTTGACAATGTTGACTGGAATACTCTATTTCAAATTCTAAAGGTGGCAGGGGTAAAATACAGGGAGCGAAAGGCTATTTACAATGTGTGCAGAAACCAGACGGCAGTTACAAGAGTCGAGGGGCATGAAAGGGAAGCAGTGGTTAGGAAGGGAGTGAGACAGGGTTGTAGCCTCTCCCCGACGTTATTCAATCTGTATACTGAGCAAGCAGTGAAGGAAACGAAAGAAAAGTTCGGAGTAGGTATTAAAATCCATGGAGAAGAAATAAAAATTTTGAGGTTCGCCGATGACATTGTAATTCTGTCAGAGACAGCAAAGGACTTGGAAGAGCAGTTGAACGGAATGGACAGAGTCTTGAAAAGAGGGTATAAGATGAACATCAACAAAAGCAAAACGAGAATAATGGAATGTAGTCGAACTAAGTCGGGTGATGCTGCGGGATTTAGATTAGGAAATGAGACACTTAAAGTGGTAAAGGAGATTTGCTATTTGCGGAGCAAAATAACTGATGATGGTCGAAGTATAGAGGATATAAAATGTAGACTGGCAATGACAAAGGAAAGCGTTTCCGAAGAAGAGAAATTTGTTAACATCGAGTATAGATTTAAGTGTCAGGAAGTTGTTTTTGAAAGTATTTGTGTGGAGTATAGCCATGGACAATAAATAGTTTAGAGAAGAAGAGAATAGAAGCTTTCGAAATGTGGTGCTACAGAAGAATGCTGAAGATTAGATGCGTAGGTCACATAACTAATGAGGAGGTATTGAATAGAATTGGGGAGAAGAGAAGTTTGTGGCACAACTTGACAAGAAGAAGGGATCGGTTGGTAGGACATGTTCTGAGGCATTAAGGGATCACCAATTTAGTACTGGAGGGCAGCATGGAGGGTAAAAATCGTAGAGGGAGACCGAGAGATGAATACACTAGGCAGATTCAGAAGGATGTAGGCTGCAGTAGGTACTGGGAGATGAAGAGGCTTGCACAGGATAGAGTAGCATGGAGAGCTGCATCAAACCAGTCTCAGGACTGAAGACCACAACAACAACAACATTTTGCCACACACGGTATGCTTTAACCACGGCGGCACATGAACCGTTTAGAAACGTAGCCATTTCGCAAATGCTTCCACCCTTGCCCCGAAAGTCAATGATCTTGCCCTTTTGGACGTCAGATAAATCGCTCATTTCCGCTTTATGACGGCAACTGGACTGTTTTCCGCGTCCCCCCCCCCCCCCCCCGACAAGATTTACGTACTCAAAAAATGTTTCAAATGGTTCTGAACACTATGGGACTTAACTTCTGAGAGCATCAGTCCCCTAGAACTCAGAACTGCTTAAACCTATTTAACCTAAGGACAACACACACATCCATGCCCGAGGCATGATTCGAACCTGCGACCGTAGCGGTCGCGCGGTTCCAGACTGTAACGCCTAGAACCGCTCGGCCACTCCGGCCTGCCTTACGTACTCTCCACAGCTAGTGCTACCACCTGCCGTCTGTGAGTGGGCTTTCCACTTTGACGTCGAACACAGGTGGTGGTCACATTAATGTCACTGGAATTATGATCTATTAACCACGTTCGTGTGTTTCACAACATCTATGAGCTCGTAGTTAAAATTTTTAGTAACTGAATACTTTATCATAATTCTAACTGTGTAGTATCATTTTTCTTAGTAGTCATCTGTGGTCTTAGTTTTGGAGGAAATTTATCTCCCGGCTCTCTTTGATGGTAATGAACATCTAACAATTTACGAACATAAAAAAAGTTTTTCATCACCTCGTTTCTGAGAGTTCCGGAACCTGTACAGAAAATTGGAATAGAGATGAACATAAACATTATTTCCGCCCTTTTTATTGCTCATGAAAACCACACATTGCATGTTGCACCACCATACGGCGAGACCTTCAGAGGTGGTGGTCCAGATTGCTATACACATCGGTACCTCTAATACCCAGTAGCACATCTTCTTGCAATGGCGCATGCCTGTATTCGTCGTGGCATGCTATGTACAAGTTCACCAGGGCACTGTTGGTCCAGATTGTTCCACTCTTCAACGACCATTCGGTATAGATCTCTCAGAGTGGTTGGTGGGTCACGTCGTCCATAAACAGCCGTTTTCAATCTATCCCAGGCATTTTCGATAGGGTTCATGTCTGGAGAACAAGCTGGCCACTCTAGTCGAGCGATCTCGTTATCCTGAAAGAAGTCATTCACAAGATGTGCACGATGGGGGCGCGAACTGTCGTCCATGAAGACGAATGCCTCGCCAATATGCTGCTGATATTGTTGCACCATCGGTCGGAGGATGGTATTCAAGTATCGTACAGCCGCTACGGCGCCTTCCTTGAACGCCAGCGTCATACGTCGGCCCCACATAACGCCACTCCAAAACAGCAGCACTCGCTGGACAGTGTGTCTAAGGCGTTCAGCCTGACCGGGTTGCCTCCAAACAAGTCTCCGATGACTGTCTGGTCGAAGCCATATGCGACACTCATCGGTGAAGAGAACGTGATGCCAATACTGAGTGGTCCATTCGAAATGTTGTTGCGCCCATCTGTACCGCGCTGCATGGTGTCGTGGTTTCACAAATGGACCTCGCCATGGACGTCGGGTGTGAAGTTGCGCATCATGCAGCCTATTGCGCACAGTTTGATTCGTAACACGACGTCCTGTGGCTGCACGAAAACCATTATTCAACATGGTGGCGGTGCTGTCAGGATTGCTCCGACCCATGATCTGTAAGTAGCGGTCATCCACTGCAGTAGTAGCCCTTGGGCGGTCTGAGCAAGGCATGTGATCGACAGTTCCTGTCTCTCTGTATCTCCTACATGTCCGAAGGTCATCGCTTTGGTTCGCTCCGAGACGCCTGGACACTTACGTTGTAGAGAGTCGTTCTTGGCACAAAGTAGCAATGTGGACGCGATAGAGCCGCGGTCCTGACCGTCTAGGCATGGTTGAGCTACAGACAGCACGAGCCGTGTACTTCCTTCCTGGTGGAATGACTGGAACTAATCGGCTGTCTGACCCTCGGAATGACTGGAACTAATCGGCTGTCTGACCCTCTCCGTCTAATAGGCGCTGCTCAAGGATGGCTGTTTACACATCTGGGCTGGTTTAGTGACATCTTTCAAGAGTCAAAGGGACTGTGCCTGTGATAGAATATCCACAGTCAACGTCCTCTCCTCAGGACTCCTGGGAACCGGGGAGTTGCAAAACTTTTTTTGATGTGTGTGTATTACTGGCGTACATACTTTGCACATGACTATCGGCAATATACGAAAGAGTAAGATCGCCGTACACGATATTACGTCTACGCAAAAACAAGAATTGGAAACTGATGTAGAATGGAAAGAAAGAACAAAAAATAATTTGTGTTTTGGTCACCTTTTTCATAAACAGTCAGTCAAAATGTTATCTAGATAGCTTAAAATAAGTTTTTGCTTCGACATAGGTACCATACGACAAATTGCAGAAGTAAACTAATTTAATAGTTCTTCACTCGTGTGGCCATATTGTCCGCAATTGCTTTTTACACTTTTTACATCTTCAATGGCAAGGTAATTTTATTGACAAGTGATGTGACAGATAGTTCATCATTGTAAGAGTCTATGACAAATACACACCAAAAGAAAGATACATGTCACGAGAAAGAGTTCCCAAACAATCATATCAGCACATAGTGCATTCACCTCTAGTGGCAATGTAGGCTTGTATCCCCAAATGCAAATGATCATAAAAGTGTCGAACGGCATCAAGCTGAAGATTGCCCCAAGAATCTTGCGCATTCTGTGGCAATTCGCCAATGGTTTTTATAGTTCGAGGAGAACGAGTAAGTTCCCGTTTTATCATGTCCCATACGTATGGAATTGGCGAGATATCTGGTAACGCTGCTCGCCAGGTCAGTTGTTGTACGCGGCTCAGATCGCGTTGCGTCACAGCAGTCGTATGCGTAGTTGCATTGTCCTGCTGAAAAACACATGGCCCTCCTGTCCAAGAAATGGCAGTAACACGGAGATAACAATCTGCCCAAATTTGGCGAGCACTTGTTACTTCACAGGTTTTTTCCACGTGAGTACACGTCCATCACTCGCACACAGAGACAACCTACTCTCATCTCTTGCACGGCAGCACAGTTCCCGTGCTCGGCGGTGTCGTGATGCCAGTGGTCCCCTAACCAGAGGCACATGTGATCTTAATTCTGCTGCAAACAGTAGGTTCCCAATATTCCCTGAGAACATAGCAAGTGCAAGATATCACCGGATTTCGTCCCCGGATGAAGTTCGGCCGAGCACCACTGCTGGCACAATACGTCGATCTTGACATGGTTGCCACGCGGGGTAACCGCGCAGTCTCAGGCGTCTTGTCACGGTCCGCACGGCTCCCTCCGTCGGAGGTTCGAGTCCCCCCTCGTCGTCCTTAGCGTAAGTTATTTTAAGTTAGATAAATAGTGTGTAAGCTCTGGGACTGATACCTCAGCAGTTTGGTCCCATAAGACCTTACCACAAATTTCCAAAATTTGATGTATTGGTGTACTACTACACAGACGTCCGGTATCTGGTCTACAGGTATGGAAACGTTCGACAGACCACAGCTAAAAGCAGCGATGCATCACCCCATGCATTGTGCCCATCCAGTTCAGCAATCCGTCGATACGTCTATCCAGTTTCCTGCAGACCCACAATGCGAGCTCATCCAAATGGCTGAGGCTTTTCAACAGGAATACAAACTCGTCGGAAGGGTGTGATTGTGCCACACAGTGATGTTGCAGACACTCTTGACCTCTAAACGCGGCACAGTGACTGCCCGCAGGGTCAGAGCAGAGGGTGCAGAGACAGGCCTCCTGAGCGCTATCTGACTGTTACCGTGTCAACTGAGTCACTAACACTGCAACTCCTCAGTGCGCACATATTATACTCCGGTGTCACTGAACCCAGTCCTTGAGGGTGTTGTTTTTTTCCCGACTGTGTAATTATTGAAGGTACTTTGGATCCGTCTTTGCAAAATAATTTGACTGAAATAAAACAAAACGCATTTGGCGACAAAAACAAGCATTTTCTTGTAGTTGCTAAGACGGATTTAAACTACCGTCAACCATTTAATAGTTAATGCTTCATGTCAGTTTATTTACAAAATAATGACAACACACAAACAGATTCGTCTACTTTCATGAAGATGGACGCCAGTATCTGCTAGAAATTCCACGTAACTGGCGTTGCACTGTAATTTATTTACAGAAATAAAAAAAAATCGTGTTTAAAAGAGTATTTATGCTGGTAGAAGAAATAACTTGCATGTTTTGCAACAGAAAATTCACGTTTTTTGTGTTCCATTAGTAATTAAAAATACAGAAATGCAAGCATCGAATTTACATCCAATTATCGTAATGGCAATTGCTTGTTTACCGTCAGTTCAGCTTTGGAACATCTACTACCGCGTTCTATATATAATCCGGCAAATAATTACGCTGTTTTGACTTGCAGCCGCGGTACCTGAAATTATTTCCGGGCTGAGTAGATTCCTATCTCTAACTGGCTACGCGCCAGCAATGATGACCTAGCGGTGCTTCCGATCGCTGTACGTTGTTTTATCAGCGTGTTATATCGATTCTGTTGGCGGAAGTAGAGGAAACTCATGTTTACGAAGAAATAAAATATCTCATCAGAACGTAAAATATGCAGATCTCATGCCAGGAAGAGAATAAAACATCTGGTTTATACTCCAAATTATGAAATTTCACAATGAACACGTCTTCAGATTCTCCTTATATACACCTGCAGATATGCCTCTTAATTCTGTAGAAATCTTATGTCATTCATAGTAGCTACTTTAAACAGTATACAACAGACTACATTTACAGCTACACTATATGATTAAAAGTTTACAGGCATCTCTTAGTTGACATTAATATGGGATATGTCTACCCTTCACCTTTATGCCGGCTTGATCTCTGTTGTGGACATTTTTAATGAGGTGTCTGACTGTCTCAGGAGCAATCGAAACCCACTCTTTCTCAATAGCAAAAACCAGAGAAATCAGTGATATGGAAAGCTGTGGTGTGGGGCGAAATCGAGGCTCTTTCAGTCATCAGTCTACTGCCCGATTTGATGCGGCCCGTCTCGATTTCCTTTCCTACGTCAACATCTCAGAGTAGCACTTGGAACTATGTCTTCAATTATTTGCTGGATGTATTCCAGTCTCTCTCTACAGCTTTTACCCTCTGCAACTCCCACAAACACTACGGCGTTTATTCCCTGATGCCTTAGCACAAGTCCTACCATCCTGTCCCTTATTCTTGACATTGTTTTTCATATATCCCTTTCTTCGCCTCCGCATTCGTTAAGTTATCAGTCTACCTAACTATCAAAATTTTTCTGTAGCACCACATCTTAAACGCCTCGATTGTCTTCTGTTCCGGTTTTTCCACTGTCCATGATTCACTACCATACAGTGCTGTGCTCCAAACGTACGTTCTCAGAAATTTCTCTCTCAAATTGATAACAGAAGACTACTTCTGGTCAGGAATGCCCTCTTTGCTATGCTAGTCTGTTTTTTATGTCCTCCTTGCTTCGTCCCCTCTCAATCCATATTCTGGACTCAGTAGACTATTCATTCCGTTTAACAGTCCCTGTAATTCTTCTTCACCTCCACTGAGGATAGCAATGCCATCAGCGAATCTTATCGCTGATATTCTTTCACCTCGAATTTTAATCTCACTCTTCAACCATTGTTTTATTTACGTCATTGCGTCTTCGATGTACAGATTGAACAGTAGGGATGAAAAACTGCATCCCTGTCTTACTTCATTTTTAAACCGAGCACTTTGTTCTTGGTCTTCCAATCTTATTGTTCCCTCTTGGTTCTTGTACAAATTCTATATCACCCGTCTTTCCTTACGGTTTACCTATATTTTTCTCAGAATTTCCAACCTCTTCCACCATCTCACACTGTCGAACGAGCTTTCTAGGTCTACAGATCCTATGAGCGTATGCTAATTTTCCTTCAACCTTGCTTTCATTATCAAGCGCAAAGTCATAGCTTCCTCTATTACCTTTATGTTTCTTAAAGCCAAACTGTCGTGTAACAGATCTTCAGTTTTCTTTTCTTATCTGTATATTACTCTGAAAGCATGTTTGATGCTCGAGAAAACATGATTTTGCACCTAGAAGAGAATGGGAGCATTTGCGATGTAGTGCTACAGACGAATCTTGAAAATTATGTGGACCGATAGAGTAAGGAATGAGGAGGTTCTCCGTAGAATCGGAGAGGAAAGAAATATGTGGAAAACACTGACAAGGAGATGGGACAGGATAATGGGACATCTGTTAAGACACCAGGGAATGACTTCCATGTTACTAGTTGGAGCTGTAGAGGGCAAGAACTGTAGAAGACGACTGAGATATATATTATGGATACACTCAACAAATAAATGAGGAGGTAGGTTGCAAGTGCTACTCTGAGATGAAAAGGTTGGCATCAGTCACAAGACTGATGACTCAAAAAAAATTGACCCGAGGCTGTCTGCTCCTGCGTATGCCATACAATCCAATATCTCTTTTCGGGATCTCTGTGTGGCTACGATGCATCCAGCTGCAATCTTCCCATGTTTCCGGGCCTTTCCAAATATACCTCCACCTTTTATGTTTCTTGAACAGAATATTCACTATTATCATCCTAAATTTATTGCAGAACTCAGTCCTTCTCCTATCTCATACCCACTGCCAAGCCCGTATACTCCCGTAATTATTCCTTATGTTTATTCCCCTACCGTCGCTTTTCAATTCCTTATGATTATTAGTTTTTCATCTCCTTTTACATATTGAGTTATTCATTAGGTATCCCCATATACTTTACCTCTTCGTCTTCTAGACGTCTTGCGGCGTCGGCATTTATAATTGAGATATTGTTATCGGCACTGGTTTACTATTGACATACATACATACATACATACATACATTAACCCTTGTCCCATAGATCATGAATACGACATTCCGTAATGATGTGGAACGTGTCACTTTAACGTAAGTTTTCTTTACACAAAATAATTAATTAATTTTTTTACAGTTACTACTTCATATCTAAGAATTCATCTATTAAGTAGAAGGAGTTGTCATTCAGAAATTCTTTTAATTTGCTTTTAAATGTTGGTTGGCTATCTGTCAGACTTTTAATACTATTTGGCAAATGACCAAAGATTTTTGTGGCAGCATAATTCACCCCTTTCTGTACCAAAGTGAGATTTAATCCAGAATAGTGGGCATCATCATTTCTTCTAGTGTTGTATCTATGCACTTCGCTGTTATTTTTGAATTGGAATGGGTTATTAATGACAAATTTCATAAGTGAGTATATGTATTGCGAAGGTACTGTGAATATCCCGAGTTCTTTAAATAAATGTGTGCAAGGTGACGTTGGGTGGGCTCCAGCTATTATTCTGATTACACGCTTTTGTGAAATGAATACTTCCTGTCTTAATGACGAATTGTCCCAAAATATGGTGCCATATGAAAGCAGTGAATGAAAATAGGCATAGTAGGCTAATTTACTGATACGATTATCACCAAAATTTGCAATAACCCTAATAGCAATGACCTCTAATGAGAACAACTCTATCACGCAACTGCTCACAGTAATTCAGGCTATGTCATACCTTCCTACTCATAACAAATCCTATTTCTGTTATATCATTTTCTGCTATTGTTGATATTACCCTAAATATCTTATCTTTTTTCTATTTCCCTTTATCGACCTCCTCTGTGTCTAGATTGTGCCTTTAAATTTTTCATTGTAGGTTTTCTAGCTCTCCTACTACGTTCAAACTTCTAAACTTCTGACATTCCACGCTCCGACGCGTAGACTGCTATCCCTTCGTTAGTCATTCAATCTTTTTCTCATGGTCATCTCCCCTTTGGCAGTTCCCTCCAGGAGATCCGAATGGGAAACTAGCTAGGAATTTTTTGCTAATAGAAAGATCATTTTCAATTACAAGTCAGATGTCCTATGGATACATATTATGGGTGTTTACTGTAGTGGTTTCCATTGCCTTCTGCATACTTATGCCGTTGATAATTGCTGATTGTTCCGCCTTTGAGAAACAGTTTTACACCCCAAGAGCAAGAGAGTGCTATGAACCTCTGTCTGCTCCTCCACTCTCTTTGTCAAGGCCGTAGGCCGAGCGAGGGTAACTTCTTATGGTGGAATACATCAAATGTATTCGCAGTTGCGAATAATGACAACCATCAGCTGTAGAATGGAATGACGATAATGAGAATTTGTGCCGGACCTGGACTCGAACCCGGATTTCCCTCTCATCTCGAGCTTTCGCCTTACCATTTGGCTATCCGTGCACGACCCATTGCCGGACCCAAACTTTCATATGTCGTCAACCATGCGTCTACGACGTAGAATTCTATATCCATTATGTACGAGGTGCATTCAAGTTCTAAGGCCTCCGATTTTTTTCCTAATTAACTACTCACCCGAAATCGATGAAACTGGCGTTACTTCTCGACGTAATCGCCCTGCAGACGTACACATTTTTCACAACGCTGACGCCATGATTCCATGGCAGCGGCGAAGGCTTCTTTAGGAGTATGTTTTGACCACTGGAAAATCGCTGAGGCAATAGCAGCACGGCTGGTGAATGTGCGGCCACGGAGAGTGTCTTTCATTGTTGGAAAAAGCCAAAAGTCACCAGGAGCCAGATCAGGTGAGTAGGGAGCATGAGGAATCACTTTAAAGTTGTTATCACGAAGAAACTGTTGCGTAACGTTAGCTCGATGTGCGGGTGCGTTGTCTTGGTGAAACAGCACACACGCAGCCATTCCTGGACGTTTTTGTTGCAGTGCAGGAAGGAATTTGTTCTTCAAAACATTTTCATAGGATGCACCTGTTATCGTAGTGCCCTTTGGAACGCAATGGGTAAGGATTACGCCCTCGCTGTCCCAGAACATGGTCACCATCATTTTTTCAGCACTGGCGGTTACCCGAAATTTTTTTGGTGGCGGTGAATCTGTGTGCTTCCATTGGGCTGACTGGCGCTTTGTTTCTGGATTGAAAAATGGCATCCGCGTCTCATCCATTGTCACAACTGACGAAAAGAAAGTCCCATTCATGCTGTCGTTGTGCGTCAACATTGCTTGGCATCATGCCACACGGGCAGCAATGTGGTCGTCCGTCAGCATTCGTGGCACCCACCTGGATGAATGACACTTTTCGCATTTTCAGGTCATCATGCAGGATTGTGTGCACAGAACCCACAGAAATCCCAACTCTGGAGGCGATCTGTTCAACAGTCATTCGGCGATCCCCCAAAACAATTCTCTCCACTTTCTCGATCGTGTCGTCAGACCGGCTTGTGGGAGCCCGAGGTTGTTTCGGTTTGTTGTCACACGATGTTCTGCCTTCATTAAACTGTCGCACCCACGAACGCACTTTCGACACATTCATAACTCCATCACCACATGTCTCCTTCAACTGTCGATGAATTTCAATTGGTTTCACACCACACAAATTCAGAAAACGAATGATTGCACGCTGTTCAAGTAAGGAAAACGTCGCCATTTTAAGTATTTAAAACAGTTCTCATTCTCGCCGCTGGCGGTAAAATTCCATCTGCCGTACGGTGCTGCCATCTCTGGGACGTATTGACAATGAACGCGGCCTCATTTTAAAACAATGCGCATGTTTCTATCTCTTTCCAGTTTGGAGAAAAAAAATTGGAGGCCTTAGAACTTGAATGCACCTCGTATATTCCCTTACAAGTCAGACGGTGAACTTGAAAGTCGAAAGAGAAATCCGATACTGCAGTGCCTGTGTTAATCTGGTTACGGTGCAAGGCATGCATGTCCAAATGTCTACGAACTGGACTGGAGTTTGGTTCTGGCAGTGGGTTTTACACAGATAGCCAAATGGTAAGGCGACCGCTCGGGAAAGTGGGAAATCTGGGTTCGAGTCCAAGTCCAGCACAAATTTTCATTGTCGCCATTCCATTCTACATCTGCTGATTGTCCTTATTAGCAATTGCTAACTCATTTAATGTATTTCATAACGGCTGCAGTCACTGCAGTGCCTGTTCTGTTGGGCATGCATACATGTCCAAAGGAACTTTGCATCATGATCAGATTAACACAGGCACTGCAGTTTGATATGTCTTATGCTGAACGTGTTCGGCCGCCACATAAGGAGTGGCTGTGTTCGAACGTGGACCCTTGCTATTTACATAGCTAATCAGAGACACTGCGCCTATGCCACAGGTGCGACAGCGTCTACGTTCTACCTCACACCCAATTTGCGGGATTGAGACTGTGGGAGGCCAGTTCATTTCTGTACTGAAACTGTTGCCTTACAGATGCTGCTCTGTGTTAGGGTGTACTGTAATGCTGATACAGTCACCATTCGAACTGTTACTCTACTATACGCAGAACACAGTGCTTTAAAATGTGTTATATCCTTCCGCATTTTGCATTTTCGTAAGTGCAATGAAGGGACCACCTCGTGAGCCGTGGCTGACTCGTGTTATGCTTTGCTTTAAACCTCGGTTGCTATTCTGTGATTATTCTCTAGCGGTTATCACGATTATGCTGTTATCCTCTCTCTCCGCGAGTCACAGCAGCAGCGTGTATCGATATTCGCACCCTTGTATTATCTTTGGCCTCGCGCTTATAGTTTCCGGCTGTGCCACGCGTGGGCAGTTGGTCGGTTGGTGTGGAGCAGCGAGCAAGTCTCCAAGGCGCGTTTCTGGCCGGGGCCAGTCTTTACTTAAACTACCAGCCAGCTCCAACTGTTCACACTGTGTAGTTTGAAACTCGTTGTGGGCTGTTGGCAGATTCCCGCGAGCAGCAAGGTGTGTTTTCAAGTTGGCGAAATTCTAGAGGCCCTCCTGTGGAGTGTAACTTAACTCGATTATTTTTGAATTGAAGTGCGCCAGTGGAATCTTCTGGCTTGTGGCCGTTAACGTTCCAGTTACCTGCCCTGGCCGTTGACGTAAATTCAGGCAGTGTGTTTTCCACATCGTGTTGTGGCTGTCCAGCACAGCATGTACTTTGACGGCTGAATGTGTAATTCGTTGTGGGCGCCGATATCTTCTGTGTTTCTCCATTGAACTCCCTGTTGTGTGCTGGCCGGGTGGAGCGAAAGTTATCCTGTCGCTTGGTCCGTTGACTGTCTTTCGGTTGGGTTGCTGTCGGTTTGAGAGTTGTTGGGCCGACTGCCTCTCTCAACTAAGCGGCGTTAGTGTTTGAATTCCAGGCCGACCCCTGGAAACTCCTGAGCGCCGTTTGATGTCCTGCCTTTTCTTATTTGTCCTTGTTGTTTGTTTATGTATGGCTTCTATCCGATTTTAAATTAAAGTTGTTTTGCCCTTAAGGCGTGAGATTGTTTGGGCCTTTAGCCTAATTTAGAGAAATGTTTTAAGATAAGGCCTTCTGCCTTTTAAATTCAAATTCCTGTTTTTGAGTCTTAAGTTATTGACCTTCAGCCGATTTTAAATTAAAGCTGTTTTGCCCTTGAGGCGTGAGATTTGATGGCGCATTTAGCCGGGAATTAAGTTCCAAAATTAATGTTTGGCTTGCTTTACTCTTGTAATGTTTGTCAAATGAATATAGTAGTATGTTCGAGTGCCCCTTTCCACAAATTAAACCAACTGTCCTGTCGTGCGGGTATAGTAGGGGATCTCATTCCGTAACCACGAAAACGGTCCTATACCATAACACCGCCTCCTCCATGCTTCATTGTTGGCACTGCACGTCATACAAGATAATGCTTTCCGAGTTTTCAGCAGACCCAAACGATTCCATGCCTTTGCTACACAGTATAGCGTGAGTCATCACAAGAGATCTCTCTTTACATTCACCCCACGTCCAGTGGGGTCACTCACTGCACCACATCAAGCGTCGCTTATCACTGGCTACAGAAATGTATGACTGATGAGGATATGTTCGACCCTTGTAACCTGCCTTTTTTTTTTTTTAATCCATACGCGTAGTCATTGTGCTGGCTGGTCTCCTGATGGCACTTTTGAACTCACTAGTGATTTCTTTCGCTGATTTCACGCAATTTTTTGCAACCACCCGCTGCAATGCTCGGCTGTCGCTGTCCGTCTGTACGTGAGGTCTGTCTTCTCTTGTTTTTATTGTACAGTCACATAATCAACAGTTGGCTTGGGTAGCATTAGAAGGGTTGAAATATTCCGGGTGTATTCGCTACTCGGGCGACATCCAATGACTATTCCACGTTAGAAGTTAATCTGATTATCTTAATTAACAATTTTAAACATGGCTGTGAGCCAGAAACTGCACAAGAATATAATTTTTATAACACAACCAACCGCTTGCAACAAAATTTAACTGATCTAGACACGGAGTAGGGGTGTCTTCACCAGAAAATTTTATGATGAAGACACCCACTGTCGATGTCGAAATCAGGTCAAGTTAAATCTTATTGCAACTGGTTGGTTGTGTAATACAAATAACTTAATTTAATGAGTAAGAAGCGAACGGTCCAAAATGATGCAACTTTTCTAGCATCAAACGATACAGAGTGAAGAATAAATGTAAAATAAAAGTTGTGTGTATTTGTGGGATCGTTTTTGTGGACGTTATCTTCGACGACTCAATATTCACAAAACTGTAAATATTAAATTTATCATCAAGAATAAGAATTAAGATAACTATGTCATGTTTTACATCAAATGTTCGTACACCTAAAGTCACTTTATTATTTTAAAGTGATATAATGTTTAAAGTTGTGAATTGCATATAATTTATATTGACTGGCGTCACTGATGATTGTAGTGCTAAGGAGGGGAGCGGTGGAAGTTACAACCGATGAGAAGCGAGTGCACTGAGACAATGTTTGGCTAGGTGTAGTGTAGGGAGTTGCGTTTCTGATGCCTTGTCGGAGAAGCATCGTGATGGTCACGGTACGTTGAAGATATGTTTGACTTATTGTTACTTTTTCTGGGCGGCATAAAGTCGCAAGTGTACACATCTGCGATGCGCAGAAATTCTGGGAATGAAGCACAGTTATGGTCTTAGTTAGCTACCTTGCTAATAGGACTGTATAGTGGCTTAGGAATAGGCATCAATTTTGAGTTATAATAAGACAGTAACTGAGCTCTCACTTACTGGTTGTAGAACCCAGTTATTTTGTTGCTTGTGGTTATTGCGTAGTTATCAGTCCAAAATCCTTCATTTATAATTTCATACTTTTATGCTGTCTGTATTCTGTAGTGAACTTTATCAACTATGTATTGCATTGGAACTGCTTTGCACTGATGTGCGATAGATAAATGGGGCACAGACTAACGAAAATCATCGTGCAATCAGTTCCTCGCCCTCATGCTCGCAAGCAAGTAATGAGTGAACAGGGATTTAAGGTCGCAGTATGGGATTTTTTTCCAGTTGAGCTCGCCTCTGTGGCAACTGGTTTACCCGGTCCCTGATCTTAATAAACCTGCAGAACCCTCACCGAAGATTCAGATCGGGTTAGATGGATTCACATCATGGTTAATGACATTAATGTGACTACATGTGTCACAAGTTTTTATTTCTCATTAATGACAAACGACCATGATTTCATAACCTCTAGTCTACTACGCTGGTAAAAGTGAGAAGATTAAATATCAGAACACTGACCAATAGTGGTGAGGACGGTGGTGGCGTAGTAGAAGGCCCCGGCGAATTTCCACTGCTTCCCGGCCTTGTGGGGCTCTGTCTTGAGCACCACCGCCTCCATGATGCGGAAGTCGTCCGCACTGATGTTGTACTTGCGGATCACCTTCTGCTCCATATCTGAAACAATTAGGCACTGACGTCACACAGCTGGCAATCACAAGTGTCTGAACGCTGCATTTTCTGGTAGTTCTCAGGTTAGTTCATCAAGCCAGGCCCTGAGCAGCCAAGAGCTGCAAGTCTGATTGAATCTTTTCATAATTCCTATCGCCTTTCCTCGCTGTACCTCCATATTTCTTTTCTTAAGAGGCTTTCACAACTCAATATTTGCTGCACAATAATATATATATATATATATATATATATATATATATATATATATGGCAGAGAAACAGCAAGCTTTATGAATATCAGCACATTGGGGCTTATAACAGCTCCAATAGGATCAGAAATATGGGCAAAAATGTGTTTTTCCAGCCCCTGCATGAGAGGCACTTTGTGTAGAAACAGTATTGAATCATCCTACTTTGCAAGGCAGCTGAGATGCTGTGGGCAGGAAACGGTTTTTCATACCCTGACATGTAGACTGCACTGCATGACAGGTGTGTTACACTGCAGAGTATCAGTCTGATTTATCAACCTGCTGTAGATGGCGGCCTATATATCAGGGGCAAATAAATGATTTTCAAGTCCCTGATTTGCGTAACCTGCCTTGGATGACAGGTGTGTTGTGGTGGTAGTATCAACCTACAACTGTATTGCAGGGGCTATTGAGTGCCAATGAATATTGCTGGGGAAAGGTTGAGGCAGAGTGAGGAGGGGATGGACAGATCAAGGGGAGGAGGAAATGAATAAAGAGAGGGGTAGAAGAAATGAAGAGACAGAGAGTGTGTCAAGGAGGAGACAGAGAGAGGTGAGAGGATGAGGTGGACAGACAGAGGGAGGAAGAGGTGAACACAGAGGAGGAAATGTGTTCAATATATGTGTTGAACGTATATGCCGCTGAAGCCAATACGAAAGGGCTAATTTTATCAATATATTGCACAAAAGTGTGAGGTGAAGAACAGCACAATATTATTGTGCAATATTAAGCCTCGAACACATCAGTTAGAACTCTGCCTCTGAAGCAAATGTACTGTATGTACTGTGAGTGATATACTTGCCTTACAAAACAGAAACTATGTAGAATGTGCAGAACAAGTCTGAAAAGCTTCCAGGTAGGATTTCAGTGGACTGAGGCCTCATTCACTGTAGCACAGATTCGTAGACCTCAACAACTAATTACAAATTAAACAAGTGAACTGTGTAATTTATCGTCTAAATTTGCTCTTTTCTGTGTACATCTTTACTGTAGCAATTGTTCCAAACGGAATAAAAAAATATTTACTGATTACTGGCAACTGTTGAAAGTAACAAAAAAGAAATATATGCCACTGGACAGCTGACCTTATTTGCCAATTTTTAAAACTGCTACAAATAAAATGAACATTCCTGTTTACTGTCATCACACCATGATATTTCTGTATGCTCTGCTGTTGTACAGAACGAGGTATCTGGCGTTTCCTTAAAGAAATTTCATTTCTCAAAATGTCACATGATGTTCTTTCATTAACTTTTTTTGGTTCTTTGCGGAAATGCTTTCAGAGCGAATTGAATTTCTGTCTTTACGGGAACTGCTGTTTATTTCGCAATACTACTCTGTCGCTTTTCATTTAATATGACAATTACATCCACTTAGGAGGAAAATAAGGAGGTAGAATAATGGTTTAAAAATGCAAATTGGGCTGCAGTGACTCTATGTACTGACGCCTAACTAACTTCGTGTCTTAACTACATTTAACATGGTGTAGGTCTTCTTTTCCTTTGCTTTATGAGAGTGCCTGGTAACAGAGCATACACTGCATTTGGGACAGGCAAAGCAATGTCTGATGTAAATAAATGGCCTGAGTAGCCAGCGCGGACTCTGGACTCAGAAAGCAGGGCAGGTAGCGTTGGGTGTTGTCAGTGTGAAAGCTGCGTTGCCGGGCGAGTCTTCGCGGGCGGGGCTATTTTTCAATTTTTCATTTACGACACGTCTTCAGCCTAGCAGCCGTGCAGTGTCGAGGGAAAGAATTTTAGCAATACGACACCTGCCATCACCCGTTTTCAGAATAGTGCTTTCAGGAGAGAACCTCGTGCTTTCCAAAAGAAGCATGGGATGCTGCAAAATAAAAACCAAGCTCTGAGTGCAGTTTTTTACTTTCTTGGGACCTGTGATGAGAGGCTAGCTGTTGGGTGCTAAAGGCATTATTGGTAAAAATGCCTTTGACGTCAGGAGGATGAATCATACGGAGAAGTTTTTTGGGAAAGAGGGGTAAATCGAAGAGTCATTGAAGTTATAACGTGATAAGTCTTCCTTGGTGAGATTTTTGCAGAAGCTGCAGTTATGTCATTGGCAGTCAGAGAGTTCTTAAACAACGATTGGCAGTCATTTATTGCTTGTTTGGAAGGAAATAGCAGGAATTACGATTCAGATTTGATAACTGGGACTCTGATGCAGGTCTTGCTGCTGAAGGCATGTCTGTGGACTGCGCTCTCCACTCTAGCAGGTGGTTGGGGATCCAGAAATGGTGTCAGCGGACCCTCGCCCTGTACTTCAAAGGGCGAGTCGAGATGGCGACACACTGCACGTCTCTTGGTAATAATTTACAATGAAGATCATTAGCAGCACCGCCACGTTAGGACTGTCCTTGGTCAGAATTTAGTCAGATCACTGCTGTTATCTGTCCTGTGTCTACCAGTTCATTCATAGATGCATGCATTTTTCAATCTAACAGTCAGGGACACAGTCACTGTATTCCTTCAGATAGGCACTCCTTTTCTATTTCAGAACATCAGTTGCGTCTTTATGGCATGTTCTCACATCATTAAAGTAACTATGGAAGCCAGCGGCTCCGAGTGGTACAGACCATATAGAGTAGTTTCGTAATATTAACTTGGTATTGTCAAATGGTCAGACGCGTTTCATGTTGATGTTTTATTTGAATAAGTTAATGTGTTCATTCAAAAGTTGTATCTGTTGACGCTTTCCATTAATCTCATTATCAATATCACGCAGTTCTCCACATATGATCCACAGCTAGGGTGTTAACCATTATTGCGTTAGTTAATCCGTTTGTGCACAGCATTTCATATTTAATCTTAAAGGCGTGTCCGTCTCCTAATTAAATTTCTGAGCCAGGTTCACAGTTTCAAACACAAGCGGCGTTTACAATATATTGATCGAGCGACTATAATTTTTAAGCTCTGCAGATTTTTCAATACCTTGTGCAAGCCATAAATACCGCCCTCAGACAGTCAATAGTTTTTTGCCGTCTTTCGGACTCAGGATCGAGTCATTGAGATGAGGCTCTTCAGATAACCATACTAACAGATCATACAGACGGTAATGCAACGACTGCAGAATGAGTGCAAGCCATAAATACCGCCCTCAGACAGTCAATAGTTTTTTGCCGTCTTTCGGACTCAGGATCGAGTCATTGAGATGAGGATCTTCAGATAATCATACCAACAGATCATACAGACAGTAATGCAACGACTGCAGAATGAGTGGTGGTGTGATGGAATCAGGCTAACAACAGGAGTAGACATTGGCTTTCTAGAAGGAAACGCTGTGAGAATATCGTAGGATTGCTCGACTATCTCTGACGGATAGACTGACGACAAAGTCTGAAAAACCGGCGGAAGTAACAGGTGGAGTGTCACCACGAGGACGGGAACAGATTGCCGGAACTTTTGTTGAGCTTTTTTGTTGCCGGACATCATTTATCTCTGGCGCCATACCACAGAAAACAGCATGATGTAGAACCAGATCAGTGACATTCTGTGGTGTTCAGTGACAAGCCTCGCTTCTGATTGTGGTGATAAAAGGACTTATGTAACATTGTTGAAAAAAATCTGAGTGCTCTCCAGTATGTTGGTCCACCCCGATAGCTGAGTGGTCAGCGCAGCGGTCTGTTACGCCAAGGGGCCCGGGTTCGATTCCCGGCTGGGTCGGAGATTTTCTCCGCTCAGGGACTGGGTGTTGTGTTGTCCTCATTATTATTTCATCGTCACCAGTGGAAGTCAACGGAAAACCACCACTGGAATCACTTCCCTAGACGCTCATGCTGTGGACCTCTCTGACGAGACTTCCCCCATGTCAAGACTTGCCATAAGGCAGAACACAAAGTTTTTTTTCCAGTATGTTGCAAGAATGGCTTTGTAACTATTGTTATGGCCAGTGTACTGAATGACTTGTGATTCCCTATCGAAGGCTTCATGGCTAGAAGGAACGCGACGCAGTATCGACCTGAAGGTAGCCGGCTTACAAGAATGGGGATGGTTCGTATCATTGTGACTTATCAGTAATAGCCTTTTTTCTGTATATGTCGTACCTACTTTGGGCCGCGTCTAATGAAACCAGCTAATCAAGGTAAGGGAAGTCCCCTTGCACGGTGAACTGAGTCCAGAAATGGTGCATATCTAGACCGATAAGCCAAAACCTGATGATCACGTGCTTAACAGTTTGTTTGTCAGTCTTTGGAACGAAATACAACGCTGATTCTGCGTATCAGTGGTCCGACAGTTTGCTGGTAGGCTTTCGATGTCTACGAACGGGTCACGCAATTGGCGTAAATAACGGGACGTTGATTTGCGTACAGGGTGATGGCACCGATAGCGACCCAGCTGTTATGGTCTTCAGTCTGAAGACTGGTTTGATACATCTCTACGCTTGCCTATCCTGTGCAAGCCTCTTCGTTTCTGAATAACTACTGCACGCTGCATCCATCTGAACCTGCGGGCTGTATTCATGCCTAGTTCTACAGTATTTACCACTCAACTTCCGCGCATTACTAAACTGACTATTCCTTGTGCCTCGGTATGTGTCCTATCAACTGTTCCTTCTTTTAGTCGTGCCACAAATTTCCTTCCTCCTCAGTTCGACTCAGTGCCTCCTCATTAATTATTTTATCTCCCAATCTAATTTTTCTGTAGCACCACATTTTAAAACTTCTACTCTCATCTTTTCTCAACTGCTTACCGTCCACGTTTTACTTCCGTACAAGACTATACTCAAGGCTAATATCTTCAGCAAAGATTTACTAATGTATTTATATTAATATTGAGAAATTCCTCTTTTTCAAAAACGCTTTTGTTACTATCGGTAGTCTGTTTCTTATATCCTTTCTATCAGTTATTTTTCTGCCCAATTAGTAAAACTATCCTTAGTGCCATATGCTAATGCAATCACCTCAGATACCCAACTGGGTATCTAGTCATACTGAACTTCGATGACTGTTTTGGGTATGTCATTCTGAAGCGGTACTGTTTGTGCAGTCAATCCCTGGTGGCTAATATCATGAAAGGGTCACTGCATTGATAATCAAAGAAATAAAAACGTATAAAGAAAAGAATAAAGAAAACATCGATAACATGCAAAAATCAAAATGACATGATAATCTTACGCTGTTACCGTTGATACATTTCAATGGCCATATGTGGACAACGCCAATCAAACTTTTGAACAACTAGAATAAAAACTTTTGAAATGTGCTGCTATGGAAGAGTGCTAAAGATTAGAGGGCTTGATCGAGTTAGTAAAATAGAAGTGAAGCGTAAACACCACTCACCATTCACTGGTTAGGCCTGTTCGGACTGGCCGACTGTTACCTACAAGGAAATACGAGGAGCGATCTACGATCGTGGGACAGGTGGTCAGCATGTCGTCAATGCCTCCAGTTCTAAGTACCATTTGGCCCCACAATGGCTCAGTGGGCCCTGTACAAGAAAAATCTGAGGATATTATTATTATTATTTTTTTGTCATCAGTCTACTGATTGGTTTGGTTCAAATGGCTCTGAGCACTATGGGACTTAACATCTATGGTCATCAGTCCCCTAGAACTTAGAACTACTTAAACCTAACTAACCTAAGGACATCACACAACACCCAGTCATCACGAGGCAGAGAAAATCCTGACTGGTTTGATGCGGCCCGCCACGAATTCCTTTCCTGTGCTAACCTCTTCATCTCTCTTCATCTCAGAGTAGCACTTGCAACCTACGTCCTCAATTATTTGCTTAATGTATTCCAATCTCTGTCTTCCTCTACAGTTTTTGCCCTCTACAGCTCCCTCTAGTACCATGGAAGTCATTCCCTCATGTCTTAGCAGATGTCCTATCATCCTGTCCCTTCTCCTTATCAGTGTTTTCCACATATTCCGTTCCTCCCCGATTCTGCGTAGAACCTCCTCATTCTTTACCTTATCAGTCCACCTAATTTTCAACATTCGTCTATAGCACCACATCTCAAATGCTTCGATTCTCTTCTGTTCCGGTTTTCCCACAGTCCATGTTTCACTACCATACAATGCTGTACTCCAGACGTACATCCTCAGAAATTTCTTCCTCGAATTAAGGCCGGTATTTGATATTAGTAGACTTCTCTTGGCCAGAAATGCCTTTTTTGCCATAGCGAGTCTGCTTTTGATGTCCTTCTTGCTCCGTCCGTCATTGGTTATTTTACTGCCTAGGTAGCAGAATTCCTTAACGTCATTGACTTCGTGACCATCAATCCTGAGGATATACTAGGACTCAAACCCGGGTCCTTCTGCACTACAGGCAGCGACGCAACCTTTTTTTTCCTTCACACAGTTTTTATGGCACAGGACTCTGACCGTGCGCTCTGAGCTACCGTGCCGGCAACCGATCGGCTACAGTCGTAACGGAGAGGTTCTGAACCGAATTGGAAAGAAATTCTGAAACTATCAGGGGCGAAAAGAAAATTGTGGCTCAGTTTGACTAAAATAAGGAGTAACTTTATGTGACACATCCTGAGACATCACGGAACTGTCACTGTGATGATGAAGGGAATTGTGTGACTGTGGAAAAGGGGGGAGGGGAAGGTAATCACCAAGTGTTGACTACTGCAACCATGTGCCAGTGGATGTACGTTGCAGCAGTTGTGCAGAACTGAAGGGGATTGCACGGAAACGGGCTCTACCATGATTAACTTTTCATGACCGGGACATACGGTCATGTAAAATTTTTTGAAAGACATCATGTTCGGAGTTGACTGTAGAAAATTATTTATTTCACTCCAGTATTGCAATTTCGACCTTTGGGCCATTGTGAAGTGGTGCTCAAAAAGCTAAAAAATTACAAAAATTGAAGCACAGGGTGTAGGTACAGAGCTGCATAAACATGCCCTTAGAAAATGGTTCTGAGCACTATGGGACTTAACTTCTGAGGTCATCAGTCCCCTAGAACTTAGAACTACTTAAACCTAACTAACCTAAGGAGAGCACACACATCCATGCCCGAGGTAGGATTCGAACCTGCTGCCGTAGAGGTCGCACAGTTCCAGACTGTAGCGCCTAGAACCGCTTGGCCCATGCCCTTAGACAGCAGCGCTGTAAAAAAAAATTATGAAAATAACACCACTTATGTTTTGATTCAACATACATCACACTTTTAAATTTTCCGACTCGTGTGCACCGCCATCGCCAAAGCTAAGCCTTTTCATTGCAGGAATACAGTAATATCAAACGAGCACGAATTTCTGTGCATCGTGGAACGATGTAAATTACGTAAACTGTTATCAATGTCAACATCCTTCACACAAATCATGTAAGCAGTGTGTTAGAACATTGATTTGTGGCGACTTGTGTTAAGGATGTTAGTTAACATAGGTAACAGCTTACGTAGTTTACGTCATTTCACGATGCACAGAGCTTCGGACTTGTTTGATATTACTGCTTTGACGATGACATGTATACATGTAGGAAAATTTTAAAAGTCTGATATGTGTTGAGGTAAGACGTAAGTGATGTTATTTTCATAATTTTTTGTGAGATGCTACTGTCTAACGATTTGTTTGTGCGGCTCTGTATATACACCCAGTTCTTCATTTTCTGTATACTCTTTAGCATTTGCAGTATCACTTGTAATGGCCCAAAGACTGAAATTGCAATAGTGAAGTGAAATACTTAATTTTTTAAACTCAACGGTGAACGTAATTTTTGTAAAAAAGAGTCCTACTATGTTTGTATATTTAACTGCATTTATTATTCTGATACTGGCCCTGTCAGGCTAAAATTTGTCTGAGCTGCAACGATAGGCAGCTTACTCTGCATAATAACGCACCAAAACATTTCAAAAGAAACACATAGTCTTTCTCGCAAATAACGCAGTGAACAAATGGGACTTGTTTAACTCCAATTTCAGTCCATCTTATCACATTTATAAACTTTAAAGGGAACATACAACGATTAGGGAAAGAGGTCTAAAGTAACACGAAGAGAAATAGACAACTTGTGCTATAATACGAAAGTTCAAAACATCGTGGTTTACTGGTTGAACATGTGGTACGCGTGACTGATGAGGAAGCTCTCCCATCACAGCAGCTGGTCCAACTGCAAGCAAACGAAAATGCGTGCTGCTGCCAGTTGCTGCTTTCTGAACGACAGTGCCAGACAACACGATGCCGCACCAGCTCAACAACTCAACAGCGTCAATGCAGATGGGAGGCAATCGATCACTTTGCTACCTTCCCACAGGCCAAATTTGGGCCCGAGCGACTTCCACCCTTTCCCGGAGATGAGGAAGTGATTGGGCGAACGACGTTTCACCGCAAGAAAGAAACCTCTGCGCTCTGCCATTAGGGGCTGGGACAGACTGGCGGAAGTTTATTTGAAGAGGAGACATGAAAGCTGGTACGTCGAATAATATAGAAACATAATGAAAAAGAAAACTGAGGAACTGGCAGATGACGATCAGTTCGAATTTCGGAAAAGGTAAGCTATTTTGACATTGCGATTATAATAGAAACAAGACACATTCAAACGATTTATCGACCTGTAAAAAGCCTTCGATGATGTAAAATGATGCATAATGTTCGAAATCTGAGACAAATGGGAGTGTTATATGAAAGGTCGCATAATATACAATACGTACAAGGAACAAGAGAGAACGATGATAATGAAATACCAAGGATATGAAATGTTCAGATTAGGAAGGGATGTAGTCTTTCGCCACTACTGTTCAGTCTATACATCGATGAAACAAAGACGGGAATAAAGGAAAGATTCAAGAGTAAGTTTAAAATTTAGGGTGAAAGGATACCAACGATACGATTCGATAATGACACTGCTATCCTCAGTGAAAGTGAATTGCAGCACATGCTGAATGGAATGAACAGTCTTACTTGCATGGAGTATGGAGCGATTATAAACCGAAGAAAAACGAAAGCAAAGAGGAGCAGCAGAAATGAAATTAGCGATGAACGTAAAATAAAAAGTGGTGTCTACAAAGTAGAAGAAGTTAAAGAATTCTGCTATTTTGGTAGTGAAATAACACATGAAGATAAAGCAAGGGGATCACAAAAAAGAAGATTGGCTCAGGCAAACACAGGCCTTAATCTGAGACTGAAATTTCTGAGAGTGTACATTTGGAGCTCATCATGGTAGCAGTGAATCGTGGTCTGTGGGAAAACCGGAACAGAAGAGACTCGAACCAGTTCAGGTGTAGTGCTACAGAGCAGAATTGGCGAGGAAATGAATGTATGTAAAATACTGTTAAGAAGAAGGCATAGGATGATAGGCCATCTGTTAATACGTCAAGGCCTAACTTCCATGATACGAGAGGGAGCTTTGGCGGGTGAAAACTGTAGAAGAAGACAGACATTGGAATACATTCAGCAAATAAATGAGGACGTAGATTGCAAGTCCTACTCTGAGTTGAAGAGATTGGCACAGTAGAGGAACTCGTGACGGGCCGCATCGAACCATTAAGAATACTCGTGACCCAAAACAGTTCTGTAAATTGATTTTTGACCAACAGAAACATGATCCTAAACTACTGAACAAAACTGTATGGTCCGACGAGGCCAATTTTAAGTCAAGCGGAGAAAGTTAACCGACATAACTGCACTTTATGGTATATTGACAATCAAAATCTTTTGTTAGAATAACACTAAGTCAACCTGTTGTGAGTATTTGGGCGGGGTGGGGGGGGGGGGGGGCGGCTATACTATCATTTGGTGCGCGAGGACCATGTTTTTAGAAGAAACAGCAACAGGAGATAATTATTTACACGTGCTTCAAAATTACGTGGTACCAGGACTTATGACGTGTGCTGAAAACTTTCAAGAAATTTACTTTCAAAACTGTTTAAATGTATGTGAAATCTTATGGGACTTAACTGCTAAGGTCATCAGTCCCTAAGCTTACACACTACTTAACCTAAATTATCCTAAGGATAAACACACACACCCATGCCCGAGGGAGGACTCGAACCTCCGCCGGGACCAGCCGCACAGTCCATGACTGCAGCTCCTAAGACCGCTCGGCTGATCCCGCGCGGCAAATTTACTTTCAAGATGATGGTGCTCCACCATTTTATGCCACTGCCTTCCGCTATTATTTGGACGAAACTTTTCGAAGAACGGCAGATACTAACATGCCTCTACGTTCATCAGGTACCGCGCCTATGTAATTTTTTCCTGTGGTGTGTCGTCAAGGACTGTTTATTCCCAAAATTCTCAGGCCATTGCTAAATTGAGAGACTACATGAACGATGTATTTCATGATTTTGACAGTGATTCCACAGAATGGTTCTTGGTTGATTTGAGGGAGGAGACCAAACAGCGAGGTCATAGGACCCATCGGATTAGGGAAGGATGGGAAAGGAAATCAGCCGCGCCTTTTCAAAGAACCATCCCGGCATTTGCCTGAAGCGATTTAGGGAAATTTAGGCAAACCTAAATTAGGATGGCTGGAGGCGGGTTTGAACCGTCGTCCTCCCCAATGTGAGTCCAGTGTGCTAACCACTGCGCCACCTCGCTCGGTACCACACTATGCCGTGAGTATGTAACAGTGTTCCAAAACGCTTCAGAGATGTGTTATTGAAGCAGGAAAACAGTTTGAACATAAAAAATAATAGTAATGAAAGATAAATTTTTTCTTTTGTTTAAATCATTGCCCAGTGTCCAGTGGCTTTTGTGCCACCCTATATGTTCTGGTAACGTAGACTGAACGCTCTTCATGTTATCTGCATATCTACAACCACATGACTACAATACAATTCACACTTAAGTGGCTGATTTGAGGCATGCTTCTTCGGGGTCGCAACTGTATAGTAATGAAGAAATTTCAGATTTTTTTATTTTGTCCGTCTCATTTGTGTGAATATACAAAATCTTTATATTGATGCAACTGAGACCGACAAAGTAAAAAAATAAAATTATCAAGTTTCCCCACATTTAAGTTCATAGAACCACCTTCAGACTATTTATCTTACATTCCCTTGGCGATCAGCATGTGGAGAAACGAACGCTGAAATCTTTCTTTATGAGCTTTGCTTTCTTCCATTTTATTGCGATGATCACTTCTCGCTATGTAGGTGAGCGTCGACAAAGTGGGAGTGTTGTCGCATTTGGAAGAAAAAGTTGGTGAATGAAATTTAGAGAAACGATCTCGCCGCGAAGAAAAAACATTTGTTTTAATGATTGGCATCCCATCTCGCGTATCACGTCCGTGACACTCTCTCCCCTATTACTCGATACTATATACCAAGCTGCCCTTTTTTGTACTTCTCTGATGTCTTCCGTCAAAACCTATATAGTAAGGATCTCATACCGTACGGAAATACTCTAGCGGAGGACGGACAAGCAGCTTCTTTGGTACATCTGTTTCATTTTCTAAAAGAGTTCTGCCGTTAAAACACAGTCTTTGGTTCGCCTTCTCTGCAACATTTTCTACGTGATCTTTCCAATTCAAGTTGCTCGTAATTTTAGTCCCTAGGCATTTAGTTGAACTGACAGGCTTTAGATTTTTGTGATCTATTGTGTAACCGAAATTTAACGGATTCCTGTTAGTACTCGTCTGAATGACCTCACACTTTACTTTACTGAGATACAATAGCCACTTTTCACACCATTCAGATATCGTGTCTAAGACATTTTGTAATTGGTTTTGATCTTCTGATGACTTTATTAAACGGCAAGTGGCAACATTATTTGCAAACAATCTAAGAGGTCTGCTTATATCATCTCATAAACCGTTTAGGTAGATTAGGAACAGCAGAGGGGGTATAACATTTCTTCGGGAAACGGCGGATACCATTTTGATTTTATTCGATGATTTTCCGTCAGTTAGTAGGTATTGTAACCTTTCTGAGAGGAAATCACGGATCCAGTCACACGACTGAAGCAATACTCCATAAGCACGCAATTTGATTAGAAGTCTCGCGTGAGGAACGATGTCAAGTGCCTACAAGAGTATGCGAAAACGTGAGCTACGGCGAAGTTATTACTAAATGCATCCTAACCACAACTATCGTGGTGTTACTCTTTTATTGGTTGCCGAAGGAAAAACATCGGTAGATATCCATCTGAGAATGAAGAACGTGTGTAGGGCGGCACATCTGTCGAAAAAGGACCATTGCAGAATGGTGCTGCTAGCTCCGTGCTGGTTGCGATTGGATACAAGACGCCGGTCGATCTAGGAGGTCAGCCTCATCCACAGTGGACAACAATAATCGAGTTGTTCGTTATTTATGTCCTATCGTAGGTGGGGTAAAAAGGCTGTCATATTATTTTATTATTATTATTATTATTATTATTATTTTCGATTATTCCATTTAAAGAGAGCGTTTGAACTTGAATTCCTTTATGATGATTGTTTATGTTTTTTATGAGCTCAAATTTTCTTCATGTGTTCACTGTGTTATTTCTTTCGCTCCGCTGTCCATTTGCACCCTGGTCTCTTCTGTGTTGTGGTGTCAAATTTATGTTTTTTGATGATGTTCCTGAATTCAGTTCTATTTTCTGCATCGTTTACTGTTATGTGTGGTTGTCTGAGGTCCTCTTCAACTTCTTTTATCCATTTTGTTTTTCCCCTGCCTGAGTTGATGACTTTAAGAATTCGCTTTGAAATTCTGTTTTCATTCATCCTGTGGATATTTCCGCAGAACTGCATTCTTCTTTTCCTTATTGTATCCGTAATCTTGTCTGTGTATTTATATAATTCTGATGTTGGTCTCTTTTTCCAGATTCCTTGCTCTTGTATCGGGCTAAAACTTTTCCTGAGAATTTTCCTTTCTTGTTTCTCTATTTCTGTGATTTTAGTTTGCCCACCTGTTTGTGTTGTTTCAGGTGCATACAGTGCCTCCGGAAGTACGACAGTGTTGTAGCGCCTCAATTTTGCGTTAATGGATATGGACTTTTCATTATAATAGTTCCACGTGAGTTTATATGCTTTCTGTAGTTTTTTTATTCTTTCCTCATTGGCCTTAGGTTGATCCCTGATGGCTGGATGATTTCTTCCAGGTGCTTAAAATGTGGTTCTTGTACGATTTTCCCATTGGTTGTCACAATAGGCAATTTGTCTTGCACTCTTTCTGTGTACTGGGTTTTCTCATACGAGATTTGCAGGCTAGTTCTTTGTGCAATTTCGTGTAACTTCTCTGTCATCTGCAAAAGCTAAACACTTCACATTGAATCTATTATCTTTTCTAATGCCAATTTGGATTCCTTTGACTTCTTTTTCCCGTGTCCTGATAATTTTTTCAAGAATAATATTAAAGAGTAATGGTGAAAGTCCGTCACCCTGTCGCACTCCAGTTTGGATTTCAAATGGTTCAGAGACGTCCCCCATAAATTTAACCTTGGAGACTGTGTCAGTTAATGTTTGCCGAATGATTGCTCTTGTCTTTCTGTCAATGCTGCATTCTTCCAGCGTGTTGCAGAGCGCTACTCTGTCTATTGAGTCTTAGACATTTTTAAAATCTACAAAAGTGTTTCGGGTGTTTCTCATCTGGAGAATCATTTTCAGATTCCAGATCTGTTCTATGCATGATCGTCCCTTGCGAAAACCACCCTGGTATTCTCCTATTTGTGGGTCAGCTTGTTCTTCTAATCTATTGATGAGAACATTTGATAGGATTTTATATGTGACCGGCACGAGTGAGATACCCCTGTAATTGTTTGGTTCAGTTTTGTCCCGTTTCTTGTGGAGTGGATGGATGAGTGCATATTTGTTCTGTTTCCCAAATGTTTAATATGATTTTGTGGATTTTTCCTGTTAATCTTTCATCATTTAGTTTCCATAGTTCTGCAATAATTCCATCTTCTCCTGGGGCTGTCATTATTATTATTATTATTATTATTATTATTATCATTATTATTATTATTATTGCTGGTGCTGGTGGTAGTGGTGGCGGCCGTAGTAGTAGTAGTATGTACTACCTATGTGCTAAGGATACTGTAAAGTTGATTCCCTAAGGACGTCTGGTTAGAAATAAGGATCTGAAAGCCTGAACCTTACCAGGTGAAACAAATAAAAGAACATTATAACCACTGTACAGTTGCGTGATATTTATTGTGAAGGCAGCATCTTGAAACTGTTTAGATTCCTATGCTGCGTGTTTTGTTGGATACGAGTAAAGCAGCCTGGCTCGTCGCCCGGAGTGAGCTGCCGACCGCCGGAGGAAGACGTACAGTAGCGCAGACTCCAGCCGACAGCGGGCCTGCTCGATTACGTGGCCTGCGTTGGGAATGTACCCGGCAGCCGGTCGCTGCTCTGTTCCTCCCCCGCACCCGCACCTCCACCTGTTGCTGGACGGATCGCTGCTGCCGAGAAAGGCGGCCTGTATCCGGCAAGCGGCGTATGTAGCCCGGCCCCCACTATCAGGAAAAGGCGCCGGCCGGGCCTCTGAAGGGACGACGTCCGCACTCTTTGCTGTCGTGTAAAGGGCGATAGCGGCTGTCCGCCAGCAGGGCTGCTAACGCTACACGAATGGAAAAGCTGCTCGTGCCAGAGCCCTGCATGCCGGCGACCCGCGCAACACTCACGGCGTTACTGGAGTGCTTCCACTTTGGTCCAAAAGCACTGTGCTGCTCCCACTAGTGGCGACCGAGCGCGGTGGCGCAGTGGTTAGCACATTGAACTCGCATTCGGCAGGACGACGGTTCAAACCCGTGTCCGGCCATACCAATTTAGGTTTTCCGTGATTTACTGAAATAGCTTCAAGCAAATGCCGGGATGGTTCCTTTGAAGGCACATGGCCGACTTCCTTCCCCATGCTTCCGTAATCCGATGCGATTACCAACCAACTAGTGGCACAGTACCGCTACTCTAGCCAGTTACTGTCACATGCTGCCCGTGGAAAGACTGGACACTTCCTACTGGAGGTGGCAGTAGAAATGCCTATTAGGGACCATTCTATCGGAAATGTTCATATTTTGTAGAAACGCTGTTAATATTCGTAAATCGATGTTATACTCACGATATACTGACACTCCAACACATTTCAGCAATGTATTGGGGGATTCATAATTCTCTTTTTTACATGCAGGGAAGTATGGAGGTAAGAAATCTCGTAGAGGGTCTCAAAACATTTGCATCTAGGAAACCCCAGGTAGAGAAATAGTGAATCAAGTTTGAAAGAATAATTGACCACCGGCAACATCCTACCCCTCCCCCAGCCCCCCTCCCCCCACCAGCCTGATTCTTTAACGAATCTAACTCTCATAAAACAGCTCCAAACCCCAGACGTCTGATTACTTTACAGACGACTTTTTGTGTAAAGTATGGCTGAAGACGCAAAACTCTAATTACATGGGTTTTAATATGATTTTCATGATTGTGAGGAACCGATGTGAGCCGCGCTGGATTAGCCGAGAGGTCTCAGGCGCTTCAGTCACGGACTGTGCGGCTGGTCCCGGCGGAGGTTCGAGTCCTCCCTCGGGCATGGGTGTGTGTGTTTGTCCGTAGGATAATTTAGGTTAAGTGGTGTGTAAGCTTAGTGACTGATGTCCTTAGCAGTTAAGTCCCATAAGATTTCACACACATTTGAACATTTTTTTGAACCGATGTGGGTGTTAGTTATTACGATTAGTCGCTATCGATATTCGGGAGGATGAAGTAATCGGAAGTAGTAACAGAAAATACCTTACAAAAAATAATATTCGTTGGACGCTGAATTATTCAGAAATACTAACAACAGTTCCGCTACAAACGATAAGTTGTGTAAATTCTTTGCTAAATGCATAAATAGTATTTCATATTTCTTTACGAAGTCCAATGTCAATTACAAGAGGCTCTCGTCTATTTTTTTTTTAATTCGGTAATCGTAGGCCTGTGTGGTATGGTCATATGAAAAAATTAACATTGGATGCTGTCTGAAAACTGGGTAGCGAATAGAGATAGTAGCTTTCCTTTTTTTTTCTATGTTGTCGGTCTTCTGACTGGTTTGATACGGCCCGCAACGAATTCCTATCCTGGGTCAAGCTCTTCATCTTAGAGTACCACTTGTAGCCTACATCCTCTCATTCTGCAAACATCCCCCAGGCTGTGGCTAAGCCATGTCACCGCAATATCCTTTCTTCCAGCAGTGATAGTTCTGCAAGGTTCGCAGAAGAGTTTGTGTGAAGTTTGGAAGGTAGGAGACGAGATACTGGCAGAACTGAAGCTGTGAGGACGGGTCGTGAGACGTGCTTGGGTAGCTCAGGTGGTAGAGCACTTGCCCGCGAAAGGCAAAGGTCCCGAGTTCTAGTCTCGGAAGTTTTACACCCTCAACTGTTTGCTGGATGTGCTGCAGTCTCTGTGTTGCTCTACAGTTTTTGACCTCTACAGCTCCCTCTAGTATCATGGAAGATATTCCCTGATGTTTTAACAGATTTCCTACCATCCTGTCCCTTCTCCTTGTCAGTGTTTTCCACATATTCCTTTCCTCTCCGTTACTGCGCAGAAACTCCTCATTCCTTACCTTATCAGTCCACCTAATTTTCAACATTCATCTGTAGCACGACATCTCAGATGCTTCGATTCTCTTCGGTTCCTCTTTTCTCACAGTCCATGTTTCACTACAATACAATTATGTGGTCCAAACGTACATTATCAGAAATTTTTTTCCTCAAATTAAGACCTACGCTTAATAAAAGCAGACTTCTCTTGGCCAGGAAAGCCCTTTTTGCCAGTGCTAATCCGCTTTTGATGTCCTCCTTGCTCCGTCCAGCATTGGTTAGTTTGCTGCCTAGGTAGCAGAATTCCTTAACTTCATCTACTTCGTGACCATCTATCCTGATATTAAGTTTCTCGCTATTCTCATTTCTGCTACTTCACATTATTTTCGTCTTTCTTCGATTTACTCTCAACCCATATTCAGCTCTCATTGGACCATTCCATTCAACAGAACATGTAATTCTTCTTCACTTTCACTCACATAGCAATGTCGTCAGCGAATCGTATCACTGAGATCCTTTCACCTTGAATTTTAATTCCGCTCCTTAACTTTCTTTCATTTCCGGCATTGCTTCTTCACTGTATAGATTGAACAGTAGGTTTGAAAGACTACATCCCTGTCTTACACCCTTATTAACCCGAGCACTTCGTTCTTGGTTGTCCACTCTTATTATTCCCTCTTGGTTCTTCTACATATTGTATATTATGCGTGTCTCCCTACAACTTAACCCTGTTTATCTAAGAATTTCGAACATCTTGTACCATTTTACATTCTCGAACGTTTGTTTCAGGTCGACAAATCCTAGAACGAGTCTTGATTTTTCCTTAGTCCTGCTCTCATCATCAACTGCAACGTCGAGTTGCCTCTCTTGTGCCTTTAATGGTCTGGGCAATTTGCACACTGTGAGCTACTGCCTCAAGACATATACACAGTGTAACTATAATACTTGACTTGTTATGTCAACGGTGAGCGTAACATTATTCCTCTTAATGGCTAGATTATGATATTCTAAATTTTTAAATTACGTCAATAATTATACGAAATTATTAAAATCAGACTCTTTTCCCCTTGGAAGTCAGTAGGTAGGCAACCTGCAGTTGAATTTGGGTGACTGGGTAATTGTATTAGCCATTTGGTGATAAATCGAAGACAGGAACCCACATTCGGGAACATCGACCACGATAGTAAATTGGGGCAGGCATTACTCTGAAGCAGAAGAAAGCGGGCCACGTGTCCCTGAGGTTGTCTGGAGTATATATTAACATTTATGCCGATTACTTTTCGAATAATAAACAGTTTGTATTGTATTGTATCATATTGAACTGGGGACCTATTAACGATGCAGAGGCTTCGAGCACGCCGTAGCCCTCAGTGCCTCACAACCCCACAACAGGCTACAGCAGTCCACTCACCCCACCGCCGCCCCACACCGAACCCAGGGTTACCGTGCGGTCCCGTCCCTCAGTGGACGCCCAGGAAACGTCTCACACCAGACGAGTGTAACCTCAATGTTTGCGTGGTAGAGTGATTACGGTGTACGCGTACGTGGAGGCAGTGTTTGCGCATCAATGGCCGACCGAGTGTAACTAAGGCTGAATAAGGGGAACCAGCAGGCATTCGCCGAGGCAGATCGCTTAAAAAACCATTCACAGACTAGCTGGCACACCGGACCTCGACACTAATCCGCCGGGGGATTCGTGCCGGGGACCGGCACGCCTTCCCGCCCGGGAAGCAGTGTATTAGACCGCACGGCTAACCGGGCGGCCATAAACAGTTTACTTACTTCATTTGACTGCTCCGCATATGACACAATTGCAAACAGTAGTAGTAAATAAGAAGAATCCGAGAGGGAAACTTGTTTTTGAATTGTTTATTAAACGGCAACAATCACTAAGTAGTCACACCTAAGCACCTGTTTCATCTGTAAATTGCTGCAGTACCAATGCTGTCGTGCTTCATCCACGCGTTGTCTTACAAACAGTGTGCAGTGTATCCTTAAAGAGGACTCCTCTCGTTGGCTCTAGAAAAAAAAAGAAATATGTAAAAGAGTCGAATTCAGGAAGTTTGGCGTCCAAGAATGTGATTCACTTCGATCGACCAATCTTTACGCTGAACAGAAATAAGAAAGATCAGACATTTGCACTATATTAACCACTACACTAGCCAGTTGTGTAACTCTGAATATATTGATAAACAAGACAGAAATGTGAGGTGTTCCTGCTACAGTGTTTTACCATGTCGACTCACAATCCTTAGTGACCTGGCAATTTGCCAACTTGCTGTACGATAAGTAATGAAGTAGAAGATACATCAAGACACAATAGAAACTAAACAAGAATGCACTCAGTGCCTAAAAAGAGTGAAAATTGCTTAACCGAGATGAATTAAGAAAAGGGAAGCTTTCAGCCATGAATTCGACTTGGGGCAGTACGATGAAGTTTACCGTATTTTTAATGGTGGAATCGTGATGCTCGATGATTGCCAGGTAACAACCAACGTAGTTGTTGTAAGAGTCTTATTACGAAACATGTTAATGAAACCGGACTGACTTTGCACGCGGCTGCTTCCAGGGTAATGGAAGACATAGTTTGTGTATGAAAATGGCAGTAACTTCCACACTACTACTATCCGCTATGGTGGTGATAGTTGTGGGAATGTTTAAGAGGGACTAAACAGCTATGAGAAGAGATCCAGGATCTGTAACAAAATTGGCTCGGCGAGTGTCTCTCTGTGCCTTTGTAAACTGGGGTCCCATATCACAGCGTGTGTCCCGTTTTATATTAATCCTACGAGGGTTCCGTTTTTTCGATTGACGAACGGAACCATAATCGCTGATTTAGTTGAACGGCTTTAATTAATTAGCAGACAAATCTAACAAATCTACGACTACTTTCAATGAACTCGGAATTATAGAGCAACAAAAATCTGTGATTTAAATTACAAAAATCCACTCTATTCGATTCTCTTTATTTGTGACGGTAATGGAAGTGAAATGAGCGTACGGTATTGTGGGCCGGGTGTCCCCCATTAGGGGAAGTTGGGCAGCCAAGTGCAAGTACTTATTGCATTTGACGCCACATAGGGCAACATGTGCGTCGGAGATGAGGATGAAATGATGATAACACAACACTCAGTCCCTGAGCGGAGAAAATCTCCTGCCCCAGCCGGGACTCGAACCCGGGTCCCATGGCGTGGCATTCCGCCGCGGACATTTGTGGCGATGACTGGACTGGACATCCGTTGTGGCTCCGCCACATATGTTGTATGCCTTTAAAAAGTCTCTGCTTTACTGGCTTCCTTGTAGGTGTGTACTGCATCCGCTAAGATGTGGGAAGTGTTTTAGCTAGTAATGTTAATATATGCGCTAACATGAATTATTATCAACATATCTGCGGCTGTGTCACTGAGAAACATCATTAACATTGAAACTTTCCTGGCAGATTAAAACTGTGTGCCGGACCGAGACTCGAACTCGGGACCTTTGCCTTGCGCGGGCAAGTGCTCTACCATCTGAGGTATCCAAGCACGACTCAAGAGGCGCGAGTTTTGCTTGGATAGAAGGCAAAGACCATGAGTTCGAGTCTCGGTCGCGCACACAGTTTTAATCTGCCAAGAATTTTCGTATCAGCGTACACAGCGCTGTATAGCGAAAATTTCATTCTGCATACACACTGATTACAGTGACTGAAAAGAAAGCGGAAGAAGCCCAGGCATCTGATGATGCACTGATGAAAGCGGGACAGTAAATCGTACCCTGAATCTGCGCTATGAACTTGGGAGTGTCGTAACATGCCGGAGCTGTTAGCTCTGCTCACCATAATCCCGGTGTAAAACGAGCAGAGAGTTGTCACCGTATCTGGCTGCCATGAAGTACGATGCTCGACTCGTTCTTAGGACTCTGACATTGGCCACTATTCGGCTGTTGTCGTCAAGAACGCAGCCTGCGGAGAGTCGATGTGTTCAGCACTAAGCCCTGCGATGAACTTACTCCTAAGTCAGTAAGGAACCGCCTGCCCCTTTCTCCCTACCAAAGAAAGCTCGACCAACAATCCTCTTAAAACTTAAATCTGTCCGCTGGTGGCGTGGCGTAATTGTTTCCTTAACAAAATATCCTGTCAAGAAGAGGCAAAACGTTAAAACCAAACGATCTCAGTTTCTTCCCCTCTTTTCTAACAAGCTTCCCTCTATGTGTTCCGACCTTATGACCCCCATATCAATTTCACCAATTTTTGTCCCCACACAGCAGCTAGCCTCGTATCACATTCCCTAGGAAAAGCTAAAAACAGTTCTCGTGGCGGCCGCGGTGGTCGTGCGGTTCTAGCGCTGCAGTCCGGAACCGCGGGACTGCTACGGTCGCGGGTTCGAATCCTGCCTCGGGCATGGATGTGTGTGGTGTCCTTAGGTTAGTTAGGTTTAAGTAGTTCTAAGTTCTAGGGGACTGATGACCTAAGATGTTAAGTCCCATAGTGCTCAGAGCCATTTGAACCAGTTCTCGAGGCTAACCAACAATTTGGCGGCAACCTCTGAACCTATAATACGTCAGAACAGTTTTGCCATGTTTTTTTGGATAGCTGGGAGATGTTTATCTGCTGAATGCACTTTTGTTAACATGCTCCTTGCGCCAACTTCCTGCAGACAGAGTTCTGGAACGAATGCTTTCAGGTTGGTCGTCTAGTGTGGAAATAAGCCATAAACAAAACAACAAGCGGGAAGTTGGCGTGATGCTCGCTTGGAAGCCCTCTATACCTGACGCTTACCCAGTCCGCATTTCTGCAAAAGGCTGTGTTCCCTCGGCTCATTGGGAAGCGTTTTTTGTCATGCCTGTGACATCTGTCCCATATCCTCAGCACTTCATGATTGTAAAGCTCACCGAGAAAAGCAATGAATATAACCATCACCAGAATATATTAAGGAATGTTAAAAGAGACATAAGGACAGCACATTTACTCATGTTCAGAAAAGCAGAGCACCTTGAACGACTAGAAATAGGATATTCATATTCGCAGGACATTTACACTAGTATGTTCCGCAGAAATGATTAGCATTTCGGTCACCTCGGTTCAGCAAGTGCCCTGTTGCCTAGTGTGCACATGGTCCGCCATGGGCCCTGAATACTTGTTCCATGCGTGATGCCATCGATGAGTATAAGGCAGGAATAGCTGCATTCATCTGGTTCCAAAGTTCGCCTGTAGTGGTTGGCACTGGGTCAGAGTGCTGCACAAGTCGTTTCACCATATTCCACACATTTTCGATTGCCGACAAATCTGGTGATCTGCCGGACCAGAGAAAAAGGGTGACGTCCTGTGACTCCAAGAAGGCACGTGTTCGTGCAGCAACATATGGTCGTGCATTGTCTTGCTGAAAAATGGCGTCTGAGGTATTGTTCGGAAACGGTATGGCTACGAGTCGCAGGATGTCATTCACACGTCACATTGGTCACAATGCCCTGGACACACATCAACAGTGATTTTTGGCTGGCACTGTATGTCTTGTGCCAATGCAGTCACTATGATGCCGCTCCCCCCTCCCCTCCCCCCCCCCCCCCCCCCACACCCTGCTGCAAAAAATGTGTGTGAATTACTAAGGGACCAAACTGCTGAGGTCATCGGTCCCTAGACTTAACACACTACTTAAACTAACGTATGCTAGAAACAACCCACACATCCATGCCCGAGGGAGAACTCGAACCTCCGGCGGGAGGGGCCGCGCAATCAGTGACATGGCGCCTCAAACCTCGCGGCCACTCTGCGCGGGCTTGTTGCACCGAACCAAAATGTGGTCATCATTTTCAAATTAACGGCACCTGGATTCGTCCGGAAACACTATCTGATTCCATTCCTGTCCCCACTGACTTCGTTTCATACACCATTGTCCTGAAGCATGTTTCTGTACATTTGTCAAAGGTAGGCGGAGAAGTGAACGGAGTACACACAACCTATACCGTAGTAAACGGCGACGGATTGACACCCCTAACAGTGTAAGACGTGTTACACTTATTCCACTGTTGTGCCAGAGCCGAGAAGGACTCGGATCAGTCCTGTAATGCCATTCCGATGAGGTGTCGATCATGTCGGGGGAGGGGGGTGGCCTGGGTGGAGCGACCTGGCCCATCTGATTGTGTTCTACAGCCTTCCGTGTGCCATTCCCCACACACCCGTTGCACTGCCGAAACACTTCGCCCCACACGATCAGCAATTTCTCGAATGGATGCATCGCATTCTCTCATGCCAAAAAAACGCCCCCTTTCAAACTCACTGACCTGACGGTACGATTCGCGCATACGTCTGCCTGGGATGCTGCACATCTGCTCAAATCACACTGATACAGTACCGTCGGTTTATAGCGACAAAGAGAGCCGCAGGCACGTTTTAGCGTTAAGTGGTGTTGCGCAGCGATATCGATGTTGACCTTTAACCTGTGGGCTGACGTGGTTCAAATGCTAATGTACATGTCCGGTGAATATGGACGTCCTATCTCTCATCATTGAAGGTGATGTGTTTTTTATGAACATAAGTGTACAATTACTGTTATCTCACTAATCCATCAAAACTCTTATATTTTCAGAGCCTATTTAATTCCCCTCCAGTCAAATTATTTATTGTAACATAAAATGAAGGGAGATGAGCCGAAGAGCGTACTACTTTTCAGACACAAAGATACAGGCTGATCTTATCAGAGACAGTCTGCCGTTGAAATGGTAAACCCATCTGACAATACTGCCCGTACCCCGGCATGGAGCATGTGGTACTGACGGTCACTCACTCACTCACACTCACACACACACACTTATTTAACACTCGTGCGCGCGTGCCTGCTTTCGTAACACGAGCGGGTGTGCGATGTACTTCGTAACCATATAAAGAATAGCTGTCTTTATATTACGAAGGTAAACATTTATGACCAAAATCACTGTTTAATCTTAGTTCAATTAAAATAAACAATAAAATAAACTTATATTTTATGAGCTAAATTACTCAGGTTACCCTCCATTCAGAGGCTGTTGCACGCAGCGACCGTTATTTTGATTTGTAAATAATAGATTTCAGCTATCAGTCGGCCTTTGGAATTTTTGTTGGCAGATCTAGATTTAAGCTAGCAACTAGCCATTCTCAATTCACTATCCTTTTTTGGTCAATGCATGTAATGCCTGTTGGTCTGGCTTTGTACACAGTTCATGGACTGTGTACAAAGCCAGACCAACAGGCATTACATGCATTGACCAAAAAAGGGTAGTGAATTGAGAATGGCTAGTTGCTAGCTTAAATCTAGATCTGCCAACAAAAATTCCAAAGGACGATTGATAGCTGAAATCTATTATTTACAAAGCTAAATTACTGATTAATTAAACAATAATAAAATAAATTTTCATTGCATCACTCTGTTACCTCACAATAATGAGTCCCTCGGAGCATTGAAAACATCGTAATTGCATCAGATCCCTTCTAAAGGCTTATTCAATTACTAATTGTCTCAGCTAACTGCCTCATTGTTGAACCGTGCTGCTCGCTCGGAATCTGGGTCATTTTCTTTCACACATCGTAAATTTTTTCTCGCCTAGCTCTGTGTTATTTTATATTACTTCTGCTCATGGACGTATGACAGTGTAGCTTATCTCTGTATTAGCTGAAACAGTGATGGAGTAATAGATACCGGCTTGCAACTGTGAAACAACAATGGAATGGTACAAGACAATGTTATTTGTGGTTGGCCCACTTTATACATAGGCGCGCCCGTTCAACGGTTAAGGATTGATTTTTCACTGTTACTTATATTGTACAAACTGCTGCAAGTTATCAAAACTTATACCTTATAAATCAATCCGTAAGTTGGAGTTTGTGCTTGTTGCTTGCAGTACTCCAGTGTACATCCTTTCAACAAAAACATCATAAATGCTGTTACATATGTGAAATATTTGACGGCTGTAATTGAGTTTCACGTTTCTGACACGAACCTGTATTGCATAATATCCAGTGATTGGTGTAATCGATATTAGGGGAAATAAATGTGCAAAGTATCAGGTACTAATTGAGCACATGACTACACTCATGCTCATAAATGAAGGATAATGCCGATACATGGTGAAACAATGCTCTGGTGGGCGGTTTGCTGGTTTAAATCATATCGGGGTATGATCATGCGGTCGCACGGTGGCCCTGGCAGCAGTCCACATACGCAGAGGTGTGTTGGATCACGTAAGAGGACGATGCAGCGAGTAAGTGTGCAGACGTTTTCAGACGAGCCAATGGTGACTGCGTGTTGAAAATGGCTCAAAGAGCACATATTGATGACGTTACGAGGGGTAGAATACTAGGGCGACTGGAGGCTGGTCAAACACAGCAGGTCGCTGCATATGTCCTCCGTGTGCAACAAACTGTGATCTCAAGATTATGGCAACGATTCCAGCAGACAGGAAATGTGTCTAGGCGCTACAGTACGGGACATCCACAATGTACAACACCACAAGATGACCGATATCTCATCAGCAGTACCCGCAGACGGCCACGCTTTACTGCCAGTAGCATTGCTCGGGACCTGACCACAGACACTGGAACAGTTGTCTGAAGACACACAGTCGACAGACGACTGAACAGACATGGCTTATTCGCCCAGAGACGTTCAAGGTGCATTCCACTGACCCCTGGTCACAGGAGAGCCCGTAAAGCCTGGTGTAAAGAACACAGTACATGGTCATTGGAACAGTGGCCCCAGGTTATGTTCACATACAAGTTCTGGTATAATCCGAACAGTGATTCTCGCCGGGTTTTCATCTGGCGTGAACCAGGTACCAGATACCGACCACTAATTGTCCTTGAAAGGGACCTGTATGGAGGTCGTGGTTTGATGGTGTTGGGTGGGATTATGATTAGTGCACGTACACCCCTGCATGTCTTTGACAGAGGAACTGTAACAGGTCAGTTGTATCGGGATGTCATTTTGCACCAGTATGTCCGCCTTTTCAGGGGTGCAGTGGGTCCCAGCTTCCTCGTGATGGATGATAACGCACGGCCCCACCGAGCTGACATCGTGGTGGAGTACCTTGAAAAAGAAAATATCAGGCGAATGGAGTGGCCTGCCTGTCCTCCACACCTAAACCCCATCGAGCACGTCTGGGTTGCTGTCGGTCGACGTATCGCTGCACGTCTTCAAACGCCTAGGACACTTCAGGAGCTCCGACAGGCACTGGTGCATGAATGGGAGGCTATACCCCAGCAGCTGCTCGACGACCTGATCCAGAGTATGCCAACCCGTTGTGCGGCCTGTGTACGTGTGCTTGGTGATCATATACCACATTGATGTAGGGGTACATGCGCAGGAAACAGTGGCATTTTGTAGCACATGTGCTTCGGGACGGTTTTTTCAACTTATCACCAATACCGTGGACTTACAGATCTGTGTCGTGTGTGTTCCCTATGTGCCTATGCTATTAGTGCAAGTTTTGTGTAGTGCCACGTTGTGTTGCACCATATTCTGCAATTATCCTTGATTTATGAGCATGAGTGTAGATCAAATGAATTACATCGCCTTGGGATACCTTAGCGGTATTGGGAATTGAAGTTGGGTCTTCCGAATGGCAGTCAGACATGCTGACCACACAGCTATGGAAGTGGATAATTTTTTTTACGTCTTCATCTTGAAAAACCAGCGAAGTGAAAAGATGTATTTAGGTATATGAAGTAGTTGAGCGAACTTTAACTGTATGAGGTGGGAAGTGCCAAGAAGTGGTTGGACACTAACCTTCAAGAGTTTCCCAACGCTTCTTCTCAGTCTCCGACTCAAGGGCGTCAAAGACAGCAGCTCCGACGAGGAGGTAGGTGAACGTGCAGACGATCAGCGAGAGTGTCCGGACGTTTTGCTTCTTCATCGTCCGGGGCGCACCATGCTGGCGGCTGAGCGGCGGCTGCTGCTGCTGCTGCTGCCATGGCTATCAGGCCGGCCGCTCCGGCGCCCGCCACCCGTCCGCTCGCGCTACCACCATCCTGCCAACACGACAGCACACGACTCTGCTAGTAGGAAGGCGGCTAGGTCGGCGCTCCTGCTGCCACTACTATGGCTATCATGGCTGTCATGCTGGCCACTTCACTGCCACTATTTGTCTGCTCACACTACCACCATCCTGCCAACATGACAACACACACTGCTCTGCCAGAGTGGTGTGTATATAAGAAGGCAGTTGAGTGGCTGCTGCTGCTGCCACAGCTATCAGGCTGGCTGCTCCAGTAGTCAAAACCTATCCACTCATGCTATATAATGAATCATTGTTTAAAGTCAAGGACATAAATGAGGTCCAGAGAGTACATCACTAGTGTTCATGATAAAAACAGAGTAAGATACATGAATCATCTGTTTAAAAACAGTGAGGCATGATTTAATGTTGCTTCAACTACTGTATTTCGCTCCTTGTTCACTCTCTCAAATAGATGTGCAGAGAAAGAGGTTCTGTATTTAATTTGTGATATACGTAATGACTGGTAAATAAATGTTCAAATGTGTGTGAATTCTTAAGGGACCAAACTGCTGAGGTCATCGGTACCTAGATTTACACACTACACACTACACACTAACTAATGCTAAGTACAACACACACACACCCATGCACGAAGGAGGACTCGAACCTCCGGCGGGAGGGGCCGTGGAGTTGGTGACATGTCACCTTTAACCGCGCGGCAGTAACTGGTAATCGTTATCATAATTACTGTAATCCTGTCCTACTATCCGTGAGCCATTTATACGTTTACAGCTAATTAAACAATTGGCAGTGGTCGGTTTGGTGATGTGGTGTTTGTACTCCATCACATATTCACCATACGAGTCTGCAGTCAAATTTTCTTTTTACACGGTCTCATTATCACTGCTAGTATTATGCAAATCATCTGTTACATTGTACTGCTTTCCAAAGACGACTTCTGCACCTGACTTTACCAAGAATTTGGGAATCTCAGATGATGTGATATTTATTCAACAAAGTATGGGTTTCATTTTATCAGTAATATAGAATTCTATGTGACCATTTCAGTATTATTAAAACGTGTCTAAATGTCCAAAAATATCTAGGTGGAAGCTGGCATCAACATTTAGCCAGATTACTGCTTCCATTGGTATCTAGATAATGTGTTATGAAAGAGTTTGTTTACTGTATCTTATTCAGGTTGAGATACTACATTACATTAAATGTGTACCTGTGCTGTTATTAGGAATCTGATACTAGAATGGTTCTGCAGTCCTGTTCTAAATGTTTAATAGTACATAGAACATTAGTTATGCCTTGAATATCATGAGTTTATTTTACGCACATCTCTACCCCCTCCCCCCTCTTTTTAAACTTATACATTTCCATGATGTAGGAATGGTTCAAATGGCTCTGAGCACTATGGGACGTAACATCTGAGGTCATCAGTCCCCTAGAACTTAGAACTACTTAAACCTAACGAACCTAAGGACATCACACACATCCATGCCCGCGGCAGGATTCGAACCTGCGACCGTAGCGGTCGCGCGGTTCCAGACTGTAGCGTCTAGAACCGCTCGGCCACTCCAGCCGGCATCTAGGAATGTTTTTAACTATTTTTAATATATATCTTGCATTGTCATTAGACCTAATACTATAATAAATCAGCACATATGGTAAAAATATTAAATAATATATATACCATGGGACAGGGCATGGAGACATTGAGCTTATATTACTCACATGTCTGTTCCCCCCACCCTCCTTTATAAACTCTTACACATTTGTATAAATAATTCAAAAGCCAAGAACTCTTAAACACTGTTTACCAGATGACCGGTTTCAACACACTAAAGGTGTCATCATCGGATCTGTGAAGATATAACACGACAGGTTTGAGGGAGGGCTTACATGAGTTACACTATATACATTACTATTTGTACAGCACCACATACCTGAGTGTAACTTAACATGCGTAAATCATTTGGATATAACGATACATGAGGCAGACCAGCAGATATAAAATCATTGTCGCAGAAATAAAAATTAAAAAACAACTGCCCTCATGGTCATTCTGTTCCATCAGATATATAAAACCGAAGTCATAAGTTTTATCTTGTAGTCTTTCGCCCCTACTGTTCAATCTGTACAGAGAAGAAACAATGCTGGAAATAAAAGAAAGATTTAGGAGTGGAATTAAAATTCAAGGTGAAAAGATATCAATGATACGATTCGCTATTGGAATTGCTATCCTGAGTGAAAGTGAAGAAGAATTACATGATGTGCTGAATGAAATGAACAGTCTATGAGTACTGAAAATGTATTGAGAGTAAATCAAAGAAAAAAGAAAGTAATGAGACGTAGCAGAAATGAGAACAGATAGAAACTTAACATCAGGATTGATGGTCACGAAGTAGATGAGGTCAAGTAATTTTACTACCTAGGCAGCGAAATAACGGACGGAGCAAGGAGGACATCAAAAGTAGATTAGCACTGGCAAAAAAAGGCATTCCCAGCCAAGAAAGTCTACTACTATCAAACATAGGCCTTAATGTGAAAAATACATTTTTGAGAATGTAGATTTGGAGTACAGCATTGTGTGGTAGTGAAACAAGGACTGTGGGAATGTCAAAAATTACTTTGATTGATGACGTACGGAATGAGGAGGTTCTGCACAGGATCGGAGCGGAAAGGAATATGTGGAAAACACTGAAACACTGACAAGGAGAAGGGACTGGGAGGACATCTGTTAAGACATCAGCAAATGATTTCCATAGTACTAGAGGGAGGTGTAGGGGGAAAAAAACTGTAGAGAAAGACAGAGATTGGAATACATCTAGCAAATAATTGAGGACGTAGGTTGCAAGTGCGACTCTGAGATGAAGAGGTTGGCACAGGAGAGGAATTCGTAGCGGGCCGCATCAAACCAGTCAGAAGGCTCAAATAAAAAAAAATAAATAAACAAATAAATCGCCAAACTAAAACCCTTCGAACGGATTGACAGAGCGTGAGTCATTACTCGAAATCACTCGTTTCTAGTCATCCACTGTGTAGTGGCGTCGCTCTTTACTTCTCAAGCGTCGCTTAGCATTGACAATGGAAATGTGTGGCTTATGAGGAGCTATTTGGCCACTGTACCTCATTCTTTTTAACTCGTTACGCTAAGTCATTGTGTTAGCTGGAGTTATGGCAGCCCTACAGTTCTCATGAGTTTTACCTTCCGCTGATTTCATGCGACTGTTAGAACCGTACGCTGCAATACTCGACACTCTCTGTTCGTCAGTACATCGGTCTTGGTTTAGGTGTGGTTATTCCTTAACGTTTCCACATCGCATCACTTCGCATCAACATCAGTCGGCTTAGGCAGCTTTAGAGCTGCTGAACTGTTCCTAATGAATTTGTTATTCAACTGACAGCCAATGGCTAGTGCATGTTCTAAGTCACTCAGATCTCCCAACAGAACTATGATGCTGATGCTGCTTTTGTATTGATGACATCACACTTCTCGCCATCCTTTATACTGTCGGGTCCGTCTCTCATAACATCTGGTTGTCAATCCCGCTTTTTGTGGAGAGGTCATACGTTTTACGTCAGTTCCCTGAAAACGGGTTCCTCAATATTACCTAAATATGGAACTATCTTCTTTTTCCGTGTCTTTTCTGCAGCACTAAAGCTTTGGGAAGTACTTGTAGCTATGTCCCCCCCCCCTCTCCCCCCCATTTATTTTACATATTGTGCTGTTGGAATAGCTGACGGTTCCTTCAGCCGATCGAGCACATATTTCTGTAATAAAGACAAGAATTTAGTACACTACTGGCCATTAAAACTGTTACACTAATACGAAATGCAGATGATAAACGGGTATTCATTGAACAAGTATATTATACTAGAACTGACACGTGATTACATTTTCACGCAATTTGGGTGCATAGATCCTGAGAAATCAGTACCCAGAACAACCACCTCTGGCTCTAATAACGACCTTGATACACCTGAGCATTGAGTCAGAGCTTGGATTGTGTGTACAGGTACAGCTGCCCATGCAGCTTCAACACAATACCACAGTTCATCAAGAGTAGTGACTGGCGTATTGTGACGAGCCAGTTGCTCGGCCACCATTGACCAGACGTTTGAAATTGGTGAGGGGTCTGGAGAATGTACTGGACAGGGCAGCAGTCGAACATTTTCTGTATCCAGAAAGGCCAGTACAGGACCTGCAACATGCGGTCGTGCATTATCCCGCTGAAATGTAGGGTTTCGCAGGGATCGAATGAAGGGTAGAGGCACCGGTCGTAACACATCTGAAATGTAACGTCCACTTTTCAAAGTGCCGTCAGTGCAAACAAGAGGTGGCCGAGACGTGTAACCAATGGCACCCCATACCATCACGCCGGGTGATACGCCAGTATGGCGATGACGAATATACGCTTCCAATGTGCGTTTACCGCGATGTCGCCAAACACGGATGCGACCATCATGATGCTGTAAACAGAACCTGGATTCATCCGAAAAAATGACGTTTTGCCATTCGTGTACCCAGGTTCGTCGTTGAGTACACCATCGCAGGCGCTCCTGTCTGTGATGCAGCGTCAAGGGTAACCGCAGCCATGATCTCCGTGCTGATAGTCCATGCTCCTGCAAACGTCCTCGAACTGTTCGTGCAGATGGTTGTTGTCTTGCAAACGTCCCAATTTGTTGACTCAGGGATCGAGACGTGGCTGCACGATCATATGCTAACAGTCATTGGATCTCGACCAACGCGAGCAGCAATGTCGCGATATGATAAACCGCAATCGCGATAGGCTACAATCCGACCTTTATCGAAGTCAGAAACATGATGGTACGCATTTCTCCTCTTTGCACGAGGCATCACAACAACGTTTCACCAGGCAACGCCGGTCAACTGCTGTTTGTGTATGAGAAATCGGTTGGAAACTTTCCTCATGTCAGCACGTTGTAGGTGTTGCCACCGGCACCAACCTTGTGTGAATGCTCTGAAAAGCTAATCATTTGTATATCATAGCATGTTCTTCCTGTCGGTTAAATTTCGCGTCTGTAGCACCGTATCTTCGCGGTGTAGCAATTTTAATGGCCAGTAGTGTGGCATTGTATATCATGTGCCTGATATTGAAGAACTTTCGCTGCACCTTTGATGTGGAAGGACTACAATGCTACGACTCACCCAGCACTCAGAGCTAGAGTGTTTCTACACGGTTCCTACGTTGTTTGCGAGAACTCTAATCTTTCGTAAACGGAGATATACGTAGGAGTATGTGCTCTCTCTCTCTCTCTTTCTTCTTTGACTCATGAAGTAATAAGTGCTATCGTCATGAGATGTCAAATTGATTCCATATTTTTAGATTTCCAGTAGGCTTTCGACACCGTTCCTCACAAGCGTCTTCTATCCAAACTGCGTGCCTACGGAGTATCACCTCATTTATGCAACTGGATTCGTGATTTCCTGTCAAAAAGGTCACAGTTCGTAGTAATACACGGAAAGTCATCGAGTAAAACAGAAGTAATATCCGGTGTTCCCCAAGAAAGTGTTACGGGCTCTCTGTTGTTCCTGATCTATATTAACGACATAGGAGGAAGTCTGAGTAGCCGTCTTAGATTGTTTGCAGATGATGCTGTCATTTACAGTCTTGTAAAGTCATAAGATGACCAAAAAGAATTGCAAAATGATTTATATAAGATATCTGTATGGTGCGAAAAGTGGCAATTGACCCTGAATAAAGTAAAGTGTGAAGCTATTCACATGAGTACTAAAAGAAATCAGCTAAATTTCGATTACGCGATAAGTCACACAAATCTGAAGGCTGTAAATTCAGCTAAATACTTAAGGAATACAATTGCAAATAACCTAAATTGGAACCATCACACAGATAATATTGCGGGTAGAGCAAACCAAAGACTGCCATTCATTGGCAGAACATTTAGAAGGTGCAACAGGTCTACTGAAGAGACAGCTTACACCACGCTTGTCCGCCCTATTCTGGAGTACTGCTGTGCGGTGTGGTATCCGCATTAGATGGGACTGACGGATGACATCGAAAAAGTACAGATAAGGGCAGCTCGTTTTGTATTATCGCAAAATAGGGGAGATAGTGTCACAGACATGGTACGTGAAATGGAGTGGCAATCATTAAAAGAAATGCGCTTTTCGTTGCGACGGGATCTTCACATGAAATTTCAATCACCGGTTTTATCCTATGATTGCGTAAACATTCTGTTGCCACCTACCTACATAAGGGGAAATGATCATCACGATAAAATAAGAGAAATCAGGACTCGCACAGAAAAATTTAATTGCTCGTTTTTTCTGCGTCCCGTTCGAGAGTGGAACGGTAGAGAGACAGCTTGAAGGTGGTTCACTGAACCCTCTGCCAGGCACTTTATTGTGAATAGCAGAGTAATCACGTAGATGTAAATGTAGATGTTCCCCCACGCCCCAATAGATGAAAAACAGCGTTGACATTCATAAAATGAGTAAAAGGAGGTGTCGAACAAGTATGTGTTCATTGTGTCTTTCAAAGTAATTATTTTATTGATTTGTTTCTTGACATCATTGGGTAAATGTTTATGGCTGAACACATAATTCCTTCCTGTGCTACTATAAGTCTGAGTAATGTGCGGTGAAAGTCATTTATCCTTGTTGTGTAATATTGTGTTATAGAACTGTTGTTTTTTAAATTTGATTCGTCGTTGCAAAAAAATGCCATAAGAGAATAAACGCATGTGAGGCTGTTCCCGGCATGCACAGCTATTAAAAGAGCCTCTACAAAGGGTTGTAAAGTGGATAGCCCATACTTTCCTTATCACTAGCCTCTGTGTGATGAACAGTTTCTGCCTCAATTATGACTTGACCTAGAATCTGTTTGCAACTAAATAATACTGTGAGAAAATAGCAAAAATAATTCGGCATAATGACATTTTTGTCTTCTAAGTCTGCTATTATACATAAATAAAAAATTGTACAACTTTGACGTTTCAGAAGACCTGTAACATCCATGAATTTAGAATATTCTGTTTGATTTATCGAATTTCCGACAAGCATTCTTTCTGACAGCGTGGTCAGGTCTTGCGCAGTTGTAGTACCGACTTACATATATTGCATTTTATCGAATTTCTGTAACAGTCTGTTTGCAGAGAAACAGTTAACAACTGTAAATAAAATTGAGTAGAATTTTAGTGCCACCATTAAGTTTGACAAAGGGAGCAGTTCCAGCTTCTTAGACAAATGATGGCAGAACACATACACGATGACGGTAAAAAAATTGCAACGACAAGAAGTAGTTTTGAGACATACATGAGAGTTGGTAGGCGTATTCCTAGCCGGCCGCTGTGGTCGAGCAGTTCTAGGCGCTTCAGTCTGGAACCGCGCTGCTGCTACGGTCGCAGGTTCGAATCCTGCCTCGGGCATGGATGTGTGTAATGTCCTTAGGTTAGTTAGGTTTAAGTAGTTCTAAGCCTAGGGGACTGATGACATCCGATGTTAAGCCCCATAGTGCTTAGAGTCATTTGAACCATTGAACCATTTTGGGGGTATTTCTACATCTGGATGACGACGTGTATTACAACTTGCGCCAGTGGCATAGGAGTTACGCTAGTAGCGCCACTATGAGAATGCAAATCAGGTTTGCTCTATATATATATATGCTGTAATGGTGGTTAGCGTTAATTATCTTGGAGATTGGACGTTGATGTTAGTCACGAATGTCTTTAAGACGACCAAGACGCCGTTATCAACACCTCACTGAGTTTCAGTGAGGTCGTATAATAAAGCTACGACAAGCTGGATATTACTTCTACAATATTCAGAAAGATGTGGCAGGAATGTATCCACTATACATGACTGCTGGCAACGGTGGTCACGAGATTGTACGGGCGCAAGTGCACCGGCCACGTGGCACTACCGAGAAGGAAGACCATCGTGTTCGGCGTATGGCTCTGGCGCATCATACTGCAACTGCAGCAGCAATTTGAACAGCAGTTGGCACCACAGTGACACAAAGAACTGTTACAAATCGGTTACTTCGAGGACAACGTCGTGAAGAAGTTTCGTGATCATACTATTGTAATAGGGGGAGACTTCAATCTACCAGGTATAGAATGGGATAGTCGCACAATCAGAACTGGAGCCAGGGACAGAGACTCTTGTGACATTATCCTGACTGCCTTGTCCGAGAATTACTTCGAGCAGATAGTTAGAGAACCAACTCGTGAAGCTAACGTTTTAGACCTCATAGCAACAAATAGACCGGAACTTTTCGACTCCGTGAATGTAGAAGAGGGTATCAGTGATCATAAGTCAGTGGTTGCATCAATGACTACAAGTGTAATAAGAAATGCCAAGAAAGGAAGGAAAATATATTTGCTTAACAAGAGTGATAGGGCACAAATCGCAGAATATCTGAGTGACCACCATCAAACGTTCATTTCTGAGGAAGAGGATGTGGAAAAAAAATGGAAAAAATTCAGAAACATCGTCCAGTACGCCTTAGATAAGTTCGTACCGACTAAGGTCCAAAGCGAGGGGAAAGATCCACCGTGGTATAACAATCATGTACGAAAGGTACTACGGAAACAAAGAAAGCTTCATCATAGGTTTAAGAGTAGTCGAATCATAGCTGATAAGGAAAAGCTGAACGAAGCGAAAAAGAGCGTAAAGAGAGCAATGAGAGAAGCATTCAACGAATTCGAACATAAAACATTGGCAAACAATCTAAACAAGAACCCTAAAAAGTTTTGGTCATATGTAAAATCGGTAAGCGGATCTAAATCCCCTATTCAGTCACTCGTTGACCACGATGGCACCGAAACAGAGGACGACCGAAGAAAGGAAGAAATACTGAATTCAGTGTTCCGAAACTGTTTCACTGCGGAAAATCGTAACACGGTCCCTGACTTCAGCCGTCGCACGGACGCCAAAATGGAAAATATTGAAATAAACGATATCGGAATTGAAAAACAACTGCTATCACTTAGTAGCGGAAAAGCATCCGGACCAGACGAGATACCCTTAAGATTCTACAGTGATTATGCTAAAGAACTTGCCCCCTTTCTATCAGCAATTTATCGTAGATCGCTGGAAGAACGTAAAGTACCTAGCGACTGGAAGAAAGCGCAGGTCGTTCTCATTTTCAAGAAGGGTCATAAATCAGATGCGAATAATTATAGGCCTATTTCGCTTACGTCAATCTGTTGTAGAATAATGGAACATGTTTTGTGTTCTCGTATTATGACGTTCTTAGATAATACAAATCTCCTTCATCATAACCAACATGGATTCCGCAAACAGAGATCATGTGAAACTCAGCTCGCCCTATTTGCCCAAGAAATTCACAGTGCCGTAGACACTGGCGAGCAGATTGATGCCGTATTCCTGGACTTCAGGAAGGCATTTGATACGGTTCCGCACTTACGTTTAGTGAAAAAAATACGAGCTTACGGAATATCGGACCAGGTTTGTGATTGGATTCAGGATTTCCTAGAAGAAAGAACACAACATGTCATTCTTAACGGTTCAAAATCTGCAGATGTAGAGGTAATTTCGGGAGTACCGCAGGGAAGCGTGATAGGACCTTTATTGTTTACAATATACATAAATGACTTAGTTGACAACATCGGTAGCTCCGTGAGGCTATTTGCAGATGACACGGTTGTCTACAAGAAAGTAGCAACATCAGAAGACTCGTACGTACTCCAGGAGGACCTGCAGAGGATTAATGCATGGTACGACAGCTGGCAGCTTTCCCTAAACGTAGATAAATGTAATATAATGCGCATACATAGGGGCAGAAATCCATTCCAGTACGATTATGCCATAGGTGGTAAATCATTGGAAGCGGTAACGACCGTAAAATACTTAGGAGTTACTATCCGGAGCGATCTGAAGTGGAATGATCACATAAAACAAATAGTGGGAAAAGCAGGCGCCAGGTTGAGATTCATAGGAAGAATTCTAAGAAAATGTGACTCATCGACGAAAGAAGTAGCTTACAAAACGCTTGTTCGTCCGATTCTTGAGTATTGCTCATCAGTATGGGACCCTTACCAGGTTGGATTAATAGAAGAGATAGACATGATCCAGCGAAAAGCAGCGCGATTCGTCATGGGGACATTTAGTCAGCGCGAGAGCGTTACGGAGATGCTGAACAAGCTCCAGTGGCGGACACTTCAAGAAAGGCGTTACGCAATACGGAGAGGTTTATTATCGAAATTACGAGAGAGCACATTCCGGGAAGAGATGGGCAACGTATTACTACCGCCCACATATATCTCGCGTAATGATCACAACGAAAAGATCCGAGAAATTAGAGCAAATACGGAGACTTACAAGCAGTCGTTCTTCCCACGCACAATTCGTGAATGGAACAGGGAAGGGGGGATCAGATAGTGGTACAATAAGTACCCTCCGCCACACACCGTAAGGTGGCTCGCGGAGTATTGATGTAGATGTAGATGTAGATGTAGACAACTCCGAGCCAGACACACTGTAGCGTGCCTTCCATTGATCGCCGTTTCCGACTTAAGTGGTGTCAAGCGAGAGTTTATTAGAGATCCGTGTGGAGGTCTGATGTGTTTTCTGACGAAAGCTCGTTCTGCCTCGGTGCCAGTGATAGTGCTGTGTTGCTAAGGAGACCAGTCGAGGGCCCGTAGACAGTCTACACTACTGGCCACTAAAATTGCTACACCACGAAGATGACGTGCAACAGACGCGAAATTTAGCCGACAGGAAGAAGATGCTGTGATATGCAAATGATTAGCTTTTTAGAGCATTCACACAAAGTTGGCGCCGGTGGCGACACCTACAACGTGCTGACATGAGGAAAGTTTCCAACCGATTTCTCGTACACAAACAGCAGTTGACCGCCGTTGCTTGGTGAAACGTTGTTGTGATGCCTCGTGTAAGGAGGAGAAATCCGTGCCATCACGTTTCCGACTTTGATAAAGGTCGGATTGTAGCCTATCGCGATTGCGGTTTATCGTATCGCGACATTACTGCTCGCGTTGGTCGAGGTCCAATGACTGTTAGCAGAATATGGAATCGGTGGGTTCAGGAGGGTAACACGGAACGCCGTGCTGGAATCCAACGGCCTCGTATCACTAGCAGTCGTGATGACAGGCTTCTTATCCGCATGGCTGTAACGGACCGTGCAGCCACGTCTCGATCCCTGATTCAACAGATGTGGACCTTTGCAAGACAACAACCATCTGCACGAACAGTTCGACGACGTTTGCGGCAGCATGGACTATCAGCTCTGAGACCGTGGCTGCGGTTACCCTTGACGCTGCATCACAGACGGGAGCGCCTGCGATGGTGTATTCAACGACGAATCTGGGTGCACGAATGGCAAAACGTCATTTTTTCGGATGAATCCAGGTTCTGTTTACAGCATCATGATGGTCGCATCCGTGTTTGGCGACATAGCGGTAAACGCACATTGGAAGCGTGTATTCGTCATCGCCATACTGGCGTATCACCCGGCGTGATGGTATGGGGTGCCATTGGTTACACGTCTCGGTCACCTCTTGTTCGCACTCACGGCACTTTGAACAGTGGACGTTACATTTCAGGTGTGTTACGACCCGTGGCTCTACCCTTCATTCGATCCCTGCGAAACCCCACATTTCAGCAGGATAATGCACGACCGCATGTTGCAGGTCCTGTACTGGCCTTTCTGGATACAGAAAATGTTCGATTGCTGACCTGCACATTCTCCATATCTCTCACCAACTGAAAACGTCTGGTCAATGGTGGCCGAGCAACTGGCTCATCACAATACACCAGTCACTACTCTTGATGAACTGTGGTATCGTGTTGAAGCTGCATGGGAAGCTATACCTGTACACACCATCCAAGCACTGTTTGACTCAATGCCTAGGCGTATCAAGGCCGTTATTACGGCCAGAGGTTGTTGTTCTGGGTACTGATTTCTCAGGATCTATGCACCCATATTAGATGTAAATGTAATCACATGTCAGTTGTAGTATAATATATTTTTCCAATGAATACCCGTTTATCATCTGCATTTCTTCTTGGTGTAGTAATTTAATGGCCAGTAGCGTATTTGCGTGCTAGACACGCTGCACCAAACCTGCAGCTGTAGTCTGCGATGCGATTTCGTGTGACAGCGGGAGCACTCTCGTGGTTATCCCACACACCCTGACTGCAAATTTGTACGTCAGTCAGGTGAATCGACCTATTGTGTTGCCACTCACGAACAGTATTCCTTGTAGTGTCATCCAACATGATAATACTCGCCCACATACCGCTGTTGTAGCCCAACATGCTCCAAGTGTCAATATGTTGCCTTGGTATGCCCGATCACTAGATCCGTCTTGAATCGAGCACGTATGGGACATCATCGGACGAGAGCTCCAGCGCCGGCCGGTGTGGCCGAGCGTTTCTAGGTGCTTTAGTCTGGAACCGCGCGATCACTACGGTCGCAGGTTCGAATCCTGCATCGGGCATGGATGTGTGTGATGTCCTTAGATTAGTTAGGTTTAAGTAGTTCTAAGTTCTAGGGGACTGATGACCTCAGATGTTAAGTCCCGTAGTGCTCAGAGGCATTTGAACCATTTTCAAGAACTCCAGCTTCATTCACAAACAGCGTTATTCGTCTCTGTATTGACCGACCAAGGCATGTACAGTCGTGGACAAAACGGGCGAGCCCCTCGCCTTTTAGTTATGCTGATCCGCACAGATTTAAAGTCTGCTACACAGCATAACAGGCAAGGTGACGAAATGCTACCAACATACTATTCACAGGCGTGAAATTGAGGAACTATCCCAACTTTGTCAGACTGTTTTCAATCATGTCTAAGACTATCTTAATGCGGATTAGTGTGATAAACACAACACGTAATTATAAGATACACATGAAAAAAGAAACGCTAATTAGTATGAACTGTACTAATAAAAACGAATTTCAGCTAATCGAAACTGTTTTAGTAAGACAAGGTACACCAAGTCGTTACGAATTAGTAAAATATTATGCGTATTCAGCCGCGAAACGGTCTGTGTCAACGTTCAGATCTGTCGTACAGGATTACCGTTGAGTAAATTTTCTTTACATTAACAGCCATGTCTTTAAATTGCGTTCACACAGAAGCTCACTTTTTTACAGCACCAAGGGACCGTATTCCGCAGGTAGTGCCATACATGTCCGCTTATTATGTCTACCCGTACTCGAGGTAAATGGGTTTTAAGGGTTGGGTAGGCAGATAGACGGCCAAGAAAGTGAGACTAGTAGGTTTCCATTTTTACCGATTTAGGTGACTAAATCCTAACAACGAAAATAGCTACAACAGTTACTGAAGATAAGGGCCGCATAAATAATTCCCACTACTCTTTATTCGAAATGTTCTAGTAGCAGTCGATACATAAGCATATTAATCGTAGCTACCATTTCGATCCAAATCACGTTTACAGGAAAGTAAATAAAATCCACTTGCCTATACATGTGGTAATTCAGATCCTGGTATTAATGCCGCCGCGTTTTAGAAGTGCGAGCATTCCCATAGCTTAAGAAACACTTCGGCTAATGAATGTTTCCTGGCTGTGGCGAGTCTAATGGAGAATTCGAAACATTATAGAATACGTTTGGCAGCTATGTCGCCGTCTATTTTCTGGGGTGGTGCATAATTATCCTGCTAAATTTACTCGCTAATAGCAGTATTTGATATTTCGATAAGCATCCCGAATGACTGTCACATAAGCGGTGACATAAAGGTAGAAAATTCATGTTTTTGAGTCCAGAAACCTCTATGCAACAGAAATTGCAGATCATTTTGCAATTTTCATTGAGAAATTGCCGGCTTATTCATGTCTGGGGTAATAATAGAGGGCTGTTTGCCTGGGTTGTCTGCTAGGTGTTTGCTACTGCAAGGGAGGTAGTTTGTTTTCGGTTCTAGTCTCGATGGAGGCAGATAGACTATCAATAAAGCAATTTTAAGAAATTCTCGCACCCCCAATACGTTTTTTTGCTACTTTTATTCTGTACTGGCGCCCCGTGGATGTCTATACGAAACTCTTGTAGAATTTCACATTTGTTACTGCCTACTTTTTCCGCTTCTGTCAATAATTGAATTAACTTCAGTGTGGCACTGAATGATTTTTAATTGAATTTCGTTTTGAACCTTCACACATTGCTAAATTTGCACACTTTCATGGTAGGTCGGCAACGGTTCAAAAATGGTTCAAATGGCTCTGAGCATTATGGGACTTAACATCTGTGGTCATCAGTCCCCTAGAACTTAGAACTACTTAAACCTAACTAACCTAAGGACACCACACACATCCATGCCCGAGGCAGGATTCGAACCTGCGACTGTAGCAGTCTCGCGGTTCCGGACTGCGCGCCTAGAACCGCTAGACCACCGCGGCCGGCTCGGCGACGGTAATCCAGTATGACTGACCTGAACGTTGACACAGACCGTTTTGTGGCTGAAAGCGCATAATATTTTGCTAATTTGTAACGATCTGGGGTACTTTGTCTTACTAAAACAGTTATGTTATCTCGATAAGCTGAAATTCGTTTTTATTAGTACAGTTCATACTAATTAGCGTTTCATCTTTCATTTATATCTTATAATTACGTGTTGTGTTTAGCACACTAATCAGCATTAATATAGTCTTAGACATGATTGAAAACAGCATAACAAAGTTCGGATAGTTTTTCAATTTCACGCCTGTGAATAGTATGTTGGTAGCACTTCGTCACCTTGCCTGTTATGCTGTGTAGCAGACTTAAAAGCATTACGAAAAGGCGAGGGGTCTCGCTCGTTTTGTCCACGACTGTACCTGTATCCCACAAACTGACATCTGGCACCTGCATAACACAATGCATGCACATTTGCATGATTGTAGCACACAGGTTATTAATGTACCAGCGTTTCACATTCGCTATGGCTTATTTCGCACTTACATTAAGCTCTGATCTTGAAATAGTAATCACATATATTAACTAGACAACTGTATTTCCGAAACTTCATTACTCTACATTAATTTCTTTTCTGGCATAAGAATAAGAGTGGACCTAACATCGAGCCTGTGGTACTCGTGGTGGCTGTTCCTCACTCCCAACTTGGTTTTTATTGAGTAAACTACTGGTTTACTTGACATGACAGTCTTCAGCGTTTTACCTAATTATGATTGAAGCCAGCCACCAGCACGATCTCGAATACCGTAACATTTACACTTCCAGAAGAGTTTACTGTAAACTGAAGAATCAAATGTTTTCGTTAAGGCACAGAAAATAATCAGGTCGCCATACTTTGACATTTAAATTTTTTATAATCTGATTCGCGAACTGAAATATTGCACGATCTGTGGGGATGCCCCTTTCGAAACGCACACTTATATTAATTATGAAACTTCCTGGTAGATTAAAACTCCGCTCAGAGCCGAGGTCTTTGCTCTTCGCGTGCTCTTGTTTCGGATTAACAGTGCTACTCTTCTTACCAATATAATATTTTAATGAAGTTTGTTAAGACGGACGTGTTCCAAGCTGCTAGTTGGTAAGTGAGCTTCGTTACCTGGCTGCGATAGGTAAGAAGTATCTCGTTAGCTTGAGAGGAGCTCCTCGCAGGCCCGCACAGCCACGGGATGGCTGAGGTACACCTGTTGCGGGCAAACTGCGGTTGATACCCGAGATCTGAATGCGGAGCGCTCCTCTCCAGGGAACAATGACGCATTCCCGGGCAACTTCAACCGAACCGAATTCAAGACTAGCGCCCCGGCCAGGAAAACTTCCCGATGAGCTCTAGTGTTTCGTAACACAATTTGTTCGCGATACTCTGCCCGTCGACTGTACTTCATTAAGGCGTGTTAAAATGTTTTCGGAGTTAAATAGCAACGACGTTCCAGTTTAAATAATGGGACAACTTTGGTGTTCCCTTACCGCACCGCTATGAGTACTTTCTCGGTATCTTTACATCTTTTTTTGTCATTATGCCTCGTCTACATTTCCGCCTGGTGAAGCGTAACTGCCGGTGCGGGATTGGAATTCAGTCGTGCGATTCCCGGTTAGTGAACGACCCGGTACGGATTGTACTTTTTATTTCGGGAAGGTGTTGTACCTAAAGGATAATGTACCAAGGAACACTTGATGTTTTCGCATCGGTACTTGAGTCCAGTTACTGACTTTAGAATCACACGAAGGTATGAGCACTGGAGACCTCCTTAAGCAGCTTCTGTCGTCATCTACAGCTTTGGTTGCTATTAGACGTGAGGTTATGTTTTGCGCAGCATTTGAAAAATTTTGCGTTCTGTAAATTTATATAATGTAGCATATTTTAAGCTGTTTGTAACACATTGTCAATTCTTCAGGTACAGAATTTTAGCGAGATTAAAATATAATATATTTTTATAACAATTTTTATAGCATGTCAAAACACTGAAGAGCCGAGGTAACTGGCATACCAGCCAGATATCGTTTAGGGCCCCGGCAAACACGCAGAAGTACCGCAAAATGACGTGGCATGGACTTCACTAATGTCTGAAGTATTGATGGACGGGTCTGACACAATGAATCTGCAGGGCTGTCCATAAATCCGCAAAAGTACGACGGGGTGGAGATCTGTTTTTGACAGTACGTTGCAAGGCATCCCACATAAGCTCAATAATGTTCATGTTTGGGGAGTTTGGTGGCCTGCGGAAGTGTCTAAACTAACTGTTCCTGAACCCCTTCTGTAGCAATTCTGGACGTGTAGGTGTCGGTAGTCCTGCTGGAATTGCCCAAGTCCGTCGGAATGCACACTGGATATGAATGGGTGCAGATGATCAGACAGGATGCTTACGTACGTGTTAACATGTCAGAGACGTGCCTAGACGTATCATGGGTCTGATATCACTACAACTGCACACGCCCCACACCATTTCAGAGCCTCCACCAGCTTGAACAGTCCCCTGCTGACATGTAGGGTCCAAGGATTCATGACGTTTTCTCCATACCCATACGCGCCCATCCGCTCTATACAATTTGAAACGAGACTCGTCCGACCAGGCAACATGTTTCCAGTCATCAACAGTCCATTGTCGGTATTGACGGACCCAGGCGATGCGTGAAGCTTTGTGTCTTGCAGCCATCAAAGGAACACGAGTGGGCCTTCGGGTCTGGAAGCAAATATCGATGATGTTTCGTTGAATGATTCGCACTCTGACACTTGTTGATGGTCCAGCATTGAAATATTCAACAATTTTTGGAGGGGTTGCACCTCCGTTACGTTGAACGATTCTCTTCAGTCGTCGTTGGTCTCGTTCTCGCAGGATCTTTTTCCGGCAGCAGCAAAGTCAAAGATTTGATGTTTTGCCGGATTCCTGACATTCACGGTACACTTGTGAAATGGTCACACGGGAAAATCCCCACTTCATCGCCACTTTGGAGATGCTGTGTCCCATCGCTCGTAAGCAACTATAACACCACGTGCAAACTCACGTAAATTTTGATAACCCGTCATTGTAGCAGCAGTAACTGATGTAACAACTGCGCCAGAGACTTGTTATCATATACAGGTGTTGCCGACCGCAGCACCGTTTTACATATCTCTGTATTTGAATACTCACACCTGTACCAATTTCTTTGGCGCTTCAGTGTAGTTACGCTTCGTTGGTCCTGCATCGTCTTGTACCTTGAAATAAAAAGAGATCTTTTACTATGATGCCATTGATTTTGCAAATTAACTAAATTCCGTTAATGTTTTAAAAATTATAACTCTATTGAAAATTAGAATTTTTGTTCGTTTCCAACAGCTTTAGTCTCAAAATATATGAAGGGCGTTCAATATGTGTAACATCACATCTTTTTCTGAAAGCAGTTTCGTTTTAATCAGGATTACAATATGAGCTACCCAAGCACGACTCACGCCCATGCTGTGGCTAAGCCATGTCGCCGCAATGTCCTTTCTTCCGGGAGTGCTAGTTCTGCGAGGTTCGCAGAAGAACTTCTGTGAAGTCTGAAAGGTAGGAGACGAGATACTGGCGGAATTGAAGCTGTGAGGAGGGGTCGTGAATCGTGCTTGGTTAGCTCAGCTGGTAGACGACTTGCCCGCGAAAGGAAAAGGTCCCAAGTTCGAGTCTCGGTCGGGCGCATAGTTTTAATCTGCCAGGAAGTTTCAGGATTACAATAGATTATACTATTTGTTCTGGCGTAACCACAAGCACCGGAACGAAAACGAAGAACGCAAGACCAGAGAAGGCGGTGAAACAACGTTGGCCAATGGTGCGTTGATTAGGACCGCGCCACCTGCAAGAAGTGAACAGAAGCGCCGCTCCTGCCAGCCGTGGCCGGACATTAGTGGAACGTATTCGCGGAGCATAGCGCGGCCTAGCAGAGAGTGCTACAAGAACTGTTAGTAGTGATCCGTATCAAGTGCTTACTTAGACTTTGTCTATAGCGGAGATAGTTTACTGTTTTGCATGTCTCCAATGCTTGCGACATGTCTGTACATTAAAGTTAAGTATTGTCAATCTGCTTTATAGAAATAAAACAACTAATGTTATTTGATTGAATTGTTGTATAGCATTCCGTGGATGCAGCATCCCTCAGGCAGCCTATAGGAGACGAGTGGGCAAGACCCAACATTATTCGCACTCTTTTGGCTACAAAATTTTTTTTTCAACGTAATCCCCTTTTAATACGACGACCTTACGTCATCTTACTGGGAGCGCCTTTATCCCCTCATGGTACCACTCTATTTATCCACTCTATTAATCAAATGGTTCAAATGGCTCTAAGCACTATGGGACTTAAAATATGAGGTCATCAGTCCCCTAGACTTAGAACTAATTAAACCTAACTGACCTAAGGACATCACATACATCCATGCCCAAGGTAGAATTCGAATCTGCGACCGTAGCAGCCGCGTGGTTCCCAACTGAAGCGCCTAAAACCGCTCGGCCACCGCAAAGCACAGTGCTTTTGCAGAGTTCACGCAGTTCAGAAATCGTAAACTGCTTGGCAGCGCATTGCAGAGACCGTTTGTTGTGCAGTCTACATGGCTACTAATAAAGGGTAGAATGCGCAAAGTTAGCTACGAATTTTTGCACACAGTGCGAGTAAGACTCGGGCGCCGTCCGTCTAACTGCGACTGCGGTGGCACCATCCACAATATGTTAAGGGGTCAATACATCGAGGTGAAGAAAGTCGCAGAGTAGCTTCTAATACCGTATCCGAGCTCCTGTTAGCACGCGTAGTGCAGAATTTCGTCATGGCACGGACTCAACAAGCCGTTGGAAGTCCCCTGCAGAAATACTGAATCATGCTGCCTCTACAGCATAATTGAGGAAGTGGGTATAAGATGAACATCAACAAAAGCAAAACGAGGATAATGGAATGTAGTCGAATTAAGTCGGGTGATGCTGAGGGAATTAGATTAGGAAATGAGACACTTAAAGTAGTAAATGAGTTTTGCTATTTGAGGAGCAAAATAACTGATGATGGTCGAAGTACAGAGGATATAAAATGTAGACTGGCAATGGCAAGGAAAGCGTTTCTGAAAAAGAAAAATTTGTTAACATCGAGTATAGATTTAAATGTCAGGAAGTCGTTTCTGAAAGTATTTGTATAGTGTAGCCATGTATGGAAGTGAAACGTGGACGATAAATAGTTTAGACAAGAAGAGAATAGAAGCTTTCGAAATGTGGTGCTACAGGAGAATGCTGAAGATTAGATGGGTAGATCACATAACTAATGAGGAGGTATTGAATAGAATTGGGGAGAAGAGGGGTTAGTGGCACAACTTGACGAGAAGAAGGGATCGGTTGGTAGGACATGTTCTGAGGCATCAAGGGATCACCAATTTAGTATTGGAGGGCAGCGTGGAGGGTAAAAATCGTAGAGGGAGACCAAGAGATGAATACACTAAGCAGATTCAGAAGAATGTAGGGTGCAGTAGGTACTGGGAGATGAAGAAGCTTGCACAGGATAGAGTAGCATGGAGAGCTGCATCAAACCAGTCTCAGGACTGGAGACCACAACAACAACATTGCCAGTATAGGATTTGCTGCACGAAATGACCTCTCGATTACATCCCATACATATTAGACTGAATTCATGTCGCTCGATCTTAATGGCCAAATCATTCGCTCGAATTGTCCAGAATGTTCTTCAACCCAATCGTGAACAATTCCCCGGTGACCATGTGTATTGTCATCCATAAACATTCCATCGTTGTTTGGTAATATGAAGTCAGTAAATGACTGCAAACGTTCTCCAAGTAGCCGAACATAACCATTTCCAGTCAATGATCGGTCCAGTTGTACCAGAGGTCCCAGTCATTCCATATAAACACAGCCCATCCGTTATGGAGCCAACACCAGCTTGCAGAGTGCTTTGTTGACAACTTGCGCCGATTGCTTCGTGGCGCCTACGCTACACTTGAACCTTACCATCAGCTCTTACCAGCTGAGATCGAAACTCATCTGACCAGGTCACAGTTTTCTATTCGTCGAGGGTATGTTCGTCGTATGTTCCACATTGACTTCTGCCGTTAATTAAAGCAGTGTAGCTTGTCTGATAGCAATGACAAACTCTACGCAAACGCCGCTGCTCTCGGTCGTTAAATGAAGGCCGGCGGCCACTGCGTTGTCCGTGCCGAGAGGTATTGCCTGAAATTAAGTATTCTGGGCACACTCTTGACGCTGTTTATTTTGGAATATTGAACTCCATAACGATTTCCAAAAAGGAATGGCTCATGCTTCTACCTCCATCTACCATTCCACGTTCAAAGTCTGTTAATTCTCGTGGTACGGCCACAATCGTGTCGGATATCTTTTCAAATGAATCACCTGAGTACAAACGACAGGTTCGCCAATGCACTGCCCTTTTATACCTTGAATATATGATGCTACTTCCATCTGTGTATGTGCTTACCGCTTTCTCGTGATTTCTGTTTCGTCAGTGCAGTGATTTTGTAGTGGTAGCAAGCAGATGTTCTAGGACGAAGATTGCGTGACAAGCGTTTTGAGATTGACGACGAGATGACTTTCGAGGCTGAACGTTTCCTGAAAATCCAAAATGCAGAGTTCTATAACCTTGGACTCCGCCAAGTCATCCACCGTTGGGAAAAATGAATCATATTGAAGGATGTGTAGGTAAATAAGCGACGGTATCGGTAAGTTTAACTGCCACAGCTGAAGTATCCGAGGTGATAGCTAGACCTTTAACCCGTGCAGAAGTAGTTTACGCATGACGAACTGAGTGTTAAGTTCCAGACAGTAAAACCTAGCTCGGCGAGTAACAGCTCGGGATGCGCCCGTCCGTAGCTGTTGTGACGGCCACTGTAAGCTTCCAGAGTGTCCTTTTATGGCAGTGCTGCAGCAGCCAGTACACTTCTAGCCTCCTGAAATAGCGCAGAACACGTACTAAAGCGCTCGGAAGACTGCCGCCTTAGAGCACTCACAGTGATTGACCGCCGTAACTGCAGAATGACGCCAGCGAACTGCCTCCCCAATGTGAGAACTCCTATGGCCTATGTCGGCAGTTAAACAACTACAGAGCGGATTCACTTATTTTTCTAAGCACCAGCTTCCTGAGCAAATGAACTGTCAGGAAAAGAGGGAAGGAAATACAGTCACCGGAAATAGAATCAATACCTCGAAAGAGCGCAATGTTTGCTTTGGAGCGCTGCAGATGGTGTGAACTGGTCTCAGCGGCCCCATCACCTTTCAGCGCTGATGCGCACTGATGTGCCGTGGCATAGCGCTATGCATTTATACAGATTGCAGTCATACCGCGTACACAACGTATAAAAGGGCAGTGTATTGGCGAAGTTGTCATTTGACCTCAGCTGATTCATGTGACACGTTGAAAGGTTCCTATAGCCACCTTTCATTACTCCGGTACCCCACTTTCAGTAGCATTTCTCTTTCAGTTCCTTGTTTCTCATTCTTCATAACTGATTGAATGAATGTGGTTGTTTGTCACGTTGCTTGACGGTGTGGCGTAGTCCGCTGCAGAAAGTCTGCGATAGTCATACAGATTCAGTAGCAGTTGTACAGAATAGCCAAGTCTCATAGTGGTCAAGTAGGCAAAGAGGTTTGCACTGCTTGTGAGAAATCCACCTGCGTTGGGTTGGTGGCGGAAATGGCATATTTGGGTTTTCCGGGCCACGCGGAGCGTGGAAGAGGCTGGAGGAGAAAAAGCGGGGCAGTCTGCCGCCGGTACGGGAGCGTCCACAGCTGTGCTCCAATCGAAGAAGACCTCGTGGCCCGTTGTTACTTGGCGAGAGGAGACATGTTAGCTTTTGGTCTCGCTTTTCAATTCTAAAAGACTGCTTTGTCTTGTCGTAGCAAGGAATACAGAACTTTCGCAGATTTTTCTTTTTGTAAATTTCTATAGCAGACTTGGATCCGCCGGAAGAGCGCCACACAAAGGTGTCGCATCTATAAGAGGTGAGCTCATGCTTCTGTATGAATGTCTGCCTTCAGCTGTGCCTGTATATGCTTTTATTTTTCTAAATATTAATAGCTTTGCCTTCTCGTAAATTTTCCTTGCTTTACGAGTATGTATCTTTCGTCCGTGGGGAGCCAATCACGTGGTTGAACATTAGAGTTTGTTGGGCTACCGTCATCACTAACTGTCCGATCTCATGTGTGTTTTGAAGAATGTTGACTGTTCATGATTGTGTGATGTGATATAGTTGCAACTTGGCCACGACACCTAGGAATTGCATGTACACAAACCACGTGGGCACGTGAGTGTACTGCAGAAAGTGCATTGTTTCACGAGCCTTTGCACCAATGATTTTAGGTGTAGATGGTGAATCTATCGATGCTTTTCTTTAATTTTTTAAGAATTAATTTTATCAGGAATTGTGTACGTGCTTCATATCCATGTCTTAGGAATAAATGATTGTATCCAAAATTTTCTTTTGTATTCCGAGGTTTCCTTTTTCCACCTAAGCTACTCACCTCCTAGCTTTCCCGTTAGCACATCCAACGCGTTTCCTTACGCACAGGTCCAGTGATTAGTTTCCCCTTTTATTTTAAAACAAATGCTTTACATTAAGTCTCATTATCAGGTGTGTTGCTGGAACCTGATCTTATGCACAGTGTTCATGTACTTTCTATTTTATTTTGAATGTTTGGTTCTCGTGAACAGTGCACGGGCAATACTATCAATTACATCGCATCCCCTATGAGTGATATCACAACGTGTGCACTTTTATGAGTTTTTGGTCCATGATCAAATTAATTTATTTTCCGGCTCGGCCAAACCTTTGATTAGGTATATGGTTAGCGTCGGTGGCGACCCTAATCTTCTCACGTTAGTTTCACAATCAATAAGAAAGGAACGGAAGGAATTAATGATATCAACTGTATCGCGAATTTATGCAGATCCAGCGGGGATGAGTGAAAATGTTTGTCCGACTGCGACTCGAGCCCGGGATCTCCTTCTTACTATGGAGTTGAATTAACTGCTGCGCCTTACGAACGAATTGTTTACTGCAGCTGCACCCGATCCACACTCCCAGTTTGCGCCATTTATCCACAGTCCTTGTCCATGTCAATGTCCCCCAAGCTCGCTAGTTTCAGATTCATTGCCCATTGAGACAAATCAATTATATGGATGCGTGGTGTCTCTTCCTTCGAACATGTGCGATAGAACAGACACCATTCGGAATCTGGAGCTGTGATGCATATTACGTAAATTGAAGGTGGAAAGGGGAGAAATGAAAGGAAAGGGAATGGAGGAAGGAAATTATGATATCAGCTGCATCAGGACTTTCCGCAGAATCAGTGGCGACGAGAGAAAACGTATGCCGGGGAGGGGGGGGGGGGGGGGGGGGAAATCCTGCTTGCACAGTGTTTATTGGAAATGCGCGGACATATCTGCATGCTCCCAGGCCCACCCAAGTTCTCACTTAGCGCCATCTATGCGCCGTCCTCGTTCATGTCCTCATGAGCAGCGTCCCGAAATAACAGGGCATCTGCAATAAACTCTGTGTCTGGGTGGCGCAGTGGTTAACACAGCTGCCTTATAAGCAGGAGATCCCAGGTTCAAATCCCGGTCCAGCACACATTTTCACACGTTGTCGCTGATTCTGCGTTAAGTCCTGATGCAGGTGATATCATTAATTTTGCAAAAACAGACAATGTCTGATAGGATAGCCGCAATCAGTGTTTTACCATGTTACTTATAGTCCGTCTTGATTGCAAAATGTGTATTCATATGATCGGTTTCGGTTCCTCTAGGACCATCTTCAGATCTGATATTTCGGTTAATGAGTAGCCCGTCCAAACACAGCAAATTTCACATGCTGCGTCACATAAAAAAATAAATTAAGACGCAGTATGTGAAAGCTGCTGTGTATGGAAGGGTTACTCCTGTAACCGAAGTATCAGATCTGAAGATGGTTCTAGAGGAACCGAAACCGGTCATATGAATAAACATTTTGCAATCAAGACGGACTATAAGTAACATTGATGTCATTAATGCCCTCCCTTCCCTTTCCTTTCTCCCCCCTCCGCCTTTAATTTTCATAATATGTAACACAGCTGCGGATTCCGAGTGGTGGTTGTTCTTTTGGAGATGTCTCTACGTAGAGAGCAATTCTGCCTCTGCATCTCTACTGAAAATCCTCCCTCACCTTTAGCAAGAGTGTCCTGCAAATTCTACACTTCATCTCTGCTCCAAACAAAATCTGTGCATTTGAGCTTCAACCAATGGCAATGGCTCGGCTCATTATTAACGAGCATGGTTTTTCTCAACTGAGCTCCAACACACAGACCAGCACTCACCTTTTCGGCTGCCTGGCGGGCCGCCTTCCCGTGCGGTGATTTGAGAGCCAGAATTCCTGCACCAGCATGGCCAATTCGAATTAAACGGCACTTTTCCACGCCAACTTGGACTTTTTTTTTAATATTACGCTTTGCGAGTATCAACATTATCTTGATGTTATCATTCAATGGTGCTACAGTAACGTATCGGTGAGTCCAGAATCAAGAGTGAAATTGATTTTACACGAAAAATTTTTATGTTTAAGTTACCAACTCATTCGATATGATGTAATCGACCCGTGGTTGCGGTCACTGGATTCATTAAGTCCCCGTTCTATACGAGTCTGTAGTTGGCCTATATTTTGATTGACTAATTCGGTGTTTCTTTGTCAGCGCAAGACAAAACGTTCACTGAGGTTTCTGTACTGTGTGTGTTGCAACATATCCAGGAAAAGTTTCACGAGGAGAAAACGGCAAGTGCTAAAACCCGACTTTCGAAAAAATTAGTTCAGCGGTAGAAGGGTGAAAATAATCTAACACATGTCTCGGCTTAATCGTAGATATTCAACCGTTTCCGAGAAAATGACGATCAAAGGTTTCGAAGGAATTTATCTACGGGAGCGGAGCACAGTGGCTAGCGTTGCGGCTTCAGACTTTTGTACTCCGTGTTCGAAACCCGATTATTATTATTATTATTGCTTTTCCTTTACCTACCAAAAAGTATTACTCAAATGTTTTCCAGTGCATACTGAAAAAAGTTGCCATACGTGTACTAATTGTGCACCTGGTAAATTAAAAAGCTATAAATGAATGGAAAATTTATTTGAAATTGTTTTCGATGAAATTCCTGAAATTCCTGTAGTGTATCTTGGTTCATAATCACATGCATGCGCCAATTTCGGAAAAGTGATCCGTTATGCGTGGTTTGCCACGAAGCTACTGACAACGTGTGAAATCTTCAGCAATGTTAACGACATTTGTTGGGATTCACACGAAGAAATGACTGTGTGGCAAACGTGCTTTCGCGCGATGCTCGTGGAGTTAGGAATTTCTAGGTTTCGAACGTTTCTACGATCGGTATCATTCAAGGGAATGCACCGAATCTTCATGAAGAACAAAAATAAGAATAAATTATAAAAATTGATATAACAATAAACTAGAAAAGTACTAGAATTTAAAATACTATAAACGCGTGTATTATACAATAAATGTGTGACACTTACTGTGAAATCCAGCGGTTATTAGACAATTAATATAACGCCCTTGTATCCCCTAACTTGATAAGAAACATTCGTGTAGTAACTTTCTACGGAAATGGTAGAAACATTAAAAAAGTGAAAGAAAATAAATGAATACAATAATGGAGTTTCGAACACGGGACGCAAAACTGTGCGGCCGCGACTGTAGCCACTATACCACTAGTTGGTTAGAGATAATCGCTCTCTAAAAGGCATATCTAGTACGTCGAAACATTCGATCGTTTTCTCCGGAACGTCCGAGTATCTACTGATAAGCCGAGACACGTGTTCGCTTATTTTAGCTGCTCTTCCACTGGGCGAAGTTTCTGCGAAATCGATTCTAGTACTTGGGGTGTTGTCCTCGTCCAGTTTATACGGGGATTTGTAGGTAACGTAGCAACAGTAACGAAATTCATGAAATACAGTTGCTGGAGAAGTTTGGGATTTAACGTTCACAGTCAAGCTGCAGGGATTATACGTGATACCGCAAAGCGGGTAGTTTGTAGCCTGGCTGGACTGTTAATATCGAAGTCGCTTCGAGCGAAACTGACGCGAACTCATCGCGTGGAGGGGAACAGTTCTTGTCTCTGATGAACACGCCCTTAGTCGGAATGGGCAGCTAATGGCCGGATTGGGGACGCCGGTGGGCGCTTAAGCGGAAGTGGAAAATTACGCAGCTCGAGCGGTCGCTAAGTTGTGAAGGGATGAGGGCCGGCCATCGGCACGTGTATAATCGAGTTCTGCCGGGAGCTGCTTCCGCCATTCGCCAACTATTCAGACAGCACTCGGCCGTAATCCTGACGCTTCGGGCGCCGGTTGAGCGCGTTTACTGGCGCATTCAGAATTCAGCGAAGTGGGGACGTTTCCGTTGGAGGGTATCCTCTCAGAAGAGCGAGACACAGTCGCTGCCGTCGCAAAACAGCGGACACGTTGCTCTCAGGCTCCTGGGCGTTGAAATGAAGTGCTGCACAGTGAAACACAGGCCTCTAACACGACACGTCCGCCAGGTTGAAAGGCTTAAGGGGGACGTTCGCGAAGTGACAGAAAATATCTTTGGGTTGGATCGGGAAAAGGTAAAACACGTCGGTACTGCTGTACGAATTTAAATCCCCTTTACTCTGGCAATAAGAATACATAACATCGAATGAGGTGCGAAGCTGAAGCGAAGTGTCCTGGCTGGCTGCACCTGATGAAATGGGCTCAAGCAGTCGCGGAGCTCGTAGACCTCGACAGCGCCGGTTAGAGGGCGCTGTCGTCCGTGTCTCTCGTAGTGCCGACTTGAGAAACTATGTGGCATCGTTACTATCGATACCACAACATCAGTTCTCAATTTACATTTTATTTATTAGTGGAACTCATGGACAATATGTTCCCAAAACCTCACTGATGAAATAGCGCCCGAAGTGCCTAAAAAGTAACTAAAAGTGTAGCGCGACCCTTCTGCCACGCCCACTTTTCTAAGCAAAACTTGAATACGTACAGGTTCAGAGGGATCAAGGCCAACATTCACGAGGAGAGACTTCCAAATTGTATCCTGGATGTTGTCAAACCAAATTACAGGTCCTAAAGAGGCTTGTTTACGACAAAACCCAGAATCCAAATGAGTTTCTAAATTCGTTCTAATGGTAACGTTGCCCTAAAATCACATTTTCATCCGCTACAATTGTCAGCATTCCAACTTATGATGCAGTTTTGTATTTAATGATGGGGACATAGGGAGGATGAAGGTATTGGAGGGAACTGGCTTCAAGGTAGGAAATTTCACTCAAGACATCTTGAGAAAAATGGCTTTATTGCGGCTCTCTGCAGTTAAAAAGTCAACAGCTGGTGTAGCAAAGAAGGCAGAAAACAGGGAACCAGAAGAGATCCTGTATGCAAAGATGACCCTAAGTACAAATTAGAAAAAAGCGTTGAGCCTTAAATTACGTTTTCTGGAAATTATGTTTTATAAAGTTTATGCATCTTTTCCCTCCTAATCTATGAAGACCAGAATTATCAAATTTTGAACGCTTATTTCTATATACCCAATACATGTTGTCTCAAGAGTATATTTTGAATGCTTAGTGTAATCTAAGATATGGACAAAGTGTTTGGAATTTTGTATGAACTTTACAATATACTTACAAAACTATAATTAAAAAATTATTAGTTTTCCTATTCGATATATTCAAAAACAATCACGAGAGAAGCTTACTATATGCAAGGAGGTCAGAGAAAATTTTATAGAAATCTCTTGAAAAGTTTCTGAGAAAAGGTCCGTATATAATTTTTTGAAAATAAAGTTTTTAAATTCCATAAAAATACGTTAAATACATACAGTCCAAGGAACGTAAGATTGAACGTCTGAGTGTAATATAAAGCAAGGTATCATTGCCGTATGTTCAAAATTGTGGATCTGATGCATCTCTTAAATACTGTAGTGTGTGTTTTTCGTGAAGATCACCCCTCCCCCACTTAAATTGAATAAAAATGATCTTAAAATATGGATATATATTTTTTTGTAGCTCATCAGGTCATTTACCGCGGTGGCCGAGCGGTTCTAGGCGGTTCAGTCCGGAACCGCGCGACTGCTACGGTCGCAGCTTCGAATCCTGCCTCGGGTATGGGTGTCGGTGATGTCAAAAAATGGCTCTGAGCACTATGGGACTTAACAGTTGAGGTCATCAGTCCCCTAGAACTTAGAACTACTTAAATCTAACCAACCTAAGGACATCACACACATCCATGCCCGAGGCAGGATTCGAACCTGCGACCGTAGCGGTAGCGCGGTTCCTGACTGAAGTGCCTAGAACCGCTCGGGCACTCCGGCCGGCCTGGCTGATTTCCTTAGGTTAGTTAGGATTAAGTAGTTTTAAGTTCTAGGAGACTGATGACCTCAGATATTAAGTCCCATAGTGCTCAGAGCCATTTGAACCATTTTTACAATGTTTGGAGGTTAACGAATCTAAAGATTCTCTCTCTAGCTTGTGGCGGCTGGCCGCTGCTGGGTGTAAGTTCTTTTAGTTGACTCAACTTCGGCGACTTGTTAGTTAGCGATGATAAAAGATGATGGGGACAACACAAGCCCTAGTCCCCGAGCAGAGAAAATCCTCGGCCTGGCCGAGAGTCGGACCTGAGCCCCTTTGGTTCGCATCCAGTGACACAGACGCTGCAGCTCCCGAGGCGGACAATGTAAAGATTGGTCATTGACTACCCATGACAGCAGATTCACAACAGTCAGAAATGAGGTACTGTTTGGCGAAAATCTGCATGTCTGCTTCAAAGAATAAGCACTAATGGACCCAAAAGATTATGACCACTTGCTTAATACCGTATACGGAAAGTAATGCAGCAGTAATTCTGCGTGGCTTGGGTTTGACAAGTGGTCAGTTCATTTGTGGAGGTAAATAGCACCAAATGTAAACACAAACTCCGTCCACAGTCTCTGGGTGACTTATCGGAACCAACCGACCGGCTTGTCATCCTCAGACAATGGCGTCACTGGATGGGACACGGTGGGCCTTGGCGTCTGCCACCACTCTACCAGCTGTTGTCAGTTTTTGTGACCTGGAGCGGCTACTGTTCGGTCAAGTAGCTCCTCAATTGACACCACGAGGCTGAGTGCAGCCCATCCCATCATCACACCAAGCAAAGACCTCATCTGAAGAGCAGAAGAGCTTCTGTGAAGTTTGGAATGTGGGATACGAGGTACTGGCAGAATTGAAGCTGTGAGGACGTCTCGCCGGCACGGTAGCTCAGCTTGTTTGGCCAGAGAGCCGGTTGGCCCCTGTAATAAAAAACTGAGTGGAAGGATTAACCACCGAACTTGAAAAGGCAAAGGTCCCGAGTTCGAGTCTCATCTGGCACACAGTTTTAATCTGTCAGGAAGTTTCATATCAATGCACAATCCACTGCAGAGTGAAAATCTAATTCTGGACGTATACTGTGTTTCTCCGACACACTTCAATATGCACATAGAGGAAGTGATCAATAAATGAGAATTGTGGATATAAAATGAGAATTTTTAGATCATGATTAGACTAAATTCAATCCTTTACGCAGATTACCTAATACTAATTGTAAGAATGAAGATAATCTTCAAATGGGACTCTGTAAGTTGCAGCAGGGAACCTCAGAATACAGCCTACAACCGTCTCCAGATAGAACGAAGGTGATGGTCTTTCTGGGCATACTACCAGTAAGATCAGAACGCCCTTGAATAATAAAATCTTGGAGCAAGGGTATCATAAATATTTATGATTTAATATCACATGTTAATAAAACCATGACGAGTACCAAAAATTAAATAATTTAACTTCCAGTATGTGGAACGACAGCAAAAAATTTGCAGAATAAAGCCAAGAAAAAACCTAGCTAAAGCTATACAAAACCACTGCCGTACAAGTCCATACTTGTGGATGTCAAGCACGGCTGACAAAAACACTACAAAAAAGTAGAATACAGTCCCAAGAAATGAATTACAAGAGAGGAACTTAAAAGAAATAAGCATGTATCCAAAGATTTACAAACATATAATTTAAATGAAAAAAAAGAGAATAGGAGAAAGTGGAAGGAACATGTAGACCGGGCATGGGCAACCACTGGTGACCCGCGGGCCTGATTAACATACTTATTTACCTTGCGGGCCGCCTCGCCACGTAACGCGACAGTTGCGCTCCTAGCGCATCAAATTATAGCGTCCGTGACGTCAATATTTTTGTCGTGAAGTACGTATATTAAATTTAACCCGTTCCTCATTTGCCACTCCAACTAATTAATCCTCAAAGCACGCGTTTTTGAATGTACATTCATTTGATGTTCACCCCGTGTTCGTATTTTTACGTTTTCTGAACATATTTTCTTTACTTTCGACGTTTTGAAATAACTTTCTTAAAATGCCTACAAAAGCAACTGGTTGCAGCTAGTTCATCGGTATGCACGCGACAGCTGTTACACGGAAAACACCCCAAAAGGGGCCATTTTACTATATTTTGGACCAAAACCCAGTGAGGATTTGAAGACGGATATGCACAGCAAAAGGCTGAAATTTTTACAAAATATTCCTGAGGCCCAGACCACGAGCAACATCGAAAATTTTCTTCATATCTTTATCCCTTTTTAGGATACAGAGATTCAAAGACATCCTTCTACACGTAAAGTCTGGTATGAGGCGAAATGTAAATGGTAAACAACGACAGGAAATTGCTCAAATTTTAACTGTGTATTCTCTAAGCATTTACCTAGAAGAGCCGGTATCGAGAAACATCCTGGAAACTTGTTTCATGTGTACCAAAACCCAGCCGCAGATTCCGAGACTCCTATTCACTGAAAAAGGCTGTGATTTTTACGATGTATTTCTAGGATTCCGATCTTGAATAAACTTGAAAACGTTTTTTTATACCTTTATCCGTTTCAAAGATAAAGGGGTTCAAAGTCATCCTACTTTTACGCGTAAAATACCAGGTAAAATCCGGTGTGAGGCGAAACCATAGTTTATAAAGTGACGTAGCACGGAGAAATACACAGTAAAATGTCTGCATTATCATCTTGGAACCACATGTCGTAGTGCTGCCCTCATGCAAATTTCTTTGCACATAAAATCCAGTCTGAGAGATAAAACTTGTTGTGCGTTATTTCAGTTTCATCTAAATTTTACTGACCAATACATTTCTTTTCATATGAGTTATATGGCCTTCTGCAGCTGGGAACTGAGGGAAAAATGCTCCTATCGGTCCTGCTAATTTAAAAGACTAACTGAAAAGGGGGGTACCAGCTGCCTCATTCTACATTCCTTGGGGCCTTTAAAAAGCTTTCCCAAAAAATTTTGCACAGAATATATTCGTATTTTTTCATGCTGGAAGAGAAGACTACAGTGGCAGTGCAAATAGACGGAATAGTAATATATACTGAAGGACAGCGGACAGTGGTTGTATTACGGAAAGAGGGAAGGAGACAACTTCAGTGTGAGAAAAAGAGACGGACACAGTGGAAGTGGAACGTAGTTTACAGTGACGGAATAGTGCTAGGAAAAGAGTGAAGGAACAGTGCCAGGGGGAGGAACAAAGAGAAAGAGGAAGAGAAAGTGGAATGGGTGAGAGCCACTGATAATGAGAGACACGGTATATAACGATATCGACGAGGGAGGGAGAGAGAGAGAGAGATAGTGTTAGTGAGAAGAGCCGGCAGCAGTATGAATGAAGGAATGATGAGATATTAGCAGTGAGAGAGAGAAAGAGAAAGGGGGGGGGGGGTAGACAGACAGACAATGAGAGGAGACTGCAGTAGTAGGACAGAACAGAGGGAACTATGGCTGTGAAGTTGTGACACAGTGACAGAGAGATACAAAGAGGTAGTGACAATGAGTTGGACTCAATGAGTGAGTGAGAAAGGGAAACTGGTACCGAATTTTACCCATAGTGGATGCTGTTGAACTCTGTGACAATTATTGTGACTGGGAGCGGACATTTTTCTACACCCTAAACTGGTAGTGGGTGGGTATGAACGATTTACAGCAATGGACAAGCGGGTGTAAGTGAGTTACAGTTAGAGGAGCTTGTGGGAGTTTGAGATTAGCTACATTTTAAAAAATGTACGTCAATATGCTTACATTCCAAAATTATTAGGAAATTTTTAAACGTGCTGACGGAGATAAAAGTGGGGTACTAGCTTCTCCATTCTGAGTCCGAGTTTTTAAAATGAACAGGTACATATTCTCCTTTTTTATGTTCCGATAATAGCAATTTTGTGATGTTTATAGATCACCTTCTATTTCAACGGTTGTGGTGTTCTAATACGTTCTCAACGAACGCGAAATTATGCACTAATGTTAGTAAGAGAAAGTATACGACAACAAAATACAGCAAAGACAAGCCATTAGGAGTAACCGCGTACTTTGGCCACAGCAAGATCATTCGAGTGTTTGAGATTTAGTGTTTACTCACCTACAAACAGCATTAGCAAGCATTTTTAAATATTTGTCCAAAAATAATTCTCATGACGGACTGCGTAGGCTTGCGTTATTTCTCTTGCACCGGATAAATTAAGATCTCAGACTAAAAACGAGTTTTTCTTTGTGGTTCAAATCTAGCCGTAGCGAAATGGCATTGCCCATGCGTATAGTAAGCAAAACTTTCACTGGGTTGCGGCATGACTGCAAACCCGAGGTGAGTCAGCTGTCGGCGAAAATATCCGAAAAATGCGTCCCGGCCGGAGTACAAAGCAAGCGCCTCACACTCTCTCCCACGAATTTCTTCCGCTGGGCGCATTGAAACCAATGACGGGACATATCAGACCCGCAGGGTGACCGGGTAGGTGTGGGTGGTGAAAGATTCCCGGTAAAGGCTCTCAGTTATAAATGCGCTGGCAGAAGCCATACAAGGGAATAAAGTTGTAAAACTACAGTAAGCTATAGTAGACTATCATATGTAAGATTAGACAGCGGTAGTTTTCCTAGTATCTTTGGTCAGTTAACGCCGCACCCGTGTTACCTGTAGTTAGGTGTGTTGCATACCCACTGGGTGTTACCTCATAACGATCACATCCTTTACATATGCAATCAATGTTTTGCTCAATTCCTCTAAAAATCGGAAGTAGTGAACCGCATAGTGGGGTAGCCAACAGAACATTTTTGTTTTCCATAGCTATTTTCCTGTTTGTTACTTAAAAGTAAACAGCGTAGCGAAACTGAAATTGTCGACGTTTAATTGACGTTTCATTCGAAAAACGTTGATTTGGAACGTGAGACAGAGGGACGCTGTAGTAAAAATAAATAAAAGAATGGAGATTTACCATACAGTGCTAGAAAAAGCAATTTATTCAGCAAAAGGTAAAATAAAAAAACACTAATATATCAAACATCGCTTCAATACTTCGTCGTTATGTTACATTATTGTTAAACTATGTTGCAGATATCAATAATAACAGGAAATTCTTGCCTATGGTCATGATAAAGAATGTTCTATTGAATATAAAAGAACAACAATAATTATGTATATATTACATGTTTTTGCTTGTAAACTGTTCTTGCATCAACATTAATTGCTTTGGTTACATGAAAATTTAGAAATTATGCCATCAAATAAATTATATTACTGACAAAAATGTGATTTATGTTCTGTAATGATATATAAAATACCTGATGAACTAACACTGAATGATGTGCGGTGCTAATTATGTGTAAAAAAAAACAAAAAAAAAAAAACAAAGAAAAGTCGTTTCTCTGTTACAAATTTATTTGTGTTTTTTCCCTATCAACGCCACTTATGTCACTAGTAATCCTTCAACTTACTACGTCACTGATGCAGTGTGCCAAAACTACTGTACCGTAGTTTTGGTCGAGCGCAACACTAGAAGAGACGGAATACTGTAATAGGCAATACACCTAAAACATGAAATGAAGGAGAAGAAGGCTGAACTCCATTGCTGGTTCCTTGGGAGTTTTCTTTCCCCGAAGATTTCCCCAATAACCCGAATCCAGTACAGATGTTGCTGCCAGGGGATCTACAGCAACGTCAGTTTTCAGCGTTAATCTTACAGCATGTAGATGTTACCGCTCGCAGCAAAGCCTGCAGGTGCTGCACAGTCCCTGCTTTCACAAGACTGGCTATAGCGAAAGGCGAGTTCCCACTCGCGAAGAGATCTGTCGCTGCAGTTGTGAAGCAGACCTGACACGGTGGTCGGCATATCGGATAAGGGAGTGTGGGGACGGGGGGTGGGGGTTGGGAGTGACAGAGGAGGGGGAGGTAGTGGGAGGGAAGTGGGGTGCGGCAGCCAAGCCACGGCGTTTACTTATTCACATTATCTGACCGGCGGAAATTGGCGCAGACGGCGATAAACTTGCCGGAGCAGGATTACCCGCACCGCCGCCGCTGTCTGGCTGTGCAGAGACCGAGAACCCTCTCCCAGCTCCTCCCCACACCCACAAAGAAGTCGAACAGAAAACTTGACGTCACCGACAGACTGATAGCCAACGCTGTTAGTGGTCAAAGCCGAGATTACAGGTGATACAGCCACTGAGGGCTTGTGAGGAATATACCCTTGACTATCTTAGAGTCCGTTGCTTCGCTCATGTAGACTGTGTACTCTGCACAGATTTTTTTATTTTTCTGTAATGGAATTTTTGTTACGAATTGCTACATCTTAAATTTTGCATGATAATTAAGGTCATAGAAGCATGGCATTTTCCGAAAGTACTTCTGGCCATAAAGCAGTTCTGGGAGATGGAATCTTTGTTAATCGTCCCTTTTGAGTTCTTGTAGTGATATTTACATAGAAACCTTCATCTCCTAACACAGGGCTTCCCAACCTTTTCAGATGGCGGACCCTTTCTTTAGTCGAAAATCCATGGCGGACCCCTAGTCAGACAAGAGCACATCCAGACACTTACTAGTGGATTTACTCCCTTTGTTCAACACACTATAGCCTAATTAAAATTACTTGGTAATTGAAACTTCACACGATGGAGCTGTGTTCCTCCAAGAGAAATCAACGTCACGTCCAAACTGTTCGCTGTTTTGACAAGCTGCCGCTTATGGTCTGTTCACTTCCACTATTTGGCTACTGTTGTGTAAGGAGCATGCATATTTCGTAACAGTCGTGTGTGTGTGTGTGTGTGTGTGTGTGTGTGTGTGTGTGTGTGTGTGTGTGGTGATTTTTCGTGAAATCCAAAGAAAAATGTCCAAATGCCTTCCTCTCTCCTCATTCATTTCAACTGGAAACTTCTCTTGTTGTGAAGGCGATGGAGAAACTGCACCCATCTTCCATGATCCTGTCTTCAGCCACCGATCCATGTTAGAAGTAATGAACTGGTCAAAAATCGACTTATGAAACAGGTAGTGCACTGACAAAGCAAGTTTAACATTTAATGATGCCTGGGGCCGCATACGTGCCAGCGAGCGCTGTGATTGGTCGACAAAGCCCGTTCAGAGCATGCGTAAAAGGTTTCAGCGAATCTAGCGCCGTGAGCCGGGACAGAAACGACCCCCGTATTGTTGCAAAACTGTCGATCACAGAAGCCGCATTCTCCCGCACTAAACTGTGTATGCGTTGTCACTTAGGATGGTTCAAATGGCTCTGAGCACTATGGGACTTAACTACTGTGGTCATCAGTCCTCTAGAACTTAGAACTACTTAAACCTAACTAACCCAAGGACAACACACGCATCCATGCCCGAGGCAGGATTCGAACCTGCGTCCGTAGCTGTCGCGCAATTCCAGACTGTAGCGCCTAGAACCGCTCGGCCACTCCGGCCGGCCGAAGTAAAAGTACACATGTTTTTCACACGAAAAAAAAAAAATAGTGATGAATTTGATTTTCACATTTGTATTGAATAATTTTACTCATTATTTTACACGATTTGATGAAAGGTGGCCGCGGACCCCCTAGAAAGAGCCAGCGGAGCCCTAAGGGGTCTGCGGACCACAGGTTGGGAAGCTCTGTCCTAACACATACTTCTTTACATGTCAGACATCAGTTTCCAAAGCTTTAGATTAAAGAAGTCACCCTGATGCTCTTCGAACCACACGCGTAAACTGCGAGCTGCAAGACAGGTTGCACAGTCCTGCTGGTAGACACTGTCACTCCGAGGAAAAAACAGACTGCATGTAGGGGTGGACATGCTACCCAAGGATAGATGCACACTTGTGTTCATCCATAGTGATTTACAGAATGAAGAGATCACCCAGGGAACGCCATGAAGACTTCTCCCAGACCAGAATTGTTGCAGGGTCCTTGTTTTCATAAGTATTGCTCCATACACGACAACAGCCATCTGTCCGATGGGGCATACAGTGTTATTCATCTAAAATGGCCACTTGTCGCCACCCAATGGACTTCTACTTGCGGTGCAGTATTGGGGTGCAAAAACCAGCCTTCGACGCCGATGGACAGCGGTCAGCATGGTTGCATGAAACAGTGGCTTGCTGCAGAGGCCCATGTAAAACAACGATCGCTGACGGTCGTTGTGAGCGTGGGGTTGCTATTCTGTCATTTTGCGCAACGGATTAATCTGGGATGTACCCTTTACCCTGTGGCTCCTGCAAGATGCAATTTCTACCCCCACACTACTACAGAAGTCAGACAGACGATCTCAACGCTTTAAAGAGAAATGTCTGAAAAACTTTCAGCAATAAATATCTTCTTGAGTCGTCCGCTGTAAGGAAATGACACAAAAATTGACAAAATTTCTTACGTAACTAGTGGGACACTTGGGTACTGGAGTAGTGCTAGTTAGTGTAAGAAAAACATGAAACTAACGAAAATTATTATTTATTTTGCAAAAATTCTGAGAAATCACAATGGCACTTTTAGTTATGAATTGAACAAGTAATATCCTGGTTCTTTTCGGAATGTGAAGTTACCTCTCAAGCATAGGATTCGCTCAATTAATTTCTATACAAAGTTTAAGATTATTATTGACTTTGCAGAATGGCTGAGAGCTGCACCTACTCGACTTGAATAATTATCCGTAAGAATGTTGCTAGGTACAGTCGAGCCTGTCGCGTGTGAAATGCAGTCAAGCGTACTGTTGTGGAGGAAATATGGGGCTCGCAAGAGCTGGAGCGCACAATACCGTAAGCTGCGATGACTGCTGTCTGTGCCGCTCGCTGCTGACAAATAAGATAACTCTCGTTCTATCTGGACTGACCTTCGCCAATCAAACTCTCCCTACGCCTTGATGAAGTCAAGGACTCCTACTCGCCCCTAGTCTATTGGTGTGGTACACCGGTAAGATAACCAGTCCACCACGATACCACTCAAAAGTTCGCTCACAGGCGTTTAACTATAACTCTGTCCGTGCATGCCGCACAATAAGTGTGTCGGCCAACACAGTGAACAACGCTTAATCGCAAGGACTCAATATAGAGAGTCGCTCTTGACAGAGGTGCTCTCCCAGTGAAGTACTGAGGAGAGACTTGTTCCACGCTCCAAGAGCGACAACGGAGCGGCACCTCTCCATGCCAGACGTGAAGGGGTATATCTTTTGGTCTCTTCCATTACTCCTTCAGCTCGAGGCGTCAGAAATATCGTCTGTCAATCAGCATTGCTCTTCTAAAACGGGAGAATGACGTTTCGTTTAAGGCGACAATCCAGAAACCTGTAGAATCGGCATTTGGCGTTTGCTGTCTCCCTGTGAAAATCTCTGAAATTGCGTGCTATGTGTAAAGAATGCTTAGGCTGGCCGCTCCCACACAATGTAGCGGAATTTTCTTTTAAGCCGAACACAGGGTCGTTCCTCCTTTCCCTCGGGCGAACGCTGTCCGCTCCACGGGCGGCCACCGACCAACATAGAGGGGTTGGGACTGGCCTCCTGGCGTGCGGTTGCCTCTCTCGAAGCTCCTGAGACCGACGTGTCTGGAATGTATGTGTGTACGCCAGCCTCGAGTATTTCAACCACGATGCGCATTGGCGATTTACTAGTTGTTTGTATATGGTTTGCATGAATTCATACCACACTGACTTTATCTTATCGAGTTTGGATTCGAATGAAGCGTCTTGATGTGCGGAATATGATTGTGAGGGCGGAATATGTAAGCAATGAAGGTCAGGGGACCACGACGTCTTACAAGGTGACACTGTTGGTAGGCCCTTGGTTCATCTGGCTGTCAGCTGCTGCACAGTCGCACGTCTTTTCGCCCATACATATCTCCACAGCCGTTGTTCACCCCTGTCATCGATGGCCTGTGGTGCACCACAGTTTCCTCGGCGTCGATTTTGCATAGCGCCTTTTTCCCATGCTCAGTAAACTTGAACCATGGCGGCGCTTCGGAAATGCTTCCACCCTAGCAGCGAGGCAAATGAACATACCTTTTTGGACTTAAGACATATCACTCTTGTTTCCGCATGACGACTGTACTGCTATTTTCCGCTTCCCCCCTCACCACCCTGCCCCCATCCATTATAAGTTTTACATATTTTGCACTGCTAATACCGACACCTGCTGTCTGAGAGCGACCATTGCACTTTGGCGTCGAACATGGGCAGTGAGCCGTGCACGGCTCGTGTTCATGCCATTTATTATTTGTCATCTTCTATTACGGTACTGCCGCCTCGTTATCTTATTCCATTTACTGGCGTCACTAACTTCCTACCTTAGTTGCCCATGAGCGGCAGCAGCAACGCGTATCAATAAGTGCACTGTCGTACCATCGCTGGAGCGACCGATAGTAATTCCGGGTCGTCCTGTGTCTGGCAGTTAGTAGGAGACGCACCAGCAGTGCAGTCGGGACGCAGCAGCAGAAGTCGGGGACGGAGCGCCGGTGAGGCGCCAACAGCCAGTGCTCACCGACCGCTGGCGACACACATGAACTGTCCGACGGAGGGAGACTGGAGCGGGACGACCGTTGGTTGGTCGTTCTGTTGGTCGTCTCATCGGCCGAAGTATATTTGGTCTTTTTACCGTTTCCGGGCCTGGGCAGTTGGTCGGTTGGCGTGGAGCAGCGAGGAAGTCTCCGTGGCGATGTCTGGCCGGGGCCTGGCGGCGTCCACGCGCGGCCGGAGTGTGAGGGGCTGTTCCCGTTGCCAAGAGGTCCGTGGCTCACCGGTCCAGCACACGAAAGTTGAGTCTTTTCTTAATCTACCAGCCAGCCCCAACTGTTCACATTGTGACGCTTGTAATTCGTTGTGGGCGTCGATACCTTCTGCGTTGTTCCATTGAACTCCTTGTTGTGTGCTGGTCGGGTGAAGTGGAGGTTATCTTGTCGGTAGGTCCGTTGACTGTCTGTCGGTTGGGTTTTCTTCGGATTGACAATGGTTGGATCGAGTGCTTGTCTCAGTTAAGAGAGCGTTAGTGTTTGAATTCCAGGCCGACCCTCGGAACTTCTGAGCGCCCTTGGGTGTACTGCCTTTTCTTGTATGTACTTGTATGGCTTCTAGCCGATTTTTGGATTAAGGTTGTTTTTCCCTTAAGGCATAACTTCAACAGAAACAAGAGTAACTTCAGGTGTGTCCCAGGGCAGCGTAATTGGTCCTCTGCTTTTTACGATTTACATAAACGATCTAGTTGATGTCATTGACAGCGGCCTTAGACTGTTTGCCGATGATGCTGTAGTCTATAGGAAAGTAGTATCACACGAAAGTTGTGAACAAATCAATGAGGATTTGCAGAAAATAAATGCGTGCTGTAATGACTGGCAGTTGTCTCTCAATATTAGTAAGTGTAACCTACTGCGTATAACAAGGCAAAAATCCGCATTAATGTAGGAGTACAAAATAAATGCCCAGTCTTTGGAAGCGGTAACGTCCGTCGAGTATCTGGGTGTGACTATTCGAAATGATCTCAAATGGAATGATCAGATTACACAAGTAACGGGTGAGGCGAACTCTAGATTGCGGTTTATTGGTAGAATCCTGAAGCGATGCAGTCCTTCAACAAAGGAAATAGCTTACAATACGTTAGTTCGTCCAGTCGTATTGTTCGTCTGTATGGGACCCTTACCAGTTAGGTCTGATTCAAGAGATTGAGAAGGTCCAAAGAAGAGCGGCAAGATTCGTGACTTGTACATTTAGCCATCGCGAGAGCGTTACAAATCTCATAGAAAGTTTAAAGTGGGTCACACTTGCAGATAGACGACGCGCTAAACAGAAGGGGCCGCTGACTCACCGAGGATGTAGAGCACATATTATTACCACCAACTTTCAAATCGTCGCGTAATGATCATCATTCAAAGATAAGGGAAATAAGAGCTCGTACTGAGGCGTTCAGACAGTCGTTTTACCCTCGCGCGATCCACGAGTGGGACAGAGGGGGGGTGGGGGGGGTGGGGGGGGAATATGATATGACTTAGGCGCGAATTGTGCCCTCCGCCACCGCTTGGTGGCTAGCGGAGTATATATGTAGATGTATGTAGCTGTAGATGGTTTGGGTTTTCAGCCTAATTTAAGAACTGTTCTACGTAAAGCTTTTGGCATTTTTAAAATTAAGTTATCGAGTCTTAAGAGTTGGGTCTTCAGTTGAATTTAAGTTGTTTGCTCTTAAAGTGTCAGATTCTTTGGGCCTTCAGCCTAATTAAGGAATTGTTTTAAGATAAGGCTTTGGCTTTTAAATTTCTGATTTTGGTTGAGCTTTAAGCTATTGGCTTTCAGCCGTTTTTAAATTAAAGTGATCTTGCCCTTAAGGCATGATATTGTACGGCGCATTCAGCCGCTAATTAAGTTCCAAAACTAAAGCTGTATTTTTTTTAAAAATTTTTCTTAGCTCTTGTAATATTTGATCAAATTAAAGGTTGTATATTCGAGTGTAACTGACAGCCGCAAATTTGGCCCCTTTCCACAACTTAAACTACCTGTCATGTCCTGCGGGTTTAGTAGGGCGTTTCAGGCGGATGTCGTGTTAATGTTACTGGACCGCGCATGTCACTTAATGGTGTCTGCAGTGAATTTTTGGGTGTAACTGTACTTCTGTAAAGGCTGTATTCGACATTGTGAGAGGTGATGTTCCTAATGTATGAATATTTTAATGATAACTCTTTTCTTTGCGTATTGTAATCCTTGTCCACCTCAGTCTCTCATTTATTCAGTTTAAAAACCCCTTGCAAGCAGCGACAAACTTGATTACGTGACGCGGCCGCGACTGAGACCTGAAATCATAATTAAATTTCCTGCGAATAGGACACACTTCCATCCTCTCGCTTTCTACCAAGCAAAGGGCTGTAAAATGGTTACATACTGTTGTAAATTTTCCTGTGCTCTGAATTGTGAACGCTCCTGTTACATCGTCGCGCGTTGTAGAATGTGGAGAAAATAATTCTTTCTTCTGCACGTCTGGAACTAGGTGTTGCGAGATACACAAGGGCGCAGCCAGACTGCGTCGAAAGCTCGTGACAGCCCAGCCGCACACTGCATGCGAGATATATTTGCCGTCGGCTACACCGTCGTGGTGTGGATGGGGAGTAATGATCGTGGGTGCCTCTCGCAAAGCCAGCTGCCTGCAGATTACTTACACTGTGAAATAAGCGAGTGTATAGCAAAACTCGTCGTCGCTAATTATAACAATGGATACGCTGCTTTTCCCGCTTTTGTTGAGAGGCTCGTCAGTGAAAAACCAGCTCTTTTGGAAGTACTGTTTACGCAACAGCCCAGAAAGACGGCAGCTTTCGTGCAGGCTGAGGCGCGTAATTTTACAGCATAAACTGACTGTAGTCACTCTAACGCTGCGTGAAATATTTCGTTGGAGAAATCTGGAAACAAGGAGGCCTCAGAAGCCCCATTAAGCACCACGAAAACGAAAACTGTCAGCAGACACCTAACCTAAATCTCCTGGTCCGTGAAAGAACAGTCGTTAGCTTTAAAGTTGTTCGTATTTGTAATCCCTATACATTTAGTTGAACTGACAGCCATTAAATTTGTTTGACTTATAGCATAACCGAAATTTAACGGATTTCTTTTAATGCTCCTGTTGATAACCTCACTTTTTTCTCCATACAGATATCTTGTCTAAATAATTTTACAATTTGTTTTGATCTTCTTATGAATTTACTAGACTGTAAATGACAGCATCATCTGAAAACAACTGTGTAAGCGTATATCAGATATGGCCTCATTCAACAGAGAATTTCGTCTGCTTATGACTTAGCGCAGGATGTTTTTCCGCTTTTCTTGTAAGCGGTATAAATTTTCGATACGGTACCTTTGAAACACCAGTCGCTTCGACTACCTCTGTTATGGGAGCACACACCACACGAGCACAAACAATCTGTCCACAGCTCCAACACAGTGCACTCACTACTACACAGCCGGCCTTGGTGACCGAGCGGTTCTAGGCGCTACAGTCTGGAACCGCGCGACCACTACGGTCGCAGGTTCGAATCCTGCCTCGCTCATGGATGTGTGTGTTGTCCTTAAGTCAGTTAGGTTAAGTAGTTCTAAGTTCTAGGGGACTGACGACCTCAGAAGTTAAGTCCCATAGTGCTCAGAGCCATTTGAACCATTTTGAACCACTACTACACAGAACATTGTTTTGACCACAACTTACACTCTCAAAGTTTTGAGGATATTACACAGCTGCCGTTCGTGGTCGAATCAACAGCGCCACAGCAGGCTTGGCTAGGATCTGCATTTAAGTTCAAACATACATTTCTCGTGATGTTTTCATATTTTTGTCCAATCCCTGTAACTGAAGGCATTGGTGCAGTAACCGTGTAACTCATCTTTACATAATTTCGAGTAAAGCGCAGAAAAGTGTCCACAAGTTGGAAAAAAAGCTAATTGGGCCTGTATTTTCCCAACACTTATTAAAGCCTCCACAGTACCTAAATAGCTTATTACTCTAGCAAGCCGGCCGGTGTGGCCGAGCGGTTCTAGGCGCTACAGTCACAGGTTCGAATCATGCCTCGGGCATGGATGTGTGTGATGTCCTTAGGTCAGTTAGGTTTAAGTATTTCCAAGTTGTAGGGGACTGGTGACCTCAGACGTTAAGTCCCATAGTGCTCAAAGCCATTTGAACCATTTTTGAGATCATTGACAGATCTAAAGTTTCCTGTAACATAAATAGGAATTTGTACCACAGCTTGTATGACTACTTTCGACATAAAACAAATAGAGCAGTACGTAGTTTACGTAGTTTTCTAATTAATTTTGTAACTGGACCTAAGTTTATTAAATTTTGGGCTCGTTTTTAGCTTTTTATTTAGGACTAGAATTTGTTTTAAGCGCTATGAGGTCATGGAAGTTTCGAGAGGTCACCCATGATCTAAACGTCTGAGAGACATCTGACGCATGAAGTGACCTGAGTATGCTTCTAGGCACTTCTATCTGGAACCGCGCTGGTGCTACGTTCGCAGCTTCGAATCCTGCCTCGGGCATGGATGTGTGTGGTGTCCTTAGGTTAGTTAGGTTAAGTCCCATAGTGCTTAGAGCCATCTGATCTAATCAGTACGCTTCTGCGAGTACTCTCCATCAGGCAGGGACATCCGGAACTTCAGCCCGCTTGCAGCTCACGACGATGTTGATGACGAGAGTGAAACTGAGTCTGCTATGATAAAGTCACAAATCACATTGTTTATATCGTACAAATTGGCATCTATGCATGACTTCTCTGAAGAGGTTGGACAAAATGCTGGTGCAAGCTGTGAATATCCCGTGGAAATGTATGTGAGCTTGTTTCTATAGGAAATGATAGGAGGTTGATAACTGTATGTCCCAGTGGTTCCAAAGTGAACAATCGGTTGCTGTATTCGTTGCTTAAAAGGTAATAAAGGTTAATTTTGTGAAAAATCTTAAAACTGTTTATTTTTTTGTATTCTTGAGACTCAAGGCGTTAAAAAACCGTGATGGGGACAATATGCACTGGTGCAAAACAAGTAAACAAAACTGACTGATAAGCATTTACTATTAAAAACAGTCTCGACGACGATTTATTTATCAAGGTGACCGGTTTCGACCACTGCTGTGGTCATCCTTAGACCATTGAGCAGGATCCTCTTTCTGTTGGAGAATCACTAGTGATACTCCAACAGAAAGAGGTTCCTACTCAATGGTCTGAAGATGACCAGAGCAGTGGTCGAAACCGGTCACCTTGATAAATAAATCGTCATCGAGACTGTTTTTAATAGTAAATACTTGTAACACATTGATCACTGCCACTCCCATAATGTATTCAAAAGTAATTGACTGATAGGCGTTTCTGGCGTGTTGACACTGCCATGAAGGCCCTTACACAACAACAGAAGCCCTGATGATGAAGCTTATAAAGTAGTAAAAATACTATATGAACAGCAGACGGATATATCCATTAAGTTGCCCAAATTTTACTTTAAATGAAGCTTAACCATTACGGATGTTTAAGAACTCGTGGCTGTTTATTCAGTATAAATACAGAAAACTGAAACCAGTCAGTGTTTTGCAACTGTTATTTGTTCCACAATACAGTGAAATTCTACACGTGTGAGTGGTCGCCCGTAAGACTTATTCGTTCCACAGTGCAGTGAAGTTCTACACGCGTGAGTGGTCGCTCGTAAGACGGAGATCGGACCAAAGTTTCCCCTCGAGAACACAAACTGCTCCGACGTCCACTGCTGGAAAGTGTTTAAAGAGGGGGCGGTAGCGCCGTAGGCTTTAGAAACAATGAGTGTAACTTCTGCAGCCCAAGAAACGATGTGGCTTGAGCGGTGGTCGCTGGAGATTGAAGTGGGTTCCGTATCTGCGCGAGTCGGCAATAAGAGGCACCGGCAGCAGCGTATAAACGGCGGAACGGCGGCGGCGGCGGCGGCGGCGGCAGCGGCGGAAGTTTGATCGTAACGCGGCAGCCGGGGGTCCGCAGTGGTCGAGCCGTGCGGCGGTGCCGCAATGCGGGCGACGCCCCCGCGCCGCCCGCCGCACGCCACGCACACCACGCACCGGGCAGCCCCCGCCGCACGCACCACCAACAACACAACCCCACAAGGCACTCCGACCCCATACTTGAAGATGCGAACTTTAAATGAGGAAAGCACAGTTAAACCGCCGTCACGCGGCACAAGTTAGCAAACGTGCACGTGGCGCTCTACGAGTTTTGTGACGTCACTTCCTGCTGTCTCTCTTCTAGGAGTCATTTCGTTATATGAAACCACGGAGATATAATAAGAGGAGTTGTCAAAATGTCACAGATTTGAAGCCTTTACTAAGCGTTACATGTTTCAAAATTGTATCATAAGACTGAAGCTATGGAATGAAGTGTACAAGAAATTAGTGATAGAAATATACCTAAGTGTGCATCTAAGTATTCCAATATACAGAACTGTCAAGTAGTCCTTTATACCTTTACGTTTTTAATACCAAATTAAGAAAAATTGTAATGTTTTATTTTATTGACTCTCATTTAGGCTTATCTAAACGGTTATACTTTATCTCATCCATTGTTTGTCCAACTAGTGTAATGATTACAGTTGGTCATACTCATTTAACATTTCTTTTTGTGAGGGTGAAAGGTGTCTGTTGGATTCCTTTCATGTTAATTTCTTAAATCTGTTGTCATTTTCGGCATAAATTCCTCTTCTAAATTTACTGTGGTGTTTCTGACTACCTGGGAGGAGACTGAGCAGTGGAACGTGTTACTTTTACACATAAACAAGAACGATCTGTCACACTACTACACTTAAAAACACAGTTTATATGTAATTCATGTCACACTGTCTCATACGGAACCTACATCCGCTTTCTTTTATATACTGTATATGATTAGATACTGTCATCCCCCTTCCCTTCTGTGTGAGAGGATGAATGAGCAAATATATTTCTAGTTGCATGCTTGATGGTAGCAGACAAGCCTGTCTGCTAGAGAACAGTAGGACCAACGTCGGAACAGGTAGCTACGCTTTCTAAAAGCAGAGAGGTTTCTATTCTTAGTATGGTCCTGTCCGTCCCTTGCCATGTTGGCATGGGAAGCTGCCTCTCTGGTCACTTCCGTTTCTATCTCTTAAGCACGCTCAGTAGGGGCCCAGGCAGTCTGACCGCGGCGAACGTCTGAAGTGGTAAGATCTCCGGCTAAGCACGTCTCTGCTAAGTCCGTAGGACAATGGCCTAACTGAAAATGTACTCACCTTTATTTCAGGTTTAGATCTAAAATATCTAATGTTATCTTAAATTGCAATGCAGTGTAATTCGAGTGTGAAGTTCAGAATATCTTCCAGTAGTTGCTTTGTCACTACTTTGTGAGTAAAGTGGAACCACGTGTTGATCAGTAACTCTAAGATCATCAGTCTTAAATGCGAATGTGCGTGAGATTATAACGTCTCGTCTTGACAATATTTTTCAATATAGCAACTTTTCTTTATGTTCAACCCACGTGGGGTGTACTTTGTGAGACCAGTACCACGTGCTTATACAATTGTTTGACCCATCAGGTTAATAGTAAGACGATAGTAACCAGTTCAAGGATTTTCTTTTGTACTTTGTGTTTCAATGTAATTTATTTTAACTATCAAAATTATTGTGGAGTTACACTCTTTGTGTAAACCAAGTTGACCAAATGAAGCATGTAGTGTAATAATCAAAGTAACCCTCAGCTATTCATTTCGGGAAGATTTCACAAAGAGTTAGTATGAATTTAGTATACCAGTGTGTGGTAATTTCATGACGGACAGGATTGCGCTACGAACGTAACTTCTTTAGGTGAAAATTGAATCGGTTGGTTGCGGTTAATTTCCTCTTGCATATATTTCAACGTTCTTCGTGTGTTATTTTATGAATGCAGTGTTGTATGCAGTCTCCCAATCTTGGCTCCATATTTGATGTGTTCCGTAAGATTACAAACTCACATTTTCACAATCCTAAATAAGACACCAGTTTAGTTATGAATCAAGTTTAATATGCTGAAATTTTAATGGAAAAATGATCAATGTTAAAATAAATGTCCAAATATAAACTGATTTATTTCTTTTCATTTAAACTGTCTTTATATATATATATATATATATATATATATATATATATATATATATATGTATATATATATATATATATATATAATCACCGGTTATCGTAAGATGACTACTAAAAGATTATAATTAATGTTAGTCTGTTTGGGAATTTGGTAAGTTGGTGAAACAGTTGCTCAGTAATGCAAGGTTAACTTCCCCAGATAGCTCACAGCTTTTAACCCGCTTTTATTGTCTTGAATATCAGCACCGCTTTCAGCACAAATTAATGGATCAACATTACAAGGGTTGCAAATTGATAACAGCTGCACAGTTACACGATCTAGCAATTAGTATATATATTTATACGACAAAACTGGCATATATATTGAACATAGAGAGAAAATGAAAGTGTAACTTCATACACTGCGATAAAGTACATGTCAACACCTCGTGAAAAAATCTGAGCCGGCCACGATGGCCGAGCGGTTCTAGGCGCTTCAGTCCGGAACCGCGCCAGTTTTATCGTATAATAGTTCTTTCATTTAAAGTTGTTACCACCAATCTGGGCTCATCTAAATGACTCTGTTCTGTCATTTATTACATGCTCTCCTATTGCAATCTGGATACGTATTCTGGTACTTAAGTACGTTTTATTTTCTGATGGTCGTATTTTACTTATTACTGATATAGGTTTTTGTTTATACTGTACCACGCCAGTTATTAGTTGCAATTGTTTTCTGTTTTGATTATGGACCAAAGAAAACCTCTGTAACGTTCTTTACGATGTTACCAAATGACGCATTTTCATGCTGTTAGTATGAGTTTCTCTTCCATAAAACTAGCATAAATGATTTTGCCAAATTTGTTCAAATGATTCAAATGGCTCTAAGCGCTATGGGACTTAACATCGGAGGTCATCAGTCGCCTAGAACTACTTAAACCTAACTAACCTAAGGATATCACACATATCCATGCCCGAGGCAGGATTCGAACCTGCGACGGTAGCAGCCGCTCGGTTCCGGACTGAAGCGCCTAGAACCGCTCGGCCATCGCGGCCGGCTCAAATTTGTTCACGAGGTGCTGACATGTACTTTATCGCAGTGTATGAAGTTACACTTTCATTTTCTCTCTATGTTCAATGGTAGTGGCACCTACTCGCTTCGTTTGCCTCTTTGATACTGCAATTGTCACCCTCAATTTGGCGCTGGTTCTATTTAAACAGACGACGGCACTGTCAAATACACCTACATGAGATGAGATTTGATTCTATTCATTTTATATTCTCACTTTCGTGAGCTTTGTACTAAAGTTTGATTTTGATGTAAGTACACTATTTGAAATTTCTGTGTATTGGAATACTTAGATGGACACTTATTTATACATCATTAATTTCTTGTACACTTCATTCCACAGCTTCAGTGTGATGATTAAATTTTGAAACTCGTAACGCTTAATAAACAACTGTGCCATCAAGTCCTTTCATCATTTCAAAGTTGTGTCAAATCTGAATCGTGGCGTGCCTTTGCCATGGAAGTATTTCTACATCAAGTAATGGAGATTTGAAGCCGACCGCCTGGCAAGTTAGTTGCTCCAAACGTCAGCTCCTGGCGGAAGTGTTTCGATAAAAAAAAAAGCCAGCTTGCATCATTTACGGGAGAACTTATCATTCTGAATATAGTCAAATTTTAAAGGAATCATATTTCAAAAAAGGTGGACTTGTTCAAGCAATATTTTCTTCTACATACAAGAAGTTTGGTTCCGCTATTTTCTTTTATTGTAGTCGTTTTATTTCTGTCATCTGACTTTAAATTTCCTATTAGTCCAACTTGAAAAGCTCTGTGCGTGTGAAGAAAAAAATTTGGAAACTCACCAAACTTAAAAGGACGTGTTCGCAGAATTTTCCGAAGAGAACACAGCCGAACTTCAGTTTCGTCAGTCGTTATTAAAAACTGCCGAATTACGTGAGCAGCCTTTTTACATCAAATACCCATCTTCTTAGCTATTATAAACGTACAACAAAAACAAAGTTACATAAATGAGACTAAATGGATCGTATTATTGGATCAAACATGTATTTCAGAGCAGAAGGGAGTTTGAAAATTCCTTCCCGAAGCTGTTATGCACGAAAAGACTGTAACATTTACTAATTTAAATAACTGTTGTGGGCATATCACAGAAATTAAGAACAAGAAGCAATGGTAAACAGTTTTCAGCTAATGTTTTGGGCCATCTAATATGGCGGATCCGGCTTCAAAATAACGTAAAAAATATGTTTTTAGCGCCATCTTCTCTTATGATATCTGCAAGCATGAAACACAAAATGAGCTTTACGATCTTTCAGCAGCATGCCAAGTAAAGCAGAATCAATAGGAAGCAAGGAGGCAGACCTATGTCACAAGCGGAAACCGAGAAGCCATATTGCATACAATGAGGTTACAAAAGTCATGGATACCTCTTAATATCGTGTCGGACCAGCAACTCGACGTGGCATGGACACAAGTCGCTGGAAGTCTCCTGCAGAAGTACTGAGCCATCTGCCTCTACATGGATACTCTGCAAATCACACTTAAGTGCCTGGCAGAGGGTTCATCGAACCACCTTCACAATTCTCTATTACTCCAATCTCGTATAGGGCGCGGAAAGAATGAACACCTATATATTTCCGCACGAGCTCTGATTTCCCTTCTTTTATCTTGCTGATCGTTCCTCCCTATATAGGTCGGTGTCAACAAAATATTTTCACATTTGGAGTAGAAAGTTGGTGATTGGAATTTCGTGAGAAGATTCCGTCGCAAAAAAAAAAAAAAGAAAAAAAATGGTGGTTCAAATGGCTCTGAGCACTATGGGACTTAACATCTGTGGTCATCAGTCCCCTAGAACGTAGAACTACTTAAGCCTAACTAACCTAAGGACATCACACACATCCATGCCCGAGGCAGGATTCGAACCTGCGAACGTAGCAGTCATGCGGTTCCGGACTGAGCGCCCAGAACCACTAGACCACCGCGGCCGGCTCCGTCACAACAAAAAATGCCTTTCTTTTAATGATCTCCAGCCCAAATCCTGTATCATTTCTGTGACAGTCTCTCCCATATTTTGCTATAATACAAAACGTGCTGTCTATCAGGTAAGGATCCCACACTGCGCAGCAGTGTTCTAAAAGAGGACGGACAAGCGTAGTGTAGGCAGTCTCCTTAGTAGGTCACATTTTCTAATTGTCCTGCCAATAAAACGCAGTCTTGGGTTATCCTTCCCCACAACATTTTCTGTGTGTTTCCTCCAATTTAAGTTGTTCGTTATCGTAATACCTAGGTATTTAGTTGATTTTCCGGCTTTTTGATTAGACTGATTTGTCGTGTAACCGACGTTTAACGAGTTCCTTTTAGAACTCATGTGGATGACCTCACACTTTTCGTCTTTCAGGGTCAACTGCCACTTTTCGCACCATTCAGATATCTTCTCTAAATCTTTTTGCAGTTTGTTTTGGTCTCCTGATGACTTTATTAACGACAGCGTCATTTGCAAACAACCGAAGACGGCTGCTCAGATTGTCTCCAAAACAGTTTATATACACTCCTGGAAATTGAAATAAGAACACCGTGAATTCATTGTCCCAGGAAGGGGAAACTTTATTGACACATTCCTGGGGTCAGATACATCACATGATCACACTGACAGAACCACAGGCACATAGACACAGGCAACAGAGCATGCACAATGTCGGCACTAGTACAGTGTATATCCACCTTTCGCAGCAATGCAGGCTGCTATTCTCCCATGGAGACGATCGTAGAGATGCTGGATGTAGTCCTGTGGAACGGCTTGCCATGCCATTTCCACCTGGCGCCTCAGTTGGACCAGCGTTCGTGCTGGACGTGCAGACCGCGTGAGACGACGCTTCATCCAGTCCCAAACATGCTCAATGGGGGACAGATCCGGAGATCTTGCTGGCCAGGGTAGTTGACTTACACCTTCTAGAGCACGTTGGGTGGCACGGGATACATGCGGACGTGCACTGTCCTGTTGGAACAGCAAGTTCCCTTGCCAGTCTATGATTGGTAGAACGATGGGTTCGATGACGGTTTGGATGTACCGTGCACTATTCAGTGTCCCCTCGACGATCACCAGTGGTGTACGGCCAGTGTAGGAGATCGCTCCCCACACCATGATGCCGGGTGTTGGCCCTGTGTGCCTCGGTCGTATGCAGTCCTGATTGTGACGCTCACCTGCACGGCGCCAAACACGCATACGACCATCATTGGCACAAAGGCAGAAGCGACTCTCATCGCTGAAGACGACACGTCTCCATTCGTCCCTCCATTCACGCCTGTCGCGACACCACTGGAGGCGGGCTGCACGATGTTGGGGCGTGAGCGGAAGACGGCCTAACGGTGTGCGGGACCGTAGCCCAGCTTCATGGAGACGGTTGCGAATGGTCCTCGCCGATACCCCAGGAGCAACAGTGTCCCTAATTTGCTGGGAAGTGGCGGTGCGGTCCCCTACGGCACTGCGTAGGATCCTACGGTCTTGGCGTGCATCCGTGCGTCGCTGCGGTCCGGTCCCAGGTCGACGGGCACGTGCACCTTCCGCCGACCACTGGCGACAACATCGATGTACTGTGGAGCCCTCACGCCCCACGTGTTGAGCAATTCGGCGGTACGTCCACCCGGCCTCCCGCATGCCCACTATACGCCCTCGCTCAAAGTCCGTCAACTGCACATACGGTTCACGTCCACGCTGTCGCGGCATGCTACCAGTGTTAAAGACTGCGATGGAGCTCCGTATGCCACGGCAAACTGGCTGACACTGACGGCGGCAGTGCACAAATGCTGCGCAGCTAGCGCCATTCGACGGCCAACACCGCGGTTCCTGGTGTGTCCGCTGTGCCGTGCGTGTGATCATTGCTTGTACAGCCCTCTCGCAGTGTCCGGAGCAAGTATGGTGGGTCTGACACACCGGTGTCATGGTGTTCTTTTTTCCATTTCCAGGAGTGTAGATAAGGAACAGCAAAGGGCCTATAACACTACCTTGGGGAACGCCAAAAATCACTTATGTTTTACTCGATGGCACTAAAGCCGTCCATAACTGCGAAAATGTTGCCAGTGCAGGATTTTGTGCACGAATGTTCGATGGGTGACAAAAGTCATACGCTCGAATTGTCCAGAATGTTCTTAAAACCAATCGCAAACAACTAAGGCCGGATGACATGGAGTATCGTCAACCAAAAAAATATCATTGGTTTCTGTCAACATGAAAATTTATGGTTGCAAATGGCCTCCAAGTGGCCCAACATAACCATTTCCCACCGATGGTCGGTTATGTTTGACCAGAGGACCCGGTCCGTTCCATGTAAACACAGGCGACACCGTTATGGGGCCACCACCAGTTTTCATAGTGCCTTGTTGAGAACTTGGGTCGACGACTTCGTGGTGTCTGCTCTCGAACCCTGCCATCATCTCATCGGGATTCATCTGATCAGGTAACGGTTTTCCAGTCGTGTAGGGTCCTGTCATCCTGTTATCAAAGACACTCTCTTAGGTTATCTGATACCATAGCCCCTTAACACGAAATTTCACCTTATTATCCTAACGGATAATTTCGTCGCAGGTCCCACATTAATTTCTGCGGTTATTTAACACAGTGTTGCTTGTCTGTTAGCACTGACAACTCTACGCTCACGATCTTTAAGCGCAGGCCGTCGGTCACCACGTTGTCTGTGGTGAGAAGTGATGCCTGAAATTTGGTATTATCGGCACACTCTTGACGAATTCCGGAAAGGAATGGCCCAACCGTCTAGCTCCAGCTACCACTCCGGGCTAAAAGTCTGCTAATTCCCGCCGTGCGTCCATAATCATGTCGGAAACATTTTCACATGTATGACCTGAGTACAAATGACAGCTCCGCCATAGCACTGCCCTTATATACCTAGTGTACCCGATACTGCCACCATCTGTATATGTACTTATCGTTATCCCATGACTTATATCATCTCAGTGTACGTCGTGTGAAGCAGGATCCATGTTCGCTACGTTTTATGTTACAACCTATGAATAAGTGCTGTTTTTTAGCGACAGAGCAAATCGTTATTGGCACGATTTCTTATAATAAAATGAAAGGATACGACATATTGCTAGCTGCCGGCCGATGTGGTCGAGCAGTTCTAGGCGCTTCAGTCCGGAAGCACGAGGCTGCTATGGCCGCAGGGTCGAATCCTGCCTCGGGCATGGATGTGTGTGATGTACTTAGATTTAAGTAGTTCTAAGTCGTAGGGTAATGATGGTGTCAGATAAGTCCCATGATGCTTAGAGCCATTTTTTGCTAGCTAAAGAATTTTCGTATTTACTTATTTTTCGCGTTAGAATTCGCGTGCTATGAAATTAAGCCGTTTAAGACCAATGGTACATTGAATATTCGTGGGAAACCTGTCGTTCTTGTTAGGATTTGTTATAATTAAACGTCAAAAACATTTCGGTGATTAGTACCTTTTGAAGACATAACATAAGATACAAGGTCGCTAATTATAATTTTTCAGTGTAGCGTAGTCAGCAGATGCAACGTGTTACGGAACTGAGGGTAAACGGCGCGGGTTTCGCATCTCTCCCTGGTATCTTTTGTTTTTTTTGTTTTTCTTTTTTTCGATTTCGCGTCTTCTAGAAGGACATTTCTGTAATATTCGATATTACGTAAATATAAGTGTACTCTCTGTCTCATGTGAGTTTGTTCGATGTAGGGAACTTTTATAAATAAAGCACCCCGTCTTCAGACCACAAGTGGCCCATCGGGACCATCCGACCGTCGTGTCATCCTCCGTGAGGATGCGGATAGGAGGGGCGTGTGGTCAGCACACCGCTCTCCTGGTCGTTATGATGGTTTTCTGTGACCCGAGCCGCTACTATTCGGTCGAGTAGCTCCTCAATTGGCATCACAGGCTAAGTGCATCCCGAAAAATAGCAACAGTGCATGATGGCCCGGTTGGTCACCCATCCAAGCGTCGGCCACGCCCGACAACGCTTTACTTTGGTGATCTGATGGGAAACGGTGTATCCACTGCGGCAAAATCGTTGCCGAACTTTTACAAGCTGATGTAAATTGAAGGTCGACGGAGGAGAAAGGAATGGGAAGTTGAAGATATTAGCTACATCGAGACTCTATGCTGAATCAGCAGTGACGCGTGGAAATGTGTACTTGACCGGTACTCGAAACCGGGATCTTCTACATACTACGCAGTTGCGTTAACCGCTACGCCATCCGGACACATCGTTTATCGCTAACGCGCTGTATATCCCCGGTACTCTGCCCGGCCGACTCACATTCGCACCCAGTACCACATATATGCAGTCCCTGCCCAATTCCTCCGTGCTCGCTGATTTTAGATTCCCGCAGGAGGTTCGGACGTAAATGTGCATCCGCACTGAAGGTGGTGGATCCATTACCCATCGATCAGTTGTATGAATGCGTGGTGACTGTTCCGAAACAACAGACATGGCGCATTGATACTTTTATAAGCTGATGTGCTTAGTAACTCAGGGCTTAATTTCGGCGGCAATGCGATGAACGACGTTCCGGCACCCACTGGAGAATGTTTTTTGAACTCAGTGGAATTTAAAACAGTGCACGTGTACTAAATGGCAACGTAAGTAAAATTTGCCGCTGCGCCGGTACCAGTAAACGTGGCAATGGGTGCCGGCCGAGGTAGCCGAGTGGTTCTACATCTACATCTACATTTATACTCCGCAAGCCACCCAACGGTGTGTGGCGGAGGGCACTTTACGTGCCACTGTCATTACCTCCCTTTCCTGTTCCAGTCGCGTATGGTTCGCGGGAAGAACGACTGTCTGAAAGCCTCCGTGCGCGCTCTAATCTCTCTAATTTTACATTCGTGATCTCCTCGGGAGGTATAAGTAGGGGGAAGCAATATATTCGATACCTCATCCAGAAACGCACCCTCTCGAAACCTGGCGAGCAAGCTACACCGCGATGCAGAGCGCCTCTCTTGCAGAGTCTGCCACTTGAGTTTATTAAACATCTCCGTAACGCTATCACGGTTACCAAATAACCCTGTGACGAAACGCGCCGCTCTTCTATGGATCTTCTCTATCTCCTCCGTCAAACCGATCTGGTACGGATCCCACACTGATGAGCAATACTCAAGTATAGGTCGAAGGACTGTTTTGTAAGCCACCTCCTTTGTTGATGGACTACATTTTCTAAGGACTCTCCCAATGAATCTCAACCTGTTACCCGCCTTACCAACAATTAATTTTATATGATCGTTCCACTTCAAATCGTTCCGCACGCATAATCCCAGATATTTTACAGAAGTAACTGCTACCAGTGTTTGTTCCGCTATCATATAATCATACAATAAAGGATCCTTCTTTCTATGTATTCGCAATACATTACATTTGTCTATGTTAAGGGTCAGTTGCCACTCCCTGCACCAAGTGCCTATCCGCTGCAGATCTTCCTGCATTTCGCTACAATTTTCTAATGCTGCAACTTCTCTGTATACTACAGCATCATCCGCGAAAAGCCACATGGAACTTCCGACACTATCTTCTAGGTCATTTATATATATTGTGAAAAGCAATGGTCCCATAACACTCCCCTGTGGCACGCCAGAGGTTACTTTAACGTCTGTAGACGTCTCTCCATTGATAACAACATGCTGTGTTCTGTTTGCTAAAAACTCTTCAATCCAGCCACACAGCTGGTCTGATATTCCGTAGGCTCTTACTTTGTTTATCAGGCGACAGTGCGGAACTGTATCGAACGCCTTCCGGAAGTCAAGAAAAATAGCATCTACCTGGGAGCCTGTATCTAACGTTTTCTGGGTCTCATGAACAAATAAAGCGAGTTGGGTCTCACACGATCGCTGTTTCCGGAATCCATGTTGATTCCTACATAGTAGATTCTGGGTTTCCAAAAACGACATGATACTCGAGCAAAAAACATGTTCTAAAATTCTACAACAGATCGACGTCAGAGATATAGGTCTATAGTTTTGCGCATCTGCTCGACGACCCTTCTTGAAGACTGGGACTATCTGTGCTCTTTTCCAATCATTTGGAACCCTCCGTTCCTCTAGAGACTTGCGGTTCAAATGGTTCAAATGGCTCTGAGCACTATGGGACTTAACTTCTAAGGTCATCAGTCCCCTAGAACTGAGAACTACTTAAACCTAACTAACCTAAGGACATCACACACATCCATGCCCGAGGCAGGATTCGAACCTGCGACCGTAGAGGCCGCGCGGTTCCAGACTGTAGCGCCTTTAACCGCTTGGCCACCACGGCCGGCAGAGAGACTTGCGGTACACGGCTGTTAGAAGGGGGGCAAGTTCTTTCGCGTACTCTGTGTAGAATCGAATTGGTATCCCGTCTAGGCGCTATAGTCTGGAACCGCGCGACCGCTACGGTCACAGGTTCGAATCCTGCCTCGGGCATGGGTGTGTGTGATGTCCTTAGGTTAGTTAGGTTTAAGTAGTTCTAAGTTCTAGGTTACTGATGACCTCCGATGTTAAGTCCCATAGTTCTCAAAGCCATTTGAACCATTTTGACAATGGGCGACCGACATGAAGCTATAGGCAAGGGCATGGGGAGAGGTACTGTGTGTGCGTGTGTGTGTGCGCGCGCGCATGTGTGTGTGTGTGTGTGTGTGTGTGTGTGTGTGTGTGTGTGTGTGTGTGTGTGTACAGTTCACTGCGCAGCTACAGTGCAAATGTTTGAATGTTGCGGCTGGCAGCGTGAAAATAGACAAAGACTACCGAACTACAGGCCTGTGCCATTGCACATCGAGCCGAACTAGGGAGCAAAATGACACTGCTATGGTGACAGGACATGTTAGTATTAAATCTGGCGGTTTAATTGTTGTCATTATATAAATTATTTTTAAAAAATCTGAATTTCGGAACAATATTTTGTAAAAATGAGATCTCGTTGTAAGTTTTATTACGAGTTTTCAAAAATCGAAAAGTGATTTTTATGGCTTGGTGGGTGGGGGGTGGGGGCGTGCATGGAGGTGTTCCGGCGTTGTATGATTGAAGAGGTGCGTTCCGACACTTAAAATTTAAGAAATTAAGCAGTGGACTGTCTGCAAATGTATCTGTCCTTTTTGTCTTGTTACATGTTCACAAATAAAGGAGTCTTTGTTTATGTGTACCACAGACAGAATAATATGAGTAGCAGTTGGACAAGGGAGGTAACGTGCATTTTAACAGAGCTAAAGTAGAAATTTTACGCCCGTTCATTTTCGTGAACAAACTCTATGATTTGTGAACTAAATAAAGCAGACATATGCCGCTGTAGAGCGCTGAGAGTGCAAAATCACGTTAACTAGCTCGACTTTTGTGCTGACAGCGCTGTGTCTCGTGACGTGGGATATCCTGTCTGCATGCACGTCAACGTGTAACGACAAGAAGTACCTGCAACTGTATACATGGGGTAACCGAACTTCTAATTGTCATTTAAAAAAACTAAAGCTACGTAATTCAGATTTTGTTTATACGATTGCATGTTGTGACATGACCGTCACCATTCTGTTTCTGTAACACTTCTGTCCCTAAATGTAACTGGGTTTTCTCTTTTGATGCTAGTCAATTGTCAGCATGAGCATTATTGCAAAGGGCATTTGATTCTAAAGCTTTATGTCAGGATGAAAAACACAAAATAAATTACTTTTTCTTTCTTAACAACATGTGGGCAGGGTGGGTTCTTCCTTGGCTCGGGTATGAGGTAGAATGAAACAGCATTTTTACATACGATAACTTTTATTGGAGATTTGTGCAACTGTTCCCTTACTCGATTGTTCTGGCTGAGAGAGCGGCAGCTGTGTCGTTTGCGAAGACTCTGCTGCGGCAGCGGCGGCGTCTGATTACGCCTGGCGGTGTGTATCTCGCGTCGCCGTCTCGCCCAGTTGACTGGAGACGCGCCTCGTGCGGTGGCCGGTTTAATTATTGAGAGCGAAGTCGTGCATCGGATGGTGGTACATTGGATGTGGCGTCCCAGTGTTTCTCTTCTCTAAGCGGCCGCGTGTGTCAGTGTTGTGCGTCGGACAGCGGTGCGGCGCGGCGGGGGAAGGCCAGTGTCCCGGGCTCGAACAACGGACTCCAGCTTGCCAGTCTTCGGCTGTCCGATCTTCATCCCAGCTCACAGGTGACTGCTGATGTGAGGCCGTCTCCTTCCCGTCCTCAAGAGTCACCCGGGTACATAAAAATCATACTTCAAATACCTTTTAACTTCTGTCTTCTGGCGCCGAGGCTGCTGCTTGCTATTCCATTACAGCGGCGGACTTGGTGCGTCTATGCATGATGTAGTCTCTTCTTGCATGACGGTCTTCAGCACCGAAACTGGCTGAAAACTACTGCTACTCTTCTCTTTTCCTTCGTCTTTCGTCTCTCGTCTCTCAGGCTCACTGCGTCTTGCGTATTTATTCACTTCAGTTTACTGGAGGTGAACGACTTCACGGTCATTGCCTCGTCTGTCACGTTGAAAAACTTCTCGAAGAATCTTCTTAACGACGGTCTTTGGCTCTTGGAATGTAGGCGAGGGCCTTTGATCACATGTGACGACTGAGAAACTCGTGAGCCGGTCATTGCCTCTTCTGTCACGTTGAAAAACTTCTCGAAGAATCTTCTTAACGACGGTCATTGGCTCTTGGAATGTAGACGAGGGCCTTTGCTCACATGTGATAACTGAGAAACACGTGAGCCGGTCGGGCGATGCCCTGACGGCTGAATCGACAGTGTCCGCTTATGTGGAACTTGATGACTTCACGGTCACTGTCTCTTCTGCTCTGCTGTTCTGCCCGCTGTTTGCCAGTATGTAACTCTTTAAACTAAATCAAGTTTTTCATTTATATTCTAATTTCTACTTCACTTTGATTTCACTAATTTATTTACTTAAGTACCACTCAACATTCCTCCACCCTTTGGAGAAATTAGCCCTCAAATTTACCAGTCAACATTCCTCCACTCTTTACACGGCAAAACCACTAACACGAGCAATGAAAACTCTCGACTTAGAAGATTACACACGCTTCACATTAAGTATGTTGAAAATACTTTATCACTTTACAAAAGCACTGTACGCTCATGAATCACATAGTTCACACATAAATGGTTATAATAAGTGTAACAAATCTTGATGACAATGAAGCAACAAAAAATAGATTTTTCACTTAGAAAATTATGTAGCAACACCTGTTTAATCTACCCTATATTAATGAAAGAATATCTATTCTACAGTATTGTTTATTTTAACATGAGACTCTTTAATAAAGATTGAAGTACAATAAACAAAATTGATACACTAATGCTCAAAAGTAACCACTGAAGTACACTAGTTAAGAGTGTGGTATCCAGTTAACAGGGATTTGATGAAGTGTCATATTATGATTTGGCTTATTTTTTCGTCTTAAATAAAAGAAAACTTTACAAAGCAGAAACACCAACACGAAAGTTCGAGATATATCCGTTCCTAGCATTATAATTTTAGTTTTGTGTTCACCTTTTAATTTTAAGACATGTTGCATCATAACATTGGTATCAATTTTGCCTTGCTGCGAGTTTATGAACAAATCTAATGACTTCAGAAGGGAACTGTCAAGGGAGTAATTGAGGTAGGATAGGATAGGTTTTGTGTAGGAAATGCTTGCATGGCGTTTTCTGAAAAAAGCAAACAACATGGTTATGGGCCTACCAACCTAGTAAAAACAAAAACAAAGGAAAGAAGGAATACATTGTTAACTACAAGATCAACATGTTTCTACCTTCACTTTTTTTTTAAATAAACCATTATCAGTTATTAATTATTTACATTTGTATACTATCCACAGTCTATTATGATTCAACTACGACATTCGCACCCTTGGTCGAAGATTGAATGGTGCCATGTCTGTATGTTGTGCTGGCGTGGCCACTGTTTTTCCTTTTCGGGTACTTCCTCCACCCTTCAGAAAAGCAGACACTATTGTTGAAGGAATTACATCTGGAGCGCCCTTAAAAGGTTTTAAACGACTTGCATGGACAATAGTAGTTCGGGTGGGCAGTTGCAATTTAACGTTGACTGGTGATGTGATCTCAATAATTTGATAAGGACCTCTGTAGTATGTTACAAATTTTTTCGTTTTTCCTTTCGCAATGTATGGGGTTGACAGCATCCCCCACTGACCGATTTTGTAATTTGGATATTTAGCTTGGGCATTACCTAATCTTTCCTGTCGTTCCAAAGCCTTTGTATTAAATTTTTGAACCTTTTTCCATACATCCTTCATCATTCGACTGAAATCTCTTACTGTTTCTCTGACTTTTCCGTTTTTCTGCCTGATTACATCAAAAGGGGACGGCATTTTTCTCCCATAGACCACTTCATAAAGTGACATACCAGTTGCTTCATGTGTTTTGGCATTGTATACCGACACGATTATTCGTAAATACGTATCCCAATTAGAATGTTGTTCGTTAATATAACAACTAAGCATCTTGCCAATTGTCCGATGAACTCTTTCTGTGCGTCCATTGCACTGAAGGTGTAACGGAGTTGTGCGTAATTTACGTATTTTTAGTAAGTGGAATAGCTGTTTCATTAATTCAGACATAAAATTAGATCCCTGATCTGTGATAATAGCTTCAGGTACGCCAAATTTAAGTATCCAGTTGTTAACTAAAGCTTGGGCAACTGTATTTGCTTGCTGATCTGGGAGACTCACCATAGCTAGATACCGTGAAAAGTGATCTATAATTGTAGGAACATACTTATTACCAGCAGGTGTTTTATGAAATGGCCCGTAGAGATCCAGTCCACAGATTTGAAATGGACATGAAGCCTCGGGGAGCCTCTGTAAGAGTATTTTTAAACGAGAAAGTTCAGCTCGTTGTGCGCGCGCAATGCAATTACGAACGTACTGCGCAACATCCTGCTTTCTGGTTTGCCACCAAAATCGCTCTGCTACACGTCTTTCGGTTGTCCGCTGTCCACCGTGTCCTGCAAGGATATGATCGTGGGCCTCTGCCATTATTTCTTGTCTAAGGTGTTGGGGAACAACAATTCGCGGTCCAAGTTTTGTTTTACGGCATAATACACAATCTTCAAAGCAAAATTGTTTTTGAGTTGCGTATTTTTTGCATTCTGTATCCTCATCTTGTGCCTTTCTCCAGTCCTCAGTATCTCGGCCTGTTGCTTCCAAAAGTGCTATTTTCCGACTTAGGCAATCTGTATTCGTGTGTTTTTTGCCTGGTTTATGGATAACTTCGAAATCCATTTCGGAAAGACATAGGGCCCAACGGGTAAGACGACTAGATGGATCCTTTAACCCAAGCAATCATTTCAAAGCTGCGTGGTCTGTAATAACCTTGAATTTCCTACCATACAAGTAGCATTTAAAGTATTTGATGCCATAAATAACACTTAACAATTCTTTCTCCGTTGTGGAATAATTTCTTTCTGCCGTTGTTAGTTGTCTCGAAGTGTAAGCTATGGGGTGTTCCGCACCATTAATATTCTGACTCAAAACAACTCCTACGGAATGACCACTTGCGTCACAGGATAAAATAAATTCTTTATTATAATCTGGGTAGGCTAATACTGGACTGTGTGTTAACTTATCTTCAAGGGTTTGAAATGCTGATTCACAATCTTCAGACCAATGAAATTTTGCACCCTTTTTCAATAATTGGGTTAAGGGTCGGGCAATTTCAACCAAATTTTGAACATATTTTCGGTAATACAATGCGAGAACAATGAAACTTTGTACCTCCTTAACGCGTTGTGGTGATGGGAAGTCCTTAACTGCCGAAATTAATCGAGGATCTGTTTTAATTCCTTTTTCACTAATGACATGCCCTAGGTATGTAACCTCTGTCAATGCAAAACTACATTTTTCCATATTTAATGTTAATTTAGCTTTTATAAGTCTCTAAAAAACATTACGTAGACGCACAGCATGTTCATTAATGTCTTTGGAGAATACAATAATATCGTCTAGATATACACAACATTGCTGAGTTTTGAGTCCTCGCAATACTCCATCAAGTAGTCTTTGAAAAGTTGCTGGTGCATTTTTCAAACCGAAAGGCATTCTTTTAAATTGCCAGTGGCCTCCAGGGGTAGAAAATGCTGTTTTATGCCTATCTTCAGGTGCAACTTCCAATTGATGATATCCGCTACACAAATCGATTGTTGAAAAGAATTTACTGTCACCCAAACTGTCAATGATATCTGTAATGTTTGGAAGAGGATAAACGTCTGAGATAGTTTGTTTGTTAAGGTGTCTGTAGTCACAACAGAATCTACACTCCTGGAAATTGAAATAAGAACACCGTGAATTCATTGTCCCAGGAAGGGGAAACTTTATTGACACATTCCTGGGGTCAGATACATCACATGATCACACTGACAGAACCACAGGCACATAGACACAGGCAACAGACCATGCACAATGTCGGCACTAGTACAGTGTATATCCACCTTTCGCAGCAATGCAGGCTGCTATTCTCCCATGGAGACGATCGTAGAGATGCTGGATGTAGTCCTGTGGAACGGCTTGCCATGCCATTTCCACCTGGCGCCTCAGTTGGACCAGCGTTCGTGCTGGACGTGCAGACCGCGTGAGACGACGCTTTATCCAGTCCCAAACATGCTCAATGGGGGACAGATCCGGAGATCTTGCTGGCCAGGGTAGTTGACTTACACCTTCTAGAGCACGTTGAGTGGCACGGGATACATGCGGACGTGCATTGTCCTGTTGGAACAGCAAGCTCCCTTGCCGGTCTAGGAATAGTAGAACGATGGGTTCGATGACGGTTTGGATGTACCGTGCACTATTCAGTGTCCCCTCGACGATCACCAGTGGTGTACGGCCAGTGTAGGAGATCGCTCCCCACACCATGATGCCGGGTGTTGGCCCTGTGTGCCTCGGTCGTATGCAGTCCTGATTGTGGCGCTCACCTGCACGGCGCCAAACACGCATACGACCATCATTGGCACCAAGGCAGAAGCGACTCTCATCGCTGAAGACGACACGTCTCCATTCGTCCCTCCATTCACGCCTGTCGCGACACCACTGGAGGCGGGCTGCACGATGTTGGGGCGTGAGCGGAAGACGGCCTAACGGTGTGCGGGACCGTAGCCCAGCTTCATGGAGACGGTTGCGAATGGTCCTCGCCGATACCCCAGGAGCAACAGTGTCCCTAATTTGCTGGGAAGTGGCGGTGCGGTCCCCTACGGCACTGCGTAGGATCCTACGGTCTTGGCGTGCATCCGTGCGTCGCTGTGGTCCGGTCCCAGGTCGACGGGCACGTGCACCTTCCGCCGACCACTGGCGACAACATCGATGTAGTGTGGAGACCTCACGCCCCACGTGTTGAGCAATTCGGCGGTACGTCCACCCAGCCTCCCGCATGCCCACTATACGCCCTCGCTCAAAGTCCGTCAACTGCACATACGGTTCACGTCCACGCTGTCGCGGCATGCTACCAGTGTTAAAGACTGCGATGGAGCTCCGTATGCCACGGCAAACTGGCTGACACTGACGGCGGCGGTGCACAAATGCTGCGCAGCTAGCGCCATTCGACGGCCAACACCGTGGTTCCTGGTGTGTCCGCTGTGCCGTGCGTGTGATCATTGCTTGTACAGCCCTCTCGCAGTGTCCGGAGCAGGTATGGTGGGTCTGACACACCGGTGTCATGGTGTTCTTTTTTCCATTTCCAGGAGTGTATATTGTTTCGTACCGTCGGGAGACTTCTTTGGAATAACTACAATATTTGATTTATAAGGCGAATCAGAATATTCTATAATTCCATCGTTTAGATGCTGTTCTAAAAATTCATCCACTTCTGGCTGTAAGTGATGAGGTGCTTTATAAGGCTTTCTATAAACTGGGGTGCTATTTCCTGTTGGGATCCTATGCTGTGTGATATCTGTTGCTGGCAGTGGACCTTCTGCATTAAATAAATCTTGGAACTCAACTAAAACTGCTTCTATCGTGTCTCTATCCTTTCCTTTCCTTTCAAATGCTCAATCGTCTGGCGTAATGCGGTTTTATAGGCGTCTGGTTTCTGTCCATCATTAATATCTGACCAAATGAAATCTTCTTCTTCAAAAGTACTGACTGTAGCTACTAATATTCCCTTATGCAACTCTTTGTCGTCCACTCCGAAATTGTCAATATGTAGTGGTACTTTTCTTTTTCCTTCAACGTCTTGAACCTGTACAACACTTCTACGTACAAAAGTGTGATGCATCTAATTCCTCATTTTCCTCTAATGGCTCTATGAGACACACTGTATCTGTAGGTACCTCGGGGTTAACGGTCATCCAGAAAAGTTTTCCTGAGCCAAATGGTATCTTATCCCGCGAATCAACCTTCAAGGACGTTGCACGCAGTGTAGTTGATTTCACCTTCCGGTTGGGGAAATCTTGCGGCAGCGGGCCCTTTGCAGCGGTGTCACCTACCTGAAACACTATTCCGCTAAGTTCTACAGTTTGCTGTCTGAGGTCGATTTTAGCGAGATGTTTATTCAGGAAATCCAGTCCTAGGATCGCGTCGTACCCGGCAGTTACCTTTGTTACCACTTCTACATCTTCTTGAAATTGTACACCGTGAATATAGAAAATCAATGATGTACATCCTAACGACTTCACTGTACCTCCTCCTACCCCACTCAATCTATACCTTGGAGGGTCATGTTTGTTTTCTCCAATGCATTCATTACTCACTATTGATACGTTTGCGCCTGTATCCACCAGTATCCTTGCCTCTTTATCCTGTATGGTACCAGATAACCAGCATTCCGCCTTCACATTAGCCTTAATGGCATGAAATTTTATTGGGAACGCCTGGCGGCGGCTCCGACATTCCCGTTTGAGTTTAACTGATTTCTATTTCCAAAAACTTTCTTAGACCTGCATTCCTTGAATGTGTGACCTATTCTCTGACAATAAGTGCATTGAGGTTGTCTGCAGTTTTTTGCTATATGTCCCTGTCGATCGCACCTAAAACATCGTACTCCTGCTGAAAATACATTTCGCTTCTCCTTGTATCTGGTGGCAATGTCTATTTCTTTGAAAGCCGTCGCCACAGATACAGCTTCTGCTAAATTTTTAGGAAACTCTGCCCTGACACGACGGGACGTTTCAGGAGGTAATCCACGTAAAAATGTATCCAGAGTTCTATCTTCTGCCTCTTGTAAAATAACTTTATTTGCTTCATCACTAGTTGTCAACTGATAGGTGTTAATATTAACTTTTTTAATCCTGTCTACAAAGCTTTCTAACGACTCGTTTTGCCTCTGAGTGATAGTGTTTAACCTTTCCCTATAAAATCTACAACTGTTCTGTTTTTGAAAACGTTTAAGTAATCCTTTCTTCAGTTTCTCAAATGTTGGAGCATTCCGTAATTCTTCGTGGTATAATACGTGTGCTTTAGCCTCTCCTATCAATCTTAACTTTGTCATTTGTAAGAGCTGTTAATCTGACCATGGTCCTAACTTTGCAGCTGCTACTAAATCATCAAAAAAGTCTTATGTCTCCGCCAGGTTTACCTGAGATAGGAGTTACTAAGGCTGCTGCTGAGGAATCTAGGGTGTGAAGGATTGAACCGGTTTGCCTAACCTCACACAACTGTTTAAATAATGCATTATTATCATTTTTAAGCTATGCTATTAGATTAACTAAGCTCTGAATAGCTTCCTCAGTAGAAACCACTTGTGGTGCTGACTCTGACTTTGTACGATTTCTTGTCATCATTTTTGAAACTATTAGTTACACAATCTTACTATACTGAATTAAAAAAGTGTTTAAATATTTGCGGCAAACTCTTAAAATTATGAGAGAAAATACACTTCTAAATAAAGAAAAATTACGACTGCTATGCAAACCTCTATCCTTTTTACACATTAAACAATACTAACTGTGGACCTTTAGTGACTGTCATTCACACCTCATATTGAGCCAAGGGTTTTTTCTCTGACACCAAATGTAACACATCTGTTCCTAAATGTAACTGGGTTTTCTCTTTTGATGCTAGTCAATTGTCAGGATGTGCATTATTGCAAAGGGCATTTGATTCTAAAGCTTTATGTCAGGATGAAAAACACAAAATAAATTACTTTTTCTTTCTTAACAACATGTGGGCAGGGTGGGTTCTTCCTTGGCTCGGGTATGAGGTAGAATGAAACAGCATTTTTACATAAGATAACTTTTATTGGAGATTTGTGCAACTGTTCCCTTACTCGATTGTTCTGGCTGAGAGAGCGGCAGCTGTGTCGTTTGCGAAGCCTCTGCTGCGGCAGCGGCGGCGTCTGATTACGCCTGGCGGTGTGTATCTCGCGTCGCCGTCTCGCCCAGTTGACTGGAGACGCGCCTCGTGCGGTGGCCGGTTTAATTATTGAGAGCGAAGTCGTGCATCGGATGGTGGTACCTTGGATGTGGCGTCCCAGTGTTTCTCTTCTCTAAGCGGCCGCGTGTGTCAGTGTTGTGCGTCGGACAGTGGTGCGGCGCGGCGGGGGAATGCCAGTGTCCTGGACTCGAACAACGGACTCCAGCTTGCCAGTCTTCGGCTGTCCGATCTTCATCCCAGCTCACAGGTGACTGCTGATATGAGGCCGTCTCTTTCCCGTCCTCACGATTCACCCGGGAACGTAAAAATCAGACTTCAAATACCTTTTAACTTCTGTCTTCTGGCGCCGAGGCTGCTGCTTGCTATTCCATTACGGCGGCGGACTTGGTGCGTCTATGCATGATGTAGTCTCTTCTTGCATGACGGTCTTCAGCACCGAAACTGGCTGAAAACTACTGCTACTCTTCTCTTTTCCTTCGTCTTTCGTCTCTCGTCTCTCAGGCTCGCTGCGTCTCGCGTATTTATTCACTTCAGTTTACTGGAGGTGAACGACTTCACGGTCATTGCCTCGTCTGTCACGTTGAAAAGCTTCTCGATGAATCTTCTTAACGTCGGTTATTGGCTCTTGGAATGTAGGCGAGGGCCTTTGATCACATGTGACGACTGAGAAACTCGTGAGCCGGTCATTGCCTCTTCTGTCACGTTGAAAAACTTCTCGAAGAATCTTCTTAACGACGGTCATTGGCTCTTGGAATGTAGACGATGGCCTTTGCTCACATGTGATAACTGAGAAACACGTGAGCCGGTCGGGCGATGCCCTGACGGCTGAATCGACAGCGTCCGCTTATGTGGAACTTGATGACTTCACGGTCACTGTCTCTTCTGCTCTGCTGTTCTACCCGCTGTTTGCCAGTATGTAACTCTCTAAACTAAACCAAGTTTTTCATTTATATTCTAATTTCTACTTTACTTTGATTTCACTAATTTATTTACTTAAGTACCAATCAACATTTCAGCTCAGTCACGATTTCGCCGTAATTAATTGTGTGTGCTTAGTATGTTTTTGCTGGGAGTGGCAAGTATTAGATTTCTCTCCAGAAGGGAGGTTGTCCAGAGTACTCAGCAAGGACACTGAGCCGTGCTGCAGCTCGCATTGGTGCTGTTTGTAGGTTTATGCCCTCCGTTGAAGGCCAAACGGTATCGTTTAGATGGCATGGCTTCTTCTCGTACTGACTGGCGCCACTCGGTTTCGGAAGCGTTGCCTGTCCGCTAGTGGCAGCAGCGGTGGTTATCGATGTGTAGTAACTGTATCCCTATCTTTGGGATGACGTTGTTGCTTTTCCGGGTCGTGTGAATAGGCCAGTTCGGTTGGGGACTCAGGAGGAGCCAGGTTCGCGCAGTGCCGGAACACGCCAGGACCGTTGGCAGCACGAATGGACTGCCGGATGGAAGGGCTGTGGTCATGAGGGTGCACGACCTCGTCGTAAACCGGACCCAGCAAGCCTTAAGATGAGTGAATTTTAGTCCAAGTAGAGAAAACTCCACCATTGTGATATCTTGTGATTCTCGAGTGACTTGGGTTCGTGTTGCTGCTGGTAGTGTCGCCGAGGCGAAGAGCACTAAGTGGAATGCTTTCTACTCTGGTGGTAGTGGTTTCTTTCTCGTTCCGTGCGCTCTAAACACAGTATTCTGGGGACGCAGTGCCGACCGCCGGTTCCGGCTTTGGCACATTGTTCCATCGTTGCATTTGGTTTATTGGACGTCAGGTAGCTTCAGCAAGATTATCATTAGTCATTCGTTAGACTGCCACTAGTCTGAGTTACGATCTTGTGAAGTGAATGCAGCTCTTGGCTGCCTATCTCATCGCTCGCGAAAGTGTTCTCAGAGGGCGATTCCTGGAGCACTGTCTGGATCAGTTGCTGTTTTTTTTAATTAACTTCTGCTATTCTATTTGCTGTTTTACAGCAGGTTTCAAAAATTATTAATATTATTGCCGTTCCTGGTGTGTAAGGCCCTTCAGCCATGATTGCGGTCATTTGCGTTAAAATTCTAATTTGGTATTTGTGTTTTAGCAGTAAACCTTAAAACCTTATTTACTGCCATTCCTGGCATCCGATGCCTTCTGCTGTGTTTGTGGCGACTTACCTTAATATTTGAGTACCTGTAAGTTGCAAATTGCAGCGAGTTCTTAAACAATTCTTAAATTATTGCCATTCCTGGCGCGTAAGGCCTTCTGCCCAGATCACAGTGGCTTTCTTTTAAAATATCTGTTGTATCTGTAATTAATAATGATTTGCTAAATTTTAACTCACTAAAACACTATTATTTACACTGTTGTTTATTCCTTCATTAATAACGTGTGGTATTTTTTATTTATTGTTGAATCTGGAATTACTGGTTTAAAATAAATTTTGTGTAATTGTAAAGGGCAACCATAGTAACTGATCACGGCTCCGTCCACAATCATTACCGAATCCTACCTTCGCTTGAGTACCACCAGGTTTCAGTCGCAGGAAGGCTCCCCAGAGTGTCTCAATAGCAGGGGACGAGCACCTCCTGGGCGGCAGCCAGTTTTCGCGGAAATGCTCCCTGCTTCCCGAATTTGTGGCCGCTTCCCGGCTCTAATCCGCTTGCCACAGGCACGGATGCCGCCCGTCGCCGCAGCTTTCCCGTGAGGGTGCTTGGGCGTGAAATTTGCCTTTCTGTTCGCACATCAAAGAGGAGGCCGCCCACTGGCTCTTCCCTGGTGTGAGGATGTTCGTTGCTTCCCTCACAAGTTACGGACTATGCTTTCCGATAAAACGCCTGCGTCACCAGACACGGTACGTTGCGGTCGCTGCTGGCCATTGCAGAGAGACTGTTTGAAACCAGAACCAATGTCATGAAACGTAATGATCCTTTTAGCAAGATTTGAGTGGAAAGTCTGCAAGATCCACTCACTTTACTAAACCTCCTGAAGTTGAAACATCTCAATTCGAGCAGTTTCACTGACTATTGAGCTGCCTTCAGCCTTTGTGTACTTCTTTGCACCTCTGTTGACTGAACGAGAGAGACAGTTTAGCCAACTTCTACATCTACATCTACATACATACTCCGCAATCCACCATGCGGTGGGTGGCGGAGGATACCTCGTACCACAACTAGCATCTTCTCTCCCTGTTCCACTCCCAAAGAATACGAGGGAAAAAAGAATGCCTATATGCCTCTGTACGAGCCCTAATCTCTTTTATCTTATCTTTGTGGTCTCTCCGAGAAATGTAAGTTGGCGGCAGTAAAATTGTACTGCAGTCAGCCTCAAATGCTGGTTCTCTAAATTTCCTCAGTAGCGATTCATGAAAAGAACGCCCCCTTTCCTCTAGAGACTCTCACCCGAGTTCCTGAAGCATTTCCGTAACCCTCGCGTGTAGATCAAACCTACCAGTAACAAATCTAGCAGCTCGCCTCTGAATTGCTTCTATTTCCTACCTCAATCCGACCTGATAGGGATCCCAAACGCTCGAGCAGTACTCAAGAATAGGTCGTTTTAGTGTTTTATAAGCGGTCTCCTTTACAGATGAACCACATCTTCCAAAAATTCTACCAATGAACCGAAGACGACTATACGCCTTCCCCACAACTGCCATTACATGCTTGTCCCACTTCATATCGCCCTGCAATGTTACGCCCAAATATTTAATCGACGTGACTGTGTCAAGCGCTACACTACTAATGGAGTATTCAAACATTACAGGTTTCTTTTTCCTATTCATCTGCATTAATTTACATTTATCTATATTTAGAGTTAGCTGCCATTCTTTACACCAATCACAAATCCTGTCCAAGTTATCTTGTATCCTCCTACAGTCACTCAACGACGACACCTTCCCGTACAAAAAAATGGCTCTGAGCACTATGGGACTTAACATCTGTGGTCATCAGTCCCCTAGAACTTAGAACGACTTAAACCTAACTAATTTAAGGACATCACACACATCCATGCCCGAGGCAGGATTCGAGCCTGCGACCGTAGCAGTCGCGCGGTTCCGGACTGAGCGCCTAGAACCGCTAGACCACCGCGGCCCTTCCCGTACACCACAGCATCATCAGCAAATAGCCGCACATTGCTATCCACTCTATCCAAAAGATCATTTATGTAGATAGAAAACAACAGCGGACCTACCACACTTCCCTGGCCCATTCCAGATGACACCCTCACCTCCGATGAACACTCACCATCGAGGACAACGTATTGGGTTCTATTACTTAACAGGTCTTCGAGCCACTTACATACTTGGGAACCAGTCCCATATGCTCGTACCTTAGTTAGGAGTCTGCAGTGGGGCACCGAGTTAAACGCTTTCCGGAAGTCAAGGAATATGGCATCCGTCTGATATCCTTCATCCATGGTTCGCAAGATCTCATGTGAAAAAAGGGCGAGTTGCGTTTCGCAGGAGCGATGCTTTCTAAAGCCGTGCTGATGCATGGGCAGCAACTTCTCTGTCTCAAGGAAATTCATTATATTCGAACTGAGAATATGTTCGAGAATCCTGCAACAAATCGATGTTACGGATATTGGTCTGTAATTTTGAGGATCCGTCCTTCTCCCCTTCTTATATACAGGCGTCACCTGCGCTTTTTTCCAGTCGCTCGGGACTTTACGTTGGGCAAGAGATTCGCGATAAATGCAAGCTAATTAAGGAGCCAATGCATTAGAGTGCTCCAGGTAAAATCGAATTGGAATCCCATCAGGACCTGGCGATTTATTTATTTTCAACCCATTCTGCTGCTTCACAACCCCAGGGATGTCTATCACTATGTCCTCCATACAGGAATCTGTACGAGACTCAAACGGCGGTATGTTTGTACGATCCCCCAGCGTGAAAGATTTCTCAACTGCTAAATTTAAAATTTCAGCTTTCGTTTTGCTGTCTTCCGTTGCCAGGCCAGACTGATCAGTGAGTGACTGCATGGAAGCCTTCGACCCGCTTACCGATTTTACGTAAGACCAGAATTTCCTTGGGTTTTCAGCAAGATCTTTTGCTAAAGTATGACGGTGGTAGTGATTGAATGCTTCGCGCATCGCTCTTCTTCTGTATAGAGACGCAGTAGCCTCTGCTGGGGTAAACAAGCATTAGTGGGGAATGATCAGCAGCTATTGTACAGTTGGTACAGGTAGCCAGAACATGTTGTCTCTGTCCATTTCCGCTACTCCCTGGGGACCTCCGTATGGTAGCGTTGAACACCACTGGTCGCTAGAACGTAGGAAGATGAGGTTCCTACTCCAGCATCGCCTATAATGCAAGTTTGGTAGTTAGAATCTGTAAGGATTTTGTTGAAGTTGAGATCCTAATACGTTTCTTTGGAGTAATGATCAATTACATTGGAGTAACTATTTAGTTAGCTAATACGGCGATGCATATTGATATTTCAGTTAATCAGTACGATTCCTTATCCCACCACTACTTAATGATGGAAGAGCGCTTTGTTCAACCCATGTCTTGCTTCAGTTAGTGTGAATCTCGAAGTGTGAATGAGTTGTGTGTGTGTGTGTTTTATCCGTTTGCCGTGTTTGAATCCCTTTTCCGTGTTTCTAATTTTCAATTCATTTCGAGAGGTTCGGTGTTTCTCTTTGTGTTGGCTAGACAAACCGGGCCACGCGACCTTCCGCCACGTGAAAAGCCTTCAGCTCAACGTTATTATTCAGTCGAATGAGCTGCTTCAATTGAGTTAGAATCGAATGAGAATCTGATTTCATTCTATAGATTTCTGCATGTTTTGTGTATCCGAGATGGAGGCATTCTATGCAGACTACCGACAACGTGTTTAATCAATAGAGATAACGTTTCTCTGGCACAGCGTGTTCAGGTCTGGTACACGAATTGATATTTTTGGTCTTTTCTTTCTCTATGTACTGTGGGATGACTGTTCCTGCCCATGCAGGCGAGACGAATCCTTCCTGATGCCAAACCGAAGCCTTCCCTATGTCTTTAGAAAGTGTCATATGACAGCTGCTCTGTCATGCATTCCCATAGTGACCTTTATTGTTTGTAGTTTTCTGTTCCTATTATTTGATTCGTCAAACAGATGTTTACTGGAGGCCAAATTGTGTCTGTAACATTACTTGCGCAACCCGCCCGACTTTTAGTGTGGCTCCCTCAGAATCGCTGGTATTATTGATTGATTTTTCGTATGTTAATTGATGTATATACGAGAATTTTACTGGTAAATGATCTAATACTAGTCAGGGTGACAACGTCCCAGTAACTTAGTGTAAACATCACTGATTTGACTGAGACTTACTTCGTGAAAGTGAGAATTAGGCTTCCTTTCAAGCTGGCCATTCGAAATGGATGTATAGTTTAAGCACGAGCAGGTATCATTCAAAGTGTCACAGTCTAGCTTGGGAGTCCGTACAAGATGGTAGAAGAGGCATACAGTACGACTGACCTGTTTTTCCATCCGAGATTTGAGGAGATTAAGGCAATAAATCCTTGGATTTTCTTACTTACTGACTCGTCGCGTATGATTTCCTCCCACCTGTTTTGCTGTGAAGCTCTCGTGTCCTTCGCAGAAGTTGCAGCAGTACCATCGAATTATGTGGAACGCACAATTCTACGCCCTGTAATTTTAAGTGACGATGCATTATTATATTACCTGAAATACGTCTGTGGATGCTGTTATGATGTGTTTATTTGCAAAAGATCGTAAAGTGATATTGATGAAACAATGTCACTTATTAACTTAAAATCTAGCACTTTTCGTGAGCACGGTCTTACGACAGAACTCATTCGGAAGGCACCCTATCAGCGACTGGCGAGTATGGCACGCAGTCGAGATTTTCGAACTTAACAATCATGAAACATCATAGCTGTTCGTAGAACTTCGTTAGCTTACACATTATTCATGTGTTTACTGAAACGGCTGATTTCTTGTGTAGTGATATTGGCGTAAGAAAACGGTTATGACCTGTAGGCTTCTAATACCTGCAGTGACTTTTATTAGCAAATATTTATTACACGAAATCACTTGCCTTGCACCAGAATGGCTTTGGTATCCCTGCGTAGCGTGCGTTGATGTGTCTGTCATTTAAGGCGCGTAAACACTAGGCCAAAGGAGGTCAGCGAACGACAGCCAATGGACTGGGCCGAACGTTGGTCGCCAACGCATAGGCCTTCGGCCTGTCATACTCACCAAATCAAAGGTTTGAGACCAAGAGATTCAGCCATATGGAATCGCAATTGGTTCTGATAACTTGTCGAGATTGCTCCCATATTGTTACTCTTGTAAAGTAGTGCTTTAATTACAGTTTCATAGGCCGATATTATGAAGGAAGAAGAAGCTTTTAATGCTCGTCGCATATGCAGCACTTATTTTACGCAACAAGCTAATCATAAGAAAAGAGGAAGGAGAAACGACGGAGGTGGATGAACTCTGTTTTAAAAAGAGTAGGGTGCAGTGTGGTGGAACAAAATCAATATCTGACATTTGAACTGACTGGAATATGGGATAGTTCATAATTTTTTTGCAACGAAAGGTACAGATTAGAAGTTGTTATTGAATTGTGTAGGCCCTAAAATTTCCGAAGATGACACTTTTGTTAGATTTATGAGCATTGGCCGAAAAATAGTCCAGGTAGGTTTATTGTAAATGTTCCTTGATTTAGTAGACCTGGTGTGGCGTCAGTTTTAACCCCTAAAGCAGGTACTGTTCATGAGTGAAGAACGTCTGATGCTCTTGTTAATACTCGTACCTCTGTATTTATTGGAAGAATTGTTCGGTTATCTACATCTAGCAGTCGAAAGCCGTCGTTTTCTAAAACTTGTTCTGGTGTTATGTAGGTGTCAAATTCTACGAAGTCTGAATATTCATATCTTCAGTATCATTTTCGTCCAATTGTTTTGATTGTGATTATTGCATCTACTGAATCATCAAGTAAATAAAGTAGTCGTAGTGATGGGAGTGCAATAAAAATTAGGGTAATTGCTGGTAATGTTGTTCAGATGGTTTCAATTAAATGTCCATGAAGTATATTTCGGTTTGTATAGGCAATAAATAGTATATAACTTAGGGCATAACCTACAATTACTGTAATTAATAATAATACGACCATAGTATGATCATGGAAGAATAACAGTTGCTCCATTAATGGTGAAGCTCCATCTTGAAGGGATAAATTTGATCATGTTGCCATTATGCTTTTTCTAATAAAAGGTCAAACCTTTATTTGTAGAGCTTAAATCTACTGCACTAATCTGCCATATTAGAATCTAGAGATTAATGGTAATTCTGAGTAACTATGTTCTGCAGGTGGGTTATTTTGTAGTCATTTTGTTGATCATTTTATATTAGCTCTAAATATAATTGTTCGGTTTGTAATTATTCTTTCTCATATGATTACAATGAATATAATAATTCCTAGAATAGAAATTGTAGACCCAATTCTTGATACTACATTTCATGATGTATATGCGTCTGGATAGTCTGAATATCGTCGCATTATTCCTGCTAATCCTAAGAAGTATTGGGGGAAGAATGTGCCTGCTGCACCTGCAGCTGAAAGATGTCAATAAAGATTCAGTTTTCTTTTTCATGTTGTGCACATTATTTTCTTACAGTACACTTATTTCTCTCCAAGGGCCTATTTCTTCAATTTGCTTTTACAACCCAATTCGTAGGGTCTGATAAACTTTCCCGTTCACGATTAAACTCTGTCAGCTTATTCCACTCAATACTCCAATATTTTTAACCACAGTAAATACACACTTATTTACAGCGCGAGGCTGTTCAACGATGCCTTGCGCCGTAGGCTAAGGGATGCTTGCATGGGTTGCAGTCTGAAATATGACTTGTTATGACCCACTCTAGCAGCCCTCTCATTTTCTACATTAATTTCAGATTATTTATATGACAGGGAGTCCAGGTGCTCGGATAAATTTTGAGAAAGGAATACTTTAAAAGGTAGTTTAGTGCAGAGGAGACAATGGAGAATTACTGAAAGTAATATTGTGCCAATACAGTGAAGATCCAAAGAAACGGATACACCCGCCTAATATCGCGTAGGACCCCCGCGAGCACGCAGAAGTGTCGTAACAGGACGTGGCATGGACTCGACTAATATGTGCAGTGGTGCTGGAAGGAACTGACACCATTAATCCTGCAGGGCTGTCCATAAATCCGTAAGAGTACGAGGGCTGGAAATCTCTTCCGAACAGCACGTTGCAAGGCATCCCAGATGTGCTCAACAATGTTCATGTCTGGGGAGTTTGGTGGCCAGTGGAAGTGTTTCAACTCATAACAGTGTTCCTGTAGCCACTCTGTAGCAATTCTGGACATGTTGGGTGTCGCATTGTCCCGCTGGAATTGCCCATGTCTGTCGGAATGCACAATGGACATGAATGGATCCAGGTGATGAGACAAGATGCTTACGTACATGTCACCTGTCACAGTAGTTTCTTGAGATATAGGGGGTCCCATATCACTCCAACTGCACACGCCCCACTCAATTACAGAGCCTCCACCAGCTTCAGCATTCCCCTGCTGACATGCAGGGTCCGAGGATTCATGACGTTGTCTCCATAACTGTACACGTCCATGTACTCGATACAATTTGAAACGAGACTCGCCCGGCCAGGCAACATGTTTCCAGTCATCAACAGTCCAATGTCGGTGTTGACGGACCCAAGCGTGGCGTATAGCTTTGTGTCGCCCAGTCATCAAGAGCACAAGAATCAGACTTCGGCTCCGAAAGCCCATGTCGATGATGTTCCGTTGAACAGTTCGCAAACTGACACTTGTTGATGGCCCAGCTTTGAAATCTGCAGCAGTTTGCGGAAAGGTTGCACTTCTGTAACGTTGAACGATTCTCTTGAGTCGTCGTTGGTCCCGTTCTTGCAGGATCTTTTTCCGGCCGCAGCGATATTGGAGATTCATGTTTTACCGGATTCCTGATATTCACGGTATACTCGTAAAATGGTCGGACGGGAAAATCCCAACTACATCGCTACGTCGGAAATGCTGTGTCCCATCGCTCGTAGGCAGACTGTAACACCACGTTGAAACTCACTTAAATCTTGATAACCTGCCATTGTAGCAGCAGTAACCGATCTAACAACTGCGCCAGACACTTATAGTCTTGTATAGGCGTTGCCGACCGCAACGCCGTATTCTGTCTGTTTACATATCTCTGTATTTGAATACGCATGCCTATACCAGCTTCTTTGGCACTTCAGTGAAGTTGTGAAGAATCGTGGGACACTGTCAGATAAAGACCGTGACATGACGTGTGTGGTAATCATGTGTAGTACGCGTAAACTAACTTTATAGGCGATACCGTTTAAGATATTCGATACCGGAAAAAATCCTCATCAAATTAGAATGAAGCAGGAAAAAAAAAGGTTAATATTGTGTCCTTGACGATGCGACAAGTTCGTCCAATGTATGAAATCCCGCAGCTACAGGGTCCTTATAGACGCCAATCTTCTTAAACCGAGATCATCTTTCACTAAGCCTAAAGCAGCTGTGAGTTTCTTTGGCGGACGATTCAGACAGATTATCTTTCGCGCTATGGCACCTGCGTACCATATTTAAACAACAGTCATTCTGAACGGGTGATTTGTTGTGATTTACGCCCGACGCGTGTTTGACAAATTGAGGAGTTTGAAGAAAGTGAGAACAAAGAGGAATGGTCGTCTTGCCATAAGTCGACGGCGTTTCTTCGAAACTAGGAAGAGTAATGAAAAGACGTGAAGTTAAATGTGTCTCTCGTGCGCCAACGATCTGAGAGCTCCTTTACGCTCACTTAATCGTGATATTGGCTTAACAAGGACCGGTGTCTATAACATTCCCCGTAGCTGCAGGTTCTCATACATTGTACAACTTATTGCACGGCGGAGAACAGATGCGTCGATCTTCGACGACACACACCTCTGGACCAGTCATAGAAATCTGCAATGGCTGCCCATTGTCTCAGTACAGTACACAGCATGGAATCAAAAATACCAGAATTCTGTCGTTAACGTCTTTGTACTGGGAGAGTGTTATTAAGGGAGCAATGGAAATTTCAAGCTCGACTAACCTGCTGAACAGAGACACTGGATACCAACTTAGCACGGCCTGGTATCCAGCGCTGGTCGTGTTAACATCATAGCGACCAGAAAGAAGAATTGTTGGTCGTAAGAGGGTTGACGCTGCGGCAGCTACTTACATATTCGGTTGACAACGGCGAGGATGTGCACACTCCAGCGCGGACACATGTTTCGGCAGGCGGTTCCTGACAGAGGGCTCTGGGGCGGCCGACGGCAGCGCACAGTACGACTGAAACGCCTCTGCGCATTCGTCGAAGCTGTTGTTCATCGTACCACAAGTGGCTTAGCTGCCTCACTCGCTACCGATCGTGATATATGCGTTATTGGTGACCGAATTTGGCGCTTTCACGCCTGCACAGTTTCTTCTTAGATTGGCGTGAATAGGAGGCTTCGGTCACATTCTCAGCAGTGTGTTCGCCTCACATGAAGATGCCGGTCAGCTGCGTCGACGAAATATTGTGGAGTTTTCACGACGACATCCGAAATCTTGATCGAGAACCATATTTACAGCTAGTTCGTCGGGTCAGCCTCAAGCAACGGCAAGTGTCTTTTTGAAATGACTCTAAGCACTATGGGGCTTAACATCTGAGGTCATCAGTCCCCTAGAACTTAGAACTACTTAAACCTAACTAACCTAAGGACATCACACACACCCATACACGAGGCAGGATTCGAAGCTGCGACCATAGCAGCAGGTTCCGAACTGAACCGCGGCCGGCGTATCTTTCTGAACTGAGACTAATTAGGACTCATATAAATAATCTACACAAAAGAAACAGTGTTTGAATTGAATTACTTTTATTATAATTAAGCAGTCGTGAGTTACAGGCCCCTAAAATTATTGGACGCAGAGGAGAATATGGTTGTAGGCATACGGTTTTATGGGACATCCCCTGTGTATCTGATGTATGAACCGCTTCAATCTTACGATAGGTGAAGCTTAAATAAACATTTATGAACAGATCGTGTTTAAAAAACTAGGTTAGCGCCAGCTGCTTTGCTCGCATATACTATACAATCGACACAGTTATTTTTTTCCTTCAGTCGAATTTGTATGTTCTATTGCTCATGTGTAAATCTACACACGGTGCAAACAATGTATCTAGTACATGCAAACTAAGCTGCAGACAGGGCATTAAAATTTAATAACGCAATACTTCATATAATATTTGCACATTTTTTTAAAATTTACTTGAAATTATGTAATATTATGCATATCGTACATGTGCAAATCAGTCATCTAGAAACAGTGTACCTGGTCGTCTCAAACACATATTGTTGTACACACAGTCAAATTTAAACGTGGTATCTATTTTTGCGTCAGCAGTGATTAGTCCTCATAGTACGAGGGTCGGTCAAAAAGTAATGCCTCGCATTTTTTTTCTACTTAAAGAAATTAAGTTAAGTGAAAAATATGAATTTGGCGCCATTCCTCAAACCTTCTTCTGCAATCCACTGCAGTAGTAACTTTCTGTGTCAACAGGTGGCAGCACAGCAGAAGTTTGTAAGATGGCCGACATCGATGTTCGTTTGAGACAGCGTTGTGTGATTGAATTCTTGAATGCAGAAGGTGAAACGCCCATACGCATTCATGAAAGACTGAAGAAGGTGTATGGTGTTGTGACAGTGGATGTCAGCACTGTTAGACGATGGGTTCGTCGTTGTAAGGAAGCTGAAGGGCAAACACCGTTGACTGACGAAAAGCGGAGCGGCAGGCCGGTGAGTGCAGTGACTCCACACAACATTCAGCAAGTTGATGACATCATTCGTGGTGACCGTCGGGTGACTGCAGATGAAGTGTGTCGCATTATTTCTCTTAGTAAAGGCAGTGTGATCACGATTATTAAACAATTGGGGTACTCAAAAGTTTGTGCACGGTGGGTTCCAAGAATGTTAACCGATCAGAATAAAGAGGCAAGGAAAACAATAGCCTCCCAACACTTGCAGCGCTTCCGTTTGGAGGGAGATGAGTTTCTGAAAAAAATTGTGACCGGGGACGAAACATGGGTGCATTTTTTTTAACCCGAATCAAAGAGGCAGTCAATGGAGTGGCGTCACACAAGCTCGCCGAGGAAGAAAAAATTCAAAACTGTGCGATCGGCAGGGAAAGTTATGGCAACAGTTTTCTGGGATACAGAGGGTGTGATTCTGGTTGATTTTCTGGAGCAGGGATGCACAATAAATTCTGTTCAATACGTCACAACCCTCAACAAACTTAAAGCACGTCTTCAGCGAGTTCGCCCAACAAAATCAATGGCAGATGTTCTTCTTTTGCATGACAATGCAAGACCACACACCAGTCGTCACACCTCTGACGAGATTGTCAAAATTGGATGGGAAGTTTTGCCTCATCCCCCATACAGCCCTGACCTGGCACCATCAGACTTCCATCTGTTCGGGCCACTAAAAGAAGCTCATCGTGGGATTCATTTTGAAGATGAGGAGGCCGTCAAAACATCCGTGCGTCAATGGCTTAGGAAGCAGAGCTGTGATTTTTACCGTGCTGGGATACATGCCCTTGTTCAAAGATGGACCAAAACTGTAGAGATGGGCGGAGATTACATTGAAAAATGACAAAATGATACTCAATGTTGTGGTTTTCAACCTATGTAATTGCATTTAAATTTCCTGACAATTAAACGTAGAAAAAAAAATAGGAGGCATTACTTTTTGACTGACCCTCGTAATTACAACAAAAATAATTTTTTTAGGCAAGTGTTAGGCCTATTGAAAAAAATAATGTATTAAAAATGTATTACAATGAGGAGCCAAAGAAATTGATACACCTGCCTAATATCGTGTAGGACCCCCGCCAGCACGCAGAAGTGTCTCAACACGACGTGGCATGGACTCGACCAATGTCTTAAGTATAGCTCGAGGGAACTGACACCATGAATCCTGCAGGGCTGTCCATACATCCGTAGGAGTGCGAGGGTTGGAGAACTCTTCTGAACAGCACCATGTAGGGCATCGCAGATGTGCTTAATAATGTTCATGTCTGGAGAGTTTGGTGGACAGCGGAAGTGTTTAAAGCCAGAAGAGTGTTCCTGGAGCCACTATGTAGCAATTCTGGACGTGTGAGGTGTCGTATTATCCAGCTGGGATGGCCTAAATCCGCCGGAATGCACAATGGAAATGAATTGAGGCAGCTGATCAGGCAAGATGCGTGCGTACATGTTAGTTGTCAATCGTATCTAGACGTATCAGGTGGCCAATATCAGTCCAATTGCACACACACCACACCATTTTAGAGCCTGCTGACATGCAGGGTCCATGGATTCATGAGGTTCTCTCCATAACCGTACACGTCCATCCACGCGATACAATTTGAAACTAGACTCGTCCGACCAGGCAACATGTTTCCAGTCAACAGTCCAATGTAGGTGTTGATGGGTGCAGGCGAGGCGTAAACTTCGCGTCGTGCAGTCATCAAGGGTACTCGAGTAGGCCTTCGGCTCCGAAAGCCCATATCGATGATGTTTTGTTGAATGGTTCGCACGCTGACACTTGTTGATGGCATAGAATTGAACTCTGCAGCCATTTGCGGAAGGGTTGCACTTCTGTCGCGTTGAACGATTCTCTTGAGTCGTCGTTGGTCCCGTTCTTGCTGGATCTTTTTCCAGCCGCAGTGATGTCGGAGATTGAATGTTTTACCGGATTTCTGTTCACGCCACACTCGTGAAATGGTAGTACGGGAAGATCCCACTTCATCGCTACCTCGGAGATGCTGTGCCCCATGGCTCGTGCGCCGACTACGATACTACGTTCAAACTCACTTAAATCTTGGTAACTTGCCGTTGTAGCGGCAGTAACCGATCTAACAACTGCGCCAGACACTTGTTGTCTTATATAGGCACTGTCGACGGCAGCGCCGTATTCTGCCTGTTTAGATATCTTTGTATTTGAATACGCATGCCTATACCAGTTTCTTTGGCGCTTCAGTGTAGTTTTTGGCTGTATTGGCTCTGCCTATATATGACACATTAGGGAATAAAATATGCGTGGTGCATCTGTATGTCCACTGATGTCAAATCAAAATATGACTCCGTTTATATAAATCACTCATCTTTCATCTACATACACATCTACATAGATACTCTGCAAATCACATTTAAGTGCCTGGCAGAGGGTTCATTGAATCACCTTCACAATTCTCTATTATTCCAATCTCGTATAGCGCGTGGCAAGAATAAACATCTGTATCTTTCCGTATGACCTCTGATTTTCGTTATTTTATATTGGTGATCGTTCCTCCCTATGTAGGTCGGTGGCAACAAAATATTTTCGCATTCGGAGGAGAAAGTTAGTGATTGGAATTTCGTGAGAAGATTCCGTCGCAACGAAAAACGCCTTTCTTTTAATGATTTCCAGCCCAAATCCTGTATCATTTCTGTGACACTCTCTCTCATATTTCGCGATAATACAAAACGTGCTGCCTTTCTTTGAACTTTTCCGATGTACTCCGTCAGTCCTATCTCGTAAGGATCCCATACCGCGCAGCAGTATTCTAAAAGAGGACGGACAAGCGTAGTGGAGGCAGTCTCCTTAGTAGGTCTGTTACATTTTCTAAGTGTCCTGCCAATAAAACGCAGTCTTTGGTTAGCCCTCCCCACAACATTTTCTATGTGTTCTTTCCAATTTAAGTTGTTCATAATTGTAATACCTAGGTATTTAGTTGAATTTACGGCTTTTAGATTAGACTGATTTATCATGAAACTGAAGTTTAACGAGTTCCTTTTAGTACTTATGTGGATGACCTAACACTTTTCGATATTTAGTCTCAACTGCCACTTTCGCACCATTCAGATATCTTTTCTAAATCGTCTTGCAGTTTGTTTTCATCTACTGATGACTCTATTTCGAAAGTTGATAGGCTGCAACTGTTTACCCCCTCTACAACACATCGTGCCTGATACCGTTAACTATGCAAGTAGCAAGGCGAGTTTCGAATAATGTGTTACGGACTCGGGAATAACCTCGTGTGTACTGTGAAAACCTTAAATGGAAATAACCAGTTGCGCTGTACTTTAATATTATTAATCACGAGTGCAGTTCGTGAACTAAATCCTGCACCGGGCAACACTTTCTATATATGGACGTCAATAGAGGCAGCATGCCTTAATATTTTTGAAGCGGGCTTCCTACGACTTGTTGAGTCCATGTCACGTGGAGTTGTTGCGCTACGCCAGCCGAAACTGGGTGAGACACTGTTTTAGGAGGTACCCCACGACTTTTGTCACATCACAGTATCTTATGGTTGCAAGGCCGATGCACAAGCGTAAATCTTGCAATGACCGATACGACGGTACTGGGCACTATGCACCATGGACTGAATAATTAGTTCGAGCCCGCACGTGCTGTGGCACAAAAATTTATGGTATATTTGTTATACTAAGCATTCAGCTTAATTGAGCGGCTCAGAGATGTGGCTGGTCTCAAAGTTTGGCTACGTTTTTAGTCATAGCGTGCCAGCTCACATCTGTTGTAAACTAAATTTTCATGGTGAAATAAAAATATAAAAAAAGCAGTGCAGGTAGGTATTGTGGTATTAAAAATATATTGAGTCACTCACGTTCATTTACAATTTGAACAAGTAGTTTTTTTTCTATTTTTCCGCGAAAGTCTTCAGTATATTGACTGAACACTTAAAATGCAGTCCGAGGGGCTTTTATGTAAGGGCGGCCATTAATCATTGATTCTACAACACTTCACTATAAAATTCATATGCCGCGATCGCGGCACTCGACAGTCTGTTCACAGATCACGAAATACACTGATGTCTGCTGTCCTACACCACCATATTGCGCTTAACTTGATCGTTTTCGAACGTCGCTACACACATACGTGTCCCCGAACGTGGCTACCAACCCACTATTACCCCCAGATGGGCGGCACGTCCGGCTCTTAGCGTCGTCCAAATCAACCCTCCTGTCATCAAAGATGACTGCCCTATGCACCCTCGAAACGATGTTTGATAAAAAGAATTACGAATATT